>NC_136069.1:793932429-798732429 GCF_964261635.1 Lissotriton helveticus
ATGGTATCTGATGTGATCAACCATGAACGACTGCCGATGCATGCATTCAAAAAAGCTAAAAATATCAGGGATAAAGTGGTGTCCTCCTACCTAGAAACTCCGGCCCCCCCCACCCTACAAAGCATCTGGAATCTTCCCCAAGTGGTCGGACATTTCAAATGTACGAAGTGCAAAGCATGTCCACAGACAATGGAAACCAAGGTTTGGAACTATCGTAACCACACGGTTACTTTGAAATCAATGACAAACTGCAACACAAGTGACGTTATCTATGCCATTATATGTCCTTGTGACCTTGTATATATCGGACAGACAAAACAACATGTCAAAAAGCGGATTCTGCAACATTGCAGCCGGATAAGGTGCCAAACACCAGGCTCCCCCTTGGTGGAACACTTCATGTCCAAAGCCCATACCCCTGAATCCTTCAAATGGCTGGTGATTGAGAAAATTACAGTCGGACCTAGAGGTGGGAATCTGAACTCACTACTAAACGTTAGGGAGTGTAAATGGATGTACACTTTGGACACTGTCGACAATGGCCTGAATGAACTTGATGCGACTTACTCGCAATTAGCTGGACTTGTACCAGACCAGTAAGGTGTGAGATCTAAAGGTGTAGGAGATCCAAGACATGAACTCTTTTAGCACTGTACAAATTTACCCAAAGGGTCTATGATTTAGCTATGCTGGTTAAAGACTAAACTCATGAAGTGTTAATACATGAACAATCCATACCAACAGAATAATGTGTGAGATTCCCCACTGAATTTTCCTCTAGCAGAAGGTTTAGTAGGGATATGGATATGAATACTAGTACCAATATATGCTTAAATGTCGCGCATTATGACAAGTAATGTGTTACTAACAATACCATCATGTGTCTCCAAATACTTGTTGTTTTTGTTTGTATTGTCACCTCGTTTCAATTTACAAGTGCCATTGACTTTCATTGTACTAATGCCCAACGACGATCCCATGACGTCTGCCTCCCTCCAAGCGAGTGCGCTGTCATAATGTTCGTGGATTCATGCCCAGCGACGATCCCATTACGTCTGCCTCCCTTCAAGCGAGTGCGCTGTCACAATGCCCGTGGGTTCATCCGATTTTTTATGTACACCGATGTGTAAAGGCTTTCTGTGAAATACTTCTTCCAAGTGGGCTAATCCCACCTGATGTACAGACATTTGGCAAGGGATGCTCTGTTCCTCATAGTAATTAGTGTTCCTAGCCCCGCGCATGCGCCTCACGGAGTCCTCCAGTCGAGCAGCAGTCAGCGGCGGCACCGCGAGGTGCCGGGACACGCCCCATAGACACGCCCGCTACCCAGCCGGGTCTATGTCTCGGATTACGAGCGCTTGCGAGCTGTCACTCTGAACACACTGTCAGCAGTAACACAGGTACGTCTGCCCCGCTCTGGGTTGCAAATTAGCATTTTAGAACCACCGGGTTTCTGGGCTTGAGGTTTGCCTAATCTTCGGCTAGTAGCGCTTACCGTATTTTAATATACACGCTACTTCCCGCTTTGAGTAATGGAACAATGATATTCACAATAATCACCCACTATTTCCACAACGGATACCGATAGGGACCACTGTCTTTTAAGCAATAACTATTACTGTGCATGGATTACCACCAATTTAGAGATTTGGTACCTGTAATGCTGCACATACTGACGTGCGCGTGCTGTCTAGTGAGAGGGAAGTCAAGTCAGCCATCTCGGGTCTTTCAGTGACGGATGGTGGGGCTGGCACCCTCTATTTTCTTATTTACGATGAGGTCGAATTCGGAGGAGTACAGATATTCTGTGTTTTTTCAGATGGTGTAAGACATCTACACCCTGGATTGAATCGCCCGGTGGATGTAGGACGCTTGCCACACCCATTGATACACTGTTCAAGTAAGTTTGGGGACCTCCCCATGCTATGATTCGTATCCTTTGGTAAAAGACCCCCCCCCCCCCCCATATGAACAGAGAGACATGGATACTCTTTTTATCAACAGATTCTGATACCCCGTCATCTTGGACGCCTATCATTGACTTATGCTCTCTAAAGACTGGAGAACCTAGTAAGTCTTTTTCCCCCCTATTTTCCTTCTTGGGCTAGTCTACCCCTACCTGCCTGCAAACCCTTCCTAATACGAATTTATTTCCTCTATAGAACAACTCAACAGGCGCGAGTCTTAATTCAGAAGGGACATCACCCAAACGCCTGTACATGTAGGTACACCGTGATTGGTGCCCTGTTTTTTAAACTTTAAGTAATTCTATCTAGTGATACACATTTTTGTTTTCCTAGGTGCTCAATGTCACTGTTTTTAATTGTCCTGAGGAAGACCCCAAACTGAGGATTTACCCGCCCTTACCCTGGGGGTCGAAACGTCGACAACACCATCAACACATACACGCCTTATTGAAAATTTGCCAAACTTGGCCCCCGTGTATAGTGTGCTTCTAGGGAACAACATTGATCTGTAATAGGACTAGAAATGCTCTGTGAATAAGACAGAATTGTTTACAGGACACAATTCCTTTTCTTTGTCCCTTATTCTTTTCCAAACACACCCTACCCTACTTAAAACCTCCTTTCTTCTCTGACAATCACCGAGCACTAATTGAAGAACTGTACGTAATTTACCATGTATTGTATGAATATGAAATATAATATGTGTGAGACTACAGGTAATCATTGCAGAAAGCTGAATTAAATTCAGTCTAAATGATACTTAATTTGTGTGTGTACCTCTATATTTAAGTAATGGAATGTTTAATTGCTTTGTAATCGACCACCCTTTTTTATAACTTTGTACTGACCCAGGTCGATGAGGTAAGGGTTTACCCCATTATTACCTACCACTACCATAATTCAAGGGCACAATTGTTGTACAGCCCCTCTTGGGCTTTTCTAGAGTTACGCCTAGACTCCTACGTACACTGCCCCTGATCTGAATTTAAAATGGCTTATTCCATTTTATTTTCCCTCTCAACTCTCCTATCAGATACATAGGATGCAAAGAAACTCTCCTGAATTAAGCTTGCGGTTAACTAAAAAATATGAGCTCAGGCTAATGTACCTCCAGGCCACTCTGATCGAGAGTGCTGGATGACTAGTCCACAAAAAATAATAATAAAAAAGTACCTTCAGGCCACTTGTATCTCAGGTCCTATGTGGGCTCGCCAAATGTGGAAGCAGGTACTGACTATCAAAAATCAGAACAGCGAGGCTTGGCAATCAGGAACAGTTTAATCAAACAATAACAGCCGGGAATAGCAGCCACATCTCTTACAATTGCGTGCTGGTATTCAACTTGCATTAGGTACATGGCATGCTTTATACTGTACATTGGGTCCAATAAAGGGACACTTGTCCCCTTTTGGAGGGATGGAAATACTGGTACAGTGGGCCATAAATTGCGTGTTTGAGTGTTTAAATGCATGACCCTTAGAGTGGGAGAGGTGTGACGCAGTGGCCAGAGGGCTGACTCTGGAGCACGGGGCTCACGGTTCAATCGCTTATGGCAGCTCAACTCAGCATCTTGTGACTTTGGGCAATAGTTCAGTTTATCTCCCCTACAGATCCCAGCGTCTTGAAACCCTTGAGGGGCTGACATGTACGCACTATACAAATATGAATGAATTCAATATAACCCCCCCTGATAGAAGGGGCGATAAATACCAACTTGCGGTCACATTCTGAGTTTGTCCAGGCGGCCAGGTGTGTCGTGTGGGTTATCTAGGGTGAAGCTTACTATTGGGCATTGTGTGAGCTTTATTTGATGAATGCAATGACCAGCTGCTCTGGTATCGCATCCTTGGGCTGAATGCAGGCCCTCTGCTTTGTTTGTATTTATGAGTGTGTGCATCTGACTCGTTTCTTTAGGTATTACTTCCTTGGGCCCTGTATGATTTTGTGCTGCATTCTTCTAGGTGTGTTTGAGGCTTGTTCCGTATCTGATGTTTCCATCATGGGTATGCTCAGACGTGAGTCCCTTGTTCACTTTGCCACTGGATTCAAGCAAGCCGGCTGAAGACGGCTGGAATGCCAGAAACCGGTCCAGGGAAGCTTGTTTCCGGTCCAGGGAAGACATGGCTTGGCAGTTCGGGCTGGACTTTTCCCATGAGGCACAGGGTCAGACTGATTTGCATATAGCCATGTCTGAACTGGGGTGGCTGAGTGGGCTAAAGAACGGTGATGGATTTAACCCAGATCTTTTGACTAGGTGTGAGTGTTTGATTGATTCAGATGCTCCGTCCATCACCACCCCCTTTTGTACCGCTTTTGGCCGCCATAAGTGTGGCAGGGTATGTTCAGACGTGAGTCCCTTGCTCACTTTGCCACTGGATTCAAGCAAGCCGGGCTGAAGACGGCTGGAATGCCAGAAACCAGTCCTCGGAAGCTTGTTTCGGTCCAGGGAAGACATGGCTTGGCAGTTCGGACTGGACTGTTCCCATGAGGCACAGGGTCAGACTGATTTGCATATAGCCATGTCTGAACAGGGGTGGCAGAGTGGGCTAAAGAACGGTGATGGATTTAACCCAGATCTTTTGACTGGGCGTGAGTGTTTGATTGATTCAGATGCTCCGTCCATCACCACCCCCTTTTGTACAGCAATACTTGTGTGGCACAACATAGAGATAATATCCATGTGGTGACTCGCTTCTATGCACCATTCTGCTGACACCTCCAAGCCTCCATATCGGAGGTGAAATTCAGTCTTGTGGAAAAGAATACATCAACTCCAATAGTATGAGTGTCGCTTGTAATGAGTTAGACTTGAGGTCAAACGGATAAAAAAATTAAAATAGATGGAACAGTTAAAACAATCCTTTTTAGCATTAAGACTAGGAAAAAGTGATTCGGATAACTACCAGGTGTCAAAATCAGAGATAAGAAAAGGAGCAGGCAAGTACAAATAGGCATTACAGGAGGTGTAAAGCAAGAGAAGAAAGTGTTGGCAAAGCCAATAGGTCTCCTCTTTGTGACTTATTGACTTTGCCATATCTTCAAAGAGCACAATGTTTTTATGCAATATGTTTCTCACCGATGATAAACAGTGTCACCAAACAAAAGGGAAATAAAAAAAAACACAGGAGCAGAATGACACTTATGCCCAAAGCCCCTCTCGAAACCCCTCAAATCTCTGTAATGACTAAATGAGATTAAAGGACACTCCAAGAGGGGAAAGGGGAAGAGGAGATAAAGAAAAGACTGCCTTGCCTAATTTTTGGGGCTGCTATGAGTCTCCTTATCAGGCTATTTGCAGAACTTTCTTTTTGCATTAATTAGAAATACTCAAGTAATTAGAATCCTCTCAAATAGTTAACATATCAACATATCATAAGTCTGTAATTCTTTCTCTGATAATACTTGTGTGACAGGAACGACAAGGAGCCACAGGAATTCTCTGGTAAGTATTTTCACTTCACTCTTCCTGTTGCCTTGTTTAAAGTATTCTCTGTCAGGAATTCGGACTGCATATCTAGAAAGCCCTTGAGTAGCTACCACATCAGCCACCATGGCCATTGTACGCTGTTTATATATCATCCAGCCTCTATGAAGGGCGAGACCTCACGTAGTGTGAGTGTGGCCTCTCTTGACCCAAGTGACGTGTAAAGACATTGCAGAACTGCCCCTTTAAGGAGTACAAGGTACACCAATAGCACATTTGCAATGTCAAGCTGTTATATGTTAGTGTTTTTATTTTATTTCCATTGCTAAGACTATTCATTTCTGTTATTGTGTCTGCTCTGTTTTGACCACTCTTTCACGTTATTCCTTTTTCTTTCTCAAATTTTGAACAGTTCTTGTTATTCCCCCCATGGAGCCTATGCCATGAGCAAGCTTGCCCTTGTTCTGTTCACCTACCGCTTACAACATCATCTCACGGCAGAAGGAAGTTATGTGACTGCTAACGTGGTAGACCCAGGAGTGGTAAACACTAACCTATACCGAAATGTCTTTTGGGCTGGGAGAGTGGTCAAATGGATGACAGCCTGGTTGTTTTTCAAGGTATGTGACTAGTCTTTTGGTAAATCAACAACTCTATGTGCATGCTGCATAGTGCATGGGTTAATTGACTTGATCTGTGTGTGTAACTTACTAGAACTTTAAAGGTTTGTGGCCTGATAAATTGTGCTAATTACCTTGCCTAGTAATTGGGGGATAAAGTTACAAAACTCACTCAATAGATGGTATCAACGTAGAATAAGAAAGAGAGATGGTAGAGACTGGGAGTTCAGACTCTCACAGGTTCAAAGGCATGATAAGCTGCCAGAAGATGTAAAGGTATGGATGACAGTCTCTAACTGATTACTGTTCCCACAAAATGACAGAACTCTTTGAGCTGAGCAATCATAGAATGTCTTAACTTTATTGAAAAGGGTAACACAATTGACGCGAGGTTAACATAATAGTATGTATCAAGCAAGCTTGATCTTTGTATGTAACTTACAAGAGCTTTTGTAACATTTGTGGTGCGACCGGGTGAGATAATGACCTTGCCTAGTAGTCAGTGGATAAAGTTGCACCACTCATTGGATAGGTGGTATCAACATAAATTAAGAAAGAGAAATGGTAGGGATTGTTAGAGAGAAATGGAGGGCAAGAGAGATTTCGGAGTTAGAAAATCCCCAGAAATGTGTTTGGAGAGCTATATCAATTGACATTTCCATGTGTAGGGCATGAGGATTGTCTGCAGGTTAATATTTGTGCCCCCATTTTTTGCTCCCGCACATGCAATGCCACACCTTGGTTCTTTGTTTTCCCACCAACCGAAGAGGCCAGAGACCTGGAACGTTTTCCTGAATCATATTGGAAGAGAGTTTGCACAAACAAATGTTTGGTATCTGTCTTGTATGTGTATAAGACATGCATGTGCAATATATATGTTGTTGAGCACTGTACTGAAATTCTGTACAGGTGGTGGAACTTTTATTGTTTAGCATAACTGCTGCTCTAAGTCTAGCTCAATTAAACGTTCTGTGGTCGTCAGTGTAGACTGAGGTCTTATGCATGAGGAAATCCTTCACTCTGAATTATGAAGCATTCTATTAGCTAAAAAAGAACTTTGCACTGGACAAACATCTATGTTGGCAAGGGTTAATGGCTCTGCCATCAAAGTAAGCCTCAAACATGTGCAAAAGTGAAATCATATGTAAGATATGCTAATGCTAGTAATCTAGAACTTGTTTGTATCAACTTCAAAACCTCTTTATGCAATGGTGTGTTTTTTTGATCACAGTATTTTGAAAAAAGAGAGGCAGAGTCAAACATAACTGTAGAAAGTGCAGTGGAAGGAGTGCAGTCAAAGGAATTTAAGTCGTCTAGAACATACAATTTGGAACTCTTGCTCCAATGGAAACTTCTTCGACAAAAGAAAGGGGATAACATTTCTAAGTCACACTTGTTAGAAATCGGGTTGGTGGTTGTCTGGGGTATAAACCCAAGTCAAGCAGCAACCACAGCGCTAGTCAGTGTAAGAAAGAGGAAAACCCTAAATTAACCTGTGCTCACCCTCTTGTAGCTTGGACAAGAGCAATCAGTCGTAACTTTAGAGACAATGTGTAAAGGATTTGTGCAACACTTCAAACAGTAAAACAATGTAAACACCACACAAAAAGATTCCACACCAGGTTAGAAACTTAGAACTTAATTTAATATATAAAACAAGACCAAAATGACAAAAATCCAATAAGTTGAACTGGAGATATTGAATTTCAAAGATTTTAAGTAAAATAGAGTCTAGAAGCAAAAAGCGCTATTGGGGCTATCTGGTTGCGCCGGACCGGGACAAAGTAACAAGTTTAGGCCGACCGCAATGGAGCATGGGCCGGCTACAGGGAACCAGTTAGTTCCTCTGAACAATGTACTTTAATTTCTGGTTGCGAAGCGGTGCGTGGATCCGCTTTGAAGATGTGTCACTCAGCAGAGGCTTGGTTGGTTTCAAGATGCAACGCGACTGTGGTGCAAGGTCCTGATGCATTGACATAAAGGATCCTATTGCCAGGGCTTACAATTCGAAGTCTAGTATTGAAGTTGTGAGGCGCTGCATAGGCGATGCATCAGTTCTGATGTGCTGTGAAGCTGCAATGCGGAGTTTCGCTGTCATCATTGAGGCTGCATTCAACAATTGATGCAAGGAGATTGCGCCAGAAAAGGCATCACACAGTGGGGGTTCCGAAGGGGATGCATCAGCCCCAGATGCAGGAGGATGCGATGATCCAAGTATTTTGCGATGGGTCTATGCAAAAGCGATGATGCATCACTTCTGCTCTGGGATGCGCTGCTCAGCTGAGGAGATGTGTTGCTTCCGCTGGCAAGCACATTAGATCCACTTAAAAGGGTCCAGGACTCGTGTGACACCACTTGGCAGGGTAGATCCATTAATGACATAGTCCAGGTGTAGGGGTTGGAAGTCTTTTATGTCCCTTAGACTACAGATCCGAAGGTCAGCCAACTAGCTCTTGGAGTCACTCTGGGTTCTGGGGTCAAGTGGTTCAGATCCAGTCCTTCTCACCCGGCAGAGTGCAGCAGGTCAGCACATCAAAGCAGGAGTCAAACAGAGCAGCAGTCTGGCAGAGTGGCAGTCCTTCAGCAACACAGCAGCTCTTCTTCCTGGCAGACTATCCACCGGTCCAGAAATATACTGAAATGGTGGAGTCTGAGGTTCAGTACCTATACCCAGTGCCTATGAAGTGGGGTAGACTTCAAAGACATACCTTTGACGTGCTCAGAGATCCTCCCTTCCTGCTCTGGCTCTAGACTCACAACAGGGTGGTGTACAACCCTTTGTGGGTGGACGGGGCACAGCCTATTCAGGTGTAAGTGAGGCTGGGTCCAGCTCCTCCCTCCCTCCCATCCTGCCTAGTCACACCTAAGCTCTCATTGAGTGTAGCTGTCTAAGGGGAATGCACAAAGCACAGCTGTCACCCTCAGAAACATGATCAGAGACAGGCAGCTGGCACCAAATGGCTAAAGTAAGAAAATGCCAGCTTTCTAAACAGGACATTTTCAGAATTGCAATTTAAAATCCAACTGCACCATAAGTTTGGATTTTGAATTGTGATTCCAGAGACACCAGACTTGAAGGATTTCTCTCTTCCCAATTCTGAATTACACTTTATAAAATGTAATAAGTTAATCCTAATGTTATCTTAAGGGAGAGTTAGGCTCTCCAGTACTGAAAAGCGAAGTTGAGATTTTTTCACTACCTGGACACTTAAAACATAAAAGCACACGACCTCCCTTTTAAATATTTTGCACCCTGCCACCTGGGTTCTACAGGGCTTACCTTAGGGGTGACTTATATGTATAAGAAGGCAAGGTTTGGGCCATGCAAAAAGTTTCTTTTGCCAGGTCGAAATGGCAGTGTTTGACTGCACACACAGGCTCTGCAATGGCAGGCCAGAGACATGGTTAAGGGCTACTTAAGTGGATGGCACAATCAGCGCTGCAGGCCCACTTGTAGCATTTAATTTACAGGCCCTGTTTAATGTAAAGGGCCTTTTAATTTAAAGTGCCACTTTACTAGGGACTTACATGTAAATTAAATGTGCCAATTGGGTATAAGCCAATGTTATCATGTTTTAAGGTGGCAGCACAAGCACTTTTGAACTGGTTAGCAGTGGTAAAGTGCTCAGAGTCCTAAGGCCAGCGAAAATAAATTCAGCAAAAAGTAAGAGGAGGAAGGCAAAAGGTTTGGGTGGGGCCCTGCAAAAAGGGCCATATCAACATCCCTCTCTCCCCTCATTAATATATTTTTTATTTTTGAATTAAGGAAGAGAAATAACTCTTTCTTTCACTTCTTCTGGAAGCAGTTTAAATGAAAGAAAATATCTTTACAATTGAGGACAAGTTAATCAACAGCTCGCCATTCGTCCAAGCATAATCAACATATGTAGAAATATAGTCTCATATGCCACCTACATCCCTAGAAGCCCAGGTGCAGCCACATACGCCTTTGCAGTTTCATATTTTGTTAACAATAGCATCACATGTCCAGTGCATCCGCTCAAAGAATAAACATGATCCCGACTGCCCAGTGCGCCCTCCAATGTGCTGATATGAACTGAAATGTAAAATGCAGTTCCCCCATTGCCCTGCACTGGTTTGACCTTAAATGCTCAGTGAAGTCTCCCATACACAAGTTAGGGCCTCCGATGCCTTGCGTACCCCCCCTTACATTAAGTAAGGCTTTTAATCCCCAATACAGCATTTCTTGCACAGGTTTAATTTTCAAGTGGCCTGTGCAATGCCTACAGTGCTCAATGCATTTCTGAGATAAGAGTAGGACATTTTGGCAGGGCATCATATTTCTGTTCCAGCTCTTTTTTCCTAAATCATTTCTAGTCGAACTGGCTTAATTCCAGCAAGCAAACTCCCAGCATTCACTGATTAGTAAATTAAAATACAGAACTGGGAAAGTGTTGGTGAGTCAGTATGAAGTGACCTGGCACGTTTAGTAGAAAAATAAAAGAAGTGGCAGGTGAAAAAAAGACAAAGTAAGGGGAAATGCCAGAATGTGAGAGGTGATAAAAGAACTTTCAATATTGAGGATAGCACACACACTGCAGCCGACCTCAGGGCATGCAGTGAATGTTCTAGCACGCCCAGCTCCCGCCCCCGTTCCCCAGAAGCCCACGCCCCCGCCCCCGTTCCCCAGAAGCCCACGCCCCCAAGGCCCCTTCCCTTGTAGTCAGTGCTGTGTCCATGAACTGCTGTGGTTCTGACTCAGCAGCTTCCTGGCTGCACTGGAGGCTGCAGGAACAGACAGAGCTGCACCCAGCATCTGGCTGAAGAGCTAAACAATTCCCCAAAGACATTAGCTGTTGATTTACAGGTTTTACAGACTGTTCTGAAGTGGTGCTGCTGGAATACTCAAGGGCTTTTCACACTGCCACAGTGCTCGGAAGCAAATCATATCTTTGCTTTTCTGAAACAATGGACGCACAAAAGACAAGTATGTGTGTCACCTATGTGTGCCTCATAGTTGTCACACACAGGTGTGCCTATGCAAGGAGTGTCTGATGATGTGTGCAAATTATTACACCTGAGTCAGTTATAGCCCATTAAACCCTAGATGCAACAAAAACAAAATTCCACACAAACAGTTGATTTTATGGTATAAAAGCAAATGATTTATGTTATTTTTTTTCTGGCTGTTGCCCTCATATGCCATAGTATTTACATTATATGTACAGTTTGCTGTAATATTCTAGTGCCAATATTAATATAATACACACATTTTCCAAACTACTTGTGAGGGCTGCAGCTCAACTTAGAAAAGAAAGCTTAGTATGCCACAGAGACTGTGCATTGTTCTTGGGGCTCATCTAGACCAGGGTTCTCCCAAGCCTGTCTTGGATGGACCGATCCATGCCAGATTTTTTAAGATAACTACATTTATCCAAATGGGGATATGCTAAAAATCTGTCAGGGATCTGGCCCTGCTTTGGAGACCCTGATCTAGGCGCTGCGCCCGTTGACAGCTGCATAATATCCTTGTTACAGATCCTGTATCCTCAGACAGCATTTTACCTTCAGGTGACAGATATTGCCTTATACTAGTTTTGCGCATCACCCCAGTACAGCACGTTGCCATTTGCGCTTCTTCTTCACTGCCACAGAGCACAGCATGCCCTTGACATGGCTTGTAGCAATGACAACAGAACACAGTTGAATGGCTTACAACGAGATAGTCAACACAGGAATAAAGAACTGCAACCACCTCGTATACAGAACATCTCACTGCTGTTTCATTGCAAACTCAAACAACATCACCGTATGTCTATGAAGAGGTAGGGGGACTACCATTTCTTCATTTAATGAGTTTATGTTCCCAAGATTCTTTCATGTATTCTAAGAAAAGCTGAACTGTATTTATTAGGCCAGGTTCTCACAGGTTTTTGGATATGTAAACCTGACAAACATATGAAAATAGGCGTTTTGCGAGCGAAAATACACTTTGAAGTTCTACTTTTATTAGATTGTTTTGCACCTGTAAAAGGATATAGCCAAACAAGGGCTTTCAACGAGTAGTGGTGAGGAAGTGAGAAGTGAGTGTTGTAAGACGGGAATGTCTTGTAGGTGTCTGAATACCCGCAAGCTTACAGGTTTGTGGTTATTCACAAACATGTTACAATCCCTTTCGAGTCCATAAAAGGGTAGTATTTTAATCCTGTCATTGGGAAGAAAAATGGAATACACACTCAAATTTGATGAGGATTTAGAGGAAGGATTTTTTCATGGGAAAAACAAAAACAAAAGTTAGCAAGTGCATTTGCACTGACGATGCCGATTTTCTAATGCTAGATTAGAGACGTATATTAGTACATGAAGAAATTGAATTGACACATTTTTTCCAAGAGTAAACTTAGAAACTTCAGATTGCCACAGGTTTCCAGGCATACATCTAATCTATTTGAATCCCATTAAGCGATACATTTGAACCCATATAAAGGTGTAACGCTACAGGTGAAGTTTTAGGAATAACTTGAACCAGGTGAAATAGGCAAAGAGGAGCAAACCTGAGTGAAATAGTGGGATAGCATGGAACACGCAATGAACACCTCAAATTGACAATGAGCAAGAGCACTGCATTTGTGCTGTTGCATAGTACAATTTGAATGCAGCACTATGATTTCTCGCAGATACTTGCTATAATGTCTTACCTCCAGCTCTCCCAATGTCTCTTTTATTTCTATCCCTAATGCTCATGTTTTCAGAACCAATTTGCCCTTAGCGTATTGTCCAATCTCTCACTCTCTTAATGAACATCTTAGTCTCATTCTCCATCTCACCTGCACTGCTCTTTTATCTCCTTCTCAGTTTCTTCTCTCACCATCTTTCATTCTCATTTCTAGCTTTCCCAAATTTCCTTCCTTCCCCTGTCCTTCACTCTTTTTATCTCTCCAAATGTTCCCTTTTAACTCCACCTTTATCATCTAACGGCATCAATCTCTTCCATTTTTCAGTTTGCTTTCAAATGTACTTCTCGTTCTGATAGCTTGTGCTTTTTAATCTCACATCCACTGCTCTAGCTCCCGTCTTTTATACCACAGCGTTACCTCTTATTCTTTGACATCTTCCAAAGCCTATTCTCATGTCTGTATCTTCTGATATTTTTTTCTTCACTCCACTTTGATTCATATACTTTATGTCTCCCAATGAACCTCTTACCACCAACTCCATTAGACTCAATCTCTCTCCTCTATCTCTACCTTTCTTGCACTTCCCTCAATCGCACTCACTTTCCTTCTCATGTTTATCTTTATTTCTCACCCACTTTTCTTTAATCTGCAGATCATTGTCTCAGCTCTATCCAATGCATGCAGTATCTATTACATTTTTATTGATATCGTTCACCACAAATTCTTTTCAGCTGTATCCTTCTCATTTGCTTTCATCATTTAATGCCACTTTCACCCCATCTTTAGCTCTGTAATGTTAATTACATCTCTCACAGTTGCACAGCTACTTTCACCCCTACCTCATTCATTCTTTGACCCATTCTCTTCAAGAGTTCACTTGCCTATAATGTTCGAATTTTACATATGCCCACCCATGTTTCTGTCTTTAACTATTTTCCTGCATTCCTAGCTCCTCCTTTTCCTCCTATCTTTCTCTTCCCCAGTTTTCCCTTTATCCCAGTTACGTTTCCTAACTCTTCTCCCTTTCCATTTGCATACTTCCCATCTATGCCCCAATCACAGTCATCTACCTTTTCTCTCCCAGTGTGCACTTATACTGTTAAATCCTGCCCACCCTCTCTTACACTTTATCAACCTTGCTCCCTTCTTCTCTCTCTTTTGTTGTCAGCCTCTTGCAATCTCACATTCCCTCTCATGGTATCTTTCGCATGTTTTTCCTCCACTCTTTCATTTTCTATAAAAGGCTTTCTTTTCCGTAGCTTTCTCTATCCATTTTATTTCTTCTCCCTCTCTGCTATTTCCTTTCTATTTATACATTGTAATGTACCATTTATTTCTCTCTCTCTCTGTTTTTCTTCCTGGTCTTTCATTTCTTTTTCCTTTCTTAAGCCTCACGTTTTGTTCATTTTTCTCTCTTCCATCCCTTCACTTTCCCTTAAATTCCATAACCTTTTTCATATGATCTAATTCGACCAAGGACATTCATTTTGTTTCTTTCTCGTTCTAGTTCGTGCCTCCATTTCTTTTTCTTCCTTTTATATCGTCTTTTTCTTTCCAATCCTCTTCTTTTTTGTCACCCACTTTCTTTTCAATGCCTTCCATTTCCACGTTCTCTTTCTGTCCCTGTATTGTTGCTATTATCTCCTTCCTTATGCGTTTACTTAAATTTCCTCTACATTTTCCATGTTCTTACTTTTTCACCCAGATTAATCCTTTGCTCTTCATCCACCTCTGTTGTGTCAATATCTTCCACAGATTAGTTATGCTGCTCTGCTTGAGTGCTGAGATCGGAGATGAGTGGGAGCCATAGGGATTATTTTATCCCTTATAATAGGATATAGTAGCAAAGACAGCAATAGAGCACCTTTCTCTCCTAGGGACCAGTTGGAGAATAAGCAACAGCAGTGCAATCTCCCTTTCCATAGAACATGCCAAAAGCGGAGAAAAACTCACAAAACAGAAACACCGTAGGCAGCACCTGGCTGGAAACTGAGTGAACACCTCCAACTCCCACCACCATGTATGACATCTTCAGCAAGTGCTGTTGCTTTATCCTACATAAGATGGCTTTTAAAGATATTCTTTATAAATTCAAAATCAAAACTACGAGACACAGACACAATTGATAGATTTTATATCACTTCTTTATTATATGATGGTTTTATTTTATCTGTATTGCTAACTTATTTACTTCCAATAAACTTTCTTTTGGGCTAAAAAAAACTACGAGACACAGAATTTAAACTGATTTTGGCTCAAAAAGGTTCTAAGCTGCTGAAGGCAATACAAAGGACCCGAGGCTAGTTCCAAGCTCCATGTGTACATTCAGCAACTTTGTGAATTGTGCCTGGAACCAGTCCTTAAAAGCAACATTTGAACTGCAAAACTGAACAAAGGTTCTCTCTTACCCTCATTTATACACGGCCAACGATCCACATATTTTATGTTATCCGCTCGTGCTGTCTTTCCGTTTCTGCGTGAGGGAATGATGCTTTGGTGCTGTATCTATGAACGCCACATTTTTTTGTTAAGATGTGGTTTTCTGGCATTACAGTTCCCCCCTCAGTATAATATGCAGATTTTGTCTGCATCTGATGCTGGAATCAGTTGTACTAATGAATATTGACACATGCAATATTGTGGTACAAGAATATCGAGGACAGAATCTCCCGGGGCAAATATATAAAAGTAAGCATGTTTTCTAAAATCGCTTTATCTTTTTTTAATCTGACAGTCTTCAGCTGTTAGGTGTGAGTAGCAGAATGCAGTCATAGTGGTGTTCGTGTTCTCTATACCTTGAACAGGCTGCATCTGGCGCGTTGTACCATCTGTGCCCTGGTGCCACTGCACCTACTGCCCTAATGATAGTTGTTCCAAGTGCTACATGTCAGGAGCAGGCTGCAGTTGTCTCCTCATCCCCCTGTGCTCCAGTACCACTGCGCCTGCTACGCTACTAAAAGCGGCAACCCTGTGCTCTGTGTTCTGGGTGCTGTTAGATCGCCACCACGCTGTGTCCTGGTGGCACTGCACCTGGTGCTCTACTCATTAGCAGCACTCCTGTGCTGTGTGCCAGAAGCAGTCTGCTTTTGCCTCTTCACCCTGCCTAGGTCCTTGTGCAACGCACCCTCTGCACTACTGAAACGGGGACTACTATGCTGTATACTAGGAGCAGGCTTCTGTGGCTCTTCACCCCTCCTGTGCCCTTGTGCTGCGCTCCTGTGCTCCATGCTGCGAGCATGGTTTAGTACAAGCCTCAGTGCACAAACTGAAAGAAAGTCATTTTTTATCTATGTACCACTGGTTTAACCCGTTAAGTGCGGCGCACGTTCAGCGGACGTCGCTTGCACTACCTCGGTAGTGCTGCGCACGTCCGCTGAACGCCGCGGCCCCGTCCGCGCAACAGAACGTTCCGCACCAGCGCAGAACGTTCAGCGCAGCGGAGGGGTTAAACCAGCTTGTTTATTAACAATGGGGCCTATTTACAAACTGCATTCTGTAGTATGTTACCTTGTACTACAGTAGCACTACTAACGTACTACAATATGCTATTCACTAACCTATGTGCAAAATTCTACACCTCTATCTCTCCAATCTTGCTGCATGCATCCCAGGACACACATAGGTAAGAAATGTGGGGAGCTGACAGGCAAAAGCTGGAAAATGAGGAATGATTATTACTAAAGGGGATGTGTTTTGGGACGAATAAATAGGATTAAGGGAGGACAAGGAAGGGGCTTGGAGCGTGACATGCACTGAACCACTAAAGAGTAAACCAATTGCTATTCACAAAGTGCACTTCTATAGTTACTACAGTCAAAATGGACCCAACACAGTCTTAAATATACCCCAGCTCAGAGCTTGGGTAAGTCCAGTATAACAGCGGTCATTTGCCTTATGTATACCGCAATTCCATCAAGTATGTATGAGGGTGTCAGAGACACATCAAGTGCTCTACTATTGGATTAAAGTATTGCAAAAGCATGGTTCATTAGACCAGCAAAGGAGATATGATACTTTTAAAATCAAGCTTAACAGCGATCTTCAGGATTCACTCAGTGCATTTAAATTGAGCTTATTTTAGTAATCTTTTCAATCCAAAGCACAATGGAATCCGCTGTGACGCACAAAGTTGTGGCTGGCTCTCAGCTATCCAATTCTGCATCTCTTTTAAATGAAGCAAAGCACTTAAAATTAGCAGGTACAAATGGAAAGTTACCCAAGGACCCCAGGCATACAGGGTTGCAGGACCTGGCATAATAGGTTCTGCAGGGCCTCTTCTAATGCCCACAACCATAGCAGACTAAACATTAAAAAAACAGAAAGAGACCTTTCCTTCTTCAGACCTTAAGATGTATCTCCTCTAATCTTCAGATGTCCTGCACAAGATGTTTATCTGAGAGGTGCAGCAGAAAGAAACTTAAAGTAGTTCTACTAGTTGAGATGTCAATCTAGTGCCAGAATCGCACAACGTGCACCCAGACAACCAGGGATCAATCTTGGCTTCCCCACTTGACCAAACTATGTGATTGAAGGCACATATTTTATTTCAGCATGCCTCCTTTTTATTCATAATTGCTTATGAGAACATCAGAAATACATGAGTTCAGGATAAGGATTGTACAAAAACATCTCTTTTTTTTGTTTCAATAGACTATAATTTTGCTCTATATATATTAAGAATTTAGGACACATATAGGTTGCACATGACAACTTGCTAGGCTCTTAGTCAGTCCTTAATTATTTGAGCCGGTAGGTTCAAGTAGGGCCACTGGCACTCATTTTTGGGGATCAGCACTTATTTTTCCTCATCAGGCTCTCCTCAGAGCAAGAGAGGGAAAAAACATGCAAGGGGGAAAGAGGAAAAGGGAACAAAAAATGTTAGAAAGCAGTACCTGGCTAGAGTGAGATAAAAAGGCACGGAGTGTCTGTTCGTGGATTAAAGAGGCATGAGATGGAATCAAGACTACACAGACTTGGTATTCAGCACCCTGACATTCAGTAGCACAAGTTGCAGACTTTTGAGCAAATTTTTGGGCCCCAGCACTTATTCTTTCAATTCAGGAGGTGCCCTTAGTTTACTAATGGCATTGTCATCAGGGTGGGCGTGGGGAAGGGATGATTGTTACTAAGTTCATATTGAAATACTATTACTTTTAATAAATTCCTCTCTATGCAGTGATATCATCTGATGTACTAAGGTGAGACGCTTCCGGGTCTCGTGGCTCAGTGGACTAAAGCAGCCACTGCAGGGGCCTGTGTTCGACCTCATCGTCACAGGTTCAAATCCCGGCGGGTCCATTCAGCCTTTCATCCATTTGGAGAAGTGTGGCTCAGGGGTTAGAGGCGGCAGACCCGGAAGCTGAGATCGGTCCTGGACCGGGGTTCAATTCCCCGCCTCGGCGGGTCTTGGGCTAAAAATTCCACGGACTCGATAATTCTCGCCCCGGTGCCTCCTCGACTCACGGGTTCACACTCTGCGACTCTGGGCAATAGCTTGCTTAATCTCCACAACGGCCCCTCGCGGCGGGATGCCTGACTTTCACCTTGTGGACACCCTGCCGGGGTTTCTCACAGGGGAATACGAGGACGGGTTCCCTAAGCAAGCGCCAGGATGCCCTTTGGGTGACAGGTTTGCGCTATATAAGTACACCTACATTTACACATTTACATTTGAGGTCGATAAAATGAGTACCATTGAGGTGGGTAACAATAAACATCTATTATTCAGCGCCAGAACACCTTCGGGTAATTTACAAATACACCTGTAATGTTATGTTATGTATTAACGAAAAACACTTAAAAAAAATGTTGAAGACTTTATCACTTGTTTGTTGCACGTGTACATGCCAAACATTTTTATTGTTTGGCTTCTGGACAGACTGTTAGAGGCAAGCCAGATCTCTGACTCAGCTCTACCCATTTGTTTGTTGGCTGCCTACTATGATCAATTGTTTAATTCATGGGAGAAGGTGTTTGTCTTTGAAGTACACCACTGGTGGTGAGAAATACTGGTTCTTAAAGTAATGGAAGATTTATCGGTTTTAGGTCAATTCCAACAGTGGGGTTTTTTGTTTTTTTTAAAACTTGTGGAGGGGTGATCTATGTAAGCTGCTTTATCAGGGGAAAGTTTTCAGTATTAAATACAAATCTTAAGACGAGGCATATTGTGTGCATGTTTTGCACCTCAGTGTGAAGGGGTAAGTACCTGTGTTCTTTGTCAGGTAGCATAGCAAATGAGATGTATATCTAGTAGATGAGAAGATACATTTGTGAGGTTCAACTCTATTATTATTTGGGTTAGAGGATGTTTTTGAGGTGTACCTATTTGGGCAGTTGCAGCTGAAGCCAATTCAGTGTGAGCTGCATCTCGGCTAGTTCTGTATCTCATTGAGGCAATAATAAGTACACCTGTGGGGGAGCAATACCTGGGTTAGGTCTAGTTTTTTGGGAGGAATGACTATCATTTTTTGGGTGAATTATTCAATATATTCATAATTTGTGTGAAGTGTAAAACTTTGCTTACAGTCTTCGGCCCGGCAGTGTCTGCTAAGTTCAGATGTTGGGAGCAGACACAGTCATAGGTAGCAAATGGGGGGAGTATCTGAGTAAGATTGAACTCTTTATGGGTGTCTTTTAGAGAGATACAGTTCTTTAGGGGTATTATGTGCAAAGAGCTATGCTTCTGGTTGGGAGATTATCTGTAACTCAATTTAAAGTGAAGGTCCATGGAGTTAGTGTTAAGTGCAGTTCATTCGGAATGGCGGTATCATTGAGTGAAGGTTAATTGTGTGAGCAATGGTGAAACAGCTTGTAGTGTAGATCCCTGAAGGCACTTCTCTTAGGGAAGCACCTGGATAAGTATTGTACTGTAGGCGCTCTGTATAGCACTTATTAGCCCTTTGTGGGACACATAAGTGCGTAACCCACACAGAGAGCAAGCTACACCATGTAGGGTGTGTGGTTGCGAGGGTGTTTTTGTTTTGAGTCAACATGGGAAACATTTTCAAGTAATGGGTGATGATCACCAAGGTGCGGTTATTGTGTTATGGGACGCTGCGCCTGGCAGTGTGAAGGAGAAATGTATGTGAGAGATAGTCGCTCAAATTATAATTGTGATAAGGACTAATGAGTTTATCCACAGGGGCAATGGAATGCTGTGTGCCTATACACCAAAAAGAGAGTAAACTGGAAAAGGCCCAGTAATCCATGTGGCACTCATTGGAGAACATCCAAACTTTAAAGTTGACCAAAGTTTGCTATATTATTTACACAGGATAAACGAAAAATAGCGATTCCCCCAATCCGCTTCAGTTTTTAAACTATTAGAGCACTCAATGAAAAACGAATACATCCGTGCCTTTACCATCTACTTGCAATCACCATCCACAACACAGCAATCTCTCCTCTTACTGGTTGACTTTATGCTTGAACTTTTACACTGCACAGCACTCTACAGCTTTTTGTCTATGTTTGTGCTATAGAAATACCACATACATACATACACATATGCTTGTGAAACATTTTGTTTACTTACAGGGGGCTTAGAGGCCTCTCATTGCTTGGCTTCATTGTCACTCTCATTTGTTTGCTTTTCATAGGTTGGCACATGTGGCATTCACTTCCACTTCTTGTGTAATCCCTCCCTAGAGCATTGCCCAAATACGTATATCCTTCCACTGCCCCCTTAATTGGGTGATGCATTTTCCTTTTTGTGTAATCACTCAACCAGAGTTCATGTCTTTTCCTGCAGTCTCCCTCGTGTACTCATTCTCAGTTTCGCTTTGGGCCCCCCCCACCATCAATGTCACTTTGCCCTACGTGTTACTTGCCCTCCCCACTGCCCTTGTTATTGTTGCCCCCACCCACTGTCCGTGTTGTTGCTCTCCCTCCTACCATCTCCCACCCCACCCACTACCCATGTTGTTGCTTGTCATCACCTGCTGCCAATGTTTTTGCTGCCCATCCCACCTCACCCGCTGTCCTTGTTGTTGCTTTCCCCAACCCGCTCTCCGTGTTGTTGCTCTCTCTCCCCTGAGTGTTGTTGCAAACCCTTCTGCCCCACACACTGTCTGTGTTGTTGCTCTTTCTCCCCTCCAACCTCCTACCACTGTTTTCCCTCCTATGCTCACCCAGCAATAAACAAAACAAGCATTGGAAATGCAATAGGTGTCGCAATTGCTTAATTTAGAGCTATTGGCGTTGTAAGTGACAATGCGAGACTTAAAAGGTGCAGAACAATGGAGTGAAAACCCGCTCGCCTGGCAAAAGGCGGCAGACAAATTAGAATGGAGCAGATACGCATCACCAGTTCGATAAAAAATGAGGTTCTGGTCGAAAAAAGTTAAATATTATTTTCACGTACAAAAGGATGCAAATTTTCCTGCAAAGCACTGGTAACAGCTATGTTTTAAAATTTAAAAATGACATAAAAAGATGGATAACATATAAGCATGAAAAATGATGCTAGACGATAAGCCTGAATAAATGTATTTATTTATTTATTTATTTCAATTTATATAGCGCATTATCACCTATAGGTCTCTAAGCGCTTGTACGTGGAAACACCGGACATTACAGAAACAGGCAACCAGCTTATAACACGCCCCATGCATCTTGAAAAAGCACCGTTTTTAGCATCCGACGAAACGGCAGTAGATTAGACTCCTTCCGAAGGTGCAATGGCAGTTTGTTCCAGACTGCCGGAAGAATGGTCGAAAAGGCACGTCCGCCCAAGGTGGACAGGCAGAAGCGAGGGCTGACCAAAAGAGTATCCTCTGATGAACGCAATGTCCTCCCAGGAGTGTACCGAGACAGTCGGGGTTTGATGTAACTGGGCGCATTGCCATATACTGCCTTGTGCGAGATGCATAGACCTTTAAACATTACCCTCTGCCTAATGGGGAGCCAATGTAGTTGGCGCAGGAGAGGCGAAGCATGCGTACTCCTGGGTTTTAAAAAAATCAGTCTAGCGGCATGGTTCATGACTATTTGCAGTCTTGAAAGTTGTTGCATTGGAAGCCCGACATAAAGGGCATTGCCATAATCCAACCGTCCTAGGATCATTGCGGACACCACGCTCCTTAAGGTAGAAAAAGACAACAGTTGGGAGATTTTACAAAGTTGCATAAGGAGGCCGATGCATGTGCCCACCACAGAAGACACTTGCTTCTTCATAGACAAATTACCAACAATGTGGATGCCCAGACTTTTCACCACGACTGCCGGTACTGGAGTCCTACCCAACTCCTTGGGCCAGAAGCGATCGTTCCAAGGGTTGCCCGAGATGGTGATAGGCAGCACCTCTGTTTTATCTGGATTAATCTTCAAGGAGTTGGTGGACATCCAGTTGATTGTAAACTTTAAGATGTTATGCTGCCTGGCTTGGGCTCCTGGCAAATCCTCAATTTGGATGATAATCTGTGTGTCGTCAGCATAGTTGTATATCTGACAATCCATCTGATTAAGAGCTGAAATCAGTGGCTGCAAATAGATGTTAAAAAGGAGCGGTGAAAGAGCAGAGCCTTGCGGAACTCCACAGGTTATGGCCGCTGCTGTAGATACTAGGTCTGACAACTGAACCCTCTGCGATCTTCCCTACAGGAATGAAGTTAGCCAGCCTAGTGCGGTGCCCCCGATGCCCAGATCTCTCAGACGCTTCAACAGTTGACTGTGACACACCGTGTCAAAAGCGGCGGAGAGATCAAGGAGCACTAGGGCACCGGGGATCTTCTTGTCAGCTCTGCATCTTAGTTCATCCAAAATGGACAACATCACCAGCTCCGTGCTGTGATGTATCCGGAAGCCAGCCTGATTTTGCTCTAACAGATCATTTGTCTCCAGATGTTTCAAAAGATGCGTCAGAACATGCTGCTCAACCACCTTAGCTAAGAAAGGTAGTTGGGAGATGGGCCTAAAGTTCTTTAAATTTTTGACATCCGCCCCTGGCTTCTTAAGCAGCGGGATCAGCCGGGCCTCTTTAAAAGTAGTCGGAACCTGTCCTGTCACCAATGACCTGTTTAGGAGAGCAAGGACGTCCTCCTCTATCCCTGACATAGCAAGCTTAAAAACTCTAGGAGGGCAGGGATCCACCTGAGAGCCTGACTACACTCTCTCCACTAAGCTAGCTAACATCTCCTTCGTAATCAAGGGCAAAGTGTTCAGGGAATAGAGGACCTCAGGGATGGCTGACATAATTTGTAATGGACAGTCGAGGATTGGGGTGCGAGAGATTTCAATCAGGAGATCTTCAATTTTACTCGTAAAGAAATCCTGAAAGTTCTGACAGTCCTCCTGCGAGAACTCAGGCTTCTTCTCTTTATTATTCCTCAGTTCCGTGACTACCTTAAAAATTTCTTTCTGCGGATCTCGGGCTGTCGCAATTCTGGTCTCAAAAAATTCCGATTTTCGAGCCAGAATAGCCTTTTTATAAAGTGCGAGCTCCTGCACATATAAACTCTGTGCATTCATATTATAGTCCCTCCGCCAGGCTCTCTCCGCTTTCCGTAGAGCCTGCTTCTTAATTCTCAGAGTATCGTTAAACCAAGGTGCCCCCACCCCTTTGTCCATGAGTTTCACCTTTTTAGCCGGCGCAACGACGTCAATGGCTTTCTTTAATTTGTCAAATAACTTTTGACTAACAACCTCTATGTTCTCATTGATTGTATTTGATACGGTGGAATTTAGTAAATGACCAGCCAGCTCTTCCTCATTTATATTATTCCACCTCCTCACCATTTTCCACGCCGCCCTGGGTTTTCCACCACATTTATGGGCCACCCTCTGGCCCCTAATTAAATAGTGGTCCGACCAGACACACGGCGTAGTAACAACCTGACTTGGTGCTGGATCCGTCGTCCATACCAAATCTAAGGTGTGGCCTTTGTCGTGCGTAGGGCCGATCACTTGTTGAACCATGCCTAGGGCCATTAAAGCCACTTCTAGATGGTTAGCTTGCCCTTCTTTAGGGGATATCTCCCAATGGAAGTTAAAATCTCCCATCACCATCAGATTCTTGTAACGAGATCTAAGGTCATGGGCTACCTCCACAAAAAGATCCATAAACGCTGGTTTGGCCCAGGGAGGGCGATACACCAGTAGGATCACCAGGCAATTGGTGCCCACCTCAAATTTCACTCCTAAGACGTCTGCGCCGCCTATACTTTCAGCACAAACTCTTTCCGCCCTCCAACGACTATTGTGGAGGAGAGCAACCCCACCTCCTCTGTTTGTGCCCACACGATTTTGACAAATAGCCATAAAATTTGGAGGGAGGGAGGCCACCACATCCGGGGTAGAGGATTCCTCAAGCCACGTTTCCGTGACCCCAAGGATATCAACCTCCCCGTCCTGTAGTAGCGAAAAGATTTCCAAATTGTGCTTCTGTAATGATCGAGTGTTTAAAAGCCCATAGTTCAAAGTCATGTCTACATTCCTTTTTCCCCTCCCCTCCCGTACCCGCAAAGATTTAAGCAGCCCTTCCTGGCGTAACAGAATCAGACATTCCTGGCTAAGCTGCATATCCCCCTGGTGGAGCTTCATCAGTGCAGCTCTACTATACCTAATGGTTTGGCCAGGGGTTGTGGCCCCTGGTCCCGGTTGGTCGTGGATGGGCATAGATGGGCTCGCCTCTGGCGAGCCTCCAACGCTGCCGCTGCGCGCATGCGCTGCACGCTTGCATATGGCAGGTTTAAATAGGCGTCTTAGGTGTCTGTCTGACAGCTAGAATGCTGCCCCAAGATGGCGCCCACCAGACGTCCCAACTATCCCCAAGATGGCGTCCCAGGAATGATCGTGACTGTGGCAAGAGACCCGCTAAGCAGCGGTGTAGATACAATTAAAGTGCAGGTAAGCGGGGCATTCAAAAGTAAAATGATGTTCAGTGAAAATGGTAACCCACCAAACACCTATTAAAATACAAATTCCTAAAAGCAAAATTCCTCGCTAAAGAAGCTGCGCGATGCGCTAAATATCAGAGCCTTAGCCTTAGCAGGTTCAGTGTTACCTTATACAGGACCAGCCCGCAAATGAAGGCGTCTTAAATAGGCGTCTTAGGTGTCCGTCTGACAGCTAGAATGCTGCCCCAAGATGGCGCCCACCAGACGTCCCAACTATCCCCAAGATGGCGTCCCAGGAATGATTGTGACTGTGGCAAGAGACCCGCTAAGCAGCGGTGTAGATACAATTAAAGTGCAGGTAAGCGGGGCATTCAAAAGTAAAATGATGTTCAGTGAAAATGGTAACCCACCAAACACCTATTAAAATACAAATTCCTAAAAGCAAAATGCCTCGCTAAAGAAGCTGCGCGACGCGCTAAATATCAGAGCCTTAGCCTTAGCAGGTTCAGTGTTACCTTATACAAGCCTTATAAATTTACTTTTATTGAAACAAATTGCGTTTGCTATAAATTGTTCGAGAGGTTTCTGTAGAGAGCCGTTCGCACCTGAGTGAAAAAACGTAATTTGCCGATGGCCGGAAATACTCCGGGAGACCTTCGTCTGCCCGGAACGAGAGGTTTTCTACAGGCGCGATTTGGATTCAGCGGCACAAAGGGCCATAATTGTAAAGTCATCATCCTTGTGTGATGAAATGAATAAGAAGCTTGCAGATCTAAACCACCAAATGAAAGATTCTGAGACAACTTAACACCAAACTAGCATATGTTAACTAATACTATGTTGTTTACCTGGGAAATTGCCAACCTTCAGTTTGTAATTAAATAAAAGGTTTTTTGTATTTTCCTTTAGTATTTATTTCAAGTGCCATACATTAGTAATTGTTAGACGGGGACCCTGAGGGTCGGCCGGATACCGAGGGAGAGATCCCCGAGGGGGACCGTCTCCGGCGATCGTACAGACAAGTACCCTCCCTCCCCACAAACAGGCACCACACCAAGTCGAGTTCAAGGCTTTATATAAGGTTCTTAAGGCAAGGATATCAGCGATACAGGATAACTTGGACCCGGGGGTCCTCTCACTTCTAGTCTCTGTAGGGAAAGGGGGTAGCGGGACAGTCTTGGTACCGGATCGGTACAGGTAGTGGTAAAAGGCGAGCTCACAATCCTCGAGCTGGAGGGTCTGTGGATCGGGCCGCGGCAGCGCCAGCAGGCCAAGGTGATAGTCTCATAAAGCAGAGGGCCGCGGCAGCGCCAGCAGGCCAAGTCGATTGTTTCACGAGGCAGAGGGCCGCGGCAGCGCCAGCAGGCCAAGACGATGGTTTCACGAGGCAGAGGGCCGCGGCAGCGCCAGCAGGCCAAGACGATGGTTTCACGAGGCAGAGGGCCGCGGCAGCGCCAGCAGGCCAAGACGATGGTTTCACGAGGCAGAGGGCCGCGGCAGCGCCAGCAGGCCAAGACGATGGTTTCACGAGGCAGAGGGCCGCGGCAGCGCCAGCAGGCCAAGACGATGGTTTCACGAGGCAGAGGGCCGCGGCAGCGCCAGCAGGCCAAGACGATGGTTTCACGAGGCAGAGGGCCGCGGCAGCGCCAGCAGGCCAAGACGATGGTTTCACGAGGCAGAGGGCCGCGGCAGCGCCAGCAGGCCAAGACGATGGTTTCACGAGGCAGAGGGCCGCGGCAGCGCCAGCAGGCCAAGTCACGGATGAGTTCTTCTCGGGTCTCTCGACTCCAGGATACAACTGCCTTCCTGGTCTGGCCCTGCCCCAGTTATAGGTCTGGTCCCCTTTGATGTCCGGACCCTCGCGCCTGGGGGCCGGGAGGTCCGGGATGAGGGAGTCCAGACACCCAGCAGGGGGGTGGAGCCAGCGCCCAGGCGGCCTGGGGTGATCGACACCTGGCGGAGGAGAGCCGTTGACGATTCCTTCTCCCATTGACTCGCCAAGTGATCACTCTGCCTCCTGGGAGGATGGTGGGGCCTCGATGTCGGGGCCGGCCGGGCCCGGGGTTAGGGTCGAGTTGAGGCCACGCGGCCTCGTGCTGCAGTGCCCCAAGATGGCGGCCGGGTCGATGTCGTGGGGTAGATGGTGACCCGGGCCAGCTGGGTCCGGAGCTGGTGTCTTGTAGTGGAGGGACTGCAGGGTACTTCGGGTGGTCGTTTGTGGACTCTGGCTGGGGATGCAGGGAGAGCCAGGGTCCTGGTCCCATTGCGGGGAGGGGGGACAGCTCGAACATGCGGCCTGTCCAACATGCGTCCCCCCCAGCTGAAGGCGGGGAGAGTCAGCCATCTTCCTGGGGACTCTCCTCGCTGAGGCGGAAAAAGCGTGACAGGCCGTCGGCGTTGGCGTGGTCCTGGCCTGGACGATGTTCCACCGTGAAGTCCATCCCCTGCAGGGAGATGGACCAGCGCAACAGCTTCGGGTTCTCCCCCCGCATTTGCATCAGCCATTGCAGGGGTCGGTGGTCTGTTTGCACCCGGAAGTGGGTGCCGAAGAGGTATGGCCGGAGCTTCTTGAGTGCCCAGACTACGGCGAAGGCCTCCCTCTCAATGGTGCTCCAGCGCTGTTCTCGGGGCAAGAGGCGTCTGCTGATGAAGACCACCGGATGGTCGACCCCTTCGGTGTTGAGTTGGGAGAGGACGGCCCCCACACCATGATCGGAGGCGTCCGTCTGCACAATGAATTCCCGGCTGTAGTCGGGAGCCTGGAGCACGGGGGCCGTGCACATGGCGGTCTTTAGCTTCTCGAAGGCTGATTGGCAGTCCGGGGTCCAGTTGACGGTTTTGGGGCTCTTTTTGGAGGTGAGCTCTGTGAGGGGCCCCACGATGCTGCCATAGTCCTTCACGAACCGCCGGTAGTATCCGGTGAGCCCCAGGAAGGCCCGGACCTCCGTTTGGCTCGTAGGGGGTTGCCAGGCCTGGATGGCAGCAATCTTGAGTTGGAGAGGGGCCACCAGCCCGCTTCCCACTTGGTGTCCCAGGTAGGTCACGGACCCTTGGCCAACTTGGCACTTGCTGGCCTTGATGGTGAGCCCGGCTTGCTGGAGGGCGTGTAGAACCTCCCGCAGGTGGCGGAGGTGGTCGGTCCACTGGTGGCTGTACACAGCAATGTCGTCCAGGTAGGCGGCGCTGAAGTCCTCCAGGCCCGCCAGTACCTGGTTTACCAGCCGTTGGAACGTTGCCGGGGCGTTTTTCATGCCGAAGGGCATGACTTTAAAGTGGTAGTGCCCGTCTGGGGTAGAGAAGGCGGATCGTTCTTGGGCCCTAGGGGTGAGGCCGATCTGCCAGTAGCCCGCTGTTAGGTCGAAGATGCTCAGGTAGCGGGCGGCCCCCATCCGGTCAATTAGCTCGTCTGCCCGGGGGATGGGATGAGCGTCGGTCCGGGTAACTGCATTCAGCCCTCGATAGTCCACGCAGAACCGGAGCTCAGGGGCAACGCCCGGGGCAGCTGCCTTGGGAACCAGGACGACTGGGCTCGCCCAGGGACTGTCTGAGGGTTCGATCACTCCTAGGGTCAGCATCTTGGACACCTCGGTCTGGATGCAGGCTCGTACCCGGTCTGGTACGCGGTATGCTCGGTGTCGAATAGGAGGGCTGTCCCCGGTGTCCACATCGTGGAGGCACCAGGGGGTGACTCCGGGGGTGAGGGAGAACAGGGAGGCGAACTGCCTCAGGAGCGTTTGGCAGTCTTGGCGTTGCTCCGGGGACAGGGCCTCGGAGAGCTGGACCCCTTCCACTGAGCCATCCTGCTCGAGGGCCCTCAGTAAGTCCGGAAGGGGTTCGGAGTCTTCTTCTGTCCCAGTATCGGTAGCCATCAGGAGGCTGAGTTCGGATCGCACAAAATGGGGTTTGAGCCTGTTGGCATGGAGGACCCGGAGGGGGTTCCGGGCAGTCTCCATGTCGATTAAATAGGTGACGGGCCCCTTGCGTTCGATTACCTTGAAGGGCCCGGACCATCTGTCTTGGAGGGCACAGGGCTCAACCGGGGACATCACCCAGACCTGTTGTCCAGGTTCGAACTCAATGGAGGACGTGTGCTGATCGTACCACCTCTTCATGTCCTCCTGACTGGCCTCGAGGTTGGCTTTGGCGGTGTCTCGGAACCGCCGGGTCTGGTTGCGGAGAGCCAGGAGATACCGGTAGATGTCCGGGGGAGTTTTCTGGGGAGGCTGCTCCCAACCTTCCTTGACTAGGCTGAGGGGGCCCCGGACGGGGTGCCCGTACAGTAGTTCAAAGGGGCTGAAGCCGAGGGACTTCTGCGGGACCTCCCGATAGGCAAACAGGAGGCATGGAAGCAGTACGTCCCACTGGCGTCGAAGGGGTTCTTCTAGACCCATAATCATCCCCTTGAGGGTGCGGTTGAATCTCTCGACCAGTCCGTTTCCTTGCGGGTGATAGGGGGTCGTGAATTTGTAGGTGACCCCGCATTGCTGCCAGAGGGACTTCATATATCTGGAGATAAAGTTCGTGCCCCTGTCACTGACGACCTCCCGGGGGAACCCCACCCGGGAGAAGATCCCCATCAGGGCCCGGCCCACCACGGGGGCCGTCACAGTCCGAAGAGGGATGGCCTCGGGATAGCGGGTGGCGTGGTCTACAAGGACCAGGATGAACCGGTGTCCTTGGGCTGTTCGAGGGTCGAGGGGCCCCACAATGTCTATTCCCACTCGTTCAAACGGGGTGGTGACGACAGGAAAGGGTTGTAATGGTGCTTTGATTTTTCGGCCACTTTTTCCGCTGGCCTGGCAGGTGGGGCAGGCCTTGCAGTGGTTGGTGACATCCTTCCGCATGTGGGGCCAGAAAAAATGGGTCACCAGGCGGTCGTAGGTTTTATCCTGCCCCAGGTGTCCGGCAAGGGGGACATCGTGGGCTAAGTTCAGGAGGAAGTCTCGGAAGCGAAGGGGCACCACCAGCACCCGACTGGCCCCTAGTTCTGCAATTTTCTGCTCGCTGTAGAGCAGGTCTTGGTCCCAGTAGATCCAGTGGGCCCCCGAGGTATCCCCGGTGCTCTGGGCCAGGGCTTGCTGCCGGAGTCCTTCGAGAGAAGGACAGGTTTTTTGCTCGGCCCGGAATTGTTCCTGCATGGGGCCTCCCTCCTGCCGCCATTGTGCCAGGTCAGGGACGTCCCGAAGCTGGTCGGGTCCTTCTTCGGTTTGGGTCAAGGGAATGGCTTCTGGGGCGGCCTCCTCTGGGATGAGCGCGGGAGGAGGTTCTGGCCACTCGGGCTCTTCTGGGCTGGGGACCGCGCGGGCGGTCATGGACCGGGTCGTGACGCAGACCCATTCGGGGAGGCCAAGCATCCCCAGGTGCTCCCTCCGTTCGACAGCTGCCCAGGGAGAGCTTTCAAGGTCGTTTCCTAGGAGGCAGTCCACGGGGGCATCATCGCGGACAGTTACTTTTAACATCCCTGTTACTCCTCCCCACTCGAAGGGGACGCAGGCCATGTGGCATAGGCTTTCGGAGTTGTCGGCTGATCGAACAGGGCAAAGAATGTTCGGCAAGATTTGGGCTGGAGTGACGAGGTGGCGTCGGACCGCCGTTACACTGGCCCCGGTGTCGCGGAGGGCTTCCGCCCGGCGGCCATTGATGTTAACCCATTGACCGTACTTCTGTGTGTTGGCGGGAAGGGGGGCCCGCGGAATCATGTCTCTCTCCCCTAAGCAGACCAGTGCCATGGCGGCGGGTGCCCATTCAGAGGGATCGGTCTCGTACTCCTCTTGGTCTTCCGGGATTATTTCTTCCCCTAGGGCCGCCGCTGCAACTTGGCGGGGAGTCGTGTTCGGATTCTTTGGGCAGTTGGGATCACTGGCGTAGTGGCCGGGTCGCTGGCACCTGTGGCACGTAATGTTGGCCCGGAAACCGGCCCGGACGGCAGGGCTTCCCCGGCCAACCGGGGTCGAGGGGTTTCTGGGGGGTGACGAGGGGCCGGGGTCTCTCCCCCGACCCTGACTTCCTCCTCCCCCTCGGGGGCGATACGATCTGGATACTTCGCTGGGTGCGCTCCGGCCAACTCGGGTGCTTTCCCACCGGTCGGCTTCGGCGGCGAGTTGTCGAGGGTCGGTTAGCTTGCTGTCCAGGAGGTGTTGCCGGAGCTCCACGAAGCAGTTGTTCGACAGGTGTTCCCATACGATAAGGTCAAAGAGTTGTTCGTAGGTGGTTACTTTGTTGCCCTTGATCCACCCCTCGAAGGCTCGGCTAAAAAAGTTCACGTACTCCACCCAAGTTGTACCCGGAATCCGTTTGCAGTCGCGGAACCGTTGGCGGTACATCTCAGGTGTGAGCCCGTATCGAGTGAGGAGGGCGGCCTTCATGTGGTCGTAGGAGGTCATCAGCTGGTCCGGGAGTTGCAGCAGGGCGTCCCGCCCTTCGTTGACAAACCTCCCCCATAATCCGGCTCCCCAATCGCTTCGGGGAATCCGGTGGGAGGTCATTGCCACCTCATAGGCTTTAAACCACTGCTGGATATCATCGTTCTTGTGGTATTCCCGGATGACATCTTTGGGGATGTGAACCTTGGGCTCGGTCGAGGCAGACGGGGTCGGTCGTTCGGGGAGCCCGAGGTCTTTATTCTGTTTCTGAATCTCCAGTGCTTTGAGATTGCGCTCATGTTCGTACTCTAGTCTCTTTTCCTCTAGCTCCCTCTGTCTTTGCTTGTCTTCCCGCTCTTCCCTGAGCCGTAAGTGTTCCAGGGTTATTTTTTGTTCTGCCAGCTTGAGTTCCCCATCCAAGCGAAGTCGGGCAAGTTCTAATTCGTGGAGTCTGGTTTTTTCTCTTTCTCGGATCTCTTCCAGGGAGAGATCCGCTCTTTCTTTAGTTGGTGCGGGGCTCGTTTCGGTTGTTTGTGTTCGGGGTACGGCCGTACCCGTTTCTGCCCAAGCTTCTAGGGCTCGTTTGAAGTCTTCCTTTGTGCTAAGACCTGTGGTTGGAAGTCCAAGTTCTATGCAATATTGCTTCAGTTCCCGGTGGTTGTAGTCTTCCAATTTTTCCATCTGAAATTTTTCCGTTGTTCCGCTCTCTATTGACATGGTTGTTGTGTGTGGTGGGGCGAGTGACTTTCTGTACGATTATGCGTAGGTTCGGATCCCGTCGCTGGCCACCAATGTTAGACGGGGACCCTGAGGGTCGGCCGGATACCGAGGGAGAGATCCCCGAGGGGGACCGTCTCCGGCGATCGTACAGACAAGTACCCTCCCTCCCCACAAACAGGCACCACACCAAGTCGAGTTCAAGGCTTTATATAAGGTTCTTAAGGCAAGGATATCAGCGATACAGGATAACTTGGACCCGGGGGTCCTCTCACTTCTAGTCTCTGTAGGGAAAGGGGGTAGCGGGACAGTCTTGGTACCGGATCGGTACAGGTAGTGGTAAAAGGCGAGCTCACAATCCTCGAGCTGGAGGGTCTGTGGATCGGGCCGCGGCAGCGCCAGCAGGCCAAGGTGATAGTCTCATAAAGCAGAGGGCCGCGGCAGCGCCAGCAGGCCAAGTCGATTGTTTCACGAGGCAGAGGGCCGCGGCAGCGCCAGCAGGCCAAGACGATGGTTTCACGAGGCAGAGGGCCGCGGCAGCGCCAGCAGGCCAAGACGATGGTTTCACGAGGCAGAGGGCCGCGGCAGCGCCAGCAGGCCAAGACGATGGTTTCACGAGGCAGAGGGCCGCGGCAGCGCCAGCAGGCCAAGACGATGGTTTCACGAGGCAGAGGGCCGCGGCAGCGCCAGCAGGCCAAGACGATGGTTTCACGAGGCAGAGGGCCGCGGCAGCGCCAGCAGGCCAAGACGATGGTTTCACGAGGCAGAGGGCCGCGGCAGCGCCAGCAGGCCAAGACGATGGTTTCACGAGGCAGAGGGCCGCGGCAGCGCCAGCAGGCCAAGACGATGGTTTCACGAGGCAGAGGGCCGCGGCAGCGCCAGCAGGCCAAGTCACGGATGAGTTCTTCTCGGGTCTCTCGACTCCAGGATACAACTGCCTTCCTGGTCTGGCCCTGCCCCAGTTATAGGTCTGGTCCCCTTTGATGTCCGGACCCTCGCGCCTGGGGGCCGGGAGGTCCGGGATGAGGGAGTCCAGACACCCAGCAGGGGGGTGGAGCCAGCGCCCAGGCGGCCTGGGGTGATCGACACCTGGCGGAGGAGAGCCGTTGACGATTCCTTCTCCCATTGACTCGCCAAGTGATCACTCTGCCTCCTGGGAGGATGGTGGGGCCTCGATGTCGGGGCCGGCCGGGCCCGGGGTTAGGGTCGAGTTGAGGCCACGCGGCCTCGTGCTGCAGTGCCCCAAGATGGCGGCCGGGTCGATGTCGTGGGGTAGATGGTGACCCGGGCCAGCTGGGTCCGGAGCTGGTGTCTTGTAGTGGAGGGACTGCAGGGTACTTCGGGTGGTCGTTTGTGGACTCTGGCTGGGGATGCAGGGAGAGCCAGGGTCCTGGTCCCATTGCGGGGAGGGGGGACAGCTCGAACATGCGGCCTGTCCAACAGTAATCTATCTTCCTAAAATGTCCACCTCTGATGTAAGGGCCAGGGAACGTCTGGTCAGTTGCCTTCCAGCATAAGGCGGAACGAGTCCCAGCCGGTGATTGTTGTGCTCCTGCCGTAACGTGACTCAGCTGTGTCTGCCTGGCTTGCCGTAGACTGAAAGTGAGTGAGTGCAGGAAGCGGAGCGGGGAGGTGAGTGCAGGAAGACCCTGGCCCTGCCTGACATGTATGGCTCGCTGCGCTGCCCCGCTCTAGACACTGGCTGTTCTGGGGATTCTTGGACTCCAGAAGCACCCGAGGCACGGCCCCGCAGTCTGGAGATGAAGCCCGTGTTAAACTTTGAAGGTAACGTGCAGGGGAAGGTGGGAACTAAGTCCCGAGCCCGGTAGAGAACGCCCATAGAGTCCAGTACGTTGACCGGGTAGATACCCTCTGACTCCTCTCCTTTCATCTGGTGACTCATTTGTACAATAGGACCCTTTCCCCCACCTCCTAAGTTCCCCCATCAATACTGATATTTTAACTTTGTTAAGCGGGTCGGCAGAAATGTGTGTGGTTTTAAGTCCCAGCAGTGCAGAGAGCCATTGTAGGACAAGCTGTTGCCATTGCGCGAATGAAGGGTAAAAAAGTGCTCACAGAGTAATTGAAGGAGACGACATCACGCCGCCAGAAAAAGATCCAGTCTGGGTGGGCAGGGCCTAAAGGAGACAGGGCTGTCACCAAAAAGCCTCACTTTGAATCAGAGGCCAGCGTTTACCATAAAGGATGACGCTGGCCAATATAAAGGATGGGCGGAGCTTCCACTCCACTCAGGCCCGGACTGGCCGTTGTGTGCATCGGGCAATCCCCCGGTCAGCCGCAAGGGTGGGGGCCGGTTTTGGGCCCTGAGGGCCGTTTTTGTTGCAGAGCCGTTTTTGCAGCATAGCTGCAAAATCGGCCCTGTAACAAAAACGGCTGAAAAGCGGCCCTTGCAAAGCACTCGCCCCCCTCCCGCCCGGGGGGGCGGGGGGGCGGCCGAGCACTTTGCCAGGGCCAGTTTTGGTTCCCAGTCCGGCCCTGACTCCACTTCCGAAATCAACTTGACGACAATAGAACTTGCAACGCATGCCCTGCAACGCTAGGCGAGACCTAAAAACGAACTATGACTTAGTCAGTGCATGCCGTCTCCTCACACCCTCCGTCACTGTTGCCTCCATACGCCTTCCCTCCGCATTGACTCCTGCCCCCGCTCAATAAAAAACACTATGATGTGGCCTGTGCTGACAAACATCACAGCGCTTTTTTTTTATAACTATCAGCTGTGTTGCTCTACAACATTCCTAAAAACACTAGCGAACACAATAGGTTATTGGCTTTGCCAATATTTTTTAAAGCCCTGTGATACAGCAGCTGCAGCTGCACTGTTATATAAAATATCTAAACATTCAAAAAGCCAATAGCCCTTGCCTCGTAGACGAGACCTATTGGCTTTGTGAACGTTTTTTTCAACCATACTTAGGTGCCGTACATCTCACTTTAAATATATATGGACTTGAACATAGTGCAAACATTTTAAAATGACACTTTAACCAGTGTTTGTATATGTGGTATTTACTACCAAACTGATTACGGCTTGTTAGGAGGTAGATTATTCTTTTGTGGGGTAGACACATACTTAGACATAATTGATGCCATCAAAACGGATATATGCAATAAAAATATCATAATAATTCTTACCTGCATTGATCCATAGGTAGACCTGCTGACTTTAATGTAATTTAGGCCCTTATTATGAGGTGTTTGGAAAAGCCAGTGCAATATACCACATCTGGGATAATCAATATAGCATGGTATGGTAATTACCAGGTGCTAGATTACCACACTATTATGAGGTTTTGTGTGCGCAATGAGGCATCACAGCGGAAATCGATATTTGCTCACCAATTTCAATAGTGTTTTTTCCCTATATTGTGGCACTTTTTCCTCATACATATTCTTCCAGGTTTGCAGCGGCGAAATATATTCATAGAAAAACCATAAGTACCGTTTTACCATGTATCTCACAATCCCAGTGTGAGTAGAAATTGCTCTCTCCGTGAAGTCTATACTTAGGTTTTTCTCAATTTAGTGCAAACGTTTGAATGCCCTCAAGACTGAAGGAGAGATGACACTGAAAACGAGTGCTCTGAGCAGGAATTAAAATGAAATAATTCCACGTGCTAAACGATTTATGGGGCTCCTTTAAATGTTACTAGTGCCGTCACCATCTTGAAAGATACTGGGAAAGGTTTTGATTCCTCCTTCACTTCACTCTTCCTTTGATCTTGCCTTCGGTTGCTGTAGGATACCACAGAGACGCAAATGAAACTGGATTTCTGTCCAGTGCCCCAGGGGCTCGAACAGTATCACATTTGCCATTCAAAGGGAGGCGCTCGGTCCCTTCGGCCGTCTGACAGCAGACAATGTTCTTTGCTATCCTTCACTGAGGTGACAGAAGGCAGCTCGGAAGCACACATTAACTCCAGCCGTGCAGAGAGGCTAATAATTAAATAGGTCAGCCCAAGGCAAGTGCGCATCAGCATCAAGTACGCGGACATTAGATTAATATTTTCCTGTGACGGTTGATGATTATTCATATCGAAAGTCGAAACCGAAGAGGCAATACATGAAGAAATCAGAGCTGTCCTCGTTTATTTCAGAGGAACACTTGTCGCAGATCAGGGGCGCAATGCAGGCCCCTGTAGCCCTGCAGCGTAGGGGCCCCCAACCTTCTAGGGGGCCCCAAACCCTTTAAGGGGGCCCCATTCAACCTAAGGTCAATGAATATCTGTATGATAGGAGACACTCATGGGCCCCACATCCAGTGCTTAACTCTTTCCGTGCTGATGACGGAATCGCTCCGTCATCAGCCGCGGTGGCGCTGTGCTGATGACGGAGCGGTTCCGTCATGGCCCGCCCAACGCGCCTGCGCGGCGCTGATTTCGCGCCTGCGCGGCGCGTTCTATCAAGTGGGCGAGGCCATGACGGAACCGCTCCGTCATGAGCACAGCTCAACCGCGGCTGGTGACGGAGCGGTTCCGTCACCAGCATGGGCCCGCCGCGCGGCCCCCCGCCCCCTTAGCGCTGCGGCGGAATAGCCGCAAATATTAAGTGCCAGGACTCTGACCAGGAGGCCACTGCAGCTTGCACCACCCATCGCCTTTGTCTTCCCTGCCAAAACAACTACTAACCATCTCTCACTATTTTAATGTATTTTGTATTACAAAACAACCGTTATTCTGCTCATCTCTAAATTAGATGAAAAGCGCCCCCATGTGGTAGACTGTTCTAAGTATGGTGTTGACAATTAGGTGCAGGTGCCGAGCACCGGAAACCAATTAAGTGCCGGTGCTGAGCACCGGAAAGCACTGGCTCACATTAAGCACTGCCCACATCTCATTCTGCAGAGGGGCCTCACCACTGTTGCAGAAGCATTGCAGTTGTGACCTCACAATATAATCCTTTTAGGAGAATTAAGAGGGAGGGAAGAGATCGAGCATTTCTAAAAAAGTTTCACAATAGACTGGCACCTACAAGTTGCTTGAAATTGATTTAGTTTATTTCTGACTTCAAAGTGTTTGTTGATCAAGATTTAATTAAAAGATACCGCCGCTCTGGTAAGCATGATAAATAAAAGCAAGACTCATAATGAGAAGGGCAAAAAACGCTGTCAATGTCTCGCAGTTTATGGAGAATAAGGGGCATATTTACAATATTGTGTAGCCCTGGGTTTCCCCCTGCGCTGGTGCTAAATTTAGCTGCTTAGCGCCAACACAAGCACCCTCGCACCATAGTGAAAGGGTGTCTGCAGCACACATAGAAGTTGCAAAACTTCATTTTTTTTAATGATTGTTTATGTGCAGGAAAGGACACCTTCCTGCACATAAACAATCAATGATGTTTTTCTGTTTCTACGTGTGCGGCACACCACAGCACACATGGAAACAGCAAAAACGAAGAGAAATTAAACATTTCTCCTTGCTTCCCTAGGGTTTTCCCAGGTCTTAATTTTGGCGCTGCCCTTTATTTACGCCACCCTTGTAAATATGGGGCAGCGCCAAAATCAATGGTTGTTGCGGTGAACGCCAACTGCAACACCCATTGTCCTCCCCTTTCACGCTAAGTATAGCGTGAAAGGGTGCCTTATTTAAAAGGCAGCGTTAAGCCACATTAAGTGCCCCATCCGCCGGGCCATGGCCATTTATTTATTAAAAAATTGTCATTTTATTGTAAGGGAAGGGTGCCATGCGGCCGATTTTAGCCCCCGGGACCCCATACCCCAGGTCCCGGTAATTTTTTATTTAAATAAAAAATGGAGGGGGCTGAGTGGCTCCCCTCCCTAGCATTTTCGGCCTGGGTACCCCATCCCCTAGGACTTGGCCAACTCGGGGAACGCCGGGGAGGCTCAAAGCCCCCGCAGTCTCTGCTGGCTCCCCGCCTCCTGCAGAAGCCGGCATTGCTTTTGGGCAGAGGGAGCTGCAAACATGCTGCTCCCTCGGCCCAAAAGCAATTCTGTTTCGCTTCTTGGAAGCGAGAGCATTTTCAATGCTCTCACTTCCATGAAGCGAAGCAGAGTTTGCTATAGCATGGTGGGAGCAGTGCTCCCGCCATGCCATAGCAAACTAAAATATCCAGAGGGTGGGCACCCCGGGACATTGCTGGAGCCCGCCCTGGGGGGTTGCGGTCCCCAGGGCAATTTACGGCTCTACAAGGGGGGCTGCGCTGCCCCCTCCAACAATATTTAAGCCCCGGGGAGGTGGCAGTCCCCTGTGCTCTGTGAGGGGGTAGGAGCCCCCACACATATTTCTGAATTCAGCCCCAAGGAGGTGGCGATCCCCGGGGCTGCGGGGGGCTGCATGGCCCCCACATTTAAGATCATTAGCCCTGGGGAGGTGGCGGTCCCCAAGGCTGCGTGGGGGCAGGAGCCCCCCTTTTTATTTTACAAACAAAGCCTCGGGGAGGTGGCAGTCCCCGGAGCTCTAGGGGGATCGAGTAGCCCCTTGTTTAGATCTATAAGTCCTGGAGAGGTGGGGGCATGTGCTGCCCCAGCATCACATTTTTTCATTGCCCCTGGGACCTGGCCCATCCAGGGGCTTAAAGAAAACAAAGAGAGGAAGCCCACACTTCCTTTTTGTTGGGATGGGAAAGGGTATTGGGTGGAAAGGGTGTTTTTAGGGTTTAGCTGTGGGTAAGGGTATAAGGTATTTTAGGGTTTAGCGTTAGGTAGGGGCATAGGGTTGTAAGGATATTTTTAGGGTTATGGGTTGGTTTATGTTATAAAGGTATTTTGTGTTTTAGGAGTTGGGTAGGGGTATAGGGTGTTAAGGTTATTTTAGGGTTTCGGGTGGGTATGAGCATAGAGTGGTAAGGGTAATGAATAAATAGGGGGCTTGGGGGGGGTTCACTGAAGCTACATTACATGTAATTAACAAGAAATGCCAAGCACCCCATTTATATAAATTTAAAATAAATTCAACCTTGATTAAGCTGTGCTTTTTAACAAATACTAGTACATCATTTTAAACATTAATGCATTGAATTAAAAAAACTGTACAGAGAATATTTGTACATCTCTGACATGGAGTGCAAAACCCAACGTTATATAACCAGCCTGTAAAAATTAACTTCTCAAATATGAATACTTTTAATATGATAATCTGTTCTATTTAGAAAGAACACAATGTAACGCAATCTTCAAACTATCACTTTACAATGTGTTTATATAACGTGAACCAGTTTGGTGAGCAAAGTCCCCAACTCCGGTGTTAAGTGAGGCTTCATAAAGGGTACTAACTATACCCATTTCTTCATAAGGAACTAGCATAATTCTTATTTTTATGAAGGACACCATCTTGGTTGTAATTGTGTTTCTGTTCAGTAAATTTAGTATTATAAGGGATTGGAGGACTTATTTATATTGGCAGTTGCACCTGCGCGTGAGCCTGAGCTATCTTACTTTCTGTATTTTTATGTCTCAGGAGCAAAAACAAACAAAATCACCTAAAGCCGGTATTTTCTGCCTGTATCTGTACATATTTCAAACATCAAATATGAATAGAAGGCACTTTTAAATGTATTCCAGAGCTGCATTAATAATGCATGAACTAATAAGTAAACAAAGGCAGAAAAGTCATGTTACTAATGAATACATATGGTCTTTCTTTAGTCGGAGTCTTTACAGACTCTTAAAACAACAAAAATGGCGGTGTTTTTCTTTAGGAAAGATAGCCCATACCAGCATGCATCCAGGCCCAAATGTAAACACATTTGCCAGTTTTTGTGAGCATAGCAGGTGAAGCAATGCATGCAAGATCTGTAACTGAATGTGTCATGCTTCCTTTTAAATAGCAATACTGGCAGCAACAACATTTCAATTATATGCACTCACTTGAAGGAAACCTCCAGGGTACACTGCTCCCCTGTGCTGAAGCCGTTTAATAACACTTTTGAAAATTCTAAGTATTGGCCTGTGGGCCTAGGTGAAGCCTCAAGCAGATTCTTTCTGCCTGGCTTAGCAAGTAATGTGGCTAAACGGAGATAGCTGTGACCTTATTTATCTATTTGAAGGTGTGTAAAATGCAGCTACCCAATAATGAATATCATAGAGCTGCGCAGGTACAAAAAAGCTGGCAAGGCTGGAAATTAGAGAAGTTGAAAAAAATAGGTTTTTTTGGCTCAATTGGTTGATACATCTCAGAGGGGCGGACAGCATTTATTTATTTATTTATTTGCAGAGTTTTATATAGCGCGAACTAGAACCGAACCGAATCAGTTATCAGAGCATCGCACTACAGAACTCACCATGGCGTACACCTACCAGGGGGATGTGGAAACTTTTAGACGAGTATCTGGACCCCTACGAGCCCCCATGAATCCACCCCAAAAGGGACACTACCAGCCACAGCGCATACCACCACAACCCCAGAAAGGACCAGCCACCGCCACGAAACAAACATACCCCCTAGGCTCATCCTCTTTCCTCTCTATCTCCTTTCCACCTCGCTCAAATTTTTCTTCACCTCTGAGCAAGGCAATATATGGCACACAGGAGACAAGTGTATAAGTTGAAATGTAACCAAAACTCAGTAACCAAGACTTACTTGTATCCTGTAGGTCTACAAGTCGTTACCACGACTTGCGCTGGAGGGCGCTCTAGACTAAGGAATAGTAGATTTACTATTCCAACACCATACCTACTGTACGTAGGCTGGAGTTGGAATAGTAAATCTTACTATTCCTAAGTCCAGCACCCTACAGCACAACTCGTGGTAACGACTTGCATTGTAAAAGATGCGTTGTGATGTACCACAATCATTTTGATCGCGTTGTAACATCGTACATCCATTCTGTAGATGTTTAGCAACTGTACTGTAAAACTCAATAAAATACTTTGAAATGGAAAAGCAAGGGAGTTCCAACATTTTGCAGTCGGGTAGGAAAAAGAGTCCCCTCCCATCCTGGATCTCATTAACCTCAGTAGGACAACCAGGCTGGAGCCTGTTGACCTAAGAGTGTGTTTAGGCCGGTACAGGGAACATTTACATTTCATAGAGGAGCTGACTTATTTAAATCGCTTTAAGTCAGTCACAACTTTTTTAACCTCACATATATCTGAGCGGGAAGTCAGTGCAGGTCTTTCAAGAAGTTAGCCACTGATTAGCAGGAAGGGTGTGTCAGTATAGTGCATGCTGCAGCATTTTGAACAGCCTGAAGACACCTAATGAGAAATTCAGGCCACCCTAAATAACTATACCTACCATAATCTAATTGTGAAAAGATTAAAGGCTAGATAACCATTCTTCTAGCAGTGACTAGAAAATAAATGTCCTGAGCGTCTTTAGAATGGAAAACTGACGGCAGCTGTCCGGTTTACTTGGGTGAAGAAAGAAACTTAGGATCGAAGACAGTCCTTAGTTTCATCGCCTGAATAGAAGGGATCGAGATGGGGAGGAGCTCTGCAAGCCACTAAGTTCCATACCAGAAAGATGTTTTGCTACTAAAAAGGAAAACCGTGATTTTGTTCCTGTTAATCTTTAGACCAGGGGTCCGTAACTTGTGCTCTGGAGACCGACGCCTTCTCAGGGTGTCAGCAACTGCTTAAAAAATGTCATATTGTAACTAGATTCATACATTGCATATAAATAAAGAGACAACATGTAATATTGAGCATTTTAAAGCATTCTGTAAATGTGAAGGAGTATGAAATTGGAAGTCAGCAATTAAGTTAGTATCCTCAGATTGATTTGTGGGAGCAGTGCAAGCACATCAAACACAATGTAGTAAGGATAATGGGTGGCCTCAATTGATATTAAATCCCATTTAAATTGAAATTATAATTTCTTATATTTGGAAATTTAATAAAAATATTATATAATTTGTGTAATTGTTTGATGAATGCTTGTTTCTGTATTTTTGTATCTTGTTGTGCAGTTCAAATTATCGAAATTGCTTAGTCCAGGGTCTCAGGATTCCAATAATGACACAGTCAGGGGTACCATAATCCAATAACGATTCAGTGGGAGTCTGTGGATTGCAGTAATAATTAAGTGAGGGTATACATAATTCAAATGGTTAAGAAGCACTGCTTTAGACAGTGCACATCCATCCAGTAACTGCTGACAAGCAAGAACAGAAACAATCTGTGTAGATGCAATGCCATCAGTGACCGACACCACAGTTTGGGTGTCATCAGCATTGGAAATTCCCTCAAACCTAAAATGATCTAATAGGCGGGATGTATGACGTTACAACGCATGGTATTACAACGCATGTCTTTACGGCGCAAGTTTTACAACGCAAGTCGTTACAACGACTTGCGTTGGGGGGCGCTGGATAGTGAATAGTTTAATTTACTATTCCAACTCCAGTCCCCGTGGATAGTAGGGAAGGTGTTGGATAGTAAATTAAAACTATTCCCTATGCTAGAGCGCCCCCCAGCGCAAGTCATTGTAAAAGTTGCGTTGTAATGGTTGCGTCGTAAAGGTACTTCGTTGTAACAGTTGCGTTGTAAAGGATGTTTCCCAATAGGCGTGGCTAAAGGAGAAACACAAAGGTTGAGTAGGGTAGGGCATGACAAGGAGTCCTAAATGTCTCCACATGTTATTAACATTTCCTCAGAGCACTATGGAGCATCATGATTGATTGAGTCTGGTTGGTAGGGAAAGATTTAAATCAATCCAATGCTGAGCTGCAGAGGCCAATTTCAAACAGCCGGCTAGTTCAAATAGAGTGTGAGCTTGTGTCAAAAGTTGCAAAAACATGTAAGAAGATCAGGGTAGCAGAACTTCCCTGTTCTAAGATGGTATGATTCTCGTTCTCGACAAGTTTCACTGACTCAGTGGTATGTACCGAGGTTCAGTTAAGAGCGGGTTGCCAAAAATGAAGACATTTAAATATTAAACCCCTTTTCCAGGATCTTGGTAAGAAAAAGGGAAATGGGGAAATAGTTGCTCAAGACTATATAGTCAGAGCCTGGTTCCTTAAACAGAGGGAAATCTCTAGCAGGTTTCATAGCTGGAACCTCACACATCAGCAGTGTAATTAATTATGAACATAACCCAAGATAATGAGGCTGACAAGGAGCCATTGGTGACCCAGATTTAAAAGTAGCCAAACGGAGCCTGATATGTAATAGAAATTAAACTGTAGATTTCTGATTTTACGATAGGAAAAAGATGAAATGATGTTACAAACAGGTATTAAACATCTTTAAATTGACGCATTGTGATCTGCAGAAGTATCATATCAGCGAATATCCCTTTAATGGAGTAAAATGTAATGGTAGGACGAAGTCAAAAGAGTACATTTAAATTTACCTTGAAACACATTTCGGTGTAACAAGATTGGTTGTTCTTTTCTTTGAAATGTACCACTGCTGCGTTAATGTAAAGATTTTAATAAAATAAAGATGTGTATCAATGTAAGTGCAGGCTGGTTTGCCAAGTTTAGTTAGACAAGCATTGGATACCAGCTCAGTAAGCAATGGCAAGGCTAACACATCCTGGGCCTCATTTATGAAAAGTGACACAAGGGCTCATAAATGAGGCCCCCTGTCTTTTGACTTTTTGATTATGTTTGCTAATGCTTTTTACCAATGCTGTCTAGCATGGGCAAAACACAAAATGCTTTTTGTGGTTGCTGCGCAGCATCGGCAAAAAAGTTAAAAATCAAAAGAAAGGCACAGTGACACCAACACATGCATGAGTGCATAAACGTCATGATGCTGCTGGCGGCCACATCATTCTGTAGATACACACAAGCAGAATGATGTATGCTCATGGATGCATCACCATCTATGTGTGGGCCTACACAATGAAGTAGTTATCATTATTTTTTATTTTATTTTTATTTTTATTTCCAAATCCAGTAATCCAAAGTGGCTGACCCCTCGAGGAACCGTAAAAAAACACCTTTCTTAATTTACTGCTTAAAGTAGAATCCACCATCTTGCATTAGTGAATAAAACAAGCATTGGCATAGCCAACAGGTCTTTCCTTTGGGACCTTATAAGTGTTTAGCCATGCAACACCTGATGTTGTTGCACCAAGGATATTGTGCTGGATAACTAAACACTTATAAGATCCCAAAGGCGAAACCTATTGGCTATGCCAATGCTTGTTCCTTTTGGAGCAGGGGCTGTAATTATTATTACTGAACGTCAGTGGTAGATGTTCTTCACGCACCACCAGTTGTTTTGGGCAGCCGGAGTTATCGCAACTTGGAGGAGCCAGCATGGAAGTGCTTTTCCGACTGCCCCCAGAGCAAGCCCCGGGATGAGTAATTTGAAGCATGTGGGCAATGTGGGAGACGGAGAATGGGCCAGGGCCGGACTGTGAACCAAAACCGGCCATGGCAAAGTGCTCGGCCGGCCCCCCAGAAGGGGTTGGGGGTGTGACTGAGCTCTTTGCTGCTGCCGGTTTTCGGCCGATTTTGCAGCTATGCTGCAAAAACAGCCCTGTACAAAAACGTCCGCCAAGGGCCCAAAACCGGCCCCCCACATTTGCGGCACACCGGGGGATTGCCTGGACTCGGCGTGGGGGAATCAACTGATTTTCAATGCAGGGACTCTACAGCTTACCTCAGCAGGCCATGGCAGATCTGGTGACTGGGCACCTTATGAGCATTCTCTCTGTTTGGTGGGGATTGTGGTGTTTACCAATCTTTATCTGAGGAGCTCCCCCGACCCCGCATTGTGATTTAGATTGGGCTGTTTCACTCAGTGGAAGTTCTCCAAGTCTATGGACCGTGATGCCTGTGATCTGCTGCTATGTACACATTTTATGCTGAAACAGGACAATCCGAAGGTGGTTTTATTTTATTCTTATCTTTGCCGAGGACATTGCAGACAAATTTAGTTTTCAACTTTTAATGGCTTCCATAGCTTTCCTAAACAGTACTTTGAACAATTATGTTCGTTATTTGCCATTTTGTATATAATGAACAGAGTTTACTTCAATAGGGTGTTATGGGATTGGTAGTCCCTTGGGATTTCTCTTCAGTGATGTGGCTGCGTAGGCTTTATGCGACGCCAATTGGACTGATGGGATATATGTAGTAGTGTTTAAATGTCTGAAAGATTGTATATAATTATTTTAACGTTGTTCCTGCAATAGATAGAATTTAATGCATTTTTATGAGTACGTTTTGTTTAGTAATTATTAGGCAAGCAGAATTCTCTATCAGTTATGGCAGTTCTGGTCGACAACATGGATGAATTTCAACAGCCCAATTCAAATGTTAGTGCCACGTGAGCTGGTTGGCGCCATTCATTAATTAACATTAGTGGATTTCGTTTATCAAACATGCTATACTTTGTATTGTGAACTCTTGTCAGTGCACACCCCGCAATGTATTTTTTATGTATTAGGCAGTCTATTTCGTTTGTGTTTTAACTTGTAGTATTCTCAGTATTTTTACTATTTCCATGAACTTAACATTATATAATTTATGCAAAACAAGGTGTCCACCAGATTGATAAAGGCTGTTGTTACAGCCAAAACGCGTCTCTCTTGGCTGCTGGGGCGTGGGAGGCCCATCTCATTAAAAGAAGCCATAATCATGCAGCAGGGGCTGTGATTATGTGTGTGTGTGCGTATATATATATATATATATATATATATATATATATATATATATATATATATATATATATATATTTATATGGCTGAGGTGTGGGGTTTCATGCACGAATAAATTGCACCTTTGAAAATTTGGGTCCGCTGTCATATTTCTGGAAAACATTTCCGAATCGACGTTTCAACATATATATATATATATATATATATATATATATATATATATATATATATATATATATATATATATATATACGAATCTGTGTGCAGTGCCCTGGCGGATCTGTGTGCAGTGCCTTGGTGGATTTGTATTCAGTGCCCTGGCGGATCTGTGTGCAGTGCCCTGGCGGGTCTTTGTGCAGCGCGCTGGCGGATATGTGTGCAGTGCCCTGGCGGGTCTGTGTTCAGTGCCCTGGTGGGTCTGTGTGCAGTGCCCTGGCGGATATGTGTGCAGTGCCCTGGCGGGTCTGTGTGCAGTGCCCTGGCGGGTCTGTGTGCAGTGCCCTTGCAGGTCTGTGTGCAGTGCCCTGGCGGATATGTGTGCAGTGCCCTGGCGGGTCTGTGTGCAGTGCCCTTGCGGATATGTGTGCAGTGCCCTGGCGGATATGTGTGCAGTGCCCTGGCAGATCTGTGTGCAGTGCCCTGGCGGGTCTGTATACAGTGCCCTGGCGGATATGTGTGCAGTGCCCTTGCCGATCTGTGTTCAGTGCCCTGGCAGATCTGTGTGCAGTGCCCTGACGGATCTGTGTGCAGTGCCCTGGCAGATCGGTGTGCAGTGCCCTGGCAGATCTGTGTGCAGTGCCCTGGCGTATCTGTGTGCAGTGCCCTTGCAAATCGGTGTGCAATGCCCTGTCACATATGTGTTTAGTGCCCTGGCGCTTATGTGTCCAGTACCCTGGCGCATATGTGTTCAGTGTCCTGGCGGATCTGTGTTCAATGCCCTGGCGGATCTGTGTTCAATGCCTTGGGGGATCTGTGTGCAGTGCCCTGGCAGATCTGTGTGCAGTGCCCTGGCGCATATGTGTTCAGTGCCCTGGCACATATGTGTTCAGTGCCCTGGCGGATCTGTGTTCAGTGCCCTGGCGGATCTGTGTTAAATGCACGGGCGAATCTGTGTGCAGTGCCCTGGCGGGTCTTTGTGCAGCACGCTGGCAGATCTGTGTTCAGTGCCCTGGCGGGTCTGTGTGCAGTGCCCTGGTGGATCTGTGTGCAGTGCCCTGGTGGATCTGTATACAGTGCCCTGGCGGATATGTGTGCAGTGCCCTTGCCGATCTGTGTTCAGTGCCCTGGCAGATCTGTGTGCAGTGCCCTGACGGATCTGTGTGCAGTGCCCTGGCAGATCGGTGTGCAGTGCCCTGGCAGATCTGTGTGCAGTGCCCTGGCGTATCTGTGTGCAGTGCCCTTGCAAATCGGTGTGCAATGCCCTGTCACATATGTGTTTAGTGCCCTGGCGCTTATGTGTTCAGTGCCCTGGCGCATATGTGTTCAGTGTCCTGGCGGATCTGTGTTCAATGCCCTGGCGGATCTGTGTTCAATGCCTTGGGGGATCTGTGTGCAGTGCCCTGGCAGATCTGTGTGCAGTGCCCTGGCGCATATGTGTTCAGTGCCCTGGCGCATATGTGTTCAGTGCCCTGGCGGATCTGTGTTCAGTGCCCTGGCGGATCTGTGTTAAATGCACGGGCGAATCTGTGTGCAGTGCCCTGGCGGGTCTTTGTGCAGCACGCTGGCAGATCTGTGTTCAGTGCCCTGGCGGGTCTGTGTGCAGTGCCCTGGTGGATCTGTGTGCAGTGCCCTGGTGGATCTGTATACAGTGCCCTGGCGGATATGTGTGCAGTGCCCTTGCCGATCTGTGTTCAGTGCCCTGGCAGATCTGTGTGCAGTGCCCTGACGGATCTGTGTGCAGTGCCCTGGCAGATCGGTGTGCAGTGCCCTGGCAGATCTGTGTGCAGTGCCCTGGCGTATCTGTGTGCAGTGCCCTTGCAAATCGGTGTGCAATGCCCTGTCACATATGTGTTTAGTGCCCTGGCGCTTATGTGTTCAGTGCCCTGGCGCATATGTGTTCAGTGTCCTGGCGGATCTGTGTTCAATGCCCTGGCGGATCTGTGTTCAATGCCTTGGGGGATCTGTGTGCAGTGCCCTGGCAGATCTGTGTGCAGTGCCCTGGCGCATATGTGTTCAGTGCCCTGGCGCATATGTGTTCAGTGCCCTGGCGGATCTGTGTTCAGTGCCCTGGCGGATCTGTGTTAAATGCACGGGCGAATCTGTGTGCAGTGCCCTGGCGGGTCTTTGTGCAGCACGCTGGCAGATCTGTGTTCAGTGCCCTGGCGGGTCTGTGTGCAGTGCCCTGGTGGATCTGTGTGCATTGCCCTGGTGGATCTGTGTGCAGTTCCCTGCTGGATCTGTGTGCAGTGCCCTGGCGGATCTGTGTTCAGTGCCCTGGCGGGTCTGTGTGCAGTGCCCTGGTGGATCTGTGTGCAGTGCCCTGGCAGATCTGTGTTCAGTGCCCTGGCGGGTCTGTGTGCAGTGCCCTGGTGGATCTGTGTGCAGTGCCCTGGTGGATCTGTGTTCAGTGCCCTGGTGGATCTGTGTTCAGTGCCCTGGCGGGTCTGTATACAGTGCCCTGGCGGATATGTGTGCAGTGCCCTGGCGGATATGTGTGCAGTGCCCTGGCGGATATGTGTGCAGTGCCCTGGCGGATATGTGTGCAGTGCCCTGGCAGGTCTGTGTGCAGTGCCCTGGCGGGTCTGTATACAGTGCCCTGGCGGATATGTGTGCAGTGCCCTGGTGGGTGTGTAGTCAGTGATGTGGACCCTACACTGAACGGGATGGCTCTCTGTAGTGTCAGCATGCCGTCATCTTGCGGTGTCACATTCAGGGTCATCCGGGGGTGAGGGCTCACGCTGTCAGAGGGGCAGCTGTCCAGTTGTGCAGGCATGGGTCACTCGTGAGTGGGAAGTCGCTCGGTTTCAAGCAAAACAATACAAGGACGAGCAGGGAGTGTCCCTTGGGAGCATGGGCCACAACACCAAGGCTGACCTACCACCCTCTGCACTTACACCCTCTCCCTGCAAGGGAGGGTAGAGCTCATCAAGGGGGGAGGGGGCGTCATGGGCACCGAGAGCAACATGAAGAGATGTCATTTTCAACACCCTGCACTTACACCATTTCCCTGCAAGGGAGGGCAGATCTCATCAAGGGAAGAGAGAGGGACTTTGCAGGGGTGGGGGCCATCACTCTAAAATAGTGGCTATCCATCCAGATACAGCCAGCTAGATTATCACACAGGCTAATGGCGCTGCTCAAAGGAGAGACTGGTCATCTGTTTAGAACCAGAGGTGATAAAATCTCTCCTGCCCGAGTATCTGCTCCAGTCCTCTTCGCGCGTGCGCACACACATCCAGAAATACGGAATCCACAAACAGAAGCACAGAAAATCTCACACACAGGCACACAGAAACGCAAACACATGCAGAATCAAGCACACCTAACTAAGCACACAAATTGTATTTATGTGGCGCTTACAAACCGTTGAGGAGGCGTTGAAACACATACAGAAACACACACACACACACACTGAATCTGGCACACTAAAACATACACAGAGAATCACACACAGAAACACTTGCACACAGAATCTCAATCACGCACATACACAGAATCACACATACGCACACATACAGAGAATCACACACAGTAAGTACATATACTGTCACAAACACAGAAACACAGGAACACAGAGAAGCACACACACCTACGCGCACTCAGACAGGCAAAAACACACATTGAAATACACTAATACACAAAAACACACACACAAGGAATCACGCACACTGAAACTCATAAAAACTGCATACACAATCACGATCACACACATACAAATAATCACACAGACAGAAACACACACAGAAGCACAAATACAGAGAAGCACACACTCAGATGTATATATACACAGACAAGCACATAGGGAAACACAAGCACACACAGAAGCACACACGCGAACACAAAACACAGACAAAACAAGCATTGAAAATGCAATAGGTCTCGCAGCATTAGAGTTAGTGCTTTTAGAATTGTTTATGGTTTTTTTTTGTAAATCTTTAGCATTTTTGTTTCCTGTAGCCAATGCTAAAGAATTTCAAAAAAAAAAAGCCATAAACATTTTTAAAAGCTCTGAAATGCAGTCTGAAATGCTGGATATATATTCAGTACAGATACACTATATTGTTAATGAAGACATAGGATATAATATGTTGTACTGTATACACACAATTAGATGGGAACGTGCTGTGTGTGTCAGCGATTGAATGTGGAGGTGATGGTGGATGTGGTGGTGGATGTGGTGGTGGATTCGGTGGATGTGGTGGTGGTGGATGTGGTGGTGGATGTGGTGGTGGATGTGGTGGTGGATGTGGTGGTGGATGTGGATGCGGTGGATGTGGTGGGATGTGGTGGTGGATGTGTTGGTGGTGGATGTGGTGGTGGATGTGGTGGTGGATGTGGTGGTGGATGCGGAGGTGGAGGATGTGGTGGATGTGGTGGTGGTGGATGCGGTGGATGTGGTGGTGGATGTGGTGGATATGGTGGTGGATGTGGTGGTGGTGGGTGTGGTTGATGTGGTGGTGGATGCGGTGGATGTGGTGGTGGTGGATGTGGTGGTGGATGCAGTGGTGGATGCGGTGGTGAATGTGGCGGTGGATGTCATGGTGGATGTGGAGGTGGTGGTGGATGTGGTGGTGGATGTGGTGGTGGATGTGGTGGTGATGGTGGATGTGGTGGTGGATGCGGTGGATGTGTTGATGGTGGATGTGGTGGTGGTGGTGGATGCGGTGGTGGTGGTGGATGGGGTGGTGGTGGTGGATGGGGTGGTGGATGTAGTGGTGGTGGATGTGGTGGATGTGGCGGTGGATGTGGTGGTGGCGGTGGATGTGCCGTCCCAGAGTGATGTGGCGCCGTCCCAGAGTGATATGGTGGTGTTGTGCGGCGTGCAGCAGTGTGCGGGGTGCAGCAGTGTGAGGCGTGCAGCAGTGTGAGGCATGCAGCAGTGTGAGGCGTGCAGCAGTGTGAGGCGTGCAGCAGTGTGAGGCGTGCAGGGGTGAGAGGCGTGCAGGGGTGAGAGGCGTGCAGGGGTGAGAGGCGTGCAGGGGTGAGGGAGGGTGAGGGTGTGTGAGGGTGTGTGAGGGTGTGTGAGGGTGTGTGAGGGGGTGTGAGGGTGAGGGTGTGTGAGGGTGAGGGGGTCTGAGGGGGTGTGGGGGTGTGAGGGTGAGGGGGTGTGAGGGTGTGAGGGTGAGGGGGTGTGAGTGAGGGGGTGTGTGGGTGAGGGGGTGTGAGGGTGAGGGGGTGTGTGGGTGAGGGGGTGTGTGGGTGAGGAGGTGTGTGGGTGAGGGGGTGTGTGGGTGAGGGGGTGGGAGGGGGAGGGTGTGTGAGGGTGAGGGGGTGTGAGGGTGAGGGGTGTGAGGGTGAGGGGGTGTGTGGGTGAGGGGGGTGAGGGTGAGGGGGAGTGAGGGTGAGGGGGAGTGAGAGTGAGGGGGAGTGAGAGTGAGGGGGAGTGAGAGTGAGGGGGAGTGAGAGTGAGGGGGTGTGAGAGCGAGGGGGTGTGAGAGTGAGGGGGTGTGAGGGGGTGTGGCGGTGTGAGGGAGAGGGTGAGGAGTGTGAGGGTGAGGGGGAGGGAGGGGGTGTGTGAGGGTGAGGGGGTGTGCATTCTGAGGGTGTGTGGCGGTGTGAGGGGGTGAGGGCGTGTGAGGGTGAGGGGGTGTGCATTCTGAGGGTGTGTGGCGGTGTGAGGGGGTGAGGGCGTGTGAGGGTGTGTGTAAGGGTGAGAGGGTGGGTGTGTGTGAGGGTGAGAGGGTGGGTGAGAGGGTGGGTGAGGGTGAGGGGGTGAGTGAGGAGTGAGGGAGGGGGTGAGTGAGGGGGTGAGTGAGGGTGAGGGGGTGAGTGAGGGGGTGAGAGTGAGTCAGGTGAGTGAGGGTGTGAGAGTGAGTGAGGGTGAGAGGGTTGTGAGAGTGAGTGAGGGTGAGAGGGTTGTGAGGGTGAGTGAGGGTGAGTGAGGGTGAGTGAGTGAGGGTGAGGGGTGAGTGAGTGAGGGTGAGTGAGAGTGAGGGCTCTGAGGGGGTGTGGCGGTGTGAGGGAGAGGGTGAGGGGGGTGAGGGGGAGTGAGGCGGTGGGTGAGGGGGTGTGCATTCTAAGGGAGTGTGGCGGTGTGAGTGGGTGAGGGCGTGTGAGGGTGAGGGGGTGTGCATTCTGAGTGGGGGGGTGGCGGTGTGAGGGGGTGAGGGCGTGTGAGGGGGTGGGTGAGAGGGTGGGTGAGAGGGTGGGTGAGAGGGTGAGTGAGGGTGAGGGGGTGAGTGAGGGGGTGAGGGGGTGAGGGGGGTGAGTGAGGGGGTGAGGGGGTGAGTGAGGGGGTGAGTGAAGGTGAGGGGGTGAGTGAGGGGTGAGAGTGAGTGAGGTGAGTGAGGGGGTGAGAGTGAGTGAGGGTGAGAGGGTTGTGAGAGTGAGTGAGGGTGAGAGGGTTGTGAGGGTGCCTGTAGATGGCAGACTCGTTCCCTACATTCTCTGGGTATGCAATAGGTCTGATAAAAACACATTTCCTGGGCTGCTGTTTCCTCCCAGTCCACCACTGCAACAGAGGTGCAACAGAAAAGAATACAGTGACATAGCCGAGTACCCAGTACCCTGGAAAAGAGTCAATCACTGCTAACTGACCTCTTTATATAGCAGGGATAACGAGTTCTCGTGGGTGCTTTTCCACACGAACACACCATCGTCACAAGATGTGTTGTTACTTCGAATTGGCTAGCGTTACATTCGCATCTGCTGCTCAGAGCCTGCTTGTTCAATAATGAATTCACAGTTCGGAACGTGTTAACATTAGGACATTTTGTCTGCTTGGAGAAATGCATTTTGTCAGATGCAAATGGGAGCGCCTCAAACCCCGAAGCACATTTTTAATTGTTTTACTCCTGCTAAAAATGACTGCATACCTGCAAGCATCTGTCAGATCGTTTATGAACTGAACAAAATGTCTGCACCCCCGCGTGCTCCTCCAAGGGTGTGCTCGGTCTATTGTTTATAGGCCCCTTCGAGCTATTCTGCAGCAGAACATAGCCTCGAATAGACTGTGGCACTGCAGCGACAAGGATGCATGTTTCACCCCAGCTGTAGAGCAATTCAGAGTAGGCTGAACCATGATACTAATTGATTGTGAAAGAACAAATAACAGTTTTGTCACTTTAAAGCACTGCTCGACTCATTTGAAAGAATATGCATTAACACCTCTTGATCTGTGTCAAAGTGAAAAAGAATGTTGAATATTAAAGGGATGAAGGCTTATTGCTGCATATATCAGCTTTGATCTTAATTGGCTCCTGCTATCGCTAGTTACACTTGGGTTGTTTGCCAGCTTTCCTATGAGAGCAGGCGCCCCTCCCCCACGCCAGAGCAGGCTGCCAGGGTGCTTGCAAGTGGCCAGGATGACTTCTAACGATGCAGATGCTAAGTAGATGATTGGCGGCACATCGAGGTCTGACGGCTCAAGGGACGGGAAATGTACCGCTCGTCAGGCTTTCAGCAGGAAATTAATTAAAAAATAAAAAACTAGGGGGAGGGGGCGGGAGGCGGAGAGTTGAGGCAGGAAGAATTAAGTGAGAGAAATGTGTGGAGAACAGATGAGCACGAAGAGAAGTGGGGGCGAGAGGGTAGAAAGAAAAGAGAAAGATGTGAGAGTAGGCGGGAGAAACGAGGAGCTAAGGAAACAGAGGTAAAGGGAGGCAAACGTGTGGGGAGACGAGGAAAGCAGACGTGGCAAATGTTGGAGAAAAGAAAGGAACAGGAGATGGGCATAGAAGGAGGTTCAGAGAGGGAATAGAAAGGAAGGGATAGAAGTAAGGGGCAAAGAGTGACAAGTGAGCAAGAAGAACAAGACGGAGGGAAGAGAGGGGAGGGGGGAGGAGAAATGCGACACGGCGGGAAGGGGCAGGCAGGATGACTCAGGGGAGGGGGCGGAGCGGGGCAGAGCGGCATGTGGGTGTGAACAAGCCGGGCCTTTGAAGTGAAGCTAAGCTTCACTTCAAAGGTGTCGGAGGAATGCGGGCGGCTGTGCACGCGCTTTTAAGCTCAATGCACATGCGCATTGAGCTTAAAAGTCACGGGCACTGCAAGGAATCGCCACGATTCCTTGCAAGTTAGATAAAGTCTGGATGAGCCCCTATAGTCTCGCTTGCTCGATGCGCATGCGCATCGACAGGCGAGACCTAAACACTATACCACAGTTAACAGGGTGCTCACACACACAGCAAACGCACAGGTAAACTTGTGTTTGTGACTGCTTTACATTTTTAATGTGTCTTTACTTACATGTTGCTTATAAGTAAATTCTGTTCAGCTTGCAGGAGTGCACAGAAGTGCCAATACAGCTCTGCGAAGCAGCAGTGAGTGCCTCTTATTTTACACATCACTATTATCAGTGTACTGCAGATTTACAAAAAGCACCACCAAAAAAAAATCGAATCTCCTTACAAACACTATAGTCGGAGCACACAAAACTACACATGTTTTTAGAATCCAACCACTAACTCAGTTCCTTTTTGAGTGCTGTGGCCGCGAGTTTTTGCAGAATTTCAAAAAATAAATGTTATACATTTTCCTTTTTGCTGTGAAATGACGCCAGCCCTTGAGGACTGGTCCATTCGGGAGGCATAAAAAACGATGCATGAGCAGCAAAGTTGATTATTTGAAATATCAGATGCAAGCTTTTTATTGCCTCCATCGGGTAACTGTCTGAGCGCTGCCTTCAAACACAGATTATACATGCTGTCGATACTGTCAAAGCTGTCAGCTTTATTGCCCCGGGTCTGCAATATAAGAGATGTGCGTTTCCTAACCGAGGAAGGGCGTGCACGGCTGCACTGAGATGCGCCGACGAAGACTGTTTCACCCAGGCTTATGTTGTGTGCCACCCCACCAAAAACAAGGGCGCGCCTCGCGCGGCAGCAGGGGGGAAGAGAGGGGGCTGCGCGATTCACTTGCGGGAGCAATAATTGCTACCATATGGTGGCGCTCGCTACCACAAGTCAATCGCCAGACGTGCACGCAATGCCATTGAAGGCAATGGAACGCGTGCACGTGTTTGGCTGAAAAGCCGAAGCGATAGCAATAGGTTTTTTTGCTTATGCATAGGCAAGACCTAAAAATGGATCAATTTGAACTAGATAAAGTGTTTTTTGCAAGCGGAGTGGCCCAGCAGGCAATGACAGCTGCTAAATTATGTTATGGATCGCGAGGGATGTGGGAGCATGGAGGAGCAAGTGGGATGACCTTGTCAGGAGGAAGCAACAGGAGCGGGTTTGGGAGAGCAACTGAGGACAAGTTTTAGGCTTTGGGAATGTTTAATAAAAAAGCTGGGGAGAAAGTAGCAACATGGAGCGTGTGGGATGGCGGCAGCTACACGTGAGAGCAACACGTGAGTCAGAAAGCAATTGGTGGAGCAGGAAGCAACATGAAGTGCACCGAGGCAGGTATTGGAGGGCAGAGCAACACACAAGTGAGAGATAGAAAACACATGCACTTTCATGGAATGCTTAAAGAAAAATGTAGTCCCCTAAATGTGAGCAGTGGAAGGATACAAGTAATCCAATCAAAAGAATGGAAAAGAAAGGATACCCCAGAAGAGAGACTAGCACAGTAAGAGGAAAGAAAGCCTTTGAGTAAGAAACAAGCAAATGTATGTGAAGCCTGATGTTTGTTTTTTGATATTGTCCACAAGATTTCTTTCACACTGTGTATAGGCAAGACCTAAATACAAATCTCCCTGCATGCACAATGCAGCTCTTTCTATACTCACAATAAAGTGTCACACATGTGCCTGGTGAAAACACTGAAATTTCATTTGTTAGCTAATTAAAGCTTGACAGCTATGAAGATGCCCATTGTGCATTAACGCGTAGACATCCTGACTAACATCTTTGAATGCATTTGTAATATTTGAACACATCTATTCAAGGATTGTTGCTGTGACTGTTTGCTCTTTGATGGCGCCCATCTTTTAATTGGTTTGTTGAAAAAGTACAAACCCATTTCTTAGTGCCCACCAACCATGCATGCATGCACAGGTCCACCCTTGACACTTTAACCCCTTCGATGGTGATGACGAGCTCAGCTCCTCATCAGCTACGGCGCTCGTGTGCTGATGACGAGCTGAGCTCGTCATGTAACGCGGTAATTTGAAAATTGCCGCACACAGCGGGAAAAGCCTCCGCAGCGATGCGGTTAAAATGGATTAATATGGGTGCCTGTCAATAGCACAGCAGGTGGAAAAACGTTTTTTTTTTAAATAATTAAGTGAGAGAGGGGCACAGGGAGGGACAATCAGTGGGGAGGACTTGGGGAGCAAAGGATTAACAGGGAAGTGAGAAGAGGGGCATATTTAATAAAAAAATGTACTTGATGGGTAGGTGTGAGGGAAGTAACAGACGAGCTGTGTGAGGGAAAGCAACACATAGATCAAGGGTAGGCAATGTGAAAGGGAAGGCAACACATAGGTAGAGAGCAAGAAAATATATGTACTCCCAAGGAGTGCTTGAAAGAAAAAACTGTTCCGTCAAGGCAAGCAACCGTGGAAGGATAGGGGGCATGGCTTGGCCACTGAAGATGGTGGCTGCCACCTGCTAGGCTTCGCCTGACAGCCTGATAATTGTCATATTCCAACAATAACCTGGCTTAAAACACACTTACAAATGTGTTACCCGATTCCTGTAAGGTAGCGGTGCCGAGCTCTGAAGCACAGGAGAGATCAGGAGGAGTATAAATTGCATGGGTGCACGGTTGCTGCTGACACACTGTGATGTTGATCACTGAAAACATCCTAGTGAGGCTGAGGTATACTGGGAGATAGATGATGGATGCCAGTACTGCGACATGGTGGTGGCCTCTGCAGCGACCCAATGGCAGAGCACAGCAGTGGAGGAGTGAAGCGGACTGGCCCTGGACATGAATCAGAGAAAACCTGAGGTGGTGCTAGGAAACAACTACATCCTACCGCACTGCTGCCAAGGGGTTAGAGGTGTTGACAGTTTCCACTTTCCCAGTGGTAACAGCACATTTGTGGGACAACATAAAAGTTGGGATGGTGCCAGACTCATTCTATGTAGCCCCCCAGGATATGTTGGCCTATATCCCTGCTAGCTCACAGTGCCTCCATAAGTACCCCTAAACTGAAGAGGGTAACGAATGGATGTGGCAACCTCAGAACATGACAACCCTGACTCCCCAAGGTATTGTGGTAATCTAGATCCTTTTCAGTCAGTCACTCATGCATACCCAGAGAGGCACACAAGAAATACACAAAGGTGTGTTTCAATATTTATTGAACTATTGTAATTCTTGTATAAAATATATGCGCTGCAATGGTTAATAGACAGAAGCAGATAAAAGTGTTTAGCAATATGAGGATGGTGAATAGGATAATACAATTCTACCAGTGTGCTAAAACAATGTATATATGCTGGCATATAAGTACTGTGTATAGTGTACTCCTACTATGCCCTCACTACCCTAGTTGCTAGGGCTGGTGATCTGCCAAAAACTCCTATTGGATTATCTAACTCCCCATTACCTGATGATAGTAAATGCTTGTCTCTGTCTTGGTCACAAGTTGGACATCCCTCCTCGCAGAGGGTAAACAGGAATCTGCTGAGCTGAGACTCAGACAACAGCGACCTTGCAGTGACAACAGAGTGCTCTTCTGATTTGAACTTGGAAATGGATGTGTATATATAATTCATGATTCCGTGTCGAGGTCTCAGCCAGGCTGTCATTGTTTATTCTCTTATGTTAGCTATGTCGCCTAACAGATGATAAACAAACTTTATCCCTTGTACCGAATGTTCAAGGTGTTGTGATAATGTTTTGATGAAGTGGAAATGTAAGCAAATGTGGTTTCTAAGTACCGTATCCTGCACAGTCACGCATGCAAATGTGTGTCAAAAGTCAACATGTAGGAAAGAAGGTAACTTAAGAAACAAGTGAATGTGAACCCAGCCATGTGACAGAAGGGAGTTGTCACAAACTGCAGATCTGCACGGCTGGTAGGGAGGACAGTGGACACGGTCATTGTCCCAAACTGTGTAATTAGAGGCTTCAAAGCTGCCGAAGCAGAGGTAGAGCTGGGCACTGGAATGGCAACCAAATTGTAGGTATAAGCCAGTCTTGGATGACCAGAAGGCACTTTGACAGCTCTGCTTACTAATTAAGTTACTGGGTCCCTCACCTCCTGAGACAGAAAAGGTTACGTTGGTCAGTGCACTAGGAACATGAATGTTGGCTTTCTGAATTGCAGTGTATGGCCCTAGGATGGGCACTTGATTGGAGACTTGCTCATCACCGAGAAGCTAGTGTTGGTGCCCCCCTGAGACTTCCAGAAGTAATCGAGGTCCACAAATGCCAGATGAGCAGTCACAAATACTATGCATGAGATTTCATCTGGAGCTGCTCGTACCCTCCCACTTGCTGTAGGTCTGGGCAGGCTCCATTGAATTCAGGTGTTCATCACGGCTGCTGTTAATACACAGGCTGCAACTAAAACAACCGCCTACCTGGTTAATACAGACCGTACATTCATCAAAGAAGCTTTCTGTTACGTCGTAGATAGGGTGAAGGATACAGAAGAGAGAATGTGTAGATCAGAGGACACTTTGAAGACCCTCCTACAACAAGTTTCATAACTCTTAAGAACTATCAGAGAACTGGAGGACCGTGCCAAAGATGTGAAAGGCTGTCTCTGTGGAATAATGGACACCTAGTCAGAATACTAAAGGGAACGAACAACCATATTCAACCCAATTCATGATTAAATGGCTAATGTCTAGATACCAAAGGAAGACCTGTCACAATGTTTTTTGGTGGAAACATACCACTGTACGCTGTCGACTAGGCCACCACAATGGCCCCACCTAAACCCTTCATCCCCAAATTACTGAATTACATTGACAGAGACGTAATCTTACAAATAGCTTGAACTAATGGAGTCCCGTCCTTTGGGGCATGCCCCACAATTTTATTTCCAGGCTACACCATCAATATCCAACAGCGTTGCCAGCCTTTTCTAGAAGCTCAGTAAAAACTCATGGCCATAAACCTAACATACATGCTACTTTTCCCGGCTTTGCTTAAAGTTATTCATGATGGTAAATCTCACTTCTTCTGTATTCCTGAGAATGTCTGTGATTGGATGAAGGTGCACCAAAACATCGGGCCGCTTCAGACTTCAGCGGAGAGTCCCCTAACTAACCAATCACCCAGGAACAGGAAACGTCTAGGGAGAAGAAGAACCCTCCATGGTGGATGAGGCATTGACTCAAGGAGTAAAATATGGTGAAGGACAGAATGAGATCCCTGTCTGAATCCAAGGAAGAAATAACTTAAGCCAAGAAAGATGGATAAAATGACACGCCTGTGATTGGTTTCACATATTATGTTTAATATATGTCTCTAGGCTGTGGGGAGATAGGTCCCTGAGACTTGGATGGGATAATGCTATTGGTTGAGACTCAGGCACAGTGACTGTTTTGTCCTTGATGCCTCCCCTTGAGACCATTTGGACGCACACAACTGGATGAGAGGATTCACGTTTGGAAACACTATGACATGATTTTGACTATAGGTGACAGCCTAGTCCACTAGACCCCCTCTTTCCTACATTGGCCAATTTTGGACTACAGGTCCAGAGGCCAGAACTAACTGGAAGTTTATTTATTTATTTGAAGTATTTGTTGAACGCAAACGCTCATCCCAAGAGGGATGTCACAGCACTGAAACTGCCACTTCACCTATCTATTATTGTACTGGGAGAAGGGGCAATTTAATAGATTGATTCAGTTACTCTTGGAAGAGCCATATTTTAAGCATTTTTCTGAATTCAACTTAGTCACTAGTGATGCAGAGTTCCAGGGACAAAAGGTTCCAATGCACTGCTGCAAGATGGGTGAAAGGGCTACCTCCGGCTTTTTTGACACAATTGGTTTTGGCTAAGGCTAGATTTACTGATCTCAAATTTCTTGTAGGTTTGTAAAACTCCACCTTAGATTGAAGGGTCACAGGGCCAGAATCATGAAGAACCTTATAAGCAGGGCAGACAAGGTTATATTTTGCTCTCTTTCGGATGGGCAGCCACTAGAGGGTTTTTAGGCAGGCCAGAGCCGAAATGTATCTATCTTTATTGCTAATGAGTTTTGCGGCTGCGTTTTTTTATCACCTTCAAGCATGTAAAAGACAATCAGCCATCCCCATTTATTGGGCACTCCTGTAGCCCAACCTACTGGCAATTAGGGCTCGCACTACAGTTCTGGGCCAATTGACTGGAATTCAGCAGAAAAGTTTCCTGGGGGGTTTGACAAAGCCAAAGCATTTACTACAAGTGGCATTGACTTGCTACTGCATGGTTAACGATTCATCAATGAGGACTCTTATGTTTTTTGCCTCTTTTTTGGCTAAGGTGCAGGTCCCAGAGCTACAGTCCACCACGATGAATCCCAAATCTGATAAGCACCTCCAAACATTAAAATATCTGTTTTTTTCAGTGTTTAGTTTTAAGCAATGAGCCATCATCCAACTGGCTACCTCAGACAGGCAGCCAGAAAGGTTTTTTTCTGTTTTCTTTGTGCTTCTCCCCTATTGAGATGACCAGTTGGGTATCATCTGCATACGAGTGTAACTCAAATTCCCAAATTCTGAATATCATGGCAAGAGATGCGACATGTACGTTGAAAAGTGCCGGGCTCAAGGAAGAGGCTTGTGGTACTCCGTATTTTGACCTATATGGGGAGGATCTAATAGTATTCAGCTGATCAGACTGGGTCCTATTGCTCAGAAAATATCAAAACCATTGTAGGACTATAGAATGGAGCCCTAGCTCATGCAGTTATTTTAACATTTGGCTGTGCGAGATGGTATCAAATGCAGCTGAAAGATCAAGTAGAATCAGGGCAATAGCCTTGCCCTGATCTACTTCTAATCTGATCTTATCCAGTACAGAAATAAGGGTGGATTCTGTACTGATATTGGTCCTGAATCCAGTTTGGAAAGGGTCCGGTAGATTGTTATCTCCAGAAAATAAGTTAGCTGACTGTTGCCAAGTCTTTCCAGGACTTTGGACATATATACGGAAGCAGGGAACTAGGGCAGTAGTTAGATAGAATGGAAACATCTAGTCCTACTTTTTTGGCCAAGGGGAGAATTAGTGCTTGTTCCCAGGTGTCTGAGTACTCAGCATTCTTCAAAGAAGAGTTAAACATTTGGGTCAGATAATGACTCAAAATGGGAGCTAGGCGAGAGAAAATAAAATGGGGACAGGGGTCAAGCGGGGAACCTGACTGAACTTCTAACATCAGTTTCTCAACTTGTTCCCTTGACACGTTAGCAAAACTTACCAATTGAACTTTTGCTTCCAGATGTGGCCCTAACTGGTCCCAGAGAAGCTTTGTTAGGGAGGGTTGAGTGTCAAAAGTGAAGTATATTTTATCGGTCTTACCTATGAAGTAATTAACTATTGCTTCACAGTGGGGGGCTGAATGGGTGATGAACTGTGGGAGAGTACTTTAACAATTTTAAAATGTTCTGTAGAGGAAATGCTGTTTCTTCTACTCTTCTGATAAAGTTATTTTTCTTAGCTCTCTTAAGCAATCTGTGATAATCATTCATTTGATGTTATAGGCTTGATAATCAGATGGGCTTTTTGAAAGTCTCCAAATTCACTCAGAAGATGTACATTTCCTCTTTTTGAGTCTCAACTCTGGAGAATACCATTTTTCCAGATAGAGTGCATCTGAGGGATACATTAATTTTCCATGGGGCGCAACTGTCTAAGAATTTAGATAGTTCTGTATTAAAATTCTCCAAGTATCTGTTGAGAAGAGTATCTTTATCAAACTATGGGAGAGTGAAGTGATCTGAAAAGGATTCCATACTGATATTGCGCCAGGACCTTTTCAGAATATTGGAAATTTTGGAAGTAGATTTTTGGCCTGAGGGAAGTGAGAGTGAGAATTGAATGATGGAGTGATCCAACCAAACTAAAGGAGAAATATCAATAGTTTTAATAGTGTTGATATAATGGCACAGCAAATCTAGTGTATGTCTGGCTACATGTGTGGGGACAGTAGTTCTTTCATTAAAGTGTAAGATTTGCATGTGATTTATAGAGAGGATCTTCCAGGTTTTCAACATGTAAATTAAAGTCTCCTATCAGTATATAGTGCTTGTGTTTTAAAATAAGTGGGGAGAGCCGTGAAAGCAGATTGGCGCCCCACTGCGGGTTGTAGCCTGGGAGTCTGTAGAGAATAGTGCCCCCAGCTGTCTATGCTCTTTGTAGAAAAGTTGGAATGCTAGCAATACACATTCAACCAAAGATTAACTAAAGTTCTATTGCCCATATATATATATGTCTTTAAAACAAAATGTCAATGTCTCCACCCTGGCTCCCTATTCTATCGCATTTCAGTAAAGAAGTTGGAAAGAAGGTAAACCTGTTCCTTCTCCAGATGCATAAATAAGTAAAAAGGGAGGTCTCCTCTCAATCCGATAGGGGACGAGGAGAAAACAATAGTTACAACGAACAAGTAGTCCCTAGCTGGCCTATAATTTAGGCAGAGAAGGAAAATTTCCTCAGTTAAAGAGATGATGAGGTGGGGGGGGGGGAAGCCATTAGCCAACAAATGCCATAACCACATGCAAAATAAATCACAAATGTTGAGGGAAAATTCCAAAGGCACAATTCAAAACACAAGATGTATGTAATTGTACAATTTTTAATTCACGGTATACAAAAATTAATATATAATGCCAGTTAAAAAAATATAAAAATGTACTTTGAAATGTACATGGGTGCAAAGAAATAACTTAAAAACACAAGAACACAAGTTGTCGACACAGCGTTTCGGTATCTAGGATTTGACCTTCATCAGGACAGGGTTTCTTAAAATGGAGAAGACAAGATCCTCTCTGTTTGGTTCTATGTTAATGTTGTGTCATCAAACCTTGTGGTGGCACGTTCCTTTAGATGATAGGATGATTCTTAAAAATTGGTATTCTTGGTGTGTGCTTGAATATTAACACCGCTGAGATGGTTCAGTTAGATCTCTATGGAGGTTACCTTCATCAATTGGTAATTCTCTATGAGGGTACTCTAGCGTCCTTATTCAATTAGGAAACAAAGTGGGAGAGTGCAGGTAGCCACCGTTTATTCATTGCTTACTAGTAGTTTCAAGACGTATGTATTATGATATATTTCTTGTAATATTAGTCCAATCTCTGCTGGCTCATCGCAGGGGACAAATTGCTGCGAGGGACTCTTTTGTCTCCACACTGGGTAAGTTACATCACCAGGCTTGCAAGTGTGCTGCGGCCTCCCTGCTACCTCGCGTCTCTCCGATCATATCATAATACATACGTCTTGAAACTACTAGTAAGCAATGAATAAACGGTGGCTACCTGCACTCTCCCACTTTGTTTCCTAATTGAATAAGGACGCTAGAGTACCCTCATAGAGAATTACCAATTGATGAAGGTAACCTCCATAGAGATCTAACTGAACCATCTCAGCGGTGTTAATATTCAAGCATACACCAAGAATACCAATTTTTAAGGACGCTAGAGTACCCTCATAGAGAATTACCAATTGATGAAGGTAACCTCCATAGAGATCTAACTGAACCATCTCAGCGGTGTTAATATTCAAGCACACACCAAGAATACCAATTTTTAAGAATCATCCTATCATCTAAAGAAACGTGCCACCACAAGGTTTGATGACACAACATTAACATAGAACCAAACAGAGAGGATCTTGTCTTCTCCATTTTAAGAAACCCTGTCCTGATGAAGGTCAAATCCTAGATACCGAAACGCTGCGTCGACAACTTGTGTTCTTGTGTTTTTAAGTTATTTCTTTGCACCCATGTACATTTCAAAGTAAATTTTTATATTTTTTTAACTGGCATTATATATTAATTTTTGTATACCGTGAATTAAAAATTGTACAATTACATACATCTTGTGTTTTGAATTGTGTCTTTGGAATTTTCCCTCAACATTTGTGATTTATTTTGCATGTGGTTATGGCATTTGTTGGCTAATGGCTTTCCCCCCCCCCCACCTCATCATCTCTTTAACTGAGGAAATTTTCCTTCTCTGCCTAAATTATAGGCCAGCTAGGGACTACTTGTTCGTTGTAACCTTCTCCAGATGCCACAGTGCTACCACTGTATACTCACATGCATCTGCTGATCCGAGATGTTCTGATTTATTCCTTCCATTTAGATAACCCCTCTAGTGTCATCTGGGAGACAGCTGGATTCTGTGCCCAGCCTACATTCTTACTGCTCCAATAGTCCACAGCCAGGTGCTATCACCACAGCTTGTCATCCAGGCTTCTCCAACAAGTAACTTGTGAGCTACTAGTAACTCTCCATCTACCTGTGAGCAGCTCTCCTGTGTGCTGCTCCACCTACTAAATAAGAAGCTGTTGCTTAGTTGCATGAATACATGTATAAAACATTTGAAAAGTCTGTATTCAATACGAAAATGGGTGTACTTTTACAGCCCATAGTTACCAACATATATTTATTTGAATGACGCAGCATTGGGGGACGTCATACTAATATTATATACCTTGGTATTATCATCTTGGTGCAAGGGGCATTGCAGCAGTGTCTGTTAAGTATTACCAAAACGTTTTGTACATAATTGCTGGGAATCATGCATTGAGGTGATCACAACTGGTAATTTTGCATAGGAAGGTTGCTAACATAACCTTGTCTCATGTGTACAACACTAATGATATGAGTAGCTCAGAATAATTTTCATTGAACATAAGTAGCTCTTGTTAATAAAGAGGTTGGAGACCTCTGTATACTCAATAGAATCCTATTATGCAAGTCAATAGGCTTTCAGTGTCACCTCACAGAGTGAACTGCAACACTTGGGCCTAGATGTATCAAGCCTTTTGCAATTTGCAAAGGCCGAAATTCTGCGAATTTCAGCCTTTGCGAATCGCAAAAGACTTTTGGGGATTTTTTGGAATGTATTAAAAAATCGCTAAATAAGGAATCGCAATAATTTGCGATTCCTTATTTTTCTTAAGCATTTAAACATTTAAGGAATTGCCTCCTGGTCCATAGGAATGCATGGGAAATTATTCCTTTGCGAATTCGCAAATAAGGAAGACTAAGAAATCGCTAAAAAATAGCGATTTTTTACATACATTCCATTTTGCGAATTCTAAATAGCGATTCCTTAAAAATCACTATTAAGAAATCGCAAAATGGAATTTTGATACATCTACCCCTTAGACTTTCTTAATGTTGTCTTTAAGAAAGCACCCAATTTGAAGTGTAGAACAGTTGGTGGGACAGTCTGTCCCCCATTAATCTCTTTCTTGTCTTCCTCCAAACTTAATGAGGTCAGAATCCATCTCCAACCACGCATATCAGTGGAATGTGACTCTTGCTGGTTGGTTGTTAACAACATTAATATGATTCGGGAGGATTTTTATGTTGAGACAAAATAGCAATAATCAAAAAGAGCACACATTTCCAACATGTTATGGATAATCCTCCATTCTTGTATATCAAGGTTTTCTTCATTTTGCGTAAAGAACAATTAAAGGTGAAGTCCACCAATTGTATCTGTGGCCTTGGGTATCCCTCCCCTAAGGATCTATTCTAGAGCCATAACAGGACAAGTGGAATGTTCCCTGCCTTGAATTATTCACTGGTTGAAGCCAATACCAGACAGAATGGGGCTCCAGTGATCTTACCTGCTTTGAGAATGCGGACATGTCATTTTATCAGCAATCACTTACCCTCTCTTATCTTCACACCTCTCCACTCATCTACGTAATAAGATCTGCTTGGAGGTGAAGAGTCAAGGAGTGTAGTTCTTTCTGTGGCATGATTTATTTGCCCTTGACCCACTTATGTGTATTGTCCACTCTTTGGAAAATATGCAAGTGTGGAGTTTGGGGCTTTTCTTTTACTTTGATAATTCCATAATGTATGTGCTGCATGTATTTTCCCACATTTATTGTGCCACTGATAGAGCGCGCGAGGTCACCCAGCCAATGATTACGCCGTTTCCGGCTTCAGGGCCCATATACTTTCAATTCACACTATTCATTGACCAGGCGACTTCACGGGCTGCTACCAATTGTGTGTGTTCCCTACTGTTATTACTTAGTGTACCCGACTTACCATCCACCGACACGGGTACCTATGACTTCAATGGATCAGGGGCCTAGCTGTAAAAGGAAAGGCAGCAAATGCAATTTCAAATGACATTCAATACTGTTTAAATGACCACGGACAACTGGAAGTTTTAAAATGTTTATCTAAAGTTCGTTTTCTGAAAGCATGAGATTTACAAGAATAAGGCAATCGATAATCAAGATAATGAAAAGTACATAACTATAGAGAAATAAAGTCAGGGTAATCATAAAAATGCAATAATGAGATGCAAAGGAAATATGCTATGCATTCAAGGCAGGAATTCTTTAGAAAATCTAAGTAAGGTCGTTCTAGACCATATCAGAAAATGACAAACTGCAATGCAAAATATGATTTCTAAAAGATAGGGTAACATGAGAACATATCAAGAAAATTATGCAAATGACTTTACGTTTCAATAGTTTGCGGTAAAGCATGGAAAAATCAACATGTGCAAGATGTCTTTTATTAAAGCAAAAGACTGAAATATAGAAAGGTGCAAGTTTTAAGGAACTTAGAGCAGTATTTACCTAGACTGGTGTGGAAACCAAACCCTGGCCACGGGTCAGTTAAGGACAGGAAACCCTCAAGGAAGGATACCCCTCAAAGGACAGCAGGTGCAGAATGGACACCCCGGACAGGACAGGATACCCTCAGATTAGGAATCAGGACAGGACCTCAGGACAGGACAGCAAACCCTCAGGACAGGACCGCTCAGGACAGGACCGCACCCGCAGTTTGGAAGCAACGCCTGCGCTCCACCCTCTCTGCAGCTATCGATCAAGACCCCGATTGGGTCAACGAACTCCCAGCAAAGTGCTTCGCCAGCACTTTAAGGTTCAGTAAAACCTTAGTCTATGGTCAATTTCGGACAGAGTGCTCCGCAGCTCTCTGTATCTTCAGTCACCTATTGAGTACGATGGGTCAGTGACAGGTCAGCTAAACCAGACAAGTCGGACAATTCCCTAGGTGAACCCAGGGTATATATACTGTTTTGGGACCGGGTACCACCCCCCAAATGTTGCAAAGTGTCAGAATCCCCAATTTTGATTGGTCCTAAGGTAGGCTTTGGGTAACACACCAATCATATCAGTCTATTTAGATGCTACATTTACATATTTGGGTACCGCCTAGCGAGATTGGGGTTCCCATGAGAAATTGTGCAGAAATATGAGTGACAATTTACATTGTTGCCGAGCTAGGACAATTGTCTCTGTTTTCCTGGGTTTTTCAGGTCAGTTCTCAGGAGCATCTTGCCCATCACTGCCAGCTGGCTAAGTTCCATCAGCCAAAGTTGTCAGGTCCCTGGAAAAGTGATCATGCGCAGAAGGGACCTCCAAGATGGCTCATCGGTACAAACAGACCCCCATTCCCCGCGGTACATGAAAAGTAAGCGAGAACAAATTAATACATAGAAATAACGTTATGAAAACACATCATTTGGTTTTGGACTTTCAACTTATCACTACAAAATATACTTATGCAGTCTAAATGTTAGCTACACATAACATACACAAGAGCAGTGGCACGAGCAGTACCACATTATGGGCCAAGCTATGTATTACGCATGCGCATAATTTTCCCTCCAACTCTGCAGACGCGTCAGGACACGTGAGTGTGGCTGACGCATGCGCAGTAACTAAATACAAGCGGCGGCCATATTTTACGGACACGGATTAAAATGATTAGGAATACACATAGGCAAGCTTCTTAATCCTTATTCAAACTAAAATAAACGTTAGTAAGAGGTACACTTATTACCTTGTTACACATAGACGAGGTTCATGACTTCGGCAAGGTCGCAAAATATGCGAAGCTTTGCTTCATCAATCCCCTCTTTGATGATATTTACTATCATCACAAAATAAATGGAACCAGATGCCAACTTTTCTTTCACACTTTATACAGTTCTATTTCTTCTAGCAATCGCTCCAGCTTTTCTCGTTCAGTTTTGGTAGGGTGAGAATTCTTCACCTTTTTATAGATTTGATTATTCATCTCTTCTAATTCGAGCTCATCCACACTCCGTTTCACTCCTCTTGTATTTACTTCTCTCGCATTCACCTCATACTTCTTTGTGTGTTTGCGGCATTTGCAACAGACAAATATGAAAAATAGGATGAGACCTATAATTCCAATTGGCATCAGTACTTTGAGCAATAAGCCTTTACCTATACTAGCGAACCAATGACCTACATTTGAGAGACCATCTACCAGTCTCTTCCAGGCACTATCAACCTCGAGTGGTCTGAGTTCCTTTGCCAAATTAGTAATATTTCTCACATATCTTTTGAGCTGCACACTTTTGTCCGGAATATAAGTGCAACAATGTTGCGCCTTCAACATCCGGCAGACTCCGCCCTCTTTCGCCAATAAGGTATCAAGAGCAAGTCGATTCTGCAAAACCATTGATCTGATCGCAACCATTTCGGTATTGACCAGCAGAAATCCATGAGCTGTCTCAGTCGACAACACATCCACTATAGTGGACAATTTGCAAATTCTGTGAGTGTTCAGAACCACTCCCACTCCAGGTATCAGTGCACTGAAAATACTACCCATTATTTCACCTATGCTTTCTCTTTTACTACGCACTAAGCCATTAGTATTTTCACTGCTTCCAGCAACTCCATTCACATGTTATATTTTCGGGAAGACAATGCCAAAATAGCAACTTCCATACCAGTGATCCGGCAATTTGAAATAAGCCTTGTCCCCACAAATATAATAAATTCCAGGAAACACAGGCTCTGACCCATTTTTGAAACCCCAACCTCCAATTACCTTGTAATTATGTTCGCATTCACTGGAACCAATGAAAATGTTATTATAATAGCTAGTCTTCTCGCGGTGAAGACATAGCTTGCCTTTCTTTTCAAAATCCAGCAACAGAGCAGGACCCGCCCCACCAGTTGAGGTGCCTTCCATGTTCTCTGCCCACTTTGGCTTTTTCTGACTTTCGTCATTAGCCTTCTTTTGTATTTTAATTCTCCTTTTCTCTGCCATGTTTAGGAACATCTTTTCCTGCTCATGCAAAGAACAAGTCAAGTTATCTCTGTGTGCGTCCGCTATGTCAATGTTACCTATAGTCAGGAAATAATCTCCCATGTATCGTATTGCGTCACTTTTGGTATGTACAGGATTCAAGTTCCCACGTATAGGGAGCTCAGAAAAGATCACGTCATTGTTAGAGTAATAGTACTGTAACGGTCCTCTTTTGTAAAATAAACTAGCTAAAATGCTACAGGAAATTCCGTATGTCAGTGGCAAGTGATGGTATGTCACGCCTTCAGCTACAGAAGTAGGTAGCTTCATGCAGACATAGCAATCTTCAATTTCCATAGTCTCTACATAGTGTATTAACAAGTTTGCGAAAACATTTAAGCGTGTCCTGTTTTTGATTCTATGATAATGTAGTTCTTCCTCATCTGATGCTTCTAAGTCTTGTTTTGTTTGTCTCAGTGCTCTCTCATGTCTAGCTACACTCTGTGTTGTCAGCTCTTCACTGTCAGTATTTACAATTTCAGTAGGGACAATATTAGTATCTTTGCTTACAGCAAAGGGAATGAAAATGGTTAGTCCTATCCACAGTAATATCAGGACAACTATACTACAAACACATACCTTGCAGCATGTTTTGCAACAGCTGCGACTGGGTCTACCATTCACGTTTGAATCAGACATTTTGGCTTCAGAAGAAGTTTGTCAACCCCTCTTTGTGTCTTTACACAAGTATCTTACTTTGTGCAAATTCACGGTGGCTCTTCTTCCTCTTCGTCAGAGTACTCAGGGACGGGCTCTCCGTCGCTTACGTCAGTGATATCGAGATCTTCAAGTTCTTCTAACACAAGTGTCCATTCAGGTGACTTGTACTTTTTGTTTTGTCTCTTTATCCGATCACTCCTTCTTTTGGAAGTGTCTTCTGGTTGTTCTGCTATACGAGCACTTCTCCTTTCTTCTCCACGTTTTTCTTCTACTGTTTTTATTCTCAATCTCAATTTCTTTATGTATTTAGGCTCAAGATGCTTTCTTTTCTTTAGTCTTTTGGTTGGTACTTGGACTTCGTTTTCTTCTCTTGCCCTCTTATTTTCATTAGCTTGTGGCAATTCTGCTTCAGTTTCTTCTTCTATCTGACTAATTCCAGGGCTAGCATCTGTTTCTTCTGCCTGGGTACTAATCTGGCCTTGTTCAGGTAATTTTTGTGTTTGCACTTCAAGTGTTTCTGACTCTATTTCCTGAACACGTTCTTCTAATTCTATCTGATCCTGTTCAAGCACTTCGATCTCTGGACTTTCTTCTGCTCGAACTATTACACTATGTCTAGTCTGTCCCTTCCCGATATCAGGTGTCAGTGGAGGAGTATCAATCACTTGTTCTGTATTCCTCTCTTGTTCAAGATCCTTCACTTGTTCAGTATCGGGCACTTGTTCAGTCTTATTCACTTGTTCTGTATCAATCACGTGCTCTGTCCCTGTCTGACCTTCTCCTTCCTCAGTTTTGATGTGAATCTCAACAGTCTGAGGTTCTTCGCCTGTGCCTTGCTTTTCCTCTCTAGTCCACTCTCTACCTTCCCAAAGTCGTTCACTTGTTCGGATGGGGTCTTCGGTGAGATCAATCGAGGGAATCCACTCTTCTGGCCATATGCTTGGCAGCTCGTCTTCAGCTACTTCTGGCTCAGCTTCTTGGACCCCTTCAGCAGGCTGGACTCTTGGTAGTTCGTCATCAACTATCCTTGGGCCAACGTCTGCTGATTCTGCAGCTTGACTGGTACTGGGCTGTACGTTGTCAGCTACTTCTGGTCTGGCTCCTGCAGAGTCCTCTGCTGGACGTCCTTCTGCTTCAGGCACTTCGTCTGGTGGTACCTTCTGGGTGTGGCTGGCGTGTATCCAACGCGGAACCCCGGCACACTTGACTGCTGTGGTAGTAACCAGAATCACCTGACGTTTTTCTTCCCACCTTGGCTCCAGGCAGCTCTTCCGAGTATGCTTCTTTATCTTCACCCAGTCCCCCGGGACCAGTTTGTGGAGAGGAGTCGTGGGATTGAGGATGGCGTCTTCTCCGATCTGGCGAGAGATAGAACGCACTTGGTCACCCAATCTTTTGCAGTATTCAAGCACCAAATCATCAGTAATACTCAACAGTTTGCTTCCAGGCACCCATGCTTGTCTCATCACTCTTCCCATAATGATTTCATGGGGACTTAGGCCTGTCTTGCGATCAGGAATACTTCTGAGTCCCATCAGGACCAAGGGTAGGACCTTCAATCCAGGTCAGTTTAGTTGCATCACACAGTTTTGCTAGTCTGTTTTTGATAGTTCCATTTATTTGTTCCACTACTCCAGAAGCCTCTGGACGGTAGGCACAGTGAAGCTTTTGGGAAATTCCAAAGGCCTTACAGAGTTCGTCGATCACTGCATTCTGAAAATGTGAACCTTGGTCTGATTCAATAGTGACTGGAACCCCGAACCTAGGTATCAGTTCTTTTAATAAACACTTAGCTACTGTTTTTGCGTCATTTTGGGGAGTAGGGAAAGCTTCCACCCACTTGGAAAATAAACAGACCATGACAAGGACATATCTTTTCCCTTCACAACGGGGCATGGTGATGAAATCAACCTGTATCCTTACAAAGGGACCCCCAGACCTCCCAATTTTCCCCAGTTCCACCACAGTCCTCTTCCCTGGGTTCATCCTTTGACATGACAGGCACCTCTGGCAGAGGGACTCTGCTACTTTCCTGAACTTTTTACTGTACCAAGTCTGTTGGAACACTAGAATCATGGCGTCCCTACCAATGTGTGATCCTTCATGTATCAACCTCGCCATTGTGCTAAGTAAGTGTCTAGGCAACACAGGCATACCAGTTGGACCTAAAATGACACCATCCACACGTCTTGGTCTACACCCATCGTCCTTCCACTTCTCTCTTTCTTGCCAAGGTGCCGCCTGCTGCCACTCTTTCACTTCATCCCATGTAGGCACTTCCTCAAACACTTGAAGTTGGCAGCTGGTTCCTGGCCCCCCTCGTTTCGGATTTACGATATACCGATCTCTTGCGCACCATTGGGCCACTCGATCAGCATAATCGTTTCCCAGTGATACCTTGTCCATGCTCTTCTTATGAGCAGCACATTTTACCACTGCCAGTTCCTTTGGTAACTGGATTGCCTCTAAAAGGTCTTGAACAACTTTTCCATTTCGAATAGGGGTACCTGATGAAGTCAGGAACTCCCTCTGTAGCCACAATTGGCCAAAGTCATGCACGACCCCATAACAGTACTGACTGTCAGTATACACTGTTATGCGTAGGTTCTTCCCAATTTGGCAAGCTTTTATCATAGCAATCAATTCGGCTACTTGTGCAGACTTGATGTGATATAGATAACCTGCTTCCTCAATTTTCTCTAGGGATACTACTGCATAGGCAGCACTCAGGCCTCCTTGTTCATGCCTTAGACATGAACCATCTACAAATAGTTCTTTGTCATGCACAGGCAATGGCGTTTCCTTTATGTCTGGGCGTGGCTTGGTATTGAATTCAGTTAGATCAATACAATCATGTTCATCATCCACCCCCCCTTCCATATCCTTTGGGTCGGGGAGTAAGGTGGCTGGGTTCAGAATACTGCACCTAACAATGTTTACATTTGCAGCACCCACAAGAATCCTCTCATATTTAGTCAGCCGACTAGGGGTGAGATACTGAGTTTTTGTTCTGGTCAACAAAATTACCACTCCATGCGGAACATACACAGTTACCGGATGTCCCATGACAATTGACTCACTCTGTTCTAAACTGGCACAGGTAGCAGCTACTGCTTTCAGACAACCTGGTAATCCAGCAGCCACTGGATCTAAGGTGGCAGAGAAATATGCCACAGGCCTTCTCGTTGTGCCATGTTCTTGAGTTAGGACTGACAATGCGCAATTATCGCGAGTGTCACAGAATAGGGCAAACTCTTTGGAATAGTCTGGCATCCCCAATGCAGGAGCAGTACACAGACAATCTCGTAGTTTGGTGAAGGCTGTTAAGCTTTCATCATCCCATTCTACAATTTCCGGTGTTCCTCTCTTAGTCATTTTTATCAAGGGCCTGGCTAGGACTGCAAATCCCAGAATCCACTGCCTGCAGTATCCTATCACACCCAGGAACATTCTTATTTCTTTCTGAGTACGGGGCAACTGCATCTTTTGAATTATTCTCACTCTTTCCGATGTCACTTTTCTGACACCTTTTTCTATCTGGTGCCCCAGATATTTCACCGATTTTGCACAAAACTGTAACTTGTCAGGGGACACTTTATGTCCCTTTTCACACAGGTGATTCAGTAGGGCAATGGTGTCAATCACACAATCCTTATGACTTTTAGACGCCACCAAGAGGTCGTCTATATATTGCACTAAGACAGAGTTCCCAGGTAGGACTAAAGTTTCCAAACATTTTTTCAAGATCTGATTAAAGATAGAGGGGCTCTCTGTATACCCTTGAGGGACCCGGTTCCAGCAATACACGTGACCTTCGAAGGCAAATGAGAAAAGAAATTTGCTATCTGGATGCAAAGGAATGGGAAAGAATGCATGACACAAGTCTATCACCGTGAACCACTCAGCATCCCAGGGAATCTGATACAGAATCACTGCTGGATTCGGGACAATAGGGCAACAGGGAACTACTATTTTGTTGACTTTTCGTAGATCCTGTACTACTCTGTACTTGCCACTAGGCTTCTTAATGCCCATAATCGGAGAGTTACATGGGCTACTCATCACCTCCTGTATGATGTTTCCTTCTAACAATTTCTTTATTTCCACAGCAACACCAGCTTTCACTTCTGCATTCATCCTGTAGGGTTTAGTATTGGGGTATACTGCATTGTCCTTTATTGCTATCTGTATGGGGTCCACATTTTTCATTAACCCTACATCTTTCCCGGTAAAGTCCCACACCTCTGGCTTTACTGCTTCTTGGAGTTCTTTGGGCAAATCCTGCATGGTCATTCGTTTAATTTCCGAGTCAGGTCTGACTAACATTAATTTATAAATGCCGTCTTCATCTGGGGTCTGAATTTCCACACCCTTTGGTGTGCAAAAGATGGTACAGTTCATTTTGCACAGCAAATCACGTCCCAGTAAGTTTACCGGACTGGTGTCACAAACGACAAATCTATGCATTTCCCTAAAATTTCCAATTGAGATCTCCATGGGCTTGGTAACAGGAGTACTAATCAATTGATTAGATACACCCACTACTTGGATGGCTTCTCCCGAGAGGGGTAGGTTTGGAACGTCCACTGTTCTCACAGTAGAACGGGTAGCGCCAGTGTCCAACAGAAAGGTGACATCGTTTCCGTCAACCTTTCCTTCAATGTATGGTCCGGACTGGTCTACCGGCAAGGAGGCGCCAAGTACGCACTCCTCGTCCTCCCCTCTCAGGCCCCGTCAGTACTGGTCATCACAAAGGAAGGTATCATTTAGAAGATACTGCGAAGTTGCTGCATTTCTGTTCTCATTGCTTTCCCAGACTTCTATCTCATCTCCCTCTGCCTGTTTTCCCCTGTATACTTGCTTTGGTGCTCGGGGCACCTGAACTGTTTTTACCTGTGGTTGAGTCTTTCTTGGTCTCTCTTTCTGCGTCTGTGGAGTTAAATCAGGAGTTTTGGGGTTATCTTCGGGCAAGTAAGGACACTCGTTACGCCAGTGTCCAATTTCGCCGCACTGATGGCAGGGAAATTTCTTCATAGCCTCCTCCCTGCTCATTTTGGGCCGGGGCTTGCCTCCTCCCCCTCCCCCAGGTCCTTCATTCTTTGCATTTTTTACCATGTTACTCAACTGCTTTTCCTGCTGTTCTGCGAGCTTCACCTGAGCCCACATCACTTTTTCCTTGAGAGCCTTTTTCTTTGCTGCCATCTCGTCCTCGCAGTACTTTGCGTACCGCAGGACCTCGTCTACCTTTTTGGAGTGCCAACAGATTTTGTTATCTTTTATCCACTGACAAATTTCAGGTCTTAAACCGTTTACAAACCTGTAAATGAAGTGCGTCATGTCCTTCATCTCGATGTTATCTATACCACTGTATGTTTTAAACACCTGCAACAGCCTTTCATAATAGGAGTGGACTGTCTCCTCTCTTTCCTGCGTTGTTCTATCTATCCTGGTCCAATCAGTTTCCTTAGCTGGCACCTTTAGTTTCAGATGCTGAATTACTTGTTCATACTTTCTCATGACTTCCTTCGAAGGTTCCCCTGTTTCTTTATCTCTGGTATACTCCTCACTAGGCCAGGCTATGGCTATTTTACACTCGGTCCATAGATCGACTGGGACCACAATGTCGAAAAACCCATCCAGGTCTTTCCACAGGCATTTCTGCACCTTTATGAACCTTTCCACTTGTCAGTACCATTCAACCGGCTTCTCGCGCAGTTTCGGAAAATCGTTAGTAAAGGACACAATATCCTGTCTGGACCATGGAACGTGCACATACCTCCCACCTGGTACTTCCCGCATGGGGCATAATGTTTCGGGTTTGTCTACTTCTCTCAGAGGGAACTCAGGGGTAGCTTGTCTTGATCGGGCCTCATCTTTCTTACGTGCCCATCTCGTTTTCCACCTTTCCACATCTCCCCATTTTTGCAAGACTGCAAGCAACTCTTTAATCTGCAACTTCCTCCCTGACACATTCAAATTCTCTAAATCCTTATCTGAGAACTCAGCTCGGTATGGTTTCTGCAAGGGCTTCGATCTCGATATATCTATCCCCATACTAGCTGCGGTGTCGGTCAGTTTTTCGTGGAGCACCCTAGTACTTCTGGTAAGACTTTTACACATAAACAGCAACTCTTCTTCAGAATAGGTGTTTAATCTGTCTAACCCCACATTTCCTGCCATCAATTCCTCTATTTCTACCCTCAGCTTGTAGAGGTCTAAATGTTTCGTTTGCGGAGCCTGTTTTTCTAACTCACGACTCCAATTTTCAATCTCTTCTGGCGTTACCAAGGAAACACTCCTAGTCCCTGTTGCTGATTCTAATTTAATTTCTTTCACATCAAAAGGATTATGCCTCTTCTGCACTCCCTTTCCGGTCTGTTTGTTTGGTAGATCCAAGAACACCACTTCGGACTCACACTCACTGGACTGATCGTCTATCAGTAGGGGCTCTTGCCTCGGCGGGGCCATTATCGGGTTCATAACCGGAGGGTTCAGACTTCCTTGATTATTCCCGTACAACGGAACCACTGGTCCGATTGTTACCGGAATAGTCAAAGCTTCAGGACTGGTATTTAACTGGGAGATCTTCTGAATTATTTCTGTCCTCTGTCTAGCTAGGGCCTCTTGCTCCCTTTCATCTAGTACTCTTCCTAATGTCCGGTCAGGTATCATCTGTGGGGTCAGGTGAGGGGTAAGACTCGGGGCAGTAGGATGCGTTTCACTTGGACCCCCACCATAATTTGGTTTCGGGAACAAAGTTCCTGTGCCAAATGACCTACACTCTTCCCCATATGGAGGCTGCAAAAAGGGTACCCCTGAACCTACTGGCTTTTCTTCGTTCTCATAAAGAGGTTTGGGGTAAAATGTTCTTTCACTGGAATATTTTTCCTCTGAGCTCTCGGGCATTCTAGGATATATATTGCGTACCTCCGGGGGCTCGGGCTTCTCGAAATAGGGCAATACCTGGCCCCCTCCCCCCCTACATAGGGATCTGTCCTCCTCCTTAATAGATGGACGCTGGGGATTCTCTCCTGCACTGGAAGGTCGGGCTCCCTCATTATAAGGGGGCGGACTTCTCGTAAAGATGTCATCTAACAATTCCTCATCTGACTCTCCAAGGGCTCCCCAATGCTTACACTTTTCTGTCTTTTTTCTTCCCCCGTCGGGGTACATGCTGGCATCATAGGAAACAGACCCTCAACAATCATGCTCTGCCTCCACTGTTTCATCCTCTTGTCCCTTGTCTCTTGTTTCAGCCTGGGGTACCACTTAGTCAGACCTTTGTCCATTCGGGGTTTCTCTCTTTCAAAAGCCTCAATTTCCCATTCCTCTAATGCCTCATACTGCGTTAGTCTCGGTCTGGGATGTAATTCATTCATGCGGGTTCTCAAATTGAATAAAATCCTACCATTGAAGGTACCGTCTAACGGAAAAGCCAATACTCCGTCATCTTTTGTGTACTTTACCCAATTCTCCAACCACACACAGGTATTGTACCCTCGGTCAAACATCATGAATGAGGCAGGAGTATTCGGTGGCGGGATAGTAACACCCTCTCTAGACTTAATCGGGTTGTCCGTTTTGAAGAAATTCTTTACCCTGCTTACAAGGGACATCTTTCTCTTAGCTCCGTACATGATATCGTATCTATTAGCTTTCCACTGATCCCTTTCAAACCCTTGGTTTCTTGGATCGGGTCTAGTCTCTGGACAATACGAGTGCCACATACAATTTCTACGCTTAACTCTGTTTACAAAGTCACCTCCAATCAGAACGCGTCTTGCAATTCCGTGCAACCAATGGGGTGCGCGCGTTCAAATAATTTCGGCCAATGGGTGCGCGGCCCCTTCGTGAGACTGTTCTCACGCTCCGGCGTTTCACCCCTCCTTTACAATTCCAGCCCCGCTACCCGCCCGCTGCTTCTACCAATCCCAGCGCGGCACGGAGTGACGTCAGAGGCGCTTCGCGACTGACTCGCTCCCTTCACAAGGTAACGGAAACTTTCTTTCCTTTTAAAGTGCTCAGTGCTTGGTTATTTTACAACAAATACACATTCGCCACAGTGCTCAAGTGTCTAGACAGCAAGATTTCTTTTACTACAAGTAAACTACTTCCATTTACTTTTCACGCGCTGCGGGCAGATCTCTTCCGCCTACCCTTCACTCTAGCATTGGTGAACCTGTTATTCCCCTAAACTCATCCACTTCTTTCCGGGATATATCCGAGTCTAAGGTTTCCCAGCGGACCCCTTTGCTTTCACCCAAGCTCCGATGAACCTGCTACTCTTCCGATGTGACCCTTACTAGGTTACGCCACTATGGGAATTTTGCCAATGAACCTCGTTACTGACATTTATTCACACATATATTCAGAAAAAACCCTAGTTAGTGCTTCCCGGTTATCCTAACCTGCACCTAACTTTCCTTAAGCCTGTGACCTCAGGACAATGGATTCTATTCACCACTTGCCCTTTCAATTCCCCGGGGAGTTCGGACAACAAGAAACAATACGGTTTACGAATGCATGGATTAATACATATAACAATATAAGAACAAGAATAATAATGAAAAAATAGTTCATTGATTTCAGCAGCGTATTCACAAGAGAGTGATCAGTCCCCTCGGAACAGCCGCTCTTATAGCAGCATTAATGTACTAGCAGCTTCCGACTTAACTAGTCTAACTAATCCTGCCTAACCTTTAGCTAGTCCCTAACCATCCTCTGATCTACCAGAAAACTGATAGAGCGCGCAAGGTCACCCAGCCAATGATTACGCCGTTTCCGGCTTTAGGGCCCATATACTTTCAATTCACACTATTCATTGACCAGGCGACTTCACGGGCTGCTACCAATTGTGTGTGTTCCCTACTGTTATTACTTAGTGTACCCGACTTACCATCCACCGACACGGGTACCTATGACTTCAATGGATCAGGGGCCTAGCTGTAAAAGGAAAGGCAGCAAATGCAATTTCAAATGACATTCAATACTGTTTAAATGACCACGGACAACTGGAAGTTTTAAAATGTTTATCTAAAGTTCGTTTTCTGAAAGCATGAGATTTACAAGAATAAGGCAATCGATAATCAAGATAATGAAAAGTACATAACTATAGAGAAATAAAGTCAGGGTAATCATAAAAATGCAATAATGAGATGCAAAGGAAATATGCTATGCATTCAAGGCAGGAATTCTTTAGAAAATCTAAGTAAGGTCGTTCTAGACCATATCAGAAAATGACAAACTGCAATGCAAAATATGATTTCTAAAAGATAGGGTAACATGAGAACATATCAAGAAAATTATGCAAATGACTTTACGTTTCAATAGTTTGCGGTAAAGCATGGAAAAATCAACATGTGCAAGATGTCTTTTATTAAAGCAAAAGACTGAAATATAGAAAGGTGCAAGTTTTAAGGAACTTAGAGCAGTATTTACCTAGACTGGTGTGGAAACCAAACCCTGGCCACGGGTCAGTTAAGGACAGGAAACCCTCAAGGAAGGATACCCCTCAAAGGACAGCAGGTGCAGAATGGACACCCCGGACAGGACAGGATACCCTCAGATTAGGAATCAGGACAGGACCTCAGGACAGGACAGCAAACCCTCAGGACAGGACCGCTCAGGACAGGACCGCACCCGCAGTTTGGAAGCAACGCCTGCGCTCCACCCTCTCTGCAGCTATCGATCAAGACCCCGATTGGGTCAACGAACTCCCAGCAAAGTGCTTCGCCAGCACTTTAAGGTTCAGTAAAACCTTAGTCTATGGTCAATTTCGGACAGAGTGCTCCGCAGCTCTCTGTATCTTCAGTCACCTATTGAGTACGATGGGTCAGTGACAGGTCAGCTAAACCAGACAAGTCGGACAATTCCCTAGGTGAACCCAGGGTAGATATACTGTTTTGGGACCGGGTACCACCCCCCAAATGTTGCAAAGTGTCAGAATCCCCAATTTTGATTGGTCCTAAGGTAGGCTTTGGGTAACACACCAATCATATCAGTCTATTTAGATGCTACATTTACATATTTGGGTACCGCCTAGCGAGATTGGGGTTCCCATGAGAAATTGTGCAGAAATATGAGTGACAATTTACATTGTTGCCGAGCTAGGACAATTGTTTCTGTTTTCCTGGGTTTTTCAGGTCAGTTCTCAGGAGCATCTTGCCCATCACTGCCAGCTGGCTAAGTTCCATCAGCCAAAGTTGTCAGGTCCCTGGAAAAGTGATCATGCGCAGAAGGGACCTCCAAGATGGCTCATCGGTACAAACAGACCCCCATTCCCCGCGGTACATGAAAAGTAAGCGAGAACAAATTAATACATAGAAATAACGTTATGAAAACACATCATTTGGTTTTGGACTTTCAACTTATCACTACAAAATATACTTATGCAGTCTAAATGTTAGCTACACATAACATACACAAGAGCAGTGGCACGAGCAGTACCACATTATGGGCCAAGCTATGTATTACGCTTGCGCATAATTTTCCCTCCAACTCTGCAGACGCGTCAGGACACGTGAGTGTGGCTGACGCATGCGCAGTAACTAAATACAAGCGGCGGCCATATTTTACGGACACGGATTAAAATGATTAGGAATACACATAGGCAAGCTTCTTAATCCTTATTCAAACTAAAATAAACGTTAGTAAGACGTACACTTATTACCTTGTTACACATAGACGAGGTTCATGACTTCGGCAAGGTCGCAAAATATGCGAAGCTTTGCTTCATCACCACTTATGCCTGGGTAATTTAGGTAGAAGTTTAGAAGTAAAAAAAGTGGGATATCAGCATTGCAAATATATGTGAATGAACAAAAAGTTACAGGGGCCGATTCACAAAACTAATCTGAGATAAAATCCTAAACTTACTACTTTTGGTATTCACAGAAGGCATTTAATAGTAGTAAAGTTAGGAATCTTAACTTTACTACTACTAAATGCCTTTTGTGAATACCGAAAGTCGTAAAGTTAGGATTTTGTCTCAGTTTAATAGCAGTAAAGTTAGGAGTCCTAACTTTACCAGTACTAAATGCCATCTGTGAATAGCAAAAGTAGTAAGTTTAGGATTTTATCTCAGATTAGTTCTGTGAATCGGCCCCACAATGTTGTCAATGTCCATATTATTTGTCTTACCTACTGCCCTGACACTCTCCAGGCACCAGCGACTCCCCAACCATTGCTGTCAGGTACAGGAGCAGGAAACTGTACACAATTGGGACGAGTTCCACAACCACTACATGCCTCCACTAAAAGCTCTGCATAGCCTGACTTAATCAATCAGGAATTTACATCCATAGGATCTGAGTCACAAACCTCTTTTCCACGAGCAGAGTTATTTACTCTGGGATATTCTGATGCATGCCATTAGTAAGCCCCAACTACTCAGAGAAAGATATTTGTGTTTTGCGCTCTGTTGCAAATGTTTCTGCGTGTAAGCTATAATTAAACACCCAAACATTTGAGGATCACGTTTAATGTTTCATATAAGAACTTTAAAATTAAACTTGGGTAGATCAATTTTAATCTTGCTACTTTACATTTTGATATACATTAATAGCATTCACCTGCAGTCAGAATTTTTAAAGTTTTGTGCTAAGTGTAGCTAGACTTCACCAATAATCAAATATATAATCATCATCGTCTAGATGCAGGTCTATTAGGTACGTATTTACGTTTCTGGATGTTCCGTAGCTATGCTGCATAGTCATAATGTTATAATTATTAATTTTGTTACGGAAGTAGAGTTTAGTAGCGCTGATATACCGTCATCCAAGCCTTTGGCCGTGAGAAAATAACCAGACGATCCTGGAATCATTCACAACACTCTCCTGTAAGAAACATCAGTTACTACAAGATTCAGTCATTGACTCTGACAGATTTTAAGATTTCTGAATGATATCTCGGTGAAGTAGTCTAGATTGCTGGTTGTGCACCAATTGTGAAACTGATGTATTATGTGCAGTGCATAATTTTCTTTAATTTCGTGGGAAAATAGAATACCTGTGTTTTACAAGGCGGCTTCATTTGAGAGTTGCCACAACCAGTAATAATTTGCATTCGATGTTCTTTGTAATTTTGTTCCCAAACACATATGGATATATATATATATATGGAGTTTTTGCAAAGAGACCTAAAAATAAACTATCGTGTTCAAGAGGAGTGCCGCGTCCTTGCCTTTTGTTTACAAAATTACTTGGGAGACACGTTCCCGGTCTCCAAACGCGTGCACCAACCAATGGAGTTCCCTCTGCTACGGGGACATTTGTGAGGAATATATATATATATATATATATAATTTTACATTAGCAAAATCAGTTTGCCAATCAGAAAGCAGTTTATTTTCATGTACTCTAACAAATACTGGTAGTATACATCTGTTTTGAAAGCAAGACCTTCAACTTTAAAGTGACTACATAAAAACAAGGTGTTGGTGGAATGCTCTGTTTCGCAAGTGGAATTGGCGGATTTTTGGCCACTCTTCCTTACTCTTTAACGCAGAGTTCTGGCCAAATGCTGCCAATCGTCACGTGGCAGACCTCAATGCTCCAGAATGCGCAAGCTCAAAAGTGCGAGCAAAAATTTGGCATCCCCTAGCGTGATGTTCTAACGCGGGGGTTGCCGGAATTCGTGAGTTGTCGTTCGAGCAGATTTGCTGCTGCTCAAGTTCATTTTCTACTTGAGCAGCAGCAAAATCAACTCAAATGGCTGCTTGCTCTTGCGCAGCACATGGTGCCATTCACAGTGATTTTCAGTGCTGCTTGTGTTACGGCGCTAAATTGTATCGCGCGCTGCACATTTCCCACCCATTGGAGGAATTCCAAAGAATCTTGTGAAATTTTTCTATAACTCTGGAATTCCAAGGAATGAAACTCTGCGAGTTCCGCCCACCCGTGATAACAACATGCTGCCGGTGATACCTTTCCAGTGGTAAAGTTCAGCATGACGGGACCACATAGCATGGAATTACGGAGGCCAGCCCGAGTTAATAAGCATTGGGGGTAGTTTGATTTTACCCAGCTGTTCCTAGGGAGGCCCTAGGCCAGAGTACTTACAACATTGCTCCAGTGGTTGGCTCTTAGCACACACCATATAGAATACTTTCTGGTGGGTTCCGCCTAGCCACATGGTAGGCATCTTTAGGAAATTGACCACTCCACTGTAATTAAGCAATCTGGATCTACTCTCACACACTGCCACATCTCCTGCTTACGGACAGCAGCCTCTGCGACACCATTATTGGCGCATGTCCCCAGACTCTTTTTTTTTTTTTTTTAAATTTTCAAAAACCTTTATTGGTCACAGCTGTTATCATACACAGCCCGTAGCCTACAACCCGGGGGCCGGCAGCAGACAGGTCTCAAGTCAGTAGTACGTTCGGTCTCAAAGTACACAGCCATGTAGCCGACAACCTGGGGGCCCGCCGGCGAGTTACACGCATAAGCTCAAGCAGCTATTAACATATAACACATAGCCTAGGATACCAAATCCTTCACTATCCTATGATCAACTGGACCCCATCGCTATCACCTTATTGTTGCTCGATCCTATACCTGGTTGGCTGTAAATCTCCTGTGAATTTAAGACCCTATCTAAATGAACAAACCCTAAACCCCTCCCCCCCTCCCCCGCACCCTTGCACACACCTAGCCTCCTCTCCTGGTCTCCTCATGTGGATATGTTTACCATGCCATTTGGCCCTGCCTCCATCGTGAGTTAATGTAGCCTACCAAGTTACCATTTCTAATATATAAGATGGTTGTATTGAATGACCCCTCATGTCTGTTAAGGGAGATCCCTGGGGAACTTGCAGTGTGTTGTTATGTATTCTCCCTGTTTCCCCTCCAACGCCACACCTTCCTCGCGCTCTCATCAGGGCCCACCCTTCGCGTCCGTGTGTTGTGAAACTCTGTTTAGTCATCCTCCGAAGGTTCTAAAATGTCTGGCAGTGCATCTTAGTCCCCAGACTCTTTGTCCACCACTTCCCATAGACTCCAACCTTCATCACTCACTCTCTGAACCCCTCACGCCAAAAGGGCGCCAAAAAGAAGTGTAAATCAGAGCGTCGTGTGGCTCCATCAGGAGTATAAAGGGCAATGTGCAATATAAATGCTACAATAAAGTGTAGTCGGCGGGACCAGGCCCACGGCCATCAGACGGCGATGAGTGATGTGGGCGCTGTCTGTTCTTATTATTTCTTCTCTGGCTTGGGGAAAAGGCTGCTGTCTTCAATCCATCTTGCTAGCTGATGCTGTTAGGAGACGCTGCTAATGACGGATATCATTACAGGGCCGCGTGAAGGGCATATGCTGCTCGGAATGAAGGTGAACGGATTGCTTGTCAGCCTCACCACATCCCTGCCCTTTATTTTGATTCACGAGAATATTAAGTGGGTGATAATTGCAGGGTCTCCCGCGTTGCCACCAGCGCTGACACTGACAAATTACCGCCGGGAGTTGAGGAATTTCACAGGCCACAATAATTCTCGAGTGTTTTGCTGTTCTCCGTGACAGATCTAAGCGCCTGCATTAAGATGTTCTTGGGAGTAATGTGGGCTTCTGAAGCGATAATGGAAGGGAGAAATTGAGTAGTGGAAAGCAATAATAAATTGCTGCCACTCCTTTAGCCTCCGTCTAAAAGGAAACTCCGCTTGCCCTGATTAATGAACTTTGGGCCTCATTTATGAAAAGTGACGCATCGCTGCGTGAAAACAACGATGCGTCACTTTTCATTACGCCCTCCTACCGACACCAATGATGCGTCATATTTACAGTATGACGCATCATTGCGTAAGGAGTTACAGATACGGCAGTATTTCTGACGTATCTGTATGGCGCAAAAATTACTCATTGCTGGAGTGTGTCACAAAAGTGACGCAACTGCAGCAATGTGTCCTTACACATGGGGCAAGCCCCATGTGAAAGGGCCTTCGTCAATCTTACGCCTGCTGTGAGGCAGGCGTAAGAAATTGACGCATTTGCGTCCTAGAAGTGTCGCAGTGCAATCTTATAGATTTCACTGTGTCACTTCTATGACCCTTTTTTGCGTCAGAACGCCCCCCCTGCATACATTATACCTGGTGCAGGTATAATGTAGCGCAGGGGTTTGCAAAGTGACGCATCTACCGAGATGCGTCACTTTGTAAATATGGTGCAACAAGGCACATTTTTTACGCTGCTGGTTGGTCACAAAAAGTGACGCACCGGCGGCGTAAAAGTGATGCTAAATAACGGTGATGGATCAAGCCCTGATCTTTGGACTGGGTAAGAGTGGTCTGCTTAATTCAGACACTCTGTTCATCACCACCCCCTTTTCTGAATCATTTTGTCCACCATAAGCGTGGAAGGGTATACTCAGACATGAGTCCCTTGCTCACTGCTCCATCAGGATTCAAGCAAGCCGAGCCGACGAGGCTGAAATGCCAGAAACCGGTTCCCAGTAGCTTGTCTCCTTTCTGGTGAAGAATTGGCTTGGTAGTTTGGTCTGCCCTGTTCCCATGATGCACTGGGCCAGGGACAGACTAATTTGCATATAGCCAGGTTCTGAGCTGGGATGGGACAGTGAGCTAAATAACGGTGATGGATCAAGCCCTGATCTTTGGACTGGGTAAGAGTGGTCTGCTTAATTCAGACACTCTGTTCATCACCACCCCCTTTTCTGAATCATTTTGTCCACCATAAGCGTGGCAGGGTATACTCAGACATGAGTCCCTTGCTCACTGCTCCATCAGGATTCAAGCAAGCCGGGCCGACGAGGCTGAAATGCCAGAAACCGGTCCCCGGTAGCTTGTCTCCTTTCTGGTGAAGAATTGGCTTGGTAGTTTGGTCTGCCCTGTTCCCATGATGCACTGGGCCAGGGACAGACTAATTTGCATATAGCCAGGTTCTGAGCTGGGATGGGGCAGTGAGCTAAATAACGGTGATGGATCAAGCCCTGATCTTTGGACTGGGTAAGAGTGGTCTGCTTAATTCAGACACTCTGTTCATCACCACCCCCTTTTCTGAATCATTATGTCCACCATAAGCGTGGAAGGGTATACTCAGACATGAGTCCCTTGCTCACTGCTCCATCAGGATTCAAGCAAGCCGGGCCGACGAGGCTGAAATGCCAGAAACCGGTCCCCGGTAGCTTGTCTCCTTTCTGGTGAAGAATTGGCTTGGTAGTTTGGTCTGCCCTGTTCCCATGATGCACTGGGCCAGGGACAGACTAATTTGCATATAGCCAGGTTCTGAGCTGGGATGGGGCAGTGAGCTAAATAACGGTGATGGATCAAGCCCTGATCTTTGGACTGGGTAAGAGTGGTCTGCTTAATTCAGACACTCTGTTCATCACCACCCCCTTTCCTGAATCATTTTGTCCACCATAAGCGTGGAAGGGTATACTCAGACATGAGTCCCTTGCTCACTGCTCCATCAGGATTCAAGCAAGCCGGGCCGACGAGGCTGAAATGCCAGAAACCGGTCCCCGGTAGCTTGTCTCCTTTCTGGTGAAGAATTGGCTTGGTAGTTTGGTCTGCCCTGTTCCCATGATGCACTTGGCCAGGGACAGACTAATTTGCATATAGCCAGGTTCTGAGCTGGGATGGGGCAGTGAGCTAAATAACGGTGATGGATCAAGCCCTGATCTTTGGACTGGGTAAGAGTGGTCTGCTTAATTCAGACACTCTGTTCATCACCACCCCCTTTTCTGAATCATTTTGTCCACCATAAGCGTGGAAGGGTATACTCAGACTTGAGTCCCTTGCTCACTGCTCCATCAGGATTCAAGCAAGCCGGGCCGACGAGGCTGAAATGCCAGAAACCGGTCCCCGGTAGCTTGTCTCCTTTCTGGTGAAGAATTGGCTTGGTAGTTTGGTCTGCCCTGTTCCCATGATGCACTGGGCCAGGGACAGACTAATTTGCATGTAGCCAGGTTCTGAGCTGGGATGGATCAAGCCCTGATCTTTGGACTGGGTAAGAGTGGTCTGCTTAATTCAGACACTCTGTTCATCACCACCCCCTTTTCTGAATCATTATGTCCACCATAAGCGTGGAAGGGTATACTCAGACATGAGTCCCTTGCTCACTGCTCCATCAGGATTCAAGCATGCCGGGGCGACGAGGCTGAAATGCCAGAAACCGGTCCCCGGTAGCTTGTCTCCTTTCTGGTGAAGAATTGGCTTGGTAGTTTGGTCTGCCCTGTTCCCATGATGCACTGGGCCAGGGACAGACTAATTTGCATATAGCCAGGTTCTGAGCTGGGATGGGGCAGTGAGCTAAATAACGGTGATGGATCAAGCCCTGATCTTTGGACTGGGTAAGAGTGGTCTGCTTAATTCAGACACTCTGTTCATCACCACCCCCTTTTCTGAATCATTATGTCCACCATAAGCGTGGAAGGGTATACTCAGACATGAGTCCCTTGCTCACTGCTCCATCAGGATTCAAGCAAGCCGGGCCGACGAGGCTGAAATGCCAGAAACCGGTCCCCGGTAGCTTGTCTCCTTTCTGGTGAAGAATTGGCTTGGTAGTTTGGTCTGCCCTGTTCCCATGATGCACTGGGCCAGGGACAGACTAATTTGCATATAGCCAGGTTCTGAGCTGGGATGTGGCAGTGAGCTAAATAACGGTGATGGATCAAGCCCTGATCTTTGGACTGGGTAAGAGTGGTCTGCTTAATTCAGACACTCTGTTCATCACCACCCCCTTTTCTGAACCATTATGTCCACCATAAGCGTGGAAGGGTATACTCAGACATGAGTCCCTTGCTCACTGCTCCATCAGGATTCAAGCAAGCCGGGCCGACGAGGCTGAAATGCCAGAAACCGGTCCCCGGTAGCTTGTCTCCTTTCTGGTGAAGAATTGGCTTGGTAGTTTGGTCTGCCCTGTTCCCATGATGCACTGGGCCAGGGACAGACTAATTTGCATATAGCCAGGTTCTGAGCTGGGATGGGGCAGTGAGCTAAATAACGGTGATGGATCAAGCCCTGATCTTTGGACTGGGTAAGAGTGGTCTGCTTAATTCAGACACTCTGTTCATCACCACCCCCTTTCCTGAATCATTTTGTCCACCATAAGCGTGGAAGGGTATACTCAGACATGAGTCCCTTGCTCACTGCTCCATCAGGATTCAAGCAAGCCGGGCCGACGAGGCTGAAATGCCAGAAACCGGTCCCCGGTAGCTTGTCTCCTTTCTGGTGAAGAATTGGCTTGGTAGTTTGGTCTGCCCTGTTCCCATGATGCACTGGGCCAGGGACAGACTAATTTGCATATAGCCAGGTTCTGAGCTGGGATGGGGCAGTGAGCTAAATAACGGTGATGGATCAAGCCCTGATCTTTGGACTGGGTAAGAGTGGTCTGCTTAATTCAGACACTCTGTTCATCACCACCCCCTTTCCTGAATCATTTTGTCCACCATAAGCGTGGAAGGGTATACTCAGACATGAGTCCCTTGCTCACTGCTCCGTCAGGATTCAAGCAAGCCGGGCCGACGAGGCTGAAATGCCAGAAACCGGTCCCCGGTAGCTTGTCTCCTTTCTGGTGAAGAATTGGCTTGGTAGTTTGGTCTGCCCTGTTCCCATGATGCACTGGGCCAGGGACAGACTAATTTGCATATAGCCAGGTTCTGAGCTGGGATGGGGCAGTGAGCTAAATAACGGGGATGGATCAAGCCCTGATCTTTGGACTGGGTAAGAGTGGTCTGCTTAATTCAGACACTCTGTTCATCACCACCCCCTTTTCTGAATCATTTTGTCCACCATAAGCGTGGAAGGGTATACTCAGCTTGAGTCCCTTGCTCACTGCTCCATCAGGATTCAAGCAAGCCGGGCCGACGAGGCTGAAATGCCAGAAACCGGTCCCCGGTAGCTTGTCTCCTTTCTGGTGAAGAATTGGCTTGGTAGTTTGGTCTGCCCTGTTCCCATGATGCACTGGGCCAGGGACAGACTAATTTGCATGTAGCCAGGTTCTGAGCTGGGATGGGGCAGTGAGCTAAATAACGGTGATGGATCAAGCCCTGATCTTTGGACTGGGTAAGAGTGGTCTGCTTAATTCAGACACTCTGTTCATCACCACCCCCTTTTCTGAATCATTATGTCCACCATAAGCGTGGAAGGGTATACTCAGACATGAGTCCCTTGCTCACTGCTCCATCAGGATTCAAGCAAGCCGGGCCGACGAGGCTGAAATGCCAGAAACCGGTCCCCGGTAGCTTGTCTCCTTTCTGGTGAAGAATTGGCTTGGTAGTTTGGTCTGCCCTGTTCCCATGATGCACTGGGCCAGGGACAGACTAATTTGCATATAGCCAGGTTCTGAGCTGGGATGGGGCAGTGAGCTAAATAACGGTGATGGATCAAGCCCTGATCTTTGGACTGGGTAAGAGTGGTCTGCTTAATTCAGACACTCTGTTCATCACCACCCCCTTTTCTGAATCATTTTGTCCACCATAAGCGTGGAAGGGTATACTCAGACATGAGTCCCTTGCTCACTGCTCCATCAGGATTCAAGCAAGCCGGGCCGACGAGGCTGAAATGCCAGAAACCGGTCCCCGGTAGCTTGTCTCCTTTCTGGTGAAGAATTGGCTTGGTAGTTTGGTCTGCCCTGTTCCCATGATGCACTGGGCCAGGGACAGACTAATTTGCATATAGCCAGGTTCTGAGCTGGGATGGGGCAGTGAGCTAAATAACGGTGATGGATCAAGCCATGATCTTTGGACTGGGTAAGAGTGGCCCGATTAATTCAGACACTCTGTTCATCACCACCCCCTTTTCTGAATCATTTTGTCCACCATAAGCGTGGAAGGGTATACTCAGACATGAGTCCCTTGCTCACTGCTCCATCAGGATTCAAGCAAGCCGGGCCGACGAGGCTGAAATGCCAGAAACCGGTCCCCGGTAGCTTGTCTCCTTTCTGGTGAAGAATTGGCTTGGTAGTTTGGTCTGCCCTGTTCCCATGATGCACTTGGCCAGGGACAGACTAATTTGCATATAGCCAGGTTCTGAGCTGGGATGGGGCAGTGAGCTAAATAACGGTGATGGATCAAGCCCTGATCTTTGGACTGGGTAAGAGTGGTCTGCTTAATTCAGACACTCTGTTCATCACCACCCCCTTTTCTGAATCATTATGTCCACCATAAGCGTGGAAGGGTATACTCAGACATGAGTCCCTTGCTCACTGCTCCATCAGGATTCAAGCAAGCCGGGCCGACGAGGCTGAAATGCCAGAAACCGGTCCCCGGTAGCTTGTCTCCTTTCTGGTGAAGAATTGGCTTGGTAGTTTGGTCTGCCCTGTTCCCATGATGCACTGGGCCAGGGACAGACTAATTTGCATATAGCCAGGTTCTGAGCTGGGATGGGGCAGTGAGCTAAATAACGGTGATGGATCAAGCCCTGATCTTTGGACTGGGTAAGAGTGGTCTGCTTAATTCAGACACTCTGTTCATCACCACCCCCTTTCCTGAATCATTTTGTCCACCATAAGCGTGGAAGGGTATACTCAGACATGAGTCCCTTGCTCACTGCTCCATCAGGATTCAAGCAAGCCGGGCCGACGAGGCTGAAATGCCAGAAACCGGTCCCCGGTAGCTTGTCTCCTTTCTGGTGAAGAATTGGCTTGGTAGTTTGGTCTGCCCTGTTCCCATGATGCACTGGGCCAGGGACAGACTAATTTGCATATAGCCAGGTTCTGAGCTGGGATGGGGCAGTGAGCTAAATAACGGTGATGGATCAAGCCCTGATCTTTGGACTGGGTAAGAGTGGTCTGCTTAATTCAGACACTCTGTTCATCACCACCCCCTTTTCTGAATCATTATGTCCACCATAAGCGTGGAAGGGTATACTCAGACATGAGTCCCTTGCTCACTGCTCCATCAGGATTCAAGCAAGCCGGGCCGACGAGGCTGAAATGCCAGAAACCGGTCCCCGGTAGCTTGTCTCCTTTCTGGTGAAAAATTGGCTTGGTAGTTTGGTCTGCCCTGTTCCCATGATTCACTGGGCCAGGGACAGACTAATTTGCATATAGCCAGGTTCTGAGCTGGGATGGGGCAGTGAGCTAAATAACGGTGATGGATCAAGCCCTGATCTTTGGACTGGGTAAGAGTGGTCTGCTTAATTCAGACACTCTGTTCATCACCACCCCCTTTTCTGAATCATTATGCCCACCATAAGCGTGGAAGGGTATACTCAGACATGAGTCCCTTGCTCACTGCTCCATCAGGATTCAAGAAAGCCGGGCCGACGAGGCTGAAATGCCAGAAACCGGTCCCCGGTAGCTTGTCTCCTTTCTGGTGAAGAATTGGCTTGGTAGTTTGGTCTGCCCTGTTCCCATGATGCACTTGGCCAGGGACAGACTAATTTGCATATAGCCAGGTTCTGAGCTGGGATGGGGCAGTGAGCTAAATAACGGTGATGGATCAAGCCCTGATCTTTGGACTGGGTAAGAGTGGTCTGCTTAATTCAGACACTCTGTTCATCACCACCCCCTTTTCTGAATCATTATGTCCACCATAAGCGTGGAAGGGTATACTCAGACATGAGTCCCTTGCTCACTGCTCCATCAGGATTCAAGCAAGCCGGGCCGACGAGGCTGAAATGCCAGAAACCGGTCCCCGGTAGCTTGTCTCCTTTCTGGTGAAGAATTGGCTTGGTAGTTTGGTCTGCCCTGTTCCCATGATGCACTGGGCCAGGGACAGACTAATTTGCATATAGCCAGGTTCTGAGCTGGGATGGGGCAGTGAGCTAAATAACGGTGATGGATCAAGCCCTGATCTTTGGACTGGGTAAAAGTGGTCTGCTTAATTCAGACACTCTGTTCATCACCACCCCCTTTCCCTGAATCATTTTGTCCACCATAAGCGTGGAAGGGTATACTCAGACATGAGTCCCTTGCTCACTGCTCCATCAGGATTCAAGCAAGCCGGGCCGACGAGGCTGAAATGCCAGAAACCGGTCCCCGGTAGCTTGTCTCCTTTCTGGTGAAGAATTGGCTTGGTAGTTTGGTCTGCCCTGTTCCCATGATGCACTGGGCCAGGGACAGACTAATTTGCATATAGCCAGGTTCTGAGCTGGGATGGGGCAGTGAGCTAAATAACGGTGATGGATCAAGCCCTGATCTTTGGACTGGGTAAGAGTGGTCTGCTTAATTCAGACACTCTGTTCATCACCACCCCCTTTTCTGAATCATTTTGTCCACCATAAGCGTGGAAGGGTATACTCAGACTTGAGTCCCTTGCTCACTGCTCCATCAGGATTCAAGCAAGCCGGGCCGACGAGGCTGAAATGCCAGAAACCGGTCCCCGGTAGCTTGTCTCCTTTCTGGTGAAGAATTGGCTTGGTAGTTTGGTCTGCCCTGTTCCCATGATGCACTGGGCCAGGGACAGACTAATTTGCATATAGCCAGGTTCTGAGCTGGGATGGGGCAGTGAGCTAAATAACGGTGATGGATCAAGCCCTGATCTTTGGACTGGGTAAGAGTGGTCTGCTTAATTCAGACACTCTGTTCATCACCACCCCCTTTTCTGAATCATTATGTCCACCATAAGCGTGGAAGGGTATACTCAGACATGAGTCCCTTGCTCACTGCTCCATCAGGATTCAAGCAAGCCGGGCCGACGAGGCTGAAATGCCAGAAACCGGTCCCCGGTAGCTTGTCTCCTTTCTGGTGAAGAATTGGCTTGGTAGTTTGGTCTGCCCTGTTCCCATGATGCACTGGGCCAGGGACAGACTAATTTGCATATAGCCAGGTTCTGAGCTGGGATGGGGCAGTGAGCTAAATAACGGTGATGGATCAAGCCCTGATCTTTGGACTGGGTAAGAGTGGTCTGCTTAATTCAGACACTCTGTTCATCACCACCCCCTTTCCTGAATCATTTTGTCCACCATAAGCGTGGAAGGGTATACTCAGACATGAGTCCCTTGCTCACTGCTCCATCAGGATTCAAGCAAGCCGGGCCGACGAGGCTGAAATGCCAGAAACCGGTCCCCGGTAGCTTGTCTCCTTTCTGGTGAAGAATTGGCTTGGTAGTTTGGTCTGCCCTGTTCCCATGATGCACTGGGCCAGGGACAGACTAATTTGCATATAGCCAGGTTCTGAGCTGGGATGGGGCAGTGAGCTAAATAACGGTGATGGATCAAGCCCTGATCTTTGGACTGGGTAAGAGTGGTCTGCTTAATTCAGACACTCTGTTCATCACCACCCCCTTTTCTGAATCATTTTGTCCACCATAAGCGTGGAAGGGTATACTCAGACTTGAGTCCCTTGCTCACTGCTCCATCAGGATTCAAGCAAGCCGGGCCGACGAGGCTGAAATGCCAGAAACCGGTCCCCGGTAGCTTGTCTCCTTTCTGGTGAAGAATTGGCTTGGTAGTTTGGTCTGCCCTGTTCCCATGATGCACTGGGCCAGGGACAGACTAATTTGCATATAGCCAGGTTCTGAGCTGGGATGGGGCAGTGAGCTAAATAACGGTGATGGATCAAGCCCTGATCTTTGGACTGGGTAAGAGTGGTCTGCTTAATTCAGACACTCTGTTCATCACCACCCCCTTTTCTGAATCATTATGTCCACCATAAGCGTGGAAGGGTATACTCAGACATGAGTCCCTTGCTCACTGCTCCATCAGGATTCAAGCAAGCCGGGCCGACGAGGCTGAAATGCCAGAAACCGGTCCCCGGTAGCTTGTCTCCTTTCTGGTGAAGAATTGGCTTGGTAGTTTGGTCTGCCCTGTTCCCATGATGCACTGGGCCAGGGACAGACTAATTTGCATATAGCCAGGTTCTGAGCTGGGATGGGGCAGTGAGCTAAATAACGGTGATGGATCAAGCCCTGATCTTTGGACTGGGTAAGAGTGGTCTGCTTAATTCAGACACTCTGTTCATCACCACCCCCTTTTCTGAATCATTTTGTCCACCATAAGCGTGGAAGGGTATACTCAGACATGAGTCCCTTGCTCACTGCTCCATCAGGATTCAAGCAAGCCGGGCCGACGAGGCTGAAATGCCAGAAACCGGTCCCCGGTAGCTTGTCTCCTTTCTGGTGAAGAATTGGCTTGGTAGTTTGGTCTGCCCTGTTCCCATGATGCACTGGGCCAGGGACAGACTAATTTGCATATAGCCAGGTTCTGAGCTGGGATGGGGCAGTGAGCTAAATAACGGTGATGGATCAAGCCCTGATCTTTGGACTGGGTAAGAGTGGCCTGCTTAATTCAGACACTCTGTTCATCACCACCCCCTTTTCTGAATCATTTTGTCCACCATAAGCGTGGAAGGGTATACTCAGACATGAGTCCCTTGCTCACTGCTCCATCAGGATTCAAGCAAGCCGGGCCGACGAGGCTGAAATGCCAGAAACCGGTTCCCGGTAGCTTGTCTCCTTTCTGGTGAAGAATTGGCTTAGTAGTTTGGTCTGCCCTGTTCCCATGATGCACTGGGCCAGGGACAGACTAATTCGCACCGGCGGCGTAAAAGTGATGCATGGCCTCATAAATGAGGCCCTTTGTTTACAAATCACTAAAGGAGGTATCAGTGCAAATAATCGTGCCTTCTTATCCAGTGGTACGTCATCAATAACCATCAACAATAATGGTTCCGTAATGTCCATTTGATGGCATTTGGCTGGGATCTAAAACGTGTTGTGACGTCAAAAGTCTCTCTAATGTGAAGGTGGCGATAATGGGATTTCCCAAATGTAATCCACCCACCGAACAAATTGTCAATCCCTTCAATTTAGGTTAGATAAAACGGATGTTACAGGTGGTGGGAGACCAGGGTCGGACGGTCACAGCAGACATCTAAAACAAAGTGGCCCACATTTGCAAATATTGGCACTTTAGAACTTGTAAAACCATTCTGTGTGTCTGTTTTTAAGGTATGGGACTTAATGCAGTTATGCTTGCTACAGGCCAAGTTTGTGGTACTCTCAGGGGAAACGAACGTAAACACCGGCCCACATGAGGGAAAGGAACATTTCCATTTAACGAGAGTGGAGGCAAAAGGATTAGCCCACAGAGAAAATATTTTGTGTTGTGAAATAGTTACATGCGCAACTACAAATGTGCTCAGGCTTATTTATGCAGATTGTGATCCTCCAAGTAAAAAAAATCCTTTTGATGAGAGATTTACACTATTTTATCGAACTGCATTTTGTATAGCAGCACTCCCATTGTTTCTATTGGCCGTCGTCGTGGTTGCATTCATGGTAACGTGCAGTGGTTTGTAGTATTTTGGGTGTGGTTTGGGATATGTGAGTTGATGTGCGGTAACTTTTGTATAAAGTGGTATTTTGGCATTTGATGTGGTGTAATGGGTGCCTTTGATTGATCACTTGGAGCTTGGTGAATTTTGCGGTGAAGGGGTTTGTTTTGAAGTGGCGGGGGAAGATTGGTGGTCTGGGTGTTAGTGGGATGTAGTGCATTGGAAGGTAGTTGTGTTGTGGAATCTTGTTGGTATTGAGCAAAGGTATGCTATGGTCACTGCTGGGTGTAGGGTTGTGCCCTGAGATTCGTGTTTTGTGGCAAGTCAGATGTAGTGATAGCGTGCAGTGTGGTGTGAAGAGACTGATAGCCGATGTGAAGCGTCTATTGTACAGAGTTATTATTATTAACAATAATACTATTGTTGTCATCATGAGCATTACTATTATTATTATCATTATTCGAGATCCATATACTTTATGGACTTATTGCCTGTCGTTACATATGACTATCAAAGTGCTTGGTACACATTATGCTCTCTATCGCTAAAGTTGGAAGCATTGATTCTTTTGGACCACTTTTGTTCATTGGCCCCATGCATTGCCCATACAAAAATTCTGCTGCAAGCTTACGTATCTGTTCAAATGCTCTACTATTTTTCAGACGTTGTGGAACTTAGAAATGTTGTGTGGTGCATGAACACGAAGAAGCCGTTGGCGGGTGGCTCCTAATTCCAGCCCCGTTTGCTGACCCTAGAATTCATATTATCAGAGGAGGGCTGATTGGTATGTGGATTGGTATGGGTTAGCTCCTGAAAACCATTAAAATAATCTCCAGGCCCTTTCTGCAGCACACTTGATAATATTAGGTGTGTGGCCATCTATGATGGCAGGGCCACCTTGCCAACTACTGATGTTGTATAGCGTTTTAGGACCCAAGTGAAATTTTCCCAATTCATGCCCTTATATAGGTATAATTCACATTGCCCTTATAGAGGCATAGAAATCATAACCATATTTAGACATAGCCCATACAGTCCAAATACAGGCATGGATACTTCCACCAGTTCCAAAAAGCCACAACGATTTCTTGGAAAACTCGGCTTCAGCAGTCAGGGCCATCCCTTTGCTTGAATATTGATTTGTCCTAGAAATCATGGAGTTTTTAAAGAACTACCATTCCTCGGGGTTCTTTGATGACGTTATTATATCCAACTTTACCTCAAACCAGACACCTTCAGGGTATAAATATGCCTTCACTTGCCCTAGCAAACGTGCAGTGGTTTGGAGCAGTTCGACTATCTACTTGCTCGTCGCAGCTCGCTACAGCAATTGCCGAAGGAAGCCGACCCTCCAGCTGACGCACTGACAGAGAGGCTGCCTTTCTCTCGCTGAGAATCCAGCTCCAGTGTTTCCAAGCTCCCCTCGCGGGGTGTTGGGAAATCGAGTCAGAGACAGAGATACCAGACCTCCTTCATTCTAAACCAAGGTACGGAGCTGATTAGACCCTAAGAGAAATCTTGGATAGATTCTTGGCAAAGAAACTAAAACCTATGCTACACCATACTTACTCCTTCCCTCGTACTAGACTTAGGTTAGGTACATTGGGGTAGGCGTATTTTAGAAGCACCAGTTGAGTACTTTTAGTCTTTGTTATTTTTGTATGTATTTTATGGCTTAGAAACCATACCATGCTTTTACAGTATTATTTTATAATACTCTTCTTGCTGCACGCATTATACTTTACAGCCAGTATTACGATTGTAGCAGTTCATTTCTTTTGCATGAGAAAGAAGACTGTTCAATAAATACTTTTGTTGAAAACGCCTGTCTCTCTATTTCTCTGCACCTCTGATGAAACTAAGCATGCATGATTGACTGAGTAAAATATCTATCTATTGTTTCCACGACTCTGTAGATACGTTTTATCTTGGGGAAACAAAGTTGTCATGTTTATGCGGTTGTCAGAAACTAATCCCTTCTTGTTTATTCGAGAAAGTTTCTAGTGACCTCTGAGCTAGCTGCCACTCACAATTAAGTCTAATATATTCGATAGAGACCTAGTCGACATAAGTTCTACGTCAAATCAATAGGATATATTATTCCAATGCGCAGAGCCTATTGGCAATATAGGAACTACACTACACTGAGACTCCCTTGCAAACTCACTAGAATATATACACTCCTCTGCTTGGGAACCCATTCTGTATAGGATTTAGATCCCGTCATTCAAGCTTTTTTGGGGGGCGTTCTCACGCCTTCCAAGGTGCTGAGGTTTCTGCAGCACAGTTAGATGTGTATCAGCTGGTTACCTTATGAGCTGGTGGATGGTGCGTCCTTCTAGTGCCTGCCAGTGGAGCTTAAATCTTGTGTTTGTGTAAAAAATAGGAAAGGGAGTACCCCACTTCAAGGAATTTGCCAAATAAGAGGGGACATTTATTTATCAGATATTTTATTTCAAATAATGGCAATCTTAAAATGATGTTTAGTCTTATTTATGATTCTTTCCACCAAAATCACAACACCTACGCCATCAAGCAAGCAGGGCGAAAAATTGGAAAGTGATATTATTGATGGGCTGCCCATCTGAATATACTTTGAAACGATGAACCAACATGTTCTTTTAAAATCACAGCTTCCAAATATATTTGGTAGAAAAGCAATACGTTTTAGAGGCAGTTCTGAAAAGGACAACTCATAAATAATTTGTTACAATAGGTGTAGCACAGCATTTCACAGCAAGATGAAATATATTTAGGTGTCCAGGGCAAACACTGACTTCCAGAAGGAGAAACAGTGCCTTTTTGACACAGTGTCCCTTTTGATACCCATCTTAAATTTAGGGGCAAGGGAAAAAAAGATGTTGTAAATAATAGTCTATGGGATGTTAACTGCCTATGAGGGTTCCTGTCCTGCTAAATATTCTACTTGAAGTCCGTGCTACAAAAGTAAAATATCATCAGAAGTGCTGACATCATATTCCAGAGTGCTGCCAATATACATCTGGGTACTGCTCAACTATTTCCGATTGATGTGCGTTCAAAAATAGCATGTGCTGCTGGTTATATGAGTGCGTTACTATTCCAGTCGCTGTAAATAAAAATAGTGCTATTGAAAGTGCCAGAGCACTGGAAGAGACATATAGGACACCTCTCAATGTGTCAGTGTGCTGCTCGTTAAGCCAGTGTGCTTCTCAATATGTCAGTACGCTGCTTGATTTGTCACTCGATAAGCCAGTATGCTGCTCGATAACCCAGTGCGCTAACTACTATGGCAGAGTGCTGCTAAATTTGCCACTGTGTAGCTCAGTAGAGCAGTGTGCCGATCTTTATAGCAGTGTGCAGGTCAGTGTAGCAGTGTGTAGCTCAGTCTCGCTGTGTGCAATTCAGTGTAGCAGTGTGCAGCTCAGTGTAGCAGTGTGCAGCTCAGTGTAGCTGTGTGCAGCTCAGTGTAGCAGTGTTCAACTCAATGTAGTAGTGTGCAGGTCAATGTAGCAGTGTGCAGCTCAGTGTAGCAGTGTGCAGTCCAGTGTAGCAATACGCGGCTCAGTGTAGCAATGGGCAGCTCAGTATAGCAGTGTGCGGCTCAGTGTAGCAATGCACGGCTCAGTGTAGCAGTTTGCGGCTCAGTATAGGAGTGTGCAGCTCAGTGTAGCAATGCGCGGCTCAGTGTAGCAGTGTGCGGCTCAGTGTAGCAGTGTGCGGCTCAGTACAGCAGTGTGCAGCTCAGAATAGCTGTGTGCAGCTCAATACAGCAGTTTGCAGCTCAGAATAGCTGTGTGCAGCTCAGAATAGCGGTATGCAGCTCAGTATAGTGGTGTGCAGCTCAGTGTAGCGGTGTGATGCTCAGTAAAGCGGTGTGCAGCTCAATAAAGCAGTGTGCAGCTCAGTATAGCAGTCTGCAGCTCGGAATAACAATGCAGCTCAGAATAACAATGTACAGCTCAGTATAGCAGTATGCAGCTCAGTAAAGCAATATGCAGCTCAGCATAGCAGTGTGCAGCTCAGAATAGCAGTGTGCAGCTCAGTATAGCAGTGTGCAGCTCAGTATAGCAGTATGCAGCTCAGTGTAGCATTATGCAGCTCAGAATAGCAGTATGCAGCCCAGTATAGCAGTGTGCAGCTCAGAGTAGCAGTATGCAGCTCAGCGTAGCATTCTGCAGCTCAAAAAAACAATGTGCAGCTCAGCATAGCAGTATGCGGCTCAGCATAGCAGTGTGCAGCTCAGCATAGCAGTGTGCAGCTCAGCATAGCAGTGTGCAGCTCAGAATAACAGTGTGCAGCTCAATATAGCAGTGTGCAGCTCAATATAGCAGTGTGCAGCTCAGTATAGCAGTGTGCAGCTCAGCATAGCAGTGTGCATCTCAGTATAGCAGTGTACAGCTCAGTATAACAGTGTGCAGCTCAGTATAGCAGTATGCTGCTCAGCATAGCAGTGTACAGCTCAGCATAGCAGCGAGCAGCTCAGTATAGTAGTGTGCAGCTCAGTATAGCAGTGTGCAGCTCAGTATAGCAGTATGCAGCTCAGCGTAGCATTGTGCCGCTCAGAGTAGCAGTATGCAGCTCAGTGTAGCAGTGTGCAGCTCAGTGTAGCAGTGTGCAGCTCAGTGTAGCAGTGTGCAGCTCAGCGTCGCAGTGTGCAGCTCAGCGTCGCAGTGTGCAGCTTAGAATAACAGTGTGCAGCTCAGTATAGCAGTATGCAGCTCAGTATAGCAGCATGCAGCTCAGTATAGCAGTGTGCAGCTCAGTATAGCAGTGTGCAGCTCAGTGTAGGATTGTGCCGCTCAGAGTAGCAGTATGCAGCTCAGTGTAGCAGTGTGCAGCTCAGTGTAGCAGTGTGCAGCTCAGTGTAGCAGTGTGCAGCTCAGTGTAGCAGTGTGCAGCTCAGTGTAGCAGTGTGCAGCTCAGTATAGCAGTGTGCAGCTCAGTGTAGCATTGTGCCGCTCAGTGTAGCATTGTGCCGCTCAGAGTAGCAGTATGCAGCTCAGTGTAGCAGTGTGAAGCTCAGTGTAGCAGTGTGCAGCTCAGTATAGCAGTGTGCAGCTCAGTATAGCAGTGTGCAGCTCAGTATAGCAGTATGCAGCTCAGCATAGCAGTGTGCAGCTCAGCATAGCAGTGTGCAGCTCAGTATAGCAGCGTGCAGCTCAGTGTAGCAGTGTACAGCTCAGGATGGCTGTATACAGCTCAGTGTAGCATTGTGAAGCTCAGTGTAGCAGTGTGCAGCTCAGTATACTAATGTGCCGCTCAATATGTCTTGTTGCTGTGCAAAACAAAAAGCGAGCTGCTCCCAAACTCCGTGTGTTCCTCCATTTTTAGGTCTCGCTAGAGTCAGCGTGCATGCGCTGCTCTTGCGATAAATTTAGTAGCTGCTTTGAAAAGTGCTACTCAGGCCGGCCACCAGCGTGCTAGAACACGCACAGGCGCGCGCGACGTGCACGGCCCTTTTTCCAGTCGCATGCACGCGTGCGTATTCTAGCATCACCACTCGCGGCACCACTCGCACTCATCAGTCCCCCTGGGGCACAAGCAGGCATCCACTTCGGCCTGCTGCTCGCAAGTGCGCGCACTTGAAAATCCCACCCGTCCTCCATTCACAATTCGTAAATCACCTTGCCACTGATTTAATACTGCTTCAGGCATAGCACTTCACAGCCAGAAGCACAGGGATTGACCATTCATTCCCTTGCTGGCCCCATTACTTCTTCTTGGATTCCACCCTTTTCATTACGTGGGTGAGTCAATAACCGCTCCCCATCCTCCCTCAAGATAGGAAAAGGGCAGGGTTGGAGGAGAATACAGTCCTTTCCTTTCTAGGTAAAGTCAAGCACCTTTTAGGACATGCGCATGCGTGCTTTGGGTGAACACATCGTACATTCTTGGTTAAAGTGTTTACGATGGTGGTCCTGTGCGCTGATTCCAGTCATCTCTGTTGGTGGCGCGATGCTTATTTTAAATGCAGAAGAGAGTTGAGACAAAACTCTGCCCTTCATGTTGAACCTAGAGGCGCATGTCACCCCGCTGGGATCGCTCAAGCTAACACTTCAATCACTAGGGCCCTTGAATGCGTGTCCCCACAGGTAACACGTTTTCGTTTTGTCTGAGTGAAGTTTCCATCTTTTCAGTGTGACAGGAGTGACATTTTATTTCGGGTGAAAGGAATCATGAAAGGAATCAGGCACATTTCACATTTTAGCTCCTAATTTATATCCTGGAAAGCACCTTGAAACCGCTGCAAGGCACATGTTTGAGGTGCTCTTACAAAGTCACAAACCAATTTGCATTTTCTAACCCGGTTGTTCTGGATAGATTTGTGGTCCCATAATAGATTTTATCCGAGACTGCTGCCTAGTGCAGCAGTATTACCTCACAACAATGGACAACCTGCTGTCCTAAATAGATGACACGAGGCCCCGTTGGCAGACCTGTACAAGTCTGGTCAATTAAAATTTAAAGTTGCCTGTTGCTTACTCGGGCTGCATCGCGGTCTGCAACAGCAGAAATCTCCAGGGCAAAGCAGCCCAGCCCGTCTTTCAATCGGCAGACGGGGGTCCGAACGCTAGCACCACAATAGCGTGTTTAGGCTATCAATATTAACACGAAGCTAAAGCCAGATTGCCTGTCTGACAGCTAGGGAGCGACACACATTTAAATTAAGCAGTAAAACGATCAAAAAACGGTGAAAACCGAATAAAGTTATAATTTGCTCGTACTTGCTTCATAAAACATAGAATTCACGAATTTCTTAAAATGATTGGAACATGCATTGCTCTGCAGAGGAGACAAGCTGGGCGCAAACCGAAATTTCATAAACTGCAATTAGCAAAAGCTCTACACTCCCCCTGAACGGCTAGATGCTGGCAGGGCACAAGTCCTAAACAAGCATTGGCATAACCAATAGATCTCACCTTTGTGACCTTATAAGTGTTGCGCCATGCAACAGTTGCTGTTGTTGCACCAAGGATATTGTGCTGCATAACTAAATACTTATAACGTCCCAAAAGCGAGACCTATTGGCTATGCCAATGCTTGTTTCATTTAGATACATTCATTGTAGTTGCAAATCTAAACAATTTCTCAAGCAAAATAGTGACTTCAGCGATGTGAATCCTTGGTTCATCATTTCCTTTGAGGCAAACATAGTTTCTCCGTTGATATTACACACTTACAAGTTGTGTTCTAGCACTTAGAATGCAAAATACCACACACGAGGTAACAAGACATGTACCCATAACGTCTACCGGTTTCCTGGATGCATGTACAACAGACAACTCCAGGGCTTTTTAAATATATGACACAAGTTTATTTCCAATAACCACATCTCTTTGACTGCAGCGCAGGCAAACCGACACTGCCAGTTTGGTAGCACTATAGAGACGTCATCGTTTTCTGGGCCAATGTTTTAGCAATGCTTAGACCTTAGCACTTGTAATGTCAAGAATGAAAAACAGTGATTCCAGTAATGCCGTGTGACACACATTGATTTCCTTGCAGTTGTAAATCAATAGATATTAGAGGGTTGAAATGTCCATGTGCAGAAGTTAATAGCATCTAATAGAGCCACAGTAAGAACACCGCTCTTTGCAGTGAGCATAAATAAAATGTTTGCTGCCATGCGACTATAGCAAATACAAGACCCATATTTAGATTTTGGTGGATGGAGTGAAGGTAGTTAGGGTGTAAGAGGACTTTACATTCACCACTCTCCCTTTACTATGCCAGCAAGATTTACAGCGCTCCACCGGCCCAGCAGTGAACTAATTGAGTTTGTATGAGCTGCTGTCACAGTGATTCATACAAAGCCATTTCAAAGTGTGCTGTGTGCTTATACCAAACTTAAAAAAAAAAATCCTCTAAAACAAACTCCCAAACAAACTCCCAAAGTGAGAGTTTGTTTTTTGATAAGAAAAAACTAATGGCCCCTTAACCATTTGAGGTTTTTAAAATGGTGGTGGGGCCATTGTTTGGTTCTACTGTCTCTCACTGCATAATATTACTCTAAATAGGGCGGAGAGTCAAACGGCTTACCACCAACAGCCTGTACTCCTTCGGGCCATCGGAGGAAGGCTTATGCCAATGGAGTACATTTTACTTCATCAGCGTAAACCTCGTGGTCTGCCCGGCTCAAAATTGGGCAGGCAGACCGAGAGTTTGGCGGACAGGGTACTCCGTTTCTGAGGAGTACCCTTTCCCTAAATTCTAAATAGGGCCCAAGGTCCAGATTTAAAGTCTGGCAGAAGAGTTACTCCATCACAAACTAGACGGATATTCCATTCACAGTATTGCAAGTGGCATATGATATATTACTCACTTGTAATCAGGACAACGGAACATTCATCACTTTTATGGCAGAGTAACCCGTCCACCGTACTCTGAATCAGGTTCTTAATCTCATTCATACTAAGCACTGTGATGATGATGTGGTGCATAATGGCCTTTTATGCCTGGCTACCCAACTATTATGGTACTGAAGAACATATTTGTGTTCACTTTGATAGTGCATTTAAACCAAAATGTCCTAGTATGAACTATAGACCAAAAAAATGTAAGAGATCAAGAAGGGTTTGCAGCCTTTTTAAATATTTACACCATAATTAATGACTGCAGATGAATGATACCAACAGCTCAAGTCATTCTGAGTCTATACTGGAAGGAGTCATTAAATGCTGTACTCGAATTATTCATTTCTTAGATGGTGGATCTGTCTCCATTTTCTAACCTAAATCTAATGGTATTTAACTACCTACCTCCTGGGGTGCAAAGGCTGTCGACGTAAGTTGCCAGCTACTACTTCTTCCACTTTAAGCAAAGAAATAACCTTCTGCAAATGGTTATTCATAATGAAGACTACTCACCAGCCTCGCCATTATATTCCCCTTCCTCATAAGCTTTCAATATCTCACTATGGGTTGAGTTTCTCTTGCATCCCCTCGCCACCATAGTTCTGATTCTCAAACCCATGCCTCCATCCCAACCAGTGGCAGCTTCTTAACCACTTGTTTCATCGCCATGTCAGGTAACTAGCTTACGCTCTGACAGCAATAGGGAAAACACTTTTGGGTACGCCCCTAAAGTTTAAGTAAAGTGGTCTGATAAAACCTGCAAAAATTAATTCCAAAAATGAGACCTCCACTTAGTTTTTAAAAGAAACACACAGACTGTATGATGCAATCACCAGTATGAAATGACAATTCTGACCCGTGTCCTGTTTAAACAAACCTTGATTAATCTACCCTCTACTTCACTGTCCAACATGCCTTTTGGCACAACACCCTTCTGTGCCCCAATAATTCACCTTCTGCTTTAAGTCAGAGGTGGCATTTTCCCTCCTGATACAGCCCTGTCTTTAATCCCCTCCCTTAAAACCAAGCATACCTACAGCCCTTTTTTTCTTAGTGGCTCCTTAATACTCTCCTTTTGCAGCCCCCACCCTCTGCCTACTATTTCCTCCCCCTTATCTGAATCAAGCCCCCATCAAAATATTAAATAGCATTCGCCTTTGCAGGCTACCATCATGATAGCCCAGTGCTATTTCTGCTTTCTTGTTTACCCACACTGAGGATTCTGTACTGAGCAGCCTTGTCACTTTAATTTTTTATCCCTGGCGGCCTCATGGCCTCATGCATTCTCCTTGCCTCTACCCAGCTTAATCCGTGGGGATCCAGTGGTACCCTTGCTACCCCTACATGTGCCCCCACGGTCTACTTTGCAACATCCTTGAGGCTCACTCTTTGATTCATATCCCCTGTTCCACTGCCAAGTCTCTCATCCCAACTTGTCGTTGTCCCAGAGGTCCTTTGCTAAGATATCCCTGGGGCCTAGGGCTTTTGTCATCTCAAGGAAAGAAAACTTCCCCATTGGCCAAATAATCCATTCTACTGTTACCTACCTTCACTTTTAGCAATGCTCATTAGGTTCATGCCCCCTGATTGGGGTTTCTAGATTTAGGATATTCTTCAGGTTCGAAAACACCTAGGACAGCCTCTCTTCAGGCCATGACATAGCCTCTCTTCCCACTTTAGTCGATGTGCTACTCCCATCCCACTGCAACCTGACGAAATGCAACGAAGTAACAAAAACTGCATGTTATAGTGGAACTCTCTGAGAGTGAAAGCAAGTTTCATGCAAGCAGTTATGTGGCCTTATGCAGACTCTCTCTTCTGCCCTTTGCATGCGATTCAATCTCCTTCTCATTGCCCTCTAGGGTTCTCGCTCATGCTGTGCATCTGGTCATATTCACTGCTACTCCTGCGCTGATGGTCCTCATGGTCACCTGTTGCATCTGCAGTTCAACGCATGTCAGGTAGCTGGCATTCCTTCACAGGTATCTCCATAGGGCATGTAGTACCATCTTAGACACTCAGATGCCCGTGTTGTTGCACTGACACCAGTGTTACAGTCAATGAATGAGCAGACAGCCGGCCCCACGAGGAGCTAAGACCGATGATGAAGCATGACACCCACGCCCACCCTGTCATAGTCCAAATAGACTTCTGCTTCTCAGGAACAATTACCTTCCCTGCGTATTAGCATTCCTTTTTGGAAGCAAGGGTGCTGGACCTTTTAATAGCTTCCTTTCCCTTTTCATAGCTTCCTTTCCCTTTTCTTTTGTAATTGATAATGCAGTACTATAATCGATGTTCATGCATTCTGAGGAGCCTAAATCAGGCCGTGCAATATTAAACAGCAAAGGGAACCCATGAACTCCCAAAACGTGTAAAGAATAAAAACATTCAATAAACCTTTGAGATATGTCCATTCAACATTAGGACAGCATATGGAGCAGAATCTCCAGAATCAGGCAAAAGGCCCGTCAAGGAAGTGGTCACTGGACAGTTTGGAGGTGCTGAGACTAGTGCACAGTTTACCACAAGTGTCCCTCCTCATCCCCTCCAGTGAGGTGCCTCCCTGTTAGGCATAGCAGTGATGTTGAGGAATGTAACGCTCAGCCCACGCTGTGTTGGTTGCACCAGTGCCCTCTGTTAATGCCTTCAACACTGACTGCTGTGTTTGGGCTATAGTTGCAGGATTTGGTTTCTTTGCTGTGCTGGAGTTCCCAGCTCTTTGCCATCGAGAGCACCTTCGAGCCGGGCAGACTTGGGGGCCGGATTGGCGGGTATCCTCTGGAGAGTCAGTTATACCCAGAATCTTGCATGCTTCAGACAGAGATCTAAGCTGGTACAATTCGCTTTCTCGGCGGAAAATGACCCGAAAATGGTGGCTCCAAGAGTATGTTATGCCAGCTTTTATAAAATGGGCTGGGACAGGGTGGAATTCCTGGTCTTTCTGGAGAGTTAGGGCTGCCAAGTCTTGGTACAGCACCGGTGCATGCCCCCAGCATTGAAGTGGATGGGCCTCTCAAGCCCTACGAAGGATGGCCTCCTTCAGTTAGAAATCGTGCACACAGACCAGAAAATCCACAGGCAGAGCTTTATCAGATTTCAGCAGATCAAAGGGATGTACTTGATCCATTTTAATCTCGACCTGCTCTTGAGTATCCAGAGGTGTCGAAACAGTGCTTCAACGTACTCCCTCAGATCAATACCTTCGGCCTGGGTAGGAACCGCTTTAATGCGAATATTATTTCGCCTGGAGTGATTTTCTAGATCTTTGGCGTGAGGCTGCAGGTCAAGGTGTTTGTCTAAGAACCTATTGCTGGAGCCATTCTATCTCTTTGTGTGCACCAAGTCCTGCTTCTCTAGGGCTGATACCTTGTCACCATAACTTTTAAAAACCCACCTATTTCCTTAAATACTTTCTGGCTCATCGCCTCGGTCTCTCTGTTTTTGGCTTAGCGCTGGGATGCTTCCGGGTAACTATGCGCTCTATAAATCTATACTCACTCACTCACTCACCAACCTCATTCAGGTCACTGTGCACTTCCTGTGACAGATCCCATTTGACTGCTTGTAGGTCCTACTGAAGCGACGCAAAAAGAGCTTCCAGGAATGATTTTGTCAGTGCGCAATCTGCATTATCCCACTCATTGGGATGGCTTTTGCCGGAATATTGATCTTGTCCCCCATGTCACCCCCAGCGGGCCTTGTGAGCATAACCTTAAGGGAGCGGTCCTTCTTAGTCCTAGTCGAGGACATGGCGCGGCCTGCCACCCAGTGAGGGCACAGCCAGATGACATTCTCCACAGTAATAGGAGTGGAGAAACGAGCCCCAAGAGCCCCTTCCGAAACAGCTGGCCCACAAGTGATAAGCAGGTGGCAAGTCGCAAAGGCTAGGTGTAATGTAAAATAGGATCCTCCCTCATGGAACCCCACCACTCCCATTTATTGAAGTAATAGCCACACAGAGCAATCAGCAGTAAGACCACACATGCAGACAAGTGGTCAATGTGGGGGCACCTTCAAAAGGCTACCACTTGCTACCCGATATGTTGCAGACACTCAAGGGGCTACCAGAATGTCACAATCACACAGCCCGCTCCAGCCCTGTGAGCATGAGTGTGTGTCTAATGTGGGGCAGACCCAGAGTGGCAGGATTAGGAGCCAGGGTCGCACAGGGGGGCCAGGCAGGCCACCACCAGGCTGATAAGCAGGATCTAGAAATGATCCCTTTGTGAATCAGGCCCATCAAGTTCTATAACATATCAAGGTTAGTAAAGCCTAATTTGCCCCACAGTAAGGGCAGAGAAGAGTAAATTAGCAAACCATTATTGTTTATTGACTCATTAGTAAAGTTACAGCTTCAAATCAGCTTTAGTCATAAATCAGTAATCACCTGAATACAGCATATATGAATATAATCCAGACAAGCTAAATGGCAAATATAAAGTTGATTATTTATAGATGAATAGGCAAATTATAACAGATCCTGTTGCCCTTATGTGAAACTCCCTAGTACTAAACGAAAGTTGCGGGCAGAGTAGGGTAATTCATAAGCTGTAGGTGTCAGTAAATGTATTATTTCAAATAGAACCACATGAATGTTCCAATCAGGGCAAGAAACAATGTGCATGCTTGAGTAACCATCAGTACGAGCAAGAGTAAAAGGAACAGAATATGGGATCTCAAGTATAGGAACGGGAATGTCCGCCTGCATAGGTGGACAGAAGTAAGTCTAACTGTCTAATACCAAAAACACAATTAAATTATGAAATTATGAATAAAAAAAAAACTACAACTCCTATGTTTCCCACAAGCAAAGAATCCATATAAATTAACGTTTACGATGTACCTGATGTTGGCACAATTCTCATGGTTAACACAATGCAGAATTTTCAATAGTAAAGTTCTCCAGGGCCAGTTCCAAGTGTCTATGGCTGATGTGTGTTTTAAGTATAAAACCTAGGCGAGTTGGCCATAATATTAGTCTCGAGTTGTCCTAATCCTGTGTGTGGGACTCTACAATATGCTGTAGCACTGGTAATTTGTTAGTCCATGTCTTTGATGTGCAAGTCCAATCCGCATCAGGTCCTGTAGTGTGATTGGGTATATTGGTGTTGTGCATGGGCCCAACACAACGCCAATATGCCCGATCACACTACGGGACCTGGAACTGGCCCGATGAAATCTGCTGTGACTGTAACAGCAAGAAACGAACGGGAGACATCCTTTACAACGCAACTATTACTACGCAGTGCCATTACGACGCAACTTTTACAACGCAAACCATTACAACGCATTGCGCTGGGGGGCGCTCTAGGATAGGGAATAGGTTTAATTTACTATCCAACACCTTCCCTACTATCCACGGGGACTGGAGTTGGAATAGTAAATTAAACAATTCACTATCCAGCGCCCCAAAGCACTATGCATTGTAAAGGTATGCATTGTGAAAACCGCGTTGTAAAGGCATGCATTGTGAAAGCATGCGTTGTGATGTCATACATCCGAAACGAACACATGTTGGCAAAGGGCGTATGTTGGAACAATTGCTAATTAGTTGTCTGGACCTTTCCGGTTGAGGAAGAATGGTTGGCTCTTCCTCCTCCTGAGCACCAGACAATATTTGGACAGTAAACAAAAACGACTGATAACTTTGACTTGATCTGCGATATATTGTGGTAGTGTGCACCCGTTCTCCCAGCCACTCTAGTTGCTATGTTTCACATTGCAGAATTTGCCATTACTGTGGCCTTCATAGCTGTCACAAAAGGGAGTATTTTTCTTCTGTTCCCTTTTCACGCAGGTGCTGAGAATCACCATTCAACTCATTAAAATGCAACCATAATGACCTTCACACAGAATTCTAACAATAACAACACAATTAATGAAAACACAGTAGCTTCTTGGTTCATAGGCAGGAAAAAACCACATTTCATTTAATATGGGTTCTTTAACCAAGGCTACTACGACTCCTGCTAACTTAGAGTAACAATAGGGTTCTTTAATCGAGCCTACTCTGACTCCTCATAACTTAAAGTGCCAATACTCTATCTGTACATAACTGATAATGTAAAATTCACATATTATTTTCAGTCTAAATATACATATATGCATGAATGTAGGTAATACATGAGTATGCATGTTATATATTATATATTAGTCCGTCATTAAATGGATACAAGAAATAGTGACACTGCATAACCAATTTCTCCCCTCTGGTGGCTCACAGTGCCATAACACAAAACATTCACCATTTTATTTTATGACAGCCTTTAGCCATAGATGTCTTCTGCTGCTTGTGTCTGGACTCCTCAAGCTCTTTTAATTCATCATAAACATTGCACTGCCTCTCTTCCAATTCTATTTCCTCTCACTTTCTTTTCATCCCCTTGTTCTCAACTAATCTCTCTACTCCTTTCTGTTCTGAATCTTCCCTTTCAACAGCTTGAATCAGTTTACCATCAGGAGCAAACATATCACTCAAACTGTAATAATTATTGTTATAACGATCTTTACGCGATTTAAAAAAAGTAAACCATGACAGAAAATTTAAACAATATCAAAAATTCACAAAAAATCAGAAAAATATTGATAAAACAGTCTCACCATAATAAAACGATTTAAGTTTGCAGCAGGGTGCAACAAAGAGACAAGCACCCAATAAAACTAGTGAATCATTCTAAAATCATGGAATTCCTCATTTTGACTGCACAGTTTAGAAAACAGGCAACATGATAACAAGTTCTAATATCAGTCTGCAACTGCAACAATAAAAAAAAGTCCTAACTATAGTTGCCTAAAAGCCTGCTTCCAATCTTGCTAAGCCATTTGCCTACAGCAGGAAATCCCTTCCCAATTGCGTCCTAGGCACCTGTTGCTTCTAACTTCTTCAGGCCATTTCATAGATGTGTTCTATTCTTTACATACTTGTTGATCTCCATGCTTGCATTTGACACATAAGTGCAACATTATTGTATGTATAACATTTTGCAAACCCTGCCTTCTTTTGCGAGCAAAATGTCCAAATGAAGTCTATTCTGCAAAACCATAGCTGTAATGGCAACTAGGTCTGCATTATTGGCTAAAAGCACACCAGCTTTATTGGTTTCAAGCGTATCTGCCAATATAGACAATTTGCTCATATTCAGACCATTTAGAACTACTCCTAGAAAAGGGATTATAGGCAATTAAATGTCACCTAGTATGTGTGAAGCACCGTGCTCTCCCATGAAGCCAAATTCCCTGGTCACCCAATTTATCTACATGATACACTTTGGGGAACACTAAAGCCAAATAGCAGCTCCCAACCCAATTTGCAAGAAGCTTAAAATATGCATTCTTTACAAACACATTGTAAACTCCAGGAACAGTGGGGTAATTTTCGGCAAACATCTGACCAGTGTACACTAAAATCTATGAAGGATTTCACTGTAACACATCATCTGGGAATTCCAAACTTTTTCCTTTTTCCTCATTAACATAACTTTCCTTGCTACTCACAATCTAAACTCAATTTTGGTTGTGTTCAAATCGTTTTATATTTCTCCTCTTTCTTTGATTCATCCCTTCCCTTCCTTCCTGTCAATGCAATTTCTTCCATTCTGTCTTCTAAATCATCAATAAAATCATTTTTTAACCTAAGTCATCTTACAGCTCAAATTTTGCCTGTTCCCTCGAGCAGTGTCAAGCTAACCTTGGGACCTAAAGATGAATCACACAGTGTCCATATACTTAGCACTAGAGTGAGGATTTAAATGTTTATACATGGGCACCTCTGAAAGAACTAAATCAAAGTTTGAAAATAATATTCGAAATTACACTGATGATATAGAAGGCTCAAAATGATACTACAGATATACCATAAGTAAGGGGAATATGCTGATAGGTCATACACTCAGCTACAGATGTGGGCATATGGGTGTACCCAGCACAATCCTTTGCTTGAATTTAAACAAGAATGCTCCTGCAAACGATTGAAGAAAACATTAGATGAGAAATTTCCCTCAGTACTGTCTGTGTGTAATAATGTCAGGTCAAATCTAGACTGCTCCTCAACACGGGTAAGTTTAGGTTTAGCTTTAGGAGCATCTTGCTTTGGAGGGGAACTCAGACTTATTAGCAAGCTAATCATTAAAACAGTAGTAATGATTGAGGATATTACCACTCCTGTTATATGCTGATTTACTGGAGGATTAAATGCAAGACTCAAAAATGACACCCCTACTCTTCTACTGGAACGATGGCCCTTAGTGTTCTCATGAAGTTCATTCCCAAACGTCAGCCTTCTGACTAGGTACCCTAGTTCTCCTCGATCCTCTGACAAATGGCTTGTTGATTTCACTGTCACTTTGTTTACTTGTCTATGCCTCTTCATTAATAGTGTCTGGGACGATTCTTCAGAAATTGAAACGCTCAGTCTCTCAACCCTCCTTGGTCACCTTAAGTGTTTTACCCCCCCTCACACACAATCTTCTGGTCCCTTCTCGGGGCTCAGCGTCTGTGGCTACAGCTTCTTCAGCTTGAGTCACTGTGGCTAATCCGGGCTCGTTTACCATGGGCCCTACATTTGTATTAGGTTGATTTTGGAACACTTGTGTGCACTCTTCTTCTTCTTCCGCTGATCTGCACTGGGTTTGGCCTCTGAGAGTCAATCAACCAAAGTATCTTTATTCATCCGGTGCCATAAAAGCAAGACATCAACATAAAAGATACAAAAACATATCAGCAAAAACATAAACTCAGTTCAATAAAAAATTAAGTGCCCTTGTACAGTTCATAATGTATGTACATCACAACATATTTTAAAAGTCAAAACATTTCCTAACATTAAAACCAGCAACCTGAGCGTTAACATTACAGCAAGGGCATAAACACATTCAATGGTAGAAAGTGCTCAGTGCAATTTAAAGTGCATATATGTTACAAACTTTAAAAAAAAAGAAATCATATTGTTCCCCGTGTATTAAAAGCTACTCTTATGACATTTAAAATTGCATAGCAAATGTCTGGTGATCCTAAACACTGCAAGAATACAAGCTCATTCTTATAATGTCTCAAATTCCGCTTACGCAGAATAGGAATCAACAAAGGAAGCCTCAGAGCTGAATACAAAGTGCAAAACAGTACGTAGTGACTAGTGCTTTGCAAAGGAACATTATTACAGCAGTAATGGGAAAATCCTGTTGCCAGGCCCCTGACAGTGTGAAAGCAAATTTAAAATGCAATATACAAAGCCTAAGGAGTATAAGATTACGGCGATGAGTAGGTTTCGTTGATCTGTCCTAAATAGTGCTCTCTGCTCCTTGTTCCTGATGCTAATGAATATTTGACTATGGATTCCACTATCTGGGCTTTCTCTAAGCGTAATTTCATGCAATGGTCCAAGAAGCGTTGCTCGACCCGTTCTTTATATTCTGGCTAAATTATAAGAGGACCATTGTATAATTCTTGAAGGCATGCATACTTCCTAGTTTTCCTCAAGTATAAACATCAGGGTATGTAGTCTGCCCTGTCAAGGGACAGACAATCAATGATGCTGGTTCTGAGAAGGCCCCAAACTTTAATCCACAGCAATAATGGAGCAAGCCCAATCAGATTGCAGCTTATTTCACTCTCTGGGTGTGTAAATCATAATTCCAGTTTGGAAGGGCTCCATATTTAATGTCAGAGTTCATAACCAGAATTACTTAATAGGGGCCACGCCATCAGGGATCCAAGTACAACCTCCGCACGTGTTTCTTCATCAAAACCCAGTTCCCAGGATGGAGGTAATGTGACAGCTCTTGCTTTGGAAGGGGAATTGCCAACCTAATCTAGTGAGAAATAGAACGCACCACATCAGCCAGGCCTTTACAGTAGTCAAGAACCATATCATCTGTAATATTCACAAGTGCAGTTGAAGGCACTGGGGGAAGTCTAATGGCTCTGCACATGAGGATTTTGTGCGGGACCAATTGTGTCCTCCAATCCAGGATGCTTCTCAGACTCATCAGTACCAATGGAAGGACGTTGCTCCATTTCGAAGCTGTGGATGGACACTCTTTAGCAAGATAAGACTTTAGCATGCCGTTTATCTTCCTAACTATACCTTAAGCCCCAGTTCTGTACCTACACTGGAAGCTCTCGTCTACCTTCAAAGCGGCACACAAAGGTTTGACCACCTCATTTTTGAAGTTCCTTCCACAATCTGATTCCAAGGAAATTGGGATCAACAAAAGAAAGTTCAAGAGGTCTAGGTTTGGGTCTTCCACAGTCCTTACAGTAGAACAGGTAGCGTTGGTGTTGATCAAGAACGACACATTTGTTCATTCATCTCTCCATCTACATATGGCCACTCGGTCTTCCACAAAGAATGTGCCAAGTACACCATCTTCCCCCCTCTCAGACACCATTGTGATTGATCAGACCCTGGATCTCCAATACTTTTGAAGACCAGGAACTGTTGGAAACTATCAGAACTCAGGAAATGGTTCTGTTGAATAGTGGGCTTTGACTTTACGTTAAACCTCTGGGTATTTCAATTATGCTGCAAAAATAGGGCTTGGGACATGTAGGGATTTGGAGGTCTTTTCATTTGCATATTCTGAGCTTGCACAATCCCGTTCGGCACTTGGGCATCAAATTGCATTTGATTCAGACTTCATCTACATTCTGACTTCCAGTGGCCCAGCTTATTACAGTAATTACAAGGCCTTCTTTTCTTTAATATGGCTATATCTATTCCCAAATTCAGATCTACTTGTATTCCTCATCCTCTGCTTTGTGGGATACTATTCTCACCTTGAATAATCTTCCAACCACCTTGATATCTAACTCCCTGCATTCATGCATCAACACCCGAACTATAACCAGCATTCGCCAGGTACGGACCATTCTGAAATTCTTTCTAGGCTAGCTTTGTCTAAGACAACATGAGTTTTCCTTGAATTTCTTCTGTCTGGCTTCCAAATCATCACTGCAATACTTTGCATATTGCAAAATCTCATGTAAGGGCTTTGACTGCCAACAAATCACATTCTACTGGGTGTGTAAATTGATCTCAGGATGGAAACCAAGAACACACTTGGACTCAAAGTTACTGAGATTTCCTAGCTTCTGCTTTCAATGCCACTATGCTGACAACATATCTGAATCAGTCTTTCATAATAAGCATGCACTGACTTTTTGGACTCTTGAGTAGTTCTCAATATTTTCAACCAATTAGTCCTGTTCTGTAGGACCTTAGTTTTCAGAAAGTTAACCACATGATTATACTTTTTCATAATAATGACAGAGGGAGCATACGTTTGAGCATCCCTTTGCTGTTCCGCATTTGATACCTGCACAGACATTTTACACTCGGCTCACAATTTATTTGGTACAACAATGTCAAAAGAGGTGTTCAGATCCTCCCAAGCACCTTCGGAATTTTCACAAATCCGTCAACCTGTGTATACCACTGAACCGGGTTTGCTCTCAATTTTGGAAATTGTATTACATGTAAAAAGATCACCATGTCTGCAAGGAATATGGGCCCTCAAGAACTTCTCTCGATAATCCAGTTGTTTACATTGGGTTGAGAGTTTCTTCTGTCATAACCGTTCTAAAGTTCTTCAGCAAAGGCGGATTCTTAGATAACTTAACCCCAGACTCTGCAGCTAATCCCTCTAAGACCTTTTGTTCGTCATACATGCACCTAGCAGCCTCTCTGCACAGGAACAAGAGTTTTTCCTTGTTATATCTATTTATAAGTTCAAACTTCAGTGGCTCTCCAAATGTTATCTTTGTTTTCACCACATCCAAGACCCTTGCCAAGGCTTCTTCCTCTGGGGTGTCTGACTCAGAGCTTTCATCACTTTCCAGAACAGGTATACTTGCAATGGGGATTTTCACTGTTTGGGGCCTCGCTCCTGGATCTGAATTAGCGCTAGTGCTTGGAACAATAGGAATGGTTATGGCTGGAGGAACTACTGTGGCTGGGGGGATGACAGCGGTGCATGGAGACACTATCTGTAGTGCTTGTGCCACCACAGGCATACCTGTAACAAATGGCAACTCTCACTCTTGGGGACCTTGTTCTGCTGGTGCACCCCCACCCAGGTCGACAGTGGGCGGGAATCTTCCAAATGGTTGATTCCCTACAACTGTTTCATTTCCCACTCCCAGCTGGACAAAATTACACGGGGGAGGAAGAGAAGCTAATACATCATTCAAAAAGTCATGGTTAGAGTCTCTGTCAGTAACTTCCTCCTTCTTTGCTTCAATCTCACCTCCCTCCTGTACATTCTTTCTCCCTGTTTTTTCACTACTTAGGATGAGGTATATCCTATCTCCCTCAATCACATCTTTTCTCCATGCTTGCTGGTCTGCATCCCACTGTGCATCCACCCAAACCTAGACTGTCTTTTTGGCTTTACTCTGAATTTTTTCCTTTTTCGTCACATGTCCTGCACGCTCTCAGGTATTCAAGGCTTCTTATTGAGCTAGGTGGGAGGCTTCATTTCATACTCGCTTTAACTTTTTTATTAATCTTAAATTAAAAGTACCATATGGAGGAAACTGTTAGGAGTCTTTGGGTTTTTGGACAAAATAGTGAGTCAAAAATATTGAAATGCAAAAGTATTGAGTTTTTAATATTGGGATCCACAAATATTGTAATGCAGGAATACCGTTGACAAGAATATCAATTGTTTAAGGTAAGTAATTTCATAGTCAAAAATATCTATGTTGTTAATATTGTTTACAAAAATATTGCTGTTAATAATATTGTTTTATACTTATTTGTATGTAATTTGGTGTTTTAATTGTATATGTTATAAATTGTATGCATAGTTATTGTTAATGTTATTTAATATAGTTTGTAAATGTTTAGTTCTTTTTAAAATTAATGTAAACATTTATTGTCATTTTTTGGGTTGTGGGGTTTGTAGGGGTACAGGGTGGGTGTATATTACTTATAATTAATTAATAATTTATTTTCAAATAATTATTAATTATTGAATTGATAATTAATTATGTACATTGTGTAAACAATCTATTTTTTAAGTTACATTTTAGGGGTGGGCTGTGGGGTTTATAGGGGTACAGGGTGGGAAGTAAATGAATTATAATTAATTAATAATTAATTTAAGATTATTACTTATTTAATTGATAATTGATTATGTACGTTTTTAAAACTAATGTAATTTTTAATTTATATTTTTTAGTGCAGGTTGTGTGGTTTGTAGGGGTAAAGGGTGGGAAGGTATTTAATTATAATTAATGAATAATCAATGTTAATTAATAATTATTTAATTGATAATTAATTATATGAAATTTGTAATTAAGATAATTTTTGTAAGTTATACATCAAGTGCGGAATTGTTGGGTTTGTAGGGGCAAAGGGTCGGAAGTTAATTAAATATAAATAATTAATTATTGGTTAATTATCATTAATTGTTTAATTGATAATTCATTATGTATATTGTGTAAGTATAATTGTTAAGATATAGTTTAGTTGTGGGTTGTTGGGTATTTAGGGGTACAGGGTGGGAAGTTAATTATGAAAGAATTTATTGGTAACTCATTTTAAATATTTTGTTGATTATTTAATTGCCAAATATGTAAATTGTGAAATTATCATATTTGTTAAGTTATAATTTAGGTGTGTGCTGTTTAGTTTGTAGAGGTATAGGGTGGGAAGTTATTAAGGCAATATTAAATTTAAAATTATATCTTTATTAAAAATGGTGCTATTTGTTACGTTATATGTTAATTGTATTATGCGTTTAATTTCAATTACATTTTATTTCTTGGTTGTTATGATTGTGAAAATATAGTGCGGTATTTTAGTTACATTAATAATATTTGTTTTTATTGATAATAATTATTATACATTGTAATTATTATGTAATTAGTTTAAGCTTGTTAAATTTAGACATATAACTTTTACATTTAAATATTTATATTTTTCGTTATTTAATAGAGTTATTAAAATATGGTATTTGTTTGAAGTGAACTACTCTCTCTTTACTGTTGCACCGACTGGAGTGTGAATAGTAATTTCTACCCCTCCAGAGTCCAACTCGCTCCCTACTGTTGCACAGACTAGAGTGGGAATAGTACATTTTAACCCTCCTGAGTCCAACACTGTTCCTACTGTTGTACCAACTGGAGTGGGAATTGTACATTTTACCCCTCCTGAGTCTATCGCTTTCCCTACTGTTGCACTGACTGGAGTGGAAATAGTAATTTTTACCCCTCCTGAGTCCAACATTCAAAGTAACCCCTTCCCTTTATTATCTAAACTAGCAGCCCGTCCCGACGTTGTCCGGGGATGAAATAGAATGTGTGCAATGGATGTAATAAGCAAGCAAAACGTATTTTAAGATTTCACGGTATACAACATTTTTAGTTGTGTTCTTTATCAATGAGCTTGCACGTCGTCTTTTGTCCTGCTTTGTGAAGTTGTTCATATACGGTAACGTTACTTGGTAATTTCTGTGCAATATGGGCGTCCGTTTGTGCATGATCTTTTAGGAAGAGCGTTCGTGATATGTGCCTCCTCCGCGGTAACGTTTGCAGCTTGTGGGTGCTGTGCAGTCCGTTGGTTATAGAATCCCCGACAGCGTTGTGGCCGACGTTGTGTGGCTGTTGTAAATTCGTTTACGCTGAGACTGCAGTGCGTGACAGCGTGCTTGCTAGGCCTGCGCATGTGTGTAATATCACTTTGTGAAATGTTTTTAATGGCCGCTGGTACGATGACTCACCTTATGCCTCGCCTGAGCCCCGGAGCAATTTGTGAAAACGTGTGGCGCTTCCATCCGCGAGCGTGTTTGTCCGCTGTAGTTGAAGGCAGTGTTAATTGCGAAGTGTGTGATCCTCGCAGGTAGGCTGACTGGCTTGAGGCCCAGCACCGGAGCAATATGTTAAGGCGTGAGCGTGTGTTCCCGCTGTAGTTCTGGGCACTGAAATTGGTAAGTGTGTAATCTCCGCTGCTACGCTGCCTCGCCTCAGCCCCTGCCTGAGCCCCGAAGTATTTCCACCCCCCATTTAACGGTAATGCTGCGTCAATGCCGCGCCCCGTCAATGCCGCGCCCATTGGTGTTTGGCCACACCCCTCTCACAACGCCCACGCCCACAAGGGAGTACTGTGAAGGGTTGTTTTTTTCGCGCCCATCGCTGACAGCACCTCGCCCACAAGGGACTACTTTACCCCTAAGGTTCTTTTACCTCTGTAATGTCTATGGTGGGCAGCTGTATAGCCTATGTCCATCTGCTGCAACTGTCCTTTCCAATGCTGTATTGGGTGTTCTGATTGGTGCTGTACTTCTGGAGCTTACCCGCCTCAAAGGTTTGGGCTCTCTCTTTATAATAGTAGTATGGATGCATTGACTTTCTGAACAGTACCTGATGAATTGGGTTAATTTCTATGGGGAATCAAAATGCAGAGTGTAAGTGCGTAAGGCAGGGAAATGAACACTCAGCAGTTTGTATTCAGGAAAGTAAATCTTTTTTACTTGTTTACAAGGAAGTAGAAATAGACAAAGATGAGGTAAATCTCATTTTAGTAGTGTTTCTAGCATTCTTCTGGACTGTTTTCTGGTGAAAGATGATTTTTTTTCTGGCAAAGGCTGGTGTTACGGCTTTTTCATAAACACGAATGCAGTCCATATGATTTCTTTTCCATTTGTATTGTTTTATATTTTAATCATCTTTCTGTTTTTGAATTATGCCTTTAACTTATTGCAATTCAAAGCATTAAATCTACAGAGTGTTTGTATACCTATTCTAAGAATGCCTGTCTGCGCCCATTGTGCTTCATTAAAAATATATGCAATGGTTATTTGTTTTAATGAACTTTTTTATTGCAAGCATATGGCTCCCACATTTAAGCCTAGATTAACACAATCAAGTGACAACGATCACTTGACCCTACCCGCAGAGCTGTTGGCAAACCTCCGTCTGCCCAAGTTAATCAACAATTTTTTTTGTGCTCTAATATCACATTTAATACAATGGATATCTTTAGTACGCAAATTATAAACAATTTTTACTCATTCTCTTACAATGAACATCATGAATTTTTCATACTGGTAATACGAGTCGTATTACCAGTCGAGTACAGGAGAGTTTGGACCAAGGGTGTTGCAATAACGAAGGCGAAGCGGCGCGGAATAGACATTCCATAGAAAGGAAGCGGATTTATGGCTGAGTGCGGCGCATTCAGAAAGGAGTTCGGCGTACATCGAAAGATGTGAAAGAGGAGGAACAGGATTCATCCTGATTGGATGGATTTTTCAGAATTAAAAGCAGCAGTGAAGCGCTGAACACATTTATTTTGAACGGGGCAAGGTGAAACTCAGAGCATTAGGAAGAAGAGGTGACGGCGTCCACAACATTGCAGCGATTTTGATGTCTTAAAGTTCCAAGCTTGGTTCAAAAAATATTCGTTGTTACCCTTCGAACTCGCAGAGTCATTTCCATAGCAAGAAGTTCCCCTGAAGAAGGGATTTATTCCCGAAATGCATTGGGATTGGAAAACAGGGATTTCCAAGCAACAACAACATAATTTTTAAAAAAATTAGTTTTTGTTTTACCTAGAAAGGATTGTTTACGTTTAGTTTAGGGTATTTAAAAAATTTGTGATGTTCATTGTAAGAGAATGAGTAAAAATTGTTGATAATTTGTGTACTAAAGATATCCAGTGTATTAAATGTAATATTAGAGCACAGAAAATCTGTTGATTAATTTGAGCAGATGGAGGTTTGCCAACAGCTGTGCGGGTAGGGTCAAGTGATCGTTGTCACTTGATGGTGTTAATCTAGTGTTGAATTTGGAGGGTAGCTTCCTCCTTCCCACCAAGCACGCCCCTGTAACAATTGATGAAACAGGTAACTAGTTTAAACAGTTTAGATTAGGTGTGCACTGCACAAATCCTCATTATTCCCACATTTAAGCAGCATAGTTTCTTCTTGACTTAATTTAATTTTCGTAGCATATGCTTGCAATAAAAAAAGTCAACAAAAAAAATGCAACTGCCAAGGCACACCTTCTAGCTTTGCCAATTCTTGTTTTTAATCGTTGTGACCATATAATTGCCCAGAAACGTATATAGTGAACAACTGCATATAATTAGGTTAAGCTTGATACTGGTTCTTGGGTTGTTGCATATTTTATGTTAGCTACTTGATCTGAGCAGGTGATACCATCTTACAAAATGGAATACATTTACTTGGGGTCTAGTGGTATGGACTGAAATGAGCGCATCAACCAAATGTTTCCTATTGCGCACTAATGTGGACCCTGTAAAACTGTAGTCTTGGATAACAAACCCTAAGATCAGGCCTGTGGTTTTATGTTCAGTTTATACAGTTGTCTTCCCTTTCCAGGCTTCATGCGCTACTGTTCTTACTTATGTGGTTGTTCGTGCTGTATTTTGAAACTCATCCTAGTCTCTCTCTTCGCAGAAGCATCTGGTAGCTTTTTGGTAGCAGATCTTTAGCATGCAGGAAGCTTTTGATGTCCTTCTCACAGTGATGTTATAGCTTATGAACAGTGACATGGACCTGGCATAAATTATGCTAATTAAAATCTAATATTCTTTTTGTTCTGTCCAGGAGACACAGCTGGATTGTATTTCTATGACTACTGACGGGCAAAGATCCTGTTAATGATATACCACTTTGCAAAAGGCCCTACTTTCATATTCTCTTTGCATGTTCATGTCCTCGCATTTGCATAATGAAGCTGTTATTGCACAAAGACATGCATATCATTCCAGCAACAGGCCTAGGGTAGCAGGGCACACCACATCGCCATACCATGCATTGGTGCTCGAACAATTTCTGAGTAGGGGTGCTGCTGTCAATATTACATCTCTGAAAGCCTAGGGATTGTGAAAAATCCAAGCATAACACAAAGAACAAGTATAGCAAATGAGCCACTCCAAATTATCAGGGTGTGATAAGTAGCTGGTGGTGCATTTTGGAGCACACTGTTTCAAATATATTACTGAAGCATGGGATTGTAGTGCACGTCATTTACAGACAACACATTTTTTAATTAAAGTGGCCATAAAACTTACACTGGCATGTAGTTGTACTTGTACAACTATGTAGTACACAAACAATAGTGCGAGGAAATCGGGTTTCAGAAAATATTTTTTATTTGCACATCACCAAATAAAGACCCATATGTACAAAAATCTGAAATTACGATTTCCAAAAAGCGAATCCGTAGCCATCACTATTTTGGAGTCACAAAACGGCACGTATGTACCCGCTGATTCCCAAATAGCGATTCCTACGGATTCACATTCGCTATTAGGAAACTGCAAATTAGAAAATCGCAGATTTAAATTTCTTAAGAGTAAATCGCAAATTTGGAAATGGTGCTTTGTGGATGCAGAATGATGATGTCACAGCCCTGGTGGTGTATAATTACAGGGTGCGACCACAAGTCAGAGGCCTATAGAGCTGCTGGAGGTAAGGAGTGCCCCTGAATCACTGCTGCCAGTTCATCACACCATTTCCAAGGAAGACCATGGCTTCTGATGAGGGGAACATGGATTCAGGGAGCAGCAGGAAGGGAACCGTCAAGTTTTCTGAGAGGCAGGTTGAGGTCCTGATCGAGGAATGGGTCTCCCACATGGACTAACTGTTAGGGAAGGCCCCCTGCACAGTACCTGAGGCCCAAAAAATACAGATCTGGACCAGCATCCTAGAGAAAGGCAACTCCAGAGGAGTAACACAGAGGATCATCCCTGAGATCCACAAGAAGTGGTACAATCTGAGGTCCTGCACTAGGGAGGAGCTGGCAAGCAAGATGGCAGAGGGACGTGGGACAGGCAGAGGACCATCACCACACCCCCCTTGACCCCAAGAATATGACAGGAGTTGTAGATATAGGGCCTTCTTATGACGTTGGCGGTGTGGAAGTGGGCTGCCACGCCAGCACTCCGCTGCCATACTGCCAAAGCAGAATGCGACCGCCCACCGGATTCCAAAAGTAATCCAGGACGGGCGGTCCTGCTGCAGCTGGCCCACGGCAATGCAGTGCTAATTCTCATATGTGAACCTTAGAAAGGCACTTCAATGGGAACGCCATTGCACGTTCCTGCAGGGCATGGACTGAGTCCATGCCCTGCAGGAACTGGGAGTGCATGCAGACAAGTGCACACCATGTGCCCCCTTCATGCATCCCCTAGCGCAGAGGCACCAGGGGGCCCTGTAGGCCCCATTTGTTTCCTCACCACCAAACTTTTCATGGCAAGCTTACTGCCATGAAAACTGTGGGAGTGAGGAAACTTCAAATATGCTTAGCGGTGCAGCAGCGGCAAAGCCAGCATATTAGGGACCTCAGAATGCTGCAAGACTACCAGGGATAGCGGATCCCTGTGGCAGCAACGGTCCCATGGTGGTCCAACTGCCCAACTTGGTTTTGGGCGATCGGACCACTGGTGCGGCACTGCCACCGTAGGTTTGGTGATCCATTGGACCGCCAAACTCAAAATAAGGCCCATAGATACCTCCAATCCAGCAGGCACCAGCCAGGGCAAGTCATTAACCCTTTATGTACCAAACATAACATAATGTTAGCTAATACATATATCATCAGTACACCATGAATAACTCTTTGAGGTCCGTGGCCCACCCAGGCAATGCATCATGGGAGTTTTACTAAAAATCATTACCTTGCTGTACTGTGTGCTAATGACCACACCAAACATATCTATACATCACAAACATGTCAGAAACACATGCAGCAGAGTCACTACAATATTGTGCCTAAACATTAATCATTTATTTACACTAAGTAAATCCATGCATGTCCACAGATCACTGCCTGGACATGTCAGGACCTGTGGCAGCTGAAGGGGCTACAACACCACCATCCCCTCAACCCATTACCCCAACTCCAACTGGCAGAAGAGCCACCATCTTACTACTGCCAAGTTTGAGGACAGCAATGAGGGACAGTCGCAAAGTAGGGAACCCACAACATTTTAAACTAGGACACAGCAAAGGCACAGTGCCCAAACCTCAGTAGGCTGTCAAATGACATTTGGGATGCACATCCTGTGTATGGTGGCCTGCAGAGGTTAATCAACACCTCACAGCGCCTGCAGAAAAAGCAAATTTGCACAGTCAGCAGGCTGCTGCAACACATATCCAAGTCACAGCAGAACATGGAGAAAGGCAGGAGCGATGGCTAGCGACAATGGAGAGGGAGCACTGTGTGCAGTGTAAGAGACAAAGTGCTACAAAAGGGGGTGGTGATGGACGGAGCATCTGAACCAATCAAACACTCACACCCAGTCAACAGATCTGGGTTTAATCCATCACCGTTCTTTAGCCCACTCTGCCACCCCAGTTCAGACATGGCCATATGCAAATCAGTCTGACCCTGTGCCTCATGGGAACAGTCCAGCCCGAACTGCGCCATGCCTTCCCTGGACCGAAAATAAGCTTCCGAGGACCGGTTTCTGGCATTTCAGCCGTCTTCAGCCCGGCTTGCTTGAATCCAGTAGCAGAGTGAGCAAGGGACTCACGTCTGAGCATACCCTGTCAACTTATGGCGAACAAAGTGGTACAAAAGGGGGTGGTGATGGACGGAGCATCTGAACCAATCAGACACTCACACCCAGTCAACAGATCTGGGTTTAATCCATCACCGTTCTTTAGCCCACTCTGCCACCACAGTTCAGACATGGCCATATGCAAATCAGTCTGACCCTGTGCCTCATGGGAACAGTCCAGCCCGAACTGCCAAGCCATGCCTTCCCTGGACCGGAAACAAGCTTCCGAGGACTGGTTTCTCGCATTTCAGCCGTCTTCAGCCCGGCTTGCTTGAATCCAGTAGCAAAGTGAGCAAGGGACTCACGTCTGAGCATACCCTGCCGCCTTATGGCGAACAAAGTGGTACAAAAGGGGGTGGTGATGGACGGAGCATCTGAACCAATCAAACACTCACACCCAGTCAACAGATCTGGGTTTAATCCATCACCGTTCTTCAGCCCACTCTGCCACCCCAGTTCAGACATGGCCATATGCAAATCAGTCTGACCCTGTGCCTCATGGGAACAGTCCAGCCCGAACTGCCAAGCCATGCCTTCCCTGGACCGGAAACAAGCTTCCGAGGACCGGTTTCTGGCATTTCAGCCGTCTTCAGCCCGGCTTGCTTGAATGACCACACCAAACATATCTATACATCACAAACATATCACAAACACATGCAGCAGAGTCACTACAATATTGTGCCTAAACATTAATCATTTATTTACACTAAGTAAATCCATGCATGTCCACAGATCACTGCCTGGACGTGTCAGGACCCGTGGCAGCTGAAGGGGCTACGACACCACCATCCCCTCAACCCATTACCACAACTCCAACTGGCAGAAGAGCCACCATCTTACTACTTCCAAGTTTGAGGACAGCGATGAGGGACAGTCGCAAAGTAAGGAACCCACAACATTTTAAACTAGGACACAGCAAAGGCACAGTGCCCAAACCTCAGTAGTCTGTCAGATGACATTTCGGATGCACATCCTGTGTATGGTGGCCTGGAGAGGTTAATCAACACCTCACAGCGCCTGCAGAAAAAGCAAATTTGCACAGTCAGTAGGCTGCTGCAACACATGTCCAAATCACAGCAGAACATGGAGAAAGGCAGGGCGATGGCTAGCGACAATGGAGAGGGAGCACTGTGTGCAGTGTAAGAGACACAGGCAGTACTTGGCTCGGTTTGACAGATTCACTCAGTACATTAACAGGCTGGCAGCCGCAACATCAATGCTGGCAAGGTGTACTATCAATATCCAGACGGACATGATGCACTGCTGCCAGGATGTCGCACATGAGCTAGTGCAAATCACCACAGCACTGGAGAACATTCAGATGCACAACCTCTGAATCATCAACATTATAGCCCCACCTGAGAGCAAGGATGGCTCTAGCCCTAGTGGCATATCCATTCAAAACCCATGCAATACCAGCATCCAAGCTGCCACATGTCTGACAATGACACGTCGGCAGTCCCAAAACCCAGTGCTGCTGACCATGCACCCTAGGCAGTTCGCCGTAAGAAGTGACTCTCTAGAAACTCAGTGGGATGAGTTGCCTTTTCTTCACTGTATTTACTTTGTTGTTCTTATGTTAACAATGTATTATTTACAAGGATGCTATTGATCCTTGCTGCAACAATGTTGTAGCCACCTGGATAAAAGGTGGTCACTCAGCTGTGCACCAAGCACTGCCATCATGTGTGATGTCTAATTTGTAGGGTGTTTTCACATCTCATACCTCAGAAATAGTTTTTGTTTATCTCAGTGCGCCATGCACACCCCTCTGCTGCACATGTACCCTCCTGCAGCACCTGTAGTGGTGGTAAGTCATCAGCAGAGTCGGACGCAAGCTCTACGAGGATGTCGTGCAGACCCTTCCTTATTGTGCTTTTGTGCAGTATGCACATGTGGTGATTATCGTACAGCATGTATCAGGTCTGTACAGTTATGCCCTGCCGGTCTCCTGGAGGCAGCAAAAGTGGGGCTTCAGGATCCCAAGGTCATCTCTATGATGGAGCACGTTGTCCTGTGTGCGCTGTTGTATTGTCTTTCACTTCTTGTTCATGTCTAAAGGTACGGTGTGAGGATCCAGGGACGTAACACATATGCACTTTCACCATAAGGGCATATGAAGGCATACCATTAGGTCACATTACATACACCACCCTGGCCATTGTAAGCACTGAATCTGCGATTCTCTTACCTAGTAAGGTACTGCCTGGGAATCTGGCCACAAGGTCTGTTATGATGCAGGGGCATCACACACCATCTGCACATTGACTGAGTGGGAGCTTTTTCTGTTCCGGTATATGTTCTCATTTGTGGAGGGATGACATATAGCAGTATGTGTGCCATCAACACAGCCAATGACATTTGGGAACTGGCTACCATAGATCATCAGTTTGATTTGTTGCAATGATTTGGGGGTATTGGGGAATCATATATATTGCTTGAATTTGCTCACAATGATGTCTAGGAACATTTGAAGAAATGTGATCCGGGCCCTTTTCAACTGTTGGTAACTGACAGAGGTTAAGAGGTGTAGGCAACACAAAGCTTGCATTTGTGGTGGGATTGTGTTGCGTCTGAGTGGTTGGGCCTGCAGCTGAGGTTGTAACTCAGTAATTACATCAAGTAATTACTGAGTGTGTACCTCTCATGGATGTCCTCCTCTTTCCAAAAAGGGTGACCCTCACCGTAAATATCCTCTCCTGTCTCCACCTCCTTCTTTGCCTCACCGCCAAAATCCTCATCCTCCTTGTTAAAACATACAGGGCTGTCATCCTGGAAGAGCCTGATGGGAGACTTTTTTTTAGTTTGCACCTTGTTACCACCTGATCTGTTTCAATGCAAATTTCATTTACTCAATGGCTATTTTGCGACTAGTCGCAATTAGGAAATCCTTTCTACATGCATTTTTAAATCTGCATTTAGGAAACCGCTATTTGCGATTTCTTATTTTGCGATTACGAAAATGTGATAGGAATCGCATTTTGCACCACTGCAAAGGCCCTTCATACATTGCGACGTGGCATTTTCCATTTCCTAACGGCCTAAATAGCAATTCACTCCGTTAAGAAATGCAAAATGCCTTCGCACATATGTGTGTATTGATTTGTTTTAATCCTGTTAAACTCTCTGCTTCCATCACTGTTCAGAATTGCAAAAAAGTGTGCTTTATTTCTGCTATCCCAGCTTCTATGTTTTAAAATATGTGTACAGTTCATTTACTGGTATTTAAATGTTGTGTTGCAGAAAAACATTACATCTTACTGACTTTCATTTCATATTCCCTGTAATCCAATAGATTGTCAAATAGTACCCTGACATTTGACCTCTTTCTTCGAACATAGCAAATGTGACAAGACAGAAACACAATTTAAATGCATATTTGTTGTTCATTCACCTTATGAACTCCAGCATGTTTATTTTGGGGATGCTGCTTGATCCGCTGCGCCCTTACTTCCAGTGCCTTTGATATCATGGTCTCAAGACTTCAAAGTCTACTTGATTCATGCTTAGATAATCTGTAAGAAACTCTAAAGAATTAATTTGGGTACAATACTTCATTTATTCCTCATTTTTAGACATTTTGAATTTGGGTAGAAAAGCTATTTGCTCACTTGCATTCCAACTAGGGGGCCAATTACGGTGTCGGTCAGAAACACTTGTGTAAAGAAATTAATTTTTGAGGGCAAAATCTGTCTACAGTTTGACCCAGGAAAAGGGATTTCCAACTATGTAAATTCTGATAATACGGTGGAAATTTAACATTCACTTATTTATGGTTTATGGTGTGTTTATTTGGTATTCTACGGAGGTTCTACTCATGAAAATAGTTAGAAATCCACAAACCTATTGTTTTGTGGTTATTCACAACCTTTTACAGATAGTTTCCACCATGGAAAATGCATGAAATGTACTGCTATAAGATGCAGGAGTATGTGCGTTTTCAAGATGGAAATGGGGAGTGACCACACCCCAAATTAGACAGCACTCTAGAGGAAAGCGTTTCTGCACTGGGAAATATATTTCCCCCAATTGAAAGCAAAAACAGATTTAAATCTGGTAACGCATATTTACGTCAGATTTCCTAATGCAGACATTTCCACCTTATGGCATTTGTTTACTTTGGAAAACTATGACTGGTGTTATTTTCCAAGAGTACTTTTGGAACACTCGCTCCAAACGTGGGAGTAATCCTACAGGGGCACTTTTCGGTCTCGACCTGCGAAAGACTGCGCACATGCGCAGTCGAGCTGGCGATAGAGTATTTTTCACTAGCAAGGTTAAGCCCCACCCCTCTTTTCCATTGGCTGGCGTCACCGTTCATGCTAAACGGTGGCCAGCCCTTGGAGAAGAGGTCCTAGTGACGTTCTTCTTTCTCTTTAAGCTCCGTCCTTTTCAGACTGGCTTACTTGACTTACTGCTGGCGTAAAAGGTTTCTTATCTTCTTTATGGGTCCAGAGGGCCCCATAAAGAAGATAAGGTACCTTTTATGCCAGCAGGAAGTCAGGCGCTTGTCGGGCCTTTGGATCAGAATTATATGGCTGATTCGGATTGAAATTTTGACATGCAAAAACGCTGCATCCATTGCCGCGTACCGCTGTATCATGAGAGACGCAGATGTGGGGTTAGGACAGTAAATCCGTATTTCTTCAGTTTGCAATGTCCCCAAGACGATATTTTTTGTAAACTGATATTTTGACCACAATATAATTATATAAACCCTTGGATCCGACTAGAAAGCAAAGTCAACATTTGTCTTTTTTTTGTACATATTTACAGTTTGAGGCACTTGGCAATACCGTGATCTGCTCACAATCACACATTTTTTTTAGTCATGCGCCGAAACTTACATCCTGGCAGTCAGCGTTAAACTCGCCAAAGGGCTCATGCCGAATACAGTGACATTTTACTACTTTTGTGGGAAACACTGAACTGAGCCGCATCCCAATGTTTACCAAGAAAAACATTCCCAATCATTACATAATAACAAGAGCAACTAGCGCGGAGGCACCACTTCCGGGGGGGTAGGGAGGGTAACAGGGAGGGGCATTCTCGGGGTTCGGCGCCCCTGACATTCGGAAGCGCACTTGTGCAGCACTCGGATGCGTCCCATTGGGTTTCAGCTCGCGTCCAGTTTCGGGGTCCTAGGGTGGAATGGACTCCAGAGTTTGTTAAAAGTCTGCAGACTGCCGGTGCACCCTGGATCCCCCCCAAGGCACCCCACGCGTTCTCCCCTCTCCCTCACGTGCACCTCTAGCCCGGACCTCTGGTGGACGAAGCCAGCTCTCCCACCCTAAACTCATCCCCTCCTCCCCACTTCACAGCCCGCCCCTCATTGAGTCCTAACACCGCCGCTCAGGGTGGAGGATCGGTCCGGCGTCATTCGGAGGTGTGCGCTGGAGGTAGAGCCCGGCGCTCTGCGGACACTTCCTCTTCTCTTGTGCAGTCTGCGCGCCACAGCAGGGCATGTGGCTTGAACTTCCCCCGACCCCCATATAACGTGGCTTATTATGAGTTTTTCTGATAAGTGGCCATTCCTCTGTGAAAAAGTCCAGCCCCCCCCCCCCGCCCCTCCAAGTTTTCCTCGGTAAGTTGATTTGGAGCTCAAAGTTGAAAGCGGGTATTGCTACTTTGTTTCCTTTTTCTTATTCACTTGACTTGTATTATTCCTTTTAAGTTTTGAACCGTTTGTGACACTGCAATATATGCCTCGGAAGGCAGCTTGGTAAACACCCAGGAGCAAATTATTCTTTTTACAAATATTACACAACACTGTATAAGGCCCCAGACCCAGGCGATCCTCAAGCAATGCAACTCTTCTTGGAACAAACGGCTCTCACGAAGATGACACAGGCCCAATATACAGAGCTGGAGGCCTCGCTCACGGAGGCTGAAATCCCTGACATCATTAAACAATTAGCCAGAGGTAAATCCCCAGGAATGGACGGCTAGCCCACAGAATTTTATACCACATATGCAACACAGCTAGTCCCCCGTTGCTCACAATCTACAAAGAATCATTTGATAGGGGCTTATTGCCTCCTTCCCCCCGTGAAGCTGTATTAGTGGTCCTCCCAAAACCCGGTAGAGACCCCTCCTTATGAGCTCGTACCGTCCATCATCTTTATTAGCCCCGGACTACAAAATCTTAGGTAAATTGCTAGCCAACAGGCTACTGGAGGCTGTCCCACTACTGGTCCACACGGACCAGAATGAGTTTGTCCCGGGCAGAAGCACGGGGCTAAATATTCGTCACTTATTCAAATTACTAGAATGGGCCCAAATGACAACTGAGCAGCACTGGATCACTGCCTTAAACATCGAAAAAGCTTTCAACACCCTGAGATGGGACTACCTATTGGAAGTGGTGGCACGGTTCGGTATAGGCCCCAAGTTCCTACGTTGGGTGCAAATACTATATACCAGCCCACGAGCCTGGGTGAAAATGGCTCGCATTATCTCTCCACCTTTTGACATCGTGCGTGGCACCTGGAAGGGTTGCCCGCTCCCACCAATCCTTTTTGCCCTGGCCATGGAGCCTCAAGACTGCACGCGTCGTAGTCATGCCCTGGACTGGGGCATACGAGTACATGCACAGTGGCACATAGTTTCCCTTTACGCGGACAATGCACTGATTTACCTCTGTAACCAGGTTGAGGCCCTCAGGGGTCTAATCGAACTACTAGACGCCCATGCACGGCTATCAAGCTTGAAAATAAACTGGGAAAAGTCCGTTTTATTCCCAATGTCACCCATACCAGTGGATCAGAGGCAGCAGCAACCTCCCACCCCACTCGTCAGAGCATATGATTCATTCAAATATTTGGGGGTCCAGATCTACCACTCGTCATCCCACTTGATAGATGATAACCTGGGCAGGGCGATTGCCAGTGCTAGGGTCACACTCCCGTTCTAGACCAACCTTCCGCTTTCGCCCATGCGACAGATAGCCATTTCTAAGATGCTTCTTCTCCCTAGGCTCCTATACTTTTTTACCGTCCTCTCTTATAGACTGGCTCAGAAAATATTCAAGGACCTATAGTCTTTGCTCATGTCCTTGATATGAGGCAACTCTAGGGCAAGGGTAGCACTCCCGAAGCTTCATCTCCCCATTTCGTGGGGGGGGACTGGGAGCGCCCAATTATGAGCTATGCTACGCAGCTACCCAGCTTCACTGGCCTATGCGCTGGCTTGCAAAAAATAACCTATTTGAACTGGACACCTGGGCAATGGCATTATCGCAGCCAGCCATGCTCAAGTGGTCATCAGGCCCCAAAACGATGCTTCAGGGAACAGAGGGACGCATCCTGCTGCTGGCAGCCCATGACGTCTGGACGGAATACATATTACCCAGACGCCGTCCTCCATGATACGCCCCATATCTCCCCATTGAGACGATACCAGGGACAAACACCTCCCTAAAGCGCCCAGATCTGGCTGAGAGGCAGACAGCCGGTGTGACAACATGGGGTGACCTGTTTACTGACTCAACCCTATGTGATTTTGACACTCTAATTGACGACTATGGTGTGTCACCACGGACGTTCCTCCTCTATGCGACATTAACACAACAAGTAACACGAACTTGGGGTGACATAAGTACTGTACCTACAACTTCCGAAGCCCTGCAGACACTACTGACACACGGGACGGGCAGGAAAGCCATTACCGCCATCTACAACTCCCTTAGAGTAGACATAACCCCCACATTAACTCCATTACGTGAATAGTGGACGACGGCACTATCCACTGAAATAACAGACAAACAGTGGAAGCAATGCGTGGGGAACCGAAGATAAGTAATTGTATACAAATGAAGAAATATCCAGACACGATCCTATCAGCTGCTCAAGAACGCATAAAGACTAAAACCAGAGAAGAATTATTGTCACAGTGCACACGCCCAAAAAAACTTGAGAGACCGGTATTTGTGTCGAAATATTCTTCGAATAGCCCAAACATCCCAAAAATTCTTTTACACAATTGGCCAATGGTACAACTAGAACCTGACTTCCAGGGAATTTTCAACAGTACCCCCTTGTTTGCCTACCAAAGAGCAAAGAACTTAAAGAACATGTTAGAACATATTCCATCACACAGAGTTGATACCTTTTCTGGAACGAAACCATGCCACAATTGCAGTCACTGTCACAATATAATCAGTGGCAATTCCATCAATCATCCACGTACTGGCAAAACCATACATCTTAAAACTAATGCCACATGTGATTCCATGAACTTGGTGTATTTATTAAAATGTCCATGTGGTTTACCATATGTGGGAAAGACTGAGAGAAAACTGAAGATCCGTTTAACGGAACATAAAAGTACCATTAGAACCAAGAATGCGAAATCCCCATTGGCTGCACATTTTATATCAGCTTCACACAACATCAGTCAGCTGAGATTCCTTGCACTGGAGGTTGTCCCCTTGAGACCGGGAGTTGATAATCACAAGAGACTGTTGCAACGAGAGTTAATTTGGATGAAAATTCTGGACTCGTGCCAACCTTTTGGTCTGAATGACCGTACAGAATATAGTTGTTTCCTATAAGTACTGTTCTTTCTAATACCTATCTTGCTCATCTTTTTTCTAATACCTATCTTGCTCATTTTCATCTAAACTATTTTCTTCAACTTTTTACATCCCTTTTCTGAACTTTTCATACCTTCAGTTCCCTCACCCTCGTATATATTTTTCTTTATTATTATTGTGGTTTCTTACAGTGTATATATATCATATATTTTTTCTTCCACAATGTTTAAACTATATCATCTACAGTCATTGAACCATGATTGTATTTTGTTTCATGCTCATTGCCCCGAACGTTCACTTGTTAATTTACCCGACAGTTTTATTATGTCAAGTCCTTTGTTTGTGTCAGGCGTCCCAGCCTTTTCTAAATGGTCCGTCCTCTAGTTACCCACCATCTTGCATGTCACTTTCCCTCGATTCCGGTTTTTATGTCACTGCTTATTCCGCCCGTCTTTTTTTTGCGAGTCCGTTTTTTACGTTATTACCCGCCCCTGCACGCCATCACTCGCACTGAACGCGGAAACGCTTGATCACTTGCTACACGCCCGACTTTTGGTGAGTTCTACTAGGCATTTCACATCGGACTTTAGGGTCCGTCAGAATCTTTGCGCACTAAGTACCTGGGATTATTCACGCCGGTTACATTGCTTAACTTGTTCTGTGTTGGCTCCTGCACCCCCGAATATTCACGTCGGCGACTTTGCTTTAACATTCACTATCGCTAGGGTATTCTAACAGGCACTTCTGTCAGATTCAATCTGATTTTCGTATCACCCGCGCTAAGATTTTTTTAGCTCCAGTTGCATGCTAGTATTCTCATTTCTTTCTTATTTGACACGTTTTTCATCAGTTCTAACTACCCGCATGTTTTCACTACCTCAACTTGGGATGGATTATATAGTGAGTACATGTTTTTGGTCTGTAACGCCACATCTTTCGTGGGAAACACTTACTTTCTTTTCTTTTCTCACATGTGTGTTAGATGAGCCCTGTTCTTATGTCCGCCCTAATACGATGTTTATCTCCTCAATAGATCCCCTGATGAAGGGACGCTATGTCCCGAAATGCATTGGGATTAATTACGGGATTTACAAAGGATTGAAACTTAATTGTCAATACCAATGACATATCTACGGTTGATTATATGATGTTTAAATATACAACTATGAAGATACAATTGGAATAAAAATATATTCAACTTTTAACTGAAGTAACGTTTGATACTTTTGAGGCCAAGGCCCATTGGTGCTCCTCAAGATTCAGCGTGGGATGTTCCTACGCCCCCCTTGATATTGAACCGAAGATAAGCTCAATAAACGCCAGACTAAAATTCACCCAATTCAACTATTTACACCACACATATTTAACCCCACATAGGTTGGCGCGTATGTACACGACATCCATTGATATATGTACCAGGTGCCATAACTCGGATGCCAACTTTTTACATATGGTCTGGACATGCCCTCACATCACAACATACTGGGGAAAGTTTCAGATATACTAACGGCAGCAACGGGAACTACAATCCCAACCCAGGGCTCGCACTACCTGCTAGGCATTACAAAACGTAATGCACGTCACAAGAACCTCAACAAATTCCTACATTTAGCGCTGTTTCTGGCCAAACGTGCTCTGGCTATGACCCGGAAATCCCCGGCGGGCCCCTCCACCAAACACTGGTTGACCACCTTGGTGACCCAATATGAGATACTGGCCTCCCAGACTCCACGACCAACATCTAGGGTACAACCCATAGACTGGCACCATTACTTAACCACGATAGAATCCAGCCTTAGCGAAACGCCCGCCAACTCATAACATATCAATGGCAACTACGCCACAGTCAGTGGATACAACTAAGACACCCCACATACTCACTCTGGGGCGCGCACAAGGGAAGCGCTATGGTATGCACACGAGCAGGTGGCAAACGGTCTTAGTTGGCTCAGACCTTAGGCCAGACCCAGTTGCACCTAGTCATAGAACGGTATCTATACCGGGCAATTCTCCCGCTACCCTATCGTCATCGAAGTAAACATCAAACATGCGCCCCGCAGATTGCATTATCAATAAGCGGCACATCTAGTGGTCCCATATATATAGTAACTATAGGACAGGCACACTAGTTAGGTGCTACTAAGTTATTTGTATTATGATTTGCTGCAGCCTTGAATCGTAATATATGTTGACAAATCCTGACGTGAGCACAAAAATGCAAATTGTAATGTACAAAAACATGTACTTTATTATGTCTAATACACAGCTCTAAGTTATTTTGAGCAAAAAAATAATAAATATATATTTTTTAAAAGAACATAAAAAGAGTACTGCAGTGGTACTACTTTACGTGTTCCAGAATGCTTTTCTCCACAGGCCCTTAGTGCTACAATCTACACAAAGATTTTTAAAGCATGTGGGGATGACGTATCTGCACAAAACCATGTATACACAAGGCGGGCCACATTTAAATTAGGCTGGCGAAATTCCGGACTTTCTCAAAATGTAATCTTATGCAATTGTGTGTAATTTTTACTCACCATAGACTGATTTATGCAGAAAATATCATGACAAGAGACATTTTCTTCTAAAATCTGCCAGCATCTTGTCTCACTTGCTTATGCGGAATATGGCTATGCATGAAAAAAATAATGCGAGACTCCTGTAAACCACATTTTGCCATGAAAGCAAAATGTCTCATAATTTTCATGGATTTCTAAAATTAATTTAGCAAGAAAAAAAATACATACTTCCGCACACTTGCCTCGCAAAGACGTAGAGTGAGTCTAATTCATAGGGTCTGATTTATAATTCAGTGGTAATGGAAAACCCTCTAATTTCAAGAGCACTTGAATAGACCACCAGTGGACGTTTCTCCACAAGATGAATAGCTTGGCAGAGGAAATTTCACCAGTGGATGTTTTTTAGACATTTTTTAAAGAGTTATATAGAGCGCAAACTTGACCCGAAACATCGGGAATCAGAGCGCATTACATGAGCACCAGTTTAGTTACAGATGGACACATTCAATTTTGTTAGATGGATTCTGCTCCAAATTTAACATCTTCTGCATAAATCAAGCAATTTTTAACTACCACCAAGCTCTCAAACTGGCTATTTGTCTATATTCCACATGCTTTCCTGCACTACGTGGATATGCCACTCGAAAGGCAAATAATTTCTATCCTGTAAATGTCTAATTCCCTTTTCTCCTTTCCATAGACTCCAGAGGAGGGGGCTGCCACGTCAGTCTATGCCGCCTGCGCGCCAGAGCTGGAGGGAATAGGAGGCGGCTACCTGTACAATGGGAAAAAGACACAATCATCAGAAAAATCTTATGATGAGGACCTACAGCGGAAACTGTGGCACGCAAGCTGCAAGATGGCTGGTGTTCCTGATGTCACCAGTTGAAGCCCTGTGAAGTAGTTCCGTTCTGGATGATCAATAGCTCTTTGCTTTGAAGTTGAGGGAGTGCAGTGCCAATATGGTTTTGCACCATTATTTGCACATTCTGACAAATGTAAAAAATACTTTCACATCACTTGGCACATGCAAAAATTACATTTTGCCCACATTGGGTTGGCCAGAAATGGGGGCAAATGTTTGAGCAAAATTGCACTGGTGCGCTTGATGTAAACCAGTCCAAGATGGATGATGCCCGTGTTTGTCACTTCAAATTCTGTTCATAGCACTTGAATCGAATCTTTGAGAGTTTTGAGAAAATATGTTTAAAAGTACGTGAAGATGTATTTAAGAAAAAAAAAGGTTCATCTTATCTCATTGTTTCCATTCACTTAAAGGAAAAAGACCCAGTTTGATGGAAGGAGCGTTAATATGTTGGTGGTTCATTGTACATCATGGACAATTTGAAAGTTCCTTTCTCCAAGACTAGTTGAATAAAATCAGTTTTGCTATAGGTTGTAACATGATTCAAAGATGATCTTGATGATGGGATGCTCTTAGATCTTGACAGCTCTATGAAATACTCTTCATTTATAATAAAAATATCTACTTGCTTCCTTTGAATAAAGATATATTTCACAGTTATGATGTTTTTGTCTGTTTGATCCATAATATAGGATGTTGTTTCTTCTTCCTTGGGGATTTCTAGACTTCTCTTTTGCAACTATATTGTGATCAGAACTGAACAATATAAATATAAAATGTGTTTTTTTCTTTCTTTTTAGCAAAGCACTAAAATATAAATTAATACTAGGCGCTAACAGCAGATCTTATCAAGAATGACCACTCTAATCAGATGGTCAAAGTTCATAACAACACAACATTTAAAAATACAATCAAAGAAAGGCACAATTGAAAAAATAATTAGCCATACTCCACAATCGGATTTTCATCAAATTACTCAAGAAAAAGGGCATTAAATTGTGCACCCATATAATAAAGTTTTGAAACATCAAGTGGAAAGAATATCATTACCCATTAACCATAACTGTAATATAAAAAATTAAAATGACACCGCTTTCAAATTCTTCCTAAAATTCAACAATTAAGGCCCGTTCCATTTGGTAATAGGTAACTTATTTCATAACCTAGGTCTTAAGAGCGAAAAGCATCTATTGCTCCTCCTTACTGTGACCTTCTGTGTTAGGAGATTCTTCATTGGTGCTCTATATGAGAAAATGTGGAGGGTTTCATAGTGAATATTTAATCGCATGAGATCACTGTAGCCTCTTGGACAATAAGGGGTGACCACAATTGGACATTGTAAAATCATTTGAACGTCTCCTCTAGGTTTGAAATAATCATTGTTAATTAGTTGCTGTTTCAGGTATAAAAACGCCCAAGAAGGGAAGCCCATCACCACAAGTTGTACCCTTCTAGTAGCACACCATGGGTCACTGGGAGCCACTCTGTGACAATCAGTTGCATGGCACCAAGCCATTAAGAATATCAAGCAAACAAGGTAGGTCGCATGTAACAAAGAGAGAAAAATATTTGAGAAAAACAAACAGAAAATTATACAAAAATGTAAAAGTGTACATGATAGGGCTGGGAAAAGTGTATTCAACATATATATTGACTGAACTGATGATCACAGAGTGGAGTGGGAAAGGTTTAAATATGACTTGGTGCGCTATGTGGCAGTCTGACACTTAAGGAAACTGCATGATGTAATTATCTTATGAGAAGCCCATCTGAATAAGTAAAGTCATTACTATTTTATACAATAACAATTGAATAAATATGAGCAGAAACCCAGGATGGAAAAACTCATGGTGCAGCTAAGCTGGTCAGGTGACCCTCATTGGCAAAAATAAAAAGCTCTCAATATGATTGCATTGGTAGCTGGTTTATATGATTGTTTGACTATTAGGGGAAGGTATACTATAGTTGGTGGTTTTTACATTCCTAACTAAGACAATTTCAACTTGTAGGCCTACATTTGCTTAACCTCTTCCATGCTAATGACAAGGTGAACTCGTCATGAGGCACACTGGAACTGTGCTCATGACAAGGTCAACTCGTCATGTATAATGGTATTCTAAGAATGTTAGCGCAGGACGGGAAAAGCCTTAGCAGCCAAGTGGTTAAGATATGCAAATCTCATGAGATAACACAAATTTACTTCTGCAGCAGGGATCTTTCCAGGAGTTACATGCTGTGCAGACCCATCCAGTGGTTGGGTCTGGAATTTTCCACTCTTTTGTAGTCCTTCTTCTGATTTCGTTTTTTGTTGTTGGTGGGCATAGATGGACCTCTATTTGGTGTCTCTTGTGACATCATTTGGCTTCCTCCGGAAGCTCTCACCTTTGGTCGCCATCTTCAGATTCAAATGCCTGAGTCACGAAACACTGACCAATTTCCATCAAAGGGAGAATTGGGATTGAATCACTCGCTGACCGTAGGCACGTCCAGAGACAAGTTGTCTGTCGGATCCCACAAAATTGACACCGGAGGAGTAAAAACTCCAGAAAAATCTAAGTCATCAAAGGCAAATATGGAAAGGACGTTTCGACGTCGAAATTAGACAGGTCCTGAGCAGACCAGCAAAGCTTGACAACCGAAACATCTTCGATAGACTCTTCAATGCTGAGGAGAAAGACTGTGAGTCGCAATGCTGAAGAAAGGTTTGCAGAAATGGAGAAGAAAAAGAGGCATCTCAAACCCCAATATGTCCACCCTTCTACAGAAAAAAAGGGCTTGGATAAAAGTCTAAAGCAGAGGTCTTTAACTGGGGGGGGTGGGCCCCCTTGGAGGGGCCTTAATTGATCCCAGGGTGCACCGGGCTCTGACTAAGAGAAGCCTTATGCTGATAAAAGTGCTCTGTTTCAAGCAAAAAAAAATGAGTATCAGTAATTTATCTATAATTGGCCATCACTTACACCTTTTGTCATTTATATACTGGCTCGGAGTAGGTGTCAAAAGGGAAGGGATTCAAAAAATTCCTTAAACCTCCCACTCCCACCTTTACTGATAATCACACTTTATTAAGGCCTGGCAGACCAGGATAGGCTGTTTGGCTCCCATGTATTTTATTGTATTTTTAAAAAGGGAAACAGAACTGAACTGCAATATTTAAATATGTGTAGACATATTTAAACATTGCAATTTTGTTTGAATAATTGTTAGTAATTCTGGGAGGGGGCTGTTAATTTTCTTTTAATGGGGAGGGGCAGCTTTAATAAAAATTGGATACTGCCTACTGCCTAAATATTTGACACTGAATGACCAGAGTTAGAAGGAGGTCGAGGAAATCAAGTCTTCTTTAACTCCTGAGCCTCAAGAAGAGGAAGAGGAACTCTTCTACAAAGGGAAAGATGAATAGTTGGCAGGATTGTATCATGGTTCTGAGGAATCAGAATATACAAAGGCGCAGTGGCAGGATCTCGAGATAGACTCCCCTAGGAAGGAGTGGACAATTATCCGACAAGGCCTCTGCCTCCAGATGACATTAGCATGTACAACCAAGTCATAAAACAGGCTACATTTGGAGGAAGAAAGACCCCAGTCTTGTTTCCTATTGGAAACTCTTGTACCAACAGAGACCAGGAATCAGTTCCTATCCATGCTCCCTATCAGACCAGGGAAGAGAGTCCTTCAAGAAACCCTCCACTTGTCGAGTTGTGACACCAAGGGCAGAGAAAAATTATAAGTACTCTTCGAAGTATCAAATCAAAATAACCTTTATTCGGATATTGCATTATCCATAAAAGTATACACATAATTACGTACATGGTCAGATTTGAAATAACTGTACTACATTTTCCTAGATAAAAGCAATAACAATAAAACATTACAGGGCATCTATTCATCAATTCTTATCTATTTCTAAAAACTCAATCTAATAAATATACATGTGCAAAAATCAATGTTAAGCTAGCAGCAGAATGTACATAAAGCAAGCGGTTAGCAGCATTATTTTAATCATAAACTTCTAAAGTGCATAAGGCATATGTCCAAATTATTAGACTATCTGGATAAAGTGAATTGTGTAGTAGCAGCCATAAATCAAAGCGTGAATTGATATCTATATCTCTGTATCTACCAAATTACAGACAAAGATAGGGTAATTCACACATTTACAAAATAGCAGCATAAATTTAAAGTGCAAATGTGCAAAATACAAAAAGGCCTTCTTCCGATTTATTTAGGTGACATAGTGCATTAAAATAGATATTAATTCATAGAGATACGAGAACGGGTGGCCATTTTTAAAAAAGTACACACACGATACATTAATTCATCATCATTAAGCTGTAAAATGGATTTAAATGCAACATTAAAATCTTTTATGCCTTTAGCTCTAAAAAATGGTATCAAAAGGAACTTACTATATTTATGATAGTAAGAGCAAAAGAATAAAAAGTGCATTATTGTTTGCTTCCCAGAATTCTGACATGGGCAAACCAGATTCTCAATATTACAGTGGTAGCCTAGGGGAAAACACAGTAAATACTTTATGGATCCCGCTCGTAGGCGGAACAGTAGACTGCGCTCCCAACAAGTAATTTCTTTGAGGAGGTAGCTAGCTGGTGTGGGCGTAGTAAATACAGTTTCGCCTTCTATTTGAATGTACCCTTTCACAGAGGATTTTGCTGTCTCAGCATTGTATCTGGACTCCCCATAATGCCTATAGAGGGTATTCCGTATTAACTTCTCATTAATCCCCTCTAGTCTATTTGGGTTGTCAAATATATGTTTGAGATTGATTGCTGCCAGGCTTTCCCGAACTTGGGCTAGCCATGGAATTTTAAGACCCTGATCACATTTTAGGCAGTCATATAAAATTTCCCTTGTTAATGATGCTTCTGGGTTTTTCCAAACTTTAATCGAAGTATCCAGCGTATATAAAGGGCACTGTACTTTCTGACTCCATTATAACATTAACAGCATGGAAGAGGGCCAACCAACATTCCATCTACATCAGGGCCGCTTCCAGATAAGGAGAGCAAAAGGATGGACCTCATGGGTCGGAAGTTTGAATGCAGTTCAGCTAACCAGTGGCACATTGCAAATTCCAATGCCCTACTTAACTGACATTCCCATCACCACTGGAAGGAAATGGGAGAACTGATGAAGCACCTCCCTGAACAATACAGAAAGAGAGGTGCACACCTGGCTGATAGTGGCAAAACCATCACCAACATATGCCTAAAATCAGCATTGGACACAGCAGACACATCAAGCCACCAAATAATGATGGGCATCACCCTCAGATGCCATATTTAGCTAAGAATTTCAGGTTTCAAGCCAGAAGTGCAGGCCATCATTCTTAAAACCACATTCAACGGGGAGCAGTTGTTTGGGAGCACAGTGAACACATCACTCAACGAACTAAAGAAGGACAACAAAACAGTAAAATCTATGGAAGCCTTGTATTTTCATGGAGGAATGCGAAGGGGTGCAGCCCTATCACGCAGACTTATAGAAAGTGGCAGGTTCCAATCTGGAATATCCCACCATAGTTTCCTGGAGGCAACCAATGGGCCACAACACAACAAAGCTGGCAGTACTAAAAGCAAGAATGTCAGTCCTTTCTGGGTAGGGCCAAAGGAAGGGGTCAGGCACACAGAGGAGGCTCCACCCCCACCAATAAGTGACTTGCCAAAGACCACCACCAGTGAGAGGCATAAACAAGGATCAAGGACTTCTACACGCAACACCAGTAGGAGTCAGAATAAAAAACGTCCTTCAGGAGTGAAGGAAAGTAACTTAAGACAAATGGATACTGAGCATATTACAGTTCAGATATTTCATAGAATTAGACAAACTTCCACCAGCAAGAGGACCAAAGAGAAAGGTCCATTCTAAAGAAGAAACATCTTGTTTCCTCACAGAGGTAGAGCAATTGCTGGACAAAGAAAGCTATACAAATAGTACCAAGACAAGAAATCAACAAAGGAAATTACTCAACGTATTTCCTAATTCCAAAGCTAGACGGTTCTCTATGACCAATTGTAGACCTCAGGTTTATAAACAAGTTTATAAAGACCAAAACAATTCAAGATGACAACTTTGCAAGAGTTCATACCACTAATGCAAAAAGGGGATTACCTGGCAACCACAGATTGTACAGATACCTACTTGAACATTCCAATGAATGCACAGCACAAATAATCCCTCAGATTTCTGGTGAACAAGACTCACTACCAATCTACAGTACTAGCGGTTGGGATAAAATCTGCACCAAGAGTGTTCATAAAGTGTTTAGCACTGGTTGCAGTATATTTAAGAAGAAAAGGTATACACGTCTATCCTTACCTGGACAACTGGTTACTAAGAGCAAACTCCTACAACAAGTGCAGAGAACATATACAACAGGTATGAGGACTCTATTCACATCAGGGTTAACAGTAAACACTGAGAAGTCGTCTCCAAAACCAGAACAAGAAAAAATATTTCTGGGGGCAACAATCAACTCAATCCAAGGAAAGATGTTTCCTAATGAAAAGAGAACAGACACACTATTGATGGAAACTCACCTTTACCGGAACAGGCAAGCTTTGACAGTGAGGACTGTGGGGAAATTATTAGGCAAGATGGCATCATGCATCCCTTTAATCCTGTATGCGAGACTTCACATGAGACCAATACAGGAAGGGTTACAGAACCAACGGTCACATGCAACAGGGAGTTAGGAAGGTCTTGTGGTTGTCACGCAAAAGGTACAGGAGGAGATAGCGTGGTGGAACAGTTCACATGTAACACGGGGGAGAACATTTGCACAACCAACTCCAACTGTGACAATGACAACAGACCCCTCACATATGAGTTGGGGTTCTCACATGGGCACATTCTAGTATGAGGAGTCTGGAAGGAACAGGATGCTATAAAACATATCAGTATCCTGGAATTAAAGGCAGTTTCCCTAGCCTTAAGAGCTTTTCAGGTAAAGCTATTGGGAAAAACAATATTAATCCAAACTGACAATACAACTACTATGTTTTACATCAACAAAGCGGGATGGATTCAATCCCTGCCCCTGTCCAAGCTAGGCCAGGAACTCTGGAAGTGGATAATTCAGGGTAAGATTGATCTTATAGCAGTTTATCTGCCAGGGAAAGACAATATTGAGGCAGACAGATGGAGCAGACAAGACATATGATCTCACAAATGGGAACTAAACCAATAGGTAATCTGACAAATCTTTCAGAAATGTGATAGTCCAGAGATAAATCTGTTTGCTACACCACTGAACACAAAATGCTACAGTGAAATACAAAAGTGGCTCTGCCAGGCACAAATGCACATCTAATAGATAAGTTCCCGGATATGATAATTAACAACAGATAATAGTAATGGTGCTATCGTGGTACCAACCCCTCAGCCACCCGAAGGATACACCCCCTAGAGAAAACTCTCGGGCTAAACCTAAACAAACAATAAAAGTATTTCTCCTTGTTGCGCTATTCCTACGCCTTCCCTTGGGAGAAATAGGATTTTTATGCATTCCCAGTTTTACAAAATGTAAATCTGGGAATGCGTCAGGTTCCATGGATGTTGTGGGGGAACACCCACAGCAACACCCATATAATACCCCTTTCACACAGAGTAATGCGTGAAAGGGGCCATATTAACAAGGCCATGAAAAGTCACGCAGTGTAATGGACTTGTAAATAAGCCCCATCGTTTTTTAGAAAAGCTCATTTTACTCATTCTCATCTACAAGTATATTAACTTAATCTGATCGAAGGCTTTGTTCTATTAAGCATTATTATTGCTAACAGGGACTCATTTTCACTTACCATATCAGTTGAGGAAGTGTTTTTTCCCCATGTTTATTTGCATTTTGTTGTAGGACACTGTCACAGTACCGAACATTTAGAGTGATTGGTGATTTGTAACTAATGCTGTATATAGCTTTGAGAGGGAATTGATCAGATAAATAAGCATGATATATTAGCATAACATGTGATTCTTGAAGATTTTCTGCTCAGGTTCTGACATCTGACTTGACTACACTGTGATCTTTTCCTCTGAATGGACAGCAGAGCCTCTTACAAAGTCCCTTTCATCTAATTACCAAGACCAGTGGATCAACGCCTTTGCCATGCCCCAATTTCCTGATTGTCTCTTTAATGTATGCAGTAAAGCCCACCTTTTGTGATTCTTCAGGCTTGTCATTGCTAAATATCCAAAGTTTTGCATATGCCTGAGTGGAGACAGCAGTACCTAGCACATGGATCAGGATAGGCTCTGACAGTTTGGAATACATATTTAGTTTGGTGCTTGGTGTAATCACTTTTTTTCTACATGAGTGTGTGTGCAGTGGCAATGCTTCATTCACGTGTGATCTCTAAAAAGGAAAATTAATGTGGTGAAGGATATAGAATGAAATGTTGTTGTTTTATTACTCTTACTAGGCCCATGTAAGATGCAATACTATAAATCCCATCAATATATACCTAGGCCTAGTATCTGCAAATTTTTCATTCATGCAATACACAACACCCATCAGGAATACCAATACGGAGAGGTTAGCCCCTGATGAACTTCCCCACCCCAGCACCTTTTTAGTGCTACGATAAGGCTTGAAACATGTTGACCTTTCATTCAGGGTTGAAGATATTCCCCTAATTTGTTAATCATACCCACCGGGGATGCTGATAAAATATTTTTGTTCACTGGTAGTTATTCTTAACAGCATCCCTCTGTATATTCATCACAAGTAAATATCCCCCCCCCACCAACTAATCATTTTAGGCTTCCTTGACCACTCTGTAACTTATTGTTTTTTCTAATTCAAGAGCTCCCCTGTTCTTCAGTGTAGTAGCCCACATTGGTGGACTCATCTATCTATGTGGGGAGGGGCCCTATGAAGAAGCGTGCTTGAGGGATTTCATCCTTTAGGAAAACCACTCCATAGGAATGCCACATTTTCTATGGCCCCTTTGTTTTCCTATCCTGTAGGTACCTTATTGTATGTGCATTTTTTGAACAGGAAGACGTGTGTATGTTGTTAGTTTTTCTTCTTCCACCTCATTATCATAGGAACAGTTTTCACACTTCATTAAGGTCAGGAACTGACTGATCCCCTTCTGGCAGGTTAATACAAATTAGCCTCCTGGAGTCTCAGACAGGGAAAATGTAACTTTCTAAAAGTAACGTTCGCTAAATATTTGTTCAAAATCTAACTTCACCAATCTTTCAAACTGGTTCTCCCATTCTGTAGCGGTTTTGCTCACATTTGAAAAAACTTCAAAAATGTTGACAGTAAATTTGTATAATTCCAGCTCCTCACAAAGGTATTCTGAGCTTTTAATAGCATTAAGGACATTTTAACAACTTTATAGGGTTGAATCCTGTTTATTTACTTCTTTTGTCATTATGGGTGATTTGAATTTGTATTTCTGTGAGGGAACTGCCATAGATATGATAGTACTTACAATGATTTCGATTGTAAGCTACACTTGGAACATTTTGTGTAAGAGGAGTTGTTAAATTCAATTCTGCATGAATTTAATCTTATTTTCACAATCAAGAATGAGGGGCTTCCATATGACCAGCGAGTCGCAACGCTAATCACCATACACAAGGAAGGGAAGCAGAAGGGGAAATGCACAAGTTACAGGCCCATCTCCTTGCTTAATGTGGAACCAAAAATTCTAGCCAAAGTTCTGGCGTGCCGCCTGGCCCAGGTTATTTGTAAGGTGGTCCACCTCGATCAATCGGGCTTAATGCCGCACCGTAATACGTCTCTAAACCTACGAAGGTTGCATGGCGTATTGGGGAGAATCGAGACCCTCCTGGAACATGCAATAGTAGTTTCATTAGACGCCAAAATGGCATTTGACACCATCAAATGGCCGTACCTCTTCGCAGTGTTGGGAAAGATGGGGTTTGGGCCTAGTTTTATCGGATGGTGCAACTCCTAATTGCTGCCCCCTGGTGGTGAATAACAAGAAAACTGAGGTATTTGAATTGAGTCGTGGGACTCGCCAGGGTTGTCCGCTTTCACCCTTGCTTTTTGCCCTTTCCCTGGCACCGCTGGCGGCGTGGATCCTCAAAGACCCCATAATAAGAGGACTCAAGTGGACAGAGGGCTGGGAAGACTGTATCACACTGTATGCGGATGATATCCCTTTATTTCTTGCTGCCCCAAAGGCATCACTCCACAGGGTACTCAGCATTTTTACAACCTTTGGCAGCTTCTCTGGGTGCACGATCAACTGGGGTAAGTCCTTTTTGTACGGCCTGCACGGAGATACCCCACTCCCACCTCGGTGTTGTCCAATACAGGTAGTCAAGGCCGGCTTCAGATACCTGGGAGTCTTTGTCACCATGGACCCGAAACTCCGGTATGAGCGCAACCTGCTCCCCCCACTGCAGAGATTGAGGAGCAATGTCGCAAATTGGAAGGCACTGCCACTGTCCCTGTCAAGGAGAGCAGCACTTTTTAAAATGATGTCATTACCACAATTCCTCTAAGCCCTACACAACACCCCAGACCTGGTTCCAACAAAGTACTTCAAAGAAATTGAAAGTTTGCAGAGGGAATTATTGTGGGACGGCAGGCCCCGCATAGCCTTGCATAAACTTACACTAGGATCGTACGATGGGTGGTTAGGGCTCCCAGGTGTTAAAAAATATTATTGGGTGGCGCACCTGGCTGCCATAAACCACTCCCCATACGGACAGAGAGAGTATCCAGGGTACAGGATGGACGAATGGCTATTGCCTGATGGAAACTACAACAGGGTGCCTTACTCCAGACCACTAAGATACCCTCTGACTGGGGGAACCAAGCACTGAGTGCAGATTTGGCCCACGGCAAATAAAAGCCTGGGCTGGGACTAGAAACTTACACTAGCCCACCCCTCTGTGGGACTCAGAACAACAAGGTATGTTGAGAACCTCAAAGGGTTTTGACAAATGGGACTTAATTGAGATCTCGAAGATAGGGGACTTGTGGGAGAAAGGCGAAGTAGTGACATTTGCATCACTCCAATGAGACCACAAATTGGCGCAGACAGAATACTTCCGATACCTACAGGTCCAGCATGCACTACAGTGGAACTTGATAACGGGCTCCTCCCCACTGTAGTCGTCCCCATTAGAGGACAGACTGCTAGATGGATACATCCCAGACAAAGCGATATCCTTGACTGGTGAATAACACGCCAGATCCTCTTAGACAGATAAGGGAGAGGTGGAAGGGGGACGGGCTGATACTAAATGATGAGGAATGGCAAGAGGCGGTGGCCTCCCCCTGAGAGGTAGCAATCTCTTCTAGACTGCGTCTCGTCCAACTAAAAATTCTGCATAGGGTTTATATCTCAGGCCCCAGATTGGTGCACATGGGGAAAGTAGACAATGGTAGAAGGAGGTGAGGTCAGATAGGTACATTTATGCACATAATATGGGAATGTGGAGAAATCCAGAGACACTGGAAGAAGATACATGACTGCATGAGTGAGGTGCTGGAAGTAGAGATACAACCCGAAGTCAAGAGATGCTTACTAAATGTATGGGAACCCACTGACCTCACTAGAGCAGATAAACTGTGGGTCACTCTTGGCCTAATGGTGGCGAAAAGAAACATTGCACAGCTGTGGAGGGCAGATATGAATTGGAGTATGCTCAGGGCAAAAAAACAGTATATGTAGCATGTGGATGTCCTAGAACGTGGTGTACAGTGTGGAACCTATAGAATAAATATCCTGGAAATATATGTGCTCCTCCAGTAGTCCCCTCCTTTGACGAACCAGTGAAAATACCCAAGTCTATCCTCTGACTTATAATAGTCGAACCTATTCAGGTGTTTATAAGCAGGGACTTCTGGTAGCACAGCATCATAATTCGAAAAGAAATACTCAAAATGGTTTGGCCCATAAAATATGCTAAGCAGCAGACTACATGAGATACCATACGTCAATGGAAGGTGATGATATCTAATACCCTCATCTACTGAAGCCGGCAATTGCATACACACATAGCCGTCTTTCGCATCCATCGCATCAATGTATTCATACAACAACTTTGCATACGCATTCTGACCAAAATTTCCTTTAGACAAATCTGCATGTAACCTACGACTCTCCTCCTCCAGCAAAGCCTTCTCTGCTCCTACCTTGACTTCTTTCTTGCTAGAGGTGGTAGGTGTCGGTGTTCCCTCAATCTTTACTGCCTGCTCATGTGGTACTAAATAGGAAACTATAACTACTAAAAATATAAAGAATATCACTCCTCCTAAAAGTGTACCTATAATGCATTTAGCCCTACGAGTCGGGTTTCCAGCCTCCATGATCTCGGAACAGGATAGTTCGTTTTCTGCGACAACCCAAAGTCTCTTTCTTTGTTATTTGAGTCTCTCGAACCACACCTCTGAAAGCTGAAATCCCCTATTTAGCTCTTCGCTGCATCAGCAACAGACAACCCTAACCCTTCTCCGTCCTCTGTGGAAAGTCCCTAAATTTCTTCTTCTTCCACTCGGCTCTAGGTTAGTTCAACAACTATGTACAAAAGTCTTTTAGCAATCAAAGATAATATTTGCTCCAACTGCCATTAGCACATAATCCAGAAGTTCCATGCGAAGCACAACCAGTTCGTAAGATGGTATCTCTGGACCAAATGTTGTAAAAATCAGTCTATCCAGCATCAAATCACGTATCTTGCTTAGGTAAGGGGGATTAGGAATGGTGAGTGTTAGTACGCCTTCGATCTCAAGTCCTGGTACCAACAGCACCACTTCCAACTTAACATTTGGGGTCGTACTGGTCACTGACACGGCCCTCACCCTCCCTGATCTCAGTACACCGGGCATTTGTCACAGGGTAGGTCCACTCAGGAGTGGAGTATCTTCGACAAGGTACTCTCACCCTCCTCGACCTCCTCGGACCTCTTTGCTCTTGTTCTTGTTCTTGTTCTTCCTCGTCCTGGTCGGATTCTTCAGATACAGGTGCAAGATTTCTTTCGGAAGCCAATCTTACGTTCAATCGCTTCCGCCTCTCAGGCCAATGAGCCTCTGCACTTCTCACTCTTCTGCTTCTCGTTTGCACACCCTGTCATCACTACTTCCAGCTTGCACTGCGCTCAAATCACCTTCACAGTCACTTTCCCATTCAGAAGCAGACTCAGTGTCACTGTTGTCGTGATTTCCTTCAGCTTGATCAGATAATTTACCGGCTTCTTCAGACACCCCTACAGCTTGACTTGCCCCCTCCTGTGGATCTTCTTCCACCCCTGTGTCTTCATCTACGAGAGGAGCTGTTTCTTCCAGGGGTGCTGGAACCCGTCGGGTGTGAGAAGCATGGACCCCGTTTGGCAATCCTCCACACTTCACAGCTGTGTTCGTCACCAAGATAACTTGAAACGGTCCTCTCCAGCGCACATCCAGGCATCTTTTTCTCACGTGCTTCCGCACCAGGACCCAGTCACCCGGACACAGGTCGTGACAAAGGACTCTAGAAGCCGTAATTTCCGCAGCCTGCACCTGAAGGGACACAGAATGGACGACATCAGAAAGTCCTTTGCAATAATCGAGAATCAGATCATCTGTGATATTTAGCAAGGCTGTTGTAGGGATAGATGGCAGCCTCATAGCCCTCCCCATCAACACTTCGTGAGGTGAGAGTCCTGTCCTCCTGTCTGGTGTACTACGCATGCTCATTAGCACCAAAGGTAAAGCATCTGGCCATTTCAGGGACGTGGATGAGCACACCTTCGCCATTCGGGCCTTGAGGGTTCCATTTATTTGCTCCACTATGCCAGAAGTGTGGTTCTGAAAATCTGGACCCTGTTGTTATCCCGATATCGAGGTCCAATACCCGTGTCACAAAACATCAACATACCATGACGAATTTAGTATCGACGAACCGATAATGACTAGGACATCATCCCTATGCATTTGCGTCATGATCGGAGGTTGCCAACGCCCCTAAATCATAGTTTCCGTTCCGACCCTTTAAACTCCATTTTGTAAGCGGCATCCATCTTGTGCCTTGCCCTCATGATAAGTCAATTAAAGGTCGAGCTTGATCCAAAAGGACACGTCCACCTTCCCTGACTTCCCCCTGACCTGTCCCAACTGACTCCACTGCCTTCAGCCAGACCTGTTTGGGCAGCTCCTCGCCCAGTGGCCGAACAGGATAACATCTATGCATAACATTTCACAAACCATTCACTACATACAGACCATGCTTTCTGCAAACATGCACCTGTCCACGTTCCTTGTTTATGGCCAGTTTTATGACTAGGAGGTGCCTTTCTTTATTGAGGTTTCATCGATATCTGATGGGAGTTCCGGGCCTAACTGGGTAATGTATCAACGAACTGGACATCTAAAATGTGGGCTTGCTTACATGACTTCGCTCTTTGTATTATTGTAGAAATATGTGTATAGCCATATCATAAACTCAAGAATTCTTGCTCGAAGCTATTATGTTTGTATATAAGGAGAAGGCTGGTTCTGTAAAAACGAACAGTCTCCCGAGAACCTACTATCCGTGTGGTGTACTTCTGGGACACGTGTTACTTGGTAGCTACCAATAAAACTTGATCTTTGACTGCGACTAGAAGACTCCGTGTTTCTGTGGTCCGGAACAAGGGAGAACTCAGAGGTCTTCGGGTGTTATCCCCTGGCACCAACGGGATCCTAAAAACCCGTTACCTCAGTTGGCGCCCAACTCGGGGCGATATCAAGCGGCGACGGTCCAAGCCAGATGTTCGTGAGGAGCTTTGTGTGAAAATTCCAGAGGACGGCCAGCCACTTCAGCGACCCCTGTATGTCGACGTGGTTCCGAAGGTCTTTGCTGCGAGGTTCCCCGCGTCCCGACGGCTACGAAGGACTGCTGCCCTGACTATCGCCTTGTTTTGGACCCAGTGATCCTTGGTAGAGCGAAACGATAGACGAGTCTTCTAGCGACGTCACAGATCTTCAAATACTTCAGTTAAGTATAAGTGGAGCGTCTCCCAGTCCTTAGTTTGTCCTTAGTTTTTGGTATCCTTGAGATACACTTTGATTTGGTACTTGCAAGCCCCAAAACCGAAGGACTCGTGTATTCACGAGAAGTATCGTAATAGATCATCCTTTGAAGTTTGAAGCTAGACTAGTGAGCAAAGATGCCTGGTTTTAGCAGACTTGGAAACTTGTTTTGTCTTGGTTGTAGTAAGGACTCCCGATTAGAGGATTCTTGTCCGGTTCCTCCAATTGGAACTCCAACATATGAGCTCTATGTAAAGCACGGCGTAGGTCCTATCGCATATAATGAAGCATGGAGAAAATACACCCGCAAGGATGGTGTTTTAAAATGGCCCCAATATGGTAGTTTTGATACAGAAATATTAGATCACCTAGAGGTCAAATTGTTCAAGAAGAAAGCCCGGCCGGCGATGTTTGACTCTTTTCGCTTATGGCGCAAAGAAGCCAAACAGAAAGAAATAAAATTAGCAAAAAAGAATAAAAGAGGAATGTCAATGGTACAAGCTGCCATTGCATACAGAGATAACGAGGAAGAGCAGGAAAGCGAACAAACACTTAGGAGAAAGAAACTAGCGGTAGATACATGTTACCCAATGCTACCAAATAAGGGACAAGGTCAAGAGGAAAGATCCGAGAAAGATCCATTAATGTCCCACTTATTAAATTCGCCACCACCCTATGCACAAAATGCCACAGCACCTCCGCAACCTTTAGTTGCACCTCTAGTAGCTGTTATACCGGCTCCTTCACAGCACCCACCAGCTGTTCTTCAGCTGGCTCCTGTTTCTCTGGTGCAGCCTCCTCAAGGCTCACCGATCACATCTACTTCTCCTACTGTTCCTTCTACAACTTCGCCTAACGCACCTTCTATTTTCCCTGATACTCGTTCTACGAATGTTTCTGTTTCTGCTCTGCGTGACTCTGTTCTGCCACCAGTTCTTCCTCCACTTTCGCCTTCCGTCTGGCATAAAATGGCCAGCATTGTTACTAACTTTCCTTCACCACTTTTTCGGTCGCCTAAAACGACCCCTAATACGGAACGAAGACAATTATGAAGCCAAATGCCTGATTATCAGGAAAGGGAGTCATTGAATAAGTTAGCACGGAATTGGGTTATGGATACAGCGAGATATGATGTAGAGTCTGTCATGAACGTCTTCCGTCAATGGGATGAACCAACGCAAAGATACGTCTTTGAGCAGATGTGTGTTTTTCTGTGTGAGGATTTGGAAGATAATGGTCAGAAGAGCAACCAGCAAGAGTTGTGTAGTGTACGATTTATATTTGGGGAGGGTATGATCATAGGTCCCGATGTTGAAAAAGCAGTTGAGATATTATTATCACATCGAAGTACGGGTGGTAATTCTGGGTCATCCTCTGAATGTGGTACATCTGGTAGGAAAAGAGTGAGACAGTACCCCATGAGAGAGGTTCCTCCGGTTTGGAGGGAAGGCGATGCAAATGCAGTACCGCCGATTCCGCCTCATTTCCAGTGTGTATGGGTACATGTCCCCTGGAAAAGATCCGAAGTTTTAGCACTCAAGCAGACACTACCCGATCCCCGTAAAAACCCGACTGGGTATTATAAGGAGTTGTCGCAAACTGCAAGCTCATGTATAATGAATTTAGCGGATATAGACATGTTGTTTGGGAACGTTGTTCCACATCCTTTATGGAGTAAAATCCGTCATACGGATCATGACCAAGAATTAGGTGACTCGTGGGCGAACATTACAACTACAGATGCGAGACAAGTCGGTGGTTTTAAACCTGAGCCGTTAATAGCTGAACTTCCCGGTAGAATTATAGCGTACATGAAGACAATAATGCCTGAAGTACGCGTAAACTGGGACAAGCTCTCTGCGTGCAAGCAAAAGAAAGATGAGAATGTGTCTGACTTTTTCACGAGATTTGAGGAAACTTTCACCGACCATAGTGGTCAGGATATGGCTACCGAGGGTGGCCAAAGATTGTTCGTAGACAAATTTGTACATAATTTGCTTCCTGAACTGTGTGCTAAACTAAAAGATTCAGAAAGTGCTTGGGCTGTCTCTACGTCAGCGCAGATTTTAGCAACAGCCCAGTACTATGAAAATAGGCGCAAAGACGAGTTAGACAAGGCAGACAAAAAGACGAAAGATTTAAAAACTAAAGTTCTTCTCCAGCAGGCCTATCCGCCTCGTACGGCTAATCAGCCCAATCACCAGCAACAACAGCAGTATTCGAGAAACGCGCAAGGAAACGAGTTTTCCCATCAGCGTGTTCCGTATGGCCCGAATCAGTGTGCGTATTGCAAGGAAGAGGGTCACTTCAAAGGTAATTGTCCGGCTCTTGCGCGACGCTTGAACGGTGTTTCAGGTGTAAGGGGAAGAGGTGTTCAACATGCCCCTAGAGGTAGGGGCCGTGGAAATTTCTCCCAGAACACAGCTTCTTTTCCACCTCAGAATTCCATGAATAGCTTTGACCAACAGAATAATGCATCGTCTAAGTCAGCTCAGTACTATGCTGACGACTATTACACCGAACACGAAAATGAGGGTAACGATTGCTAGGACAGCCATGGACAAAGAGAGGGAGTTGTTTCAGTTCCAGTAGATCAGAATGGACCTTATGTCGAGGTAATTACATCAGGAGTGTCAGAGCCATTTCTGCTGGATACTGGTGCTACAAAAAGTTCTATTATGCACTCGAAACTTCCTGGCGCACCTTTGTCTGGCGAAATGAATGTCTCAGTAGGTTTCTCTGGCACCCCTGTTAGAAACCCGATCTCTAGTCCTATATCACTTTCTGTTGGCCCATGCGAGTTGGAAGCACCCCTCATTCTTACGACAGGTTGCGGTGAAAATTTGTTAGGTTTGGATTTGCTAAAAAGGTTATATGCGACTCTATACTGTTCCCCCTTGGGAGTACAACTTACTTTAGGTAAGAAAGTCATTTCTCCAATGTATTTGTCGAAGGAAAATATTCCAACTGAATTGTTATCACTTCCTGATATCCTTTGGGCTAATGGTTCTAATGATGTCGGTCGTTTGGAGATAGCACCGTATGTCATAACTTTGAAAGCCAACGTTAGGTTGCCACGTATTCCCCAATACAAAATATCTAGCGAATGCGAAAAGGCGTTGTTAACGATCGTTTATGATCTGATCGATAAAGATGTTATCGAGGAAACAACAGGTAACGTTTGTAACAGTCCAGTTTTGCCAGTCTTAAAACGTACTGATCCTTCACAGCCCCCTGTGTATAGGTTTGTAATCGACCTCAGAGAAGTAAATAAGGTAGTTATCCCACAGTTTCCAGTTGTCCCCGACATTACTGCTTTATTGACAATGGTTCCAGCTTCAGCAGCTTGGTTCTCGGTGATTGACCTGAAGAACGCTTTCTTCAGCATCCCGATTGCTGAAGAGAGTAGAGACATTTTCGGCTTCAATTTAGGAGGACGAAGCTTCCGCTTCAAGTGCGCTCCTCAAGGCTACTGCGAAAGCCCATCAATATTCAGTCAGGCTCTGAAAACACAACTAGACACAATTGTGCTACCAGATGGGTCAACTTTGATTCAGTACGTAGACGATCTGCTGATCGCTGCAGACACTGAAGAAATTTGCAAGCAAGCCACGTTGTCATTATTGCATCACTTATGTGACATGAAGCACAAAGTATCTCTTTCCAAACTACAATTTTGTCGACAAGACGTAACCTACTTAGGTCACATCTTATCGAAGGAGGGAAGGAGACTGACACCAGAAAGAATACAGGCAATCGCAGAACTAAGTGCCCCAAGGACACAGAGAGAGGTTCGAGCCTTCTTGGGCATTACATCGTACTGTAGACAATGGATACCGAATTTCTCACTACTAGCTAAACCCTTGCTGGCACTACTCTGCAAAGACACGCCCAATCCTATGCCCTGGTCTGAAGATTGTCAGACGAGTTTCCACGAGTTGCGTGATGCATTATGTTCGGCTCCTGTGTTGGGAAACCCCAACTACAGTAAGCCTTTTACATTATATGTCCACGAAAAGGAAGGTTGTGCATTATCAGTCTTAACGCAATACTTTGGGGACAAACAGCGCCCATGCGCGTATTTTTCGGCAACTCTAGATCCTGTGGCTAAAGCCCTTCCAAGTTGTCTGAGAGCAACCGCCGCAGCAGCTGTCTGCATTTGACAGTCTGCTGGATTAGTCATGAATAATACTCTGATCGTTATGGTTCCGCATGCAGTAGACATTTTGCTAAATAGGACAAAGACACAACACCTCACTAGCGGTCGACTATCCAGTTACGAACTTACACTGCTAGCAAGTCACAGCCACATAAAGAGGTGTGATACACTCAACCCCGCTACGCTACTTCCCATCCCGACAGAAACAGACACAGACAAGATTGATAACCATGACTGCTGCTTTAGGACAGAAGAAGAGACAAAAGGGAGAGTAGACTTACAGGACACTCCCCTTCCTGAATGCAACGATACTTTATGGGTTGATGGTTCATGCTTCAAGTTGCCGAATGGTGATACGACTACAGCATATGCCGTAACGACATTACACACCATTATAGAGACCGCGCATATTTCCCACAATTCTGCGCAAGCCGCAGAACTTATTGCACTCACCAGAGCATGTGTGTTGGCGAAAGGAAAACGAGTGAATGTGTACACTGACAGCCAATACGCCTTTGGTGTGGCTCAGAGTTTTGGGAGATTGTGGCGTGAACGTGGGTTCTTTACGTCACATGGTGCAAAGATACAACATGGTCAGCTAGTTAATGAGCTCCTTGAGTCACTGACCTTGCCACTACAAGTTGCCATCATAAAATGCAGTGCACACAAAAAGATTCAGGATGATGTTGGCCGCGGGAATGCATTTGCAGACGAGGTTGCGAAAGAAACTGCAAGGAACACAATGAGTCGGATGTATGTGGTGGGTCCCGCTAGATGGATTGCTGATGTGGGAATGTGTGAGGACACCATTGAAAGCGTGAGATCGATACAAGCCGAGGCCACTGAGAACGAGGTGAATGAATGGAGAGAAAGCACAGGTAGATTAGATGCGAATGGTTGTTGGGTCGAACTATCAGAACACCAGCGATGGCTATTACCTAATGCATACGTACTTGCAGTAGCAACGATGGCTCACGGAATTGCGCACATCAGTTCGAAAGGAATATGTAAACTATTGGCCCCAGTATGGCAGAATAGTAATATCCCAAAATATGCAGAGAATGTGGTCAGAAAGTGTATGGTGTGTTTGAAGTACAATCCCGGTAGGGGAGCCCCAACTCCAGCTGGTCATTTTGCGCCTCCAACGTACCCGTTCGAGGTTTTGCAGCTCGATTTCATCCACATGGAGAGGTGCAACAGTCTGAAGTATGTGCTCGTCGTTGTTTGCGCCTTCTCCAGGTGGGTGGAAGCGTACCCCCTTAAGGACAATACCGCCTTATCAACTGCCAAAGCCCTTGTCAAAGAGTTCTTCCCGAGATTCGGTATGCCTAGAATTGTCTGGAGTGATAACGGAAGTGAATTCGTAGGATGCGTGATGAAGAGAGTGTGTGAGTGTCTAGGCATACACCAAAAATTCCACGCTGCAAATCACCCCCAATCGGCTGGATTAGTAGAGTGCTACAATGGCACTTTAAAACTCAAACTAGCCAAGATCCAAGCCAGTACAGGTCTTAAATGGCCCGACGCCTTGCCTCTAGCACTCTTGTCAACCAGAATGACTGTGCATTCCAGATTAGGACTTAGCCCCCACGAGATAGTGTTTGGCCGCCCAGCCAACGTCTGGGGCGTGCCAAGACCAAAGAAACTCAGTGAAATAGAACACCCCGTACTGCTTGACTATTTGTGCGAATTGACAACTAAATTGCGTGTTTTACACCAACAGGTTCACAGTTCCTCTCCGCCAGCCTCTGACGATCCAGGCCACCTCATCGAACCAGGCACGTGGGTCCTGGTGCGGAATTTCCAGCGCACCAACAACGGACAGCCGAGGTGGACCGGACCGCACCTGGTGCTTCTTTCAACGAGATCAGCTGTTCGGGTGGAAGGCAAAAAGAACTGGGTACATGGGACCCATTGCAAACGGGTCCCTCTACCCCTTCCATACGACCGGTGGGTCAATAAAGGACTTGCCGACTCCGAGACAGAATCCGTACCTCGCTTCATCCCTTTCAGCGATGCACGTTTGAAAGAAACTAGTACCGAAAAGGAGAGTGATCATATTTTACAAGGACTTGTGTCACCGTCTATGCAATTGGACACTACCGAACCTGAGACATTGTTTGAAGACCACACCGTACCTGGGAAACGACGGTACAACCTAAGGTCTAGACAAAGAGACTAATAAAAATGCAAACTAATGTGAATCTCTTTTCCCCTAAGAACTATTTTCGATTTTTCAGCTCTCTCGTCCCAGGGAACTTGCTCATTTTTGATTTTCGAACCGCCATCCGGTTCTGCTGCTAGGGTCGCGGTTGAAGTCTGGGGAGTGCAACTGGGGAAGTTTTAGGTCCACGGTTCTGGTTGGTCCACGGGAGTTACCCCGGACTGAACAGAGCGCGCTCCCTGGCAGAATCAATCTACCACCGCGGGCAGCAACTAGAGGATGGAGTTTCCTAGGGTAAAGAGACCTATCAGACTCACGAACTTTGAAAAACAGTTATGCACGATACTGTCCAAAAGAAGATTCCTGATGATATGTGTTTTAATGTTATGTAGCATAGTTGTGTTTTTGACTGGTTATACTCTATTCGTATTTAAAGTTACCTTTTCGAATGACACCCAGCCACCACCTCCTCCTACTATTTCTCCACACTACTTTCACCCTCTACCTGAACACGAGTCTGCCCGAAGACTCGAATTTGTAAATAACTCTTTCATTCAACTTCTACACCAACACCAGTCCATAATGAACACCTCGAACTGTTGGATATGCGGACTCATGCCACACACCACCGATAAGGGGATCCCATACTTCATTCTGCCATTCAGTTATTATGGCTCTCTGTGGGCTTTCCAGACCATGTTCCTATTCGCCCTAGAACCATACCCGACCCGTTCCACTGAGAGCGATTCCAGTAACAAGGCACTAATTGCAGGGATAAGAAATATGAGTAGGGATATCGACACATATCTGACAATCCCCAAAGATGAACTCAGTCCCTACACCCGTTGGAACGTGACCAAACATGGGGTTTACCTGATCAAGAGCCAGGCAGCAAAGAAATCCCGCCCAGTTTGGGTAGTGCCCCACCGAGGTCATTTATGTTTACAGGGTATTGGTAGGGATCCCACAGCACAGTTAGGAAAGAACAGTTGCACAGAAACATATGTGTTCGCTTCCCGAACTTCCCCTATACTCTTAGCAGCCAAAGGCACGTATTTCGTCTGCCACGACCAAGCCTACACGTGGTTGCCCCCTGACTTCTCAGGTACATGTTTCATCTCATTTCTGCTGCCTCCCACCTACACGGCCAGAGCAGATTACCATCGGACAAGGACAGCTAGGGGTGTCGTGAGTAAAGACGACACCACGGGTCAGGAATTCGCTGACTTCGCCAAAGGTTTTCTGCCATTTTGGGGTCCCATGGTGAACAGCAGGAATATTCGTCAGTTATCGAGGATAGTTGAATCCGCCGTGATTACAACGGCCGGAGCCCTTGGCAATTTGACAACCGAGTTTCAGTCGGATCGACTTATGACCCTTCAGAACCGAATTGCCCTAGATATCATACTCGCCGATCGTGGCGGTGTGTGTAGAGTCATCCAATCCAGTTGTTGCATATTCATCCCTGATAATGCGCCGACAGTATACCAGGCCATCTCTAAACTACATGAAATATCTGGTTCCCTTCACGTTGAGAAAGGGGATTGGTCCTTGCTGGGGTGGTTCTGGGAACTGATCACCGGCTGGGGATGGAAAACACTGATCTTCATTGGGATGATCTTAGCACTTCTGTTCATGTTTTGCCTGTGTGTACAGTGCGCTCCTGCACTATGTGGCCTCTGTGCTACTTCGTGTGTACGGAAGCCTGTGTCAAGGGACGAACGGAGTAACAGAATGATGCTACAGCAGCATCTCCGCAAATTTCTTCATACCGATTTGGACTCAGATTAACGTGAGTTATTGCCTTAACATAAGGGCAAAAGGAGGGGCTGTGGTTCTGAAAATCTGGACCCTGTTGTTATCCCGATATCGAGGTCCAATACCCGTGTCACAAAACATCAACATACCATGACGAATTTAGTATCGACGAACCGATAATGACTAGGACATCATCCCTATGCATTTGCGTCATGATCGGAGGTTGCCAACGCCCCTAAATCATAGTTTCCGTTCCGACCCTTTAAACTCCATTTTGTAAGCGGCATCCATCTTGTGCCTTGCCCTCATGATAAGTCAATTAAAGGTCGAGCTTGATCCAAAAGGACAGGTCCACCTTCCCTGACTTCCCCCTGACCTGTCCCAACTGACTCCACTGCCTTCAGCCAGACCTGTTTGGGCAGCTCCTCGCCCAGTGGCCGAACACGATAACATCTATGCATAACATTCCACAAACCATTCACTACATACAGACCATGCTTTCTGCAAACATGCACCTGTCCACGTTCCTTTTTTATGGCCAGTTTTATGACTAGGAGGTGCCTTTTTTTATTGAGGTTTCATCGATATCTGATGGGAGTTCCGGGCCTAACTGGGTAATCTATCAACGAACTGGACATCTAAAATGTGGGCTTGCTTACATGACTTCGCTCTTTGTATTATTGTAGAAATATGTGTATAGCCATATCATAAACTCAAGAATTCTTGCTCGAAGCTATTATGTTTGTATATAAGGAGAAGGCTGGTTCTGTAAAAACGAACAGTCTCCCAAGAACCTACTATCCGTGTGGTGTACTTCTGGGACACGTGTTACTTGATAGCTACCAATAAAACTTGATCTTTGACTGCGACTAGAAGACTCCGTGTTTCTGTGGTCCGGAACAAGGGAGAACTCAGAGGTCTTCGGGTGTTATCCCCTGGCACCAACGGGTTCCTAAAAACCCGTTACCTCAGAAGCCTCTGGTCGGTAGCTACAATGCAGTCTCTGATCAATGTTCAGTGCAGCGCAAAGCATTTTCACAATTTCGCTATTGAAATGCTTTCCTCTGTCCGATTCCAAAGAGGTTGGAACCCCAAAACGTGGCACCAGCTCCCTCAACAATAACTTTGCTACTGTGAGTGTATCGCACCTACGAGTTGGATATGCCTCAACCCACCTGGAAAACACACACACGATCAGCAAGACATACCGGAGGTGATTACACCTCGGCATCTCAATGAAATCCAGTTGCATCCTATAGAAAGGTCCGCCGGACCTCCCAATGTGACTCATTGTGACTGGTGTTCTTTTTCCAACGTTCATTTGTTGACATGTGACACACCTCTGACATACTGCTTCCGCAGCCGTTCGGAATTTCGGATTGTACCACGTTTGTCTGAACACACGCATCATCGCATCTCTTCCCAGATGTACAGGACCATGTATCTGTCGTGCCATTGGACTCACTAGTTCATTTGGCAACACCGCTCTCCCATAAGCTGAAACCCACAAGTCCAACTCACCTTTGACACAACCAGCCATCCCCCACACTCTTTTCTCATAGTCTGACGCCTGCTCCTGCATGCTCTTCAACTCTTCCCATGTATCGGCCACCTCAAGCATCATGCTTAACTCGGTCCTTTCTTGTGCCCCTTCGACCCTTTGTTCAGTAAATGAGTATCCCTGCTTGGCACAGTAACGTGCAACTTCATCAGCATAACGATTACCCATGGACACAAAATCAGTACCCTTGGTATGGGCGGTGCATTTTACAACAGCTATCTCTGCTGGACCCTGCAAAGCCTCCAGCAGTAATCTGATAAATTCTCCATTCCTGATAGGGGAACCCGATGATGTCATGTAACCCCTTTGAGACCACAACTGACCGAAGTCATGAACCACACCGAACCCATATTGGCTGTCAGTATATATGGTGATCCGAATCTTGTTGGCTGCCAAACAGACACGCGTCAACGCAATTATCTCGGCTACCTGAGCGGAGTGTACTCCTTCCAGGCAGGCCGCTTCGACTATTCCAGAAATAGTACAGACAGCAAAGGCTGCTCTCAACTGACCAGTATTGTCCCTTACACATGAGCCATCAACAAAGTAAATTTCATCAGGGTCCACCAGTGGCTCATCAACAATATCCGGTCTGGGTTTGGTGCATAGTTCAATCACATCAAGACAATCATGGTCTTCCCAATCATCATCTAAATCATTTGGTAATGGCATCAAAGTAGCAGGATTCAAGACCGAGCACCTCCTAAGGGTCACATTCTCCGCAGCAAGTATAACCTGCTCGTAGCGTGTGAGCCTAGTGTTTGTCAAGTGCTGCGTCTTGGTCCTGGTCATCAACAATTCCACTGAATGAGGCACATGTACTGTCAGTGAATGACCCATCACAGTGCTTTCACACCTTTCAATGCTGACACCTGTTGCGGCAACGGATTTAAGACATCCGGGCAACGCTGCGGCTACTGGATCTAAGGTAGCCGAGAAGTAAGCAACTGGTCTACAGACTCCTCCATGGTCTTGTACCAAGACTGCCAAAGCACACCCCTCCCTCTCACAACAGAACAGTGAAAATGGTTTGGTGTAATCGGGCATTCCCAGAGCCGGAGCGCGACACAAGTCCTCTCGCAGCTCAAGGAAAGCCATCATACAGTCTTTGTCCCATGGTACCGGATCACTTACAACCTTGTCCGTCAGTTTCTGCAATGGTTTCGCTTTCAGGGAAAAGTTGACAATCCACTGGCGACAGTAGCCAACCATGCCCAGGAACATCCTAACCTCTCTCTGTGTCGAAGGCCCCATCATTCTCATGATCGCCTCAATCCTGTCAGGTGACACTTTCCTCTTTCCCTTCTCTATCCTGTGACCCAGATACTGTACCTCAGGCAAACAGTACTGTAACTTGTTGGGAGATACCTTGTGTCCATTCTCTGCCAAATGATTCAACAAAGCAACAGTGTCAATTCTACAAGCATCTTCTGTCTCTGACGCAACAAGGAGGTCGTCTATGTACTGTACGAGAACAGAGTACCAGACTCTCAAGGTTTCTTTTCAGCAACTGATTAAAGATCGATGGACTCTCAGTATACCCTTGAGGGATACGACACCATGTTAGGACGCGATTCTCCAGCTTAAACGCAAAAAGAAATTGGCTCTCCTCATGTAGAGGAATCGAAAAGAAAGCCTGGCACAGATCAATCACAGAAAACCATTCAGCCTGGAACGGTATCTGGAACAGTATCACTGATGGATTCGGTACCACTGGACAGCATGGAACAACTATGTTGTTCACCTTTCGCAGGTCCTGCACAATCCTGAACTTCCCGCTAGGCTTCTGCAACCCCATAATCGGGGAATTGCATGGACTGCCCATGACTTCTTTCAGAATTCCCTGTCTAATCATGGATTCAATCGCAGGTTTTATTCCTGCAATAGTTTCCGGAGTCAACTTGTATTGGGGTGATCTTGGGTAATCAACGTTCGGTCTTACTTGAATCTTAACTGGCTCTACTCCTTTGATCAAACCAATCTCCTCTCCTGTAAAGTCCCACACTTCTTGTGAGACCGCATGCCTCAAATCCCAAGGGAGTTCCTCCACAGTTAAAGCAGGATACAATTCTGTGCACACATGTGTATTTGCGACCTTAAAGGCAGCATCATCATCTGCAACTCCACTCCCCTCGGGGTACAGTAGATAGTACACTTGAGTTTACACAGGAGGTCTCTCCCTAACAGACACACTGTACTGGAATCGCACACTACGAATTGGTGGTTGTCCCTGAAACCTCCGATCTTCACTGGGACTGGTTCGGTCAGTGGGTTTGTCATCCTTCTGTTTGCAACGCCTACAACTTGGGTAAGTTGGGGACTATTGCAGACCGTACAGTAGAACGGGAAGCACCAGTATCTACCAAAAAAGTGGTGGGATGTCCATCTACATCAGCCTCTACGAATGGTCCCCTCTGATCTACCTCTCGAACTGCTCCGAGGGTACAGTCCTCTTCCCCACTCAGACACCGTCCTGTCACTGGGTCAAAGTAATAGTACTCGTCCCCCTCAACTATGAAAGGCATCTGCTTGTAAACCTTGTTCCCCACCGAAATCTTCGGTGGCTGGGGAACCGGAGCCCTAGGGGCTGAAGTCCCCCCTTTAGTCGTCCTGAACTTGGTTACTGTTACTTTCTGTTCCAGAGGGGCTTGAACCTCCTCCTCCTCTTCTTCCTGTCCTTGATTCTCCGGGTTATGGGGACAAGTGCGTCTCCAATGCCCGATTTCGTGACACTGATGGCACCTGGTCGTCTTTTTCAGGGTCGCCAGGTCTATCGTTGGTCTTGGGCCTTCCTCACCGTCTCTTTTCTGTCCCCCTGATTTTCTCCCTAGAGTTCCGCTGCCCGACTGACCCTGTCCTCCCGGTTGCATCTGCACTAACATCAGTTTATCCTTAAGCTTCTTTGTCTTAGAGTCTATCTCGTCACTGCAATACCTTGCATACCTCAAGATCTCGTCCAGGGGCTTGTTCTGCCAACAAATTAAATGTTGTTGTATCATGAGACAGATATCAGGTCTCAGTCCCAGAACAAACTTAGACACAAACTGTCCCATGTCCTTTGGATCCATCACATCCAATCCACTGTACTGTTTGAAAATCTGCAACAGTCGCTCATAATACTCGTGGACTGTCTCTTTCGGTTCCTGCCTAGTCCGATCTATCTTCACCCAGTCAATGTCCTGTGGGGGTACCTTTGTTTTCAACCACGTGATCGCCTGCTCATACTTTATCATCACTCTGGGTGAGGGTCCATTCGTGGTAGCATCTCGGTCTGGCTCCACTGTGGGCCATTCAACGCTGACCTTACATGCTATCCACAGTTCCCCTGGAACCACAATGTCAAACAAAGTGTTTAAATCAATCCACAGTACCTTTGAGATCTTAACAAACCTCTCTACCTGTTTGTACCATTCTACTGGGCTCTCGCGCAACTTCGGGAACGTGTTCGTAAAGGCAGCCAAATCTCCCCTGCTCCAGGGTACATGTACATATCCCCCGTGAGCCACCTCCCGCAAGGGGTACGCCTCCGCATGCATCAACCCTCCTTCCGGGGATGTCTCAATAGCACTTCTCCTAACACTCTTTTTCTTTGACCACCTTCCTTCCCATTTGTCTAATTGGGTCCAAGTTCGGAGTCCCACGACCAGTTCCCTGATGTGGGTTTTTAATCCGATCACCCTCTTCTCTTCTAGATCTTGGTCCGAGTACTGCAACCTATGGCCACCCTGTAATGCTTTCGTCCTGGTCAAATCCACCGCATACTTATTCGCTAATTCAGTCAGTTTCTCATGTGCTGTCCTGGCCCTTCGAGTAACATCTTTCGCCACAAACAACAGTTCGTCTGGTTCATAGAGTTCGATTCTCTCTAGTGGCAAGGTGCCTTCCACTATTTCCTCCACTTCTGATTTGAGTCTCAATACGTCAATCCTTCTTGCCTTTATTGCAGCCCTCAACGTACCTTGACTAGAAGTTCCATTAGAGTCCCTCCCACCACAGTCCTGACTCACTCGTCTGTCTTCTTCAGGTGTGTTATGGGGAACCCTTCGATTTTCCCAACTGTCGCGGTCCCATTCCCTTCTATTATCGCAAGGGGGGTGTTGGGATGCCCCCCTACTCTCCACACTCCCGCAATCCCATTCCTGCCTGCTGTCGCTAGTCGCGCAGTGAGACACCCCCCTGCTTTCCTGGTTTCCATTGTCAAAATCATTCCTCGACCTGTTGCTCTGGGTATCTACAATCGTTTCCCAAGTTCTCAACTCAGGCCTTAATTCTCTAATTGACTTTGGCCGTGGTCCTCTGAAGTCCATCGGTCCTCTCAAACCCCCCTGCTCTTCAGATGAGTCTGCCGATGCTGCCAAAGGGGTGCTCCTTTCTACAGGCCTTGGTAACTGGCTCCACCTGTCCGCTCTATTACTCCTTTCTTCACTGACACTTCTCTCTCTCTCTGTTTGTGGTGGACCCTCGCCTTGTGTCTGTTCTGGATTGTACACTGATACTATGGGACCTATTGTAACAGGTACCGTAAGAGCATCTGGCAGTCTCTGAGAGTCAACCCCCTCTTCGACCCGTACTTTTTGTACCGTAAATCTTCCCACTACTCTCGTCGTTGGGGAAGGTGGAGGTGCCCTCTCTCCCTCTACCGGGCTGGTTCTGTTCCCTGAGGAGCTCAAGCCGCTCTCAGTTGGGACACCACCGTCCGCGGCGGAGGCTTCCCTGCTCATGGCTGATGCTGACCCTCCCTCCACCTCTGGATTATATGGAGGTGGTCTTTCTGACAACAGTCTCTCTATCAGACTGTCATCCGTTTCACTGTCCTCATCTTCGGTATTCCTTCTCTGCGCATCCCCTGTGTTGACCAACAACGGGTACAACCTGTCCCCTTCGATGGTCTGCACTCTCCACCTCTTGGCCAGTGCATCCCATCTCGCATCTTGAACCGCCCTGACTGATCGTTTCACTCTTTCTTGTCTCCTATCTCTGTTTCTTTCGTGGGCTGCCCTGATCCACGCATTTAGCGCTTCAAACTGTGTTGGTCTAGGCAAAGGTCGCAACGCAGCCATAATCGCTTTTAGCTGATACAACACCTCTAATCTAAATGTTCCATATTTAGGAAAGGTCAATTCCTCGCTTCCATCTGTCATCTTACACCAATTCTCAAGCCACAATATGGTATGCAACCCAACATTCGTAGCCATATAATGGGCTGGGGTATCCTCAGGTGGAGCCTCTTCCCCACCCCGAGGTTCTAACTTCTTTTCGCCTTTGAAACAATTTCGCAACACTTTCAAGCATTTCATGATGAAACCCACAACGTTTCTTTGTTTACAGCGCTCTTTTACTTCGCGATGACAATCCACCAATCCCAGCGCGTCTCCACACTAACCGCCCTATCCCAGCGCGGCTCCTTCTGACGTCACTCTCCGCCGTTTCGCAGCAGTTCCCCTCCTTTCTCCGCTCGCCTCCCGGTCTCGCATGCGTCCCAATCATACACTGGAAATGATCACTTCCGACCAAGCAACCACTTCCTTGACTGTACGGCCAGTCTAACTGTAATTGTCATCGAACTGGCAAGTGTCTGTCCACCAAACGACCGGACACTCGCCACAACTGATAGGTTACAAACACGCGGCAACTTCTGACCAGCGTCCGTTACCCACACACTCACACATTCGTTCCCCCTATCTCGGTCCTTCGGGCGATCAATGGTACCTCATGACCCCCTTAACAATGGTCGACAATTACTATGGATGTTCGATACACCCGAACCACTTAAACTCCCTTTGAGCTTAAGATTTTCACTGGTTGCGCGCGCTCACAACCTGCATTCCTTTCACACTACAGGCACTCAACTCCGCTCGACAATACAACACAACAATACAACATAACACCGCAATCTAACAACGCATGACCCTTTCCATACTCACTCTCTTACGAGCTGCTGCTTTCTGCCGCACCGTTACTCTCCATCAGTTTCCGTGGAACGCCATCCTCCGTCCGCGACTCTCTGGATTCTCGTCATCGGTTCTCTATGGGCCTCGGGGAAATCTCAACCTACTCTAGATTACCCTCACTCCAGAAGATAAACCATCCTACTCTGCTACCAATTGATAGGGCGGGATTTTCATTCTAGAGTCTGCTTACCCTTCTCCAGAATCCCGTCACAGGTCGACTGGACCTTTTTACCTGTCATAGAATGAATTAGGCAATCTATTCCACCAATGAGTCACTCAAATTTCAACAATTCCCATTCCTTTCCCCCAAAGAACCACTGACTAAGAACTAAGTTTGAAGCTTTATTACATAACCAAAAACAGCTGAAGGTATAAACACCTCAGCAAAAGATTCAGAAGATACACGGGCACTAATACAAACATAACTCTACTGAAAAGTCTCAGACGGCTTATGAATAATACAAGAATCAATTCGAGAATCATCAGGCTAATAAGGATTGCTATAACCTGAGTTCTAGTATGCATTGGAAAAGAGTATAATTCAAGTTAATCTGTCCCTACGCTATACTAAGTGACATCCCTCCTCAGTAATTAGCCCAACCTAAAAAGGTGTCAGCCGTGGTGACTTCCAAAGAAGTTCACTCACTTTCCTTCTTTCAGTCTAGAGATCCCTCAGTCATAGCTAAGCTCTCTGTCCACCAACCGCTCCCTCTCGCCTCTCTGTCCATCTGCTCTGCCTCCACCCTCGGGGTGCTGTCCCTAATACAAAACCCCACAATGCGGACGACACGCCTTCAGGTACGCCCCTCTCAAAGGTGTTGGTTTTCAGAAATTTCCATCATGGCAGGTCTCCATCCTTGTCCGTTAAAACGTCCTTGGGTCCCAGACTCTTCTTCGCTTCAAGTTGCTTCCTTGAATTCCTCAGCTACTCCTCCATGTCTGAGTCTAGCATCCTAACACTCTTACACTATGGGCCCTTCTACTTTACTGTCTACTTGGTCCGGCACCTGCAAAGGAATACATGTGAATCGGCTCACACATTCTTGAATGTTGCAATTTACTTTAGCTAAAGGCAGTTTTCGTCATAAAACATTTCTACGATTTAATGCTAAGCAAAACAATTTCAATCAGGCCTACACTATTTTCATGAACAGGGCTTCTGCTTGTTTATAGGCCCAACCTTCTAACATTGACATCTCTTTCGTTCTTTAAACCTCCATCTTTAAAGCAAATACATTTCTAATTCAACACCTTTATAACATATAATAGGTACTCTATGAACTTTAATAAAGTGGAACTGAGTACACAATGGTGATCTTACTAAAACACAACTCTTATTAGTGAAAGGCTTCACGTCTAACGACATTTCTATGTTAAAGCGGCATTATTGATTTTCAAAACTCTTAACATTAGCTCTACATGTAATTCTAATACCAAGTACATTAGTCCTCAGACCTATATTACATTTTGAACACGATTAATAACTAATTAATAATTTTTTTTTACGCTGTGAGGAAACCTGAGACCCGACACTTTGCCTCGAGCTTACTGTGGCCCTTATCATGGAGGCTACCACATCCGCTGTGTAACTGGATGGATTACGAGATCTGACGACTGTTTGTAACACTGTGATACACCGTGCTTCTAAATTTCTTGCCCTGACGAAGTTCACGTCTTGAACGAAACACGTTGGCTGAGGCTTTATGTTCATATGAAATTTTGATGAATTCCAATAAAAATAATTTCTTAAAGGAAGAAAAGTGACTGTGCTTCCTAATTGAACATTATTGACTTACGGTAGTGCACCACTCCACCCAGTTTCAAAGTTTGTTTTCCGAGTTCAGGATTGCATCTTTCAACGGCAGATGCAGGAGTAGATGTGGCACGCCATCCACCTAATTGGAACTTTTCGATACTTTTGGTTTACAACTGAGGTTTGTGCGGCACGTGGAGTCCGCCGTTGGTTCTTGTGTTTGTACGATTAATAAGTCCTCTATATATGCGGGTGTTAACTACTTGTACATATGATACACCCCTACAATTTTTCACTCTTATTTGACGCTCTCTCAGTTTTCTTATCTTTCTCTTCTTTATCTTTCCTCCCTTTCCTGTCCCTTGTTATTGGTCAAAGTCGGGAGATGAAAAGCCATGGTCCCAAAAATTGAATGCCGGTGCCCACCTGAAACCCCAGGAACACATTAAACGCTACTTTAAATGTATTGTTAAATGACGTTGCGAGTACCGAAAAGTCGAGCTTTCCCCCGCAGCCCTGTCCAAACTCTTTTTCATGCACTGAGTATTTTTAAATCGACTGTTTTGGAAAGTTGTCATGGCAAAAATCCCGGGTCGGTGACTGGTCTGTAGGTTATTACTCTTTCTCACTTAATGGAGGCACGCAGTCTTGGTTCACTCACTTGCCATGTTCCTGTTAGTGACACCTGTTGCTAAGTTGCAGTATCTGTGCTCCTACTGCTAAGCTGAACTGCCCCAACTTCCTTGCAGTCTCGCTATCTTCCCTGAGCTCGGTATTACAGTTATCTGCAGTATTTTCAGTCCTCTCTTTAGGTCTGGCATTAGCAAAGATCTTTTGATTTTTCTAAAATTATATGCATAATATACTTAGCTATAGAGACTGTCAGTTCGCCATCAATAGCTGTGTTACTCTTATCCTGGCTGGGAGTTGGTGTCAAGGGTGGAGGGAAAGCAGTACCCCTTGCATGTTGGCAATCATGGATTTGATTTCATTTTTTATAATTGATAACTGCACAGAACTGCAATGTTTAATATTGTTAAATGTGTTTAGAGCTGCCAATTTCACAGAATAATTATAAAAATAATGTTTTTATTCTAAGGGGCCCCATTAATTATTTTTATGAATGGTGAAGTTGATAACCAGATGCAAAACCACATTTGCAAAGCCACTGGGTGTGACAAATCGTACAATGCAAACCAGATTAACATTAGCAAATTTAGACTCGGACAACGAATAAGGTTATTCCTGTGTAGAACGAAGTATAAAACAAGAATACCAGACATGTTCTAGTTTGATATATTGAGGAATGGATGCGTCTTAACAGGCCTAGGTCTCATGGAAGAGAGAGCTATCCAGTACATGGGGGGTCTTCGTTTATTGTTAGAAAACCCTTAGCGAGACACTAGCAGTCCATGTCTCACAGATATGAAAACTAAAACATTTCCAGTAATTTTTAGTTTATTTTTTTCTTTATTTTTTGAACCATAATACACAGTTTAATCAAATCTTAATTTCTCTTGATAAATGTAACCCTACTGCTTGCTCATTTCTAAACGTGGAATAATTGTTTGTACTATGCATTACAGAACAAGCATTGGCATTGCCAATAGGTCTAGCTTTAAAGTGATGTTGTATGGTATTGTGAAGCATTACAAGTAAACAGCATGGTAATGAATATGTATTTGTATGGAATCAAAGAACTGTAGAAGAATAATCGTGTAGGTTAAAATGTCAGGTCACAGTTGCACTGTCGAGCCAGATCTAAAAATCCATGTAGGTTAATGGCGATTATTAGTCTCTAAGATGCAGCATGTTCCCAGGGCAGGAGTCAGGGTACACTGCGTCCACCCACTATTTTGACTGGGTGGACGCCGTCCATCCTGCCAAGAAGTTGGGCCCTTCAGAATTATGTTGAACTTGTCCCAGTGTAATTTTCAGTTACTGGGGCATGTTCAGCCGCTCCTGCACGTTGTCTGCTTTCCATTCCCAGAAGCAACTTGCAGCCGACCGGGGGTTTTTTTTTCACCTCCAGCTGGGCCAAAGACAAAGGCAGAAGTTAAGAGGCCATCAGGCCTCCTTTTGATCGAGTATTGGACTGGAGGCGGCCTGAAACCTCACACTTACATGCAAATGCAATGGCAAGGAAACAAAAGCACACAGCTTGTTATCTCTTCACAGGAACTGGGGAGAGGAGTTGGCCTACTGGGTAAGGCGCTCGATCTCGGACCTGGGGATCTGGGTTCGAGTCTCGGTAACGACGCCAAAAAACCTCCTGTGATTCTGGGCAAATCACTTAATCTCCCCGTGCCTAAAAAATGAAAGTGTGTGTCCTCATGTAAAACTGGTCTTGTGCTATGTAAAGCGCTCTGATACCTGATTCGGTTTGGGTCTAGTTGCGCTATATAAAACTCTACAAAAAAATTAAAAATAAATAAATGCTGTAATTTACTGTTGCAGGAGTTTGTACGAAGTGATCAAATGTATGTCTTCTCTCGTAAGCTGAAACTAATCTTTAATGTTTAAGATGTAATGCCAAAATTCATATGTTTAATAAAAAGAGTTATAACAAAAGAATAAGGGGCTTGTTAACCCTCAATGAGGGATTTCAACATTCACAGTTATTGATTTTATGTTTTTTTCAGCTACACTTGCCCTATTGATTATTTTCTTTAATGTTAGTGGAACAAATTTGAGTGATCACAATCCCATTTGTTTGTTTTTGAGCTCTGAGGGTGCGAATGTCATTTCCAGCTGGGCAATGGTAGGTTGAAACCAATTGACCAAGGTTGTTGATCGAAGTGGAATAAGGTTATTCCTGACAATTTTCTTACTAAGTTGATTATTAGTTGTGATCCCAGGTTTGAGGTTTGTCTCTGGGAGGGCAACAAATGTATTGATATACACTGGCTGCTTTTGGCAAGATCTGTTCCAAGTGTAATGAACATCTATCATCCCTCACAAATCTAATTTCATTCACAAAATGCAGATGGTTTGATAAAAACTGTCCCAGGGCTCACTGTGATTTACTAAAAGTCCTGGGAAATAAGCCCAAAGTAAGATCTGAGATCATGGCCTGCCGCCATAGTTATGAAGCAGTGATAAGCAAGCCTGAAGTCTCTGCCAAGAAAAACCTTGGAAGCTTAGGATCAGCTTATGCAGGCGAGTATTCTTTTGCATAGCTGGCTATTATGAGAGATAATTAATCATCTATTATTTGCTAAGGCTTGTTATGCTCACATACTACTGCTGAGATCTTGATTAAACACTGAAAGGTGTATGAGCTAAAGAAAATAATGCTGGATGATTGTTTCTCACCGCTATCACAGGGCTGTTTGCAGTGTTTTTCAGTTGGAGGAAGTTTCACAGACCTTCACTTGGTTATCAAGGAGTAAAGAACCTGACATTGACAAGGTTCGTTCAGATTTATATCAGTTGGAGCCACTCCTGTCGCCCCCTATTAACTTAAACTCTTAACGCTACCACCAGAAAAGGTATTCTCTTTTCTTGGTCCTGCGAATTCATTATTCCTGGGTTAAAAAAAAGGCACATGGGTGACCTCCTCTTTTATTGGCAGATTTTGCTTATTGATTCGGTGGAAAAAGTATTGGGGCAAAAGGTCTTGAGAGGATTTTCTAACTGGGAGGAAGATAACCATGCATTATCCAACATTCAGTATAGCTTTAGACCCAGCAGGCATAGGCTTGACGACGAATATTTAAACCTTTATATGATTATAAATGAATGCATTGTGGCTAAGCGTGGCTCTACATTTGGCCTTTATGGATATCACATCTGCATTTGATAGGGTAATGAGCGTTAAACTGAAATATCATATATTCTCCAGGAGTTGTTAAGAACATTGCATATTTTTTAGCAGATTTGCATAAGAACATGCCGACCTCAGTGAGGTATAGTCTAGAGCGTTTCTGCACTAATGCATTTGAGATAAAACGGGGGTAAGGCTTGGGTGCATTCCAGCCTTCTTTTTATTTACACACTCTATTCATTGATTGTCAGACACCTTGATAAGAGAGGGGGAGTTGGATGGCCCACAAGTAGATACCAAATCGATCCCATCATTACTCTATGCAGATGATGCGGTCTTGTTTGCTAGAACTAATTAGGCCTCCAGTACCTCCCCAACTCATTTGTGCAATTTATGGATAGTCTTGATTTATCAACAAACTATAGCAAGTGACATGTTATGGAAGCCATTGATCCTATACTAATAAAGTCAAGAAGGTTTGAAGTTGCAGGCTGTGAGAGAATTAAGGCTGTGACTTTTCTTCACCTAGACAGGCTGTTTGATTGTAATGATTCCTGATCTCTGCTTTTAACATCTAGAGAACATGTTTTAACCAGGTGTGTCTCCTTTGTTTTTTACTTTGCATCAATGTTAGGGAGCAAACCGAAAATTGCAGAGATAAGGATTTGCCAAGCCAAATGATTTCACTTAAGTATATGATAGTGATATCTGAGTATATATGAACACTAATGCAAAACAAGCTGTGTAAAACAATTTATTGAAACGCTTGTTGCCTGTCCCAAGAGTGTAGCTTTGTACATTGTACATGAAGAACTGGGAATTGTTTATAAATCAGACTAACTTGCTTTACATCACAGTTTAACTAAAGAAGGAAATTGAGTTAAATCAAGCAATTTTGAGAAATTGAATTACCCTTGAGGGGGCATGCAAGGTTCCTTGGTTGAGTTATGTGAAGACTTCTTAACTAGTTTTAGGTCTTCCTATACTGTTCTCCAACCCTGACTGCAATAAGAAATCTGATCTGAGATTGATAAATTTCAACATTTTGCCCCTTAAACATGTTACCGCAGCCACCATAAGCAGTTGTGTCATTTGTACCTGCATCATTCTACCCTATTAAACCATCTTTAAATCCCTTGATTAAACCTTGCCCCAGCCTTGGTTCAGGCCTCCTTGTTGGCTTCATTCCTCACTGATATAATTGCTCAGTTTTTCCCTTATGTATATGATGCCTTTGGTTTCGCTATGAACCCCAATGGGCTTACACCCGGTTTCTCTCACTTGCCATACTGTTGGCTTGGTCCCTCAGGGTCCCTGGCCCTCCCTAATGGCTCTGAGATATCACCCAAACTCTTGCAAGATGTTGGGAGGATCACAGTACCTACAGCCAATTTTGAAGAAGGCAGATATAAATACCAAACTCCATCCTCAAGGCTATGCTTTGCATCCTGAAATCCTTAGGGGAAGGATCTCCTTCCTTGTGCAGCAACGTACCTGGTGTATCCTGCATCCTGCACTGGAACCTGCATCCTTGACTGCAAGCAGATTCCCTTCAGGCGCACCTTAAATCCTTGTGATTGCCTCCTTTCAACCAATCTGAAAAGAGAAGGAGAATAGAGAACATCAACCTTCTAGCCAGGTCAGAGCACTAACAAATAAGCTTGTAAAAAGGCGACACCATAGAACTTTGACAGCACCCCACTCCCTCCCACAAGGAAGCAGAAGAAATTTCTGGGAACATTGAAAAGGCTTGCAGATAGTGAATCAGAAAGTATTTAACAAGACTTTATTGTTTGTGCTTTATTGAGCAGTGAGTAATACGAGACTTAATACTCTCCTTGTATAACTGACCTAGGATGGAGCATACTAGCCAAGAGCTTTTGAGTTGTGACAAAAACAGATCCTCAAATCGAAAGAACTTCCTTTATGAACGTGCTGTTAACTTCAATGGTAGAATTGATGTAATACCTTTTGTTGTTAACACCATTGACAGTGATTTGCCTTGATAACATGTCTTGTTTAAACGTTCAGGAAAACTCATTCTGAGCAGGTAAGGAGCTGTGTTAATCCAGTCTGCCCAACACTAGAACCTGAAGATCCATTTCCAGACTAGAGGACCTCTTCTCTCTCTTTCTCATTCCCAACCCCACATTCCTTAAGGAACACCTGCCAACACTGGATACTGTAATTCATGTTGAGAGCTGTTCATTGAGGAGTGGGTGGAAAGGCATCGCTCCTGTGTAAGGCCTGTGGTTTACACGTTAGTGTTAAGCATACCAAAAGGGATATTATAGAGAGTATTGAGTTCATTAAATCATGGTATGTGCCTATATTTTAGTGAAAACATCTCTTTATAGTGAACCCTACCTGTCTTTTGTAACCAATATAGATCATTATTTTCTGTTAACAATATTTAGATTAAAGTTGATGCACTGTTTACTCACTGTTCCTAGAAGTTAGCATTCAGTCAGTAGTTTGGGGCTATGTGGCTGTGATTTTGCCTCTATTTTGTGGATTGTATGTGCATATTTGTAAAAAGTAGATGTTACCTCTGCTAAATGGCTTGAATTTTACAGATGTTTTCAAATTAAACCTGTTTTTTAAAAATGGTGATGTTAAAAAACGATCCTTCAAGCATTTGTATGGACTGAATGTGTTGTAATTTGTTTTTTTTATGAGTAACTTTTAGTCAAAATAAAGAATTATGATGATGATAAATTGGATTTTTAATTTAAGTGAAAAATAGTCTTTGATGGACTATCCTCGCTGTTTCCTGTGAAAAGTTGGAGATTATGGTTTATAATCTGTACTTTACATTTTCTAAGATACAGCTACAGCCTTGCTAGTGAAAATAGCTTTTGGGGGCTAGTCACTGGAGGAACATGATAACTGTAAATAAGAACATGTTCCATTTTGAAATAACAGGCACCTTACTTTATGTGCAACAAGGATTACGTAGAGGTGACCTACTAATATTTAAAACTATGGTTTCCTACCTTTCATAAAAGATTAGTTTGACAGGTTTGACAGCCGGTTTTTAGACTGGCACAGCCAGGCTACATATGGTAGGTCTGACGCTATGTATTACAGATTCACTCTATAGATAGCACAAAAGGTGCTGCAGCCCACTGGTGGCATTTACCTTCCTAGCCGAGGGAGCATTTTCTACACTACATATTTTGGACCTGTAGGCAACTTAAATATGTCTCTAGGGAATAAGCCTATTAACGATGTTTAAACATGTAGAAAAGGACTTTAGCCCTGTTTAGCTGGGATAATATCCACCAAGCTGGCTCACCCAAGGTGAGAGTGTGAATTCATAACATATATGCCTTAGTGATTGCTTATATACTATGAGAATCCAAATCCACATATTTGCCTCAGCATGTTCTGACATATTTTATTAATCAATTGCAATTGTATTTTTGTTCCTGCTTGATGCCCATTACAGCCCTAGCATTATTGAACTTTCACACACATTTAAAAGGAGTTTCCATCTTGTTACCTTGTTTTGTACACAGCATATTTTAGCTGAACTGTTCTAGTAAGCATAGTCTTGTTCAGAAGTTGGTACATCAAAGCGAGGATTTCAGAAAGTAGTAGGATCATACTTTTGTTCATGAAACACATTTTCTTCTCAAGAACTTTTTGCATTGTTCACATGAGAAGAGCCCATCATCTGCTCATTGGTGCCTATTTGTAGGTTTCTATTTATCACATGTTCCCACTTCCATTCACCTACATTGAGAAAAAGTGTATAAATGTAGTATCAAAATATATGTATTTTATCATTACAATTTCCAACTATAAGGAGGTAAAGGTCCGGTCCCTTGATGTTGTGATTGCCTTGCTTAATGTGAATGGTTGATGGCTATTTTTGCATTAAATACATGTTTGACTTCTATGCCCTATCCTGAGAGCCTGTTTTCATTTTCAGTAGTCACTACCAAGGCATAATGTGGTCCCGGATCACCTCAGGACGCTTCTGTGACAAAAGGAAAAACAATGTGTTTAACAAAAAAGGGTACAAGTCTTACAATAGACTTCCTGTAATGATCCAGCAAGCAGCTGTAAGCCTAGATTATATTCGTAAAGAACAATCTAGAGAATCGGCAGCCTTCAGTGCAAGCAGGTGCCCTTCTTGTCTTTATCTGTTCAAAGTCTGTTTACCGTTCTTAAGTCAATAGAAAGTGTTTCCCCATGGAAACTCATTTCAGGAAATTATTAATACGACTGATGCAGAAGATCATGCAGAAAAAATACAGAACAGGTGATAGAAGCAAAAATCCACATTGCAAGAGACATTAAACTGTATGGAGCATCCACTTTCATAAAGTCTGAATAGAAAGTAAAATCATGGACAGTATTTGGATGTACTTGAAAGCCAGTGAAGCACTGATGTTTCAGCGATGCTCTAAATCATGGTAACAAATTGCAGCCTATCTTACATACCTGTCTTAATCTTCAATGGAAATCCTTTGTACTCTCACACGCGTGCACGTATATGCACATTCTTACGCAGATTCACTTGCAGACATTCAACTACTAGAATGCATGCACACACACACACATTTGCTGTCGCATCACACAACCATTCGCCTTGATAATGTCATTCAGTCACTTCACTCACCTTTTTACACAGTGCATGCACACTTTAAAATCCACACATACACTAAAAGTACATGATATGCATGTATGTCAGAAAGTGAGTGTGTGTAGTAGTATGTAGATTCATGAGTGAGTGTGTAAGTATGTGTGTGAGACTGTGGTTGCGTGATTGTGTGTGCCCGGCCTGGATATTTGTGTGTGTATACATCCAGTTGTTCATGATTTCTAGTGAGGGAAGTTCTTGAAACCATTGAGAGAATATTGCATGAAAAGGGATTTCCCCAAACTGCTTGGAATGAGCTTCCCTTTCTCACATGCACATACAAGGGGCAGGGGCAAGCAATTGGCTAAAAGACCCTCCTAGGTGGTTGTAAGCCAGTGAGGTAACACCCCCCCCCTGTAGTACGTGTACATGTGTGTATGCATATGTGGATATATGTGCGGGCTGTATGTGTCTGTTTAGCGTATGTGGGGTTAGGGATGTGTAATGAGGTGGGTTGGCGAACCACAAAATATGCTGAGGGCTTAGACGGGATCACTGCAGGAAATTGCAGTTGCTTCATTACTAGAGGGACAACTGCGGAACATGCCATTTCTTTCAACCCTTGTGCATGACCAGGAAGGAATAAGGTCATGCCACATTTAAGCCGAAGCCTACCAGCCAGAACAGCTGTCTGGTTTGCTAACCACTTCTGGTGGGCATTCTGAAAGCTTTCCTGGAAATGCATTCCGCCCACTGCTGACCATTGGCTTTGTGGTTTGTAATTAAAAATTTCTTGCTTTCTATTTGCTGCCTCTATTTGGTTAAGGCTGTCCATCTTCAATTCATCAGTCTGGTAGAGCATCACTTGCTTACTGGACATTTCTGAGTGCTCGTTTTCCCTAAACAGGCCTTTAAATCTTGTCCCTATTTTGTCTCATCTGTTGTGCATTCACAGAGAGAGGTCAAATATCAGGATTTTGTCTTCCAGGGAGCTTGGTGTTTAGTTTTCTTTCACTGACTTCAAAGTGAGAGAATGTGTGTTATACTCGTGCTCTGAAAGGGAAAGGCTTTTTTTCTAGCACACAACAAAAATGTATTCTGCTGATATTTCAGAATATATCATAATTAGTGCTCCCGGTTTTATGGTATTTATTTTTGTGTCATTTCCATCTGTATTTATCCGTATATATTTTTTGTCAACTTTATCTGTATTTAGCCATATTTATTATGGGGTTCGTGAAAAAGTAAAGCTGAAACTGGTATATTTCCATATTTATTTAACCAATAAATAAACAGTCATGCTTGAGTGCCTGCCAGGTTTCAGTGATATGAACACCTACAGAAGATAAATCAATGCACTTATATACAACTATGCACATTTCATTATCAGCCTTGTGCATAGCTACTACTCTTTAAGCCTCTTTACTAGAATTACTTCCTTTTTTTACCTCCTCACCTATCAATCCACACAGTTATTGACCTGGCAGTCATGGCAAGGTGTATTTAGAATCACCTAATTTCTGTTTTTATCCACATTTAAAAATATATACAGACAAGAAAATAAATGAGTTTCTGTCTGTATTTATCTATAAAAATCATTAAAAGCGGAAAACAGGGAGTCTTAATCATAATTAGGAAAGTACAAACTAAGTTTATTCTTTTGTATTCATGAAGTGTGGGGGAAAGAAATATTTGAATACGATCAAAACACATCAACACACTAGGTTATGACATTTCCACACATTATCATTTGTGCTCAGTAAAACTGCATGTGTGCTACTACGCCATGCAGTTTAAAGCACTGGTTCTGGTTTTTCAAGCCTTCCATAAGATCGGAGCTCCTTATCTCGGGGAAAGATTTCAGCCTTATCTCCCTCAGAGCTCCCTGGGATCGTCATCTCAACTTTTGATTACTACTCCCAGGGTGCTACGGGCCCAGATAGGGGGTAGATCTTTTCATGCAGCTGCCTCACGGCTGTGAAATAGTCTCCCTTTCGCGATCAGACAGAGTCCTAACCTTCTTACCTTTAGGAAAAGGCTTAAAACGTGGATCTTCCAGCTGTAAGTTGTTGGCAGTGTTCTGGTTATGTTTTGTGTTACTTGACATTTGGATGTTTTATCGCCGGGACACTCCAGTGAGTAGCCGCGCGCTCTATAAATATGCGCTAACATAACATAACATACTCCACACTATGGCACTCCACTCTACAACACTCTTCTCCACTCTGTGCCCATCCACTCTATCCCACGCTACCCCACTTCACTGTACGACACAGCACTCCACTCTGTGCCCTTCCACCCTACACCACGCCACCCCACTTCACTCTATGACACAGCACTCCACTCTGTGGCATGCCATTCCACTCTAGGACATGCCACTCTATTCTCCGACACTCCAATCTATTCTCCGACACTCCACTCCATTCCACTCTATGACATGCTACTCCACTTTCCTCCACTCTAAGACACTACGCCACGCCACTCCACTCTATGACACTCCATTCCACTCTACGCCACTCTATTCTGTGCCCCTCCAGTCCACATCACTTACCACACTCCACTCCAATCTACCCCACTCCACTTCTCTCTACCCGAATCTACCCCACTCCACTCCATTCCATTCTACCCCACTCCACTCCAATCTACCCCTCTCCTCAATCTTCTCTAACCTACCCACTCCGCTCTACCCAATCCTCTCCAATCTACCCCAATCCATCCCACTCCAATCTACCCCAATCTAACACACCCACTCCATTTTACCCCACCCCACTCCAATCTATCCCACTCCACCTCAGTCTACCCTAATCCACTCCAATCTACCCCACTCCACTCCAATCTACCCCACTCCAATTTACCACAGTCCAATCTACCCCCTCCCATCTACTCAACTCAGATCTACTCTTCCCCACTCCACTCGCCACTCCACTTGAATCAAAATCACTCCATTCTACCACTATCCACCCCACTCCAGTCTTCCAAATCTACCCCATCCCAGTCAAATCTACCCCACTCTGCTCCATTCTGCCCCTCTGCAATCCACCCAATGTACTCCAATGTACACCAGTCTACCCAACTCCACATTACTCCAATCTACTCCACTCCAATGTGTGAGAAGTTGGCCTGGTATATGATGTTCACTATTCTAGTGAGCACCTTGCACCAGTCCAAACAACCCTTATGGTGATGGTTGTAAAGTCAACCTTATAGACCAGCTATCCTAGTGGTAGCATGGACAAAGCAGTCTTAGGCTAAACTCAAGAGGGCATGTGAAGCCAGCTGTTTTACCATATGCAATCCCTTTAACATCAAATGAAAGGACACCACACAAGATATATATAAAATATATATGTATTTATTACTAAATCAATCCTCTGAACTCTTTATGAGGTCAGAGGCACAAGCACATAACAAGTTACTTAATAAACATACAATAAGTTGCACAAAATACAGTAATGCCCTAGGGGCACTTCGAACCATATACTAAAATAGTGGTATAAGAACCACGTCACGAACAAAGGAAAGGCCTAGGGCCTGGAGAATCGCTGGGGCTACGCTGTAATACCAAAGGATAGAGAGCAGGAGGCCCACGGGATGCGCATGCAGTGTCTTTACACGCACGCGAGTTACAATAGAGTTAGAATGGGAATGAAAGAAATGGAAACTAGGTCTTTTAGGACACTTCCGGATGGACTAGGGAAAACCTACTTGAAACTAGGACACTAAGATAGTAAATACCCACAGGAGTACCGAAATACTCGCGTTACCTCACCCACAGGATGCGGGTGCATAGGTGTCAAAGTGTGTCGGGTTTCGTCGCTGATTTCTATTGAGCCTTGGAGAAAGATGCTGCAGGCGACCAGGAGAGAAGTGTCCGGTTGGATCCAAGGGCGGATCGAGGATGAAGAGTACCTGAAAGCAGAGGGGACAGAGTCTGGGTTACTAGCCAGTGACCAGGATGGAACCAGGAAGGAACCAGGCGATATCGCGAAGCTATCAGGTGATGTCGTGAAGCTTGTCTCTGCAGCCACGTAGACCAGGAGGTGTCGCTGACGACCAGGAGCTGGATGCGGACTGTCCACAAAGGCTCTCGCTGTCGGCGGAGTCGGCTTCAGGATTGGAGTCAACAAGCCTTGGCAAAGGCAGCCCACGCAGGAATAGAAGATGGCTTCTTGATCAGGCCAGCAAGCCCTGATGGACTTCTCCTTTTCAGGGAAGCAAGGGCCAGTCCGGAGCAACCATACCAGCGGTGTTGATTCAGGGTTTCGTCGTCACAGAGGAGCCAACGGGCAAGTGACCGGACAGACGCGTCAAGCAGGAAAATGCTGAATGGCCCCACGCAGAACTCGTGGAGTGTGGAGGGCTGGGGCTTCTCAATCCCCAATGCACAACTTCGAGGGTGCCTCTGAAGTTGCACGGAAAGCAATTTGCTGGCTTTCCAAGATGGCCGGTCCCACGTCTCTCATTGCCTCCAAGGGTCTCAGCTCTTCTGTGACTGTGGATAGTGCTGTTGGAAGTCTGGAAGTCCGGGTCTTGTCTGGCTCTGTGCTCGTGCCCCGGTGGGAGCGTCGACAAAGCAAACCGTTGATCGCTTGATGGTGCCTGCTTGTGCAGGGTAGTCACTCCTTGACCACAAGGGAGATTCTTCAGTCTTCTATGTCGAGTAGAATGTCGAAGGTTCAGAGTTTCGTTTGAAGTTTCAGTCAGGATACAATCTAAAGTCTTGGGACTCAGCTCCTACCTATATACCAAATTTAGGGGCTGGATTACATGCTAGGTCCCTCCTATGGGTGGGACCCAGGAAGGGGGTGGTTACACCCCTTTCCCTTTGTCCAGTTTCGCGCCAGAGCTGGGGCTGGAGTGCCCCAGCACCTGTTTGAACTGGACTATGCATGGGACACCTTGTGCGCCCCAGGTAGTGTCTCATTTCATTCAGCCCTCCCTGCCCCAATACACTATAGCCTGTCTGGGGTGGTGCTCGCACCTCCCAAGACAGAAACCTATTGTCCAAGCCTCCCTCGCTGGAAGGACTCCCAGCAGCAGGAGGTCAGACTTGTGTCTGTGGCAGCAGCATCCATTTTGTGATGCTGAGGCTCTGGTTAACTTTAACCAGGATTAGTAGGAACAACATGTCTTCTCCCTCTAGAAGGGTGGAATGCTACCCCCGTCGCCAGAACTGGCGAGGGGGTAGTATTCCAAAGCGTATGACACCTTACACAACATGTTTTGATAGAGCCAAACCAAAGTTAGCATTTAACCACGAGGTTCATAATGCACTTAAGAGTATATGGTATGGCTATATCCGAGAACAGCTATAAGGACATGGTTCCAAAAGCTGCAGACAGGCTCAGCTCATGCTAGAGCACAATCTCACATAAAACCAAGCACTCTGCCTCCAGGATTGTTAAGGCCTGCCATAGGAGTGACTTATAGGTGTATATGTGTCTAGATATAAGGTTAGATATAGGTATACTATATCTAAGCAAGGGGTGATTACACGACCTTGCCCCAGCTGAGTGATCAGCCAGTTGTGTCAGTTTGGATGGCCAGCCAGGGGTGGCAAAAGATATGCTGCAGCCCCTGGTAGGCCTTGGGTGCACCTATGCCCTGGGTACCTATGGTACACTGTACAGGGACTCACAAGAGTAACCCAATTCCCAATTGGTGATGTACCTAAAGTACATGGTGTGAATTTAGAGAGAGAACAGCAGGACTGTGGGTCTGATTAGCAGGCCCACAGCCACATCTAAGTAGAAAACCAGTGAAGCAAAAAGCAAAAAGTGGGGTGACCATTGGAAAGCAGACCCTACTCTCCTACATAACCCCCCCCCCCAACCGCAGGGACATTAGACTAACCTTGATCAGTTGTGTCTTCATGTTCTAAGTGGAAGTACCTGGAGAAACCATCTGCATTGCCATGGTCAGTCCCTGGTCTGTGCTCCACTGTGAAGTCCAACCCCTGTAGGGAAATGGACCACCTGAGCAGTTTGGGATTCTCACCCTTCATCTGATTTAGCCACAAGAGGGGCCTATGGTCTGTCTGAATTTTGAAGTGAGTGCCAAACAAGTATGGTCTCAACTTCTTCAGGGCCCAAACCACAGCAAAGACCTCCCTCTCAATGGCTGACCAACGTTTCTCTCTAGGGGTCAGCCTCCTGTTAATGAAAGCAATTGGCTGGTCTTGACCATCTACATTAAGTTGTGAAAGCACAGCTCCCACCCCCAACTCAGAAGCATCTGGACAATGAACTCTTTGGAGTAGTCAGAACTCTTCAAGATAGGTGCAGAGCACATGGCCTACTTCAGGTCATCAAATGCCTTTTGTCAGCTAACTGTCCACTGAACCTTTTTTGGCATCTTCTTTGAAGTCAAGTCATTAAGTGGTGTCACAATGGACCCATAATTCTTAACAAACTTTCTGTAGTAACCAGACAGGCCCAAGAAATCTCTGACCTGTGTCTGGGTTGTTGGAGGAGCCCAGTCCTTGATGGTCTGGATCTTACTCTCCAGTGGTTGAACCTGACCCCCATCTACAAGGTGGCCCAGGTACACAACCGTACTCTGCCCTATCTGGCACTTTGTGGCCTTGATAGTTAGGCCTGCCTTCTGCAGGGCCTCTAAAACCTTCTTCAGGTGTTCAGGTGGATCAGGTGATCCTCTCAGGTGGAACGGAAGACAGCAATATCATCAAGATAAGCTGCACAAAAGTCATCCAACCCAGTGAGGTCTTGGTTCACCAACCTTTGGAAAGTGGCAGGTGCATTCTTCAAGCCAAAGGGCATCACCACACATTGATAATGACCTCCTGGGGTTGAGAAAGCAGTTTTGGCCTTGGCATCCTCAGCTAACCTGATTTGCCAATAGCCTGCTGTCAAATCAAATGTGCTCAGAAACTTGGCAGGAGCCAATCTATCAATGAGCGCATCTGCTCTTGGAATGGGGTGAGCATGCATCTATCCTAGTGACAGCATTGAGACCTCTATAGTCCACACAGAACCAAATCTCTCTCTTACCATCTTGGGTGTGAGGTTTTGGTACAAGGACTCCTGAGCTGGCACAGGGGCTCTCTGATGGCTCAATTACTCCCAGTTCCAACATTTTTTGTACCTCAGTCTTTATACAGTCCCTGACATGGTTAGGTTGCCTGTAGATCTTACTCTTTACAGGCAGACTGTCACCAGTGTCCACCTCATGGGTGCACCAGTTAGTCTGACTAGGGTGTCAAGGAAAACATATGTCTAAAGGACTGTAGAACTTGTCTGCAGTCCTGTTGCTGCTGGTCAGTGAGGCTGCCAGCTAAGGCCACACCATCAACTGAACCATCATCAGGGTTCTGAGTCAACAGGTCTGGGAGAGGGTCACTCTCTTCCTCCTGTCCCTCATCTGTAGCCACGAGCAAGCCCATGTCTGTCCTGTCAACATATGCTTTGAGTCTGTTGACATGGAGCACCCTGTGGGGGCTCCTAGGGGTTCCAAGGTCTACCAAGTAGGTGACCTCTCCTTTTTTCTCAACAATTGTGTGGGGTCCAGACCATTTGTCTTGGAGTGCTGCTGGGGCCACTGGCTCCAGCACCCACACCGTCTGTCCTGGCTGGTACTCAGTCAGCACAGCCTTTTGGTCATGCCAAGCTTTTTGAAGTTCTTGGCTAGCCTCAATGTTTTTAGAAGCCTTCTTCATATACTCAGCCATCCTGGAGCGGAGACCAAGTACATAGTCCACTATGTCTTGTATCGGCTTTTTGAGATGTAACTCCCATCCTTCCTTCACCAGGCATAGGGTTCCCCTTACAGGATGCCCAAACAAAAGCTCAAAAGGGCTGTAGCCAACCCCCTTTTATGGGACCTCTCTGTAAGCAATCAGAAGGCAGGGTAAAAGGATGTCCCTTCTTCGCCTAAGCTTTTCAGGTAAACCCTTGATCATACCCTTGAGGGTCTTGTTAAATCTTTCAACAAGCCCATTGCACTGTGGATGGTAGGGTGTAGTGAATTTGTAATTAACACAACACTCCTTCCACATAGCAGTCAAGTACCCAGACATGAAGTTTGCACCTCTGTCTGAAACAACCTCCTTTGGAAAGCCCACTCTTGAGAAAACTCCCAGGAGGGCTCTTGCCACAACAGGTGCTGTTGTGGTCCTTAGGGGAATAGCTTATGGATACCTGGCGGCATGATCCACTACCACCAGTATAAATCTGTGCCCAGAGGCTGTCTGGGGATCCATTGGTCCAACAATGGCAATACCTATTCTTTCAAGGGTACCCCCACCACAGGTAGTGGTATAAGGGGGGCCTTTGTTGTGCCACCTGATTTGCCACTGGCTTGGCAGGTCACACAGGAGCGACAAAACTCCTTAGTATCTTCTGACATATGGGGCCAGTGAAAGTGAGGGACAAGCCTGTCCCAATTCTTGTTCTGGCCTAGATGTCCTGCTAAGGGAATATCATAGGCTAAGGTAAGAAGGAAACCCCTAAAGGCCTGAGATATGACCAACCTACTGGAAGCACCAGGCTTGGGGTCTCTACCCTCAGAATAAAGGAGTCCTTCATCCCAATAAACTCTATGGGTACCTGTAGCATTCCCAGCAGCCTCAGAAGCAGCTTGCTGTCTGAGGGGTTCAAGAGAGGGGCAGTCTAACTGTGCCTGCCTCAAGTCTGCCATTGAAGGTCCCCCTGTCCCAAGAAACTCAACCTGGTCAGGTTCAAGTTCTTTTAGGACAGTACTTTCAGGGGTCTCAGAATCAGCTTCCTGAGAAGGCTGTGAAGAACCGGGTTATTTAGGACCCGGCGGCGCCAGGGGCACGCCCGAAGTCTTCGGGTTCACCTGTCTCAGAATTCAATACAGAGACACTGGACTCTTCGTGGTGACGTCAAAGATCGAATTTATTGACTGCAGCCAGTAACAGAAATCCTAGAAATCATCACGGTATGAGTTCTCAGGAGACTGCTCACTCTTACAAAGCAAGTCATCCCTTTTTATGCCAAAAATCACATTCCAGACCGAACACCTAATATTTACAAACTGTCCAATCACATGTATCCACACCAAAAGTATCGCATGACGGTAAAACCCACTTGTCAGTTGTCCGGCCCATGATCAATCATCGGACAAACCCAACATTCTCCTCTAGACAGCCCGAATGAACCCATAATAAAGGAGGCCACAACCCATATCATCAATAGACCATAAAGAAAGAAACAGAGACAGGTAACAGTAGGATAAGGCATATTTGTGTGTAGTAAAACTTTACGATGCCCTGCGCTCTGATTTTAGTTTTGATCAGCTAGCGGGCAAGAACTGGCTCAACAAGGTCGGCTTCAGGCAACGAGGTCAGTTCACTTCGGGTCATGGAAAAGTCAGCGCAAACCCCAGCAAAACGGCACGAGTCTTAAAGACTTGTTCAGCCGCGGTCACCGGCCTATGTGAGGACAACCACAGAATGGCTGCCTTACACAGAATGATAACTATGGTTCGGAGCAGAATCTTCAAATAAACTGCGAATCCTTGTGTGTAACTTGCCGAACTCATCAGTTACGGTTCGTTGTTACCATAATCGTAACGGAACCATGACATTTAAAACACGGGTTCTGAATTCGCGGAACCTCAGCCCCTCCTTTTGCCCTTACATAGGCAATTATTCAGTCTATATCTGAGTCGATGTCAATTCTCATCAGATCACCAAGATGCTGTTGAAGCATTATCTTATTTCTCTGTGCATCTCTCGAGACAGGCGTTCTCCTGATACATGTAGTAGCACAAAGGCCACATATGGCAGGACCGCACTGTAAACAAAGACAACACGAGAAAAGAACTGCTAGAGCCGCACCAATGATCATCAGAAGCTTCCATCCCCAAACGGATAATAGTTCCCAAAACCATCTAGTTTACGACCAATCTCCTTTGTCCACATGTATAGACTCGGAGATCTTATGCAACTTGGAAATGGCCTCGTATACTGTCGGAGCATTATCTGGGATAAAAACGTAGCAACTCGATTGGATCACTTTACATACTCCACCTCGATCTGCGAGTATGACGTCTAAAACCATACGATTCTGTAACGTCATGAGGCGATCCGCTTGAAGCTCAGCTGTCAGATTACTAAGGGCGCCAGCAGTTTCGTTTATGGTGGATTCAACCACTCTCGTCAATTGTCGTAAGCCTCTACTGTTAGCCATAGGTCCCCAAAACGGCAAGAAACCCTTAAAGAAGTCTCCCACTTCCTGTCCAGCGGTATCTTCCCGATCGAAAACACCTCTGACAACTCTTGTTTTGTGGTAATCTGCAGCAGCAGTATACGTAGGGGGCAACAAGTATCCAACATAACACGTTCCTGAAAAATCAGGGGGCAACCATGTATATGCTCTGTTGTCAATCAATCAATCAGGAGTTTGTTAAAGCGCGACTACTCATCCGTAAGGGTCTCAAGGCGCTAGGGGTGGGGAGGGGGTGCAGATTCCATTCCATCAAGGAGGGGGTCTGTCGAAGAGCCAGGTTTTGAGGTTTCTTGCGAAGATGGGGAGCGATGTTGTCTGTCTGAGGTGGAGCGGAAGGGCGTTCCATGCTTTGGCCACGAGGAAGGAGAAGGAGCGGCCTCCCGATCTGGTCTTTCTGGTGCGGGGGACCACGGCGTAGGAGAGCTGGGCTGATCGTAGGGTCCTTTGGGGTGCGTGGAATTTGAGCCGGCTGTTCAGGTATGCTGGTCCGGTGCCGTGGAGGGCCTTGTGTGCGTGGGTGAGCATCTTAAAGGTGATTCTCGCCTCTACGGGGAGCCAGTGGAGTGTGCGCAGGTGCTGGGAGATGTGGCAGTGTTTTGGCAGGTTGAGGACCAGTCTTGCGGCGGCGTTCTGGATGTTCTGTAGCTTGCGGATGAGGTTTTTGTTTATTTCGGCGCAGAGTTCGTTGCCGTAGTCGAGTCTGCTGGTGACCAGGGCATGAGAGACTGTCTTTCGGTGTTCGAGGGGGATCCATTTGAAGGTCTTACGAAGGAGGCGGAGGGTGTGGAAGCAGGAAGATGAGACAGAGTTGATCTGGCGGTCCATTTTGAGCTCGGAGTCCAGGATGATTCCCAGGTTGCGTGCGTGGTCTTTGGGGGTTGGCGGGTTTCCGAGGGCGGTGGGCCACCAGGTGTCGCTCCAGGCGTCGGGGTTTGGGCCCATGATGAGTACTTCTGTTTTGTTGGTGTTTAGTTGTAGGCAGCTGTTTTTCATCCATTTGGCGACGGCTTTCATGCCTTCTCGAAAGTTGAGTCTGGCGGTGTTGGGCTCGTTGGATAGGGAGAGGATGAGCTGGGTGTCGTCTGTGTATGACACGATGTTGAGTCCGTAGGTTCTGACGATGGGGCAAGTGGAGCCATGTAGACATTGAAGAGTGTCGGGCTGAGGGAGGAGCCCTGGGGGACTCCGCAGGTGGTAGGTGTGAGGTCTGAGAGGAAAGGGGGGAGTCTGACCCGTTGCGTCCTGCCGGAGAGGAAGGAGCAGATCCAGTCGAGGGCCTTGTCCTGGATTCCTGCGTCATAGAGTCTGCGTATTAGGGTGCGTTGGGAGACTGTGTCGAACGCCGCTGATAGGTCTAGGAGGATGAGGGCTACTGTTTCTCCTTTGTCCAGTAGGGTGCGGATGTCGTCTGTTGCGGCGAGGAGGGCGGTTGCCGTACTGTGGTTTTTTCTGAAGCCGGATTGGGAGGAGTCGAGAATGTTGTGTTCTTCAATGAAGGTGGCGAGCTGGCTGTTGATGGCTTTCTTGATGACTTTCGCTGGGAAAGGGAGCAGGGAGATGGGTCTGTAGTTTTTGAGGTCGATGGGATCCGCTGAGGGTTTCTTTAGAAGGGGGTTGACTTCGGCGTGTTTCCAGTCGTCGGGGAACGAGGCGGTTGCCAGGGAGCGGTTGATGGTGTGGCGGAGCATGGGTGCGATGGTGTCGGCGGCTCTGTTGAAGATGTGGTGGGGCAGGGGTCCGTGGGGGCCCTTGAGTGGATTGACTTCATTGTCTTCAGTGTGTCTTCGGTGGTGAGGGCTGTCCAGTCATCAATCGCTGGTTTCCGGGTGTCGGGGGTGGTTGGTGAGTGTTCAGTGTGTTGGTTGTCTTCGTCAAAGTTGTCGTAGATGCTCTTGATTTTGTGGTGGAAAAAGGTGCTGAGTTTGTCGCAGAGGTCTTGTGAGGGAGGGATGTCGGTAGACTCACTGGTGGGGTGGGCGAACTCCTTGATGATGCTGAAGAGTTCCTTGCTGTTGTGTGCATGGGTGGAGATTCTGTCTTCAATCGCTTTTTTCCTCGTTTCTCTGATGAGTTGATGGTAGGCTTTGGTGGCGGCTCTGAAGTTGTTGTGGGCTTCTGTGGATTTGGTGTTTCTCCAGGCCTTTTCGAGGCGGCGGCATGTGCGCCTCGACTCTCGAAGTTCGGTGGTAAACCATCTGGCTTTCTTTGCACGGGTATTGTTGTTTTTCTTGAGGGGGGCTATGGTGTTGGTGCTGTCCGAGATCCATCTATGCAGGGTTCGGGCTGCGGTGTTGGGGTCGTCATTTTCCGCGATGGTTGGGGTGGAGTTGTTGAGTGAGGAAGTGAGCTGGTCGTCGGTGATTTTGGTCCAGTTTCTTTGTGGAAGCAGGTGCTGGTGTCTGTGGATGGTGGGTGTTCTGAAGGTGAAGTGGACGCAACGATGGTCGGTCCATGGGAGTTCGGTGGTGTGGCTGAAGGTGATGGAGTTTCCTGTAGTGAAGAGGGGGTCGAGGGTGTGTCCTGCTGAGTGCGTGGGCTCGGTCACGATCTGGCTGAGTCCAATGTTGTGGAGGTTGTCCAGGAGGCATGTGGTGTTGGGGTCCAGTTGATTGTCGAGGTGGAAGTTGAGGTCTCCCAGGAGGATGTAGTTGGTGGATGCGATGGCCTGCGGGGAGATAATGTCCTTGATGGAGTTGGCGAAGGGTCCGCGGGGTCCAGGGAGTCGGTAGATGAGGGTTCCCCGGAGGGCGGCGGTGGGGCTGGCTAGTATCTTGAGGTGAAGGTGTTCCATCAGTTCTGTGGACTCGTCAGGGATTGTGCTCAGGCGGAGGCTGCATTTGTGGACGATGGCGATTCATCCTCCTGGGTGGGTGGGGCGGTCCTTCCTGGAGATCTTGTATCCTTGGGGGATGGCGATGGCGATGTCCGGTCCCGAGGTGGTGTTGGTCCAGGTTTCGGTGAAGAATGCTACGTCCGGGGTGGTGCTGTCGAGGAGGTCCCAGATTTCTGTGGCGTGTTTGTGGAGGGATCGGACGTTGAGGAGGATGCATTGCAGGGTCTTCGGTTCGGTTGTGTTCTTGTGGGCGGGTTGTGGTGGATCCGTGTTCTTGGTGGTGCTGCAGGTGTGCCGGCAGCGGTGACAGCTGAAGGGTCCATGGGTGTCGGCTGGTGATGCTAGTTTGCAGTTGTTGTTGCATCCTGGGTTGAGTGCGTGGAGTGCTGCTGGGTCGTAGCGTTGGCGGGGCGGAGGTCCAGGGTTCCTGGTGCTGGTCACGGACGGGTCACGGACGGGCGCAGACGTGCTTGCCTTTGACGCGCCTTCGGTGAAGGAGCAGAGGGAGAGAAAGGGAAAATGGGCAGCAATAAGGCACAAAAGAGCAGAGGTGCAGAAAGGTGAAAGATAGAAAGGGTAGAAAAACGAGTGAAAACAAGTGAAGGAGCAGAGGGAGAACAAGGGAAAATGGGCAGAAATAAGGCACAAAAGAGCAGAGATGCAGAAAGGTGCAGAAAGGTGAAAAATAGAAAGGGTAGAAAAACGAGTGAAGGAGCAGAGTGAGAGAAAGGAGACAGAGGTCCACTGGACCACCAGGGATGAGGCACAGGGAGACCTGCGGGTGGAGGAGGGCCTCAATCACCAACACTCAAGAGTGCAGGGGCAGGGGCACCTCACTTAATGGTGGAGCTGCGAGGGTGGTTGTTGTGACAAACAAAATACGTGCCCTTAGCTGCCAGAAACGGCGGGGAAGATTGAGACGTAAAAACATACGTCTGAGTACAAACAATCTTCCCCAGCTGAGCCCTCGGATTGTTGCCATTACTTTGCAGACAAAATTGACCTCGGTGGGGTACGACCCAAATCGGAGGTGACCTCTTTCGTTTCTGCCTTTCATTCAGACTAACACTGTATCCGGTCGTGTTCCATCCAACATAAGCCGATAACTTTTCCCTGGGAATAGTCCTGTACGTATCGATATCTCTGCTCATATTCATAACTCCCTTCACCAAGGCTTGATTACTCAAGTTATCTCTCATGGAATGCAGGGGATAGACTTCCAGGGCATAAATGAACATCGTCTGAAAAGCCCATAGAGATCCATTCTGACTAAACGGTAGCATCAGATAGGGAACAACTCTATCTGTAGTATGTGGCATAAGACCACACACCCAACAATTAGTAATGTTCACTACCAACTGATGTTGGTGCAGGAGCTGTATGAATGTGTTATGTACAAACTCTGACCTTCTAATCTGCTCATGTTCGGGTAAGATATGAAAAGAATGCAAAGAAGTAGTTGTAGTAAAAGTCGTAGGGTGAGAAACGGGTGCAGAAGTTATTTGAGTGGAAAAGACAATCCAACCCACCAAAGTCAACGTCATGCTAAAAAACACCAGAATACATGTAATCAGAAAGTACTTTTTATGCATTATTTTACATAGTTTCATCTTAAAGTTCATTTTCTCAGCAGCTCTCTCGAACCCAAAAAACTCCATCCTCTAACTGGGCTGTTCGCGGCGGTTGGTTTTCTTCTGCTCAGGAGTGCGTCTGTCAGCCCAGGGGATGCCCTAGGACCAACCAGAACCGTCGACCTTGTGTCTACACGGCTGCAATCCCAAGTCTTTACACCGCGACCCTACAGCTGAACCCGGATGGCGGTTGAGAAAAAGGAAAAAAAAAGATCAAAAACTGTTTTTTTGGCTGAGAGAGTGCAGTTCTAAAATCAAAAGGAATTATTTGCTCTTTATTAGTCCATTATTTCTAGGTTGTAGATTATAACGGTTTTTACCAAGCTCTGTCTGGTTCTGAAATAGCAGTTCAGGCTTGGTGGTGTCCAATCTCAAAGATGAAGGCACAGCTGCTTGTAAGACATCTTCGTCTTCTTTCTCAGTCCCTCTCCATACTAACTCAGCGTCGCTGAACAGTGTGAACTTTGGCAACCTTTCGGTCTCGGTGTCTGCAATACCGTCGAGGATCCACTGGTCGTACGGCAGAGGTAAAGGTACCCTCTTACAGTGTATGCCGTGGATCCAATTTTTCTTCCCAAAGACCTTTACAGAGGTTCTTGTAGACAGCAACACCTGATGAGGGCCCGTCCAGCGGGGCTGGTCATTCTTGGTCCGTTGAAAATTTTTCATGAGAACCCAGTCACCAGGATTGATGGTGTGACCTGGTTCCACAGAGGCTGGTGACAGCTTATCGTGAACCTGTTGATGCAAGACACGTAATTAGCTGTCAGGTCATACAAATAGTCCACCAACACAGGATAGTCAATATCACTAAATGTTGTTGGTCTCGGCACTCCCCACACATTTGCAGGTCGACCAAAGACAATTTCATACGGACTAAGTCCGATTCGGGAATGCACTGTAGTTCTAGTTGACAAAAGTGCCAACGGCAAAGCATCGGGCCATTGGAGGCCAGAACTCGCCTGAATTTTGGCTAATTTTAGCTTTAAAGTGCCATTGTAACATTCCACTAATCCAGCTGATTGGGGATGATTCGCAGCATGGAATTTTTGTCTTATGCCCAAACCCTCACACACTCTTTTCATGATCCTCCCCACGAACTCACTTCCATTATCACTCCATACCATTCTTGGCAACCCAAACCTAGGGAAATATTCTTTGAGCAAGACTTTAGCTGTGGACGTATTGTCTTTTAGGGGGTATGCCTCTACCCATCTAGAAAAGGCGCAAACAACTACAAGGACGTATTTCAGATTGTTGCATCTTTCCATGTGGATAAAATCCAATTGCAGAACCTCGAACGGATACGTTGGAGGCGCAAAGTGACCAGCTGGAGTTGGAGTTCCTTTACCTGGATTATACATCAAACACACCATACAATTCTTGACCACATTTTCAGCACATTTAGGAATTCCAGCATTCTGCAAAACTGGAGCCAACAATTTACAAATTCCTTTCGCACTAATGTGAGACAACCTATGTGCCATCATAACCACCGCAAGCACATATGCATCCGGCAACATCCATCTTTGGTGTTCTGATAACTCAACCCAACAACCAGTCGAATCCAATCTACCCGTAGTTTCTCTCCACACACTCTTTTCATTTTCAGTGGCTTCAGCCTGGATTGATTTCACACTCTCAATCGTATCTTCACACATTCCAGCTGCACCAATCCATCTCGCAGGGCCTGCAACATACATTCGACTCCTCACATTTCTCGCTGTTTTTTTCGCGACTTCATCCGCAAACCCATTACCACGACCAACATCATCCGTAACCTTCTGGTGAGCACTACACTTCACAATCGCAACTTTCTTCGGCAAAGTAAGTGACTCCAGAAGCTCATTCACCAACTGCCCATGTTGGATCTTAGTCCCATGCGATGTGAGAAATCCTCTTTCTTTCCACAAGCGTCCAAACCTGTGTGCTACACCAAACGCGTACTGGCTATCAGTATACACATTCACTCTCTTTTCCTCAGATAAAATACACGCTCTCGTTAATGCAATCAATTCTGCTGCTTGCGCAGAATTATAGCTCACTCGTGCTGTTTCAACAATCGTACATAATGTCGTCACGGCATATGCTGCGGTTGTATCGCCATTTGGGAGCTTGTAGCATGACCCATCAACCCATAGCGTACCATCAGGATCCGCAAGAGGAGTATCTTTCAAATCAATTCTACCCTTCGTTTCCTCCTCCGTCCTAAGAAAACAATCATGCTGTTCCTGACTATCTGTGTCCACAGAAATCGGCAACAATGTCGCTGGATTCAATACATTACACCGCTTGATGTGTATATGACTAGCCAAAAGCGTCAACTCATAGCCCGACAATCTCGCACTAGTAAGGTGCTGAGTCTTGGTTCTATTTAACAAAGTATCCACTGCATGTGGAACCATCACAACCAACGTGTTATCCATCACCAATCCAGCAGACTGTCGGATAGAAACAGCCGCTGCCGCTGTAGCTCTTAAGCAACTTGGCAATGCTCTAGCTACCGGATCTAAAGTCGACGAGAAATACGCACATGGACGCTGCTTATCACCGAATTGCTGAGTCAAAACTGACAATGCACAACCCTCTCTCTCGTGGACGTAGAGTCTAAAAGGCTTACTGTAGTCAGGAGTACCCAACACTGGAGCAGAGTACAACGCATCACGCAACTCAGAAAAACTTTTCTGACAATCGTCAGACCAAGGAAGAGGGATCGGTATATCCTTACAAGTCAATTCCAACAGAGGTTTTGCCAACAAAGAAAAATTCGGAATCCACTGTCTACAATACGACGTGATACCCAGAAAAGCACGTACCTCTCTCTGCGTACTTGGCACAGTCATTTGAGCAATCGCTTGAATTCGTTCTGGGGTCAACCTTCTTCCCTCCTTCGACAAGAGATGACCTAAGTAGGTCACCTCTTGGCGGCAATACTGCAACTTTGAAGGTGACACTTTATGATGCAAGTCAGACAAATGTCGTAACAAAGAAAGAGTAGCTCCTTTACAAGTTTCTTCATCATCAGCAGTCACCAACAAATCATCAACATACTGAATAAGAGCAGTACCAGCAGGCAACACCAGAGTATCAAGCTGAGTTTTCAAAGCCTGGCTATAAATGGAAGGACTTTCGCAATAGCCTTGAGGAGCGCGTTTAAACCGGAAGCTTCGGCCTCCTAAAGAGAAGCCAAAAATATCTCTGCTCTCCTCGGCGATTGGGATACTGAAGAAAGCATTCTTCAGATCTATAATCGAAAACCAGGCAGCTGAAGCAGGAATCATAGTCAGCAAAGCAGTAATGTCTGGGACAACCGGAAACTGTGGCACGACAATTTTATTAACCTCTCAAAGGTCAATCACAAACCTGTAGACAGGTGGCTGAGAAGAGTCAGTGCGCTTCAAGACAGGCAAAACGGGACTGTTACACACATTACCTCTCGTTTCTTCAATCACACCTTTCTCAATTAAATTATAAATGATTGCTAAAAGCGCTCTTTCACCATCGCTAGAAATTCTGTATTGGGGAATACGTGGCAATTTAACATTCGCTTTGAGTGTTACAACATAAGGTGGAATCTCCAAAAGACCCACATCATTAGGACCAGTAGCCCAAAGAGTGTTAGGGAGAGAGCGCAATTCCGGTGGAAGTCGATCTTTCGACAAATACATCGGAGAGATCACTTTCTTACCCAATGTAAGCTGTACTCCCGAAGGAGAACAATGCAATGTCGCATTCAACCTTTTCAACAAATCCATACCCAACAAATTCTCACCACAACCTGTCATTAGAATGAGAGGTGCTTCCAATTCACAAGGCCCTATAGAAAGAGACAAGGGACTAGAAACTGGATTACGAACTGGGGCGCCAGAGAATCCTACCCAAACATTCGTTAAGCCAGACAAAGGTGCGCCAGGGAGTTTAGAGTGCATGATAGAACTTTTCGCTGCACCGGTATCCAAAAGGAAAGGCGCTACCACACCTAATGTAACTACTGCAACATAAGGCCCACTCTGATCTACTGGAACCGACACTACTCCCTCTCTTTGTCCATGGCTGTCCTAGCAATCATTATAGTCAGCATTCTCACTCTCAACATAATAGTCATCAGCATAGTACTGAGTTGACTGACTAGACGCAATTTTCTGTTGATCAAAACAATTCATAGAGTTTTGTGGGGGAAAGGAACATTCGTTTTGAGGAAACGCACCACGTCCTCTATCCCTAAACACTTGCTGAAAACCACCACAACTTCTTGGGGCTGGCATACCACTCGCGCGCTGTCCTAAAACAGGGCACCCATTTTTATAATGACCGTCCTCCCTGCAATACGCACACTTATTTAAGCCCAAAGGAGGTCTTGGAGGAAAATACCCTGCCGTCTGTTGCGGTCTCTGAAACGATGGAGGTTGCTGAAACTGTGGGCGTTGCTGTGATTCTTGCTGATTCGAGCGAGGCGGATACACCTGCTGCAAAAGAACCTTTGTCTTTAAGTCTTTTGTCTTTCTCTCTACTCTTTCTTTCTCGTCCTTATCCCTATTCTCGTAATACTGTGCAGTCGCCAATATCTGGGCCGACGAGGAAACAGCCGAGAACTCTCAGAATCTTTCAACTTATTACACAGTTCAGGAAGTAAGTTGAAGACAAACTTATCTACGAACAATCTTTGCCCACCTTCCGTACTCATATCCTGACCACTATGGTCGATAAATGTCTCTTCGAATCTAGTGAAGAAGTCAGATACACTTTCATCCTTCTTCTGCTTATATGCTGCTAACTTGTCCCAATTTACTCGTAACGCTGGCATCATTGTTTTCATGAGATCTATAATTCTGCCAGGTAGATCTGCCACTAGAGGCTCAGGCTTAGAACCACCAACTTGTCTAGCGTCCGCAGCAGCAATATTGACCCATGAGTCACCTAATTCAATTGCATGGTCCTCATGACGAATCTTTGCCCATAGAGGTTGAGGTACTACATTACCCAACAGCATATCAATATCTGCCAAATTCATGATGCATGCGTCAACTGTCTGGGACAATTCTTTGTAATAGCCGGCTGGATTCTTACGGGGATCAGGTAAAGACTGTTTAAGGGCCAAAACTTCTACTCTCTTCCATGGCACATGTACCCATACTCTCTGAAAATGAGGCAGAACAGGCGGATTAGCGTTTGCGTCCCCTTCTCTCCAAACTGGGGGAACCTCTCTCATTGGATATTGTCGTACTTTTCTCCTAACTGCGGAATCAGGCTCCAACAGTCGCTGAGAAGGGAAATCGCTCCTAAACGCAAGAACCATCGCAACCGCATCTTCAATCCCGGGACCCACTATCGTCCCTTTCGCAAACTCAGACTGGACATTTAGGAACTCTACCGGGACTGAACCCAAATCATTATCTGCCCATTCCTCACGGAGAAAAGTACACATTACATCAAACACATATCTCTGTTTGGGTGCTTCCCACTGCAGGAAGACATCCATAAATGACTCAAAATTATACCTCGAAACATTCGAAATCCATCTGCGAACCAGGAGATCCAACACTGTCCGTTCTTCGGGACTAGGTAACTGACTACGCAGTTGTTTACCGCAGAAACGGGGGTCATACTCGATGACCCAAAGAAAGGAGACAGAAGACCAGTAACAGTTTCGGTCGAGAAGGAGAAGCTGTCATAAGGACGGGAGAGAAAGTATTTTGAGGTGATATAAACGTAGCGGTATTAGGAAGAGAAATCGAGGGTATAGGAGAGTAAGATGAGGAAGTTTGAGGCAGAACTGATAGCAAAGTCGGCGGGCCCAGAGGAGGCTGCACCGTAGGAGGAGAAACTAACTGAGGAGGGGCTGGCGGTTGAGCAGGACCAGGGGGTGGAACTACTGGAGGTAGAACTACTGGAGGTGGAGGAGGTGCCGTAGCGTTCTGTGCATAAGGGGGTGGTAACCTCAATAGATGCAACATTAAAGGGTCCTTTTCAGGGTCCTGTGTTGCCTTCTCAAGGACAGGTGGCAATGCTGGGTAACATTTATCAATAACCATATAATGTTGCCTATCGGATACCTCAATTGCTTTATCTTCTTCGTCGTCTTTAAACTGCCTGGCAGCTTGCATTATCGACAACCCCTTTTCTCTCTTATCTTTTTTAGCTTGTTTGATTTCTCGTTGTTTGGCTTCTTTATGCCAAAGGCGAAAGGAGTCAAACATTGCCGGCCGGGCTTTCTTTCTAAACAATTTAGTTTCTAAGTTATCCAAAATCTCAGTATCAAAACTACCATATTGGGGCCATCGTAAAACCCCATCTTTTCTGGTATAGCAGACCCATACTTCATTGAACGTAATGGGGCCCACGCCGTGTTTAGAATAAAGTTCATAAGTCGGCGTTCCAACTGGAGGTATCAGACATGAATCCTCCAATCGGGAATCCTTGTTACAACCACAACAGAATATTCTCCTAACTTTGCTAAGACTAGGCATCTTCGCTCACTAATCTAGCTTCAAACTTCAAGGGATTATCTGCAATGATAGTCTTGCAAATATACGAGTCCCTCGGCTTTGGAAATTGCAATACCCAAATCAAAGACCCAAAGACGAAGTATTCAAAGAACCAAAAAACAAAAGAACAACAAAGAACTGGGAGCGACCCACGTATACTTAACTAAGGTATCAGACACGTCACCAGAAGACCCGTTTATCGTCTTGCTTTACAGAGCTGCACAAAAGTGGGTCCAAGACAGGGCGGCAGTCAGGGCAGCGGTCCTTCGTAGCCGTCTAGAAAGCGGGAAACCTTGCAGAAAAGACCTTCAGTCCACATTCGACATACCGGGGTTGATGGAGTGGGGGCCCTCTTCCGAAATTTCCTCACGAAGCTCCTCACAATCTTCAGGCTTGGACCGGTACCGCTTGATGTCGCGCTGGGCGCCAACTGAAGAACCGGGTTATTTAGGACCCGACGGCGCCAGGGGCACGCCCGAAGTCTTCGGGTTCACCTGTCTCAGAATTCAATACAGAGACACTGGACTCTTCGTGGTGACGTCAAAGATCGAATTTATTGACTGCAGCCAGTAACAGAAATCCTAGAAATAATCAAGGTATGAGTTCTCAAGAGACTGCTCACTCTTACAAAGCAAGTCATCCCTTTTTATGCCAAAAATCACATTCCAGACCGAACACCTAATATTTACAAACTGTCCAATCACATGTATCCACACCAAAAGTATCGCATGACGGTAAAACCCACTTTTCAGTTGTCCGGCCCATGATCAATCATTGGACAAACCCAACATTCTCCTCTAGACAGCCCGAATGAACCCATAATAAAGGAGGCCACAACCCATATCATAAATAGACCATAAAGAAAGAAACAGAGACAGGTAACAGTAGGATAAGGCATATTTGTGTGTAGTAAAACTTTACGATGCCCTGCGCTCTGATTTTAGTTTTGATCAGCTAGCAGGCAAGAACTGGCTCAACAAGGTCGGCTTCAGGCAACGAGGTCAGTTCACTTCGGGTCATGGAAAAGTCAGCGCAAACCCCAGCAAAACGACACGAGTCTTAAAGACTTGTTCAGCCGCGGTCACCGGCCTATGTGAGGGCAACCACAGAATGGCTGCCTTACACAGAATGATAACTATGGTTCGGAGCAGAATCTTCAAGTAAACTGCAAATCCTTGTGTGTAACATGGCGAAAACACTCGTACTTGCCGAACTCATCAGTTACGGTTCGTTGTTACCAAAATCGTAACGGAACCATGACATTTAAAACACGGGTTCTGAATTCACGGAACCTCAGCTGATCCTCACTTGTAGGCAGGGGGGAAGGCACTGCCTTAACCCTACTGCTCTTTCTCTTGGATGGCATTTGGTCCATAGTTTCAGGAGCCAAGGCCTGTTCAGTTTGGCACTTTTTGGCCTGTGACCTGGTCACAGTAAGGACATGAGCTGATATGCCTAACATCTCTGCATGAGTCCTTTACTCCACTTCTGACCATACTGAGGATTCAAGATCATTGCCCAACAGACATTCAACTGGGAGGTCTGCACTTACCACAACTCTTTTGAGGCCAGTTACCCCTCCCCAGGAGAAGTTAACAACTGCCACACTATGGGTAATAGTGACATTGCTTGCATTGGTCACCAGGTAATTATCACCCAGTACAATCTGTCCAGGGTCCACAAAGTTAGGTGTCACCATAGTGACACTTGCAAAAAACACAGTTGATGGACAGAATGTAGAACAATGTCATACATTCACCCCAGTACAGAGATCTGGGCCTAAATCCATCGTTTTTTTGCACTCCACACCACCCTGGGTTAGACACTGGCTATATGCAAATCAGCTCTGACCCTGTACCTCATGGGAACAGTCCAGTCCGAACTACCAAGCCATGTCTTTCCCAGACCGGAATCAAGCATCCAAGGACCGGTTTCTGGCTATCAGCCTTCATCAGCCTGGATAGCTTGACTCCAGTGGTGTGGAGAGCCTGGGACTCACGTCTGAGCATACCCAGCCCACTCGGGGTTAAAATTGCAAAAAACACAGTTGATGGACAGAATGTAGAACAATGTCATACATTCACCCCAGTACAGAGATCTGGGCCTAAATCCATCGTTTTTTTGCACTCCACACCACCCTGGGTTAGACACTGGCTATATGCAAATCAGCTCTGACCCTGTGCCTCATGGGAACAGTCCAGTCCGAACTACCAAGCCATGTCTTTCCCAGACCGGAATCAAGCATCCAAGGACCTGTTTCTGGCTATCAGCCTTCATCAGCCTGGATAGCTTGACTCCAGTGGTGTGGAGAGCCTGGGACTCACGTCTGAGCATACCCAGCCCACTCGGGGTGAAAATTGCAAAAAACACAGTTGATGGACAGAATGTAGAACAATGTCATACATTCACCCCAGTACAGAGATCTGGGCCTAAATCCATCGTTTTTTTTGCACTCCACACCACCCTGGGTTAGACACTGGCTATATGCAAATCAGCTCTGACCCTGTGCCTCATGGGAACAGTCCAGTCCGAACTACCAAGCCATGTATTTCCCAGACCGGAATCAAGCATCCAAGGACCGGTTTCTGGCTATCAGCCTTCATCAGCCTGGATAGCTTGACTCCAGTGGTGTGGAAAGCCTGGGACTCACGTCTGAGCATACCCAGCCCACTCGGGGTGAAAATTGCAAAAAACACAGTTGATGGACAGAATGTAGAACAATGTCATACATTCACCCCAGTACAGAGATCTGGGCCTAAATCCATCGTTTTTTTGCACTCCACACCACCCTGGGTTAGACACTGGCTATATGCAAATCAGCTCTGACCCTGTGCCTCATGGGAACAGTCCAGTCCGAACTACCAAGCCATGTCTTTCCCAGACCGGAATCAAGCATCCAAGGACCGGTTTCTGGCTATCAGCCTTCATCAGCCTGGATAGCTTGACTCCAGTGGTGTGGAGAGCCTGGGACTCACGTCTGAGCATACCCAGCCCACTCGGGGTGAAAATTGCAAAAAACACAGTTGATGGACAGAATGTAGAACAATGTCATACATTCACCCCAGTACAGAGATCTGGGCCTAAATCCATCGTTTTTTTGCACTCCATCGTTTGTTTTGTCCATCAACTGTGTTTTTTGCAATTTCGCCCGAGTGGGCTGGGGATGCTCAGACGTGAGTCCCAGGCTCTCCACACCACTGGAGTCAAGCTATCCAGGCTGATGAAGGCTGATAGCCAGAAACCGGTCCTTGGATGCTTGATTCCGGTCTGGGAAAGACATGGCTTGGTAGTTCGGACTGGACTGTTCCCATGAGGCACAGGGTCAGAGCTGATTTGCATATAGCCAGTGTCTAACCCAGGGTGGTGTGGAGTGCAAAAAAACGATGGATTTAGGCCCAGATCCTTGTGCTGGGGTGAATGTATGACATTGTTCTACATTCTGTCCATCAACTGTGTTTTTGCAATTTCGCCCCGAGTGGGCTGGGGATGCTCAGACGTGAGTCACAGGCTCTCCACACCACTGGAGTCAAGCTATCCAGGCTGATGAAGGCTGATAGCCAGACACCGGTCCTTGGATGCTTGATTCCGGTCTGGGAAAGACATGGCTTGGTAGTTCGGACTGGACTGTTCCCATGAGGCACAGGGTCAGAGCTGATTTGCATATAGCCAGTGTCTAACCCAGGGTGGTGTGGAGTGCAAAAAAACTATGAATTTAGGCCCAGATCCTTGTACTGGGGTGAATGTATGACATTGTTCTACATTCTGTCCATCAACTGTGTTTTTTACCATAGTGACACTGGCACATGTGTCCCTCTAGGCCTGAGCCACTTTGTCATTGATTAAAGGTGTTTGCCTGTACTTGCCCAGAGGACTGGGACTCACAGTAGTGGACATAGCCATGTCCACATCACAGACAAGAACAGCCTGGTTTGGTATCCTGACTAAGCCAGAATCCACCTCAGTACCCATGGTTAACCCCACTATAGCCTTGGGTTGGGAGCTACCACTGTTATCTGTACTAGGGGGTGCAGATGCCTTAGGGGCTACAGTGGTAGGGGCTGTGCCTTTCTTGGTGCACTCACTAAACCATTGAGAGGCAGATTTACAATAATTACACCAAGGTTTCTTTGGACCTTCTTTCTTCTTCTTCTTAGAAGTTTGGGACCCCCCTTCATTAGAATTTTGGGGGCCTGATGAAGACTTCTGGTCTTTTGGTTTCTGATCCCCACCTTTTGGTCTGCCTTTTTCTGATCACCACCTTGGACCTGGTTTTCCTGCTTAACCCTGGTTCTGACCCATTTGTCTGCCTTCTTTCCCAATTCTTGGGGAGAGGTCAGATCTGAGTCAATCAGGTGTTGGTGCAACAACTGGTTCTGACAATTGTTAAGTATTTGTTCTCTCATGATCAAATTATACAATCCTGTATAGTCCTTAACTTTACTTCCCAGGAACCAGCCTTCCAGAGCCTTAGTGGCACAATCAACAAAATCAGTCCAGTCCTGAGTCTGTGTCTTCTGGGTATCTCTGAACATCAACCTGTACTGTTCAGTGGTTTGGCCAAACCCATCATTCAGAGCACTCTTCAGGACAGTGTAATTGTTAGCATCATCATCACTAACTGTGAGGAGCTTGTCTCTTCCTTTTTCTGAAAAGGAGAGCCACAAAGATTGCTGTCCGCTGACTTTGGGGTACCTGCTGTACTTTGCAGGACCTCTCCAAAGCAGGTATCCATTTGTGGATGTCATCCCCAACTTTGTAAGGGGGCACAATCTTACTCAGGTGTCTATTGTCATAGGACCTGTCTTTATCCTTAGGGATCTTGCTGCCACCAGTGGAATCTAATCCACTTAACGTTTACTCCCTTGCTAAAGCAAGTTTTGCTAGGGCAAGTTCTTACCTCTCTATTCTGATTTGGACTTCCCTCATCCTAGCCTCATGTTCATTCTTTTGAGAGGAAGTCATTCCCCTCTGAGAATCTCTAGAGGCATTGGAGTGGAGAGATTCACCTGAGTGAGATCTTTCCCTCCTATACCTCTGGTTAAGTCTACTGTTGGGTCTGGGAAGGGCTAGCCCTTCTCCAACCCCATGTAGGCTTAGGTTAGCCTGGCTAAGTCTCCTAACTTGGGCCTGGCTGTCTACCTCTTCCTCAGAATCTTCTTCCTCTTCCTCTTCCTCATCATCATCCATGACTGTAGGATCAGGGGCCTCATCTTCTGTGGAGGGTATGCCCTCACCTGTTCTTCCTGTAGGCTCCTTACCAGAGGCCTTGAGAATATCACTCTCATCTAAGAGTTCCATCACGTGTTGAAGGGTAGAGTTAGAATCCTGTTTCAACTTTCTTGTGGTACACAAGTGTCTAAGTTCTCGAAAGCTGAGGATTTCATATCTGGAGGGTGCCCTGGGAGGGTCACTCACCACAGGTAGAGATCCAGCTGGCACACCTGTGCCAGACATGATCTAGTGAGGTGTGGTGTGTACACCTACCAACACTAAGTGTTTTCCTACTAAACCTCCCTAGGAGTTGTAGTCAGGGTGTGCTAGGCCCTTTGGTCTACAACAACTAAGTTTAGTAGAACTTAAGTATTCTAAGTCTTGTTATATGTACCTATGGTACCTATGTGATCTTTCAAATGATATCTCAAAGATTACAATTGGTAAAACAACAGCAAGCTCAAATCCCAACCGCTGCACACCAATGTGAGACGTTGGCCTAGTGTATGATGTTCACTATTCTAGTGAGCACCTTGCACCAGTCCAAACAACCCTTATGGTGATGAACAACAGGTACTGTGCACACGTATAATAAGTCAGTATCAGGTGATACAATGGTTCTAGACAAAGATAGGCATGAAATAATGTTGTAGAAATGCAAATAGTCTGTTGATCAGTAAAGTGTTGAACTTTATTTCTTTGTCTTGTTATAAAGACGCCAGCCGACACGTGTTTCATCAACAGGGTGGATACCTGTGACTCATCAGGGCTGTAAGACATATTAATAATAAGAAAAAACGGATTTATAACAGCAGTCCACAATCTGAGAGCAATCACAATTGATATTCAAAAATAAACAAGGTGAACTCCAAAAATGGAATAGAAGTGCTTGGTGCAAAGATAAATAAATGCATACGGTGATGTGTTGACTGTGCTGTAATAAAAACATGCAAGAAATATTCGGGTGGAAGCTGGGTATAGAAGGCATGAAAGCCGAATGGAAATAACTGTGACGGTTGTGCATGGAAAGTATAAATGAATACTATGCGAACAATATAGGATGCCACACAGGAGTATCCAATAGTGTTGTGCCAAGTCACGCGCACTTTATTTTAACACACCACCGTGCTGTGAATACGCACTTCTTCTCTTCCACCTCAGTTTTTTGCATCTCGGTCACATCACGTCCCTGTCACGACTCTATTTCCGAGTACGCATGCATGTGATATGACATTTTCAGGTGCATTTAGTCTGCATCCGTTGTCCTTCCACCTGCCTGCTGTGGTTTGCACTCTCATATTTTTTCAGTCACTCACTTTCTTTGAGGCTGTGCTACCACATCACAGCCTTTTTTATCTTTGCACCAAGCACTTCTATTCCATTTTTGGAGTTCACCTTGTTTATTTTTGGATATCAATTGTGATTGCTTCCAGATTGTGGACTGCTGTTATAAGTCCGTTTTTTCTTATTATTAATATGTCTTACAGCCCTGATGAGTCACAGGTATCCACCCTGTTGATGAAACATGTGTCGGCTGGCATCTTTATAACAAGACAAAGAAATAAAGTTCAACACTTTACTATTTGCATTTCTACAACATTATTTCATGCCTATCTTTGTCTAGAACCATTGTATCACCTGATACTGACTTATTATACGTGTGCACAGTACCTGTTGTTCATTTTGTACAAGTGTCCAGGCATCCGTGTGCCTGTTCGCCTTTGAGAGGCTTTAAGGTTTCCCTCTATACTGTTAGGCACTGTTCTTACATTTCCCATATTCTATCCATCGTCTCTACTCCTGCTTGCACTGTGTTAGCGCCTTACACTGTCCAATTGAAACCTTCAGTGGAAAAACCCTTATGGTGATGGTTGTAAAGTCAACCTTATAGACCAGCTATCCTAGTGGTAGCATGGACAAAGCAGTCTTAGGCGAAACTCAAGAGGGCATGTGAAGCCAGCTGTTTTACCATATGCAATCCCTTTAACATCAAATGAAAGGACACCACACAGCATATATATAAAATATATATGTATTTATTACTAAATTAATCCTCTGAACTCTTTATTAGGTCAGAGGCACAAGCACATAACAAGTTACTTAATAAACATACAATAGGTTGCACAAAATACAGTAATGCCCTAGGGCAGTGGTTCCCAAACTTTTTTGATCTGTGGCTCCCTTTACATAATTGCCAGTTGGCCGTGGCTCCCCATCATGTCACTTTTTTACCGGTATCGGAGATGTATGCCCGACCTCTGGAGTAATTCCAGTTTCTGCCTGAAGGGCAGCAGTAGCCAGAGGTGCTGGGGCACTAGAGGGGTGTTAGATGGCGAGACCTCAGGTTATTGCCATGCCAGAGAGGTGCACCCTTGATGGTGGCCATGGCTGCTGCAATACTAGAGAAGAGATTCTGCTGTGCTGGATTAGGTGGAACCTCAGAGTGCTGAGGCTGTGTAGAGCAATGCAGGCTTAGGTGAGGGTTTTTGATGCTGCAGTGCCTTAGACATGCCGATCTGGGTGAGGGTTTGGGGTTCTGCAGCGGTAGAGAGGACCCGGATAAGGTGATGATTAGGCTTTCTAAAGTGATATAGGGAGCTGCTGGATTGGGTGAAAGTTCAGGGTGCTGTAGTGCCAGGGAGGTGCTGCACAAGATGACTTCTACTGGGCTGCAGCGCTAGAAAAGTGCTGCCCCGGTTGAAAGATAAGGTCAGGATGTAGCAGTTTGAGAGGTGCCGGCCTGGGTGGGTGTTTATCAGGGGTGCTGCAACGCGAGTGTTGAGTGCCCGGTTTTAGGTCTGATTAGGTTGCTCCAGCAGTATAGAGATGACGGCTGGGGTGAGAGATAGCGGTACCATTGCGCCAGTCAGACCAGTGCCGTCCCAGGTCGAGGGCTTGGAGTGCTGCAGCACCAGAGGCCCAGACAGAAGCCGGGTGGGTGAGGCCATGAAGTGCTCCAAAGCCAGAGAGGTGCTTGGTGGGTGAGGGCTCGGAGTGCTGCAGAGCTGAGGCTGCTGTGCCTGTCTTCATTTCAGTGCATGGAGGGGTAAAAGACGCCCCTGTTTTTCTCTGTTGAGGTAATCAGGATTCAGTCATCACAAGTTACCGGCTGAATGGGGATCACAATTTCCACAGAATAATCTCCTGTTGGGGTTTACCCACCCACCAGCATTTTTACGCACTTAAAATGGTGAAATTTGTGGGTGAGAAATCAGATGAAAATGGAGAATTGCCACACAAATGTGTGCACTGCGGTAATAGCAATTCCTGACGTAAATCCCCATTTTTGAAGGTCCATGTCAAAATAACACTATTTCCAAAAATTACAAATAATTATTTGCAACAAAAATAATTTTATTTCGGAGCGGAAATACCGCATCAGCATCCTTTCCCTCCGCTTTTTTATATATCATTTGTATGTTGAACATTCAAACAAAATAGGCATATGGCACCCTTAATCTTATGGGGCGCTCGGCTTTTAGCAGAATTTAACTGACATACCAGGACCTGGTAAGACTGGTCGTATTATGTTTACTGTTACCAGGTGAACCAGACAAAACTCTGTGCTGCCTTTTCGCCCCAATAACGAGCACTTCTTAACTGTTAACAACAAATATAGAGAAATAGAAGTGGCTTTTTTTGCAGTTAACCTATTTACCTCGTTATTTTCATTTTTTATTTCTCTCCCCTAGAAAGCGGTAAACATGATTGCCGCTTTACAAATACACTTTACAAATACACGGGATTGTGGTCACGAGTTTGTCTTTGCAATTGTTCTAGTAACCTACTTGATGTAACATGTGAAGAGGGCCTCCAGAGGAGCGGCAAAACACGGGCAGCAATAACACTCAACAGTAATCCTGCATATGCGGTGGCTAAGTGAACACTTACGTGTGAAAGGCGGCTAAACACTCTGGGTGTCTCTTGTAACTCCCCAGTATGTTGCGACGCAGCAGGGTGTATTTAAATGAGGTTCACTTGCTGAAAGGCTGATGAAAAAGCCAAGGCTGCTGGTATAAATAAGCAATAAAATGCATATATATTCGACTCATTGCGAGAAGTCTGATAATATTAGAACACTGGGCCATACCACGATACCTGATGCCGGCTGACAGGTAGGGCGCCAAAAGATGCAACATTTTTAAATTGCTCACAACATGATGTGCACTTTCCAAAGACGTGCATGGCGCCCCTGGTTGCTGCTAACGGCGCACCAGGGTGCCGCGGCGCACAGTTTGGGAACCACAGCCCTAGGGGCACTTCGAACCATATGCTAAAATAGTGGTATAAGAACCACGTCACAAACAAAGGAAAGGTCTAGGGCCTGGAGAATCACTGGGTCTATGCTGTACTACCAAAGGATAGAGAGCAGGAGGCCCACGGGATGCGTGTGCAGTGTCTTTACACGCACGCGAGTTACCATAGAGTTAGAATGGGAACGAAAGAAATGGAAACTAGTTCTTTTAGGACACTTCCGGATGGACTAGGGAAAAGCTACTTGAAACTAGGACACCAGGATAGTCAATACCCACAGGAGTACCGAAATACTCGCGTTACCTCACCCATAGGAAGCGGGTGCATAGGTGTCAAAGTGTGTCGGGTTTCGTCGCTGATTCCAATGGAGCCTTGGAGAAAGATGCTGCAGGCGACCAGGAGAGAAGTGTCCGGTTGGATCCAAGGGCGGATCAAGGATGAAGAGTACCTGAAAGCAGAGGGGAGAGAGTCTGGGTCACTAGCCAGTGACCAGGACGGAACCAGGAAGGAACCAGGATATGTCGCGAAGCAATCAGGTGATGTCATGAAGCTTGTCTCTGCAGCCACGTGGACCAGGAGGTGTCGACGATGACCAGGAGCTGGATACAGACTGTCCCATGCAGGCTCTCGCTGTCGGCGGTGTCGGCTTCCGGATTGGAGTCAACAAGCCTTGGCAAAGGCAGCCCACGCAGGAATCAAAGATGGCTTCTTGATCAGGCCAGCAAGGCATGATGGACTTCTCCTTTTCAGGGAAGCAAGGGCCAGTCCGGAGCAACCAGACCAGTGGTGTATATTCAAGGTTTAGTCGTCACAGAGGCCACTAGCCAACGGGCAATTGACCGGACAGACACTTCGAGCAGGAAAATGCAGAAGGGCCCCACGCAGAACTCGTGGAGTGTGGAGGGCTGATCTTCGGTGCAGTTGGTGCTCGGGGCTGGGGCTTCTCAATTCCCAATGCACAACTTTGAGGGTGCCTCTGAAGTTGCACGGAAAGCAATTCGCTGGCTTTCCAAGATGGCCGGTCCCACGTCTCTTGTCACCTCCACGGGTCTCAGCTCTGCTGTGACTGTGGATCGGGCTGTTGGAAGTCTGGAAGTCCGGGTCTTGTCAGGCTCTGTGCTCGGGCTCCGGTGGGAGCGTCGACAAAGCAAACCGTTGATCGCTTGATGGTGCCTGCTTGTGCAGGGTGGTCACTCCTTGACCACAAGGGAGATTCTTCAGTCTTCTATGTCGAGTAGAATGTCGAAGGTTCAGAGTTTCGTTTGAAGTTTCAGTCAGGATACTGTCTAAAGTCTTGGGACTCAGCTCCTACCTATATACCAAATTTAGGGGCTGGATTACCTGCTAGGTCCCTCCTATGGGTGGGACCCAGGAAGGGGGTGGTTACACCCCTTTTCCTTTGTCCAGTATCGCGCCAGAGCTGAGGCTATGCACTTTGAACTGGACTATGCATGGGACACCTTGTGTGCCCCAGGCAGTGTCTCATTTCATTCAGCCCTCCCTGCCCCAATACACTATAGTCTGTCTGGGGTGGTGCTCGCACCTCCCAAGACAGGAAACCTATTGTCCAACCCTCCCTCGCTGGAAGGACTCCCAGTAGCAGGAGGTCAGACTTGTGTCTGTGGCAGCAGCATCCATTTTGTGATGCTGAGGCTCTGGTTAACTTTAACCGGGATTAGTAGGAACAACATGTCTTCTCCCTCTGGAAGGGTGGAATGCTACCCCGACGCCAGAACTGGCGAGGGGGTAGTATTCCAAAGCGTATGACACCTTACACGACATGTTTCGATAAAGCCAAACAAAAGTTAGCATTTAACCGCGAGTTTCATAATGCACTTAAGAGTATATGGTATGGCTATATCCTAGAACAGCTATAAGGACATGGTTCCGAAAGCTGCAGACAGGCTCAGCTCATGCTAGAGCAACATCTCACATAAAACCAAGCACTCTGCCTCCAGGATTGTTAAGGCCTGCCATAGGAGTGACTTATAGGTGTATATGTGTCTAGATATAAGGTTAGATATACCTATACTATATCTAAGCAAGGGGTGGTTACACGACCTTGCCCCAGCTGAGTGATCAGCCAGTTGTGTCAGTATGGATGGCCAGCCAGGGGTGGCAAAAGATATGCTGCAGCCCCTGGTAGGCCTTGGGTGCACCTATGCCCTGGGTACCTATGGTACACTGTACAGGGACTCACAAGAGTGACCCAATACCCAATTGGTGATGTACCTAAAGTACATGGTGTGAATTTAGAGAGAGAACAGCAGGGCTGTGGGTCTGATTAGCAGGCCCACAGCCACATCTAAGTCGAACACCAGTAAAGCAAAAAGCAAAAAGTGGGGTGACCATAGGAAAGCAGACCCTACTCTCCTACACAATGTACTCAATTTTACCCCATTCCTCTTCACTACAATCTACCCCAATCTACCACACTTTACTCCAATCTACCCCAATCAACTCCAGTCAAATCTATCCCAATCTACTCCACTCCACTACATTCTACCCCATTCAACCCTAATTTACCCCACTCCACTGTACTTCAATCTACCCCACTCTACTCCACGCTACTCAAATCTACTCCAATTTGCCACTCTCTACTGAATCTACCCCAGCCTACCCCATTCCACCCTACACAAGTCCACTCCAATCTAATCCAATCATCCCACTCCAATCTGCCCCAATCTACCGACTTTACCTCAATCTAACCCATTCCACTCCAATCTACCCTATTCCACTTCAATCTACCCCACCCCACTCCAATCTACCCTACTCCAATCTACCTGACTCCACTCCAACCTACCCCACTCCATTCAAACTCCATGGCACTCCACTCTAACCTACCCCACTCCAATCTCCCTCACTCCAGTCTACCACAATGTACCCCAATCCACTCGAATCTACCCCACTCCACTCCAGTCTGTCCCACTACAATCCACCCAATCTATTCCACTCCACTCTACCCCACTCCACTCTACTCCAATCTACCCCACTCCAGTCTACCTCACTCCTATCCAATCTAACCGACTCCACTCCACTAAACTCCAATTTACTACACCCAAGTCCACCCCACCCAATCTACCCCACTCCAATCTTCCCACCACACTCCAATCTCCCCACCCCAATGTATCCCAATTTACCCCACTCCCCTGCACTCCAATCTTCCCCAATCTACCACACTCCACTCTATCCTAATCTACCACAGTTCACTCCAATCTACCCTACTCCAAACAAACCCAATCACCCCACTCCAATCTACCCCACACTACTCCAGTCTACTCCACTCTACCCCAATCTACACCAATCCACCCCATTCCACCCTATCCCACTCCAGTCCACCCCACCCCACTCCAATCTACCCCACATTCCCCATTCTATCCCTATCTACCGTACTCCACTCCAATCGACCCAATCTACTCCACTCTATCCAATCTACCCGAATCCAATCTAACACCAATCCAACCTACCCCACTCCAATCTACCCCACTACACTCCACCCTAAATTACCCCACTTCAATCTACCACAATGTACCTCACTCCAATCTCTTCCACTCTAGTCTACCCCACTCCACTCCAATCAATGGAACCCAGTCCACTCCAATCTACCTAGTCTACTCCAATCTACCCACTCCCCTCCAATCTACCCCAAACTACCCCACTCCACCCCACATCACTCTACCCCACTTCACCCCACTCCACTCCAATCTACCCCGCTCCACTCAAATCTACCTTACTCCAATCTACTCTAACCCACTCCATCCCAATCTACCCTAATCCACCCAACTCCACTTCTGTGCAATTTACCCTACCCAATCCACCCCACTCCAATCTACTCCACTCCGTTGTACCCCACTGCAATCTACCCCAATCTACCCCACTTCACTGAAAACTACTTCACTTAATTCCAATCTACCCCACTCCACCCACCCCACTCCAATCTGTCCCACTCCAGTCTATCCCAATCTATCCCACTACACTCCAATGTACTGCCCTCCACTCTAATCTACCCCATCCACCCCACTCCATTCCAGTCTACCACTCTCCAATACACCCAATGTACCCCAATCACCTCAATCTACCCCATTCCACTCAAATTACCACAGTCCACCCCACTCCACTCCAATCTACTGCACTCCACACAAATGTACCCCAATCCACCTTACTCCATTCAATCTACCACTCTCCAATACACCCAATTTACCCTACTCCACTCAAATCTACCTCACTCAACTCCAATCTACCCCACTCAAATTATTTCCTACTTCACTCCAACCAAACCCAATCCACCCAATTCCACTCCACCTAAACCTACCCAACTCCAATCTACCCCACTCCATTCCAACCCAATCTACCTAATACAATCTACCCCGCTCTAATCTACCCCACTCCAATCTCTCCCACTCCAATCTACCCCACACATCTCCAATCTACCCCACTCTTCCCACTCCAATCTACCCCACTCTACCCTAGTCCAATCTGTCAATGTACTCAACTACAGTTTATCCCAATCTACCCCAGGACACCCCAATCTACCTCGCTCCACTCTACCCCAATCTACCACACTCCAATCTACCTCAGCCCACCCCACTAACTTTAAACCACGCTGAATAGCAGCAACACTGGTGGTTCAACATGGCTAAAACATATTGCCATTAGCTCTTACATAGGTAAGGCCTCGAGACTTATTGGTTTTGCCAATACCCATTTTTATCTTCTCGTCACAATATTTATGGCTGTGGGGAGTGAAAAGGAAGAACACAAGTAACTTGATATTGCAGAGGGAATGTCATGCGATGGCAACAAAGCCAGATTATGAAGTACTAGTCCATGACCCACCTTGCCCTGTAGAGCAGGTTATCAAGTGAACTGCCATTTATAGTCAATTTTACCAACTACCCACCACATCACAGCTTGGCAGGTTGTGGTTGTAGGGAAGCACTGACTACAGTGTTTCTTTCTCTCTCACAGTGCAGGGCTGGAGAGCTGGAGAGTTTGACCACCTGGCTTCTAAGGACAAGGGTGCTACGGGGTCATCCCAGTACACTTCTAATGAGAATCTTCTTGTTACTGCTTTAGAGCCAAGGCATTAAACAGGTTGGTGGGCAACTCCAGCTGTTCTTTAATGCACAGGCAATTTCCCAATCATGCATAAGGCAAAGTAGGAACTGCTGGATAAATCTGGGGCTTGCTATCCCTCTAACCCTGCTATGCGATTTTATTTTTTCTCAGTTTTTACCTTTACTGAAGTTTTCTCTTGTGGGAATTCAAGAAAGGTCTTTTTATTGTTTATTTCTTTTTTATTGTAGTTAATATTAGCAAGAGAAATGGCATGCCATCCACTTGAAATATTAACGGATGGTTTGACTTTAACCAATCGAAATGTTTTTGAATTTATTAAAAACATGAATGGTCAGCTAATCAGTAGTTGTAATTTACATTTTCCAAATGTTACTGCTGTTTACCAGCTATGAAAGATATATACTTAGGACATGCTTATGCACTAACCTTATATACTGTTCCTCCCATACCTTGCGCCAAGTATGCATTGTGCAGTCAAGTCAAGTCAAGTTAAAATTTGTATAGCGCACTACTCACCCAGAGAGTCTCAAGGCGCTTGAGGGAGGGGGGGTACGTTACTTATCGACTATCCAAGTTTTTAGTTGTCTTCTGAAGGAGAGTTGGTTCTGTGTAAGGCGGAGGTGGGTGGGGAGAGAATTCCAGGTCTTGGCTGCTAAGTAGGAGAAGGATCTTCCCCCCATGGTGGATCTTTGGATGCGTGGAATCGCAGCGAGGGCTTGATTGGACGATCGTAGTTGGCGGGTGGGGGTGTAAAAGGTCAGGCGCGTGTTGAGGTATTTGGGTCCTAGGTTGTAGAGGGCTTTGTGTGCGTGGGTGAGGAGACGGAACGTTATTCTCTTGTTGACTGGGAGCCAGTGGAGGTCTCTCAGGTGACCGGAAATGTGAGCTTGGCGGGGGATGTCTAGGATGAGTCTGGCTGAGGCGTTCTGGATGCGTAGGAGTATTTTCTGTAATTTGGCTGTGGTTCCGGCGTAAAGGGTGTTTCCGTAGTCCAGTCGGCTTGTGACCAGTGCATGGGTGACCGTCTTTCTTGTTTCGGTGGGGATCCAACGGAAGATTTTTTTGAGCATACGTAGGATGTTGAAGCATGATGATGAGATGGCGTTGACTTGTCTGGTCATCGAGAGGGAGGAGTCCAGGATGAAGCCCAGGTTACGTGCGTGGTCTGTAGGTTTGGGTGCGTTGCCCAGGGCCGGTGGCCACCAAGAGTCGTCCCAAGCGGAGGGGGATGATCCTAAGATGAGGACTTCCGTTTTGTCTGAGTTTAGTTTTAAACGGCTGTTCTTCATCCACTCGGCTACTTCTTTCATTCCTTCGTGTAGGTTGGTTTTGGCGGTGTTCGGGTCTTTGGTGAGGGAGAGGATCAGCTGGGTGTCATCCGCGTAGGAGATGATGTTGAGGTTGTGTTGGGGCGCGATGGGACTCATGTATACGTTGAAGAGGGTGGGACTGAGTGATGATCCTTGTGGTACGCCGCAGATCACTTCAGTGGCCTCCGATTTGAAAGGGGGGAGGCGGACTCTCTGGGTTCTTCCGGCGAGGAACGAGATGATCCAGTTCAATGCTTTTCCTTGTATTCCGATGTTGCTGAGGCGTTGTATAAGGGTACTATGACAGACTGTGTCGAAGGCTGCGGAGAGGTCCAGTAGGATGAGGGCAGCTGTTTCTCCGTTGTCCAGTAGAGTTCGAATGTCGACTGTTGCTGCGATGAGGGCGGTCTCGGTGCTGTGTTTGGCTCAGAAGCCGGACTGTGATGGGTCGAGGGAGCCGTTGGATTCGAGGAAGGCGGCGAGCTGACTGTTGACGGTTTTCTCAATGACTTTGGCAGGGAATGGGAGGAGCGAAATGGGGCGGTAGTTCTTAAGTTCGGAGGGGTCTGCTGTGGGTTTCTTCAGGAGGGCGCTGAGTTCGGCATGTTTCCAGCTTTCCGGGAAGGTAGCGGAGTTGAGGGAGCAGTTGATGACATCTCGGAGATGGGGTGTGATAATGGAGTCTGCTTTGTTGAAAATGTGGTGGGGACATGGGTCGGTTGGCGATCCGGAGTGGATGGAGTTCATCAAGCGGATGGTGTCTTCAGTGGTGATAGGGTTCCAGGCGCAAAGGTTGTTGGAGGGGGGTTTTGGTTCGGAGGTGGGTGGGGTGGCCTGGTCGCCAAAGCTGTTATGTATGTCAGCGATTTTGTTGTGGAAGAACGAGGCTAGAGAGTCGCAGAGGTCTTGAGAGGGAGTGATGTCGTTGGTGCCGGCGGTGGGGTTGGTAAACTCTTTGACGATGTTGAATAGTTCCTTGCTGTTGTGGGCGTTGTTGTCAAGTCGATCCTTGAATGCTGATTTCTTGGTGGATCGGATCTGCTGGTGGTGTTTGCGGATGGCGTTCTTGAAAGTGACCAAGTTGTCAGTGGTTGGGTTTTTTCGCCAGGCTTTCTCGAGGGTGCGACAGATCTTCTTGGATTTCTTAAGGTCGTCATTGAACCAGGGGGCTTTTTTGCTACCTTGCTTGATTTGATGGTTTTTCAAGGGTGCTAAATCGTTAGCGCTGTGGCTGATCCATTGTGTGAGGTTGATGGCTGCTTGATTTGGGTCCAATGATTTGACAGGAGGGTTTTGGTAAAGCGATGTGAAGAGCTGGTCGGTGGTAATTTTGTTCCAGTTTCTGTGGGGAATTGGTAGTGGGTGGTTGTGGGTCGTGGTCTTTTTGTAGTTGAAGTGAACGCAGCTGTGGTCCGTCCAATGGAGTCCTGTGGCGTGATTGAAGGAGATGTACTTGCTGGAGGAGAAGATTGGGTCGAGCGTGTGCCCGGCGTAGTGGGTGGGGGTGTCTACAAGTTGTTTGAGTCCGAGATTGGTGAGGTTGTCCAGAAGGGTGAAGGTGTTGCTGTCGTTGTTCTTTTCCAGGTGGAAGTTGAGGTCTCCCAGTAGAATGTAGTCCTCGGAGGGGAGGGCGTGTGGGCTGATGAAGTCCGTGATGTCTTCGCTGAATTGTGTGCGGGGTTCTGGGGGTCTGTAAATGAGGGTACCTCTGAGTGTGGTCTTAGGGTCGGTGTGGATCTGAAAGTGAAGGTGTTCGGCGGCTGCGAGGTTATCGTCGGAACTGGTCGTGATGTGGATGGTGTTCTTATGGACGATGGCGATGCCTCCTCCTGTTTGGTTGATGCGGTCCTTTCGGATGATCTTGTAGCCGTCCGGGATGGCTCTGGCGATGTCGGGCGCTGATGAGGCGTTCATCCAGGTTTCTGTAGGAAAGGCGACGTCCGGCGATGTGGTGTCTAGTAGGTTCCATAGTTCAGTTGCGTGTTTGTGAACCGAGCGGGTATTGAGCAGGATATACTTCAGGTGGTTAGTGTCGGAGCTCTGTTTGGGGTTAGTGGATTTGGTGTGGGTCCTGATGCAGTCGAACTTGCAGGAGTGGCAGGTGAAGGGTCCATGGGTGTATCCTGGGGCGGCTTGGTAGCAGTCTGGGAGACGGCCGGAGTTGAGTGCTGAGAGGGTAGCGGTGTCGTACGTTATGCGGGTGGAGTGAAATTTGCAGGGACCAGGGGGTCTGGCGCTGGGCGCGGTCCGGGCGCGGACGGGCGTAGACGGGCTTACCTTTGGCGCACCTTCGGCGCGCATGGGGCGCGTTCGCTGCGTGTAAGCTGCTCTGACATAAGTGGATAGTGAGGGGGCGGAGCGAGGGAGGGTCAGCTGGGAGGCGGGAGCGGGGTGGAGAGATGGGCTGGGAGGTACAACAACAAAATGGCAGCAAAACAAAAGCGAAACAGGACGAGATTGGGGCACAAGCAGGAATATCGCTATGATGTGGGCAGAGGCACCGGCACAATCAAGCACAAATTATATTAACAAGCAATGCGAACTTTGCAATATAGCGCTAGCAGATCAAACAGGCACAAATGATAATACACGCACTGTGGGCTATGCAATATAGTGCTACGCTATTAATCAGGCACTACTAAAATTACAATCAATGAGAGCAGAGCACAATTAGGTATTTGCAGCAATGAGCAGTAAAGCGCTACGATACTAGGTGAACAGGGAGCGTGGGGAGCGACCGCTTCTGAACGAGTCAGGACGGTCACAGCGCTGGAGCATACGGGTCAGTCCTTAACTTTCAGTGGGAGGGAGGGTCAGCTGGGAGGCGGGAGCGGGGTGGAGAGACGGGCTGGGAGGCACAACAACAAAATGGCAGCAAAACAAAAGCGAAACAGGACGAGATTGGGGCACAAGCAGGAATATCGCTATGATGTGGGCAGAGGCACGACACAATCAGGCACAAATTATATTAACAAGCAATGCGAACTTTGCAATATAGCGCTACCAGATCAAACAGGCACAAATGATAATACACGCACTGTGGGCTACGCAATATAGCGCTACGCTATTAATCAGGCACTACTAAAATTACAATCAATGAGAGCAGAGGACAATTAGGTATTTGCAGCAATGAGCAGTAAAGCGCTATGATACCAGGTGAACAGGGAGCGTGGGGAGCGACCGCTTCTGAACAAGTCAGGACGGTCACAGCGCTGGAGCATACGGGTCAGTCCTTAACTTTCAGTGGGAGGGAGGGTCAGCTGGGAGGCGGGAGCGGGGTGGAGAGACGGGCTGGGAGGCACAACAACAAAATGGCAGCAAAACAAAAGCGAAACAGGACGAGATTGGGGCACAAGCAGGAATATCGCTATGATGTGGGCAGAGGCACAACACAATCAGGCACAGATTATATTAACAAGCAATGCGAACTTTGCAATATAGCGCTACCAGATCAAACAGGCACAAATGATAATACACGCACTGTGGGCTACGCAATATAGCGCTACGCTATTAATCAGGCACTACTAAAATTAAAATCAATGAGAGCAGAGCACAATTAGGTATTTGCAGCAATGAGCAGTAAAGCGCTACGATACCAGGTGAACAGGGAGCGTGGGGAGCGACCGCTTCTGAACGAGCCAGGACGGTCACCGCAGTGCAGTGGTAGTTGTGATGTGTTGCGACTGCGATGCAGGTCTTTGTGACAGTCCAACCCACTCAGCAGTGGATATGCATCAGTGCTGCTCAAGGTTGCGCCACACAGCAGAGGAGATCAATTGGTTTCACTGGATCCATAGAGGCTGGAAGAACACCTTAAGCCCACCTCCAAGGGTCCAGGAGGCCAGCCAACTAGCCCTTGAAGTCACTCTGGGTTGTGAGTTCAAGAGATGCAGGTCCTGTAATTCTCACCCAGGCAAGAGGACAGCAGGCAGCAGGTTACATAGCAGGGCAGCATTTCCTTCAGAACAGTAGTCCAGCAGGGGAGTAGTCTTTCCAGCAGCACACCAGTCCTTCTTCATGGCAGAGTTTCCACAGTCCAGTAGTGTACTGACGTGTTGGTGTTTGAGGTCCATTATGTATACCCATTTATGCCTTTAAAGTGGGAGAAGCTTCTAGAGGCACAAGGGGGATGGGAGCACACTACCTCACATCACAGCACAGTACACCCCTAAGCATTATGGTAAATGCAGTACAATGTTTGCACTTACTTGAATATTAGCTGTTGTTTTTCATCAGAGATGGTGCCGATAGTGTTGTTCATCTCTCGACACCTGTTTCTGGATTTTATGCTTCATCAGTAGTGATCAGAAAAACAAATTACATCTGGGGTTTCTGAGAAAGCTGCCACAGTTCTCTCAGGTCTCAGTACATCTCACTGGTGCACAGGTGCATCTCAAAAAGCTTGCAAGCTTGCAGGCTCATTGGAGCCTTTTTAAACAGAAGGGGGATTTGAGCACACTGACTCACATCACATCACAGCTCTCCAGAGATGCACCTTTGGCCTGTGAACGGTACTTTGACCTGAAGACTTGGGCAGCATTTCCAGCAACCCCAGATTACTTTTCTTTTGCTCTCTACTACTTCTGCTCTCTACCGATGAAGGGCTAAATCCAGAAACACGTATCTAGAGATAAAAGCATTATCTGCACCAACTTTGGTAAAAGAAACTACAGTAATTTTAAAGTAAGTGTAATTCATTTACCAGAATGCAATGAGGTGAACTGTGCTAGGATGAAAGGCAGTGTGCTCCCACCCCGTTTCTGTTTAAAAGGCTCCCTTGAGCCAACAAGCTCTCCAGAGATGCACCTGTGTGCCTATGAGTGGTACTGTGACCTGTGAGGACATGGGAAGGATTTCCAGCAAAGCCAGATGACTTTTCTTTTGCTCTTTAATACTTCTGCTCTTTAATGACGAAGGGCTAAACCCAGAAACACCTGTCTAGATAATAGCACTATCAGGAACAACTTTGGTGAAACACTACTGCCATTTTGAAGTAAGTGTACTGCATTTATCAGAATGGAATGGGGTGAACTGTGCTGGGATGAGAGGAAGTGTGCTCCCACCTCCCTTTCTGCTTCTAGAGGCATGTCTTTGAGGTGCACAGGTGCCCTGCCTACCTGGACCTGGCTTTAGACTAACTAAAGGGTTATGTAGCCTTTTTATGGAGACAGGACACAGCCTATTCAAGTGTAAGTGTGGCTGGGCCCAGCACCTCCCTCCCATCCTGTCAGTGATGGCGCATCCAGTCACATCTAAACTCCCCATCGTGTGAGGCTGCCTAAGAGGAATACACAAAGCCCAATGTCACCTACACCCAGTCATGTGATCCAGAAACTGTCTGCAGGCACCAAATGGCTAAAGCAAGAAAATGCCAGCTTTCTAAAAGTGAATACAAAAAGAGGAACCTGTCTCCGTTTGACGTTATACTCTTATTATTTTTGAGCAACAAACAGACCACTATCTTTTCTGTTTGAATGGAATTTTTATTAAACCATTCCTTTCTTTGCAATTGTTTGTATTTTACCAAAAAGATTTTAGTTGCATGAGAAGTAAAGACACACATGTTTCAAAATAACATACAAAACATGAAAAATACATATGACGATTCACAATAGACAGTGCATTAAATACTTATATACAAACACATTTATATACAACAACATTGGACTTTTGCATCATAACATCAGAAACTAGAATACTCTTATCGCTATCTTGTTTTTGGGGCCAAACATGTGCCAAACACGGGAAAATGTTTAGTGTGTGTGCGTGGGGCATACAATGCAAATCCCTCACGTCACAACAAGTTTACTCAAATTCCTCCGTGTTGAAAAAAAGTGCTGACACGTTTCAAGGATCAGTCTTCTGGTACCAGGACTCTCATCAGCGCTTCATGTTAATGGTCAGTGAATTCTGATTAAAGGACAGAGCTTCTCCTCTGACTAATATGTGCGTGGTAACCAGAATCTCTCAACAGAAATAAATGCAGTGTGCTTCGTAGTTTATGCCAGTGGGGGGAATTTCTTTCAAACATTCCCGGTTTGCTCAGAGTCAGGCGTCTATTTCTGTAATCATTGCATCCTGTTTTTAAGTCTGAGCACATTCATATTCTATATGCGATATGAACTGTAACTTCACTGTCAGCTAGGCGTTCCCCGTGTGAACACTTCCTGTATTTTTACCTTATTTTATGATTTGAATTACATGTTATTCCAAATGACAAGACATTTTGTGTGATAACCATGTTACTACTGTTATTCAGTTTTTTGTAGTCTTTGCCTACAATTAATGTTCAGCTGCTGACTGTGCCATTGAAACTCTAGGAAAACTCATGTCCAGAGAAATACCTGCAGTCTTACATGCGATGGATGATTCTCAAGAAGCAATTTCTTCCCCTTTTGCTAGCCAACTACACCGGGTGAATGATCTGGCGGAACCTATATTCGAGATGTAATTGGGCATAACACCTAAGATCACACATTTCAAAAATTCAGGACAGACATGTCGATTTTGATATTCCAGGATGGAGAAGAACCATATTAGGGCTCTATTTGTGGTGATCAAAGAGAAAGGCAGATTTGAAAACTGAGAGAAGTGAGAAGTGGTGTGAAAAGTTAGGATTAGGCACCTAAACTCCAGGACCTGATGGGTTCAAAGGTGACAGCCACATCCTCTGTCACCAGAAAATAGTAATCCTCGACCATGCAGCGGCCCTGGAGGAACCTTGGATGCTTGAGGCCAGTGGGTAAGGAAGACACGTGAATATATTGGTCATTGGGTCATCTTTAAAGTTTCTGGTTCCTGGTTATTGGTTTCACAAATGTTAAATATTTAGGTTGTGACATATAGATTATTGTGTTGAGTCTGAATGTTACGGACTGTGCATGCAGTCGGTACAAATGGAAGGAAGAGGATTGTCTGGTGCAAAATGCAAGGCAAAAGACAGACGGAAATTACCAAGGAAAAGTATAAGAAACAGTGAGATTGATCTGAATGACGATTTTTTTAAATAACATTATTGCAGTGTGTGTATGTTTGTGTGTATTTGTGTACATATGTATACATGTACCATGTTTTCGTATATTTTTGGGATAGGAGTTTCTGCATGGGATAAAATATATGGGCCGATTCACAGGACTAACTTAAGACAAAATCCTAAACTTACTACCATTTTGGTATTCACAGAAGGTACTTACTCATTAATGAGTAAGTGCCTTCTGTGAATACCAAAACGTGTAAGTGCGTAAGGAGTAAGGGCCAGATGTAGGAGGCCATTTACCGACCGGTAAATGGGTATTTGGGATGTAGGGGCATCATTTTACAGATTCGGTAAAAAAACAAGATGTAGGCAGCACTGTGTACAGTGCTACAGGCCTTCAGAATTCGGTATTTTACCACACAATCCTATTGTGTGGTAAAATACCGAATTCAGGTGTGCATGCACATCTGTGCATGCACACCTATGCCATGTGACAGACAGACATGCCCTTAGGGCATGTCTGTTTGCCACAAGGCGCACATGCCTATTTTTGGGGTGCTAGAGGGTGTCAAAGTGACACCCCCTGCACCCTTGCTGGAATCGGTATTTACTGATTCGGTAATTACCGAATCGGTATTTCCCATTGATTCCTATGGGCTTCACAGCCCATAGGAATCAATAGGAAATACCGATTCGGTATTTACCGAATCAGTAAATACCGAGTATTTACGAATCGGTATTTCAAATTCTGAAAATACCTACATCTCCCCCCTTCATATTTACCGATTCATAAATACCAAATCTGTAAAATTCGGTATTTATGAATCGGAAATACGAATTACCTACATCTAGCCCTAAGTGCCTTCTGTGAATACCAAAATGAGTAAATGGTAGTAAGTTTAGAATCTTGTCTTTAAGTTAGTTCTGTGAATCGGGCCCGTATATTTTATCCCATGCAGATCCTCCTATCCCAAACATATACGAAAATACGGTACAGCGGGCCCACAATTTTTACTGGTTTATGCCAGGTCCATTAAGATTGCTTACAATTTTTACATTTTAAATGTATTGTCCCTGCTTCACCACTGGCAATTTGTGCTGATGTAACAAAAAGAAAATATAAAAAAGAAAAACAGTGCAAAAGAATAGCAGAACACAAATACTTAGAATGCAGAGGCCGTTGACAAGAGCTGCGGCAGATCACTACCCTTTGGAAACATTGTTATCTGCTTGAGGTCGACATTAATCATTCAAATAACTGTACGTGGCAGACAAGCCTCAGGCCATAAAACATTGCTCCCATCACTGCCAAAGATAACATGTAACAAAAAATACCATGACAAAGTACTTGTCAGAATAGATTATATCAAAAACCACAGAGGGCAACATGAAAAGGAACTGGGCATTCAGAAAGTGATCGCAGGACTCCAGTTCTCAGAAAAAAGGAATTATAATAAAACTCTGACATTATCATTCAACGTCCTTCCTCGCTACAATTGTACTGAAATTTGATTATCATTATAAACTTTTCTAATGTATGTTTTGTATGTTTTGTCTGTCTTGTTTGACTTGTTTGACTAAAAATCAAAAGTGACCAACCACAGAGAGATCACCCAGTTGCTACTCATGAAAACAGCAACATGATATCCGATTCTAATCTGTATTCTTCGAAAACTGTTTTGTGAGAGAGGGTCTTTTTCAAGGTTTCGAGACAGCTACGTGATTTCGTCCTCGAGATGCTGCTGCAGACCATCACTCAGATTTCAGAGTGTTTGAGAATAAAATAGTATTCAAAAATACAAACTCATTCAGATTTGAGATTTCATTAACCATATATGTTTTAAACAGAGATCCCAGGGATTTTACATAAACAGGTGTCTGTGATGGACGGACCATAAGCAGGATATGTGTCTCCTCCATGCTTCAATGTTCTGGATATTTTGGGGCATATGTACAAAGAAGTGGCAAAGTGAGGAGTTAGCCGTCATAGCTTAACATCTCACTCCGCCACTTCAGAAACGCAGGGCGGCACCATATTTACAAGAAAATGGAGCAGCCTTGCGTTTCCCCCTACGCTGGCGCTATGCTTAGCAGCCTAGCACCAATGCAGGCACCGGTGCCAGGGTGTCTGCGTGCATTGGAAGATTGTTTATGTGCAGGAAGGTGTCCCTTTCTGAACATAAACAATCTTTAAATGCCGTTTTGTCACTTCTATGTGCATCGATTAATGCAGCATACATGGGATTTACAAAATGTCATGTGCAGGAAGGGTCATCTTCCTGAACATAAGCAATCCAAGGCATTTTGTTTTTTCCATATGTGCTGTTCAAGCCAGCACACATGCAAAAATAAAAAACAAGGAGAAATTAAAAAAAAAATCCTCGTTTAGCCAAGTTACGACCAGGTGTTCCCTGGTCTTTATTTTGGTGCTGTCTCCTATTTACGCCAACCTTTTAAATAGGGGGCAGCATCAAAATCAATTGGTGTTGTGGTGGAACCCCCACCACAGCACCTATTGCCCACCCCTTTCATGCTAAACATAGTGTGAAAGGGGGGCCAAAACGTTGCCAATCTGCTCCTGCAACGATGTATCAGCACAATCATCAATGCACGTGGTGTTGTTCTGTAAATTTTATAAAGAGTTGAGGAGAAGTTGGGTAATACCCATCTTAAAAAATGTTAGTATGAGACAATGCAGCCCAGCATTGCTTACCTTGCAATTTCTGGACGCAGAGTGTTTTACAAAAATTATTGCCCAATATCTGAAGCTCTGTGTTAGGCACAGAAAAAACCTAGATTAGAGATTGATGCCGCACACTCTGTGTGAGAATATGATCTTCTCCATTCATGCGTTAATGATGTATTAGCTGTCTTTGAACATTGATTCTCAATCTTGGCATTCTATTTTTATTGCTGTAACGTACTTCATTACTTGATTTTGTAATTTTTTTAAATTATTTATTGTGAGTACAAAATGAAATTCAACTTTTGAATCAATGTTTTTAAAACTGTACTTTTATGGTTTTTGTATTTTCATGAAAACCGAATAAAGGAATTGAATTGAATTGTCACAATGTGACAGACTCACAGGACAGCTTCATCTGGTTGCCTTTTTGTCCAGGAATCTCAATGCTGCGAAAATTAATTATACGGTGGCCAAAAAGGAATTGTTGGCCATAAAAAAGGCATTCCAGGAGTGGAGGCATTATCTATGGGGGGCACACCATCCAGTCACTGTGTACACGGACCACAGAAATCTCCAGTATATGAAAATGGCTAGACAACTCACTCACAGACAGATGTGATGGATGTTATTCTTCGCAGAATATGACTTTGTGGTTACTTTTCGTCCTGGGACGGAAAACAGAATAGCAGACACGTTGTCTCATCAAGAGGTGGCTGTTAGGCCACAAAAGGGTATCACTGAAGCAATTGTTAATCCCAATAGGGTGTTATGCTCTATAACGCTTGAACATTTTCTGGAAGACGTCACAAAACGTCGGTCCCTTGCTTGGTGGCAGAGATGGGCAGAGCAGGATGTTTATCGAACGCTAAAACACGGATTGCCATTGTAAAAAAATGTTTTACTTACCATCACAAGAACTCTGGTTAAAAGCTTTTAACTGGAGTCATGACTCAGTCCTCACTGGACGTACAGGTTGTACTAAAACTCTACACCTTGTAAAATGACTGTTCTGGTGGGAGCGGTTGGATAAAGATGTAACACAATGGGTAGCTCATTGTGAGACATGTGCTTGTGCAAAAGGGGAGCAGTTTAAGTCTCAAAGAAAAGTGATACAAATACCCACACCATCATAACCATGGCAAACCATTAGCATGGACTTCATTCTTGGTCTACCTCTGGATCAGGGGTACAATTCCATTCTGGTCGTAGTACACAGGCTTTCAAAAATGTGCCCACAGCAAGACAGACCGCTCAGTTTATGTTGTCCCAAGTGGTTTAGTTACATGGGCTTCCGGGGGTCATTGTGTCCATAAGAGGATCACAATTAATTGTAAGATTCTGGTGAATGTGGTGCAAGGCTCTTCAAGTGGAGGTAGCCCTGTTTAATAGCTTCCACCCACAGACCGACGGACAAACAGAACAGTTGAAGAGACTCTCAAGAAATATCTTCATTGCTATTCCAAAGAAGCAACAGACTCATGGGTGTCTTTATTGTGGCTAACTGAACTGTCCTATAACAACACCTAGCACAGTTCCATAAAAGAAACACCGTTCAGGGCCAACACGGATTTCATGCTAAAATTCTGCCATTGTCAGTTTCACGCCTTAGAGTGCGCTAGAGGGGAGACACAGGAGCAGGGGCGGGAAATCAATCACAAGCTGCGACTCAAAGAAAAAAAGAACTGAGGGATGTGATGACTGACCATGCGAGATCGCGTGCTATTGCTACGCAGCGGTGCGTCTGTGACTTGGGGGATAAAGCGAACAAGATGATAGCCTGGCTTGAGAAGCGCGACAGAGACCGCAACTGGGTACCTGGGATCCGGCTAACAGACAGGACCATGTGAGACACAAGTGTAGACATAGCAGAGGCGTTTGCGCAGTACTATGAAACTATCTATCAGCCGCACACTGAGAGGCGGGAATGGGAGTGTGATGCCTTCTTGCATGACATACCTTTGCCTACATTATATCCTGATGATAGGGAAACCCTGGAGTCAGACATTACGGTGGAGGAGGCAGAGGAGGCTATGGGAGACTTGCAGGCGGGGAAGGCGCCAGGTCCTAACGGGTTCCCGGCGGAGGCGTTCAGATGTGTGTCGGGAAGGGTTGCTCTGCATATGCTAAAGATGTTTAATGAGGCCAAACAGGAAGGGCTACTCCCGAAGGATCTTCGATCAGCAACGATAGTGGTGATACATAAGTCTGGCAAACCGCAGGATTTGTGCAGCTCCTACTGGCCCATCTCACTCCTTAACTATGAAACCAAGGTCCTGGGCAAAATCCTAGCCACCAGACTGGGGGCGGTCATTCAATCTTTGATCCACCCGGATCAATCGGACTTTATGCCCCATAGAAACACGTGGCTCAACTTGCGACGCTGTTTGAGGTGCTTCAAGCGGTGTTTACCCGCCCGACTGTACCGGCAGCTTTACTGTCACTGGATGGCCTTTGACAGTATGGAATGGCAATATATATATGCGGTCTTGGCCAAACTGGGTTTTGGCGATAGCTTTGGAGCATGGGTGAGGTTGTTGTACACGGCACCGCTTGCGAGGGTCCGTGTAAACGGTGCCCTCTCCAGGGAGTTTCAATTGGGGCGGGGCACCAGACAAGGCTGTCCGCTTTCCCCGACGTTATTCACCTTGGCCCAGGAGCCGCTGGCAGCCTGGGTGCGGACTGATCCCATGGTGTGGGGTATTGACCTGGGGGGCGGCTGGGAAGAGCGTATATGGCTATACACTGATGACGTTTTAATCTATGTCCAAAGGCCGGCCGAATCTATTCAGAGACTCATGCTGATCATGTGTATGTTTGGCGACTACTCCGGGTACCGAAAATAAATAAATAAATGCTGCCATTATCCATTCTTAGTGATGTAACTAACCAGGTTGCCAAATTGGTCAACAAACATTGGCGCATACTTTCAAGTGGTACTCTATCACTGGAAAAACCACTGTTTGCACACAGACGGGGCAGGAACTTAAAAGACATGCTTGTCCATACAAGACCCTCTCCACTCAGAGAAAAACAGACAAGACTACAAGGGATACAGGGCCACCACCCATGTGTTAATTGCAACAGCTGTCACCTTACAACAAAAAGCCAAACTCTTACCTTTTCCAATGGCACTAGTTGGGAACAACGTACTTTTACTAATTGCAACAGCAAGAATGTTGTGTACTTGATCACATGCCCGTGTAGTAAGGAGTATGTGGGAATGACAACGAGATCAGTGAGAATAAGGATTAACGAGCACAAAAGTAATATCCGATGCAAGAAGTTAACAACTAAAATGTCAACCCACTTCCTGGAACACCAACACTGTGTCAATGAGCTTCAGTGGACGGTTATCGAACAGTTACCTGCAGAGGTAGGACTCCTGGAAAAAGAGCAACAGTGGGTGTTCCGCCTTGGGACCGACATCATCGGCCTCAATGACTCAATTCCATGGAATCTTTTACGATGAACACCATCTCATATAACACTCAGTGTTTTGCAGTATATAGACTGGGCACAACCAATTGGTCTTGACACAAGCCCACTGTCCACCTCCTGCCACTGCTAACACTGGGTTTCCTGAGCCCCCCTTGCTATTCCAGATACCCTCTTTAGAAATATCCCATCAAGCGATTTGTTTATTTATTTGCTACTGTTCTGAGCCTCTCAGTTAGACCCAGCTGTCTCTCCGAATGTTGTGTACTTGCTCATAATGTTGCCCGAGTATTAATTGACCGGAGGCATTAACACCATTCTCCTCCTAGCACTGTGCCCGCGATCAGCATAAGACCTCCGCACATGCGCGCTTCCCTCTCGGTTCGCGCATGCGCAGTAACAACTTTTTTTGTTGTTATGCGTACGCATGCGCGGCCGCTACCGGCACTACATCCAGTCGGTCGCGCTATACCGGATCCAGAGGGCTGATTAACTCCGTATTTGGGCAGCCTTTCCGATTTTAATTATTCAATCTTCCTCACTAACTAGTTTAAGAAGAGTATAAATAGGAAACCGCCACAACCTACCCTCACTTCTTCGGAGCAGCGTTGAGGGAAAGGCAGGCGATTAGCTATGCATTAACCGTGAGTAGGCTTAGAAAAGCTGGGACAACTTTGGTACATTTAATACCTTGTGCTTTCAACAAACTAAAACCCGCTATTTAATACTCTCTAGGTTGCTTTACTAAGCAGTATGGAAGGATCCCCCCAATACCACGCATAGGCTCATGAGGTTATCAGACTGAGAACAATAAGTAAGCCTTTAACTAATCACCCTCTCCCTCCTTTCCATCCAAACAGGGAGAGCATTTGCACTGTAGTTGTATGTGTATATGTTGTTGTGTATGTCTTTTTCCAATGTCTTTTTTTACAGGGTTTTGAACTTCATTTTGGGTTCTACTACTTACCCTTATATATTAAGAAAACCGTTTTTTCCTTAGTTCTTGAACATTAGACTATTATGTTTATTGTATCTTTTCTTCACAGGTTCTCTACAACGCCTATTGGGCGCAACTGAACTTACCTATACATAAAACATTGTTAGGTACATTACACATTTCTAATTTAATATTAACACTTTTACATTTCATGTGAGTAAGGTGAGGATAATGTGCATATCCTTGTCCTGAAGAAGGAGCCCTTGCGCTCCGAAACATGTTGACACTTTGAAGCGGTTGTAATACCCTAATTCGTATTTCTACAACCTCACTTTGCACCTTTTAATAATACCAGCCGAGGACATAATAAATAATTTTTTCCTACGCGCCAGGTATTTTTTAAGTAACTCACTTTTTACCTCACTTCACTCACATTTTCCCTTAGAACACACTCCCTCACATAGTTCACTACCAAGTGCTCCTACGCAGTCGTGAGTCGTAGCACGCCGCATCCCGTAGAGGGGTGCGAAGGCCCCGATGATGAAGCATGACACCAAGGGGCCTGTTGGTGTGTGAGGGGCATTTAAACAACACTGTGTGCTCCCCATCACTTTAGGGACCACCACCACTTTCTGAGTGGATTCCACTTTGTTTGATCATATTGCCAAGGGAGACCGAATCCACTGACTCTCTCTCTCTCCCCTGTGGTTATATCTAAGTTCTAGACAGCGCACAGCTGTGGGAGCCCCTTCCCATGAATGTAAACTCGTTTTTTGACATACACGTACACTTTTCATACACTACTTTGTAACATTCTGTACCTTCCTACCCTCCTTATACCAACATGGAGGATGAACATGGACTGACCTTCAGTGAGGATGACATCGACCGAATTCTCGCTGATGTCAATCCTTTTGAGGGCCTTAGCAACAGTGACCCGGGCCTAGCGGTGGCAGACTGGGATGAGCTAATGAATATCAGGAAAACCCAAATAAGAACAGCCCTACATGGTCTTCTGATGAGGGAATACTTAAGAAACAAAATAGCCCCGCAGGGTCTACTGGTGAAAACAGAACCTTTTATTTTCCAGGATGACCTAGTTTTTAAGAAAGCGTGGTCACTTATCTCGTGGCACTGCACCAGGGATTGGCTGGTCTTGATAATTCAAACTGCCGCAAGAAAATCTTTGGAACTGAAAGTAGAGATCCAAAAACTGGAAGTCCAGTTCAAAGCATTTATCTCACCAGCCGACATAAAGAAGGGATTGGAAGAACTGAACCAACAAATGAAGGAATTTGAGGAAACCTTGAAACAAAGTAAATTTAACAAATTTAAGAAGGATAAGGACCGTTTTACCCCTGAAAGAGCTTATCCATATACACGAGCAGATTATGTGATGAAAGACAACGTAAGTGACAAAGATAGTGTAAGCTCTAATGGTAGCACTTCAAGTACCAATTCAGGTGTTTTCCAACAAAGGAAACAGAGAGGAGGGTTTCGACAACAGAGATCTCAATTCCCCCGCCAGAGAGGCTGGCGAGGTTTTCAAGGACCTCAATTCAATCCCTACCAGAACCCTTTCCAGTTTCCACAGTACCAATTTGTCCCTCCACAAATGGGACAGATGTACCCCCAATGGGTTCCGGAACAAACCAATGTACCCCAGAATGCTCAGCCTTTTTTATCCTGGGGCCAGGGACCCCGCAGAGGGAGGAACAAGAGGGGCAACAATGTCAACTGGCAACCCACAGAGGAAACAGACCCGAGCGTTCTGACGAGGAGCATGACGGCGAACCAAGCGTCTACGAGCAAGAGGGGAACCTAGTAATCAACATAACTCCATGGCCCCTCACTGAGTTGCAACAAAGGGTACTGAATAAAGGCTTGGGATACGTCCCTACCAACAAACCTGACATGTTCCTACTGCATAAAGAAATGCAGGACTTTATAAGAACTGTCAAATTAAGGGCCTTCTTCAAAGATAAGGAACCCTCTTTGGAAAAATCAGAAACAGGGTTAAAACCTAGGTTGACTTTCATACCACTGGACAACCAACTTCCGGTGGAGGTACTAGCATTTGAGAAAGCCATCATGCAGGAACTTAAGAATGTGGACACCAAACACAGGGTGTTCCAGAATACTAGCAAACTGGAGAATGAAGCAATAAGGGAACTGAGACTTAACAAAAACCTTACCATAAAACCTGCAGATAAGGGTGGAGCGGTGGTTATTCAAACTACCACAGCCTATGACAGGGAATGCAGAAGACTCCTCTCGGACAGTAGGAACTACCAGGTCTTAGTTGAAGACCCTACCGAGTCCTTGCGAATACAAATAGGAGGGATGATTGAGGAGGCCCTCGCGCATGACTGGCTAACTAAAAAAGAATAAGAGTTCTTGGTTCAGAAGAATCCCCGCATTCCATATTTCTACACTATACCAAAAGTGCATAAAAATCTTGAGAACCCACCAGGACGCCCGATTGTGTCCGGCATCTCGTCAATTCTGGAACCATTGTCTAAGTTCGCCGATGCTTTTCTGAGACCTCTTGTACAGGCTACCGACACATATCTGAGGGATACCAAAGCGGTACTACAACTATTACAGAACCAGGCTTTTGATCCAAATTCCCAGATGCTTCTTAGCCTTGATGTGGAGAGCCTCTACACGAGCCTCCCACATGATGAGACACTACAGATCATTGAGGAAGTACTCCATTCCTCCAATTGGAGATACCATACTCCCCGTAGTGTAGTGATGGAATGTATCTCACTAGCGCTTACAAAAAACTTTTTTGAATATGAAGGCACTTTGTTTTGGCAAAGCCATGGGACCAGTATGGGAAGCACATTTGCCCCTAGTCTGGCGGGACTCTATGTCCACCACCTGGAAACTACCAAGATCCTCCACCCCAATAATCCTTTCAGGGGTAGGATCCATACATGGCGACGATATATCGACGACATCTTGGTGATCTGGGAGGGGGATGAGAATTCAATCTCCGAGTTCATGCAGTGGCTCAACGACCAGAACTCATTCCTTAAATTCACCCACCAAATGTCTAACAGGACTATGGTTTTCCTGGACCTGAACATATATCATGAGACAGGCCTCTTGAAAACAGAGACCCATTTTAAACCTACGGCCAGGAACTGTCTCCTCAGGTTTGACAGTTTTCACCCACGTCACCTGAGGGAAAATTTACCATACGGGCAGTTCCTCCGCCTACGTCGGAACTGCAGTGATATTGCAAAATATAAAAGTCAGGCGAAGGATCTCAGTAAAAAACAGAGACAAAGAAAATACCCTGATCCAGTGATCCATAAAGCTATAAAGAGAGCCAGGAACAACAACCAAGAGGCTCTTTTGGAAGACAACCCACATAAGGATGACCAGGTAGGAAGAACAGTCTGTGTTACCACATACAGCCCAGTAACCAACCAGGTTGCCAAATTGGTCAACAAACATTGGCGCATACTTTCAAGTGGTACTCTATCACTGGAAAAACCACTGTTTGCACACAGACGGGGCAGGAACTTAAAAGACATGCTTGTCCATACAAGACCCTCTCCACTCAGAGAAAAACAGACAAGACTACAAGGGATACAGGGCCACCACCCATGTGGTAACTGCAACAGCTGTCACCTTACAACAAAAAGCCAAACTCTTACCTTTTCCAATGGCACTAGTTGGGAACAACGTACTTTTACTAATTGCAACAGCAAGAATGTTGTGTACTTGATCACATGTCCGTGTAGAAAGGAGTATGTGGGAATGACAACGAGATCAGTTAGAATAAGGATTAACGAGCACAAAAGTAATATCTGATGCAAGAAGTTAACAACTAAAATGTCAACCCACTTCCTGGAACACCAACACTGTGTCAATGAGCTTCAGTGGACGGTTATCGAACAGTTACCTTCAGAGGTAGGACTCCTGGAAAAAGATCAACGGTGGGTGTTCCGCCTTGGGACCGACATCATCGGCCTCAATGACTCAATTCCATGGAATCTTTTACGATGAACACCATCTCATATAACACTCAGTGTTTTGCAGTATATAGACTGGGCACAACCAATTGGTCTTGACACAAGCCCACTGTCCACCTCCTGCCACTGCTAACACTGGGTTTCCTGAGCCCCCCTTGCTATTCCAGATACCCTCTTTAGAAATATCCCATCAAGCGATTTGTTTATTTATTTGCTACTGTTCTGAGCCTCTCAGTTAGACCCAGCTGTCTCTCCGAATGTTGTGTACTTGCTCATAATGTTGCCCGAGTATTAATTGACCGGAGGCATGAACACCATTCTCCTCCTAGCACTGTGCCCGCGATCAGCGTAAGACCTCCGCACATGCGCGCTTCGCGCATGCGCAGTAACAACTTTTTTTGTTGTTATGCGTACGCATGCGTGGCCGCTACCGGCACTACATCCAGTCGGTCGCGCAATACCGGATCCAGAGGGCTGATTAACTCCGTATTTGGGCAGCCTTTCCGATTTCAATTATTGAATCTTCCTCACTAACTAGTTTATGAAGAGTATAAATAGGAAACCGCCACAACCTACCCTCACTTCTTCGGAGCAGCGTTGAGGGGAAGGCAGGCGATTAGCTATGCAGTAACCGTGAGTAGGCTTAGAAAAGCTGGGACAACTGTGGAAAAGTAAATTTTGCCATGTTCTGTGTCCCTACGCCTCATCCATCATATGTTATGTGTGCATGACCAATATGCATATGTTATTCCCCATGTCTGATTAATGACGCAATTACAGTTGTGTCCACCTCTAGTATGCCAGTTTTCCAGTCCTCGTGAATACTACGAATATCAGGCCTAGGTAAAGTTATGTTGCCACGTTTCTTAGTGTGCACGTTATTCCATTATAAAGTCCCCGTTTCCAGGCCTCAAAAGGGCCCGGACATCAGATTCAGCTCCTGTCTCCTGAAAAGCCTCGCTAAGGAGCGATACAGCCCCCACCTGTATCCTCGACCTTTCACTTACTTCCTGCTTCGCAGAGCCCGGTGCAGCTTGGCTCTGCCTCTGAGTCTGCCAAAAGTATGTTATAGTTCCAGCTATCAGTTCAGTCCTCCTTCTCTGCATTCCTAAGCTACTGAACTGCATCAATAGTTTCCGTCATTGTCTAGCCTTCTCGTCTCCATGTTAGAGAAATACTGCACTTAATGGTCATTTAATATTCTTCATCACGCACTACATGTAGAATAATGCATGGTCCAGTCTTAGAGTCAAGTTAGCTTTTCCCCTCATGACTTCTAGTTTATATCAACATGTTCCCTAAACATCAGATACCAGATAGGGTTTAGGTACATGTCGCTCCGACCCTCCAGACTCTAGTCTCTGCTCCTAGCACAGAGTTCGTAGCCCCCAGCTTCTCCTAGTAACACGTCATTGCCAGTTTACGCGCACCATTAGATTAGAGGTCCCGGCTCCTTAGGTAGCCCCCTCCAATGTTTCCGCCCCATTCATGACATATTCTGTTACGTTTGCATCACATGTCTATGTATACTCCCAGTTACACCTACTTTTACTGTTATCTCTCGCGACTGCTACGCGTCACGCCTTCTGCTCCACCCACTGCTACGCCTACTGCAATGTAATGCTATGTGTTTGCGCTATGTATATAAGTTGATGTATTGTTATTAAAAGTTAGCGCGCTCATCCCAGATCAAGCCCCGGCAGCTGCTGGGCCCCAGTTGTCCTGCTGGGCCCTGTCACCTCTGTTCTATGCAGGTTGTCCTGATCCTGTCCTTATGCTGTAATAAACCTGCAGAAACTCCTACTACCTCGAATCTTGACTCTTATTTTATTGAGCTATCTGTTATTCATTCATTAATTCAAAAATAGATCCGGTATTATTTATTTATATACCACATAATGGCGCCCGAATAGGGACTTGCCCTTTCCCCACGCGTCGGTGAAGCCACGCCGACCCCCTGACCCTCTGCAGCCGTGACGGAACCATACCGGCCACGTGCAGATATTTCTGCTTCAAGTATCCCTCAGGCCCACGGAGGAGACGGAGGAGGCGGTCCAGCATCCGAACGAGACGGTGGAGGAACGCGGCGAGTCCCGACCAGAGCCCAAGCCAAGAGTCCAAGGTCCGAGGTATCCGGAGGCCCACCCGTAACTGAAGTCCGAAGTTCGTCGTCCGTCGTCATAGCAGTCCAGTCCAGTCCGAGGCCTTCCGTTCTTGCTGCCCGGTGAGTACCGTTGCTGGGGTAGTATCTAGACAGGGTCACTTTAATTGACTCTGGTCTGTGGGTTGGTGGTACACAGTCCCACAAACGAAGTGTCCACTTCGGTGGATGCGGGTTCTGACGTGTCTCTTTATGAGACCGGTAAATGTCGTACTGTTACAGCAGTGCATCCAGTAATTCTAGTCTGTTCCGTTCTCGAGAAATTCTGTTCTGTTTCTGTTCTCAGTATTCCAGGTAATATTCTGTTCGAACTGTTATTTCATAATGTTCTGTATGTATTTTACTGTTGTGGTATGAGTGCGACGTGATTTTGTGTTTTCATTGTGTATTGTATTGTGTCCAGATTACAGTTCAGTCATGCCGCTCTTTTCCAAGTTACGTCAGTTAAAAACTAGAAAGGGTTTATTAGAAGAAGCAGTTCCTGTCCCGCCCAGGGACAGTCCAGGTCATTTTATGTATCAGAAACATGGCATAAGCGCCATATTGTATCTAGATTTATGGGTAGAGTATACCAAACTGTTAGAAGAAAAGTATAGATGGCCCGTATCGGGTACATGGGATGCCGAATGTATCATGCGAGTAGAAGAAGCATTATGGAAAAAGAAAGCCAGACAGTCACAGAAAGATGCCATCGAGTTATGGCGTAAGGAAGCTCATAAAAGAACGGAAAAGGAAGTCAGAAAGTCAGACTTAAGTAGAGAATCCCAAGAACGAGTCCAAGAAAGAGAATTAATCGAGATAGGTGAACGAGTCAAAGCCGAACAGTCAGACAGACAGAGGCATGCCCTTATTAAGGGTATGTATCCTCTGCTTGCCGAAGGCATGCCAAAAGCGACCCCAGAGGCATCCAGTAATTTCCCGCCACCATTAGTTCCGACCAAGCTACGTTACAAACCGATCGCAGCTGATATTTTTATTTCGTCCTATCTGGACGACACAGTCCCCGAATATGCAAATCCTGTTCGCGCTCCGCCAGTCCCTGTAAATCAGGTAATTCATGCTCCTCCAGACACCGGGGTGCCCTTAACAGTCCCCCCGGGTCAGCCCGCCATACAAGTCCAGCCCACGTTACAATTACCGACCCTGCCAGCACGAAAAGCATCAGTTGATGATTCTGGTTTAGGGGCCGCGGGAGGAGGTCTTCCTCAAACCCCGCCGCCACACAAGCGTTTAACATTACTCGAATTACATGCTCAAGCGTTACAGCGTACGCCCAAACATCAGTCTGTCACAGAGATCAGGCAAACCCTTAACGAATGTGTCTATGATCCAGTTCCAGGCGAATATAATATGGTTTTATATTCCTTACGTGTAAGGAGAGTGACCGAGTATCTAGTCACCTTACCGAATATGAAAGAAGATCTAGACAGAATATATCGTTTCATCCGTACAGGGGATGATCCAGAAAGTATTGGCGAGATTATGTCTCAAAGGAAAGCCGAGATCCAGCTCATGATATTAAAGTTCCTGATCAATTGTCTAATAAGAGAACAAGATTACCCGTCTAAAGATTCCGCCGAAATGAGAATCCTGACAAGGTGGAGTGATAATATAGCCGAGGGTAAGCACAAGACCGTCGGTGCTATGGAGAGTATGTACAAGAAAATCCGTAAGGAGATAATAAAGATACACGAACAACGTAAAGCAGCACAAGTAAGCGAGAAAGAAAGTATCTCTGATCCTGAAGAGGAAGACGAGAATTCCGCCAGAATAGCGTATGTAGGAAAATCTAGATTTCCCGATCGCCATTTACGTCTAGAACACAAGTCTATTTTCCATCATCAAGCACCAGAACAATTTTCTCTAGAACAAGTATTTCAAGCTACCGATCACATTTTGAAATCACGAATCGGTTATAGTGAGTTAAGTACCATGCATGAACAAGAACTAGCCCGATCAGCAGTCCGATGGATTACTGATTCTACCACTTTTCCAGACGAAATAGTGGCACAAATGTTCCTGAAATTGCCCCCAGCCGAGCAGCGACTGGTGGGAATGTATATGATTCAGCACCTCATTACTTTGTATGAGGGTCAACACTCTGATCCAGGTCCGTTACATGATGTCCTGAACGAGTTACTCCAGTACAAATGGAGAGGTCTAGGTACCGATTTAATTAGTGTCATTCTAGAACAGCGTCACAAATATAGAACGTTTTTGAACCCGCATTTTGTTCATGTCTCACCCCCAGAAAGTAAGCCATTCTACATAGACAGACAGAATCCGTTACGAGAAGTCCACCCAGTCAGAGGGACGGGTGGCGAAATGCAACGAGTGTTTGTATACACTCCAATATCAAAGATGGAACTTCTTGAAATGAAGAAATTAATTCCCTGTCATGACAAAGATCCAGCAGGGTTCCATAGAGAATTAAAAGACATGCTCCGTATGGGAGAATACACTTACCCAGATATCATTAAAATGTTAAAGGTCCTGTTACCCGCAGGGGTGTATGAAAAGTTAAAGGAAAAGGAATGGGAGGTGGGAGAGAAAAAGATCGATTGGGCAGTTCTAGAAGCTGAAGACAAGGCACGAGTACCAGGTACCGGTCTTGGAGATAAATGTAAAGAATTACCAGAATTACTGATTCAAGTTTTACCCAGATTATTGACAACGAGAAAAGAAGACTGGGATGCAATCTCAGCCTGTAAACAGAAACAAGACGAAGATATTAGTGATTTTTATTCTAGATTTGAAAAATGTTTCAGTATCAACAGTGGTCTCAAGACAAGTAGTGAGTCATACCCTCATCTTTTTGTTACCAAATTAGTCGCGAATTCAAGTCCACAAATTAAAAATTGAGTTTTAAAGGTCGAAAGCACCTGGCAAGCAAATACTCCGTCCCAGATGCTCCAGATGCTCCAGTATCACCAGAATAGAATCAGGGAAGAGCAAGAGCACGAAAGAAAACGTATGAAAGACACGAAAATGAAAGTGCTAGTTGCACAATCTGTTCCTCAAGACAGTCAGAAGAGGGGTCCGAATCAAGCCAGTCATCCTGCAGCTCCCGTTAAAGGGAACTGCAATTATTGTAAACAGCCAGGTCATTTTATAAACGAGTGTGCAGTTCTGAAACACAACATAGCTACTGGTAAGACTAAAGAAAGACCACGTCCGCCGAGACAAGAACAAGTTTCACAGACTCCTCAGTCACAGAATGCACCACAGACAGTTACCGCACCGCAGCCTATTGCTGCAACACAGCACGTTACATCGCAGATGTACCAGTATGCACAGTCTGAGTATCCAGAGTACCAGCAGTATTCATGAAACAGCCTAGAGAGGGAGGTAGGCTTGCCTCTCATCGAGATACCTGTAGATCAAGAAGGTCCCTATGTTCACAGTCAAGTATTAGGGAAAGACAGAAAGTTTTTGATCGATACAGGGGCAAGTAGGACCACAATTAGTCATGCCGAAGTTCCAGGGGCTCCGCTCTCAGGCTCAAGAAATGTTTCCCTTGGATTTTCAGGAAAGCCAATAGTTAATGAGATATCAAAGCCAGTCACTCTAGAAGTAGGTCCATTGTCCCGTACTACTGATCTGTTACTTACTAAGTCATGTCCAGAAAACCTATTAGGTATTAAGACACTGAAAGAATTAGGTGCAGTTATTTGCTGTTCCCCAGAGGGAATACGATTGTTCCTACGTGACTTTAAGGGTCACTATGTATTACGAGATTTTGATTCAAGATTGTCTAATGTTCCACAGCACTTATGGGCGCAAGGTCCAACTGATGTAGGTTACATGCAAATCACACCCCATCGTGTGACTCTCAAACCAGGTGTAGTGTTACCCCGAATCAGACAGTACAGATTGCCACCCGAGGCTGTAGCAGCCTTATCCAAAATTATTGACGAGCTCATGGCTCAAGGAGTAGTTGTAGAAACTGACTCCAATGTATGCAATTCTCCGATCATTCCAGTCATGAAACGTACTGATCCGAATGCACCCCCAGTATATCGATTAGTGATTGATTTACGAGAGCTTAATAAATGTATTATTCCTCAGTACCCAGTAGTCCCAGATATCTCTTCCCTGTTAACAGCCATTGATTCCGAAGCCATGTTCTTCACTGTCATAGACCTCAAGAATGCATTTTTTAGTGTTCCAATTCATCCAGACAGCCAGTTTCTTTTCGGATTTTGTTTAAATGGAAGGAGCTATATGTTTACACGCGCTCCTCAAGGTTTCACAGAAAGTCCTAGTATTTACAGTCAAGCACTTAAGAGACAACTAGACAATATTCACATGCCAACTGACACTGCCCTGCTCCAGTATGTCGATGATCTCCTGATCACAGCCCGTTCTGAACGTGCTTGCGAGCGAGCATCACTCACAGTCCTGTATTTTCTAGCCGAGATGGGGCACAAGGTGTCACCTTCGAAGCTTCAATTCTGTGTCCAGCAAGTGGTATACTTAGGACACTTGCTGTCCAAGAGGGGTAGGCAGTTGACACCAGACCGTATCCAGTTAATAGCGAGTCTTCCCCAGCCCAGAACCCAGAAGGAGGTACGTGCTTTTATCGGCCTTACTTCTTATTGTAGACAATGGATTCCCCAGTATGCATTTCTAGCCAAGCCACTGATACAGTTAACGACACAGGAGGCAGCCGTATCGACTGTCCTCCCTTGGACATCTGAACATACACTTAGTTTCAACGAGTTAAAGAAAGCTTTATGTCAAGCTCCAGTTCTAGCTACACCGAACTACAGTAAGCCTTTTACACTTTTCGTTACTGAACGCGAAGGTACAGCATTATCTGTTCTCACACAAGATCAAGCAGGACAATACAAGCCCTGTGCTTATTTTTCGAGCACATTAGATCCAGTCGCCCAGGCGTTGCCTGCGTGCCTCAAGTCAGTTGCAGCCACAGCACTAGCTATCAGACAAAGTGATTCCATAGTTTTAGGGCACTCCCTGACAGTACAAGTTCCACATTCCGTGGAAGTTCTTTTAAACCGAACACAAACTCAGCACTTGACAATTGCACGTTTAACAGGTTATGAATTGACACTGTTCCAGCCACACATAGAAATTAGATGCTGCAACGTTCTGAATCCTGCTACACTGTTACCATCAGTTAGTTCAAATCCTGACCCACATGACTGTGTGGAAGTAGTTAACATTACGACAAAGCCAAGACAAGACCTGACAGATATTCCGTTACCAGATCCCGACCTGACACTTTATGTGGATGGTTCATGTATGAGAACTAGTACAGGAGAACTAGTCGCCGCGTATGCAGTGACTACTGACACCGAAGTTATTGAAACACACCGTATTGATACCCTGTCCGCTCAAGCAGCAGAGCTAGTCGCTCTGACACAAGCCTGTATACACGCCAAGAACCTGAAAGTTAATGTTTACACAGATTCACGTTACGCATTCGGAGTTGTACACGACTTCGGAGTGCTCTGGCAGGAGAGAGGTTTCATGACTTCTCATGGAACCAAGATTCAGCATGGTCTCCTTATTCAAGTTCTGTTAGATGTCATACATTTACCGACATCCATTGCTATCATGAAATGTAAAGCACATACGAAAGTTACTGACATTATTTCCCAGGGTAATGATCTAGCCGATCGCACAGCCAAGCTTACAGCACAGACTCTAGACATTCCAGTCAATCAGACACACACCCCAGACCTGACTACATGCATGACAGTTAAGGACCCTACACAAGATGTCATAGATATCCAGTTACATGCTACTCCCGATGAAATCAAGAAATGGTCTGAACAAGGAGGGGTCCAGACAGATCAAGGATGGTTAACGAAGGGTAGAGCCACATGGTTTCTCCCCGACTCTATGGTTCAAGTCATTATCAATACCGCACATAGTCCCGCACATTTAGGAGAAAAAGCTATGTTAGACAGTATCCAGAACATTTGGTTCAACAAGCATTTACGAGCTGCAGCCAAGCAGAAAGTCCGTACCTGTATGATATGTTGTCAGTTCAATCCAGGTAAAAGTGTCCCGGTGGAACAAGGTGGTTTCCAGCCCCCTGACCACCCTTTTGAGGTCCTCCAGATGGATTATATTCAGATGGAGCGATGTCGAGGTTTCAAGTATGTCCTTGTAGTTGTATGCGCTTTGTCCAGGTGGACAGAAGCATATCCAGTCCCAGATTACACAGCCGCGACCACTGCCAAGCAGTTGGTTCGTGAATTTTTCCCTAGGTATGGACTCCCTAGAGTCGTATATTCTGATAACGGTCAGCCATTCTCCTCAGAGTTAATGAAGCATGTTTCCCTGTTGTTAGGGTACCAGTGGAAGTTCCATTGTGTACGCCATCCTGAAGCAGCCGGTCTGGTCGAGAGACATAATCAGACTCTGAAAATCCGCATTGCAAAAGTCTGTCAAGAAAAAGGTGTGGACTGGCTAGTAGCTCTGCCAGTCGCTTTGTTTTATATGCGCATGGTTGCACATTCCAGATCAGGTCTGTCCCCGTATGAGGTCGTATTCGGCCGCCCCCCTAACATGTGGGGTACTCCTAGACCCCGAAGTATTACCGATGTTTCATGTAATATGTTGACAGATTACCTAGCTTCCTTGATGTCTGCCCTCAACTCATGTCGTTCACAGGTTGCCGCCGCATTTCCAGACAATACCGAGGTGGCACCGCATGAAATCGTTCCAGGTTCCCTAGTGATGGTCCGGAATTTCGACAGATCAAGTTCGCTGGAGCCTCGTTGGAAGGAGCCCCGTCAGGTCCTCCTTACCACCCGTACAGCCGTGAAGTTGGAAGGCAGAAAAGGATGGATCCACCTGTCTCATGTTAAACTTTTTAAAGGACTGAAATCTGTTTCTAAAAACATTTCCAAGGATTCCCAAGATTCTAAAGACTGCCAAAACATTGTTTTAAAGGACTGTCCCGCAAAAGACATTATTACAACCCCTCCCTTGTTAGAGAAAACTCCGCAGCAGGAGTATAAGTTAAAGCTCAGGTCTAGTAAAATAAGTCAGTCAGTTTGATTGTATAAGTCCTCCCCTAGGTGAAACGGTTAGACTGTTTCTGACATGTATAAAATAGACCCCCATAGTGAGAGAGTCAGTCGAAGTTCAATTCAATGTATCGTTTTTCTGAGTTTCATATTATTCATCAGCATTTTGATTTCCTGCACCAGCTATGCATTCTATCTGTATTTTCCAGTTCCTCATGTAAATATGTCTGCTAATGCTACAGTAGAGCACACGTTTAGTGATCTACCTCCTCACGAATATTCATACCGCCTCGCTATGCGCAACAACACATTTATCCGTATGTTACATTACTCACACCAGACCAGCAATGCCACTAATTGTTGGGTGTGTGGTCGACTCCCCCCTTTCCAGACATCAAAGGGAGTTCTGCCACTGTTTCCTTATCCATTCTCACACAATGGTTCGTGTGGAGCATGGTCCACGTTAACGTCATCCTCAACAGATATGTCTTTTCTTAACAGTACATGTTTCTCAGACAAGCAAGGTTTCCCCCACAGAACAGGTTCAGATCTAGAAAATGAAGTATATAATTTAGGTAACTATTCGTCGAATTTCATGGTCCTGAATGTTCAGTCTGATACTACTCCAGACTTACCTGCTATTTCAGTATTACCAGTTAAAGGTGAATTATGTGTCCGTAGTTATGGTTCTGTACACGTAGGACATAGTGAATGTACTACTGTTATCAAGTATAGTGACAGTGGGAAATCTGTTTTTAAAGCCTCACGTCATTCTTATTTTATTTGTGGTCAAACCGCATATGTCCGTCTGCCCCTCGATTGGGAGGGAACCTGTTACATTGCTTTCCTACTGCCACCTGTTTTCCTAGCCCCATCTGATTATCACAGAAACACACATCTAGTACACATTAGACATAGAAGGGAGTCCCCAATTGTCGATTATACTGAAACTACTCTAGAACAGTATACAGATTTCAATAAAGGTTTCTTCTTCTTCGTAGGACCTGTTCAGAATAGTAAACTGATCCGTAGGTTAACAAGAACCCTTGAAGCTGTAGTAAATGAGACTGCCTCTGCTCTAGGTAACTTAACCGAAGAACAATCTGCTATGAGATTTGTCGTTTTGCAAAATCGTCTCGTCCTTGACGTCATACTGGCCGATAGGGGCGGGGCCTGTAGAGTCATCGGATCTAGTTGCTGCATTTTCATTCCAAATAACGCACCGTCTGTTTATTCAGCTATAACCAGACTCCATAAAATTGCCCATCTGTTACACCAAGATCCAGGCACCTGGACATGGTCCGGTTGGTTCTGGAATATAATTTCCGCCTGGGGATGGAAAGTCCTGTCCTTTCTAGGTATTGCAGTAGCGATCATATTTAGCTGCTGCCTCTGTATACAATGTGGCCCTGCGATTTGCGGCATTTGTGCTACCTCTTGTATTCCTAGTCCCAAGCCCCGTTCTAAATCCCGTTCCAAGACAATTCGAGACGAGCAAATGATACTGTATGAAATGATAGATGGTATCATGAAAATTGATGTTTCCTGATGGAAACGTAGTGACAAGGAGGGAATGTGGAAAAGTAAATTTTGCCATGTTCTGTGTCCCTACGCCTCATCCATCATATGTTATGTGTGCATGACCAATATGCATATGTTATTCCCCATGTCTGATTAATGACGCAATTACAGTTGTGTCCACCTCTAGTATGCCAGTTTTCCAGTCCTCGTGAATACTACGAATATCAGGCCTAGGTAAAGTTATGTTGCCACGTTTCTTAGTGTGCACGTTATTCCATTATAAAGTCCCCGTTTCCAGGCCTCAAAAGGGCCCGGACATCAGATTCAGCTCCTGTCTCCTGAAAAGCCTCGCTAAGGAGCGATACAGCCCCCACCTGTATCCTCGACCTTTCACTTACTTCCTGCTTCGCAGAGCCCGGTGCAGCTTGGCTCTGCCTCTGAGTCTGCCAAAAGTATGTTATAGTTCCAGCTATCAGTTCAGTCCTCCTTCTCTGCATTCCTAAGCTACTGAACTGCATCAATAGTTTCCGTCATTGTCTAGCCTTCTCGTCTCCATGTTAGAGAAATACTGCACTTAATGGTCATTTAATATTCTTCATCACGCACTACATGTAGAATAATGCATGGTCCAGTCTTAGAGTCAAGTTAGCTTTTCCCCTCATGACTTCTAGTTTATATCAACATGTTCCCTAAACATCAGATACCAGATAGGGTTTAGGTACATGTCGCTCCGACCCTCCAGACTCTAGTCTCTGCTCCTAGCACAGAGTTCGTAGCCCCCAGCTTCTCCTAGTAACACGTCATTGCCAGTTTACGCGCACCATTAGATTAGAGGTCCCGGCTCCTTAGGTAGCCCCCTCCAATGTTTCCGCCCCATTCATGACATATTCTGTTACGTTTGCATCACATGTCTATGTATACTCCCAGTTACACCTACTTTTACTGTTATCTCTCGCGACTGCTACGCGTCACGCCTTCTGCTCCACCCACTGCTACGCCTACTGCAATGTAATGCTATGTGTTTGCGCTATGTATATAAGTTGATGTATTGTTATTAAAAGTTAGCGCGCTCATCCCAGATCAAGCCCCGGCAGCTGCTGGGCCCCAGTTGTCCTGCTGGGCCCTGTCACCTCTGTTCTATGCAGGTTGTCCTGATCCTGTCCTTATGCTGTAATAAACCTGCAGAAACTCCTACTACCTCGAATCTTGACTCTTATTTTATTGAGCTATCTGTTATTCATTCATTAATTCAAAAATAGATCCGGTATTATTTATTTATATACCACACAACTTTGGTACATTTAATACCTTGTGCTTTCAACAAACTAAAACCCGCTATTTAATACTCTCTAGGTTGCTTTACTAAGCAGTATGGAAGGATCCCCCCAATACCACGCATAGGCTCATGAGGTTATCAGACTGAGAACAATAAGTAAGCCTTTAACTAATCACCCTCTCCCTCCTTTCCATCCAAACAGGGAGAGCATTTGCACTGTAGTTGTATGTGTATATGTTGTTGTGTATGTCTTTTTCCAATGTCTTTTTTTACAGGGTTTTGAACTTCATTTTGGGTTCTACTACTTACCCCTATATACTAAGAAAACTGTTTTTTCCTTAGTTCTTGAACATTAGACTATAATGTTTATTGTATCTTTTCTTCACAGGTTCTCTACAACGCCTATTGGGCGCAACTGAACTTACCTATACATAAAACATTGTTAGGTACATTACACATTTCTAATTTAATATTAACACTTTTACATTTCATGTGAGTAAGGTGAGGATAATGTGCATATCCTTGTCCTGAAGAAGGAGCCCTTGCGCTCCGAAACATGTTGACACTTTGAAGCGGTTGTAATACCCTAATTCGTATTTCTACAACCTCACTTTGCACCTTTTAATAATACCAGCCGAGGACATAATAAATAATTTTTTCCTACGCGCCAGGTATTTTTTAAGTAACTCACTTTTTACCTCACTTCACTCACATTTTCCCTTAGAACACACTCCCTCACATAGTTCACTACCAAGCGCTCCTACGCAGTCATGAGTCGTAGCACGCCGCATCCCGTAGAGGGGTGCGAAGGCCCCGATGATGAAGCATGACACCAAGGGGCCTGTTGGTGTGTGAGGGGCATTTAAACAACACTGTGTGCTCCCCATCACTTTAGGGACCACCACCACTTTCTGAGTGGATTCCACTTTGTTTGATCGTAACTAATCAACCTACTGTTATGACGCAAATGAAGAATTTACTAGCTATGCATAGAAAGGTGCAAACCAATCTGAAAGGCGCCAAACCGTCGTACAAGAAGTGGGAACATCGACACCGCCAAGAGGGACCCAGTTATCAGCCAGGTGATTGTGTATGGCTATCCACTGAGAAAATCCATTTTAGAGTTCGCATTATATTCCATCCCAGGTTCATTGGCCCATATACTGTTCTTCATCAAATCAATCCAGTGGTGTATGAGTTGAAACTTCCAGCTTCCCTACGGGTCCATCCAGTGTTCCACTGTAGTCTGCTGAAATCGGCTGTGGGTGCCAGACGCGGAGTCGTTCCTCCGGTGATCAGGGATGGTCAGTTGGAATACAAAGTACGATGCGTGTTGGGTTCCAAGTACCAGAGGGGGTGACTGTGGTATCTTATCTCCTGGAAATGGTATCCTTCAGAAGATGATTCCTGGGAACCGTGCACTAACGTTCATGCTCCCAAGCTGTCCGTATTTTCCACTCACGCAATCCTGGCAAGCCTGGTTCTCGGAGGCGCTTGGGAGGAGGGCTTACTGTCAGGCATTGCCTGGTTGCGCCTACGTTTCGAATAAGGGCTTCAACTGAGAGCTACAATTGCCAAAAGGCAATCCGACACTGGGAGGGGCCATGGTGTATATTAGTCAAGGACGCACGCCGAGCAGCATGCGTAATTTTTGTTTTGTTGAAGGACGTGAGGCTGTGCGGCTGCACAGCATTCGGAGACTCCCCTTGGAGTCTGTTGATTTCATCTGACTTCTTTGCCCTAGGCTTCAGTGCTGGTTTGTGACACTTCCGTGTCTGTGGGGGTTTTCGGCCTTCTGAGGCTTTCCGAGTCAGCAGACGGCGGTCTGCTAACTGATGCTGGAGAGCCGTTGGTGCTTGTGGGCTATTCTGGATTTGACAAGGAGACCGGAGCCACCAACTTTCCTGGAAAGCGGTTCGCTCTCACTGTGTGAGAATTTTGATGCCAGTGTGCCGTTCAGGGTTCGACAAAGAGAAAGGAATTAGTAGCTGCTTTGCTCCTTGTGCTGCTCGAGCTCGAGTATCACTGTTCGTCAGGATTGAATAAGGAAACCAGCACTTCCATGAGTAGCAGTAATCATGGTACTGACATTTTAGGGCTGCTGCTGGTTTCGTGTGCCACTACTTTCTTTTACACTGTTGCTGGGATTTTGGGCATATGTTTCTTTTCCCTCATTATAACCAATGAGATTATTGGTTTATCGTTTGGAGCTGAACCAGAAGCAAGATTAGACATTGGCTCTGTGTGGTTGTCTCACATGCTCACTGCTTCAGAATGCAATTGCTCATAGGCATTTATTCATGGACTGTGGACCAAGGATTCTAGTACCAGTATTGCTGAAACTCTGAACTTTGTACATAAGAAGGGACACACCACTTTCACAGTTTAAGAGCTGTATCTTTACTCGTTATAGAGAGGAACACAGCAGCCAACTTAACGTTGTTTTCAGGTAATAATCACATTAGTGAGACTCTATGAGAGTAGTCAGTGTTTAGGAAACGTACTAACTATTGTATTCACTGTCTGCAGGTATCCCATTTCCCGCTGTTCCTACTCTAATTCCTTTTCCCTCGCTTGATCGTCTCAATACTCTGTGTACATTGGTCAGAGTTGGGGATGTCAAGAGGTGGACCCCTTTGTGCATCGCCCGGATTTTGAGGAGTTCCTTTGGACTTTACAGTTTCAACTCTATGTCGCAGTAGTTCAGTTTATAATCTCATGAACATAAAGTATTGAAGTGAACAGAAATGTGGGAGATTGGGGAGATATCCTGATACAAAGGGCTTGTTACAGAAAAAACGAGGTAAGATGAGCTCCTGAGTTTTGAAAAAAGGGGACAATGGAAGGGTAGAGGGAGAGGACGCTCAGTGGCTGGCAGTGTCTTGCTCAAGGGTGTGAAGACAGTTGTGCAAGGGTTGCCAGAAATCAATGGGGCAAGACGTCGGAGCTGGAGGACGTTATAATCCGCACTGATGTTGTTGCAGTGTGACATGTGCTTGAGCCAAGTGCTAGAGGAGGGAGGTAGCGCCTTGCCCCAGTGAACCGCAATCTCACGTTTATCTAATAGAAAGGCTATGGATGCAAGTCTGCGCACTGATTTGGGAATGTTGGCAGTGTGATGTGATGTGATTGGACACTTATATAGCGCACTACCACTTCAAGGAGCATCTTGGCGCTGTGACTCCCTATGTCGAGCAGATGACCAAAAGATAGACTGTCCTGGAGATGGAGGGGGATCAGATTAGGGTTTTACATACTGTGTCTGGCAGTGAGTAGATCCATGTTTTCAGCCTTTTTCTGAAACTTTGTTCCGTATTGGCTGCACGGAGATGTTGGGGTAGTTTGTTCCATGCTTTTGCGCCAATAGCAGATAGGGATTTGCCTCCCTTAGTCGTCAGCCTAAAGTTGGGGACGATAAGCAAATTTGCTGTGGATGATCTAAGTTCACGTGTCGGATGGTATTGTGTAAAATATTTCCATAGGTAAACTGGGCCTTGGTGATGAAAGGCCCTGTAGGAGATTGTCAGAACCTTAAACAGAATGCGATTTTGTATCGGAAGCCAATGCAGGGCGTCTAGGGCAGCAGAGGCCGAGGATACTTTTGACCAGCCTAAAACTAGTCTGGCCGCTGCATGCTGGACCATCTGGAGTCTGTGCAGGGCAGATTTGTTCAGCCCTGCATACAGGCTATTGCAGTAGTCCAGTCTTGTTGTTATCAGTGCTACTGCAACCGTCCGTCTGGCGCTCAGAGGAAGCAGGTCAAAGAATTTTCTCAGACCTCTAATGATGTTAACGCAGTTTCCGGCCACTTCCCTAGTTTGCTGTTTAAAGGACATTGATGGTATTAGGTGGGGCCTCTACCTCCTTCGGCCACCAAGACTGAGGAGAGAAACAGTTATTGAGACCAAATGGCACAATTTCTGTTTTTGCAGAATTACATTGAAGGTGGTTACTAGTCATCCATGAGAATGTAGCTGAAAGACATTCTTTCAGGGTCATTTCAGCATTAGTTAAGTTTTTGTCAAGGATTAGTACCAACCTAGTATCGTCGGCATATGCAATCATACTAATGCCGAAAGAGGAGATCAGTTTGATCAGGGGAACCATATAGAGGTTGAACAATGTAGAGCTCAAACTTGAGTCCTGCGGGACCCCTGTTTTCAGCATTTTCTCCTCAGAGCGAAATTGGCCCAGCATAGTGACCTGACGCCTATGTGCCAGAAAACTTCTGAACCATTCGAGAACGGTTCCAGCTATGCCCGCATTGGCTAGGCGATGTAAAAGGATAGCGTGGGACACCGTGTCGAATGCTGTGGAGAGGTCTATTAGGATCAGGACTGCCTTCTTGCCCTGATCCAGTGCAGCTCGAATGGTCTCAGTAGTGAATAATAATGCGGATTTGGTAGAATGGTGTGCCCTAAAACCCGCTTGACACGGATGGAGGATATCGTTCTCCTCCAGAAAAGTCATCAGCTGTTTGTTGACACAAGCTTCAGTCAGTTTGCATAGAGTTGGGAGAAGCGAAATTAGACGTAAATTTGTAAGAGTAGCCGGATCCTTCATGGCTTTCTTTTGCAGGGGTCTGACTGCTGCCACTTTCCATCGCAGGGGGATCTCGCCTGATAAAAGGGATGCATTGATAATAGAGTTTATTTCAGGATTTACGTCTCCTACTATTGCTTTCAGCAGAGTTGGAGGACAGGGATCAAAAGGAGATCCTGACTTTATCGTGGATATCGCCTTGTAAGTGTCTTCCAAACTAATAGGGTCAAAAATTTCCCAGCAGGGTTTGTGACTGCTTAAATTTGACTTGACCTCTGATTCTTCTTGCTTAAACAGGGGGAAGTCTTTTGTAATAGTATCTATTTCCTGTGTGAAATAGTTGGCTATCTTATCACATAAGATCTGTGAAGGTGGGATCTCTTGTGTCAATGCCTTAGGGTTTCCAAAACTATTTACAATTTTAAATATTTCTTTCTGTTTATTGCCTGTCGCTTCAATTAGGGACGTATAGTACTTGGCTTTGGCGCTTTTGATCGCAGCATGATAGTGTATCCTCCCCGTCTTGTATGCCTTTTTTTCCTCCTGCTCATAATGGCGTCGCCACTTTCGCTCTAAAACTCTAACATTGACCAACATTTCTCTTAGTAGACTTGAGAACCAAGGTACAGAGTGCTTTTCTTTGCTAGGTTTGGATCTTGTCCCAGCAGTTGTTATCTTATTGCCTATCTCAGTCATCCAATCCTCAAATCTCTGATTGTCAGTGTGGATGTTTCCTGAGAGAGTAGGTGTACTCTCCTTTGTCCAATTGTAAAGGTCCGGGTGTTCAATAATTTTACCCCAGCACGGTGCAGGTATGCCCTTTTGGTACTTCTCCTTCCTCTTTATCTCAATACACTCAGGGCCGGATGTAGGTTGGTCGGTAACGGCCGAAAATCTGTATTTTCGGCCGTTACCGACCGAGATTCACAAAATGGTATGTAGGGCCACATATTTTACAGATTCTGTAAATTTACCGATCGGTAAATTTACCGAATCTGTAAAATACCGAATCGGTATTTTTACCGATTCGGTAACAATGAGATGTAGGTGGGACTCTTCTGAGTCCCACAAGCCTTACAGAATCGGTATTTTACCATGAAATCCAACTTCATGGTAAAAAACCGATTCCGGTGTGCATGCACATGTGTGCATGCACACCTGTGCCATATGACAGGCAGACCTGCCCTTAGGGCAGGTATGCCTGCCACATGGCCCCCGAATCTTTTTTGGGGGTGCTAGAGGGTGTCAAAGTGACACCCCCTGCACCCTTGTCAAAATCGGTATTTACCGATTCGGTAAATACCGACCGGTAATGCCCCATTCATTCCTATGGGCTTCAAAGCCCATAGGAATGAATGGGGCATTACCGGTCGGTATTTACCGAATCGGTAAATACAGATATTTACCGATTCGGTAAAAGGAACATCTGGATGTTCCTACATATCCACCCCTTAGATTTACCGATTTTTAATTACCGAATCGGTAGGATTCGGTAATTAAAAATCGGTAAATCTATTTTACCTACATCTGGGCCCTAGTCCCAAAGCTAAATTCAATAAATGTATGGTCCGTCCAAGTTTGTCGAACCGGGGATTTAACATTCATCATCTCTATATTAGAGCTGATGCAGTCGAGGATATGACCTGCCAAGTGAGTAGGTTCCGAAATATGCAACGTGAGCCCCAAGACCTGCAGAATTTCTTTAAGACTGGAGGCGTGTTTGTCATTAAGATCGTCCATATGAAGGTTTAAATCTCCTAGTATGGTGAAATTAGCGAACCTGGTCTGGTCGCTGAATACCTCCCCTATGCGTTCCAGGAACTGCGTAGCATGTCCTGGAGGGCGGTACAGCAATGCACCAGCAAAGGAGAAGGAATCACCTACTTTGATGCAAAAACTTAGGCTTTCGGCTCCTCTGATCTCCGGAAGCTCTGTAGTTGTGCATTTGAGGGTGTCCTTGTGAATAATCGCCAATCCGCCTCCTCGGTGAACTGGTCTATCCTGCCTCTGAATTGAATAACCAGGGGGTAATGCATGAACTATGTCCGGGTTCGACCACTCTCGTAGCCATGTTTCTGTAACAAATAGACAATCTAGCCCATTTTCAGTGATAAGATCATGAATGTGAGGAGAATTTTTACACATAGATCGTGCATTTATCAATCCGCCCTTTATTAATTTGGGTTTTTCATTCCCCTTGGGTTTGTAGTAGGGTGATAGTATTTGCCTACACTTCTGACAGCTAATCGGACCCAGCCAAGTGTCCACACTAAGGGTGTGCTTACAGTGTTTAGATTGTTCATTTAGGGATAATATCTCCTCTCTTGACCAGGTGTGAACTGGAGCATAATATTTAGACCTGAGCCCGTCCTTAACGCGGACGGCGCAGACGGGCAGGACTTTGGCTTGACTTCGGCGCGACTGTGGCGCGTCCGCTGATCGCGTCAGCTACGCGGAGATATAGCCATCTGTTTTTATACTGGGTCCTCGAGCGCTAGAGCGCTGGGACTGGGTCTACCCCCAAGATGGCCGCCGATTTTCTGCTCGAAGATAACACCCCCCACTCAGTACCTGACTCGTCTGTGTGTGGGGCGTCAGAAAGAACACAAGCACAGTGTGCTTTCAGTGTGACCCAGGAGTGCCACCGCTGGGTCCTGTTGCATTGTAGTACCTAGCATTGTTGTGATGTGTGAGTATACAGAGATCCAGTACACAGAAATGGTGGGACATGTCCATGTGAGGTGCACAAAGTGCGCTGTGGGGGCTGGCATTTGGGGCAGCAATTTGGTCTATTTGCGTCATATTTGGCGATATCCACCGGGGTGAGATAGACCTGGTGTAAGAACTTGAAATGCAATAATTTATGTCTGTGGTTAAGCGATATTTTCTGAATTTGTGAGCAGCAATAAGACCACATTTTCTCTGTTAATGGAGTGCCTTTGTCCCGCTCCCATGGCTCCCGCACTCTGATGGTAGTGACTGGTTTCAATGCCAGGCATGCGCGGTATAGCCTTGATGTCAAGTGGGCACCATCTGGGTTAGATATTACAAGTGTTAATGGTGGGAATTGTTCCGGAGCAAGGGGTTAGCTGGGCAGTTGGGATCGCAAGGTTGCATAAAGGTGCTGGAATTTAAAGCAATGCATGTATGGTGTATTGTGAAATCGGGGTCATCAGCGATTTGCAATACATGGCCATTGGGGTAAAAATCTCATATAGTGTGGATGTTGTCATGAAGTAATGGGCACTGTGTGAGTAGTTCACCAGTTAGTGGGATCCATGGATTGTTCTTCAGTGGAACTGCTGAAGATTAGAGGGGGCCACCACCCAGCCTGTGGCGCAGTGTTCACCATGCCCAGCAATTATTTGCCACTGTCATGATATCTGCAGTGTCCAGGGGTATACCCTTAAGCAGAACTGCTGAGTGCAGAATGCCTCGCAACTGGTCCAGTTCTGGCTTCAAATAGGACATGCACGCATCTGGATGGTACCATCTATGTGTATATTGGCATTGAGCTGCCAGGTAATATAGCTGAAGGTCGGGTACTCCCAGGCTGCTGCGCTCGTATGGTAGTGTCAGATTGTCCCAACGCATATGGTGCCTACAGCCTGCCCAGATCAAACCGTGCAGGGTTCGAAAAACTGAGTTCGGAAGTGGTATTGGAATATTGAGAAAGAGGCACAGAAACCAGGGAGCACAATCATTTTAATGATGGCCACACAGCCAGCCATTGAAAGTGGCAGTATAATCCATCTCTCGATTTGCAACTCCAGGTTCGCCACTGCAGGTCCATAATTTAATTGCAATATTTGGTGTTGGTCCTTATGTAGTGAATACCAAGGTATCTGATGTGTCCCTCTGTCCATTTGAGAGGGTGATCTGGTCAATACCGATTGAGTGACGCCAGTGAGTGGAAAAAGCTCAGACTTGGCCCAGTTGATCTGTAAGCCAGAGAGATTGCCAAAGCGTACTATCTCCTCTTTCAGGGGGGAGAGGTTGTCAGCGGGGTGCCTTATAAAGAGAAAGATATCGTCAGCGTATAGTGAAAGAAGTAAAGGTCCCTGTTGGAGTTGGAGCCCTTGAAGAAGGTGCCTGGCCTGTATGTGGCATCTCAAGGAGTCCATTGCTATGATGAAAAGTGTTGGGGATAGTGGGCAACCCTGCCTCATTCCTCTGGCATCTGCGAAGGGTTCAGTTTGTGATCAATTAATCCCTATACGGGTCAGTGGTTCAGAGTATAATAACCATGGACAGGAAGGGAGGGGGATCCTGAGCTTCCTCAAGACTACTGTCAGGAAGGGCCATTCGAGCAAGTCAAATGCCTTCTCGGCATCTAGAAGGGCTACCGCAGCAGGTGTGGTTGGGGATATCCCGTGGAGAACTGCAAATATTGTGCAGAGATTGAGCGAGCTCAAATTGTGTGGGTCAAAACCTAATTTTACTGGTGAGATGTTTTGTTCCATTAGGAGGGCCAATCTAGTCGCCAGGGCTTTGGCTAATATTTTATTATCTAGATTAAGAAGCGAGAGGGGCCTATACAAGGCGCATAGGGTGGGATCCTTCTAGGTTTTATTAGTAAGCACTGCTTCTTGCAATATAGGTGGTTGTAGACAAGTGGTTGGGGCTTCATTATACAATATTAAAAGCTGCGGGGCTAGTTGCTCTTTAAAGGCTATGTAAAAGGGGCCAGTAAGGCCATTGAGTCCAGGGGCTCTGGAACCATCTAGCACATCAGTAGCTTCCTTGATCTTGTCAAGTGTGAGGGGCTTGCGGAGGAACAGCTGTTGGCCATCAGCCAGCCACACAATCGCTATTTCCTCCAAGTATGAAGGGAGTTTTGGAGGGACTTCTGGGATGCGGGCGGTATAAAAACGTTTATAGTATTCCAGAAATGTAGTCTTTTCTCCCTCAGTGGCCAATATTTGCATGCCCACATCCATTTGGATCTCAGTGATATAGTCTGCTGCTCAGTTATGGTGTAGCATTCTGTCCAGTGTGCGCTTGGTCACTCACCCTCTCCATACCTACGCAACATAGCATATTTCTCCAAATATGCAGTTTCTTGGTCGGCAAGCATGGGAATTCTGTTATTTAGAGTGCCCGGCAGTGGAGTCACGGTTTTGCGTCCGCCACTGCTGCCACATCTATGGTTTGCAGCTCTGATATAATGCATCTAATTTGATAATGTATATCTTAGAAATGGTTTGGATATGCTTATCCCCCGGATGTAGTCCTTGAAGACCTCCCAGAGCGTAGCCTGTGTGGCGGAGGTGACGGTGTTTATCAGGAAATATTCTACTACTGCCGCTAGCCTTTCACCCTTAATTACTTGGTCGCAGAGAGCATCGCCAGGGAATCGCCAGGCGAGTTTCAGCTTCGCAGCCACATGGAATGGCTAGGCCCAGTAATACCGGGCTATGATCAGAGGGGGTGTGAAGAAGTATCCTGACCTCGTCTGCCCAGTGTAGGATATTGGCCGATAGAAGTCATTAGTCTAATCTCGTTCAGACTGTATGGGATGATGAATAGAAGGTGAAATGCGGGTATGAGGGGCGGTGGGAATGCCAGGATTCATGCAGCACATATGCATCCATCATTTGGCAGAGTAAAGCCCTGGCTTTCGGCTTGTCATTGGGCGTGTACTAGAGGAGTCCAACTACCACACCTGGGTTAAATTGAAGTCGCTCCCCATTATTATCTCGTCAACATCTACATGGCTCATGTGGTTATGTATGTCTTGGAAGAAGTCTTAGTCATCCACAGTGGGGCCTTATACATTCACCAATAGGACCTGTTTGTCAGCAAGACGGCCATAGGGGATGATGTAGAGCGACCTTCTGGGTCGGAATGGGATGCGCATAGGTGAAAAGGGAGGCTTTTGTGTATGAGTATGCAAGTGCCCCTTGAGTATGTGCTGTAGGAGGAGGAATTACGATGCGTGCTCCAGGATTTAGCAAAAACAGAGATAGAGTCGGAGATAGGTGTGTTTCTTGCAGATATGAGATTTTGACTCCATGTCTGCTCAAGTACTGCAGAACTTGCATGCCCTTACACAGGTTGTTAATGCAGCGCATGTTCCAAGTAACACAGGATATCTCCTGGAGTTTAATTAGGTGACGTGTCGTGTGGAAGCGTGGTTAGGAATAATGTGTGTGCTCGAATACTGGAACGGTTGCATTTCCTAACACAGTTAACTAAGATAGAGACAAGAAAAAACACTCAAACGTCATCCACTCCAAGGGTCAAAGATGACCTCCAGAACCCACCCACACTAGATTTAAAAACATCTAGCGAATCCCAGTCAACAGAAGCAAACAACAAAGAAACCCCAAACTTATAATCATGGTGTACACCAATGGGGCGCAGAGACGACCAGCATGCACCGGCCTAGTTGTGAAAGGGTTGGAAAGCAGAATAAGAGGTTTATATCTCCAGTTACTGTTAGTGATGGAGCAGATAGTGGTCAAAGCTGTCAAGAATAATTGTCCAGCACTCGGGCCCCCGCATGTGCAGTATCTGTGACATTTCTGGGCAGCCAGCACAATCCAACACCCAATTCTCCTGAGCCAATGTGTTTTGGAGTAGAAGCTGTAAATTATTCGTCCGGTACTGGGGAGCACCGTGGGCGGGAAGGGGAGCGATTGGACAGTTTCTTACAAAAGTAGGCCACCTCTGCAGGGTTTCAGAGATCTTAAGTTTCCTATTGTGGTCGATTTTCAGACGGGCCGGGTAAAGCAATGCATATCTATGTTCAGCTTGAGAAGAGTGTTCTTCACATCGCCAAATTTACATCTGGCCCCCTTGACCATAGGGGCGAAGTCTGGATAAATGGAGACAAACGATCTCTGGTATTGTAATTCTCCATGTTCTCGGGCCAGGTGAAAGGCAATATCTCTACCTTTGTAGTTTAGAAGTCGCGCAATAAGTAAATGCGCCGGGGTGGTCGTGGGATCAGGGTGCAATGTGCCCTTTCCACAGAGAAGATTGGAGAGAAACTCGATCAGTCAAACAAGTCTATTAGCAGTTGCTTAATGAAGGAGTCCAGTCGGCCCATTTTGGTGGTCTCAGTAATACCCGAGATGCAAATATTGTTGCATTTCGACCTGACTTCTAAATTCTCATTCTTTATGGCCACCTGCTTGAGTATGCGCTCCACTTTCTCTAGGTGTTTCTGGACTGTGGATGATGCTTCCTCCAGACTCGATATTCTCTCCTCTGCGTCATCCAGTTATACCCCCCAATGGTCATGTCGCTCTCCCATCCTGCAGGCATCTATGGTCCGGAAGCCAGCCTTTAGCTTGAGCATTATGGCTGCAGTGTCACTGGTGGGGGCCATTTCCGTGGGAGCACAGATAGCATCATCCGCATCTGAGGTTGCTCTCCCATCTTGATCCACATGGGGTACGGACATTTGCCTACTTGTCGATAATCAATACCCCAGTGCAGGGCAGGCCGCACGGTTTGCGTGGTGGTATGAGGGCAGCCAGTTTTACAAGTGGTGGTGCCAGGGTCCGGGCCACATAAGGTCCGCCGTCTATAGGTAATGAAGGAAGGGCTGACTTTCTTGTGAGGCGGCGGGTAAAGGCTGCAAGTGGTGCTCACTAATGGCCGCCGTGGGCAGCTAGGTCCTGGGGTGTCAGCAGCATTGGCGGATCACGGGGCAGTCTATGGGTTCCTCAGCTATATCGCCAACACCACCACAAACCATCACTGGGGCACCCGGCTCTCCCGCAGACCAAGGCATGGCGAGATCCTGTTGAGAGGGGCCAGCTCTCCACACAATGGCCACTCCCTTTGCTGTCTTCTAAGGATACTGGGCCAATCCGTGCAGGCAGGAGACAGTTAGCAGCAGGTCTTATACGTGTCTGTTCCGCTCATCATGATGTACGTCTCGCCCCCGGGGCCCTCCGCTAGGCCAGTGACATATGTCCAGCTCTGAGGCGGCACCAGCAGGACCGGGTGGTCCCGGCCTCAGGCTCACCTGCAGCCCCTGTCATCACGGGGCCTCTGAAGTGGACTGGGCTGCACTTGGCGCCAACTTGAAGCTCAATCGCAGTGCCTCAGCGGCCCACCAGATCGCGGTTCAGGCATCCCCAGACATCCAGGCTGCCGCAGGACATCCAACCACACATGCAGAGATGGGATTTGCGGTGACACAGCTGTTTACAGGCCCGCTGCCACGGGAGCCTCACAAGGTTGTGGCCATCTTGGCGGTAGTCGCGACCATGGCCCCTCTAAGTGCTATTTCTTTACAAATTCATACCTTGACTTCTACTTATTGGATTTTTGTTGTTTTGGTCTTCTTTTATTTATAACATCATAATCTTTTTTTCTAAACTGGTGGGGAGTCTCTTATTGGTGTTTTCACTGAGGTACTGTTTGAAGTGTTGCACAAATACTTTACACATTGCCTCTAAAGTTAAGCCTGCCTGCTCGTGCCGAACTACCAGAGGGTGAGCACAGGTTAATTTATGGTGTGTATCTGACTTACCCTGACTAGGATTGTGGTTCCTGCTTGGATAGGGTGCATACCTCTGCGAAACTAAAACCCAATTTATAATGCCTATCAATGGACCATGTTCTCTACATTGCTTACCCCTCCAACATCCAGAGAAAGATACTACTGATTTTTTCATTACAACATCTACTGAAGTACCAGAAAAATAATCACAACCCAAATAGATCCATACATACAAATAGGCCATATACCAATTACCAATAATCAGTCAGTTGGCAGTGTAGAAGGTCCAAGCGTTTATTACAAATAAACAAACTCTGGCAGAGGAGCTCCTTGCGACCTAACCCCACGAGGTCCGCCAAGAAGACTGCTGGCACATGGTTAGCGCATCACATATATACCGTTACATTTTGAAGTTGTTACCCAAGATGGAAAAATACAGGCTGGTACAGGTTGGTGCAAAGGAAAGACCATATATGGAACACAAAAACCTCTCAGATATAGCTCAGCTCGTTATAGCAAGGTCGAGCGGGTGACTCCCTTCTGCTAACTTTGAGAGAGTCCGAACAGCGCTCCCCGGGAATGTGCTTGCCCAATCCACCCCCACCTATAACCTTGCCAGGCCTAACGTGCAGAAACAGCAGGTTGCTACAGTTGTACTATTTCACAAGGGAAGGGAACTCGAAGATGTGCATTGGAAAGGGTTTTGCTAAAGCTGAATGCCAAAGGCGAGCTAGGCCACAAAATGGTGCTTGTCGGGTCAACCCGCGCTTTACGTATAAGCTAAAATAACGTGCAATAAAGTGTATGTGAGTCCTGAAAACAGTCTTGCGTGTCAGTGTATTAGTGCTCGAAGCCTTACATTTGCATAATAGCTACACCACGCTAATTATGAGTACTAATCTACATGTGTTACTAGGCCCAAATTGGATTCTGGTTCCTCACTACACCCACAACATTGTTTCTTTTATTGTTACGTTTATATTGTATATATTGACTTTTCATCGTAACTTTAATTATGTCTGTAAATGTAATTTATTAATTTGTATACCTATTATGTTATTGTTTTATATTTGTCTGAGTGAAAAATCTGCAAGTCAGCAATAGAGACTGTAGTTAAGGTTAAGTCTGAGTTTCCAATGAGAAAGACATGTTTGCCTTGCTTATAGCTTTTGCACAGTTTTATGAATTTGCACAAACTTTCTAATCAAATATTGTAAGTTGCTCGGTTTCAGCATGTCAGGTTTTGAGCAGATCCATCCAGTGGGGAAAAAATAAAAAGAGGAAAATAAGTTTCATTTTCATTGTAACTCCCAGAGGAAAATGTGATTTTGGTATAGCAAACTACACTATACCAACGTACACCACATTTTCCATGAAACTAGAACTGTATTCAGATTTTATTAATTTGCTTGGTTTGGTTGAAATACGTTACATTTCTTCTGGTCTCATCCACCGGACAAGGTTGGTGCTGAGCAGTGGGACACAGTACCCGTGTGAATCAATAGTGTATCGGCGCAACAGCATAAGTAATGCCTGCACTCCAGAGAGGTGATTTTGGTGAATTTGATTTCAGCTGACGTGTTTCAACCAAACTGGTCTTTCTCAAAGCCACCAAGTCGACAAAGGCAGTGCACTATTTCCCATAAACAGAAACCAACTACATCAATGCAATTTAATAAACATAATAGAAAGACTGACGGAGCTACTCATGCTATGAGAAAACCTCCATTGTACAAGGCAGGTCATTATGCTAATGTTATGATAACATACATTTCAGTTAATGCAATTAACACAAAAACTAAATAAAATTAAATAAATAAATATAATTAACGTTCTTTACAAAACTTGGAAACATTTCACCTCAGCAGCAAATTTTCCAGTAGCCTCAACCAACCTATAAGTCACCCCTAAAGCAGGCCTTTCAATCCTGAAGGCAGGGTGCTCGGTTCTCAGTGTGAGTGTGCCCCTGCATGAGCTGGACACCCCTACAACCTTCTCATGTGTTGTAAGTGCATCAGCCATTAAGATACATAGGGGCATATTTCAAGCCCCTATCAACACCAAATTGTCACTTTTAGTGATGTTGTGATGGTGATAGAAGCTGTGCCTTACTTACAAGGCTGCGTTAAGCCACTTAATGTGGCTTAACGCTGGCTTGTAAATAAGACCCCCATACACGCCACACTTACTGTGAAAGGTGTGGGCAATGGGTGTTTTAGTGGGTGTTCCACTGCAACATCCATTGATTTTGACGCAGCCCCCCTATTTATTAGAGCAGTGTAAATAGGAGGCATGGTCAAAATTAAGACCAGGTAAAACCTGATCTTAAACAGGCAAAAGGAGAGAAATGCTTTATTTCTCCACGTTTTTGCTGTTTCCCTGGGCAGCACACATAGAAACAGCTAAACACCAATAATTGTTTATGTGCAGGAAGGGAAACTTTTCTGAACATAAACAATCTTCCCCTCAACACAGGTACCCTTGCACTATGGTGCAAGGGTACCTGGATTGGCACTTGGCAACTTAATTTAGCGCCAGCGCAGGGGGAAACACAGGACTGCAGCATATTTTAGTAAATATGGTGCAGCCCTGCATTTCTAAACTGATGAAGCATGTTGTTAGCCTTCTTGGCTTAATGACATGCTTCGCCACTTTATTGTAAATATGCACCATAGAGTGGCCATATGTCATTACGCGATGGCTATCTCTAAACTGGCTGTAACGAACCCTGTCGTGTTTGGTATCAAACATGTTGGAATCATATCCCCACACCGGTAACGGTAGGGGAGGCATGATTTTACAGAGTAGGGGTATGATTCCATGCACTTTAAAGCTTCTCTGGGAGGTCCACAGTGCTCCCGGTACCAGTCTTCTAGACCAGGACATCAAACTATGGCTGCTGCCGACCAGAGACACGATTCTGCCCTCCTGCTGCTGAGCCAATCTCAAGCAGGGGAAGGCAGGGCAATAGGTTTCCTGTCACAGGGAGATGTGACCCCCCCTCCCAGACAGGACGTAGTGTATTGGCACAGGGTGGGGGCACATGCCAGCGCCACTAAACTGCTTTGAAGGGCACATTTGGTGCCTTCCTTGCATATTCCATTTGAAACCAGTTCAGGGAGGTGTTGACTCCTGCTCTGGCACGGAACTGGACAAAGGACACAGGAGTATCCTCCCCACTGTCCAGCCCCTCCTCTGGGAGGGACCGCTGAATCGTCCTGAACCCTTTCCTTAGGGTACTTAAGGGCTTACCTGCGGGTGGATCACTAGATTCGTTGTGGGACAAAATTCAGTTCCAATACCACTTCTACTTCAACTGTCTGGGCACTCTGGACTTTGTTGGACTTTGCTTTGGGAACCGAGACTGCAACTGGAAACAATCCCGCTGCTCCTGGTCTCATCATCCTGCAACCCTGCTGCATCATCTGCGCCTGTGTTCCAGGCAGGTTCTTCACAAGGCCTGTGGATATCCAAGACACCCAAAGGAATCTCCCTTGGAGTGAAGGAGTCACTCTCCTACATCTGCAGGCATTGCAACAAAGCTTACTGGTCTGCTATTCCTGAGTTCCTAAGGACTCCGAAACTTTTAGCAACACAGTTGGTGGTTCTGCAACACCCTCGAGGCCTGCACTGTCTCCTCACTGAGTTTGAGACCAGTTTCCCTTGCCAGAACCGCTGAAACAGAACCCATATGCACCTCATCGACTTGCCGTTGCCAAGGCTTGTAGATTCTCCGCTCCAGACATCTTTGGGCTCCAAGAATCTCTAGTCTCAAGCATCTCCTACAGCCAAGATCTTCTTCTGCACTGCATCCTTTGCACTCTGGGCCTTCATCCTCGGGTGAGCTGCTCGAGGTACTCTCGTGACTCCTGTGCCTCCAAACTGTGGGTCCTCTTGAGGGTCTTCTTTGGCTCCAGTGGGCTCCTCTGCTTGTCTGGGGCCTATACGGACTTACCTGCTCGTGGTGAGTCACGTGGACACTGCACCTTTCTCGATGACTATGTTGTTTGCCACTGCCAAGGCTTGTTGGTGCCCCTGCTGGACACTGACCTCTTGGCTCTCAACATCCAACATAGGACAGCTCATGCACAGTTCCTGGTCTTCCTCTGTGTCACCTGGTCTGCACAGCTGCAACTTCAAGAGCACCGTAAACTCTCCTGCATCCCTGACATCGTGGACATTCGTCTCTCGTGCTTCCTGGTTAGTTTGAGTGTCATAGACTCTGTCCCCACTGCTTGCAGGCACCTCTCATCTTGAATCCAACTTTTGGTTCTACTGAAAACTCTCACCTTCTTTACCAGCTGAAGTCCTCATTTGTGGTCTATGGCGGTTTCCGACGACACTTCACACCCATGCACTCAGCCTCCTTAGTGTAGGTGTCCTGGTTCCTGGGGTATCCATGGGTGGGTTGACTCTACAACCTTCCATCTTCCATGGGGTTTCTTCAGGGTCCATTGGGAAGGGTTCTTCTTTAAAATTGTGACACGACTTACCCTATGACTTCTATTGAGCACACAGCCGTGTTCCCTCTCTGTACACGGCCTCCGTGGGGTTCCTAGATGCTCACCTTGGGTGGTTCCATGGGTCCTGGACTCTTCTATGTCTTCTGGTTCTGTTCTTGACTTAAGTCGTGGTTCGCATTCCACTATTTTAATATATGATTTGGTCTCTCCCTGGAGACCACTGGGTATTTGTGGTGCGTACATACTCTATTGACAAAGTATTGTGTGTATTGTGTTTAAACCTCCGGCTAAGAGATACTGCAATGTGTTAGTGAGTGTTAATAATAAATACCTATTTTTTTATAGCTACACTGTGTGGTTCTTTTTTCAATTAACTCATACCATAAGATTAGGTACTGGTAAAACAAGCTGCTTTACACTCCTTCTGGACTAAGCCTGAAGGCTGCTCCCCACAGCTACCACTTAGAAAGCTTTCTAAGGTTGTCTAAGATTACTAAAATCATCATAAGGGTTGTCTTAATTAGTGCAGGGTGCTACACTTACATAAGTGAGCACCATATACTAAGCCAGCCTCCTACAACTACCATCTACACTGTTCCACTCTATGCCATTAGCAAAATTTGAAGGGGACAACATCCTTCATGTTTTGCTTATAGACCCTGTCCCCTACGTTTTGTAAGGGTACCTCTCACAAATGTGTGGAGTTTTCATCACTCTATGCCATTCCAGTGTATGCCACTTCAGTGTACACCACTGCAGTGTATGCTATTCTTCTGCATGGCAGTGCACTTTATGCCACTAAACTGTACACCATTCCACTATACGCCACTCCACTCTACGACAGTCCACTATATGCTATTACACTTTACATCACTCCATTCTACTGCACTATACTCTAAGCTACTCTACTCTATGCCAATCCACTCTACCATAGTATAGTATGCTTTCCACTGTAAGGCACTCCACTCTACGCCACTATACTCTATGTTATTCCACTATATGCCACTCCTCTCTACGTCACTACACTGTACACCAGTAACACTGAACAATATTCTCCTCTACACCACTCAATTCAACGCTACTCCACTGTATGCTACTCCATTCTATGCCACTGCACTCTAAACTATTCCACTCCAGCTCTAGGACACCCCCGCGCCGCACGGCCACCAGCTGCTGTGTGCGTGTTCCCTGCCTGCTGCCTCGCTAGCCGAGCTCCGCCGCGTGGCCACGCCCCCTGCCTCCTTGCAGCGTGGTCCGCGACCTGCCCCCGTGGTTTTGCTGTGTTTTACTGTTTGCTGATATTGTTGCCTGTCTCCCTGTAATTGGTGTTTTATTTCCTTCTGTTTCCCCTGTTGTTGGTGTTTTATTTCCTTCTGTTTTTTCCTGTTGCGCCAGCCCCTTCGTCCCCCCTCCCCGCTCCCCGCTTCCCGCCACCGCCGCTAACCCCGCCCCTTTTGCCTTGTGTACCCTCCCCGCTCCCGCCTCCCAGCTGCTCCGCCCCCCCCGCGCACTTCGCCATATATGGCGACCGTGCGAACGCGCAGCGTTGACGCGCAGCGGGCGCGCCGATTGTGCGCCGAAGGCGCGCCAAAGGTAAGCCCGTCTGCGCCCGTCCGCGCCTGGACCGCGCCAAGTGCCAGGACCCCTGGCCCCCACCGACGGAGGACGACCCGACGAACCTACAACGCCGCCGAACTCATCGCACTCAACACCGGCGGCATCCCGGGATGTCACCGCGCCTCCCCGAAGCATACCCACGGACCCTTCAGCTGCCACGCCTGCAAGTTCACCTGCATCCGGACCTACCCTGCACCAGCACTCGCCAAGCCGAACACCAGCAGCAACCACCTGAAGTGCATCCTGCTCAACACCCGCTCCGTCCACAGACACGCCGTAGAACTCTGGAACCTCCTCGACACCACAGCCCCTGACATCGCCTTCCTCACGGAGACCTGGATGAACGCCTCCTCAGCGCCCGACATCGCCATCGCCATCCCAGAGGGCTACAAGATCACCCGGAGGGACCGCACCGCCAACCAGACGGGAGGAGGCATCGCCATCATCCACAGAGACACCATCCGCATCACGACCAACACCGACGACATCCTAACCACCGCCGAACACCTGCACTTCCAGATCCACACCGACCCGAAGACCACCCTCAGAGGCACCCTGATCTACCGACCCCCGGGACCACGCACACGATTCAGCGAGGACATCGCCGACTTCATCAGCCCGCATGCCCTCCCCTCCGCCGACTACATCCTCCTGGGGGACCTCAACTTCCACCTGGAAAACAACAGCGACCGCAACACCATCACCCTGCTCGACAACCTCGCCAACCTCTGACTCAAGCAGCTGGTGTCCACCCCCACCCACCTCGCCGGACACACACTCGACGCCGTCTTCTCATCCAGCAAAGACGTCGCCTTCAGCCACGCAACAGGACTCCACTGGATGGACCACAGCTGCGTCCACTTCACCTTCAAAAGAACGACAATCCACCACCACCAGCAACAGGTTGCCGAAGAAGCTGGAACAAGATCACAGCCGACCAGCTCACCGCCTCCCTGAGCCAGCACCCTCCTGCCGGCTCAGCAAACCCCAGCCAGGCCGCCGACAACCTCACGAAGTGGAACAGCAACTGCGCGGACGAACTCGCCCCTCTGAGAACCCCGCCCAGCAGACCCGGCAGCAGAAAAACCCCATGGTTCACCGACGAACTCAAGAGCTCCAAGAAGAACTGCCGAGCCCTCGAGAAAGTATGGAGAAGGGAACCAACAACGGACAACATGACCACCCTCAAGCTCGCCACCCGGAAACACCACCAACTGATCCGCGCCACCAAGAAAAATACATACAAGGACCGGCTGGACAACAACGCACACAACTGCAAGGAACTCTTCAACATCGTGAAAGAGCTCTCCAACCCCAACGCCGGAAACAACGACATCACCCCGTCGCAAGACCTCTGCAACTCCCTCGCGTCCTACTTCCACAACAAGATCGCGGACATACACAACAGCTTCAGCATCCAACCAACGCACGCCACAACCGCAGCAACGCAACCCACCACCACCCTCCGCACCTGGACTCCGATCAGCACCGAAGACACCATCCGCACAATGAACTCGGTCCACTCCGGATCTCCGACTGACCCCTGCCCTCACCACATCTTCAACAAGGCCGACGCTGTCATCGCACCCCACCTGCGGGACATTATCAACACCTCCTTCGACACCGCCACCTTCCCGGAGAGCTGGAAGCACGCAGAACTCAGCGCTCTCCTCAAGAAACCTACAGCGGACCCCACCGAACTCAAGAATTACCGTCCCATCTCGCTCCTCCCGTTCCCGGCCAAAGTCATCGAAAAGACCGTCAACAAACAGCTGTCCGCCTTCCTCGAGACGAATGGATCCCTCGACCCCTCACAGTCTGGCTTCCGAGCCAACCACAGCACCGAGACCGCCCTCATCGCTGCCACCGATGACATCCGAACCCTGATGGACAACGGAGAAACAGCGGCCCTCATCCTCCTGGACCTCTCCGCGGCTTTCGACACTGTCTGCCACCGCACCCTAGTGCAGCGCCTCGGCAACATCGGAATCCAGGAGAAGGCACTGGAATGGATCACCTCCTTCCTCGACGGAAGAACACATAGAGTCCGCCTACCACCGTACAAGTCAGAGGCCACCGAAGTCATCTGCGGCGTCCCTCAAGGATCCTCGTTGAGCCCCACCCTCTTCAACGTCTACATGAGCCCCCTCGCGGCCATCGCACGCCAACACAACCTCAACATAATCTCCTACGCCGACGACACCCAGCTGATCCTCTCCCTGACCAACGACCCCGCCGCCGCCAGAGCCAACCTGCACGAAGGGATGAGAGATGTAGCCGAATGGATGACGACCAGCCGCCTTAAACTGAACTCAGACAAGACGGAGGTCCTCATCCTGGGCTCCTCGCCCTCCGCCTGGGACGACTCCTGGTGGCCCCCCGCCCTGGGCACCGCACCCAAACCGACGGACCACGCACGCAACCTGGGCTTCATCCTGGACTCCTCCCTCTCCATGACCAGACAAGTCAACGCCGTCTCCTCGTCATGCTTCAACATCCTACGCATGCTACGGAAGATCTTCTGGTGGATCCCCACCGAGACCAGGAAAACTGTCACCCAGGCCCTCGTCACTAGCCGACTGGACTACGGCAACGCCCTCTACGCCGGAACCACCGCCAAGCTCCAGAAGAGACTCCAGCGGATCCAGAACGCCTCAGCCAGACTCATCCTCGACATCCCACGAAACAGCCACATCTCCGGACATCTGAGAGACCTGCACTGGCTCCCCGTCAACAAAAGAATCACCTTCCGTCTCCTCACCCACGCACACAAAGCCCTACACGACCAAGGCCCGAGCTACCTCAACAACCGAATCAACTTCTACACTCCCAAGCGCCACCTCAGATCAACCAGCCACGCCCTCGCCGCCGTCCCCCGCATCCGGAGAGCGACAACAGGAGGAAGGTCCTTCTCCTACCTGGCCGCCAAGACCTGGAACTCACTCCCGACCGACCTGCGCCTGACGCAAGACCATCTCTCCTTCAGGAAGAAGCTCAAGACCTGGCTGTTCGAGCAGTAACGGCACCCCCCCCCCCTCCTAGCGCCTTGAGACCCTACGGGTGAGTAGTGCGCTCTATAAATGACTTGATTGATTGATTGATTGACTCCATGCCATGGCTCGCCACTCTACAACACCCCACTCTATGCCACTCCACAGTATGCTGTAATACTGTACGCCACTACAGTCCACCCCACTAAACTCTACCACCTCATTCCACTCTATGCAACTCTACTCTATACTACTCCACAGTACCCCACTCCAATCTACACTATTGCAGTCTTTGCCTCTTCACTCTACGTCACTGCACCCTACCCTATTCCAGTGTACACTATTACACTGTACGCCACTCAAGTACATGCTACTCCACTCTATACCACTCCACTCCAATGTATGCCACTACACTAAACCTCACTAGACTCTATGCCAGTCAACTCTGCAACACTCCACTGTAATCCACTCTGTGCCACTCCACTGTAAGTCACTCCACTCTATGCTATTCCACTATACACCACTCCACTCAAACACACTCCACTGTACACCACTGCACTGTACACCACTCCTCTATACGCTATTCCACTCTATGCAGTTCAACTGTACAACACTACAGTCTACACCACTCCCCTGTACACTACTACACAATACAACACTCCTCTCTATGCTATTCCACTCTACTCTATGCCATTCGACTATACACCACTCTAATATACGCTATTCCACTGTATGTCACTCCACTCTACACCACTCTGGTCTACCCCATCCCCTCTTTGCCACTCCACTCTATGCCACTCCATTCAACACCACCCACTCTACGCACCTCCAGTCAATGCCACTGCACTGTACTCCACTCCATATTACGACAATGCACTGTATGATATTACACTGTACATCTCTCCGTTCTACGCCACTCCACTGTACACCACTCCATTTTACGCCAATCCACTTAATCCAATTACACTCTATACTATGTCGTTCTACTGTTCGCTGTTCCACTATATGCGACGTTACTCTACGTCACTACACTGAAAGCCAGTAACACTTAATGTTATTGTACTCTACACCATTCCACTGTATGCTACTCCACTGTATGCCACTGCACTCTGTTCTATTTCACTGTATGCCCCTCCACTCTACAACACCTCACTCCATGCCACTCCTTAGTATGCTATTACACTGTACAGCCCTATAGTCTACCCTACTACACTCTACCATGATCCACACTACAACATTCCACTTTGTGGTATTCCACTATACAACACTCCACTCTACGACACTACACTGTATGCCACTCCACTCTAAGCCACTCCAGTCAATGCTATTCCATTACACTGCATTTCAATCCACTCTACACCACACCACTGTACGCTACTCCACTCTATGGCATTTCACTCTACTCCACTCCGCTCTACCCCACTGCAGTGTACACTATATCACTGTATGCCACTCTAGTGTATGCCACGACGCTCAACACCACTCCACTCTTTGCTATTTCACTGTACCTCACTCCACTCTATACCAGTCCACTCTAGAACACGCCACTGTATGTCACTCCACTCTGTTCGATTCCACTGTAAGCCACCTCACCCTAACACACTCCACTGTACACCACTGCACTGTACACACCTCACTGTATGCCAATCCACTCTAAACTCTTCTTCTGTACGCAACTTCACTGTAGAGCATTCCACTCTATGGTATTCAACTCTATGCCACTGCACTGTACGCCACTCTAATATATAGTATTCCACTGTACGCCACTACATTCCATGCCATTCTACTCTACCCCACTCTACTTTACGCCACTCCACTCTATGACACTCCATCCAAGAAGAAAAGATTATTCCCACCTGGAGGCCCTAACATACAAAAAATGTAGGTCTTTTTAGTACAGATCGACGTATTGTTTATTAAATATTTTAAAATGAGTTCCTTTTTAATATTCGCAAAACATCTGAATACATTTTAATGATCTCCTTCAAGACTTTTATGTAATTATGTATTGTATTTTACCTTCTGTACTCTATAAACAAATATTATGCCTATCAAATAATGATAAGCCTTTTTTAGAATGCTTTTATGGTTGTACTTTTTAAACCGAATAAAGCTTAAATTGCTTGATTGACACTCCATTCTATGCCACTCCAGTTTACACCCCTCCATTCTATGCCACTCCAGTCTACGCCACTGCACTCTAGGCTAGTCCACTTTGCGCGAGAGAACAACATGAAAGGGGTGTTTCCCAAATAGAACAAATCAAAGTTTAATAAATATTAACAGAATACCCACCGCTTGTCAGGACCGTGTCACAGACATTATCTATTCTGCTTGTCTGTACAATATTTGAAGTGCGCCCTGATGAAGGAAGCCTTTATTGGCACTTGTCCGAAACGCGCGTCGGCGCTTTTCTTGTCCTTGTGTGTAGTGATATGGATGTGAATGTCTGAGTATGAATTTGATTGTATAAAAGGTATGTTTGGATGTATGAGTGGATTTAATTTATTGTCCGGTTTGAAGTGTTTTTGCGTGTCCTAGTTTTTAGACTATTTTTGTATGTTTCTGATTATGTATATTTTTTCCAAATGTTATGTATTGTTCAAATGGAATCACTTTATTTATTATCCAAAAAAAATCGTGTTGATTGTCAAAATGAAAATTAAAAACTTTTTTTGAATATATTTACTCTCTTTGTGAATTGGTGGGTATTCTGTTAATATTTATTAAACTTTGATTTGTTCTATTTGGGAAACACCCCTTTCATGTTGTTCTCTCATGTTCTCGCCCTGGCGGGTTGTTCCCCTGTTGTAGTTTTTTCCTAGATTCAGGGCCCCTCTTCTGTTTAAAGAATTAGTCCACTTTGCGCAACTCCACTCCCCCCACTACACTCTACAACACTTCACTCTATGCTATTGCACTGTATGCCACTACACTGTACCTCACTCCACTGTACACCGCTCTACTTTACACCACTGCACCCTACGCTACTTGACTGTATGCAATTAGCACAGCTACCACCCAAGACCGGACAAAGGTTTTGCAATGGATCCTTCCTGGGAATGATATGGAATAGTGCCTTAATTACATGGTGAGGTCACACAACCACACCATAAAATAAACCCCTTTCCTCGCAAGTAGTAACTTTACACTTGGAAATGTTGGGCCCGATTCACAGAACTAACTTAAGACAAAATCCTAAACTTACTACCATTTTGGTATTCACAGAAGGCACTTACTCATTTTGGTATTCACAGAATGCACTTACTCATTTCGGTATTCACAGAAGTTAGGACTCCTAACTTTAGAACTCCTAAATGCCTTCTGTGAATACCGAAAGTCTTAAAATTAGGATTTTTCTCAATTTAGTAGTAGTAAAGTTAGGACTCCTAACTTTTGGACTCCTAAATGCCTTCTGTGAATACCGAAAGTCTTAAAATTGTTTTTTTTCTCAGTTTAGTAGTAGTAAAGTTAGGACTCCTTACTTTAGAACTCCTAAATGCCTGCTGTGATTACCGAAAGTCTTTAAATTAGGATTTTTCTCAATTTAGTAGTAGTAAAGTTAGGACTCCTAACTTTCGGACTCCTAAATGCCTTCTGTGAATACCGAAAGTATTTAAATTAGGATTTTTCTCAGTTTAGTAGTAGTAAAGTTGAGAAAAATCCAAATTTTAGGACTTTTGGTATTCACAGAAGGCATTTAGGAGTCCGAAAGTTAGGAGTCCTAACTTTACTACTACTAAATTGGGAAAAATCCTAATTTTAAGACTTTCATTATTCACAGCAGGCATTGAGGAGTTCTAAAGTAAGGAGTCCTAACTTTACTACTACTAAACTGAGAAAAAACCCCATTTTAAGACTTTCGGTATTCACAGAAGGCATTTAGGAGTCCAAAAGTTAGGAGTCCTAACTTTACTACTACTAAATTGAGAAAAATCCTAATTTTAAGACTTTCATTATTCACAGCAGGCATTTAGGAGTTCTAAAGTAAGGATTCCTAACTTTACTAAGGGCATGTCTGTGTGTCACATGGCACAGGTGTGCATGCACAGATGTGCATGCACACCTGAATTCGGTATTTTACCACCCAATAGGATTTGGTGGTAAAATACCGACTCTTAAGGGCCTGTGGCACTCCTAGGAGTGTCACCTACATCTGGGATTTACCGAATCGGTAAAAATACCGATTCGGTATTTTACAGAATCGGAAAATTTACAGAATCGGTAAATTTACCGATTCTGTAAAATGTTGGCCCCTACATGCCAAATCCTTAATATCGGTCGGTAACGGCCAAATTTGGCCGTTACCGACCGGTATTTCGTGACCTACATCTGGCCCCTAGTGCCCTAATTGCACAATGTGTAACTAGAAACTTGGGATTAATCTCGTCTTCTCCATTTAACCAAATTGTGTGATCCTAGGCAATTGTTTTAGTTCACCTTACCTTCTTTTTCTTCATTATCACAAAGGAGGACCTCGAAATACATTACTTCAGAATGTGTGCTATACAAAACCTTCTGTGTTTGATTTAATAAACTATAATGCAGTTCAAGTATAATAGAAACCCAGGCCACCCAAAGAGTTCACATAACAATTGAATTTGCCTTCTAGTTCACTATTGGCATTTCTGTCAGAGTGTGGGGGAAGAATAAATATTTCTAAATTCATGATTGGAAACTATCACTTTTAAAACAAACCTCATTGCACTGATATAATTTGATTGATATACTAAGGTGAACTGGTTCTGCATGTGAGTGGGATACACTTTTTGAATTCTGAACAGACTTGATACTTTCACATTTTTGCTGCAAGATGTCTTTAAAAATGAAGGTATTTCTAAAGTTTAGCGGTGCAGGACACCCTAGTTGCTTCCTTTCTTTAACTTCAAATAACCTTTACATAAATACTTGTCTGCTTTTCAATTTTTTTTAATGTTAGTGCCCGGTGGAGTCAACGGCAGCCAAGTGCTGCTATTTACCAGGGGGGCGCATGCACAGGTCAGGAGGGCTGCAGGCGGGCCCCAGGCCGTATTTTGAGCGTCACTGCTTTAAAAGATAGAGGTTGCAGAATCTGCCATAGTTGCAAGATCTGTTTCACGTAAAAAGGGAGGTGAGCTGCCGCTAATAATTTTGCAGTGGTCCACTCACTTTTGTGAAATAGCTTTTACGTGAGAGAGTCACAGGCTGTTCATAAAGTTCACTCAAAGACTCTTTGGATCAGTCATCATCAGCCAAACAAAAATGGAAAAGCACATAGCCCTATTCAGATATGTAGAAAGAGTAGTCCATCAGTTTGCTGAAAGAGCAGCAATGTGAGTGGCACACTTTCAGCACAATAGGGCCCTGGGCTAGGAGCATTTTTATTGGGTCCTGCAAGACAATCAATATCGGTAGCTAAGCCAACAAATCCCTGGACTTTATTTTGTAGTCCAGAGAGCTGTGAACAACACAAACACAATTGATTTTTTGTGTTAGGGCAAAGAATTTGCCTTTTTTCTTATTCGTTTGTGGAGCAAGTTTTGTTTTTATTTTAATTCAACATCACACTAAGGGCAAAAAAGGCAGATATTTCTCAATTCACTGTTTACCAAATCATTTTACACTCCCAGACTAAAGACCGATTCTGCCTGTTAACATAGGTCTGAGCTCTTTGAAATACCAAAAATAAATAAATATGCAACATTTTAATTTGGTGTACAATATACTCCAACATTTTTTCAAGTAATGTTAGACCTGGCATCCTTGGTGTGGTTTCACCTGACTTTTTGCCTTCAGACCTCCTGTTTTTGCTGACTTTATTTTTGATGGCTTCGGGACTCTGGGTACTTCACCACTGCGCTAAAGTGCATGTGCTTGCTGCTTCAAACATGGTAACATATTCTTATCCACAATTGCCATATTTAATACACTTGTAAGTCCCTAGTAAAGTGCACTACATGTGCACAGGGCCTGTACATTAATTGCTCCTAGTGTGCTTGCAGCACTGGTTGTTACACCCACTTCAGCAGCCCTTTAAACATGTGTCAGGCTTGCTGTTGCAAAGACGGTGTGTGCAGTTTTAAACTGCCATGTCGACTGGGCAAGTTAACCCTCTAGCCAGGTCTCAGCCTACCTTTTTAATACATATATGTCACCCCTAAGGTAGGCCCTGGACAGTCCAAGGGCAGGGTGCAATGTATTTAAAAGTAGGACATGTGCTTTTAAGTTTTACATGTCCTAGTAGTGAAAAACTCTTAAATGTGTTTTTAACTACAGCAAGGCCTATCTTTCCTATAGGTTAACATTGCATTGGGGTTACCTTATTAGGTCTTATAAGTGTAATTTCCAACTGGTAAAAGATGGGACACCCAAGTTTGGTGTCACTGGAATCAAAATGTAAAATCCCTCAACTTATGGTGAAGTTAGATTTTAAATTAAAAATTTTAAAAGGCCACTTTTAGAAAGTTAAGACACAACTACAATTGCCAGTGCTAACGATCCTTTCACACATTCAATGCTGATCTTCGTGATTGCACAAATTAATTCCTGCAATCACTGTTTATTTTCTTCATAGTCAAAAAACATTCAGTAATTGTTTTGGAACACAGTCATAGACAGTGGAACTACAAACATGAAAAACATGACATCAACTTTTTCCAATAATAATTGCACATATGACATTTAACAAACTATATGACTATCACATGTAAATTACACAAAACAAAAACATCAACAAATTTGTTTATAGACAACAATGACAGGTGTTTCCCAGTTCTGAATTTGAACACTCACTGGGAGCTAACAAAACGTTAACCAATTCTACTAGCTCCTGCCTGTTGGGCATTACCCAGAGGTGCTAACACAATTTATCTGAAGACCGGCTGTTAGGAAGGATATGTCTTTTATGCCTATCTTTTTAATACATATAAGTCACCCCTAAGGTAGACCCAGGACAGTCCAAGGGCAGGGTGCAATGTATTTAAAAGTAGGACATGTGCTTTTAAGTTTTACATGTCCTAGTAGTGAAAAACTCTTAAATGTGTTTTTAACTACAGCAAGGCCTATCGTTCCTATAGATTAACATTGCATTGGGTTACCTTATTAGGTCTTATAAGTGTAATTTCCAACTGGTAAAAGATGGGACACCAAAGTTTGGTGTCAGTGGAATCAAAATGTAAAATCCCTCAACTTATGGTGAAGTTAGATTTTAAATTAAAATTCTTAAAAGGCCACTTTTAGAAAGTTAAGACACAACTACAATTGCCAGTGCTAACGATCCTTTCACACATTCAATGCTAATCTTCGTGATTGCACAAATTAATTCATGCAATCACTGTTTATTTTCTTCATAGTCAAAAAACATTCAGTAATTGTTTTGGAACACAGTCATAGACATTGGAACTACAAACATGAAAAACATGATATCAACTTTTTCCAATAATAATTGCACATATGACATTTAACATTTAACAAACTATATGACTATCACATGTAAATTACACAAAACAAAAACATCAACAAATTTGTTTATAGACAACAATGACAGGTGTTTCCCAGTTCTAAATTTGAACACTCACTGGGAGCTAACAAAACGTTAACCAATTCTACTAGCTCTTGCCTGTTGGGCATTACCCAGAGGTGCTAACACAATTTATCTGAAGACCGGCTGTTAGGAAGGATATGTCTTTTATGCCATTCCTTCTACTTATTCCCTGTATGCCTGTGATGTCTCATAAGTACACTCTCTGGTGTTTGGACACTGTCAACGTGTTTCGAACACAATCTAATTTGGGGCCTCGCCTCTGTACTCAAAACTGTCGGATAGTACAAGGAAAACCATATATGGCATTGTTAGTGTTCGTGACTCCTTAGTTGTGGGGTGTAAGAAATAGCTCCGACTCTAAACTTCCCTGATTAACTTAATGTGAGTTCTCGAATAGATCTCCAGATCACTCAATGGTCCCTTATGTGTGTGAATCCTGGGAACATCTAAAGAAACAAATATGAAGTCCCATTGTGGTCTGTCTTATGGTGGGGAACCAATGCAACTGAGGATTGATCGCAGGATTTCATTTGTGCGATCATGAAGATTAGCATTGAATGCATGAAAGGATTGGTAGTACTGACAATTGCAGTTGTGTCTTAGGTTCTAGTGGCCTATCCTTGCTGATGTATTATTGGCCCAACCTCTGTCCCTGATTGCACTTTTGGAAAGTTGGCATTGTCTTACTCTAGCCATTTGGTGCCTTCTTCCTGTTTATGAATACATGTCTGGGGTGGGTGACAGCTGGGCTTAGTGCATTCTCTCGACAGCCACACACAAAGGGAGCTTAGATGTGCCTGAGTGGCCATCTGCATCCTGATAGGCCAACCTGCGCAAGATGGGAGGTAGGAGCTCACACTAAGACCCCGATAGGCTGTGTCCTGTGCCCCACAAAGTGCTGCATACATCCCTGTAGTGAGTCCAGAGCCAGGGCAGGGACTCTGTGCTCTTCAAATGCCTCTCTTTGAAATCTCTCCCTGTTTAAAGGCACAACTGGACAAACATTCTGTACCCCTGACACCACTAAGTTAGTACAATTTTGGAACATTGGATACTTTGCCAGAAGGGCTGTTGTGCTGCTGAATGGACTGCCACTCTGCTGGCCTCTGCTGAACTCCTGCTCTGCTGTGCTGACCTGCTGCCTGCTGCCCTCCTTGCCTGGAAGTGAAAAGGACTGGACCTGCATCGCTCCAATCCGGAACCAAAGTGACTCCAAGGGCTTGCTGGCTTGCATTCTGTTTGAAGTCTCTGGGATATCAAAGGCTTCCAACCCACCTGCCTACAGCACCTGGACTCTGCCATTTGAGAGTCTTGCCCTGCCAAGTGGTGCCAATCCAGTCCTGGGCCTTTAGAAGTGGGCATAAAGTGATGCAACCACCAAAGTCCATGCATCAACGCCTTGGTGCTGCTGGAAACCGGCATATCTCTATTGACACCGATGCATAGCCGCTGCTGCAAGGATCGAGGACATCGCATCCCCATCAGCGCTGATGCATCAGCACAGCTGCAATGGCATGGTGAATTATCTCCATTCCTAAAGCATCTTTGACTTTTAGCGGGTCGGAGCCGGCTCGGAGCCGGCTCATCGCCTACTGTATGGATTGACGCCGACACATCACCTCCTTTGCTCCTCGCATCATGTCCTCAATGTAAATGCAACCACAAACCAAGGTACTGTTCCAGCAGGCAAAAGCTGGTCCCTGTATCCGACCCGTGCTTCATCACGGTCTGCCTGAAATTTGGGGTTTGACCCGGTCTAGCATGTCTAGATAACCACGGTTGGCACTTTATGCTTTTAAGCACTACATTTCAGTTTATTTTCTAAAAATTCCTAACTCCAGTTATACTTAGTGGATGTTTGTTGTTTTGGTCATATTTTGTTCAATAAATTAAGCTCTATTTTTCTAACTGGATGTGATATCTTTTTGTCAGTGTTTTCACTGTTTTAGTGTTGTTGCACAAATACTTTACACATTGTCTCTCAAGTTAAACTAGACTCTTCGGTGCCAAGCTACCAGAGGGTGAGCACAGATACATTTAGGGTGTCTATTTGACTTACCCTGACTAGGATTGTGGTTCCTTGTTGGACAGGCTGCATTCCTCTGCCAAACAGAAACCCAATTTCTAACAGGCAATTAAAACAGAGTAGAAAACCGTATGGTTTGTAATAAAGACCTTGTTTTTTCTGTCTGTGGACATACAATGTGTAGGAGGTGTGCATGGGATTCAGAGACATGCTTCACATAGGCTCAGGCCTTATAAGTATGCCTGCTGTATGTGGGTGTGACCCTTACATAGTCTGGGAAAAATATAGGTATAGAACTTTAGTCAGGACCTGTCCCAGCTCCTGTTTGGATATAGATCACTGCACATTTGTTTTGCTTTGCCCATGCACAGGGTTGGTGGGAAGGAGGATGTGGCTCATGTTCTTGGATTTTTGATGAGCCCTATGTGGTCATAATCTACTGTGCAGGGCCAGGTGTAACATTGTGGATTTAAACACTTTTCAATTAAAGTGTGGGCCATTGAGCATGTCAATGTGCAATGGACCTATCTTTCGGAAAACTTTTAAAAATCTGGCCAAAACTCAGATCTGGCAGAAGGCAAATCAGCTTAATCTGAGGACCAAAAGAAGAACAAGCAAGACTGAAGACAAATGTAAGTCTTATTGGAACACTAACAGCCACTGAAAGGCAGCACCAGAGAGATGTAGAATGCAAATGCATCATGAGGCACTCTGAAGAACAGAATAAAGATGAGATCTGGGCATCCATAGACTGCACTACAAGAATCAGGAAATCATGTAGACCAGCATGATGCATAAGATATCAAGCTGCAATGGCACATCTGGATTGGTGTGACACTACAGTTGTCAAAATGTATATCTATGAATAAAGATAAACAAAGGAGCCGCACCAGATCCACTGCCAACCTACCATCTGAGATTACTAAAGCAGACATCCTCATAGATTACACAACAATATGAATTAGGGACAGGGAGACGATCAGCCAAAATACAACTGAGGAATAAGTCAGAGAGACAGGTCTGACAAATTCAACTGTATGCAAAAACAAACCGTGGTATAAGTAAGTCAAAGTAAGGACTGGGCATGGAGGGACTATAGAATGGCCAACCTCTTAGGAAGAGATCATGGAGTAGTTTTTTAAATTTGCCCTTCCAGATTAGATGGAACAAGAGACACTTATTCATTACACCCAAATCAGTGGCAGCCGTAAAGAAAGTACTTTGCAGTTTCATATAGCGAAAATTTGGCACGATGGCATTAGAACACTTTACAAGAAAAATAGACTACTTTAATAAATTTTTTCAGCTACGGGGAGATTAAGTAATTTGGACAGCATCACAAGTTGTTAAACCGAGGCCATAAAAATAACTCTAGGCCCTAAGCCACCTAAGCCACATCTCCTCAATGCTTAAAGCTGTGTTACCCCCTCGCCCATCCCTTGCTTCAGTCCATTACACTGGATGCAGTCTTGCCTCTTTGGAACTATTACCATGACACTGTTAAGAATTAAAAGCCCTTCCACCAAGCACACCATTTTCTGTTTTAGTCTTCTGGCTTTCCTGCACTGCAACTGCTGCCAATGCCGCAGCTGCACCTTGAATGATCAAGAAGAATTAGCAATGTTGTTCTGGGAGTAGTTGCAAGGCAGTTTCTCTGGCAGAAGTCATGGGTGTCCCACAGGTCTATCAGTCTGCCAGGAGGCTGATTCCTGCTGCTGTTGGCATGGTCATGACAGAGTCTGACAGTCTTTGTGGCTGGGGCTGCATGTCCAGGGAAAAGAGCAGTAGCTAATGTGCTGGATCAGTGCTGCCTTTGCCAAACAGAGTGGGGCTCTCTTTGAAGACAGAAAAACAGTATGTGGCTCTATAGGGCTGCATTTATGCTACTATTTAATGTCAATGGTCCAAATGATTTTCTGATGAAAATCTCTATTGTTCCTCCATACATTTTGGATGTTCTCTTAACTGGCAGACAGGTTTACAATGCTGTCACTGTGTCAAGTAATGGAAATGAAAAGAGCATCTAAGAGATTGTATATTACATTGTCCTTCTCAGATGATGATAGTCTGATCCTGGATAGAAGTAGTAGGTCTGAGGAACCTCCTTTACCCTCTCCAAACTTACCTACCCTTTTGACAGCCACAGAAGGGTATGAATTGATTAATGAAGCATTAGCAAAAGCAATGGTGGACAAGCCCAAAAGTAATATTAAACCAGCTAACGCTTCAGACTTCTGGCATGAGTTCTACTCCAGGGTAAACAGACATAATATCGATGCAAAAATATCGACTGGACATAATATCGAGGTAAAAATATAGACTAGACAAAATATCGACCAGACATAATATAGACCAAAAAAATATCGAGTACTATCGATATTAATAGCCAAAATATTGAATCAAAAATATAGACTAGACATAATATCGACTAGATAGAATATAGACAACAAAAAAATCGAAAATGAGGTAAGTTTTTAATAATTTGTAATCATTGTGTAATATAAATCTGTAGCGGGATGTGGGTTTATAGGGGAATAGGGTGGGAAGTAATTTAATTATAATTAATTAAATCTGTAATATAATTGTAATTGTTAATTAATTATTAATTGTTAATTAATTAAAATATAATTGGTAATTAATAATAATTGATTAATTGATCAATAATTAATTTTTCGTAAAATATTTTCTGTAGCGGGTTGTGGGTTTATAGGGGAATAGGGTGGGAAGTAATTTAAATATAATTAATTAATTATGTATAATAATTATAATTGTTAATTAATTATTAATTGGTAAATAATTAAAATTTAATTGGTAAATAATTATAATTGAATAATTGATAAATCATTATTTTCTAGTAAATTATTTTCTGTAGCGGGTTGTGGGTTTATAGGGGAATAGGGTGGGTTGTAATTTAATTATAATTAATTAATTATGTAAAATAATAATAATTGTTAATTAATTATTAATTGGTAATTAATTATAATATAATTGGTAAATAATTATAAATATTTAATTGATAAATTAATATTTAGTAAATTATTTTCTGTAGTGGGTTGTGAGTTTATAGGGGGATAGGGTGGGAAGTAATTTAATAATAATTAATTAATTATGTAAACGAATTAAAATTGTTAATTAATTAATTATTGTCCATTAAATAAAATTTAATTGGTAAATAAAAGTAATTGGTATTGGAAATTAAATTTAATTGGTAATAATATTTCTATTACTTATATTTATTTATGAAGTTTTTACTTTTGCTACTGTTGTACTCACTGGAGTGGGAATAGTAATTTTTACCCCTATGCTATCCATCGTTTTCCCTACTGTTGCACCCACTGGAGTGGGAATAGTAATCTTTACCCCTACGCTATCCAGCGCTTTCCCTACTGTTGCACCCACTGGAGTGGGGATAGTAATTTTAATCCCTACGCTATCCAGCGCTTTCCCTACTGTTGCACCCACTGGACTGGGAATAGTAATCTTTACCCCTACGCTATCCAGCGCTTTCCCTACTGTTGCACCCACTGGAGTGGGAATAGTAATTTTAACCCCTACGCTATCCAGCGCTTTCCCTACTGTTGCACCCACTGGAGTGGGAATAGTAATTTTAACCCCTACGTTATCCAGCGCTTTCCCTACTGTTGCACCCACTGGAGGGGGATAGTAATTTTAATCCCTACGCTATTCAACGCTTTCCCTACTGTTGTATCCACTGGAGTGGGAATAGTAATTTTAACCCCTACGCTATCCAGCGCTTTCCCTACTGTTGCACCCACTGGAGTGGGAATAGTAATTTTAACCCCTACGCTATCCAACGCTTTCCCTACTGTTGCACCCACTGGAGTGGGAATAGTAATTTTAATCTCTACGCTATCCAACGCTTTCCCTACTGTTGCATCCACTGGTGTGGGAATAGTAATTTTAACCCCTACGCTATCCAGCGCTTTCCCTACTGTTGCACCCACTGGAGTGGGAATAGTAATTTTAACCACTACGCTATCCAACGCTTTCCCTACTGTTGCACCCACTGGAGTGGGAATAGTAATTTTTACCCCTACGCTATCCAGCGCTTTCCCTACTGTTGCACCCACTGGAGTGGGAACAGTAATTTTTACCCCTACGCTATCCAACGCTTTCCCTACTGTTGCTCCCACTGGAGTGGGAATAGTAATTGTTACCCCTACGCTATCCAGCGCTTTCCCTACTGTTGCACCCACTGGAGTGGGAATAGTGATTTTTACCCCTACGCTATCCAGCGCTTTCCCTACTGTTGCACCCACAGGAGTGGGGATAGTAATTTTAACCCCTACGCTATCCAGCGCTTTCCCTACTGTTGCACCCTCTGGAGTGGGAATAGTAATCTTTACCCCTACGCTATCCAGCGCTTTCCCTACTGTTGCACCCACTGGAGTGGGAATAGTAATTTTAACCCCTACGCTATCCAGCGCTTTCCCTACTGTTGCACCCACTGGAGTGGGAATAGTAATTTTAACCCCTACTCTATCCAACGCTTTCCCTACTGTTGCACCCACTGGAGTGGGAATAGTGATTTTTACCCCTACGCTATCCAACGCTTTCCCTACTGTTGCACCCACAGGAGTGGGGATAGTAATTTTAACCCCTACGCTATCCAGCGCTTTCCCTACTGTTGCACTTTCTGGAGTGGGAATAGTAATCTTTACCCCTACGCTATCCAGCGCTTTCCCTACTGTTGCACCCAGTGGAGTGGGAATAGTAATTTTAATCCCTACGCTATCCAACGCTTTCCCTACTGTTGCATCCACTGGTGTGGGAATAGTAATTGTTACCCCTACGCTATCCAACGCTTTCCCTACTGTTGCACTCTTTGGAGTTGGAATAGTAATTTTTACCCCTACGCTATCCAACGCTTTTGCTACTGTTGAACTCACTAGAGTTGTTACAATAAATTTTAACCATTTTGCTATGCTAGTGTAAAAATATTATATATGTTTATTTAATAATATGTTTTTATATATATATATATATATATATATGTATTATTTATGTTATATATATTTTTTATTTACAATAATTATTTATTAATATTACATTTATTTAATAATTTTAACTGTTTATATTAAATATATGTATTATTATATTAGTTTTAACTTAATTTAAAGACATTTAAAAAAAAACGATATTTTGACAGTCTATATTTTTGTAACTCGATATTTTAGAGTCGATATTTTAGTACTTACCTGTTTGAAGATAGGCAGTCGATATTTTGTCCCTCGATATTTTATCCTCGATATTAATGTATCTCGATATTTTTGTGGTCGATATAATGTCAGTGATCACTACTCCAGATTTGACTCACACAGACTTTGACATCCAAACTACATCAACTGGAAAATATGTGAGAAGGGAGGAGATGGTGGACATCTTATCTCATAATAGACCCATCTTGTACTTTCAACTATTCCCAGAATAGCAAGAGGAGGAAGGCCTGTTTCCTGAATATGCAATGCCAGCAATATTGGTCAAGCCCTTTCAGGGGTAGATAAAAGATCTGGTGATGCGTAAATGGAAGAAACTAGATCTTGCTTCCATCCCTGTTTTTCTTTCAGAAACTATATATGCTACAACAGGGAGAGGATTTTCTCCCACAAAATATCAAGGTGATTGGCATTTTAATTACCTCAATCAGTAGAACCTCAATTAATCCTGAGGACTGTGGCCCCACAGATCAAACAGATAAGAAAGTATACTCCACTTTGAAAAAAATCATTTATGGCAGATAATTTGTCTCTTAAAGCTAGGACATATACAGCTCACTCTCTCATTAGATATTTTGATAGGGTGGCAGTTGCCACTCATGAAGACGCTGACTGCTGAGAACTGTTGGTACTAACGGAACAACAGGCCAAGTTGTGGACTGACATCCAGTGGGGGTAAGGATAAAAAAATGCCTTCACATTTGGGAGAAGGATGTGACAAATCAGTTGGCCTTGAACATTGTCAAAGAAGGCTATGCTATAAACTTCTAAGAGTGACCTCCAGCGATGGAGTTCATCCCTTCACAAATGCCAAATGACCAGTTGAAAGTTGGGGATACAAGGTTGACTGGACTAAAGGGCCGTCAGTCAAGATCCCATTTCAAAACAAGGAAATGGAGTTTATTCAATTCTCTTTCTGGTTCAATCTGAGGATACACACACATATGACTAGCTCACTGCTATAGATCTTCAGAATGTATACTTGCATGTGCATATTCACATACTAGTATCTTACACATTAAAATTTTAGGCACACTGCGATTAACTGATTTCTCACACTGGACACATTTCAGTCAATGCCAAGCTGGATTCAAACCATGGTCTTCAGATTGACAGCTTAGCCACTAGGCCATATCTCCTTCCTTTGTCAATGTAATTAACCTTAAAAAAAAGCTTCAAACATTCCACTTCACCACTCTTTGTGAACACTCATGTTCTGTTGATGTTTCAACATAGCCATTAGAACATATTCCCCATGCTGTCTAGTGAGTTGACCAAATGGTAAATAGTTTAGTATTTATGTTTTATACATGGATAGTACCTAATTGAGCTGTTTCTTGTTTAAGGATAACGTTTATCTAGTTGCATATACACAATGGTTTAAAGCTAAGTACATACAGAGCATGCATAAAGTTTAACTGTGTAATCTGGTCCAACATTATCATTGAGGGGTTCTGGAGTTATCTTTGGGCCTGAAGATTTCAGATGCCATCAGAAATCTGAGATGGCAATGACAAACCACCCATTATGTATTTTTAATATTACAAGCTGTTTCTTTTTTAAAAGTGCATCGGATATTGACTGGAATTAAAAATGTTGAGATTTTGTAAACAATAGGCAAAGGTGAGTTTGTGGATTTATGTGGATCTATGGCTGCATATTTTATAGCATAATTATTGATTTACTGAATTAGCTACATCATTTCCCAAATGTGCAGATTTCATCAAAATTGTTGTTTCTAGGTCAAACGGTTGAAAATCATGCCGCCAGACAAAGTGACACATAATTTGCATTTTTTGCTGCATAATATAAAAGATAATGTTGGTCCTCCAAACTGCATAATCCTAGTAGCCCGGGGAAAGTAAAGCCTCTGCACAATGATTTGGGGACTACCATTATATTGACAATATCTGCATTTCACATGTGGCCATGAAAAATGTTTCCATGATTCCTTAAAAATACATGGGTTTTATACCACTGCTTTTTGTGCAATAAAAGCACCAAAACATTTAATATACACACTTTTTACTCGAAGATGTAATGACTTCGCAATAATCTCCATTGTACCTATCCGGGTGGAGCAGTGATCTCGGTGAGGATAAGTATCTTTCTTAATGTAGTATTTTCTGTTATCTAACGTAGTGTTCAAACGGCTGATGAAAGAAGCATTGGCCCTGAAATGCTTCTTTAAAATGGCTAAGCAATGCTGTGAGAGAAATGAGGCAATATCGTAAATTACAACTATACAGCCAGTTCCCATTTTCTACGTTAATTTTCTTATAAAAGTACATACTTACACCAAAGCCAAACTTGTACTCAGATACTGTTTCTTTCTCTCCCAATGAAAAGCGTTGGACAAAAATGGTATGTAACGTTTACAACGAAGTTTTTACAACGCACTACCATTACAACGCAGGTATTACCACGCATACCATTACAACGCATTGCGCTGGGGGCCACTCTAGGATAGGGAATAAGTTTAATTTTCTATCCAACACCTTCCCTAGTGTCCACGGGGACTGGAGTTGGAATAGAAAATTATACTTACCACTATCCAGCACCTCTAAGCGCTATGCGTTGTAATGGTATGCGTGGTAAAAACCGCGTTGTAAAGGTATGCGTGGTAAAAGTATGCATTGTAACGTCATACATCCGACAAAAATGCACTGATTTAAATGTGAAAATGCTGCAACAGAAATGTATCATGGGAAGTAGTGGTGGCGGCCATATTAGTGAATGAGCGGAGGCCATGTGAACAATAATTTATTCTTGTTATAGAGAGCATCAACAGCATAAGACACTTTTGCAGGATTAGACTGAGATAGCCAGAAGGAGACCTTTGAGTAGACCCATGCATGTGGGATAGCGTGTGCCTGCCCCTAACCCTGCTACACCCCTGTAAATTGGCCCCAGTAGCTCCCGCCAGTGCACAAGACCTGCACCTTCAGTCACTGCACATCTCATGTTTCTTCACCTGAACAGATGCCTGGCGCTCTCTCACAGGGAGATGGAAGGTGCAGCGAGCAGTATAGGGGAGTATGCAGAACCTTTGTCCACAGAGGGAACCATGATTTGAGGTACTCGTCCCTAGCCAGCGGGACTACAACAACGCACTTTGTTGAAATCTCTGTCTAACTGCAAGAAGACTTTGGGCCATACAAAACACACTGAGGCCAGACTCACACTCAGGCTTTTCCCAGTTCACATCACCCCACCCTTGAATACCTCCACTGGCTCCCCCTTCACTAACCTACACTCTTAAAACTGCTCACACACATACAAATTCCTATACAACCTCTACCCCGCCTATTGCAATAGCCGCATCAACTTCAATTCAACCACCAGACACCTCTGCTTAGCCAGACTCCTGCACATGCACAACCTATACATACAAAGAACCAGAGTCTGCTGATGTACTTACTCCTACCTTGTGCCTAAGGCCTGGAAAAATCTGCCCCCTCCACATTACAGCTGCCACCTCATTATGTGAGCTATACAAGAAACTGAAAACATGGCTCTTCATCTGGACAAGGCCCAGTCACAGTTGACATAACTCCTGCTTTCTAAGCACCAAGATATTCTGTGGTGAGCTGCGCACTTCACAAATACCTTTTGCATATCATAACTAGGGCTCCCGGCTTTCCGTTTTTACGGATTTTTACATATAAATACACACGGAAAACTATTTTTCCTTTGTCTGTATTTATATGTAAACACTGCAAAATACTAGCACATTTTGCCGCGCTGCCGTGCCGTCTAGAGTTCTCGCCACACCCCTTTTCCTGATGCTGGAAATTCCTTCTAATCAGGGTCTTTTAATAACCTATTGCCATGCCCCTGAACCAATCCTGGTGAGATTGAAGCGTCACTGAGTGGGCGTGTTAAGATCAGGACTCTGCCTTTCAAATGAGCTCTGCGCTAGCCCTCCTCCATTTCAACTGGAAAGGTGCGTGTTTTTCCCCTAAGTATGTGCTCTCAGGGAACAGATAAATGGCGGCTTCACAGAGTCCCTAGAAACAAAAGAGAGATAAAAGCCTGGACACTACCCCGAGAAAATACAGTTTTCCTTATCATCATTGTTGTGGTGTTGTTCATATGTCTCTCACTCTGGTGTCTTCATTTCACACCCAGTCTCTATTCTTTTCCATCTCAGTGAGACTCTCCTCTCATTTCTTTCTCCTCTCTTTCTCACCTTTCTGTCCAAATTCGCACACATGCTTAATTCTCTTTCACTACTATCTACCTTGTCTCTCTCTTGCCCTTCAATCGCTTTTCTCAATCCCTTCTCTCTCACTGTCATCGTCTCTCCCACCTTCTCCTCCTCACTCCCTGTCAGAAAGAGGCCATGTGGAAGATCAACCTGGGTGAGCGTTGTCTGATACTCCCATAGAATATTAGCTGGTCCTGTTATCTCAAACACACTGAATATCAGGTTTTACATTATAGGAATGAATGCTGAAAGAACTCAGCTCTGCTTGTGACCTGGCTCACCTCAATCTAAGTCTACACAGGGGCTCAGCACTGTCTGCAATGGAGCTCAGCTGCATACTTGGATGAGCTCAGCTCTGTCTGCCCAGGGCTAAAGAGCTATGTATGCAGGAACTCTGCTCCAGGTCAATTAAAGAAATGACTTATGGGTACACAGTCTCTTCTCTATCTGTGCATGTGTTCCGTACTATGTATGCAGGGACTTTGCTGCATCAACGCTGGAGCTCCGCTCTATCTGCAAAGGAGAGAGCTCAGCTCTACAGGATGATGCGGTGTGTTTGTGGCACAGCTCCACTCTCTCTGTTTGCACAAGAACCTACTTTTCTCTGTACAAAAACTTGCTTATGTCTTCTAAGTGTTCAGCCTATCACCAAGCTTTGGTGGGAGAAGTGCCAGGGGCCCACAGCATCATTCTGATCTGCCTCTTCAGTCTATTATGTGGCTGTCTGCCAAACTCAAAGGGTAAGAGGCATGCAAAGGACCTTCTGGGAGGTGGACTGTGAGATTTCAGAACCCAGCAGCCCTCGGCTCTGCTTAGGAGGACAACACATTACACATGTGTCCCTGCTGTGGTGCGCATGTCCAGACCTACCAAACTGAGCAAAACAGCTAGTTTGAGTCAGATGAGCACAGTGAGGTGCTGCACTAAACTGCTGCATGCATATGGCCTACAAAAGTAACGGTGTGACATGACATACCTGTGAAGGCACTACCTTGATGCCAATCAGCAGCGGCTTCTTATCAGGGTGCAGCCCCGCCTCCCGTGAGGCCCTTGTACATTTCCTAATTTAGCAGTGTTCATTAAGACATGTGTGTCATGTTTCCATGAAAACTGCCAGGGAGCAGGTCAGGCCTCTCTGCCTCTTCTCAAGGCTCCTGATGACAGACGGGCGAGTATGGGCCTGAGGGGTCTGAGGCATCATCTAGCGACAGAGTATTTCAGAGTAGAACACTCAGTACATAAATGTCTGGATTGCGCATGTGAGGGGTGTAGTTCAACTACGATACCCTCACACAAGTACAGACCATTGTATTTAGCAGACATATTATGCATGCCTCAAACAGCACAATATATCTGCTAAAATAGGGCTGTCAGTGTGCTCATCAGTGCATCCCTGAAGCCAATGGAAATCAGAATCCCCAGCAAAAATCCAGCTCCTTTTAGACTGTGCTTCCAGTTCTATCAAGAAGTTAGGAGAGGTATTGGGGTGGGTCGTCCCATTTTGAATCCTGTCCTTGCTCCGTCTCACTCCTTGTTGGGAATCATGGCTTGCTGCTTCCAATGCCAAGCCCAAGATTCCTGCTTTGCTGATGCTATGTATCCTCTGAGTTGCCAGCTAAGTGATCCAGGTAAGTAAAACAACAATTTTATTTCTCTATGCATGTGTGAATGAGAGTAAAAATGATTTTCGGAGTTTGGAAGTGTGTATGAATAGGTGAAAGTGAGTAGAAGGGAGTGAGTGAAGGAATATGAGTGTTTTAGAGTGAGTGATTGATTGGAGTTTACGGGAGGGAGTGGAAGTGAGTCGTGTGTGTAGCTATCAATTGTGCAGCAGGTGCAGTTGCAACAGGGCCCAGAGTTCGTGGGTGTGTTTAATTGTGTTAGTAAATGAGAATGAGAACCAGTGAGTATGAGCATGTTTGTGTGTGGGTAACAGTGAATGGGAGGGAGTATGAGTGAGAGTGAGCATGTGAGAGAGTGTGAGTTAGAGTGAGTGAGGGGAAGAGTCTAAGGCAAAAGTTTCACACAATGCAGTGCAGTGTTATGTGAGAGGGATAGAGCAGAAAAGCGCCATTTCTACAAATATATGGCACTATCCTGCTTTCTCTCTAGCGCTTGTGCACAATTAGGCTGCAGAGTGCCATGCACACACTTTTGCACCATAGTGCAACAGTGTGTGGATGAGTTAAGTATAGGGTTTCTAGTTGAATGGTGCCCTTCCAGTACAAAAAACTATGCTTTGACTAACTTTAAAAAGTTTCCAATTTCGGAGGGGTGCTGTACAGTGCAGTACACAAGCAAAATGGGAAAAGTTAGAAGAAATAAAAGAATTTCTCCTTTTTAACGCCTGCTTTCACGTGGCATTTATTTTTTGGTGCGAAACACTGTCTACTATTGTTGGTAGATATGATTTTACATCAAAAACCATGGGTCGTAGCATGGGAACACCCATGTACCACCCATGAAACTCCCTGTTGATGCTGAGTAACACAAAACAGTGCTTTGCACTGCTCTGTGTTACTTTTAAACAAAATAAAATTGCTTTACTTTCAGCCAATTTTCCAGTGCAAAGCAGGTTTTGTGCTGAAAAGGAAATTAAAAGGAACATTTTGCGCAGGTATGCGTCACTTTTTCACGCAAACCCATCACAAAATATTCGTTTGAAGTTGTATGAGTGAGGCAAATTTCCCCAAAAATGGGGTGTACTTCTTGGCGTTATTACACTCCACCTTTTTCAAAGATCACCAGCCACCACTCACACCAATAATAACTGACAAGATGTAGCCTAACAACCGGAGCTGCTGACTTTAGAACTGGGCAACAATATTTGAATGCCAGCATCAACTCAACATCCTGTAATCCTGGCAAAACACCTAGGGCCTCATTACGAGTTTGGTGGTGTGGAAACGGGACCTCCTCGTTTCCACACCGCCAAACCTGTGTACGAACCGCCTGCAAGATCAGTTTTCTCATAGTCTGGCAGGCGGTTCTGGTGTTCCTAGGGCGGTGCCTATTAAAAAGGGACCGCAATGGGAATGTCAAAGGTAGTACCTGCACGGCATGGACTGCTGCAGTCCATGTTGTGCAGGTACTGTGGTGCATGCTCATAGGGGGGAACATGTTGTGCCCCTCTCTGTTCATCCATATGGCGTAAGGCACCAGGGGGCCCTGTAGGGGCCCCTTTGTTTCCTCTCCACTGCGGTTTTTATGGCAGGCTCACTGCCACAAAAACCGCGGCGGAGAGGAAACTAATAATATTTGCGACCTCAGGGCCATAGAACAACCGCCAGGGAATGGCTGTTGCCATGGCTCCAGGGTGGGCCAACTGCCCTAGTCGTAATAGGGTGGTCCGAAGACCGTTGCTATTAGTTTGGCAGTCCGGGGACTGCCAGACTCATAATAAGGCCCTAAATCTCCACATGCCTAAAAAAAAATCAGAATTTTGTGTAATGCAATCTGGTGCTCATGTAAAGCACCCTGATACTTTGGGCCTACTTTGCTCTCTATATAATACTGCACAAATAAAAAACAACAGGCAGCCAGGAACATTTTACCCAGAGGATTGGAACTGCTACCCACTGACCATCTTTGCCATTCACCCACTCCATTCCTATTTTGTCAACATCATTTTGCATGTTCTTATGCTTTAGCCAGAGTTTGGCCTTTTTAGAACCAAAACAACAACCCCCTCCCCTCCCACTAGTTCCACCTCACCCCCATGAAGGATGCCATTGCCAGAAAAGTCTGGACTGGCGATGGTACCAACATGTAAAAAAAGCTATTTCTTCACTTTTTAGCATTTATTTAGCGCTTATTACCCCTCACATGAGTAGTAACCACAATATAAATGCAATTGCAAATCAATTTGCGATTTCTGCCTTGTTTGCTTGGAAGCAGTGGAAGATGGCAAAGATTGCCTTTGAAGGGCAGATGGGGTCTCACATACCAGTGTTAATTGGCTATCAATGTCTCACTTTAACATAATGGTGATGAGTATACATGCTGCTTTGCACAATTAGAACCCCCATTGTGTTTTTTTTTGTCCTAGACATTGTGATTACCTGTGACCCCCATTGCCTCCTCTGAGGACACTGCAGCAGCAAGATAAACTGAGAAGCAAAGAAAAGAAATGTTTGTTCCAGCACTCTATTCTCCGGGCATACTTTGCACAGACTTTCCCTAGGACAGACTCCCATGCAGCTTCAGCCCAGGCTACGGAACACGATGGGGGGGACTAAAGCCCTTTCAGCCCAATGGGCATTGAGTGCCTGGTGAAAACAGGCCTTGGTGCACCCGTGCAGTGTGGGGACAGGCGTATCAAGAGTAGGTGTTGGCCCCCTTGGCGGTGGTGTGTAATCTAGCAATGACCTAAGCTACCGAGAGCACAATCCAGATGGCATAATAAGCAGGGGCGTAGCTTGGTCAGTAAGATCGAGGGTGTGAACTTCGGATTTCCGAACAATCATGCTGGCATATAATGTTAAAATACATTATACAATAAGCAAGGACTTAAGAGCCGTGGAAAGTGAGAGGAATGCATATTGGTAGGAGTACTAAGAAAGAGAAACACAACATTTTGTAAAATAACCAACATTTTGAGGATTTTCAAAACAGAGAGAGAGAGAGTGAGAGTTGTTGTCAGTGTTTTATGCAGACAATCCCAGATGAATTCCGACAGATACCTCACCATACCCAACTGAAAGCACCTGTACACAACGATTACTCAGAAATTACAATTATTAAGGTGGTGTAACACCACAAATACCCCCCCCCCCCGAAGTTATGCCCCTGAAAATAAGCAGAATTAGATTCATGTTTTCTGTTGCTGTCTGTGGCACATGTGCTTTCTCCCTGGAGAACTGGTGGAGAGTAATCAATGTCCTAGGTATTGAAGCCTGGAGGCTCTTACTATGATATGGATCCAACTGCTGTCTTTTCTCAATGAGCCTCTGAATAACAGTCTTGACAGACTCATATATGTACTTTTTTTCCTACAAATCAAAGGCATGTGGCTGGGCAGCTCCTCATTCCCTACATTTGAAAGAAAATTATAGGCACTCTTATTTTAAGGAACTTAGGGGCATATTATCAAGAATGGGCGTTGCATTATCGCCGCTTTTATCGGCAGGAAACTGCCGATAAAGCGGCGATAATGGGCTTGATAATATGCTCTATGAATTCCAATCGAAGCCCATGTTAGATGTCTTTACGCTCCTTTGCCATAGCGGAGGAGCCGCCGCTGCTCTGCCTACTTCCCTCTCTAACTCTTACTATGCTGGTTTATTGTCTCTCCTCAATGGCCATCACTCTTGACAGACTCCTCTTCTTTGAATTGTCTCTCTCTATGTTTCTCTTTAATTCTCTCTTTGTTTCTCTCTCCCTATCGTTCACTCATCCATTCTCCTCCACCTTTCTCTTTTGTCAGACAGCAGTAGTCCATCTAAAGCACTATCACTGGAACACAATTCCTTTCTGCTTCTGCACAGTTTTTTACTCATCCCCATGGTAAGCACTGCACTTCTTTTTCTCCATTTAAAGCACTAAAACTTTTCATTGACATATGCAGAGCTCTTTTTTTGCAGTAAATGTAAATGTGCTCATTCATGATGATTAATTATGTATTCACTTGACACATTTTACTAAATTGCATTTTTATAATCCCCTTAGTGTGACGGGGAGGATTACAAATACTGATTTAAAAATGTTCTACTTCAGGGCTGGGGATAGCAGATAGGCTGGTGAGGTGCAGTCCCTGGAGATTTGGCATCAACAGCTGAGATGTTTAGGGTTGCAATAATTTTACCTTTATTTTGGTAATTTGTACCCAATTTAATGATGAGGCATTAATTGATGTCATGGGAAGGGGATAATGGTTGCAAAATAAATGTTTGCCAATAGTGTCAAAAATACTGCTCTACACCTTTCAGATCTGACTTCATATGTTGATCTGATTCCTAACACATGGTGTAATTTAAGTAATATAATGTCCTGTAATTCAATCTGGTACCATCACCCCTCGCCTGGGTTATTCCCCTTGAGCCAAGCCAATATCCTCTCCCTCAACTAACTCTACTGAAAACATATTAGCCTTGTGTCGTCATTTAATTACGTGTGTGTGTGTGTGTGTTTGTGTGGGTGTGTGTGTCTATTAGTATGCACCTGAAACTGAAAGAGCTTGTGTGTGAGAGACAACTGTGTCTGCAGTGTGAGGTTATGAAATGTGAACAAGTGTGTCCAGGTGTGAGTAAGCCACATTGTCACCTCCTTTCCCCTAAAAAAACGCACGTGGAGCACATCTAAACCTCCTCTGAAATGACTTTCTAACTCCTGTCAAGTTTCGAATAACACTCGACCAAAGTACTTTATATAATTATCTCTGCATATCCCCTGGAAAGCAACACTTCAACCTTCACTGCCAGCTAAGGGTTTTGGGTGGGGGGATTTTTCTCAAGGCATGGAAAAAAGAAGCACATTTGTGTTGAACATTTACTATGTGCAAGAATTTCAGGGGCTTGTCACTATTTCCTCCGAGATGGCACATCAGTATGTGCTACACCACTGCTAGCAGCACTCTGGAGAGAACAGAACAAAGAAATAGTGAGAAAGGCTCCTGTTCTACAGATTTAGATAATGGCCTTACTCTGTTGCAAGCCAACGAAGCTGCCATGTTCATAAAGGGGATTAATGCATATATTCACATCCTGTGGATTTCTTTTTACTGGGCTTGCCTTAATATGGAAGAACCCCTTTACAACACAAGGACGTGTAATGGATGCACGTACTTCCTGATGTGAACCCTGTTTTCTGAAAATCATCATTATACTTCTCTTCACATAGTAGAGCTAAAGTGTCTTCACGCCACAATATAATAAGGTTCCCTATTATCCATTTGATTTCTCACGTGTATCGCACCATGAGGCATATGCTTCAAAGGCTACTTGAGTAGGAGGCAGCTATGTTGCCATAACTAAGCAGGTTCAAGAAACTGACAGAAATGTGTGTGCAGCTTCCTGGGCACGTTTCAATGTTGATTAAATAGCAAGGACTGGAGTTTTAATGCACCTGCTACAGCTATCCATGGGTAACCTGCAGGTCACAGGTTCAGGAAATGAATGTCTGGCTTCCTAAAGGCAGTCCGGAACATAAAGGCAGTTCTCACTGGTCGGTTGCAACATACGACTAGGAACATTCCCTTGCTCTTTCATGTTTTCAGCAGAGATTTGTTCAGGATTCATCCCAAAACTTTGTGGATTGTTTTCCTACAGCTTATCGGATACTTGCCTTTGAGCCAGAGGTTTCACTATCACAACAAAAGGGGAATGGGAGACATAGAGAAGGTCAAAGCTAACCAAAAGAGTGCAAGTCGGATGCAAAACAGGGGTTGGGCCCACTCAGTTCTTACCTTCACTTAGAAGAAATTTCAGCAAAAAGTGACTGAGAAGGTAGTAGGTCAACAGGGCATGGCTGCAGGTGGTGTCTCAGGAGGAGACGTCATCGTTGGGGAGCAGCTGGATTAGGTCACATGAGGATTTTCATATTCAGTCTTAGTCTCTTTTTCTGAAAGTTGAAAATCTCCAGTGGGATTAGGTTGGAGGCTGTAGCCAATGAGGGCTCTACAAGGCCGGATACGAAGGGCCACCACTGAGCAGGATTTGCTGCTGCGGAGAAGAACGTAGCGGGAGCTGCTGCAAAGTCAGGCCGACCAGCGATGCTCCTTGGGCGATTAGACGACCAGGTTGGTCCCGGTCTTCTCTCAGTTCTCAAAGCAGTTTTTAGCCAAGTTTTAGATTTTGGATATCTGGGCATCTCTAACACCAGTCTAACAAGGATAATATTTCTTTCTAGAAGGCTTAGTGAAGTTTTCCTTTTGTAAATGCTGTAAATGACTAGTGAGAATATTGGATTTTTAAAATGGGAAGCCATTGCTTGGGGAGAGCCCCTTTCAACATACCTTGCCAGGTGGAAACCTGAAGTTTTTTATGCCCCTGGATAGAATTATCCTTACGCCTCTTCCATTATTCAAACCGAGGATCAATTCAAGTTTTCACAGGGAACAAGGCATCTTACTGGAGTTAAGCCCATGGGTCAGATTCCAGATTTAATTAGTCTATGTTTCCATAGGTCATGCTTCCCTTTCAGGAATTCAAGAAAGCTCTTTCAGGGAGTCCCAGGTACTGACAGCACTGCCCAAACTCTGTTTCCAATTCCTGTGTCTGAGGACAGCTTGGAGACCATTACTGCCGAATCCCCCCTTCTTCCCGCCATTACTGGGAAAGAGGCAGACAGGAGATAACAAACAAAGCCAACTCACAAACTAGTACTGTAGAACAGTGTGCCCCAGCAGCTGGGGAACCAGTCTTGACCGTTCAGGCGTTGGGGCTCCTCTGAAAACCACTGCTGTGTGCAGGAGGCCAATACACCTAGGGAGGGGCACATGTTCAAGGAACTTCTTGCCACTGGGCGGGTGCATAAAAATAAACCTAGAGGACCAAAGAAAAAACGTGGCTCACTGCTGCATAGGGAGTGCAGTGTGCCACAAGCACTCACCCCATAAACATATGCAAGGCCTTTCTTTAATTGCATCTTCATTGCAGTGGTGCCCAGGAGGACACCAAGTAAGTGTTGTGGTACATGGAGTCTGCAGGCCTCAGCCGTACAGGGCCCATCTACAATGACCCAGGGAGAAATTTCTCTGCATTCAATGCAGACCCACAGCTGGGAATTCAGGATCACTGTCTCGGAAGTGGATGGACCTTTGTTCTTTGGCTTTCCCTTGATTAAGTATATCGTATCAAAAAGCATTTGCAAAGCCAATATTAGGATTTTTTGGAGCCCTTATCTGTTGGCTTACACAGTGTTGTCTTTAAAGTACTGTTTTGAAACCTTATAGATACATTAAAATATGTAAAACACGATTCAATTGTAACATGTGTGAAGCGAACTATTGCCTTTAGGGGCAATTTTGATGCAGACAAATGTTAACTACATAGATAAATAGATACATCTCCTGCTCTCAGCTAATTGTGCCTCCCCTTCCTGTACCACCTCATCATTCCTTCCGGCCTTCCTGTCTTCCCCTGCTGTTGCTTGTTCAGCGCTCTTCCTGTTTTCGCTGAAGCACTCTGGAGTGCTCATGCTGTCGGTCTTTATTTCATAAACGAAAAAGTGAACGAAGAAATAGATATTGAGACAAACCCTTGCCAAATTTGTTTGATTTTTGAAATGCATTGCACCTGTTAAGTTGGAGGGTAATTTGCACTTCGAGGCCTGGTATTTATTTCTTTAAGTAATACCTACACAGCATGAAATATCTCATATCAGCCTGAACAACGTGTGTGTCTGTTTAAGGAGAAAGAATGCCAGGGAACCAGAGCAGATCATTAGCGTTGAACGCGGGCCATGTTACTTCCTTCTGTTCAAGATACAGTCATCTTTTTCATTTTCACCAGGCGCCCGTGCTTCAATAACACATTACTCGGCCAAGACCAATGCATAAACCTTTTTGGCTGGCTCTAAAACATGTCCTTGGTGGCAATTAAAGGAGTGCTTGGACTAAACTCCTTGTACCACCGTATTATAAAAGCAGAATTTGTGGAAGTGGTAATGTTACACAAGAATATTTGTGCATATTTCTTGTTTTTTTAGCTTGTTGAGGTGGTGATCAGGGGCGAAGCTTCATAGGGGATGTTTGGGGTGTTATTCCCTCCTAAAAAAATAATTCTGTAGTGCATTGTTGGGTACAGGTGCATTCAGTTGGGATTTGTGAGGTATCTATTTGATTTCACCCTGTATTTTCACACACACACACGTACACACACGCGCACAGACACACACATGCACACACACACACACACTTTTTCTCTTGTCTCTGACTTCAAACTTGGATAGATCAAAAATGTATGTGTTTTATATACCCCTAAAGATCCACACTCCTCTCTCTTTCCTCTTAAGCCTCCCTCATGTCCTGCTTCTCATAATGTATTTTAACAAGATAAGCCAGCGTGATTGTTGGAAAATCTAAAGCCTATATCCCCCAATTTTACTGACCAAGCTACGCCTCTGATGGTGAAGTGCTGCTTTTTGTACTGTGTTTTTTTGTGTGATGCAGTATCATATTGTGTTATTGATCTATTGTACTGTAGTTGTGTTGAATTATATTATGATGATTTTGTTGGGCACTGCCATTGTTATGTTATGTTATTGGCGGTTTTGTGTCGCGCTTAATTACTCAGGAGTATCCTGGCGCGTAATGATGCAGGTAAGGCAGCAGAAGAGCTAGAGTGATTAGAGAGACATTTTAAAGAGGTGGGTTTTAAGTAATTTTTTAAAGACATTGAAGTTCTGAAGCATCAGGGGAAGGGAGTTCCAAGCGACAGCCGCTTTGACGGCGATGGAGTGCCCACCCAGACGGGTGCGTTTGAAGCACAGAACCGCCAGCAGATGTTGGGTGGCTGACCGTAGGGGACGGTTGGGTAGGTACCAGGAAAAGCGATTTCGCAGGTACATCGGCCCCTGACCGTGGATGGCTCTATGGGCAACAGTAAGAGATTTAACACCTTGACTGCTACAGCAATTCCCGCTGGGTGCTGAAGTTTTCAGATTTCCATGGTTCATGACGAGCTCAGCTCGTCATAAGCACACGACCAGTGTACTGCATGATGAGCTGAGCTCGTCATGAGCATGTAAGGGGCTAAACACCACCCGTTGCACGACAGGGAGCCAATGCAGGCTGCGCAGGTGCTGTCGGACGCTGGACTGCCATGAGATGTGAAAGAGGAGTCTGGCCGCCGCATTCTGTATGATCTGAAGGCGGTTGGTTAGATATTGTGTTTTTGTTGCTTTGGTATTGTGCTTTGTTATGCTAATGTGTTGAGGTCTGTTGTGCTCTGTTATTACTTTGGAGATGTCAACAAGTGTTGCTACTTTTCTAGCCAAGAGCAGCACATTACACTGATGTTCCAGTGACGTTCCAGTGTGGTAAACTACCACAGCTCTAGCTCATCAGCTAGTTTGTGCACAAGCCAGCCAAAAACTGTGGTAGAGACTGTGTTTTACATATTCAGTGGTCATATTTTGTGGTATAGCTCAAGACTTCGTGTCTCCGTCTGGTTATTGACGTCCATATAGCAAGCATTTATACTTTTTATGTATTTGGTCTAATGCCTCTGATTGTCAATTCACCAAAATGCCATAGGTAGTGAAAGTAAATGCCATGAATGGCATGGGTAGTGAAAGTGATATCATGATTCCTATGAAACCTGGCAACAGTGCAGTGTTGACCTCTTGTTCCACCTCTCACCTCTCAACCATCTCCTATTTGCTGATGGGGGGCTAGATAACGCCATTGAATGGAAATTACAGACTACTCTTAGTACCCTGCTTACCTTCTTTTCCTGCTCTTGACTTTGTACAACTTCGACCACAAGAAGTACTTTGGGTACTAATAGTTCATGTAGCTTTAAATTCTTGGCTTTTGGGTTGCAATGTAGCGTCATTTGTATTTGACAATTTTCAATGCATATTTCTGTAGCCAAAAAAGTTATTTTTGTTGGGAATTTCAAAGGCGAATTTAATGGTAAAATTGTTAAGCCTGTCATTTCTCAAAGTCTTGTCTGGTCCATCCCATATTAACAGTAATGTATTGTTGAAGCTCAGCCATGATCTTTTCCATCACTTCTTCATTTTCTCTCCAGGCTACTTCCTTTTCTCACTATCCCATGGTGAAATTGGAAAATTGGAAAAAAAGTACATGCCCACTGTTGCTCCATATATTTCTCTAAAGATCTCTCCATCAATTTGAAATTGGATAAAGAATTATTCATTGAAAATACAAATGACACTACATCACAGACCCCTAGCCACATACTTATCTTATTTGCCAAATGTTTTCATCAGAAGAACCACAAAAACTGTATCCAACATTCTTAATTCCTATATACCAAGAGAAATTCTTCAACCAACACAGAAAAGGGAAAGTAGAATGAAAAAACTAAGAGGAGATCTCTGCATCACAGATTTCCATGAAATAAGTAGAAAAAGGCACACAAAGAGCAGCTGAACGAAATAGAATGAATTATTAAGAACAAAAAGATAACAAAATGAAAGTCAGGGTGAACAAAGTAAGAATGATAATGACTTTCTCAAAAAAAGCAGGAGAGAGTAAAAGAATCCTAGGAAAAAATGGAAAGTTTTGAAGAGCGAGCCAACTTAAGGAGGATTACTATGCAACAGTCCTACAATTAGATTTAGAAGAACAAGGAGTATCAAAGATAAATTCGTACACAACCAATTTAAGAAAAACAACCCTAAAGGTTGGTGGAATAGTCAGAATAGTTTCCACAAATCTTACCACTACAAAGTCTCCAAAATTGTATAATCATCATAAGAGTTCAAAGTAAGAATTCAAAGTAAAAGAACAATCACAAATAGAATACTTCACTGAATGAAAATTGTTGTACACATTTTAAGATGCCCATGTAATTTGGCCTAAGTAGGCAGCACAATGTGTGAAGTGCAAAAATAAATTTTGAGGCTCAGAAGAGCAGTTAAAAACAGAGAAAGAGACAATCAAGTGGAAAGAAATTTCAAAGTAAAACATGGGAGTGATTGGACTCAATGCTCCGATTAATCAGATGTTCAGGTCTGAGGGAGCCACCTAAATACTGAAGTTAGGGGTGTTGGAAGGGGGACAGGTACTAGCCAATGGACTACTTACCTTTAGGGTGTCTACACCCTCTAGTGACTTCTTCCTGTGGGAAGAGTCACTACCCTAGCCCTGATTGAGGGGTTTCACCATCTCAAGATGGTGGAATTACAGGAGAGGGATTTACCTCACCGCTCCGCCATAGGGGTGGTGCAGGCTGAGGGGGGCCCCAGCTCCTCCCCATTTTTCCTACTGCCAAAGGTGGAGCAGGAAAGGGGGCTGGGCCTCCCCACTATCAGGGGGTTCTTGGGTTGAATTTCAAAGTCGGCATTACCTTTGAAGCTTCCCACCTCCAGGACCATCCTGTCCTGTCCTGGAGTAGGTGTGGAACACCCCCGCCCATAGCAGGTATTGTTTCTGTCCTCTGAGAGCACTGGCTCTCACCTCATGAGGTGAGAAACATGTCTGGTGGTGGCAGGCTGGTGAAAACCATCTGGAGATCCCACTAGTGTTTGGTTAGATTTCAGGGGACCCACTAAAATGGACTTTGGTGTGAATTTATTAATAAATCGAACACTGGCATCAATGAGGATTTATTAAGGCAAGATATTTGGTATCAAACACCTTAGAAATCAGTGAAGCCATCATGGAGCTATGAAACTTATGTTTGACAAGTATCCAGCCCATGTACTCTTTATGGCTTCGCTGTTCACTTACAAAATCACAGAATGGACTGGACATTGTAGGGGTATATCTACTCATGCTGATATGCCTACACATAGGATATAGTGCGCCCACCCTTAGAGCTAATGGCCTGCAATAGGGGTGACTTACCTATACCTTATGCAGGGTATGGGTGGCATGGCATGGCACACATGGCTGTGTGCCATGTCGACTCTTCGGATTTTCCTGCACCAAGACCCCCAGCCTGCAATGGCAGAGTGAATAGCCTTGGGGAGGGGGCCCTCTGATGGCACAACCAGTGCTGCAGCCCTAGACGACCCTGTTCAGTGCCCATGTCCTAGGTACCAGGGTTACCACTTACTAGGGACTTACAGTGATAAGGTGAAGTTGTGCCAATTGTGATACAGTATTTTGTATCAGGTACTAGGGACCTGGTTAGCAGGGGCCCAGTATTTGTACAGTTCGTAATCACATCAAGCATCAGGCAAAAAGAGTGGGATAACCATGCAAAAAGAGACACTTTCCTAAAACAATGTATGCATGACTGCACTTCTACATGATTCCTGACTAACAGCCTGATTAAGAGTTAAACAGATGCGATACTGCATTTAAAACTTGACGGATATCCCATCCATCCTATTACAAGTGCATTATATCCTACCGCATTTGTAATACGCCGTATATGATATCAATCATGTTTGCGACACAGCATCCCATCCGCCAAATTCTAAATAAAGCCCTAAAAGACCAAAGAGCCTTCTGAAATGAACAAACAAATCTAGATTGCTTTCTGTGTACAATGCATGTATGAGATAAAGAATTTAGGGCCATATTTATGACCCGGGTTTGCTTCGCTACTGCATTAGGCAATGTGGTGGAAGTGCGACGCAAACCTTAAGTCAGATTTGAAGTGTTCAATGGGCAATGCAGGGGTGTTCCAACGCAACTTCCACCTCGTAAGCCTAGGAAAGCACCAAAAAGATACGCCTCCCCAGGAGAGACGTAACGAGGAGAAATATCTTTATTTCTCCTCCTTACTCCCTCTTTTTATGTGTGCTGCATTCTGCATAGAAAGAAGAATGTGCCTCTCAGGATTGTTTTCGTGCAAGAAGGTGTACATTCCTGTTCAAAAACAATCCAACATGCGACACAGGCACCCTTGCACCATGGTGCAAGAGTGACTGCGTTGGCTCTAGGCAGCCCATTGTGCACCAGCACGGGGGAAAGTCAGGAATGCCCCATAAGCCTTAAATACGGCGCATTTCTTCCCTTTTCCAGTGATGCAGCGCAGCACGCTGACTTTCTGCGCTTCACCACAATTTCAAAAGTATGCCACGTAATGTGTGATGATTTAATGTACTTTTGAGATGTATAATAGTTCTTCTATGCATTGCAAAGGAATCACTCCAAAAGAAGTAAAGTGATAGGTGTAACAGCCAATAATAGTATGAGGAGAGAAAGAGTCATTGCTCTTGGTAGAGCAAATAGCCCAATCAATGTGTATTTAAAAAAAATTAGTTACAAAAGGTCGATTAGGCATCGAGGTCAAGCCATTTTGGATCCTTCCTCTGTCTCTGCCTCTGACATGAAGGGTCCTGCGCCTTAGACTAGTATAGGCAGTTCAAGGCAGATGATTAACCCAGCTTTTTCTGTGATTACGTGTATCTTACATTCTGCGATGAGAGCTTCTGAGAGTCTGGGTCCTCAGAGATGTTCCTCTGTGCCTTCGTTCTGTGGCACATCCCCATGAATGAATCCTGTGATTACAAAAATATCCAATCACTCAATTCTACTGAGAAACATTCCTTTAAATACGTATTCCGGGCCATATCGCCTCAACAGTTTTGTGTTAGCAGTGATTGAATTCGTCAGCCATCTTGGTTCTATCTAATAGATCGATTTCCCAGAGGAAAATGCAAATGCAGTTTGCTTTATTGCATTTTCATTTGTAGTGTAAAACGTTATTAATTCAAATACCATGGCAGCAATCTCACATAGTTCAGTAGGATGCTAGCATCAAATGACAAATTAATAAATCAAATCACTGCTTTTACAGCAGACAAATTCAAATACCACTAGCACAAATCAGTGTATATAATACTGGGTTGTACGGTTCCCTTGACTGGAAGAAATATGCTTCAAATTTGTATCCGATTAATGTTTTTGTGTTCCTAGACGGTCTCATAACCATAAAATTGCCCTTTTTATTTAGTCTTTGTTTTCCCTCCTGCAACAAACGCTGGCGCCATTTTGCCTCGTAAAATTGAGGAGAAAACCACATAGGGTCAGTAATTTGTGTTAACAAAATGTGATTTTTAAAAATGTTCTCGAAGGTTCTTGAAAGTACTGAGTTTACAGAAAGAAAAGACCAAGGTGTATCAGCGCAAGTACGAGAAAACTACTCAGCGCTCGGATATCTGATCTTTAATTGGCCTCCTTGACTCTGTACACAAGACACAATGGCTCTCTGCAACCCTAGGCCAAAATGTTCAACTGAGCATACATTGATTTAATGCTTCAAGATCAGATATGCCTGTGTACGAGCTGCCCTTGAATTAGGTTTCAAGGATGCCTTTCACTCTACACAAAGAGGTATAGATTTGTTTTTGTATCTTTTGTTTGCCCTGTTCAGTGGAGTGCAACATGGCGTCTTATCTTACCTAAAACCTTGAAGATCCATAGTTCTCACTGAGTAATTTTCAAAGACAAGAATAGGTTTTTTTTTTATGGCTGGAAGTCTCATCAGATATTTATTTTTACTTGCTGGGTCTCTATCTCAGAGACTTGGATATTTTTAGGTCTTGCCTACAGACAGCTTTATTGAGGACTTGTTATGTACAACACAGAAACAGAGAGGGTTCTGGGGCAACCAAGTGCTTATCATTCCCTTGCTTCTTATTCAATTGTTTTCCTTTCTCTTCCTGTTTTGATCCTCCCCATGGAGAAATGCTGTTTTACAATGTTTCTGATTGGATAAATTATATCCTTTCATTGCTTACAGGCAGGAAACTATTTGTTTCTTTTTTTCCCGCCCTTCACGGGAGTTCATGTGCTTTTCCTCTTTTGACTTTCTCTGCTTGTTTTGTTTTGCATTTTTGACACCTTTCTGTTGTACCTCTTGCTTTCTCGCATTTCTTCTGTTCCTCTCCCACCCCGCTCTCTGTTTGCATTTCATTCCTGACCAAGTTCCTATGTTGCTCTACCACCCCACCCCGCTCTTCAGTTGCGTTTCATCCCCTCACAAGTTCCTCAGGTGCTTTGCCAGCTCCCCACATGTCTGCTGCTTTTCGTCTCCAACAAGTTCTGCCATTGCTCTGCCACCTCTACCTGCTCCTCAGCTGTTTTACATGATGATCCCATCCTTTAGTTCCTTGCTGTTGCTCCTTGTATGCATGTTGCTTCCCTGTCACTTCTTCTGCTGCTCTTAAACCCCCTCACTCTTCCATCACTTTTCGTCCCCCCAACAGTTCCTCCCCGCTCTTTCCTTGCTTTTCATCCCCCACCAGTTCCTACGTTTCTCCACCACCCTTTCCTTGCTAATAGGTTCCTTTTCGTACTCCCAATATCCCAGCTCCTCATCATTGCTCACACACCCATCCTATTCTCGTTTTCTATTTTTTTCCCTAGGCATTTTTTTCTTTTGGGCCCGACAGCTGCACCCTCATACCAGGCTGATTGCTCTCTTATTTTTGTGCTCCAAGACTTACTTTTTTGTCATTTAATTTACTCTTCTTGGATAGTAAATTAAACTAACAAACAACTCAAAATGGCTGGTGGTGTGTTACACTCATATGCATAAGTTGTGGCAACGTGGCGCATGCATACACACTCGCAGCCACCTTGGAATGCTTTTCTGGTGGACGTATTTGCATAGACACATGCTTTCATGTGTATATTGATACACACCATTACAGAGGGAATGCAGATGTTTTTGCCCATTCTGTAAGGCAAATGTTCCCCAGGAGCCCTAAAGGGACTCATATACCCATTTCTCTCTCTGGGCTCTTTCTATTATAACTTCCGTTCTGCCTTAACCAGCTGAGCAATTTCGTGTGGCTAGTTTCCTAGACATTTAAGCAATATTTACTAACATTTTGTGTTATGTTTGTGCCATTTTTGTAGCGCACCTACTGCACAAAATTCTAGTTGATATTTACAAAGCCATGCAAGGGGCGATTTGCACCACCTTGCATGGCTTTGTAAAGAAATTCAGTGAAATGCAGCGGCTTGTACTGCATGGTGTTACATTTCATTCTGGGAGGCGTTCCATTGGTGGCTAATAGGTGTTCATGTGCATCCACCCATGGATTTCACGCAATCCCAGATTTACAAAGGTTTATTAACCTGGGACTGCGTGAAAGTGCTACGCCTCCCAGAGGGGGGGCATAAGGAGGAAAGAAATCTTTTGTTTTCACCTCGTTATTTCGTCTTTCTATATGTGCTGCATCTAGTAGAAAGGGCCTCGAGGGTTATGGTTTTGTACAAAAAGGGATACCTTCTGCACAAAAACAATTCTGCTTATAACACTTGCACCTTGGCGCAAGGGTGCCTGTGTTGGCGCTAGGCTGCCTGAAGTGAGCAAGCGTTATGAGAGAGCAGAAGTGGGCCATATCTTGGTATATATATCACCTTTCTGGTCTCTCCATTTCATGCAACACATAGCAGAAATTGCCTAGCAGCACTATGTTGCATGAAAAGTTAGTACATATGGGCTTTAGCGTGAATTGTACCATGGTGTGGCTCAGGGCTCAAGGTTACATTTGACCTTATTTTATTTTATAACTTGGTTATTACAAGACATTCCATACAATACAAGTTTTCATCCCTAGTGATGCACACTCTTTGAGCCATTTATATAAAAATGCATAATATAGTGCATGCTTTTGTTTTTGACAAATAACATGTATCAGACTCAATAAACTTTTCTCCATATCCCTCAAGTAAGTATGGAGTGTGAAGGAAGGCAGACTTTGATTTGAAAGGGAAAGAGAGAGGACAACAAAGGAAAAGGAGAGAGAGACAACTCAAAAAGAGACCCCAATTTTAATAAAAGTATAGATTCCTCTCTCCAGGTTTGTGTCATGTAGATCAGTCGCCCTTGGAGATCATAAACAATGTTGGAATCTTAAACAATGTGAGCTGTACATGGCAAGAGTCGAGTACATAAGTCCTCTGCCTGGGTGTGGGTATTTAGGTTTCCAAAAAGACTGTGCCACCTTGATGTGGGATAGGATATACAACTTGCTGTCATACCAAACATTCAGTTTTGTAAATGTCCTCACTAAAGCATTTGGCCAAACGCAGCAACGTCCTATGCACTTGAAGTTGATTTCTGTTGTACGTTATGATTGTGAAAAGCAGAATTCTGTTTCCATCCACCTTAATGACTAAAGTACTTTGTATTCAAATATTGTGAATTAAACGTCAACTGAGAAAATACCATGTCTTAAATGTAATTTATAAAAATGTTGCGCTCGTGTAGTTAATTATTGAAAATCTATATCCAGTGGGGTGACATTTTTGTCAATGGTATTCTGAAATACAACCCACCTCAAGGGGTCCCTTTAAATTATGGTTACGAAGCACTACAATAATGGTTTCATTGACTGGGACAGAAGACGGCCTAGAGGACCTGGAATAAAGCTTCTCAGCCTTCGGCTCAAGTTTGTGTCCTTAGAGCATGAACAAATCAGATATTCAACAATAAGTAATTGCAATGTCCCTGTAAACATATAAAGCCAGGACATGGAAATTATAAACCCTCTGAGTTTTCCAACATTTGTTGTTTATTTTCAAATGGAGGCATTGCTTTCATGGCTGGGTCCTAAAATTCTTTTTACTTCCAGGTCATTCCCTCCAATTTCTTCATCTTGGATCCAGAACCATCATCTCTGTCTCAGACCCCACCAACTTGGTCTCTATGCTATTCTAGTGGACTTCCACTGATGACTTTTCAACTTTTCAAATTGGTGACATCTTGTATATCAATTATGTACTTCTGGCCCTTCACCAGGTCATCCTGTACCAGATCACCTCCCTTATCTTCAACTGCTCATGTTTCTTTCTTGTATGACAGAGGAAGATACTTGTCATCTTGAGAGCTGCACCACGATCATGCAACTGGTGAAACCATTGTGGCCAGAATGTTTGCTTCCACCACACCACAGGTTTGCTTCACAGCTGGAGCTCCTCCCTGGCTATACTGCGTGCCCAATTCTTTTCATCAATTTCAGCCACGATTATGCTAACACTCACCAGTGTCATCTGGAAGTCTCCTCACTCCAATGAGTGCCTTCATTTTGCAACCTATCCACATCCACATATCGTTCTCCCAGTGGGTGCCCTACCTTCAGAGGACCAACAGCACACCAATCCACCATCTTGTAGCCACCTCATTATCTTGGAACCTGCTTCTATTGTCTCTAATGTTGCTGTCACAGGAATTCACGTAACAAAAGTGATGACAATAATTTCCTTCCTGTCTCGCCACACTGGAGAATCCCTCCTGCAGCACCACTGCTCCATTGGGGGGTACAGGAAGCCAACTATTAGGCACAGCTATTGGTGCTTGAGATGAGTGACTATCACTCAGAGCCAGTCTCTGCTCCACTCAATATTACTTACTATCTTTACTGAGCTTCAACTGTACCTGAAGGTTGGGTTTCACCAGTATGCTGTCAGTTGATTACATTGTCAACCAAGGGGAACTTTCTGTGTTCAATTTAAAATGAAATGCCACTAAAAATGAATGTCTTATATTTACTTACTAAATCATTGGCTTCTCTAGTTAATTTTTTTGTTCAGTGCTCTATCTCCAAATGATGTCTCTTTCACCCTCCGAATTTCTACTTGGTCTTTGGTTTTTATTTTAGACTCCAATCAAAATCGGAATGTTTACATAGCTAAATTACCTCAGTCTGTCTCACTGGCAGTAGATGGGATACCACTATCTGACTGATGGTATTCATGTCTCTACCTACCTTGTATTGGGCTGCTGAGAAGTGAGTGGCGGGATATTGAAAAAACAGGCTACCACCTCCTCCTGCAAGATAATGGGTGCTTTTGGGGGCATAGGGAAGTGGATTTCTGTTGCAGTAACCCCCTCCCTTTTTGCTAGATTTCTGATGCACCCTGACTTGATGTGCCAAGGGTCCCTGCCAATCAAGTTCACAGGGCCTGTGTTCTTTCTCAAAACTGTACCTTTGTACCTCCGCCGTGGTGCCCGGTGTGAGGAAGGCTCGCATCGGGGGTCGTTCTTTCAGCTTTAAGGCCCCCAAGCTGTGGAACTCTTTGCCCCTCGCTTTACGCAGCATTCCTAGTTTGCTCCTGTTCAGGAAAAACCTGAAGACCTGGCTTTTTAATCTTTAGGCTGATTTCTTTTATTTTACTCGCTCTTCTTTGTTTGCTGACTGTTATGTTTTTTAACTGCTGAGTCGCTCTCTGAAAGCGCCGGGACACTCCTGTTGAGTAGCCGTGCGCTATATAAATAAAACCTTAACATAACATAACAATTGAAACCTCTCTGGCCACATGTAAGTCCCTTGTAAAAGGCACCATGGGTACCAAGGGCACTGTGTTCAGGGAAGGCCTCCAAGGGTTGCAGCATATATTTGCCACCCATGGAGGTCCTGTACCTTAACACACACACACACTGCCATTGCAGGCTGTGTGTTTTGGTGCAGAGAAAAGTGAAGATTAGACATGACACACATACCTATGTGCCATGCCTGCAACCCACTGCCTATGGGATAGGTAAGACACCCCTCTAGTTGGGTGCACTATACCACTGGTGAGGATACAATTGCACGAGTACTGTACCCCTACCATGTCTAATGCAATTATTAGACATTATAAGTGCAGTAAAGCAATAAAGAGTATATGGTCTAGGAGTTTGTCATTACGAACTCCACAGCACCATAATGGCTTTACTGAATTCTAGGAAATTTGGTACCAAACTTATCAGCTTAAGAAACCCACTCTGATGCCAATGTGGGATTTATTTACAATGCACTCAGGGGGCATCTTAAAGATGCCCACTGAAAAAAGATCAGCCTCTAGTGGGTTCCCTGACTAGTAAACACCAGCCTGCCACCACGAGACATGTTTCTGGACCCATGGGGTGGAAGCCTTTGCTTCCTGTCCCAGAAACAAAGCCTTTTCTGGGCAGAGGTGTTCACAGCTCCCAAAGGTCAGGAAGAGCCGTCTGTGGCAGGGAGCTTCAAAGCCCTTGCCACCTTTGTAACACAAATCCCAGCCTCTCCTGCTATCAGGAGCAGGCCCTCTTCCTGTCTCACCTCCTTTTCTGTGGGAAGTCAGGTGGGGGAGGCAAGTTGAAGCCCACTCTTCAGTGTCCGCCATCTGGCAGATGGCGTGCACTCTCCAATCGGGATAAAGGATTGTGCCCACTCCCCCATGTGGGATGAGCACATCAAGGGAGTAGTCACCCTAAGGTCAGAATAGCTTTGGCTACTACCTCGAGACCCCTAAAACGCCCCCTAAATATAGTATTTAGGGGCAGCCCTGAACCCAGAAGGCAGATTCCCGCAACCTACAAAGAAGAAGGACAAAAGCAGACACACAGCAGGGGAGGCTGAAGAGAAGAACTGACTTGGCCCCAGCCCTACTCTTCTGTATGCAGTTTCCAGAGATCCTTCACAAAACGTTGCCTTGTCCTGCAGCCAAAGACCTCCAGAACCCCTGGAAGGACTGACTGCCTTTAACAACGATCAGATCTCATGTGAACAGCAGTTCTGTTCAAAAGAATCTCCGAAGAAAGACTCAAAGCCTGCTGAAGACAAAGAAACCTGACGCCTGGAACCACCACTTCACCTGTTTCCTAAGGTCCGAGTTCGAGTGGCCCAGCGGTCCCAGCGAGGTCCCCCAGCACTCCAGAGTTCCAGTCTACCATGGGTTGACCCTTCCAGGACTCCCCAATGTAGCCTGCAGCGTCTGCTTGAGGACCTCCTCTACCGCGGGCGGCCGGGTAAGGTGAAATCCGACCTCTGAAGTCACCCCTGCATCCAGCCACCATGCGCCCTAAAAAAGAGGACCTGTGGTGCACCTATGTCACCGAGTCCTCCAACTTAACTGCCCAGCTGTTGGTTCCTCCCGGAAGTCTTCCAGAACTAAGCCTGCAGCCAAAACCCTAAACCGGCAACTCCCACTCAAGACAACAGGGCATGCGATGCCAAAACAGCACCCTGCACTCCGGCCGCCCCTGTGCACCTTGTATGCTAACTTGGATCCCCCTTTGCCCTGAGCTTAACCCTAGGAGCTTTGCTCCCTCAGTCTTGTGGCTTGCCCGAGAGCAGCTACCAACCGACACCCCCCCAGCCCCATAGGCTAACATTGGGTCTCAAAACTCTGCTCCCTGCCACCCCAGTACTACTGAGGGTACTTTTGGAGTGCATCCGTGATCCTGGGAGAACCCTTGTTCTAACCCCACAACCTCCACTCTCAAGACCATTTACTTACCTGTAAACCGATAACCTAATTTTTCTCTTTAGGATTGTATTGACTGTTTTCCTCTGAAAAACGTTTTGCGGGTGTTTGTATGGAAACATTAGAAACTGTGTTTTGATAAAAACTGTTTTACTTACCATTTATCTAGGAAATGTCCTAGTGTGATATCTAGGCATATCACACTGAGTAGAAAAAGTAATCTAAAAAAGTACTCTAAAAAGTAATAAAAAGAAATCCAAAAGTAATTACAACTGTATTGGCATATTTTATAAACCTGTAACAAAAGTCATTATTCATCCATCTAGCTTTTTGATCAATTTGTCTTGAAAAGTACGATTCCACTTACCTGTACCAAGTCCTACTTGGTTCAAAAAATAAAATAATACAAAGAAATATTTTTGATACAAACAATTGGTCTGAGTTCAGTCTTTGAGTGTGTGACATCATTCCCTGCCTGAGTGTGTACATTACATGCTTAACACTACCCTCTGACAAAACCTTACTGCTCACCCACACTACCACAAATAGAGAGTAAAGTATTATATACTTTTATGTCTGTAAGCCATTGGGGATCCACGGGACTCTGTGCACTCAATATCTTACTTTGGTATAATATATACAGAGCCAGCTTCCTACACTGGGTGCTCCTGGATTTACTCTTGCTCCTTCATGCAACTCTTCGGACGGCAAGTAATTTGGTCATATTGAATCAATTTTTGTTTTTATTGCACCCCTTCCGCTTCATTTTTGTATTCCATTTTGTAGGCATGCATCATGTTCAAGGTACTGGCTACTGGTGGTGTTACACCAGTTGTAGGCTAGGTGTGCCTTGCAGAGGTGTTGAAGATACTGGATAAAAAAATCACTGCTGCCCAAACAATTGATGGAAAGAGTACTGAACAAATCAAATATTCACCTCCAGTCAAGAGATCTGGGTTGAATCAATCATTCTTCTTCTCGTCATGCCTCTCCTGTTTGGACCCAGCCATATGCAAATCAGTCGTGTCCCTGCTCCTCACAGGGACAGTCCAGTCCGAACTGCCAAGCCAGGTCCTCCCTGGACAATAAACAAGCATCCTGGCCCCGGTTTCAGGACATCACCCCTCATCAGCCAGATTAGCTTGAATCCAGTGGCACAGCAAGCAAGGGACCCACGACTGGGCATACCATTCGCTATAAGAAAAAAGGCAGACAATAAAAACTTAATTTTAAACTTTTTTCATTTTCGCAAGTGGTGTAGTCATCAGGTTTCTCCAGTTACGCTCTTCAGAAATCCAAGAGGCCACTGTGCATTGAATGATGGGAAATTCTCCTGCACATGCAATAATTCACAAAACCCTGAAAGATAGCAATACAACTAATTACATGTCCACTTGTGCAGACACCTACTGCAGACAAAGAAAAGTATCCACAGTCGAAGAATACATCAGCGTCATGACTGATCAGAGGAAAATTCCCTCTGTTCCACTAGAGACCATCAGGGACAACACTCATCATGACTCGACTTTAAATTAAGCCAGCAGGAGAATAGATAGTAACAAGTGGTGACATCTTGATGACACCCAGAGGGAGCAGAAAAGAAAGAAATGGGTGTATTTTGCCATGTGAAAGATGTAATTTTTTATTTTATTTCATTCATGAAGGACATTTGGAGATACTAAACACCAAGCAAGGCCTAAGAGAGTTGATATGGATCCCCAACTTGGGCTAGCTAGTGGAAGATGTACTCCAAACCTGCCATCAGTTTCAAGTAGTTAACAGGAGTGGGGTTGTGGCCAAGATGTCATCCCAAGCAGTTGCATAGTTTGAGCTCCATCACAGTGCCACAGAGATCCTGACTGAGTTCACTGAATTGACCAACCCCAGACAGGGACATTTACTGAGGCGGCCGCATGTAACCCTGTGGTCCTGCAGACGGGAGGCACTGATCGCTTGTGCCATCTGCGGCTTCTCCGGCGCAATTGAGGCCTGCCACACAAAGGTTGCAGGAACCAGCTCAGCACTGGTGTGGCCACAGTAGTGCGGGATTACTCCTGCGTTGTGGCACTAGCAGGTGGCCCGTGCCACACAGGGCTGACTTAGGAGAGAGGTGAGAGCCCTGAGGGGTCCTGGAAACCAATAGAAGCTGGGCACACGACAGACACTGCCCATACTACTCGCCTCCGGGGGGCCACAGGAGTGGACCTGGAGGAATGAATGGACCTTCCCCCTGGTGGTGGAGGTGGCCAGAAGGCACACTTCTATTGCTGTGGTGGTTGTGGGGAGGTAATGCAGAGATGCCCAGGATTCCACAGGGGAGTGCGGGCCCCATGTAGGTGCATAAAGAGGAAAAAGAAAATTATGATGGAGTGTCACAGCGGCCCCAGATTGGACAACAGCTTTGGGGCCTAGCCGCAGCAACTTTCCACCCACATAAGGAGGTCACATGGGTGGAGGCGTGACCCCCCTACAAAGGGTGCAAGGCAGTGGAGGCGTCAAAAGCCCGGGAACAACTGACCACCAATATTATGCTGTCCTTCCTAATGGATTAGGCCTCCTCAAGGAGCAGGAGCGAGACTCCTCTCAGCAACAAGGGGCCTGGTGCGTGAAGTCCCGCTGGACTAGGGGGGCATCAGCTGTGGCCACGATCATACCTAGACAACACTTCAGGTGCCAAAATGGTGAAACAGATTCACAGTCACCCTATGCCCCAGTGCATTGCACACTTTTTGATTTGCTGCATTGGCATTGGCAGCCAGAGGGCCAGTAGATGGTCATGTAGGAGCCCTGACTTTCTGTACATAGGGCATTTGAGCCGCGGGGTAAGGCCAGTTGACCTGGGGGCAGGTGGTTGTTGTGTGTACCAGGATGGCGCAAGGCAAGGCCCTAGGGTAAGGTGATGTGTACACCTGGTCAGTGTACTGTGGTGCACTGCTGTTTTATTACATAATATGCTTTTTGCCTAATGTGATTGCATAACATGCTTTATGCCTAATGTGATTGCGTAATGTGATTTATGTTGGTGATGCCTGTGACATAATGTGTTCATGTTTAGGATGTTTATGCATAATGTGTTTATGCTGGTGGGGCCAAGTGCGTAATGTGTTTATGCTAATGAGATCTGGGCCTAATGTGATGTATTGCCTAATGCCATGCTATGATATTTTAGGATGGTGCCTAAGGCTAATGTGATATAGTACTGAGGTCATTATTGTACCAGTCATTACTGGTTGTGTTTTATTTTTACTACTTGTACTTCTAATGGTTCAGACCGTGGCCCGATTGGCCTGGTCATGTATATAGTCCACTGTGAATATTGTCTAGTGCAAGTTGGCACAGTGTAAATGTGTGATTACGTTTCTAATGTGTTTATGATAATATAAAGGATATTTTTTATATAATCTTGTGTGATTTTTCTTTTGCGATGTGCCTAGTGTGTTTCTGCTGTGTGTGTGTGTTGCGCAAACCCTTTACACATTGCCTCTGAGATAAGCATGACTGCTCGTGCCAAGCTATCAAGGGGGTGAGCAGGGGTTATCATCAGTGTATAACTCCCTTGCCCTGACTAGAGTGGTGGTTTCTGCCTGGCTTAGGCCCAAGCCCTAGCCGACCAGAAATTCCATTTCTAACATTGGTTGTCAGCTGTGAGGTTAGGACTTGCGTTTGCACAGTACCACAGCGACAACTGGTTGCACTACAAACTCTGCATTTAGAGAATCACATGTTTGGGGATTATTTCTACTGATTATTTTTTCTTCTCAAGAGTGTCATTTTTAAATGGTGTTTTCTGCTCTTTTATTTTGGTGGCAGAAGAGAGAAAATGACAGGGCAGGGATGCCAGTAGGTGGGGAGGATCCCATAGATAGGGAGTACCTTGCTGGTTCCAGTGCCGGGAACAGTGCTCAATCGCTGTTGCTGTCCCCAGAGGAGTGGGTGGATAGGAGGGAAGAAAGGGGGCATCCGCTGGTGTTGGAAAAGCTCAAAGTGGAGCTAGCGCAGCTGATTGTAGAGGAGAAAAGCTAGCTCTGGAGGGTAGGTGTAACGGGCGCAGGCACAAGGGGCACAGGAGTAATGGGCAATAGACGTGTCTTCGTTAAGGAAGGCTTTATTGTTGCAAAAAGGTAGTCCGTACACGTTTTCGTGGTATGGACAGTCCTACGCGGGGAACGGCTTCTGGTGGTCCTCCTACTCCGGGGCTTGGTGATATCAGTCCTCCGATAGCCGTCCGGGCTTCGTCGGGGCTTTCGTTCTTCAGGGTCCGTCTTGGCTTTCGGGTCTCAGGACACATAAACAAAAGAGAGCGACTCGTGAGATCAGCGTTTTCCACTGTGCTGATGTACGGGAAGGGAGTGAGGAGTAGAGCAGCAACCCGTGAATGGCTACTATATACAAGTGCAAGGAGGGGTAGTGCTCGGGAAAAGGGAACCGGGACAAGGGGATACTACTATTATACAATGGAACCGCCCTTCCGTCCCACCCAGCCCCTGATCTTATCACGCACCTGGGTTAGCCACACACCTCCCCTGGGTGTGTGGACGGGCGGCTCGTGGGGACGTTGGCCTCCTGGCGTATCCTCCGTCACAGGTGCCTCTCCTCCTCCGCTCGCAACTCCCTCCGTTCTTCTCGACTCCGCTTCTGTATTCCTCCGACCGCTCCGTTCCTCTTCTCTCCGTCTCTCCGCGTTCTCTCTATTCTCCGGGTGAAGAAGCACGCCTGGTCTTCCGACACTTCCGTATTTGACGGCAGCACGTCGTCTTGAAATCCCGCCCACTCATCCTCCGACTGGGAATTAAAGGGCCAGGTACAGTCTTCCTCACTGCGGGAGCCAAGTCCGAATACGGCCCCGCTGAAGTCCGTCTGCTGTGGATGAGAAGAGGGGGTGGGATGGTTTGAGAGTTCCTGCAGGGTCCTAGAGACCCATACTGAGTTGGCAATACTGTCAGGGGAAGTCATCATGCCCACCCCGTTACAGTAGGTTATTCCCTGAGTTTAGTTTTAGTTGTCTGGATTCACCAGTGGTGGGGGGGGGGGAATCCAGTGGTGGCAGCAATATGGAATCTAGTGCAGGAAGTCCCATTCCCAGGTCCCAGCGTATAGTACCTGGTTCCGTCCCAGTTAGAGGGGTACAGGTTGAGATTCAGGGGCATTAAGGAACTGTCTCACCAGTCTTGGGGGGAATTTGTGGATGAGTGTTGTGATGCACTGGAAGGTTGGGTGATGGGTAGCACGGCAAATGATTTTGAAGGGCTGTTCAATCTGGTTGTCAGAGAGCACCTGTTCAGTAATTGTTTTCCGGGATGGCGTTTAAGTTCTATGATCCCAGGGAGCTTGCACGGGAGGCAGACCTCTGGCTGTGTGCTAGAGGGTCTGAAGGGGCATTGGGGAGTGATTCAAAAAGTAGTGGCTTGGGTATCTTCCGGTCCTGTGTGGTGGAAGATGTTCAGTATAGCCCAGCTAGGTCCCAGTGTAGTGGGAGTGTTAAAATGTAAAATATGATTCTCTTGTTTTTTGATTAAGCTATGCCTCATCCACTTTTCACCTTTGCCCTGCTTCCAGCCAGGCTCTATCCTTGACACAGCATCTGTATAAACATGAGTAAAGAAACTGGTTTGGGGGATTGTAGGCTGTGTACACATGCAGAGTCAGCACAAAAGAACAGCTGGCGTCTGCTCGAGGGTTTTCAGACAATGGTAATCCTCAAGTTTACTCAGATAGCAAATCTTGTTGTTCAGCCTTAGGACGTAGAAATTGCACAAGACAGTGAGGCTGTCAGTTCTTGCTGTAACCTCATTTGTGTGTTTTTCCCAAAGCTCTATTTGCCTCTGGGCGTCCCTTGTTTGTGATCTTTTGCCATAAAAACCCATGTAACCCATTGTTCAGTGTGCTTCTCCCAGAATATCTTTATGGTGCTTGTGGGATGGGCCCCATTCATGAATGATCCACTTCCACAAATTGGCGCCCAACCCGATGGGCCACATCGAAGGTTTGCAGTCGGACAGTGAGAGGAGATTGTGTCGGTAAGACGAACTTTACTGAGGAGCGCGCCAACTGAAGAGACTAGTTCTCGTGTCCAAGGTGATTTTTCAGCTCTCGGACTGATCTACCTAGTGGCTGCTAGTCTTGACTGGGTCTCTCGGATGGTCATTATTTTGGATCAGGGAGGACCGGCAGTTCAGTAGAAGAAGGAATGTTTAGATCGAGAGCTTAGATTACTAATATCTAAGGAATATATAGTCAGACCGACAGTAACAGCACAAATCCACCAAGAAGATGTGGATTCAGACCTTGACGGATTATTGATTGAACGACCCCCACTCCCATATGTACCTTTGACACCTCTTCCCCCTGGACGCCCAAATGTCGTTCCCCCTGTACCTCCGTCACCACCACCTTTACCCGTGGTTGTTCAGCTCTCTATTTTCCATCCAGTACCGGTACATCCCTTACCCCCATCTCAGGCCACTGGACCCCCATCCCAGGCCACTGCACCAGAAATAACTGATGAATCTGTACTTTCTGTATCTGTCTCCACCCCTCAAATTCTTCGTTCTACTGTACCTCAGTTTCATCAGGACGCAATAAGGTTGATAGTACTGAAGTGGTTAAGTGATCTAGAAATGGAAATAGAAGAAATGATAGGTCAGATGCAGGGTTTTTCAGGGGACGGACTTCTTTGTTTGATAAATAAGCTTTCTCATCAACTTATAGTTCAGTGGGACATGACTACAGGACAGAACGGTCCCGATGAAGTTAGAGCTATTAATTGACAGTGTCAGATAGGAGCCTTCCCTGTAACTAGAGTTAATAATGCTATAGCACCAACAATTGGATATCGTAATGAACTTTCTTCCTCTCCTCGAATAATTCCTATGAGGGAAGCCGCGCCACAGTTCATTCCTGGAAGAAGGAATGCAGATATGGTGACCCTAATGATCCGAATGCTAGAGCCCATTTTTTGGATAATTGGATATATACGCCCTGGAAAAGGACGGATGTACTTATCGTAAAAGCCTCCTTACCAGACATACGGAAAAATCCTAGAGGATTTTATAATGATGTACAGGCAGCCATTGATTCCTGTGTTATGATCTTAGCTGATATTGATATTTTTTTGGGTATGATCCTGCCATCGGATATGGGGCGACTTACTCGGAAACAGGATCATGCTGCTGATTTAGGTGGAGACTGGGCTGCCATTATAGCAGCTGACAGGGATAGGACACCTGGTCAGAAACCTAGTCAGCTCATACTGGATCTGCCTGGTAACATACTTACTTATATAACAAGCATTTACAATGCAACGGTCTCGCCTTTGCAAAAGTTTGAGCTATTGGCATTGTAAATTACAAACTTTTTATTTATGTGTTGGTTTTGAAAACAGATAAATAAATGGCATTGTCATTTACAATGCCAATAGCTTTAGCTCTCGCAAATGCGAGACCTATTGCATTTGCACACACACAGAGCCACACACACAGAGCCACACACACACAGAGCCACACACACATAGAGCCACACACATACACAGAGCCACACACACACACACACAGAGCCACACAGAGCCACACAGAGCCACACACACAGAGCCACACACACATACACAACTGCCTCACCCACCAAGCTTGGGAGACCGGTACTGTGGCTCTGCCCCAGCTCTCGGCCACACAGCGAATGGGGGCAGTCTCTCGGGACTCCCCACTGAAAAGAGGTTAGAGGGCTTGTGGGGGGGCGGGGGGAGCAGCGCACCAGGGGTGGTGGAGGAGGGCACCGAGAGTGGTTGAGGGCACCAGGGGTGGTTGTAGGGAGCACCTACACACTTTACACGTTACTGCATGCAAGAGATGAATGATCCAATAGTGAAAGGCCACGCTGGCGGGTGCAGCACCACGAACCCGGGAACATGCGGGAAACCTACATAGCAGAGTCAGTTGGGGCTAACGCTTAGTCCAAGGCCCAATCCAAGCATGCAACAACCACCAGCAGGCCTCAGCAATGCAGGGGCCCTCCCACTGGTCAAGGCTCGCAGACTGCACCCCCGCACTTAGGCCCACACCCGCCTCCGCAGCTGCAGGCCCAAGCAAGGACGCACCCCCACTCACCACAACCAGCTCCAGCACCACTATCCTCCTGCAGCAGTGAGTAATGCCTCGCGCTACACCCCGCCGATAACACCAGGCCTCCACACTGAGTTCCAGCTCCGTCGGGGTCTCCGCAGCCATTCAGGGACCGCTGGGCGCCCACGAGGCATGTCGCTCAGCAGCACAGCTCCAAACGTGCAATCTCCATCCGCAGGGCACTGGTCACCGTCCGTCTCCAACTCGCAGCGGGGCAGCGTTGCCGACCTGTTAACCACCGAGAGATGACAGCCGCCACCTTGCGCCCTCGCAGTCCGAGCACTCCACAGCGGATTTCTGCTTGTTGCTGCGGCGTTTGCAGTCCGCAATGCCACCACTCAGCTCAGGGATGTTTTGCTCTGCAGACCAGCAGGTTTTAGTGCACTGATGCGGCGATTTCAAGTGGATATTTGGTGGATCGAGGATCAGCCCGGTAGAGCTGCACTGAGGCGCAGGTCACGATATGTGGGGCCTGGAATAGCAAAGTGTCCGCACACGGGCCGATCTCGTTGCAGGCCCTGCAGTCACTTTTCACTTGTGGACCAAGCAATGCAGGCAATACTTTTCTGGGGACAAACGCCGATGGCGCGGCGCGCCAGGAAATCCTAACATCTAAGCCCCGTCCTTTTCAGACTGGGTGGCGTGTTTTTCTTTCTCCCCTCTTCTCCATTGGCTGGAATGTAAACAACTGGTGTGTTTTTGACTTGTTGTTTACATTCCAGCCAATGGAGAAGAGGAGAGTAAGAAACAAAAAAAACACGCCCCAATCCGAAAAAGACAGGGCTTAGAGCGAGAGAATGACGTCACTGAGACCTCTTCTCCAATGGCTAGCCGCTGTTTAGGAGGCCAGCCAATGGAGAAGAGGGGCAGAGTTTACCCTCGCTACTCAGAGTCATTAAATCTCACCAGCGAGACTGCGCATGTGCGCAGCCTACGCTAGCCGAGACCTAAAAACTATGGTACCGGCAAGGAAAATAGATTGGGTACTTCTCACTGCTAGTAAACAAAAACAGGGAGAGGCCGTCCCTGACTTCTTTACTCGCTTTGAGGAAGTGTTCCACGACTTTAGTGGGCAAGACACTTCTACATATACGGGCGTGCATCTGTTTGTAGTTAGCTTTGTAAGAAATTTACTTCCTGAGATATCTGTTCGCTTAAAAAATTCTGAGAGTACATGGGCTTCGGTAACCCCGAAAGCTTTATTAGATATGGCTCAGTATTATCAGAATCAAGTTACCACTGAGCAAGAACGGAAAGAAGGAAAACTAAAACAATTGAAAACGAAGGTAATGATGGTCAAGGCTTATGGACCCCAAGGTCGAGGTTGTGGTAAAACCTATGGTCAAAATTTTAGGCAAGCACCTCCAGTAGGGCCACCATGTAGACAAACTCCACTAGGGACGGATCAATGTGCTTATTGTCAGGAGAAAGGATATTAGTGTTCCGAATTTCCTGTTTTAGCTGCTAGTGGCAAAGGAAGGGGACAACTGTATGGTAGCCAGGGGACTCCAGTTCCCCAACAGCAGCTACAACTAGCTCAAGCTCCAGAGAAAAATAGGTCAGAAAATTATTTTGATCAACAGAATAATCAATATTCTATGGAGGATTGGGAATCAGAAGAAACTAGGGGAACTCATTTTGCCTAGGACAGCGTAGCACAAGGAGGACCAGTTGAGATACCTGTAGACCAGTCAGGACCCTTTATAACAGCCACCATACTTGGGCAGGATCAGACATTTTTTGTTTATACAGGGCGACATGCAGTGCGATATCTCAGAAACTGGTCTCTGGGACACCCTTGAATGGCCAAGTGATTACATCAATAGGGTTTGATGGAACACTAACTCCTAGCCCTGTGGCCCAAAAATTGCCTTTGCAGGTTGAGAATGTTATTGCTTCAGCCACCTTTTTACTTCCCCCACACACTCCTGATAAATTGATGGGACTTGATCTTCTGAAATATTTCCATGCTACTATACATTGCTCCCCATCTGGAGTACATGTCATTTTTGAGAAAAAGACATTGCCTAAACAATATAATTTCTCTGTGTTCGGATCTTGATTCTGTTCTTTCATGTGTTTGGGCTACTGCTGACACAGATGTGGGAAGAATGGGCATTTCCCCAGTATACATACAGGTTCGTGAGGGTGCCTCCTTACCAAAGGCCCCACAATATAAAATATTGAAAGAAGGTGAGGATGCGCTAATATCTATCAATGACGACATGATATGTACAGGAGTCGTTGAGGAAGTTTTCTCTAATGTATGCAATAGCCCCATTCTCCCCATCCTAAAACTGGGCGAAGGAACAGGGGACGAGATTTACCGATTTGTGATTGATTTAAGAGAAGTTAACAAAATAGTGTTTCCTCAATATCTTGTCGTCTCTGATATTACGACCTTGTTGACATTAATCCCACCTACCGCCACTGTAATTTCTGTTATCGATTTCAAAACCGCTTTTTTCTGTATTCCTATACATAGGGATAGTAGATACTTTTTAGGCTTCTCATTAAGGGGCCGCTCATTCAAATTTTGTAGAGCTCCACAAGGTTATACAGAGTGTCCTTGTATTTACAGTCAGACACTCAAACGACAGTTGGATTAACTTCTTTTTTCCATCAGGAGTTACACTTGTGCAATATGTCGATTACATTTTGCTCGCAGGAGATACAGTTGAGCATTGTAAAGAGGCCACTCTTTCCCTATCCCATCATCTTGCTACTAAGGGACATAAGGGGCCTCATTTATGAAAAGTGACGCATCGCTGCGTGATAACAGCGATGCGTCACTTTTCACTGCGCCCTCCTTGCGAGACCAATGATGAGTCATATTTACAGTATGACGCATCATGGCGCAAGGAGTTACAGATACCTCAGTATTTCTGACGTATCTGTATGGCGCAAAAGTGACGCATTGCTGGAGTGTGTCACAAAAGTGACGCAACTCCAGCAATGTGTCCTTTCACATGGGGCAAGCCCCACGTGAAAGGGCCTGCATCAGTCTTACGCCTGCTGTGAGACGCATTTGTATCCTAGAAGTGGTGCAGTGAAATCTTATAGATTTCACTGCGTCACTTCTATGACCCTGTCTTGCGTCAGAACGCCCCCCCCTGCATACATTATACCTGGCGTGGGTATTAGGTAGCGCAGGGGTTTACAAAGTGACGCATCTACCTAGATGCGTCACTTTGTAAATATGGTGCAACAAGGCACATTTTTTACGCTGCTGGTGCGTCACAAAAAGTGACGCACCGGCGGCGTAAAAGTGACGCACAGCCTCATAAATGAGGCCCAAGGTCTCTAAGAATAAGTTGCAATATTGTCAATCTGAGGTCACTTATTTGGTCACCTCTTGTCTAAGGGAGGTCGCACTCATAGAATTCAAACTATTCTAAAAATTCCCTTCCCAAGTATTAAAAAAAAAGTCAGTGCACTTATTGGCATTACTTCCTATTGTAGACAGTGGACCCCCAACTTCTCCCTTATCATCAAACCTTTTTTGTCCCTTGTTATTAAAGACCCTCCCTTTCCTCTACCATGGACATCTGAATGTCAAGAAGCATATCAGCAGCTTCATGCATCCCTTTCTTCTGCTCCAGTGTTAGGCACTCCAGACTATGCTAAGCCGTTTATATTATATGTACACGAGAGAGAAGGATGTGCAGTGAGTGTTAACACAACCATATGGTAGTAAACATCATCCATGTGCTTATTTTCTGGCTGTATTGGACCCACTGGCCAGAGGACTTCCCGGCTGTCTTAGAGCGGTTGCTGCCACAGCCATTTCTATACGACAATCTGAGGGGTTGAGAAACAAGCTTATGGTTGTGGTATCACATTCAGTAGATGCACTCATTAATCAGACTAAGGCACAACACCTGACTAGTGCTAGACTTACAGGATACGAACTGGCACCTTATATCACACTCAAGAGATGTTTGACATTGAACCCAGCTAGATTGTTACCTTTGCCAGCTGAACAAACTCATGATTTGCACAACTGTATTTTTCTGACAGAAAAACAAACTAAGGGAAGAATAGATCTTAAAGATACACCTTTGTTAGATCCTGAGGGGGAATTATGGGTGGATGGTTCCTGCTTGAAATTACCTGATGGCACCACCTTTGCATCCTATGCCATAACCACATTACAACCTGTGGTAGAAACAGCCGTATTCCGCAAAAATCTGCCCAAACAGCTGAACTTATTGCGCTTTTAAGATCTTGTGAACTTAGTGTAGGGTTATCAGTGAACATTTACACAGACAGTCAGTATGCATTTGGTGTGGCACACAATTTTGGCAAACTTTGGAAGGCACAAGGATTCCTAACCTCCCACGGTTCTAAAATACAGCATGGTGAATTGGTAAATAGTCTTCTTACTTCCTTGACATTGCCAAAGAGTGTAGCTATTATCAAATGTAGTGCCCAAAAGAGAATCACAGATAAAGTGGGACATGGTAATGCCTTTGCACACGAAATTGCCAGAAACACTGCGAGTATACACACGAGTAGGATGTATGTATTACAATCCCAAGCTGAGAGATGGGAAAATATGTATACAGAGATTAAATAAATGCCGCAGTTAGCTACAGAACAAGAAAAAGGAGAATGGAAAAAGGAAGGAAAGTTAGATGATGGGGATGTTAGAGGTCAAAAGATATGCTGAAATGGAAGTTACCTTATGCTTAATTACTGCCCTTTGTAACCATGGCTCATGAACCTGCTCACGTTAGTGCCAAAACACTATCTCCCAACTAGAACAGGTTTAGGATAATCAGCACATTCGGAAAACAGCTGAACATTTGGTTAAACATTGCATGATATGTCTAAAGCACAATCCTGCGAAGGGAGTATCAACTCCTACTGGTGGATTTTCTCCACCCCAGGCCCACTTCGAAGCACTTCAAATGGATTATATTCAGTTAGAGCGCTGTAATAATTTAAAGTATGTATAAGAAGTGGTTTGTTCTTTTAGTAAGTGGGTGGAAGCTCATCCAACCAAAGACAATACAGCTTTGACAACAGCAAAAATTCTGTTAAAGGAGTTCTTACCCCTTTTTGGGGTTTGTAGAGTCCTATGGAGTGACAATGGCCCCCACTTTACTGGACAGATAATAGAGTACTCATGAAGGGATTAGGGGTAACACAAATGTTTCATGCTGCTAATTACCCCCAGGCAGCGGGTCTAGTAGAAATGTACAATGCTACATTGAAGTTGAAACTAGCAAAGATACAGGCAACAACGGGCCTTAATTGGCCAGATGTGTGCCCCTAGATTTGTTATCTGTTTGTTCCATCCTACATGGTAAAATTGGACTTCCTCCCTATGAAATACTCTTTAACAGGCCTATGAATGTATGGGGACCCCCAAGGCCAAATGTGATAAAGGAAATACAGTACCCTATTTTGAGTGAATATCTGAGAAACTTGACTGAAAAATTGTCTTTGATTTACCGGCAGGTGCATGAAGCTATACCAGACAAATCAGAGGGTCCAGCTCATGGTCTCACACCCGAAGACTTTGTGTTAATAAAATATTTTCAACGCTCTAAGATCTTGGAACCTCGTTGGAAGAACGCCGAGCAAGTTCTGCTGGCCACCTCAACTGCTGTCCGTGTCACCAACAGACGTCATTGAATAAATGCAGCACACTGCAAATGAATCCCGGCGACTGGTCTCCAACCAGAAGGCAAAAATGACCTGAAAGACATCTTACAAACTCAGAAAAGTGTTGCTCCCCTGAATGAAGATGCTTTGTTTCCTGATCAAGCTACGCCTTCGGCAATAAGGTACAATTTACGACAAAGGAAGAGAAGGAGCAGATAGAGATACCGGAGGACCAGTTTCAATTAGTAGAACGGTTCGGCTGTGAAATGGTAGGATCACAGAATCGGCTGAGCTAGGTTCAGAGTGGGTTGTGATACGTGTTCAGTGGTGCCTGGGTCTCTCTCCGACCTGTGGTTGTATTGACACAGAGAAAGAGAAATGCAGAGATTGGGATCCAAGCTGCGAAGTAATGACAAGACTCTGTGTATGGTGACTTTGATCATATTGTTGATAATTTTGGCAGTAGTTTTTTGGATAATGGAGAAAATAATCCCAGCTCGAAACTTATTGCCCACTACTACTCCTGTCCCCATGGAACATTATTACTTCACACTTCCCTACCATGAAAAAAAATACTGAATGTCATACCTCAATAACACTTTCATATAAATGCTACATCATACTCATAAAGCTAAGAACACTACCAACTGCTGGGTATGTGGAATGATGCCAGCCCATCAGAAAAATGGAGGGACGCCTCTCATTCCCCTACCATTCTCACATAATGGCTCTTGTGGAGTCTGGTTCGCACTTTTGTGGGCCTCTGTAATCAATAATATTACTCTAGCTGATGTTGGAAGACTCAATGCCCAGTTAAAGAAGGTCTGTTACCCCGATGATGAAGGCCTCCCGCAGGCCAAAGGAACTGTATGGGAAATGGAAGAGTATCGCAGAGAAAATTCCTCCACAAAATATCTTTTTCCTAACACTCAACCAGCCAAAGGTAATCGCTGTAACCAGAGCCTGGCTTGGTAGTTTGGTCTGCCCTGTTCCCATGATGCACCGGGCCAGGGACAGGCTAATTTGCATATAGCCAGGTTCTGAACTGGGATGGTGCAGTGAGCTAAAAAACGGTGATGGATCAAGCCCTGATCTGTTGACTGGGTAGGAGTGTTCTGATTAACTCAGATACTCTGTCCATCACCACCCCCTTTTTGTAATTATTTTGACCACCATGAGTGTGGAACGGTATGCTCAGACATGAGTCCCTTGCTCATTGCACCATCAGGATTCAAGCAAGCCGGGCCGAAGACGGCTGTAATGCCAGAAACCGGTCCCCGGAAGCTTGTTTCCTTTCCAGTGAAGAATTGGCTTGGTAGTTTGGTCGGCCCTGTTCCCATGATGCACTGGGCCAGGGACAGACTAATTTGCATATAGCCAGGTTCTGAACTGGGAATGTGCAGTGAGCTAAAAAACGGTGATGGATCAAGCCCTGATCTGTTGACTGGGTAGGAGTGTTCTGACTAACTCAGATACTCTGTCCATCACCACCCCCTTTTTGTAATTATTTTGGCCACCATGAGTGTGGAAGGGTATGCTCAGACATGAGTCCCTTGCTCATTGCACCATCAGGATTCAAGCAAGCCGGGCTGAAGACGGCTGTAATGCCAGAAACCGGTCCTCGGAAGCTTGTTTCCTTTCCAGTGAAGAATTGGCTTGGTAGTTTGGTCTGCCCTGTTCCCATGATGCACTGGGCCAGGGACAGACTACTTTGCATATAGCCAGGTTCTGAACTGGGATGGTGCAGTGAGCTAAAAAACGGTGATGGATCAAGCCCTGATCTGTTGACTGGGTAGGAGTGTTCTGATTAACTCAGATACTCTGTCCATCACCACCCCCCTTTTTGTAATTATTTTGGCCACCATGAGTGTGGAAGGGTATGCTCAGACATGAGTCCCTTGCTCATTGCACCATCAGGATTCAAGCAAGCCGGGCCGAAGACGGCTGTAATGCCAGAAACCGGTCCCCGGAAGCTTGTTTCCTTTCCAGTGAAGAATTGGCTTGGTAGTTTGGTCTGCCCTGTTCCCATGATGCACTGGGCCAGGGACAGACTAATTTGCATATAGCCAGGTTCTGAACTGGGATGGTGCAGTGAGCTAAAAAACGGTGATGGATCAAGCCCTGATCTGTTGACTGGGTAGGAGTGTTCTGATTAACTCAGATACTCTGTCCATCACCACCCCCTTTTTGTAATTATTTTGGCCACCATGAGTGTGGAAGGGTATGCTCAGACATGAGTCCCTTGCTCATTGCACCATCAGGATTCAAGCAAGCCGGGCCGAAGACGGCTGTAATGCCAGAAACCGGTCCCCGGAAGCTTGTTTCCTTTCCAGTGAAGAATTGGCTTGGTAGTTTGGTCTGCCCTGTTCCCATGATGCACTGGGCCAGGGACAGACTAATTTGCATATAGCCAGGTTCTGAACTGGGATGGTGCAGTGAGCTAAAAAACGGTGATGGATCAAGCCCTGATCTGTTGACTGGGTAGGAGTGTTCTGATTAACTCAGATACTCTGTCCATCACCACCCCCTTTTTGTAATTATTTTGGCCACCATGAGTGTGGAAGGGTATGCTCAGACATGAGTCCCTTGCTCATTGCACCATCAGGATTCAAGCAAGCCGGGCCGAAGACGGCTGTAATGCCAGAAACCGGTCCCCGGAAGCTTGTTTCCTTTCCAGTGAAGAATTGGCTTGGTAGTTTGGTCTGCCCTGTTCCCATGATGCACTGGGCCAGGGACAGACTAATTTGCATATAGCCAGGTTCTGAACTGGGATGGTGCAGTGAGCTAAAAAACGGTGATGGATCAAGCCCTGATCTGTTGACTGGGTAGGAGTGTTCTGATTAACTCAGATACTCTGTCCATCACCACCCCCTTTTTGTAATTATTTTGGCCACCATGAGTGTGGAAGGGTATGCTCAGACATGAGTCCCTTGCTCATTGCACCATCAGGATTCAAGCAAGCCGGGCCGAAGACGGCTGTAATGCCAGAAACCGGTCCCCGGAAGCTTGTTTCCTTTCCAGTGAAGAATTGGCTTGGTAGTTTGGTCTGCCCTGTTCCCATGATGCACTGGGCCAGGGACAGACTAATTTGCATATAGCCAGGTTTTGAACTGGGATGGTGCAGTGAGCTAAAAAACGGTGATGGATCAAGCCCTGATCTGTTGACTGGGTAGGAGTGTTCTGATTAACTCAGATACTCTGTCCATCACCACCCCCTTTTTGTAATTATTTTGGCCACCATGAGTGTGGAAGGGTATGCTCAGACATGAGTCCCTTGCTCATTGCACCATCAGGATTCAAGCAAGCCGGGCCGAAGACGGCTGTAATGCCAGAAACCGGTCCCCGGAAGCTTGTTTCCTTTCCAGTGAAGAATTGGCTTGGTAGTTTGGTCTGCCCTGTTCCCATGATGCACTGGGCCAGGGACAGACTAATTTGCATATCGCCAGGTTCTGAACTGGGATGGTGCAGTGAGCTAAAAAACGGTGATGGATCAAGCCCTGATCTGTTGACTGGGTAGGAGTGTTCTGATTAACTCAGATACTCTGTCCATCACCACCCCCTTTTTGTAATTATTTTGGCCACCATGAGTGTGGAAGGGTATGCTCAGACATGAGTCCCTTGCTCATTGAACCATCAGGATTCAAGCAAGCCGGGCCGAAGACGGCTGTAATGCCAGAAACCGGTCCCCGGAAGCTTGTTTCCTTTCCAGTGAAGAATTGGCTTGGTAGTTTGGTCTGCCCTGTTCCCATGATGCACTGGGCCAGGGACAGACTAATTTGCATATAGCCAGGTTCTGAACTGGGATGGTGCAGTGAGCTAAAAAACGGTGATGGATCAAGCCCTAATCTGTTGACTGGGTAGGAGTGTTCTGATTAACTCAGATACTCTGTCCATCACCACCCCCTTTTTGTAATTATTGTAACCAGAGCCTGAGCAGACCTTTGTGTGAGCAGCATTGGTAGTATTCCTGCGGGAAAAAGTGACTGTACTACAGTATTGAATATCACTGGAACGAACAATAGTAAATGTAAATTGATACTTGTATAGCGCACTACTCACCCGCAAGGGTCTCAAGGCGCTTGTATGAATACCGCTGTGGAACCCATCCTGGCTTTCCCTGTGAGGTGTCCACTCCTGGGCACCCCAAGGTGAAGCCAGGCATCCTAGCGTTGTTGGGGCCATTGTGGAGATTAAGCAAGCTATCGCCCAGAGTTGCAGAGTGGGACTCCATGATTGGAATAGGCACCGAGGCGAGAATTATCAGGTCCGTAGAATTTTGAGCCCAAGACCCGCCGAAGCGGGGAATTGAACCCTGTTCCCGGGCTAGACCTCTGCATCAGGGTCTGTCTCTCTAACCATTGAGCCACACATAGTAGTTTCCTATCTTCACCTAACACTTATTTAATTTGTGGAAACAAAGGTTATTATCATCTACCAGTCGGTTGGTCTGGGACTTGTTACGTGTCCTTTTTGGTTCCTCCTGTATTCTTAGCACCTGCATCTTATCACAAAGACCAGAGACTGTTTAATGACATTTCTTTGAATAGACTTAAAAGAACTCTATAATATGATGAAGTAGATCAAACTGATACAACATTACAGCAGTATGTTGATTTTAACTTGGGATTCTTTTTCTTTGTTGGGGAAGCCCTAAATAGTAGGAAGATTAGACGTCTGACCGGGGTGGTAGAAGCAGTAACTAATCAAACAGCAACGGCTCTTGGAAATATTATGGAAGAGCTTCAAATTACGAGAATTGTAACATTACAAAACAGAATGGTCCTAGACATAGTATTAGGAGCATGTCGCATTACCAGGAGTAGCTGCTGTGTATTCATCCCTTACAGCGCCCCATCTGTTTATGCAGAAATACATCAAGACCAAGGAACATGGACTTGGTCTGAGTGGTTATGGGGAATCATTTCTACATGGGTCTGGAAATTATTATAGGGAATAGCTACCATAGGAATAATTTTTCTCACCTGCTGTTGTTGCATTCAATGTGCCCCTATGATATGTACATCTTGTATAGCTACTTGTAATAATATTAAACCTCCCGCGATTAATGTTTGTGAGACCTGGCACCATTGGCGTGGTTCTCCCTTCCATTTTTTGCTGTTGCCTCTTATGTTTTTGCTGGTTATAGATGCTTTGGGCACTGTGCCACTGCTATTCAGTGTCACGGTGCAAGTGCCCCCTATGGTAAATTGATGTATGGATTAGTGACTCTATGATTGGCTTGTTTGGTTTACTGTCAGACCCTAGTATAGTGCACTGCGTGTGCCCAGGGCATGTAAATCAAATGCTGCTGGTGGGCTTGCAGCACTGATTGTGCCACCCACAGGAGCAGCTTGTAAAGTGTGTCTCAGGCCTGCCATTGCAGGGCCTGTGTGCAGTCTGGTACTGCCATGTTGACTGGGCAAGTGCACCCACTTGCCAGTTCCTAAACCTTCCCTTTTATACGTATTAGTCACCCCTTTGGTAGGCCCAAGGGCAGGGTGCATTGTAGGTAAAAGGTGGGACATGCCTTGATGTGTGTGGCATGTCCTGATAGTGAATTACAGCCATTTTCGTTTTTTACTATTGCAAGGCTACCTGTTCTCCATAGGCCAGAAAGGGCAGTTTGATTTTAACATCTTATAATCCTAACTGACTCAGGGAATCAGGTAGAAATTCGAGTTTAGTATGCCTGAACTTAGCATGATAAAATACATCTTTTAGTGAAGTTGGTTTTAACAGTCTGTGTTTGAAAATACCACTTTTAGAAAGTAGCTATTTTCTTGCCTAACTATCCAAGCCTGCCTCTGCTAGGTTGTGTATTCCTTGTCTGGAGTTTGAGTGACATGGGTTGGGGGATTCCAGGAGACAGGGTGAGTCAGCACAGGGCTGAATAGAGAGATCTGTATGCAGATGGGAGTGAGGAGTTGCACCTGGGACCTGAATACGGCTGGGCCTTCCCTTCACAATGCTGGCTCCACCTCCTGTGGTGTGTCTGATGTCCCTGGCCTACACTGTGAAAGGAAAGAAGGAGTCTTGTCAACAAAGTGCTCCAGGACTGACCAAAACTGGTTTGGACTAGGCAAAGGCCTCTCTGCCTTCAGAGGACAAAGGGAAAATTAGTATAAATATTAGGACCCAGATCCAAGGACTTTAGATCACTACTGGGAATCAAGACAAATCTTTGCTGAGGAGAAGAACCAGGAAGCTGAAGGAGGAGACTACCCCTGTGCTGTGTGTTTGGGGGTTGGCTTGCAGAGGTTGCTTCATTGCCAAAGAGGGGAGAAAAGGACTGAGTGTGCTTTTTATGAACTTGAAGAAGAATCTCCATGGGCTTGAACTAGAGCTTGCCTCCTGCCTGAAGTCCCAGGGATACAAGACTTCACCAACCAGCTCCCCCATGAATTCCCTTGCTGGGAATTGAAGTGCCCGCTGTTGTGCTGCAGAGACTTCATGTCGCTGTAAGCTGGAAGCATGACGAAATGACAAGAAGCGTGTTGCTGCCGCAGCAGCTGTTGTCGCATCACCGAAGAAGCGAGGCACCGCTGCTGCTGTCATCATCGCATCGCCGAAGCGCGGCGCATCACCGGAGAAGAGTGCCGTTGCCGTAGAGGTCACCATCGCATCCCCTGAGAAGTGTGTCGCAGGGCCTGTCACGGCTCCAAAGATCATCGAGGCGCCGCATGGCCGTCAGGCGTGCACTCATTGCATCAAGATTGTCGCATCGTAACCAAGACGCCATTTTGTTGCATCGCACCGGAGAAGATTATCGCATTGAGGTGCTATCTTGTTGCATTGCACCGGAGAGCAGTAAGAAACCGACGCATCACCTCCCCACACAGTAAGGATGCAGGCATCAACTCACCTGCACAGCAGTAAGTAACCGACGCATCCACTTCCCTGCGTGTAAGGAACCAACGCATCACCTTCCCAGCGACCCTTTCGTTTTCTTTGCGTTACGCATTCAAGCTACATTGGGAGTAAAGTGTTGCATTTACAATCTGAGAGAACTGCGCTATTTTATAACATTTTAGAGTCTATTTTTGAGTACAGTATTGTGAATTTTTTGTTGTTTGGTCTTGTGTTAGTCTATATAAAAATACTTATTTTTATAATACAACCTGTGTTCACAAATGCTTTACACACTGCCTCTGAGATAAGCCTGACTGCTCGTGGCAAGCTACCAAGGGGGAGGGCAGGGGTTATTTTGGGAGTGTACCCCCTTACCCTGACTAGACGCAAGGGTCCCTCTTTGGTCAAAGGTACCTACCTTTGCCAACTAGAGACCCCCAAAATCTAACAAAGTTCATGAATAAAATCGAGAAATGATGATACAAAGTGAAATTTATGAACCTATGAATATTGATATCAAAGATTAATACATTTACTTTTAAAATGGATTCAGCTAAGGCTGAAAAGGAAGGACTGCTAAAATGTAAAATCTAATTCTCTTGTTTTTTGATTAAGCTATGCCTCATCCATTTTTCACCCTTGCCCTGCTTCCAGCCTGGCTCTATCCTTGACACTGCATCTGTATAAACATAAGTAAAGAATCCAGATTGGGGCATTGTAGGCTTGTACACATGCAGAGTCAGCGCAAAAGAACAGCTGGCATCTGCTCGAGGGTTTTCAGACAATGGTTAATCCTTAAGTAAAGTTTACTCAGATAGCATATCTTGTTGTTCAGCCTTAGGACGTAGAAATTGCACAACACACCGAGGCTGTAGATTCTTGCCGTTACCTAATTTGTGTGTTTTTCCCATAGCTCTATTTGCCTCTGGGCATCCCTTGTTTGTGATCTTTTGCTATAAAAACCCATGTAACCCATCATTCAGTGTGCTTCTCCCAAAATATCACTATGGTGCTTGTGGGATGGGCCCCCATTCATGAAAGCTAAATAAATGATCCATGGTACTTCACTCTAGTGTCGATTCCCCCTTACTTGTTAAGAACCCGTGGACTAAAGGGTGACCCTGCACCAGTAGATTATTAATAATCCACTTCCACAGGAGGGGAATAGGGGCTCCCATGCGGTCTCAGTGGAAAAGGAGTGAGTGTGGGACTGTGTGTCCCAAGGTGCCCGAAACCCAGTCTCAGGGCCTGGAGGGTTCCCCAAGGGAGCGCCATGTCGGGCGCCTAGGCTGTACTTGTAGACCATTTGAGGATGATCTCCTAATGTCAGAAGAACATGGAGTGTCTGTAAGCAGAGCTCCAGTGGTTCTGGTGTCTGGTGGTGCCGCTGTAGTTGGGAGGGTGCAGAAGTCCAGAGTGAGGGGTGAGAGGGGGATGTGTTCCCCAGTGGGAGAACCAGTGGGTTAGGGGCCAGCCAGAAGGGCTGTCTCTTAGAAGTGACCATGGTGACACCACTTTTGTCCTGGGGTATTTTCGCGCACTGTAAGATGGACAAGGGTCGGGAGATCTGCGCCAGGCAGACTGTCACACAACACCTTAGTCATGTTTTACCCTTGGGGGAATACTGTGTGAGTCTCCAGAAGTCCTGGTGTGCCAGTCAAGTGCTCAGCTGTGTGGTTCAGCCTCAAGATTGGGAGGCCAGGTTCAGGATCTGCCTGGCCTGGAGGGAATGACATATGTAACAAGTGTCCTGACCGGGTTTGGCTTCCAGGGGTACTGCTCCAAGTGGGAGGGTGAAGAACTCTGGAAGGGGGTGCAGAGGGACGGAGCCCTCACCTATGACCCTGGTGCAACCAGAGGGTTTAGACCCTAGGTTGGGAGACTTGGAAACGTTGTGATCAAGAGGAATCTCTGCCAAAGAGAACAGCTGAAGACTGAGGAAAAGTGCTGCCATTGCTGTGTGTCTGGGGGCTGACCTGCAGTTGCTATTTCTACTGAGGAGAGATCTAAAGTACTGTGCTCTGTGCTTTGTCCCCTGCTTGAAGAGGAACTGTGCTGTGTGCTTTGTTCTTCTGAAGACAAGAGTCTCCAAGGGTCTGAGTGAGCTGGCCTCCTGTTAGGAAGTTTTGTAGTGTAGTTCCTATATCCCTAATAGGCTCTGCGCATTGGAGTAACATACACTATAGATTTGACATAGGACTGAGGTCAGTATGTCTCTATTGAGTATATTAAACCTAATTGTGTGTGTGCCAGCTAACTCAGAGGTCACCAGAAACTTTCCCAAATAAACAAGAAGGGATTAGTTTCTGACAACCGCATAAACATGACAACTTTGTTTCCCCTAGAATCGAAACAATATCTTCAGAGTCGTGGAAACAATAGATAACTCAGTCAATCGTGCATGCTTAGTTTCTACAGAGTTGCATAGAAATAGAGAGACGGGCGTTTCAATATAAAGGGTTTATTGAACATTCTTATTTCTCATGCAAGAGATATGAACTGCTACAATCGTTAGACAGAATACGAAGTATAATGCGTACAGCGTAAACAGTAATATAAAAAAATACTGTAACTGCATGGTCTGTTGCTATGACATATATAAAAATACATACATAAATAACACAGGCTAAAATACTCAACTTGTGCTTCTAAAATACACCTACCCCAGTGTACTTAACCTAGGTCTAGTACGAGGGAAGAAATAGATGTTGATTTAGCTAAGTTTAGTTTTGCCAAGAATCTACCCAAGGTTTCTTTAGGTTCTAATCAGCTCCATACCTTAGAATGAGAGAGGATGGTATCTCTGTCCCGGGACTCGTATTTCCCAACACCCCGAAAGGGGAGTCAGAAACACTGGAGCTGGATTCTCGGCAGGAGGAGGACAGCGTCTAGTCAGTGCGTCAGCTGGAGAGTTGGCTTTCTTTGGGACTTGCTGTGGCGAGCTGCGTCATGCAAGTAGGTAGTCGAACTGCACCAAACCACACCGTGCTTTGCCATATCAAGTGAAGGTATATTTATACCTTGAAGGTGTTTAGGAATGCCAGTATTGACGTAAAGTCGGGCATATGAACGTCATGAATGAACCCCTAAGGAATAGATGTTCATGCATAATAAATGAGTTCTTGGAGTATTCAATATCCAAGCAAGGGGAAGTCCCTAACGGCTTAAGGATCTGGTTTTCTAAAAAAATAGTTGTGATGTAGATGAACGCATAGAAGTAGATATGCCCGTATTTGGGTAGCATGGGCTATGCCTAAATAAGGACTGGATTTCTATGCCTATATAAGGGCAACGTGTCAATTGTACCTGTATAAGGGCATGAATCGGGAAATGAATACGGAATCTAAATCGATATACAACAGTTTCAGCTGGTGGGGGAGTTGTGTTCTGAGAGTGCCTCTCCAAGGAGGAGGGTACTGAACCCCAGAAGAAGATGTAGGGGGAGGAGAGCCTCGCCCGTGACTTCTGGTCAGCCTGAGGGTACAGACCCTAGGTTGGAGGATCAGCGGAAGTTGGGAACTGCATTGATGAGAGGAAGAGTGGAGAATGGTTACTATGTGCCCCCACTCTGTGGACTGGCATGGACCAGTGACATCTGGGTGGCCTAGAGACTGGTCCTGGCCATGGACAGCTAGGGAGTACCATTGGGGTAGCCTAGTTGGTCCTGAGAGCTTTTACAGAGGAAACCACGTGGGTTCAGAGTGGCGTAGAACTGGAGGTTGTACCTGCAGTTGCAGGCCTGCATTCGTGTTCTATCGCCCAAGGCTGGTGGTGATCGGTCTATCCTGCGTTTTGGCTGGAAGGGGGTTGTGTTGGACTTGTCCCTTTTTGAAGGGTCATCCCTAAACTTGCTGCCTTTCTCCTAGCCTTTTTTGTGACATGGTGTTGGTGGTTTTAGGACTCTGGGCACTTTAGCACTGCTGTTCAGTGTAAAGTGTGTGTACTCTCTGGGTTACATATGGTAAGATTGGTCTACACCTGTTTGGCCTATTTAATTTACCTGTCAGTCCTTTGTAAAGCGGTGTCTCATATGCGCAGGGCTGGTAAATTAAATACTACTGGGGGGCAGGAGCCGCGCCAGCGACCAAGATGGCCGCTTGAGCATCGGCTCCGCCGGCCCCTACCTCCTGACTAACTATCCGGCACAATATCCTGAACCCCGTCCCCACAGACGGGTGGGGGACCAGTACCTGAGCCGCCAGGTGAAATTTCGGCTCGTTTGGCTGTTTCGGTGCCTGGCTATCCTCGTCGGCAAGATTTGGGCCTGTGGTCTCGGAGCCCGGGACCCCTGGTTTGGTGCCATCCGGGGTGCAGTGCAACAACATCGGCATCCGGGAGCGGAAGTGGCCGGTCGGATCTTACTTTGTCACCTCCGGGTTGTGGACGAGACGTCTCGGGCCTCTTTCTTCAGGTCTTAGGTCAATCATTGCAGGACCCGCCTCCACTCGACTGAGTTTGACATTACTTCCTTGACATTGCCAAAGAGTGTAGCTATTATCAAATGTAGTGCCCAAAAGAGAATCACAGATAAAGTGGGACATGGTAATGCCTTTGCACACGAAATTGCCAGAAACACTGCGAGTATACACACGAGTAGGATGTATGTATTACAATCCCAAGCTGAGAGATGGGAAAATATGTATACAGAGATTAAATAAATGCCGCAGTTAGCTACAGAACAAGAAAAAGGAGAATGGAAAAAGGAAGGAAAGTTAGATGATGGGGATGTTAGAGGTCAAAAGATATGCTGAAATGGAAGTTACCTTATGCTTAATTACTGCCCTTTGTAACCATGGCTCATGAACCTGCTCACGTTAGTGCCAAAACACTATCTCCCAACTAGAACAGGTTTAGGATAATCAGCACCTTCGGAAAACAGCTGAACATTTGGTTAAACATTGCATGATATGTCTAAAGCACAATCCTGCGAAGGGAGTATCAACTCCTACTGGTGGATTTTCTCCACCCCAGGCCCACTTCGAAGCACTTCAAATGGATTATATTCAGTTAGAGCGCTGTAATAATTTAAAGTATGTATAAGAAGTGGTTTGTTCTTTTAGTAAGTGGGTGGAAGCTCATCCAACCAAAGACAATACAGCTTTGACAACAGCAAAAATTCTGTTAAAGGAGTTCTTACCCCTTTTTGGGGTTTGTAGAGTCCTATGGAGTGACAATGGCCCCCACTTTACTGGACAGATAATAGAGTACTCATGAAGGGATTAGTGGTAACACAAATGTTTCATGCTGCTAATTACCCCCAGGCAGCGGGTCTAGTAGAAATGTACAATGCTACATTGAAGTTGAAACTAGCAAAGATACAGGCAACAACGGGCCTTAATTGGCCAGATGTGTGCCCCTAGATTTGTTATCTGTTTGTTCCATCCTACATGGTAAAATTGGACTTCCTCCCTATGAAATACTCTTTAACAGGCCTATGAATGTATGGGGACCCCCAAGGCCAAATGTGATAAAGGAAATAAAGTACCCTATTTTGAGTGAATATCTGAGAAACTTGACTGAAAAATTGTCTTTGATTTACCGGCAGGTGCATGAAGCTATACCAGACAAATCAGAGGGTCCAGCTCATGGTCTCACACCCGAAGACTTTGTGTTAATAAAATATTTTCAACGCTCTAAGATCTTGGAACCTCGTTGGAAGAACGCCGAGCAAGTTCTGCTGGCCACCTCAACTGCTGTCCGTGTCACCAACAGACGTCATTGAATAAATGCAGCACACTGCAAATGAATCCCGGCGACTGGTCTCCAACCAGAAGGCAAAAATGATCTGAAAGACATCTTACAAACTCAGAAAAGTGTTGCTCCCCTGAATGAAGATGCTTTGTTTCCTGATCAAGCTACGCCTTCGGCAATAAGGTACAATTTACGACAAAGGAAGAGAAGGAGCAGATAGAGTTACCGGAGGACCAGTTTCAATTAGTAGAACGGTTCGGCTGTGAAATGGTAGGATCACAGAATCGGCTGAGCTAGGTTCAGAGTGGGTTGTGATACGTGTTCAGTGGTGCCTGGGTCTCTCTCCGACCTGTGGTTGTATTGACACAGAGAAAGAGAAATGCAGAGATTGGGATCCAAGCTGCGAAGTAATGACAAGACTCTGTGTATGGTGACTGATCATATTGTTGATAATTTTGGCAGTAGTTTTTTGGATAATGGAGAAAATAATCCCAGCTCGAAACTAATTGCCCACTACTACTCCTGTCCCCATGGAACATTATTACTTCACACTTCCCTACCATGAAAAAAAATACCGAATGTCATACCTCAATAACACTTTCATATAAATGCTACATCATACTCATAAAGCTAAGAACACTACCAACTGCTGGGTATGTGGAATGATGTAAGCCCATCAGAAAAATGGAGGGACGCCTCTCATTCCCCTACCATTCTCACATAATGGCTCTTGTGGAGTCTGGTTCGCACTTTTGTGGGCCTCTGTAATCAATAATATTACTCTAGCTGATGTTGGAAGACTCAATGCCCAGTTAAAGAAGGTCTGTTACCCCGATGATGAAGGCCTCCCGCAGGCCAAAGGAACTGTATGGGAAATGGAAGAGTATCGCAGAGAAAATTCCTCCACAAAATATCTTTTTCCTAACACTCAACCAGCCAAAGGTAATCGCTGTAACCAGAGCCTGGCTTGGTAGTTTGGTCTGCCCTGTTCCCATGATGCACTGGGCCAGGGACAGACTAATTTGCATATAGCCAGGTTCTGAACTGGGATGGTGCAGTGAGCTAAAAAACGGTGATGGATCAAGCCCTGATCTGTTGACTGGGTAGGAGTGTTCTGATTAACTCAGATACTCTGTCCATCACCACCCCCTTTTTCTAATTATTTTGGCCACCATGAGTGTGGAAGGGTATGCTCAGACATGAGTCCCTTGCTCATTGCACCATCAGGATTCAAGCAAGCCGGGCCGAAGACGGCTGTAATGCCAGAAACCGGTCCCCGGAAGCTTGTTTCCTTTCCAGTGAAGAATTGGCTTGGTAGTTTGGTCTGCCCTGTTCCCATGATGCACTGGGCCAGGGACAGACTAATTTGCATATAGCCAGGTTCTGAACTGGGATGGTGCAGTGAGCTAAAAAACGGTGATGGATCAAGCCCTGATCTGTTGACTGGGTAGGAGTGTTCTGACTAACTCAGATACTCTGTCCATCACCACCCCCTTTTTGTAATTATTTTGGCCACCATGAGTGTGGAAGGGTATGCTCAGACATGAGTCCCTTGCTCATTGCACCATCAGGATTCAAGCAAGCCGGGCCGAAGACGGCTATAATGCCAGAAACCGGTCCCCGGAAGCTTGTTTCCTTTCCAGTGAAGAATTGGCTTGGTAGTTTGGTCTGCCCTGTTCCCATGATGCACTGGGCCAGGGACAGACTAATTTGCATATAGCCAGGTTCTGAACTGGGATGGTGCAGTGAGCTAAAAAACGGTGATGGATCAAGCCCTGATCTGTTGACTGGGTCGGAGTGTTCTGATTAACTCAGATACTCTGTCCATCACCACCCCCTTTTTTGTAATTATTTTGGCCACCATGAGTGTGGAAGGGTATGCTCAGACATGAGTCCCTTGCTCATTGCACCATCAGGATTCAAGCAAGCCGGGCCGAAGACGGCTGTAATGCCAGAAACCGGTCCCGGAAGCTTGTTTCCTTTCCAGTGAAGAATTGGCTTGGTAGTTTGGTCTGCCCTGTTCCCATGATGCACTGGGCCAGGGACAGACTTTTTTGCATATAGCCAGGTTCTGAACTGGGATGGTGCAGTGAGCTAAAAAACGGTGATGGATCAAGCCCTGATCTGTTGACTGGGTAGGAGTGTTCTGATTAACTCAGATACTCTGTCCATCACCACCCCCTTTTTGTCATTATTTTGGCCACCATGAGTGTGGAAGGGTATGCTCAGACATGAGTCCCTTGCTCATTGCACCATCAGGATTCAAGCAAGCCGGGCCGAAGACGGCTGTAATGCCAGAAACCGGTCCCCGGAAGCTTGTTTCCTTTCCAGTGAAGAATTGGCTTGGTAGTTTGGTCTGCCCTGTTCCCATGATGCACTGGGCCAGGGACAGACTAATTTGCATATAGCCAGGTTCTGAACTGGGATGGTGCAGTGAGCTAAAAAACGGTGATGGATCAAGCCCTGATCTGTTGACTGGGTAGGAGTGTTCTGATTAACTCAGATACTCTGTCCATCACCACCCCCTTTTTGTAATTATTTTGGCCACCATGAGTGTGGAAGGGTATGCTCAGACATGAGTCCCTTGCTCATTGCACCATCAGGATTCAAGCAAGCCGGGCCGAAGACGGCTGTAATGCCAGAAACCGGTCCCCGGAAGCTTGTTTCCTTTCCAGTGAAGAATTGGCTTGGTAGTTTGGTCTGCCCTGTTCCCATGATGCACTGGGCCAGGGACAGACTAATTTGCATATAGCCAGGTTTTGAACTGGGATGGTGCAGTGAGCTAAAAAACGGTGATGGATCAAGCCCTGATCTGTTGACTGGGTAGGAGTGTTCTGATTAACTCAGATACTCTGTCCATCACCACCCCCTTTTTGTAATTATTTTGGCCACCATGAGTGTGGAAGGGTATGCTCAGACATGAGTCCCTTGCTCATTGCACCATCAGGATTCAAGCAAGCCGGGCCGAAGACGGCTGTAATGCCAGAAACCGGTCCCCGGAAGCTTGTTTCCTTTCCAGTGAAGAATTGGCTTGGTAGTTTGGTCTGCCCTGTTCCCATGATGCACTGGGCCAGGGACAGACTAATTTGCATATAGCCAGGTTCTGAACTGGGATGGTGCAGTGAGCTAAAAAACGGTGATGGATCAAGCCCTGATCTGTTGACTGGGTAGGAGTGTTCTGATTAACTCAGATACTCTGTCCATCACCGCCCCCTTTTTGTAATTATTTTGGCCACCATGAGTGTGGAAGGGTATGCTCAGACATGAGTCCCTTGGTCATTGCACCATCAGGATTCAAGCAAGCCGGGCCGAAGACGGCTGTAATGCCAGAAACCGGTCCCTGGAAGCTTGTTTCCTTTCCAGTGAAGAATTGGCTTGGTAGTTTGGTCTGCCCTGTTCCCATGATGCACTGGGCCAGGGACAGACTAATTTGCATATAGCCAGGTTCTGAACTGGGATGGTGCAGTGAGCTAAAAAACGGTGATGGATCAAGCCCTGATCTGTTGACTGGGTAGGAGTGTTCTGATTAACTCAGATACTCTGTCCATCACCACCCCCTTTTTGTCATTATTTTGGCCACCATGAGTGTGGAAGGGTATGCTCAGACATGAGTCCCTTGCTCATTGCACCATCAGGATTCAAGCAAGCCGGGCCGAAGACGGCTGTAATGCCAGAAACCGGTCCCCGGAAGCTTGTTTCCTTTCCAGTGAAGAATTGGCTTGGTAGTTTGGTCTGCCCTGTTCCCATGATGCACTGGGCCAGGGACAGACTAATTTGCATATAGCCAGGTTCTGAACTGGGATGGTGCAGTGAGCTAAAAAACGGTGATGGATCAAGCCCTGATCTGTTGACTGGGTAGGAGTGTTCTGATTAACTCAGATACTCTGTCCATCACCACCCCCTTTTTGTAATTATTTTGGCCACCATGAGTGTGGAAGGGTATGCTCAGACATGAGTCCCTTGCTCATTGCACCATCAGGATTCAAGCAAGCCGGGCCGAAGACGGCTGTAATGCCAGAAACCGGTCCCCGGAAGCTTGTTTCCTTTCCAGTGAAGAATTGGCTTGGTAGTTTGGTCTGCCCTGTTCCCATGATGCACTGGGCCAGGGACAGACTAATTTGCATATAGCCAGGTTTTGAACTGGGATGGTGCAGTGAGCTAAAAAACGGTGATGGATCAAGCCCTGATCTGTTGACTGGGTAGGAGTGTTCTGATTAACTCAGATACTCTGTCCATCACCACCCCCTTTTTGTAATTATTTTGGCCACCATGAGTGTGGAAGGGTATGCTCAGACATGAGTCCCTTGCTCATTGCACCATCAGGATTCAAGCCAGCCGGGCCGAAGACGGCTGTAATGCCAGAAACCGGTCCCCGGAAGCTTGTTTCCTTTCCAGTGAAGAATTGGCTTGGTAGTTTGGTCTGCCCTGTTCCCATGATGCACTGGGCCAGGGACAGACTAATTTGCATATAGCCAGGTTCTGAACTGGGATGGTGCAGTGAGCTAAAAAACGGTGATGGATCAAGCCCTGATCTGTTGACTGGGTAGGAGTGTTCTGATTAACTCAGATACTCTGTCCATCACCGCCCCCTTTTTGTAATTATTTTGGCCACCATGAGTGTGGAAGGATATGCTCAGACATGAGTCCTTTGGTCATTGCACCATCAGGATTCAAGCAAGCCGGGCCGAAGACGGCTGTAATGCCAGAAACCGGTCCCTGGAAGCTTGTTTCCTTTCCAGTGAAGAATTGGCTTGGTAGTTTGGTCTGCCCTGTTCCCATGATGCACTGGGCCAGGGACAGACTAATTTGCATATAGCCAGGTTCTGAACTGGGATGGTGCAGTGAGCTAAAAAACGGTGATGGATCAAGCCCTGATCTGTTGACTGGGTAGGAGTGTTCTGATTAACTCAGATACTCTGTCCATCACCACCCCCTTTTTGTAATTATTGTAACCAGAGCCTGAGCAGACCTTTGTGTGAGCAGCATTGGTAGTATTCCTGCGGGAAAAAGTGACTGTACTACAGTATTGAATATCACTGGAACGAACAATAGTAAATGTAAATTGATACTTGTATAGCGCACTACTCACCCGCAAGGGTCTCAAGGCGCTTGTATGAATACCGCTGTGGAACCCATCCTGGCTTTCCCTGTGAGGTGTCCACTGATGGGCACCCCAAGGTGAAGCCAGGCATCCTAGCGTTGTTGGGGCCATTGTGGAGATTAAGCAAGCTATTGCCCAGAGTTGCAGAGTGGGACTCCATGATTGGAATAGGCACCGAGGCGAGAATTATCAGGTCCGTAGAATTTTGAGCCCAAGACCCGCCGAAGCGGGGAATTGAACCCTGTTCCCGGGCTAGACCTCTGCATCAGGGTCTGTCTCTCTAACCATTGAGCCACACATAGTAGTTTCCTATCTTCACCTAACACTTATTTAATTTGTGGAAACAAAGGTTATTATCATCTACCAGTCGGTTGGTCTGGGACTTGTTACGTGTCCTTTTTGGTTCCTCCTGTATTCTTAGCACCTGCATCTTATCACAAAGACCAGAGACTGTTTAATGACATTTCTTTGAATAGACTTAAAAGAACTCTATATTATGATGAAGTAGATCAAACTGATACAACATTACAGCAGTATGTTGATTTTAACTTGGGATTCTTTTTCTTTGTTGGGGAAGCCCTAAATAGTAGGAAGATTAGACGTCTGACCGGGGTGGTAGAAGCAGTAACTAATCAAACAGCAACGGCTCTTGGAAATATTATGGAAGAGCTTCAAATTACGAGAATTGTAACATTACAAAACAGAATGGTGCTAGACATAGTATTAGGAGCATGTCGCATTACCGGGAGTAGCTGCTGTGTATTCATCCCTTACAGCGCCCCATCTATTTAGACAGAAATACATCAAGACCAAGGAACATGGACTTGGTCTGAGTGGTTATGGGGAATCATTTCTACATGGGTCTGGAAATTATTATAGGGAATAGCTACCATAGGAATAATTTTTCTCACCTGCTGTTGTTGCATTCAATGTGCCCCTATGATATGTACATCTTGTATAGCTACTTGTAATAATATTAAACCTCCCTCGATTAATGTTTGTGAGACCTGGCACCATTGGCGTGGTTCTCCCTTCCATTTTTTGCTGTTGCCTCTTATGTTTTTGCTGGTTATAGATGCTTTGGGCACTGTGCCACTGCTATTCAGTGTCACGGTGCAAGTGCCCCTATGGTAAATTGATGTATGGATTAGTGACTCTATGATTGGCTTGTTTGGTTTACTGTCAGACCCTAGTACAGTGCACTGCGTGTGCCCAGGGCATGTAAATCAAATGCTGCTGGTGGGCTTGCAGCACTGATTGTGCCACCCACCGGAGCAGCTTGTAAAGTGTGTCTCAGGCCTGCCATTGCAGGGCCTGTGTGCAGTCTGGTACTGCCATGTTGACTGGGCAAGTGCACCCACTTGCCAGTTCCTAAACCTTCCCTTTTATACGTATTAGTCACCCCTTTGGTAGGCCCAAGGGCAGGGTGCATTGTAGGTAAAAGGTGGGACATGCCTTGATGTGTGTGGCATGTCCTGATAGTGAATTACAGCCATTTTCGTTTTTTACTATTGCAAGGCTACCTGTTCTCCATAGGCCAGAAAGGGCAGTTTGATTTTAACATCTTATAATCCTAACTGACTCAGGGAATCAGGTAGAAATTCGAGTTTAGTATGCCTGAACTTAGCATGATAAAATACATCTTTTAGTGAAGTTGGTTTTAACAGTCTGTGTTTGAAAATACCACTTTTAGAAAGTAGCTATTTTCTTGCCTAACTATCCAAGCCTGCCTCTGCTAGGTTGTGTATTCCTTGTCTGGAGTTTGAGTGACATGGGTTGGGGGATTCCAGGAGACAGGGTGAGTCAGCACAGGGCTGAATAGAGAGATCTGTATGCAGATGGGAGTGAGGAGTTGCACCTGGGACCTGAATACGGCTGGGCCTTCCCTTCACAATGCTGGCTCCACCTCCTGTGGTGTGCCTGATGTCCCTGGCCTACACTGTGAAAGGAAAGAAGGAGTCTTGTCAACAAAGTGCTCCAGGACTGACCATAACTGGTTTGGACTAGGCAAAGGCCTCTCTGCCTTCAGAGGACAAAGGGAAAATTAGTATAAATATTAGGACCCAGATCCAAGGACTTTAGATCACTACTGGGAATCAAGACAAATCTTTGCTGAGGAGAAGAACCAGGAAGCTGAAGGAGGAGACTACCCCTGTGCTGTGTGTTTGGGGGTTGGCTTGCAGAGGTTGCTTCATTGCCAAAGAGGGGAGAAAAGGACTGAGTGTGCTTTTTATGAACTTGAAGAAGAATCTCCATGGGCTTGAACTAGAGCTTGCCTCCTGCCTGAAGTCCCAGGGATACAAGACTTCACCAACCAGCTCCCCCATGAATTCCCTTGCTGGGAATTGAAGTGCCCGCTGTTGTGCTGCAGAGACTTCATGTCGCTGTAAGCTGGAAGCATGACGAAATGACAAGAAGCGTGTTGCTGCCGCAGCAGCTGTTGTCGCATCACCGAAGAAGCGAGGCACCGCTGCTGCTGTCATCATCGCATCGCCGAAGCGCGGCGCATCACCGGAGAAGAGTGCCGTTGCCGTAGATGTCACCATCGCATCCCCTGAGAAGTGTGTCGCAGGGCCTGTCACGGCTCCAAAGATCATCGAGGCGCCGCATGGCCGTCAGGCGTGCACTCATCGCATCAAGATTGTCGCATCGTAACCAAGACGCCATTTTGTTGCATCGCACCGGAGAAGATTATCGCATTGAGGTGCTATCTTGTTGCATTGCACCGGAGAGCAGTAAGAAACCGACGCATCACCTCCCCACACAGTAAGGATGCAAGCATCAACTCACCTGCACAGCAGTAAGTAACCGACGCATCCACTTCCCTGCGTGTAAGGAACCGACGCATCACCTTCTCAGCGACCCTTTCGTTTTCTTTGCGTTACGCATTCAAGCTACATTGGGAGTAAAGTGTTGCATTTACAATCTGAGAGAACTGCGCTATTTTATAACATTTTAGAGTCTATTTTTGAGTACAGTATTGTGAATTTTTTGTTGTTTGGTCTTGTGTTAAGTCTATATAAAAATACTTATTTTTATAATACAACCTGTGTTCACAAATGCTTTACACACTGCCTCTGAGATAAGCCTGACTGCTCGTGGCAAGCTACCAAGGGGGAGGGCAGGGGTTATTTTGGGAGTGTACCCCCTTACCCTGACTAGACGCAAGGGTCCCTATTTGGTCAAAGGTACCTACCTTTGCCAACTAGAGACCCCCAAAATCTAACAAAGTTCATGAATAAAATCGAGAAATGATGATACAAAGTGAAATTTATGAACCTATGAATATTGATATCAAAGATTAATACATTTACTTTTAAAATGGATTCAGCTAAGGCTGAAAAGGAAGGACTGCTAAAATGTAAAATCTAATTCTCTTGTTTTTTGATTAAGCTATGCCTCATCCATTTTTCACCCTTGCCCTGCTTCCAGCCTGGCTCTATCCTTGACACTGCATCTGTATAAACATAAGTAAAGAATCCAGATTGGGGCATTGTAGGCTTGTACACATGCAGAGTCAGCGCAAAAGAACAGCTGGCATCTGCTCGAGGGTTTTCAGACAATGGTTAATCCTTAAGTAAAGTTTACTCAGATAGCATATCTTGTTGTTCAGCCTTAGGACGTAGAAATTGCACAACACACCGAGGCTGTAGATTCTTGCCGTTACCTAATTTGTGTGTTTTTCCCATAGCTCTATTTGCCTCTGGGCATCCCTTGTTTGTGATCTTTTGCTATAAAATCCCATGTAACCCATCATTCAGTGTGCTTCTCCCAAAATATCACTATGGTGCTTGTGGGATGGGCCCCCATTCATGAAAGCTAAATAAATGATCCATGGTACTTCACTCTAGTGTCGATTCCCCCTTACTTGTTAAGAACCCGTGGACTAAAGGGTGACCCTGCACCAGTAGATTATTAATAATCCACTTCCACAGGAGGGGAATAGGGGCTCCCATGCGGTCTCAGTGGAAAAGGAGTGAGTGTGGGACTGTGTGTCCCAAGGTGCCCGAAACACAGTCTCAGGGCCTGGAGGGTTCCCCAAGGGAGCGCCATGTCGGGCGCCTAGGCTGTACTTGTAGACCATTTGAGGATGATCTCCTAATGTCAGGAGAACATGGAGTGTCTGTAAGCAGAGCTCCAGTGGTTCTGGTGTCTGGTGGTGCCGCTGTAGTTGGGAGGGTGCAGAAGTCCAGAGTGAGGGGTGAGAGGGGGATGTGTTCCCCAGTGGGAGAACCAGTGGGTTAGGGACCAGCCAGAAGGGCTGTCTCTTAGAAGTGACCATGGTGACACCACTTTTGTCCTGGGGTATTTTCGCGCACTGTAAGATGGACAAGGGTCGGGAGGTCTGCACCAGGCAGACTGTCACACAACACCTTAGTCATGTTTTACCCTTGGGGGAATACTGTGTGAGTCTCCAGAAGTCCTGGTGTGCCAGTCAAGTGCTCAGCTGTGTGGTTCAGCCTCAAGATTGGGAGGCCAGGTTCAGGATCTGCCTGGCCTGGAGGGAATGACATATGTAACAAGTGTCCTGACCGGGTTTGGATTCCAGGGGTACTGCTCCAAGTGGGAGGGTGAAGAACTCTGGAAGGGGGTGCAGAGGGACGGAGCCCTCACCTATGACCCTGGTGCAACCAGAGGGTTTAGACCCTAGGTTGGGAGACTTGGAAACGTTGTGATCAAGAGGAATCTCTGCCAAAGAGAACAGCTGAAGACTGAGGAAAAGTGCTGCCATTGCTGTGTGTCTTGGGGCTGACCTGCAGTTGCTATTTCTACTGAGGAGAGATCTAAAGTACTGTGCTCTGTGCTTTGTCCCCTGCTTGAAGAGGAACTGTGCTGTGTGCTTTGTTCTTCTGAAGACAAGAGTCTCCAAGGGTCTGAGTGAGCTGGCCTCCTGTTAGGAAGTTTTGTAGTGTAGTTCCTATATCCCTAATAGGCTCTGCGCATTGGAGTAACATACACTATAGATTTGACATAGGACTGAGGTCAGTATGTCTCTATTGAGTATATTAAACCTAATTGTGTGTGTGCCAGCTAACTCAGAGGTCACCAGAAACTTTCCCAAATAAACAAGAAGGGATTAGTCTCTGACAACCGCATAAACATGACAACTTTGTTTCCCCTAGAATCGAAACAATATCTTCAGAGTCGTGGAAACAATAGATAACTCAGTCAATCGTGCATGCTTAGTTTCTACAGAGTTGCATAGAAATAGAGAGACGGGCGTTTCAATATAAAGGGTTTATTGAACATTCTTATTTCTCATGCAAGAGATATGAACTGCTACAATCGTTAGACAGAATACGAAGTATAATGTGTACAGCGTAAACAGTAATATAAAAAAATACTGTAACTGCATGGTCTGTTGCTATGACATATATAAAAATACATACATAAATAACACAGGCTAAAATACTCAACTTGTGCTTCTAAAATACACCTACCCCAGTGTACTTAACCTAGGTCTAGTACGAGGGAAGAAATAGATGTTGATTTAGCTAAGTTTAGTTTTGCCAAGAATCTACCCAAGGTTTCTTTAGGTTCTAATCAGCTCCATACCTTAGAATGAGAGAGGATGGTATCTCTGTCCCGGGACTCGTATTTCCCAACACCCCGAAAGGGGAGTCAGAAACACTGGAGCTGGATTCTCGGCAGGAGGATGACAGCGTCTAGTCAGTGCGTCAGCTGGAGAGTTGGCTTTCTTTGGGACTTGCTGTGGCGAGCTGCGTCATGCAAGTAGGTAGTCGAACTGCACCAAACCACACCGTGCTTTGCCATATCAAGTGAAGGTATATTTATACCTTGAAGGTGTTTAGGAATGCCAGTATTGACGTAAAGTCGGGCATATGAACGTCATGAATGAACCCCTAAGGAATAGATGTTCATGCATAATAAATGAGTTCTTGGAGTATTCAATATCCAAGCAAGGGGAAGTCCCTAACGGCTTAAGGATCTGGTTTTCTAAAAAAATAGTTGTGATGTAGATGAACGCATAGAAGTAGATATGCCCGTATTTGGGTAGCATGGGCTATGCCTAAATAAGGACTGGATTTCTATGCCTATATAAGGGCAACGTGTCAATTGTACCTGTATAAGGGCATGAATCGGGAAATGAATACGGAATCTAAATCGATATACAACAGTTTCATCTGGTGGGGGAGTTGTGTTCTGAGAGTGCCTCTCCAAGGAGGAGGGTACTGAACCCCAGAAGAAGATGTAGGGGGAGGAGAGCCTCGCCCGTGACTTCTGGTCAGCCTGAGGGTACAGACCCTAGGTTGGAGGATCAGCGGAAGTTGGGAACTGCATTGATGAGAGGAAGAGTGGAGAATGGTTACTATGTGCCCCCACTCTGTGGACTGGCATGGACCAGTGACATCTGGGTGGCCTAGAGACTGGTCCTGGCCATGGACAGCTAGGGAGTACCATTGGGGTAGCCTAGTTGGTCCTGAGAGCTTTTACAGAGGAAACCACGTGGGTTCAGAGTGGCGTAGAGCTGGAGGTTGTACCTGCAGTTGCAGGCCTGCATTCGTGTTCTATCGCCCAAGGCTGGTGGTGATCGGTCTATCCTGCGTTTTGGCTGGAAGGGGGTTGTGTTGGACTTGTCCCTTTTTGAAGGGTCATCCCTAAACTTGCTGCCTTTCTCCTAGCCTTTTTTGTGACATGGTGTTGGTGGTTTTAGGACTCTGGGCACTTTAGCACTGCTGTTCAGTGTAAAGTGTGTGTACTCTCTGGGTTACATATGGTAAGATTGGTCTACACCTGTTTGGCCTATTTAATTTACCTGTCAGTCCTTTGTAAAGCGGTGTCTCATATGCGCAGGGCTGGTAAATTAAATACTACTGGGGGGCAGGAGCCGCGCCAGCGACCAAGATGGCCGCTTGAGCATCGGCTCCGCCGGCCCCTACCTCCTGACTAACTATCCGGCACAATATCCTGAACCCCGTCCCCACAGACGGGTGGGGGACCAGTACCTGAGCCGCCAGGTGAAATTTCGGCTCGTTTGGCTGTTTCGGTGCCTGGCTATCCTCGTCGGCAAGATTTGGGCCTGTGGTCTCGGAGCCCGGGACCCCTTGTTTGGTGCCATCCGGGATGCAGTACAAAAACATCGGCATCCGGGAGCGGAAGTGGCCGGTCGGATCTTACTTTGTCACCTCCGCGTTGTGGACGAGACGTCTCGGGCCTCTTTCTTCAGGTCTTAGGTCAATCATTGCAGGACCCGCCTCCACTCGACTGAGTTTGACATTACTTCCTTGACATTGCCAAAGAGTGTAGCTATTATCAAATGTAGTGCCCAAAAGAGAATCACAGATAAAGTGGGACATGGTAATGCCTTTGCACACGAAATTGCCAGAAACACTGCGAGTATACACACGAGTAGGATGTATATATTACAATCCCAAGCTGAGAGATGGGAAAATATGTATACAGAGATTAAATAAATGCCGCAGTTAGCTACAGAACAAGAAAAAGGAGAATGGAAAAAGGAAGGAAAGTTAGATGATGGGGATGTTAGAGGTCAAAAGATATGCTGAAATGGAAGTTACCTTATGCTTAATTACTGCCCTTTGTAACCATGGCTCATGAACCTGCTCACGTTAGTGCCAAAACACTATCTCCCAACTAGAACAGGTTTAGGATAATCAGCACATTCGGAAAACAGCTGAACATTTGGTTAAACATTGCATGATATGTCTAAAGCACAATCCTGCGAAGGGAGTATCAACTCCTACTGGTGGATTTTCTCCACCCCAGGCCCACTTCGAAGCACTTCAAATGGATTATATTCAGTTAGAGCGCTGTAATAATTTAAAGTATGTATAAGAAGTGGTTTGTTCTTTTAGTAAGTGGGTGGAAGCTCATCCAACCAAAGACAATACAGCTTTGACAACAGCAAAAATTCTGTTAAAGGAGTTCTTACCCCTTTTTGGGGTTTGTAGAGTCCTATGGAGTGACAATGGCCCCCACTTTACTGGACAGATAATAGAGTACTCATGAAGGGATTAGGGGTAACACAAATGTTTCATGCTGCTAATTACCCCCAGGCAGCGGGTCTAGTAGAAATGTACAATGCTACATTGAAGTTGAAACTAGCAAAGATACAGGCAACAACGGGCCTTAATTGGCCAGATGTGTGCCCCTAGATTTGTTATCTGTTTGTTCCATCCTACATGGTAAAATTGGACTTCCTCCCTATGAAATACTCTTTAACAGGCCTATGAATGTATGGGGACCCCCAAGGCCAAATGTGATAAAGGAAATACAGTACCCTATTTTGAGTGAATATCTGAGAAACTTGACTGAAAAATTGTCTTTGATTTACCGGCAGGTGCATGAAGCTATACCAGACAAATCAGAGGGTCCAGCTCATGGTCTCACACCCGAAGACTTTGTGTTAATAAAATATTTTCAACGCTCTAAGATCTTGGAACCTCGTTGGAAGAACGCCGAGCAAGTTCTGCTGGCCACCTCAACTGCTGTCCGTGTCACCAACAGACGTCATTGAATAAATGCAGCACACTGCAAATGAATCCCGGCGACTGGTCTCCAACCAGAAGGCAAAAATGATCTGAAAGACATCTTACAAACTCAGAAAAGTGTTGCTCCCCTGAATGAAGATGCTTTGTTTCCTGATCAAGCTACGCCTTCGGCAATAAGGTACAATTTACGACAAAGGAAGAGAAGGAGCAGATAGAGATACCGGAGGACCAGTTTCAATTAGTAGAACGGTTCGGCTGTGAAATGGTAGGATCACAGAATCGGCTGAGCTAGGTTCAGAGTGGGTTGTGATACGTGTTCAGTGGTGCCTGGGTCTCTCTCCGACCTGTGGTTGTATTGACACAGAGAAAGAGAAATGCAGAGATTGGGATCCAAGCTGCGAAGTAATGACAAGACTCTGTGTATGGTGACTGATCATATTGTTGATAATTTTGGCAGTAGTTTTTTGGATAATGGAGAAAATAATCCCAGCTCGAAACTTATTGCCCACTACTACTCCTGTCCCCATGGAACATTATTACTTCACACTTCCCTACCATGAAAAAAAATACCGAATGTCATACCTCAATAACACTTTCATATAAATGCTACATCATACTCATAAAGCTAAGAACACTACCAACTGCTGGGTATGTGGAATGATGCCAGCCCATCAGAAAAATGGAGGGACGCCTCTCATTCCCCTACCATTCTCACATAATGGCTCTTGTGGAGTCTGGTTCGCACTTTTGTGGGCCTCTGTAATCAATAATATTACTCTAGCTGATGTTGGAAGACTCAATGCCCAGTTAAAGAAGGTCGGTTACCCCGATGATGAAGGCCTCCCGCAGGCCAAAGGAACTGTATGGGAAATGGAAGAGTATCGCAGAGAAAATTCCTCCACAAAATATCTTTTTCCTAACACTCAACCAGCCAAAGGTAATCGCTGTAACCAGAGCCTGGCTTGGTAGTTTGGTCTGCCCTGTTCCCATGATGCACTGGGCCAGGGACAGACTAATTTGCATATAGCCAGGTTCTGAACTGGGATGGTGCAGTGAGCTAAAAAACGGTGATGGATCAAGCCCTGATCTGTTGACTGGGTAGGAGTGTTCTGATTAACTCAGATACTCTGTCCATCACCACCCCCTTTTTCTAATTATTTTGGCCACCATGAGTGTGGAAGAGTATGCTCAGACATGAGTCCCTTGCTCATTGCACCATCAGGATTCAAGCAAGCCGGGCCGAAGACGGCTGTAATGCCAGAAACCGGTCCCCGGAAGCTTGTTTCCTTTCCAGTGAAGAATTGGCTTGGTAGTTTGGTCTGCCCTGTTCCCATGATGCACTGGGCCAGGGACAGACTAATTTGCATATAGCCAGGTTCTGAACTGGGATGGTGCAGTGAGCTAAAAAACGGTGATGGATCAAGCCCTGATCTGTTGACTGGGTAGTAGTGTTCTGACTAACTCAGATACTCTGTCCATCACCACCCCCTTTTTGTAATTATTTTGGCCACCATGAGTGTGGAAGGGTATGCTCAGACATGAGTCCCTTGCTCATTGCACCATCAGGATTCAAGCAAGCCGGGCCGAAGATGGCTGTAATGCCAGAAACCGGTCCCTGGAAGCTTGTTTCCTTTCCAGTGAAGAATTGGCTTGGTAGTTTGGTCTGCCCTGTTCCCATGATGCACTGGGCCAGGGACAGACTAATTTGCATATAGCCAGGTTCTGAACTGGGATGGTGCAGTGAGCTAAAAAACGGTGATGGATCAAGCCCTGATCTGTTGACTGGGTAGGAGTGTTCTGATTAACTCAGATACTCTGTCCATCACCACCCCCTTTTTGTAATTATTGTAACCAGAGCCTGAGCAGACCTTTGTGTGAGCAGCATTGGTAGTATTCCTGCGGGAAAAAGTGACTGTACTACAGTATTGAATATCACTGGAACGAACAATAGTAAATGTAAATTGATACTTGTATAGCGCACTACTCACCCGCAAGGGTCTCAAGGTGCTTGTATGAATACCGCTGTGGAACCCATCCTGGCTTTCCCTGTGAGGTGTCCACTGATGGGCACCCCAAGGTGAAGCCAGGCATCCTAGCGTTGTTGGGGCCATTGTGGAGATTAAGCAAGCTATTGCTCAGAGTTGCAGAGTGGGACTCCATGATTGGAATAGGCACCGAGGCGAGAATTATCAGGTCCGTAGAATTTTGAGCCCAAGACCCGCCGAAGCGGGGAATTGAACCCTGTTCCCGGGCTAGACCTCTGCATCAGGGTCTGTCTCTCTAACCATTGAGCCACACATAGTAGTTTCCTATCTTCACCTAACACTTATTTAATTTGTGGAAACAAAGGTTATTATCATCTACCAGTCGGTTGGTCTGGGACTTGTTACGTGTCCTTTTTGGTTCCTCCTGTATTCTTAGCACCTGCATCTTATCACAAAGACCAGAGACTGTTTAATGACATTTCTTTGAATAGACTTAAAAGAACTCTATATTATGATGAAGTAGATCAAACTGATACAACATTACAGCAGTATGTTGATTTTAACTTGGGATTCTTTTTCTTTGTTGGGGAAGCCCTAAATAGTAGGAAGATTAGACGTCTGACCGGGGTGGTAGAAGCAGTAACTAATCAAACAGCAACGGCTCTTGGAAATATTATGGAAGAGCTTCAAATTACGAGAATTGTAACATTACAAAACAGAATGGTCCTAGACATAGTATTAGGAGCATGTCGCATTACCGGGAGTAGCTGCTGTGTATTCATCCCTTACAGCGCCCCATCTGTTTATGCAGAAATACATCAAGACCAAGGAACATGGACTTGGTCTGAGTTGTTATGGGGAATCATTTCTACATGGGTCTGGAAATTATTATAGGGAATAGCTACCATAGGAATAATTTTTCTCACCTGCTGTTGTTGCATTCAATGTGCCCCTATGATATGTACATCTTGTATAGCTACTTGTAATAATATTAAACCTCCCTCGATTAATGTTTGTGAGACCTGGCACCATTGGCGTGGTTCTCCCTTCCATTTTTTGCTGTTGCCTCTTATGTTTTTGCTGGTTATAGATGCTTTGGGCACTGTGCCACTGCTATTCAGTGTCACGGTGCAAGTGCCCCTATGGTAAATTGATGTATGGATTAGTGACTCTATGATTGGCTTGTTTGGTTTACTGTCAGACCCTAGTACAGTGCACTGCGTGTGCCCAGGGCATGTAAATCAAATGCTGCTGGTGGGCTTGCAGCACTGATTGTGCCACCCACCGGAGCAGCTTGTAAAGTGTGTCTCAGGCCTGCCATTGCAGGGCCTGTGTGCAGTCTGGTACTGCCATGTTGACTGGGCAAGTGCACCCACTTGCCAGTTCCTAAACCTTCCCTTTTATACGTATTAGTCACCCCTTTGGTAGGCCCAAGGGCAGGGTGCATTGTAGGTAAAAGGTGGGACATGCCTTGATGTGTGTGGCATGTCCTGATAGTGAATTACAGCCATTTTCGTTTTTTACTATTGCAAGGCTACCTGTTCTCCATAGGCCAGAAAGGGCAGTTTGATTTTAACATCTTATAATCCTAACTGACTCAGGGAATCAGGTAGAAATTCGAGTTTAGTATGCCTGAACTTAGCATGATAAAATACATCTGTTAGTGAAGTTGGTTTTAACAGTCTGTGTTTGAAAATACCACTTTTAGAAAGTAGCTATTTTCTTGCCTAACTATCCAAGCCTGCCTCTGCTAGGTTGTGTATTCCTTGTCTGGAGTTTGAGTGACATGGGTTGGGGGATTCCAGGAGACAGGGTGAGTCAGCACAGGGCTGAATAGAGAGATCTGTATGCAGATGGGAGTGAGGAGTTGCACCTGGGACCTGAATACGGCTGGGCCTTCCCTTCACAATGCTGGCTCCACCTCCTGTGGTGTGTCTGATGTCCCTGGCCTACACTGTGAAAGGAAAGAAGGAGTCTTGTCAACAAAGTGCTCCAGGACTGACCATAACTGGTTTGGACTAGGCAAAGGCCTCTCTGCCTTCAGAGGACAAAGGGAAAATTAGTATAAATATTAGGACCCAGATCCAAGGACTTTAGATCACTACTGGGAATCAAGACAAATCTTTGCTGAGGAGAAGAACCAGGAAGCTGAAGGAGGAGACTACCCCTGTGCTGTGTGTTTGGGGGTTGGCTTGCAGAGGTTGCTTCATTGCCAAAGAGGGGAGAAAAGGACTGAGTGTGCTTTTTATGAACTTGAAGAAGAATCTCCATGGGCTTGAACTAGAGCTTGCCTCCTGCCTGAAGTCCCAGGGATACAAGACTTCACCAACCAGCTCCCCCATGAATTCCCTTGCTGGGAATTGAAGTGCCCGCTGTTGTGCTGCAGAGACTTCATGTCGCTGTAAGCTGGAAGCATGACGAAATGACAAGAAGCGTGTTGCTGCCGCAGCAGCTGTTGTCGCATCACCGAAGAAGCGAGGCACCGCTGCTGCTGTCATCATCGCATCGCCGAAGCGCGGCGCATCACCGGAGAAGAGTGCCGTTGCCGTAGAGGTCACCATCGCATCCCCTGAGAAGTGTGTCGCAGGGCCTGTCACGGCTCCAAAGATCATCGAGGCACCGCATGGCCGTCAGGCGTGCACTCATCGCATCAAGATTGTCGCATCGTAACCAAGACGCCATTTTGTTGCATCGCACCGGAGAAGATTATCGCATTGAGGTGCTATCTTGTTGCATTGCACCGGAGAGCAGTAAGAAACCGACGCATCACCTCCCCACACAGTAAGGATGCAAGCATCAGCTCACCTGCACAGCAGTAAGTAACCGACGCATCCACTTCCCTGCGTGTAAGGAACCGACGCATCACCTTCTCAGCGACCCTTTCGTTTTCTTTGCGTTACGCATTCAAGCTACATTGGGAGTAAAGTGTTGCATTTACAATCTGAGAGAACTGCGCTATTTTATAACATTTTAGAGTCTATTTTTGAGTACAGTATTGTGAATTTTTTGTTGTTTGGTCTTGTGTTAAGTCTATATAAAAATACTTATTTTTATAATACAACCTGTGTTCACAAATGCTTTACACACTGCCTCTGAGATAAGCCTGACTGCTCGTGGCAAGCTACCAAGGGGGAGGGCAGGGGTTATTTTGGGAGTGTACCCCCTTACCCTGACTAGACGCAAGGGTCCCTATTTGGTCAAAGGTACCTACCTTTGCCAACTAGAGACCCCCAAAATCTAACAAAGTTCATGAATAAAATCGAGAAATGATGATACAAAGTGAAATTTATGAACCTATGAATATTGATATCAAAGTTTAATACATTTACTTTTAAAATGGATTCAGCTAAGGCTGAAAAGGAAGGACTGCTAAAATGTAAAATCTAATTCTCTTGTTTTTTGATTAAGCTATGCCTCATCCATTTTTCACCCTTGCCCTGCTTCCAGCCTGGCTCTATCCTTGACACTGCATCTGTATAAACATAAGTAAAGAATCCAGATTGGGGCATTGTAGGCTTGTACACATGCAGAGTCAGCGCAAAAGAACAGCTGGCATCTGCTCGAGGGTTTTCAGACAATGGTTAATCCTTAAGTAAAGTTTACTCAGATAGCATATCTTGTTGTTCAGCCTTAGGACGTAGAAATTGCACAACACACCGAGGCTGTAGATTCTTGCCGTTACCTAATTTGTGTGTTTTTCCCATAGCTCTATTTGCCTCTGGGCATCCCTTGTTTGTGATCTTTTGCTATAAAATCCCATGTAACCCATCATTCAGTGTGCTTCTCCCAAAATATCACTATGGTGCTTGTGGGATGGGCCCCCATTCATGAAAGCTAAATAAATGATCCATGGTACTTCACTCTAGTGTCGATTCCCCCTTACTTGTTAAGAACCCGTGGACTAAAGGGTGACCCTTCACCAGTAGATTATTAATAATCCACTTCCACAGGAGGGGAATAGGGGCTCCCATGCGGTCTCAGTGGAAAAGGAGTGAGTGTGGGACTGTGTGTCCCAAGGTGCCCGAAACCCAGTCTCAGGGCCTGGAGGGTTCCCCAAGGGAGCGCCATGTCGGGCGCCTAGGCTGTACTTGTAGACCATTTGAGGATGATCTCCTAATGTCAGGAGAACATGGAGTGTCTGTAAGCAGAGCTCCAGTGGTTCTGGTGTCTGGTGGTGCCGCTGTAGTTGGGAGGGTGCAGAAGTCCAGAGTGAGGGGTGAGAGGGGGATGTGTTCCCCAGTGGGAGAACCAGTGGGTTAGGGACCAGCCAGAAGGGCTGTCTCTTAGAAGTGACCATGGTGACACCACTTTTGTCCTGGGGTATTTTTGCGCACTGTAAGATGGACAAGGGTCGGGAGATCTGCGCCAGGCAGACTGTCACACAACACCTTAGTCATGTTTTACCCTTGGGGGAATACTGTGTGAGTCTCCAGATGTCCTGGTGTGCCAGTCAAGTGCTCAGCTGTGTGGTTCAGCCTCAAGATTGGGAGGCCAGGTTCAGGATCTGCCTGGCCTGGAGGGAATGACATATGTAACAAGTGTCCTGACCGGGTTTGGATTCCAGGGGTACTGCTCCAAGTGGGAGGGTGAAGAACTCTGGAAGGGGGTGCAGAGGGACGGAGCCCTCACCTATGACCCTGGTGCAACCAGAGGGTTTAGACCCTAGGTTGGGAGACTTGGAAACGTTGTGATCAAGAGGAATCTCTGCCAAAGAGAACAGCTGAAGACTGAGGAAAAGTGCTGCCATTGCTGTGTGTCTGGGGGCTGACCTGCAGTTGCTATTTCTACTGAGGAGAGATCTAAAGTACTGTGCTCTGTGCTTTGTCCCCTGCTTGAAGAGGAACTGTGCTGTGTGCTTTGTTCTTCTGAAGACAAGAGTCTCCAAGGGTCTGAGTGAGCTGGCCTCCTGTTAGGAAGTTTTGTAGTGTAGTTCCTATATCCCTAATAGGCTCTGCGCATTGGAGTAACATACACTATAGATTTGACATAGGACTGAGGTCAGTATGTCTCTATTGAGTATATTAAACCTAATTGTGTGTGTGCCAGCTAACTCAGAGGTCACCAGAAACTTTCCCAAATAAACAAGAAGGGATTAGTCTCTGACAACCGCATAAACATGACAACTTTGTTTCCCCTAGAATCGAAACAATATCTTCAGAGTCGTGGAAACAATAGATAACTCAGTCAATCGTGCATGCTTAGTTTCTACAGAGTTGCATAGAAATAGAGAGATGGGCGTTTCAATATAAAGGGTTTATTGAACATTCTTATTTCTCATGCAAGAGATATGAACTGCTACAATCGTTAGACAGAATACGAAGTATAATGCGTACAGCGTAAACAGTAATATAAAATAATACTGTAACTGCATGGTCTGTTGCTATGACATATATAAAAATACATACATAAATAACACAGGCTAAAATACTCAACTTGTGCTTCTAAAATACACCTACCCCAGTGTACTTAACCTAGGTCTAGTACGAGGGAAGAAATAGATGTTGATTTAGCTAAGTTTAGTTTTGCCAAGAATCTACCCAAGGTTTCTTTAGGTTCTAATCAGCTCCATACCTTAGAATGAGAGAGGATGGTATCTCTGTCCCGGGACTCGTTTTTCCCAACACCCCGAAAGGGGAGTCAGAAACACTGGAGCTGGATTCTCGGCAGGAGGATGACAGCGTCTAGTCAGTGCGTCAGCTGGAGAGTTGGCTTTCTTTGGGACTTGCTGTGGCGAGCTGCGTCATGCAAGTAGGTAGTCGAACTGCACCAAACCACACCGTGCTTTGCCATATCAAGTGAAGGTATATTTATACCTTGAAGGTGTTTAGGAATGCCAGTATTGACGTAAAGTCGGGCATATGAACGTCATGAATGAACCCCTAAGGAATAGATGTTCATGCATAATAAATGAGTTCTTGGAGTATTCAATATCCAAGCAAGGGGAAGTCCCTAACGGCTTAAGGATCTGGTTTTCTAAAAAAATAGTTGTGATGTAGATGAACGCATAGAAGTAGATATGCCCGTATTTGGGTAGCATGGGCTATGCCTAAATAAGGACTGGATTTCTATGCCTATATAAGGGCAACGTGTCAATTGTACCTGTATAAGGGCATGAATCGGGAAATGAATACGGAATCTAAATCGATATACAACAGTTTCAGCTGGTGGGGGAGTTGTGTTCTGAGAGTGCCTCTCCAAGGAGGAGGGTACTGAACCCCAGAAGAAGATGTAGGGGGAGGAGAGCCTCGCCCGTGACTTCTGGTCAGCCTGAGGGTACAGACCCTAGGTTGGAGGATCAGTGGAAGTTGGGAACTGCATTGATGAGAGGAAGAGTGGAGAATGGTTACTATGTGCCCCCACTCTGTGGACTGGCATGGACCAGTGACATCTGGGTGGCCTAGAGACTGGTCCTGGCCATGGACAGCTAGGGAGTACCATTGGGGTAGCCTAGTTGGTCCTGAGAGCTTTTACAGAGGAAACCACGTGGGTTCAGAGTGGCGTAGAACTGGAGGTTGTACCTGCAGTTGCAGGCCTGCGTTCGTGTTCTATCGCCCAAGGCTGGTGGTGATCGGTCTATCCTGCGTTTTGGCTGGAAGGGGGTTGTGTTGGACTTGTCCCTTTTTGAAGGGTCATCCCTAAACTTGCTGCCTTTCTCCTAGCTTTTTTTGTGACATGGTGTTGGTGGTTTTAGGACTCTGGGCACTTTAGCACTGCTGTTCAGTGTAAAGTGTGTGTACTCTCTGGGTTACATATGGTAAGACTGGTCTACACCTGTTTGGCCTATTTAATTTACCTGTCAGTCCTTTGTAAAGCGGTGTCTCATATGCGCAGGGCTGGTAAATTAAATACTACTGGGGGGCAGGAGCCGCGCCAGCGACCAAGATGGCCGCTTGAGCATCAGCTCCGCCGGCCCCTACCTCCTGACTAACTATCCGGCACAATATCCTGAACCCCGTCCCCACAGACGGGTGGGGGACCAGTACCTGAGCCGCCAGGTGAAATTTCGGCTCGTTTGGCTGTTTCGGTGCCTGGCTATCCTCGTCGGCAAGATTTGGGCCTGTGGTCTCGGAGCCCGGGACCCCTGGTTTGGTGCCATCCGGGGTGCAGTGCAACAACATCGGCATCCGGGAGCGGAAGTGGCCGGTCGGATCTTACTTTGTCACCTCCGGGTTGTGGACGAGACGTCTCGGGCCTCTTTCTTCAGGTCTTAGGTCAATCATTGCAGGACCCGCCTCCACTCAACTGAGGAGTGGTGGATTTCTCCTGCCTTTGCGGTCGAGATGGCGTCGAGGGATTTTGAGAAGCCTCCGCCGAGATCTTATAAATCCGTCCGGCAGATCCAGTCTAATCGTATAGATAAATACGCCGTTTCCAAGGGGTCACCAGTGGATGCGAAACGAACCCTGTCCGGGGGTGCAGAGGGAGGCCCGGACGTTGAGGACCCCACCATGAAGGACTTAATGGTGGCCATCGCTGGGGTTCAATCTTCCTTGGGCAAGATGGACACAAAACTGGACACGGTCACTATTGAGGTGGGTCTCATCAGGGCTGACCTCACCAAAACTACTGAGAAGGTCAAGAACCTTGAGATCAAGACGGGGAGTCTCCTCGAGGATGTCTCGGAGCTCCAGAAGGCAGTGCATGATCTTCAGGCGGCCCGCGTCAAATTCGATGGGAAGCTCAATGAGTACGAGGGTCGGGCTCGCCGTAACAACGTCCGAATCCTGGGGGTTCCGGAGCGTTCAGAGGAGGCAACTTCGGACCTCTTCATTGAGGACCTTATCCTACAACATCTCAAGCCTAAGGGCCTCAGCAATTTCTTCACCGTGGAAAGGGCACACAGGATCCCCGGCGGCCGCCCGAAGGTTGGGGCGCCTCCGCGTCCCATCATTGCCCGGGTACTAAATTTTCGGGACCGGGACGCTATCCTGCAAACAGCACGGTCCACGGGCCCGTTGGCCTACGAGAACGCTTCGTTGCTCTTTTTTCCGGATTTTACGCAACTGGTCCAGAGACAACGGCAAGGGTTTCTGTCTATCAAACGGCGACTGAGGGACCGTGACATTAAGTTAAGTACTCTATGATGTATCCGGCTCGTTTGAGGATTGAACGCGACGAAAAGGCTTGTTTTTTTGACAATCCTGAAATGGCTGCGGACTGGCAGGATCGAATTGTGGGGTCGGAGCAGGAGGATGGGCCCGATCGGATAATGAGGAACAGTAACCTGTTTCAAACTGTAGCATTGGCGCATAAGGGTCTGGTGGGGGTTATCCCCTTTATTTTTTCCCCCCTCTGGTCCATTTTTGTTTAAGACTCTTTTTTCTTTTTGTGCTTTTACCGAATGGGGGAACAGTGGTTGGTCTGGGATGGTGGGGGTGGGTGGCCTGTTGTAAGGTCCTCCTCCGTTTTTCTAGTTTTAGATACCTGTAGTTAGTTGGGGGCGACAGGCACACTGCGAGTTAGGGATGTGGATTGGCTGCATGCAGGGGTGCAGGGTGGGGGTCTGTGGGTCTGGGTGTTGGGGTTTTTTGTGTTCTGTTTGGTTTGATTTGTCTGACCGGAGATTGATGTGGGTGCTCGTGGATCTCCTGTGCTCTTAGATGATGTATGGCTTCCGTTAGATAGGGACTGGGGTTCTCCGTACTCAGCTGGAATGTGAATGGTTTGGGTGATAAGATAAAGCAAACCATGGTGAGTCAGCTTATTAGGCGACACATGCCAGACGTTGTATTGTTGCAGGAGACGCATCTCATGGGGAGGCGCTGTATGGCTTTGCACAGGGGCGGTTACAAACTTGTTGCACATGCTGGCTTCACGTCTGGCTCTAGGGGTGTGGGCATCTTAGTTAGGAACTCCTTCCCCCTTGCGGTCCGTTCGACCTGGTCTGATAATCGCGGCCGTTATGTAGCCATATCGGGTCTATGGGAGGGCAGGATTGTCACAGGTTGACACGTTTCGTGATTTAGGCCGAATGATTTTAACTTTGCCCGTCGGCACTACGGTGCTGGGTGGGGTTTTTAATGCAGTTATGGATGGGGAGCAGGACAGGCGCCCATCCCGTGTGTTGTTGTCCTCTCGGAGGTGGTTGCCTGACTTTATTGCTGCGTCAGGGCTGGTAGACTGTAGGCGTCTCAGACACCCGCGCGCTACTGAGTACACCCATGCCTCAGCGGCGCATCACTCCCTTTCACGGATTGATCATGTGTTGTTGCCAGCGGCGCAGGCGGCCATCGTTCGGGACATAGCTCATTTGGCGCGGGGGGTCTCCGACCTCTCGCCGATCTTGCTTCGGCTGTGTGTGGGGCAGGGCGATGTGGGCAGAATAGCCCCCATAAATGCGTGGCGTCTGAAAGACCCTTGGTTAAAAAAGAGTTGTTATTTCCGTGAGAATGAGGGATCGGTTGCCTCGAGGTGCTCCCTTTGGGAGGCGTATAAGACAGTCGTGAGAGGGAGGTCCTCTCCCTTGTATCTGTGCAGAAGAAGAAGAAGAGGGCGGAGTTGGATAGAGTTGAGGCGGAGCTCTTGGCCTTGGAAACTGCTGTTTCTTCCGGGGGGACCCCGGGGCGAGTCATCGCCTCGGGCTGCTCCGGGATGAATATAGGACTCTGACACGTGACAGTGCTAAGGCACAACACGCCAACACACAGAATAGGATTTATGAGCACGGGGACAAGGCAGGGAAGTTGATCGCTTGGCTGGAGAAGGGTGACTGGGGGTCTCGCTTGGTGCCGGAGCTGAATATCGCGGGCTCGGGGGCCACGCCAGACCCCCAGTTGATTGTTGATGAATTTGCTAGATACTATGAGGCGGTGTATACCTCGGCCGGAACTTTTACTGAGGTGAATAACGCCGAAATGATGCGGGATATACTGATGCTTGCCCTGTCGGACGATCATAGGGAACTATTGGACTCCACTCCTACGAATGATGAGGTGGCGATGGCCATTAGGGGGGTCCATTCTGGTAATGGTAATGGACTCCCCATTGAATTGTTTAAGCCTCATGCCAACCGGTTGGCCCCGTATTTGAAGGACATGTACATTGAAAGCCGCGACCGTGGGGTGTTGCCCTACGATCAGCGTGTCGCCAATATCGTGGTCATTTACAAGGAGGGCAAGCCTCGCTTGGAGTGTTCTTCGTATCGCCCAATTTCTTTGTTGAACGTGGAACCTAAGGTTTTGGCCAAATTGTTAGCCACCCGACTGGTGAAGGTCATATCGACTTTGATCCATCCGGATCAGTCCGGCTTTATGCCACAGCGCAACACCGCACTGAATCTTCGTCGGCTACATGGTGTGGTGGCGGGTGCGTCTCGCATTCACGAGCCGGCTGTATTATTGTCTCTAGACGCAACTATGGCCTTCGATCGGGTGGAGTGGCCCTATCTTTTCGCGGTTTTGACAAAGTTGGTGTTTGGCCTGGTGTTCATCGATTGGGTACGTCTTCTATATTCTGCCCCCTTATCTTGCGTCGTTGTGAATAACCATAGGTCTTGCGATTTTTCTCTTGGTCGGGGAACTCGTCAGGGCTGCCCCCTCTCGCCTCTTTTGTTTGCCTTGGCCCTGGAGCCGCTCGCGGCCTGGGTGCGGTGGAAACGGTCGATCAGGGGGCTGCGTTGGACTTCGGAGTGGGAGGACAAGATCTCGCTTTATGCTGACGATATCCTGTTGTACTTGACCTCCCCTCGTAGCTTCCTTATTGTCTTTATGGATGTTCTTGCTATCTTCGGGAGGTACTCGGGCTTCGCGATTAACTGGGCGAAATCGGTCCTTTTCGTTTTGAGTGGAGATTCCCCTAGGGTGCCAGGGAACTGCCCCGTGAAAATAGAACCGGTCGGTTTTCGCTACCTGGGGATTCATATCTCTAAGGATCCTAAGGTGCCCTTTCGACTGAACTTGTTGCCCCCCTTGGCCAGACTTCGCGCTGATGTTGAGAGATGGAAGACGCTACCGCTCTCTCTGTTGGGCAGATCTGTCCTTTTTAAGATGATGGCTCTCCCGTGCTTTCTTTACGCTCTACAGAATTCCTTTGACCCTTTGCCCCCGTCGTATTTTAACGAGGTTGAGTCCTTGCAGCGTAGCCTCCTGTGGGAGGGGAGGCCGCGTATCGCATTATCGAAATTTATGCTGACTTGGTATGACGGGGGCATCAGTCTGCCCAATATCCGTAAGTATTATTGGGCTTCCCAGTTGGCCCCTATCAATCATGCTATTGATGGTTCACCAGTTGATCCGGGGTATGCGATGGACCGCGGTCAGGTGCCGGGGGGCGAGTACACTCGTGTGCTATATGCGAGGCGTGGTCATTCCCCGTTGGTGGGGCCCCCTTGAGCTCTACTAAAGTGTGGCATGAGGCCAACAGGGACCTTAAATGGTCTGGGCGCCTGACACTGGCTACTCCGTTGTGGAGCTCTGAGAAATTGGGGATGCTTTGGAAAACGAACGGGTTTGACCTGTGGGACTTGATTGGTATAACTCAGGTGCATGATGTGTGGGGTAAGGGCAGGATGTTGACGTTTGAGGAACTGCAGGCCAAGTATCAGCTGAACGAGACGGATCGGTTTCGATACCTACAGATTAGCCATGCCTTGAGGGCCGTGATCCCCAGAGGTGAGACGCCACAGGTGGCCTCCCCATTGGAGGATCGTTTGCTGGATGGCCTTGTCCCCACTAGGACGATCTCTTTAACGTATAGCAAACTGATTAACCACACTGAGGACCCCTTGGTGCAATTACGCGAACAATGGGTGGCTGATGGATTTGTGCTTGAAGAGGAGGATTGGAGGGAGGCGGTATCGTCCCCCAGGGAAGTGGCGGTCCCCATGAGGCTCCGTTTGGTTCAGCTAAGGATTCTGCACCGTTCTTATATCACTGGTCCGAGATTGCAGAAGATGGGTTTGGCCAGGTCTGCCGATTGTCGAAGGGGGTGCGGCCTGCCTGGGACGTTCCTGCACATTTTGTGGGAGTGTGAGAGGGTCCGTGATTTCTGGACCAAGATACATTCAAAAATGAGTGAAGTGTGGGGAGTGAGGGTCGAGATGGAAGCGAGAAGATGTTTGTTGAATGTGTGGAGCCTACGGACCTGCCAAGCCATGGTAAGATCTGGGTGGCTCTCGCTTGTGCAGTTGCCAAGCGTAATATCGCACGGCTTTGGGGTGCTTCTCGGGCGCCCAGGATCGGGCCCTGGATGGAGGACCTCGACTGGTGTATGTTTCGTGAGAAGTCTTTGTATGTGTCCAGGGGGCGTCCCCGCAAATGGGTCAAGATCTGGGGACCCTGGAATGCCTATCGAGGCGACATCTGTGCACCGCCGGAATTAGATCCCGTTAGTGAGGAACAGGAGGACACCTAGTTCTGTTCTCTTTCTTTTTAATTGATTGCTTTTGCTTTGGAAGACCGCATCTGAATATGTGTAACAATGGTCACCCAATGTACTCTGGTCGATGTTTGTGTATGTATTGTTGGTTTCTTTTGTCAATAAAAAGAATTTTAAAAAAAATACTACTGGGGGCTTGCAGCGCTGGTTGCGCCACCCACCAAAGTAGCCTTGCAAAACCTATCTCAGGCCTCTGCCATTGCAGGGCCTGTGCACGCAGTGTTACTGCCGCTGTGACGTGGCATCTAAAGTATGTGCCATGTCAGTGACCCCCCTTTTATTGCATATCAGTCACCCCTATGGTAGGCCCTAGCTAGCCCTATGGGCAGGGTGCATTGTAGGTAAAAGATAGGACATGTACCTTAAGTGTGTGACATGTCCTGGTAGTGACAAACAGCCATTTTGGTTTCTCACTACTGTGAGGCTGCCCTCCCATATGAATGCATTGGGGATTCCCTGATAAGTGTTTCGGTGGTAATTCCTGATATGAGAGAAGCAGCATAGTCAAGTTTGGTATGTTTGAAATAGTAATAATGAATTCTATGCAATGGTGTGCGCAGGTTTATTATGACTATTTTTGAAATGCCACTTTTAGAAGTTGGCATTTCTGTGTGCTATGTGTCTGCCTACCTGATGTGAATTGCATGACTGGCATTTGAGTGACAGGGGCTGGTGAGGTGTGTGTGGCTCCAGGAGGGGCAGGGTGAGTCAGCCCTAGGTTGAATGGGACATCTGAATTTGGAGTAGTGGGAGGAGAAGTCCCTGAATAAGATTGTGCCTGCCCTAGTGAATGTTGGCTCCGCCCCCTTGTGGTATGTCTGTTGACGAGCCCCCACCAAACAATGGAGAAGAGGAGCCCTGTCAACAGAGTGCTCCAAATCCTCCTGAACCAGTTGCATCTGGTTCCCCCAAGCCCTGTGTTGGCGCAGACGAAGGAAATGTTAGTATAAATGTAGGGGCTGTGACCCCATGTAGGTGTGCTGTTGCTGGACCTTTGGGGGCTTGCTGCTGCTGGGGCCCCAGAGGAACCACCATGGGGGCTAAACTCCCTGCTGGAGGGCCCTGTGTGCTGGCCTCCCTGGGCCCAGCTATGCCCCTTGAACCTTAAGGACTTGTTATTCCTGCCTGCCGGATTCCTTGAGGGACCTGGCGCCTTGTGGAACGCTTCTGTTTCTAATTTTCAGCACTGGGCTGCAACCTGAAGATTCCCCTACCTAGCATGAGGAGCGGGTGCCCACCCCACGTTGTTGGGGAAGGAGCGGGAGCCCACTCCCGTTTTGCCAGAGTAACGGAAGTCCACCCTGCAGTTTTGTGGGTATCGATGGGAGCCCACCCCACATTGTGGTGCTGAGCAGGAGCCTACCCCGCTAATGTGAGTATTTTATCAGCGGGTGCCCACCCCGCATTATGGTACCTTTAGCGGGTGCCCACCCTGCATTGATGATTTAACTGGCGAGCGGGTGCCCAATCCGCCTTGCCGCGAAGAGGAGAAGTGGCTGCCGGCCCGACCAGGAAGCCAGGCGGCCTTGCCTGACTCTAGGCAGGGCCACTGACGGAAGTGGCCACAGCTGCCAATCACAGCGCGACAAAGACCCGGAAGCCGGAAGGGAGGAGAGGTGCTGCGGTGGACTAGCGGGGCTCCGGTGGTGAGGAGAGAGCCCTGCGTACTTGGAGAGAAGCTGTGGTAACAGCCTACTGTGTGCGGAGCTCCTGGAGAGAGCCCCGTGTGCTGCCGATGCCGCTGAGCCTGCCCTCGAGAGCCAAGGAGAGAAGCAGAGTACCGTGACAGCCCCGGTGAGTGGGGCTTCACTGGACCTAGTTGTGGGTGCCTCCCCCCTGCCAAAGGGAGCACCTGAAGAGTTGGCCTGATTTCCTTTGGGGACCATTGCTTGACAGAGTCCCAGAGTGGGGCTCACAAGGCACAGAGAGTGCCAGTGTTCCTTTCCCTTTTTAATTGTTGTCACAGCTGCCCCGCCCGACAGTGGGCAGTTGCAACGTTGGGGCCATTTATTTTTTACAGAGTGGGGCTACCATTTGTGCTCCGTGGTGACAGTATTTTTTCTCAGCTGCACCGCCAGTCAGCGGGCAGCTGCAGCGTTCGGAGCATTTGCTTGATTGGAGCCCCAGAGCAGGACTCACAAGGCACAACGGTGCCAGTGCTTGTTTCTTCAGCTGCACCGCAAGCGCATGGGCAGCTGCAATATTTGGGGGCCAGTTCTTTGAGGAAGGGGTGAATTGCACCCCATGCCTCAGTGCATTGTGCACTTTTTGGTTCGCTGCTTTGGCAGCCAGAGGTCCTGTAGACGGTTCTGTAGGAGCCCTGACTTTCTGGACATAGGGCATTTGAGCCCCGGGGTAAGGCTAATTGGCCTGGGGGCAGGTGGTTCCTTTGTGTACCAGGACGGCGCAAGGAAAGGCCCTAGGGTAAGGTGATGTGTACACCTGGTCAGTGTACTGTGATGCACTGCGATTTTATTACATATTATGCTTTATGCCTAATGTAATTGCATAACATGCTTTATGCCTAATGTGATTGCGTAATGTGATTTATGCTGGTGATGCCTATGACGTAATGTGTTTATGTTTAGGATGTTTATGCATAGTATGTTTATGCTTGTGGGGCCTAGTGCGTAATGTGTTTATGCTAATGTGGTTTGGGCCTAATGTGATACATTGCCTAATGCCATGCTATGATATTTTGGGATTGTGCCTAAGGCTAATGTGATATAGTACTGAGGTCATTACTGTACCAGTCGTTACTGGTAGTGTTTTATTTTTCCTACTTGTGCTTCTAATGATTCTGACGTGGCCCGATTGGCCTGGACCTGTGAATATTGCCTAGTGCCAGTTGGCACAGTGTAAATGTGTGATTTTGTTTCTAATGCGTTTATGATAATAGAAAGGCTATTTTTTAAATAACCTTGTGTGGAATTTCCTTTGTGATGTGCCTAGTGTGTTGCTGCTGTATGTGTGTGTTGTGCAAACGCTTTACACATTGCCTCTGAGATAAGCCTGACTGCTCGTGCCAAGCTACCAAGGGGGTGAGCAAAGTTATCATCAGTGTGTAACTCCCTTGCCCTGACTAGAGTGGTGGTTTCTGCCTGGCTTAGGCGCAAGCCCTACCCAACCAGAAATCCCATTTCTAACAGGATGTAATGCACATATGGTAACTAATGAACCTGCGGACACTGTCTTGCTCTCCACAAATTCCTCTAGGTTGCCTCTGCACAGTTACTGTCCCTACCAGTCCTCGGTGCATGTGGAGGGTGAAGGATTTCATAGTTCTGCACATTTCCTATTATCTTTACCACCTTTCTCCTTTTCTTCACTTAATTTCCTCATTTCTTCCTCCAATACTCCAGTAGAATATCATTTCTTTGCCACAGGCCAGGTGGCACTTTTCTATTTGGGTTTAATTGAACAACAGGCTCGTAGCCCAGAATACAGATTCCACCAATTCCCTTGTCCCATGTCACTTTCAAGTGTCATATCACTAAGCAAGCATAGGGATGGTAATTTATTGGTCAGGAAAATGAACAAAGCAGCTCTTGTTATTGTAAATGATAGTAACATGCACACTGACAAGATACAGCTGGGATGGTCTGTGGAGGGAGCTTCCCCATTCATATGAAGATACTGGCAATGGAACAGTGGCAAAGTCAAAGCAACAACTGTTTTCCAATGCGCAAACTGCAAAACTATGCAAATAGAATATACACAAACAGTATCAAGCAACCTTATATGGGTTCAGAGTATCAGCAAAGAGCAGCACTCATTTAACTGACTCTACCATCATTGTAGTATGTTCAGTGATTCGGTTAACAAACAAAATAAATCAACTGAAAATGAAATCCACGCTAACCTAAAGCCACTAGAGGAAGGGCTTAGGTGGCATTAACTGCACTCTTCCTTTGGATGCATTTGGCAATATTGCTCCCAACTACATCTATCTACAACTACATCCCCTCAACATGCACAGCTTTGCTGTAATATTAAGCTGTTTTTGTAAAGCACACAAACACAACCAGAACGGCTCCAGAGGCTGACACCATCATGCCCAGGAATCTTGTGAATGCTCAGTAATATATTTAATGATTGAAGGGTCGATCTCCAACCTTACAAAGAGGCATATTCCTCTTTCTATGTGTGCTGCAAGAATGAATCGAAAGTGGAAGTAACAATTAGAAAGAAAGCTATTTGTCCTCATTATGTCTCTGTCATGTAGAAGTACCATTTTGGTGCTAACCAAGGTTTACAAGTCTTTATAAATTTGGGTTTGTGTCAAAATACATGGGTGAATGCACGGTAACGCCCATGCTCGATCCACGTAACTCCCACCTGTTACAAAGTAACGCAAAGCAGTGTTATGTTGCATTACTTTGTATTCAGTAAATCAAGCAAAAACACACAAAGTGGCTTTGTGTGGCTTCGTTAATGCCAAAAATGATTTTACATTGAGGCCGCACCACAAAAAGTGATGCAAACCCAATGCAAAGTCATAGTAAATCTTGGCCACAGGCTCTATTGGACCGTTGACTTTAACATACTCTGATGGAGTATGTCCTAAAAAGTGTTAAATCAGGCTCCCCCCGGGATTTGCTGCCTATTTCTATACTACAAAAAATGAATCCGTCCATTTTAGCTCAGATTAAAGAACTTCTCAGTGCTTCTCTACGTGAAGCTGGGATTCCTCCCGAATGGAAGCATGCTATGGTCCTTCCTCTGTTAAAAAAGCCTAATGCTGATCCTGCTCAACTATCCAATTTTCGGCCTATTTCCCTACTCCCGTTTTTTTCCAAGTTATTGGAGAAACATGTGAATTTACAACTAACCCACTATGTGGAATCCCATAAACTCTTACACCCATCTCAATCAGGGCTTAGAGAAGGCTACTTTACTGAAACCACACTTTTGGGAGTGAGTGAAATGCTGCGCAGCCACTTGGATGATGGTGACACCGTGGTGCTCATACTGTTAGATCTGAGCGCCGCTTTTGACACGGTGTCCCACACTGTGCTTTTGCAAACACTCGGATCCATTGGCGTGCCGGGTGCTGCCTTGGAGTGGATTGCTAACTTTTTGTCCAGTCGCACTTTCCAGGTTTCACTTTCAGGGGCAGCCTTCAAAGTTCATGCCTCACCCTATGGAGTGCCTCAGGGCTCGATTCTCAGCCCATTGTTATTCAACATTTACGTGAAACCACTGGCCAAGATTGCAGAGGAGGCAGGGCTGTCAATTTATTCTTATGCTGACGACACACAAATAATTTTCTCCCTTTCTGCTAAAGAAGCCTTCGGTCCCTCATATCTCCAGTTAGGCTTGAGTAATATCATGCAGTGGATGCTAAACAACTCTCTTAAGCTTAATGGAGAAAAGACCGAGGTGCTTATTTTAGGGAAAAATAAAGAACTCTGGGGCCCCCAACATTGGCCTCCTGAGCTGGGTGTCACCCCTCGGCCTACTAAACAAGCCCGCAATCTAGGTTTTATAATCGATGATCAGCTTTCTATGAGGCCGCAAGCCATCAAAGTCTCTGCTACTTGTTTCGCCATCCTTAGATGGCTCAAATTTCTTTCATGGATGCTGCCTGAATCGACTAAAAGAACTGTCATCCAGGCTCTGATTACTTCGTGCCTGGATTATGGCAACATCCTGTTTCTTGGAGCTAACAAGGAAGTAATTCATAAACTTCAAGTTGTTCAAAAAGTGCTGCTCGGCTGCTCTGCCGAATTCCAAAGTTTTCTTCGGTGTCCAGCTCTCTACGTGACCTCCATTGGTTGAAAGTGGAGAATCATATTAAATCCAAGACCTTAACCTATATGCATAAGATCAAAATGGGTAAAGCTCCTCAATATCTGAAATCTGTTGTCCAACTGTATGTTCCTCCTCACTGTCTTCGGTCTGCTAGTCAGACTAAATTTGCGGTTCTTAGATACAGACTTTCTAGAATGGGCGGTCGGTCTTTTTCTCATTTAGGACCTATCTTGTGGAACTCTCTTCCTCTGACTTTAAGAAATGAGCCCAATTTTGTGCACTTTCGTGGGATGCTGAAGACCTGCTCTTTAATCAATAGATCCTCTCCCATATTTGTTTGACCTATGCAGGCGGCACCGGGAAACCCTTGGGTAGCTGAGCGCCTTATAAATTAAAAAAATAAATAAATAAAATAAATGAAAGCCACACATTCACCACTGGGAATGATGGATTTTAACATTTTTCACAGAGTATATCATGTCTAGTTTTGAAAATGGTCTTACGTCATTTCCGCTCCCTGCGAAGGACCGAGAGAGCATCGAGAAAGAGAGACCCCAGGAGAAAAGAGCATTGCGAAATGAAATAAGAAAACAAAGGTAACGCAAGTTCAAAAGAGAAGTACAAACTCTAGAATTGCAGAGTTCCTCTGCTCTCCCGTGTCTTCCGGAATCAGTTTCGGTTATACAGAAGGAATAAAATCCGAGGAAGCCTGGCAAAAAACAGTGGAACAAGCGCCATGCTGCGTCATTGTTGATACGTAGATAAGACGTCCTATCAAAACAAAGCAGAGCCCTGAAGAAGACCTTTAAAAACCCGGAGTGTTTGGTCCCACATAGATAAGGTTGAAACGCGTTGGCAGAGAACAGATAGAGGCTTGTAGGAAGCTAAGAGAAAGAAACACTGACCCCATTAGGTTAGCCGAGTGGAAACTTCTATGTCCTTTCTCAACAACTTGTATAACAAAATCTCCAACCCTATACAGGACCTTGCGATTAGGATATTCTGAGGACTTATCTTGTTTTGGTCACAGTAAAACATCATTGAAAAACATAGGACTCCAAAAAATTAATTCACTATGTGTCAAAAAGATTGGTAGCAAATTGTAAATGTTGAGTTAGTCGTGTTAAATATCGTGGAAAAATATTTTTTGTCCAATCAATTGTGGTGTATGTTTAAATGTAATAATGGTGTATATGTTGTACATATAAGTGTATTTGTATATAACTGTTTTCCATGTATTGAAAATATTAGATGTATGAAACGCCAAACAAAAAAAGGTTTGAAGTAAATAACCAAACTTATTTGTTGCCCAAAGTCAATAAAAAGGACTGTTTGAGGCTTAAAAGACTAGTGTGATCGATGGTATTCAGAGGTACTCTTGTCTATGAATGTACTAGTTTTGAAAATGCTCATCTAGGGCCTAAATAACGTACAAATGAGCAAATGTAAGGTATAGAGACGCAAGCCTAAAATTGTTTTAGGTTAGTTATGTTTGGGAGATTCACAAAAGTCCCAAAATGTACGCATGTCAATGTATGAAAATGAAGCGGTTTCCAGTATTAAGCATTTTCCTGCTTTTTCTCCCCAGGGATAATATTTTCCCCTAAACACATGGAGATGTTTGGGACACTTTCCCATTCTACTTTCACATTTACTATGCATACGCATAGGTGTTCAGTTTACATTGGGGACAAACACTGTGTATGTTTGTGAGTACCCAAAAGTTACATATCTATGGGTTCTCTCAACGATCCCAGCAGACTCCTCCTTGGCCCTGCCATTGGGAGTACAATTTTCTGCCCCCTTGCGTAAAATCACAACTATGAAAAATCCACCCTTCTGACTGACTTTCCACAGTACTAAGTGGCGTCGCCACCTGTAAATATCTACCGACTGAGAATCATGGTTTGCCATCTTGACAAGACACTTTTTGAGCATGCAAGATTTACTTAGGTTCACAAAATGTATTGTGGGTCTGGCCCTCACTGATTTTACTGAGCACATCCATATTCTATACAACCTATTCACAAGAGAATGTTTTAACCTTTGTAGTCAACAACAGAACAGAGTAAATATTGTTAAAAGCTATGGGGCATATTACCAACAACTAGCGATAATTATCGCTATGTTGGCTTAGCGGCTATAATTTTATCGCCGTGTAGCGACAATTTTTATCGCTTAGGAGCCTTGATATTAGCAAGGTTTATCTCCTAAGCGATAAAAATTGGCCGAAATGCATGAATATCGCTGAAAAGTCAGCGATATTCATGCATTACCGAGCAAATGCTCTTAGCCATGTTATCCACCTCCCATTGGATAACATGGCTAAGAACTGCTCAGGGCAGGTGTTAGCTTTTGGAGATATTCGCGCTTAGAGCGAATATCTCCAAAAGTTGGTAATAGGAGATAGCGATGTTAGCGACTGTTTCCAGTCGCTGACATCTTGGCACGCCCACTTTGCATGTCATTAGTGATACATTTCTCTGACATGCAAAGCGGGGCCCAAGATGGTCGCTATTTTATTTATTTTTGAAGCTTATAAAGCGCACGGCTACCTCCGGCGGAGGTGTCCCGGCGCTGAGATTACCCGAATGCCACCCAAAGAAGGTACCAGGAGTAAATCCTACAGAAAGGAAATAAAAAGAAGCAGACACTATTATGACCGATTAGTAAACAGCCAGGTTTTGAGTTTACGTCGGAAGACCGTCTCCGATTCAGTGAACCTAAGATCCAAAGGTAGGCTATTCCAGAGTTTGGCAGCAGTGACGGTGAAAGTTCTGCCGCCACACCTGGAGAGTCTGAATCTTGGGACGATCAGTAAGCGAAGGCTGTTAGATCTGAGGTGTCTAACTGAGGATGAAATTTTAAGGCGTTTACTCAGGTAAGACGGGCCTATTCCATGAATAGCACGAAATGCCAAGGTCAAGATCTTAAAATCAATACGCCGAGCTATAGGGAGCCAGTGAAGCTCATCTCTATACGCTCTGACTGAGGTGCGAGCAGGGATATTGCCAATAAGCCGAGCCGCGGCGTTTTGGACAGTCTGCAGGCGATCAATCAAATACTGGGGGGCACCCGCATACAGACTGTTAGCATAGTCCAAATGTGTGGTGATAAGTGCCTGGACCACCGTTTTGCGGGAAGATTGAGGAAGATACGGGAATATCTTCCTGATCATGCGCAATTTCGCAAAGCAAGCCCCCGCAACCTTGTTGACTTGGGACTTACCAGACAAGGTGTTATCAAATGTGAAGCCTAGGTTGCGGGCAGCCTGAACTGGCTTAGGAGGGGGATCCAGAACAGTGGGCCACCACAGGCTGGCCGGGGGAGGAGATTTCTGACCAAAGAAAAGAACCTCAGTTTTATCGGCATTGAGCGCCAGGTGGTTAGCAGACATCCACGTGCAGATATTGCCAAGGCAGTTTCTAAAATTAGAAAAATGGGAGTCAGAGTGGCCTCTAAATGAGAAGATAAGCTGAGTATCATCAGCATAGGAGACCACCCTGACACCCCAAGATTCTACTACCCTAGCAAGAGGAGCCACGTAGATGTTGAACAATAGAGGGCTGAGGGCGGAGCCCTGAGGCACCCCGCACAGAAGGGGTTTATCCTCTGATTCAAAAGGGTGCAACGTGACCCTCTGGAACCTATTCGACAGAAAGGAATTAATCCAGGCCAGTACTGTGCCACTGATCCCGAGCTGATGTAGACGAGTTGCTAGTATATCATGGGATACAGTGTCAAATGCAGCGGATAGGTCGAGGAGGACCAACATGGCCTCCTCGCCCTTATCCACTGATTCCCTAATAATTTCTGAGACCTCTAGCAACGCAGTCTCGGTGCTGTAACCTGCTCTAAAGCCGGACTGGGACTCGTGTAACAGCTGATTAGATGCCAGATACTGGGCCAACTGAGTCTGTACCACTTTCTCCAAGACTTTAGCAGGTTTAGGCAGAAGTGAAATGGGCCGGTAGTTGGTGAATTGTAAGGGGTCAGCACCGGGTTTTTTTAGAATAGGGATTAGCCTGGCCTGTTTCCAATCCGAGGGAAATTGACCACGAGACAAAGAAGAGTTCCAAATCGTAAGGAGAGGTTTAACCAGAATAGGGGCAAGATTGCCCATGATTTTGGCAGGGACGGGGTCCAAAGGAGAACCGGACTTCACTTTAGATAGCAAGGACAAAGCTTGTTCGGGGGTGAGCTCATCAAAATGGTTAAATGAGCTATGACTAGGACATGTTATATCAGGGGGGTGGCAGGGTACAGCAGTAACAAAAGAAGAGGAGAGTTTAGTAATTTTGTCCTGAAAAAAATCCGAAAGTCCGTTGCAAAGATCTTGCGTTGGAATACATTGGGTTTTCGTGGCAGGGGGATTGACAAAGTCTTTCACGATAGTGAAGAGAGTTTTAGAAGAATTCTGTGCCTGATGGATAAGGTTGGAGAAATAAGCTCTCATCGTAGAGCGTTTCAGTTTATGGAATTTATTCCGGGCAGATTTATAGGCCAGTTTAGCAAGAGGGTCATAATTTTTTCTCCATTTGCGTTCCAGTTGTTTACATAAGCTCTTCTCCTCACGAAACAAAGAAGAAAACCAGGGAGAAGAGGGACGAGATCTGGAAGAACACAACGGAACAACAGGGGCAACGGAATCAAGGCCCGAAGAAAGGGCCGAATTAAATCTTGCAGTTTCTTTATCAAGGTCTTCTAGATGGTTAATTTGAAACTGAAGATGAGGTTCTCCTACTAGCTGTCGCTAACTGGTGTTAGCGACAGCTAGGTAATAGGGAGATAATTTTATCTCCTCTTTCTTGGCTTTTAAAGCCAAAAAAGCAGAGATAAATCCCTTGATAATATGCCCCTATATTTTCTTACATGGTCGCTGCCACAGAGCCACCCACCTATTTCAGTTTCTACTGCTCATACTTTTCTTGCTCATTCATCTGTCTGGGATGAAGGGTAATCAATTTCCAACAATTTCCTCTCTCTCCTTTCGCTGTTGCAGTATTTTATTTATAGTGCAGACTAAATCTCCAGGGCATGTTTAAGGATCCTTGAAAGATATTGTCATTCGGAGCAGAGCAATGTTGCCACAATCGTTTCAATCATATTATTTCAAGTTTTTCACACCTGCTCCCGAATGAATGTGGTCTCCTCCAGTATGCCATCCACGTATAACCTCGAGTAATTGGAAACCTCATTGTGGCAAAACTATGCATCGCAGTCCAGTCCAAATCAACATTATTCGGTTATGGTAAATAGACCATAAGAGCATATAAAAAAAGTAAACCATACAATAAATCATAACAATTTGAAACAGCGCCTCCCCCCCCTCCCCCGTGGAATTATGTTACACTAAGAATAGAGTCCAGATGAATCAATTCCAAATTCAATGCTGCATAAATAAGACATAAAATACTATCAATACATAGATTAAAAAGACAGTTCTACCGGAAGACTAGATTATAATTGGTAACAGCACATTTAAATGTTATTCTTATATATACGATTTCCTTGTCTTAAGCACCAGCCACACAAAAGTCATAAACAGTAAGAGCAATCTCCTCGGTTGCCAAGGACTGTAAAAGATGTAAGGCATCAATGCATAAGGCAACGATGCAGGGAGTGACGGGTTAAAAAATATTTTAAACCTTGGATCAATAAGTGGCATCAAAATTGCAAAAAACATAACATGTAAAGTGCTTTGGACTGACCCCTCATCACGCAGACAAGGCACTAAGGGGCAGATTTACAAGCCCCTTGCGCCACTTTTATGTCACTTTTCCCATGTTAAAAGTGACACAAAAGTGGCGCAAGGGGCTTGTAAATCTGTCCCTAAATACCGCGACCAATCATTACTCTGGGGAAATGTGCCTAATCTATGAAATAGGTTAAGGTGAATAAAGTGCATAAAGTTCTGTGCGTCAAATTTTTTAAAATATTGCATGTGCCTGGAGGCTTCAAGGTGCAAATATTGGGTAACTGAAGGGAGTGCAGACACCTTGGCCCATCTTTCTTCCTCCCAGAACATGTAACATGTATCCCTCTTTGTCTTCTTGGGTATAATGGACAGGGATTGCAAGTGTGCTTCAAAAAAGTCCTGCCTGCCCAGGGCCAGTGTCAAGTATTTTATTTATTTATTTATTTAATGCGATGTTATATAGTGCGAACATTACCCGAAGGTGTCAGAGAGCTTTACAAAAGAGCCAGTTGCGTTACATAAGGACTTTGAATTACATGATTACATAAGCGATACAAACAGGAAACATTTTCAAATGTACAAGTTGTACAATTTGGAAAGTCACACAATGAAGAGATACACACAGAAAAAAAATTGCAAATGTACAAGTTGTAAACTCACTCAAGGAGGAGATACAAACGGATAAACTCTAAACTCATAGGAATGCTAGTAAGTACAAAGGTCTACTACATATACTAGTGGTTAGAGTTATACATAAATATATATACAAATAGTAAATTTACTCATGATTACATTTTACCAGCGATTAGGCTTGGACAATTAAATATTACATATTTACAGAGTGAATGGAGGAATAAAACATCAAAAAGGGTAGAGAGAGGTGGGGGGAGAAGAGTCGAAGGCTGAGATTGGCGAGAGGAGAGAGGGGGACCTAAGGGGAGAAAGAGATAAGGCAGTCCTAACATCTCTCAACCATGGGATATCTAAAGACCATGAGAGAGGCAGGCGGTCCTTGATTAACAATCTGTTTAGGGAAAGAGGCTCATTCACCCAGATCCTGTGCACAATAACAAAGAGAGAGTCCTTAACTCATCCTCAAGTTGCATAAGTCCTAGTTCCCTTTGTGAGTTGAGTGAGGAAATGGACAGTGGTCAACCCCATAGGCGTAGTGTAAATTTGTTTTCAGTGATCTGTAATGGCATTAATGCCTGGCAACCGCACACCCCTACACTGTAGGTAGCCAAACCGATACATTTAGAGTGATAAATGGCTAGCTAAGAGTGATCATTTACCCAGTTTTGCAGCAAACAAGAAAACTGCATCAATTCTCCTCGCAAACTGGTTGTTTCTGTTATCTATCTACGGGCCCCAGGACCCTCTCCAATAAAAGGTTACCCCTAAATAGTTAAAGTTAACCACATTTTTGACAAGGGCTGCTTGAAGCGTAAAAGCTGGCCTAGGGCCCGTCCTATGATTGCAGGACAGTACGAAGCTCAGATTAGTATTAATCTTCATATCTAGCCCCTCCATAAAGGAGGCAAAGGCATCCAGAAGATGCTGCAGTCGGTGTAGGACCCATGATGACAGCATTGTCTCCATACAATTGGGTTTGTATGGATCCGTTACCGATCTAGTGTATGTTCTTACCCATTAGGATTAAGGGCCAGATGTACGACCATTGGATTTTGCAAATTGCAACAAATAGCGAGTCGCTGTTTGTGAGTCGCAGGAGCGCCTTGACGCCTTCGGGTATATGTTGCGCTATATAAATATTTAAAATAAAATAAATAAATAAATAAATCCAATGTACTATAGAGTCTCAGACACTGTTTGCGAATCCCAATGGGGTCGCAAATTGCATGCCTCATGAATATTAATGAGGCTGTCACAATTAGCGACCCCATGGGGAATGGCTGGCACTCCCAGGGATGGTGGTCTGCTGGGGTCAGCAGACCACCATGTCTGGGAGTGTTTTGTCAAGAAAGCAGTTTAAAAAAAAATGCATCCCGTTTCCTTAAAGGAAAATGGGATGTATCAAAAAATAAAAATAAAATATTTCAGTTTCATTTCTTAAGGGCAGGCAGTGGTCCCTACGACCACTGCCGGGTCTGTAAAAATATTTGTGCATGCATTCCCAAAAAAGAAGAGGTCTCCTGGGGACCCCTTCTGTTTGCAAGTGCCTTACCACCCTTCTGGGAAGGGTGGTAAACTGCAAGTGTTTTGCGACTGCAATTTCTAATTGATTAGCGACTCGCAAAATAGGGTTAGTACATTGGGCTGACCTATTTTGCGGTCGCAAAGGGGCCGAAATTCCCTTTGCGACAGCAAAAAATGGTCATACGTCTGGCCCTAAGCCCCTCTCCAAATTATTTATATACAGGGGGAATTAAAATGGTGCGAGGATGCATCCTTTTCTGACTCCTCTACACACCGTGAATGATTCAGAACATTCCCCACCGGGCCGGAACCTAACAACAGCACTGTGGTTGTAGTAATATTCGCTGATGGTAATAATAACTGCGCTGTCTATACCCAGAACTTCTATTATGCCTCACAGTTTTGAATGAGATACACAATGGAACGCTCTGGACAAGTACATGAAACCCAGGTAAAATTCGCCATGCTTGGCAATTGTGTGGTTCCCAAGGAAGAGACACAGATTCATGCACTAGTCTTCTGTCCCCATCCCTCTCCTAAATCTATACTGGATATCTGTTAAACAACGCTCTCCTCCAACTAGGTTTCCAAATGACATAGCAGGATGCGACCCAGCACCTTCGCAGGTGAATCCAGGAGGGAACTAGGGCGATAACATCTAGGGGACTCCTGATTCCCCTTAAAAATTGGGTCAATAAGAGATGCAGACCAAGAATAAAGCTTCATGATTAAGCACACTGCTCTAAGAATGTTGGCACTGAGAGGTGCCCATAGTTCAAGATTGCTCTAAAAAAGGTCCAGGGGACCCTGTCCGGACCAGGAGCTTTACAGCTTGGGCTGGCCTTCATGGCCATGGTCACTTCTTCCAGCGAGGGGCAGTACTTGGGATGGAAGCCTCCCTCTGGGACAGCAGGTGAAGAGCTAACTTTGCCCGGTCCTTTGGAATAAACTTTCTTGAAAAAAGCTTCCCAATCGTGGCCAGAAATAGCAGAATCAATCAGGGGTGCATCATTCTCTTTAAGAAATGGCTGCAGGGCCGGACTGGGAACCAAAACTGGCCCTGGCAAAGTGCTCGGCCAGCCCCCCTCCTCCCGGGGGGTTGTGGGTGCGACCGCGCTCTTTGCCAGTGCGGTTTTTGGCCAATTTTTTTACAGGGCTGTTTTTGCAGCAACGCAGCAGAAACTGCCCTGTAACAAAAACGCCCCCCAGGGGCCCAAAACCGGCCCCCACACTTGTGGCGCACCGGAGGATTGCCTGGTGCCCGCAACGCCCAGTCCGGGCCTGAATGGCTGATTAATAATAGACCAAAAGGCCTACGTGAAGCTTCCTGGAGCCCCTCCCAGGCTTCTCAGGGTTTCTCAGGGAGCAGTGATCGCTCTTTTACATAACTTCTTGCAGCATGCAACCTCAACAGCTGACCTGGGCTGAGTATGGAGTGAAACCATCAGCTCTTTATGATGCGTCCAACAAAACCTTTGCCCTCCCAGAGCTCACATGGGATGCCTTAAATAGTGTACAAGACACTGCTTCCGAGAGGCTGGTAGAGGCGATTTTAATGCTGACTGCTTCAGCCGCTGCATCTATGCCGACCTCAAACCAGGCAGGACTGCCTTTGACTAACTGAGATGTGAAAATATCAGGATTAACATACTCCCACTTAATACAGGTGCCCTCACTCTTATCAGCAGTGATATCAGTGATTCTCCTGGGGATGCCCATCTGAGCCTGCCAGCTCTAATATTGATTAAAAGACTTTAGGGAAGAGGATCGCTCATGACGAGGTTGTGTGTAGACTGTAACCTTGCTCTGGCAATTAGACTATAGGACAATAAAATGAAATCAATTCAAAATGGTTGTCAATTTCACAAAGGTTTAGCGCTGGGTTAGGGTTTCTATGGAAAAGTAATGCAAAGCTCCGTGAGACTGCTGCTTTCCATTACTGTGCGTCAAGGAGGCGTTACATGGGTGAGACATGTGCATTCCGATGTAACCGCCCCCCATACTTTTTGACGCAAAACCCTATCTACTAACATTAGTAGACAGGGTTTAGCACAAAAAAATATGCAGCTGAAAAGCTGGTGTTATATATATATAAACTTTTTTTTGTTGTCAAATCTGTTTATTGGCAATTTTAGTTTTTAATGTACATTACAGTAAAGAAAATCACAGTGCATTGGACTTTCCCTCATTGGCGGCGCAGCGCTTGGACATACCGGGCACACTACTGCAGGCCTTGCTACTAATAATCAAGGGGTATAAGTCCCGGTGTACAATCAGGAGGAAAAATGTCGTCCCGGCACTAGCCAAGCACACGCTGCCCGGCCATTGCCCCAAGGTTAGTCCATAGTTGTCCGCACGCTGAGTCGTCTTACAGTAGCATAGCTGAGGATGGATCCACCCAGCACCAGGTTTGCACACAAGATTGACTTTTATAAAACAGTGAAAACCAAACAGAAAAGGTAACTGTAAAGAAACCATTGCAGCTAAAGTAAAACACACCGACATCCGCTGCCCCCCAAACAGCCGCCCCCCGCGCGCGCCCATCCACTGATCACAGCTGATCACAGCTGCGCCACACACCAGGAGTGCACGTGCCCCCACTATCAAAGATGGTACTCAAGTATACAATCGAACTGGAGCACATCACGCAGCACACCCCAGCCCGCTGGTGATATCACTCAATCCTCCGCAGCTCCTACACTCTCCCCCCCCTCCCGCTGCAGGACGCCAAGCATACCCTCCCAGCGGGACACCATGGGTTCCCTCCGGAGACCCACCGTTTCCTCCCTGCGTATGGCCATCCATTCCGCCCGGGCCCACGCCTGAAAGGAAGAGGCCCACGCCTGCACACTTGGCGGTTCGCTGGCCTTCCAGCACCTCGTAAGAAGGCGTGTGGCCACCACCAACCCCAGGTCCAAGAAGCGAGAGGACACCTTGTCTTTGGGTGGTCTCTTGAACTGATGTAATATGTATTCCGGCCACTCCAGGGGAATAGTGCGCCCAGTACATTTATGAAGTAACTCAGCATTGGCACCCCAGTAGGAACCCAACCTGGGACAGCTCCATAGGAGGTGGAGAAGCCCCGCATCTAGCTCTCCGCACCTGGAGCAGGACGTGTCCGCACAATGGAAATATCTGTCGATAAGCGCAGGTGTGAGGTAGGCCCTGTGTACTACATATAGCTGTATTTGGCGGAAGCTGTGAGAACTGTGTGTGAAGCGAGTAACACTGAACCACATAGACCATGATGCATGAGGTAATTCAGCTGTGACGTGTCAGCAGGGTGCTCCAAATCGCTTTGACTGTTTAAGATGGCTCCCATGGGCCGTGAGCTGACGAGCTCTGTGAGCACCTGCGTGCTGAGAGTGGCACTAACCCTGAGGAAACTGCGGCAGCACGTCCAGCGACCTATGAACATTTTCCCCACTGATGAAAGAGGAATCTAGAAACATGTGTCTGGGGATACACTTGAAAAGAATACTGGTACTGGCACTGGCCAACAAACTGTGAGAACTGTGTGTGAAGCGAGTAACACTGAATCACATCGACCATGATGCATGAGGTAATTCAGCTGTGACGTGTCAGCAGGGTGCTCCAAATCCCTTTGACCATATTTGGCGGAAGCGTAGGTTTCTGGGGATGCGCACTGGACTTTTAAGTATTCTATCCCATTCCTTGTCAGGCAGTGCCCTGCCCATGTCCTGCTCCCACTTAGTTCTGAGTGAGGTCAAGCTAGCCCCTGTGTGTACCCTCAATGACCCCGCAAACCAGCGCACCAGGTGCCTACCCCTCCCCATGACATGCAGGTATTGCATGGTTAAATGCGTCGCTGGCTCCGATGCCACGTCTCCCCACGTGCCCGACATCTTAGCCACCAGGGAGCGGTGCAGCAGGAACCCCCCAGGAGGAAGCCCGTCTTCCGCTATCAGCGTCTCGTATGACACCAGCGCGCCACCGCGGAAGAGGTCTCCCAGCGTCTGTATGTCTGCTGCTTTCCATTGATTCAGCATGGGTCGCGTGAGAATCCCGTCACCCCCCAAGAAGGCCTCCAAGGGCACCGCTGGCACATATGTGAGCACGCTCCGGGTAAGGTAAAGGGCCCTACGATAGCACTTGTAAGCTACCGCCAGCAGTAGCGGGGCAGGCCGTGCAGGTTCCGCCAGTGGATGGAAAAGCTGGGTGATTCGCTCCAGCGAATACTGCGGCTCCGCTGTGGCGGTGTCCTCCCTGCCTCTGTCTGCCAGCCAGCGAGCAATCCACTGAAGTTGCGCCGCTAAGTAATAATGCTCAAAACAGGGAGCAGCTAGCCCGCCACTATCCGTAGGCAGGAACAGTTTCGCAAGCGCCAACCGGTGCTGGGACGCGCCCCCAAATGAAGTCCCTCAGCATCTTATTGAGGGATAAGAAGAAGGAGGGTGGCACAAAGAGAGGCAAGTTAGCAAAGTAGTACAGAAGTCTAGGGAGCATAATCATTTTGGCTAGGGCCACCCTGCCCGTCGTGGTCGGCGGGAGGGTATTCCAAAAACGTATTTGGGATCGGAGCTCTGCCACCGCCCTACCCAGGTTGCCATCAAACAGATCAGCCGGCTGCCTATAGATCCGTACTCCCAAGTATCGGAAGGTGTCAGCCTGCCATTGGACCCTCGTACCGCCAAGACAGTACCCTGGGTCCTCTGTATCCGCATTAAAGGCATAGAGGCATAGAGGCATGACTTTAAGCCCCGAGACAACTGCAAACTGTTCCAGCACCTGGACCAGCCTCTCCGGCACACACGCCACATCCCTAACAAACACAAGTAGGTCGTACACGTAGAGGGAGACCTGATGCGTCGCATCTCCCAGTGGGATCCCCGCTCCCAATGTCTGCCTCAACACCACCGCCAGTGGTTCCACCGCGAGCGCGAACAGCAGCAGGGACAGGGGACACCCCTGTCAAGTGCCCCGGCTACCGCCACTGACTCAGAAATGTATGGGCCCAGCCGCACCCGAACCTCAGGGTTTGTGTAAAGGAGCCGGACCGCCTGTAGGAAACCTTCACCCAGTTCGTAGCGCGAGAGCACTGCTGTCAGGTACCCCCACTCTATACAATCGAAGGCCTTCTCCAAATCAATGATCAGGCATCCTGCCCTAGGCCAGTCCCTTGTTGCCTCCGCCGCCACCCGGAAGAACTTCCGGAGATTCAGCGACGTAGACCGTGCCTGCACAAACCCATTCTGGTCGGGGTGCACCAGATGTGGGACCACTAGTGCGAGACGCTCTGCTAGGAGTTTCGCGAAGATTTTATAGTCCGCGTTTAGCATTGCCAGCGGCCTATACGAGCCTAAAGCAGAGGGATCCCTGTCCGACTTAGGCAAGGAGACTAGGAAGGCCTCCCGCATGGATATGGGGAACGAACCGTCGTCTATGGCTGTGTTAAACAGCCAGAGGAGGTAGGGCGCCAGAGTATCCCTGTTTGCCTTGTAATATTCCACGGGCAGACCATCCGGCCCGGGGGTTTTGCCAGACGCCATGTCGCCAATGGCATCCCCCACTTCTTCCAGGGTGAGCGGAGCATTAAGCGCACCCCTATGATCCTCAGTCGCCACGGGTAAAGTAAGGGCATCCAGGAACGCGGCCAGCGCGTGCCTGGGGCCTGTGCCCCGGGACTGGTATAGCTGCCTATAGTGATCGGTCAGTGCGCGGTGTATCTCTCTCTGGGTGTAGACCAACCCACCCTCCGCAGTGCGCAGCACGCCTATAGGGGTATGGCGTCCCTCGCTTTGTACCAACCAGGCCAGTAACCGGCCAGCACGGTCTGCCTAGGCGTGCGTCCTGGCCGTGTGCGCCGCGTAATTATGGCAGCGCAACTGCTCCATAAGCAACGCATGCCGAGTGCGCAGTCTCCAAGCACACGCGAGTGCTCGCCTGCCCCTTCACCCTCTCTCTCGTAGCGGAGTAGTTCCATCTCCAGCTCCGTTAAGTAAGCCGATAACTTTTTCTGTATGTTCCAGGAGGCTCCCATGCAGTGCCCACGAATAGCTACTTTATGGGCCTCCCACTCCACCAGTACGCTGCCCGTCGTCCCCTCATTGTCCTCATAGTAGGCTAGGATGGCAGTACCCAATGAGGAACGGAACTCGGCATCTTCAAGTGCAGCAGGCTGTAGCCGCCACGTGGGCACGGGGGGGCGGTCGGCCTCCTAGCTGATCTTAAACCATAGGGGATTGTGATCTGAGTGCGTTCTCCCTAAGTATTCAGACGCGGCGATAAGTGGGAGCAAGGATTGAGTGCCTATTATTCTATCCAGGCGGACATGGAGGTCGTGTACAGGGGAGTAGAAGGAATAGATTCTGTCTGTAGGGTGCTGCATGCGCCAGAGGTCGCATATACCCCAATGTGCAAGCCAATCCCTAAACGCGGTGGATGCTACTGTCGTGGTGCGAAGGGGGGGAAAGGACCTGTCTAATTGCGTATCTAGTAACATGTTAAAGTCCCCCCCAAGCAGCCAGTGAAGCCCAGCGTGCGGGTGAAGTGTGTGGTTCAGTCCCTCCAAATATTCAGGCTGCTCCGTATTCGGAGCATAGAGGGAGCCCAGCACTAGTTCCTGGCCGTTTAGTCGCCCCCGCACCAGTGTGTACCTGCCCGCAGGATCTACCCACACATCTGCACAGCTAAATGGGACACCTGCCCTTATCCAGATCAGAGTGCTGCGCGCGTGCGCAGAGAATGTTGTGCCAAATATCTGTCCTCTCCAGCACCTGCGCAGTTTTTCAATCTCAGCCAGTGTCTCCTGGAGAAGCGCTATCCTCACCCCATGCCGCTGCAGGTAGGAAAACACGGAATATCGGCGGGAAGGGGTGTGCATACCCCGGATGTTCCAGGACACTATGTTAGTGTGTGTCATGTGGCAGGTCAGTGCGCGCGCGCATCAGAGCAGGGGAGCGCCCCGCAAGGGGTCCGGGAGCAACAGCAGGGATAAGAGGAACAGTACGCAGCATTAAAAACATGTGAACGACCCCAAACCATGTAACAAGAGGGGCGAGTCCCCAGCAGGGCGTACGTCCAAACATTAACAAGATCCTCCCCACCATTGTGAGCTTAACTCAGCGTGTTTGCTGATGGGGTTTGTGCGCTGCCAACAATCCCAGTGCTCTACACCCCTAACCCATTGCGCCTCGAACCGCAGAAGGCGCCCCTGAGCACCTAGCGTCTAGTCCCTCACTTCAGCGGTGTGGAACTCCCGTGAGGCAACTCCCTAGATAATGAAGGCATCATCATGCACTAGGCGCAGCCCAGGAAGTACATCTCACCTCCCCTCAGCCCAACCAGCGCCCCCGGACGTACAGCCATACATTAGGGAAGGCAAGCGCACCTGAGCAGCGCCCCTTCCGCGCGCTCAGCAACATTAGGAGGCAGATAGGAGTCTCGAACAGCAAGCAATTCAACAACATGTCCCCCTGCTGTCCGATCACCTCAGACCTCATCACATTAGAAGGTCCGCTGCCTGTGGTGTCACCACTGGCATGACGGCGTCGACGGACAGCACAGTGGATGGGGATGACGGGGTGCTAGTGCCTGGGCCACTCTGTGTCTGTAAGTTCTGTCGGCCCGCGCCGTGCGCCACACCCAAATTCACCACTGCCTCGAGAGCTTCCTGCCTCTCAATCCTCTTCTCCTCGAGGCTTGGGGCTGCTGGGCCGATGCTCCGGCCCCGGCGGGCATCCCGCTTTCTACACCGCCTCGACTTCTTCACCTGCCATTCACCGTCTCCCTCCAGCATCTCTGGTCGCTCGCCTTTCCATCGCCCTGTTTCTCACAGCCAGTCCCATACATTGAACGGCGCGTCAAAGAAGCAGGCCCCATCCTTGGTGATCACTCTGAGGCGGGAGGGGAACAACAAGGAGTACTGAAGACCCAGTTCCCGCAGCTGCTTCTTTACCGCCAGGTAGGTGCTCCTCCGTCGCTGAACTGTCGCCGTGTAGTCGGGGAAGAACATCACATGACTGTTCCCCACCGTCAGATCATCTAGCTTCCTCGTTTCCCGCAGCACCACATCCCGGTCTCGATAGTTGAGCAGCTTGAAGAGAAACGGGCGGGGTCAGGTGCCAGGGCGAGGCTTCTGCGCTGGTACCCTGTGCGCTCGCTCCACAACGAAGTGCGGGGACAACACCTCCGATGGTAGGAGACCTCGTAGCCAGGACTCGGTGTATCTCTCCGGATCTCTCCCTTCCTCGCCTTCCGGGAGCCCAACCACGGGGATATTATTGCGGCGGGAGCGCCCTTCCGCATCCTCCATGCGATCCTCCAGTGTGTGCACCCTGTCAATGATGTCCTGAAGCGCCGAGGCGTGTTGACGCACCACCGGCTGCAAGTCCTGGAACAACTGGCGCTGCTCCGTTACTGTGTCCGACAATTTGCGATGGTCGGCGCGAAGCAATGTGAAGTCTGATGTCACCTTATCTATTCGGGTCTCGAGTGATGTCCTCGTCTGCTCCAACGCGGTGCCAATGCGTTCCACCGCCACCAGCACAGTCTCCATCTTGGCCACGAGGGCCGCCGTTGGACTCAGTTCTGCTCCCTGCTGGCCATGCGATTGGCCCAGTCCATCCACGGCCTGCTGCTTCTGCAGTGTTTTATCCCGGAGTCTGCCCATCGCAAGCTGCTGCGCAGACGGCATCCACCCTCACTAACAGTTGTCCAACCTTATGCTCCAAGCCCCCACCAAGGGTTCTAGAGAGAAGGCACCTCCCTAGTCCAGCGGCAACAGTCACCTCCTGGAAAGTCTCCAAACAAGTTCAAGCGACCACACAGAAAAGGCCCCGGTGTCCAACAGTCCGCGCTCACACCCTTGACGTCTTGAGTGGGGGGTCAAGCAGCCCAGCACAGTCCAGTAGGAGCACGTCTCTCCGACCCCGTAGGGGTCCCTTCAAAAGCAGACCCACGCCAATGAGTCACTGCTGTTCCCCCCCTCAGCACCCGGGGTCATGGAGCACAGCGCCACAGTAGGGAGATCCAGCAGTGTTCTCTCAATTCCGAGCTCTCAAGGTCGTCCCAGGGCACGACTCCCAGCACGGGCCAGTGGCGGCCGTCCTGGAGACAGCAACCGGCTGGGCGACACCAGCTACAACGACGTTGGCTTCGACACCCACAACAAGATGGCGCCCAGTGCCCGTCACGCCCAACCACAGGCAGACAGCCCAGTCCCAACAGTCACGGCCAAAGGGCGATAGGCACAGTCTCACAATCAACCCCAGGCAGCACCCAAGACGTCTATCCGTTTCCGCGCCGCTTCCCAAGCTAGGGGGTCAGCTCCGTTCAAGTGGACAGCAGTGGCTGTCTAGTCGTGGTCCCTGCCAGTCAGTGACAGTCCTACGTGTGCCCTCAGCAGCAGTATCACACCACTCGCCACAGTCCACGGGGGCGGTGCACTGACGCAGGCCCGGGCAGTCACTCCACAGAAGCCTCCACGCACAGGTACGGGCAGCAGCAGAGTCCCCGTGATCCCAGCAGCAGCAGTGGTCCCTGCCGTGCAACCAGTGAAGATATCGCACTCCGCAGGGCCTTGGCCACCTGTCAATCGCCCCTCATGATCTCGTGCAGTAGTCCAGGCACAGGAGGTGTTTAAAATGGCTCCCACACCATCGCTAATGTGGCGCCCTCGTCTCAAAATGGCGGCCCCCAGAGGCGCAAAAAACAGTCAGTCCCGGCTGCCTGGTTGTCTCAGGCCACAAATGTCCGTCCGCGGGCACCAGCCGATCCAGGGGACCACACTGCACAGGGACACCCAAGCCCCAGAGGCCCCCCGAGCTCAGGGTGAACACAGCTGCCCGCCGCCGGCCCCCCGCGTCCTCCTGCGGCCGCACCGCTCAGGGTGTGCCTGCTGTACCTACGGGGCAGCCCTACCCCACTCAACTGTCGTGTCCTGTGGGGACTGCCCGGGCATTAGCAGAGGCCTGTCTCCTCACCTCCGGGCTGGGCTCAGCGCTGCTCACCAGGGGCCGTTCTTCAAGGCAGGTGCACCGCTCCCGGCTCTCTCGCCGCGCCCATCCGCCACCACCAAGCTCCGTTCCTCCAGGGGCGCCACGGGCCGACTCCGTATTCTGTCACAGCTATGCCCCGGGTCCCGCTCCTCACAGGCGTCAGAGTCCGCCAACCGCCACACCGAGGTCTCCAACGCAGGAGGGCCCCGCAGGCAGGCCGCCGCGCTCCCACCCCCAGCCTCAGGTCTCCGGGTGTTTTAAGGCCGCGTTCTGCGCCACCGCTGCCGCCTCCGTGCGCCGCTCGCCCGCAGCGTTTCCCGCCTGCAGCGACCGGCCCCCGCCGCTACAAGCAGCCGCTCCGCCAGTCGCCGCACCAGGCAGCGTCAATTCTGTCGCAGGCCCCGCAGTCCTCCGGGGGCCCGAGGCAGCACCCGGCAGTCCGGTGCCTCTCTCTGCCGCAGTAATGGCTGCCGGCTGCTACACGGAGAACTCCGCCGCGAGCCGCCCCGTCACCATGGGCCGCCCCAACCGAACACCAGCCGGCTCAGCAAGCTCCGGCTTCGGTCACACACCGGCACCGCACATTTCGGGCTCTGGTGGCACCTCCTTAAGGACAATCAGGGGTCCGTGAAGCGGAGCTCTACGCCAGTACGTCCGCCATTTTGGTCAGCTAGCCACGCCCCCGTTGTATATATATATAAACTTTATTCGATATCAACACAATACCATAAAAGGGCCATTATAAATCATTTAAAAGCATAAATTACACAATAAACACAATTTCAGCGACAAATTCACATACCAGACAACCCTTAAAAAGGGATTAGCATCTTTGACTAAAATTTTGACACTAGTGCAAAATTTCATGTTACTAACAGGTAGGCCTAATTAATTTACATTTCTATAAAAAGATACCCTTGCCCACACAATTCATTTATAGGGTTCTCAACCTCATAGTAATACATTTACTGTGGTCACTCCTCACATCTTGTCTTTCTCGAACGCAATGCCGACCTTAGGAAGTTCACAGTAGAGAAAAGAGTTAACACCTCTGAGGACAATTTCAGGAACAGTAAAGCAACCTTAGCCTGCTTAAAACCCCCCTTTTTAAAAATGCTTTTAAAAAAACGCTTCCTAGGATTTTCATAATAAGGGCACAGTAACACAAAGTGGACAGTATCCTGCGGAGACCGTTGGTTGCAGCTGCATGGACCCTTCAACTCTGTGGACCTAGTGTAGCCTGCCGGCACCGCTAGACTATGGTGTAGTAGGTCTAGCCTGAAGCGTGTCATTAAAAATCTGTCTTGAGCATTGTGTATTAAAGACAGATACTGTTCCATGCCCAAACAAGATTTGGTCAAAATATACGCTCTTACAGAGGGTTTATTCAATTCACTGTCCTCCCTCCGGTCAGCCACATATTTTGTGAATACCGAGGTAACATAGGCCTTATCCCGGGGTAATACATTTGTTGGATTAATAAAGAAATCTACACACCCCAGGTCTGACAAGGAATCCCTCACATATTTTAACCATGAAAAATTCATTCCCTGGTCTCGCGTCAAACAGTCCCTTATGATCTCCTTAGTTAATGATACTTCGGGGTTGGTCCAAATCTTAATCCAACACTTAACAGGGTTAAATTCTAACCTATCTCTCAGGTGCATTACACCCAGTTCCTCATGAATGATGAATGACGATGTACCTTGCGGAACTCTCAGTACTTGTCTTAAATATTTATTCTCTTCGATTTGGACACTTTGTGAGTTAATAAAACCCCAAACTTCACTCCCATAAAGTATTTTTGGCACAGCACTTTGCGTTGTACAATCTTAAAATGTGATCCGATGACCAGCGCCCCACGCTCCGTGCGAAATTCATAGTGGCGCCAGTACAACTCACTAGGGACCGGCATTTCTCATCTAAAAGGGGTTTAAAATTGAGGCGGCTATCAAATAAAATCCCTAGATAAGTGAATATCTGCACTTTTTCCAGGACGTGGGTGCCAATCATGTATTGGTATTTCCTTTTTGGCTTCTTTCCTGCCTCCATGATGTAAGATTTCAAGAGGTTTGCGGCCAAATCAAGACTTTCCATGAATCAAACAAAACCATCTATGAGGCATTGTAAACCTTGGGGGGTCCGTGCAAGAAGTACCGCATCGTCTGCATAAAGCAAGACAGGGACCCCCCTAGTTCCAATCCTTGGCGAGTCCACCCCCAAGGCAACCAGGGCCCGCTCTAGATCATTTATATAAAGTGTAAACAAAAACGGGGCCAATATACATCCCTGCCTTACCCCCCTTGTGCAAGAGAATGGGTCAGTCAGGCCCCCCTCCTCATTGTATCTCACCCGTGCGGAGGTATCCCTATGTATGTCTCTTAAAATATGCACTATGCCCGGGTCCACGCCAAGAGCCACCATAATTGCTCATAGTTTATTTCGGTTCACGCGGTCAAAAGCCGCTGTCAGATCCATGAAAGCCAAGTACACGGTCTCCTGGCTGGCTACGGTGTACTTGGCTGTCAATAGATATAGGTTAAGGCATTGGTCAGCTGTTGATCGTCCTGATCTAAACCCGTACTGGGTGTCAGTGAGTATATCGTTTTCCTCCGCCCAATCTTGCAAACGATTTAAAATTGCCCTACCTAGGACTTTCACGGAAACATCAATTAGGGAGATGGGACGGTAACAAAGTGGGCTATCTCGGTCTCCCTTTTTGAATATGGGTACAATTGTGGCTGTAGACCAGGACGCAGGCATGCCTGACTCTAGAGCAGCATTAATAACTCTGATCAGGATTGGCGTCCACAACTGTACCTCACTCAGGAAAAGATCAGGGGGAACCCTGTTAGGCCCTGGAGCTTTGTTCCTCGTCAGCCTCTCGATCCCTGCTTGTATTTCGCCTAATGAAAATGTGATGTTTCCTACATTACTGCCCCCTTCCTCCCCCCCTGTGTTTTCCTCTATCATGCCATAATTATATAGCCCACTGAAGTGCGCGTGCCAGGATGCTGGTAGAATATGATTTGCTATCTTCGGGTCACTAGCCTCTTGAAAACAAAGGTCATTGATAACCTTCCAGAAAGCAGTCATAATCTTTGACTCTACCGCTTCCCTCATATTCTCCCAGGCCTCATGTTGCAAAGTGATTTTTCGGCATTTAACTGCCTGCTTGGAGAGTGCTCTGCAAGTGGCCACCCTGCTCCTTTCCCTAGGGACTGTTTTAAGAGCCTTTTTCGATTCTTTTGCAGCCCTAGAGCAATCATGATCAAACCACCTGGGTTACTCCTTGCTCCTCCCATCAGATTTAGTCCTTAGTAGGCTATCTATGTACTTAGTGACGTCTTGGTATGCTGTAACCAGCTCATCCCCGTTCACCAATGGGTCCAGGCGCGTTTTTGTTTGTCTGCTAGTAGAGCTCTATAGAAGGCGACGCCATCCGCCTGAGACCATATAAGTCTCCTCCCCTGGTCAGTAGCTGATAGAGCACCACTCTTCCCCATACAGGGCGGAGGCTTTGATAAATTTGGGTCCCTGAGTGAAATAACCAAAGGATTATGATCACTAAATATACTTGACTGTATCTCAAACCATTGGACCCTGGTCCTTAGTGAGATAGAAACGAAAATATAATCGATAAAAGAGGCATAGCCTCTACCCTTGAAAGTTGGATGAACCAGGCCGGTCTTCCCTATTTTGATCAAGTCCATGGTATTTGTGAGGGCAAAGGATCCTAGCAACTTGTTTAGTTCTTTCCCTTCCTTTGTATGTTCTAAATGTGGTCCCTCTTCTAGTGGGCATAAAGACCAATTCCCTCTTCTGGGTTCCAAGTTTGGGCGTAGGTGACAATTGAAGTCACCTAATAGTACCAACTGGGGCTCCTGACCCCCCTGCTCATATATCCCACTTACCCTCGTCTCCAATTCCTTCAGTCTTATTAAAGGCTGTACGAATAAAACAGCATTATAAAAGTTTACAAGAATTAACTTAAGACCCCTCATACGCAATCTTATCCCCTGCACAAATTCTGCGTCCCATCCTAGATCATCCCACCTCCCCCTCAGGCTTAATTCCACATTTATGATTAGGCCTCCCTTCGCTCTTCCTATAGTTCCCTTACATGCCGGGACAAAGTACATTTTATAGCCCTCAAGGGCGGACAAACTACTGTCCGTCTCCCATGTCTCCTGGAGGCAGATAACCTGGAAGTTCTTTATGTAAAGTAAACATTCCCGGTTAGATAATTTGGACAAAAATAAAATGAAATAATCTTGATGGGCCATAACTGTGAATGTCTGGGGAGGCTGCTGTTACCCTGATTACATGCCTGGGGGGGATGCTATTGACTGGAATGTTCCCTGTTCTAGTTGGACCCCGCAAAACTTCTGTGACAGTCAGAGGGTTGAACTCCTCGACCTGCGGCCGTAGTGTCCCTCCCCCGCATATAGTCAGGGGGTACAGCATACAAGCCTCCCTCCTCCTCAGGTGTTATACTCTTCTTGCGTCAATCAATATCATCTAGTGCTGAGACATTCGCAAGCAGACCATAACGATTAGATAAAGGAACCGGAGTCACCCCTCGGGCATAAGCTGTTTGAGCAGTCCTCTGATTGTCACTTAAGTTTATTCCCTTCCTATCTCTATAAAAGAAACCCAATGGTAACATGTTGATAGTCGAGTCATCCTCTGCTCGAAAGAGCCCCTTACCCTGTGTGAGAAGGTCTTGTACCAGTTCGGGGATTAAGATCACTGTGTCTCCAGGGAAGCACTTCCTAGTACCACCAATCCAGGACACCCGTCTCGCCATTAAAATGTGCCTGTGGTTGGTGATATTAAATTGCAGGTTTCTGTTCAACCAGTGGGCCGACTTATTGATTAACATATGTGGGGTTTCCTCTTTAGTTCCGCCAAGCCTGGGAACCCCCTGTCAAAACTAATGTGCAGGGCAAGCCGCGGGTAAAAGATCTATAACAGGCAAAGCCCTGGAACCTCTAACCCAATCATCTTGTGCTGGCTGACTACCCTGTCTTGCTGGTACTTTTCCTTCTTGGTCCCCTCTATTTTCCAAACCCTCAAATGACTTCATATTCTGGTCCACGGTTTCCTCTCTAGTGTGGTAATGTCTTGCCTTTCTCGTCTTACACTTGAGGCATTTCCCCCCTCGGCCCCACCGAGAAGGCTTTATTTACAGCCTCTTTTAATTGCTGCTGTCGTTCATCGACATGTGTTACGTCACTTTGTCTCTCTTGAGGCAGTGCGGCCCCTTGAGGGACGCCGGCTTCTAAGGACCCCGAACTCTCTACTGTAGGTACCACCACTACAGAGTTCACATAAAATTACTAATCTGGGCTAGCAACAAGGTCACTTTCTCTTCCGTTTGGGTGATTTTCTTGTGTAGGGGCTCAAGATGAGTACTCAACATAATTTCCAACCTGGTCCACATTTCTGCACCTTCTCCCCCAAGTACGCCTGCCTTCCTACATGTTATGCACTGAGAATTCTCCGGTTGCCCTGCTAAAGTTGTAGCTGTGCCCTGGGTATGAGCACCTTTTTCTATTTGGTTTAATGTTCTCACTTTTATTCCCCTCCCCTCGAGTTCGCTTAGTTTTTTCCAGAAGATCCACTGATGGAGTAGTGATCCCACCTGTCTCACTTCCGTCTAGTCGGGCCCTTTTTGACCTCGTAACCACCTCCCCACCTTCCCTTAGAGTTTTTCCATTTCTAATTGAGGTCGCGGCCCAGACGTGGCCCCCCCCATGTGACTTGTCTGCCCTGGATCGCCAGGTGGGGCCACATGTGGGTCGCGACCCCCCCTCCGTCTCCTCTCCTGCTGGTGTTATTGTGCATGGCGCCACATCTCGCAACTCTATAGTCTGTACTAACAGTTCGATCCCTTGTGGGTCTGTAACCTCTGGGCCATTGACAATATAATCGCCATTAATGCTGTCTTTATCTGCTGGGTTATCGGCTTTAGGTGACCTGGCCAGTGCTATGGGCCCTATAGATGACCTCTTCTGTAGTGCGAATGAGTCCAGTGAGAGTCTCTTCTCTGCAAGTTGAATCTCGTGTACCAACAGCGACTCTGCCCTCACTAAAAATGCGTCCAATGTCCCTTTTGCACTCCCCCCACCATGGAGTCCCTAGCTTTCCTCCTATTCATCCTCTTAAATAAATAAATAAATCACAATTCACGAATAATAACCCCAGAAGACCCAATATCCACCCACCCAGACCACGGAGTCCAAGGTCTGAAAAGTTCTATAGGGTTCTAATCCACTCCTCAGACTTTTCCCATGGGGTGTGTGTCCACGATAACAGTATGAACATACCCAGTGAAGATGTCCTCACCTCGCTTTGTCTGATAAGTCCGAGAGTCCAGTGAAGTCCAGGCGGTGGAGTCAATGCTCTGGTGATTTGTAAGAGGCTTCAGAGCTCCTGAGAGGTTAATGAGGTGCCCAAGCCCAGCCTCTTCCGTCTTCTGACGGGCGCGGGACGGGCCCACCCTTGCCCTCGCCCGTCCCACGCCGCAGGGGCTCCCTGACGAATTTATCCCCGGGTTGCTGGCTGACACAGGTCCTCTCGCGGCTCCTCACGCGAGACCGCACTGCCTTATGGGGCTTGTAGTGGCCTGTGGTCGCGGTCGCGCTTAGGAGCGTAGAGCGAGGATGGCGGCAATTCAATTCCTCCACTGGGGTCCCCGGGTCACGCAGCTATGACAGCACCAACAGGAAGGATCTGAGGGCAAAGAACTAGTAGGAGCATCCCACGTCGCGGGGGCTCCCTGACAAATTTATCCCCCGGGTGGCTGGCTGACACAGGTCCTCTAGCGGCTCCTCACGCGAGACCGCACTGCCTTATGGGGCTTGTAGTGCCCTGCAGTCGCGGTCACGCTTAGGAGCATAGAGCGAGGATGGTGGCAATTCAATTCCTCCACTGGGGTCCCCGGGTCACGCAGCTATCACGGCACCAACAGGAAGGATCAGAGGGCAAAGAACTAGTAGAAGCTGTTGTTAAAAAGAGATATGTTTTCATTTTTCCTTGCTTTTCCGACATTGCGTGTGTGCTGCACCGCACAGCACATGTACAAAATAGGAAAAGGTTTTAAACTTGTTTCCGCGCCGCTTCCCAAGCTAGGGGGTCAGCTCCGTTCAAGTGGACAGCAGTGGCTGTCTAGTCGTGGTCCCTGCCAGTCAGTGACAGTCCTACGTGTGCCCTCAGCAGCAGTATCACACCACTCGCCACAGTCCACGGGGGCGGTGCACTGACGCAGGCCCGGGCAGTCACTCCACAGAAGCCTCCACGCACAGGTACGGGCAGCAGCAGAGTCCCCGTGATCCCAGCAGCAGCAGTGGTCCCTGCCGTGCAACCAGTGAAGATATCGCACTCCGCAGGGCCTTGGCCACCTGTCAATCGCCCCTCATGATCTCGTGCAGTAGTCCAGGCACAGGAGGTGTTTAAAATGGCTCCCACACCATCGCTAATGTGGCGCCCTCGTCTCAAAATGGCGGCCCCCAGAGGCGCAAAAAACAGTCAGTCCCGGCTGCCTGGTTGTCTCAGGCCACAAATGTCCGTCCGCGGGCACCAGCCGATCCAGGGGACCACACTGCACAGGGACACCCAAGCCCCAGAGGCCCCCCGAGCTCAGGGTGAACACAGCTGCCCGCCGCCGGCCCCCCGCGTCCTCCTGCGGCCGCACCGCTCAGGGTGTGCCTGCTGTACCCACAGGGCAGCCCTACCCCACTCAACTGTCGTGTCCTGTGGGGACTGCCCGGGCATTAGCAGAGGCCTGTCTCCTCACCTCCGGCCTGGGCTCAGCGCTGCTCACCAGGGGCCGTTCTTCAAGGCAGGTGCACCGCTCCCGGCTCTCTCGCCGCGCCCATCCGCCACCACCAAGCTCCGTTCCTCCAGGGGCGCCACGGGCCGACTCCGTATTCTGTCACAGCTATGCCCCGGGTCCCGCTCCTCACAGGCGTCAGAGTCCGCCAACCGCCACACCGAGGTCTCCAACGCAGGAGGGCCCCGCAGGCAGGCCGCCGCGCTCCCACCCCCAGCCTCAGGTCTCCGGGTGTTTTAAGGCCGCGTTCTGCGCCACCGCTGCCGCCTCCGTGCGCCGCTCGCCCGCAGCGTTTCCCTCCTGCAGCGACCGGCCCCCGCCGCTACAAGCAGCCGCTCTGCCAGTCGCCACACCAGGTAGCGTCAATTCTGTCGCAGGCCCCGCAGTCCTCCGGGGGCCCGAGGCAGCACCCGGCAGTCCGGTGCCTCTCTCTGCCGCAGTAATGGCTGCCGGCCGCTACACGGAGAACTCCGCCGCGAGCCGCCCCGTCACCATGGGCCGCCCCAACCGAACACCAGCCGGCTCAGCAAGCTCCGGCTTCGGTCACACACCGGCACCGCACATTTCGGGCTCTGGTGGCACCTCCTTAAGGACAATCAGGGGTCCGTGAAGCGGAGCTCTACGCCAGTACGTCCGCCATTTTGGTCAGCTAGCCACGCCCCCGTTGTATATATATATAAACTTTATTCGATATCAACACAATACCATAAAAGGGCCATTATAAATCATTTAAAAGCATAAATTACACAATAAACACAATTTCAGCGACAAATTCACATACCAGACAACCCTTAAAAAGGGATTAGCATCTTTGACTAAAATTTTGACACTAGTGCAAAATTTCATGTTACTAACAGGTAGGCCTAATTAATTTACATTTCTATAAAAAGATACCCTTGCCCACACAATTCATTTATAGGGTTCTCAACCTCATAGTAATACATTTACTGTGGTCACTCCTCACATCTTGTCTTTCTCGAACGCAATGCCGACCGTAGGAAGTTCACAGTAGAGAAAAGAGTTAACACCTCTGAGGACAATTTCAGGAACAGTAAAGCAACCTTAGCCTGCTTAAAACCCCCCTTTTTAAAAATGCTTTTAAAAAAACGCTTCCTAGGATTTTCATAATAAGGGCACAGTAACACAAAGTGGACAGTATCCTGCGGAGACCGTTGGTTGCAGCTGCATGGACCCTTCAACTCTGTGGACCTAGTGTAGCCTGCCGGCACCGCTAGACTATGGTGTAGTAGGTCTAGCCTGAAGCGTGTCATTAAAAATCTGTCTTGAGCATTGTGTATTAAAGACAGATACTGTTCCATGCCCAAACAAGATTTGGTCAAAATATACGCTCTTACAGAGGGTTTATTCAATTCACTGTCCTCCCTCCGGTCAGCCACATATTTTGTGAATACCGAGGTAACATAGGCCTTATCCCGGGGTAATACATTTGTTGGATTAATAAAGAAATCTACACACCCCAGGTCTGACAAGGAATCCCTCACATATTTTAACCATGAAAAATTCATTCCCTGGTCTCGCGTCAAACAGTCCCTTATGATCTCCTTAGTTAATGATACTTCGGGGTTGGTCCAAATCTTAATCCAACACTTAACAGGGTTAAATTCTAACCTATCTCTCAGGTGCATTACACCCAGTTCCTCATGAATGATGAATGACGATGTACCTTGCGGAACTCTCAGTACTTGTCTTAAATATTTATTCTCTTCGATTTGGACACTTTGTGAGTTAATAAAACCCCAAACTTCACTCCCATAAAGTATTTTTGGCACAGCACTTTGCGTTGTACAATCTTAAAATTTGATCCGATGACCAGCGCCCCACGCTCCGTGCGAAATTCATAGTGGCGCCAGTACAACTCACTAGGGACCGGCATTTCTCATCTAAAAGGGGTTTAAAATTGAGGCGGCTATCAAATAAAATCCCTAGATAAGTGAATATCTGCACTTTTTCCAGGACGTGGGTGCCAATCATGTATTGGTATTTCCTTTTTGGCTTCTTTCCTGCCTCCATGATGTAAGATTTCAAGAGGTTTGCGGCCAAATCAAGACTTTCCATGAATCAAACAAAACCATCTATGAGGCATTGTAAACCTTGGGGGGTCCGTGCAAGAAGTACCGCATCGTCTGCATAAAGCAAGACAGGGACCCCCCTAGTTCCAATCCTTGGCGAGTCCACCCCCAAGGCAACCAGGGCCCGCTCTAGATCATTTATATAAAGTGTAAACAAAAACGGGGCCAATATACATCCCTGCCTTACCCCCCTTGTGCAAGAGAATGGGTCAGTCAGGCCCCCCTCCTCATTGTATCTCACCCGTGCGGAGGTATCCCTATGTATGTCTCTTAAAATATGCACTATGCCCGGGTCCACGCCAAGAGCCACCATAATTGCTCATAGTTTATTTCGGTTCACGCGGTCAAAAGCCGCTGTCAGATCCATGAAAGCCAAGTACACGGTCTCCTGGCTGGCTACGGTGTACTTGGCTGTCAATAGATATAGGTTAAGGCATTGGTCAGCTGTTGATCGTCCTGATCTAAACCCGTACTGGGTGTCAGTGAGTATATCGTTTTCCTCCGCCCAATCTTGCAAACGATTTAAAATTGCCCTACCTAGGACTTTCACGGAAACATCAATTAGGGAGATGGGGCGGTAACAAAGTGGGCTATCTCGGTCTCCCTTTTTGAATATGGGTACAATTGTGGCTGTAGACCAGGACGCAGGCATGCCTGACTCTAGAGCAGCATTAATAACTCTGATCAGGATTGGCGTCCACAACTGTACCTCACTCAGGAAAAGATCAGGGGGAACCCTGTTAGGCCCTGGAGCTTTGTTCCTCGTCAGCCTCTCGATCCCTGCTTGTATTTCGCCTAATGAAAATTTGATGTTTCCTACATTACTGCCCCCTTCCTCGCCCCCTGTGTTTTCCTCTATCATGCCATAATTATATAGCCCACTGAAGTGCGCGTGCCAGGATGCTGGTAGAATATGATTTGCTATCTTCGGGTCACTAGCCTCTTGAAAACAAAGGTCATTGATAACCTTCCAGAAAGCAGTCATAATCTTTGACTCTACCGCTTCCCTCATATTCTCCCAGGCCTCATGTTGCAAAGCGATTTTTCGGCATTTAACTGCCTGCTTGGAGAGTGCTCTGCAAGTGGCCACCCTGCTCCTTTCCCTAGGGACTGTTTTAAGAGCCTTTTTCGATTCTTTTGCAGCCCTAGAGCAATCATGATCAAACCACCTGGGTTCCTCCTTGCTCCTCCCATCAGATTTAGTCCTTAGTAGGCTATCTATGTACTTAGTGACGTCTTGGTATGCTGTAACCAGCTCATCCCCGTTCACCAATGGGTCCAGGCGCGTTTTTGTTTGTCTGCTAGTAGAGCTCTATAGAAGGCGACGCCATCCGCCTGAGACCATATAAGTCTCCTCCCCTGGTCAGTAGCTGATAGAGCACCACTCTTCCCCATACAGGGCGGAGGCTTTGATAAATTTGGGTCCCTGAGTGAAATAACCAAAGGATTATGATCACTAAATATACTTGACTGTATCTCAAACCATTGGACCCTGGTCCTTAGTGAGATAGAAACGAAAATATAATCGATAAAAGAGGCACAGCCTCTACCCTTGAAAGTTGGATGAACCAGGCCGGTCTTCCCTATTTTGATCAAGTCCATGGTATTTGTGAGGGCAAAGGATCCTAGCAACTTGTTTAGTTCTTTCCCTTCCTTTGTATGTTCTAAATGTGGTCCCTCTTCTAGTGGGCATAAAGACCAATTCCCTCTTCTGGGTTCCAAGTTTGGGCGTAGGTGACAATTGAAGTCACCTAATAGTACCAACTGGGGCTCCTGACCCCCCTGCTCATATATCCCACTTACCCTCGTCTCCAATTCCTTCAGTCTTATTAAAGGCTGTACCGATAAAACAGCATTATAAAAGTTTACAAGAATTAACTTAAGACCCCTCATACGCAATCTTATCCCCTGCACAAATTCTGCGTCCCATCCTAGATCATCCCACCTCCCCCTCAGGCTTAATTCCACATATATGATTAGGCCTCCCTTCGCTCTTCCTATAGTTCCCTTACATGCCGGGACAAAGTACATTTTATAGCCCTCAAGGGTGGACAAACTACTGTCCGTCTCCCATGTCTCCTGGAGGCAGATAACCTGGAAGTTCTTTATGTAAAGTAAACATTCCCGGTTAGATAATTTGGACAAAAATAAAATGAAATAATCTTGATGGGCCATAACTGTGAATGTCTGGGGAGGCTGCTGTTACCCTGATTACATGCCTGGGGGGGATGCTATTGACTGGAATGTTCCCTGTTCTAGTTGGACCCCGCAAAACTTCTGTGACAGTCAGAGGGTTGAACTCCTCGACCTGCGGCCTTAGTGTCCCTCCCCCGCATATAGTCAGGGGGTACAGCATACAAGCCTCCCTCCTCCTCAGGTGTTATACTCTTCTTGCGTCAATCAATATCATCTAGTGCTGAGACATTCGCAAGCAGACCATAACGATTAGATAAAGGAACCGGAGTCACCCCTCGGGCATAAGCTGTTTGAGCAGTCCTCTGATTGTCACTTAAGTTTATTCCCTTCCTATCTCTATAAAAGAAACCCAATGGTAACATGTTGATAGTCGAGTCATCCTCTGCTCGAAAGAGCCCCTTACCCTGTGTGAGAAGGTCTTGTACCAGTTCGGGGATTAAGATCACTGTGTCTCCAGGGAAGCACTTCCTAGTACCACCAATCCAGGACACCCGTCTCGCCATTAAAATGTGCCTGTGGTTGGTGATATTAAATTGCAGGTTTCTGTTCAACCAGTGGGCCGACTTATTGATTAACATATGTGGGGTTTCCTCTTTAGTTCCGCCAAGCCTGGGAACCCCCTGTCAAAACTAATGTGCAGGGCAAGCCGCGGGTAAAAGATCTATAACAGGCAAAGCCCTGGAACCTCTAACCCAATCATCTTGTGCTGGCTGACTACCCTGTCTTGCTGGTACTATTCCTTCTTGGTCCCCTCTATTTTCCAAACCCTCAAATGACTTCATATTCTGGTCCACGGTTTCCTCTCTAGTGTGGTAATGTCTTGCCTTTCTCGTCTTACACTTGAGGCATTTCCCCCCTCGGCCCCACCGAGAAGGCTTTATTTACAGCCTCTTTTAATTGCTGCTGTCGTTCATCGACATGTGTTACGTCACTTTGTCTCTCTTGAGGCAGTGCGGCCCCTTGAGGGACGCCGGCTTCTAAGGACCCCGAACTCTCTACTGTAGGTACCACCACTACAGAGTTCACATAAAATTACTAATCTGGGCTAGCAACAAGGTCACTTTCTCTTCCGTTTGGGTGATTTTCTTGTGTAGGGGCTCAAGATGAGTACTCAACATAATTTCCAACCTGGTCCACATTTCTGCACCTTCTCCCCCAAGTACGCCTGCCTTCCTACACGTTATGCACTGAGAATTCTCCGGTTGCCCTGCTAAAGTTGTAGCTATGCCCTGGGTATGAGCACCTTTTTCTATTTGGTTTAATGTTCTCACTTTTATTCCCCTCCCCTCGAGTTCGCTTAGTTTTTTCCAGAAGATCCACTGATGGAGTAGTGATCCCACCTGTCTCACTTCCGTCTAGTCGGGCCCTTTTTGACCTCGTAACCACCTCCCCACCTTCCCTTAGAGTTTTTCCATTTCTAATTGAGGTCGCGGCCCAGACGTGGCCCCCCCCCATGTGACTTGTCTGCCCGGGATCGCCAGGTGGGGTCACATGTGGGTCGCGACCCCCCCTCCGTCTCCTCTCCTGCTGGTGTCATTGTGCATGGCGCCACATCTCGCAACTCTATAGTCTGTACTAACAGTTCGATCCCTTGTGGGTCTGTAACCTCTGGGCCATTGACAATATAATCGCCATTAATGCTGTCTTTATCTGCTGGGTTATCGGCTTTAGGTGACCTGGCCAGTGCTATGGGCCCTATAGATGACCTCTTCTGTAGTGCGAATGAGTCCAGTGAGAGTCTCTTCTCTGCAAGTTGAATCTCGTGTACCAACAGCGACTCTGCCCTCACTAAAAATGCGTCCAATGTCCCTTTTGCACTCCCCCCACCATGGAGTCCCTAGCTTTCCTCCTATTCATCCTCTTAAATAAATAAATAAATCACAATTCACGAATAATAACCCCAGAAGACCCAATATCCACCCACCCAGACCACGGAGTCCAAGGTCTGAAAAGTTCTATAGGGTTCTAATCCACTCCTCAGACTTTTCCCATGGGGTGTGTGTCCACGATAACAGTATGAACATACCCAGTGAAGATGTCCTCACCTCGCTTTGTCTGATAAGTCCGAGAGTCCAGTGAAGTCCAGGCGGTGGAGTCAATGCTCTGGTGATTTGTAAGAGGCTTCAGAGCTCCTGAGAGGTTAATGAGGTGCCCAAGCCCAGCCTCTTCCGTCTTCTGACGGGCGCGGGACGGGCCCACCCTTGCCATCGCCCGTCCCACGCCGCAGGGGCTCCCTGACGAATTTATCCCCGGGTTGCTGGCTGACACAGGTCCTCTCGCGGCTCCTCACGCGAGACCGCACTGCCTTATGGGGCTTGTAGTGGCCTGTGGTCGCGGTCGCGCTTAGGAGCGTAGAGCGAGGATGGCGGCAATTCAATTCCTCCACTGGGGTCCCCGGGTCACGCAGCTATGACAGCACCAACAGGAAGGATCTGAGGGCAAAGAACTAGTAGGAGCATCCCACGTCGCGGGGGCTCCCAGACAAATTTATCCCCCGGGTGGCTGGCTGACACAGGTCCTCTAGCGGCTCCTCACGCGAGACCGCACTGCCTTATGGGGCTTGTAGTGCCCTGCAGTCGCGGTCACGCTTAGGAGCATAGAGCGAGGATGGTGGCAATTCAATTCCTCCACTGGGGTCCCCGGGTCACGCAGCTATCACGGCACCAACAGGAAGGATCAGAGGGCAAAGAACTAGTAGAAGCTGTTGTTAAAAAGAGATATGTTTTCATTTTTCCTTGCTTTTCCGACATTGCGTGTGTGCTGCACCGCACAGCACATGTACAAAATAGGAAAAGGTTTTAAACTTGTCTAGCCATAGTATTTTGTACAGAAAGGGTACCCTCCCCGTACAAATCCCTTTGGTAAACTCAGGCACACACCCTAGCACCATGGCGCTAAAGGCTGTTCCTGGTGCACAGTAGCACAAATCAGTGCCAGTGCTAGGGAGAAGGGAGGAGACTGTCATATATCTGTGAATATGGCCCTCTCCTGCTCTGTCCCTGTTGCGCAGCCTCTTTGGATGCTTCGCTGCATTGCATGACACCTTTGTGAATCTGGGCCAATATCTTAGAAACTTTGCGCTGTGCAAAAAAAGAAAAAACAGGGCAAATGCATTTGTATCATTTTGTAATCGGAAATGCAACAAACACTATTTGTCTCAGGAAGATTGGCACAACAGTGGAATCACATTCTTGCCCTGTTTACATGTTAGGATGTATGTCCGCTTTTAAAATTTAAAACGTGGTATACGTGTAAAGCAGAATTAGTTGTTCTCATTTTTATTATTACAAAGGAAGCTAAAAGATTGAAAATACGTTCGCTCACGGCCACATGCATCATTGTAGGATTTTGCAATTCCTAAATTGCGAAAATTAAGGAATCGCAATTTAGGAATTGCAAAGTCCTATGCAGCAAGAAATCTTAAAAGTTTTTAGGATTTCTTAATTTTCTGTATTTGTGATTCCTTAATTGCGAATCGCAATTAAGGAATGGCATTACATTGATTCCTATGGGCCTAGAGGCCCATAGGAATCAATGCCTTTTTGCAATTTTTATTTTGCGAATCGCAATTTGTTGATACATTTCAAGGGTGCTGAGGGGGGTCCAAAGGACCCCCCCTGCACCCTTGAAATGTTTTTTAAGTGCAAGTTTCACACACACATGTCCAAAGGACATGTGTGTGTGTAACATGACACTTTCAAAAATGCTTTTTTGAGCTTTTTTGAAAGATTTCGCAAATTAACATGAGGGTCAACCTCGTGTTAATTTGCTCCTCCTATTTGCAAATTCGCATTTTTTAAAACATTCATGCATTGCATTTAAGGAATCGCACAAATGCGATTCCTTAAATGCAATCGCATTTTTAGGAAATGCAAAAAATTGCGTTTTTTTTTTAATTGTTTCATGCATACCAAAAAGAGATTTTGGAATCGCAAACGGCCGAATTTTCCGATTTGTACCGTTTGCGACTCCAAAATCGTTTGATGCATGTGGCCGTAAGTTTCTAAAAGAAATTGTAGTTCATTGACTATGGTTTCTTAAAATTGTATGTATAACGTAAGCTAATTTATTAGAAATAAATATGTTACACGTTCTCTAATGGTTTAACGATATTTTTTTTATTTGCCTAGGCCCAAAACCCTTTTTTTAACATGGGCTTTGGCAAAATGTGTTTACGTAATTCCAGAGACTTTTGCAGAACGGAGAACGCCGACACGCCGAGGTGCTGTGCAGGTTGACTGGTGAACAGTCACTGGAGCCTTCCTGCCTGGGCGCCGCATAGCCGTTGGAGCACCTTGCCTGCCTCCCGCCGCCCACTCGCCATTTCCACCTGTCGAGTGGTGCCGCCGAGCGGAGAGCGGGAACTACAATTCCCAGCAGCACATGCGGGCAGTGAAACAGGAAAACGCGACAGGAGGCGCATATAAACCGCGCCAGCCCCTGCTGAGGGGGGGAGACTTTTGCAGAACGGAGAACGCCGACACGCCGAGGTGCTGTGCAGGCTGACTGGTGAACAGTCACTGGAGCCTTCCTGCCTGGGGGCCGCATAGCCGTTGGAGCACCTTGCCTGCCTCCCGCCGCCCACTCGCCATTTCCACCTGTCGAGTGGTGCCGCCGAGCGGAGAGCGGGAACTACAATTCCCAGCAGCCCATGCGGGAAGTGAAACAGGAAAACGCGACAGGAGGCGCATATAAACCGCACCAACCCCTGCTGAGGGGGGAGACTTTTGCAGAACGGAGAACGCTGACACGCCGAGGTGCTGTGCAGGCTGACTGGTGAACAGTCAATGGAGCCTTCCTGCCTGGGCGCCGCATAGCCGTTGGAGCACCTTGCCTGCCTCCCGCGGGACACGAGCGGGACGCCGGAAGAAGCCCGGGCAAAGGGCAGGCCCCCTGTAGCCCTCAGGAGCCGAAGGAGGCCGGGCTGGGCCCACTTACTGATTCCCACACAAAAACACTTGCACCCTAAGGTACCAAGTTCTTACTTTCTCTTTCCTCATAATGACGTTTGGCGCGTTAGATTGCTAGCTCCATCTGATCGAGTCCCCAGTACATTGGGGTTACACCTTAATCTTCCCCAGCTTGACTTTGTCCCAAGTAACGCCAGCCTCGCATCATGGCATTAGTCAATACGAAAGATTCCAGTGGTCTTAATAAAGGGACTTTGGACAATTTTGTGTTCAGGATTTCCTCCGACATTGACAGGGAGAGTACACTTGCAGAACGACGAGCTGAGCGACGTCGCTCAATTGAATTGATTAAAAACAAGCGTTCCTCTCCCACTCGGCCACAGACAGATAGTAGTATCTTACATAATAGTGGCCTTGTCGAAAATGAGGACTTAGACACAACCATTAACAGTATCCCAATCCTCCTACGAGATGTAATTTCCACCCCTGACATAGTTAGCTTGTCACACAGCCTAGTCTTACCAACTTATTCTAACTCACTACCAGAGATAGAAGTTATCCCTGACACGCCCCTACCTCTAGTTAAGGTCATGCGTAAAAACTTGAAAAATTCCAAACACCCGAGAGTACAAGGCTCACCGCCTAGGAAACGCAGAAAAAAAGGGAACGAACCGCAGAGAAAAAAGACCAGTCATACCGACTTCGGCAAATCCGCTAAAGCCCACACAACAAGCACCACGACGATACCTGAACCAGGCACTTTACCACCTCGCCTAACACTAGAAACTCCCTGTAAGGACTTAATAGGAACAATAGAACATCTAATTAGAGCCTCCACATTGTCACTAATAGAGAGATTAATAAGAATAGAAGACAGGCTCGGTACCATAGAGGAGAAACTAGTTGCAAACTCAGGGCCACCCAACCGAAATGCCAGGTCTGTCCCAGAAAATCCACCTATGGTATTAACCTCAAATCTTATTGTCCAAAATGACCCTGAATTCACAGAGATAAGTAAAACAAAACCCCCAAGGCCAGATATCGGCAAATTAACGCACCACGTCGCACAACATGCAGATGGAGATGCCCCAAGGAAAAAGATAATTTCTAACTTAGGTAAGCCACAAAGCAAGTACGATAAAAAAAACTCCAGAGGGATCAATAAAGCCTAGGGGGCGTCAAATAGAACTGCCACCGGAAGCGGTCCCATTTGTGGTGGTCCTAACAGGAGTCCCAACCCTAGATGAAGGAAAGAGGGAAAACCACTCTCAGTTAAAAAACAAAACTACGCACTGGCTTAGGCAGAATCGTCCCCTCCCCCCAAACTTAAACGGGGAGATACTACATGTCCGCCGTCTCCCATGGCTTGGTCCCAGAATAAAGGATAAAAAGGGAGACATAATTGTTATTAATTTTAGAGATCCCAGAACAGTTAGTTACATCTTAAACTGGTTTCCTGAAAAGGGCAACAAATCCATCTTGCCCTGTGATCTGACCTATTTTTATCCCAGGTCCTTACTGGTTCCTCCTCCTAACCTCAGAATTTATAATCCTAGAATTAATAAACATTTCCAGGCCAATCATCCGATGCCCCTTCAAAACCGGTATGTGAGTCTTTCTGGACTAGAGGGAGTTGATTGACTGCATCATAAGCCTGTATCACACGTCATATTAAATAGTAATCTGACCGTTTTTTCCAAAAATACTGAGACAAACTCCAGATCACTGTCCTGCGAGTCCCAGATAAAACAAAACGAGCCCCAGGTTTCCTCTAAAAAATGTGCGACTAAGACCATCGCCATCAACCACTCTCCCCATGTTGTTGTTGATCCTTCTCAGGATATAAATACCACCCCAACAAACATAGGAAAAAGGAGGCCTAAAGAGAGAGAATCCAGGCCTACTATTCTTGCCTCATTCTGGAACATAGCAGGGCAACGTACCAAAATCTTGTTAGAAGAATGGTCAACATTTATTTCCAACTTCGACATTATAGCCCTACAAGAGACTTGGTTACTTGATCCCATACATACTGCAGGGTTTAAAACTTATTTCTCACCAGCTATACCTTCGATGTCAGGACGGGCAAAGGGAGGTCTAACCATTTATATCTCCAATCTTTTGACACCGATGGAAGTAGAAACTATGAAACTCGAGTCTAGCTTCCAGATCCTCGCCCTAACCTTAAATAATAGGGATAAGTTTCTTATAGTGAATTATTACAACAATCTCCCAGAGAAAGAGGCAACAAACCTGATATCCTCGATCTGCTCTATCCTTCGAACCCTTACAGTGAAGTCTAACACAGAAAAAGTGATAATCTGGTGGGGGGGGCTTCAATTTGGGCCCTTGTCTAGCTGGTAATGACACCACATGTGGCATCCTTGACGAAAGGGACAACCCAATATCTCACTTTAGACATAGTACTCTTGGAAGCCAACTTAACGAAACCATGTTTGAGCTGATTCTCATCCAAGCAAATAATCTTCATAACGATAAGCCAACACTGGCCCCCACATCTCACGGTCAGGGTCACCAAACAACAATAGACTATATCTTGGTCTCAAATGGGGAGAGGACAGGGGATACATTATTTTTAAGGCATTCCATCGCCCTCAGTGACCACTACCCACTAAGCATCTCCTGCCCATTAGTTAGTAACCCCAAAACTAACCCTGGTTCCATCTTAGACCAAAACAACCTGACGCTGAATAGACTAAATGGCTACGCCCTGAAATGGGGGAAAGTAGACCCAATGGAAATAACTACCCAAGTTATTTCAGGGGCTCTTCCCTCCATCCTGAAATGCCTCGATCCACAAACCACAGATGAGGAAATTATTTTAATTTCGGAAGGATTATCAAAGCCGTAAATGATGCCTTATGGATAGAACTTAAACACAAATCCAAGCCGAAAAAGGGTTGGTTCAATCACGAATGTACGGCCACGTACCAAGACCTAAAAATTGCATTAAGGAAAGCGGTCAGGAGTCCACTTGAAATAAGAAACCTCAGAAAAAAATATAATATAGCTCTAAAGAACAGGAAAAAAGAACTAAAGTCCCTTCTCTGGGCCCAATTGCATGAAAGCTGTGCACTTAAAAACTCTGCGGCTTTCTGGCAAGTCATTAAATCCCCCTTTTGAGCAAATAACATAGATCACCCAAAAATAGATGTTGTAATAGAGGAAAAAGACTGGATTCAGCATTTTTCCAAGATCTTCAAGCTCAACCCAGAGGTCCCTACGCCCCATGACTATTTCATTCAGAATACTACACATATTGACAAATTTGAAAATCCTTTCCCTATTGATCTTCAGTTTTCAATGAAACAAGTCGATCTGGCCCTGAGTGCAAGTAAAAGCGGTAAGGCACTGGGTCCAGACGGCGTCCCTATTGATCTCTTTAAAGCTCAGACGGCCATTTGGATCCCACTTTTAACTAGAGTACTTAATGCAACATGCTTTAGAGGTCTTCTGGCCTCATGGTCTAAATCTATACTCGTCCCAATCTTTAAAAAGGGAGATAGGGGGTCGGTAACCTGTTACCGTCCCATCTCACTCCTGGATTCACTGGGCAAGGTGGCAGGTCGGCTTATACTTGAGCGACTACAGGATTGGGCGGATGATGGCGGGATCATCTCGGATCTCCAGTATGGATTCCGCCAAGGGTTGGGGACTATAGAGCAGGCCCTGAATCTGACACTATTAATAGATAAATATGTCCATGTTAAAAGGGGGAACATGTACATGGTCTACGTGGACCTATCGTCCGCGTTCGACTGTGTGTCTCATTCGAAACTCTGGACCTTATTGGGTGACATGGGCGTTCCACAAAACTTGCTTAAGTTCCTAAGGGAACTTTATTCCAATGCCACAGCCAGAGTCCGCTATGGGGTGCAGGGGGAACTAACGAGGGAATTCGTAATAGGAAAAGGAGTTAGGCAAGGTTGCGTCCTGGCTCCCCTCCTCTTCACCCTGTATCCTAATGGTTTGGAGGGTGCGATGATTAGGGGCTCCCAGGACCTTCCTATGGTGAACGGCCGACTAATACCTGCGCTCCTCTATGCTGATGACACTGTCATGTTGGCCCGTACCCCCCTAGAACTTCAAAAAAGCGTGGACAGATACTCTATTTTTATGGCAGGTCTTGACATGAAAATTAACACTAGCAAAACCTTTGTTATGAGGGCAGGTACCGGACACAAACGAAAAATGAAGGACACCTACCTATATGGCCAAAAATTAGCAACCACACAAAATTACTCCTACTTGGGCATAGCAATAGATAACAAACTAGCCTGGAAAACTGCTGTAGAAACCAGAAAATTACTCTTTTTAAGAACTACAGCGGCCCTTGTTAATTTTTCCAGAAAGTTGGGCAAGAGACCTCCCCTTGAACTAGTCAAGATTTATAACGCCAAATGCCTATCTGTGGCTGTCTACGGAGCTGGGCTCTGGGGGTTTGTGTCTACAGCTGAAATTCAAAAAGTGGAAAATTCCTTCCTGAGGTACCTTCTGGCGGTCCCAAGGAGTACGGGCACCATGGCCTGCCATATGGAGCTGGGCTTGCCACATGTTACTGACTTAGCGAAGACTGAACCAATATTATTATGGCACAGAATTTGGAGATCCTATAAAGCTACTCTTACCCAGTCTATCCTTACTGACTGTCTAGCGTTGGACAATGCCCACAACTCTAGGTGGTTGTGTTACATCAAGAAGTTCCTGCAAGATCTGGACTGGGTGAGATATTATCATGATCCCTCCTTAATGTCCGAAGTTTCAAGAAAGGCACTTAAAACGAAATGTTTAGCCCACTTAGAGGAATTGAGACTAACGAAAGAGGCCACAAAATCTTCAGTAGCACTTACCCTGCAAATACAAACAACATCCTCTATTCAGCCATACCTCACATTTAATAATACAAGTTATGAGAGGTATCTCTTGGTGAGGTTTAGGTTGAACTTTTTTCATCGTTTGGTCACATTCCCCACCCGAAACAATTGGGCTAAAGACCTTCCGCCGTGCCCTTGCAATGACACTTCTTCACAATCGACCATACATACCACCCTTTTTTGCAAATTTTTCCACGATTTTAGGAAAAAGTGGCTAGTCCCAATGCTACAGCAAACTGGATACAGACAATGTCGCCTAGCCTTTCTATTTTTGCAGCAGCTGGAGGAAGAGAGGATAACTTACCTTGTTGTGAATTTTCTTAAATGTACGGTTAGACATAGAGCGTTTTTAAATTAACTACTTGTCTTTTAATAACGAGTCATTTCACGAATTTTTAGAGAACTTTTAAAATTATTTATTAAGTCTTAAAACCAAAAGTAAGAAGTCACAGGCACAGTTTCTTATCTTGGTTTTAAAAGTGATAAAGAATTATATTTCTATTTTCAACTGAGCCACATACCTGTGAGATTTGATACACTTCTTTTTATCTGCACACATCGAATTTATTGTAAATCAAATGTATTGTAAATTGATTGTTGTTCGCTTTTTATGATTAATATTTTAAATCGAAATAAAGCTCAATTGAAAAATTGAAATTCCATATTGCAGAAGTACCAAAGTATTGCCAAATGCTTCTCGCAATCATATGTGTTACTGCCGCACAGCCCGAGATTCACAATGAAGCTACTGAAGTGCTAATTTAAATATGAATTGTAAGAGTTTCATAAAGGACACAAACACAATACTCATGATGTGTAAAGTAATTAAAAGTTTTACAACTGCAATACCACTGCTCAACTTGAATCACAATTGCTCAAAATGTGATGTCACAAAAAAGAAACTGGTCTGAAATAATGAGTGTAACCAAGGGAGTTACATGAACACAACCATGTTTCTTTCTGAAGAATAGAAATCAGAGGGTATTGTCTGTAATGCGGCTTAAGGCTGACTGAAAATATTGTTAAACAGTCACAAAGAAGTATAAAAGGTTTTAAGATTCACAAATAAGAGTCTAACTTGATACTATCTATTCACACCAGAAATGGCACCTGTTCTACACAGAGACAAGGTTCAAAAGAAGACATTTCGCATTGCTCGTTTTACAATATGGCCGCTCCATTGACAAATGGAGTCTTCGCAATACTGAGGCAAAAGAGTGGCCATCTTTGGCATGATTGATCAAGAGATTTACGTGTTTATTTATCCTTGGTGTTTATCAGATTGCTGTTACGTTGTCTTTTGTCTAGTTCAGAGTTCACAAGCACCTTAGAGTGAGAGACAAAAGGAGGAAAGAATGTGGTAGAAAGTAGGCTCTTGGGTCTCTCAATGAACCCAGGACACAGGTCAATTGACTGCTGGGGTTAGGGCTCTCACTGGACCCAAGGGTTGGGGCTCTCGTTAAGCACAGGGATTAGGACTCCCATTGGACCAACTTCGCATAACAATTAGGTCTTCCCCTTCTATGCAACCTGCACTATGATTAGAAAATACATTAAACTCCAAATTGATGAAATCCGCCTACATCTCCTTCTTTAACAACAGCTTTCACAGACACAAACCGCGCTAAACAGCACACTCACAATTCTCTCACCAAGTCACCTCTAATCCTCCTACTAACCATATACATACTGGCATTCAGTCAGCCACACTCACTCTCTGTCAAACAGCACACCACATCTCTTTATGAAGCCACACATTCTTACCTATTCTCAGTGACAGTCTCTGAACTTAGAACTCTTAATTTAGACAAAGTGAGACACTAACGCTTCTCCTCCACCCCTGACACACATACCATTCACATTCAACAGACTTAAAAGAAGCAGAAACTCTAATGCGTGTACAGAATACGCGTTACCTTACAACATCACAACCCAACAAATGGAAACAGGTGCCAACATCACTACAATTGAAGATTATGCCTCAATGATCCACCAACACCTCCCTCTCAGGCACACAGGGACTCCTACTCACCCTTTCACAATGATCCTACTAAACCATCATCACGTCTCTTTTTGAAGGGCAGTGACAGCTTAAAGGGAAATGATCCAAGAACCAGCTGTTCATAAACATCACATTCACCCACTCAGTTTCATTACCCTCTAAATCACAAGATGAAGGACATCCACCAACCATTCTTGGCACACTAATAAACCACATAGGAATATGAAAACACAAATCTAGATCCAACCCACTCTGCCTAAAATCACACCCCACGCTAGCTCAATTGTATCCTGATCAATCTACGAGCAACGAGCAATAATTTTGACCTACTGGCTGACTAAACACCAGTACAACAAAATACAAGGGAGGGAGCAGGTAATAATGATATATTATTTCTTCTTCCCTAGAGTGAAATACAAATATGTCAGCACAAAGAGGAGCCTACTAATCCCAGAAGGGATATGCTAATGTCTATATCCTTGTCGAGACAAGGCGTAATGTTTTTTATATAGGACTCTCACCACACTAACTCATGTGGGATACTTCATCATCAACTCTGCACCCAGTTGATCTAATAACCCTGTGTGGCCTCAACCTCACTTTTGGGGAGAGCACTTTAACGTTTTTTTTTCAGGGATCTTGAGATAGGTTAAAATTGCTCGAATATATCTCCTTTCGGTTTACCCTTTTGTAAAAGAATATTTGGCAAGTTAAAAACAGGTACGGATGGTTTTAAAGATATTACTTTTCTGCCATCCAATCGGGTCTACATGCTTCAGGTGGCCTTACTTTGACCAGTGGGAGACACAGCTTTCACCAGGACCTACACGATCCCTAATCAGTTTCTCTGGTCTGGGGTACTGCTGGAGGAGAACCAATGATGTGGGTGGTGCAAATAGTGAGGGAGTGGAAACAACTCATCTGACCCTTGAATAAGGCTGAGGGCAAGCAAAATAAAGATATTATAATAATACAAAAGTGTTAGAAATGGGGTTTCTGGTTGACTGGGGTATGCACCTAAGCCAGGCAGAACCCACCACTCTAGTCATGGCAAGTAAGTTACACACCAAAGATAACCTGTGCTCACCCTTGGAAGCTTGGCACAGAGCAGGCAGGCTTATCCCCAGAGGCAATGTATAAAGCATTTGTGCAACACACGCACACCAGTGACACAGTAAATCCACCACAAAAGCGACTCCACGCATTAATATATTAAAATAAGTTTCTGTATTGCATATATACACCAAAATAACATGAACCAATAATTACTTTACCAACTAGACAATTGGTATAACATCACAGTTAGTGCAATGCGATAAAGACTTATATGTTTTGCATGCAGATCATAAATACTGCACATACTATGCAAATCCTGACATAATACTCATCATCCTGACAATGCAAGGCAAGATGATATGTATTAGAACATTAGGACCTGAAATGTAGCAGGTTACTACCAAAACACATAACTCATATATCCTGTGCACATTATGCAGATCCTGAACAGTGCAAGGATCAAAATTTCATATGTTCTAACATCAGGGCAAGAAACGCAACAGTTATTAAATCACAGAAATTAGCATAATTCTCTAACAGTACATAAATCACGTACGTCGAAACGACTCCTTGTAAGTCATCATGAATTCATGGATGTAAATAAAGTCCTAAAACATAGGGTGAAGCCCGCCTGCACTCCCATTATGAAATATATATAGTATATTCTAGAAGCCGGCACGCTACTGCCAGGCAAGTGGAGTCCCACTGGCGTTTGACTGTTAGGAGCTCAGTGTGGAAATACTGGGACTGCTCAGGTCCGAACACAGTGAAAGTACATCAGGGATTGACTCAATGCCGCCATGAGGCAAGAGTAAGCCACTGCACAATTCATGCCTGCTGACGGCTAGGATTCTGATGAAATACCAGAGGTATTTACCCACATTACTGCCCATGTCCTTAATTTTGGGCAAGCAGGGTCGTCACCATGCCCCCAAGGTCTGCCCTAATGATTATGGCACAGGCACAACTTTGGGGCTAGGCGGGTTGACTTCGTTTGGTTCCCTACACTCAGGGTTTCAATGCCACTGCCTGCAAGCATGCGGTACAGCTTCCTTGGGCACTGTGCAACCCCTCTCAGCCTAGCGCCCCCTCAGTCACTCATGAGATGAGTGCCAACCATGAGAGGGCCCTTCACTGCTAGCTAATCCCTCTGGTAGTCGTCAGGCTTCCCTAGGGGGCGGGGCGGAGTGGAGGGAATTCTTCCAGAGGCTACGTGCCTTGTTGCCAAACCCCAGCGTGGGCTTGATAACCTGGAACAAATCCACCCTATGCCTGAGGCATTTGGTCAAGATGCCAAGCATTGCAGGACTTCTTTGGGGACGAGGTGGACCTTGGTGCAAATAGGCACACGTGAAGGGCTTCAACTTCGCCTGAGACCTGCTACTAGGCAAATGGTGTGAGGGGCTAAAAGGAGCACAGCACTTGATCCCTAGCCAAATGAAGCACTGGTCTTAAATGCAAAAGTTGAAGCGCTACTCACACAGGAGAACCAGCAGCTGTAAACATAGCTCTCTTTGTGCTGGGTTCCTTTAGAGGAACTCAACAGGCACAACAGGTGCAGGCAGGCCAGAACAGCTAAGTATTTGGTGGTACCTCCTGATAGCCCTTGCAGTGCCTGGGCCATCCAAGGTCAGGGAGCAGCTGGCAGTAGGATAACAAGCAGAAAGGCAATCCAGTGAGTCCTTTATACCACCCAGCAGGTAGTAGGTAGCAGGACAACAACAGAAGAGCAGTCCAGATGAGTCCTCCTTACAACACAGGCAGTCCTTCTGACAGTTTCAGTCGAAGTCCCAAAAATGCTCTTGAAATGCGGGGTTAGAGTCCTTGTACTTATAGTCTGGTGCCTTGCTTCTAGAAGTCAGGATAAGTTTCCCGCAAGGTCTGACAAGTTCCAGGAGTTTCCCCACCCTTGCCCTGGCCCCAGTTATCAGTAGGGGGTAAACAAATCCTTTGTTTGAGGCCAGGCACAGTCTTTACAAATGTTTATGCACCCGCCTCCCTCTTTCCCAGCCCATGAAGACTATCAGTATACAGATGGACACAGATGCCTCTCTTGTCACACCCAGCCCTTCCTTTATTGTGGCTGTCTGAAAAGTATGAACAAGTGTAGGGCCACTCTTCCCTAGATGTAGATTGAAGTCAGGCTGCAAAGCACATACAGTTATAAGCACTGAGAAACGCCCAATTTTTAAAGGTGGCATTTCTAAAATAGTGATAAAAAAATCCACCCACACCAATACTATTCTAAACATAACAAACATGGCAGCGCTACTCCTTACGGATCAGGAATTACCACTGAAAAACCTATCAAGGAATTCACAATGCAAACCTATGAGAGGAGCAGGCCTCACAGCAGTGAGAAACCAAAAAGACTGTTTGTCACTACCAGGACATACCACACAATAAAGGCACAAGTCGTAACTTTTACCTACATAGCAACCTGCCCATGGGGCTGCCTAGGGTCTTAGGGGTGACCTATATCTAGTAGAAAGGGGATTTCTAGACTTGGCAAGTCCAGGTGGCATTAAAGGCTACTCCTGTGAGTGGCACAAGCAGCACTGCAGGCGCACTAATAGCATGTAATTGACAGGCCCCAGGTATATGGGATACAACTGTACAAGGGTCTTACATGTAAATTAAATATACCAAACAGGTATAAACCTACCATACCTTGTGTTAGGGGTGAGAGCACATGCACTTTAGCACTGATTAGCAGTGGTAACATGCCGAGAGTCCTAAGGCCAACAAAAAGAGGGTCAGAAAAAAAAGAAGAAGGCAAAAGGGTTTGGGATAACCCTGCAAAAAGTGCAGGGTCCAACAAAATATTAATAACAATTTGCATACCAAAGAAATATGTCCCACACCAGTGTACTGAGTGCCTGGAAAGGTTTGTTGCTACTTTAACATAAACATCTAAAAAAAAAATTCATTTTCTTCAGTGAACCTGGATGTTGAAAACAGTATGTTTCTTTTTATGCAAGAGATCTTCTGTTTTACAGTGAATCTTTGTAGGTCTGTGCACCCAAGCCTGGAAAGGGGTAACAGACTGGAAGTTGAGATGTGATGATTTGTTTCTGAGTTTCTACGGTAAGAAAAGAGGCATTATAGATCTTTTAACATACCTTTTTCGCTATTTATTTTTATTTTTGCGCTGTTCTGTGATGCTATGTGTTAGACCTGGCTTCCTTGGTGTGGTTTTCCCCCTAACTTTTTGCCTTCAGACCTCCTGCTTTAATGACTTCCTTTTTGCTGGCTTCAGGGTTCTGCACACTTTGCCACTGCTAACCAGTGCTAACATGCTTGTGCTTTTTCCTTATAACATGATAGAATTAGCTTATACTTAGTTAAGCTGCACTATCTTTGCACAGGGCCTGGCAAATTAAATGTTACTAGTGGGCCTGCAGCACTGATTGTGCCACCCACGTAAGTTGTACTTTAAACATGTGTCAGGCCTGCCATTGCAGTCTGTGTAAAATAAACCCTTTGCCAGGCCCACACTTTCCTTTTAAAATACATATAAGTCAACTCTAGTATAGGCCCTGGACAGTCCAGAGGGGAGGGTTCAATGTATTTCAAAAGAAGACATGTACTCTTAAGTTTGACATGTCCTGGTAGTGAAGAACTCTTAAATGTAGGCCTGCCTCTCCCATAGGGTAACATTGGAGTTACTGTATTACATTTAAACTTTAACTTCCACATGGGAACAGGTACCTTTTCATGTTTGGTGTCTTTGGAATTGTATGAAAAATCATAACTTATGGTGAAGTCAGATTTTAAATTAAACCTTGAAATGCCACTATTAGAAAGTTGGAATTTTTCTGCCTTATCCATTTGGTGCCTGCAGCCTGCCTCTGGGTCATCTGAATGGGTGTAGTTGACAATTGGGTTTTGCATATTCCTTTTAGACAGGTACACACAATATGGAGCTTAGGTGTGCCTGGATAGGCCATCACTAACAGGATGGTAGGGAGGAGCTGGGCACAGCCTCACTAACACTTGAATAGGCTGTGTCCTGCCTCAACACAAAGGGCGGCATGCCCCCTGTAGTTAGTCTGGAGCAAGTGAGCCAGGGCAAGGAAGGCAGGGCACCTGTGCAATTTAAAGGGAAGTCTCTAGAAGCTTCTCCAACTTCAAAAGCAGAACTGGTTATAAAATATTGGACCTCAGACACCAACCCTTCAGAACACTTCTGGACCATGTTACCCTGTCGAAGGCATTCGAAAGGCATTCGACAGGGTAACATGGTCGTTTCTATGGGACATCGTGAGCCAGAAGGGCTTTGGCCCGAAGATGCTGCAGGCTCTGAAAGCTTTATATATTTTGCCAACTGCATCAATTAAAATGGCAGGACATGAATCAGTTCCTTTCTCGATATCTAGGGAAACCCGACAAGGATGTCCATGTTCCCCCGCTTTTATTTGCCCGTTATATAGATGTTTTTTTAAATAGATTGAACTCCGCTGAAGATATAGAACCAGTCAAAATATCAAGGATGAATTATAGAGCAATGGCATATGCAGATGACATTGTAGTAGTTACAACTAATATTCAGAAAACAACCCCAGTTATAGAAGATTTAGCAACTAAATTCGGTTATTTTTCTGGCTATAAACTGAACAGTTTAAAAACTCAAATGTTATACTTAGCAGAAGACTTATTGCCTCCTACACATTTTAAAACGATGTCAGAGGCTACATATTTAGGTATCAAAATTGGCACCCCACTATCTGGTATTCCGAGCATTAACTTCAATTCAGTCTTAAAAAAAACTAACTCAATGCTGGAAAGAATAGACCACCCTCATTTTTCATTAACTGGCCGGGCTAATATTTTAAAAATGGTGGTCCTTCCTAAGTTTTTATATATGTTTCGAGCTATACCTTTAGAATTTCCTCTTAGTTGCTTTAAAGAGTTAGAGAGAATGTCGGCTAGGTTCTTATGGAGCTATAAACAACATAGACGTGCATATAAAAAAATGATTTTACTTAAAGAAAGAGGAGGGTGGGGCATTCCCTATTTTTTGTACTACTACCTGGCTGCTGCTTTACAGTATGTGGGTCCATTAGTGATTGGGGATAAAGCAAGATTAGCCCCGTGCCATTCCCCTTCTATATACAAATTTGCTTTGGGAAAGGAGTGCAGAGCTGTTCTAACAAAAATAATAGAGCCTAGTTATTTTAAAAAGACGAGATTCAAGGTCTTAAAATCAGCATACAGGGTGTGGACATTAATCAAACGTCAGATAGGAATCTCGAATGTAACATTATACACACCTTTCGATGCCTCACATTTGTTACCATCAATATGGCGAGATAATGTGATGTCTAGATGGCGCCTGAAGGGTGTCTGCTGGCTGGGTGATATAATTTCTAATGGGTCTCTCTTGTCTTTTAAGGCTCTACAGGAGAAATACAATCTTCTTGGCTCTGACTACTTTAACCCCTTCGACGCTCATGACGAGCTCAGCTCGTCATGGAGTTTCCATTGATTTCAATGGAAATTACATTGGAGAACATCAGGGACCTTAGCATCCAAGTGGTTAAGTACCTGCAAATTCACAGCTACATTAATAAATTAAAATCACCTTTAAATAGAATCTCTATTATTGATAGCCTATACAGGAAAACCCCAATTGGCCAGTACTATAAACTGTTGCTGGAAACTTGTCTTGATGATTTGGAAATAGTTCAAAGAAAGTGGGCTGCAAAGTTGGGATTGGAATTTGTTAATTTAGCGGAATCAATCAAATTAGCCAATGAAATTTTAATTACAGGACACTCTAGATCACAACATTATATGGTAATTTTTTATCTCTACTATACCCCCAGTCAAATCTCAAAATGGCAGACGTCTGTGGGAACCTCTTGTAGCAGATGTGGAGAGATTGCCGCAGATGCAAAACATATGTTTTTCTCATGTTCAAAACTGAAGGATCTGTTTTCTTCTATTGAAAAATTTCTGACTATTGTTTTACAGTCGTTAGTCTCCATTTCGGGGGAATTAGTTCTGATTGGGGTAACATCCGAAGTAATGCCCAAAGAAAGAAAACAATTTTTATTTATTTGAATGGCAGTTATTCGCTCTTGCATTACTCAGGAATGGATTAGTATCTTTCCCCCTTCCTTTGAGACCTGGCGGGCAGGACTACTTGCTAAATATAACCTTGAGCTGGCTATATATAAGACCAAGGGGAGGAAGAAAAAGAGTATGGGGTTGAAAATATGGACACCGCTGATGAATTGGTCTAAGAAGTAAAAAAAAAATGTATGTGCTAGTCTATGGTATTTGAGTATACCTATTTATGGGATGTGCTGTACATGCTGTATTATTTGATAATGTGTAAATATTTTAGTCCTTTTGTTGGCTATTATTGCATAATGTACTGCTTTGTTTCTCCTACTTGCCTGTATAAAAACATAAAATTATCAATTTAAAAAAAAATAAAAAAGAACACTGCTGGACCCGCAGATACTCTGCCAGGAAGAAGGATTGCTGTGCTGCTGAAAGGAATAACACTCTGCTGGACTGCTGCTCTGAAGGACTGCTGTCCTGCTTTGTTGACTTGCTGCCTGCTGCTCTCTTGCCTTGGCCTGGACTGGATCAGCATATTTCGAACCCAGAGTGACTCCAAGGGCTAGTTGGCAGGCCTCCTGTCTGCAGCATCAGGGACAAACCCCAACAGCTGGACTTTGCCATCTGTGAGTCTACCCTGCGAAGTGGTGCCACCCCAATCCTCGATCCTTGGAAGTGGTTTTAAGGTGGTCTGCCATTCTCTGCGGATCCAGTGGAACAGACGCATCATCTCTGCTCCGGGACACAACCCATAGCAGAACCGATGCTTTGTCGCCACTGTGTTGATCTTCCCTGTCACAAAGATCTTTATCTCAGCCCATTGTCTCATCAGAATCGCCACTGCATGATGCATCCTTGAAACAGGCCCTCGCATTTCTAGTCAACTGCAGCCGCAATGACAATGCTGGACTCAGCATCCTAGCCTCTCCACATCTCGTAACTGACACATCGCCTCAGCTGTGAGACGTATTTTCAATGCAAACCTCGCAACGCTCTACGATTCAGAACTTAAGGTACTTTCTTCAGCAGGCCTAACTGCGTCTCTGTAGTTGACCCTTGCTCCATCGTAGTCGGCCTAAACTTATGACTTCGTCCTGGTCCGGTGTGACCAGATATCCACAGTTGGCGTTTTATGCCATTTGGCACTATTTTCACTGAAATCTTTAAAATTGCATATCTCTGGCTCTACTGATTGGATTGTTCTCGTTTAGGTCTTGTTTTATTTTTTTTAATTGCTGAATTGTTCTAACCTGGTGTGGGAACCTTTTTATGTGGTGTTTTCATTTTACTACTGTTTGAAGTGTTGCACACATATTTTACATATTGCCTTAAGTTAAGCCTGACTGTTCTGTGCCAAGCTTCCAGAGGGTAGAGCACAGCTTAATTTAGGGTTGGCTTGTGCCTCAGCCTGACAAGGATTGTGTTTTCTACTTGACAAGGGCTCACACCTCAGTAAACCAACAACCCAACGTCTTACTCTATGAAGACTCAGACAGAACAGAGGTTGCATTTTATATGTCTACGTGTCTGTGAGAAGTTGGCCTGGTATATGCTGTGGAAAGAAGCCTTCAGGCTTAATGTAAAGCAGATGGTTTTACCAGAATATCACCTCCTTTATTGACTAAATGAAAGGAGACGCACACAGTAGTTATATAAAAATATGTATTTATTAATATAGCACGCTCTAGTATCCTCTACACGAGGATAGAACACAAAGCACTCAATGCAAGATCAATAGAACAATTGTAAGTAGCACAATACAAAGTGGGCTCCAGGAGGAGGCCGAACCATATACTAAAATAGTGGTATAACAACCACGACTCAGATCAAGACAAAGTCTGGAGCACGTAGATTTGTTTGGACCCCAAGGAACAACCCAAAGTGAGTGGAAACAGACCCCACGGAGGATGGGTGCAGTGTGCTAACATGACCGCGTGCTCCGTATATTCTACAGGGAAGTTGTGGATGCAATTTCACAGTTCAAGGACCCTTCTAGGAGGACTTCAAGGAAACCCTTTGGAACTTAAGAGGTTGGAGAGCCACCCCACCCGTAGATACCATAGTACCCAAGTTACCTATCCCAGAGGAGCCGGGTGCATAGGTCTCGAGTGGCGTTGGAAACAGCAGTCGTTCTCAATGGAGGGCTGTGAAGAAGTACTGCTGCCGTGAAGGTGAAAAGGGTCCGGTGGAATCCAAGCATGGATTCTGGAAGGAAGGAACCTGAAAGCAGAGAGGACAGAGTCTGGGTCACCTCAGAGAGACCAGGGGCTAGGGAGACGAATGCCCACCAATGTCGAGCTCTTCAGGTATGAAGAAGAGATGTTTTACTCTGCAGCCACGAGGAGCAGGAGATGTCGATGATGACCAGGAGCTAGATGCAAGCTGTCCCAGGAATGATGTCGAGTGTTGAGGTGTCTGTGATAGGCTGGAGCACCAACAAGCCTTGGCAAAAGCAACCCATGAAGGAAGGTCAAGCAGGTTACAGTGTGGACCAGCAAGGTCCAGGGGACTCACCAAGCAATGGGGAGTTGAGGCACATCTCGAGCAACCAGGAAAGCCCAACAGAAATCAAGATGACCCTCAGGAGGACCCAAAGGCCGAATTACCAGGAGTCATGAGTGAACCTCGAGGAAGATGGCAAAGTACCAGCCTACAGAGCCCTCGGTGTGAGGAGGTTGGAGTTCTTTGGTGCAAATACTGCACCGAGTCAGGACTTCATGGAGTCCAATGCACAAGCTTCAGAATTGCCATCAAGCATATGCAACTGCAAAAATATGCGTGCACACGGGTTTACGTAATGGAGTCCCCATGAGGGATACTGGCCTCAAACTTGCTACGAGGGCAGATTGACCTCACGGACCTTCGTAATCCACCTCCTGTGTTGCTGAAATCTTCAGAGTCCACAGGAGCTCAGGAGCAGCAGACTGGTCCGTTGCGTTGAGGTGCCTGCAAATGCAGGGGAGTGACTCCTTCACCATAAGGGAAATTCTTCAGTTGTCCTTTGTTAGAAATGGGGGTCTCTAGTAGTGGCTGGCCACAGTCCAAGTAGGGACCCTTCTTCCTAAGTCAGAGTAAGGGGGCTACACCCTTTGATAACCCCTGCTCAATCCTGTGGTAACGTAGCATGAGCATCTAGGCTTATCTCAGAGGCAGTGTGTAAAGTATTTATGATCATACACAGTAACACAGTGAAGGACACTACAAAGGGACACCACACGAGTAGCTATAAAAAATAACTATCTTTAAGACCAATAACGGTAAAAAGCCACAATACTGGAAAAGGGGGAGTACGCTTGAAAAAGAGTTCAAAGTGTTCAAATAGGGGTTCAGTTCAAAGCAGGGGTCTCTGCGACCCTTTTACTTACAAAGTACCTGGATTTCATAGCAAAACAAGCAAAATGTTGCAAACGAACTGTAGCGATGATTTTCTCCACGCTAGGCCGGCGATGCGATGAATCCTGGCCGCAAGGGAGGATGCTGCACCGGTCTGCGGGTGCGTGCGGGACAAAGCGACAGACTTATTCACGCTAGGCCAGCGATGCTTTGAATCCTTGCCGCTAAGGAGGATGATGCGCTGGTCCTGTCGCGTGTGCGATCTTGTTCCCCCTCGAGGGAGCGACGTTCCGGGTGCGATGCGAGCAACATGGCGGACGCATGGCGCCCGCTCTGCGATGTCGTGATGCAATGATCTCGATGCGATGATTCGGGGTTAGCGAGCCTTTACAAAGCCCGCAAACGTGCGATGATCTCGGGGGTTAGCGAGCACTTTGTGGCCCGCAAGCGTGCGATGCGATGATATTTGGTTTGCAAGCGCTCGGCGGCAGCAGCGCAATGATTTTTCTTACGCTCTTCAGCTGCGGCGGCTCGCAAATGGGCGTTAGCGACGATTTCAGCACTCTCTTCTCTGTAGTAGAACTAGAGGCCCTGGAACTCACAGGGGCCTCACCTGCAGATAGAAATCCTCACTGAGAGGAATCAGGAGGCTAGTGGGGGAGTCAGATGGGCCTGTGACTCCAGCAGGAGGCTAGCTCTCTTCTAGCCCTTGGGTGATTGCTTAGCAAAATAAAAGTCTCTCAAAAGTCCTTTTCCCTCTTCTTCCAAGTCCAAGGGGAACTACTGCAGGCCAATCCAAGAAACAGCACACAAGCACAAGGCCAGTCCTCTCCTGCAGATTCATTCAGTAACACGGACAGAGGTTCTGCTTTACATCCAGGAGCAGTACACAAAGCAGGGGGTTTGGGCATTGCTCAGGAATGGATTAGTATCTTTCCCCCTTCCTTTGAGACCTGGCGGGCAGGACTACTTGCTAAATATAACCTTGAGCTGGCTATATATAAGACCAAGGGGAGGAAGAAAAAGAGTATGGGGTTGAAAATATGGACACCGCTGATGAATTGGTCTAAGAAGTAAAAAAAAAATGTATGTGCTAGTCTATGGTATTTGGTGCCACCCCAATCCTCGATCCTTGGAAGTGATTTTAAGGTGGTCTGCCATTCTCTGCGGATCCAGTGGAACAGACGCATCATCTCTGCTCCGCGACACAACCCATAGCAGAACCGATGCTTTGTTGCCACTGTGTTGATCTTCCCTGTCACAAAGATCTTTATCTCAGCCCATTGTCTCATCAGAATCGCCACTGCATGATGCATCCTTGAAACAGGCCCTCGCATTTCTAGTCAACTGCAGCCGCAATGACAATGCTGGACTCAGCATCCTAGCCTCTCCACATCTCGTAACTGACACATCGCCTCAGCTGTGAGACGTATTTTCAATGCAAACCTCGCAACGCTCTACAATTCAGAACTTAAGGTACTTTCTTCAGCAGGCCTAACTGCGTCTCTGTAGTTGACCCTTGCTCCATCGTAGTCGGCCTAAACTTATGACTTCGTCCTGGTCCAGTGTGACCAGATATCCACAGTTGGCGTTTTATGCCATTTGGCACTATTTTCACTGAAATCTTTAAAATTGCATATCTCTGGCTCTACTGATTGGATTGTTCTCGTTTAGGTCTTGTTTTATTTTTTTTAATTGCTGAATTGTTCTAACCTGGTGTGGGAACCTTTTTATGTGGTGTTTTCATTTTACTACTGTTTGAAGTGTTGCACACATATTTTACATATTGCCTTAAGTTAAGCCTGACTGTTCTGTGCCAAGCTTCCAGAGGGTAGAGCACAGCTTAATTTAGGGTTGGCTTGTGCCTCAGCCTGACAAGGATTGTGTTTTCTACTTGACAAGGGCTCACACCTCAGTAAACCAACAACCCAACGTCTTACTCTATGGAGACTCAGACAGAACAGAGGTTGCATTTTATATGTCTACGTGTCTGTGAGAAGTTGGCGTGGTATATGCTGTGGAAAGAAGCCTTCAGGCTTAATGTAAAGCAGATGGTTTTACCAGAATATCACCTCCTTTATTGACTAAATGAAAGGAGACGCACACAGTAGTTATATAAAAATATGTATTTATTAATATAGCACGCTCTAGTATCCTCTACACGAGGATAGAACACAAAGCACTCAATGCAAGATCAATAGAACAATTGTAAGTAGCACAATACAAAGTGGGCTCCAGGAGGAGGCCGAACCATATACTAAAATAGTGGTATAACAACCACGACTCAGATCAAGACAAAGTCTGGAGCACGTAGATTTGTTTGGACCCCAAGGAACCACCCAAAGTGAGTGGAAACAGACCCCACGGAGGATGGGTGCAGTGTGCTAACATGACCGCGTGCTCCGTATATTCTACAGGGAAGTTGTGGATGCAATTTCACAGTTCAAGGACCCTTCTAGGAGGACTTCAAGGAAACCCTTTGGAACTTAAGAGGTTGGAGAGCCACCCCACCCGTAGATACCATAGTACCCAAGTTACCTATCCCAGAGGAGCCGGGTGCATAGGTCTCGAGTGGCGTTGGAAACAGCAGTCGTTCTCAATGGAGGGCTGTGAAGGAGTACTGCTGCCGTGAAGGTGAAAAGGGTCCGGTGGAATCCAAGCATGGATTCTGGAAGGAAGGAACCTGAAAGCAGAGAGGACAGAGTCTGGGTCACCTCAGAGAGACCAGGGGCTAGGGAGACGAATGCCCACCAATGTCGAGCTCTTCAGGTATGAAGAAGGGATGTTTTACTCTGCAGCCACGAGGATCAGGAGATGTCGATGATGACCAGGAGCTAGATGCAAGCTGTCCCAGGAATGATGTCGAGTGTTGAGGTGTCTGTGATAGGCTGGAGCACCAACAAGCCTTGGCAAAAGCAACCCATGAAGGAAGGTCAAGCAGGTTACAGTGTGGACCAGCAAGGTCCAGGGGACTCACCAAGCAATGGGGAGTTGAGGAACATCTCGAGCAACCAGGAAAGCCCAACAGAAATCAAGATGACCCTCAGGAGGACCCAAAGGCCGAATTACCAGGAGTCATGAGTGAACCTCGAGGAAGATGGCAAAGTACCAGCCTACAGAGCCCTCGGTGTGAGGAGGTTGGAGTTCTTTGGTGCAAATACTGCACCGAGTCAGGACTTCATGGAGTCCAATGCACAAGCTTCGGAATTGCCATCAAGCATATGCAACTGCAAAAATATGCGTGCACACGGGTTTACGTTATGGAGTCCCCATGAGGGATACTGGCCTCAAACTTGCTATGAGGGCAGATTGACCTCACGGACCTTCGTAATCCACCTCCTGTGTTGCTGAAATCTTCAGAGTCCACAGGAGCTCAGGAGCAGCAGACTGGTCCGTTGCGTTGAGGTGCCTGCAAATGCAGGGGAGTGACTCCTTCACCATAAGGGAAATTCTTCAGTTGTCCTTTGTTAGAAATGGGGGTCTCTAGTAGTGGCTGGCCACAGTCCAAGTAGGGACCCTTCTTCCTAAGTCAGAGTAAGGGGGCTACACCCTTTGATAACCCCTGCTCAATCCTGTGGTAACGTAGCATGAGCATCTAGGCTTATCTCAGAGGCAGTGTGTAAAGTATTTATGATCATACACAGTAACACAGTGAAGGACACTACAAAGGGACACCACACGAGTAGCTATAAAAAATAACTATCTTTATGTAAGACCAATAACGGTAAAAAGCCACAATACTGGAAAAGGGGGAGTACGCTTGAAAAAGAGTTCAAAGTGTTCAAATAGGGGTTCAGTTCAAAGCAGGGGTCTCTGCGACCCTTTTACTTACAAAGTACCTGGATTTCATAGCAAAACAAGCAAAATGTTGCAAACGAACTGTAGCGATGATTTTCTCCACGCTAGGCCGGCGATGCGATGAATCCTGGCCGCAAGGGAGGATGCTGCACCGGTCTGCGGGTGCGTGCGGGACAAAGCGACAGACTTATTCACGCTAGGCCAGCGATGCTTTGAATCCTTGCCGCTAAGGAGGATGATGCGCTGATCCTGTCGCGTGTGCGATCTTGTTCCCCCTCGAGGGAGCGACGTTCCGGGTGCGATGCGAGCAACATGGCGGACGCATGGCGCCCGCTCTGCGATGTCGTGATGCAATGATCTCGATGCGATGATTCGGGGTTGGCGAGCCTTTACAAAGCCCGCAAACGTGCGATGATCTCGGGGGTTAGCGAGCACTTTGTGGCCCGCAAGCGTGCGATGCGATGATATTTGGTTTGCAAGCGCTCGGCGGCAGCAGCGCAATGATTTTTCTTACGCTCTTCAGCTGCGGCGGCTCGCAAATGGGCGTTAGCGACGATTTCAGCACTCTCTTCTCTGTAGTAGAACTAGAGGCCCTGGAACTCACAGGGGCCTCACCTGCAGATAGAAATCCTCACTGAGAGGAATCAGGAGGCTAGTGGGGGAGTCAGATGGGCCTGTGACTCCAGCAGGAGGCTAGCTCTCTTCTAGCCCTTGGGTGATTGCTTAGCAAAATAAAAGTCTCTCAAAAGTCCTTTTCCCTCTTCTTCCAAGTCCAAGGGGAACTACTGCAGGCCAATCCAAGAAACAGCACACAAGCACAAGGCCAGTCCTCTCCTGCAGATTCATTCAGTAACACGGACAGAGGTTCTGCTTTACATCCAGGAGCAGTACACAAAGCAGGGGGTTTGGGCACAGATATTTATACCCCAAAAAGTCTTTGTTCTCAAAAGTCGCTAGTCACTGAACCCAGCCAGAACCAGTTGTGCTCCGGCTGAGGTTCCGTAAAAATTATTACGATGTTCTGGGCATTACCGAATATGGACGAGTTTGGTATCTACGAACCGTAAATGGCGAGTTCGATAAGTGTACGCATTTTCGCTACACTACCTGATAGGGTTCGCCTAATATTACGTGTTCTTCATCTGAACCCTCGGGTTCCATTTTAGATACGGCATCCATTTTGTTTCTTGCCCTCACGTAGTCAGCGAGCAGGTAACTGTTCGCCCCCTGACCTTCTAGTTCCCAAGCCTTGCGGAAGACGCATATTCCTTTCATGCGTCTTTATGGCCAGAGGAATGACACAGCGAAGGCAGATGGCTCAGCTTGAGGGTAATCTGGTCGTGCCGGTCTATTGTGACAGCCGTAGAGGCGATAGGATTCAACTCTTTGATCCTACGATCATGCTTCCGATATTACCCTCACACTCTTTTCTCTACACGTGTCTGACTTCCTTGCAGCTGCTCTTGTCTCTTCTTCTTGGTCATTTACAACTCTAATGGGTGTGCCTAATGGTGGGAAGATGGGCTTTTACAGTTGGGAACCGGCATTGCTACTGTAATTATGTTCCGGGATTCTGAACACATGAAAACGACCCTTTTGAAGTTTACTGTGGGAACTGAATTGTAATCTTTTGTTCGCATGTCGTGCAATGGCAACATTTTGTATAAAAGAGAGCGACCTACATGTGTAATTGGTAGCAGACTCGCAGAACCTACATGCCGATGTACTTCTAATGACTCTTGTTTCCCTGCAGTAAATAAAACGCTGAGCTTTGACGCCCAAGGAAGTGTCCCGTGTCTCTGTCATTGTGCGCCGAAACAGGTATCCCATGAAGGTTATAGGTGTTGTTCCCTGGCACCGCTGGTTCTGTTAAAAGTCCAGTCCTTCAGTTGGCGCCCAACGTGGGGCGACATCAGCGGTACCGGTCCAAAGCCTGACGATCGTGAGGAACTTCGTGTGAAATCTCCGAGGGAAGGTGCACCCCGCTTCATCGATCCTGTTGTCGAAATAAGTGGCCCGAAGATTTTCCCTGCGAAGATTCCCGCCTCCTGACGGCTACGACGGACCGATGCCCTGACTGTCGACCTGTCTTCGACGCCCGTCGCAGACCTTACGTACAAGCGAGACGATAGACGGGCCTTCCTGGTGACGCCATTGAAGTTCTGAGTTAAGTATTTGTGGGTCGCTCCCAGTCCTTAGTGGTTGTTCTAGCTTCTTGAAGCTTTGTTGTAGCTTATTAAAGCTTTGTTGTTCTAGCTCATTGAGCTTTGTTGTAGCCTTTTAAGGCTTTGTTGTATTGCATGGTTCCATTGCATTTGTGGTTCTTAGTTGTGGTTCTTAGTATTTTATTTGACAGTTGCAATTGCCAAAAACCGAGGGTTTTGTCTTACACGAGGATTTAGCACTTCGGTAACCCTTGAAGTTTGATACTAGGTTAGTGTGCACGATGCCTAGCCATAGTGGTTTGTTTGGTATCTTCAAATGTTGCGCAATGGATTCCCGGTTGGAGGACTCGTGTCCGATACCTCCAGTTGGAACTCCGATATATGAGCTCTACAGTCGACATGGTGTGGGTCCTATTATATATAATGAATACTGGGTCCGTTACACGAAGAAAGACGGTGTCCTTAGTTGGCCACCACATGGAAGTTTTGAACTTACGATTTTAGATAATCTTGAAGCTAAATTATTTCAAAAGAAAGCTAGGCCAGCTATGTTTGATTCTTTTCGGCTATGGCGTAAAGAGGCCAAGCAGAAAGAAATCAAAAAACTTAAAAAGGATCAAAGAGAAGGGTTTGTTCCGATAATGCAAGTTGTACAACAAAGTAAACGAGAAAAAGAAGAAAAAGAAATGGAAGTTTCCACTAGATTACATCACATGGGTGTAGATAAATGTTATCCGGTTTTACCGACTGGTCTAGATAAGAAAGAAGAAGATTCGAAGGAGGATTCCTTGTTAGCGTATTTAATGAAATCACCACCTCCTTATGCACAGGGTGCTACGGCTCCTGTAGCTCCTCCTATAGCTCCTCCTGTTGTTCCAGCGGCTGCGGGTCAGCCCGTTGTTAATCCTACGTTTGTCCCACCACCTGTCCTTGTTCCCACTGCTCCTGTACCTGTACCTCCTCAATCTGTTATTCCTGGTACTCCGACTATCTTGTCTGTTTCTACTATGCCTTCCTTTGCTTCTAATGTTGTTGCTCCTGCTCTTCTTTCTTCTTCTCCTTCTGTTCGTAATCGTATCCCTAACACTGTTGCTACCCTTTATTCACCGCTTTCTGGTCAGTTATTCCCGTCTGATCTTTCCGAAACTCCTCAGAGACGGAGTCAGATCCCTAGTGGAAGGGAGAAAGAGACGTCACGTTAGTGACTATGGCACATAGATGGATAAGACACCCTGCTAACTACACTCCACGTGTGGTCTTCGACACGTTTTCTCAGTTTAATGAGCCTACGCAGAGATTCGTGTTCGAAGAAATGTGTAACTTTTTGAGGGAAGAATGGTATAACGATGATCTAGATAACGTACCGCCCGATGTAACTGAACTCCAGAGTTACTTTTCGAACGGTATTATTGTAGGGGGTGATGTACGACGTGCCTTGGAACGTTTGTTAGCGTTCAGATCCACAGTGCATTCTCGAGTGTCATTTGATGATGCCACTGAGAATTGGAAAGCGGCTCCTGGTCAGTATCCTATGAGAGAGGTTCCGCCACTTTGGGTGCCTGGTGATCCGCAAGCTAACCCTGCGGTTTTACCGCATTTTCGAAGAGTGTGGATACACCTCCCATGGAAACGATCAGAAGTTTTGCAAGTGAAGCAATCCTTGCCTGATCCGCGTAAGAATCCGGCTGGTTATTATAAGGAGCTATCCCAATTGGTGGAAGCTTCTGTTATGAACCTTGCCGACATCGACATGTTGTTTGGTAATGTTGTACCACAACCAGTTTGGGCGAAAATTCGTCAAGCAAACCACGCAATTGAGTTAGGTGGCGATTGGGCTGCACTGATAGCGGCTGATGCATTGCAAGTCGGTGAGGCTAAGCCTGAGCAGTTGATCTTGGATTTACCTCAGAAAATCATTACGCTCATGAAAACTCTCATGCCAGCGATGAAGGTGAACTGGGATAAGTTATCAGCTTGTAAGCAAAAGAAAGACGAGAGTGTCTCGGATTTCTTCACAAGGTTTGAGGAAGCGTTTGTCGACCACAGCGGTCAGGACATGGGCGCTGAGGGAGGCCAGCGGTTATTTGTCGACAAGTTCGTGTCTAATTTGTTGCCCGAACTATGCAGCAAATTGAAGAATTCAGAAAGTGCATGGGCGGTTTCAACCACTGCACAAATATTAGCAACGGCTCAATACTATGAGAATAGGGAAAAGGAAGAAAGTGATCGTGTAGATAAGAAAACGAAGGAGCTCAAAACGAAGGTTTTGTTGCAGCAAGCATATCCTCCACGATCAGACCAAAATAATTCGCAACAGCAGTATCGACCACGAGCACAGCCCGATAGGATGCAGCCGCGTTCTGACAACTCTGACTATAGATCTTCACTTGGGTATAATCAGTGCGCATATTGTAGAAGAGAGGGACACATGAAATATGATTGTCCTGCTTTACGGGACCGTCTAAATGGTGTGTCGACACGAGGAAACCGTGGTGGTGGTCCTCAACAGGCATCACGAGGTAGAGGTCGTGGTTCACCCCAAAATCAGATTGATCGCCATCAAAATCAATTAGACACGAATAATTGTTTTGACCAGCGAAATGCGGGGTCAGTTCGATCTGCACAATATAATGTGGACGATTATTACGTAGAACATGAGACTGTTGCAAACGATCATTACTGGGACAGCCACCGACAAAGAGAGGGAGTAGTATCAGTTCCGGTTGATCAGAGTGGGCCTTACGTTGCAGTGGCTACATCGGGCGTAGTTGAGCCTTTTCTGTTAGACACTGGTGCGACGAAAAGTTCCATCATGCATTCGAAACTCCCTGGCGCACCTTTGTCTGGCTTAACGAACGTTTCCGTTGGATTCTCTGGCACCCCTGTTAGCAACCCCGTCTCTAGTCCTTTTCCCCTTACGATTGGCCCTCGTGAGCTGAAGGCTCCGCTGATTCTATCCACCGGCTGTGGTGAGAATCTTTTGGGTCTGGATTTGTTGAAACGACTATACGCGACTTTGTATTGCTCTCCTGAAGGAGTGGAGCTTACATTAGGTCGGAGAGTGATCTCTCCTATGTACTTGTCGATCGATAAATTCCCACCGGAATTGAGTTCCCTTCCTGCGTCTCTATGGGCAACAGGTCCCAATGATGTGGGTCTGTTAGACATTCCACCTTATGTGATTCAATTGAAACCAAATGTGCGATTACCACGTTTACCTCAATATCGTATCTCTCTTGATGGTGAGCGAGTGCTGTTAGCAATCGTTCATGATCTAATTAAGAAAGGTGTTGTTGAAGAAACTTGTGGAAACAAGTGTAATAGCCCTGTATTGCCTATTTTGAAACAAACTGACCCATCCAAACCTCCTGTGTATCTTTTCGTAATAGATTTGAGAGAAGTAAATAAAATAGTGATTCCACAATTTCCCGTGGTCCCTGATATCACGGCCTTACTAACAATGATTCCGGCCTCTGCCTCCTGGTTCACGGTGATCGATCTAAAGAATGCTTTCTTTAGTATCCCGATTGCTGAGGAAAGCAGAGACCTATTCGGATTCGCGTTAGGTGGTCGCAGTTTTAGGCTAAAACGCGCTCCACAGGGCTACTGTGAGAGTCCGTCAATCTACAGTCAAGCACTTAAAAGTCAGCTTGATGCCTTTGTGTTACCGACGGGTGCGGCTTTGATTCAATACGTTGACGACCTTCTAGTGGCAGCTGATACAGAAGCTATTTGCAAAACGGCTACAGTATCATTATTGCATTATCTGCATGACTTACATCACAAAGTATCACCTTCTAAGCTACAATATTGTTGTCAAGAAGTTACCTATTTAGGTCACTTATTGTCAAAAGAAGGGAGAAGGTTGACCCCAGAGAGAATCGCAGCGATTTCCCGAATGACTGTGCCCAAAACCCAGAGAGATGTTCGTGCCTTTTTAGGTATTACGTCCTACTGCAGACAATGGATTCCAAATTTTTCATTGTTGGCGAAACCATTGATAGCCCTTACGTGCAAGGATGTTTCATCTCCATTGCCTTGGACTGAAGAGTGTCAGAAAGGTTTTTCTGAATTGCGTGATGCGTTGTGTTCGGCTCCTGTGTTGGGTACTCCTGACTACAGTAAGCCGTTTACACTATACGTTCACGAGAGGGATGGCTGTGCGTTGAGTGTTCTGACACAACCTTTTGGCGGCAAACAACGCCCATGCGCCTATTTTTCCTCGACTTTAGACCCAGTAGCTAGAGCCTTGCCGAGTTGTTTAAGAGCAACAGCTGTGGCGTCCATTCGACAGTCCGCAGGTCTGGTCATGGATAATATGATTACGGTGATGGTCCCGCATGCAGTTGACACTCTTTTGAACCGAACGAAGACTCAACATTTGACGAGCGCAAGATTGTCTGGATATGAGTTAACGTTACTGGCCAGTCATATACGGATAAAACGATGTAATGTGTTGAATCCAGCAACATTGCTGCCGATCGACACAGAGTCAAGTGGTGAAGCACTACATGACTGTTATCTAAAAACTGAGGAAGAAACAAAGGGTCGTATTGACCTAAAAGATACTCCATTGGTAGATCCCGATGGTACTTTGTATGTGGATGGTTCCTGTTTTAAGTTGCCGAATGGTGATGTGACGACTGCGTATGCTGTAGTAACATTGAGTACGGTTGCAGAAAGCGCAAGATTGAGTCAGAATTCGGCTCAGGCTGCTGAGCTGATCGCATTGACAAGAGCGTGTGTGTTGTCTAAAGATAAACGGGTGAATGTGTTTACAGATAGCCAGTATGCGTTTGGGGTGGCCCATAGTTTTGGGCGATTGTGGAGAGAAAGAGGATTCCTTACGTCGCATGGCACGAAGATTCAGCATGGACAGCTTGTGAATGACCTTTTAGATGCACTCACATTGCCTAAACAGGTGGCCGTAATCAAATGTAGTGCACATCAGAAAGTGACGGATGACGTGGGTCGTGGTAATGCGTTTGCGGATGAAACGGCTAAAGAGACAGCTAAAGATTTGACGAATCGAATGTATGTTACGAGTTCAGTGAGATGGCCAACGGAGACTAGTATGTGCGAAGACACGATTGAGAGTGTGAAGGGAATACAGAATGAAGCCACTGAGACGGAAAAGACTAAATGGAAAGAGAGCATGGGAAGACTAGATGAGAACGGATGTTGGGTTGATTTGTCAGAAAAGCAGAGATGGATGTTACCGGATGCATATGTGCTCGCTGTCGTTACAATGGCTCATGGTACAGCACACATAAGCACAAAAGGCATATGCAAGTTGTTGTCTCATGTATGGAAGAATGATGGGATTACTAAGTGTGCAGAGAGAGTGGTTAAGAATTGTATGGTGTGTTTGATGCACAATCCCGGTAAGGGCACTCCCACTCCACCTGGCCATTTTGCCCCTCCTACGTACCCTTTCGAAGTTATCCAGTTGGACTTCATCCACATGGAGAGATGCAACAACTTGAAATACGTGTTGGTTGTGGTATGTGCCTTCTCCAGATGGATTGAGGCTTACCCCCTTAAGGATAATACTGCCTTATCCACGGCAAAAATTTTGCTCAAGGAGTATTTTCCCCGATATGGAATGCCTCGGGTTGTATGGTCAGACAACGGAAGTGAGTTCATGGGAAGTGTGATGAAGAGTGTGTGTCGTGGCCTCGGTATAAATCAAAAATTCCATAGTGCCAACCATCCACAATCAGCGGGCTTGGTGGAAGGATACAATGGCACCCTAAAACTAAAATTGGCTAAAATTCAGGCAACAACTGGTTTATCATGGCCCGACGCTTTGCATTTAGCTCTCCTATCGACCAGGGCAACTGTACACTCACGAGTAGGGCTTAGTCCATACGAGATTGTGTTTGGCCGTCCTGCTAATATATGGGGAATCCCAAGGCCTAAAGAGTTTGATAGAATCGAATATCCAATGTTGATTGATTATCTTTATGATCTGACTGCTAAATTGAGTTCGATTCATCAACAGGTCTTTGAGGCTCTGCCGTCACGAACAGAGGGTCCTGGTCATCGGCTTCAACCAGGGGACTGGCTCCTTGTCCGCAACTTCGGACGAAAACGGAACCTTGAGCCGAGATTTGTGGGACCATACCAGGTGCAACTAGCTACGAGGACGGCAGTTCGGCTGGAGGGACGGAAGCACTGGGTACATGCTACCCACACCAAAAGAGTCCCGCTTCCTTTGCCGTCGGACACCTGGATGAGAAGAGGTCTTTCTTCATCTGAAACCGACACTCCACAACGCTTTGTCCCATTCAGCGAAGCTCAGCTTGTATCTGACGCCCTTGTTGATTCCCCTCAAACAATTTCCTCTCCGTCAACTCTGGAAAATTCGAGTACTGAACAATCATCTGAACAATCGAACACTCGTTTGCCATCCAATCCACTATTTGAAGATCAAACTCGCCCTGGGAGCAGCCGATACTTTCTTCGTCCACGCACAAGACAATAAATAAAAAGATTTTTTTTGTTTTTAGGTTTCACACCTGCCCTGAACATAGTGGACATTGCATATTGTGTATTTTTTTTCCCTTTTCGTACAGCCAAGAACATTATAATAAATTGAATGTTCAATTTAGCTAAAACCTATCATCCAGGTTGGCCGTAGGGCCGTGCGGGTACTTCCTTCTGTTTAGCAGCTATCGACACTAGGTCGGTTTCTTTTGTCGATTTCTGGGAACTCCTGGGAATTGATAATCGCTACTCAGAACGAAGTGCGTCAAGAACGTCGCGGACGGTCGTTAGGGGATGGAATCGTCATTTTCTGAGCTGTCGAAAAGAGAGAAAATGTTGGCGCAAAGATCTGCATTAGGTAAAATGTTTCGTACAAAATGGTTTTTTCTACAGGTTTTCATATTGTTCCTGACTGTATCTATGTTACTGGTGGGGGGGGTATATTTTGGGTCCCAATTCTTACTGCCTTCTACTATACCTACTCTTCCATCTCATGTGCTAAATTTCGTTTCAACTGTCTCTCCACATTCCTTTTATCTTCTGCCTCAACACGAACAAGCCAGACGTGCGGAATTTAGAAACAACTCCTTTATTCAACTCTTGCATCAGCATCAGTTAGTGGTAAACACTACCAATTGTTGGGTGTGTGGGTTAATGCCACATACCATGGATAAGGGTATTCCGTACTTGGTGCTGCCTTATAGTTCCCAAGGGTCAGCTCGAGCATTGCAAACTATGTTCCGTAGCGCACTAGATTCCTACCCCCATCGAGAACCACGCTCAGCAAACTTTGGTCCTGGCCCGTACCACAAGACTCTGGCGAGAGCTATTGCTGATTTAGATAGAGATATTTTCGACGCATCGCTTATCCCAGAGGAGGAGGTGCGAGCATATAAGGAACTAAGTGAGGCTGAGTATAGTGTATCAGTGGGTGATAGGCAGCTTAAAAGCTCATCACCGATATGGATTGTACCTCACCTTGGTAACTTCTGCCTGAAAGGTCTTGGTCGAAATCCGAGAGCTCAGTTTGGGGAGAGTGCGTGTACTGAGACATATGTCTTACCAACGCTCTCATCCCCTGTCTTCCTAACTGCCAAGGGTACCTATTTTGTATGTTATGATCGAGCCTATACGTGGTTACCTCATGACTTCTCGGGTACCTGCTACATTGCAAATATTTTGCCTCCGACTTTCACTGTGGCCTCAGATTATCACAGAACTAGAGTTGTGAGAGGTGTTGTCAACAAAGAAGATACTGCCGGTCAAGAAGCAGGAGACTTCTTTAAGGGTTTCCTACCGTTCTGGGGCCCTATGGTCAATAGCAGGAACCTGAGGCAGTTAACTCGTGTAGTAGAATCAACTGCCAACATAACTGCAAGTGCCCTTGGTAATTTGACAGCCGAGCTTCAGGCGGATAGACTGATGACGTTACAGAACCGTATGGTTCTAGACGTTGTTCTAGCAGATAGAGGTGGTGTGTGTAAGGTCATCCATTCGAGCTGCTGCATATTCATATCTGATAACGCTCCAACGGTTTATCAAGCCATCTCTAAGTTGCACAAAATTTCGGAGTCCATACACGTGGACGAAGGGAATTGGCCGCTTCTGGGATGGTTTTGGGGCCTGATGTCGACTTGGGGTTGGAAGATTCTGATGATCATAGGGGTTGTTGTGACGTTTCTATTCACATGTTGTCTTTGTGTGCAATGTGGTCCTGCCTTATGTGGCCTTTGTGCTACAACGTGTATAAGACAGCCAGTTGTCACCAAAGAGGCATTGATGGATAGAATAATGTATCAGCAACATCTAAATGATCTGATGAATATCGAAATCGATTATGATTCCAACTAGTGCTTGCCTACATGAGGGCAAAAGGACCGTCTGAGGTTCCGTAAAAATTATTACGACGTTCTGGGCATTACCGAATATGGACGAGTTTGGTATCTACGAACCGTAAATGGCGAGTTCGATAAGTGTACGCATTTTCGCTACACTACCTGATAGGGTTCGCCTAATATTACGTGTTCTTCATCTGAACCCTCGGGTTCCATTTTAGATACGGCATCCATTTTGTTTCTTGCCCTCACGTAGTCAGCGAGCAGGTAACTGTTCGCCCCCTGACCTTCTAGTTCCCAAGCCTTGCGGAAGACACATATTCCTTTCATGCGTCTTTATGGCCAGAGGAATGACACAGCGAAGGCAGATGGCTCAGCTTGAGGGTAATCTGGTCGTGCCGGTCTATTGTGACAGCCGTACAGGCGATAGGATTCGACTCTTTGATCCTACGATCATGCTTCCGATATTACCCTCACACTCTTTTCTCTACACGTGTCTGACTTCCTTGCAGCTGCTCTTGTCTCTTCTTCTTGGTCATTTACAACTCTAATGGGTGTGCCTAATGGTGGGAAGATGTGCTTTTACAGTTGGGAACCGGCATTGCTACTGTAATTATGTTCCGGGATTCTGAACACATGAAAACGACCCTTTTGAAGTTTACTGTGGGAACTGAATTGTAATCTTTTGTTCGCATGTCGTGCAATGGCAACATTTTGTATAAAAGAGAGCGACCTACATGTGCAATTGGTAGCAGACTCGCAGAACCTACATGCCGATGTACTTCTAATGACTCTTGTTTCCCTGCAGTAAATAAAACGCTGAGCTTTGACGCCCAAGGAAGTGTCCCGTGTCTCTGTCATTGTGCGCCGAAACAGGTATCCCATGAAGGTTATAGGTGTTGTTCCCTGGCACCGCTGGTTCTGTTAAAAGTCCAGTCCTTCACGGCCTGGAGCACTTTGTTTACCTGGCTGCATCCTTCCTTTCAGAAAGAGGGGGTCTGCCATCAGACGCACAGTAGGAGGTGGAGCCAGCTTGTACCTTGCCAGGCACAGCCCTATTCAGGTCAAGGAGCTACCCCTCCCCAGTAATCAATGAAGATCTCTCTATTCAACCCAGGTCTGACTCAGCCTGCCTTGCCCCTCTAAACCCAGACAGTCAATACACATAACAGCACAGCTCACTGGAAGGCTTAGGTAAGAAAATACCTACTTTCTAAAAGTGGTATTTCCAAACACAGAATATTAAAAACAACTTTGCTAAAAGATGTATTTTATTATTCTGAGCTCAGGCATACTAAACTCTAATTTCTACCATGTTCCCTTGGACAGTTAGGACTATAAGATGTAATAGCCAGTCTGCCCATTCCAGCCTATGGAGAACAGGTAGCCTTGCAGCAGGGAAAAACAAAATGGAGTGTAATTCACTACCAGGACATGCTACACATATCAAGCCATGTCCTACCTTACACACACAATGCACCTACCATAGGGGTGACTGACATGATGCTAAGGGAAGGTTCACGGGCTGGGAAGTGTGGGCACTCAACAGCCAAGATGGCAGTTCTGGACAGCACACAGACACTGCAGTGGCAGGTCTGAGGTACACTTTACAAGCTGCTTCTGTGGGTGGCACAAACCAGTGCTGCAGGCCCACCAGCAGCATTTGGGTTACCGGCCCTGGGCACACACAGGCCACACTACTAGGGACTAATGGGTAAACCAAATAAGCCAATTAGGGATATACCAATTCACACAGTCATATTCACACAGGGAGAGCATATGCACTTTTGCACTGATCAGCAGTGGTAAAGTGCCCAGAGTTATAAAACCAACAACAACAGGTCAAAAATAATACAATAGGCAGTCAAAAAGTTTAGGGGTGACCCTGCAAAAAGGGCCATTTCCAACATCCTTAGTACACCACAGATCCTGCATGGAGCCTGTATAGAGCAAGGGCACAGACAAAGGTTTGGATGGAGAGGGAGACGAGGTTGTGCCCAGTCGAAGTCCAGCAAAGTCCAGAGTGTCCAGACGGTCAAAGGTCAGTGGTTTCTCCTTGTAGAATCTTGTCCATGCAAAATCTAAAGAGCTACAGACAGGTAAGCCCTTTTGTACCCATGGGAGAGGGTTGGACAGATTCGGGGGACCCTCCTAGGGGACGGTTAGGACAGATAAATGGTTCAACCCAAGTCCTTTTCCAGTTTGGCGCCAGAGCAGGAGCCTGCAGCTCCCAGAACTGGTTTGAGCTGGACAATGCACAGGGACACCAAATGTGCCCCAAGTGCAGACTTTCAGGCACTCTCAGAGTGCACCCCCCCAGCCCCAATACACTAAATACTGCCTGGTGACAGGTTGCCTATTGTGCTGCCTTCCTTTGCTCGAGCTTGGCTCAGCAGCAGGAGGGAAGAAATGTGTCTCTGGTTCGCAGAATCAATTTTGTGCTGACCGGGTCAACAAGTCTGGCATCGGCTAGACCAGTGACCCCACGAAGCTTGCTTCAGAATGGTGGAATCATACCTCCCACACCAGTTACCGGAGTGAAGGTATGATTCCAAGGTGTTTGATACCAAACACAATATGTTTCTATGCAGCCGTTTTCGAGATAGCATTTACCGCGAGCTTAGAATGCACCTCTACCTATATGTCCGGCTGAGTCACAGACTACCCCAGGAGAATGGTCTCTGAAGGCTGCAGAGGGGCTCTGCTCATGCAGGTGCACCAGCGCACTCAAAACCCAGCAGCCTGCCTTCAGGATTGTTAAGGAGTGCTACAGGGGTGATTTTTAGGTTTTAAGTGTAGTGACCTATAGATATAGTGAACCTATATCTAAAGTAAGTGGTGCAAGCACCAGGTTACACAGGTTGCAGTAGCGGACCTGTGGTTCCATTTTGCATGGCCTCTTATGGGTAGCATAATACATGCTTCAGCCCATGGTCGGCCTCTCGGGTACCTATGCCCTGGAAGCATGGGTACCATATACTAGGGACTTATAAGGGTACCCCAGTATCCAATCTGAAACCCCAGCAATGCATTTAGGTACCACAGCAACACTGGATCCTGCAGGATAATAAATTAATCAACGGGAGCTCCAAGGAAGCAATTCTAGACAGCCATCTTGACTGGCCAAGGACCAGTGGTTTTTAAAAGTTCTTGTGGTGCCCCATGGAGGAGCAGGGGCACCACCAACAAATTATGAAAGTGTTGTGGTGTGGCTGCAAGAAGCACAGCCCCCCTCCCTGGGGATCTTTTTAAAAAAACTGAGTTTCATTTTCAAAGCACTTTATTACATTTCTGAAACTGTAGTTTTGAAGTTCATTTATTCATCGAAGGAACCACCGACTAGTCAGCATGTCAGCCAGCCATGAAATGGATGATCTCTGACATTCCCATGGAGATCATGACATTCCAAGCCCGAGCTGGCATTCTTAAAGACAGAGCAAACCAACACATGGATAAGTAAATTGCAACACACTTCAAGCTGGAGCTCTATTCTCTTCAACTGAAGGTAAGGGACCCTTGTGATTTGGTTCTATGGCTGTATTTTGTGGCCTGAAGGGTGTTAACGAAAGACTCAAAGACACATTTATGTTTCTTTAGAATAAAAATGCTTCATTTAAATATATTTGGACAATTAGTCTTGTGCATTGCCATGTGTGTATTTATAAGGAATACTTTGGGACATGTGTAGCATTCCTGAAGCAAAACGCTGGACACAGGAAGGCTGTTAACTGCAGGTTTATTCCTATTAGAAGATCCCATCCAACAGTCAAGGCAGCAGCATCACCAGACACTCAGCCTCAAGTACAAACAAGTTAATACCTTGAACTACTGTGACATATTTAACATTCCAATGTGACATGGGTATGGATAAACAAGAAAGGAAGCATGCCAGCAGAATGTTCCAAACTAAAGTGGTGAGCACACCACGCACTTCTCTTCCTTAACAAACTAGATATCATCATACCATGAAATGAACAAATTTGAAAATTAAGCATAATAATCTAGATAACTAGGACGTTTGTTCGTCCTGGACGAACGACGAGTACTACCCATACAATTAGCATTTTTATCCACTTCCGGAGAGGAAACATCAAGAGGAGTAGTGTTGTTGCATGTACTTGCATCCAACCTCTCATCAAGTTTTCCCTTCACAACCACAGCTCTGTTAAGATTCCAAATGTGATGGTCTTGAGTTTTAATGACATTATTGAAAACTTTGATGACCATTAAAGGCTTCATGAACTTAGAAAGAGAACTACCAACAAGACCAGGGTTAAATTTGAATTTTGAATTTAAAAACATTTATACAGCGCTCGCATACCCAGCGGTTTCATGGCGCTAGTGGTGATCAGTGGACAGACAGCAGCTGAGAAGTTAGGTCAGATAAGCTAGTGTGAACAAAAAAGTTTTAAGTTCTTTTCGGAACAAAGGGTAGGAGGGTGAGGTGCGTAAAGTAACGGGGAGAGAGTTCCAAAAGGTTGGAGCCAGGACAGCGAACCTCGCTCCGCCAGCCCTCTGCTTTTTAAAGCGGGGGATGGTAAGAAGGGCCAAGTGGGCTGAGCGAAGTTCTCTGCCTGGACAGTATGGCTTGATGAGGGAGCAAATAAACTCTGGGGCAGTGCCCGATCTGGCCTGGTACACAAGGCAGCCGAGTTTGAACAGGGCACGCTCTCTAACAGGAATCCAATGCAATGTTTTGAGTAGTGGAGTGGCCCGATGATATCTGGGGAGGCCATGGATCAGGCGGGCCGCCTGATTCTGCACTAGTTGTAGCCGGTGAGTCAGATATGCAGGGGCTCCGTTATAGACTATGTTTCCATAGTCTATACGGGATAGTACCATGGCTAACATAATGATTTTAAGGGCTGAGGGGGTGAAAAAGCGAGAGACCTTCCTGATTACCCTAAGGGAGAAAAAGCAGGAAGAAACCACCGAACTGACTTGTGGGTGAACAGTGAGTTGGGGGTTAAGAAAGATTCCCAGGGTTTTTACTTTGGCCACGGGGAGTGGGGGGGTTCCGAGGGAAAGGGGCCAAAAGGAGGGAGACCAAGGACTGCAGCCACCTCCGGTCAAGACCAGTTCGGTCTTATCCGGATTGAGTTTGAGGTGGGGTGTTGAATCATGACCCAATCTCCTACATTCACCACTATTTTTTACAGCCTTCCTAGTATCAAAATAGCTTTTCCTTTCAGCTGCTTTCCACTCTTCCCTCCGTTGCACATCATTACCATCACACACACTTTCTTTACCCTTGGATAATTCATATTTGTTGACCCAGAAGGTTCTAAACAGGTATTAGGCACTCTATCTCGGAATAATAAACATGGAGTCTTCGCAGTGGTGCCATTAGGAGTCATCCTATACTTCTCAACTTTCTTAAGAACCTCACTTTTCCACTCCAGAGATAATGACTTTGCTAAGACAATAGTCTCCTTAAGCACTCTATTGAATCTCTCTACCATCCCATTTGACTCAGGATGATAGAGAGAACATGTTTTATGAACTATACCTCTTGAGGATAGAAACTCCTCAATATCTCTTGAAACCAGTTGGACCCCATTGTCAGTTAAAATAGACTCAGGCACGCCTTCCTTGGGAAATAACTCTTTCAAACCCTTAATGACATGTGCAGAATCTGTCACTGACAAGAAAAAATCTTCGGGCCAACAGGAGTACATGTCAACTATGACCAATAGAAAGATTTATAAACCACCACTATGTACAGGTCCTAAAATGTCCAAAGCAATGTCTTGCCAAGGACGTGTAGGATGCCTCCTCACAACCATAGGTTGCACCGGAGAACATTTAGATTGATCACTCATGGTGCAAGGAAGCCAGTCTCGCACCACACTCTCCACAAGTTTGTCCATGATGGGCCACTGATAGGACATGCCCAATCTTTCCTTGCTTTTTGTAAGACCCGCATGGGTAGCATGGACTAGGTCCATCAATTCTTTCCTGATGGGTGGACTTAATCTCGTTCCACAAAACAACAAACCATTTTCAACATTTTCAATTCATTCCGTAGGTACCAAAAGGGTCTTGTAGACTCAGATCCCTCCTTAATGCTAGACCAACCCTTTTGAACAAATGACATTACTTCTTTAAGTGTAGAGTCAATGGCTCACTCCTTGCACCACCTCTTTTCAGAGATGATATTATAGTCCACCACGCACACACAGTCATTACCTGCTTCTAAGTACTCACCCTCAGGAGATTCTTTAGGAATGAGACGTGATAACACATCAGCAACTCCATTTTCATTGCCAGGAATGTACTTGAGTGAAAAACTATATTCCTGCAGCCAAATGACCTATTTAGTGATCCTACTGGAAATTAAAGATCTCCACTAAGGGTTTGTGATCAGTACGGACCTCAAAATCAATTCCCCAAAGAAATTTCTTTATGGCCCAGAAGACCGCAAGTGACTCCCTTTCCACAACAGAATAACGTGTTTCAGCATCCCTTAAACTACGAGATAGGAACATGATAGTTTGCATACCAAAGGGGCCATGCTGCTGTAAAACTGCACCCAAACCTCTCTCACTGGCATCAATTAATCCTGGGGTCAAAACCTTGAAGAGAAGGAGCATCACTCAATTTTTCTTTGACCCTGGTGAATTCTCTCTCACAGAGCTCCAACCAGCTCCAACCACTCAAAATCAACGCCCTTGCGTAGCAGACACCTCATGCTTATAGTAGAATCAGCAAAATTGACAAATTTGGCGTAATATTCCACCATACCCAGAAATTTCATCAATACACTCTTGTTGGTAAAAGAGAGCTCATGTTTTGAATAGTAGTAACCAGATCACTTTTAGGTTTGACCCCATCACCAGTTATGTTGTGCCCTAGGTAGTTTATAGAAACAGATCTAAATTAAAAAAATTCCATTTTAATCGTAAGATTGCATTCGCACAACTTCCCTAGAACCAATCTCAATCGAGCATCGTGTTCATCCACATTATCACCAAATATGAGAATATCATCCTGATATATGCACACCCTTGCCAGATCTTTAAGAACATTTTCCATGGCACGTTGAAAAAGAGATGAAGCTAAAACTAAACCAAAGGGCATTTTGATAAACCTAAATGTGCCTAAAGGTGTTATGAATGCTGTTAGTTCTCTACACGATTCTTCTAACTCGATCGGATGGTAAGCAGAAGTAAAATCGATAGTGCTAATCACCTTCGCCCTACCAAGTAATACCAGCAACTCTGTAATGTTTGGCAGGGGATATCTTTCCACAATTACAAACTTATTCAATTGTCTCAAGTCAATGCAAAGACGTAAGTCTCCATTTGGCTTCTTAGCAGCGACTACTGGAGCCAACCATTCTTTTCCCTCTACTTCTTCAATGATATCACAGCTTTTGAGTTTGAAGATTTCTTTTTGCATATCATCTCTCACTGAAAGAGGCATATTTCTTACTTTGCAGCATAAGGGTATTGCATCATTCTTTAATTTAATTTTGTGATGATACCCTTTCAAACACCCCAACTCATGCTTGAAAACACCTGGAAATTCTTTCTTAAGATCATGCAGAAACTCGTTTTCTCCTGATTTCACTACTGAGCACCCCCTATTTAATTTGAATAGGGGGATCAGAATCGGGATCAAGAAATACAACTAAGTCTCCCTGGTGGAGCCAACTGATAATGCTATCTCCCTTCTTGGATACATACATTTTCCCCCATACTAGTCTATTTTTATACTCAATGAGGCCAATGAAATAACCATGTAACTCGATAGGCTCACCCCCATAAGCCAAAGGTGTGATGTCAGACTTTATCAGTGATATCTTGTCCTTCAATTTTGTGAGATAAAATTAATTGGAGACATTTGGAATCTTAGCACCTGAATCAAATAAGACACAAGGGGTTTCTCCTTCAACAGTAATACTATCAAAGGGACAAGACTTCTTACTAGTTGCATTCTGGACCTGTATCACAATTTGCCCACATTCGAAGTCGTCAGAATTTATTTCAGTATTGTCACCCTCGTATACTTCAACTCTTTTTACCCTTGGGTCTGATTTACTTCTGCACACTATAGAAAAATTATCCTTCCTGTTCCATTTGGGGCTGGTTTGACCCAATGCTGGACATTTTTTATCATTAGCGAGATGACCAACTCTACCACATCTGTAGCATTTAAACTGAACCACCTTCCCTTTAAGCCCTTCTTTATCAGAGTGAGACTTGTCTTTATCTTTTTCTACCCACTTTTGTTTTTTGTCTCTAACTGCTTGTATGATGATATCTTTTTCACTGTCATTTATTATCACTGCAACACATTTCAATGAATGTTCAATTCTTTTAGCTGCAGTGAGAACTTCATCCAAAGTTGGCTCATTTCGCAACCAAAGTTCTTCCCTTACTTTCTCCATGTTGCATCCTAACATAAACTGAGCACGGATGTACTCATCAGCTAAGATTAGGCTTTCTAAAAAGCTACTTGGACTTCTCAAGCCAGAAAATAGCTCAAATGCAACATGAACTAAGATGGACTACATGGTGGATTGAGCAAAAATCTGTACACGTGACTCCCAAAAACTCAGGACCAGAAATACAAAGGCTTTTGTGACTGCAAAAGAACTGCTTCTCAGAGTCAGGCTGTTGGCCTTTTAGCATATAAGAAACGTAAGTTGCGGTTTGATGACACGTTACAGAATCGGAATTTGTTTTTTTTACTACATACTGAATAGGTATTTTGAAGAGGCATGTTTATGGCACCCCTTCCAAATGCTGATTTGCAATGGTATGTATTAATGTTTTGTGACAGAAATTTGGTCACAAAACTTTCTTATTTTGCTGACAACTGAAAGGTAGTGGTAAGGCATTTACAAACAGGAAGGGGTTCCATTCCCTTTGTGCATGTTGACAAAAACATTTCTAAAAGTAGACAGTTGGGCCCGTGAATTAAAAAAAAGGGTCATTATATTCATGAGGTAGGTCGAATTGTGACCCAATATGATGATTTTTTTTTTAGAAGCAATCAAGTAGTACATAGGTCAGTTTGCATAATCAGAATGGATTCGCTAAAAATCAGTGAGCAATTTGAGACCACTTTTACAGACTCTATTAGTAAATCTGGCTCTCAATACTTAGCTTGCAAAGACTTGATGACTGTTCAACCGTATACCTACTTTTGAAATACTAACTAAACAGAATGAACTCAGTCAAGAATAATTATAAAAATGGGATCATTCAAAACATTGTCTACAGCGCCACCCTGAAAAGGCTGAAGCAGTATGTACCCAAATCAATTATCTTAGACTACTATTTAAATTATCTTAGACTACTGTTACAGGCATGTTGTAGTTTGTGAGACTAAGGCCCTCATTACAATTCAGGCAGAGCAGAATTGCAGCACACTTAGAAAGAAGAAAATGTCTCTTAAGATTGTTATTGTTTTTGGTTTTTAGATAGCTCTCCTGAGGCGGAAGCCGGGAGCCACATTTCCTAAATTTTAAGCTTTTGTTATTTGCACTATTGTGATTTTAAACATTGTGTGCTTACTCTGCTGCTGTTTGTTCATTGCTGCTCCTGGGTCTTGGGGGTCACTTCGCACAGCAGTTCCAGCGCTGTTGCGGGGAGGGCCACTACAGCGCCGCCAACACCCACGAGACGCTAGGCCACGCCCCTCATAACAAGCCACGCCTCTTCCTTTTTCTCTCCCAATAAGAATGCTCACTGTCCGGAAGTGCAGCGGACGAGCGCAGCGGGCGCGCCGTCAGCGCGCCAAAGGCGCGCCTAAGGCAAGCCCGTCTGCGCCCGTCCGCGACCAGGCCGCGACGAGCGCGGGACACTCTGCTCAATTCACCAGGAATCCGGGTGCCTCCCCTCCACTATACTCTCGGGAGACCCTGCTTAACCTGAGTGAGCATGCGTACGAGGGACACCTTTCTTTCGCTGACACTGCTTTCCCACTGAAAGACTTTGTGATCAGGGGTCTGCTATCATGCAGACTTCTCAATGTCAGATCACTGCCTAAGCATGCTGCTGAAATTCAACTATTAGTGGACACCCATCAGTTAGATGCCCTTTTCCTTACTGAGACATGGACCCACCCTGACTGCGAAATCGAACTTGGCTGGGCTTGACCGCAGGATTACAAAATCTTGCATCTACCCAGACCCAAAGGTCGAGGGGGTGGGGTGGGAATTATCTATAGAGCCTCCTGGCACATCAATATCCTTGATTTGGACCCGGTTGTTGGGACCGAGCTCCTCGGCCTTTCCATTAATAGTCACATAGGAGCCACCTTCACGGTGATTATCTGTTACCGCCCTCCTGGGGCTTTCAGTTCCCAGCAACAACAATCGCTACTTACTTCCCTCTCCAACTTGGCGACATCCCACAATAAGCTAATCATCTTAGGTGATTTTAACTTATGGCCGAATGGTACCTTAGATACTGGACTTCACAATCTTTTGCTCTCTTGTGAGAGCGTGGGGCTCCAACAACTAGTCAGGGAACCCACTCATAGAGCAGGGCACCGACTTGACCTCATCTTCTCAGTCCCTCAGCTAGTACTTCTGGATGATATCCTGCCCATGGGCTGGACTGACCATTCTCTCCTTAAATTCTACATTAACAGTAAGGGGGCTAGAATGCCAGCACACAGCACCACCTCTGAATTCTTGTACAGAGACTGGAAAGCTCTTGAAAGGCTGAGAATTACTGGTGTCGTGTTCCAAGTGGATGACAGTTTCGCCCCGGACTGTCCAGTTGAGGACAACTACGCGGCCTTTTCTCTCAGGATATCCACAAATGTGGACTCTCTTGTTCCACTAAAAAAATGCAAGCACAAGGGCAGAGTATCAGCTCCATGGTTCAGTGACTCCTTAAAAGCCCTTAAACTGGCCTGCAAACAGGCTGAAAGGAAATGGAGGCAAGGCTACTCTAATGCTAACAAGCAACTCTGAAAAATCAAACTTTTGGAATATAAATCTGCGATCATGAAATCAAAATCTGCTTATTTCTGCTCCACAATATGTACAGCCGCCAACAGTTCCAAAAGTATTTTTCAGATTCTGAACAGCCTCACCCACCCTGACTGTGCAAAAAAGTCGATCCCTCCCACACAAGCCCTTTGCGACAGTCTTGCTCTGTTTTTCAATGAAAAAATTGAGACCATTATTCGCAACCTGAGCATCTCCCCTTCACTGGTCTGCCCCACTGGCCCTGGGGTAGGCACTACTGATTTTGGAATGGAGAGCCCAGGGTGCCAGCCTGTGGACTGTCTGCTGGAGTTCCCCCTTATTACTGAGGTGGACTTCGACCGACTGGCTCGCGGAATTTCATCGGGATCTCCTCTGGACCCCATTCCCCCTAAAATCTGGAAGGCCTCCGGAGAGGAACTCTTCCCCACTCTTTGCAGGATCTGCAATCAATCCCTGCGCAGTGGCTCAGTTCCTGCTACTTGGAAGCAGGCTCTTATTACGCCATTGTTGAAGAAACCCTCCTTGAATCCTGAGTGTCTACAGAATTATCGGCCCATCTCCCTGCTACCATTCCCGGCAAAAATTGCCGAGCGCTGGGTGAGCTCTTGTCTCTCCAAACATCTGGAGCAGAATCATTTCCTGGACGAAATACAATTCGGTTTTCGTCCAGCCCATGGCACCGAAACAGCTCTACTCACTGCCATGGAGGACCTCCGTATGCGTGCAGACAGGGGCCAGGCAGTAGCTCTGATCCTGCTGGACCTGTCTGCCGCATTCGATACGGTTAATCATGTGATTCTATTAGAGAGACTAAGGGAGGCCGGGGTGGACGACATTGCCCTGCACTGGTTTCACTCCTTCCTGCGGGATAGGAAGCAGGCTGTGTCCCTTCCCCCGTTTCAATCGGCCTTCTCCCCGGTGCTCTACGGGGTGCCGCAAGGCTCGTCGATCAGCCCGATTTTATTTAACGTTTACCTTAAACCTCTGATTACGTTAATAAAATCCCACAGGCTAAAGGCAATTAACTACGCTGACGACACTCAACTCATCCTCTCTTGGGAGGGTGAGGAATCGATCCCCTTGGAATCTTTTCATAACTGTCTACGAGACACGGCTGGCTGGCTACACAATAACTCTTTACAGTTCAACGCCTCCAAAACCGAGGTTCTGTGCCGGAAGTCGGATTCCCCGCCCGTTCCCGGTGGAGTTTTGGCCCCCTGAAGCCAAGGAAAAGCCACAGCCGGTCACCACTGTTCGCAATCTGGGTGTTATGATGGACAACAAACTCAGTATGGAAGCCCAGGTTGCGAAAACAGTGTCCACCTGCTCGGCCCTCATTTGCTCCCTTCGTAAGATCTTGCCTCTTCTCCCCTTACAGGCCCGGGCTTTAATAGTCAGGTGTACCATCCTCAGTCGCCTTGACTATTGTAATGCGCTGCTGCTCGAGGCCCCGTCCGTGTTATTAGACAAACTCCAAAGAGTCCAATCTGCCGCTGCCAAACTGGCCCTTGGTTGGCCTAGGAGATCTTCGGCCACAGCGGCAATGGCCGAACTTCACTGGCTCCCATTGAAACAGCGAGTGGCCTTTAAATCCCTCTGTCTCATTTTTAAAGCCCTGCAGAGAGTCGGGCCCAGCTCCCTGCAAACCATGTTTGACTGGTACATTCCAACCAGAGCCCTCCGATCTATAACGGCCTGTCTTGTAAAAGTACCGAGATTTAAAAAGGTCAGGACCGGAGGCAGATCTTTCAAAGTTGCAGCAGCCAAACTTTGGAATAGTATGCCCCTGGACATCCGCCAAACAAAGGAACTTCTTCCTTTTAGGAAACGGGTCAAAACTTGGCTGTTTCCTAAATGTTAAACTTTTGGCTACTTTATTGCTGCCTCCCAGTGCATCCATCTTAGGAGTTATCTCAGCGCCAGGATACCTGTAAGGTGATAGCCGCGCTATACAAATGTTTTAAATAAAATAATAATTGTGCAGGAAGGTACTCCTTCCTTCACAAAAACAATCCTGCACACAATGTAGGCACCCGTGCACCATGGTGCAAGGGTGCCTGCGGTGCCGCTAGGCAGCAGTTTTTGCACCAGAGCAGGCAGGCAGCAGGAATGTGCTGTATAATGTTAAATGCTGCACATTTCTTCCTTCACCCATTTCCAGCGCAAAAACAACAATTGATGGACAGAATGCAGAACAATGTCATACATTCACCCCAGTACAGACATCCGGGCTAAATCCATAGTTTTTTTGCTCTCCATGCCATTCCAGTTTTAACCTAGCCATATGCAAATCAGTCTTAACCCTGAGGGTGAATGTTTCATTTGCTCTGCATTCTGTCCGGGTGATGCCCCGAAACTGGTCCCAGGATGCTTCTTTCCGGTCCAGGGAGGACCTGGCTTGGCAGTTTGGTCTAGTCTGTTCCCATGAGGCACATGGTCAAGACTGATTTACATATGGCTGGGTCTAAACTGGGGTGGCATGGTGAGCAAAACAACAATGGATTTAACCCAGATCTATTGGCTGGGGTGAATGTTTGATTTGTTCTGCATTCCGTCCATCGTCTGTGTGTCTTTTTCTTTCTCACCCTAAGTTCGCCAGGTATGCCCAGCTGTGAGTCTCAGGCTCACTGTGCCACTGGATTCAAGCTAGCCTGGCTGATGAGGGGTGTTGCCCCAAACCAGTCCCAGGATGCTTTTTTTCCGGTCCGGGGAGGACCTAGCTTGGCATTTCAGTCTGGACTGTTCCCATGAGGCACAGGGCAAGACTGATATGCATATGGCTGGGTCTAAACTGGGGTGGCATGGTGAGTAAAAGAACAATGGATTTAACTCAGATCTATTGACTGGGGTTGAGTGTTTGATTTGCTCTGTATTCCATACATCATCTGTGTGTCTCTTGCTTTCTCACCCTAAGTGCGCTGGGTATGCCCAGATATTGGTCCCAGGCTCACTGTGCCTCTGGATTCAAGCTAGCCTGGCTGATGAGAGGTGATGCCCTGAAATCGGTCCCAGGATGCTTGTTTAGGGTCCAGGGAGGACCTGGCTTGGCAGGTCTGTCTGGACTGCTCTCATGAGCTACAGGTTCAAGTCTGATTTGCATATGGCTGGGTCTAAACTGGAGTGGCATGGTGAGCAAAAGAACGATGGATTTAACTCAGATCTATTGACGGGGGTGAATGTTTGATTTGCTCTGCATTCCGTCCAGCATCTGTGTGTCTTTTGCTCTCCCTTTTACACAGTGCAGCGCAGAAAGGTGGCTTGCCATACTGCGTTGCATGAATATTTGATCAATATGGCCTCCAGTTTCTCCAGTATGTGGGAGAACCAGACCTGATTTTACTGTGCAGTAATTTCTCACAATAAAATTAAATCAGACTTTGACTGTAGTCACAGCCTTGCCTCATTCTCCATTTTTTTATAAATTTTTATTGAAAAGAAACAGACATACAGAGAAACAAACCAAATCTCACAAGGCAAAAACATAATAATACATTGTCGTGGGTCCGTGCAGGCAGAGCTCAAATGCTAGATGAATACAAAGCATTCGGATAGGACGGGGACAGGGGCGGACAAGGAAACAATCAGAGTTATGGACCATATATGACAAGGGAATGCCAATCAAGGGGACGAAGACACGTCAATGGTTACATCCTGTGGGGGAGTACATATATTACCACGATAAGCGTTCCATTGGGACCATATTCTACCCCATTTCCTGGGCCATCCCCGGGAGAGGTATACAGTCTTCTCCCGGAACATGCACCAGTCCATGTTTTCTTTCCACTTGGATAAAGTAGGTGGCCTATGTGAACCCCAGAGCTGGGCAATGTCCCTCTTCGCGACCATATTTCCGAGGGTCGCCCATATGACCTGTGCTGAGCTGTAGTCATTAGGTTCCCAAACATTCAGCAAACAACGCCTGGCCTCGGGCAGCAGGGACACACTTGTGACAGTTTCCATGACATCATGTACACGGGACCAGAACCGAACAATCTCCGGGCATTCCCACAATATGTGGAGAAAGGAACCAGACATCCCGCAGCCGCGCTTACATAGTCCATCCAAGGAAAAACCCATTCGAACCAGACAAGGCCCAGTTACATACACTCGGTGAAGTATCTTAAGCTGGACAAACCTCAAAGGAGCAGGAATGGCGACTTCCTTGGGTGAGGACAAGGCAGATTGCCAGTCCTCATCGTCCAATTCAAGTCCGTCAGCACACCACGCAGCTCGGAGGCGGACCAGCAAATCAGCTCTGTTATTGATGAGTTTCTTATAAATCAATGAGATCGTGCTGTCGGGCACATAACCATCCAAAATGCGGTCCTCCAGAGGGGAAGACTCTGGACTATCAGCACCCGCAGCAAACACAGACAACAGAGCATGACGGATCTGGGCGTACCTAAAGAATTCATTGTCACCAAGCTCATACTCCACTCGAAGCACATCAAAGGACTTGACAGTACCCTTCGACCACAGATCGCCCACTTTGCTGATGCCAATCATATCCCATTTATCAAAGCCTTTCGTTTTCCACAGATGACCCAAGCATTCCGAATCATACAAAGGGGTGGCCCGAGTAAACCTGCCATACCAACCCAAGGCCGCATTCGCATCACGCCACACTCTCACTGCAATCTTAGTGGGACCGGTCAGTGTTTCACGGAGACCACCAGAGTACAGCGCTCTGTTAAAGGTCCCCCCTGGCAAAATAAATCTATCCATGGAGAACGCCGGGGCAGGGCCCGGTGCGTAGGTCGCATGATTAATCGTACTTAACTGGGAGGCCCAGTAATAACGTCTGATGTCCGGGAGGGCTATACCGCCGTCATACCACGGAGGCGTGAGTTTAGAAAGAGCAATGCGGGCACGCCCATCCCAGACCAATTGTCTCTGTAGGCTCTCCACTTCACGAAAATAGCCCGAGGCAATCGGGTCGAAGGAATTCTGGAGTGCGTACAAAAATCGAGGCAGAGACATCATTTTGAAAAGCGCCGCTCTACCGAGGGGCGACAGCGGCAACCTACGCCAGCGAGCCACATCAAGCGTGAGCCGCTGAAGGGGGGGCAATAAATTAAGCTCGTAACGTCTGGAGGGGTCCAAGGAAACATAAATCCCCAAGTACTTGAAAACGGTCTCCGTCACGTGAATCGGAAATCTACGCGGCAGTGGAGGGAGGTCTCCGGCCAAAACGTAGATGCAGGATTTAGCCCAATTGATAACAAGACCGGAGTTCTTTCCGAAAGAAGTAAGAACATCGAAAAGTACATTAAGGGACTTTTTAGGGGAAGTGAGATATAAGAGGATGTCGTCCGCGTATAGCGAGACTCGATCCTCAAAATCAGGAGACCATCGGATGCCTCGCAAAGATGGTTCCCAGCGGAGCCACTCCACCAAAGGTTCAAGAGCGAGAGCAAAAAGTAAAGGGGACAGTGGACAGCCCTGCCGGGTACCCCGTCCAAGCGTAAAAACGCAGGACACTCTTCGATTAACAACCACCTGGGCCAGGGGACTCTTGTAAAGAAGTTTCACCCAGGCTATGAAGCCCGGCCCAAACCCGAATTTCAAGAGGGCCGCCCAGAAGGTAGGGCCACTCAATAGTGTCAAAGGCCATGGTAGCGTCAAGAGAAGCCAAAATGGCCGGTTCAGTAAGCGTCTCAGCTCTCGCGAGAACCCCGTGGAGTCTGCGCAGATTCAAAGCGGTGTTGCGATGCGTGATAAAACTGGATTGATCTGGATGGATCAAGTCCCCGATCACAGTTACTAAGCGATTAGCCAATAGTTTAGCCAAACTTTTGGGTTCGGCATTGAGTAAAGAAATGGGTCTGTACGAAGTACAACGGTCCCGGGGCTTACCCTCCTTGGGAATGACGACGATAGTAGCGAGTCGTTGGTCCAAGGGGAGGAAGCCAGACTCAAGGGCCTCAAGAAACATGTCCCGTAAATAAGGAGCCAGTTTGTCGGGTCGCAGCTTGTACAATTCAATGGGCAAGCCATTGGGGCCCATCGCCTTACCCGAACGGAGGGAACGAATAGCCACCGCAATTTCGTCTACAGAGAGCGGAGCATCCATGAGGACTCTGTCAGAGTCAGAGAGGCGAGGCAAAGCAATGTCCCGCAACAGCAATCGGGAGTCATCCTCATCCCTATCACAAACGGAGGTGTACACTGTCTTGAAGTGGTCCGCAAAACACTGAACGATCCCAGCTGGGTCAGTGACACACTCACCATCAGGCACCTCAATCACGGGTACCACACGATTCACCCTTTCTTTCTTGTCCAACCACGCAAGCAATTTACCCACTTTATCACCCACATCATACAGTCGTCCCTGCTGCTCCCTATACATCACTTACGCAGCATCCGTTACAAGAGCCTTGTAGTCAGCTTGTTTCAAAGCAAGGGAGTGCAACTTGGCACTAGAGACGCCCATCCGAAGATCATCCTCCAAAGCGGCTATCTCAGATTCCAAGCGCACAACCTCCACATTAGCAGCCTTCTTAGCAGCGACAATCAAGGATAAGGACTGACCACGTATAACAGTTTTAAATGCTTCCCATAACGAAACAGCAGAAGAAACAGACCCCACATTGTCGTCAAAATAATGTTTAATAGCTTTGACAAGGTCCGAGCGGGTCTTGAGGTTACGGGTCACGGGTTAATAGGAGTAACTCTACCCTCATCGCCTGCCCCCACCTCATACCGGAGCCACAAGGGGGAGTGATCGGAAATACCCCTAGGGAGCTGACGAATTTCTCTGATGGAGGAGGCTTGAACCGCTGGCATTAAGAAATAGTCTAATCTAGAAAGGCTACCGTGTGCCCGCGAGTGGAAAGTGTACTGCAACTGTGTAGGGTGTAGTAGCCTCCAGGCGTCTACAAGCCCGAAGGTCTCTAACAAATCACTCAACCGCCTTTGCGCCCTGGGTAGATCCCTGGGAGGATGACGGTCAAAGGTGCCAGAAACCACCGAATTCAAATCCCCACCCAAAATCAGGAGCCCCTCAGGAAGGTCCAAAAGGGCTCTACACAGATCGGCATAGGTTAAAGCCTGCAGACCCGGGGGGACATAGACTGAAAGTATGGACAGTGTCCTCCCCTCCCACCTGCCAGTGAGCACCGCATAGCGCCCCCTGTCGTCAAGTCTCACCTCGTCAACTGCAAAAGGGAGAGAGGACCGAATGAGAATACCAGCCCCCCTGGACCCAGAAGTAAACCCCGCATGGGCCACCAACCGATAACCGCGCCTATTCATTGCCTGACAAGCATTGCCTATTAAATGCGTCTCCTGTAGGAGAACAATATCAGGGGAGTGACGCCTAAGGAATCGCAAAACAATACTTCGCTTAATTCGGTCCCCTAATCCATTGACATTCCAGGATAACAGTTTCAACTCGCCACCCCCCATCCCCGAAAAGGAGAAAGAGCAGGACCTACATAGAACCCCACGGTCAGTACGAATGAGAAAAACAATACGATGCCTCGTGAGTACACAAAAACACACACACACACCCCCACCACCCCCCAACTTGAACATGTTACTCCCCCCACCCTGCACCCCTGCGTAAGACTAATAAGCCACCCCAACTTACAGTGTGCCTGTCGCCCCATTACTAAACTAACCTACGCAAAGAACCCAGGAGGAGGAAGAGTCCCCATTCACCCCCGCCACCCCCAGGCTGATCTAGGCCTAACAAAAGACCCAAGTCCAGACTCAGCTGAAACAGCAGAAAAGTTCAGACGCCGGGATCCACAGGTGAAGTCTTCATTCCGCCACACCCCCGTCTGCGCCTCCGGGGTGCCCAGTATGTTCTTTTCTTGCAGGCAGAGAGTCAAGCCAGTCACTGACATTTTCAGGGCGATCAAAAAAGAATACACGCTCCCAATATTCAATCCGGAGCCTGGTAGGGAACAACAAGGATTACTTGAGACCCATGTCACGCAGTCGCTTCTTAACTCCCTGAAATCCAAGTCTTTGCTTTTGGACAAGCGGCGAAAAGTCAGGATAAAAAGAAACTGAGGCATTTTCAAAGTTCACTGGGCCCTTGTCCCGTGAGGCCTGAAGGATAGCGTCCCGGTCCCGAAAGTGAAACAACTTGGCAATAATGGGCCTCGGGGGGGCACCCGGCTTAGCCTTCCCGCCGGGGAGACGATGAGCGCGCTCAACCGCAAAGAACTTGCGAAGTCCAGCGGGAGAAAGATAGTTGGCAATCAAGTCCTCCACCAAAAGGTCAACCCCCATAATCTCGGGATTCTCCGGGACACCAATAAGGCGCACATTGTTACGACGGGCCCTGTTTTCGTAGTCCTCGAGACGACGAGCCAGTAGGTCATGCGAGGAACGCAGATTGCCGATCTCAGTCTGGGCCTCTGTGACATCCGCAGTAAGACTAGAAGTCTTCAAGCCCAATGACTCGGCCCTTTCATTGGTCTTCGACAGGTCGGGTCTAATCAGCGTAATGTCAACGGCCACGGTGTCGATCTTGGAGGCTAAGGCCTCGTACTGTTGTCCCATAGAGGCCTGCATGTTGGCTATGGCTCCCATGACGTCCTGCAAGGATGGGTCCGAAGACGCTGAAAAGAGGGTCTTAGGAGTATCCGAGGCAAGGCCCGCAGCGCTGGGCGACCCCTTGACTTGCAAGTGATCCATGATGTTAGTCTGATTCTGGCCACCACGGAGAGGTGCCTTAGTCTTGCGCTTCTCAAGAGGCTGTCCGGTAGCCATTTTGGAAAAGGGACCCCGAAGGGTTCCTTGCGACCTGGTGAAAATGGCCGGGCGCGGAGTGTCCAGACAGTCAATAAGACTAGTTTCGATGATTGTAGACACAAAAGGGCCGGGTTGTAGGCAGTTAGCCGGGCCAGTACCAAATAGCAAGGAGACAACATGCCAGCCAAGTACCGAGATTTAAAAAGGTCAGGACCGGAGGCAGATCTTTCAAAGTTGCAGCAGCCAAACTTTGGAATAGTATGCCCCTGGACATCCGCCAAACAAAGGAACTTCTTCCTTTTAGGAAACGGGTCAAAACTTGGCTGTTTCCTAAATGTTAAACTTTTGGCTACTTTATTGCTGCCTCCCAGTGCATCCATCTTAGGAGTTATCTCAGCGCCAGGATACCTGTAAGGTGATAGCCGCGCTATACAAATGTTTTAAATAAAATAATAATTGTGCAGGAAGGTACTCCTTCCTTCACAAAAACAATCCTGCACACAATGTAGGCACCCGTGCACCATGGTGCAAGGGTGCCTGCGGTGCCGCTAGGCAGCAGTTTTTGCACCAGAGCAGGCAGGCAGCAGGAATGTGCTGTATAATGTTAAATGCTGCACATTTCTTCCTTCACCCATTTCCAGCGCAAAAACAACAATTGATGGACAGAATGCAGAACAATGTCATACATTCACCCCAGTACAGACATCCAGGCTAAATCCATAGTTTTTTTGCTCTCCATGCCATTCCAGTTTTAACCTAGCCATATGCAAATCAGTCTTAACCCTGAGGGTGAATGTTTCATTTGCTCTGCATTCTGTCCGGGTGATGCCCCGAAACTGGTCCCAGGATGCTTCTTTCCGGTCCAGGGAGGACCTGGCTTGGCAAATCAAAGTCGGAGCAGAAACCGAAACCAAAAGTCAGGAGGGGTCGACCAGAGGGGACCCCAGCAGCCGTTGTTGATCAACTACTCCACGGCACACACAGCAACCGAGCCCCCGGTCTGCCTCGGGGTGGGCCTCAAAAAGTAGAGACGATGCAAAAGTGGACCCCAGCGTCCAAATTTGATTTTTCAAAGTGTACGCAAATCAGCAAGGATGTGCGAACAAAAGCACGTCCTCGAAATCAGGATGGTGTTAGGATATTCGTGAAGGGTGGCGCGGGTCCGGGGAGCTCTGTGCTCACGCGACCATCTTGGATGCCCGCGAAGCTCCTCCTCCTCCATTTCTTTTTTGAAGAGTGGGGACACAATGTTCCTCAAGACAACACTTTTCCCTTTTAGTGCCCTACTCCCTAACACTCCCATATACTCCATCCTACCCAGAGGCCCCTGCATACATATACCAGATGCTTGGAGCAGAAAAATCAGTTGCACGCAGTAATTCCCCATTTCAGTGGGTTTAACACGTAATTGAATGATTTATGCACTTTTACAATGCCTTCAGCACCTCAGGATGAGCCCAATGGGTTGCAGTTCATGGGATAGGTGCGGTGCACTGTTCCAATAAAAACTCATCATTACTTTTAGTAGAATATAATTTCCATAAACTTGCTAGGCGAAGGCTGCCTTCGTGCTAAGATTTATTTTGGTAACGGTGCTTGACCCCTAATTTACAGTGTCCTTCAGTCAGTGAAGGTCATAGTTGATATCCCCTTGTGACACAGGTACCAGAGGGGAAGGTCTTAAATGAAAATCCGCCTAGGGATCTCCATAAGAAGGATCAGTAATGGATGGACGATTGTGCTGATCACATGACATTTAATAACTAGTGCACCACGTTTGCCATCTATGCACCTAGGGAGCTAGCGATTCATCCAACAAGCTTTCAAATGCTGGTGTTGCAGTATATCTGGTATTCCCTCAGGATCATGATTCCCCTGCTATGGCTCTTCTCTATTCATGACCCCCTCAAGGAGTGAGACATCTCAGCACTGCCTCTGCAGGGTCAGGCAGAAGCAGTCACGCTTCAAGCAGGACTACTGTTTACAAAATACATACACCTCTCAAATGTATATAGTGCCTGTCAGTTTAGGGTAGTGGTATCCAACCAGTAACTCGTGAGCTACTGTAGCTCTCCAGCTACCTCTTGTGTGCAGCCCAGCTTATTACATTTGAAAGCTTTTGCTTTGGTTTATTTATTATACATAAAAATAAAAATATATATAAAACACTGATAATATTGTTATCTCTCAATGCGTTAAATTGAACATAAGTAGCTCTCTTAGTACAGAAAAAGTTGGAGACCTCTGGTTTAGGGAGTCTGGAAAGCGCTGAACGGTCCTGGATGGTTTATCTTGCCATCATCAGTTGTAGTATATCCTACCTCGTGGGACACTAAAAAGAATAGATAATAAAATGTTAAATAAACGGGGAAAGAGGAAAATATAAAAAGACCTTAATACCAATTTTTTTTTCCAAAGAAATAGAAAGACATAAACTCGAATGGACGGTAAAGGGAGGGAGACAACAGTGCCAATCACTGGAAGGGAATATGCAAACCGAAGAAAATACCATGAGGGAATGGTGTAGGAATAAAAAGAGAATGGGAAAAAACGGACAAAGGCGTGCATGCCAACAATTTTTAACACATAACAGGAAAGTGGAAGATTTTGAAAACAAAATTGAGAGAAAGCATTTTTCATATTGATTTATTTATATTGTAGCGGAGGCGGAACAGCTACAATAAAGTCATGTTTAGCTTCTATGAGGCATCGATAGAATTATCGCCGTTTTAGCGTCCGTTTTCGGGCGAAAAGCGGTGATACTTCTATTGCCTTATCAGCAAGGTCAAGCTAGCGTGTGAAACTATGCCTTAGCGCCCATTTTCTTTGTGTCTCTCCTCGCATCGCTAATGAGATGCGAGGTAGGCGTTCCCAACAGAAATTCAGTGAATATACTCGCTAACCCAGCTTCTCTCTGTTAACAAGGATATCACAAACCCGCCTAGCGACATAAAAAGTAGCGCTAACCTCGTATATCGCCGGATTCTAACACCTGGTCATTTTCCTATATGAATCATGGGATGTGGATTGTTAAGCTAAGTCCACATCTCCCTATCATCAACTGATTTCCCTATCGCTGTTCTTTATCCCTTGAAATCAAGCGATATTCTCGCTTTTCGCCGCTATTGTCAGGTTTTCTATCGCCTCGGCGATGCGCGTTGGTGATAGCGCGCTAACCAGGCAATAGAATCTGGCGTTACACGGCGATAGTAATTTTCACGCTACACGCGGCCAGCGATAATTATCGCTGCCGCTTGATGATATGCCCCTTAAATCTCTAGCTGATGGTCTGACTTAGCTATGTTGGCATGTATGCCAGAGGAAAACAAACAAAACATTTGGCTTTTTATTAGTTAAATCTTCTCATGGTGCTTTTTAAAGTACTCAAAGGGTGCAACAAGGACAGTAGCATTGCACGCTTCCTTTGTATAAGTGTGGCAGGGTATGCTCAGACGTGAGTCCCTTGCTCACTTTGCCACTGGATTGAAGCAAGCCGGGCTGAAGACGGCTGGAATGCCAGAAACCGGTCCTTGGAAGCTTGTTTCCGGTCCAGGAAAGGCATGGCTTGGCAGTTCGGGCTGGACTGTTCCCATGAGGCACAGGGTCAGACTGATTTGCATATAGCCATGTCTGAACTGGGGTGGCAGAGTGGGCTAAAGAACGGTGATGGATCAAACCCAGATCTTTTGACTGGGTGTGAGTGTTTGATTGGTTTAGATGCTCCGTCCATCACCACCCCCTTTTGTACTCCTTTGTATACCAACACGTGCTGAGGGCTCTGTATTGTAATGCACATCTTGTATTGTGGGATTTGTAGTTTTCCCTTTTGCACAGATCTGGAAATGTAAACAGTAAACTTATGGATCCCAGAAACTGATAGTTAAGTTGTGCATACATGACAAAAGACCGGCTTCAGACGAGAGAGTCCCGATTTTGGAAGCCAAACAAGGCTTACTTTTAGCTGTCTCCTGCCTGAAATAGCCTATGTGTTTATGCAAATCAATGGCCCAATACATCCTCCCATTTTTTCACAAAAATCTCCCACTTTTCTGTTCTAAAATGTTGACATATATGAATTGTGGCATCAGAAAATCAGCAGTAACGAGGGGCAGAGTCATGAGGAGTATTCTCTCACAGCCAAGGTATGCATTTTGTTTTTCTAAAAAAAATCTTTCCTAATGAAGTTGCAAGATTACAACATTGATGGTTAATGCATTCCACCTAAATGGGAACTTCATTAATAAAAAAACCTTTTGTGGTTAAAACACCTGCTGCACAGATCAGAAGTTTCAGTGTATCAGAGCAGTAAGATAATCTGCAGTTGCTGTAGAGATGTGTGTGCAGTCTAGTCGTGGGCTGGACTCATCATAACATTGCTTAGGGGTTAATGTGCATGCTGCAAGGCACATTGTGTAAAATGCAACTTAATATTTTTGTACTACAGATTTGTATTTGATACAAACAGTTCAAATGCTTTCTGCCGAGCTCCTTCTGTTACTTGCAGGTCACAAGCTACAGTCTTTGTGATATAGCTTAAGGAGTTATGAACCCGTATCAAGAAGGTGCATGAAAACTTTAAGATGTACGCTGGGAACTGAAGGGGAAGATTTACTGGACCTTTTTCCTGCCCTTGCATCATGCAAGGTAACGCAGGGCACCTCCATAAACATTCTTGTCACCACACTCACCACACCACATTAACTATAATTTGCCCCTTTTCCATGCATTTTTTATTTCCTTACATATTACATATTTTATAGCATGTGAAATTATAGAATTCATAACAGCACATGACATCTGAAATTACATAATTTCAGAGAGCATAGTACATAGCAGAGTGGCAATTTATAGTTAATTTAGTGTGGCGAGTGATGTGACAAGACTGTGTGCGAAAGTGAGCAATTTGTAGTGAATTGAAAGTGCTGTGTAGATTAAAAATGTAAGCTTTAATTAGTGGTGCATTAATTATAAATATAAGCTATCACTATAAGTTTAGTATTTCTCAAGCTTTGATAGTTTAAGTTGGGTTTGAATAGAAAGACTAAATAAAACTTACTTAAATATAGCTTAGTTGTAACCATTGTTTTATTCATTAAATTCAAATGATTCCTATCTTTTAATAAAAATGTATTTCAAATTGTAGTGTTGAGTGTCAAATAACTGAGCGTTGTTAAGTACTGTGTCGTACGGTTAGTAGACGGTGACATACAGACTAATATCATAGGGACTGAGTCCGAAAGGTAAACATACTCTTTTGTGTGAGTTTATGATAATTTGCTAGTCACAGCGATATTTTGTTAGTAGTATCTTTACTGTAACCACAATTAAAGAGGGAGGGACAAAGACAAGGATGATGATGCTTTACACTCGCAAGGGTGTGTGAGGGCACAACAGATACAGGAGTATCACTCCCCACTCTGAAACACTCATTCCTTGTCTTTGGAGACACACCATCCTCACATGCAACCATAACAGGCTGCCATCCTCTCACTTTCTTTTAGGAACTGGTACCATCTTTAGCATTTGAGTAGTATCTTTACGACTGGGGAGTTTTCGCACATATTTTGGGCAATCTTCCCCAGGACTGTAATTCACACACCTCAGGCGGGAAAAATCACTATAGAAGTAAAAAAAAATAAAAAGCCAGAAAACAGCATAGCACAATGGAGGTAGACTGAGGAAGTACAGAGGACAATCAGAACTCCACAAGCCCCCCCCGGAGGACCAGCCTGGGACCTTGGGGTCAGGGAAGGGCAAGGACAAGAAGAGTAGGAAGAAACAGTTCAATCAGCAGGTAAACAGGATCCTGATAACGGAGGTCGTAGAACACCATCAACAACTGTTCGTCACCTCCACTGTGTCATTGGCAACAAAAAATGGAATATGGCAGTCCATCCTGGACAAGGTGAATGCAGTTGGAGTGCTGAAGAGGACAATGGAAGAGGTCAAGAGGTGCTGGAATGATGTGAAGCGCAAAACCAAGCACAAACTCGCCAACAACCGAAAGGCAGCAATCCAGACTGGAGGTGGGAGTCCAACGCCACAGGAGGACCTGGATGAGATGGAGGAAATGGTGTCCACAGTCATCAGTGGGGAGACGGTGGCAGGAGTTGGGGGACAGGACACTGCTCAACATGAACGGACACAACAGCACCAGTTTGAGTAACGACCAGGGACTGCAGGGATGGGGGAGATGGGCACAATGTCATGGATACACAATTAAGTAGAGCACACCTGCAGACAAACCAGACCCCAAACTGCCACCTAGAGACCAATGTACCCAAGTCTGCAACATCCCAGCACTGTATAAGCACAGAAGTCAAAGGCACACCGCATGAAAGGGAAAAGGGGAAGCAAAATCAGAGCTGCAGGGGAGACTCCCCCAAAATGCTGCACACACACACACACATAACATGCACAGCACATCAACATTGACAACAATATGGTACAAACCGCAACACGCACACAATAGAGCAGAGGACACAACAGGTGCTGCTTGTGTGTAGAAACTGGCCAATCACATTTGGCATTGCAGGGAATGTGAGATGATGATGCACAAGTACAAACACACATCCGTGATGGTGTCGAAATGTCCACTGTCCCGCATCAGATAGTCAGCTCTAAGCATGGGCGGATTTTGCGGATCCACGATTTACGGATTTGCGTATTCACGGATCGTGGATCCGCAAAATCCGCGGATTTTGCGGATCGGCGGATTTGGGGCGGGGCTTCCATGCCAGGACCATCGTGCCAGAATGAACCCTGCCCTTCATATTTATTCAAGAAGACGCCACCGTTTTGTGCCATACCTCTACTCAACTGGAGTACTTTCTACTGGATAATCAGTAAGTGCTATGGAAAGAAGGGGGGCCCCTACAATGTACTCAGTTAGCTACTCGTAGGGAAGGTAAACTATGTAGAGAAAGAAAGTGTAGCTAACTTCAAGGGCATCGATAATCCCTAGATCAAAATCTAGACATAATGATAGACCCTCCACAACATTCAAATAAACGTGTACAGAAATAGTGAGTTTATATAAAAATTCTTCAATCTTTTTATTTTAATTATTGTATGTTTTCTTGTTATTTTTGTCTTTTGTTTACATTTCATTTATTTGTTCATTTCGTTTTTCACATTTAAAAGAGACATTTATAGATAATACAAAGTGTTCAAACTAAGGCACAGAATCGATTATTTACAATTAAAGACATACAAAGAAAATAAGTGAAAACAGAAAAGATTACATATCCACAATTTCAAAAAACAAATAAACCCAGTGATATACGAGATATTCAGTCGTTGGAATAATTGATGAAGGCAATGCGGTTGAATAGAACTACGCGCGTTTCGGCCCAAGGCCTTCGTCAGGTGACCGTCATTCGTACATTTTATAAAAAATAAAAAACGTGATATAACCTAAACAAACGAAACAAAGACAGAAAAAATGTATCAACAACTCATACATACACATTAATTACAATTATTTACAATACAATTTCAATTTTTGTATTTGAGGGTCTATGACATTTCTAGTACAGATGCATATATATACATAAAGTGTTAACATCTTAGTGCAGCCACTCAAATTAATTTCTAGCCAGACCATCTGATTATTTACATTTTACCTGTTAGGTTACATTATGGATCAACATTTATCAATGTTGGCTAAACTCAGTATACTTATATAAAGGCATTGTCACTTATAGTATATACATTTTTATTGCACTCCTAACTGTGATAGTTTATCTGAAGGGTTCCCAGACCAACAGCTCCATACTATAGAATGATACTTCAGAAAGAAAAGAGAATTTAAAAAACAAGATAGATGTGAATATAGCAAAAAGTCCCTATACACTCACCCTAAAGTTATCCTTACTAATAAAATAGGATTCCTACATTTTACTTACATAATTGTAAAGGTGTCGACTTTATAAGTGAGAGGCTTCGCTTCCTATGGCGACAGCTTTTATTTCGTTTGTGTATCGAGTCTGATATGCTGAAAAGTAGACAAGCGATCTTTATTAGATACTAGTGTTTTACTATATTGAATGCTCTCTTAACTGCCCTACATCAAAAATATATACCTGATTTGTTTCTGTAAGATGACTTACAGCGCACTTAGTCACAGCGTGATTTTAATGAATTTGTTCCTTTGGTGATAAAAACGTGTCTTTTTATCTTTGTTCCAGTAGCCTAATTCTGAAGTAATGAGAGCAAAAGAGATTATTCTTTATATGTCATTTCACCTTTCTTTAATTTTAATTTAGAGTCTGTTCACACTCTATATGTTTACTACGGTGAAACCTATGACAGATTATTATTATTATAGCACACACCCCATCTTTATCCAATAAGATCTTGTCCAAACACCTAGGAGAACACAGTTACAAATTCTGCACCAGAGGGATATCCTAATAGTGTCTATCCTTATTGCCTCAAAAAGGATCGTGCTTATTACAAGGCGGCAATTATATAAAAAATTATACTCCAATTGTGCATTCAAAGTAGGGAAACGTATCAAACATAAAGATAACGCCAATAATAAATCATTGTAAATATGGCTAAATGACCACAGGTACATTATCCAAAAATGTCCCATAAGTGCACTTTACTGGCGATAAGTTCCTACCTCAAATATCCTGCAATTATTATTTAAGATATTTCATAGCAGCATCCTATTTTCCTAAGCGTTTTCCAAACTCCACTGTCAGGTGTCGTAATCCGTTTCTCAGTAAAGTGTATTCACTAAAAAATACAACGACACCATTGTACTACACATAGTAATAACGTAAGAAACCTCTCTATTCCTGTCCCTCGAAACCATTACCTTGATGCTGAGACGCCGTTACATATGCTGAATATCTTAATGTTTAAACACTGTAAAGAGAGTAAAGAGAAGCCACTATTATATCAAACAAAACCGTAATTTAGACGGCCACTCTTATCCTGTCTGTCTGCTCCATTACCTTGGCGTATTGATGTTAATAAATCCGCCAAATGTTGGATCCCGTGGGGCAGGCTTCCCATAACCTAAGCGAAAAAACGGATACAAAGGAATCAGACCCAATCCCTTCTCTGATGCCAAAATCTTATACGGCCGGAAAGGGTTTCGCTCGCATTTAAAGCCTACCTTCGCTTTTAGACTCTCATGCGCTCAAACAGGGGTTCTGATCGGTCGGTCCTTCTGATATCCGCGATCCAAACAACCTGTGTGATTTCCAGCTATATATACAAAAAAAGGCGCGCTCTCATTAGCCCGCACTGCATGACTGACAGCTGTTACCAATTGCCAGAAGGCGCGGCTCGATGACATCTAAAAAATGAGTCACGAGTCCTACTCACTAACACTAGATATCGAAAACAGACTGCTCAGGGATTTAAGTTGTTGCATATAAACACACCCGAGCAGCTGAAAAAAAGAGACTTTTACTTGTCTTTTGGTAATAATATCACAAGATAAGATATATCGCATAATTTGAATGAAAATAATGTCTGAAAGCCATATAATTTAGCTGACAAAACATTACCCTTATTTTTTTCCATAAACATGAATTAAACATGATATTTAATTCATGTTTATGGAAAAAAATAATGCAAATTATGCGATATATCTTATCTTGTGATATTATTACCAAAAGACAAGTAAAAGTCTCTTTTTTTCAGCTGCTCGGGTGTGTTTATATGCAACAACTTAAATCCCTGAGCAGTCTGTTTTCGATATCTAGTGTTAGTGAGTAGGACTCGTGACTCATTTTTTAGATGTCATCGAGCCGCGCCTTCTGGCAATTGGTAACAGCTGTCAGTCATGCAGTGCGGGCTAATGAGAGCGCGCCTTTTTTTGTATATATAGCTGGAAATCACACAGGTTGTTTGGATCGCGGATATCAGAAGGACCGACCGATCAGAACCCCTGTTTGAGCGCATGAGAGTCTAAAAGCGAAGGTAGGCTTTAAATGCGAGCGAAACCCTTTCCGGCCGTATAAGATTTTGGCATCAGAGAAGGGATTGGGTCTGATTCCTTTGTATCCGTTTTTTCGCTTAGGTTATGGGAAGCCTGCCCCACGGGATCCAACATTTGGCGGATTTATTAACATCAATACGCCAAGGTAATGGAGCAGACAGACAGGATAAGAGTGGCCGTCTAAATTACGGTTTTGTTTGATATAATAGTGGCTTCTCTTTACTCTCTTTACAGTGTTTAAACATTAAGATATTCAGCATATGTAACGGCGTCTCAGCATCAAGGTAATGGTTTCGAGGGACAGGAATAGAGAGGTTTCTTACGTTATTACTATGTGTAGTACAATGGTGTCGTTGTATTTTTTAGTGAATACACTTTACTGAGAAACGGATTACGACACCTGACAGTGGAGTTTGGAAAACGCTTAGGAAAATAGGATGCTGCTATGAAATATCTTAAATAATAATTGCAGGATATTTGAGGTAGGAACTTATCGCCAGTAAAGTGCACTTATGGGACATTTTTGGATAATGTACCTGTGGTCATTTAGCCATATTTACAATGATTTATTATTGGCGTTATCTTTATGTTTGATACGTTTCCCTACTTTGAATGCACAATTGGAGTATAATTTTTTATATAATTGCCGCCTTGTAATAAGCACGATCCTTTTTGAGGCAATAAGGATAGACACTATTAGGATATCCCTCTGGTGCAGAATTTGTAACTGTGTTCTCCTAGGTGTTTGGACTAGATCTTATTGGATAAAGATGGGGTGTGTGCTATAATAATAATAATCTGTCATAGGTTTCACCGTAGTAAACATATAGAGTGTGAACAGACTCTAAATTAAAATTAAAGAAAGGTGAAATGACATATAAAGAATAATCTCTTTTGCTCTCATTACTTCAGAATTAGGCTACTGGAACAAAGATAAAAAGACACGTTTTTATCACCAAAGGAACAAATTCATTAAAATCACGCTGTGACTAAGTGCGCTGTAAGTCATCTTACAGAAACAAATCAGGTATATATTTTTGATGTAGGGCAGTTAAGAGAGCATTCAATATAGTAAAACACTAGTATCTAATAAAGATCGCTTGTCTACTTTTCAGCATATCAGACTCGATACACAAACGAAATAAAAGCTGTCGCCATAGGAAGCGAAGCCTCTCACTTATAAAGTCGACACCTTTACAATTATGTAAGTAAAATGTAGGAATCCTATTTTATTAGTAAGGATAACTTTAGGGTGAGTGTATAGGGACTTTTTGCTATATTCACATCTATCTTGTTTTTTAAATTCTCTTTTCTTTCTGAAGTATCATTCTATAGTATGGAGCTGTTGGTCTGGGAACCCTTCAGATAAACTATCACAGTTAGGAGTGCAATAAAAATGTATATACTATAAGTGACAATGCCTTTATATAAGTATACTGAGTTTAGCCAACATTGATAAATGTTGATCCATAATGTAACCTAACAGGTAAAATGTAAATAATCAGATGGTCTGGCTAGAAATTAATTTGAGTGGCTGCACTAAGATGTTAACACTTTATGTATATATATGCATCTGTACTAGAAATGTCATAGACCCTCAAATACAAAAATTGAAATTGTATTGTAAATAATTGTAATTAATGTGTATGTATGAGTTGTTGATACATTTTTTCTGTCTTTGTTTCGTTTGTTTAGGTTATATCACGTTTTTTATTTTTTATAAAATGTACGAATGACGGTCACCTGACGAAGGCCTTGGGCCGAAACGCGCGTAGTTCTATTCAACCGCATTGCCTTCATCAATTATTCCAACGACTGAATATCTCGTATATCACTGGGTTTATTTGTTTTTTGAAATTGTGGATATGTAATCTTTTCTGTTTTCACTTATTTTCTTTGTATGTCTTTAATTGTAAATAATCGATTCTGTGCCTTAGTTTGAACACTTTGTATTATCTATAAATGTCTCTTTTAAATGTGAAAAACGAAATGAACAAATAAATGAAATGTAAACAAAAGACAAAAATAACAAGAAAACATACAATAATTAAAATAAAAAGATTGAAGAATTTTTATATAAACTCACTATTTCTGTACACGTTTATTTGAATGTTGTGGAGGGTCTATCATTATGTCTAGATTTTGATCTAGGGATTATCGATACCCTTGAAGTTAGCTACACTTTCTTTCTCTACATAATCAGTAAGTGCTACCTCGTTGGGTAAATGTATAGTGCTTTTACTACACTACAGCTACCTAAAGTGCCAGAGAGTTGTCTACAGCGACCAGGTGTGTGTTACTATGCAATCGCGCCGAAGGGCGCAGGGGTCCCTTGAGTGAGCTATCATAGTGGGTAAATGGCGGGAAGACGGGGCACACCACGAGTGTGTGGGCGGGGCCAAACGGACGGGGCTTCCATGCGAGTGCACATGCCTCTTGTGTGTATAAAAGGTCAGAGACCGATCAGAGCAGCAGATGAATATACAGAAGCTCCTGGCCACAGGAACAGCACGAGGATTGCGCTCGTGAAAGTCAAGGATGCAAAGGCCTCTGTCCAGCATCACAGCTGATTTTCGATGGTATATTTGGGAAGAAGGCACATCTGCCCAGCCTTGACAACGCTCACGATTGTTTTTTGGGCCGATTAATGAGTCACTGAATTTAAGCTTCAACTAGGGCACATGCTTAATTGATATCTGTAAGTGCTTCCGGTTGAGGTTTAATTTTTGTGCCAGGATCGTCGTGCCAGAATGAACCCTGCCCTTCATATTTATTCAAGAAGACGCCACCGTTTTGTGCCTGTTGTAACTATTTTACGATGGCGCCGGCAAGCTGCCAGCGCCATCCTAAAATAGTTACTAAATTAGCTTCAACAGGAAGCTCTAATAGATAAAATAAAGCAGGCGCTCGAGCACCTGCTTTATTTTATCTATTAGAGCTTCCTGTTGAAGCTAATTTAGTAACTATTTTAGGATGGCGCTGGCAGCTTGCCGGCGCCATCGTAAATTAGTTACAACAGGCCAGCAAGGCTTGAACTTTTGCCCCCGGAATCCGCCACTCGCGGATTTGCGAATTTGCGGTAAATTCGCGGGAGTTTCTCGGATCGCGAATTTACCGAAAATTTGCAAAATCCGCGAGCGTAACAGATTTTGCGCTCATACTTAGTCAGCTCCTCCCAACCAGTCACAATATATACTGTCATGCAGTCTGAATGTAAACATGTACAATGCGCCAACTTACATGTCAGCACAATGTTAAAACGCATCTCCCCTTCACATTGCAGAGGGAAATCCAACGCCTCCTGCAGAGCGGCCCAAACCTCTCTTCTCTGATAACGAAGAGGACCACCACACCTTCGACCCCGACGCCCTCGTTCAGGTCGTGGACACCCTCCACAGCCTACCTCCAGGAGCAGGGCACCCAGCTGCTACGAGGAGACCCAACCCCCTGCACAGACTACACAGCGGGCAGCATCCCCCACCACGGCTGCCTCCCAGGATCCCCGCAAAGACCACATGGCCTTCAAATGCTGTGTGTTGGGGAGCCACGAGCAGCTGGCTGAATAGGTGTGGGTGGGGTTTGACCGTATGGCAGCCAAACTAGATGCCATACGTGGGTGTCTAAGTCCCATCAGAGACCACTCACAGTCCCTAACGGACACCCATAGTCTGCTCCATCCCCTCCAACGAACCACGGCTGACATCCCTGGAGTCCTGACTCTGAGACAAGAACAACTGTCTAGTCGGAGTGGCTCCAACGATGTCACCCGGGAGTTGGGACACATGCAGAGGTTAATGGAGACCATGGAGCGGATGCAGGTGGAAAGAGCGACTGCCACGGCTGCACACCAGCGAGTGGTAGCTGGGTTCCTCAATGATCTAAAGACCCTCCTCATGGCATTGGTAACACAAGGTCCGGCGCTGATGAATGCTGCTGCTACCACTACATCCACATCTCCGCCCCCTGAAGTGTCAGTGCCACACAGTGCGGCAGACATTCCACCTACGGGCCCTGAGGTATAACTGCCACAGAGTGCTGGAAACAGAACACCACCGCCAACATGTGAGGCACATGAAGCAGCAGAGGACGAAGATGCGTCTGAATCTGAATTCCTGATAAGAAGAAAACTGTAGGATTCATCTCCGCCATATGAACGTTTTCTGCTTGGTTCTGCCCTCTGCATCATTACTTTTCACTGTCCCCCGATACTCTCTACGACACTCACCTTTGTCCTCGACATGGACTGCCATATTCTGATTGGTCACCTATGACACAGCATTCAGACTGCGGACTGAGCTCTTCCCCTTCCATTGAACTGGTCATTCCCTGAAGGACTCTGGCTGGCCCTCCACTGGGCAATCAATCAATCAATCAAAAAATTTGTAAAGCGCACTACATACCCGCAAGGGTTTCAAGGCGCTGAAGGGAGGAAGGGGGGTGCTGTTGCTACTGGTTGAACAGCCAGGTCTTGAGTTGTCTACTGAAGGTTAGAATGTCTTTGGTTTGTCGTAGGATGAGGGGGAGGGTGTTCCAGGTCTTGGCGGCGCAGTGGGAGAAGGATTTGCCTCCGGCTGTGATTTTTCAGATGCGTGGGACGGTAGCCAGGGAGAGGTCTACGGAACGGAGTTTCCTGTTGGGTACGTAGAAGGAGAGCCGACTGTTGAGATAGGCTGGGCCGGTCTTGTGGAGTTCCTTGTGTGCGTGGATCAGGAGCTTGAAGGAGATTCTTTTGTTGACAGGGAGCCAGTGCAGGTTCCTCAGGTGGGTGGTGATGTGGTTGATGTGGATGTCGAGGATCAGGGGTGCAGAGGCATTCTGGATTCTTTGCAGTCTGTTGATGAGCTTGGTCGGGGCTCCGGCGTAGAGGGCGCTTCCGTAGTCGAGTCTGCTGCTGACTAGGGCCTGGGTGACTGTTTTCCTTGTGTCTGTCGGGATCCATCTGTAGATCTTGCGGAGCATACGGAGGGTGTTGAAACAAGTGGAGGAGACAGCGTTGACTTGTTTGGTCATGGTGAGTTTCAGGTCGAGGATGACTCCCAGATTGCGTGCATGGGTGGTGGGTGCGGGGGTGTCCCCAGTGATGCGGGCCACCAGGAGTCGTCCCATGCTGAGGGGTTGGGCCTGAGGATGAGGATCTCCATCTTGTCTGTGTTCAGTTTGGGGCGACTATGCTTCATCCATTCGACGACGGGCTTCATTCCCTGGTGGAGGTTGGATTTGGCGGTGAGGCGGTCCTTGGTGAGGGAGAGGATCAGTTGCGTGTCGTCAGTGTAGGAGATTATGTTGAGGTCGTGCTGTCGAGCGATGCGAGCAAGAGGTGCCATGTAGACGTTGAACAGTGTCGGGCTGAGGGAGTTTCCCTGCGGGACGCCGCAGATGATCTCGGAGGCTTCGGATCGGAACGAGGGGAGGGTGACTCTCTGGGTTCTGCTGGAGAGAAGGAGGAGGTCCAGTCTAGGGCCTAGTCTTGGATCCCTGCATCACGGAGTTGTGTGAGTAGTGTGCTGTGGCAGGCGGTGTTGAAGGGAGGGGAGAGGTCCAGAAGGATGAGGGCCGCCGTCTCGCCGTTGTCCAACAGGATCCTGATGTTGTCTGTGGCAGCGATGAGGGCGGTCTCTGTGCTGTGGTTGCTGCGGGAACCTCACTGGGAGGGATCCAGGATGCTGTTGTCTTCGAGGTAGCGGGTGAGTTGGATGTTGACTATCTTCTCGATGACCTTAGCTGGGAATGAAAGCAGGGAGATGGGCTGGATGTTTTTCAGTTTGCTTGGGTCCGCCTTGGGTTTCTTCAGTTGGGCGTTGATCTCGGCGTGTTTCCAGCTCTCAAGGAAGGTCGTGTCTCGAAGGAGAGGTTGATGATGTTGCGTAGGTGGGGTGCGATGGAGCTGCCAGCTTTGTTGAAGATGTGGTGTGGAAAAGGGTCAACCGGTAAGCCGAAGTGGATTGTGCCCATGGTATTGATTGTGTCTTCGATGCTCACGTTGGCCCAGGTTGTCAGGGGGTCGTAGTCGGTGGGATTTGGTGGTTTCTGCGTGTTGGGACCTCTAGGGGTCGTCAGGGGGTTGAAGCTGTTGTGGATGTCGGCGATCTTGCAGTGGAAGAAGGTGGCGAGGGAGTCGCACAGGGCTTGCGACGGCTGGATATCGTTGGCGTTGGAGCTGGGGTTGAAGAGTTCCTTCACGACGTTGAAGAGCTCATTGCTGTTGTGTGGATTGTTGTTGAGGCGGTCTTTGAAGGAGGTCCTCTTGGCGGTCCTGAAGAGGTGGTGGTGGTTGCGGATAGCGTCTTTGTGGGCTGCGCGGCTACCAAGCGACTTCTCGCTGTGCCATATGTTCTCCAACTTCCGGCAGGTGCGCTTAAACGCTAGGTGAACCAGTTGGCTCTTTTGCAGGTGTCTTTGAGGATTTGTTTTTTCAGCGGGGCTAAGGTGTTGGCACAGTCGTCCATCCATCGTCTGAGGGTGCACGCACCATTGTCGGGGTTGGGGGGGTTGGTCGGTGGCTTGAGTGCGAGGCAACAATGTAAAGTGGGGTTTGCATGGCCCTGTTCTGCTCCAGCTACAACACTCTACTGAATGTGCATTAAACATTCATATTCAAACAGATGTTTCATGTCTATGATCTTTCAAGTGTGGAAGTATGGATGAATGTAGGGTCAGTGACTCCCCGTACGTCCATGTTGCTCATGTGGCAGTGATCCTCCTCGACCTGAGTGCCGCCTTCGACACGGTGGACCACGCAACCCTTGTCCACCGTCTTGGGCTGATAGGAGTGGAGGATTCCGCATTAGCCTGGATCTCATCCTTCCTTGAAGACAGGTCTTTTCAAGTAGCAGATGGGTATTCCACCTCCAAGGCTCAAGCACTCAAGTGTGGGGTGCCTCAGGGATCCTCCCTGAGCCCCACACTTTTTAATGTGTACATGGAACCACTTGAGGATGTTGTCAAGCCTTTCGGCATTAAATCAATAATGTATGCTGACGACACCCAGCTCGTCGTTTCCCTCAACCAATCAGATAACGCCCTCCCTAATCTATTCAGTTGTCTGGAAAAGGTACACCAGTGGATGTGCGATTCCCGATTAAAACTGAACGGGGAGAAATCAGAAATACTCCTTCTGGGAAACCCTAAGAAAATTCCCACTCCCCTTCCCTGGCCACCATGTATGGGAACCCCGCCATCCCCCAAACCCGAAGTAAAGAGCCTTGGGATATGGCTGGACCAGGAGCTCAGTTTTAGGACTCAAGCTAGGAAAACCGCGGGAACCTGCTTCGGCCTTATAAAGATGGCACGAAAGATTCTACATCTACTCCCCCTCCATTCCAGAAAGCTCCTAATGCAGGGGCTGGTGAACTCCAGATTGGATTACGGCAATGTCCTTTATCTGGGGGCCCCAGCCTCTGTAGTCCACAAACTTCAATGTGCACAAAATGCGGCCGCCAGAATCCTCACAGGAACCGCAGCAAGGAACTCGGCCAAACCAGCTCTTAGAAGCTTGCACTGGTTGCCAGTAAGGGAACGGGTCAACTTCAAATCCCTGTGCATAGCTCATAGAATTATGCACAACGAAGGCCCTCCTATCCTTAGGCCACTTGTGACAAAACAACAGTCTAGTAGACAATTAAGATCAAACTCCCTTTCCCTTGCAAACGTTCCCAGAATCAGGAAGTCCAGAACAGGCGGCCGCCTGTTCTCGTACAACGCCCCCAGACTATGGAATGCCCTTCCTCTCTTCCTGAGGCAAGATCACAATCACCTCAGGTTCAGGAAACAACTAAAGACCCTACTCTTCCCCTGAGCCCTCCCCCCTGTTTCCTCACCCCACAGGACAGTGGTCACTAGCGCTGGGAAGCCCGAGGGCAGCTATGCGCTCTATAAAACCCAAAATCAAATCAAATCAAATCAAATCATGTTGTGGGACTTGGGTTACAGGGTGACACATTGCTGATTGCGGTCCGGGTTGCGCCGGCACCATAACAGGGACATACGCATCAGTTACTTCCTTGTCCAGCCCAGGACGGAACCACACTCAGAGCCCTGGGTCATTGTTCACACCCTTACGCTTGACTGGCATATGCCAGGCCAGCCCACTCCACTTGCGCTTACATGGGGGGACAACAACGCTACATGTCCCAGGACTTCCTTGTAGTGATCTGCTGATCACAGGTCTAGTTGTCAGCATGCCACAGCCACTCCCTCATGACTGGTTTATACCAACGCCACACCAATCCAGCACATGCGTCACAGGACATGTGACCCTGCCAATGAAAAGGCACGGGCGCACGTGCTTGATGCCATTTTCACTCTCTATCTAGGTGTGTCTGTGTGCTTATTATTTATGTATGAGGGCCTAGGGCAGTGCAACAGCACATTCTCCAGGGCTGGAGGTTACATGATGGCGTCAGCACCACGATACCCAATCATACAGGGTCCATGACTTGTGGGTCACAGACTTGGTAGCACCGAGCACACTGTGGCCAGCACAGGCACACCGCCACGGGACTGAGACTTTCAGTGCACTGAGGTAGAGGCACCTTAAGTGCTGGGAGGGTGTGCAGCCTGCGATGATGCCCCGTCCTGGCGGTCCGGACTGCTAAGGATTTGTGTGCCCTGCTGGACCGCAGTGTAGGCCTGAGCCAGTGGGCAGTGCAGGCCTACCACCATGTGGCATTGCTTTGCGGGTCACAGAGTTAGTGGCACCTAAAGGGCTGAGTGGGTGTGCAGCCTGCGATAATGCCCTGTGCACCGATATCTTCTTGGCCATTGCGATATCATGACCCAGAATCAAGTGTGTGATCTGGTGACCTGCGGTGCGGGGCTGCATTATATGGGGGCTGCCAAGGTCGCGGGCCCCTGGCTTGGAGCTTGCACCGGCACGTGGTGGGCCCTCTTGGATACACGCCAGTGGCGGAAGGTGAGCAGTGAGGCCTGGGTGTGCAGGGGCGGGCAATCGCCGCTGGGCGGCGGGAGGGGCTGGGGTGCAGCAGCATGTGTGCACAGATGCGGGCAAGCGAGGATGGGGTGTGCAATTGTATGTACTCTGACATTCCTAAATCTGGACTCTGTTTCAGATAAGGGACCTGGTGGACAGCAGTGTGTACCGGCACGTGGTTGGAGATACACTGATGGCAGCAGGCGAGCAGGAAGGCCTAGGTCCACAGTGTCGGCACTCTCTCTCCCTCTCCCTCTCTTCCTTTCTCTGTCTCTCTCTTTCTCTGTCTCTCTCACTCTCCCTCTCTATCTTTCTCTCTCACTCTTCCTCCCTCTCTTTCTCTCTCGTTCATTCTCTCACTTTCTCTCTCTCTCTCCCTCTCTCTCTTTCTCACTCCCTCTCTCTCTTTTTCTCTCACTCTCCCTCCCTCTTTTTCTCTCTCTCTCTCTCTCTCTCTCTCTCTCTCTCTCTCTCCCTCTCTCTTTCTCTTTCCCTCTCCCTCTCCCTCTTTCTCTCTCCCTCTCTCTCCCTCTCTTTCTCTCTCATTATTCCTCTCTCCCTCCCTTTCTCTCTCTCTCTCTCTTTCTCTCTCATTCTCTCTCACTCTCTCTCTCTTTCTCTCTCTCTCCCTCTCTTTCTCTCTCCCTCTCCCTCTCTCTTTCTCTCTCCCTCTCTCTCCCTCTCTTTCTCTCTTATTTTTCTCTCGCTTTCTCTCTCACTCTCCCTCTTTCTCTCTCACTCTCTCTCCCTCTCTTTATCTCTCATTCTTTCTCTCTCTTTCTCCCTCTCTCTCTTTCTCTCTCACTCACTCTCCCTCTCTTTCTCCCTCTCTCATTCTTTCTCTCTCTTTCTCTCTCTTTCTCTCTTTCTGTCCTTTGATGAGCGCATGACGCACCTTCTTATCTGGAATTTTGTCTTGCAGGCTGTGACTTACAGATTGTCCAGAGATGAACCCCCATGGCTCTTCAAAATAGTTTTTTTGATTTTAATTTGAATACAATGTTTTGTTTGGTAATTCAAAGATGACTGAGTGATTCTCCTTTTTCCTACCTCACATGCATGTTGAGTGTTATACTTATGCAACATCAGGCAAATGGTTTTGTTTATGATTTCGTAAAGTTGATGTCACATATCTTTGTCGGGGTAGGGTCCGGGGGGTTGCGGGCCTAGTTGTGGCTCTCTTGGGTGTCCAAGCTGCATGATCGTTGGCTCCATGGCATCGGTTGTTGTTCTGGTGTGGCTCTGGGCTGGGCTCCCTTTCATGGTGCAGTTTGTCATCCGACCTTACACCAGGTCAGAGCAGGTGTTAGATTCCTGCTGCTAACACACCTTATCACCTGTTTTGTGTTCTTATCGCCGATCTTGCTGGTTGTTGAGAATGCTGCGAAGTGGTGTGTTCGCTGTTTTTTGCACGGGAACACCTACTCTGCATCTCATTAGTTGCCGGGGTCATCTGTGTTGTTGTTTTTTGCAGATGCTATCGCAGGTAAACTGTTGATATGGGCTGTTAGCACCGATTTGTGAATGGGGAGATAAATTTATCGCCAATTTGGCTGCGATAAAGTACAGATAACTCGGCCTGGAGTCCGTGAGAATATGCCCCAAAGTATCTAGAAAGGTACAGTGTGATACATAGTGTAAATATGTTCCTCTGCCCCCTAGACGCCTCACATGTTTTGAGTGTAAGTGTAACCACATATGACATCTCTTGTACAAAATACACACATATTACTGCATAGGCGGAACCTTACAGAACCAGGAAGAAAGCAACACCTCCCCCGGGGAAGAGGACCTAGGAGACTCATGTGCTTGAAACATAGCAAGTACTCATACAAAGTGACATGCATGAAGTGCTACACTTAAAAAGTTGTCGGAGTCAATGATAATGAAAGTCCGGCAGGCAGGTGTTGACACATCCATGACTTGTAACCAGCCAACAATGAGCCACTTGCACAGTGATGCAATGCTGTGTGCGGGAGTGGCAGGCGCTAGTCTGTGTTCCAGAACAGCAAGGAATGTGTAATCTGCAGTGCCAAAACCAACCCTATTATATATGTTGCGTCTCATACACACACAGTGCTACAGTGGGTGACTATCTGTTTTGGGCTCTGCGTCAGTTCACCTGAAGAGTACCACTTACAGTGCCTAAAGAATGGTGAAGAGTCCTTAAGTGACTCAATTGTAAATTAAACTAACTCTTGTCCATAGGCCTCTCACAAAGCAACATATATTCTTCAAAGACTGCAGGTAAAGCTATACTCGACTCAACCTAATCAACAATGGCAACTCTTAAGTATGAAATGACTAAAGTGTTGTGAAAGAAGAAAAACGTTTAATACTAAAAAATGTTTTCCTAAGAAACTACAACTACCTAGCCTACACTAACTAATATTAACACTACCTTACAGCATCTAAACTAAGCATAAACTACCTTAAGCTACCTATCCTAATGTGGAAATAAAATTGACAATTGTGCCCCATCATTTCCCTGTTTCTGCCTGACAGCCATTTTTCTCGGACAAACACCCATTTTGTGTGTGACATGCTCTCAGCAAACTTGTCTGAAAACTGTCCTTCACATCCCCATTGAATCTTGCACAACCCCCTGCTCCTTGTGGTCGAGCTAATTCCAAGAAGCCTGTCTGTGTGCCCTCCCCCAGTTGTGCCAGAGACTCAGCCACATCCTGTCCATTGTTGGTAACTCAGCCTGTCACACCAACTGCCCTGTGACCACCCCAACTGAAAGAGGAAGCACGAGGTTAGGCCCTGAAACCACACCAACTAATAGAGGAAGCACAAGGTTGTACACTGTGAACACACACATTTCTGTGGTTCTGCCAATTCTGGGAACCAGCAGCAGATAGTTCCTGTTCTCAGCTGTAAGACACCCTGCACCTGGCATCTTAGTTCATTGACCACCCCTTCCTGTGCTTCAGCCAATTCCCAGAACCAGCAGATAGTTCCTGTTTTAAGAAATAGTTACTGCAAGCCAGAGAGCAGATGGTCTCTGTTTTACACAAGATAGTTCCTCTTTTTGACATGAAGCACGAGCACAAACCCCAAATGAGGAAGCCTCCCCCTTCCAACTGTCAGACTATTTCACATCGCAAGTCCCCTCACGAAGCCTAAGACACGCCCCTATTTCTTCACAATCTGCCCCTCTTGCTGATTTTTGTTCCTCTATCTGCCATGACCTGTTTGTTCCTCTATTTTGCCTCGTGACCAAGACTGTATAAATGTCCTGCTGTTGAAAATAAAACACCCACTTCAAGAGAGAGACTTGAGAGATTGCTCCTGTGCCCGCTTGGCGCTGGAAGCGCTCCCCTTAACTCGAGTTATTGGTCTCCTCCTCCTTCATTTGAGCACCACGGACTCCTCGCTTTGCATTGACAAGAAATTATGATTTATTAAGCATAGAAATTCAGAAATGAGGTAATAAGTAAATTTAATTTACCACATTAATTGGCGCCCGGAACAGGGACATTCCCTTTCCCCCACGCGCCGGCGATATTGGACCCGGTACTGTCCCCTTCTGACCGTTGACGGACTTCAAAAGTGCACAACGCAGGGAATTCCCGCTAACTCCCTCGAGGCGAAGAGGGGGACCGACTGCGGCCCAGCATCCACACGAGGCGGTGAGGAAATAGCGGAACGTCCTGAACCAAAGCCCAACCTGCGAAGCAGACGAGTCCGAGGTTCTACAAATCCCACCTTGAAACTGCGCGCCGCGTTTTTCCAAAATCTTCAAGAGGCCTTCCAGTTATTTTTCGGTGAGTACTGCTGAAAAGTATAAAGATGAACCCACAGCTTTTGTGGGGGCGGTAAAGATACGCGTTTTGTTGGTTTCGCACCTATCTTTGGTGAGGACTACTAAAACTAGTATAAAAGACGGACTCACTACCTTGTGGGCACGGTAAAGATACATGTTTTTGTGGGTTTCTCACTTATTTTGTGAGGACTACTAAAACTAGTATAAAAGACGGACTCACTACCTTGTGGGCACGGTAAAGATACATGTTTTTGTGTGTTTCTCACTTATTTTGTGAGGACTACTAAACTAGTATAAAAGACGGACTCGCCTCTTTCGTGGGTACGGTAAAGATATTTGTTCTGTTTGTGTTTTTCTCACTTCTAAAATCTTTGAAAGTCTTGCCATCATGCCTATTTTCCCGAAAATACGTAAGATGGCAACCAAAAGGAGTATTCTTGAGAAGGAAATTCCCCTTCCTCCTCGGGATACTGTGGTAAATAAATAATTAATTACCGGTACTATTTTTGACTAGATATACAAATAACAGATAGCTCAATAAATAAGAGTCAAGATTCGAGGTAGCTGGAGTTTGCAGGGTTTAATCAGGCATAAAGGACAGGAACAGGACAACCTGCATGGGAATAGGATGGCAGGGCCCGGCAGCTGCCGGGGCAGGATCTGGGATGAGCGCGCTCACTTTAATAACAGTGCATAACATATATATACTAAAACAATTACATGGCATTCAGTACAGTAGGCGTAGCAGTGGGCGGAGTTTGTAGCAGTCGCGAAAGATAAGGCAGTAAGTAGGTGTAACAAGAGGCGTGTACAGGGCGTATACATAGACATGTGATGTAAACGTAACAGAATATGTCATAAATGGGGCGGAAACATGGAGGGGGCTACCTAAGGAGCCGGGACCTCTAACCTAGTGGTGCGCGCAAGCTGGCAATGACGTGTTGCTAGGAGAACTGGGGGCTATGACTTCTGCGCTAGAAGAGGAGACTATAGTCTGGAGTGTCAGAGCGACATGTACCTAAACACTATCTAGTATCTGATGTTTAGAGAACATGTTGATAGAATCCAAAAGTTATCAGGGTAAAGGCTAACAGACTCTAAGACTGGTGCATGCATAATTCTACATGTAGTGCGGGTGCAAGGAATATTAAATGAACATTAATACAGTATTTCTCTTACATGGAGACATAAAGGCTAGACTATGACTGAAACTATTGATGCGATTCAGTAGCTTAGGAATGCAGAGAAGGAGGGCTGGACTGATAACTAGAATCATAACATACTCTTGGCAGACTGGCAGGCAGAGCCAGGCCGAGCCGGGCACTGTGAGGCAGGAAGTAAGTGAAGGGTCAGGGATACAGGTGGGGGCTGTATCGCTCCTCGGAGAGGGTTCAGGAGACAGGAGCTGAATCTGGTGTCCGGGCCCTTTTGAGGCCTAGAAACGGGGACTTTTATTGAATTAACGTGCACACTGTGAAACGTGGCAACATAGGTTTACATAGGCCTAATACTCGTAGCTTTCACGAGAACTGGAAACTGGCATACTAGAGTTGGACACAACTGGAATTGCGTCTTTAATCGGTCATAGGGGAATACATATGCATATTAATCATGCACATATAATATAGGATGGGGAACACGTAGGGACACAGAACATGGCAAAATTTACTTTTCCACATTCCCTCCTTGTCACTACGTTTCCATCAGGAAACATCAATATTCATGATACCATCTATCATTTCATACAGTATCATTTGCTCGTCTCGAATTGGCTTGGAACGGGGCTTAGGACTAGGACTTGGAATACAGGATGTAGCACAAATGCCGCAAATCGCAGGGCCACATTGTAAACAGAGGCAGCAACTGAATATGATCATTACTGCTATACCTAGAAATGACAATACTTTCCATCCCCAGGCAGATATGATACTCCAGAGCCAACCGGACCATGTCCAGGTGCCTGGATTCTGGTGTAACTGATGGGCAATTTTATGAAGTCTGGTTATAGCTGAATAAACAGACGGCGCGTTATTAGGAATGAAAATGCAGCAACTAGATCCGATGACTCTACATGCTCCTCCTCTATCGGCCAGTATGACGTCAAGAACGAGACGATTTTGGAGCACGACAAATCTCATAGCAGATTGCTCTTCGGTTAAGTTACCTAGAGCAGAAGTAGTCTCATTCACTACTGCTTCAAGGGTTCTGGTTAACCTACGGATTAACTTACTATTCTGGATGGGGCCTATAAAGAAGAAGAATCCTTTATTGAAGTCTGTATACTGTTCTAGAGTAGTTTCAGTTTGATCGACAATCGGGGACTCGATCTCCCTTCTATGTCTAATGTGTACTAGATGTGTGTTTCTATGATAATCAGATGGGGCTAGGAAAACTGGTGGCAGTAGGAAGGCAATGTAACAGGTTCCATCCCAATCGAGGGGCAGACGAACATATGCGGTCTGACCACAAACAAAATAAGAATGACGTGAGGCTTTGAAAATAGATTTCCCACTGTCACTATACTTGACAATAGTAGTACAATCACTATGTCCTACATGTGCGGAACCATTCTTTCTGACACATAATTCGCCTTTGACTGGTAGTACTGAAATAGCAGGTAGATCTGGAGTAGTATCGGACTGAACATTCAGGATCATAAAATTCGAAGAATAATTACCTAAATTATATACTTCATTTTCTAGATCTAACCCGGTTCTATGGGTGAGACCTTGCTTGTCTGGAAAACATGTTCTGTTCAGAAGAGACATATCAGTTGAGGATAACGTTAACGTGGACCATGCTCCACACGAACCATTATGTGAAAACGGATAAGGAAAGAGTGGCAGAACTCCCTTCGGTGTCTGGAAAGGGGGGAGTCGACCACACACCCAACAATTAGTGGCATTGCTGGTCTGGTGTGAATAGTGCAACATTCTAATAAACGTGTTATTTCGCATAGCGAGACGATAGGATAGCTCGTGAGGAGGCAGATCACTAAATGTGTGCTCTACTGTAGCATTAGAAAACTTATTTACATGAGAAATTGGAAAACATAAATGCAATGCATAACTTGTGCAGGTAACCATCAAACTCAAAAACATAAGAAAACATAGAATAATGATACATCTGATAGAGTTTTGACTAACTCTCTCACTATGGGGGTCTATCTCATACATGTCAGAAACCTGTCTAACCGTTTCACCCGAGGGGGACTTAGACAATTAAACTGGCTGACTTATTTTACTAGACCTGAGTTTTAACTTATACTCCTGCTGCGGAGTTTCCTCTAACAGGGGAGGCTTGGATTCAAAGTTACTTTTTAGGCAGTCCTTAGAAATGGAACAGTCCAATGTTTTTATGCGACATCCATGGAATTTCTTGACGTGGGACAGGTGTACCGACCCCTTGCGGCCTTCCAGCTTCACGGCCGTACGGGTGGTCAGGAGGACAAGTTTCGGCTGCTTCCAACGAGGCTCCAGCGGACTTGAACGATCAAAGTTCCTTACAAGGACAAGATTTCCTGGAACGATTTCATGCGGTTTCACCTCAGTATTGTCTGGAAATGCGGCGGCAACCTGTGAACGACAAGAGTGTAGGGCAGACATCAAGGAAGCTAGGTAATCTGTCAGCATATTACTGGAAACATCTGTAATACTTCGGGGTCTAGGTGTACCCCACATATTTGGGGGGCGGCCGAATACGACCTCGTACGGGGACAGACCTGATCTGGAATGTGCGACCATGCGCATAAAAAACAGAGCGACTGGCAGGGCAACTAGCCAGTCTACACCTTTTTCTTTACAAACTTTGGCAATGCGGATTTTTAATGTCTGGTTATGTCTCTCTACGAGACCTGCTGCTTCAGGATGGCGTACACAATGAAACTTCCACTGGTACCCTAACAGAAGGGACACATGCTTCATGAGTTCAGATGAGAATGGCTGGCCGTTGTCTGAATACACGACCCTAGGGAGTCCATAACGAGGAAAAAATTCACGAACCAGCTGCTTGGCAGTGGTCGCGGCTGTGTAATCTGGGACTGGATATGCCTCTGTCCACCTGGACAAAGCGCATACAACTACAAGGACATACTTGAAACCTCGACATCGCTCCATCTGAATATAATCCATCTGGAGGACTTCAAAAGGGTGGTCAGGAGGTTGGAATCCCCCTTGTTCCACCGGGACACTTTTACCTGGATTGAACTGACAACATATCATACAGGTACGGACTTTCTGCTTGGCTGCAGCTCGTAAGTGCTTGTTGAACCAAATGTTCTGGATACTGTCTAACATGGCTTTTTCTCCTAAATGTGCAGGACTATGTGCGGTATTGATAATGACTTGAACCATTGAGTCGGGGAGAAACCATGTGGCTTTTCCCTTCGTCAACCATCCCTGATCTGTCTGGACCCCTCCTTGTTCGGACCATTTCTTGATTTCATCGGGAGTAGCATGTGACTGGATATCTATGACATCTTGTGTAGGGTCCTTAACTGTCATACATGTAATCGGATCTGGAGTGGATGTCAGTGTCATGTTAACTGGAATGTATGGAGTCTGAGCTGTGAGCTTGGCTGTTCGATCTGCAAGATCGTTACCTTGGGAAATGATATCAGTAACTTTCGTATGTGCTTTGCACTTCATGATAGCGATAGCTGTCGGTAAATGTATTGCATCTAACAGAGCTTGAATGAGGAGACCATGCTGAATCTTGGTTCCATGAGAAGTCATGAAACCTCTTTCTTGCCAGAGCACTCCAAAGTCGTGTACGACTCCGAATGCATAACGTGAATCTGTATATATATTTACTTTCAGGTTCTTGGCACGCATGCAGGCTTGGGTCAGAGCGACTAGCTCTGCTGCTTGAGCGGACAGGATATCAATACGGTGTGTCTCTATAACTTCAGTGTCAGTAGTCACTGCATACGCGGCTACTAGTTCTCCTATACTTGTTCTCATACATGAACCATCCACATAAAGTGTCAGGTCGGGATCTGGTAATGGAATGTCTGTCAAGTCTTGTCTTGGCTTTGTCATGATGTTAACTACTTCCACACAGTCATGTGTGGCAGGATTTGAAGTAACTGACGGTAACAGTGTAGCAGGATTTAAAACGTTGCAGCGTCTGATTTCTATGTGTGGCTGGAACAGTGTCAATTCATAACCTGTTAAACGTGCAATTGTCAAGTGCTGGGTCTGTGTTCGGTTTAAAAGAACTTCCACGGAGTGTGGAACTTGTACTGTCAGGGAATGTCCTAATACTATGGAATCACTTTGTCTGATAGCTAGTGCTGTGGCTGCAACTGACTTGAGGCACGCAGGCAGAGCCTGGGCTACTGGATCTAATGTGCTTGAAAAATAAGCACAGGGCTTGTATTGTCCTGCTTGATCTTGTGTGAGAACAGATAATGCTGTACCTTCACGTTCAGTGACAAAAAGTGTAAAAGGCTTACTGTAGTTCGGTGTAGCTAGAACAGGAGCTTGACATAAGGCTTTCTTTAATTCATTAAAAGCAAGTGTATGTTCAGATGTCCAAGGGAGGACAGTCGATACGGCTGCCTCCTGTGTCGTTAACTGTATCAGTGGCTTGGCTAGAAATGCATACTGAGGAATCCATTGTCGGCAATAGGAAGTGAGGCCGATAAAAGCTCGTACCTCCTTCTGGGTCTTGGGCTGAGGAAGACTCGCTATTAACTGGATACGGTCAGGTGTCAACTGCCTACCCCTCTTGGACAGTAAGTGGCCTAAATAGATCACTTGCTGGACACAGAATTGAAGCTTCGAAGGGGACACCTTGTGCCCCATCTCGGCCAGGAAATACAGAACTGTAAGTGACGCTCGCTCGCAGTCACGTTCAGAACGGGCTGTGATCAGTAGATCATCGACATACTGGAGTAGGGCAGTGTCAGTTGGCATGTGAATATTGTCTAGTTGTCTCTTAAGTGCTTGACTGTAAATACTAGGACTTTCTGTGAAACCTTGAGGAGCTCGTGTGAATTTATAGCTCCTTCCATTTAAACAGAATCCGAAAAGGAACTGGCTGTCTGGATGAATCGGGACACTGAAAAATGCATTTTTGAGGTCTATGACAGTGAAAAATGTGGCTTCAGAATCAATGGCTGTCAATAGGGAAGAAATATCTGGAACAACTGGGTACTGGGGAATGATACATTTATTAAGTTCTCGAAGGTCAATCACTAATCGATATACTGGAGGTGCATTTGGATCAGTACGTTTCATGACTGGAATGATAGGAGAATTACATACATTGGAGTCAGTTTCCACAACCACTCCTTGAGCAATGAGCTCGTCAATAATTTTGGATAAGGCTGCTACAGCCTCAGGTGGCAATCTGTACTGTCTGATTCGTGGTAACACTATGCCTGGTTTCAGAGTCACACGATGAGGTGTGATGTGCATACAACCAACATCAGTTGGACCTTGTGCCCATAGATGCTGGGGGACATTCAGTAATCTTGGATCGAAATCACGTAATACATAGTGACCCTTAAAGTCACGCAAAAACAAACGTATTCCTTCTGGGGAGCAGCAAATAACTGCACCTAATTCTTTCAGTGTCTTAATGCCTAACAAATTTTCTGGACATGATTTTGTAAGTAACAAATCAGTAGTTCGGGACAATGGACCAACTTCTAGAGAAACTGGTTTGGAAATCTCGTTAACAATTGGCTTTCCTGAAAATCCAAGGGAAACATTTCTTGAGCCTGAAAGCGGAGCCCCTGGAACCTCGTCATGACTGATAGTAGTCCTACTTGCCCCTGTATCAATCAAAAACTTTCTGTCTTTCCCTAATACTTGACTGTGAACATAGGGACCCTCTTGATCTACAGGTATCTCGATGAGAGGCAAGCCTACCTCCCTCTCTAGGCTGTTTCATGAATACTGCTGATACTCTGGATACTCGGACTGTGCATACTGGTACATTTGCTGTGTAACATGCTGTGTTGCAGCTATAGGCTGCGGTACTGTAACTGTCTGTTGTGCATTCTGTGGTGACTGAGAAGTCTGTAAAACTTGTTCTTGTCTAGGCGGACGTGGTCTTTCTTTAGTCTTACCGGTAGCTATGTTGTGTTTCAGAACTGCACACTCGTTTATAAAATGACCTGGCTGTTTACAATAATTGCAGGTCCCTTTAACGGGAACTGCAGGATGACTGGCTTGATTCATACCCCTCTTCTGACTGTCTTGTGGAACGGATTGTGCAACTAATACTTTCATTTTCGTGTCTTTCATACGTTTCCTTTCGTGATCTTGCTCTTCTCTGATTCTATTCTGGTGATACTGAAGCATCTGAAGCATTTGGGACGGAGTATTAGCTTGCCAGGTACTTTCGACTTTCAAAACTCGATTTTTAACTTGAATTCTCGACTAGTTTGGTAACAAAAAGATGAGGGTATGACTCGCTACTTGTCTTCAAACCACTGTTGATAATAAAACATTTCTCGAATCTAGAATAAAAATCACTAGTATCTTCGTCTGGTTTCTGTTTACAGGCTGAGATAGCATCCCAGTCTTCCTTTTTCGTGGCTAGTAACCTTGGCAAAACTTGTATTAACAGTTCGGGCAATTCTTTACATTTCTCTCCTAGACCGGTACCTGGTACACGTGTTTTATCTTCAGCTTCTAGAGCTGTCCAATCTATCTTTTTCTCTCCCACCTCCCATTCTTTTTCTTTGAGTTTTTCATATATGCCCGCAGGCAACAGAACCTTTAACATTTTAATTATATCTGGATACGTGTATTCTCCCATACGGAGCATGTCTTTTAATTCACGGTGGAACCCTGCTGGATCTTTATCGTGACAGGGAATTAACTTCTTCATCTCTAAGAGTTCCATCTTGGTAATAGGGGTGTAAACAAATGCTCGTTGCATTTCACCACCCGCTGTTCTAACTGGGTGTACTTCTCGTAACGGATGCTGTCTATCTATGTAAAACGGTTTACTTTCTGGGGGTGAGACGTGAACAAAATGCGGATTCAGAAACGTTCGATATTTGTGGCGCTGTTCTAGAATGATACTAATTAAATCGGTACCTAGACCTTTCCATCTATACTGGAGTAACTCGTTCAGAACATCATGTAACGGACCTGGATCAGAATGTTGACCCTCATACAGTGTAATGAGGTGCTGGATCATATACATACCCACCAGTCGCTGCTCGGCTGGGGGCAGCTTCAGAAACATTTGTGCCACTATTTCGTCTGGAAAAGTGGTAGAATCAGTAGCCCATCGGACTGCTGATCGGGCTAGTTCTTGTTCATGCATGGTACTAAGTTCACTATAACCGATTCGTGACTTCAGAATGTGATCGGTAGCTTGAAATACTTGTTCTAGAGAACCTTGTTCTGGTGCTGTAAGGGAGAAAACTTTCTTGTGTTCTAGACGTGAATGTCGGTCGGAAAGTCTAGTTCTACCTACATACGCTATTCTGAAAGGATTCTCGTCGTCTACCTCCTCGGTAGGAGAGTCGTCTTCTTTCTCGCTTACTTGTGCTGCTTTGCGTTTCTCGTGTAACCTTATTATTTCCTTACGAATTTTCTTGTACATACTCTCTATACTACTGAGTGTCTTGTGTCTTCCCTCGGCTATATGATCACTCCACCTGGTCAGGACTTTCATTTCTTCTGGATCTTTAGTCGGATAATCTTGTTCCCTTATTAGACAATTAATTAGAAACTTTAATAGCATGAGCTGAATCTCAGCTTTCCTTAGAGACATGACTTCGCCAATACTTTCTGAGTCTGTTCCTGTACGGATGAAACGATATATTCTGTCTAGATCTTCTTTCATATTCGGTAGGGTGCCCAAATACTCGGTCACCCGTCTTACGCGTAATGAATATATAACCATACTATCATCACCTGGGACTGGATCATAACGGCATTCGGTAAGAGCTCGCTTGATATCTGCAACGGACTGATGTTTGGGCGTACGCTGTAACGCACGTTCATGTAACTCGACTAACATTACACGTTTCTGTGGCGGCGGGGTACCAGGAGGACCTCCCCCCGCGGCCCCTAAACTGGAATCGTCGACTGATACTCTTCGTGCTGGCAGAGTGACAGATGTAGCGGGTACTTGTACTGTAGGCTGGACCGGGGGTACCGTAACAGGTGCTGTAACAGGTGCCCCGGTGGCTGGAGGAACAGAAATTACATTATTTACAGGAGCAGGCGGAACAGGATTTGCATATTCTGGGACTGTGTCGTCCAAGTAGGACGAGAGAAAAATATCAGCTGCGGTCGGTTTATGACGTAGCTTGGTTGGAACTAATGGTGGCGGGAAATTACTGGATGCCTCCGGGGTTGCTTTTGGCAAGCCCTCGGCAAGAAGAGGGTACATACCCTTAATAAGGGCATTCCTCTGTCTGTCTGACTGTTCGGCTTTAACTCGTTCACCTATTTCGATTAATTCCCTTTCTTGGGCTCTTTCTGTGGATTCTCTACTCAATTCTGACTTTCTGATTTCTTTTTCGGTTCTTTTATGAGATTCTTTGCGCCATAACTCGATGGCATCTTTCTGTGACTGTCTGGCTTTCTTTTTCCATAATGCTTCTTCTACTCGCATGATGCACTCGGCATCCCATGTGCCTGATACAGGCCATCTATATTTCTCTTCTAGATCTTTAGTATACTCGACCCATAAGTCTAGATATAATATGGCACTTATGCCATGCTTATGATACATAAAATGACCTGGACTGTCCCTAGGCGGGACAGGAACTGCTTCCTCGAGCAGACCTTTTCTAGTTCTTAACTGACGTAACTTAGAGAACAGAGGCATGACTTAGACTAGAATACTGAACACAATACAATACACGATAAACACAATAATAACTTGAGAAAAACAAATCATTCATACCACGACATTGAAAACACATTGAAATAACATTTAAAATAACAGTTCGGACAGAAACATTACCTGGAATACTTGAGAACAGAACACATGAATTTCTCGAGAACAGAATTTACTAGAATTACTAGATGCACTGCTGAAACAGTACGAAACATACCGGTCCCATAAAGAGACACGTCAGGACCCGCATCCACCTAGGTGGACACTTCGTGTTGGATTTGCGTACCCAAACCCACGGACCAGAGACAAATTAATTGACCCTGTCTAGATACTACCCCAGCAACGGTACTCACCGGGCAGCAAGAACGGAAGGCCTCGGACTGGACTGGACTGCTTACGACGACGGACTACGAACTTCGGACTTCAGTTACGGGTGGGCCTCCGGATACCTCGGACCTTGGACTCTCGGCTTGGGCTCTGGTCGGGACTTGCCGCGTTCCTCCACCGCCTCGTCTGGATGCTGGACCGCAACCTCCGTCTCCTCCGTGGGCCTGAGGGATACTTGAAGCAGAAATATCTGCACGTGCACGGTATGGTTCCGTCACGGCTGCAGAGGGTCAGGGGGCTTGCGTGGCTTCTCCGGCGCGTGGGGAAAGGGCAAGTCCCTATTCGGGCGCCATTATGTGGTAAATAAATAATTAATTACCGGTACTATTTTTGACTAGATATACAAATAACAGATAGCTCAATAAATAAGAGTCAAGATTCGAGGTAGCTGGAGTTTGCAGGGTTTAATCAGGCATAAAGGACAGGAACAGGACAACCTGCATGGGAATAGGATGGCAGGGCCCGGCACCTGCCGGGGCAGGATCTGGGATGAGCGCGCTCACTTTAATAACAGTGCATAACATATATATACTAAAACAATTACATGGCATTCAGTACAGTAGGCGTAGCAGTGGGCGGAGTTTGTAGCAGTCGCGAAAGATAAGGCAGTAAGTAGGTGTAACAAGAGGCGTGTACAGGGCGTATACATAGACATGTGATGTAAACGTAACAGAATATGTCATAAATGGGGCGGAAACATGGAGGGGGCTACCTAAGGAGCCGGGACCTCTAACCTAGTGGTGCGCGCAAGCTGGCAATGACGTGTTGCTAGGAGAACTGGGGGCTATGACTTCTGCGCTAGAAGAGGAGACTATAGTCTGGAGTGTCAGAGCGACATGTACCTAAACACTATCTAGTATCTGATGTTTAGAGAACATGTTGATAGAATCCAAAAGTTATCAGGGTAAAGGCTAACAGACTCTAAGACTGGTGCATGCATAATTCTACATGTAGTGCGGGTGCAAGGAATATTAAATGAACATTAATACAGTATTTCTCTTACATGGAGACATAAAGGCTAGACTATGACTGAAACTATTGATGCGATTCAGTAGCTTAGGAATGCAGAGAAGGAGGGCTGGACTGATAACTAGAATCATAACATACTCTTGGCAGACTGGCAGGCAGAGCCAGGCCGAGCCGGGCACTGTGAGGCAGGAAGTAAGTGAAGGGTCAGGGATACAGGTGGGGGCTGTATCGCTCCTCGGAGAGGGTTCAGGAGACAGGAGCTGAATCTGGTGTCCGGGCCCTTTTGAGGCCTAGAAACAGGGACTTTTATTGAATTAACGTGCACACTGTGAAACGTGGCAACATAGGTTTACATAGGCCTAATACTCGTAGCTTTCACGAGAACTGGAAACTGGCATACTAGAGTTGGACACAACTGGAATTGCGTCTTTAATCGGTCATAGGGGAATACATATGCATATTAATCATGCACATATAATATAGGATGGGGAACACGTAGGGACACAGAACATGGCAAAATTTACTTTTCCACAATACTCCAGGACACTTCATGTATGCAAAACATGGTGTCGGTGCAATTATTTATTGTGATTTATGGGTGGATTATACTAAAGACCTAGAAAACAGATATAGATGGCCTGAAAATGGTACTTTTGACATGGAATGTATTATAAAATTAGAGGAACAGTTATGGAAGAAAAAGAGAGTCTGCCAGTCACAGAGTGACTCAGTAGAGTTATGGAGAAAAGAAGCCCATAGGAGGCAACAGAAGGAATTGCATAAAGTTGAAAAGGGTAAGAGAATGTCAGAGCAGGCCAAGAAAGAACAGTTACAAGAAATAGGGAAAGAAGTAGTTAGTGAAAGGAATAAAAGGGAACAATCAGCCATTTCTACTGGTTTTTATCCTGTATTGCCATCTGCACCTGAAAACCTTAACATTGCATCAGCACAGCCTACAGCCCCACTACCAGAGGATACTTTCACCAATTTCCTTTTAGATACTCCACCTCCATATGAGGTTCCAGTAATTCAACACCCTCTGCCTTCTCTCAATATAAGATATATGACAATGATCTCATAGCCCAGCTTTTTCTAGCATTACCACGCTCACATCAAAGATTAGCAAGTCTCTACATGGTACAACATCTCATCACACTCAATGACACTCATTTTAAACATGATTCAAGACTCGAAGATTTTCTGTCTGACTGCGCTGATAACATGTTCCTCCACAATATTTCAGTTTTTCTCAACACATTTATAGATTTTAGACAGAAATACCAGAAAAAGACTGAATATAAATCTTTCAATAATACGTGTGGATCAACTAATAGACTCCCTCAAACACGCCAGATCCCCATGAGAGAGGTCCACCCCAGAGCTGACACAAATGGAGCGCTACAACGCGTCTTCATTTATGTACCCTTGACAAAACTTGAGTTACTAAGGATGAAAGAGATGGTTCCCTCCCACTCAAAGGATCCTGCTGGATTCTTTAAGGAATTAGGAGATGTATTAATGATGGGAACATATACTCTTTCTGATATCACAGCAATTCTGAAATTATTGTTGCCATCAGGTATATATGACAAACTAAGAGAAAAAGATTGGGAAGTAGCAGGTGAACACATTAGATGGACTGAACTTCAGAATGACGAAAATACTAGAGTAGCAGGTCAAGGTATAGGAGACAGACTAAAAGCACTTCCTGGCACTATTTTAAAGGTGCTACCACAGTTACTAACAGTGAAAAAGGAGGACTGGGATGCCATTTCCTCCTGCAAACAGAAACATGGTGAAGACATTGGAGATTATTACACCAGACTTGAAAAGTGTTTTGCGGTCAATAGCGGCCTTACGCCGACAAGTGAAGCTTACCCGCATCTGTTTGTTTCCAAATTAGTAGATAACGCCTTGCCAGCCATTAAGGACAGAGTACTAAAAGTAGAAAGTACCTGGCAAGCACATACACCTCCACAGGTGTTAAAAATGCTACAATATCACCAGAATCGCATTAGGGATGAAGAAGAAAATGATAAGAAACGCATGAAAGATACAAAGATGAAAGCATTAGTTGCCCAAACTGCACCCCAGCGTCAACAGACACCAAGTAGCCAGACAAATATAAAAAGCACTTGTAATTATTGCAAGAAGATGGGACACTTTGTTAAAGATTGCCCTGTCTTAAAGCACAATTTGGCTACTGGTAAGACCCAGCCACGCCCATATCAGCCAAAACAGAATGGTTCCCTAGACAGTTCAACACCTTCAGTTCCACTGACAACACAAATGGCCCAAATGAATTTTATAGACAGCGCCTACACTGAATATTACCCAGATTTCTCATGATGTTGCCCAGAGAGAGAAGATGACAAACTGCCCCTAATCCCCATTCCAGTAGATCAGACAGGTCCATTTATAGAGGTCCGACTTGGGGAGGACAGGAAATTTCTACTAGACACTGGGGCCAGTAAAACAACAATAAGCCATCAAGAGGTCCCAGAGGCTCCTCTCTCGGGTTCAAAAAGTATTTCTCTGGGTTTCTCGGGACAACCTGTGAAAAACGTCACGTCAAAGCCACTGCCCTTGCAGGTTGGTCCCCTCATGACAACTACAGATCTTATATTGACAAAATCATGTCCAGAAAACTTGCTTGGTATAAAAACATTGAAAGAATTAGGAGCTGTCATTGTTTGCTCACCTACAGATGTCAGACTATTTCTGCGAGATTTCAAGGGCCACTACACAAGTAGAGAATTAGATGAGCGTTTGAAAGATTTGCCACACACCCTGTGGGCCACTGATTCCACCACAGTAGGATGTATGGAAATAACACCTCACAAGGTTACACTGAAAGAGGGAGCCCAACTACCACGCATAAGGCAATACAAAATTCCACCTCAGGCTGAACAAGCATTAATGTTTATTATTCAGGACCTAATACAGTCAGGTGTGATTAAGGAAACAACTTCTAACATTTGCAATTCCCCTGTTTTACCAGTCCATAAAAAAGTGGAACCAGGAACACCACCTGTCTACAGACTAGTGGTGGATTTGAGAGAGCTCAATAAATGTGTCGTTCCACAACACCCTGTGGTTCCAGACATCTCCACCCTACTCACAGCCATAGATGCGGAAGCAACGCATTTTTCAGTCATTGACTTGAAAAAACGCATTCTTTAGCATACCTATTCACCCAGACAGTCAATACCTTTTTGGCTTCTCCTTACAAGGACGAAGTTTCCAATTCACAAGAGCTCCTCAAGGTTTCACAGAGAGTCCAAGCGTATATAGCCAAGCATTAAAAAGACAACTAGATACTGTTCAAATGCCCACGGATACAGCCATACTACAATATGTTGATGATATCCTCATTACGGCCAGATCTGAGGCAGCATGTGCTGAAGCATCACTACTAGTACTAGAATTCCTAGCTGCAAATGGCCATAAAGTTTCCCCTGGTAAGCTCCAATTTTGTTTACAGCAAGTGGCATACTTAGGGCACTTGCTGTCAAAGGAGGGTAGGCAGCTTACACAGGAACGCATCCAGCTCATACTACAAATACCACAGCCAACAACACAGAAACAAGTTTGAGCCTTTGTTGGTCTCACCTCATATTGTAGACAGTGGATCCCACAATTTGCACTCATTTCCAAACCGTTAGTGCAGCTGACAACACTCGAAGCTGGCGCTACTCCACAATTACCCTGGACAGATGAACACACGCAAGCCTTTCAGTCTCTTAAAAAAGCTATGTGTCAAGCCCCAGTGCTGGCAACACCTAATTACACCAAAGATTTTACATTATTTGTAACAGAAAACTCAGGTACAGCACTATCAGTTCTGACCCAACTTCAAGCAGACAAACATAAACCATGTGGTTATTTTTCAAGCACATTAGATCCAGTAGCACAAGCATTGCCTGCATGTCTAAAATCAGTAGCAGCTACTGCACAAGCTATTAGACAAAGCGATTCTATTGTATTGGGACATCATCTGATAGTTCAGGTCCCACACGCTGTAGAACTTCTGTTAAACAGAACACAAACACAGCATCTGACAATAGCCAGACTCACCGGATATGAGATGACACTTTTTCAGCCACACATTGAGATTAGACGCTGCAACATTTTAAACCCAGCAACACTGTTGCCACTGACCTCTCCTACTGAAGAAATTCACGATTGTATTGACATAATTGATTTAGTGACCAAACCAAGACCAGATTTACAAGATACTCCCCTTGCTAAGGCAGAAATGACACTCTTTGTTGATGGTTCATGTATGAGACTCCCCACAGGAGAATTAGCAGCAGCCTATGCCGTCACAAATGGTACAGACACTTTAGAAGCACACAAGATAGAGATACTGTCGGCACAGGCAGCAGAACTCATAGCCCTAACACGAGCATGTCACTTAGCAAAAGGAAAGTCAGTTAACATCTACACTGATTCACAATATGCCTTTGGAGTTGTACACAACTTCGGTACATTGTGGAGAGAGAGAGGATTTCTCACATCACATGGGTCCAGAATACAGCATGCTACACTCATCACTGCCCTCTTAGTGGCCAGTCAGTTACCAGAGAAAATCGCAGTGCTAAAATGTAAAGCGCACACAAAAGGAACAGATGAAATATCAAAAGGAAATGATTCTGCAGACAGTGCAGCCAAGTTAGCAGCAAACACAGAATTAAGTATACCACACCGCCAATATACAATACGAGACCCCTTTTCTGACATCCAGGATGTCCAAAGTCACGCCACACCACAGGGACTGCTAGAATGGAAGGAAAAAGGAGGGGTCCTTACAGATCAAGGCTGGATGACACCTGAAAGAGCAGTATGGTTTCTACCGGATGCCATGGTACAGGTTATGGTAAACACCATACATGGACCAGCGCATCTGGGAGAAAAAGCAATGTTAGACAGCATACAGAATATATGGCACAACAAACATTTGAGAACTGCAGCCAAACAAAAAGTTAAAACGTGCATGATTTGTAATGAGTTCAACCCAGGAAAAGGCACAAAGGTGGAACAGGGAGGATTCCAACCCACTGACCATCCATTTGAAGTTCTCCAGATGGACTATATCCAGATGGAGAGATGTAGAGGTCACAAGTATGTACTAGTTGTAGTGTGTGCTCTGACCAGATGGAAGGAAGCCTATCCCGTCCCAGATTACACTGCGCCGACAACTGCTAAACAATTAGTTAGAGAGTTTTTCCCGAGGTATGGGTTGCCCCGTGTCATCTACTCAGATAACGGCCAACCTTTTTCCTCTGAACTCATGAAGCAAGTGTCTCTTCTGTTAGGGTACACTTGGAAGTTTCACTGTGTAAGACATCCTCAGGCAGCAGGTCTAGTAGAAAGACACAACCAAACTTTGAAGACAAAATTGGCCAAGATATGCACTGACAAAGGCGTGGACTGGATGGTAGCCTTACCGGTTGCCCTCTTTTACATGCGTATGGTAGCCCATTCCAGAACTGGCTTATCTCCATATGAAGTGGTCTTTGGCAGACCACCAAATATGTGGGGTACGCCAAGGCCTAAAAGAATAACTGATGTTGACAGTACTATGCTGACTGACTACCTGGCTTCCTTGATGTCTGCACTCCAATCTTGTCGTTCTCAGGTTGCTGCCACCTTCCCTGATAAGACCAACCCGGAAGAACACGCCAGGAACTTCGGCCGGACCAGCCCCCTCCAGCCCAGGTGGAAGAAGCCAAGACTCGTACTACTAACAACACGGACAGCAGTGAAGGTCGAGGGCAGGAAGGGCTGGCTCCACGCAAGCCACTGCCGGAAACATTTTGGACAAAAAGACACTGTTGCTGATGGCCCTGCCAATCCCACTGACATTGTGACTGAACAATCTTTATTGCCTTTGGAACTAACCCCACAACAGGATTACAAATCAAAGTTAAGGTCTGCCATTCGGACTCTGGCTAATTAAGTCCATTGGGCGTCGGTCCAGTGGTGAAGCGGTTGGAGCATGGGAATGGATTTTAACACCTTGACTATGTGGGAGAAAGAAAAAATGAACTCTAGAAAAAGACATAATGGTCCTATTATATGTTTGACAGTATTATTTTTCCTCATGGCAGTTATGACGTGTCTTGGTTGGATTCTCCACACTGTTTTTCCTCCAACACAACACACCTCTCATACACCCAACAGCACTCAGGAACACACCTATCACGACCTACCCCCTCATGAACAAGCCCATAGACTAGCCTTGCGAAACAATACCTTCATACAGATGCTACACCACACTCAGCAGGCCAGTAATAGCACCAATTGTTGGATATGTGGCCGCATCCCACCTCATCAAAAAAAGGGAGGGAGGCCTCTTTTTCCTTTCCCATTCTCTTATAATGGAACTTGTGAAGCCTGGTTCGCCCTAATAACAGCTGACGATACTACCCCCACCTCCTGCCCTGACGGAAATAATTCATGCAAGAATGGGTGGCCTTGGGGGGATTTAAACAAGGTACTCAATACTGCCTGTTACCCTAATAAGGAGGGAGATCCTCAGGCGACAGGTACAGTAGAAAGTGAAGAATACAAGCAAGGGAACATGACCATGTCCTACAAGATGTTAAATACCAAACCTAAAAAGAATGCTGGTCCCCCTTCCATCTCGGTCTCACCAGTAAAAGGACACCTGTGCATCCAGAAAAATGGCTCTGTTCCATTAGGACACAGTGACTGTCATACCACTATAAGTTTTGAAGGTAGTCAGACAAAATATCGAAATTAAAATATCGATATACAATAATATCGATGTTTTAATATCGATGGTATAGTATATCGATGTGCCATAATATCGACAGACAGAATATCGAGATTAAGGTATGTATGTTAGTAATATCGAAATTTTGTTGTTTAGTGTTAAGTATGTTATTATGTTGTTTATATGTTTGCTAAATATGTTTAGAAATGTATGTTTGAAAATTAGTAATTATGTTAACATTTTGCGTTTTAGTATTAGAGCGGGTTGTGGGTTTATAGGGGAATAGGGTGGGAAGTAATTTAATAATAATTAAATAATTAATATATATTTTTAAATATTTTTTAATTAATAATTAATTTGTAATTAATTAAGACTAATTAGTTAATTGCATTAATTAGATATAATGTGGTAATATATTTAATTTAGTGTTATTGTTAATTAATAATTAATTGGTAATTAATTAATATTAATTAGTTAATTAAATTAATTAGATTTAATGTGCTAAGATATATAATTTATTGTTATTGTTAATTATTAATTAATTGGTAATTAATTAATGTTAATTAGTTAATTACATTAATTAGATTTATTGTGCTAATATATTTAATTTACGCTGTGGAGAAAATTGGCAGCACTTGGTCTCCCATCTTATTTGTTGGAGATGGTGCGAGCTCTCCATACAGAGACCTGGTGTAGGGTACTGCTGGGGGGCGAAAGGGGGCTATCTGATCCAATTCCATCTCTGAATGGCCTTAAACAAGGGTGTTTATTGGCTCCCCTTTTGTTCTCCCTATACACGGCAGACCTACCTGCCGCCTTGTCTGCCAGAGAGGGCATTGCCCCGGTGGTGGGGGGGTCCCCTATATCCTGCCTGATGTATGCCGATGATGTCCTTATCCTTGACTTAACCCCTAAAGGACTTGCAAATCGGCTAGAAGCTCTACATGCTTTCGCTGTGGCTCATTGCATGAAGATCAATATTATCAAAAGTAAAGTTATGTGTATAGCTGGTAAGAAGAAGTGCCGATCTGTAGATTTTGGTTGGTTTATCGGGGGTCAAAAACTGGAGGTTGTAAAGTCCTATACTTTTTTGGGAAAAATTATCACGGCTAACTTGAGTGAGAAGCTCCATATAGAGCATTGTTCATGCAAAGCTCTCGCCCATGGTAAAGGTTTAAATTCCCTATACCACGCAACGGGGAAACGGCACTTTCCGAGCTTATTGGAAGTGTATAGATCTAAAATCCCCGCAACAATATTGTATGGTATTGAACTTATAGAGGTGAAAAACTGGGACTTTTGCCATAAGATTGAGGGGAAACTTCTAAGATCTCTCTCTTCCCTAAACACTGCGTGCTCTTTGGCCGCTTGCAGGCTTGACTTTGGTCTTAGGAGTAGCTGGGTACAGGGATTATGTGCCCTAGTAAGATGGGTGGCCTGCCTTGCGAGAGCGGAAGTAGGGACAATGAGAGCTCTCCTCAGAAGTGAATTATTGGGTAACTTTAACGAGTTTTCTCAACTTGTACGTAATTTTAGAAAAGCTGTAACCCTTTTAAAATTAGATGAAACTGCTCTTTTTCTGTACTCCCCTGTACAGTTAAAACTCGTTTTAAAAGCAGCCTCGTGGGACTTATGCTTTCAATCAGATAAAAAGTTAATTTGTGAAAAAAGGAATGTAGATCTTCTCCTTGACTCCTATCTGATGAAACTCCCACAACCCTATGTTTTATGGAACCTACCGCATGGTATTCGTAGATTTTGGTTTCTTCTACGTTACAATTTAATACCCTTAAATCTACTGTTATCCAAATGGTATGGCTCCTCTTCTTTGTGTAATCTATGTAAATTGAATATCCAGGACTGTACGCATGTTTTACTGATTTGCCCGGCGCTCCGTAAATTGCGCTCCAGATGGTTAAAAGTTATTTGTCTTCGCCTTGGTATCATCACTTTGAATGGCTTTCTTCATGCACTTTACTGCCCTCCTAATGAAATGTTCTGCTTCCATATTTTTAACTTTTTTAAAGGTTTTTTAGCTATTTATTAATATGTTCCTGGAGATGTTTTGACTTTTTCGACTTCCTGTAGTTTTGTTCTGTATGTCAGTTTTGTATCTAACCTAGGTTTCTTATATGGCATAATGTTGCAATGTATTTGTTCTGTGTTTAATTCTGTACATTCTATGTGGCCCTCTTCTGAGAGCCAAAACATAATAAAATAAAATAAAATAAAATAAAATATTTAATTTAGTGTAATTGTTAATTAATAATTAATTTGTAATGAAATAATATTAAGTAGTAAATTGAAATAATTAGAGTTAATGTGTTAATATTTTTAATTTATTAATTTTTGATATTGTTAATTAATAATTAATTGGTAATTAATAATTATTAAGTGATTAAATGATTTCATTTATTTATGTGTAGTGGGTTGTGTGTTTATAGGGGAGTAGGGTGTTATATAATTACATGTAATTAATTAAAGAGATTGTATTTATTTATTGATATTAATTGTTAATTAATTGGTAATTAATAAGTGTTAAATAGTTCATTTATAATTACATTAATTTAATAATATTTATTGTTATTAATTGATTAATTGAAACTTTTATTAATTGTGTTTTTTATAATGTGTAGTGTGTTGTGTTTTACAGGGGGAGCAGTGTGGGAAGTAATTTAAACCCTACACAATCCAACGCTTTCCCTACTGTTGCACCCTCTGGAGTGGGAATAGTAATTTTACCCCTACGCTATCCAACGCTTTCCCTACTGTTGCACCCTCTGGAGTGGGAATAGTAATTTTTACCCCTACGCTATCCTACGCTTTCCCTACTGTTGCACCGTCTGGAGTGGGAATAGTAATTTTGACCCCTACGTTATCCAGCGCTTTCCCTACTGTTGCACCCTCTGGAATAGGAATAGTAATTTTTAACCCTACGCTATCCAACGTTTTCCCTACTGTTGCACTCTCTGGAGTGGGAATAGTAATTTAAACCCCTACGCTATCCAACGCTTTCCCTACTGTTGCACCCTCTGGAGTGGGAATAGTAATTTTTACCCCTACGCTATCCAACGCTTTCCCTACTGTTGCACTCTCTGGAGTGGGAATAGTAATTTTTACCCCTACGCTATCCAACGCTTTCCCTACTGTTGCACCCTCTGGAGTGGGAATAGTAATTGTTACCCCTACGCTATCTAACGTTTTCCCTACTGTTGCACTCTCTGGAGTGGGAATAGTAATTTAAACCCCTACGCTATCCAATGCTTTCCCTACTGTTGCACCCTCTGGAGTGGGAATAGTAATTTTTACCCCTACGCTATCCAACGCTTTCCCTACTGTTGCACTCTTTGGAGTGGGAATAGTAATTTTTACCCCTACGCTATCCAACGCTTTCCCTACTGTTGCACCCTCTGGAGTGGGAATAGTAATTGTTACGCCTACGCTATCCAACACTTTCCCTACTGTTGCACTCTCTGGAGTTGGAATAGTAATTGTTACCCCTACGCTATCCAACACTTTCCCTACTGTTGCACCCTCTGGAGTGGGAATAGTAATTTTCACCCCTACGCTATCCAACGCTTTCCCTACTGTTGCGCTCTCTGGAGTGGGAATAGTAATTGTTACCCCTACGCTATCCAACACTTTCCCTACTGTTGCACTCTCTGGAGTGGGAATAGTAATTGTTACCCCTACGCTATCCAACACTTTCCCTACTGTTGCACTCTCTGGAGTTGGAATAGTAATTGTCACCCCTACGCTATCCAACACTTTCCCTACTGTTGCACTCTCTGGAGTTGGAATAGTAATTGTTACCCCTACGCTATCCAACACTTTCCCTACTGTTGCACTCTCTGGAGTGGGAATAGTAATTTTTACTCATACACTATCTAAAATGTATTTAGCTTTTTTATTAGTATTATGTTGTTATTAATTGTTATTTATGTGATTATTTTATGTATATAAATGTATTAGTAATGTATTATTTTTTTATTTTTTTATAAGTTATGAAAATAATTAATTTAGAGTTAATATTAATAAAAAATATATTATGTATTATATATTTATTAATATTAATTTGTATTACATTATGAATTAATTTTTAATATTATAGTACATTTTTAAATATGTTTATTACATTTATAAGTATTATTTTGTTAATATTAGATTTTTATTTAATAAAAAAAAAACGATATTTTACAAAAAACGATATTTTTGTCATTCTATATTTTTTTTCCGATATATTTGCACTTACCTTGTTAGGGATAGGATTCCTATATTTTTGATTTCGATAATTTTGTTCTGATATTTTTGTATATCGATATTTGTGATATCGATATTTTGTCAGACATTCAGTTTTGAAGACAGAGGAAAGTCCTCATTCCTAGCATCTCGCCATACTTATTTCGTCTGTGGCCAAACGGCCTATGTGCAGCTGCCCTTGAACTGGGGGGGAACTTGCTATATAGCATTCCTGTTACCCCCTGTCTTTGTGGCCCCATCCACTTACCACCGAGACCTCCTAGTGCCCCATGTCATATCGTCCTGGGGATGGCAACTGCTGTCAGCAGCAGGTATAATATTCCTGATAATAACTGGATGCTGCCTTTGCATCCAATGTGGTCCTGCCCTGTGCGATCTATGCGCTGCAAACTGCATTCCTAAACCTCTTGTCCAGCAGAGAGAAAGGGAAAGAATTATGCTACAAGAATGTATTAATGATCTCATGCAAATTGAGATATAATGTAGGTACACTCTGGGGCAAGGAGGGAATGTGGAAATAAAATTGACAATTGTGCCCCATCATTTCCCTGTTTCTGCCTGACAGCCATTTTTCTCAGACAAACACCCATTTTGTGTGTGACATGCTCTCAGCAAACTTGTCTGAAAACTGTCCTTCACATCCCCATTGAATCTTGCACAACCCCCTGCTCCTTGTGGTCGAGCTAATTCCAAGAAGCCTGTCTGTGTGCCCTCCCCCAGTTGTGCCAGAGACTCAGCCACATCCTGTCCATTGTTGGTAACTCAGCCTGTCACACCAACTGCCCTGTGACCACCCCCAACTGAAAGAGGAAGCACGAGGTTAGGCCCTGAAACCACACCAACTAATAGAGGAAGCACAAGGTTGTACACTGTGAACACACACATTTCTGTGGTTCTGCCAATTCTGGGAACCAGCAGCAGATAGTTCCTGTTCTTAACTGTAAGACACCCTGCACCTGGCATCTTAGTTCATTGACCACCCTTTCCTGTGCTTCAGCCAATTCCCAGAACCAGCAGATAGTTCCTGTTTTAAGAAATAGTTACTGCAAGCCAGAGAGCAGATGGTCTCTGTTTTACTCAAGATAGTTCCTCTTTTTGACATGAAGCACGAGCACAAACCCCAAATGAGGAAGCCTCCCCCTTCCAACTGTCAGACTATTTCACATCGCAAGTCCCCTCACGAAGCCTAAGACACGCCCCCATTTCTTCACAATCTGCCCCTCTTGCTGATTTTTGTTCCTCTATCTGCCATGACCTGTTTGTTCCTCTATTTTGCCTCGTGACCAAGACTGTATAAATGTCCTGCTGTTGAAAATAAAACACCCACTTCAAGAGAGAGACTTGAGAGATTGCTCCTGTGCCCGCTTGGCGCTGGAAGCGCTCCCCTTAACTCAAGTTATTGGTCTCCTCCTCCTTCATTTGAGCACCACGGACTCCTCGCTTTGCATTGACAAGAAATTATGATTTATTAAGCATAGAAATTCAGAAATGAGGTAATAAGTAAATTTAATTTACCACACTACACTAACCAACATTAGCACTACCTTATACTAACTTAGCTTATCTTAATCTATCCTAAACATATAACATAAATTACATGTTAAACATCAACTCCCACACACATAGATTGGCGCAATACAAACAGCAACTACACCAAAACATATACTAACTACACATGTAAAGCTAAACAAATATAATTTTTTTTGTGTTTTTTCTATTTGTATTTTTATATACATAAATTACACATCAATCCCTCCACCCACTAAAAACCATAAAACCCTAAAAACATTTCATATACATATATCTATAAAAATATCTAAAAGCTAAAACCTTAATACACCAATTCTAGTCTAATCACTAACTCAACCTATGCTTAACACCTATGAATGGTAAAAACTATTCTAAAACAAGAGAAGGGTAACAGCCAAAGGGAGAGTAATTAACAGTTGGGCAGCCTGTCCCAGGGCGTCTCCAATGTTAACCACACCTTCCCGCAGGCTGGCCTGCTTCTGCAGGAAGCCTTCCATGCTCTTGGCGATCTTTCTCAGCTCCTTCACAATGTAACACCAAATCCCTGTGTTGTCTGGGCCTCCTGGTCCGTGTGTTTGGGGGCTGGGTGAAGCCTCCTGGCCCGTGTGGGTGGGGGGCTGGATGTTTGCGGGTGCAGCAGGGGTAGCTGCTGGTGCCTGTGGTTGGGGTGGCAGCTGCTGGCTACGGCCACCTTTGTCTGCCTTCCTGGCAGCTGTAGGGGCTGCTGTGTCCTTGTGGGCAAGGATGTTCTAAGACCCCAATGCCTTTTACTGCTCGTAAAGCTTACTCATCTTCCAGAGGGATTTGGAGACGTGGCTGATGTGTTGTAACATTCCTCTCTCATATCAAATGTCTTAGCATCTTCAGCTAACATGTTAGTTAGAGTGGTAAAAAAAAAACTCTCAGCTCTTGCTGCACATGTGCATGATGTGTGTGTAACTAGGCAAACATACTAACACAAGCATATGTGCCTGTCCAGAACAACTCCAGATTGAGAGATGCAGATATGGCCAACATACCATCACTACAAAAACATGCCCTGCTTGAACAAGAAAAACTGAGTCAGGTGCTGCCTACGTCTGTGCACATTATGGAAATGTAGTCACAATAAGATTACAACAATTTCATATTGAACAATGAATCACAGTCATGATGTGTAGATTTCAAAATGTACACATGCTCCACAGACTGGAGCTTTGGTATTGCATCATGCAAGTGTGCTGAGAATTGCTCATTGACATATGTCAAAGTGGTTAAGGTGATACTGTCCAGGTCGTGTGCCTCTGTATTGCATACCCCATCTGGATTTCCACAAGTCAGCACACCCAGCTGACTTCACCTACTAAGTGTCAGGTAGCCAATACATGGATTTGGGTTGTCCTTTATCTCGTGCAGTACATGACTGTGGTACATTTCAACAATTAGCCTACAGACAAATGTGCTGCAATGTAACATGTCGCTACTGGTTAACACCTCTCAAACATATTCCTGTACACACATAATACCTTCCAGAAATGAGACATAAGGGATTTATGGGATATGGATTTGGCATTTAAAGGCCAATCCATGTGCAGATTAGTGTGTTTGTCCAGCTGGCCACCACATTCTAATTAGATTGAATCCATGCAATGAGGCCAACTGACAGTACATAGTCTTCATAGCAATTGCAATTGCATAATGAGCCTTCAACATTACACACTGCACAGAGATCAGAAGGCTGACATCCAGTTAAGACCTGGAAAACAATATGACCTCAACATTTCCATGTGGATAGCCACATCCAAATTGTCCATCAGTCAGTAAGTAAGGCAATGATCTAGAAAAAACCATGGTTACCCAGACCAGCAGCCCTACATCCCTACATCCCCCAGGCCATCCGTTTGAATGTTCCTGTGTCACAGCTTTCCACATAATGATGACATTGCCTTCTCTGAAGGAGGAACAAGTAATCCTGATGCGCCGGTCCGGTCCTGGACCGCGCCCAGTGCCAGGACCCCGTGAATGCCACGATGCCCAACACCGCTACGATCACGTTTCGAGAGCTCCAGCATGAAGACCTCATACATACAGAAATCCTTTGAAGGCGGAAACGCTATCAAGGGAACTTCGCGATGTGGTTCATGCCAGTCATGTGAAGGTATCATTCCAGGTGAAATCTTTACATTTAATCAAATTAGAATACAAGCCAAGGAACTGTGGACATGCAATACCAGCAATGTTGTTTATCTTCTGCAATGTCCGTGCAATTTAGGCTATGTCGGAGAGACGTCAAGAACTATGAAACTTCGTCTTACTGAACATAGATCTGCTATAAAAACACGAAAAATGGCAGCTCCTCTGGCCCTACACTTCTCTGAGTTTCACCACTCTCCATCGCAGATTCGATGGAGGATTTTAGAAAAGATCCATACACCTAACAGTAATGGTGGAGAGAAAATTAGAAAAAAGAGAGAGGTGTACTGGATTTTTTCTTTGAACACTTTTTCCCATGGGTTAAACAACGATTTACCATTGGACCAATGCAATAATGTAAAAATCAAATAGGATATACTTGTTACTCTGTAAACGGTTTTATATAAGAAACCATTAGACATTCAATCCCTTTCATAGCATGTAAATATAGGCTTTATGAATAATTTCCCTTTAGAGGGTCTCACAATACTGTTTAGCCATATCTAAATAAAATGCGAAAAATGTAAGGCTTTCCCTTTAAGAAGCATTTGACCGCAATTTAACCAATAGACGCAGTCGTTATTTAAGCCAATGCATGTGCATAGCTTAGATTCTTGCCGAAAAACTAGACACCGCCGGGATCCACATGCCACCGGTCCGCGTTTAGCTTCTTATCTCACGGTAAGTTGCAGACAAAAGCGCTAGTAGCTATGAGCTAGAAGTTATTTTATATCCGTGAGCAAATAATGAAAATCGTGCGTGTTCCCTTTGTAGTAACAAAGACGCTGGGAACCGCGTGCAGCCAGGTTACGCTATTCAACTTCGAAAGCCAGGCCACGTTACTCGACCCAGTAAGAGGGTGCAGATCACGGTAAGCCGCCACCCACTGAAGCGCGTTAGAAATAACTGTAAATGCGGAAACTTGCCAGTAGTTATCTTTACTTTTTCGTTAAAATAACGATAGCCGTGTCTATGCTTCCCCTGTAGAAATGAAGACGCCGGGAACCGCATGCAGCCGGTTCACGTAAATCGCCATTAAAACAGGTAAACATTATTGTTCCAAAAAAAGAGGTGGCTCATATTGTGGTAGATCCGTTCCCACTATGACGTTATTTCCGTTTTTGCCTCTCCCTTTTTTTGCAGGCGGTAAATTTGCCGAAAAACGTTGGTAGCCGACGTACTTATAATAACAACATTGGAGGTAAAAATTAATAATTATGACTCGAGACTATAGGTACAGCTGGCTTAGATTCCATTCCTAAGATAACCAATACACAACAATGATATCTTAAATTTTTTGCCCGTTTTAGCTTTGAGTGAAAGACATCTGTCCACTGAAGCACGGCCAACACACTGCTTGTTTTTCATTTTCTTAACAGTGCTATTAGAAAACAAGCATATATGTAATATGTGAGACCCTAAATCAAACTGGTAAACTATGAGCCAATTTTTAGGTCATCATGACATGTCAGCTGTTATCCTTATTTACGTATAGTCATAACCAGTTCGAAATAGGGAAATAAAATAATAAATACTTGTAAGACAGTATAGAATAAACCAAAAAATGCCGATTGTGAGATTGGACCACTGCAATGAATTCTGACCCCCCCCCCTTTTTTTGCAGAACCTAATACTCCCCATTCGATTCTGGGACCTTTGACCAGCTGTATCCGCCCCTATATCGGCTTAAATTTCTGTACCACTAGTTGGTATCAATAGGTAAGCAGATAATAGAATAAAATGTATAGCCAACCATATACTGTCTGATAGGGTTTTATGTAATATGCTATAAACTAAACAGTATTATCCTATAGGTAAATACCATGCAAGATTAATATGGGTACCTTAGGACATTTAAGCCTTGAGGAAAATTTAAATATGTAGATTTCCATGCATTTCCTATTGCCTTTATCTCTCTTTTCTAATCACCCATATGGTTTTCTATTCGCTACCATAGATGTATTTGTTTAGTAATTTTCTGCTATAGTGATGTAAATAGGTATCTATAGACCTGTATATAGATCTGTATATTTTTATCCGAAGGTCCAAGCTTTTAGGAGTCACACGACAGCTTTCCTCTTTCTCTGCATTCGGAATTTGGGTATGGTTGCCCTACGCGTTTCGAGGCCGTCATGCCTCTCATCAGGGGCTCACTTTTGTTTGTCGCTGGTGCACGGAAATCTCTTATGGGCGTGCCTCGTTTAATTGAGGAGAAAAAAAAACCTTCTTCTTATGGGCCGCGCTGAAGCGCTACGATAATTGAAGCACGCTGGGACTTGTAGTCTTTTTAAGAGTCATTGTACTGCCATTAGTGGGCTCCACGCACCAGCATTAAAACACAATGTCTTTAGGATCACGAAGCAGGAGACAAACCTTAGTAGGTGTTTGGTCCGCTGTGCTGTTCATGCTGGACTTTGTTCCAACTTTCAGCCTTGTTAGTCTTCAACAATGATGACTCCTCACGTCGGGACAGACGTGCATAACATTTTTATCCGAAGGTCCAAGCTTTTAGGAGTCACACGACAGCTTCCCTCTTTCTCTGCATTCGGAATTTGGGTATGGTTGCCCTACGCGTTTCGAGGCCGTCATGCCTCTCATCAGGGGCTCACTTTTGTTTGTCGCTGGTGCACGGAAATCTCTTATGGGCGTGCCTCGTTTAATTGAGGAGAAAAAAAACCCCTTCTTCTTATGGGCCGCGCTGAAGCGCTACGATAATTGAAGCACGCTGGGACTTGTAGTCTTTTTAAGAGTCATTGTACTGCCATTAGTGGGCTCCACGCACCAGCATTAAAACACAATGTCTTTAGGATCACGAAGCAGGAGACAAACCTTAGTAGGTGTTTGGTCCGCTGTGCTGTTCATGCTGGACTTTGTTCCAACTTTCAGCCTTGTTAGTCTTCAACAATGATGACTCCTCACGTCGGGACAGACGTGCATAACATTTTTATCCGAAGGTCCAAGCTTTTAGGAGTCACACGACAGCTTCCCTCTTTCTCTGCATTCGGAATTTGGGTATGGTTGCCCTACGCGTTTCGAGGCCGTCATGCCTCTCATCAGGGGCTCACTTTTGTTTGTCGCTGGTGCACGGAAATCTCTTATGGGCGTGCCTCGTTTAATTGAGGAGAAAAAAAAACCCCTTCTTTTTATGGGCCGCGCTGAAGCGCTACGATAATTGAAGCACGCTGGGACTTGTAGTCTTTTTAAGAGTCATTGTACTGCCATTAGTGGGCTCCACGCACCAGCATTAAAACACAATGTCTTTAGGATCACGAAGCAGGAGACAAACCTTAGTAGGTGTTTGGTCCGCTGTGCTGTTCATGCTGGACTTTGTTCCAACTTTCAGCCTTGTTAGTCTTCAACAATGATGACTCCTCACGTCGGGACAGACGTGCATAACATTTTTATCCGAAGGTCCAAGCTTTTAGGAGTCACACGACAGCTTCCCTCTTTCTCTGCATTCGGAATTTGGGTATGGTTGCCCTACGCGTTTCGAGGCCGTCATGCCTCTCATCAGGGGCTCACTTTTGTTTGTCGCTGGTGCACGGAAATCTCTTATGGGCGTGCCTCGTTTAATTGAGGAGAAAAAAAACCCTTCTTCTTATGGGCCACGCTGAAGCGCTACGATAATTGAAGCACGCTGGGACTTGTAGTCTTTTTAAGAGTCATTGTACTGCCATTAGTGGGCTCCACGCACCAGCATTAAAACACAATGTCTTTAGGATCACGAAGCAGGAGACAAACCTTAGTAGGTGTTTGGTCCGCTGTGCTGTTCATGCTGGACTTTGTTCCAACTTTCAGCCTTGTTAGTCTTCAACAATGATGACTCCTCACGTCGGGACAGACGTGCATAACATTTTTATCCGAAGGTCCAAGCTTTTAGGAGTCACACGACAGCTTCCCTCTTTCTCTGCATTCGGAATTTGGGTATGGTTGCCCTACGCGTTTCGAGGCCGTCATGCCTCTCATCAGGGGCTCACTTTTGTTTGTCGCTGGTGCACGGAAATCTCTTATGGGCGTGCCTCGTTTAATTGAGGAGAAAAAAAACCCTTCTTCTTATGGGCCGCGCTGAAGCGCTACGATAATTGAAGCACGCTGGGACTTGAAGTCTTTTTAAGAGTCATTGTACTGCCATTAGTGGGCTCCACGCACCAGCATTAAAACACAATGTCTTTAGGATCACGAAGCAGGAGACAAACCTTAGTAGGTGTTTGGTCCGCTGTGCTGTTCATGCTGGACTTTGTTCCAACTTTCAGCCTTGTTAGTCTTCAACAATGATGACTCCTCACGTCGGGACAGACGTGCATAACATTTTTATCCGAAGGTCCAAGCTTTTAGGAGTCACACGACAGCTTCCTCTTTCTCTGCATTCGGAATTTGGGTATGGTTGCCCTACGCGTTTCGAGGCCGTCATGCCTCTCATCAGGGGCTCACTTTTGTTTGTCGCTGGTGCACGGAAATCTCTTATGGGCGTGCCTCGTTTAATTGAGGAGAAAAAAACCCCCTTCTTCTTATGGGCCGCGCTGAAGCGCTACGATAATTGAAGCACGCTGGGACTTGTAGTCTTTTTAAGAGTCATTGTACTGCCATTAGTGGGCTCCATGCACCAGCATTAAAACACAATGTCTTTAGGATCACGAAGCAGGAGACAAACCTTAGTAGGTGTTTGGTCCGCTGTGCTGTTCATGCTGGACTTTGTTCCAACTTTCAGCCTTGTTAGTCTTCAACAATGATGACTCCTCACGTCGGGACAGACGTGCATAACATTTTTATCCGAAGGTCCAAGCTTTTAGGAGTCACACGACAGCTTCCCTCTTTCTCTGCATTCGGAATTTGGGTATGGTTGCCCTACGCGTTTCGAGGCCGTCATGCCTCTCATCAGGGGCTCACTTTTGTTTGTCGCTGGTGCACGGAAATCTCTTATGGGTGTGCCTCGTTTAATTGAGGAGAAAAAAAACCCTTCTTCTTATGGGCCGCGCTGAAGCGCTACGATAATTGAAGCACGCTGGGACTTGTAGTCTTTTTAAGAGTCATTGTACTGCCATTAGTGGGCTCCACGCACCAGCATTAAAACACAATGTCTTTAGGATCATGAAGCAGGAGACAAACCTTAGTAGGCGTTTGGTCCGCTGTGCTGTTCATGCTGGACTTTGTTCCAACTTTCAGCCTTGTTAGTCTTCAACAATGATGACTCCTCACGTCGGGACAGACGTGCATAACATTTTTATCCGAAGGTCCAAGCTTTTAGGAGTCACACGACAGCTTCCCTCTTTCTCTGCATTCGGAATTTGGGTATGGTTGCCCTACGCGTTTCGAGGCCGTCATGCCTCTCATCAGGGGCTCACTTTTGTTTGTCGCTGGTGCACGGAAATCTCTTATGGGCGTGCCTCGTTTAATTGAGGAGAAAAAAAACCCTTCTTCTTATGGGCCGCGCTGAAGCGCTACGATAATTGAAGCACGCTGGGACTTGTAGTCCTTTTAAGAGTCATTGTACTGCCATTAGTGGGCTCCACGCACCAGCATTAAAACACAATGTCTTTAGGATCACGAAGCAGGAGACAAACCTTAGTAGGTGTTTGGTCCGCTGTGCTGTTCATGCTGGACTTTGTTCCAACTTTCAGCCTTGTTAGTCTTCAACAATGATGACTCCTCACGTCGGGACAGACGTGCATAACATTTTTATCCGAAGGTCCAAGCTTTTAGGAGTCACACGACAGCTTCCCTCTTTCTCTGCATTCGGAATTTGGGTATGGTTGCCCTACGCGTTTCGAGGCCGTCATGCCTCTCATCAGGGGCTCACTTTTGTTTGTCGCTGGTGCACGGAAATCTCTTATGGGCGTGCCTCGTTTAATTGAGGAGAAAAAAAACCCTTCTTCTTATGGGCCGCGCTGAAGCGCTACGATAATTGAAGCACGCTGGGACTTGTAGTCTTTTTAAGAGTCATTGTACTGCCATTAGTGGGCTCCACGCACCAGCATTAAAACACAATGTCTTTAGGATCACGAAGCAGGAGACAAACCTTAGTAGGTGTTTGGTCCGCTGTGCTGTTCATGCTGGACTTTGTTCCAACTTTCAGCCTTGTTAGTCTTCAACAATGATGACTCCTCACGTCGGGACAGACGTGCATAACATTTTTATCCGAAGGTCCAAGCTTTTAGGAGTCACACGACAGCTTCCCTCTTTCTCTGCATTCGGAATTTGGGTATGGTTGCCCTACGCGTTTCGAGGCCGTCATGCCTCTCATCAGGGGCTCACTTTTGTTTGTCGCTGGTGCACGGAAATCTCTTATGGGCGTGCCTCGTTTAATTGAGGAGAAAAAAAACCCTTCTTCTTATGGGCCGCGCTGAAGCGCTACGATAATTGAAGCACGCTGGGACTTGTAGTCTTTTTAAGAGTCATTGTACTGCCATTAGTGGGCTCCACGCACCAGCATTAAAACACAATGTCTTTAGGATCACGAAGCAGGAGACAAACCTTAGTAGGTGTTTGGTCCGCTGTGCTGTTCATGCTGGACTTTGTTCCAACTTTCAGCCTTGTTAGTCTTCAACAATGATGACTCCTCACGTCGGGACAGACGTGCATAACATTTTTATCCGAAGGTCCAAGCTTTTAGGAGTCACACGACAGCTTCCCTCTTTCTCTGCATTCGGAATTTGGGTATGGTTGCCCTACGCGTTTCGAGGCCGTCATGCCTCTCATCAGGGGCTCACTTTTGTTTGTCGCTGGTGCACGGAAATCTCTTATGGGCGTGCCTCGTTTAATTGAGGAGAAAAAAAACCCTTCTTCTTATGGGCCGCGCTGAAGCGCTACGATAATTGAAGCACGCTGGGACTTGTAGTCTTTTTAAGAGTCATTGTACTGCCATTAGTGGGCTCCACGCACCAGCATTAAAACACAATGTCTTTAGGATCACGAAGCAGGAGACAAACCTTAGTAGGTGTTTGGTCCGCTGTGCTGTTCATGCTGGACTTTGTTCCAACTTTCAGCCTTGTTAGTCTTCAACAATGATGACTCCTCACGTCGGGACAGACGTGCATAACATTTTTATCCGAAGGTCCAAGCTTTTAGGAGTCACACGACAGCTTCCCTCTTTCTCTGCATTCGGAATTTGGGTATGGTTGCCCTACGCGTTTCGAGGCCGTCATGCCTCTCATCAGGGGCTCACTTTTGTTTGTCGCTGGTGCACGGAAATCTCTTATGGGCGTGCCTCGTTTAATTGAGGAGAAAAAAAACCCTTCTTCTTATGGGCCGCGCTGAAGCGCTAGATAATTGAAGCACGCTGGGACTTGTAGTCTTTTTAAGAGTCATTGTACTGCCATTAGTGGGCTCCACGCACCAGCATTAAAACACAATGTCTTTAGGATCACGAAGCAGGAGACAAACCTTAGTAGGTGTTTGGTCCGCTGTGCTGTTCATGCTGGACTTTGTTCCAACTTTCAGCCTTGTTAGTCTTCAACAATGATGACTCCTCACGTCGGGACAGACGTGCATAACATTTTTATCCGAAGGTCCAAGCTTTTAGGAGTCACACGACAGCTTCCCTCTTTCTCTGCATTCGGAATTTGGGTATGGTTGCCCTACGCGTTTCGAGGCCGTCATGCCTCTCATCAGGGGCTCACTTTTGTTTGTCGCTGGTGCACGGAAATCTCTTATGGGCGTGCCTCGTTTAATTGAGGAGAAAAAAAACCCTTTTTCTTATGGGCCGCGCTGAAGCGCTACGATAATTGAAGCACGCTGGGACTTGTAGTCTTTTTAAGAGTCATTGTACTGCCATTAGTGGGCTCCACGCACCAGCATTAAAACACAATGTCTTTAGGATCACGAAGCAGGAGACAAACCTTAGTAGGTGTTTGGTCCGCTGTGCTGTTCATGCTGGACTTTGTTCCAACTTTCAGCCTTGTTAGTCTTCAACAATGATGACTCCTCACGTCGGGACAGACGTGCATAACATTTTTATCCGAAGGTCCAAGCTTTTAGGAGTCACACGACAGCTTCCCTCTTTCTCTGCATTCGGAATTTGGGTATGGTTGCCCTACGCGTTTCGAGGCCGTCATGCCTCTCATCAGGGGCTCACTTTTGTTTGTCGCTGGTGCACGGAAATCTCTTATGGGCGTGCCTCGTTTAATTGAGGAGAAAAAAAACCCTTCTTCTTATGGGCCGCGCTGAAGCGCTACGATAATTGAAGCACGCTGGGACTTGTAGTCTTTTTAAGAGTCATTGTACTGCCATTAGTGGGCTCCACGCACCAGCATTAAAACACAATGTCTTTAGGATCACGAAGCAGGAGACAAACCTTAGTAGGTGTTTGGTCCGCTGTGCTGTTCATGCTGGACTTTGTTCCAACTTTCAGCCTTGTTAGTCTTCAACAATGATGACTCCTCACGTCGGGACAGACGTGCATAACATTTTTATCCGAAGGTCCAAGCTTTTAGGAGTCACACGACAGCTTCCCTCTTTCTTTGCATTCAGAATTTGGGTATGGTTGCCCTACGCGTTTCGAGGCCGTCATGCCTCTCATCAGGGGCTCACTTTTGTTTGTCGCTGGTGCACGGAAATCTCTTATGGGCGTGCCTCGTTTAATTGAGGAGAAAAAAAAACCTTCTTCTTATAGGCCGCGCTGAAGCGCTACGATAATTGAAGCACGCTGGGACTTGTAGTCTTTTTAAGAGTCATTGTACTGCCATTAGTGGGCTCCACGCACCAGCATTAAAACACAATGTCTTTAGGATCACGAAGCAGGAGACAAACCTTAGTAGGTGTTTGGTCCGCTGTGCTGTTCATGCTGGACTTTGTTCCAACTTTCAGCCTTGTTAGTCTTCAACAATGATGACTCCTCACGTCGGGACAGACGTGCATAACATTTTTATCCGAAGGTCCAAGCTTTCAGGAGTCACACGACAGCTTCCCTCTTTCTCTGCATTCGGAATTTAGGTATGGTTGCCCTACGCGTTTCGAGGCCGTCATGCCTCTCATCAGGGGCTCACTTTTGTTTGTCGCTGGTGCACGGAAATCTCTTATGGGCGTGCCTCGTTTAATTGAGGAGAAAAAAAACCCTTCTTCTTATGGGCCGCGCTGAAGCGCTACGATAATTGAAGCACGCTGGGACTTGTAGTCTTTTTAAGAGTCATTGTACTGCCATTAGTGGGCTCCACGCACCAGCATTAAAACACAATGTCTTTAGGATCACGAAGCAGGAGACAAACCTTAGTAGGTGTTTGGTCCGCTGTGCTGTTCATGCTGGACTTTGTTCCAACTTTCAGCCTTGTTAGTCTTCAACAATGATGACTCATCACGTCGGGACAGACGTGCATAACATTTTTATCCGAAGGTCCAAGCTTTTAGGAGTCACACGACAGCTTCCCTCTTTCTCTGCATTCGGAATTTGGGTATGGTTGCCCTACGCGTTTCGAGGCCGTCATGCCTCTCATCAGGGGCTCACTTTTGTTTGTCGCTGGTGCACGGAAATCTCTTATGGGCGTGCCTCGTTTAATTGAGGAGAAAAAAAACCCTTCTTCTTATGGGCCGCGCTGAAGCGCTACGATAATTGAAGCACGCTGGGACTTGTAGTCTTTTTAAGAGTCATTGTACTGCCATTAGTGGGCTCCACGCACCAGCATTAAAACACAATGTCTTTAGGATCACGAAGCAGGAGACAAACCTTAGTAGGTGTTTGGTCCGCTGTGCTGTTCATGCTGGACTTTGTTCCAACTTTCAGCCTTGTTAGTCTTCAACAATGATGACTCCTCACGTCGGGACAGACGTGCATAACATTTTTATCCGAAGGTCCAAGCTTTTAGGAGTCACACGACAGCTTCCCTCTTTCTCTGCATTCGGAATTTGGGTATGGTTGCCCTACGCGTTTCGAGGCCGTCATGCCTCTCATCAGGGGCTCACTTTTGTTTGTCGCTGGTGCACGGAAATCTCTTATGGGCGTGCCTCGTTTAATTGAGGAGAAAAAAAAACCCCTTCTTTTTATGGGCCGCGCTGAAGCGCTACGATAATTGAAGCACGCTGGGACTTGTAGTCTTTTTAAGAGTCATTGTACTGCCATTAGTGGGCTCCACGCACCAGCATTAAAACACAATGTCTTTAGGATCACGAAGCAGGAGACAAACCTTAGTAGGTGTTTGGTCCGCTGTGCTGTTCATGCTGGACTTTGTTCCAACTTTCAGCCTTGTTAGTCTTCAACAATGATGACTCCTCACGTCGGGACAGACGTGCATAACATTTTTATCCGAAGGTCCAAGCTTTTAGGAGTCACACGACAGCTTCCCTCTTTCTCTGCATTCGGAATTTGGGTATGGTTGCCCTACGCGTTTCGAGGCCGTCATGCCTCTCATCAGGGGCTCACTTTTGTTTGTCGCTGGTGCACGGAAATCTCTTATGGGCGTGCCTCGTTTAATTGAGGAGAAAAAAAACCCTTCTTCTTATGGGCCACGCTGAAGCGCTACGATAATTGAAGCACGCTGGGACTTGTAGTCTTTTTAAGAGTCATTGTACTGCCATTAGTGGGCTCCACGCACCAGCATTAAAACACAATGTCTTTAGGATCACGAAGCAGGAGACAAACCTTAGTAGGTGTTTGGTCCGCTGTGCTGTTCATGCTGGACTTTGTTCCAACTTTCAGCCTTGTTAGTCTTCAACAATGATGACTCCTCACGTCGGGACAGACGTGCATAACATTTTTATCCGAAGGTCCAAGCTTTTAGGAGTCACACGACAGCTTCCCTCTTTCTCTGCATTCGGAATTTGGGTATGGTTGCCCTACGCGTTTCGAGGCCGTCATGCCTCTCATCAGGGGCTCACTTTTGTTTGTCGCTGGTGCACGGAAATCTCTTATGGGCGTGCCTCGTTTAATTGAGGAGAAAAAAAACCCCTTCTTCTTATGGGCCGCGCTGAAGCGCTACGATAATTGAAGCACGCTGGGACTTGTAGTCTTTTTAAGAGTCATTGTACTGCCATTAGTGGGCTCCACGCACCAGCATTAAAACACAATGTCTTTAGGATCACGAAGCAGGAGACAAACCTTAGTAGGTGTTTGGTCCGCTGTGCTGTTCATGCTGGACTTTGTTCCAACTTTCAGCCTTGTTAGTCTTCAACAATGATGACTCCTCACGTCGGGACAGACGTGCATAACATTTTTATCCGAAGGTCCAAGCTTTTAGGAGTCACACGACAGCTTCCCTCTTTCTCTGCATTCGGAATTTGGGTATGGTTGCCCTACGCGTTTCGAGGCCGTCATGCCTCTTATCAGGGGCTCACTTTTGTTTGTCGCTGGTGCACGGAAATCTCTTATGGGCGTGCCTCGTTTAATTGAGGAGAAAAAAAACCCTTCTTCTTATGGGCCGCGCTGAAGCGCTACGATAATTGAAGCACGCTGGGACTTGTAGTCTTTTTAAGAGTCATTGTACTGCCATTAGTGGGCTCCACGCACCAGCATTAAAACACAATGTCTTTAGGATCACGAAGCAGGAGACAAACCTTAGTAGGTGTTTGGTCCGCTGTGCTGTTCATGCTGGACTTTGTTCCAACTTTCAGCCTTGTTAGTCTTCAACAATGATGACTCCTCACGTCGGGACAGACGTGCATAACATTTTTATCCGAAGGTCCAAGCTTTTAGGAGTCACACGACAGCTTCCCTCTTTCTCTGCATTCGGAATTTGGGTATGGTTGCCCTACGCGTTTCGAGGCCGTCATGCCTCTCATCAGGGGCTCACTTTTGTTTGTCGCTGGTGCACGGAAATCTCTTATGGGCGTGCCTCGTTTAATTGAGGAGAAAAAAAACCCCTTCTTCTTATGGGCCGCGCTGAAGCGCTACGATAATTGAAGCACGCTGGGACTTGTAGTCTTTTTAAGAGTCATTGTACTGCCATTAGTGGGCTCCACGCACCAGCATTAAAACACAATGTCTTTAGGATCACGAAGCAGGAGACAAACCTTAGTAGGTGTTTGGTCCGCTGTGCTGTTCATGCTGGACTTTGTTCCAACTTTCAGCCTTGTTAGTCTTCAACAATGATGACTCCTCACGTCGGGACAGACGTGCATAACATTTTTATCCGAAGGTCCAAGCTTTTAGGAGTCACACGACAGCTTCCCTCTTTCTCTGCATTCGGAATTTGGGTATGGTTGCCCTACGCGTTTCGAGGCCGTCATGCCTCTCATCAGGGGCTCACTTTTGTTTGTCGCTGGTGCACGGAAATCTCTTATGGGCGTGCCTCGTTTAATTGAGGAGAAAAAAAACCCTTCTTCTTATGGGCCGCGCTGAAGCGCTACGATAATTGAAGCACGCTGGGACTTGTAGTCTTTTTAAGAGTCATTGTACTGCCATTAGTGGGCTCCACGCACCAGCATTAAAACACAATGTCTTTAGGATCACGAAGCAGGAGACAAACCTTAGTAGGTGTTTGGTCCGCTGTGCTGTTCATGCTGGACTTTGTTCCAACTTTCAGCCTTGTTAGTCTTCAACAATGATGACTCCTCACGTCGGGACAGACGTGCATAACATTTTTATCCGAAGGTCCAAGCTTTTAGGAGTCACACGACAGCTTCCCTCTTTCTCTGCATTCGGAATTTGGGTATGGTTGCCCTACGCGTTTCGAGGCCGTCATGCCTCTCATCAGGGGCTCACTTTTGTTTGTCGCTGGTGCACGGAAATCTCTTATGGGCGTGCCTCGTTTAATTGAAGAGAAAAAAAACCCTTCTTCTTATGGGCCGCGCTGAAGCGCTACGATAATTGAAGCACGCTGGGACTTGTAGTCTTTTTAAGAGTCATTGTACTGCCATTAGTGGGCTCCACGCACCAGCATTAAAACACAATGTCTTTAGGATCACGAAGCAGGAGACAAACCTTAGTAGGTGTTTGGTCCGCTGTGCTGTTCATGCTGGACTTTGTTCCAACTTTCAGCCTTGTTAGTCTTCAACAATGATGACTCCTCACGTCGGGACAGACGTGCATAACATTTTTATCCGAAGGTCCAAGCTTTTAGGAGTCACACGACAGCTTCCCTCTTTCTCTGCATTCGGAATTTGGGTATGGTTGCCCTACGCGTTTCGAGGCCGTCATGCCTCTCATCAGGGGCTCACTTTTGTTTGTCGCTGGTGCACGGAAATCTCTTATGGGCGTGCCTCGTTTAATTGAGGAGAAAAAAAACCCTTCTTCTTATGGGCCGCGCTGAAGCGCTACGATAATTGAAGCACGCTGGGACTTGTAGTCTTTTTAAGAGTCATTGTACTGCCATTAGTGGGCTCCACGCACCAGCATTAAAACACAATGTCTTTAGGATCACGAAGCAGGAGACAAACCTTAGTAGGTGTTTGGTCCGCTGTGCTGTTCATGCTGGACTTTGTTCCAACTTTCAGCCTTGTTAGTCTTCAACAATGATGACTCCTCACGTCGGGACAGACGTGCATAACATTTTTATCCGAAGGTCCAAGCTTTTAGGAGTCACACGACAGCTTCCCTCTTTCTCTGCATTCGGAATTTGGGTATGGTTGCCCTACGCGTTTCGAGGCCGTCATGCCTCTCATCAGGGGCTCACTTTTGTTTGTCGCTGGTGCACGGAAATCTCTTATGGGCGTGCCTCGTTTAATTGAGGAGAAAAAAAAACGTTCTTCTTATGGGCCGCGCTGAAGCGCTACGATAATTGAAGCACGCTGGGACTTGTAGTCTTTTTAAGAGTCATTGTACTGCCATTAGTGGGCTCCACGCACCAGCATTAAAACACAATGTCTTTAGGATCACGAAGCAGGAGACAAACCTTAGTAGGTGTTTGGTCCGCTGTGCTGTTCATGCTGGACTTTGTTCCAACTTTCAGCCTTGTTAGTCTTCAACAATGATGACTCCTCACGTCGGGACAGACGTGCATAACATTTTTATCCGAAGGTCCAAGCTTTTAGGAGTCACACGACAGCTTCCCTCTTTCTCTGCATTCGGAATTTGGGTATGGTTGCCCTACGCGTTTCGAGGCCGTCATGCCTCTCATCAGGGGCTCACTTTTGTTTGTCGCTGGTGCACGGAAATCTCTTATGGGCGTGCCTCGTTTAATTGAGGAGAAAAAAAACCCTTCTTCTTATGGGCCGCGCTGAAGCGCTACGATAATTGAAGCACGCTGGGACTTGTAGTCTTTTTAAGAGTCATTGTACTGCCATTAGTGGGCTCCACGCACCAGCATTAAAACACAATGTCTTTAGGATCACGAAGCAGGAGACAAACCTTAGTAGGTGTTTGGTCCGCTGTGCTGTTCATGCTGGACTTTGTTCCAACTTTCAGCCTTGTTAGTCTTCAACAATGATGACTCATCACGTCGGGACAGACGTGCATAACATTTTTATCCGAAGGTCCAAGCTTTTAGGAGTCACACGACAGCTTCCCTCTTTCTCTGCATTCGGAATTTGGGTATGGTTGCCCTACGCGTTTCGAGGCCGTCATGCCTCTCATCAGGGGCTCACTTTTGTTTGTCGCTGGTGCACGGAAATCTCTTATGGGCGTGCCTCGTTTAATTGAGGAGAAAAAAAACCCTTCTTCTTATGGGCCGCGCTGAAGCGCTACGATAATTGAAGCACGCTGGGACTTGTAGTCTTTTTAAGAGTCATTGTACTGCCATTAGTGGGCTCCACGCACCAGCATTAAAACACAATGTCTTTAGGATCACGAAGCAGGAGACAAACCTTAGTAGGTGTTTGGTCCGCTGTGCTGTTCATGCTGGACTTTGTTCCAACTTTCAGCCTTGTTAGTCTTCAACAATGATGACTCCTCACGTCGGGACAGACGTGCATAACATTTTTATCCGAAGGTCCAAGCTTTTAGGAGTCACACGACAGCTTCCCTCTTTCTCTGCATTCGGAATTTGGGTATGGTTGCCCTACGCGTTTCGAGGCCGTCATGCCTCTCATCAGGGGCTCACTTTTGTTTGTCGCTGGTGCACGGAAATCTCTTATGGGCGTGCCTCGCTTAATTGAGGAGAAAAAAAACCCTTCTTCTTATGGGCCGGGCTGAAGCGCTACGATAATTGAAGCACGCTGGGACTTGTAGTCTTTTTAAGAGTCATTGTACTGCCATTAGTGGGCTCCACGCACCAGCATTAAAACACAATGTCTTTAGGATCACGAAGCAGGAGACAAACCTTAGTAGGTGTTTGGTCCGCTGTGCTGTTCATGCTGGACTTTGTTCCAACTTTCAGCCTTGTTAGTCTTCAACAATGATGACTCCTCACGTCGGGACAGACGTGCATAACATTTTTATCCGAAGGTCCAAGCTTTTAGGAGTCACACGACAGCTTCCCTCTTTCTCTGCATTCGGAATTTGGGTATGGTTGCCCTACGCGTTTCGAGGCCGTCATGCCTCTCATCAGGGGCTCACTTTTGTTTGTCGCTGGTGCACGGAAATCTCTTATGGGCGTGCCTCGTTTAATTGAGGAGAAAAAAAACCCTTCTTCTTATGGGCCGCGCTGAAGCGCTACGATAATTGAAGCACGCTGGGACTTGTAGTCTTTTTAAGAGTCATTGTACTGCCATTAGTGGGCTCCACGCACCAGCATTAAAACACAATGTCTTTAGGATCACGAAGCAGGAGACAAACCTTAGTAGGTGTTTGGTCCGCTGTGCTGTTCATGCTGGACTTTGTTCCAACTTTCAGCCTTGTTAGTCTTCAACAATGATGACTCCTCACGTCGGGACAGACGTGCATAACATTTTTATCCGAAGGTCCAAGCTTTTAGGAGTCACACGACAGCTTCCCTCTTTCTCTGCATTCGGAATTTGGGTATGGTTGCCCTACGCGTTTCGAGGCCGTCATGCCTCTCATCAGGGGCTCACTTTTGTTTGTCGCTGGTGCACGGAAATCTCTTATGGGCGTGCCTCGTTTAATTGAGGAGAAAAAAACCCCTTCTTCTTATGGGCCGCGCTGAAGCGCTACGATAATTGAAGCACGCTGGGACTTGTAGTCTTTTTAAGAGTCATTGTACTGCCATTAGTGGGCTCCACGCACCAGCATTAAAACACAATGTCTTTAGGATCACGAAGCAGGAGACAAACCTTAGTAGGTGTTTGGTCCGCTGTGCTGTTCATGCTGGACTTTGTTCCAACTTTCAGCCTTGTTAGTCTTCAACAATGATGACTCCTCACGTCGGGACAGACGTGCATAACATTTTTATCCGAAGGTCCAAGCTTTTAGGAGTCACACAACAGCTTCCCTCTTTCTCTGCATTCGGAATTTGGGTATGGTTGCCCTACGCGTTTCGAGGCCGTCATGCCTCTCATCAGGGGCTCACTTTTGTTTGTCGCTGGTGCACGGAAATCTCTTATGGGCGTGCCTCGTTTAATTGAGGAGAAAAAAACCCCTTCTTCTTATGGGCCGCGCTGAAGCGCTACGATAATTGAAGCACGCTGGGACTTGTAGTCTTTTTAAGAGTCATTGTACTGCCATTAGTGGGCTCCACGCACCAGCATTAAAACACAATGTCTTTAGGATCACGAAGCAGGAGACAAACCTTAGTAGGTGTTTGGTCCGCTGTGCTGTTCATGCTGGACTTTGTTCCAACTTTCAGCCTTGTTAGTCTTCAACAATGATGACTCCTCACGTCGGGACAGACGTGCATAACATTTTTATCCGAAGGTCCAAGCTTTTAGGAGTCACACGACAGCTTCCCTCTTTCTCTGCATTCGGAATTTGGGTATGGTTGCCCTACGCGTTTCGAGGCCGTCATGCCTCTCATCAGGGGCTCACTTTTGTTTGTCGCTGGTGCACGGAAATCTCTTATGGGCGTGCCTCGTTTAATTGAGGAGAAAAAAAACCCTTCTTCTTATGGGCCGCGCTGAAGCGCTACGATAATTGAAGCACGCTGGGACTTGTAGTCTTTTTAAGAGTCATTGTACTGCCATTAGTGGGCTCCACGCACCAGCATTAAAACACAATGTCTTTAGGATCACGAAGCAGGAGACAAACCTTAGTAGGTGTTTGGTCCGCTGTGCTGTTCATGCTGGACTTTGTTCCAACTTTCAGCCTTGTTAGTCTTCAACAATGATGACTCATCACGTCGGGACAGACGTGCATAACATTTTTATCCGAAGGTCCAAGCTTTTAGGAGTCACACGACAGCTTCCCTCTTTCTCTGCATTCGGAATTTGGGTATGGTTGCCCTACGCGTTTCGAGGCCGTCATGCCTCTCATCAGGGGCTCACTTTTGTTTGTCGCTGGTGCACGGAAATCTCTTATGGGCGTGCCTCGTTTAATTGAGGAGAAAAAAAACCCTTCTTCTTATGGGCCGCGCTGAAGCGCTACGATAATTGAAGCACGCTGGGACTTGTAGTCTTTTTAAGAGTCATTGTACTGCCATTAGTGGGCTCCACGCACCAGCATTAAAACACAATGTCTTTAGGATCACGAAGCAGGAGACAAACCTTAGTAGGTGTTTGGTCCGCTGTGCTGTTCATGCTGGACTTTGTTCCAACTTTCAGCCTTGTTAGTCTTCAACAATGATGACTCCTCACGTCGGGACAGACGTGCATAACATTTTTATCCGAAGGTCCAAGCTTTTAGGAGTCACACGACAGCTTCCCTCTTTCTCTGCATTCGGAATTTGGGTATGGTTGCCCTACGCGTTTCGAGGCCGTCATGCCTCTCATCAGGGGCTCACTTTTGTTTGTCGCTGGTGCACGGAAATCTCTTATGGGCGTGCCTCGTTTAATTGAGGAGAAAAAAAACCCTTCTTCTTATGGGCCGGGCTGAAGCGCTACGATAATTGAAGCACGCTGGGACTTGTAGTCTTTTTAAGAGTCATTGTACTGCCATTAGTGGGCTCCACGCACCAGCATTAAAACACAATGTCTTTAGGATCACGAAGCAGGAGACAAACCTTAGTAGGTGTTTGGTCCGCTGTGCTGTTCATGCTGGACTTTGTTCCAACTTTCAGCCTTGTTAGTCTTCAACAATGATGACTCCTCACGTCGGGACAGACGTGCATAACATTTTTATCCGAAGGTCCAAGCTTTTAGGAGTCACACGACAGCTTCCCTCTTTCTCTGCATTCGGAATTTGGGTATGGTTGCCCTACGCGTTTCGAGGCCGTCATGCCTCTCATCAGGGGCTCACTTTTGTTTGTCGCTGGTGCACGGAAATCTCTTATGGGCGTGCCTCGTTTAATTGAGGAGAAAAAAAACCCTTCTTCTTATGGGCCGCGCTGAAGCGCTACGATAATTGAAGCACGCTGGGACTTGTAGTCTTTTTAAGAGTCATTGTACTGCCATTAGTGGGCTCCACGCACCAGCATTAAAACACAATGTCTTTAGGATCACGAAGCAGGAGACAAACCTTAGTAGGTGTTTGGTCCGCTGTGCTGTTCATGCTGGACTTTGTTCCAACTTTCAGCCTTGTTAGTCTTCAACAATGATGACTCCTCACGTCGGGACAGACGTGCATAACATTTTTATCCGAAGGTCCAAGCTTTTAGGAGTCACACGACAGCTTCCCTCTTTCTCTGCATTCGGAATTTGGGTATGGTTGCCCTACGCGTTTCGAGGCCGTCATGCCTCTCATCAGGGGCTCACTTTTGTTTGTCGCTGGTGCACGGAAATCTCTTATGGGCGTGCCTCGTTTAATTGAGGAGAAAAAAAACCCTTCTTCTTATGGGCCGCGCTGAAGCGCTACGATAATTGAAGCACGCTGGGACTTGTAGTCTTTTTAAGAGTCATTGTACTGCCATTAGTGGGCTCCACGCACCAGCATTAAAACACAATGTCTTTAGGATCACGAAGCAGGAGACAAACCTTAGTAGGTGTTTGGTCCGCTGTGCTGTTCATGCTGGACTTTGTTCCAACTTTCAGCCTTGTTAGTCTTCAACAATGATGACTCATCACGTCGGGACAGACGTGCATAACATTTTTATCCGAAGGTCCAAGCTTTTAGGAGTCACACGACAGCTTCCCTCTTTCTCTGCATTCGGAATTTGGGTATGGTTGCCCTACGCGTTTCGAGGCCGTCATGCCTCTCATCAGGGGCTCACTTTTGTTTGTCGCTGGTGCACGGAAATCTCTTATGGGCGTGCCTCGTTTAATTGAGGAGAAAAAAAACCCTTCTTCTTATGGGCCGCGCTGAAGCGCTACGATAATTGAAGCACGCTGGGACTTGTAGTCTTTTTAAGAGTCATTGTACTGCCATTAGTGGGCTCCACGCACCAGCATTAAAACACAATGTCTTTAGGATCACGAAGCAGGAGACAAACCTTAGTAGGTGTTTGGTCCGCTGTGCTGTTCATGCTGGACTTTGTTCCAACTTTCAGCCTTGTTAGTCTTCAACAATGATGACTCCTCACGTCGGGACAGACGTGCATAACATTTTTATCCGAAGGTCCAAGCTTTTAGGAGTCACACGACAGCTTCCCTCTTTCTCTGCATTCGGAATTTGGGTATGGTTGCCCTACGCGTTTCGAGGCCGTCATGCCTCTCATCAGGGGCTCACTTTTGTTTGTCGCTGGTGCACGGAAATCTCTTATGGGCGTGCCTCGCTTAATTGAGGAGAAAAAAAACCCTTCTTCTTATGGGCCGGGCTGAAGCGCTACGATAATTGAAGCACGCTGGGACTTGTAGTCTTTTTAAGAGTCATTGTACTGCCATTAGTGGGCTCCACGCACCAGCATTAAAACACAATGTCTTTAGGATCACGAAGCAGGAGACAAACCTTAGTAGGTGTTTGGTCCGCTGTGCTGTTCATGCTGGACTTTGTTCCAACTTTCAGCCTTGTTAGTCTTCAACAATGATGACTCCTCACGTCGGGACAGACGTGCATAACATTTTTATCCGAAGGTCCAAGCTTTTAGGAGTCACACGACAGCTTCCCTCTTTCTCTGCATTCGGAATTTGGGTATGGTTGCCCTACGCGTTTCGAGGCCGTCATGCCTCTCATCAGGGGCTCACTTTTGTTTGTCGCTGGTGCACGGAAATCTCTTATGGGCGTGCCTCGTTTAATTGAGGAGAAAAAAAACCCTTCTTCTTATGGGCCGCGCTGAAGCGCTACGATAATTGAAGCACGCTGGGACTTGTAGTCTTTTTAAGAGTCATTGTACTGCCATTAGTGGGCTCCACGCACCAGCATTAAAACACAATGTCTTTAGGATCACGAAGCAGGAGACAAACCTTAGTAGGTGTTTGGTCCGCTGTGCTGTTCATGCTGGACTTTGTTCCAACTTTCAGCCTTGTTAGTCTTCAACAATGATGACTCCTCACGTCGGGACAGACGTGCATAACATTTTTATCCGAAGGTCCAAGCTTTTAGGAGTCACACGACAGCTTCCCTCTTTCTCTGCATTCGGAATTTGGGTATGGTTGCCCTACGCGTTTCGAGGCCGTCATGCCTCTCATCAGGGGCTCACTTTTGTTTGTCGCTGGTGCACGGAAATCTCTTATGGGCGTGCCTCGTTTAATTGAGGAGAAAAAAACCCCTTCTTCTTATGGGCCGCGCTGAAGCGCTACGATAATTGAAGCACGCTGGGACTTGTAGTCTTTTTAAGAGTCATTGTACTGCCATTAGTGGGCTCCACGCACCAGCATTAAAACACAATGTCTTTAGGATCACGAAGCAGGAGACAAACCTTAGTAGGTGTTTGGTCCGCTGTGCTGTTCATGCTGGACTTTGTTCCAACTTTCAGCCTTGTTAGTCTTCAACAATGATGACTCCTCACGTCGGGACAGACGTGCATAACATTTTTATCCGAAGGTCCAAGCTTTTAGGAGTCACACAACAGCTTCCCTCTTTCTCTGCATTCGGAATTTGGGTATGGTTGCCCTACGCGTTTCGAGGCCGTCATGCCTCTCATCAGGGGCTCACTTTTGTTTGTCGCTGGTGCACGGAAATCTCTTATGGGCGTGCCTCGTTTAATTGAGGAGAAAAAAACCCCTTCTTCTTATGGGCCGCGCTGAAGCGCTACGATAATTGAAGCACGCTGGGACTTGTAGTCTTTTTAAGAGTCATTGTACTGCCATTAGTGGGCTCCACGCACCAGCATTAAAACACAATGTCTTTAGGATCACGAAGCAGGAGACAAACCTTAGTAGGTGTTTGGTCCGCTGTGCTGTTCATGCTGGACTTTGTTCCAACTTTCAGCCTTGTTAGTCTTCAACAATGATGACTCCTCACGTCGGGACAGACGTGCATAACATTTTTATCCGAAGGTCCAAGCTTTTAGGAGTCACACGACAGCTTCCCTCTTTCTCTGCATTCGGAATTTGGGTATGGTTGCCCTACGCGTTTCGAGGCCGTCATGCCTCTCATCAGGGGCTCACTTTTGTTTGTCGCTGGTGCACGGAAATCTCTTATGGGCGTGCCTCGTTTAATTGAGGAGAAAAAAAACCCTTCTTCTTATGGGCCGCGCTGAAGCGCTACGATAATTGAAGCACGCTGGGACTTGTAGTCTTTTTAAGAGTCATTGTACTGCCATTAGTGGGCTCCACGCACCAGCATTAAAACACAATGTCTTTAGGATCACGAAGCAGGAGACAAACCTTAGTAGGTGTTTGGTCCGCTGTGCTGTTCATGCTGGACTTTGTTCCAACTTTCAGCCTTGTTAGTCTTCAACAATGATGACTCATCACGTCGGGACAGACGTGCATAACATTTTTATCCGAAGGTCCAAGCTTTTAGGAGTCACACGACAGCTTCCCTCTTTCTCTGCATTCGGAATTTGGGTATGGTTGCCCTACGCGTTTCGAGGCCGTCATGCCTCTCATCAGGGGCTCACTTTTGTTTGTCGCTGGTGCACGGAAATCTCTTATGGGCGTGCCTCGTTTAATTGAGGAGAAAAAAAACCCTTCTTCTTATGGGCCGCGCTGAAGCGCTACGATAATTGAAGCACGCTGGGACTTGTAGTCTTTTTAAGAGTCATTGTACTGCCATTAGTGGGCTCCACGCACCAGCATTAAAACACAATGTCTTTAGGATCACGAAGCAGGAGACAAACCTTAGTAGGTGTTTGGTCCGCTGTGCTGTTCATGCTGGACTTTGTTCCAACTTTCAGCCTTGTTAGTCTTCAACAATGATGACTCCTCACGTCGGGACAGACGTGCATAACATTTTTATCCGAAGGTCCAAGCTTTTAGGAGTCACACGACAGCTTCCCTCTTTCTCTGCATTCGGAATTTGGGTATGGTTGCCCTACGCGTTTCGAGGCCGTCATGCCTCTCATCAGGGGCTCACTTTTGTTTGTCGCTGGTGCACGGAAATCTCTTATGGGCGTGCCTCGTTTAATTGAGGAGAAAAAAAACCCTTCTTCTTATGGGCCGGGCTGAAGCGCTACGATAATTGAAGCACGCTGGGACTTGTAGTCTTTTTAAGAGTCATTGTACTGCCATTAGTGGGCTCCACGCACCAGCATTAAAACACAATGTCTTTAGGATCACGAAGCAGGAGACAAACCTTAGTAGGTGTTTGGTCCGCTGTGCTGTTCATGCTGGACTTTGTTCCAACTTTCAGCCTTGTTAGTCTTCAACAATGATGACTCCTCACGTCGGGACAGACGTGCATAACATTTTTATCCGAAGGTCCAAGCTTTTAGGAGTCACACGACAGCTTCCCTCTTTCTCTGCATTCGGAATTTGGGTATGGTTGCCCTACGCGTCTCGAGGCCGTCATGCCTCTCATCAGGGGCTCACTTTTGTTTGTCGCTGGTGCACGGAAATCTCTTATGGGCGTGCCTCGTTTAATTGAGGAGAAAAAAAACCCTTCTTCTTATGGGCCGCGCTGAAGCGCTACGATAATTGAAGCACGCTGGGACTTGTAGTCTTTTTAAGAGTCATTGTACTGCCATTAGTGGGCTCCACGCACCAGCATTAAAACACAATGTCTTTAGGATCACGAAGCAGGAGACAAACCTTAGTAGGTGTTTGGTCCGCTGTGCTGTTCATGCTGGACTTTGTTCCAACTTTCAGCCTTGTTAGTCTTCAACAATGATGACTCCTCACGTCGGGACAGACGTGCATAACATTTTTATCCGAAGGTCCAAGCTTTTAGGAGTCACACGACAGCTTCCCTCTTTCTCTGCATTCGGAATTTGGGTATGGTTGCCCTACGCGTTTCGAGGCCGTCATGCCTCTCATCAGGGGCTCACTTTTGTTTGTCGCTGGTGCACGGAAATCTCTTATGGGCGTGCCTCGTTTAATTGAGGAGAAAAAAACCCCTTCTTCTTATGGGCCGCGCTGAAGCGCTACGATAATTGAAGCACGCTGGGACTTGTAGTCTTTTTAAGAGTCATTGTACTGCCATTAGTGGGCTCCACGCACCAGCATTAAAACACAATGTCTTTAGGATCACGAAGCAGGAGACAAACCTTAGTAGGTGTTTGGTCCGCTGTGCTGTTCATGCTGGACTTTGTTCCAACTTTCAGCCTTGTTAGTCTTCAACAATGATGACTCCTCACGTCGGGACAGACGTGCATAACATTTTTATCCGAAGGTCCAAGCTTTTAGGAGTCACACGACAGCTTCCCTCTTTCTCTGCATTCGGAATTTGGGTATGGTTGCCCTACGCGTTTCGAGGCCGTCATGCCTCTCATCAGGGGCTCACTTTTGTTTGTCGCTGGTGCACGGAAATCTCTTATGGGCGTGCCTCGTTTAATTGAGGAGAAAAAAAACCCTTCTTCTTATGGGCCGCGCTGAAGCGCTACGATAATTGAAGCACGCTGGGACTTGTAGTCTTTTTAAGAGTCATTGTACTGCCATTAGTGGGCTCCACCCACCAGCATTAAAACACAATGTCTTTAGGATCACGAAGCAGGAGACAAACCTTAGTAGGTGTTTGGTCCGCTGTGCTGTTCATGCTGGACTTTGTTCCAACTTTCAGCCTTGTTAGTCTTCAACAATGATGACTCCTCACGTCGGGACAGACGTGCATAACATTTTTATCCGAAGGTCCAAGCTTTTAGGAGTCACACGACAGCTTCCCTCTTTCTCTGCATTCGGAATTTGGGTATGGTTGCCCTACGCGTTTCGAGGCCGTCATGCCTCTCATCAGGGGCTCACTTTTGTTTGTCGCTGGTGGACGGAAATCTCTTATGGGCGTGCCTCGTTTAATTGAGGAGAAAAAAAACCCTTCTTCTTATGGGCCGCGCTGAAGCGCTACGATAATTGAAGCACGCTGGGACTTGTAGTCTTTTTAAGAGTCATTGTACTGGCATTAGTGGGCTCCACGCACCAGCATTAAAACACAATGTCTTTAGGATCACGAAGCAGGAGACAAACCTTAGTAGGTGTTTGGTCCGCTGTGCTGTTCATGCTGGACTTTGTTCCAACTTTCAGCCTTGTTAGTCTTCAACAATGATGACTCCTCACGTCGGGACAGACGTGCATAACATTTTTATCCGAAGGTCCAAGCTTTTAGGAGTCACACGACAGCTTCCCTCTTTCTCTGCATTCGGAATTTGGGTATGGTTGCCCTACGCGTTTCGAGGCCGTCATGCCTCTCATCAGGGGCTCACTTTTGTTTGTCGCTGGTGCACGGAAATCTCTTATGGGCGTGCCTCGTTTAATTGAGGAGAAAAAAAAACGTTCTTCTTATGGGCCGCGCTGAAGCGCTACGATAATTGAAGCACGCTGGGACTTGTAGTCTTTTTAAGAGTCATTGTACTGCCATTAGTGGGCTCCACGCACCAGCATTAAAACACAATGTCTTTAGGATCACGAAGCAGGAGACAAACCTTAGTAGGTGTTTGGTCCGCTGTGCTGTTCATGCTGGACTTTGTTCCAACTTTCAGCCTTGTTAGTCTTCAACAATGATGACTCCTCACGTCGGGACAGACGTGCATAACATTTTTATCCGAAGGTCCAAGCTTTTAGGAGTCACACGACAGCTTCCCTCTTTCTCTGCATTCGGAATTTGGGTATGGTTGCCCTACGCGTTTCGAGGCCGTCATGCCTCTCATCAGGGGCTCACTTTTGTTTGTCGCTGGTGCACGGAAATCTCTTATGGGCGTGCCTCGTTTAATTGAGGAGAAAAAAAACCCTTCTTCTTATGGGCCGCGCTGAAGCGCTACGATAATTGAAGCACGCTGGGACTTGTAGTCTTTTTAAGAGTCATTGTACTGCCATTAGTGGGCTCCACGCACCAGCATTAAAACACAATGTCTTTAGGATCACGAAGCAGGAGACAAACCTTAGTAGGTGTTTGGTCCGCTGTGCTGTTCATGCTGGACTTTGTTCCAACTTTCAGCCTTGTTAGTCTTCAACAATGATGACTCCTCACGTCGGGACAGACGTGCATAACATTTTTATCCGAAGGTCCAAGCTTTTAGGAGTCACACGACTTCTTCCCTCTTTCTCTGCATTCGGAATTTGGGTATGGTTGCCCTACGCGTTTCGAGGCTGTCATGCCTCTCATCAGGGGCTCACTTTTGTTTGTCGCTGGTGCACGGAAATCTCTCATGGGCGTGCCTCGTTTAATTGAGGAGAAAAAAAACCCTTCTTCTTATGGGCCGCGCTGAAGCGCTACGATAATTGAAGCACGCTGGGACTTGTAGTCTTTTTAAGAGTCATTGTACTGCCATTAGTGGGCTCCACGCACCAGCATTAAAACACAATGTCTTTAGGATCACGAAGCAGGAGACAAACCTTAGTAGGTGTTTGGTCCGCTGTGCTGTTCATGCTGGACTTTGTTCCAACTTTCAGCCTTGTTAGTCTTCAACAATGATGACTCCTCACGTCGAGACAGACGTGCATAACATTTTTATCTGAAGGTCCAAGCTTTTAGGAGTCACACGACAGCTTCCCTCTTTCTCTGCATTCGGAATTTGGGTATGGTTGCCCTACGCGTTTCGAGGCCGTCATGCCTCTCATCAGGGGCTCACTTTTGTTTGTCGCTGGTGCACGGAAATCTCTTATGGGCGTGCCTCGTTTAATTGAGGAGAAAAAAAACCCTTCTTCTTATGGGCCGCGCTGAAGCGCTACGATAATTGAAGCACGCTGGGACTTGTAGTCTTTTTAAGAGTCATTGTACTGCCATTAGTGGGCTCCACGCACCAGCATTAAAACACAATGTCTTTAGGATCATGAAGCAGGAGACAAACCTTAGTAGGTGTTTGGTCCGCTGTGCTGTTCATGCTGGACTTTGTTCCAACTTTCAGCCTTGTTAGTCTTCAACAATGATGACTCCTCACGTCGGGACAGACGTGCATAACATTTTTATCCAAAGGTCCAAACTTTTAGGAGTCACACGACAGCTTCCCTCTTTCTCTGCATTCGGAATTTGGGTATGGTTGCCCTACGCGTTTCGAGGCCGTCATGCCTCTCATCAGGGCTCACTTTTGTTTGTCGCTGGTGCACGGAAATCTCTTATGGGCGTGCCTCGTTTAATTGAGGAGAAAAAAACCCCTTCTTCTTATGGGCCGCGCTGAAGCGCTACGTTAATTGAAGCACGCTGGGACTTGTAGTCTTTTTAAGAGTCATTGTACTGCCATTAGTGGGCTCCACGCACCAGCATTAAAACACAATGTCTTTAGGATCACGAAGCAGGAGACAAACCTTAGTAGGTGTTTGGTCCGCTGTGCTGTTCATGCTGGACTTTGTTCCAACTTTCAGCCTTGTTAGTCTTCAACAATGATGACTCCTCACGTCGGGACAGACGTGCATAACATTTTTATCCGAAGGTCCAAGCTTTTAGGAGTCACACGACAGCTTCCCTCTTTCTCTGCATTCGGAATTTGGGTATGGTTGCCCTACGCGTTTCGAGGCCGTCATGCCTCTCATCAGGGGCTCACTTTTGTTTGTCGCTGGTGCACGGAAATCTCTTATGGGCGTGCCTCGTTTAATTGAGGAGAAAAAAAACCCTTCTTCTTATGGGCCGCGCTGAAGCGCTACGATAATTGAAGCACGCTGGGACTTGTAGTCTTTTTAAGAGTCATTGTACTGCCATTAGTGGGCTCCACGCACCAGCATTAAAACACAATGTCTTTAGGATCACGAAGCAGGAGACAAACCTTAGTAGGTGTTTGGTCCGCTGCGCTGTTCATGCTGGACTTTGTTCCAACTTTCAGCCTTGTTAGTCTTCAACAATGATGACTCCTCACGTCGGGACAGACGTGCATAACATTTTTATCCGAAGGTCCAAGCTTTTAGGAGTCACACGACAGCTTCCCTCTTTCTCTGCATTCGGAATTTGGGTATGGTTGCCCTACGCGTTTCGAGGCCGTCATGCCTCTCATCAGGGGCTCACTTTTGTTTGTCGCTGGTGCACGGAAATCTCTTATGGGCGTGCCTCGTTTAATTGAGGAGAAAAAAAACCCTTCTTCTTATGGGCCGCGCTGAAGCGCTACGATAATTGAAGCACGCTGGGACTTGTAGTCTTTTTAAGAGTCATTGTACTGCCATTAGTGGGCTCCACGCACCAGCATTAAAACACAATGTCTTTAGGATCACGAAGCAGGAGACAAACCTTAGTAGGTGTTTGGTCCGCTGTGCTGTTCATGCTGGACTTTGTTCCAACTTTCAGCCTTGTTAGTCTTCAACAATGATGACTCCTCACGTCGCGACAGACGTGCATAACATTTTTATCCGAAGGTCCAAGCTTTTAGGAGTCACACGACAGCTTCCCTCTTTCTCTGCATTCGGAATTTGGGTATGGTTGCCCTAGATCTGTATATATGTACATAAATGACGCTTCTCCCATATGAGTGCCTAGCGGTATTATCAGATTTATGAGATCAGTAACACTAGCCTTGTTTATGAAATGAAATGAAATGAAATGTCAAAACTTATATCATGAACGTTTTTTTGCACTGTAAATATAGACTTGTAAATTGTCTTAATATATATTTTTTACAGAAATATGATGGTACAGTCCTGAGGAAGACACAGTTGTGTCGAAACGCGTAGACAGGAAACCATCTTTTTATTGTAATATATATGTACCTGATGAATGTTTAGACCCATGCATATGCTATAATGCTGGAATATTTTATCATGTATCGATACAAATGTACCAAAAACTTTTTATCATTTAATCATGTTTTAGAATAGAAATTAAAATATACCAAATGTGCAAAAACGTTTTTTGATTATTTCTTCTAAATTAAGTTTGGGCGAATGCCACTGTTCATGTGCTAGTGTTCATTGAAGACTTGCCTGGGTATTTTATTCACATAAATTGTTTTGCCCTGACCCAGGAAATTGATCCAAATCAGGGGGTCCTTGTTTGTTTCACAGAGCAACACCGCTACGATGCCAGAACCCTCCATGCACTCAACACCGGACAATCACACACCTGCTTCCTGGCCGAAGCGCACCCACAGAGCTTTCACCTGCCGGAACTGCAGATTCACAAGCATCCGCCCCACCATTCTGCCAATCAGGAAAGAACCCAACCAACTCAGATGCATCCTTCTAAACACCCGCTCCGCCCCGCAAACACGCCGTTGAACTCTGGGACCTACTTGACTCAACCTTCCTACACGGCGCCTTCCTGACTGAGACCTGGCTGAACCCCGCCTCGGCACCCGACATAGTCATAGCCGTCCCGAAAGGCTACAAGATCACCCACAGGGACCGCACCAACGGAGCTGGAGGAGGAGTCGCCATCGTCCACTGGAACACTCTCAGAGTCGCGATCAACACCAACGACACCCTCAGCACCGCCGAACACCTGCACTTCCAGATCCACACGACCCCAACACCACCCTCAGAGGAACCCTCATCTACAGACCCCACGGACCCCGACCACAGTTCAGCGACTCCATCGCCGACTTCCTCAGCACACACGCCCTCGCCTTCATGGACTACATCCTCCTCGGGGACCTGAACTTCCACCTTGAGAACAACAACGGCACCAACTCCACCACCCTGATCGACAACCTAGCCAACCTTGGACTCAGACAACTCGTTATAACACCCACCCACTCTGCCGGTCACACGCTTGACCCCCATCTTCCCCGCAAGCCCCCACGTCTCCTTCAACCACACCACTGAACTCCACTGGACCGACCATTGCTGCATCCATTTCACCTTCAAGAAACCCATCATGCACCACCGCACCCAACAGATGCCTCCTCGCTGCTGGAGCAAAGTCACCGAAGACCAGCTAACCACCACCCTCGCCCAGAGCCCACCCGCCGACCCCACCGACCCCGACAGCGCTGCCTGCAACCTCAGACAGTGGACCAACGACTGCGCCAACACCCTTGCCCCGATCAAGAAACCCTCCAACAGTCACACCAACAAGAAAGCCAGCTGGTTCACTGATGACCTCCGGGCCTCCAAGCAAACCTACCTTAAGCTGGAGAAGATCTGGCTCCGTGAACAAACACCGGACAGCCACGTAGCCCACAAGAACGCCTAGACAACAAAGTGCACAACAGCAAAGAGTTCTTCAACATCGTTAAGGAACTCTCCAACACCAACGACGTCCCACCCTCGCAAGGCCTTTGCGACTCGCTGGCCACCTTCTTCCACCGCAAGATCGCAGACATCCACGACAGCTTCAACGCCACGACCGCCACAACAACCACTGAACCTCCGCCCCCACAACCACCATCTGCACCAACCGCCTGCTCTCCTGGATCAACATCAACAACGACGACACCATCAAGATCATGAACACCATCCACTCCGCATCTCTGTCAGACCCATGCCCACACCACATCTTTAACAAGGCCAGCGCAGCCATCGCACCCCATCTCCTGAAATTCATCAACACCTCCTTCGAGACAGCAACCTTCCCGGAGAGATGGAAACACGCAGAGATCAACGCCTTACTCAAGAAACCCAAGGCTGACCCCAACGACCTCAAAAACTTCCTGCACATCTTCCTTTTCCCGTTTCCGGCAAAGGTAATCAAGAAGACCGTCAACGAACAACTGACCCGCTACCTCCAGGAGAACAACATTCTGGACCCTTCCCAGTCCGGGTTCAGCAGCAACCACAGCACCGAGACTGCCCTCATCGCTGCCACTGACAACATCAAGTCCCTGCTGGACAACGGAGAAACCACGGCCATCATCATCCTGGACCTGTCAGCCGCCTTCAACACGGTCTGCCACCATACACTACGAACACGCCTCCCCAATGCTGGGATCCAAAAGAAGGCCCTGGACTGGACCACCTCCTTCCTCTCCAGCAGAACACAGAGCGTCCGCCTTCCCCCTACCGCTGGGAAGCCACTGAGATCATCTGCGGCGTACCTCAGGGCTCATCACTCAGCCTAACTCTGTTTAACATCTACATGGCACCGCTCGCCCATGTCGCCTGTCGGCACGACCTCAACATCATCTCCTATGGCGATGACACCCAGCTGATCCTCTCCCTCACCAAGGACCCGTCCCCCACAACACCAAAACCAACCTTCACGGAGGAATGAAGGCCATCGCTGAATGGATGAGGATCAGCCGACTGAAGCTGAACTCGGACAAGATGTTGGTCGTCATCCTCGGATCCACCCCTTCGGCCTGGGACGACTCCTGGTGGCCGACCGCACTGCGAACCGCCCCAACACCAACCGACCATGCACGCAACCTAGGGGTCATTCTCGACTCCACCCTCTCCATGACTAAACAGGTCAACGCCATCTCCTCCTCCTGCTTCAACACCCTCGCATGCTCCGCAGGATCTACAAGTGGATCCCCACTGAAACGAGAAGAACTGTCACCCAGGCCCTCGTCAGCAGCAGGTTGGACTACGGAAACGCCCTCTACGCAGGAGCCTCAGCCAAACTCCTAAGACGGCTCCAATGCATCCAGAACGCCTCTGCACGTCTGATCCTTGACATCCCTCACCGCAGCCACATCACACCCCACCTGAGAGACCTGCACTGGCTCCAAGTCAACAAGAGGATAACCTTCAAGCTCCTCACACATGCACACAAGGCACTCCTAAGCACCGGACCAACGTACCTGAACTGACGACTCAGCTTCTACACTCCCACACGCCAGCTCCGCTCCGCCGACCTCGCCCTCGTCACAGTCCCCTGCTTCCGAAGAGCGACCTCGGGCGGCATTTCGTTCTTCCACCTCGCCGCCAAGACCTGGAACACCCTCCCCATCCACCTATGGCAGACCCAAGACCTGCTGACCTTCAGAAAACTCAAGACCTGGCTTTTCGAGCAGTAGCAGCATTCCCCACCCCAGCGCCTTGAGACCCTCACGGGTGAGTAGTGCGCTTTACAAATGATATGATTGATTGATTGGTCTACGACAACTATATCTGCCCTTATCTCTGGGCATCTCCTCCTTGTATCCCTGACTATCAAACCCCGCGCTGCAGATTTGAGCGCTGCAGCGGGTAGATTACAACATCGGCGCCATCTCGCGCCAAGCCCGAGGCCACGCCCACCATCGAGAGGCCACGCCCACTCTGCCCCAGTTCCCATAAAAGTCGCGCTGAATACGAGTCGCGCTTGATGATTCTGACACTCCTGAGGCACAGCCGGGAGAACTAGCTTGCTAGCCAGTAACTTGTTTTAATAACCTTCGTTGCACTTGCATTTTAATTGTATTCTCCCTTATCTCTGGGCATCTCCTCCTTGTATCCCTGACTATCAAACCCCGCGCTGTGGATTTGAGTGCTGCAGCGGGTAGATTACAACATCGGCGCCATCTCGCGCCAAGCCCGAGGCCACGCCCACCATCGAGAGGCCACGCCCACTCTGCCCCAGTTCCCATAAAAGTCGCGCTGAATACGAGTCATGCTTGATGATTCTGACACTCCTGAGGCACAGCCGGGGGAACTAGCTTGCTAGCCAGTAACTTGTTTTAAAAACCTTCGTTGCATTTGCATTTTAATTGTATTCTCCCTTATCTCTGGGCATTTCCTCCTTGTATCCCTGACTATCAAACCCCGCGCTGCAGATTTGAGCGCTGCAGCGGGTAGATTACAACATCGGCGCATCTCGCGCCAAGCCCGAGGCCACGCCCACCATCGAGAGGCCACGCCCACTCTGCCCCAGTTCCCATAAAAGTCGCGCTGAATACGAGTCGCGCTTGATGATTCTGACACTCCTGAGGCACAGCCGGGAGAACTAGCTTGCTAGCCAGTAACTTGTTTTAATAACCTTCGTTGCACTTGCATTTTAATTGTATTCTCCCTTATCTCTGGGCATCTCCTCCTTGTATCCCTGACTATCAAACCCCGCGCTGCGGATTTGAGCGCTGCAGCGGGTAGATTACAACATCGGCGCCATCTCGCGCCAAGCCCGAGGCCACGCCCACCATCGAGAGGCCACGCCCACTTTGCCCCAGTTCCCATAAAAGTCGCGCTGAATACGAGTCGCGCTTGATGATTCTGACACTCCTGAGGCACAGCCGGGAGAACTAGCTTGCTAGCCAGTAACTTGTTTTAATAACCTTCGTTGCACTTGCATTTTAATTGTATTCTCCCTTATCTCTGGGCATCTCCTCCTTGTATCCCTGACTATCAAACCCCGCGCTGCGGATTTGAGCGCTGCCCGAGGCCACGCCCACCATCGAGAGGCCACGCCCTCCATCGAGAGGCCACGCCCATCACTCCCTACATTAATGAACCCTTCCCGGACGCGCAGCAGACGAGCGCAGCGGGCGCGCCGGCAGCGCGCCGAAGTCCGCGCCTGGATCGGGCCCAGGGCCCCAATCCCTGCTACAACTGATCTGGATATTAAAGGAGCTCATTCTCGTCAGGCCCTATTAAACCTACGACCTCCCATTAAATGCTCAGGTACTGATTTTAATTTTTGTACAAATCAGAAGTTTCCCAAAATTCGTGCACATTGTGATTTTAAAATCCTCTCTGCACCCGATCCCAACACCACTTATCCTCCATCTTTCAACACTAAAGTAAAAATGTCTCATATTTCAGCGGCCCTCATCAATGCTAGGTCACTATGTAGACACAAAGACGAAATTGCTGATTTGATAACTTCTTTAAAACTGGATCTGCTCTTTATTACCGAAACATGGACCAGCCCCTCATCGGAACCTGACCTTTTGGTTGCGGTCCCGGAAGGTTACAACATTCTCAAGCAGGACAGGATTCGAAAAATAGGGGGTGGAATTGCTGTAATATACCGCAGCCACCTCAAAACCACTATAAGCCCAGTCCCCCTCACCACTTGTGAAGCTTTTTATTTTTCCATTGCACTTACACCTTCCCAACGCCTTAAAGGCATTTTACTTTACCGCCCTCCTGGAAATAGAACTGAATTTCTATCCTCCTTCACGGACACACTTGAATCCTGTGCTACGGATAATACAACTACTATCTTAGGCGATTTTAATTTTGCCTTTGAAAATCTAGAAGATAAAGACACCAGCCGACTCCTAACGGACTTAGAATCCTTGAATCTGAAGCAATTGATTTCCCACAGCACACATGATGCCGGTCACACACTGGATGGCCTGTTCACAAATGACAAAAATATCAAAATACAAGCTATTATACCACTAGTCTGGACTGATCATCATGCTGTGACATTTGAAATATTACTAAACTCGCCCATGAATACAAATCTCACTACTCTATCTGGAATGTTTAAATCATGGAAAGACATAGACAATAAACTAATTGCGGAAACCCTGTCATCCACCCAACCAGTAACCTCCAAGGACACTAACATTGCTGCCAATGACTATACCCACTGGCTGACTACAGCCCTGGACAAACTAGTCCCTATAAAATCCATTTCTAAAAATCGTACCCTTCCTTCTGCTCCCTGGTTCACTAATGCCCTTAGACTACAAAAACAGAAATATCGAAATCGAGAATGACACTGGAGAAAGGCATACACTACTGAGGACAAACTTCTCTACAAAAAAGAACTCACAAACTATAAAAAAATGATCTTGCAAGAAAAGAGTGCCTACTACTCTGCTCAAATTGAGCAAGCGAAACATTCTAATAAACAACTATATCAGGTGGTAACCAAACTTTCAAAGTTACCCCCTCAATCACTGCCTATCCCCTCCCAATTATTCTGCAACAACCTTGCGAGTTTGTTTTATGACAAAGTTAACAACATCTACACCAATTTTTCCTATGAGAAGATAGACCATTTAAGTTCTTCCCAAATTATCTCTCCCAAACCTGTTCAGCCCATTTTTGATCAGTTTTTACCAACCAATATAGACGAGGTCTCCAGGATTATGACTACCATTAAATCAGGCTCTCCCTATGACCCTTGCCCTCCCCCAATTCTGCTTTCAATAGTCAACACAGTAGCTCCCCAACTTACAGAAATTTTTTATTTCATGTTTTCCACAGGGGTCTATCCTGTCACCTGGAAAGACACCGTTCTCAAACCTCTTTTGAAAAAACCCCACCTCGATGCTGAAGACCTCAACAACTATAGGCCTATTGCCAGTCTGCCTTATGCAGCAAAACTAGTAGAAAAACTGATGAACATACAACTATCACAGTACATTGAAGACCACCTCCTATTAGATGATACCCAGTTTGGCTTTCGTAAACATCACAGCACCGAGACAGCACTTATCAAGGCCACAGACGAGATAAGAACAATCCTAGATCAACGAGGGACAGCAGTACTTATCCTGCTCGATCTGTCTGCGGCCTTTGACACGGTCGATCATAACATCCTGATCGACCGTGTCAATGCCATTGGTGTTCGGAACAAGGCCAAGGATCTTCTCACCTCCTTTCTCTCCAACCGCACACAAATGGAGCAATTGGGAAATTTCAGCTCTGCCCGGATGACACTTCCCTGTGGCGTCCCCCAAGGCTCATCCCTAAGTCCAACGCTATTTAATGTCTATGTGACAGATCTAGCTAGGGTTATTAAGGACTTTGGGATGAACCTAACATCCTATGCAGATGATACCCAACTGATACTAGCCATAAAAAATAACGGAGATAAAATTGCGGCTAATTTTCAACAAGGAATGGTGTCTATCAGCAACTGGATGACGACCAACTGTCTTAAGTTAAACTCTAATAAGACGGTGGTAATGATCTTTGGAAATCTGTCCCCCGATTGGCCAGGAGCATGGTGGCCCAATGAATTAGGCTCCCCGCCTATACCAACTACTAAAGTTAAAAACTTGGGGGTCCTACTAGATGACAAATTAACATTTGCTGCTCATGCAAACTCCATAGTTTCAACTGCCTTCTACAAACTTAAATCTATCAAAAAGATTCTTCCTTTTCTCCCCCCGACTCAGGTAAAACATTAGTTACGGCTTTTGTTATGTCAACCCTGGACTACTGTAACGGACTCTTCATTAACGCTCAACAGAAAGTCATTCGCAAATTACAGTCTGTGCAAAATGCAGCTGCTAGGATGCTCTCTGGGACCCCAAAATTTAAATCCATCACCCAAGTGATTAAAAATGATCACTGGCTGGCGGTGAACAATCGAATTAAATTTAAGGCACTTTGTATAGCTTATAAAGCCTCCCGTAAGCTAGGGCCCCGCTTTCTCATCAACTGTTTGGCATTCTACGCCCCTAACAGAACACTACGCTCCATGAATGCCCTGTTGATGACTGTGCCCCGAACCTTCATGGGGTGACCGCCGCTTCATCGTTGCCACATCTAAACTATGGAACTCACTTGATGCAGACATTAGATCTTGCCCTACTCTTACTCTCTTTAGAAGGAAAATAAAGACCAGGCTTTTCAACCAATAAAGCTTTATCATCTTCCCGTTCTGAGCAGTCACAATCTAGCGCCGAGACGCCTTCAGGCAATTGCTTGCGCTTAACAAATTTCATTAATAAATAAATAAATAAATAAATATATCTCGGGATAGGGTAAGAAAATGAAGATCTGGAAGTATGTATGATTACGTACAAACACACATACAGACAAACATGTAGATATGTATTTTGTTAATGTAATGGGTCAAACGCATTGATGAAGAAAATGTGGGCACATCAGAACAACCTATGTAGCTTCTACCATTTTCAGATGGTTCCATTTTGCTAGCTACCCTGCTGACACTTTCATAAATATGTCTACCATGTTGCTTTTGGTTTGACATAGTGCTACAGGGACATGTATGTGTCTTCAAACAAATGAAGTGTATCACAGCAGATATATGTGCCCACACTTGTGGTCACACACTGAAATGGTGTTGCGGGAGAACTCAAAACTATGCTGCAGGTCTGAGCAAGGTATGCTGCATGTTGATAGAACATCTGTGGAATATTAGCTAACAGTGTGTGTGACTTTGAGTTCATGATACCTATCTGTTTAACTATGGAAACAGTGTCTGTGTATTGAAGTTGCACATCATCAGCACCTGTGTCATACACAATTTTCAACAGAACATGTGCATCAAATATCTCCCCAGACAAGCTACGGAATAGACATTTAACTGTGCTGCTATATATGTAGACACAACATTCATTTGACTTATGCCGTTTGTTGGCCAACCTAATGTGTTTGTGTTGAACACATGCAGATTATGCAGCAGTTGATGGTCACTGTGCCAAAAGCAGCATGACGATAGATGTGCTAAGATAAACAGAAATGTAAACATGTTTAAATCCTGTGAGCCTGCTTACGTACATCCTAAATTCACTATTAAATTCCTTGTTGTTCATCACAATGGAATTTGCGTGCAAGTTCAGTCGTGTAGCTAAACTAAGTGCAAAATGGTAGTAGTTGATCATCACCTCCCAGAACACATCACATTGTTACAATTGACATACATCACACATAGATGTAAAAATTCTATATACATGTACTTATGACTCTTACTGATAGCGCTGGGGTCCTGGAAGCTGTCCACCTCACCACAGGTGAATGGGAGATATCCTCCTAGAAGGCATTAAAATTGAACATTGCACTGTACATATTGTAGTTGCATATGCTTATTTTCATATCTTACAAACTATGTCATGCCAGTATTCCAGTTGTACACAACAGCTTTGACACACATTCCTAAATACTACATTAATTTGTAACACAGATATTCAGCTTACACATATGAACTACCTAGATGATGAATGCCTGAGGTTTCCATAATCAAATGTCTGGAGCGTGCCTCAGACATGTGATATATTCAGCAATGCTGGCCAGCATCATGTCAGACTCCATTGTACCATGACACATGGGTGACACCATTGACCCTGGTCAGAACTGTGTAGTGCGTTGATGGGACAGCCAAACACTGTTAGTGACATTCTAAATACCATATAAGGCCATAATGGCACTGGTGCTGACTAGCGGAACATCTTGGTACCTTCCACCTTTGTGCAAGGATGCATACCTGGTCTGCAGGAATGATAAATTAGTGTTGCCCTGTAAAACTCACTGGTCTGCCTATGTACATTTTAAAAACAGCACGTTAATCTGTGTACATGTGTAGCACAATGCAGCATTTATCTGAAATGGAGTTTGGACATATATCCCTTGCTCAGTCATCAACAGTGCTGCTCTGGCAATCTTGGTATATCCCCTGATCATTCACATTTGTTACATAGGGGGATACTTATAATCCCATGCATTTACACTCAAAACAATCACCTGCAAACTATTGAACAGCCCCTTGTGCCAGGGTATGGCAATGTTGCGAATGGTTCTGCACTTGTTGTAGGTAGGCTTGCTTAATGTAGCCACTCTGAGGCACCCAAATTAGGTAGCTAGATTTCCTCACAGTAAATTATTTGAACATGCAAGCTGGATGTTGCAAATTCAAGGTACAAAATAAATGATGTACAATACATGTTTACGTTTTGCATTTTATCTATGGATGCATTACTACATGCAGATGGTCCAAACATACATACCTACGGGTCCTCCGATCTCTAGTCTCAGATGGGCAACAAGATTGGCCTTTCATGCCACTCATCAGCCCCACTATGCTTGATCTGCCGGACGGTCTATCCAGCCCAAAGGTTTGGTTTAGGTGCCACCATACATGCTCCCACTTGTCTTTCTTGTCCTCAAGTGGGTACCCCTAGCTTTCCCTACCCCAGGGGCCAGCATCCTGGGCAGGTAGTGCACAATGAGCCAACGTGCCCCCCAACTCTCCTTCTAAGAAACTGTTCCTCCACTTAGACATCTCCCTATCCCTTCAAAACAAAGTACAACCCAAAATAACACCCCTTAACAAAAAAAACAACCCCTACAAATGTCAACCCGAAAAAAACAGACTCCCAACAATACACAGAAAAAACTGACAACAATACAAAATTAACTGATAGAAAATGTAAAGACAAATACACAAAAATGTCTGCTTTACTGCGCGGGCAGTGTGGGGCCGGCAAAAAAAGCGCCTTGTGGAGTCGCACCGGGGTAAGATAGGCACAGTGGAGACTTTATTTCTGAATGAGTCGAAGCTTAGCGGAGATTGTGAGCATCCTGGGGGCCATCAGGACGTCCCGCCAGTCCTCCTCCTCAAGAGGGCCAAGCCATCGAGCCCATTGGGCCCTGAGAGGCTCTATTGTTGATGGGGTGTTATTAATCAGGGAGCTGTAAATCTGGGATACCTCCCTCTTCCTAAACTCCCCATAAGGATTTTGGCCTCTACGGGGTTAAATTCGGGGAAAGTTGTGGGATCAGGGACATGTAAGGTCAGGGCGTGCCGCAGCTGGAGATATCGAAAGAGGAAATCATGGTTTTAGTCACATTCTTGCTGCATTTTGATGGGATAAAAAATATATTGCTGTACTGGTGCTTCTCTTCTGTCTCCATGTATGAAGTGCAGTGCAGGTTAGTAAATCATAAGGACTGAGATATAAGGGCCCTGGGACTTGGTGAGGCTAGTGTTTGTATGGGTGCTGATGAGCTTGCCTTTAGCGCACCTTCAGCAAGCTGCTATCATGCGTTCATTGCAGCAAACGACTAATGGAGGCCCTATGCCTTGGCCATGCATACTAGGAGGACAAGGCAATGCATCTGTGGCAGGGAAAAGAAAGAGCATGTTAACAGGTGGGCAAAAGAAGATCTCAACTAGAGCTCAGCGACTCCCATTGTGGAAACTATGGGGCATATTATCAAGAACAGGCGATAAAATTATCGCCGCTTTATCGGCAGGAAACTGCCGCTAAAGCGGCGATAATGGGCTTGATAATATGTCCTTGTGAATTCCCATAGCAGCCCAGGTTAACACCAGAATCTGGGCTGCTATGGGAATTCAAAAGGACATATTATCAAGCCCATTATCGCCACTTTAGCGTCAGTTTCCTGCTGATAAAGCGGCGATAATTGGATCGCCTGTTCTTGATAATATGCCCCTATGAACCTTGCAGCACCTACTGAGAAATAACATTTGCTTAAATAAACAGATGAACAAACTCAGGAAACTGACAATGAATTAATATATCAAAACCTGCAACCGCTCACATGAGTTAAAAAAACTAAGCAAAATAATTAACTGGGCACAGGGGCCAACCTTCCTCAACCATACACTAGGAGTCACAGGCCAACCTTCCTCAAACAATTTGACAATTTGAGAGTGATGCACTTCCCGGATTGTACCCTGGCAGTCCAATGGCAACAGCACACTTTTCTTGCAGTTAAACGCAGATTAAGGACCTCCATCCTCAATTACTCGTTCTTGTTACTGACATGCCTCAGGGTCCAGGCATGCAGTATTTCACACTTCTTTACAGACCCTAAAGAGGTGTGGGATTGGGCGCAGGGGAACAGAGACCTTCTTGCCACAGGCGCCATTTGCAACCTCACAACCCTCTGGCAGGAGCCAACGGAGATGCAGAGACCAATGATTGTGGAATTCCTCCCAGATGCCCCGTTCCCCTGATCTGGAGCAGGTTATACAGTAAAGGAGAAGGGCACTACAAGTGGCTGTGGCTTTTCAAGACCCCACCATGCCCTCAGACACCATTGGCAAAGGCTCCAAGTCAACCAGCGATGAAGGATCTGAGTCATCCGTTCTTCTCCCGCCAGGCTCTGACAAGCCACCCAGTGTAACACCAAAACTGTGAACAATATTTTTTAAAATAACAATGACAATGCCTTCCTCATAAGTGAGCCTTTCACCTTACCATGCCGCTGAGGTTAATCTTGTACCTTTTCTTTGTAGGGGTTTTAGGACTGCTCCCCCTGGCGGTAGGAGCTGCTGTTATGACACACTGGGGCATATTTCCAAGCAATAGCGATAATTATCGCTATTGCTTGGTTAGAGACAAAATTTTACCGCTGAGCTGCGGCGATTTTTATCGCAGATAAACCTTGGTATTACCAAGGTTTATCGCAAATGTGATACAAAACGGCCGCAATTCATGAATATCGCTGAAAAGTCAGCGATATTCATGCATTACCGAGCTAATGCTCTTAGCCATGTTATCCACCTCCCATTGGATAACATGGCTAAGAACTGCTCAGGGCAGGTGTTAGCTTTTGGAGATATTCACGCTTAGCGCGAATATCTCCAAAAGTTGGTAATAGGAGATAGCGATGTTAGCGACTGTTTCCAGTCGCTAACATCTTGGCACGCCCACTTTGCATGTCATTAGTGATAAATATCACTGACATGCAAAGTGGGGCCCAAGATGGTCGCTATCTCCTACTAGCTGTCACTAACTGGTGTTAGCGACAGCTAGGTAATAGGGAGATAATTTTATCTCCGCTTTCTTGGCTTTTAAAGCCAAAAAAGCGGAGATAAACCCCCTTGATAATATGCCCACTGTACTTCTCATTAAAGCACTAGAATAGATGCCCACTGCACAGGATCTGTGGCCTGGGGGGCAGGGGACACTGTGTTAGAACAGGCATTCAGCCACCTCCTGATACAAATGAACATAGGGAGACTCGCCATGCTCCATGCTTCCATTATTGATATGAACAAGGGGGCAGTGGGATGCTGCATTTGAGGCTGGTCGTCCAGATGCCGCACCCTGCGGGAGGTGCACCTGCAGCTGCGTCCTTGGCCTGACTCCACTGGCACACACCACATGCTCCTGCCCCTTAGCTGTGCTGCCAGGGCCATGCTTAGCTGCAAGTTACCTTAACCGACTGGTACACCATATCCTAGGCACTAACTCGGGAATTGCCATAGCCCACTTAACCACTAGGTATCAAGGGATCAATACAATCACACACCACCCAACCTGTCACCCACCGTCCGGCTGGCTAGCCTAAACTGGTGCACAATGTTCATATGTTTGGGCAGGATCCTGTTGTGTCTCTGCTCCGAATGGTATTATATGCCTTTTTTTGCTGTCTTTCACTGGTTCAATGCTGTTGCCTGCACCTGTCTGAACTACCCATTCCTAAGTGAACCTGGCCCTGTTCAACCAGCATGAGGTGGAGTCCACCCACTCAATGGGTGCCAAGATGACTTACATGAACGTATTAACGTGGGATGTCTGAGGGATGCACTCCCCCTCCGGCAGGTATGCTGTGTACTCCTATTTGCACCACAGCATGATGCATATAGCAGCGTTGCTACAGGAATCCCCCCTTACACAGGTACAGGCCATGTGGTCAGAAGCAGTAGAGGGGCCAAGTATATTCTACCAACTACTCCACTTATGCCTGGGGTGTTTGTCATGGATTTAGGCTGGGGTTCTCTTGGTGGCAGATAATACTGTTATAAAGCCAGAGGGTCGTTATGTATTCATGGAGGGCAGGCTCGAGGGCCCTCTGAATGCTGCTTAGAGCAATATACACTCCCAACTCTAGGACAGACTGGGGGGCTGTCACCTGAGAACTGACTCCCCTGGCTACTGGGCGGTGAGTTTATCAGAGTCCTCAGCATGGACCTGGGCTGCTCCTTGCCACCACTCCCCTGTATCACTGCCATCACAAACGCTCAGGCATTAACATGCTGGCTACAGCCCTGAAACCCTATCGACATTTGGCCCCTGTGCAATACACTCACCAGAGTTTATTCACATTACTCCCATGCCCACAACTTAGATGTCCAAATAGACCACCTAGTTATTACACCAGATATAATCCCCCACTTTACACACCCCGACTACCTTGGCAGGACCCCTTTGGAGCATAATCTCCAACCTTATGCTTAAGCGGGTATTACGGCCTTCCTCCCATTTCAACATGGCACCTACAAGTGACAGCGCCAGAAGGTCCACCATTTAGGGCTTCCCTTACTGGTTGCAAATCGGAATATTTTAACATTAACACTTACACCGCCACCTTCTGGCTGGATGAGAGGGATGCCTTCAAGGTGAAGATCAGAGGACACTGCCTTGGCAATGCCCTGTACATGCGCACTGTCTGAACTGTGAGATCTTGCATGTAGACTGGACGTTGCTCTGATTCGAGAGACAAGCACAGGTCTCTGCTGTGGACAGAGAGTGACGAGGGCAGGCATGGCAGGAGCATGCCGTATTATTAGAGAGACTGCAATGCCTCAATTATGCAGCTCACACAGCTACAAACACACTCTGAGACTGACACTGCAGGAGTGCTGCTTGCATCGCTGATACACCAGGAGCAGCCGCAGCTGCCCATCTTATCCATCTGTGAAGGCCCTGGAGTCCGCATACACACATAAAGTGATATACACGCTACATTCACACGGCACTGCACTACACCCTTCAGCATTAGTTGTGACAGAGGAAGAGATTGAGTCCTTCTTGACAATGTGACCCTTCCGCGGCATTGCCTGAACAAATGGATTAACTTAACTGAGACATCGCTGTTTATGAGGTTCGGGAAGCAATTTGGGCACTTGCTCCTGACAAGGCGCCAGGCCCAGGGTGGCTACTGCTCGAATTCTCTAGGACTTACGCCACATTACTGGCCCCTAGACCTTGTTATGGTCTGGGGACATGCTTTATCTGCCTGATCAAGCTCCTTTGCACTGTCCTCTCTGCCAGGGTAAAAATGTTCCTCTTTATATCTGATCTGATGCAGATCCACAGAGTCACCAGGCAGGGATGCCCATTGTCTCCACTACTCTTCTCTCTAGCAATGGAGCCGTTGGCCCACATCCTCCGGGAACAAGGCCAACATTTGGGGATATCACTCAGTGATGGCCTTCACTCCATATTGCTCTTTACAGATGGCATGCTCCTATATCTCAAAGATATCCATGACGTACCGGCAACCATAGCACAGCCACTTAATAGGCTTGCAGAAGTATCCAGCCTCAGGGTTAACTTGGGTAAATCCTGCTTATTACCATTCACACCTGACCCTGCCCTTCAGAGCAATGGTGCATGGCAGCACATCACATTCTGTTATCTGGATATATGAATTTAATATACCCCAAGAAATCTCTCGGATGAAAATCTCGTCCGAGCGGTATCCTTCTTGTGAGCACAATATGTTCTTTTGGCAGACCCTGCCCATATCAGTGGTGGGCCAAATAGCCCTCTTAAAGATGGTAATGATGCCACACCTTCTGTACTACTTCAGAAACCTGATCCTATATGTTGCCAAACCCTTCTTCCACTCCCTTGAGTGACTAGGTCTTGCTTTACACTCCCAAATAAAAGAAATTCAGCGCCCCCCAGCAGAAGCACTCAGTAAAACAAGAAAGCCATGGACAGGGAGCTCCACACTCCGGAAATGAGGCACATCAAAAGACAATTTTCAGAATAAAGAGCGGGGTTTGATTAGTGCAACACTTTCTAACAGAAAGGCATCCTCCAGATGTCAAATGAAATAGGAAAACAACATGCAAATGTAATTATACTTGCATATATATGTGCGAGCAAATAATAATGAACAACTCACAAAATAATTAAATGCATGGGATAAAACACAAGCCGATAATTATGATAAAACACATGCAAATAGTAGACACTTATTAGGCAGGCAATAATGAAACATTCACAAGTGAAATGCAATGGATCAAAACCTATTCAGATAATAATAATGGAACATTCATAAGATAAATGCAAGAAAAAAGAACACAAGCAAATAATAATAGTGAAATACATGAAAATACTAAAAGAAAGTGCACATAGACCGAAAACACATATAAAGATAACTACATATATATCAATACATATATCTCAATCCAATGATCAGAGAAAATACCTCCCCGACTGCAATATCGTTTTCTTAGCCCTCACAATACTGGGGGGGGTGCATTGCAGTCCTGGAGTCAAGAGACTACTCAAGCCAGGAAATGCAACACTGGGCAGATGCTTCCACCTCTAATAAGAGAACCCGGTTTTCAAGACAAGAAACCCCAGTTTTATAATATTCCCAATATGTGAGAAGTTTTGAAAAGACACCCTCTATGTCAAGGAAACGTACTGGTGCTGGCCAGGTTCCTGCAAGCATTCCAAGGCAAAGGATTCCTCCAACATTCTCCTCATGCTCCCACACTACATGTTCCAGCCCCTAAATCTCAGTGAAACTTGAGAAAGTAGAAAACATCTCAAAGAGTATAAAAAAACTCCCAAAGAGGAAAACAATTCTGCATGCGAATTACACGTATAACGGTAAGTAACCTGGAGACTCCTTGTGGGTGCAGAACTCAAGCCAGACAGAGTCAGAATTCAAGATGGAGTCAAAGCAAACTAAAGTCAATAGTCAGATCTTCATTTCCTAATGTAATGCACATGTGTGTATCACTGCCTACAGCACTACACTCTGAGACAGAGAAGTACATTCCACACATTTCTCTCTCTCATTTCAAACGCACATCACACACATTCTATTCAAAGAAAGGTTGTTTTGCTCTGGTCTCAGGAGAAGATAAACAATCCTACTCTGAAGCTATAAGGAGACATGAAATGAAATCACAAGTCGAAATGCAGGTGCACAAAGAATGATGTCATACATTCAAGATAAAGTAAATTAAAACACATAGAGTCGATTAAAACACTGGTAGTCAAAGGTCATCACATGATCCCCATACATATGAGTGCATATAGCAATACAGACTAGCAGGTGACTGTATGCCATACTGCAGGGCGCAGGGTGGCCCTTGCTAAACTAAATCTCCCAAATGATCAGGGTGGTCTAAGTGTGCCGAATTGCGAGCACTACTACCTGACCTCCCAACTTCAATGGGTCACCCCATAGATGGCGGGTTGTTAATTGCAAGACACAGCAACTGCCTCTACCCCACGAAACATGCCCCGCAAATTGCACTTGTTTTACCCCCACTGCAGAGAGTCACTGCCTTAATTCCTCCAAGTGCAGGTCATATATCAATGCTTCAGAAGATGTCTCTTTCTCACCCGATCAGTAGTGCCTTATGCCCTGGTGTTTCCACTGCTTGGCATACTGCGCTGCAATGTAGTGACTTCCCCATGGGAGTTGGGTCACTGACACAATGCTGGGCTTTATAGCTTGGGAGACCTGTACCAAGATGGTGCACTCCTCTCCATGGAGCAACTAATTGCTGAAACTGGCCTCCCCCCAAGCCTGTTTTTACTGTACCCCTCCCTCATTCCGTTGCTGGGAACACAATGAGGTGATATACAGCAGGAACTAGACGTGCACCTATTAGTCCAACACCTGCATGTGAAGGGGGAAGGGTCGACACCTGACACTGTAGTTAGTCGGATCCTTGGGCATGCATGCTGCAGCACCACAAACCACCCTGCGGCAGCACTGGGACACCAAATTGGGATGCTCCTGCATGGATAAAGAATGGCAGAATATCCTTGCATACCCTGCTCTGATCTCAGTCAATGCTCGCTTTAGGTTCATGCAATATTACATGCTACACAGAGCTTACCTCACCCCACCACAAAATCAGCCGCTACTTTCATTGCAGAGATACTGTCTGCCCCTGCTGTCAAACACCTGACACCGACTTCCTTCTTATGTTCTGGGTGTGCCCATCACTCTCCCACCACTGGTTAGGAATTGCGAATCACTTAGCGCGCTGCGCGAGTCACTCCATGTTACACACCTGGGATGTATGCCTGCTGGGCTTGACATGACGAACCAAGAAAAGCAAAGCATTGGCACAATTTATAGACCTGGCTCACCTCCTTGCCAGAATCTAAAATTCACCCAGCTCTCTTGGTCTTTCCACCTGGGCACTCTTAACAAATGCATGGAAACAAGCTGAGAGTTTGGTCCTGTACCTTGTGGACACAAAGGGCCTCATTTATGAAAAGTGACGCATTGCTGCCTGAAAACAGCGATGCGTCACTTTCCACTGCGCTCTCCCTGCGACACTAACGATGCGTCATATTTACAGTATGATGCATCATGTCGCAAGGAGTTACAGATACGTCAGTATTTCTGCCATATCTGTAGGCGCAAAAGTGACGCATTGCTGGAGTGTGTCACAAAAGTGACGCAACTCCAGCAATGCGTACTTTCACATGGGCAAGTCCCATGTTGTTAGTGCCTGCGTCAGTCTTACGCCTGCCATGAGGCATTAATGAGGCAAAATAGATTTTGACGCATTAATGGTCAAGAAATGGCGCAGTGAAATCTTATAGATTTCACTGCGTCACTTCTATGACTCTTTCTTGCGTCAAAACGCCCCCCTTGCATACATTATACCTGGCACAGGTATAATGTGGCGCAGGGGTTTACAAAGTGACGCATCTACCTAGATGCGTCACTTTGTAAATATGGCGAAACAAGGCGCATTTTTTAAGCCACTGGTGTGTCACAAAAAGTGACACACCGATGGCGTAAAAGTGAATCACAGACTCATAAATGAGGCCTAAAGTACCTGGGGAAATACCGCATTTCAGCCAGCTGGGACGCTCTCTTGGTGGAGCTGCCAGCAATCCTAAGCAATGCTGATTCACCCCCCCCCCCCAAGAATGCCAGTAGCTGCCTCCCGCTCCCACTCAGCAACAACTGGCAGGCACACCACACAATGGGTACTACAGCTCACACCCTCACAACTACTGCTATACATGCTTTGGTGTCACATTGTTAGTTCTGGTTTACGAGGCAGGTGCGGCTAGTTCTACCGGCAGCTGTTGTTACAAAAGGTTTCCTCTCTTTATATATGGTGCAATTACATACTTTGCCTTTGCCTAGGCGTATTAAACTCGACATCACCGTTACTCACAGACATACATGTTCATGTACAAGCTTGATCTGGTACTGTTATTGACTCACCTCACTGTGATACAGTAACTTGCTTGATATGTTTCTGACTTGCAGTCAGAGTTATGAGATGTTAAACGTAAATGGGAAATGCACAATAAAAAGATTTTAATCAACAACTATATACATAATGAAATAAAAGTGACACAGTTGTGAACGCATCACAGAAGCGGACTTTGTAACTGCAATCAAAAGAGATGTTGACTAGAGACATTCAGTTTTCTGGTCCTTTTTGAAGTTTAACTCTCTTCCTGCCCTCAGACATGAAACAGTTAGGTGATGAGAAGCAAGCACCCAAGTGTATTTTTACTTTCTTGTTCTTCAGGCAACCCCATAGTGGCTCCATCATTTTATTTTATAGGAGAGTCCCAGTGCCAGACTTGGTGATATTCACCTCTACCACACTTTCAACAACCACACAGGAATACACCATGAGAAGCAGGCAGACTCTTCATTTATATCAGATTCTTCAATAGAAGGTTTGGTCCTGGCCAAGGTGTGTGAACATATCAATGGTTACAATGTTGATCATGGCTCTGCTGTCAAGGAGTCCCACTCTTCCACTTCCTGTATCTTCACTTAGCACTTTATCGTTGCATCAACCTATTTAGGAAGTGCAAACGGTGGGAATCGGTAAATTCGGCCGTTTGCGCTTCCTAAATTAGTTTTTGGGATGCATGAAACAATTTTCGAAAATCTGCATTTTTTTGCAATTCCTAAAAATGCGAATGCATTTAAGGAATCGCATTTGTGCGATTCCTTAAATGCAATGCATGAATTTGTAAAAAAATGCGAATTTTGAAATAGGAAGTGCAAATTAACACGAGGTTGACCCTCGTGGTAATTTGCGAAATTCTTTAAAAAAGCACAAAAATGCATTTTGGAAAGTGTCATGTTACACACACACATGTCCTTTGGACATGTGTGTGTGTGAACTTGCACTAAAACAAAAATTTCAAGGGTGCAGGGGGGGGTCCTTTGGACCCCCCTCAGCACCCTTGCAATGCATCAACAAAATGTCATTGGCAAAAAAAAAATTCGCAAAAAGGCATTGATTCCTATGGGCCTCTAAGCCCTTAGGAATCAATGTAATGCCATTCCTTAATTGCGATTCGCAATTAAGGAATCGCAATTTCCGAAAATTAAGAAATCCTAAAAACTTTTAGGATTTCTTGATGCATAGGATTTTGCAATTCCTAAATTGCGATTCCTTAATTTTCGCAATTTAGGAATTGCAAAATCCTACAATGATGCATGTGGCCGTTAGTGTTTTTATCTCATTTGGGTGTTGTCGTACATCAGCATCATGATGCTAGCTTTCATATTTAAGCTTTCTTCTGTCAGGGTATTTGGAAGGACGTACATCGAGTCATGAGGTTCTCATATATGTACAAGTTGCTTTGCATGTGCACTGGTCCACAGAGCAGCACACCTTTTGAATGTGATTTCTTTTTCCATGGCTGTAGCACCGGCCCTTCTTGCACATGCATCTTCCTCTTGGGATTCTTCCCTGAACCAATAGCCAAGTTGGGTCCAATCTTTAGTATGTTTCTTTTTCCAATTCTGTTGATCTGCGTGCACAACTGCTCACACCCACCATGTTCACACACTCCAGGGGTTCTGTCTTTACATTTTCACTCCAAAGCCTTCTTTTAAATTAATTGTTTGAGGCCTCAAGAGTTTCAGAGAGCCGTTGAGCTTAACATCACCTTAGAGAGTCTTGTGTCACTCCCTGAATATGAGCTGAGTATGGAGAAGCAACTGGCATGTATGATCCCCCTCAGACCCTTGCCCTGCCCGTGTACTTGCTGAGGTGGCCAGCATTGTTTGCAGCGATGTCACTCAGATTGTCAACCGTTCTCTCTCTCTAGCCGAGGTTCCTGGCAAATGGAAACAGGCAAAGCTCTTGCCGCTTTTGAAAAAACCAGGCCTCGATGCTACTGTCCCAGGCAACTATCGTCCCATTTCCCTCCTGCCTGCAATGGCAAAAATATGTGAGAAAGTGTTTTTTCGCCAATTGGAAAGGTTCGTTGAGACTTCAAATGCTCTGCACCCAGCCCAGTCGGGCTTTAGGGCGGCCTACAGTACGGAGACGGCGCTGGTCGAGATGTCGGAGTCTATACGTGAGTGTTTGGACGGGGGCGGCAGAGCGGTCCTGATTTTATTGGATCTCTCTGCCGCCTTCGACACCGTCCCTCACGCACTCCTTACTGCCAGGTTATCCACAATTGGCATTGGTGGCAATGTCCTAGCCTGGGTGTCCTCGTTTCTTTCTGGTAGGACACAACAGGTCTGGATGCCACCTTTTTCCTCTGAGCCTAAACCACTTCTCACTGGGGTACCACAGGGATCTACCCTTAGCCCCCTACTGTTCAATATATACATTACCCCCTTAGTTTACTTAGCAGAACAGTACGGGGCTAAAATTATCGGGTATGCTGACGATACACAGCTACTCTTTACCTGGCCAGACGACTATTTAGACACGACAGTGGTTCAGCTCTGCCTGTCCTCAGTCTTTCGCTGGTTAACCTCGGCCCAGCTAAAGTGTAATGAGGATAAATCAGAGGTCCTCTTTTATGGTTCCTTCCCTCTCAGTTTCAGGAATTCGCTGTGGCCCCCTAACATACCTTGTCCTAAGGTAATGGGTGGCCCTGCGAAAAATCTTGGAGTCTGGTTTGGGGAGGATCTAAGATTTGAGGATCATATAAAGAAAATTTCGGGGATCTGCTTTGCCACTTTGAGAATGCTCAGAATTTTTTTTCCACTGCTCTCCAGAGAGGCTAGGGAGACTGTTGCACGAGCACTTATTTTGGCAAGGTTGGATTATGCGAACGCTCTGTTTAGCGGCATTCCTGCCTATTTGGTCAAGCGGTTGTCGGTCATTCAGAATGCCGCCATCCGTCTCCTCTGTAACATCCCGAGATGGAAGAGCGTTCGGTCTCATATGTCTGGTCTGCACTGGCTCCCAGTACCGCAACGCATTCTTTTTAAATCTTCCGAGCCATGCATGACCAAGGTCCGGCTTATCTAAAGAAGAGATTTACTCTCTATGTCCCCACAAGAGCCCTTAGATCAGCCTTGCTGTTCAAAATGACCCTTCCCCGGTTTAGGCGGTCAGGCTGGGTGGCCAGTCTATTGCTGTAGTGGTGTCCCGTGCCTGGAACACTCTCCCCTTCCATTTGCGCTCCTGTCAATACGTTGCCCAGTTTAAGAAGAATCTTAAAACCCATTTGTTCAGAAATGTGACATAAGTTAAATCCCTGCTGCTATCCCCTTATTCTTTTTTTCCATCGCGCCAGGATACTCTCAAGTAATAGAGCGCACTATAAAACAATTTATACATACATACATATACATACATGATTTCAGACCTCACCACTTCCTTTGGTTATGCTCACAATGCACAGCAGGACAGCGTCAAATGAGTTTAGGGGTTAGTGAGTTCTTTACATATCTGCCTCAGGAGGAGCCTTTCATAATCTGTGTTCATCCGAGTGTTGAAAAGAGTGTGACTTGACCATCACAGTAAAATAATCCTTCGAAAGGGTATTTAGCAGTGTCAGAAAGCTTACTTGCACCTTTTCTCTAGCAAATGAAGCAGTGTTGAACTCTCTGCAGCATAATCGGTCACTTTCAATTCCTTCAAATAGTTTCTTAGCCATGCCACCAATAATTTTCACCACAGGCATTTGTTGCTGAAGTGATATGGGAGTAATAGATCTAATCCATTTGTTACTGGGTCCTACATGAACACAGAGCCTTCTTCATCTGATATTTTGTCTCAGCGCCAAAAAAAGTCACTGGAGGGCAGTGGTACCTGTGTAAGACACTACAGAATTATTTGGACACAGGGCAATCTATGTGTGTAATATTTATCTATATACATTCTACACAGTGGCGGTAACCACAGTGTAGTTATAGTTAGGACCCCGTTACCATAGGAAGAGCATTTTTGTGTTACTAATACGTTTGATACCATTTGACAAGGATTCACAAAATGTACCAAAAATGCTCATCCAGCTCCTTCTGTGAAAGTTTTCGGGTAATCCCTCAAATAGGAGCTGTTAGAACTGGGGGTCTCTAGTTGGCAGGGGTAGGTACCACTGTCTAAATAGGGACCCTTGCTTCTAGTCAGGGTAAGGAGGAAACCCTCTGAGATAACCCCTGCTCACCCCCTTGGTAGCTTGGCATGAGCAGTCAAGGCTTATCAAAGGCAATGTGTAAAGTATTTGTACCAGAACTCACAGTAACACAGTGAAAACACAACAAACTGACTCCACAATAGTTTGGAAAAATAAAGGTATTTAATCTAAACCAAACAAGACCAAAACGACAAATATCCAACATACACAGTTCAAGAATATGGTTGCAAAAGAGATCTTAATGTTCGTGACAAAATAATCCACAGTTGCGTGAAAAGTTCACAGTTGCGTCAGGTTTAGTCAACAGTACCTTTAGATGCGACAACGTTCCAAAACAGAAGCTGTTGTGGTGGAAAACAAGCGATGCGACACTCCTGAGACCTTGGGGAGGCGATGCGACAATTCCGCTGGATGTAGCGACGTGTTGTGATGACTCCGATCTGTATGGGGAGGGTTGTGATGACTTGTATGGATACCGGTGCGGACGTTCCGTAGTAAAAAAAGGCTCGCAAAGGCACAATGCGATGATTCTCGGAGGCTGCGATGATCTCCGGGGCGAGATGCGCGGTCAAGCGGCGATCTTCCTCTCGCAGCTCCTCGATGCGATGGCTCTGCGACATTTTTCGCAGCAACGTGATGCGGTCATCTCACCCAGTGGCGACAGGCTCTGCGACGATGTTCGCAGAAATGGGAATCTTGCCGCTAACGAAGGGTGTGACGTCTTCAGGCAGTGGCGACAGGCGCTGCGACGATCTCGGTCTTCGTAGCGGCGGGAATTTTCTCGCTCTGCCGGGTTTGCGACAACATTTGCAGAAAGGTCTATAAAAGCTTGATTTACAGCTTCCCAACACAGGTACAACTTCCAGAGGCACCACACCTGGGCCACGCACTCACGGAAGGACAGAACTCTCTCAGCAGAGCTCAGGGAAGCTGGGGGTAAAGTCCTTTTGTTCCTGGGACTTCAAAACAGGGAGCCAGCTCTTCTCAGGCCCTTGGAGATTCCTTCAAGCAAGGGGACACAGCACAAAGTAAAAGTCCTTCCCCTCTCCTTGGCAGCAAAGCAACAGCAGGTCAGTCCAGCAGAGCAACACCAGGACAGTCTTCCTTCTTCAGTTTCAGCTTTCTCCTTGGCAGAGGTTCCTTCTTGATTCCAGGATGATCTAATTTTCTGTAGTCAGGGGTCCTGTACTTATACCCCTAAAAGTCTTTGTTCCCTTTGTGCAGGGGAGCTCTGAGCCCGGTCTGAACCAGTTCTGGGTGTTCCTTGAGCACTTTGCTTTCCTGGCTTCTCCTTTCCTTTCAGAGAGAGGGGCAGGGTCGTCAGCAGCAGGAGGTGGAGCCAGCAATATGGAAGGCAGGCACAGCCCTATTCAGGCCCAAGTGCTATCCCCTCCCACCACTCAAGATGCAGATGCAGTCAATCAGCCTAGGGCTGACCCAGCCAGCCTCCTGGGGGCTCCCCAGCCCCTGTCACTCTCAAACCAGACAGTCAATTCACAAACAGGCCAAGACACACAGAAATGTTAGACAAGAGAATAGCAACTTTCTAAAAGTGCTGTTCTCAAACACAGGAGTTAAAAAACACCTTTCCTAATATGTGTTATTACATTCTGAGTTCAGGGATAGCAGACTTTTATGTCCTACCTTGCTCCTACGGAATGATATGCTGGTAGCCACTGTTGCCAGCATTCCCCATGATAGCCTATGGGCAAGGTAGCCTTACAATAGTGAAAAACGAAAATGGCTGCCATTCACTACCAGAGCAATCACCTGCACTAGTACATGCTCTACCTTTCACATACACTGTACCCTGTCCAGGGGGGTACATTGGGCCTTCCATAGGGGTGACCAATGTGCACAGAAAGGGAAGGGTTAGACCTGGTCAGTAGGGACACTGACCAGGGGGACAAGGCAGTTCACAGACTGCACACAGGCACTGCGGTGGCAGGCCTGAGACACCATTTTAGGGCTACTCATGTGGGTGGCAAAATCAGTGATGCAGGCCCACTAGTAGCATTTGTATCACCTGCCCTGGCACACTCAGTGCTCTTTACTAGGGACTTCTTGGTGAGACAAATATGCCAATCATGGATAACCAATTACAATCACAATTTACACAGGGAGCACTTGCACTATGACACTGATCAGCAGTGGCAGAGTGCCCAAAGCATCTAAACCAGCAAAAACGAAATCCAGCACAGCATCAAAAATACAGGAGGTAGAGGCAAAAAGATAGGGGGAAACCACGCCAAGGATGCTAGGTCTAACAGGATCCAAGAAAAAAAGCGGGCCCACAACGCAATTTCTCCATGCAATTTACTTAGGGATTTTTTAACAACGCTACAGCCCCAACGGCTTAATGGAATTATATCAAACTTGGTTGAAAGCTAGATCTGTACGCAGAGAGTGTGCTTTTTGTTATTTGATGTAAATCTGTTTAGTCGTTTTTGAGAAATCTAGGTTCAAAATGTATGTAGAAATAAATGGTTTGGTTTGTTGGACTCTCGTGAGAGTCCTGCGGGCATGCAACTTCAAAAATTAGAGCAATCTGATTGGCTGAGGGTTTTATTTTCTAGTTGGCTGTCTCACTCACATGGCCTTTATTACAGGACATGGGGACTCGGTCCTCTTGTCCTGAATATTAAAAAAAGTATAAGGGGGTAGGGTAGGGGGTAGGGTAGGGGTCCCTAACTCCCTGGGCCAAATTTGGCCATGTTCCAAACCCACAAGACTCCAGCAGGAGCCAGTGTGAACCCTCCACGAGAGTCCCGCAAGATTGAAACACTATTTTTAAAAAAGAAAAGAGGGAGTGGGAGTGGATGTTTGTGGTGGGTTGGCCGCATACGGATGGCTGGTTCTGTTATTAACACACACCGTGCACAGTCAAAGACCTGCAAGGTAGGGGAATGTCTCCCTTCGTGGGATTGGGGCCAGGGCCTGGCTAAGTTTAAGTTTTGCACTGCCTGAAGGTGTGCGCAACAGTTTGTTGGCTGCTCATGGTGGATTAGGCACAGGAAGGAAGTTGCTATAGTTACCAATTGTAATAAAATATTACTTTACGTTTAAAAAAGACCTAGAAATTTACTGGCATAAAACAAGGTTAATGTGAGGCTATATTTAGGAATTGATAATAATCTCTACTTTCCATAAAAAAACCCATAGAAGTTCATCTAAAAAAAAAACACAGGTTAAAAGGACGTTATAGGTAGGTGAAAATGCTATTTAAAATATACCGTTTTAATCAAACAAAACAACTGAAATGAACTTGTTATAGCTATCTCAAGTAACTGTAATTTATGCCAAAATTATAACTATAACTCACACTCTTATCATGCACTGTTAACTACCTCCCAATTTACATCAATCATGACATACTCTATGACATTATTGATAACATTACTGCAACTCTGAAATGATATCATTGATGATAACACTGTGCATGGCGATGGCAATAGTTTTGGTTACTTTAGGGCGCAAGTTATTGTTACTTGAGTTTACTGTAGCTGGTGAATTTTTTACACTGCACTGATAGCCCCAATGTAGTTAAAGTTAATCCTGACTTTCCATAGGAAAGGTATTTTTAGCTTTCTTAATATCCTTAGCACTGTTGAATGAATCTGCTCAAATATTACCAAAAGAAAGTTCATCTACATTGGCTCCTTCATGGGGTGTTTTGTGCTAATCTGTCAAAAAGTGGGGTCTCAAGTGAGTAATTTCACATTTTGATTTCTATAGGAAAGTCTGCTCCCTAATATAGAAACAATTGCTGAATCGAATTAACCCTTTCCATGCAGGGGTAATTCCCCCGCTGTGGGGGGCGGGGGGGGGTGCGCGCTCGTGTGCTCATGACGAGCTGAGCTCGTCATGAGCAGACCCGCTCCCGTGGAATGCTCAGCACAGCAGGGGAATTATCCCCACATGCGAGCGTTCCACGGCTCATGACGAGCTGAGCTCGTCATGAGCACCGGAGCGCCGTGCCTCATGACGAGCTCAGCTCGTCATGAGCATCGATGGGGTTAAAGAAAGTTGAGCAAAATGTCGAACTTTACTCAGAAAGTGTGCAATATCATGAATCTGTTCAGCATTTAAAAAATCTGCACTAGTGGGTATTGAGAGGTTAAAAATGTTAGATATCTCGTTCCATTCCATGGTATCGCTGCAGTTCCAAAAATTAAAATACTAATTTCTGATTGGCCAGTACTCTGGATACAGAGAAGAATCTATTGTACTGAAACAATCAGACTGGCTGTCTCCAACATTAGAGAAATGTTTACCCTTTCTGAGGGAAACAGATCAAATAAGGTGACTAGGTGGGCATAAAGGGACCCTCCTTGAGGTAAAGGTTACGCTGGCCCAACCTGTAGGCTATCTGCCATAGGGGAGTGGGTTGATTGTTGACAGAATGATGAATGCAGGTTATCTGCAGGTCACCAACAGCCAGGCCCCTTGCCCAACCCCCTGCAATGCTTGTTCAAAGGCAGCACGAAGTGGGGAGTTGGCTACCCATTGGGGGTTGGGCACCTGTTGCCCATGGGTTTGTGCTTAGCTACTGACGGGGGACAGGCCCCACAGCCATAGCTCTGTGGTGTATGCTCAACATCTGTGCACAGTGAAGGTTGGCTGCTCAGGGGGGCTGAATGCAGAGCATAACTAGAGGCAGGACCACCAGCCAACCCCCTGATGCACATGGCCAAAGGCCATGTGCAAATGAAGGTCTGGCTGTCCACAATGAGGTTGAGTGCAGGTCACCCCGGGTGTTTGGTGCAGGGCCTGGCTTGAGCCCAGGCTCTTCTGCCAATACCCAGCCATTCACGACATGTGGTTGACAGTCCATGGGGGCTGGGTGAAGAGCCCAGTCAGGTAAGCACACTTTGGCCCCAGGACCACGTGTGAGGGGGGTTAATCTTAATTTAGTCTTGGTACTTCAGATCCCAAATAGGAACCACTCATCCAAAAGTACATTTAAGAAAGAGAGAAGCATGTATTCTTAGGGGGCTAGCTACCCCTAGCAGGAGGGCACAGGATCTGCAGCCAATGCCGGCCGTGCATGGTCTTCGACTGTGTGCAGCATGTATAGGATGCCTGCAGATGGTAGGGTGCAGATAGACCCTGTGTCTTACAAACCCTGTTGCACATTGCCATGTCTACCAGAGTGTGGTCACCTGAGGAGGGCTGAGTACAGTACTGAGCCTCTGGCCAGACTCTGCAGCCAACACCTATGGAAGGTTGGGTACACAGATCTTTTTAATGTAGTGTATGATAATAAAACACAAAAATTAATTTAAAACTAAAGTGAAGTTATGGTTGTCTTCGGAATGTCCAAAACAAACCAGAAGTTCACCTAAAACACAGTTAAAATGCAGTTATGGTTTCAGATTAAAACTGAATGCCAGTAAAAAAACAACACCTAAAAGGAAAATGTATTTAAATTACAGCACATACTTAAATCAATAAATGATACTACATTCATAGTCATCCATTTTTAAGTGGTAAGTGTAATATGAAATCCAATTTTTAGTATGTAACATTTTTATAATTTTGGTATTTTATCTATCACATTCAGGTTGAGGACATGAGTTGTTGTTGTGTAAGTTATAGATTGTGGTCCTATCTTGCACTTTTTGGACCATGTCCCAAAAAGTGCAAGGAACATTAGGAACACTAATATGACTTTCATCATGGCATTCACGGGGAGTCAGAGAAAGATGTGTCCTTTATTTGAGAAGTGCTAAAACAAATTGTCACACAACTTCCATAATAGCTGTATTATGTGCAACCTGCTGTTGGGTGTTCTTGAAAAAAGATCTTAATATGAGAACATTTTGGCTGGTGGGAGATCTATCAATGTGAGGGAGTAAGCCAAATAATTTGTTTTTAGATCAATAAGCTTTTACCAGACCTCCATAACCATGTCTGTTATGTGAGCTGAGGAAAATAAAAAGGTGATTTGTGGACTGTTTTTACTGATCTCTGCCCTGGTTATTACTCTGGGGCACATTTCAGTCTTGTGACCTGGTGTGACAGTTCAGGTTGGACTATTCCTATTATAACGCCAATACTGAATTGCACATTGATGGGCTCTATCTAGAGTGTCAAACTGGGGAAAAACAAATGGTCTGATGTGCTGCCTTAGCAATTGCCAGAGGCTCGGACAAATTCTAGCATTCCCTCTATCACTTTGTTATTTGTTGCAGTAGGTTGGCCAAAGTGCAACAGGTGTGCCCAGATGTGGGTTCCATTCTCACTATGCTACAAGACTCAAGCTTTACTTCACTGACTAAGCCTAAGTATGGCACATGTGGTCTTGGTTGCTTGTGTTCCTTGTCTGGGAGAACTGGCCTGCCAGTTTTGGCTGGTCTCGACTGTTCCTATTGGAGCAAGACCAGGCTGAATTACACATGACTGATCTCTTTCTAAAGTTACATAGTGGTTAAACCCAAGCGATTGCCAGTGAATAAGGTTTTTTAAATTCTTCATTTGAACCCCTTATTGCTTGATCTAGTAGATACTCTAAGAGCAAAAGGTATTCCGAGACAAGGGTCTCATGCTCACTGCACCGCAGGATGCAAGTTTTACCTTACTGACAGACCCAAAGTAGACCAAAACCAGTCTGAGGTTGCTTTTGTTCCTGTCTATAGGGGGATTGACATCACAGTTGAGACTGGGCGTTTCCTGTTGGTGCACAGCAGCAACCGATTTGCATATAGATGGTCTTTATCTAAGGAATGTATGTAGCATGTCAAAATGAGGAAACCTTGTCTAGTCTGAGCTGAAACCATATCATACATGTAAGGGAGACTGAGAATAGTACTCATTAAGAAAACTTTTAAGAGATCTTTGGATCATGTAAGAAGAAAAACAATCAATATTGATTACACATCTCTCTTGAATGTTAAGTCCAGGTTTGCAGAATTTAACGTATTTGGCTGGCTTATAATTTGGATAAAGTCTTCTCAGTTCAAAAAAAGGCTTTAGTTGGTGGGTCAGCTTTTGTGTCAATCTCGATAGTGAAGTTTTCGAACACCATAAGCCTGTTGGTGCCCAAGACAGTCACTACCATATACGCTTTCAAAGGTTTTACCTGTGACAGCATCATTTTAATATCCCTCAAACTCTGGGATCAACAACAACATTTAGGTGAATTGCAGTGCTAGATGCTAAGGACCTTGAGTGAAAGCTGCAGTCTTGGGGAACAGGTTCACTAATCTAGGTATAGAAAATATATAGGGTAGCAAGGAACTGTCTGCTGGAGAAAGATAGAGGATACGATGGAATGGGAAACAACATACGGAGATTATCACATACACACACACACAAGTATAAATACCCATACACACGTGTACACATACGCACAGACACACATATGTCTTTTGCCTGTCCCCTATTATTACCCAATGACCAGGGGTGTTCACAGAGGCTTTGCACCTCCTTCCTGTTGATGCTATCCTGTCCTCAGCCTTGAAAAGTGCTGCGAAGCTGTGTATAAACCCCGTTGACTGCCTTCTGCTTGACTTGCTCAAACAGTGGAATTGAGTTGTGGTCCTTTAGTTGTTGGGCAGCTTTAGGTACTTTTTGTGGCAAATAGCAGACCAGGTCCTGATGTCATGTTTCAAATAGTGAACATGACACTGGGACAGCTGTCAGCTTTCTCCAGTCTTTTCCTGCAGAAGTATCAGAATGGGTATGTGCACCACTGTGTACCTGGAGGACCTGGAAAACATGCTGATGGGAGTTACTGCCTAGGGCTTGTGATGTTCATTACTGTCAGGGACCTTAGACAGTCATTATTTCTGGGACCAAACATGCTTGTTGCTGCTTGGGGTCTTTGATGTTCTTTAAGGCCTGTGGCTTTTGAGTGTCATTACTGCTCATGCTATTAATGTTTGGAGCCATTCTTATTCCTTACTGCTCAGTAGTGCCCGAGACCATTGAGGCTTGTTTCTGCTTGAGGCCATTGATGATCTGTACTGTTTGTGGCCACTGAAGCTCTTTGCTTTGGTTTTCATTACTGCTTGTGGCAATTGATGCCCATTCCTGCCTTGTGCCTTTTATGCTAATTACGATTAGGGCCATTGAGGCTTATTAGTAGCTGGAGCCATTGATGATACTCACTGCCTAGAGTCACAAAGGCTATTTCTTGATTGGACCTATGCAAGTTGAGTACTGCCTGGGTTCAACTGCGGGATATTACTGCCGGGCATGTTGACGTTCTTTGCTGCCTCAGTCCATAAAGCTTCATTATTGGCTGAGCACACTGATGCTGAGTATTGCCTTCAGCCTTGTATCTGGGACCAGCATATATGCTTGCTAATGCCTAAGGTCATTGATGTTCATGACTGCCTGCGACCATTGATGTTCATAATTGTTTGGGCAATATTGATGATTGTTAATGGCTATCACCAGTAATGCTGATAATGGCTTTCGGTCATTGATGCTCATTGCTGTCTGTGGCCACCGAGGCACATTACTGTTTGTTGCTATTGGGGCCCATTACTGCCTGGATCTATTGAAGCTTAATACTGCATTGGATCATAAATACTCATTAATGGCTGTACTTATTTATGTTCAATACTGTGAGAGCTTGGATTATTAATATAGCCTTATAGCCCGCCGTAGAGGGCTATACTGGCTATTAAAGGCCCCGAGCCGAAGGCGAGGGCCTTTAACAAGGGGGAGGGACTTTAATAGTGGTATAGCCCATCTATGAAGGGCTATAAGGCTATTAGAACATTCTGTCACTAGAGGACAGAATGTTCTAACAAAAAAACAAAGCCTTTTGGAAGCTTGAGGGGATTGGAATCCCCTCAGGCTCCCTGAAGCCTTTGTTCACAGCCAGAGCTGTGAACAAAGAAACATTGGAATGTTGGAGCTCCAGGCTTATACCAGCCATTATAAGCCCAGAGCACTCCATTGTTTTCAATGGAGCTCCCAACATTCCAATGTTCTAATTTGGGATATGGTATTCAGAATTGTAGAGCACACTTTCACCCTAGAGGGTATCCTGGCGGTGGGCTTGTGTGAGTCTAGATACACTTAGGGACTAGTGGGACTCATCAAAAATCCAAGTTGCAGCTTCTTACAAAATTCAAGAAGTGAAGAGAAGGCTCTTATCTGTAGTTCCAGGTCATTCCATGCTTTAGGAGCCTTGTAGTAGAAGCTCAAATGCCAGATTTAGTTTTCTGTATGTGAAGGATATTTGCAAGTAGAAGTCCAGAGGGGCAGTGGTGTCTGGAAGGTTTATGAAATCTGGTGCATTTGTTGAGGTATGCTTGGCCAGTGTTATGTAGTGCCTTAAAAGTGTGGGTGGGAGTTTTAATTGTGCTTGTTTGTGAATTGGGAGCCAGTGGACCTCCTTCATATGTGGTGGGATGTGAGTGTGGCATGGCAGCTTCAGAGTGATTCTGACCACTGAGTTCTAAACGGTCTGCAGTCTTCTGGTGTCTTCTTTGTTGATCCTGGTGTAGCGGGTGTTCCAATAATCCAGCTTTCTTGTGAAGCAAGGCATGCATGATGGTTTTCTGGTACTTGTTGGGAGCCATTTGAAAATCTTCTTCAACATCTTCAGGGTATGTAAGTATGAAACAATGATGGCATTAACGTGGGGGTTATGTTGAGTTTGTTATCAATGATGATCCTGAGGTTCTTGGCAATTGGTGATGGTGGTGGTTGTATGTCTTAACTCTGTTGGCCATCAGGTGGAGTCCCTCTGTGATGTGCTCTACCCAAAGTAAATGATTTCGGTTGTGTCAGTGTTCAGCTTTAGACAGTTGGTTTTCATCCAGTGGGCAATTTCAATCATGCAGGCATTGAACTTGATGCGGATGCTCGATGTCTTTTCCGTGAGGGAGAGAATGAGTTGCGTGTGGGAGAGGATATAATGGTAGGGGATGATGTAGGCTAGAGGGACCATGCATACGTCGAAGAGGGACAGGCTCAGGGAGTATCATTGTGGAGCTCAGCAGATGAGGTTGCGGCTCTCCGAGGTCTACGGTACCAGGCTGATTGACTGCTCCCTTCCAGTCAAGAAGGAGTAGATCCATCGGAGTGCATGTCCCTGGATTCTGATGTTGTGTAGGCATTGGATGAGGATGGGGTGGAAAACTGTGTCAAATGCTGTGGAGAGGTCCTGGAGAATGAGGCCCGACTTGTCTCCTCCATTCTGAGTCATGCAGATGTCATCTGTGGTGACAATAAGGCAGCTCATTAAACAGCTCGATTGAGAAAACCTTGTGCTTAATTTCTGATAACTAAGGCGCAAATCAGCAGGCTGTTCTCCAGAGAAATGGGTTTTAGGTATTAAGCAGCCGCACAACAATATAAAAGTCAAGAAACAGCACAAGAAGATTCCCCACATTTTTTTGTATAAAATAAGAAAAAGAAAATGTTATACAATGAGAGCAAAATGGTCAAACACCTAGCCCTCCAGTGGTCTAAAAATTATTAAGTAGAATATTTAGAGTTTTTGGGATGCAGAACAGCGATATAAAATGTATACATGTACTGTCAACTCTACTAAGACTGCATACAAATTTGCAAAACTCTAGAAAAACCTCGTTCTGGTCACTCCAACATCTCTCATCTCTCAGACTTCCAAGGAAGGACCATGGTATCCGTTTTCACTCCAATAAGAGTTCCAGCAAGGGCCATACACTTCAACCCCAGCTGGTCTCAGTAAAGTTCATCAGCTTTTTCTGTTTCTGAGGCTAACAGGAGGCCATCCAACTTACACTTGAAAAGTACGTGAATATATGTGGAGAGTAGGTCAAACCTCAATTCAATTCACAGGCATATCCAGAACTTCCTTCTTCTCTTTATTCACCAAGTAAAGTAATGTTGGAAGCTACTTTATAATGCACATTAGCTGTGAGCATGGTTTGAGAGCTGAAGATGGCAGTTGTGTGAGCCTGCTGCTCCATGTCAGCCCAGCAATTATCCTGAGACATCCACACACCAGGGCCAACACAGACTAGCTCCTGTTGTGACGGCAGACCCGGGCCCCCCTCGGTGTGTTTTTAGGAGTTGAATCCTCCTGTTATTAGGCAACCCCCCTTGGTGTGTTTTCAGGAGCTGAAGACTGCTGTCTTAGGCAACTGAGGCAGTTTGTGCCGAGAAGACTTGCTGTCCCAGTCTCTACATAATGGTGCGTGAAGCCTGAAGCAGACTATCGCCACTGAGGAAAGCTCAATCCTCTGATGGCAGGATGCAGCCCCTGAGAATCAGCGTCTCCTGGTGAGTGACCTGTGCCTCCCCTGGTGGCCTCATGGGTGAGAAGAGACACTTGAGCTCCTATGATTGCGGCGGTGAGGCACCCTGCCTGCTGCTACATAGGTGTGTTGCAGTAGCAGGCCTCGGAGCTCGTGGCAGGACTTGGAATTGGTCCGGACGACTGGTGGCAGGAGCGACCCCTGAATTATACAGCTCCCGGCCTCTGCCGATAACAGACACTTCCACATGTGACTAGGAGCCTGAACCAACAAGGCTGCACACACCCAGAATGGTGTGTACCAGCCAGGGGCCCTGTTGACTGCTGACTGCCGGCCCTAGATCAGCGACCATGGCTTGATACGGCGGACACCTGGGGGTGCTGCAATATGTAACTCTGAAGCAGTATGGCAGAGAGGAGGGACCCCCTTATGGACAGCCATGTGGAGCCTAGGTCGGCACGTGACCATTGTTAAGGGAGAGAGTCCCCGATTGTGGACGGCTAAGATGTGGTATGGGGGTCCTCAGGGCCCAGGTCGGGTCCGGTGTGGGTACTTGCCTGGAGACGTTACTGTTGCACCTGTGCCTGATTCCCCCACTTCTCCCCCCTCCTGTGGGGGCTGGGGGGGTTTGCGAGGTGCTGTCAGGCTTGACTGCTGTTGGTTGGGACCTGTGTCCCCTTGAAACAGAATGAACTGGCACAAGGGACGGACTGTCCATGCTTGCTCCCCCTTGTGAGACACTGAATCATATGCCCATGAGTTTTAGCAGACTGTTGTGTCCCCTGGTGCCGGTGAGAGAGAAAAGGACCACATGACTCCAGCTCCCCCCCATTAAGATTAGAAATTTGGTGGCCCCCAGACTCTTGTGGTTTGAACTGTCACGGTGTGCCCCATTAGGGAGGGGTGCAGACTTGGCCGAGGGAAGTACTTGCCCAGCCTAGTGAGAGGTAGTCATTTCAGCACCCACCACAAGATTTCCTTAATCTGTCCAGTATGGAAGACTTGTAAGAGTGTCAGGATTTCTGGGGCAGAACGAGAGGCTGATGTACACTGAATACTGACCAAAACCGGCTGCTGGTGCACAATCGAGGGCCCTATTTCCCTTGCCATAAGCTGGCAATGTCTGGGGGAGGAGCCCTGGTGTAGCCCTATATCACTGGTGAGCCTATTGGGGAGCATGCTATCTGACTGACTTTTAGTGTTACGACAGAGACCTTTGGCCCCAGAGTTGACCTCTGTTTTCTGGACCAGATCGCTCCTCACATCTCCAGGTTTGGACTCTCTGAGCCTGACATAGTGTGAGGCCACACTTTTGTGACAGAGCAACACACACCACTGGCATGGAAACTAAAGACCAAACCAACGTGAACATTGCCTGATGTAGGAGAGCCCACCCCCTGTTGAGGAGATTGAGAACCCTCTGATGCCTCTCTACATGTACATCTCAACAAAGTTATTGCTGTGATAACAGAAACCAAGGTCACTCTTGAGCAGCACATTAGTTGTGTGTTGGTGGACTTGGGCCTTTAACAAGCAGAGCATCGTAAAATGTCTAATATCGTTAAGGAGGTGGAAACCTCAGTGGGGTAATTACAGCCAGTGCACAAATCACTGACTCACAGGGTGAGGACCTTATGGAGAGAGTGCACATCCTGGAACGACAAGCCAAAAATGAGGAAAGGCGAAACTGTCGCAACAACATCAAAGTTGTGGGTCAACCTGAGGGGACGGAAGGGAGTGACATGGTGTCTTAATTATAATAGTGGCTTAATACGGAGGTAACACCAAACCACCTTACCTCTGTCTTTGCTTTGGAACGAGCCCACAAAGTACCGGGCCGCCCGCTGACACCCAATCACACACCCTATAGTGCCCCACTATAAAGATAGAGACACTATTCTTGAGAGAGTGAAGGCTCTTTTACAGTAAACAACAGGAAAGTGTTGGTGTGCCCAGATTTCACATCATCTGTCCAGGCACCGTGAGCCTCATTCCTAGAAGTAAAAAAAAGGCCATCTGGGACGAAGGACTGCAATATTCCCTGATGTTCCCTGCCAAGCTTAGGATCATCTTAAAGGGCACTACCCACTTTTGCAAAGATCTCGTACCGGATGGGAATGGCTAGAGACCTATAGAGCTGAGTCAGCACTCCCTAAGGCCCGGCCCAAGACAGGACCATCTAGACAGAGACGCAGGAAACTAACACAAGGTGTCTCCCATGGCAAGTCCTTCAAGAAGCCATACCCCTCCCAGAAAGAGCAAGAACAGGCGGCGGCTCTGATTCCAGTGGCCAAGATAGCACTAACTCAAAAGAATGATGCTGAAACTGGCACCCCTTCGGAATATAGGTCAATGGCCTCAGAAGCAGACACCTCTCTGCTTAATGAGGGGCATTTACCTAGAGTGACCCAACAATCCGCTGAAGACTTGATCTGAAGGGCTGGTATTGGTGGTTCACTGCCCTGTGGTTCTGCCTTTTGGACTACAGGCCTGTGCAAGGGGGGAGGGGGGCAATTGCCTCTTAAACCTTTTTTAAAAGAATTGAGATTTAGGCATGCTTGTGTAGCCCTATTGTATCTGTAACTCTTGCCTAATGTGCGTACATGTTACAAACTTCTTGAGAGCAGTACTAAGATCAAGAAACTCTAGAAATGATTGAGGGATATAAGGATATGGCGACTTTGTACAGTTGACGGCATATTGTTTTTAAATGAAATTGTTATTGTATTTTTATCTTTGTATCTTTTATGGCTGTGATTGCTGCTGAATAAAGATTATTATTATTATTATTAGGTGTTATATATTTTTTTTTTAAAAATTTGAGTAGCTGATGAACAGCATTTTTATGTTTACTATAATAGCGTTGTAATGGTATGCGTTGTAATTGTATGCGTTGTAATGGTATGCATTATAATGGTACTTATAATGTTAGTCTATGGGACTGCGTTGTAATGATATCTGTTGTAAAATAGTGCGTTGTAGTGGTGTTTGCGTTGTAATGCCCGCGTTGTAAAAGCATGTGTTGTAATGGTATGCATTGTAACATCATACAGCCTCTCGAAATATATCTATTTATCCCTATGACAAATATCAGTCTCATATACAGATGATTGTCATTTGCAGTGAACATTAAAAAGAGGCTATTAAGATGACATGAACGAACATCATGAGGTAATTCCACGTAAATAGGACTTATGATAGCACTATTTCATTGTGATGGGACAATAGAGACAGACAGGAGGTTAAATGCAGCAATGCCTGACCAAACAGCAAGGGTGTGTCAAAAGGACTGTGGGAGCCATGTTATGGACTGTAGGCTTGTCTCCTTAAAATGTACTGGTACTGAGCTTGTAACAAAATGCTATGAAATGCTGGCAAAACCAGACAATACAACTTTTACACAGTCTACAAGAGATTCAAATGTGGTTAGCATCAACATGAAATGTGTGGTCTGCGTACTCTTTGCGGAATATAATACACAATTTCATATTTTTCGTAGCCTATCCCCTAGCTTCTGGTCTTTCACTTACAACTGGTTCATCAAGGCAATGTAGACCCACATCCTGGAAGCAGTGCAACAGTGGAGTTAACTGGCACTCTACTTGCTTTTCTGGTAGATGAATCTCCCCATCATAGCCAGGCACATGAGGTGTGAACAGAGGTGGATGTCTTTCCAACACTTGTAGTTGTACTTGCAATGTTATTTGTACATCCTTCTTCCCACACTGCCATTCGTCAGTTAGGAAAGAGGGGAAGACACACCTCTTTAAGAGTAAATAGTCCATCTCCATTCTCAGAACCCAGGATCCCCACATGGATTCGCTCTCCTACTGCCTTTCTGTCTTCAACCCTGTGCAGTGCTTCGCTGTGTGGTGGATCACTGTATTGAATGACATATATCACATGACAGTAATATTGTATCTACTACCTCTACCTTTATTACAATTTAAGTATATTTTTATACACATCGGATAAATCGACCTCGCTCTGGCCTCGTTCCCAAGCATCTACAATAACAGAATTGGAGGTAAGTCCTTCTCCTACCTTACAGTCAAGGCCTGGAACGACCTCCCTCTCCACCTCCTGCAAGCCCCCACAATTCTCCAGTTCAGGAGGGACCTCAAGACCTGGCTTTTTCGATGACCCTAGCACTCAACGGACCTGCCCCCCAGCGCCTTCAGACCCTCATGGGTAAGTAACTGCACTTTACTAACCCCTGATTGATTGACTTATACTTACTCCCTAAAGTTTTAGGTGATATACAACTCTCAGCTGCCTTTGGGCTAGATTTGTGTCCAACAAATACTACATACATACTACATGCATACATATGTACACCCCTTCTTCCCGAGTGCGTGGATGGTGGCCCACCAGACCATATGCTTGGTGTGACAACCAAGCTAGTTACCTCCTCACAGACTGTCAAGTCAGCTTACCCGTTCATTGTCGTTCATTGAACCTCTTGGTTCTTTACACTCTCACCGCACCTTGTGTTATGACTCCTTCATGCTGTTCTCAGTAACCATATGCAAAGAAGGCACGACTTAGCAGCTGCCAGGGCCAGACTGGCTGTATCGGGCATTGGTCGTTTTACCGGGAGGCTGGAAGGGTGGGGTCGAGTTTTTCAGCAGTGCAGGCCCTTTTTTTGTTACTGGGGGCTGGTTTTGCAGCGGTGCTGCAACATCAGGCCCCAGTGACAAAAAAAGTAATGCCTCACACTTGCACCCCCGCTGCCTCTCCCCTCGGGAGGAAAATAGCATGTTACAATGCATGCTATAACATCGCACACTATTACAACGCAGTTGTTACAACGACCAAGTTGTAAGAACGCAATGCATTTACATCACAAGTCATTACAACAACTTGCACTAGGGGGCGCGTTGGACTTAGGAATAGTATTAATTACTATTCCTACTCAGTTTGCGCAACAGTAGGGCAGGTGATGGAATGTATTTCCAATACCTGAGCGCCCCCTAGTGCAAGTTGTTGTTATGACTTGCGATGTAATTGCATGGTGTACTAACAACGCGGTCGTTGTAACAACCAGGTTGTAATGGTAGTGCGAAGCAATGACAGCACTGTAAATGCTGTTTACCCCTCTGGAGGGGCAGGTTGGGCTGGTCCGACAAAATTGCCAGGGCTGCTCTGGGTTCCCAACCGGCCCTGGCAGCTGCTCTTTTTACCACCTGGATCCCAGTTAATGGAATTCATGGAACTCAGTCCCTATGAATATGTGGAACCTGAACAACCTCACAGCCTTTAGACTTCCACTGGAAAGTTTTCTGTTTCACTATATTTCCGTTTTTATCTACCCCCTATGCTTTCTGTTTTAGCTCTCTACTTCTAGGAAATCCCCGCGTGTCAATTGTACTTTACAAAAAAATGAAATAAAATTATCCAACTAGCTCTTTCATCTCATTTTTTTTAACATTACTTATGGTTTCATGAATTGTTGACAATGCCAATGAAAAAATGACTAAAGAGGAGGGAATTCTTAACATAGAACTGCTGTGTGCAACGGGAGAAAAATGCAATGGTGAATGGTATGGACACTGATGATTCAAGCAATGATTAATGAAGTAAGGATATTCACAAAGTGCTTAGATATGTATGGGAACTTATGGATGTGAGAGAAGATCCACAATTAAAAGCGAGATCCTAGGGGGCAACATTTCAAAGAAGCCATGCAATGCAGCGAAGCAGTCAAAAATGCTGTGCTGCTTTGCGTGACACAGAGTGAGCAGGAGAGTGCCTTATCTGCAGAGATATGGTTTTCTCCTACCCTCTCCTTAGCACAGATTTCAGCTACCATGCACCAGGTACACACCGGTGCATGCCTCAGTCTAGCATAGGTTTTGTACAGGAAGGGTACCCTTCTTGTACAAAATACTATGCCTAGACAAGTTCAAACACGTTTCCCACTTTGTATGTGTGCTGCACAGTGCAGCACACATGCAAAGCTGGAAAAGAAAGGAGAAATTAAAACATTTCTCCTCTTAACACCTCCTTTCACATGGCATTAACTTTTGCCGCTAAATCCTGTCTACAATTGTTTGCAGATAGGCTTTTGCACCAAACGGCATTGGTGGTTGCGTGGAAATGCCCATGTACCACTCATGTAATGCCCCCTTGGTGCTAAGTAGCGCAAAGCAATGCTTAACGCTGCTTTGTGTTACTTGTATGGGCAGATTTTCAAAGAAGTCATGCAACGCAGTGCAGCAGCCAAAAATGGTGCACTGTGCTGCGTTGCATGACAGGGAGGGAGCAGGAGAGCGCCATATGCACTGTGATATCGCTCTCTCCTCCCCTCTACCTAGCGTGGATGCTGATTTCAGCTGCTGTGCGCCAGGCACACACCTATGGGCAATAGCGCTAAGGTGAGTGCCTGAGTCTAGCATAGTGTTTGTGCAGGAAGGATACCCTGCCTGTACAAAACACTATGCCTAGACAAGTTCAAATTCTTCCCCACGTTGTATGTGTGATGCACAGTGCAGCATGCATGCAAAGTAGGAAAAGCAAGGAGAAATTAAAAAAATGTCTCCTCTTTACGCCTCCTTTAAAGCACTAAGCCCTGTCTACAATTGTTTGTAGGCACGGGTGGTTGCATGGGAACGCCCATATACTACCCATGTAACAGCCCCTTGGTGCTAAGTAACGCAAAGCAATACTTCACGCTGCTTTGCATTTCTTGTAAGGTAGTTTCCAACGCAAAACAAGTTTTGCGCTGCACAGTAAATTGGTAAAAAAACATTTTGTTCTGGTTAGTTTCACTTTCGTGACGCTAACCCAGGACAAATATGTTTGAAAATGTACCCCTTAGTGTGCTTTCCAATGCAAAACAAGTTTTGCGCTGGAAAGGAAATTGGTAAAAAAACATTGGGGCATATTTTCAAAGAAGTCATGCAGTGCAGCAACCAAAACTCTGTGCTGTGTGACAGGGAGGGAGCGGGAGTGCGCCATATCTACAGAGATAAGGCTCGGTCTCCTCTCAGCCTAGCTCCGATTTCAACTGCCGGGCACTAGGCACTCACCCTGGCCCCATAGTGCTAAGGTGCGTGCCTGAGTTTAGCATAGGTTTTGTACAGGAAGTCTACCCTTCATATACAAAATACTATGCATTGACAAGTTCAAACACTTTTTCTACTTTATAAGTGTGCTGCACAGTGCGGCACACATGCAAAGTAGGAAAAGAAAACAGAAAATATATTTTTTTTTCTCTTTACGCCTCCTTTCAGATGGAGTTAACATTTGGTGCTAAACACTGTCAACAATTGTTTGTTGCACAAGTTTTGCACTGGAAAGTAAATTGGTAAAACAATGTTTTGTCCTGGTTAGCGTCATTTTTGTAACGCTAACCCAGCGTAAACTGTTTCAAAATCCTCCCCATTTTGTGCTGGTGCTACTCCAAGGTCTCATAAAGAGAAAGAAACCAAGCAAAGGTTATTGGTCAGATCGCACGGTCGCTGACACTGTTCCATGACGCCCACCAGATCTGAATGTGATGTGAAATTTCACGTGTAGGTAATAGGATGACGACACATGTGCACTTTTCTTGAGTTAAATCAACAATTAGTCATTGCGCTGCTTTGCATTACTTAGCAACAAGGGGGAGTACCATGCGTGGTGAAGGGGCATTCCCATGCAAGCACCCAAGGTTTCTGATGCTAAACCCAATTTACTAACTAAAGTAGACAGGTTTTAGCTTCAGAAAATAGCGCAGCCACCAACCAGGCGCTATGAAGGAGAAATGCTTTTGTTCCCCATTATTTTCTGACTTTGCATGTGTACTGCACTGTACATCACACATGCAAAGTGGGACAATGTTTAAAATGAGTCTAAGCATAGTATTTAGTACTGGAAGGATATCTTTTCGGTACAAAACCTGTGCTTGACACACGCAGTTACCGCTGCACTATGGCTCAAAGGTGTCTCCGTGGCATGCAGCAGCTAAGCTCAGCACAGGCGCTAGGGAGTGGGGAGGAGATTGCTCTATTTCTGTAAATTAGGCGCCATCCTTCTCTCTCCTTCTCACGCAGCGCAGCACAACATTTGCGGCTGTTGCACTGAGCCACTTCAGAAATTGGTCAATCTGGCCCTCAGTTTCCATTGTTCTGTGTTTTGTATTCACAATATAGATGAAAAATCCATGGGGCCTCGTATAGTCACTTTTACGCCTCCGGTGCGTCACTTTTTGTGACGCACCAGTGGCGTAAAAAATGTGCCTTGTTGCGCCAAATTTACAAAGTGACGCATCTAGGTAGATGCTTCACTTTGTAAATCCCTGCTGACGCAAGAAAGGGTCATGGAAGTGACGCAGTAAAATCTATAAGATTTCACTGCGCCATTTCTTGGCTGCTAATGCGTCAAAATCTTACGCCTGCTTCATGGCAGGCGTAAGACTGATGAAGGCACTGACAACATGGGACTTGCCCATGTGAAAGTACACATTGCTGGAGTTGCGTCACTTTTGTGACACACTCCAGCAATGCGTCACTTTTGCGCCTACAGATACGTCAGAAATACTGACGTATCTGTGACTCCTTGAGACATGATGTGTCATATTATCAATATGACGCATCAATCATGACGCAAGGACTGCGCACTGAGAAGTGACGCATCACTGCTTTCACGCAGCGATGCGTCATTTCTCATAAATGAGGCCCCATATGTCTCCAATGAAAAATCATAAACAGGTCGAAATGCATTGATATTGTTTGCGGGATGGATTTTGAAACTAAGACGAGAGAATTATGTACGAATAAATAATCATAAATTGAACGGGCATAAATATTAGAAATTACATTGTTTGAACATACATTTATTGAGCATAAAGTCACTGCGCTTATTGGCTGCATTAATATTTTTACTTTGCTGTGTTTTTTTCAAAACATGTCTTGCTTGGAACTATAAACCACAATTTCCTACCTCGCGCCTGCTTCACTTCACTTAAGATTATGTCCAAACACAGTTGTGTGAAAAATATGTTGACAATCTATCGTGGCTTCATTGGAATATGTGCCCCATGTGGGCCCGACCTTTCCATTTTTATAGCCTGCCTATTTACACATTGTCCTTTCAGGCAGTGCAGTTCTTGGAACTACCTGCTGTGAGTGTCAAGCACTGCAGAGTGGTTCATGGCAGCCTCGGGGAAGAAAAGCAGCAGCAGAGGCATAAAATGTGACAGTGAAAGAAATCAAACAATTTGCCGAGCAGTCAGGCCCAAACAACACAGTCACCAGCCAGCGCTGCTTTATTTGGATGACTAGTAAACCGAAATGTAAAGAAAATCTCAAACAAGAATGAATACGTTCCATATGTCTAGTTCCTTAAAGCAAGGGATATATCTCCAATGAGAAGTATACATAAGATACATGTATTTTGTTCCTTATTGCCAGGAGTTAATGATATACCAACCTGGTATTGACATGTCCTTTTATTTTCCCTTTTAGGAATTGAATTCCAAAGTTTTACATGTGTGTGGTCCGATCTAACACTGAAAGGTTGTTACGAAATGTTGGGCCTCGGGAATCAAGGTCACTCCCCTTAATTGCTTTAGACTCTCCATAATTACATGTATAATTTGCTGGGTAGAACCTAATATCATATTTTTGTAATGGATGTTAGACTTGACATCTTTTGACCTCCTGGTTTTGACTCTGTTTTTGCTGGTTTAGTGTCTCTGCGCACTTTCTCACTGCTGTTTAAAGTGCAAGTGCTCCTGTGGTAAACTGTGTTATGGATTGGTGTTTTCGTGATTGGCATATTTGATTTACTTGTCAGTCCCTAGTAAAGTGCACTGAGTGTGCCAGGACCTGTAAAATAAATGCTGCTAGTGGGCTGTAACACTGGATTGTGCCACCCACACAAGTAGCCTGTAAGTGTAACTCTGGCCTGCCATTGCAAAGCCTGTGTGCAGTCTGGGACTGCCATGCCGACTTGGCAAGTATACCCACTTGCCAGGCCCTAACCTTCGCTTTTCTTACATGTCAGTCACCCCTAAGGTAGGCCCAAGGTACCCCTTTGGGCAGGGTGCAGTGTATGTGAAAGGTAGGACATGCCCTGGTGTGTGTGGCATGTCCTGATAGTGAATTACTGGCAATTTCGTTTTTCACTATTGCAAAGCTACCTGTTCCCATAGGACAGAATTGGGAGTTTGTTTATAAAAATCTTATAAACATAACTGGCTCTGTGGACAAGGTAGAAAAATAAAGTTTAGTATGCCTGAACTCAGAATCTAAAGATGCATCTTTTAGTGAAGGTGATTTTTACATTCTGTGTTTGAAAATACCACTTTTAGAAAGTAGGTATTTTCTTGCTCAGCCCTGATCTTTGGACTGGGTAAGAGTGGTCTGCTTAATTCAGACACTCTGTTCATCACCACCCCCTTTTCTGTATCGTTTTTGGCCACTATAGGTGTGGCAGGGTATACTCAGACATGAGTCCCTTTCTCACTGCTCCATCAGGATTCAAGCAAGCCGGGCCGCAGAGGCTGAAATGCCAGAAACCGGTCCCCGGTAGCTTGTCTCCTTTCTGGTGAAGAATTGGCTTGGTAGTTTGGTCTGCCCTGTTCCCATGATGCACTGGGCCAGGGACAGACTAATTTGCATATAGCCAGGTTCTGAGCTGGGATGGGGCAGTGAGATAAATAACGGTGATGGATCAAGCCCTGATCTTTGGACTGGGTAAGAGTGGTCTGCTTAATTCAGACACTCTGTTCATCACCACCCCCTTTTCTGTATCGTTTTTGGCCACTATAGGTGTGGCAGGGTATACTCAGACATGAGTCCCTTTCTCACTGCTCCATCAGGATTCAAGCAAGCCGGGCCGAAGAGGCTGAAATGCCAGAAACCGGTCCCCGGTAGCTTGTCTCCTTTCTGGTGAAGAATTGGCTTGGTAGTTTGGTCTGCCCTGTTCCCATGATGCACTGGGCCAGGGACAGACTAATTTGCATATAGCCAGGTTCTGAGCTGGGATGGGGCAGTGAGATAAATAACGGTGATGGATCAAGCCCTGATCTTTGGACTGGGTAAGAGTGGTCTGCTTAATTCAGACACTCTGTTCATCACCACCCCCTTTTCTGTATCGTTTTTGGCCACTATAGGTGTGGCAGGGTATACTCAGACATGAGTCCCTTTCTCACTGCTCCATCAGGATTCAAGCAAGCCGGGCCGAAGAGGCTGAAATGCCAGAAACCGGTCCCCGGTAGCTTGTCTCCTTTCTGGTGAAGAATTGGCTTGGTAGTTTGGTCTGCCCTGTTCCCATGATGCACTGGGCCAGGGACAGACTAATTTGCATATAGCCAGGTTCTGAGCTGGGATGGGGCAGTGAGATAAATAACGGTGATGGATCAAGCCCTGATCTTTGGACTGGGTAAGAGTGGTCTGCTTAATTCAGACACTCTGTTCATCACCACCCCCTTTTCTGTATCGTTTTTGGCCACTATAGGTGTGGCAGGGTATACTCAGACATGAGTCCCTTTCTCACTGCTCCATCAGGATTCAAGCAAGCCGGGCCGAAGAGGCTGAAATGCCAGAAACCGGTCCCCGGTAGCTTGTCTCCTTTCTGGTGAAGAATTGGCTTGGTAGTTTGGTCTGCCCTGTTCCCATGATGCACTGGGCCAGGGACAGACTAATTTGCATATAGCCAGGTTCTGAGCTGGGATGGGGCAGTGAGATAAATAACGGTGATGGATCAAGCCCTGATCTTTGGACTGGGTAAGAGTGGTCTGCTTAATTCAGACACTCTGTTCATCACCACCCCCTTTTCTGTATCGTTTTTGGCCACTATAGGTGTGGCAGGGTATACTCAGACATGAGTCCCTTTCTCACTGCTCCATCAGGATTCAAGCAAGCCGGGCCGAAGAGGCTGAAATGCCAGAAACCGGTCCCCGGTAGCTTGTCTCCTTTCTGGTGAAGAATTGGCTTGGTAGTTTGGTCTGCCCTGTTCCCATGATGCACTGGGCCAGGGACAGACTAATTTGCATATAGCCAGGTTCTGAGCTGGGATGGGGCAGTGAGATAAATAATGGTGATGGATCAAGCCCTGATCTTTGGACTGGGTAAGAGTGGTCTGCTTAATTCAGACACTCTGTTCATCACCACCCCCTTTTCTGTATCGTTTTTGGCCACTATAGGTGTGGCAGGGTATACTCAGACATGAGTCCCTTTCTCACTGCTCCATCAGGATTCAAGCAAGCCGGGCCGAAGAGGCTGAAATGCCAGAAACCGGTCCCCGGTAGCTTGTCTCCTTTCTGGTGAAGAATTGGCTTGGTAGTTTGGTCTGCCCTGTTCCCATGATGCACTGGGCCAGGGACAGACTAATTTGCATATAGCCAGGTTCTGAGCTGGGATGGGGCAGTGAGATAAATAACGGTGATGGATCAAGCCCTGATCTTTGGACTGGGTAAGAGTGGTCTGCTTAATTCAGACACTCTGTTCATCACCACCCCCTTTTCTGTATCGTTTTTGGCCACTATAGGTGTGGCAGGGTATACTCAGACATGAGTCCCTTTCTCACTGCTCCATCAGGATTCAAGCAAGCCGGGCCGAAGAGGCTGAAATGCCAGAAACCGGTCCCCGGTAGCTTGTCTCCTTTCTGGTGAAGAATTGGCTTGGTAGTTTGGTCTGCCCTGTTCCCATGATGCACTGGGCCAGGGACAGACTAATTTGCATATAGCCAGGTTCTGAGCTGGGATGGGGCAGTGAGATAAATAACGGTGATGGATCAAGCCCTGATCTTTGGACTGGGTAAGAGTGGTCTGCTTAATTCAGACACTCTATTCATCACCACCCCCTTTTCTGTATCGTTTTTGGCCACTATAGGTGTGGCAGGGTATACTCAGACATGAGTCCCTTTCTCACTGCTCCATCAGGATTCAAGCAAGCCGGGCCGAAGAGGCTGAAATGCCAGAAACCGGTCCCCGGTAGCTTGTCTCCTTTCTGGTGAAGAATTGGCTTGGTAGTTTGGTCTGCCCTGTTCCCATGATGCACTGGGCCAGGGACAGACTAATTTGCATATAGCCAGGTTCTGAGCTGGGATGGGGCAGTGAGATAAATAACGGTGATGGATCAAGCCCTGATCTTTGGACTGGGTAAGAGTGGTCTGCTTAATTCAGACACTCTGTTCATCACCACCCCCTTTTCTGTATCGTTTTTGGCCACTATAGGTGTGGCAGGGTATACTCAGACATGAGTCCCTTTCTCACTGCTCCATCAGGATTCAAGCAAGCCGGGCCGAAGAGGCTGAAATGCCAGAAACCGGTCCCCGGTAGCTTGTCTCCTTTCTGGTGAAGAATTGGCTTGGTAGTTTGGTCTGCCCTGTTCCCATGATGCACTGGGCCAGGGACAGACTAATTTGCATATAGCCAGGTTCTGAGCTGGGATGGGGCAGTGAGATAAATAACGGTGATGGATCAAGCCCTGATCTTTGGACTGGGTAAGAGTGGTCTGCTTAATTCAGACACTCTGTTCATCACCACCCCCTTTTCTGTATCGTTTTTGGCCACTATAGGTGTGGCAGGGTATACTCAGACATGAGTCCCTTTCTCACTGCTCCATCAGGATTCAAGCAAGCCGGGCCGAAGAGGCTGAAATGCCAGAAACCGGTCCCCGGTAGCTTGTCTCCTTTCTGGTGAAGAATTGGCTTGGTAGTTTGGTCTGCCCTGTTCCCATGATGCACTGGGCCAGGGACAGACTAATTTGCATATAGCCAGGTTCTGAGCTGGGATGGGGCAGTGAGATAAATAACGGTGATGGATCAAGCCCTGATCTTTGGACTGGGTAAGAGTGGTCTGCTTAATTCAGACACTCTGTTCATCACCACCCCCTTTTCTGTACAGCCATCGAGTAGGCCTCTGCTAGGTTTGTGGATTGACTGTCTGGGTTTTGGATGACTGGGGCTGGGGAAGAGCCGTGGCTCCAGATAGTATAGGTGGGTCAAGAAAGGGCTTAATAGACCGGGCTGCATTTAGAGTAGGGGGGAGATTTCCTTTCACCTAAATGGGCCTGGTATGTCTCTTACAATGGTGTCTCCACCTCCTGCCAGGAAGCCACACCAGGGAGGCCAGTACTGGTTCTGGCTGGGCACAGTCACTCTCTGCCTGAGAGGGCAAAGGATTTGGGGCTATAAAAAGTGGGTCCCAAACCCCAGAACTTTAGAACTCTTTTGGACCATGAAGACTGCCAAGAAGAAGAGCTGGAGAAGCTGTGAGGAGGAACTACCACTTTGCTGAGTGCTTTGCTGGGTTAGCCTGCAGTGGCTGCTTCTGTCTTGGGCATTGAAAGGACTGGACTGAACGTTCTGCAATCTATTTTTGTGAGTTTCTACAAGGGCTTGAGGTAGAGCTTGCCCCCTGTTCGAGAAGTCTCAGGAACAGAAAATACTTAAATTTCTTCTACCCTCAGCACTGGGGATTGTGTGTTTTGTGCTGCAACAGAAGAAAAAGCAACCCAACGCTGTCTACAACGCCACTGCCCACTCCGTGTCCTGGAGGCACCGCAGAGGGCACCACCGAAACACTGCACTGCGACCTTGGTCTCACTGATGTCGCCTGCTGATGCCGCCACCGATCCGCTGCTCGCACTAAGACCTATGGGCACCGCATTCCACATCACCTCGCTTCATGATGCCGCCTTGGTATCCTCGCCGCCGCCGCTCCACACCGAAATAGTCACAGCTGCTTGCACTATGGTTCAAGGGCACCGCTCGTAAAGTTACATGACGCACCGCCCTCATCCCCCACTGCAGCCTTGGCCAACCAATGCCGGTGCCATTGACTCACGTTCATCAGCCGATGACAGCGCTTCAGCAACGACGCCGCCGCTGCCTGCACAGTGACCAGCCAGCACCATGACGAGCACTGCATCACTTTGCACCACAAACCTGATCTCACAGATGACGCCATCTGACGCCACCACCGAGCCGCTGCTCGCACCTTGACCTGAGGGCATCGCACACCGCACAGCTGCACTTTGCACCGCAGCACCCAACGCCTACCGACGCCAGCGGTCCTGACTTTAACCGCGAGGAGTTCAACCTCCAACGCGTGTGACTTTGAGGGCCTGACGATTCCTGCACCGACCTCCAGAACCAACGCCCGCTGATGCCGTGGTTTTGGAAGGTCAATGAGAGGCCGCCGATGCCCTGCATTTCTAAAGGTACTGTTCTGCGGGTCTTCCCGACACCGTAGCTGGCCTGCAATGCCACGGCCAGCCAGAACTGTTTCGATTTGTTTATTCACTACGCTGTGGTAGCCCCAGAGGGAGCTATCAACTTCAAGGAACTGTATTTCAAGGTTATTTTGATAATTGAAGATTTCTTGGTACTGTATTGTGGATTGTTATCATTTTTTGTCTTGTCTTGAGGATATCAAAATATTGGATATTTTTCTAAACTGGTGTGGTGTCCTTTTGTAGTGCTTACGCTGTATTCCTGTTGGTTATGTGCACATGCTTTACACACTGCCTCTAGAATAAGCCTGACTGCTTGTGCCAAGCTGCCAAGGGGGTGAGCAGGGGTTATTTTAGGAGTGTAACTCCCTTATCCTGACTAGGAAGAAGGGTGCCTTTTTGAACAAAGGTACCTACCTCTGCCAAATAGAGACCCCAGGTCTAACAATGGAAAATAAACACCAGCCAAACGCACTTTATGTGTGATAGTGGCCAGGGCACTTGGTTCAATTAATTTGCAGCTGGAAGCCATTGCAGACCGTGCGCCTAAATCATAACATAGGCAGGAAGTTAGTCTCCACTCAAGGAATCAATTTGCCCTAGTGATACTGAAGAAGATAGGTTCTTCAGAGGAAATTTATCAACACTTTGAGCTAGGATTCAGTACAAAATGGTATGTTAAGATTACATTTTTTGCTTTGAAACGTTGCCGCACAAAGTAGCACAACTTTGTGTCAAAGAGGCTTTGCGTGGGTTGTACGTGGGTGTTCTCATGCAATCACCCATGGGTTTTGTTGCAAATTATCTGTACTAACTTTGCAGACAGGGATTTGCACCAAAAACATATGCCTACTCGAGGCAGGCATAAGGTATGAGCAAAGTTTTCTTTTCTCAAAACCTTTCGAACTTTGTATGTGTACTTGGCTGTACAGGTCACATAAAAAGTGGGAAAAGTGTTAAAGCAGCAAGTGCCAAAAATGGCTGCCAATTTCAAGTTATGAGAGGGAAAGCGTCCAGCCTCCTGGTATGTCCTCGGATGGTTGCGGAGCAGTAACAGGATCCATGCCAACCAATCAGGCAGCCGTCACGGAGTTGCATTCCAAGTTTTCCTCTACATTAGACACCAGTTTTTATTTCATCCATGCTCCATAGACTCAATTGAAAGTCATTTGGGGTACTCCGGGGGAAGGTTGGGGCTGCCACTGGGGGCAGCACACAACTCCCCGTAACCAAGAACCCTACAACTCCCTATCCAGGTATTGCGCAGGAGGCATCCAGGGAGGGCCATCCAAAGCAATGACCTTTGTTGTCGCCAACCTAGCACCCAGCCTGCCTTTGCTGTGGTGAATATTTATTCTGGGGTGGAGGGGGTCATGAGAGAAAAAGCTGGGGGATTGGGCAGCTGATGAGCCAGTTTACCTTGCTATGCGACCCATCTCCTTGTGGAGGCTTGTCCCTATGTAATTGGCTTGTCAAATGTTCCTCCTATGTATCCTCATGCCCTGGAGTCCCAAGTGTAGCTAAAAAGCAAAAAAGTACAGCTAAAAAATAAGGTTACCCACTTGCTCCATAGAAATGTAAGACAAAATACCAGTCTGTTTCATGATATTTTAGTGGTTGAAAGGATGGGGTGGATTGGTCCACTGTCAAAAAATGATTCTGATGATTGTGTTATTGTCAACTTCAGGAATCTGGATATCCCCAAAATGCTTTTACATAATTTTCAGCAATTTCTTATATATTCTGGTCTGGTAAGGCTCTTTCCTTTGGGTTACTTTAACAGACACAAACTCGGCAACACAAAGACTCACCCCATGCCCTCTAGCCATTATTGCCCCCCCACCTGTCTCCACTGCTAACCACTTCTCTTCATCACTGTAACTCCAAGAGAATGATTGACTATCAACCATTTTGCCTCCTCCGTACGGTTCTAGGTGCCCAGAGTCCAACCATCTATCTATTGTGCTTGAGGAGATACTGGAAAGGGAGGAGGTGACTGCTAGCTCCAAAGCCAATAAATCATTGCTGCTGTACAGATGCAAGGGATGGGTCCAGGCCAGATCTCTTCCAACTGCCACACCCACTCGTCCATTCCAGAGATGCTTTATCCATTGTCTGCTGGAGTGTGGCTGGATTAAAATCTAAACTGAAGGACAGTGACTAGTTGAACTTTATTGATAAATATCAATTATGTATGTTCCAAGAAACAAGGACTATAGACAATTCTTTTTAGGAGTTCTTTTGTTCCATCTGTCCGATCACAGACGAGGAGAGCTTCTGGAGGCTTTGTCATAAGGATGGAAATGTCCTTACAGGCCTGTAAGAGAGATACCCACAGCTTCACCAGACATTCAGGAACTGAGGGTCATATCTGACCATGAAATGCCCTTTCTTTAAGTAAACATCTATAACAGAGGTACAAATCCTCGAACAGAATAAGTCACACTTCAACTCCTTAACTCTCTACTTGTTACTCTCATTCCACCATCTGGTGATTTTAACCTAACATATGAACCACTGTCAGATGCAGGTGGCCAAACTAAAGATGATGCAATGTGGGGTATATCACGGTGCAGAGACAGAATATCGAATACAAAATATCGAATTGCACAAATATCGAGTCATTAACCCCTTCCATGCTCATGACGGAACGGTTCCGTCATCAGCGTCGGTGCTCCGGTGCTGATGACGGAACATTTCCGTCATGAGCCAATACGCTTTTAAACCCTTCAGCACTGCAGCGAAATTCGCGCAGCACTGAAGGGGTTAATATAGTGGGGTACGAATATCGACAGCAAGAATATTGTGGTCAAGAATATCAACTTAAGATAAGAAATATAGCTTTTTAAAATATCAAAGTATTTATTTTGTTTGCAAAAATAATATTACTATATATTTTAGTATATATTTTATATGTATGTGATAAGATGTGCTTGTATTTTTAATATGTGTGTTACATTTTTCGTAGTTATACGTTTTTTTAATATAAATTTTGCGCTTTTAGTACTATGGCGGGTTGTGGGTTTATAGGGTGGAAAGTAATGTAATTATATTACATTTACTTAATTTTTTTATTTGAATTTTGTGTTTTTAGTTCATAGTCGGTTGTGGGTTTATAGGGGAATAGGGTGGGAAGTCATTTATTATATATTCAATGTATTCATTTTTTTGTATTTTATTTTTGCATTGTTTAGTTCCGTAGAGGTTTGTGGGTTTATAGGGGAATAAGGTGGGAAGTAATCTAATCATATTTAAAGTATTTATTAAGGTTTATTTGTTAATATTTGTTTCATTGAGATGTGATAGTGTTAAGAGTGTACATTAATTTATTTTTAATTAATTAATAATTGGTTGTTAATTAATTTTAATTAATTAATTGGTGATTAATTACGGTAATCGTGTAATTAATTGTATGTGTGTGTTGTGGTGTTTTAGGTGTAAACGGTGGGAAGAAATGTCTTTTTAATTTATGAATTAATAATTGGTTGTTAATTAATTTTAATTAATTACTTTGTAATTATTTTTGGTAATTGTGTAATTAATTATATTTGTGTGTGGTAGTTTTTTTAGGTGTGAAGGGTGGGAAGGGAGGGAAGTAAAATATTTTTAATTGATGAATTAATAATCAGTTGTTAATGCATTTTAGTTAAATAATTGGTAATTATTTATGGTAATTGTGTAATTATTTTATGTGTGCGTGATGTGGAGTTAATAGGAGTAAAGGGTGGGAAGTATTTTGTGTTAAAATAATTAATATATTTGATAATTAATGTTAATTGTTTGATACTTATTTTGGGTAAATGTTTATTTTTTTGTGTTTTGTTTTTACCTTTAAAGGGTAAAGGGTGGGTATTAAATAACATTTTGTTATTCAATTATTAGTTGTTAATAGTAAGAGTTTTTCTTTTAAAAATAATATATAATTGTGTTTTATTATTTTATAGTTTAATTTAGGTGTGTGTTATGGATATGAGAGTGATAAAGCTTGTGTACTCAATTAATGTTTCATTTTATTTCTTTAATTAATAAGTTGTTTTTAATTGATTATGAATTATGGTAATTATGGAAATATATGTAATTTAAATGTTGAAGTGTTTTGTTATTGGTGTGGTGTTAAAGGGTATAAAATAAAATAAATACATTTTTGTTTTAAATAATTATTTTGTTTGTTAATATTTGCTACTTTTAAATAATTATTGTTTATACATGTATTTATTAATTTACTTTATATATTATTAGTACGTTTTTGTTATATGTAATTATTATTATATGTGCTCTTTTTATATGTTTAATATATTTACATTAATATATTTTACATATGTTTTTTTAAATTTTTATTATCTTTTTAATTTTTGTAATATTTTTTGTTCTTTTTTCAACTGTTTAAGTATTATTAGTCATTTTTACCCTTCCACTATCCAACACTTATCCTACTGTTGAATTCAGTGGAGTGGGAATAATAATTTTTACCCCTCTGCTATCCAACACTTTGCCTACTGTTGCATTCTTTGGAGTGGGAGTAGTAATTTTTACTTCTCTGCTATCCAATACTTTCCCTACTATTGCACTCACTGGAGTGGGATAGTAATTTGTGCCCCTCCACTATCCAACACTTTCCCTATTGTTGCAGTTTTTTGAGTGGGAACAGTCATTTTTACCCCTTCGCCATCCAACGTTTTCCCTACTGTTTCACTCACTGGAGTTGAAATAGTAAATTGAATCTCTCCGATATCGAACACTTACTCTACTTTTGCACTCACTGGAGTGGGAATAGTAATTTTTATCCTTTCTCTATATAACACTTTCTCTAATTTTTGCCCCTCCACCATCCAACACTTTCCCTACTGTTGCACTTACTGGAGTGGGAATAGTAATTTTTATCCCTCACCTATTCAACATTTTCCCTATTGTATAACTCACTTGAGTTGGAATAGTACATTTAATTCATCTACTATCCAACAGTTACCCTACTTTTGGGAATAGTAATTTTTACTCTCCGCTATCCAACACTTTCCCTACTGTTGCACTCTTTGGAGTGGGAATGGTAATTTTTACTCCTCCGCTATGCAACACTTTCCCTACTGTTGCACTCTTTGGAGTGGGAATAGGTTTTTTCCCCTCAGCTATCCAACACTTTCCCTACTGTTGCTATCACTGAAGTGGGAATAGTAAATATAACCCCTCTGCTATCCAACATCTTCCCTACTGTTGCACTCACTGGAGTTGGAATAGTCAATTTAATTCCTTCGCTTTCCAACGCTTACCCTACTTTTGCACTCACTGGAGTGGGAATAGTAATTTTCACTCCTCCGCTATCCAACACTTTCCCTACTGTTGCACTCTTTGAAGTGGGAATAGTAATTTTTACCCCTTGGCTATACAACACTTTCCCTACTGTTGCACTCTTTGGAGTGGGAATAGTCATTTTTACCCCTCTGCTATCCAACACTTTCCCTACTGTTGCTATCACTCAAGCGGGAATAGTAGTTTTTACCCCTCCACTATCCAACACTATCCCTACTGTTGCACTCATTGGAGTTGCAATAGTAAATTTTAATATTCCGCTATCCAACACTTTCCCTACTGTTGCACTTATTGTATTGGGAAATGTTAGTTTACATTGTTTTTTATAGTTAGAACGTTCTAATTTATTATAGAATGTTTTTCTATTTTAAATTATTGATATATATATATATATATATATTATTTTTACATCATTTTAAAGTTAAAAAATTAAATAAAGATAATAGTTAATAAGTTATTTTTGAGTAAATATATGTATATGTATAAATTATTATGTTTGTGTGTTGATCTTTTTTAAAGATTATTTGTTATATTTAGTTCAAATGTTTATTAAATGTAATTTATTTTGTTGAAAATATTAGTATTTAATATATATTATTTTATTTTATATATATTTTTTTAATCGATATTTTTTACAGCTATATTTTTTACCTCGATATTTTGGAGTCAATGTTTTTGCACTTACCTGTTAAGGTATGGGAGTTGATATTTTTGCTGTCGATATTTTTTTCTCGATATTTAGAACATCGATGTTTGTGACATTGATATTCTATCAGTGAACCGCATATCCCATCTAACAACCCTACCTAGAAAGCACTTGAGTTGGCATTCTTTTCAAATGATTGATAGTGTCATACAGTTCATACTTTCTCAGCAAAAGTGTGTGTTTGTCGTACAACATAAATATCAAAACTGCACGAGACTGATTCCACGCACACCTTCAGGATATGATGGCCTTTAGTCCTACATACTGAAACACCTAGTTTACCATAGGAATCTGAGAAGTTTACCACTGCTAGATAGTGGTAAAGTGTATGTGCATCATTGACTTATCCACAGTTGGTATATTTAATTGATCTGTAAGTCTCCAGTAGAATACCTTACCTATGCCAAGGGCCTGTAAATTAAATGCTAGCAGTGGGTCTACAAAAAGAACAATTGATGGACAGATTGCAGAACATTGTCATACATTCACCCCAGTACAGAGATCTGGGCCTAAATCCATCATTTTTTTGCTCCCCATGCCATTCCAGTTTGAACCCAGCCATATGCAAATCAGTCTTGACTCTTCGCCCAATGGTAACAGTCCAGCCCGAACTGCCAGGCCAGGTCCTCCCTGGACTGCAAACAAGCATCATAGGGCCTGTTTCGTGGATTCACGCCTCATCAGCCAGGATGGCTTGACTCCAGTGGCATGGAGAGCATGTGACCCAGGTTTGGGCATACCCGTCCAACTCGGGGTGACAAATGCAAAAAGAACAATTAATGGACAGAATGTAGAACAATGTTTGCTTCCCATGCCATTCCAGTTTGAACCCACCCATATGCAAATCAGTAAGCACAGGGTCAAGACTGATTTGCTTATGGCTGGGTCTCAAATGGGGTGGCATGGTGAACAAAAGAACAATGGATTTAACCCAGATCTTTTGACTGGGGATGAATGTTTGATTTGCTATGCATTCCGTCCATTATCTTTGTGTGTTTTGCTTTCTCGCCCTAAGTGAGCCGGGTATGCGCAGACGTGGGTCCCAGGCTCACTGTGCCACTGGATTCAAGCTAGCCTGGCTGATGTGGGGCGATGCCCCGAAACCGGTCCCAGGATGCTTGTTTCCAGTCAAGGGAGGACCTGGCTTGGCAGGTCGGGCGGGACTGTACCCATGAGGCACAGGGTCAATACTGATTTGAACATGGCTGGGTCTAAACTGGGGCGGCATGTTGAGCAAAAGAACAATGGATTTGACTCAGATCTTTTGACTGGGGATGACTGTTTGATTTGCTCTGCATTCCATTCATCATCTTTCTGTCTTTTGCCTTCTCGCCCTAAGTGTGCCGGGTATGCCTAGATGTGGCTCCCGGGCTCACTGTGCCATTCGATTCAAGCTCGCCTGGCTGATGAGGGGTGATGCCCCTAAACTGGTCCCAGAATGCTTGTTTCCAGTCCAGGGAGGATCTGGCATGGCAGTTTAGGCTTGACTGTTCCAACAATTGGTTTAACCCAGATCTTTTGACTGGGGATGAATGTTTGATTTGCTCTGCATTCCGTCCATCATCTTTGTGACTTAAGCACTGGACCTGCAGCACTAATTGAGTCATCCATACAATTAGTCCTTTAAACCTGGCTGAGGCCTGCCACTGATGAGCCTGTGTGGGCACTTGACTGCCACTTCAACTTGGCATTTAATATTTTTTGCCAACATTTAAACTCTCTTTTTTTTATACATATATACATAAAAGTCACCCCTAAGTTAAGCCCTAGTAAGTGCTCTGTAGTAAAAAGGTAAGACATTTGTTTTAAAATTTCAGTCACTTACACACACACTTACAGACTCATACACCCAGTTATACAGCCAGCCACCCTCTTAAACAGCCACAAACATACCTCACACAGTACATATGTGTTCACTACTAATGAAGCCACTTGCACACACACAGTTACACACCCAAACACCCACTAACACAGTCAATTACCAATCCATACAGTCACTTCCATACCCATTGACCACCTATTCTGTCACTAAGACACCAACCGCTATATGTATGAAGGGACCGATTAGCGATTCAGAAATAGCGAAAATTACCGAATCGCTAAATCTGTATCGCTAATCGGGATGTATCAACGCATTAGCAAATATTTAGCGATTCGGCCACAATCGCTAAATATTTGCACAATATGAAACAGCGATTCCCTAAACGGCCAAACTCGCAAAATAGCGCGACCCCGCCCCTAAATACGCAAAAATAGCGCGACCGCGCCCCTAAATACGCTAATTAGCGCGACCGCGCCGTGAAATAGCGCGACCGCACCCCTAAAAACGCTAATTAGCGCGACCGCGCCCAGCATAGCGCTAAATTGAGAGGTACCCCCGGGAAAAATCGCAATTTAGCACAAATCTGGAAACATCCAATTGCAATCCTGATGCTATATGATGACATCACAACCAGGAAGAGAGTGATTTCCCATGGGGCATCTGGAGTGAGACAGAGAGAGTGAGAGTGTTGTGTGCAACTCTTGAGCCATGGCAGAAAGTGGAAGCCAGGATGTCCCAGCAAGCCAGCAGGAGCAGCAAGCAGGGGAAGCAGCCAGGAAGAGGAAGCTCAAGTTCTCAGAGGCTGAACTAGAGACCCTAATCACCGAAATGGTGCAACACCATGACTCATTATTTGGGGCCACTTCCCACAAGGTGCCAGAAGCCAGCAAGAGAAGGATTTGGGAGGGCATCCAAGCCAAAGTGAATGCCCTAGGAGTCACCCACAGGACAGTTGATGTGTTGCGCAAGCGCTGGTACGACCTGCGCCAGCGCTCCAAGGAGAGGTTGGCTGCCAGGCTGGAGCAGTCCCAGCTCACCGGTGGGGGAACCTCCAACGTCCAAGACTCTACACCACTGGAGGAGCTGGTAGAGGGCACACTGCCTCATCAGAGTGTTGCGGGCGTGTCCGTGCTCGACAGCTCAGCACAACCATCAGCAAGACCAGGTAAGAAGCATGCCTCCCCACCCTAAACCACCCCCAGAACCCCCTGAGGCGACCTAGGGATTAGGGCAACCACATGTCAGGCTAGACCAAGTACACAGCAATGCATTATGGGAGATGTAGTCACAACAGTCAGCAATGTAGAAAGTAGCATGAGATTGTCAAATTGTACACATGTGCAGGTCAGGAGAGGTGAATGACACAAGTAAAGTCAGGGAACACTGTGAAAAATTTAATAGTACATCACTTGTGATGATCAAATAAGTAATGTGTGCTGTTCTATCCACAGCACCTGCAAGTGGGAAGGCTACAGCCAGTGCAACAGAGACAGGAGCCAGAGGCTCAGGAGAAGGCAGGCATGGCCATGATCCAGATGGGGAGGACAGTCCTATAATCCAAACACAGGGACACAGTAGGAGGAACGTGAGGCCATTCAGAATAATGGATGATGAGGAAGAGGATAATGTCAATGTCCTGTCTGAAGCACCAGTACCCCAGCAGCAGGAGTCCAGAACAGAGTCCAGAGGCAGGCGTAGACCCCGCACGGCCATCAGCACCAATGTGCAAGAAGAAGAATCAGTGTTCGCCGGTCTTGAAATGCACATGCTCCAGGTTCACCGCCTGCAAGCGAAACACATGAAGGCCATTCAGAGAGAGATCAGGGCAGGGAACAGAGGACTACGCGAGGAAATCAGGGGGGCTGTGCAGGAGCTGACTGCAGAGATGAGAGCTGACCGCGCAGCCAGGCGCAAAGAAATTGCCCGCATGGACCACTACACGCGTGCTGTTAATCGCCTCGCCTCCTCCAACAATATGCTGGCAAGGCGTGCCATAGAGACCCAGCGAGAGTTCTCGCATGGTATCCAGGACATAGCCACTGTGGTAGTGCAGTCAACTGCCACCCTGGATGAGCTGCGTGCGCTGCGTACTGCTGGACCCGGGGTGCTTACCCCCAGTGAGGAGGACTCACAGTCGGTGCGGAGCTCTAATACACCACCACCCACTGTTGAGAGGCGCCGTAGTGGCCGGAGCAGCAGGCCTGCCCCACAACAATAGGGACTGCATCAAAATGACTACTCCACACAGGGGGGATATGGGGCCAGCAACTGGGTAGCACTTGCTATACCAATGACTGATTTAGTTGCACTGTGATTTGAACATGTGCTTTGGTTTAGGAGAGTTCATCCTGCATTTTTTTGGAAGTCACATTGTTGGTTTTGGAAATTAAACACGTTTGCAGAGCAAGAAGTTGTCATTGTATCATTTTTACTCACCTAGAAGTAGTTCCGCATGATCTCATCACGCCTCTGGCGCCCAGCTGCAGCAGCAGCTACGCCAGCTTCCATGTGTATGGGTCCGGGTCCCTCCACGTCCGAGGTATCTGAGTCACTCGACTCCATAGGTGTCCCTTTCCTGGTTGCAATGTTGTGGAGCATGGCACAAGCTACAACAATTTTGCAGCATGTCTCAGGGCTGTATTGAAGGGCACCTCCACTTTTGTGGATGCATCTGAATCTGCTCTTCAGAATCCCGAATGTTCGCTCGATGGTGTTTCTTGTGGTAATGTGTGCCCGGTTGTAGCGGTGCTCCCCAGCAGTGGCAGGATTCAAGTAGGGTGTCAGGATGAAGTCCCTGACTGCATAGGCACTGTCCCCTGTGGGTGGAAGAGTTGAAAGGTCAGTCAATGTGATGCACATGCAGGTCATGAGTAATATGGGCTGACAATGTGTGCTGTTACCTAGTAGGTATCCCTCTCCAAATTCCCCTCTTGAGAGTCTACGGTATAGGCCACAGTGACGGAATATAAATGCGTCATGTGTGCTTCCTGGGTACTTTGCCACTATATCGGTGATAATGTTTTTGGCATCACACACCATCTGTATGTTCAGGGAATGGTAGCATTTCCTGTTCCGGAATACATACTCTATGTTTGTGGGGGGTGAAATGGCAATATGTGTTCCGTCTATACATCCTATGACGTGGGGGAATTGGGCTATGTTATAAAAATCCTGCTTAGTCTGTGCTAGTTCCTGTGGGGTGCTGGGGAAGTGTATGTGATGTTGCATCCTATGTGTCATGGCGTCGAGGAATGCATGGAAAAAGCGCGACAGGGCACTTTGAGACACCCCTCCTGCAGTGGCTATGACCCCCTGGAAACTACCTGAGGACAGCAGGTGTAGTGAACACAGGACCTGGATGTGTGTGGGTATGGCTTGGGTCCTGCGGGTGGGGTGTTCTAGGTAGGGCCTGAGTTCATCAATCAATTCAATTATGCTCTCTTCCTCCAGTCTGTAATGGGTGTGGATATCCTCATCAGTGCGTTGGAAGATGGTAATGCGCAACCGGAATATCCTCTCCTGCCGTCTCCTCCTCTGCGCCAGAGCTCTCACTCTTCGCCTCCTCACTATCATGTACAACCCGGACATTGTGGTAGGGAGTGTGTTGCATTCTGGGTTTCAATTTATAGTTTGCACCTGGTTACCACCTGCTCCCACTTGATGGTAATTGCGAGGCGCTATTTTGCGAATTTGCTTGATTCGCTAATGCAAATTGGTTGATACATTCCATAGCGATTTCAGAATTGCGATTTCCGCTTTAGCGAATCTCGCTAACGGATTTCTACGCTAAATAAGGATTCGCTTTTTTATTCGCTATGTTGCACTTTCGCAACGTTTGGAAATCGCTATTTACCGAATCCTTATTTCGCAAGCGTATTTTGCTTCATACATAGCGATTAGCGATTTTTTAGTCGCTAACGCTATTTATTGCGATTCGCAGCGTTTGCGATCGATTTTTGGCTTCATACATATAGCGGTTAGTCACATACTGAGACATACCGTTCACCTCAGGAATGTGAACAGTTTACCACGGCTAGAGAGTGGTAAAGTATGTGTGCTTCTCCCCTAAACATGGTTTGATTGACTTAACCACAGTTTGGATTTTTTTTTATTTGTAAGTCTCTAGTAGAGTGCACTACATATGTCTAGAGCCTGTACATTAAATGCTAGTAGTGGTCCTGCAGCACTACCAGTCATATATTTTTTAATTAAGAAAATAAACAAGGTATTACAAGGGGTAATGGAAGGCAACTGGGGAGAAGCAACAGTCGTCAGTCTGTGAAAAACATGGAGGTTCAACGAGGAGCAAAAAAATATTTAACAACGGTGATTCTTTACTGTATCCAGATATGCAGCCACAGACAATATCTTTAGAGCCACGAGCATCTGGCATTTGCTACAGGACATTACTGTCTCAGATAACTTATCTGAGACAGCTGGAATTGTTATGACAGCTAGTGACAAGGATTCCCCTAAGGCTGCTGCATATAAGGATTGTTCTTCTGCTGCACCTGCCTTTTCCCGCATTATGTGATGGTACATGAATTGATGGATAGTTTAGATGTACTTCCATATGGAACTTGTCTTATGGGAATACTTCTTCCCAGTCTGTATTGGAATTTAATTGGCTGCCTTGAGGCTCCCCCCGCGGTCCCAAAGGTTTTAAGTATGGGTGCCCTGGGTGGGACCAGGGAACCAACACTACAGGCCAGACCCGGGGGATGGGCTCCCTGGGCCCCAGGAGGGGGCCACATAGCCCCCTCCCTTTTTTTTAATGTATATAACTTTTCTTTTTAAAGGGACAGACCCCGGGGGATGGGGTCCTTGGGGCCAAAACGGTCCTAAAAAACAGAGATTTGTTTTTTTGCTGTCAACTCACCAGATGCCCACCCCTTTTCTCCACCACTCTGCAAATGCACCTCCTGGTGCGGGCTGGTTGGGAAGGAAGACACTTTGGCTGCTGAGGTTCCTTAGGGGCCAACAAGACCTCCTGTTATCTCCAGTAAGGCCCACACAGTGGAATGTCTGAGAGGTCATTAGAAGCCATGCCCCCTTTCTCCATCAATCTGCAAACATGCCTCTTGGTGCACTGCTGGTGGGAGGGGAGGTCCCCTTGCTTCCTGAGGGCCTCAAGACTAAAGTGGACTTCATTCCCAAAGCAGTAGTGCACCAGGAGGCACGTTTGCAGAGTGGTGGAGAAAGGGTGTGTGGGCTCTGATGACCTCTCAGCAAACCCACTGTGTTGGACTTGCTGGAGGTAACAGGAGGAGTAGTTGGCCCCCAGGGACCCTCAATAACCTAGGGGACTTCATCCCCATACTAGTAGTGCGCCAGGAGGTGCATTTGCAGAGTGGTGGTAAAAGGGGGAGTGACCTCCTGCAAATTCTCAGCACTGCTGCTGTGTGGGACTTACTGGAGGTAACAGGAGGGGTAGTTGACCCCCAAGGATGTCCTGGGGGCCAACTAACCCTCCTGCTATATCCAATAAGTCCCACACAGCGGGATTGCTTAAGAGGTCTTTTGGGGCCACTCCCCCTTTCTCCAACACTCGGCAAACACAGCTCGTGGTGCACTACTGGTTGGGAGCTGAAGTCCACTTTATTCCTGAGGGACCTAGGGGGCCACGAAGCCCTCCTGGTGCCTCCTGTAAATCCTACACAGTGGGATTCCTGAGAGCTGGTTGGAGGCCCAGCCTCTGCAAACGCGACTACTAGGTAAAAAGTCACTGTACAAACCACCAAAAGTTACAGAGACGTCATAATTTGGAAATGGAATTTAAAAAACGTATACATTCACTGAAAAACAAAGGTTACAGAGATGTTATAGTTAGGCTCAGGTTTCACTAGTACAAAAACAGAGACATTTAGCTGTTAAAGTTAGTTGGCTAACTATAGCTCTCGCCCCCGCAATGCACTGCTTATGACCTCATATATTACATCTGTCAGTCACCCACACAACCACTTACATATGCATTCACACATCCATACAATCACTCACATGCCCATTTACTCACCCATACAGCTCCTCACACATACACTGACTGTGCAATAAGCCACTCATATACTCACTCACCCCTATACCCACTCACTCACCCATATACCTACTTACTCACCCATATACCCACTTACACATCCAGTCACGCACCCATTGAGCCACTCACACAGCCACTCAGTCACCCATACAGCCAGTCCCATACCCACTCACTCAAAATACAACCACTCACACAACTCACCCATACAGCCACTCACACACCCACTCTACACCCACACAACCACTCACACAACCACTTACATACCCAGAAGACCACTCACAAACCCATTCACAGACTCATACAGCATCTCACATACCCAATGACAGGCCTATACAGCCACTCACATACCCACTGACAGAGCCATACAGCCACTTGCACACCCACTCACACACCCGCACAGCCACTCAGACACCCCCCAGACACACTGATACAGACAGTCACTCGGCCACTCAGATCACATATTTTAGACATAGAATTACTCAGTAGTACAAAAAGAATAGTAATGTAATGTATGCATTAGCTTAGAATAAATCTTTAAGTCTCAGAAACATTTACGAAACACTTACACTCACTGGATGATGTCATCAGTGATGTCATTTGAGATGTTATCACAGATGTCATCAGTGATGTCGTTAACCATGTCATGAGTGATGTAATATGTGAGGTCATACACAGTGAATTGTGGGGTTGTAAGCTAAAGTTAGCTCAGGTAACTGCTGAATTTCTATGGTTATGTAAGCGTGAAATCAGAGTCTAACTATAATCTCCCTGTAATCTTTGGTTTTATTCAGTGAAGTTATATATTTATATATATTCCTCCATTGATGTTCTGTTGCCTGAACATCCAATCTGGAGGCGCGTTCAACCAAACACCAGTTCCCTCTTCAGGTCAGTTTCTCTTTTTTATTTTTTGGCATAGATAGTTAGACATTTCATAGTCCTTCTAAATCACAATCAAGACCAGGTGCAGGTGGGGTAACTAATGCAAAACTCATAAACAACAGGGACTCCACAGATGTAGAGGACATTTGGGAGGCTTATTTATTCAGAACAGTGAAATTAGAGTGAAGCCTACATTTTAAGGACAAAAAGTAAATTCATATTAATCGGTGTAAACTTCTGCTTGGCTCCTCAGAAGGCAAGGATTATGTGACTGGTGATTGTATTAGCTCACAGGAAAGTGTTCTTTCAAAGGGTCCTTCATATCTAATCTAGTGGCGTAATATAACATTATGTGGCCACCCAGCAGAATGTGAAGATCCTTATTTTCTCACGATCTTATTGTCATTGTGGTGAAATGTGGCACAGCTAAAGAGTTGGGGCTCTGCTGAAGGTTTGGGCGTTGCAGGGTTCTGCATTTTGCCACTGATTAAACCCCAAACAAAGGAAGAACCAAACTGGCAATGTTCTTTACCTCTAGTACCTAATAATCCCATTTAGCAGAATGTACATCCAAAATAGACCCAAAGTAGACTCACCCACATAAACCCCCCACAGGCACAATATTTCAAACGCTTCTAACTCCCATCACAGGGATACTCAACATAGGATTTGCTATTTGTCTCAACTGCACATATTCCTACATTATGGGTACCTGTCACCTATTGGTGACAGGTTGAATTGTGGAACATAGGATGTTGGATAGGCCCAATCACAGTCCAGGATGTTTGGAATGAGGGGAAAACAAGCAGAAGAATAATTAGTCATTGTTAGCCTTGAGAGCAGAATGGTGAGCAGGCATCAGGAGGCCAGTTTTAGATTCTGCAAGTCATATGCCATTTTAAGTCATAGAAATAAAAGGTGATTTGTTCATTCCAATTTAATTGGCTCCTGCTTTTCTCCAGAGTCCCGTATGACAATATCATAGCCCAAATTGCATACTCAATAGCTCCTTCATAGCACTAGCCACTCAAGATTCCAAACCCTCACACATAGTACCACTTTTACACCAAACATACAGCATGGTGGGGAGCTCGCTTGGTGTAATTGTACTGTCTCTGGTTTGAATGCAACCTGTCCCCTCAGCCTATTACCTTTCAGACTTGAAATGCCTCAGTACGGTTGAGCTGGTTGTTGTAAGTTACAACTGTTAAATGTTATCGGCATTTGCAGCCATTTTGAGTAAAGAACGTTATATAAAATTCTACCATTTAAGTCCACTCAATAAAACATATCATCACAACAGAAGAGGCCTATAATTGAATATCATTAACAATATAAGTACATGTAATGCGTTTAAACAATTGTTTTACTTGACATTCCAACACACATTCAACATTTGCATCTTTGGCTTTGATTGCTGTTTGTGGACAACACAAATAGCACACAATTGCAGTCAATGCAATGCTTGGATAAAAAGTGGCAGAAATTCAGCACAACGAAACAAAATATACCTGTGATGAGGCGTGTGTGCGTTTGAAATAAAATGTGCATTAATATTAGTTGTTCTATACTTTAACTCACATGTCTGTACTGACAAACAGCTATTGCAATTGAAACAAAATCATTATGATATGGTAAAGTGTGTTTTTTCTGGCTTAGATTTAACTACACCTCTGTTAGGCCTCGAACCCATCTTGTTTATAATGGATGCTGAATCATAATGCTCATTCTGTGTTTGTATTTCTTGCTTTACACTATACATGCAATTGGTTAACTAATGGTGGGTCAGCCATCATCATGAGTCATGCCGTCATTGCTTGATTGCCGCTGTAGTTGTGCTGGGATTGGTTACCCTAGCCATCCACACTGGTATTGGTTGTTGTTCGTTTGTTCATTTTATGAGTTTATCAGAATTATTCTGAGTAAGACTACTGGGTTCTGTATTGAAAAAGCCTATGGGGCAGATTTATGAAGGCCTTGCGCCGCCAGTGCGTCACTTTTTCCCATGTTAAAAATGACGCACCGGTGGCGCAAGGCCTTCATAAATCTGCCCCTATATTCCTAAGGGGCGATTTACAAAACAACCACGCAGCGCAGCGCAGCCCCCGTGAGGCTGTGCTGCGTTGCACAACAGGGAGGGAGCAGCAGAGCACCATATCTTCAAAGATATGGCTCTCTCCACCCCTTTCCCTTGCGTCGGCGCTGATTACAGCTGCTGTGAGCCACGCGCACACCTTAGTGCAACAGCGCTAGGGTGTGTGCATTAGTCTAGCATATGTTTTGTAAAGAAAGGGTACCCTTCCTGTACAAAATACGATGCCCAGACACATGCAAAGGTATTCCCACTTTGTACGCGTGCTGCACAGTGCAGCCCATATGCAAAGTCAGAAAAGGAAGGAGAAATGAAAGCATTTCTCATTCCGTGAACCTACTTCAAAAAGATGCAATGTCCTCAAACTAAACCCAATCTACTTTATTTAGTAAATTGGGTTTAGCATGAGAAACCTTGGGTGCTCCACCCGTGGTCCGCCCCCATAGCACAAAGTAATGCGAGACACCGCTGTGCGCTGCTTCACGTTACTTTACAGTTATTTCCAGCGCCAAACAAGTTTAGCGCTGGAAAGTAAATAGGGAAAAAAAGATTTTGCTCTGATTTGCGCTACTTGAGTAAATCTCCCCCCTAATGTACTGGTAATGGAGGATGAAAAGATTCCTTCTGAGAATTTTCCTGCTTTCAAAATGATGACAGGCATTGGATATTTAACGTGTGTAGTTAATAAATTGCCATAAATATGCTTCTGGTGACAACGGCATGCAAATTCCTTTAGAGGGTACCTTTAATCCTTGACTGCTTGATTTCGTGAGGCAATGTGTGAGAGAAAACCACAACCTAGACCTATACAATATGAGGCATTAAATGAATGAGATTGGATGGCCATAGACAAGGAAGGAGGGAAGTTAAAAAGGCAGTTTGAAAATTCAATTAGTCATTGGTTACAATTCAAGTGGGGCATACTGAAAAGGTGTAGAGAGAGGATACAATGCAATGTGATAATTTTTCCTGCAATAGTTAATGAATCAGATAAAAAGAGATTTCACAAGTCTAAAAGAGAAAATTGAAAAAGAGATGAAGAAATTGTTTCAGATGAGAAGGACGGTTCTTTAAATGATCAGTTAAATTCTAGCTCTCCTCCTTATGCAGACACATAGACCGTCAGTAACTGATAAGGAAGTGGGCAAGCCAGGCATGAGTACACAAGAAATATTAGCGATTAGTACTGCAGATGCTCTGCCCAAGAGTGCACTGACAGATTTACCTGTTCCTAGTGGAGTTACAATTGCTGTGGATACAGTAGATACTGTTGTTGAAGCGATGGTCACTAGACCATCTAAAAAGAAAGAAATTAACATTGCTAACCTGAAAACTGGTTTTGGAGACATTTTGCAGGGAACAGTTGATTTGAATAGATCACTTGTATACAATGCAGATGAATTGAAGTATTTGATCAAGGAAGCAGCAAGGTGCACAGATGATGCTCATAATAAACTTGAAGATTTATCAGCAGAATTTGAAGTGCATTTACACCAAAACAGTAGCTTGCAATAAAGCAACAAAACGGAAATGAGTGAAGTAGAAATATCAAATATGGATCTAATGACTCTGAAAGATCATATCACAGACTTAGGGCCTGATTATGAGTTTGTCGGTCCGTGGACCAGCAAACCTATTGGTGCGCAGCAGCTGTCTGACCATTGTATTACAACTTTGGCGGTTGGACCGCCATGAGACCGCTGCATTTGCCGGGCAACTACGATCCCTGATGGTGGAGTGGTGGTCTGAGGCCGCAATATGCTTGGTAGCGCTGCTGTGGTATCACCAAGAATATTATGAGTTTCCTCACCACCAGCACACTGTGGAGGAACTCATGCAATAAAAATTCTGGCATGAGAAAACTTCTTTGGACCTCAGAATACATACAGAGGGAACATGGTGTGCCCCCGGTGTGCATGCACCCCCTTTCCTGTACGGCTTGGACTGCACAGTCTATGTCGTTCAGGAACGGGTTTTGGCTCTCCCAGTGCAGTCCCTTTCTAATAGGAACCACTGTGGGATCCCCAAAGGACCTCCCACAACACCATGATGAAGCTCATAATCTGACTGGCAGCCAGCAGTTGAGTTTGGCGATGTGGGAGTGGGGCGCTGGCATGGCGGCCCGCTCAAACACTAACAAACTTGTAATCAGGCCCTTTAATTGAGAATAGAAACGACAAGAATGGTTTTAGAAAATATACGGACAAGTGGAAGAAGAAAGTTAATATGCAAAAGGACATTGACATGGGAAATAAAGCAAATGTGGTCATGAGTCAACCTGAAGCAGAATCAGTGTCAGCATTTCCTTTATGAGAAATACATGGAGGGAATTATGTGCATGTGTCTTGGCCCAAGGGTATTCTTTATGTTTTTATGGAAAATTTCCAAAACTATGAGGGGAACTTGCAAAGTGGTATAAGGAGGTTCACAGATTAGCAACAATTTTGAATGTGCTTTAGATTGACTTGGATACGTTGTTAAAAGCCCTCTCGGAGGCGGGTCCAAGATGGCGGAGTGAGGACGCGAGCCACCAGCAGTCAGTCCTGAAGCTCCACACCCTCAATGGCTAAAACCTAGAGAAAGCTGCTTCACCTCTCGGCAACTGTTTACGGAAAGGAAAGGAAAAAGAAAAAGAAACTCAATCTGGCATCTGACAGCATCTGACAGCAGTAAAACGCTTAGTCGAATTTGCATCTGCCGATGCCGTGGCTTCCCAGCCTCACCAGGTTTATCGGCCGCTCAGCTGCACGGATCCGCGGTCTGCTTCACGGATCGGAGATCAGCTGGTTAGGTCTCCGACCCGCTCGTATTCGGTGGCAGCACACTATGTCCCCCAAGAATCCACCGCGAGCCACACGGAACACCAAGGCTGCACCCCCTCCCGCGGATGCTAGTACGGGGGGGCCAAATGCAACGAGCGCGGCCAATGCAGTGGTGGTTCCCGCTGAAGCGGGGGTTGGCGGAGCCGGGATAGGAGCCACTGGCGCGACCGGCACGGTAACTGGACCGGTTACTATTCCAGCACACTGTTCATTGCCGGCTGACGGTCCCTCGGAGCAAAACGCTGCTACTGGGCGGATTTTAGAGGGAGAGACAGCGTCCTATGGCCCAAAGGAGCTCCCTACAGTCACAACATTAGCTGACAAAAATGCGGGGAAAAATAATGGAAAACCAATTCTTGGTAAGCATTTCATCTGCTCAGCAAAAATAACTGATTCCACTGACTCTAGCGCCTCTTTACCTAAAAAAAATGTAAAAAATGTTACAAAACCAAAATATAAGATGGGTGCGGGGAACCCTGGACATAAGAACAATATATTTAATGACACCAATATTAATAATGCTAACAATGCTATAAGTCCAACCAATATGCTTATCACATCTGGGGGATCTAATGTGGAAACTGTTAATACAGACAACGAGTCAGGCGATACACTATCTAAAAGCCGTGAGACAGAAACAAACAAAATACTAAAGGAGAATACAAGGGTAAAAGACAATCTAACTGCTGATTTCGCTGATTCAACCATTGACTTAACTGTGCAACCTGCTGATGGGGGATATAATACTCAAGCTGCACAACTCACTAAATCACTACCCGCTTCTGAAGCAACACAGATTGCTGACTCTGAAGGTGACAACACCAAATTACAAAAAAGAGTCAACTCCATTGTGGTGGCAGACGAAGAGAGTGTAGATCCAGGCTCTCATGACGAATTTGAAAATGAGACAGGAGAAGAAGAATCCACTGATCCGTCTGAAAATGTGACTAAATCTTTGGCGGCCAGAAGACGCAAAACAAAAGGCAAATTTAAGACCAAAAGGGGGGTAAAAGCAAGTACTACTTTAAACCGAACCGTCATCAACAATATAGTGTCCGCTAAGAAAACTTTGGTTGATAAGAGCCCTCTTAGAAAATGGATTGAGGCTAAAGGGCTGGTCAAAAATATGACATTAAGGTTATCTGGTACAAGCCCCACGGACTTAGATTCAAACCTTAGTTTGTCAGGTGATCTAGCCCTCCCATGTAACAGCACTACAAGGGCCATGATCGACTTAACTGACAAAGCTGCATCAGAACAAAATAAGACTACGCATACACCGCAGCAAATCTCAGGAAACATAACTGGTGATTCCACTAATCCAAAACAGGCGGATACAAATGGGGGGGAGAAAGTCAATACCACAGACTCAACTAGCGTCAACAATGCTCCTGCTCTACCCATTGCTACTTCCGTGTCAAACGCGAATATCTCCCCCTCTTCTTCTTCCCCGAAGGCCAGCAATAGCAATAGCAATAGCATTCTAATGCAGAATTTAACAGGGGAGAGCAAGCAAGAACCCAACTCTACTCAGTTTGACGCTATTCTTCAGATACTTACTAACCAACGCACTGAAGCGCAAGAGCACTACTCTCGAGTACGCGAGGATAATGACAAATTACAATCTGTCTTGTCTGATCTAACCTCTAAACTCTGTGGGGTGTCACAAGATGTTGAAGAGTTACAACACAGAGTAGTAGGCATAGAGGAATCTGCCACTCGTACGCAATCAACGGTAGATCAACATGATACTCAGATAATGGCTCTCCAACTTAAAGTAGAGGATCTAGAAAATAGACAGAGGAGATCGAATTTGAGACTTTTTGGGGTGCCGGAAGGATCGGAGGGATCGGACCCGAGAGCCTATTTGGTGGGACTACTACAAAAGGCCTTCCCGGACTTAGCTGATTGGGATTGGGACTCTCAAATTCAAAGGGCGCACCGCTTACCGCTACTACAAAAGAACAAAGAAAGTAAATTTCCCCGCCCCTTTATTATTTTTTTGGGCAATTTTTTACTGAGGCAGGCCATATGGCAGAAAGCGCGCCCTAACACCCCTATAGTAATAGGGAATTTGTCCTTATTTGTTAGGTCTGATCTCAGCAAAGCAACAATGGATAGACGCTGGGAACTACGAAAATTGATAGATCCAATAAAATCAGCGGGGGGCCTAGCTTTTCTCCAAGAACCGGCACGGTTGAAAGTCTTGAAAGATGGACGCACCCATTTTTTTAACGATCCTAAAGAAGCTGGACACTATCTTTCTGGACTAAACAAAAGATAGATCTAAAGCCAAAACTAAGAATGTAGAGAATCTAGAGAAATCTGCTATGTAGCTAAGATTATTATGTCCCTACTATGTCCTTACTTTTTTTTTTTTTTTTTTTTCTCTTCTTCTTTTTCATTTTTCTAAACTGTGCCGGGCAGGACAGTCTAAAGTTAAAGAAACTAAAAAAAAAAATTAATGAATCTCTAGAGACACAAGGGTATCTAGTGGGGGTGGGGGTGATGGCAGGACTGCTCAGGTGGACTGCCGCAGAAGCTGCCTCTTCATCGGCAGCAGAACCTGAAGGGTGGTCCCTTCCCGTTGTGGGTGGGTGACAGGGGGGTGGTGGGTGGGGTCCATCAATACTCCGCAGGGTGGGGGGGAAAAAAAACTGTGAAAAAATGTATTTGCAAACTAGGAGGGAGACTGGTTAAAGAAAATGATAAAAATATAAGTAAATATTCATTTATGCACGATTTTGAATTTAGGAAGTACGGGTTTACTATCATGGCGGTTGTTTATATCCACAATGCATAGAATAAAATGTTTGGCCTGGAATGTGGCAGGGCTTAACAGCAAAAATAAGCGACGTTTGGTGTCTGAAGAAATAAGGATTTATAACCCTCACTTTTTATTACTTTCTGAGACGCATCTGGCTGGCAAAGACAGAAAAATATCAATTAGGCTATGATGTCATTAGCTGTACTGTATTTGGGGCTTCGATAAGAGGGGTTGCGATTCTTAAAGATAAACGACTCAAAGCTGAAACTCTACAGACAGCTCACGACAAAGATGGTAGATGGGTAATAGCTCAAATGGGTATCGAAAATCACAAATACGTTATATGCGCAATCTATGCTCCAAACCTAGATGAACCTAAGTTTTTTGATGATTTGAACATAATTTTGTTGGGGTGGGATGGGGAGCTTATTATAATGGGGGATTTCAACTGTATTATGGATTACCAAATAGATACCACTAGGCCAGGAAGTTTTCAGAGGATGCGTAAAACTAGAAAGTCAATCTTAGAACTATGTCGTACTCATAATATCAAAGATGCATGGCGATACCTGCATCCAGCATCACCAGGATATACCTACTATTCTGCACCCCACAATCTCTGCTCCCGGCTGGATATGGCCTTTACCAATATAAACTTTTTAAATACCTGCTCTATGGAGGTCTGTCCTCGAATTTCTTCTGACCATAATCCTGTGTTGCTAACATTTGATATCTCACATAGAAACATTAACCCTAGATTATTTTCTTTCCCTAGACACCTGATCACAGACTCAGCTTATATTTTACAGCTGAAAGCACATATTACAGAATTTATAGAAATCAACCAAGATTCTGCTATTTGTAGCATAGTTTGGGATGCCTGTAAGGCAAGTATCAGGGGGTTTACGCAAGGATTTGTGATTCGACTAAACCATGAACGTCAAAAATCCGATCAATCTTTGATTGCAAGTATCTTGGCTCAAGAACTGTTGTTGTCAGCCGCATTACGCCTTGAACTGCCAACGGCTGTAGAAATTGGTCTCAAATTAAATCAGATGAAGTCAGAAACAAAAGCGAAACTTATTAAAAAAAACAGTATTAAACTACATAAATACAAGATAGAACAATACGAGGGGGGGGATAAAATAGGGAAAATCCTGGCTTACAAAGTAGCGGAAGACAGAACAAATACTACGATTGTCAGCATTCGGGGCACTGATAATCAACTATACGAGCAACCACGTGACATACTAGATCAGTTTGCCGAATTCTATAGGACTTTATATACTCCAGAATCCACCCCAAATAAAATAACAATACAGAAATACCTAGAAAATCTTCCTATAGCTTCAATTAGCAAATCAGAATCAGACTTTATGTCTGAAAACATTACCGGACAAGAACTACTCAAAGCCATTACTTCTCTACCCTCCGGAAAGGCATCAGGCGAAGATACAATACCGCTAGAGATCTACAAGATCTGTTTAGCAGAACTCCAACCACTGCTACTACAGGTAATGCAATCAATCGGGGAAACCAATAAAGCACCCAAATCGTGGAACAGAGCTAAAATTATATTTTTTCTTAAAAAAGGTAAACCAAAGCAGGAAAGAGGGTCATATAGGCCCATTTCCTTGATTAATACGGATGCAAAAATCTTTGCCAAAATTTTAGCTTCTAGATTAGCACCTCTTATGCCTAAAATGGTTAATCCCCAGCAACACGGGTTTGTCACCGGACGGGATACTACCATACACGTCAACATGGCCATCACAGCATTTGATGTGGCCGAGATCGAGTCGACCCCACTCGGTATGATATTATTGGATGCCGAGAAGGCTTTTGACCGGGTGGGGTGGAACTATTTATGGCAAGTCATGAATAAAATGGGGTTTAACGGATACTTTCTAAAGGGGATAAAAGCACTATATGATAATCCCACTGCATGCATTAGCTATGGGGGTCTGATATCTGCAGATTTTCCGATTCTGCGCGGCACCCGCCAAGGCTGCCCGCTGTCACCTCTATTATTTGCTCTATCACTCGAACCATTTTTACACTCTCTTCAAACACAACCCAAAATCATACCGTTTAAATCTAAAGAACAGGTATTAAAAATAACTGCATACGCCGATGACATCGCTGTATACTCTTCGGATATTCCCCAGACTTTAGAAGGTATAAATATAGAGGCCCTTAAATTTGGCAAAGTATCTGGGTATAAGTTAAATATAAACAAAACACAAATCATAGCCAACTATTTACCAGCAACAGAAGTCCCTGAGATTTGCAAAACTGCAACCTATTTAGGCGTTAAAATCACTTCGCAAATACGAGAAATAAATAACCTCAACTACAATGATTTAATCAAATCTACTATTGGTACATTAAAAAAATGGCATAGGCTACCTCTAAACTTAATTGGTAGAATAAACCTTATCAAAATGAAGATACTTCCTAAATTCTTATACTTATTCCGTTCTATCCCACTTGCTTTAAATAATTCCTTTTTCAAACAGCTTGATGGGATCTTCAGCAGTTTTATATGGGGATATAAAAAAGCTAGAAGATCGCTGAAACATCTTAAAAACAACACAGACAAAGGTGGCTTAGACTTTCCTGACCTAAAATTATATTTTTGGTCATCGTTTATCAGGCGTCTCCGATCTTTACTCCATAAAGAAAAAACATTCTTTTTTCATGCATTTATGCTAAAAGCAGAAGCCAACATGTTTTTATTGCGAGTTAACGACCCTAACTACTTTAAACGGGTGAAATTCAAGACCGCCAAAGACATTACTAAGATATGGCACAACATCTTGACTTACTTTAAAACGTCCTTTTACCACCCGAAATTACCACTTTGGGACAATCCGGGCCTCCCGGGTATATTTAGTGATGGAACAACTCAAAGATGGTCAACACTTGGCATTAACACTCTCGGGATTTATATGGGGCGCAAGGATTTTTACCGTTTCATACTTTACAAATTTTGTACAACTTGACGGAAAATATGAGATTCAAGTATATACAAGTACATGATTTTTTAATCAGAAAGAAAAAACTACTTAATATCGTAGACTCTGACATTTGGAACAGCCTATATTCTAACAAAAATAAATCTGTGATAAGCGAGGCATACAAACATTTCTGTGCAGCTAAAACCGATGACTGCTTACAATTAGCTGAAAAATGGAGCAACAAAACTGGTTTAAATATAACGTCTCAACAAATCAAACGCTCTTTAGCTAATATAAACAACGCTGTGCGCTCATCTAGTTTGAGACTACAACAGTTCCGTACAGTCTGTATGCTATATTATACGCCGGAAAAGATTTCCAAGTGGTCTCTTAACGATACTCAAGGAGATCGCACTAAATGTCCTAAATGCCTTGCTTATGCAGCAGACTTAGAACACATGCTGTTTTCTTGCCCAATGCTAAAAGACTTCTGGGGGGAATTAACTAAAATTTTAGAAATTAAAAAAATATTTCTTCCCACGCTTACTCCATCAACCATACTACTCGACCTATATCCTTCTGGTATATCACAACCTGCCCTGACAACAATCCTTATGTCCTGTGCCAAACTAACATTGGCCAGAGCATGGATCTGCCCCAAACCCCCTAATATCTGGGAATGGTGGTCATTAGTCAACGAAACTCGTTCCATGGAATTTGGGTTAGCTAACTTGAGAGGAACCCGTTCACGAATGAAAGTCGAAAAAATATGGGGCGACTTTATTGACGGCCCTGAGCTTGGCTATGCTTAAAATGTTTTAAAATCCGTATCATAGAAGTACTGATTTTTTTCTGAAATGTACCTGAAACGGGAAACTGATAATTTGTTTTTGTAAAAATCGTGCAATGTATACTCTGTACTTCATTTAATGTATTTTCATTATGTCTCTCTCATCAGTTTGCAAATAAAAAAATAATAATAAAAAAAAAAGGATACGTTGTTAAAAATTGTTATTTCCAAAGATGTGTGGGCAGAATGCAAAACAGCTGTCATTTGGCTGACAGAAGGGACACTGCGAGTTCCACCTAACAATGCTCCAGATGATTTGGTCAAGAAAAAATATAGAACAGTTATACAACTTTTTAAAAAGAAGATGCCAGAAAACGAGCTAAACTGGGCAAAGATAATGAGTGCCACCCAAGGACCAAAAGAGTAAGCACATACTGTTGAACTTGGCCCTCTCTGCAGGGTCGCCACCAAATGCTTTGCCTTTATTCTCCCCTTTTTTTGGAATTTGTTTTTTGTTGGCCTTTACAACTGCTAATCACCGCTAAAGTGCTAGTGCTCACTGCCCTAAACATGGTTTAATTGGTTTACATCTGATTGGCATATTTAATTTACATATGAGTTCCTAATAGTGTGATGTGTCATATACCGAGGGCCTGTAAACAAAATGCTGCTAGGGACTGCAACACTTATTGTGCTACCCACTTAAGTAGTACCTTAAAACACATTCCAGGCCTGCCATTGCAGTCTGAATGAGGTTTCAAACTGCCAGTTCAACTTGGCAATATAACCGCCTAGCCAAGCATTAAATTCCCCTTTCATTGCATTTAAGTCACCCCTAAGGAAGGCCTTAGGTGGCCTACTGGGCAGGGTGCATAATCATTAAAAGGCTGGACATGTACTTTTAAGTTTTACATATCCTGGTAGTGAAAAACTCCTAAATTTGGTTTTTAGTACTGTGCAACCTATTTGTCCCGTAGGATAACATTGGGTTGCCTTATTACCATTAATAAGTGCTATATTTTGATAAGGACCAGGCAGCCAGTTCATCTTTGGCATCTAGGAAATTGAAATGAAAAATCCTCTTTAAAGGTAAAGTCAGATTTGTAATTACAATATTGAAAATGCCACTTTCAGACAGTAGGAATTGTCCTGCCCTTTTGTGCCTTCAGCCTATCTTGAGTCATTTCACTGGATGTAACTGACTGTTAGACTTTGTGAATTCCTTTCAGAGAGTGACACAATAAAAGAATTAGGTATGCATGAATGGGTCATCTGCTAGCAGGATGGAGGGATGGAGCCAAGCACATTCCTACTTCCAAGTAAATAGACTGTGTTCTGCCTTCACACAAAGGACTTATCACCTCCACATTATCACTGCAGCCAGCTTTTAGCCAGGGCAGAGGAGCCAGGAAACTCTATGCACTTCAATAAACACTTTCTAGAAGCATCTCCCGGATTCTAGAGAATGGGCACAGGGTATAAAAATAGGTCCCTCAGACCACCTCTTAAGTTCACTCCTAAACCTGTGGGAGGACTTTCAGATGATTGCCTGCTGCTGTGACCTGCTGTGCACTCTGCAAGACTGGTTTGCTGTGCCTGGAAGGACTGTTGCTATCTGGAGCTTGCCTTTAACCCTCAGAGGCCAGCCCTGTTATTTGAGCCCTGCAACTTGACCTGAACCAAGGACTGACCCCAAGGGCTAGTTTGAAGGCTTCCTGTGCAGAGCCACAGGGACACAAAAGGCTTCCACCATCTTGGACCCACACCTGGACCCAGCCTGAGTGAGTCCTGAACCCCCAAGTGGTGTTCCATAAGTTCTAGAACCTTGGTTGTAGCATTAAAGGTGCCCAGATACCGAAAATCTGAAACAGCAGACTTAGCTTTTGGATAAAAACTGCTCTGAGAACCAGTACGAGACTGGGACCACTGCTCATCTATCTGGCCAAGGCCCATCACCAGTCAGCCTGACTTAGCGGCTTCTCCCGCTACAATCTTTTCCGCAGCAGCAAATCTTGTTCAGTAGTCCTGCACCAAAGTGGAATTGCCTCCTACCTCATCCCGTTAGGGATTTTCGACTTCCAAATAAGGGACTAAGCCCCAATTTAAAAAATTTCTTTGTGACTTCGACCCAAAGTCGAGAGAGTGCATAAAGAAGTTAGTAAAAAGAATCAATGAAAGTCTGCATTCGAAGACTCAGAGGCCAGAATCAATCAGAGACAATCAAAATCAGATTTAACAATAGTGAGAGTGAATCACCAGTTGCTAAAAACCAACAAGAAGAACAGTGCTAGTAGAAAATACACATACCTGAGTGAACCTATCTAGCAACCATGTGTGAAGGAGAGTCAGATGTGAAAATCTATGATTTTACAAATTGTTGCCAATTCATCTTTGAGGACCTTCCTGAAAAGAAGAAGGTCCACCTTTAATTTGTGTTACATCTTGAAGACTTTGAACTAAAGATTATGAACTTTGCAGAAATGTATTGATTTTATTTAGTAGCTTTGAATTCTGAATTTTGAACAGGAAAGAAAAAGAAGACATTTTGATTCCTGATTTTGCAACTTTAAATTTCGTATTTCCTTGTGTACTTTTCTATTTTACCTCAATAGAAGATGGCTTATAGCAGATTCTGTAAAATATTTGGTATAATTTCTTTGATAATATTAATGGTGTTAATTTGCTCAATGTTATGCCTAATTTCTCTGGTCGGATATGTCTCACCTATACATGGTGAATTGATAACTACACTATAATAGTATAATCTACATGAAATATACACAAAGGGATAGGTCAGTAGATAGATATAGGGAAAATGTGCATTCAAATTCTTTGAGAAGTACACAAAAATTATGAATATTAAGGACTGTTTTGTGTGTACATTTCTTCCCTCCTCAGCTGAAGAAGGTTTTACTTATTTTCAGGCTTTTCAATAGGGAAGAGTTTTTGCGCCATTTCTTTCAGATTTCAATGCTTTGCTCACAGAACTTCCTGTTTGCAAAAATTCTAGGAATGATATGACTTATTCTAAATATTTGATGCTGATTACACAAACTAATTGGAAAGCTAATAAGACTAAAAATGGGCATGTATGTAGTTTGAGTGAAGAGACGTGAGAGTTTATAAGGGAATATAATTAGCAGAGAGCGGAAATTCTGATAAATTGAAAGATGCAAGTGAGATTAGAGAGCAAATTGAAGCCGAAGAGAAATTTAGAAATTCTAATGTGTATCTGAAATTGAGACTAGAGCACTTGTTGTGTATAGTACGATAAGGGCCTAAAGAAATTAGGTCAATGGTGTATGCTGGCAAAAGTGAGTGTGAAAAGAGTTATGTGGTTAATGGTGAGCTTTGGGTTAGTCAGAAGCTAATATTTAGAGAAATTTAGGGGCATATTAACAAGGGCCAGCGATAATTATCTCTGGCCCCACATAGCGGTAGAAATATTATCGCCAGCTATCGCTGAAAATTATCGCCAAGATAACGATATATTAACAATACATAGCGCAATAGCGATAATATTTCAGTGATAGCGGTGTTTACCATGGAACATCGCTGGTTTTCCAGCGATGTTCCATGAAAAACAGCGATAACATTGCTGATACGACCCTGTGGTCGTATCAGCATAATCCACCTCCATTATTAGTATGCCTTAGTCTGGAATTTAACAGACGTTAATTTCCAGAGTTAAGGCCAAGGTAACGCGATTTTTTTTATCTCTGCACCTCCTTGTTAATATCGTGAAGCTGCCTTCGTGATATTTTCATTTGTTGTTTTCACAGCCATGCCTTCTTTGAATCTCATTAGCGATGCGAGGTGAGGCTGTGAAAAACGGGCTCTACATCAAAGAAACACGCGCTAGCGTGTCCTTGATGATATTGCGATATAATTATCGCCGCTTATCGCCCGAAAACTGACGCTAAAGGGGCGATAATTATATCGCCAGCCCTTGCTAATATGCCCCTCATTATGTATGGCTAGACTACTTACTTTAACCTGCCTCAAATTAGGGAGGGAAGCTGCTTCCTTACTTTGGTATTACCAGTAGTGCACCATGTAAATGAGAGGAGTGATGATTTTGGTTTGAGGAGAGTAAAATGTTGATTTGGGCAATTTGTGTTAGATGTGTTGGATGCCACGATTCCCTCTATTGGTGTGGCTATGAATGATGTCAAGATCAGAAGATTTGGTCAAAAACATAGAATAGACATAGTTTATAATATTTGTCACCTTTGAACCCTGCTCCACCTAAAATCAGCAACATACTGTCTCTCCCTCATGTGAAATCATTTTTAGCCAAGAGAGAACGGCATGCATCCCAGGTCCTCCTAAGACTGGAACATGATCCTCCTCCAGTAGAACAACAGACAGTGGAGAAGGGGAGTAGTGCTTAACATGCACTGTGGAGATGGCAGACACTGTACAACCAGAATTTTACGTGGGAGAAAAAAAGACTGGTGTCTCTAAAAGGGTTGTGGCTTTTGTAAATAGGAGTGCAGCTTAAATACATAAACTCAATTTCTGTGTTTTCCATAGTGTGCCAACCAACCAGTATTTTGGTTCCTTTCTGATCTTCCTGTTATTGCTAACAAATATCTAATACAACTGACATACACATAAAACCAGCAAGGACAACTGCCATTGTCAATAGTTTTTAGCTGTTTAATCTAAATGAATAACACTAATGATTTTGTTGTAAATAATTAAAATTGAAAATGTTTAAATTTAAATTCTGACATTTTGAGACTAAGGATTAAATATTATGGAGACCTGTGGAAAGGGTAGTGATCTTCAGAGTGTCTTAATCACTCCTCTTAGGTTCGCTTTGCCAGACATTTACACTCTTTTTCTCTCCACATCTTATCCATCTGCATATATCTATACTGAATGTTCTTCTTGTATCTCCTTCACTTCACTCCTCTCAAACATACAACACATCCACTCACCTGTAAACAGTTTTCTGAGTTGGTACTCCTCCATTGTATTTGAGAGAAATGGGCAGAAAGAAACATTTTAAATCCTCTTTTTTGGAAACAGCACAATGTGTTTATTTTCAATAAGACTCCTCGACAAAATTCAATTAATTCAGAATCTCATTGAACATAGGACGTCAGCCGACATGTGTTTCGCCCGCTGGGTCGAGTCGACCAGGGCTTTTTCAAGGATTCTATTATCATGTAGCTGTATAACATAAGGAAATATATAATCTCAAACGAGGCGTATCTCATCAGCTTACAACATTTTTTGCACAGATCTTTGTTTATGTTACATAAGGTCAAAAGAGAGCGGTCCAGGGTTAATCCTGTAGCATGGCTTGGTCTGACGCGTTGTGAACCGGGGCCATCTTTCAAACAGTGACTGGGTCCGGTCACGTGTCAAAAGTGGAAAGTTGTGAACGGGCGCCCACTCACCTGTAAGCCCTGAATTTTCGTTTACTTTTGCCTTGTCAATATTTTGACATCTGAGTACCTCCTTCACACACATTTGCATAGAATCATATTTACACTGAAATAAGTGCCCATTGCTCTGTGCACTGTACAGAGAGGTCAACGATTGGATGACCATGTATTCTGAACACCTTTTTGAACCAGTGACAGGCACTGTGACAAATTCACGCTGCAGTGAGTCTCAACTCTGAAGCACTCAGTTGCTGCCCATCATAAACACCAGGAGGTGACTCAGTTTAAAGTATGCACTATACAAGAGTAATGCGCTACACAAAAAAGGTGAACAGCCTTTGCAACGAAACTTTTACAACGCACTAACTTTACAACGCAACTTTTACAACGCAAACTATTAAAACGCATTGCTCTGGGGGGCGCTATAGGATAGGGAATAGGTTAATTTACTATCCAATAACCTTCCCTAGTGTCCACGGGGACTGGAGTTGGAATAGTAAATTAAACTATTCACTATCTAGCGCCCCAAAGCACTGTGCGTTGTAATGGACTGCGTTGTAATAATTACGTTGTAAAGGCATGCGATGTAAATGCAAGCGTTGTAATGTCATACATCCCACAAAAAAATAACGAAAACAACATCCTGGAAACAGCTAACACTCTTAAGAAATGCACTATTCAGTAAAACATTAAATTTAAATGGAAACTAAATAGCTGATGTGGATGACCTCAAAATTTTTTGCATTTATTGTTAAGAAATCGATCAGTGTTTTAGCCAGTAAAGTTAATGACATGAAAATAGGGCCCAATAGGAATTAATTTCAATCTCTATTCTAAATTACTACGGAGTCTGGGGCCCAGAGAGACCCGCACACAATAAATCCTGAGTACATCACTCATGGAGGAGAGTCTTATAGGGTGGAAAGTGGGGTTATGACATTTAGAATTGCAGGTTTAGGTTTTAGGTGCAGAAGCCCACACAGCCGGACTGAGAACGCAAACCTGCCCGGGCAATTAAGTCAGACTGGCCATGGTGGGCGGAAGGAACTGGTGGGAAATACTGCTGCATCTTTTGTTGCAGGGGGCCAATTTTGCAACACTGCTGGAGAACCTGCCCCCAGTATCAAAACTGGCCCCTACTGCTCCAAAACCGGCCCCCACCAGTACCTCCTACCGGGCAAACACCTGGTGCCGGCTACGGCTAGTACGGCCCTGAAGACGACAGGCAGAAAAAAGTCAATTTGGTGAAAGCCTCGATGCTTGTGGCAGAGAAGATTTGTAGTTTGGGGAAATAAAGAAATATTGTGGTAGAAGACACTATCGGGGGGAGTCTAGTGGTGGAAACCAGCATACACATGCATTTGAATAGATAGGGTGACACCCAGACACAACTGTAGCCACCTCACCCATACCAAGGGCTGTTAGTTATTTCTGTCTCTCATGCGCTGCTCAGCTGCGGTATGCTACAGACAAAAGAAGTGTTGACACTTACTTGCACTAAAAGGAGTCTATCTCTTCTCCATGACTCCTGTGTTGTCCATACCACCGCCCACAAGCATCTCACCTGTTGGGCTTTGCACAAGAGGAGGGCAAATAGGTTCACTTTCCTTGTTTTGGCAATGTCCCCACCACCTGTCCCTTAAGTGACACCCCAGTGGTGCTCCCCTACCTGTCCCACTTGGCGGAGGTATGGAATCCTAGTATAAGTCAAAGCCTCAGACAAGGATGGTTGGCTTCTCTTTGCTAAATGTAACAGAGGGACAAGATTGGCAAATGAACCTCTGCAACCTTGACCAGTCCCGATGACAACGGATGATTCAACAAAATGTTCCAGTTTCATTCAAAGCAATCAGTTCTAAAATGTATGTGCTTGCTTGCCTTCATGTTAGTTGCTGTGGGCCTCATTTATGAAAAGTGTGCCCTCCTTACAACACCATGGATACACTGTATTTACTGTATGGTGCTCCATGTCACAGGATTGCGTATCTGTTGGCGCAAAACTCAAGCAGTGCTGGAGTTGTGCCGTAAGCATGACGCAACTCCAGCAATGCATGGGAGATGCCTATAACTATTGCACTGTGCCACCCCCTATGCTTGCTATGAGGCAGGAGTAAGGTTTTGATGCAGTGGCGTCCAAGAAGTGGTGCAGTGAAATCAGATAGATTCACCTGCATACATTATACCTGAGGTAGGTATAATGTGGTGCAGGGGTTTACAAAGTTACCTAGTCTGCCTAGATGTGTCACTTTGTAAATGTGGTACAGCGAGGCGCATTATTTACGCTGCCGCTGCGTCATTAAAAGTGATGCAACGGCTGCACTAAAGTGTTGCAAAGGTCTCATAAATAGCCAATCTCATTAATACTGTAGCAGGGTTTCTGTTCTCCCACAGAACTGTGCACAGAGGATTGGAACCTCGGCGAATTAGGGTGACCCAAAACTCACCTCAGTACCCAAAAAAACCCTTACCGAGCTAGCTACAGTGTCTCATTGGTCATAACAAAACTCCCAATGTTTAGACAAACCAGAACATGAACTTACAATACCTCAGGTTACGTGGAACACATGAGCACTCTTTCGTTATACAATCTTTCAACCCAGAACGTGGAGTAATGAGGACACGTGCACATTTGAAATATTTATTTACTAATGCCGTTGTCTCAAACGCAGTATCTTAGATAATACAAGGAAACATATTATCAGAAGCAAAGTTATCAGCATAGTTACTAGTCCATAGAAAGCAAACGGTGACAGCATGCTATTATGCTGAAATGAATAAGTGCTAACCACACATAATTCTCACCCTCCCTAATTGGTATATTATATTAATATATAAGAAGGTCTCTTTGGGTTTTAGCAGGGCGGGCCCATACCTCAAGATCCTAGTATGAAGGGATCACATCTGTCTCCACCAGCTCTCTGCATGCGAACAGCATCAAGTGTGTGTAGGTGCTCTGAACATCACAATATAAAACGCGCCTAAAGCCAGGAGTTGGCAGGAGCAGCACTGATGTTATGTCTATGGAGGTGTGGAGATCAGTTCTCACAACAATCTGTGTCGTTATCCCAGTAGCTTCAGCACTCACTGTACAGACATAGTTTATTAAGCAAAGCTGATTTGAGAGCAATAACATATTATTCTCAAGTAAACTACTAGGTTGAAAGCTAAATCAACAATTATGTAACGTGTGCAGAAGCAGCAAAAGGAAAAAATGGCGTTTAAACATTTAATGAGCCTACGCTAACTTAACACAGTATTCAGAATAACAGAAGCTATATAACACCCCCCCATGATCCGAGTACGGACAAGATAAGATAACATAAGGGCCATCTCATGAGAGCAGAGTTCAAGAACTACGAGCAATGAATATACTTTAAACACCTTTGGGATAAGAATGTGGTATAATGAAACATTTTGAAAAAAGATTAATGTTTTGCTAAAGTCAATAGGTTTGGGAAACCCAGAAAGTGTAACAAAAAGTCGCACAAAATATGTTAGTTGAAAGTCAAATGGCCGGTTTTAAAACATTCAAAAGTTTTTAGGACAAGACCGTATATGCAAAATATGCAGCAACAGCCTCCAGTATGAAATCACCGTCTTCATCCGAAAACAGTTCAGCCATCCAATTCAAAAGCGGAAAAGAACATACGTGTTCCTCCAGTACCGGAGCCTCTATCACCATCAGAGGACAACTCGGTGGGTTCTCAAGAAAGCTCAGTTCCAAGAAATCCTGCGCTGCTGCGAGTACGTTCCAGGGACCCATTAGTCCATGCATCGCTGCTAAGGCCATAATCCTTTCGCCAGAACAAACCAACTCGTGAGTAGTGATAGGACTCATCAGCTGATTAAAATCGACATCAGGAGAAACCGGTCCACAGAGACACAAATCAATGGCCCAATCAAAATCACAGCTTAGGCAGTGAAACACAGGCTGGACACAGGTGAAGTAGGAGAATCGAAATGATAATCCATACGCCGTGCTTAAAATCGCAAGCGGCAGTGTGCCATAATAATCAAGCATCCGGTTGCGAAACAGCGCCGGAAGGTGCTGGGCGGCTTCTTTCACAGGAAGGGCATCCATATTTAATGAAGCAAAAAATCACCAGAACGCCAGCCGCCAGTGCTAACAAAACAGGGAATCCATAAATAAACTCGAAAAAATGGAATGAAAGAAAGCAGGAATGACCCAAATATTTTTTTGAATGAAGTCACGAGATCGCTGCTAACTGTTTTAAAAAAGTGCGCCAGCCCGGTTGTGGAGGACGCGTTAAAGATAGAATGAACCATCTTGCTGAAATGTAACGGTAAATCAGTATTTAAAAGGGCTTGAACCTCAGTACGGGTGTTAGCTATGTGAAGCACGAAAGTTTCTCGAGCCGAACTCAAGGCCACTTCTTTCTGGGACAACAGAGCCCTTATTTTGCTCATGCCGTTGAACTCCGCTGTCAAGGTTGGGATGCGCGGCCAGATGGAAACATCCCTATTCTCATGCGTGGGTGGGTACAGTACATTTCTGCAGCAAACTACACGCTCAGTTACAGTTACCAAATAAGGAACTCCTTTTATTAACCCACAACAATCTTCATTATTCAAAAGCAAATAACTACCGTTTTCCAATAAGGTGAAAGTTGGGACGATTGCTGGAACAGGTGTCCCTTTTAAAACACAAGCTAAATTAGGCCTGTCTTGGTTACAAGAACCGTGTAATTGTATATGTCTACACAGTAATGAATGATCAGGTGTCTCTGTACACTCTTCCCCATTCAGATAAACCTCCTGTCCATCTTTTAAACATCTATAAGTGAATGGAAGGGACCACACTTCATGAAGGAAACCACTACCCAATGGCTCATATTGCATACAATTAGTAAATTCATACAAAGCAAAGGGTAGCTTTATTAAACCGTGGAAAAGCCACGTTGCAGTAGTGGTTTCTGCCACCGAAAAAGGCAAGGATTCTAACCTCTCAATGTGCAACATTGAAAAAGATGCATCACGCAATAACTAACTGATCAAGGAAGGACTTTGAGTATAATAATTTGGTATCGGTAAGTCTAACCTTGGACATTGGCTTCTTTGAAATCTTAAAATAAAAAGACTCGGGACTTGACTGATTAAAGTCAGTAAAATAAGTGTACTTTTTTAGAAATGTATCAGAACTGCCTTGTTTAGGCGCTGGGCAATGTTCCCACTGTGTAAAATTAACAGCATTCCTACTGGAAGATGTTTTATGTAAGAAGTGATTGCCAAAATGTTGGAAGCAAAACAAATCACCATAATTAGCGGAGTCTAAATATAAATCCTCAGCATCAAAGGCAGCATAGTATTTCAAATCAGAAAACAAACTTTCTACTGCATGAACATCCCAATCATCAGAACGTATGTTTTGTTTCACTACATCCCCCATATTTACTCTAAGGACATTAGGAACATTAACGACTTCTGTAGGGCCATGAATTTGAAATCTAACTGCATCCCACACAATACCATCAAGGACTGGCCAGGCAGTGATGTTAACAAATGTCAAGTCTCTTTTCAGTCTGTGTGCAGCATGCGACGAGGAAAGTGGGGCCAAAGTTCCATTGAGATGTGTAATGCATGTTCTTTCCTCGACATAGTGGCCATTGATGAGTCGAAAAAAATCAAACACAAAACCAATAGACATAAAAAGGTAAACTGAAAAAAGAATCAGCCAAATATATGTCCAAGGGGGAATTAAAAAATGTTTTTTAAACAAGGTGGCATAAACAGCAAATCATGAGGATTTATATTTAGCAGGGTTTCTTCGAGGCAAGGGAAACAGAGTCAAACGAAAATCTTGATTCAATGGCCAAACGGGCTTGCAGGTCAGGCATCGATAAGTCAGCGGGATAAGTGTAATCGATATCATCATGGTCTGTGCCAGGCAAAGTACTTAATAAAGGACTAGAAAGGACAGGTAATTCGATGGCCACAGCAGGCTCAGGGTTTGACGTAGTAGCCAACATAGAATTTCTCACCATTGAGGGACAGGATACTGCTGGTGTCATACTAAGAAGAATCGGCCATTCTGTGTACCTTGACATTGTCAATGGAGATAAACCTGTTCTCCTTACGACCTGGAAGAGGGGGTAAAATGACTGTTATTGTGCCCTTCACGCCAAGGACTGGGACTGGAGCTCGATAGGAAGGTCCAAATTCTTTCTTGTTGTCGATCTTCTCTCGAACCAGGTCACCAACTTTGGGTAGCCAGCCAACTACCGGAATCTGCAACGCAACATCCGATGTGGAGGGCAAATGTTCCTTTGCAAGACTGTCTCTGGTCTTTTGTAGATCCTGTAAAACATTGCAATGTTCATCTGCGTCAAAGGAAGTGGCGCGAACCACACAGTCTAGACCATCAAGGTCAGGGACGTATATCTTGATGCCAAAGAGCATTTCGTATGGGGTCCGCCCACCCAGAGACCTTCTAGGGAGATTATTAAGAGCACGCTGCACGCCATTGAGGTGGGCCAGCCAGTTTCTGCCAGTGCCTATAACTCGGGGTGTCAAAGATTGCTTTAAGTCGTGGTTCATTCGCTCTACTACACTATTACCCTCAGGTCTGTAGGGAGACGAAAACTTGATTTGGACCCCCATCGAACTCATGGCATCCTTGTACGCCTTAGAGGTGAAAGCCGGACCCTGATCCAAATGGAAGGTACCACAGGCAAAAATTCCCACAAAGACACGCAAATCTCTAATGACAGTCCGTGAATCAGCGCTGCGATGGGGCCAAACCCATACAAAGCGTGTGCATGAATCAACTGCTACTAAGATGTACTTATACGCAGCATCAGAGGAAAAAGGACCGCAGTGGTCTAAATAAACACAACCTAGTGGTTTATTCGATATATACAACTGTGTCTGTGGCGGACGCGCTGCAGTCGAAGGCTTAATCTGCTGGCAAATGTCACATTGACGGACATAGTCGCGCGTCTGTTTGTACAGCCCCCGCCACCAGAAACGCTGTTGTAATTGAGTTACAGTGCCCGAGACGCCCGCATGCGCAGACGCCACACCTTCATGAGCCGCTGTAATCAAGTCAGACCTGCGATCCGAGTTGGGAATCAAACGTTCACCAACTTCAGGTATTGTCACAAAAGGAACCTTTTCGGGACTTAAGTGGTATTTGTACTTCGAAGGGAACCCCGCAGGATGTTTACCTCCCTTCTCAGTGGCAGCCACTGCCGCCAAGATGTCATTATCAATCTTACTTTTGGACTGTGTAACTGCTGCAACTAGATATTTAGACACTGCTGATTTCGCCGCCTCATCAGCAAGCGAGTTACCGACAGCATGGACTCCTACACGCTGGTGGCCCAGAGTATGAATCACAAAAACAAGCGGCAGTTGAGCCTTAAGCTCAGCCACTCGAACCCAGATCATCTTGTGTTTTATTGTGCTACCCTTGGAATCACAAAATTCATTCTGAATCCAAAAGAACAAGTTTTCATTGTAAGATTGTACACAGTAGTAAGAATCACTTACAATAAGAGTTGTCACACATGGATCTGCGTACTCCAACGCTAGTAAGAGAGCACGAAGCTCCGCTAATTGTGCAGTGCAGTCCCCAGAGTTTGCGAATGCACAACTCTGGACTTGAACTCATCGTTCACCATGGCACCGATCACAATGGCGCATGCGGAAACGTAGGCGTGTTTAGAGCCATGCGCAACCTGCGCCGAGCCATCAGTGTAAATGATGCAATGGAAATCCTCCAAAGGTCGCATTGCCAGAGGAGCAGGATGAACAAATTCATACTGCAAGTACTCCTGTGACCGCAATGAGGCGTCAAAAATAAACGTGACATCCGTGGACGTCAAGGAAGCAGCCCATTGAATCCACCGAGGGTGCAAAGCTTTTGAATTTGGTACACTGGCTTTTGTAACTGCCTCCAAGTGAGGGCATGGTGTAACAACCAACATGCGTTTTCCCTGTGACAGCGCACGTTCTTTAAGAATCGCCATCTGCACAGCTGTTAAAACCTTTTCCACAGTGGAAAACCGCATTTCAGCCGAAGTGTACAAGTGTGACTTGAAAGCAATAGGTACTGTGTCTCCTTCATTAAAAGTGAGATAAGTGAAACCCACAGTCCCCGGAATGATTCTCATCACCAGGTTAGTGGGTTATCCCGAGTCAATAAGAATTTAGAAGCTAGCAGATCAGCCTGCAAAGATTGCAAAATGGCCGAGTGCTCAGGCAGCCAGCATGATTTGGAAAAAGTTGGTTGTATCAAAGCATACAAAGGCTTGATACGCTGGGCATATTTCGGAATGTATGTTCTCCCGAAATTTAAAAAGCCCAGTAAAGACTGTAATTTTTTCAGTGTTGTTGGAGCGCGCAGTTGTGCGTATTTCTCCAAGAAGTGAGGAGCCAAACCTCTACCTTCATTGTTCAGCTCATAGCCGAGGAACAACACTGTGTACTCAGCAATGTGCGATTTTGCAAAGTTAAATTTGTAACCCATATCTGCAAAGTTACAAATAATCAAATTAACATGACACAGATGCTCCCAAATTTCGTCGTCTGTGAGATAAATGTCATCCACATACGAGCAAGCATCTGGGTCGATCCTCTCCAGAAGAGAGACTATGCGGGCGGTAAATATACCTGGACTATTCTTATAGCCCATTGGGAGACGCTGGAACTGTTTTTGGACCCCAGCGCTTGTAAAACTGGTCCATTGGGAGCTAAAGCTATCCAATCTATGGGCATAGAAACCGTTGGAAATATCAAGCGTTGTTTTAAAACGCTTACGCACTAGACTATCCACTAAGGCAGAGCCGTGAGTATTCTGTACTGCACAGTTACGGCAATGCGAGTTCAAATGCTGGTAATCCAACACCAAACGATACAATCCGTCAGGCTTGGTTACAGTAAAAAGGGGGTTATTCATCAAAGACACACACGTTTCAATTACACCCTGATATTCCAATTGTTCAAGGATCGCCGCGACGGAAGCCTTGGCTTCTCGCCGGATGGGATATTGAGGTTGAGGCAGCGGCTGAGACCGCAAAGGAATTTCGTGGCTCGGGGACAATTTATCCCAACCACATTGGTTGCGGTACAGAGCCGGTGCGAGAGCCAGAGCCCACTCTTCTGCAAAATGTTGCGCATGCTCTTTTGAGACAGTGTTCACGAAACTGGGGAGGATTACCTTCTCCCCTCGCGGCGCTGCGAGCACAAAAGGTGGGGGCCAGTCAGCCTCCGAAAGCAAAATGTCATACGTAGACGAAAGGTTTTCCCAAAACACCCCTTTAATAGTGCGTTGTATGTCTCCTTCAATTAACAGGACAATTTCAAAAAGTCTGACAGGGGGAGCTACTCTCGTGTCTGCTGTTTCTATCACAACATAAACGTCAGTCGCTGTCACCTTCAGTAGTGGACGCAGGGCCTCTCTCACTATGGTAATCTCCGCCACGCTCTCCAGCAAGGTCAGAGCCCACGTCAGATTCCAAAGCCGCGTTCTCACTATCTGTGGCATATCGATGCGCTGTTAAAGCCGCGACTTTCTTCTTCGCAAACTGTGGTCTTTTTGGCATCGAATCCTCTTGCTTCCCTGCGCCTTCAGTCTGGCGGGGCTGGCCACGTCCTTGTTGGCCACCATGTCCCCTTCCGCCTCCTCCTCCACCGGTCTTCGGGGCCGATGAGTCCTGAAAGGAACGAGGAGAGCGTTGATCAGAAACCTGAAATCGATCAGGTGATTTAATCATCGCGCGATCTCGCAAATCATAAACTCGTTCTGTTGGCGCAGATTGCTGAACCGCAGGATAAGATTCCTGAGTTTGCTGTTGTTGCTTTCCCTGTTTCTGTTTTTTAGGCCAATTTTGTTTCTTGGACTTGGGCTGGACATCTGCCTCAGCAGATTGCCCTTGTGGTTGTTTCTTCTCCTTAATTGTGAAATACTTCAGACCCTTACTTGTGCGACCAATCGTTTTATAAGCGGCCACAACAATCTTCGCCAACTGGCGGGGTCTTTCGGCCTCGGGTATAGCTGCCAAAGCATTAGACACCTGAAAGCTCACTGCGTCCCCTTTTACATTGGAGAGAATGAGATCGCTAACAATCTCAAAAGAACCACACAGGCGCATACCCAATTCAACCGCTGCCTCCGGTCCGTGATCATCCTGAACACGTTTAATGATCGTAGGCAGTACAGCCATTGATGGGGTGCCGAAACACCTTGCATAAACAGCCACAAAAGTTTTCCCCCAACTTTCACAGTCAACGAGTTCGGGAGCTAAATCCTTAGGTAAAGTAATCGTCAACATTCTATGTTTATCAGCAGGAGTAGAATTCGGAAACACAGCCTCCAGTTGGTCAAACTTCTCGGCAAGCCAGAAAGGAAAGTCATCTCTGTCATCTGGGCGTTTACCAAAAACTGAATTGACCATCACCGGATTGAGTTTTAAACCGCCATGTTCCGTTCGGACAGCCGGACCCCCCGGGGGACCACCCGGGAGATGACGATCTATGTATTGCACTAATGCACGAATCACGGCAATCGAGACAACATGCAGTCTACGAACCTCCGCCACAGTACAATTGCCGTGTTAGGGATGAGGAGTAAATCCAGCCAAAGCAGGCCAATTAGTGCCTGGAATGGACAAAGGACCTAACCTCGCAGCGGGTAAAGAGTGGGGTAGGGAGCCACCAAACCAAACGCGATGCTGCCAATGATCAATAGGTATTTCCAGTGCCCTGTACGGAGTATATTCAGCCGGTACAGGTGAGGGGGTGTAGGTGTGGAACACACCAGAATTTGCGTCCACAGCCGGAAAAGTTACCCACGAATAGAACAGTTCGAAAGGGTATGCCGGATCCGCACACACCACCAAAATCACAGCCAAGCTATCCACTGGGACCTGGAAAGCCTGCAAATGGTTACGCACCGCGATGCAACTATGTTACGGGATGTCCACAGCTTGTGCCATGATTACACCGGAACTACAGAAAAACAAAGTAAACTTTGTCGCACAACTGGGTAGTAATTCAAAGAAACCGTTTTAGATAGATTCAAGCTTGAAAAGACCTATAGAAAAAATAGGTAGGTTTGTTCCGACACCACCGTTTACCGGAAACGACAGTGAAGGGGTTAAGGATTGAATGATATACTACTCAAGTGTCATGATATAAGACTACCAACGTATGGGCGCCATGTAGCAGGGTTTCTGTTCTGCCACAGAACTGTGCACAGAGGATTGGAACCTCGGCGAATTATGGTGACCCAAAACTCACCTCAGTACCCAAAAAAAACCTTACCGAGCTAGCTACAGTGTCTCATTGGTCATAACAAAACTCCCAATGTTTAGACAAACCAGAACACGAACTTATAATACCTCAGGTTACGTGGAACACATGAGCACTCTTTTGTTATACAATCATTTCAACCCAGAACGTGGAGTAATGAGGAGACGGGCACATTTGAAATATTTATTTACTAATGCCGTTGTCTCAAACGCAGTATCTTAGATAATACAAGGAAACATATTATCAGAAGCAAAGTTATCAGCATAGTTACTAGTCCATAGAAAGCAAACGGTGACAGCATGCTATTATGCTGAAATGAATAAGTGCTAACCACACATAATTCTCACCCTCCCTAATTGGTATAATATATTAATATATAAGAAGGTCTCTTTGGGTTTTAGCAGGGCGGGCCCATACCTCAAGACCCTAGTATGAAGGGATCACATCTGTCTCCACCAGCTCTCTGCATGCGAACAGCCTCAAGTGTGTGTATGTGCTCTGAACATCGCAATATAAAACGCGCCTAAAGCCAGGAGTTGGCAGGAGCAGCACTGATGTTATGTCTATGGAGGTGCGGAGATCAGTTCTCACAACAATCTGTGTTGTTATCCCTGTAGCTTCAGCACTCACTGTACAGACATAGTTTATTAAGCAAAGCTGATTTGAGAGCAATAACATATTATTCTCAAGTAAACTACTAGGTTGAAAGCTAAATCATCAATTATGTAACGTGTGCAGAAGCAGCAAAAGGAAAAAATGTCGTTTAAACATTTAATGAGCCTACGCTAACTTAACACAGTATTCAGAATAACAGTAGCTATATAACAATACAAAAAGCAGCATTTGCCCGATTCAGTTTCAGAATCATACCATATGCTGGATGCAATTAAAAGAGAGAATTTTTCGATGTGTGTCAGCACACTCCTCTGTCTCTCTGAAGCTATGATGGATCGCCATGGCTCACTGCAAGTCTAGGTACTCCTATCTTCATTGTAGTGATGCTCCTTCGAGTAGAAAGGATGCAACTCTGGCAGAGCCCCGTGGTGTAAGTAATGTGCACATCCATTGCAGGTTCATCAGAAGGGAGAACAGATGAGCTTTGATTGGTGCAAGCATGTGAAAAGAGGGGGAGCATTGTGAAAAGCTAGGACTTGGAACATTGCCTGACAAACAGATGATTATGCCATTTCACACCAGCTATGTAGTTTTTGTTGAGAGTGGTCCTCACAAAGATGGCAGACATAGAGGAGTAAAAGCACTCCTTCTGGGTATAAAGGGACAAGGCGTCAGACTTGATGTGTGACTGGCAACATTACTCTCATGCTCTGCAACCAGCATAAATGATAAGAACAATGGGTTCCCATTGCGTACCAATGAAATGGTTGGTGGCTGTTAACAAGAAAATACTCCCATGGTCTACACCAAAACATAAGCAATACTTTTAACAAACAGTGACTTAGGAGGGCACATCCAAGGCAGTCAATAGCTAAAGTAGGCTTGACTGTCAAGTTTTGATTGTTTGAGGAAAGGGTGACTCCTCCCACTTTTTTGTTTTTTTTAAACATATTTTATATAGTGCAAACTCGACCCGAAGGTATTGGAGCTCTTTACATGAGCACTGTATTTACATTGCACATTCAGGCACGGGGTTATATACATGAATGATGTGAAGTGTCTCCTTAAGAGGGTCCCAGTTAGTAGTTAAAAAACAATGAGTAAAGTCCTCCTTCGCAAACTTGTATTCCTTGATTAGAGATGAATATAAACACTGAAGTGGTCAAAAAGGCACCAACGCCCCCATGGCATCAGTGAGCATAAAAGAGCCTGGCATAGTATCCAGAAGTAAATTCAAGGAGAAGATGAGAAAAGCAGAATGTATCAGACATAAAAAGTAGCAAAGGGGGTTAGAACTCGACAAACAATCAGGGGGCAACTGTATTGCAATGCATCTTCCTCTCGTGGTTGCCTACTTAATATGCTGCAAACTGATATCTGATATACTACTACATCTTGGATGGGAAACCTCTGACAAGTATACTATCATAATATTGGATCCAAAATATTGTATGAAAATAATATTGAGGTTAAAATATTGTGACTACAAAAATATGAGAAACAAAACATCGGAGGTTATGTATATCCTTTCTTAGTTTGTTAGAATAATAATAGAGTTTAAAATATAATTGTTGAAAAGAAGATACTTGAGGCAGGAAAAGGTAAGAACAGTCTTTAATCTGTCACCCACTCTCCAGAACTGCCTGGAGGATGTCAACATTCTAAAGCAGACTCCAGTGGAACATACCAACCGGGAGGGGTACTGAGGGGGGGGGACGGAATGAACCACTATAAAATACATAACAGTGTAAGCAGATTACAACACATCTCCCTTTGCTAATGATAGGGAACATGTGGAGGAGGGAGAAAGGGGTGAGATCTAGCACAGGGAAAGTGGTAAATATAAGAGAAAGTCTTGTAATAACACATGCGAAAGAGACGGCAAAATGTAACAAGGATGCAGTCAAAGATCACCCTTGATGTACCCCAGCAAACAGGAGGAGCGGGTGGAAGCGGGAGAGTCCCTAGGACCTGTAGGAAGAGAAAGGCATGTGGAATGTACTAACATTTACAAGAATAACAATTTGTCATGTCGCAGGCAAAAGTACCCAGGTACACATGCACCATTGTAACAAAAGAAAAAGATCTAAAGGCACAGGAAGAAACAAATAATGCATATATTCCTAGACATACAGCTAGAGAGAAACCTTGAGGGGTAAATAGCAGAAACTCACCCTGCCATCCCTTTAGAACACGAACTTGGGAGTCTGTTCATCTTCACTGTGTACCACCTTTACCTGATTCATCTCCCCTTCTTTGCACACTCTTGCAAAATAGCCCTTTTTATTGCACTTAATGCAAGTAGAATTACGTGCGGTGCAATGAACACTGTTGCTGCTCCCACATCTGAAACATTTCAACCCTTCCGTAAAACTGATCGGTTTCTCACTTTTAATATCCTTAGACCTGACCTTGAGAACTTCCACATCTCTATTATCCTCAAGAACATTACCTTTAATTTTGTTCACACCACTGACAGGTTCTTTCGGTTGATTCATTTCCAGAATACATTTCGCAGTGTGTTCGATGGATTGAGCCATGGTAATGGCTTCTCTCAAAGAGGGATTCTTAGCAAGTAATTTCTCTTTTATTCGAGGGTTGTGTGTACACCTCACCAGCTGATCCCTGATAAGGGAGTCATTCAATTCTCCAAATTCGTATTACTGAGTAAGACCCCGGAGTGCGGCTGTAAAATTGGTGCCTACCCTGAACACGCAAAAAAAACTTATGCTGCTCTAGGACCACATTAACTTTGTCCCCGAAGTGGGTTTCTAATTTCAACATGGTAATCCTAAATACATCTAAGTCTATCTCATCATCCTCTAAATCTGGATCAGGAAGGGTGTCATAAATTTTCCTTCCCTGAACTCCTAGGTTATGGAGTAGTAACACATGTTGTTTACGGACAGCCGAAAATATTTCCCCCCCAATGGCAATGAAGTAGGAATCAAATAAATTGATCCAGTCTTTCCAGTTGATATCTGGATACCCAATTTCGTTTAAAAAGGAGGAGGGTGGGCTCATGGATGATGCCGCCATGTGAAAGGAAATACAGTGCTTTACTACAAATTACAATTGAGGCAGGAGGCCGAGAAATGTAGAATTTAACGTTAGCTCTGGAAACTCACAAAAGGTATTTTTCCTAAATAAGCCTTACAAAAGTACATGCAATGCTGTAGAATGTGTCCACAATGCACGATAAGACTGAAAACTGGTACCCTTAAAGTTCAAAATCGCTCTGAAAATGTACAAGGGAACAACTGGACTGTAAAAAGAGTACAGGGTACTTACAATCATCGAATGATAGAACTAACACACTGTACTGCCACTGCAGAATGTACCTAGTGTACCAAATTGTCACCACTACCCACTGTAATTATAATTAGTCACAAATGCACAATATCACGTAATACTGAGTTTGTAAATACCACAGAAAAAAAACATCCCCCACCCTGAAAAGTTAAAATACATGCAGGAAAATAACCTGGGGGAAACTGATTACAGAATACTATAATGTACCTAAAAAATATAGTAAAATACAGAGGCACACAGTGTAAACACAGGAAGTATGCCTGATCTCTGATTTGAAAAGGAGGGGAAGCAGGGGGTCGACCTACATAAGAGCTAAAGATGGCACAAATGACTGTTAAATGCTAAAAATTTGAAAATATTGACGCAGTGCTGAGTGAACCATGCAAACATTAAAACTACACCTCGAACACTTTGTTTTATCCCCTAAAAACACAAGACATCTAAAGAGGAATACAAATTCCAATGAATCTGTTCATTAATAACAATAAACGTCTAGCAAGTGGGGAGTAAGTAAATTTTGTCCAGAAGGCTGTAGTAAGGGAAGAGTGTGAAACAAAACAAAAAAACAGTCTTAATGAGGCAAAAGCCAGGTCTAGGAAGGCGTAAAATGATTGGGCAGTCTTACTGTAGGAACAGACAGTCTCAAAATGTCCCCCTCTTCAAAAGGAATCGTTTCACAGGTAATCAGGTAGCTGCTGACTCAATCAGCACCGATTGACACATCTGGCGACGTCCAGGAACTGAATTGCTGCTGGTAAATGATGAAATACTGAGGAGCAGTGTATGGCGGTCCTGAAAGGGCTGGTGCGCCGGAGGCGGTGGGTGGACGCTGCCCTCAATAAACCCAGGAGAATTACCTTAGTGGCGGCCCTGAGGGAAAAGTGTACCGGAACTCACGCCTCCTTCGTCACTGCAGAGGCTTACAGACAGGATTTCCAGGCAATGCTGCTGCGCAGGCCCAAAGAGCAACACGGAACACCAGGAGAGAAGTGTCTCTGTACAGTGCCTGTCCCAGCTGACAGGACATCCACCAGCAGAGCTGAAGCGGCTGGGCCGCCGGAAACTGACGAGGTGTGCACTGAGGAGAAATGACGAGCGCTGCTCTGCTGACTGGACGAGCTGCCCCCTGGAGGATTTGGCGCGCGCAGCTGGTGCACCGGAAAACTGACGGGAGGCGCACTGAGGGGAACAAAATTATCGGCGCTCTTAAAACAGGAACCACTGACTCATTGACAACAGCGCCCAGTAAGGAAATGTAGAGCAGCGCACAGAGGCAAGGCTTAGAACGGTGGAGAAGGAGCTGATAACACTGATCAATAAGTCGGTCTGATGCAATATAGAGAACGAGGGCTTTAGAGCACTCAAAGGACAGAGGACTTGAGACAGAACACTGCAAGTTTTGAGGCGGAAAGTACAGTCTTACAATCACTGCTTCACTTTAACAAAGCGTGGAAAAGCACAGATGGTCCAGGAAACAGAGAAGGTCTGGGCACTCTGCTGGGAAAAATCCACACCCGTTACCAAGGACAACAGGTACTCCTGGCCCCCCCAGATTGCACAGAGGGACGCCCGGAGTACCGACAGGAAGTGCGGTGCTCCTCATACCTGAGCAGCGGCCAGGTGGGGTGATGCCTTCCCTCCATTAATTTGAGTGGAGAAGACAGAACAAAAGTGAAAGTATACAGGTGATATTTTTCCTTTATTCAAACAGTAGCCATGAAGAACTAGATCCTGAAGAAAGCAGTGATAGAATACATCACACATGCTGAAACATGTTGACCATACTGAATAACAGATATTTTGTTAAATCTGTTTGTTTATTCACATTTTAACATTGGGAACTTTGAGGGAACTGAATAAATACATGCATCCACTCAATAGTTACCTGATTTTAACATCACTTTTTCTCACGTTTATTTTGGCACTGTAATTCAGTTACCTGCTCAATAATATCTTGATAGTCCCCACAACAAACGTTTGAAATTTTCAAAAGGTACACTACCATTATCAAACAGGTAGTAACACCATATATTCTCCTGGGTAAGGAGAGCCCAGATGATGTAGGGCGGACACAGGCGGGAACTGATGGGCACTTTTTTCCAAGAAAGGAGAATTAGTGCATAATAAGACACATAGTCACTTCACTCCAATTACCACACAATATGGTTTTTTGGTTATTTTCAAAGTAGATTCTGGATTTGCCCATTAGACTCCCAGATACTATTGTTAGTTGTTAAGTACCAGTAGGGCATGTGTCTGGAGGGTCGTTAAATGAGCCCAAGGTCCCCATCCTAATGTAATTGTTTTTCTGACTCCGAAAGTATACACAGGTAATCGATGACAGGATCCCTTGTTATCCCATGCGAACACAAGGAATGGTCCACCCCCAGGAGAGCAGCCGCTGACAAGGCAAAGACCTCACCACCATGCCAAAAGCAAGTCACTCCGTGTAAGGCTTATGGTCCAGCACAGGCAGGGATGTACTCACACTTCCTTTGGCTCTTGAAAAGCTGAAAGTAGTATCCCTCTTTTTCACCAGAATCCTCACTATCCGCTTGCAATAGCACAATATCACCGAAGTACTGAACACCATGGACAATTAGTCTGTCATCTCATCAGAGAGCAAAGGCAATTTTCTTCATGTAGCACATCAGATTCACCAGGAACTTGCAGCAAATGGAGAGAGCACTGAAAGGGGAGGTGACAGCGTGGCCACCTTCGCCAGTTTCGTCGCCAGTGTTGAAAAGAAGATACTTGAGGCAGGAAAAGGTAAGAACAGTCTTTATTCTGTCACCTACTCTCCAGAACTGCCTGGAGGATCTCAACATTCTAAAGCAGACTCCAGTGGAACATACCAACAGATAGGGGTACAGAGGGGGGGCGGAATGAACCACTATGAAATACATAACAGTGTAAGCAGATTACAACAATAATTTACAAAAATATAATTTGTTATAGTAATGTTTTACTGTATTTTATCATGCTTTTATTTCTTGAATAATTTTTTCTGACATTTAGTTTTAATTTCTTTAAATTAACATAATATTATTTTGGCTGATATCCATTGATTATATAATTAATTATGTTAAATTTCACATTAGTATTTTTTATTCACTTGTATAATTATTTTTAAGTAATCCTTTTTCTTGAGTTAATTGGGGAGTTTGGAAAGGGTAGCATTTTAAAAATATTAATTGGTATTAATTGATTACTATTTCACACATATATTTTTTAAATTAGTAATTACTTGTTTACATAGTTTAAATTCATTTATTTGTGGCTTGTAAGATTTATTGGGAGACTGTTTAGGTATCATATTAATACAACTATATGATATTTTCTATTAATTGTTAATTATTTTCATTGTGCTCTTTCTTTTAATTGTTAACTACGTATTTATATTAGTCATTATTTTAAAGTTATTTAAAACACTTTTGGTTTTGGGTTGTCAGCTTTAGTGAAGGATTGATTGGGTTGTATTTGATTGAAATGCATTGTTTGAATGACTTGTGTTTTATATTAAAAATGCTAGTTATTCAATTGGCAAATGTTATTTACATGTTTAATTATTTTACGATTTTACTGTTTGTTTCTTAGGGTTGTGTGGTTTATGGTGGGTGAATTATTATTAATAATAAATGTAAAATAATAATGATTGTATGGAAAAAGTTTAACATACTAAATTCTTTTTCTTTGGTTGTGTATTGTGCTTTAAATTATTGTAACCATTTCTATTAATTTGTGCTTTCCACAATTTTGTTGAGGGTCGATTTTGAATAATAAACCTTTTTCCCCCTCTTCCAAATATATACAAGCAGGAGTTTGTTCTGTGTCCGGTCGTCAAGGGCCATGCATGAACTGAGTGGGCTACATTCTTCCAGCAACAGGTGATTTCTTTTCGCCAGCAGTAATATCATGTTCAAAAATCACTGAGTTGCCCTATGTGCCATGGGGCATTTTGAAAGACCCAGGGCACAGAGCTCCCAAGCGGGCTGAAGGGCCAAGCCTGTGCAGGTCTACATGTCCTGAACAATTTAAACCCAGAAACCTGTTAATACCGGACATTACCAGAGCATATGGTGAAAGTCAGCTGGGGACTTATGGCAGTGTGGACAGGAGGCCGAGACTCAATGTCGTTGGACTGGGGACAGGTAGGCCCTGTGAAGGATAAAAAATTGGATCAGTTGAATACAAGCATCATGGGAGATTGTGTTTGGGTATTCAAGAGCCCTGGTCCAATCTTTGTCATGCAATACATGTTAGAGTTCTGTCTCCCACATCTCGCGGATGGTACCCAAAGAGCCACGAGCATTGGAATAGTGTAAGTGATAGACCTAGGTCATTCAATGATGACTGATTCCCATATATAATATTTGAATTAGCTGGTGAACTGGAGGTGCCTCTTTTCCACATGCCTAGATTGTTTGACTGGTGTATATGAGTATACCATATATCAAACACTGCCCGCTGTGCAATGAGTGATTGTCTATGAGCTCCTGAAGGGATTGGAGATGGGAACTCTCAAAAAAGTCTCCCACTGAACCAAGTCTTGAGGAGTCCAAAATACCAGATGTCAGGTGTCCAGTAGACAATTATGGAGTGGGAGTCTCATCAGTGGGATGTTCAGGGCACTTGATTTCTAGCAAAGAGCGCAGAGCAACCTCCACTACCCGGGAAGCCCCCTGGAGGATCTCATCAAAGGAAGGGCAATGGTATTTAGCTGCTGTGTGTGTGTGTGTGGGCGGTAATTACACCCATTTCCTTTAATGTCATCCCCACCAGCCATCTGGAGAGCCATTGCAGTTGGGCTACTAAGTAGTAAGCTTCAAGATGAGGCGCCTCCATCCACAAGGTCAACAAGGCCAATCTGCGATCACCACTTGGCCAAATTAGCTCACCTATTAGTACATCCAAGTACCAAATTGTCACATGGGGAGAAAAGGAAGGTTGGTGAAATAGTAGAGTAGGCGAGGCACCATCACCATTTTAGCTATGGCACACTTTGGCCCTTGATAATTTAGTGGAAGCTCTCTCAAAAGGCCACCTGCACCCTAAGAGTTGTCACTTCCCTTGCAAGGTTTCCATTATGGAGGTCCTACACAAAGTAGAACATATTAACTCAAAGGTAGCAGAGCATTGTAAGCAGTCAAAGCCATTGAAAAGGTCAAGCGGAGGGCACTGCAGGAAAAGACAGGACTTGCCCTTGTTGACCATTAGGCCTGAGACCTGCCAGGTGCCCTTTAAGGTCCCTTTTCTAAAGTCCCATACATAAAGAAGAACATCGTCAGTATAAAGTAGATGGCACAGATGCCATCCGGGAGGGGAATGCCCCATGCCCGGCTCTTGATCCACATTCTGGCCACCAGAGGCTCTGTGGCTAGAGCAAACAGAGGTGGTGAGAGGGGGGGCAACACTTTCAGATCCTCTTCAGACTGCAATCGGACCTGAGATGTGTCTGTTTAGTTTGATTATTACCATAGGGCCGTTTAGAAGAGACGTACCATGGGAAGAAATCTGGGACCAAAACCCAGGGCCTGAATGCTTCAAGTGTATAAAATGCCAAGGGCCAACTCCCTGGGGGAGCATCCATCATTCAGAATAGGTGCCAGCTATTGAAGGAAATCAATCTGGCTGGTATAAATCTGTATTGGTCAGGGTGGACTATGTGAGGGATGACTCCTTTGAGGCAATCTGACAAGACCTTACTCAAAATCTTATAATATGAATTTAATAAGGCAACCAGAATCTAATAGACTGGGTTCAAAGGTTTCTTGTGAGGATTCAAAATGGAGACTAGAGCCACCTCTCAGAAGTATGGGGGAGGCGTGCCTGAAACCAGGGCTTCCTGATATAATTGTGAGAGCCTTGGGGATCAGTTTTACTGAATAGGTTTTGTAGAATTCAATGGGTAGACTGTACAGACACGAGGTCTTGACCAATGCCAGATCTGTGATTGATGCCTTTATTTCCTGGGGTGGACAAGGCTCTTGAGCATCTCTTAGTGGTCAGGTGAAAGCTGGGTAGAAGAGTCCTTGCTGGAAAATAGTACGCACCTCCTCAGGGGTTCAGGTGAGGGCATCTCTATGTGGGAAACATCCTTTACAATGAAACTTTTACAACGCGGTACCGTTACCACGCAGGTTTTACAACGAAAGTCGTTACAACGACTTGCGCTGGAGGGCGCTGTAGGATAGGGAATAGTTTAATTTACTATCCAACACCTTCCCTATTATCCACGGGGACTGGAGTTGGAATAGTAAATTAATCTATTCCACTATCCAGTGCCCCCCAACGCAAGTCGCTGTAACGACTTGAATTGTAAAACCTGCGTGGTAACGGTACGCGTGGTAAAAGCACGCCTTGTACCGTTATACATCCCTCTATGTAGGCCTTCATAGAAACAAAAGAATGTGGCCCAAATTTCTCATTGGGAGTAAACAGGAACCCCCTGCTCATCCCTGATATTTGGGATGGGCAGCCGCTAGCGGTTGTCTGAGAGGATCCATGCAATAGGCCGGATGTATCAGCCTCTGAATGAAACCTGGCCACATAGGAGATGCGGTGGAGTTTTTCAGCTACAGTCTCCTCCTCCCTTAAGAGGTAAATAAAGTCAGAAATCACTGCAGTATCCCCCACAGCTCTATGATCTGCCTCAGCTAAGTCTGCTCTACCTGGAGCAGCTCCTGCTCCAGAGAAGCACTTTCCCCCACTTGGCCATAGACCACCACCTTTTATCACCTCCCAATCCAGGGCCCCCGATGAGGCAGAATACTCGTTGTTGTCAAAATATTCCACCAGTCTAGTGGCCAGGATCTGTGCAGATGGGGATCGTCTAGCAGAAGGGCAAATAAGCACCCGGTGGGTGACTGCTGGGCAGGCCTCCACACCCACTACAATGCCTGAGCCAGCAGACTATGGTCTGAAATGGGATATGCGGGCATAGTGTGGTAAATAAATAATTAATTACCGGTACTATTTTTGAATACATTAAATGAAAACAGATAGCTCAATAAATAAGAGGCAAGATCCGTGGAATCTGAGTCTAACAGGCTTTAATCAGGCATAAGGGAAGGGACAGGATCGGAACAGCCTGAAATAGAATGGCAAGGAAGGCAGCTGCAACGTTTCATTAACAGTACGTGGTATATATAGTAAAACATTATAATTGCATTACATACAGTAGGCGTAACGAGTGACAAGCGTAAGATAAGAACACATGGGCGTGAAAAGAAGGCGTGCACAGGGCGTGCACGTGAACATGTGATGAGAACGTCACAGAAGTGTCATAAATGGGCGGATACATGGAGGGGGCTACCTGGGCAGCTGGAACCTTTAACCTAGTGGTGCGCGCAAACGGGCTATGACGTGTGACTGGGAGAACTGGGGGCTCTGACTTCTGCACTAGAAGAGGAGACGAAAGTCTGCGATGTCAGGACGACATGTACCTATAGCATATCTGGTATCTTGTGTTTGGAGTACATGTTGATAGAATCTAAAAGTTATCAGAGCAAAGGCTACTGGACACTAAGACTGGTGCATGCATATATTCTTCGTGTATTGCGTGTGCTATGAATCTTCTATGGAATATTAATACAGTAATTCTCTTGCATGGAGACAGGAAGACTAGACTATAACTGGAGATGTTTATGCGGTTCGTTAGCTTAGGAATGTGAAGACGGAGAGCTGAACTGATAACTAGAAGCATAACATATTCTTGGCAGACAGGCAGGCAGAGCCAGGCCGGGCACCGCGCTGCGCGGCAGGAAGTAAGCGAAGGGTCAGGGATGCAGGTGGGGGCCGCATCGCTCCTCGGAGTGGTTTCAGGAGACTGGAGCTTGAATCTGGTGCTCAGGCCCTTTGAGGCCTAGAAACGGGGACAATATGATGAATTAACGTGCATAATGTAAAACGTGGGCAACATAGGCCTAATACTCGTTGCTCTCACAAGAATTGGAAACTGGCATACTAAAGTTGGACACAACTAGAATTGCGTCTTTAATCGATCATAGGGGGATATATGCATATCGATCATGCACATATTACATAGGATGGGGAACACGTAGGCACACATGACAAGGCAAAATTCAATTTTCCTCATTCCCTCCTTGTGCCCTACGTTTCCATCAGGAAACATCAATATTCATGATACCATCTATCTGTTCATATAGCATCATTTGCTCGTCTCGAATTTTCTTGGAACGGGACTTTGGACTAGGAATACAAGAGGTAGCACACAAGCCGCAAATCGCAGGGCCACATTGTAAACAGAGACAGCAACTGAATATGATCATTACTGCTATACCCAGGAATGACAATACTTTCCATCCCCAGGCAGATATTATACTCCAGAGCCAACCGGACCATGTCCAGGTGCCTGGATTCTGGTGTAACTGATGGGCAATTTTATGAAGTCTGGTTATAGCTGAATAAACAGACGGTGCGTTATTAGGAATGAAAATGCAGCAACTAGATCCGATGACTCTACAGGCTCCGCCCCTATCGGCCAGTATGACGTCAAGGACGAGACGATTTTGGAGCACAACAAATCTCATAGCAGATTGTTCTTCAGTTAAGTTACCTAGAGCGGAAGTAGTCTCATTCACTACTGCTTCAAGGGTTCTGGTTAGCCTACGTATTAGCTTACTATTCTGGACAGGACCTATGAAGAAAAAGAAACCTTTATTGAAGTCTTGATATTGTTCTAGAGCAGTTTCAGTTTGATCGACAATTGGGGACTCGATCTCCCTTCTATGTCTAACGTGTACTAGATGTGTGTTTCTGTGATAATCGGATGGGGCTAGAAAAACTGGTGGCAGTAGGAAGGCAATGTAACATGTTCCATCCCAATCTAGGGGCAGACGAACATATGCGGTCTGACCACACACAAAATATGAATGACGTGAGGCTTTGAAAGTAGATTTCCCACTGTCACTATACTGGACCACAGTATTACAATCACTGTGTCCTATATGTACTGAACCATTCTTTCGGACACATAATTCGCCTTTCACTGGTAGGACTGTAATGGCAGGCAAATCTGGAGTAGTCTCGGACTGAACATTCAAAACCATGAAATTCGAGGAATAATTACCTAGATCATATACTTCATTTTCTAGATCTAACCCTGTTCTATGGGAAAGACCTTCCTTATCTGGGAAACATGTTCTATTCAGAAGGGATATATCATTTGAGGATGACGTTAACGTGGACCATGCTCCACACGAACCATTGTGTGAAAACGGATAGGGAAAAAGTGGCAGAACTCCCTTCGGTGTCTGGAAAGGGGGGAGTCGACCACACACCCAACAACTAGTGGCATTGCTGGTCTGGTGTGAATAGTGTAACAGTCGGATAGAAGTATTATTGCGCATGGCAAGACGATAGGATAACTCGTGAGGAGGCAGTTCACTAAAAGTGTGCTCTACTGTATCATTAGAAAACATATGTACATGTGAATTAATAGGAAAACATAGATGTAAGGCATAACTTATGCAGGTAACCATAAGACTCAGAAATAACAAAAATAATAGAGTCACAATGCAGCGACTTCGAATATTCTTACAATAACGTATTCTCTTAGAGTTTTGACTAACTCTCTCACTGTGTGGGTCTATCTCATACATGTCAGGAACCTGTCTAACCGTTTCACCCGAGAGGGACTTAGACAATTAAACTGGCTGACTTACTAGACCTTAACTTTTCTTTATACTCCTGCTGTGGAGTTTTCTCTAACAGAGGAAGTTTAGAGTCAGTATCTGGGCAGTCCTTGAGAACGGGGCAGTCTTTGAAAAAAGTTTTTGGCCGAAGTCCATGAAATCGCTTCACATGACTGGAGTGCAACCACCCCTTGCGACCTTCAATCTTGATCGCCGTCCTTGTTGTTAGCAGGACGAGTCTTGGTTCTTTCCAACGGGGCTCCAGCGGACTTGAACGATCAAAATTACGAACCAGAATGAGGTCGCCTGGTATGACCTCGTGCGGTTTCACTTGAGTGTTGTCTGGAAAAGCAGCGGCAACCTGTGAACGACAAGAGAGTAGTGCAGACATCAAGGAAGCCAGGTAATCTGTCAGCATATTACTGTCAACATCAGTTATTTTACGTGGTCTAGGTGTACCCCACATGTTCGGGGGACGACCGAAAACTACCTCGAAAGGTGACAGACCTGAACGGGAGTGAGCGACCATTCTCATATAAAAAAGAGCAACTGGCAGTGCTACCATCCAATCTACGCCTTTTTCTGCGCATACCTTGGCAATGCGGATTTTCAGAGTCTGATTATGTCTCTCTACAAGACCAGCTGCTTCGGGATGTCGTACACAGTGGAACTTCCACTGGTACCCTAACAGAAGGGATACTTGTTTCATGAGTTCAGATGAGAATGGCTGGCCGTTATCTGAATACACGACCCTAGGTAATCCATAACGGGGGAAATACTCACGAACCAACTGCCTGGCAGTGGTCGCGGCAGTGTAATCTGGGACTGGATATGCTTCTGTCCATCTGGACAAAGCGCATACAACTACAAGGACATACTTGAAACCTCGACATCGATCCATCTGAATATAATCCATCTGGAGGACTTCAAAAGGGTGGTCAGGAGGATGGAATCCACCTTGTTCCACCGGGACACCTTTACCTGGATTGAACTGACAACATATCATACAGGTACGCACTTTCTGCTTGGCTGCTGCTCGTAAATGCTTGTTAAACCAGAGGTTCTGAATACTGTCTAACATGGCTTTTTCTCCCAAGTGTGCTGGACTATGTGCGGTGTTAATAATGACTTGAACCATAGAGTCGGGGAGAAACCATGTGGCTTTTCCCTTCGTCAACCATCCTTGATCTGTCTGGACCCCTCCTTGTTCAGACCATTTCTTGATTTCATCGGGAGTAGCATGTGACTGTATATCTAGTACGTCTTGTGTAGGGTCCTTAACTGTCATACAAGTAGTCTGATCGGGAATGTCTGTCTGTGTCGTGTTAACTGGAATGTCTGGAGTCTGAGCTGTAAGCTTGGCTGTTCGATCTGCCAGGTCGTTACCCTGGGAAATAATGTCAGTGACTTTCGTATGTGCCTTGCACTTCATGATAGCGATAGCTGTCGGTAAATGTATTGCATCTAACAGAGCTTGAATGAGGGGGCCATGCTGAATCTTGGTTCCATGAGAAGTCATAAAACCTCTTTCTTGCCAGAGCACTCCAAAGTCATGTACGACTCCGAATGCATAACGTGAATCTGTGTATATATTTACTTTCAGGTTCTTCGCTCGTATGCAGGCTTGGGTCAGAGCGACGAGCTCTGCTGCTTGAGCAGACAGGGTGTCAATACGATGTGTTTCTATAACTTCAGTTTCAGTAGTCACTGCATACGCGGCTACTAGTTCTCCTGTACTTGTTCTCATACATGAACCATCCACATAAAGTGTCAGGTCGGGATCAGGTAATGCAATGTCTGTCAAGTCTTGTCTTGGCTTTGTCATGGTGTTTACAACTTCCACACAGTCATGTGTGGCAGGATTTGAAGTAACTGAGGGTAACAGTGTAGCGGGATTTAAAACGTTGCAGCGTCTGATTTCTATGTGTGGCTGGAACAATGTTAGTTCATATCCTGTTAAACGTGCAATTGTCAAGTGCTGAGTCTGTGTTCGGTTTAAAAGAACTTCCACGGAGTGTGGAACCTGTACTGTCAGGGAGTGTCCTAACACTATGGAATCACTTTGTCTGATAGCTAGAGCTGTGGCTGCAACTGACTTGAGGCACGCAGGCAGAGCCTGGGCCACCGGATCTAATGTGCTAGAGAAATAAGCACAGGGCTTGTATTGTCCTGCTTGATCTTGTGTGAGAACAGATAATGCAGTACCATCACGTTCAGTGACAAAAAGTGTAAAAGGCTTACTGTAGTTCGGTGTTGCTAGAACAGGTGCTTGGCATAAAGCTTTCTTTAACTCATTGAAAACAAGTGTATGTTCTTGGGTCCAAGGGAGGACAGTCGATACGGCTGCCTCCTGTGTCGTTAACTGTATCAGTGGCTTGGCTAGATATGCGTACTGAGGAATCCATTGTCTGCAGTATGAAGTGAGGCCGATAAAAGCTCGTACCTCCTTTTGTGTCTTGGGCTGTGGAAGATGTGCTATTAACTGGATACGGTCTGGTGTCAACTGCCTACCCCTCTTGGACAGTAAGTGTCCAAGGTAGACCACTTGCTGGACACAGAATTGCAATTTGGAAGGGGACACCTTGTGCCCCATCTCGGCCAGGAAATACAAGACTGTAAGTGACGCACGTTCGCAGTCACGTTCAGAACGGGCTGTGATCAGTAGATCATCGACATACTGGAGCAGGGCAGTGTCAGTTGGCATATGAATATTGTCTAGTTGTCTTTTAAGTGCTTGACTGTAAATACTAGGACTTTCTGTGAAACCTTGAGGAGCTCGTGTAAATTTATAGCTCCTTCCATTTAAACAGAATCCGAAAAGAAACTGGCTGTCTGGATGAATGGGGACACTAAAGAATGCGTTCTTGAGATCAATAACAGTAAAGAACGTAGCTTCGGAATCAATGGCAGTCAATAGGGAAGAAATGTCTGGAACCACTGGGTACTGGGGTATGATACATTTATTAAGTTCTCGAAGGTCAATCACTAATCGATAAACTGGAGGTGCATTGGGATCAGTACGTTTCAGAATCGGAATGATAGGAGAATTACATACATTGGAGTCAGTTTCTACAACTACTCCTTGAGCAATGAGCTCGTCAATAATTTTGGATAAGGCTGCTACAGCCTCAGGTGGCAATTTGTACTGTCGGATTCGTGGTAATACAACACCTTGCTTTAGAGTGACACGATAGGGTGTAATGTGCATACAACCTACATCAGTTGGACCTTGCGCCCATAAATGCTGTGGTACATTCAATAATCTTGGATCAAAATCACGTAATACATAATGACCTTTAAAATCGCGCAAAAACAATCGTACTCCTTCTGGGGAACAGCATATAACTGCTCCTAATTCTTTCAGAGTCTTAATGCCTAGTAAATTCTCTGGACATGATTTCGTAAGTAACAAGTCTGTAGTTCGGGACAATGGACCAACTTCTAGGGAAACTGGTTTTGATATTTCGTTAATAATAGGCTTTCCTGAAAATCCAAGGGAAACATTTCTAGAGCCTGAGAGTGGAGCCCCTGGAACCTCGTTATGACTGATGGTAGTCCTACTTGCCCCTGTATCAATCAGAAACTTTCTGTCTTTCCCTAATACTTGACTGTGTACATAGGGACCCTCTTGATCTACAGGTATCTCGATGAGAGGCAAGCCAACCTCCCTCTCTAGGCTGTTTCATGAATACTGCTGGTAATCTGGATATTCTGACTGTGCATACTGGTACATCTGCTGTGTAACGTGCTGTGTGGCAGCTATAGGCTGCGGTACTGTAACTGTCTGTTGTGCGTTCTGCGGTGTCTGAGCATTCTGCGGAACCTGTTCTTGTCTAGGCGGACGTGGTCTCTCTTTCGTTTTACCAGTAGCTATGTTGTGTTTCAGAACTGCACATTCGTTTATATAATGACCTGGCTCTTTACAGTAATTGCAGGTCCCTTTAACGGGAGCTGCAGGATGACTAGCTTGATTCGGACCCCTTTTCTGACTGTCTTGTGGAACAGACTGTGCAACTAGTACTTTCATTTTCGTGTCTTTCATACGTCTCCTTTCATGTTCCTGCTCCTCCCTGATTCTGTTCTGGTGATACTGGAGCATCTGGAGCATTTGTGACGGAGTATTAGCTTGCCAGGTACTTTTGACTTTCAGTACTCGATTTTTAACTTGTGGTAAAGAATTCTCAACTAGTTTGGTAACAAAAAGATGTGGATACGATTCACTACTTGTTTTCAGACCACTATTAATAATGAAACATTTCTCAAATCTAGAATAAAAATCACTAGTGTCTTCATCTTGTTTCTGTTTACAGGCTGAGATGGCATCCCAGTCTTCCTTTTTCGTGGCTAGTAATCTTGGCAGGACTTGTATCAATAACTCGGGCAATACTTTAGCTTTTTCCCCAAGACCGGTACCTGGAACTCGTGTGTTATCTTCAGTCTCTAATGCGGTCCAATCTATCTTTTTCTCTCCCACCTCCCATTCTTTTTCTTTAAGTTTTTCATATATGCCCTCAGGCAACAGGACCTTTAACATTTTAATGATATCAGGATACGTGTATTCTCCCATACGGAGCATGTCCTTTAGTTCACGGTGGAACCCTGCTGGATCTTTATCGTGACAGGGTATTAACTTTTTCATTTCTAGAAGTTCTATTTTCATGATAGGGGTGTAAACAAATACTCGTTCTAGATCACCCCCCTCTCCCTTAACTGGATGTACTTCTCGCAACGGATTCTGTCTATCTATGTAGAATGATTTCCTTTCTGGGGGTGGGACAGGAACAAAATGTGGATTCAGGAACGTTCTGTATTTGTGGCGCTGTTCTAAAATGACACTAATTAAATCGGTACCTAGACCTTTCCATCTGTTTAGGAGTAACTCGTTCAGTACATCATGTAAAGGACCTGGATCAGAATGCTGATCCTCATACAATGTAATGAGGTGCTGGATCATATACATACCCACCAGACGCTGCTCGGCTGGGGGCAGTTTCAGAAACGTTTGGGCCACTATTTCGTCTGGAAACGTGGTAGAATCACTAGTCCATCGTACTGCTGATCGGGCTAGTTCTTGTTCATGCATGGTACTAAGCTCACTATAACCTATTCGTGATTTCAGAATTTGATCGGTGGCCTGGAATACTTGTTCAAGAGAACACTGTTCTGGTACTGGAGGAGGAAAAGCTTTCTTGTAATCTAGACGTGAATGTCGGTCGGAAAGTCTAGTTCTACCTACATACGCTATTCTGGCGGGATTCTCGCTATCTACCTCTTCACTGGAAGAGTCATTCTCTTTCTCGGTTGTTCTTCTTGCTTCCTCTTTCTGGTGTATTCTTATAATTTCCTTACGAATTTTCCTGTACATACTTTCTATACTACCTTGTGACTTGTGTTTTCCCTCGGCTATATTGTCACTCCACCTAGTCAGGCCTTTCATCTCGTCTTGGTCTTTATCAGGATAACCTTGTTCTCTTATTAAACAGTTAATCAAGAACTGTAAAATCATATTTTGAATCTCGGCTTTCCTGTGTGCCATAGCTTCGTGAATACTTCCTGGATTCTCCCCTGTACGGACAAAATGATATATTCTGTCTAGATGTTCTTTCATGTCGGGCAGGGTGGCCAAAAAGTTGGCAACCCGTCTTAAACGTACTGAATATAATACCATGTGATCTTCGCCTGGAACTGGATCATATATACAGTCATTAAGAAGTCGCTTGAGGTCTGCGTATGTAGCCACTTTTGGCGTACGCTGTAACGCTGCTTCTCGCGGCGTCAGTCGTCTTACTTGAGGCGGGGTGATAGGAGCACCTCCCCCCGCACCTCCTGAACTGGAATCATCAGTTAATACTGTACGTGCTGGTAGAGTGGCTGGCAAAACGGGCACACTTAATGTGGGCTGGTCCGGGGGTACTGGCACATTAACGTGGTCCCCGGGACCAGTGGCTGGAGGAACAGGAATTACATTATTAACAGGGTGCTGCGGGTGAGCAGGCGGAATAGGATTTGCATATTCTGGCACTGTATCGTCCAAGTAGGACGAAAGAAAAATTTCAGCTGCAGTCGGTTTATGACGTAGCTTAATCGGGACCAATGGTGGCGGTAAATTACAGGGTGCTTCCGGGGTTGCCTTCGGCAAGCCCTCGGCAAGAAGAGGATACATACCTTTAATAAGGGCATTTCTCTGTCTGTCTGACTGTTCTGCTCTAACTCGTTCACCTTCTTCTAGAAGTTCCCTTTCTTGGGCTTTTTCTGAGGATTCCCTACTCAACTCTGCTTTTCTGAATTCTTTTTCGGTTCTTTTATGAGATTCTTTGCACCATAACTCGATGGCATCTTTCTGAGACTGTCTAGCTTTCTTTTTCCATAATGCTTCTTCTACTCGCATGATGCACTCGGCATCCCATGTACCTGATACAGGCCATCTATATTTCTCTTCAAGATGTTTGGTGTAATCCACCCATAAGTCTAGATATAATATGGCATTTAAGCCATGCTTGTGATACATAAAATGTCCAGGACTGTCCCTAGGAGGGACAGGAACTGATTCTTCGAGTAACCCTTTTCTGGTTTTGATCTGACGTAATTTCGAAAATAGAGGCATAATCGGGTCGTACTTAAACTAAACACAATACACAATAATCACAGTACTGGAATGGCAAACAAATCACTCATACCACGACATAGAAATACAATAATAACAGTTCGAACAGAATACTACCTGATACATTGAAAACATAATACTTGAATTTCTCGAGAACGGACTTACTAGAATTACTGGATGCACTGCTAAAACAGTACAGAACATACCGGTCTCATAAAGAGACACGTCATACCGTATCCACCTAGGTGGACACGTCGGACTGGATCTGCGTACCCAAACCCATCGGACCAGGAACAAACTAATGAACCTGTCTAGATACTCCCTCAGCAACGGTACTCACCGGGAAGCAGAACTTGAAGGCCTCGGACTGGACTGGACTGCTACTGGACTGCTACGACGTCGGACTACGAACTTCGGACTTCAGAAACAGGTGGGCCTCCGGATACCTCGGACCTTGCTCTCTCGGCTTGGGCTCTGGTCAGGACGAACCGCATTCCTCACCGCCTCGTCTGGATGCCGGACCGCAGTCTCCGTCTCCTCCGTGGGCCTGAGGGAGACTTGATGAAGCAGAAATATCTGCACGTGCACGGGAGAGTTCCGTCACGGCTGTAGAAGGGTCAGGGGGCCTGCGTTACATCGCCGGCGCGTGGGGAAGGGGCTTGTTCCTATTCGGGCGCCATTATGTGGTAAATAAATAATTAATTACCGGTACTATTTTTGAATACATTAAATGAAAACAGATAGCTCAATAAATAAGAGGCAAGATCCGTGGAATCTGAGTCTAACAGGCTTTAATCAGGCATAAGGGAAGGGACAGGATCGGAACAGCCTGAAATAGAATGGCAAGGAAGGCAGCTGCAACGTCTCATTAACAGTACGTGGTATATATAGTAAAACATTATAATTGCATTACATACAGTAGGCGTAACAAGTGACAAGCGTAAGATAAGAACACATGGGCGTGAAAAGAAGGCGTGCACAGGGCGTGCACGTGAACATGTGATGAGAACGTCACAGAAGTGTCATAAATGGGCGGATACATGGAGGGGGCTACCTGGGCAGCTGGAACCTTTAACCTAGTGGTGCGCGCAAACGGGCTATGACGTGTGACTGGGAGAACTGGGGGCTCTGACTTCTGCACTAGAAGAGGAGACGAAAGTCTGCGATGTCAGGACGACATGTACCTATAGCATATCTGGTATCTTGTGTTTGGAGTACATGTTGATAGAATCTAAAAGTTATCAGAGCAAAGGATACTGGACACTAAGACTAGTGCATGCATATATTCTTCGTGTATTGCGTGTGCTATGAATCTTCTATGGAATATTAATACAGTAATTCTCTTGCATGGAGACAGGAAGACTAGACTATAACTGGAGATGTTTATGCGGTTCGTTAGCTTAGGAATGTGAAGACGGAGAGCTGAACTGATAACTAGAAGCATAACATATTCTTGGCAGACAGGCAGGCAGAGCCAGGCCGGGCACCGCGCTGCGCGGCAGGGAAGTAAGCGAAGGGTCAGGGATGCAGGTGGGGGCTGCATCGCTCCTCGGAGTGGTTTCAGGAGACTGGAGCTTGAATCTGGTGCTCAGGCCCTTTGAGGCCTAGAAACGGGGACAATATGATGAATTAACGTGCATAATGTAAAACGTGGGCAACATAGGCCTAATACTCGTTGCTCTCACAAGAATTGGAAACTGGCATACTAAAGTTGGACACAACTAGAATTGCGTCTTTAATCGATCATAGGGGGATATATGCATATCGATCATGCACATATTACATAGGATGGGGAACACGTAGGCACACATGACAAGGCAAAATTCAATTTTCCTCAATAGGGACAAGGAGTAAACCAAGTGGTTCCATTTCCTATGATTTGGGTGTTGTACCTGTCAACCGTCAGCTGAGTACCATTATCTTTGCCAATAAGGCAAGGTGTTGGCATCTGAAACTGTCTGTGTCCTTGGGAGTAATGGATGGGATCTGTCAATCTGCAATTCTAGGAGCAAGTGAGAGTCATCACCCCCCTCCCATCAGCCAATGGATAGACGCCCAGTCCACCAAATGGGAGGCAAGCATGTTAAGAAATAAATGTTGGTGGACATGGGAGGCATAGATATTGCTATTCACCAAGGGATCCCATCCAGTTTACCTAACAGAGATATAAATCTATCTTCAGCATCAAGGATAGAGTTAGGGAAGAGGTGTGGCGCCGCGGCCAGGGCGACTGACGCTGGAATCTGGGGACCACGGTTCGATCCCCGGCTCCGGCGGCAGATTAGCTCAGCACCATGTGACTCTGGGCAATAGCTCGCTTAATCTTCCCGACGGCCCCCAGCGCCTAGAGACCCTTACGGGTGATTGTGCGCTTTACAAATGTGGACTTTACTTTACTTTTAGTTTGTGACGGAAAAAGGGACCTCAGTCTGAATCCATGTGAGCACATCCTATGCATAGGAGGAGTAGAGTGTAGTATAGCCCAAACTCTGCATGTCACTGGTGTTTCATCTCCTCCTCCTGTGTAATGTGTGTCTCGTGGAGCTCTATGTGAACTCTACAGCTCTACAGCAGTGATTGAATGCAATGGCGTTTCATCAAATGAAACATACCATGGGCATTCCATGTGAGAATTGGGTACTTGTCAGACAGTATGGTAAGAAAAAGATATTTGACTGATTGAGCGATCCCCCATGGTATACCCCTCCTTAGTCAAAAGGGACACCTCGCATTGCCCATGCACATGGGGAAAATTCCTGTACTGGGAAAGGATCAAGGAGACATAAAGTCTAAGAAAGGAAACAAACTTGTGAGAAACAGAACAAATAAAAAAGGGCAGCCTGCAGCCAGCAGGCTACACAATAAACAACAGTGTCATTGGTGAGCATTTGGAATAAGGGCGGCAGAGACTGCCGGGACATCGACATTGCTTGCAACAGTGGTAATACAGTCGGTGTGAGGCAGAAGACATTTCCCATGTCATACGCACACAGAGTCGGGGTAGCGGGGTAGGGCGCAATCATAAATCATCATTTGGTCCTATGCATCGTGGTCCTGTCCCCACATACAGGGTGCCAAATAAGTAACACAGAAGAGACTGAACCAGATCATTAATAGTTTTTGGAGTGACACTTGATGTGGAGTCCATGGAGTCTCCTAGCAGGGATGGGGTCTGACAGAGGTTCTAGCGGTCGGATGAAGGGGTGGGTGGCAAAATAAATTCAGGGAGGATGCCGGAAGGAGGTTGCTGTCAAGAGCGCTGACTGCTTATCCTGCAGTGCCCAAGTGGGGTCAGAGGGTAGGAGCAATGGCGGTCATCATCTTGCCTCCTCCAACGGCGACAACGGTTGCCCCCAAAACCAAAGCCCAACTCTGTAAGTCTCCATGACAAGTCCACGATGAGGACCTGTGCTTCCATTTAGTGCCAGGCTATTGTCGGGTCTGTGAAAAAGTAGGATATCTTGTGAAGGAAGATCCTAAGGCATGCCAGGAACAACAACAAATATTAGAGTCTATAATCTCAGAGGAGATTCTTGACGTCCCAGAAAGGATGAGCACTGCTGCTACAGGGCAATAGAATAGTCAGAGAAAAGTATCACTCATACACTCTCCATCATGAGGGGGCCTCTCATCTTTCCACCCACGGGTCCACGTCCCAGTCCCAGTAAGGAATGATCTGGATCAACAATGGGTGTGTGGGGCTCCGCAGTGCAGGATGGCAGGACCTAGTGAACCCTCTCAATAGGAAAAAAGGGAGATAGTTTGGTTGCCAATGGTGAGCTCTCTGAGATAAGCCTCCATAAAGTCAACCGGATTCGATCCTTTGGCTCCTTCTGGGAGGCCAATGCCCCTAATGTAATTGAGTGGAAAGTACCCCTCAGCGTCCTTAGCTCTGCACTGCAGGGTATGGACTCTCTCTGTCGGATTGTCTTTGGCCATGGAGCTCAGTGGTGCTAGGTTGGACTTACGTGAGCATTTATTCCAAGTGGGTGACTCTAACAGCTAGTCTTCAGTGATAGTCGTTTAGCAAGTTGACCTCGTTTGTAAGGGTGTTGTGTCAATTTTGGATTCCAGGAACAATTTTGTTGCCTCAATCACCCATAGACTGTGGTTGAGTTTGTGGAGGTACACTGGGACCTCGAAAGGGAACTTGGAACTGAAGGGATCATGGAGTTCCTGCAGGCTTAGGTGTAGGTGACATGTGTGATCCATGTCTGTCCAATTCGGGAGAACTATTTCCAGGGCCCAAACGGACACAGCATGCAAGGCCATCACATAGTAGCCTATGCCAGTCTCCCCTCAGGGGTCACAACCCAGAACACTGAAAAGTGAGGCAGCTGCATACCCGCTCACCGTCCACAAGGTGTGAGCCATCGAGGGGGGAGCAGCAGGATAAGTCACATTCATAATCTGAGGCAGAAATCCTCTGCCAAGGGGTGCCTAGTTCTCCTAGGCCTCTGGCTGTTCAGTTTTTCTGATGAAGGTAGTGAAGGATGACCGGATGGATACAGGTTGGAGATATGGTCGAGGGATTATGCCCCAGGGTCGCAGGCCTGGTGTACCAACCTCCGTAGACATGCTGGACCCTCTTGTTTTACTAAGGTAGACTCTCCAAGGGTTGGCGAATGGTCCAGGGGTCTATATTGCTTGGTGGCCTTGTATTCACCCATCTGATGAGCTGGTGTTGAGGACGTTTCCAGATGGCTCTCACTAGAGTTCCAAGAGGTGGGTCATAGACCCTTACAGCTGCAGTGGTGTCTCTCCAGTGTATTGGTACTCAGTGGAGCGTGGTTGTCAGGCAGGGAAGACACAGAGTCTCGGCCGGGCGTAGTACATCAAGCAGTCAACCCTTCTTGCCACCACCCTGGGGAAACCCATAGGGCTCACCTGCACTCACCAGGAAGCTCCTGGCACAGTGTAGGTCTTAGGAACTCCCTGGGCTCCTCTCCAGTTGCAGGCCTGCCAGTGGTGCATGCAGCACTTGCGGCAGGGGGGAGTCTCGTCACCGGACACTGGCCAATTTGGGGGAGGACAGCAGTTTCTGTGGCAAACCCTTGGATGCACTGCCCATTAATAATGAGGGCTTTCCTGGTCAGATTACTGGTAGATTGGTAAGCAAGGTTGTGGAGCCGCGCTAGTGTGTGGCCACCATGTTGCGCTGCTGACCAAGCCCCAGGCATAATTTCAGCATGTTAAATTGAAATATAAATTTGTTTATTGTTTTAAATATTTTCCTTTTTTAATTGTTAGATTGTATTCAAATATTTTGAAGGCTTTCTAACTAGTAATTTGTGTTATATATTTTTTCTTTTTTAGAATGATCTAATAATGTATGATTACATTTATATTTTTTTAATAAAAAATAATCATTATTTTAGATTTTTGATTTATTTTTTAAACATCTAGGCAGCATTTGTTGCCTATGAGGTCTTTGGAGTACCAGGGCACTGTTGGTTTTTTCTTAGACTTACTTATTTTAGTTGGAGCGTGGGTGTTCATTTGGCCTTTCAAAAAAAGCACTGAACATGTTTAGAAGGGTGTTGATATTAAACGTGGAGTTGGCTGGGTGAGAGATGTGTTTGAGAATTAAACTGTCAACTGAGAAGTTTTAAAAGGATCTGAAGGTTTGGCAGACCCCAGTTTGTTGACTTTATGCTGAGCATTGCTGTTTTTCACGCATGCATAGGCAAGTGAGATTAAATACCATAGAGCTACTCAAGTGCCTCGGTTGCAAGGCCACAGGATGGCAGCGAGGCCTCCTCCTTTCTTATGTATGAAATAGTTTGAAGACATGAAGAGTGGGGTGTGTATGCAGTAGGTTATTTGGTTTGTGTGGATATCATGTATGTTTGTGTAGTCTATGTATAGGTGTGATTGGGAGGATAGACAGCATTTGGTGCCAGGTGAGAAACTTGATGGAATCTTACCATGTAGGTTGCAGCCCAATTTCCTTCATGGCCGTAAAGGGCCCTACAATCAATTATCTTCCCTGTGTCTGCTCTTTGCTGGAAATACCTTGCCAGCAGAATGTACCGAGGGGCTGCCTGAAGTAGGAGGAAGATAGAAAGTGATGTCACCTCAAAAAGAGGTGGATATTGCCAAATGCATTGATTTCTCCCTCCTGTAAAGGGGAATACCGGGATATCTAATGATGTCAGTTCCTGTGAAGATGGATTATAGAGAGTGAAGTCTGCTTGTCTGGCATCTTCTTTTGAAAATGTTGCTGTCCTATGTATGTATACATTTTGAAGGGGTGTTCCCATGACATATATATATATGGGCACGTGTTTCACACAAGCTGAGGAGCGGACCACAGTCTCCAGGATCCTCCGCTTTCCTCCGCATCATCTACTGGCACCTGGAGGTGAATAAAACCATTAGCGAGGCCCCTATGCATGGGATGTGTGCTGGCCGCGCCCATCCCAAGGGCGGGACGTTCTTGCCCATCACTGACCGGAGGAGACCTCTCCGGATCCCCCTCTAACATCAACAGTCAAACCCCACTGGAAGCTTCCTGTTTCTCCTTCCCCAGTTCCATTGCCACAGCAGTGTTATTTATGCAGCTGGGAAGGAATAATGGCGTACGGGTACTGTGTTGTTAGGGGTGGAGACAGGAGCTGTGCATTTCCAAAAGGTTTTGAAGAAGCAAGGCAGGGCCCTATCCAGCTTTCACCTGAGTCTGAATGAGTTATAATTTTTGCTTTTTACTATTTCATTATTACATTTGCTGGGCTATGCCGTGTGAAGTTGACTATTTTAAATATTTATTGATCATCATGGGCAAAAGGAAAGCTGGTGACCCTATCAGGCATGAGACTAATGCCAAATATCTTCGGAAGCCAGGACATATAAACCCTGTTGCTGCTTTGCACTCTAATACCAGTACACTGGCTGACATTGATTCATTAATTGAAGAGGTATAGTCCCTCCTGAACCCAAACTCTAACAAAGGGAAGGGTAACCCCTCAAGGATCACCGATATGCTCAAAAACACAAAAAAAGTCTGTACCAGCTATTGCACATTCAATACGTTCTGTTATTTCAGACTACCACTGCGAGACCCGTGAGCCTTCGGAGGATATAGTCCCAATTTTTCCCAAACTTAATGAAACAATACCAATGGAGCCATCTACCACTATTCCATGCCTGTTATTACCTGAAACTATAATTGTCTCCAATGTTCCATGTCACAATCGATTTGCACCTACAATCCTCTACAATCCCCTGATCACGTTGTAGGGCTACAAGCAATACAGGAGCAATCTGGGAAAAACTGTTTCAATCAAAATGACAACAGGTTAAATCAAGACACAGGGGTGTCTGAGGAGATAGTGACCCTACTAACATTAACTTCTACATTTGTCTATCTTAGTAGTTTGATTGTCTCCCTATTGGACCAGGTCTCGTCATTACAACTAAAAACTCTTCCTGCTGTTGCACCCAAGAACATCAGGTAGGCTCTGCTGAATCCTCACTTCAGATCCAAGTGGATTGGGACCCACAAAGAACAGTGTGGACTCCAGGTCTCACTGCAAATTCAAGTGCCATCAACACTCCATCTTTAGGTGCCCCCTCTTTAATGCCTTCTGTAAGATCTACAAGTGTCCCAACTCAATTTATATCTAACACTATGGTTACAAGACCACCTTATGTGGAATCTAACAAGGGTACAGTGGACTGTATTACTGCAAAAAATGGGGACCCCTTTCAGGAAAATTAATTTAAGGCCAGGGAGAAGAGGGGAAGAAACAAACATGCAATGAGAACACTCCCTTAGGGCATATTTCTTTTGTTATCGAAATTGAATTCGACAAGGGCTCAACAATATGTTAAATCATTTCAATGACGTCAACATGCTTGATTTTGGAGGAGCGATGGCCCGTTAATTCATTCAGAGCATATACGATTGATTTATATCACAAACACATTGGTATGAGGATATCGCTTCACATGCCACACAGTTGAAAACTGTTAGAAGTTATAACATTGGCCATTACGTATCTATGGAAATAAGAGGAGGAATACATATGTTTACGGTTATTAAACTAGAAAATCTGAGTCCCCGATAGGACGCTGCTTTTGTGAAAATAAGAGTTTTTTTCATCGCTTGACCAATACACGAAAATAACTTAGAAATCTGAGTCTACATTAGGATGCAGCTTTTGCAAAGACAAGGTCTATTTAATCAATTGCCCACTAGGCCACTAGGCCATTTTAGATCATATATTGTTCTCAAAAGAAACTGCTGCACCATTTTGTCAGCAGTCTTCTTGCCAACTACACTGTTTGTCCCCTGGATGTTGTGTGATTTTTGTGGGTATCTGGAAAGGTCCTGAAGAATGTGGTCAATCTACTCTTCTCAAGCCACTGAAACGCGCGTCGCCGCCATGATCAGACCCTTTTTGAACATATACATCCAATTTGGTTGTAGAGATTTTGCAATCTGTAGTCTCCCCTTTTTCCGAGATGCATTCTGCGTGAATGCTGTATGAGTCTGTATGTGTTTGGAAGAGTTTTGCATTTTTTATTTATGTATGTGTTTTTTTCCGGTGGTTTTCTTGTTGAACAGGACAGTGTAACTCTTTTTTTAATTCTATGTGGAAATACTGTCTAATTTTATTGTATAATATATATACCAAAAAAAAGCTTTAAAGGTGAAATAGAAAGATAATGAACTGTTTTGAAATATTTAAAGAAATTGAATGAACAGTGATGGTAAAATCAAGCATGTTAATGTCATTGAAATGATTTAACAGATTGTTGAGCCCTTGTCGAATTCAATTTCGATAACAAAAGAAATATAGGCCCTTAGGGAGTGTTCTCATTACAGTGGACTGTAATAACAAAAACTCTTCTCTTTATCCAGCTATTCCAAATGGAATTACTTCTAATTTTCTCCAGGATTACTCTCCAAGAGTTCCACCTGCTTATGTCCAAGGAAGATCAAATCATGACTCTGATAACTTAATCTATATGACACGAAAGCCTGAAGCTTATGAGGACACTGAAGAAATAATTAACAAAGTAATTTTCTGGTTGAGGGTAAAACGTAAATGTCTTTCTGTGATTAGATCTGACATTCTGTGTGCTAGGTGGTGCTCTTTTGGGACTTCACCTTTTGATTATATTCAGGTTACATTATGTGCTAGACAGTTGGTTGAGAATCTCATCAACTTTGAACTCCGCACTTGCTATCTCTCGAGGGGGCAATGCATTGGGAATTAGACTGAATAAATCCCCTCCCACCAACAGAATTCGTGAAGGCTCTAAGATGCACCTTTATCTGAGCAGGTCAATCCCATAACATTGTTAAATGCTGTTTCAAATTTGCACGCAATTGATTGGCTGAAAATCCAGTCTATATTGACTCACTGTACACCTCCTAGCGCAGTATTAGAAAGAATGATTGTTGACCTAATAGGTGATGTTACTGATTCCCCTAATATTGGGAGCAGGAACCTAAGGATGAATGTCATTGGATGTTCGGTGATTCCAGAGGTAAATGAGGACAGAGGTTGGAAAAAATATATCCCCAGACGGTTCATCATGTTTGAGCAGGTCAAATGAAATCCCAACAGTCATAGGTCTGATGGAGGTAGAACGGACCATGGCACAATTACCATACCTGTAGGTGCAACTCCTTGTCCTCTAATTTCTAATTACAGCTGATTCTGGGTCATTCATTCACAATCCAGTATTAGTTTAATATCTTCGAACTCAGCAGGAATTTCTTCTAAACTGGCTGACCCCGATTGGTTACTGTATATTGGCAAATATGATGTGTGTATGTTTCAAGAGACCTGGGCCACTGAAATAGTCTTTATTGATGGGTCCATCACCTTCAGTGTGGAAGCCAACCCCCCGAGTACTTTGGGAGGGCAATTGGGAGTCTTCTGATCCTATTCAAGAATAATGTATTGCACCTTATTGCAATTAAAATGCCCAGATCTAATGGGGATCAATGCTATTCTCCCCTCTGGTTTGGATTTGGCACTCCTAAATATTTATGTAAGATCAACTGCGGCCTGTACTGAATCCCCCATTTTATCAATTTCTGAAGAACTTTTAGACTCCTTACATCCAAATACCAAAATAATATTGGCTGGAGATTTTAACACATCCTATGAACCCTCCTCTTACATTAATGAGGTCACAGAAGAGGAAGATGACTAATGGGGTATTCAGGTATTAACTGGGAAACCCTAAGTTAATTTTACGGCCACTGGACTTAAACTAGGTTCACTAACAGTTGGCAGATGGTTGAGGGCATGTAATGGACACACTATCTCCGATCCTGTTCGAGCCCCCACTTCAGAAGAGGAAATCATACGAGTGTCATTTGTTTTGTGATTCTAGACGTGAGATTGTGGTCCCTCTTGGCCAACATGAAAGTGGACCGGCGCCCTGACAGTGATCATGAATCCCTGATTGTATCATTAATTGGAGCGTCACTTACCAGGGTTTCAAATACATGTTATACAATAGTGCCTGAACCTTTATTAGCCAATGGTTAATGTTATGGCTCATTGCCTAGCGCTTTGTCGCACCCAAAGTTGTTGTCCCAGATACATGTTACATGTTTTACAAACTATGTAGGGGTAAATGAGTTCGAATTTCCTATTTTGAGAATACATAAATTACTTTAGAAAGAGTTACAACAGGTATTTATAAAGACATTGTTCAAAAGAAGCCACCACTGGGCAAAGATATTAAATGGTATGATCTTACTTGCAAGCAGGCTAAAAGCTCCTTATGATCCGCTGTCTTAGGCAGTGACAGGGACTTAATAGCCCAAGCTAGGCGCACTCATAAAGCCTCGTTAAATTGTGTAAAAAAGAATTGGGATGACAAAATTTGGGAGGACATGTTGTTTGGGATGTATGACGTTACAACGCAGGCTATTACAACGCCTGCCTTTACAACGCGGTTTTTACATCGCAGTCCATTACAACGCATAGCGCTTTGGGGTGCTGGATAGTGAATGGTTTAATTTACTATTCCAACTCCAGTCCCCGTGGATAGTAGGGAAGGTTATTGGATAGTAAATTAACCTATTCCCTATCCTGAGCGCCCCCCAGAGCAATGCGTTGTAATAGTTTGCGTTGTAATGATCGCGTTGTAATGGTAGTGCGTTGTAAAAGTTTCGTTGTAAGTGTTGTTCACCGTTGTTTACAGTCAAAGCAAATTATAATAGCCTCTTCTGGCACACAGTGGCCCAAACCAGAACAGATAACCCAAAGAGCTATCAATATCATATACCAGCTGACATAGAGGTATCTCACTTCTCTGATCTCTACGAGGCAGAGACCTCAGATACCCTAGGTCCCTGTTGCAACCCAATCACCATCACAGGCACATTTTGTCATGGCACTATAGAAGCCCATGTCCCAGCTATCACTTTTAGTCAGGAAGATACGGACAGAGCAATCTCCTCTTTAAAATCTGCTAAGGCACCAGGACCGGACAAAATTCCTGGCGATTTATATAAATTGGAATCCCAGATTTTAACAGTTTATCTTAATCTACTTTCCAATGCTATAGCACGAGGAGGCGAGGTACCAGATTATTGGAGAGGAGCCGAGGTTATCATATTATATAAAAAGGGGTGATGCATGTGCACCCACAAATTATAGGCCAATTAGCCTAATCGATAATGCCCAAAAGATTTTTTGCTAAGCAAGTTCTTGACAAATTATCTCATTGGGTAGACTCTAACAATGTTATATCCACCCTCCAAGCTGTGTTTCATTCAAATTCGCCACACTATACTGGAAATATATCTCACTGCGCCATCATAAACTCCATGTGGCTTTTAAAGTTCTTAAAGCCGCCTTTGATCTCATTCTATGTACTAATTTGTGGTGTGTTTTAAATAAGATGGGGGTATTTTATTCATCTTATATCTCAACTGCACTTTAACAATTTTGCTCAGGTGCGGTGCAGCCACATGAGAGTATAAACCGAACGCATTCCTTTCCAACAGAGTGTACAGCAAGGGTGCGTTCTTGCACCCATGCTATTCACCCTTTACATAAATGACGTGGTTAATATTCTGATTAACTCTAGAAATGACTCCACTGTTCAGAAAAGTTACTAGGAACCGTTTCTCTTATTTGCAGATGACTCCCATCTCATCTCTAAGCATCGATGGGGCTCCAGCTCCTTGTTGATACATTTACAGACTTTTGTGTGTCAAGGAGCTTGTAGCTCAATATTAATAAGACTAAATATATGGTGTTTGGAAAGAGAGTCGTCAAAAATTCCATTATACGAGTTGGAGTAGAATCCATAGAGAGTGTGAAGAGTTTCGATTACCTAGGAGTCAAAGTAATGGAGAGCCTAAAGTAGAAAGATAAACTAAGGAAAATCACGCTCTTAGTTGAGCACAGAGCAAATGCTATTAATAGGCTACATAAGCAAACGAGCTCTCGCGCGGTCTCACAGGCCTTTGAAGTATATCGTGGTAAGACGCAAAGGCCGCTCTTTATGGTGCTGAGATTTGGGGTAGTACTGATGCTTCTCCACTTACCATTACAGAAAACAAATGTGTCGGACAGCTGGTTTCTGTTCCTAATAATACACCGTTCATTTCTCTATTCTTTGATTGAGGATTAAAAAGAATTGCAGATCTGTCCACTCTTAGACCACTTGTTTATTGGGTTCGCTTATGGGTTACATTTGAGCTAAGGGAGTTCAGAGACTGCCTTGTTGATTTGCTTACTGCAAGAGGTGCTAAATCAGTACCCAGGGTCAAATTTGTTTCTGACTGGTTAAGTAAGCTGGGACTGCAAATATTATGGGCCAATTCGAAAAAAATGTGCAACGGTGATCTTAGCATTTTAAAATCCAGTTAGAGGATCTATATCCAAGATGGCTATATTAATAACCAGTCAATTGGCCCATTGACAAACAGATTGTTAGATATTAAACCATTTCCCCGTTTCGAGGAATATTTAGATTTCCTTTCTTCCCCCCTTGAAAAAGTCTTTATATCAGCTTTCGATTAGGCACTTTCCCTCTGAGGTCCTTTACTAACAAATGGATTAAGTACTCAGCTTCCAGTTTTTGTCTGGCGTGTGGCTTGGAAAATGAAGAAGAGATACACATATTATTTTTTTGCCCTGGTTATCTAGGCCCGCGCCGAAAATGCATTATCCCTCTGTGCCGCAACTAGGAAGTGGACAAATACTCAGTGGGTTTTAGAATCCAAAAGAGTGATACTACTCCTGTAATCGTTATTGCTATTAGCAAATTTTACAAGTGGTCTGGTTCAAACGTGGTAGATTACAGACTGTGACTGCCAGCGATGAAGATATTTTTTTTAATGATAACTAAATTTTAACTACATGTATTTTATAAAAAAATGGAAACAACTAACAAATTCCTGGAGCTTCCATGCTGTCTTTTGCTTGCTTTTCCCATAGCCCTTGTTTGACTGTTGCACTCTGTTCTGTACATAAGTAATGATTGCAGGAATTATCTCTCAATCATTTTTTTTTTTACTATAAGCCAGAACTATGTTTTACAAATGTATCTTGATGTATTTATTGTATTATTTTGTGTATGTACACTTTGATGGTACTTAGTTACAGAACAAATTATTTTTACTACTACTACATATATGAAGGGAGATGGGATAAAGGATGGGAGGATATTTTTCTTAGACTTAAAAAAGAATCTTAGCAGTATCAAGGCTCCTCACTGGGGCACAGACCAATATGTCTGTGCCCCTTCAAGGAGCTGGGCACAGTTTTTTCTTTTTCTGTGGAAAGTTCCAAACAGCGTCCACCTCTTTATTGGGGCTCAGATGCATATGTCTGCGCTCCAGTGAGATGCTAGACAGTGTTTAGATTTTTTTAGCTAAAGAACTCAATACAAAAAGATAAAGCCAAGCATACCTCCCACGGGGGCTTCCCATTGGATGTCACAGTCTTGCGAGACTACCGCAAGACAACAGAAAGGGAAAAGGGAATGATCATTATTTAATAGAATTAGGAAATTATTGTACAATATTTAAACACAATATATATTCCATTTAACATTAAAAATTACATTTTACTTAATGTTAAACCCCCTAGAAATTCACTACAAAAACACAGGTTAAAGTGGTGTTATGCTTAGGCATGGTAATAATTTATACGTTGATATATATATATATATTTTAAACTAGAAAATCACTAAAGAATTAATGTTAAAGTGACGTTTTACCTAGCTTTAGAAAAAAAACGAAACTTACATTTTTTTTAAATCTAGAAATTCACTGAAAAAACAAAGGTTAAATGGGCATTATAGTTAGGTGAAAATTTCAGTCAAAATGTGAAGTTTTAAACCCAAATAACTACGAAATTTGCCAGTTGCAGTTCAGCGAACTAACTATAACTTGCTGCCCCACCAAGCAATGCTTATGACCTCACATATTACATCACTCATGTCCTGTTCAGTTACATCATTAATGACATCACTGATGACATCTCAAAGGACATACCTGATGACATCTCAGATTATATCTTGGTATTGAACCTTGTGCTTTAAGCTAGTTTTGCAATCTACAAACACCTCCACAAACATTTATACATACCTGCATAAAAACAATAGATTTAAAAAAAAAAAACATTTCATATGAACTGAATAGACTTAAAATGTAACGTTGCCTAGCACTACGGTCTCCCCCTCTCCCACAGGCACCCCACTCTCTGTTAGATCTGTAATTCCTCAATTGACAGCTAGAAAAATGTAAAGTTACAGCATCAAATAAGAAAATAACACTTAAAATGTAAAATCGCATACTGAAACGTGCAAGGGGAAGAAACGTTGAAGGTCAGCTTAATCTGTCAGTGGCTGCAGTCAATCCCACAGTAAACTCACAGCTGCGAGTACGCAGAAATAGATAAACAGCACCGGGCCCGGCAGTGTATTCCTTATCTGGCTTCAAGAAATGCTAACAGCTGCACAGACGGGGCACTGGGGGTGAACACTCACCAACTTCAGTCACGTCCATGATTTACGGTAATATTTTGACTAACATTATTCCCTCATATCTGTATCTGTGGTGTGCCGGAGCGCCTCTGTCTGTTGCTGCGGGCTGTACTGCAGAACACAACACGTGGCCAGCAAGATAAAACCCTGCCCGGGACAAACAGCGATGCGTCCCAGTCACTCAACGACACCTTAATCACCCCACAAAACAGACGATCAATATTCATCAACCTCTCCCAGCTCTGCGGCTCGTGGCGGCTAACGGGCTGATAATGGCGGCCACCTCGTGGCCAAATCCCAGGAGGGACCGGGCAGCTGGAGCTACAAAAGGAAACATATAAGAAGTGGCAGGAGACGGCCAAGCGGCTAAAATTAACCTTGAACAAGTCACACGGGCAACTAATTGTTTGTGACTGGAAGAGTTCTGCCAGTGGCAAGGGCTTATCGCTGGATCAGTCGTACCTTGGAGCGCGGTCTTGCTCATCGCCCAGAAAGAACATCAAAAACATAAAAAATATTTCCATACGCTCGGCATCAAACAGCTGCTAACGTACTAAGATATTTAAAGCTATAAGCGTATAATGTATACCATTGGAAGACAGGTGAATCCACAGTTGTTCATTTTGATTTTTACATTTTCTCGTCTTCTCATGCCTTTAATTATGAGTTACAGTGTTGATAATCCTTTCCTTTTCAAGTAAATCCGTCTTTCTGAGTTTAATAGCTTTTCTGAGCCAGCAGTCTGCTATGTGCAAAATTAAGCTATGTAGGTGCGCGAAATGAGAAGCTTGCATTCCCCCACAGGTGAATGCTGTCTTGACGTATGAGTGGCATTACCCTTCTGCTAAAGGCCTCGAAAACGAAAACGAAAAATATAATGCAGACATTCAAACTGTTTTAAGTTCGGATGTTTAAGTTTACTCCAGTGAGTACATAAACAGTACTAATGTGCAGAGCTCTTACATAAAATCAGAGTAAATTAATCTCAGTAACAAAAAGTCCTAAAATTAATCAATACCAAAGCTAAGAAAGGTATTAAAAATAACATGCAACAGAAGCACTGGGAGATTTAAAAGTACAGAAGGAAAAATAATGCTTAATCACACAGCTAGTGACTACAGTCTAATAAGATCCGTTTGCTAAGGATACATCATAAATGTCACCACTAGCCTACAATATTTATATATATATATATCAGAGATTCCGGCCCTCTCAGCTGGGATCCTGTGGCCACGGTGCACCTCTACAAACATAGAGAAAGCTCCGATCAACGAAAGGAAGACCCAGCACAAACCACTGACACCACATTTGTGTGAAAAGGGCTGTTTCTATTGAAACAGGGGCACATCACTATTATAAACTTGGACCTAACGCCTTACAAACCTACAACCTCACCATATAAATATGTTACCTATGTTAAACTACACCCCACCCCTAAAAGTCCCTCCCTTCCACAAAACTTAAACCTGCAATTCTCTACCTCACCCGGGGCTAATCTTCAGCAACGGATACCTTTAACCTCCCCTACATTTTACAGCAACTATTAACCTGTACCTAGCTTTACCTCCTAATGAACCTTAAACTTTCTACCTAGTCAAGGCTTGAGCTTGTCCAGCTGTCCACAAAACAAACTTGGCTAACCCATGCTAACCTGTCTGCCAACTGCCCTCCAGAAAAAGTCCCTGACTGACATTTTCTGTCCCTCCACCCTGCCAGACACAAGTACATTCAACACCTTAGCCAATGCATCCTGAATCTGCAACAAGTTCAAGAGTGACCTGGAAAAAAGAAAAGAGACACGGAGCGTCTATTGAAAGTTTAACAAAGAGCTAATCCCACTGGATTTAGCGTATTTTACACAGGGGCACAAATAGCTTTTAAATGCTTGCAAAAGAACTGAAAACATTACCCAGCACCCCAGAAGAAAACTGGGAGGCCTCTGGGGCATATTACCAAGCAATAGCGATAATTATCGCTATTGCTTGGTTAGAGACAAAGGGGCATATTATCAAGGGGGTTTATCTCCGCTTTTTTGGCTTTAAAAGCCAAGAAAGTGGAGATAAAATTATCTCCCTATTACCAAGCTGTCGCTAACACCAGTTAGTGACAGCTAATAGGAGATAGCGACCATCTTGGGCCCCACTTTGCATGTCAGTGATATTTATCACTAATGACATGCAAAGTGGGCGTGCCAAGATGTTAGCGACTGGAAACAGTCACTAACATCGCTATCTCCTATTACCAACTTTTGGAGATATTCGCGCTAAGCGCGAATATCTCCAAAAGCTAACACCTGCCCAGGAGCAGTTCTTCACCATGTTATCCAATGGGTGGTGGATAACATGGCTAAGAGCATTTGCTCGATAATGCATGAATATCGCTGACTTTTCAGCGATATTCATGCATTGCGGCCGTTTTTTATCGCATTTGCGATAAACCTTGCTAATAGCAAGGTTTATCTGCGATAAAAATCGCCGATGTGCGGCGATAATTTTTGTCTCTAAACAAGTTACAGACAAAAATTATCGCTAGTTGTTGGTAATATGCCCCAAAATTTTAACGCTGAGCTGCGGCGATTTTTACCGCAGATAAACCTTGGTATTACCAAGGTTTATCGCAAATGCGATAAAAAACGGCCGCAATGCATGAATATCGCTGAAAAGTCAGCGATATTCATGCATTACCGAGCTAATGCTCTTAGCCATGTTATCCACCTCCCATTGGATAACATGGCTAAGAACTGCTCAGGGCAGGTGTTAGCTTTTGGAGATATTCGCGCTTAGCGCGAATATCTCCAAAAATTGGTAATAGGAGATAGCGATGTTAGCGACTGTTTCCAGTCGCTAACATCTTGGCACGCCCACTTTGCATGTCATTAGTGATAAATATCACTGACATGCAAAGTGGGGCCCAAGATGGTCGCTATCTCCTACTAGCTGTCGCTAACTGGTGTTAGCGACAGCTAGGTAATAGGGAGATAATTTTATCTCCGCTTTCTTGGCTTTTAAAGCCAAACAAGCGGAGATAAACCCCCTTGATAATCTATTTCGAGAAATATACCGAATAAGTAAGCAGCTGCAGTTTGAGAGAGTGCGGACACGTCATTCAGATAAGAATGAGACAGCCTTGATGAGAGTCCTGGGAAGGAAACACCAGCACTCGAAACGCGTCGGCACATTTACAAAATAGGCTGAGATATTGTGGCTGATTCTAACTTCATAATCGAGGGATTTAAAGGATTTTTTTCTCCTTGTTTAAACTTTATTAATCACTTGGCTAAATTAGATGGTTACCGAGGAAAGTTAGAATAGTGAAACCTGACATAAAAAGATTGCAATTTTGTTTTTTAACAATATTTATTCACAATTGTTGTTTGTATGTTTTGTGAAACTTTTTTATAGAGCACGATTTATTATTTGTAGACTGTTTCAAAATGGTAAATGAAAAGCTTTGAGATGCGGTTATGAAATACTGATGTTTTTCATTCTCCATGTACCAATGTATGAAATCTATAAATTAATGACATAAGTTAAAAGGTATAATTAAAATACCAGGATAAACAGAAGCAAAGTGTTTGTCTTTCAGCAGAAATAGATTATGCTTTCTGGAATAATTTGAGGTGCGGGCTATTTTCCCAGTGACTATAGTTCAAAACGGCCCTGCCTAAACCTCATCCCTTTGGGCCTAACTCCCCTTGTCTTTTAAAAGAAAATATCAATCACAACAGAAGGGGACCAAGAGTGGATGAAGGTCCAGCATACATGTTCCAAGTTAATGCTTGTAGGCAGATAGGTATCCCGTTCCTATAGAGGTGAGAGAAGGGGGAAGAACGTTTGTGTGGCTTTCTAACAGGCCAGATATATAGAAACCCTTCAGCTTAGCCTGTTAGTACACCAACCAACCTTTCCTCCCACTTCAATCACCTCCATAGGAACTGCATACCTATCTGCCTACTTACAAAAAAGAAAAATGCTTTATCCTCAAATCTTCCTTAGTCCCCTCTGACAACCTGACATGGTGATATGGCAATAGCAATCTGGACAGTGACATCCCCAACCTTCTACAGAAAGTAGGCCCTGCTCTCACCACCCTACAGGCAAAATTCAAGGGGGCCAGCAGCACCTGCACATTTTGTACCATAATTTTTTGTTTTGCCAGCATTGTGTCCAACAGCAATTGCATCAACAGTTTTTCTTGACCCGCAAGGGCTTCCATCTCCCCTAAATCAATCTCAATGCCCAAGAATGACAGTAGTACTGCGTCCGACTATCTTATGCTCCTCTTCCTTCAAGCCCTCCTTATCCCTCAGATCCCTATACAACAACTTCAACATCTGCACATATTCCTCATTCCAATTTTCTTCTATTGTGGCCCGCATGAGGTGGCCTCCAAAAGGCTTTAAAATCCCCACATAGGGTAGCTTCTTAACTTGCACCTCAATGCTTACATTCCCCTCTACTTTATCCCTTGTGGTCTCTGCCTTCTCACCCCTCGCCATCCCCCTACTACCATCTCTATCCCTGTCACTTGAGTCCCCTGTGTCTCTCCTGCTTTAACTTCCATAACCCCTGTCTTTGTGTCCTAGACACCAGGCTTTGCATTTTTGCTCCGACCAAGACCTGCTCATCTGTGCTTACCCCCCATGTCAGCCACATAAGAGTCTCTGCGTAATCATCACTTGCCCCCAGCTTGCGACTACATCACCTCCACACCAACTGATACCATTGCCACATCCATATGCCCGCCCTTGCAGCCGTTACCTGGCACCTCCAGAGGCTCGCCTTTGAAGCCTTTACCTAGCACCAGGGTCGGTACTTGATCTAGAAACTACTGTTTCACCGCCTGTCTCCTCCTGTTCGACGCTCCCAGGCTGCCATACTGTTAATTGCCATCTGATTTACTCTGAAAAACATCATGCACACATTGATGAGTGTCCTCCCTCTGTCATTCCCCCTCCTGCTGCACATCATCCTCAACCAATTCCCCCTCTTCTAACCTCTCCTCTTCATAATCCAAAACTGTGTCCTCTAGTGCTGCACCAACGTCACCTTTGGCAACATTAGCCACCTGCCACCATGGCGTAACCATTCTTTCACCTTCCCTAAGTTGCTTCTGCCTGCATGGGGAGGCCGTACGATACCCTCCCAACTTGCCACCAAGGTGGAACGCCATGTCCTGTGCTGGTTTTCAGCAGGGGAAGTCCTGTACCAGCTGGCCAGGTGCACCTCTGAAACCGTTCTGGGCCTTCTTGGGACAGTTATCTTTCCGTTCATCGCTGATGTTCAGCTGGTCGCACTGGGCCAAGCCTTCTCTGTCTCTTGGGGTCTTGCAGCTGCACAGATCTCCCCCAAGTCTGTCATGCTGCCGAACTGATCGCCCTGCAAAACAGATGAGAGGACCAGTGTGCTGGTAACTACCTCCTGCCTCACCAAACTTGTCCCTGCATCTAACACACAAGCACTCACACCCAGTTCCATGTCCTCCTCTGACCACGCCCACTGTGTGCCCCAACCCATAAACACCAAGCTTCCCTCCTATAAACTCTCCTAGATTTCTGATCTCCGCCCCCCAGTGATCTACTTTGGCCCCAAAATGGCACAATCCTCCACTAATGAATCTGCCATACCCTCTGCCTCCTTGTTGTTCCATTCCAATCCGGCCACCATGATGAAGGCTGCATGTGCCCTGGTTGTCTTTTGCATGGTGGCAGACCTCATCCTTCCATCCAGCCCACCCTGTCCCATAGTAGCATGCATGGTTTTGATCAACACACCTGGCTCCCACAGGGGCTTGGGCTTATAAGCCCTGCTTTCCAAAGATACTGGTGCCCATCGGCTCCCTTGTCCCCAGACCTCTTCTCACATTCCATTACTCTGCACTTTGCCTGCCCTGCCGCCTGATTGACCTGGCATGCCCATTGCCTTCTCCATCACTGACCTAAAATAACCCCTCTCTAATACACTCTTTTCCTCCCAGCATGTACCTGGACCTGACGTTATGTCCCCTTCGACAGCATCCATCTCTATTAGCAATGCCCCTGATGACAGTGACCTGTTATCAGACCTAGTTGCCCCTGCACTCCCCCTCATTGCTGAGGCACACAAATGTACTCCCCTCCTGCCCCCTCCCTCACACTCAGGCATCTTGCATGACCTTGGGCTCCTCATTCGAGTGTGAGTCCTCCTCGTAGTCAGCCCTGCCCCTCACTCGCACTTCCAATTTATTTTCTCCTTTCTGTGGGAGTGTCAACCCAGAAGCTGCTCCCTCTCCAACACGCCTCAAGCAGGGAGCCTCCCCCATGCCTTCACTCTCCCCAGACCTCCTACCCATGCACAGCATTGTACCGCGGTGCTGCAACAGTCTGCTTGGGATCAGGCTCTGCCCCGTGGCCTGCTGTGTGTGCTCTTGGGCCACTCTCTGACCCCGAGAGGGACTCCTCGCCCTCACTTCCTGTATCTTAGCAGCATGGGTCCAGCAAAGCAGCGAGCAGGCAAACACAATCGCCGTAATGTCAGCTGACCCCCCCCCTATGGCTGACCTGCTCTTGACCTGATCCTAGCTACTAAATCAAGACATCCAGCTTCTTCCAACAGCCACAGCGCCTGGGCCACTGTGTCATCGGCAGACATGCTAACCCTGATGAAGGACAAGACATGATCCTAATGAAAGTAATAAAGGCTCAACCAATACCTCACTAATGACAGGTCCAGGACCAACAACACAAAAACGCTCTAAGCCTGCGACCAGCCACCGTTTTGCCACTAGAAACTGGTGGTAATGGACGGAGCATCTGAACCAATCAAACACTCACACCCAGTCAAAAGATCTGGCTTTTGGTAGCTTAAAATGGCCACATACATATAAGACGGGCTGTAAAATAGCCCCAAAACAGCCCAATAATCGGAGCAGTCAAATGGATTACTCCATTCCCCAAATTATCCCGGAGGCAGAACTTCCTGTGGTCGTCTGCCCCCTCGAGACCCCATTCCATAAGTTTAGTGGTGCAAAAGTGCACTACCAAAAACCCAAATCATAGCAGCGTCTTGCAGGTCTTGGTCACAGGTCAAGGATTGCATTCCCAGTAACACCAGTAAATGCACAAATAAGTGAACATAGAAAACGAGTGGAACATAGTGGTACAGGAGAAACGTATCTGCCATTTTGGAATGGTACAAACCATAAAGTGATACATACACATAGGCAAGGTAGAATTATGCATATACATTAAGACCCTCTCATCATCAACAGTTCATACATTGTCCTTAATATGTGTGCGCATGGCATTCATGTAACTACATTGGAGAACCTTATTACAAATTTCAAAGTTTCAATGCTTCAATGTGCTACCTGAGGTTGGGATCCCATGTGAGGGTCATGTATAGAAATTATGTACACTATTTCAAAACCATTGATGCGCATACTTTAATCGTGTTTTCCAATGTGGGCCGCACACACTCAGAGTTTAAGTGGGTCACTAAAACACATCAACTTGCACAGCAAAAAAATTTCACTTTGCCATGCGGGTGTGGTAGTGAGATAAATTCAGCCCCAGTGGGCAAATACATCACATTACTTGACCAGACTTGATGCAGAAGACATATTAAGGCCCAGAGGGCGTAAATCTCCCCAACTGGTGACCAGTTGTATGGCAACCTTGTAAAGGCCATAAGGTGTCTGAGCAAGCATAACATAAAACAGATAAATGTATATGGGTTGCTAGATTGCATCACCATGCACGGCAAGAAAGAATTGCACTTTGCCATGAGAGTGTGACAATGAGATACAGATGGGACTTCAAAACTCTAGCTAAACATCAGGGATGGCAATACGATAATCTGAACAAAGAGTGGCCATGAGGAACCTTCAGGAGGACCACAGCATGGTCATTCCTCAATCTGCAAGGGTGGCAATGTCGTGGTCCTCTCCACAACATCATACTTGAAGGTGTGTCTGAGTCAATTGAATAATGTTGAGTGTTATGTATCAGTCTCCAAAAATTATGCTAATGTTTCTAATGAGAAATTCTATTAATTTATTCTTGATTGGAGGGATCGTAACCTGATTGAGTGGGAGGAATACCAGTTGCTTCTCAACGAAGTCCCTAAGATACCTATCCTTTATCTCCTACCCAAAATTCACAAAAACCTCCACAATCCCCCAGGCAGATCTATTGTTTCTTCCTGTGGATCCCGGTTTGAAAATACTTCAAGATATATTGATTTTTAGCCCTACCCTTTCTCACTTCCCTTCCATCTTATGTACAAGATAGCAAGGATTTCCTGAGAAGAATCTATGTCATTTGTTGGGAAGAGGATTATCTTCTCCTCATCTTTGACGTATGCAGTTCACATACGAGCATTAAACACAGTGTTGGCATTAGGGCTTGAAGACACTTCTTAGGGCGAGATCCTTTTCCCTTCTTGTCCATACAGAAATGTTCCTTACCATGATTCAATTCTGTCTGGAGAACAATTTCGTCTCGTTTAACAACAACCCATACCGTCACACACAAGGTACAGTGATGGGCAACTGTTTTGCTCCCAGCTATGCCAATTTTTTGAGGGGTTAGGTGTAGCAGCAGGTGGCCGGAACCATTGATGACTTCAATGCGCATGTCATCCTCTGGACCATATATATTGATGACCTGCTCCTGATTTGGAAGTGTAGCACTGAACAGGCAGCAGAATTCATCACCAAACTCAATGGGAATTATATCAATCTCAGATTTGAGGGGACCATGAGTAACACAAGTATAGACGTTTTGGATGGAGAGTGATGGTGGAAGGCAACAAACTGACATAGCAGCCCCCCTACCAATCTGATTAAGAGCTTTCCGTACGGGGAATTCTTGCAGGCCCACAAGAATTGCAGTATCAATGCTGGTTTCAGGCTGATTGCGAAACCATGATGGCCCTCTTTAAAGGAAGGGGCTATAAAGACAAAGTACTAAAACCTGTCCTCATGAAGGCCCAGAATGCCAACAGAGAAACACTCTTAGTGGTGAACCTAGGATCAACAAGCCCGGTTGACAAACAGGCCAGGTTTATCACTACTTTCAAACATAAGGCTAGGCTAGTTAGGAACATACTGAGCAAACGTTTGTAATATGGTTCTCCAATGTAGTTACTTCAGATGTTTTAAGTGATGTCATGAATGATTTCATTGACCATGTCATGAGTGATGTAATATGTGAGGTCTTAAGCAGTGCTTTGAGGGGACATAAGTTATAATTAGCGCAGGTACCTATAACTGCTGGTTTTGTATATGTGAAATGTGAGCCTAACTATAATGGCTCTGTGACCTTTGGTTTCTTCAGTGACTATCTACGTTTTTTATAACTCTATTTTTTCAGTGAATTTCAAAGGTTTTACAAATTCTGTTTTCTAGCTATAACGTCCTTGTAACGTTTGTTTTTTTCCAGTGAATTTCAAAGGTTTTTCTAATTTTATTACTAAAGTATTATGTCCATGTAATGTTTTTTTTTTAGTTAATTTATAGGGTTTATTTTTAGTATTAGGTATACTACAACTTATTTTGCTTTTTAATTTAGTAACATATATATTTTAAACTGTAAGCATTAAAAAATATATGCATTGAATACATTTTAAAAGGTTAAAATCAGATGTGTACTATATATAATGCTTTTGTTTTATTATTATGTTTTTTGTACCGTGGTACCTCTGAGGGTCCAAAAACATAGATGGGACCACAAGTACTCTATGGGTTTTTGTTCCGATCATGTGATCAGAATAAATCTGCGAAATTGGATTCGCAGATTCATGGAAAATTTTAAAGATTATTTCACATATGTACCACCCTCTATTTTCATTAATGACATCAGTGTGACCATATTTAAAAGTATATGTATGGCCCCCATATCTGTTGTTCAAGAAAATTACTCAATTTATGAGTTTTGCGAATCTGCCAACCGCATTCACAACTTTGCACAATGACACACCCAAACCTTGCCTTTTGATTGGGCCCCAACCGTGTATATGGAAAACCACACCCAAACACGTTATTTGTCTAGTGAATACTGTAATAAAAGGATTGAGAGCCAGTGGTGCTCCAATATCAAAGAATGGCTGAAACTTCATCTTCTGTCCAGGATGAACACCCAACCTATTGAGGATGATGAGGGTTATACACCACCTCCCAGAAAACAAAGTGATGTCTGGAAGTGTGTTACAATACTTTCAGGGGAAAAGTATATTAGAGCTAAAAATGTGCAGTGCAGTGTTTGCAGAAAGCAGGTATCCAGGGGCACTGCCAAGAAGTATACATGATGGATAAGTACCATGTGGAAGCACCTAAAACATTTTATGAACGGGTCTACAACTGAATGATGCAGCAGGTGCAGCAGGACAGCACACATCTACAGCACCCTTGGGGGAACGTTGATCAGTTGGAGTTATTGCAGTACCAGCTGCCTGCAAAGAATTGAGTGGGATAAATACTCACTGTGCGAAATGTCACATGCCTGTCGCTGTAAAAATGTAATCTGTGGGTGCATTATTGGATACAGTGAAGAAGCATCGCTGTTATTTATTTAATTTTTTTCTTTCAGTTCCCACATAAAGTTTTTTGAACACTGAAGCAAGTTGCTTCTTTGCATTTCGCTATCCTTAGCCTGTTTACTTTTTAAATGTAAAAAAATTATTTCTACAAAAAAACTGGTTCTTTTTAGAACCACTGTCTGGTCAAGTAAAGAGCTAGCTGTGTTTTTAATGTATCAGACACTGTATCAGTGTGAGACTGGGTGTGTCAGTGGCTGTATTGGTGTGTGCCTTGGTGTGTCAGTGTCTGTGTGTTTGTGTGTACAGGTCTTTCAGAGACTGTATTGGTCTTCGGCTGGGTGTGTGAGTGAGTGTATCAGGGTCTGACTGGGTGTGTCGAAGCGGTATTGGTGTGTAGCTGGGTGTGTCTAAGTCTGTATCTGTGCTTGCCTGGATGTGTAAGCGACTGTATTGATGTGTGAGTGCGTGTGTTAATGGGTATATGAGTGTTTGCCTGGGTGTGTCAGTGGTTGCATCGATGTGCCTGGGTGTGTTAGTGGTTATATCGGTGTGTGCCATGGTGTGTCAGTGTCTGTAACAATGTGTGTCTGGGTGTGACCATGTGTATTAGTATACGACTGTGTGTGTCACTGACTGTATCAATATGTGTATGGGTTTTTGGAAAGGCTGTATCAGCGTTTGGCTGAATGTCTAAGTGGCTGTATCGATATGTGACTGTGTGTGTCAGTAGTTGTACCAGTGTGTCCCTGGTTATGTCAGTGGTTGTATCAGTGTGAGCCTGGTTTTGTCAGTGGCTGTATCGGTGAGTGCTTTGGTGTGTCAATGATTGTATTGGGCTGTGCGTAGACATGTCAGCCTCTGTGTGCCTTTAATAGTACATTGGTGGGTATGTGAGTAGTTGTATTGGTGTGTGGGTGTGTGAGTGGATGTATCCATTAATATCTGGGTGTATGAGTGGCTGTAGTAGTGTGTGGCTTGGTGTGTGAGTGGCTGTATAAGTGGGTGTGTGAATGACTGTATGTGTGTATGAGGCTATGTAAATGGGTGTGCATGTGTAAATGGGCATGTGACAGACTATGGAATTTTGAGTGGGTATGTGAGTGAATGTATGGGTGTATGACTACCAGTGTAAATGACTGTATAGGTGTGTGAGTTCAAGTAAGAGTGCCTGTATAGGTGTGTTTGTCATTCATAAGTTAACATATTTATACATTTGTATAACTTTACATGTGCATTTTATTTATCCATTACAATACAATTTAAATCAAACAATAAACAACTAAACATAGCACAAGTTATTTAACTATAAATACACTTTTGTGCACAGGTACTCCAAATACATGCAGGTATAGTTTTAGACTAGCAAACACAAAATAAAGTAATGTCTAGAAGCATTTTACAATACCTTCAGGGGAAACAAAGGTTGCAGCTAAATCAATGCAGTGTAATATTTGTGGCAAACAGTTTAATTTAATGTGTTTAATTTGGAATCAATTTTATCTACCTAAATATCATATGATCATATATAACTTTATTCGGTCATTTGTACAAAACAACATCAAAGTATACAAAGATAAAAACATAAATAAATACGCAGTTAAAATAGTATTACACCATTACAAGCATAGGTACAAATGACATCCCAAATTGAATTAAAAGAAACATTTGAGTATACATACATTTGTTCGGCCTAGTCAAGTAAAGAGGGATTCTATGCAACCACCTAGTATTTAGGGTACTATACCATATATCCCGATTTGATATTTTGAGATACATGTACATAAGGAAGGAAAAAGTAAAAAAAGATTACTTCAATACTATGCTAAAAAAAATTGCGAATCAGCCAAAAGGAAAATAAAAAGTGACTGAGGGCAAAAACTATTGCCCTGAAGTATCTGCTCTTAAAATCCTAAACGCAGTCTGGTGGTGCCCAGCACCCAGATTTAAACATAAAGGCCGAATCCATCTCCTGCGCAGCTGCCGGTACTTGGTGCAAAAAAACAAGAAGTGTTCTTCAGTTTTGTTGGCTTCGCGGCAAGCCGGGCAAGGATCTGGAGCTAAGCCAGTCTCCTCTTTACCCGAACATTTCAATAGCAGATTGCCATATCTAAACCTGATGTTCAAACTCTTGGCAAAGGGGGGGTGAAATCAGGTCAAGAAAGGGTTCAAACAAAGGGCTAGATTTGATATTTAAAAGTTAGATGTTAACTTTCCGCTTCATTGGGTGTTAGTATAATTTTCCCCTACTACGCTCCAGTATATTGCGTTAAGGGTCAGAATATCACATTTAGTGGCCCTTTCTGGGTGCTCCCACAAGACCGTCAGATTCAATAGCTTACACCACTTGGCGATATGTCTGAACCAAGGTAGTTGTTTTGCCCCATTATAGGCTAGGACCTCCCGCAATGAATTACGGTAATCTGTTAATTGCAGAGTGGTCCATAGACGCAGCCAATAAAGCAGGGGTCTCAAGGTTGCTAGATCACCTATTCTTTTTTACCCAAGGTCATAAAAGAGTGGGGTGAGCGGCGTAGTAAGAGGTGGCAAGATGAGAACCCTTACAAAATATTTTTCGCAAATCGTTCATTTATTTACAGAGATAAATCCCCAGATCTCTGTTCTATAGAGGGCATCACTTTGGGTTTTTGCACAATAAATTTCAAGGGCTGGTGAGAGGGGTTGGGTATATGATTGTTTTAAAAATCTTAATACGGATTTAGATCTTTGGCATAGTATTAGAGAGCTCTTCCTCAACTGATAATTGTAGTAATCTTCTATGTTGGTTATAGAGTGTGGAGTGCTGAAGACAATGCATTCCACATTCCTATGGCCGTTCCACTTCTAGTCAGTTGCTGTTGACTGGCCAGAGGGACAGCCACGTTATTTACTCTGCTAATCTTAATAATAAATAATTCATTTTCTTAACTTAAATTATTGTGTATTAACTTACAACAATTCTCGGCGACGATCTGGCCCAGTCATTCATGCAGAGTAGTGTGGCTGACGAATTCCGGCGTGTTGAAGGAGAACTGCCGTTTGAGGAAACTGGTGATTTGGTCGCATGAAGAAAACGAAAATTTGAGAAGAGTGGTCGTTGCTGTCTTATTGAATGCGCAATTGGATTTAACTGTGAGTAAACACAGTAGATAGTCAAAGCGCATTGAGAGTGACAGTTGGATCTAGCGTGAGCAAAAGCAAGCCGTGACATCACGTCAGGCAATCGCGAGCAGGTCATGAATGACTTTATTGTGCTCGATCGCCTAGAGAAAGATTGTTGAATCACGCACAGCGCGTTTGGAATACAAGCTCTACTTTGTATTGAAATAAACGTAAAGAGGACGTGGCGGCCATTTTAAGTAAAAGTAAATACTTGGGAGAAGCTGTATTACGAGCTGTATTATGAGAGAGACAAATGAAACTTGGATGTTAGCAATTATATATTCGGAAGGTGACGATTGCATAACAAATATAGAGGTATTTCTTTTTTTATTAAAAATAAACAGTTTTAAGAGAAGATTTTTGCCTTGACATTAACTTTCAAACTGTTGCCATTGTTACAAGTGAAACTGTTTTGGATTCTGGGAAAGAAGACTTCAAAATCATTTAGACTATTAACACAACTTATATTAATATTTGTTTATTCGCAATGGCCAACCAAGTACAATAGTGACACCTCCTGTATTTTTAGCTTCTCCGGGACCGCTTTCTGTGGAGTGGGAAGATTGGTTACCTATGTTTGAGAACTACATAGATGCTGTAGATGGATCTAAATTTAGCGCAGCAAGAAAAAAAGCATTACTATTAAACGATTTAGGAAAAGAGGGACAACGCATTTTCAAGTACTTACCCTTAGCAACTTTACCCAATGGTAACACAATTGAAGACGTATATGAAGAAACAAAGAAAAGGTTGGAAGCAAGATTTGCTAAAGAGATCATCATAGTAATACCCACAGACAGAGCGAAAATCAGTCTATAGATGACTTTGTTTTGAAACTAAGAGAATTATCTCTTAAGTGTAAGTTTGGAGCGATGACAGATGAATTAGTTCGCGACCAACTAATCGTACAGTGTAAATGTAAAAAGACACAGGAGAGACTTTGGGCAGCGAAAAATCCAAGTTTGAAAGATGCCATTGAGATAGTGAAAGTAATGGAACATTCACAATTTTGCATGCGAGAAATGAACAAGAAAGGAGAAATCAACCCTAAAAGGTTTCTTGTGTATCTAGTGAAGAATCAGACATTGCGGCAAGTTCTAGAGGAACAAAATATTCACAGAGAGGAAGACAGCAGTTTAGATCATGTTTTAGGTGTGGTAGCACATACCATAATGCTGATAATAGGAAATGTCCTGCTGTTGATAAAAATTGTTTAAAATTCGGAAGGAAAGGTCACTATTCCAATATGTGCAGGAAATCTTTCAAACAGAGAGTTGTCATGATAGATGGTACTGGTGCTTCTTTGTCTCAGAGTGTAAACATATGTGAAACTAACAATGTAGTTTCTTCGCAGGTGGACAGAATTCTCTGTGTAGATGATCCTAATGACCAAAGTGGCAGGAAAAATAGACCTAAGGCTGAATTCAAAATTGTGGGTCTATGTATACTATCATTCCAAGGTGCATTTATGAGAAATTGTGGCCTAAGACCACACTAGAACCTAAAGATATCAACCCAGGGGGATATCAAGGGGAGAGTATTGATCTTATTGGTTACATGAAGTTAAGTATTGAGTTTAAAGGTAGGCTAACGGAAGGCAAGGTATATATAGCTAAAGATCGACCTCCTATTTTAGGATGGATGCATCAATTTGATTTGTCCATTATTATAAATCCGAGAGCTCCAACACAAGTTTTAGTTGTCGACAATCCTTCAATAGAAGAAATCTTAGAAGAGGCTAAGGATGTATTCAAGAAAGAGTTGGGTTCTTTTAAGGGATACGTACACAAAAAAATTCTGAAGCCTAATTCAATTCCAGTACAGCATAGAGTACAAAGAACACCCTTAGTAGCTAGGGAGGCCATCAAAGGAATGCTTCAAGACATGCTTGATTCTGGGGTGATAGAGGCTGCAGAGAGTTCGCCATGGGTTTCACCAGTAGTTATCACAGAGAAATCGGATGGAAAGTTTAGGTTCTGCATCGACCTTAGATCTCTTTACCAGAATGTGGTGGTGGATACATTTCCATTACCCAACATTAATAAACTGGTCTTAGCATTGAGTGGAGGTAAGGTTTTCTCAAAGCTTGATTTAAAAAATGCGTATCATCAAATCAGATTACACGAAGATTCGAAACCATTGACGTCTTTCATCACTACAGAAGGTATTTTTCAGTGTATTAGGATGCCTTTTGGTTTATGTTCAGCAGCAAGCATTTTTCAGAGAATGATGTATGTGTTATTTAAGGGGATGAAGAACATTGTCTTCTTCCAGGATGACATCTTAGTTTTTTTTTGGTGTTTTTTTTGTCCTCATTTGCCTTCCCTTTCCGTCAGTGGTCACACCAACCACCTTGCAGATGTGGATTGATTTTTTGATAGTAAAAGTGTCCCAAAACAAAGAGAGAGTACATTTAGCTCCATCTAGGTATTTTTCAACCTGTAGGACCAAATCGATTCTAAGCTGGCCCTGGTCCAAGAGCATTAATGGCATAATCATCGGACCCGGGAAAAAAAAAAAAAACGAAAAAAAAATCCTGGGTTCACTTCCAGGAGATCCCAAAAGGCCAAATTACGTTTAATAGCATTTCTTTTGAGGTTCATTTTGGATGTTTCATATAAAGATGAAAGCCACCGAGAATATAAAGGGGGAGTTTTTTCTATCCACTGGATACAGATCTGTCTTCTCGCCAATAAAATCGCATAGAAGAGGAAAGATTTCTCCTTGCCCTTAATATTATCTTCTATTCCAAAAATGACAAGTGGAAGAGTAATTGACAAAGATGTGTGTAGAATAGAATTAAGGGTGTTCTTCACCTCTTCCCAAAATTTCGAGAGATCTGGGCATTCTAGGAACATATGTATGTCATTGGCGCCTACCATATTACATTTATTACATTTTTTGTCTGGTAGGAATTTAGACAGTTTTAATGGTGTTATGTATGCACGATGGATTGAGAAAAGATGATTGCGTCTTAACCATGCGGGTTTTACAGTTTTATACAATAAGCCGCAAGATTGTTGCCATTTCTCATCGCATGGGGTATTGATCACTGTCCCCCATAATTCATCTGGTAGTTTAAACTCCCCATCATTTTCTTCTAACATCTGCCAGTACCAGGTAGCTACTTCTTTTCCACCAGTGGGTCGCTCTACCATCATTTGTTCTAGTGGGTTTATTCTCCCAATGTTGGTGTCTGTGCGGCTCTGTGATCTCACCTAGCTATCTACTTGGATATATTTAAATCTAGATATATCTGTTCCTACAAGTTCTTGTAGTTCATTCCAAGCAATTAATTTCCCGTCTATAATTAGTTGACCCCATCTAGTAATACCTGCTTGTTTTATGGTATTTGATAGACTATCTTTCAGAAATGATGGTGTGCCAGGTGAGTCCCATATTGGAGAGTACGTGGAATAATATGACAGGCCTATTTTTTTCCTTATATTATACCAATTTTTAGCCCATGATTGTGCCATTTTCAATTTAATTTTTTTGAAGAATTTATAGTTTCCAAATTTGAACATAAATCCCTCTGGTGTTAAGTATGCCCCCAATAATATTGCTTTGTACATGGAGTTAGAAATTAAGTTGGATGGTGTTTTCAGTAACATTCTCGAGTGTGGCAGCTGAAAAGCCCATGAGTAATATAACAGGTCTGGAAGTGCAAGTCCCCCATTTTCCCTTCTTCTTCTTAGTTTCTTCCATGCTATTCTTGTTGTTAAATAATTCCATATAAAAGAGTTCATTTCTCTTTGAGGTTTTTCAATTTGTTTCTGTTCAAATGCAGTTGGAATTGTGTTAAAGATGAAAGTAAACTTGGGGAGAATGCACATTTTAACTAGATTTATTCTACCCGTTATAGAGAGTGGTAGGTGTGACCAAGACTTTAGAAGTTTTTTACTTTCAGTATGTATTCTTTCTAGGTTATTTGATCCAATCTTATCCACTTCCTGTGTTATTCTTATTCCTAGATAACGCATTGATGTTGAGATGTTTATCTCTAGCTGGATATTAGGGAGATTCGATACCATGATCTCTGTTTTGCTAGAGTTAATGTCGTATCCCGATATCTGACCAAACTCTTTTGCACATGCGATGATAACTGGTAATGCCTTAACTGGATCAGATGTGCAGACCAGGATATCATCCGCGTATAGAGCTACCCGCTTTTCCCACTCTCCATAGCTAAAAGATGGAATATTAGCCTCTTTCCTCAAGATTTGAGCGAACGGTTCTATATATAAGTTAAAGAGGAGCGGGGAGAGCGGGCAGCCCTGCCTTGTGCCTCTAGTTATGGCGAAGGCTTCAGTTAAACCTCCATTAATCATTATACTGGCAGAAGGTGTGTTATATAAGAGTTTAATTGTTCTACGAAAGCCTTTCCCACAATTAAATTTTTTTAGTGCATCGTTTAGATATGCCCAATTGACTCTATCGAACGCTTTTGTTGCGTCTAGAGTCAGAGTAGCCAGGGGTACGGTGGTGGCAGTTGCGATATCTATGGCCCCCACCAGCTCTTGAGTTAACTCCGCTAACTGTCTCCCTTTGATAAATCCCTTTTGATCAGGATGAATAACACTGCAAATAACGCTAGCCAATCTTGTAGAAATGATGTTTGTAAATATTTTATAATCACTATTGAGAAGTGATATTGGTCTGTATGACCCACACTCTAATGGAGATTTTCCAGGTTTAGGAATAAGCACCATAATAGCTTCTCCCCAAGATTTAGGTGGTGTGTCGCCATTTAGTAAAATTCCATTAAAAAGTACCCTGAGTTCTGGGGCTATAATATGCTCAAGAGATCTATATATTTCTCCTGGCAGGCCATCCGGCCCTGCTGCTTTCCCCTTTTTTAGGTGGCGAATTGCTTTTATAACCTCTTCCAACAAGATCTCTTTCTCTAATGATATATTTTGATTTATTGTTAAGGTTGGAAGTGTGATGGAATCTAACCACCTGTCTCTTGCTTGCTGATCTTTATGGAGATCTTCTTTGTAAATCTCCTCAAAAACTTTATAAAATGCATTTCCTATTTCTTGGTTAGTAGTTCTAGTCTCTAACTCCCCAGGAACCTTGATTTCTCTTATATAGTTAAGGGCTTTATCAGTTTTTATTTTCCACGCCAATATTCTTCCTGAAGCTTCTCCAAACTCAAAGTGGGAGAATTTACTCGCTTCCCACCTCTTGTTTACACTTTCTTGTAGAATATTTTCCAACTCGTATTTCAATTCAACCAGCTTTTCATGATCTTGAGATGTTACAGCTATCGGATCCAATCTTAATTCCAGAAGTTTCATGTCCTTTTCTATTGTCCTGATTTTCTTGTTGTATATTTTCCGTCTGTAAGAAGCTCTGTTGGTGATCTGCCCTCTTAAGAAGGCCTTAAATGTCTCGCAGACCATTGTAGGGGTAGCAGAGTATTTATTATTATCAAAAAAAGAAATGGTCTCATCTGATAGAAATTTGACCTCTTCCTCCTCTAGTAAAATTGTCCGATCAAAAGACCAGGAAGGATGTTTAACTGAGTTGCCACTTTTTAAGGTAAATTCTATTGCAGAGTGGTCTGATAGATGTGTTGGTAGATATTTTATTGATGTTAGGGTTTCCTTTAAACAGTAGCTGAAAAAGCATTGTCAATTCTGGATTTATGCTTAAAGCGACTGTTTCTAAAGGACACTCCCGGTTTATTGCCCACCTTTTCTCTCCACAGATCCGCCAAACCTAGATGTTTCATGATGGATTTGAGAGTTTCTCTTGATTTTACAGTGCTGGCGACTCAGGATTTGTTTGATTTATCTAATGTTGGGTCAAGAACAATATTGAAGTCTCCCATCCAAATTATCGGCTCCTGTGTTAATATTAATTGGTTTCTTACGGCATCCAAATGTGATGGGTCATCAGAGTTTGGGCCGTAATAGCCGACCAGTGTTCTGTCCTGACCCTCAAGAGAGACTTTAACTATCAGCCATCTTCCTGTCTTATCTTCCTTACAGTCTAGAATTTGTGCTTTTGCAGATCTTTTAAAGATGAATGCAACCCCTCTTACATTCGCATTGTGGTCAGTGGAGCAGAATTTATCTATCCATCTTTGTTTCTTAAATATGATGTTAGCCTCTGATTTAAGGAGAAGCGTTTCCTGCAACACAATGATCTGCGCTTGCGAGTCTCTAAGGTATTGTAAAATCCTATCTCTTCTTCCTTGCACCCGCAGACCATTGACATTCCAGGACATGAAGTTTATGTTTGTCATGATTTGGCTTCCCCCCCCCTGCCTTCTCCTTCATTTTTGACGTTGGAGTTTGATATTTACCTAATTTTAGCGTATTATTGTTTAATTGCTGAAAAAGGTTGGCTTCAGAGAACTTAGATTGATCTGACAAATGAGGATTTTTTAATTTTCTTGCCCCCCCCCTCCCCCCTCCCCTCTGGGAAACCCCCCTTACTTATTCTGGCTCGGTGTTGAGCCAGTTTCCACCCGCCAGTAACCTGTCCTTCACCCCTCTACCGCCCTTCGTGAAGCAAAAGAAATAGCTGTATCTAGTTCTAATTTATAGGAAATAAATCACCTTAGAATGAAAAAGAGGATAAGTATGAGTTGATGTGCTGAACTTTCGTATTTATATTTATATACAGTGAATGTGTGTGCTCCTATATATTTTTTCTCCCTTTTTTCCTTTTTGTTCCCCTTTTCTCTTTTTTTTCTTTCCTTTTTTTCCCTTTTTTATTCCTTGTTATCTCTCTTTGTTTATTTTTTCTTTTTTCCCCCTTTCCGTTCATTTTTTTCCCTGTTTTTTCCCCAACTCCCCTCTTTTTAACTTTCAAATATATATATATATTTTTTTTTGAGTCATTGCTTATAACTAATTATATTCTTACTCAGTTTAATCAGTTTGACTTATGCGCCTGGGTTTGGGCGTGATTGCTAATAGATTCAAGTAACTCATCGGCGTCATGAATGGAGCGAACATTATGCATCTTGTTGTTATACATGATCCGGAGGAAAGCAGGGAATCTCATCTGTACCGTTGCGCCTAGTGATCTGAATTTATCCATACGTTGCCCCAGCTCCCATTGCCTCTCTAGGGTAGTCTTTGAGAGATCTGATCGTATTTCGAAAGTAAAGTCGGGACCCTTTATGGAACCTTCCTTTAAGGCAAGATTTAAGACTTTATCTTTGAGGGCATATGTCAGAAAGTTAACTAGAATTTTTCTTGGCTTGGTCCTTGCGGGTTCAAACGAAATGGATCACTAAGTTTTTGGGGTCACATTAGAACAACATAATCACATTCTTCGTGAAGCGTTATTCAAGATTAGAGAGTCTGATCTTACTTTAAGACAAGAAAAATGCAAGTTCTTAGTGGATAAAGTTGACTATTCAGGTTATGAAATTTCGGAACTTGGTGTAAAACCTAAAAGAGATCTCTTGAATGCTATTCGTTTAGCTCCTGTACCCTCTGATAAAGACAAATTGTGTTCATTTTTACGTTTAATCGAATATTATTCAAAATTTATTAGAGATTTTTCAACAAAAACTGTAGAATTAAGATCTCTCTTAAAAAAGTGTGTTAGTTTTATGTGGGGTGAGGTTCAACAAACATGCTTTGATAATATCAAGAAGGATATATGCAATGCTGACATTCTTACACCTTTCAACACAATGTTGCAGTCTGTTCTCACTGTTGATGCAAGTGCTACTGGACTGGGAGCTGTGCTAGCTCAAGTACATAAGGGGAAAGAAAAGACAGTAGTATTTGCATCCAGAACGCTAACTGTGTGTGAAAAGAATTATTCAGTTATAGAACGTGAGACTTTGGCTGCTGTGTGGGCATGTGAGTACTTTAGAATCTATTTATGGGGGTCTAAATTCATATTGAAAACTGATCATAAGCCTCTTATTTGTGTGTTATTACCAGGTGGTGATACAAAGTGCTCAGCAAGACATACAAGATTAGCTTCTCGCCTTCAGGAATTTTGTTACGATTTAGAATATATCTAAGGTTGGAGAAACATACGGGCGGACTGCTTGTCAAGATTGTCACATGACTGGGACACAGTAGATAAAGAGGCAGTCCTCAAAAAAGAGAATGAAGGTGCAGTGGCCTTTGTACAGGATGTGTTGAATGTGTATGAACCGCAGGCATTGACTAAGGATGAATGGGTTGATGCCATGGTGAAGGATAGTTCTATGTTAGAACTTAAGAAATTGATACAACAGGGTTGCAGGAGAGAGAGCACTGTTCCTATCTCGGTTAGACCATTTGTAAAGTTAGTAGATGAACTCACCGTTTATGAAGACATTTTAATCATGAGAGGAGATTTGTTTATTCCTCCAATTTCTTTGAGGCCCAAATTAATAAAGATAGCTCATGAAGGGCATTTGGGACAAACTAGAACAAAAAAAGACTTAGGATGAATTGGTGGTTGCCAGGGATGGATTCTGACGTAGATACTTGGGTCACGAAATGTGATGTCTGTAGGGAGAGTGACAAACGGTTGAAGGTCAGTAGTCAAGCATCTCATGGTCACATTTCAGACCCAGGATTGCCATGGCACACTGTATACATGGATTTTATAGGTCCCATGAATAGTCTTAAGGAGAATATACGCTTTGGTATTGTTGTGGTAGATATTCATTCAAAGTGGTTGATAGTGAAATTTACAAAAGACATTACTACGTTGACTACTATAAATGTGATGAGGAATATTTGGCGTGAAGAAGGTATACCCTCTGTACTGTTAACAGACAATGGTACTCAGTTGACATGGGTTGAAATGAAAGAGTTTTTGCCTGCATGTGGCATTAGATATAGTAGGACTTCTCTGTACAATCCACTAGGGAATGGAATTGTTGAGAGGGCAAACCGTTTGATCAAAGGTGTCATTCAAATGGCTGTTTCTAGTGGTAAAGATGTTGATTCTTTAGTCTCAGAAATGATATGGGCTTATCGCTCAAGTGTACACAATGTTACTAATAAAACACCTTTTGAGATTATGCGTGGGTGAGTACCCAACACGGAACTAGTTCCCACTTGGATGAAATATTTATTAACAAAAGACATGTTTAAAGGTAAGTCAAATTCTGGTTCATCACGAAGTAGTATGAGCTATGATAAAAGACTAGAGAAGAGAATTTGTTCTGGTGATTGGGTGAAGGTACGGTCTGGCAGATCAGGAAACTCATTTAAGACATATTTGGGACCATTCAAGGTTAAATCAATTTTACCTTATGATGTAGTCCTCGAGAATGGTGACAGGTGGAAATTTAGGAGGGTAGCTCTGTATCAAAAGGGCTATGTAGGTACAGGTGATATTGTCAAAAATAATAGTCATGAGAGTGTTTCGGGTAACACGTTTTTAAGTATGTCTGACAATGATCTGACTTGTAATTCTTGAGGTAATTTTGCTTCTTACAGTGCTGTACAGGGAGGAGGTGATACCCCTGCTCCTACTCCTATTTCGTCAAGTTCCTTGGATACAATTCAACCCACTCGGGGGTCAAGAATGCTTAGGAATCGGTGACCTCCAGGTTATTTAAAAGATTATATTTGCAAGTGATTTTTGTTTAATTGACATGTACCTCACAGTTATGTTTTTTCTATGCTGTCATGTAACCTATTCATTTACTTATTCTTGATACTTGTCATGTTTCCATTTTTGTTTAGATCCTTATAGAAGTCCTGTTAGAAATTGTTAAATCATCTTTAAAAGTTTTTATTTGTTAAAGGAAAGAGGATATGTAGTAATCTTCTATGTTGGTTATAGAGTGTGGAGTGCTGAACACAATGCATTCCACATTCCTATGTGCACTGGCCGTTCCACTTCTAGTCAGTTGCTGTTGACTGGCCAGAGGGACAGCCACGTTATTTACTCTGCTAATCTTAATAATAAATAATTGATTTTCTTAACTTAATTTATTGTGTATTAACTTACAACAATAATCCCAACTGAGCATCTCATTTAGACCTATGCCTAAATAATCAAAACTTTTTACCCGCTCCAATGGTTCCTGTAAAACCTTAACCTCTCGTATACCGGCCAAGCTTTTTCGAACACCATAAATTTTGTTTTAGAGGTGTTCAGTTCCAGTTTTCTCTCTTTGCAAAAGCACAGAAATTGATCCAGTAGTGCCTGTACGCCCATGGGAGTTGTAGATATCGATATAGAGTCATCAGCAAAGAGCAAGATGGGGACTTTTATATCGTTCATTGAAGGGGCACCATTCTTACAACCCATTAAAAACTAACCACGTCATTAATGTACAGGGAAAACGGTGTGGGGCCGAGAACACACCCTTGGTGCACCCCACGTTGAATCGGAATCCTTTCTGTCACTTCCCCATTTTTCCCCCACCTGTGCAATCTAGCAATCATGGACACTAAGTTTTCCGGGGCTCCTTGATCAAGCATGGTCTTCCAAAGCAGATTGCGCGGAACCAAATCAAATGCGGCCCACAGGTCCACAAATACTACGTAGAGCCGCTGTTTCAGGAGTAGCACGTACTTCCATGTCAGCAGGGAAAGCCTGAAGGCTTGGATGAACGTGCTAATGTTTGCACCGAAGCCTGCTTGAGCAGGGGACAATACCCTATTAACATCCATCCAATCTTGGAGTTTGTCTAAAACTTGCCTGACAAAAATCTTCTGGATATTATCGATTAAACTAATAGGTCTATAATTGGAGGGGATAGCAGGATCGCCATTTATAAAAATAGTTATTACCTCTGCCCCCTCCAGGTTTCAATTAGACAAAAGGTTTATGTATGGTCCCCATATCGCCAGTTCTGATTTGTACAAATCCCCCGGTATCAAATCATGTCCTGGAGCTTTGCCTGCTTTTAATTTACTAATTGCAGACAAAGTATCCTCTAGGCTAAAAACTAGCAGAGGGTTTTTATTGTTTATAATCTTGTTGAAAGCCGTGTTAGCTACAATTGGGGCAGCCTGGTCAGTACGTGAGTCCGTAGTAGTCGTATCATCAGAATATAAACGCATAAAGTGTTCCACCCAAACATCCTGTTGAATATAATGGTTATTGGGGTGGGGTTTTCCGTATTGCCCTTGGATACAATAAGCCAATACATGTGGCTGTCTCTGGCATGGGCTGTTAAGACCAGATTATTCCAATTTGTAGCGGTATATTTGCGCTTTGCTTTGCTGAGTGCAACTCTATAGGGGTTGCGGGCAGAAATTATATCCAATCTGGAACACTCCCGTACTGCTTTTTGTAATGCCTTTTTGGCTTTCTTACAGTCGTTGTTAAACCAGTTGCTGTCCCTTATACTAGCAGGTCTTCCTGCACAATTCTGTTGAAAAAAACTGATTGTAAGCCCTTGAACAGTTCTTTATGTACTAAGTTAGCATACGAGGCATCAATTAAATTAATACTATCCCTGTGACTACACAGGTCAGTTAGGGAGGCAACTAATAACTCCTTGATTATAGCATAGAGGTCCTGGTCAGCTTGAACTTTCGGCCATGTGAATCTTCTGCGATTATTGGTTGGGCTTGGCTCTATTGATTTAGAAATGTAACAATGAGCATCCCTATCCAAGGCCTTGCCCTTTCATTTTAAAAGCAAGGAAATATGGTCACTATCTGTTCTTGTTTCAATGATCATATCCTCTAGTAATAGCCATATTCTGACACCAACAAAAATGTAATCTATCGTACTTGAGTACTCCTCTTGAAAGTAGCCTTCCATCCTATGTCTGATTGAGTTCTTCCATTACAAGCCCTCAAGTACCTACCTGCAGTTACAGAATAAATCTGTAATGAAACATTTGAATAGCGTTTGCTGTTTTTGCCAGCAACCACATTAGGAATGCCCCAGATCTCATCCTCCTCTTGAAGAGAAACACTCAGTAGAGCAGAGGGCTCAAATGCAGTGTTAAAATCCCCGGCAACTATAATTTTAAAGTTCGATTGAAAGCTCTCTACTAGAGCATCTAACAGGGAAACTACCATGGACTCGCTATTCAAAGGTTTTGACCTTGCATAGACATTTAGCACGGTCAGAACTAAGCCAGAGAGAAAAGTGAGCTGAATGCCCATAATATCAAGTGAATCTATTAGAAGTTGCTTGTATCTACAGGCTAAAGTGTTTTTAACCAAAAGGGAGTCCTCACAATATGAGGTGTAGCCATTAATATACACCTTGTCTACGGCCCATATTTCTTGAAAAGCACAAATATCAATATTTCCTAAAGCGGTAAACCAATCGGGGTCTTGGAGTTTCAAATTTATCCCTGCTAGGTTCCATGATAATATGTTTAAACTGTCATTTGTCCTATTTCCACCAACTGGAACACCCTCAGAGACATCCACTGCACCATCGGTTGTATGGGCAATTCTATCTTCCATGGACATATTTAGGAAATTTAGAGCTGCATGTCCAATGTAAGGATCATCATCTTGTGACTCTTGGGTTGTAACACTGTCAGTGCCTAGATCTTCAAGAGCTAACGCAACAGTGTGTGTGTCAAGGATATATGCAGGCTCCATACACGAGCTACCAGTATTAGATTGTCAATTTGGGCCCCTGTTATCACCCTAGTGTTGCTAATCCTTGAATCTTCCTCACTAGTATTAGAGTTGACTTCAGAAACATTAACCCATGTCCAAACTACATTCTCCTATCTTCCACTATCCTGATGGGTCAAAGGGATCATTCAATCATTTTCATCTAAAGGGTTGAAGATGTCAAACTGGTTAAGGACTGGGGTTGTGTGTCTGGCTTTCTTCAGCCCCCCCCCATAGAGAGTTCCCCAAATGGTGCATGTGTCATGCAATGTTGTTTATAAAAATAACCAAGGGGTAAAACACTGATCCCTGAATGCGCCAATGGCCAATTACCTGCCCTTTCCAAGATTGCGTGAACTAAGTCAGGTGAACCGAAGGAGACAACAACACAGTCGCCTTCTCTGGACTTGTTTGAATTCCCCACCCAGCCAACCCGTCTCACCATCTTAAAGTTGGAATAACGTGGATTTCCTAGCCTTGTCCTCTGGTTTAACTCAAATAAGGATTTGTTTTTCAAGCTAAACCAAGGTTTGTGCGCTCACGGGGGCAGTTTCGGAACGTTGGCTAGTACTATCGTATAGGGTGTAGCTTCCGGGGGCAAATCAAGTACATAATTTCCTATATGTTCCCTTGCTAGTTTTTTATGGGCACCTAGATTCCTTTGAGGCTGTGTTTCCTCAGTGCTAGCATGTTTGTACTTGTTAAGGAGAGATATTTTATGGGTATTTTGGCACTGGTCTTATGTACGTGAAGTGGTGGTTGAATCCGTCTCCCTCGGTTGTGTTAACCTAGCGGGAGTGGTACCTTTACTCCTATAAGAGACCACTGGGACAGCCGTGCCCAGACCTGGCCCAACGGTAATGGATTCACTGGTGGAATTTCAATTAGACCAAGTGTTCTGAACAAGCTTAGAGCATGTAGATCTGACCTAAGTTGATTGTGAGGGATAGGTGTTCTTAAAATGTGACTGCTTCTGCATGTCTAGGGCAACAGCACTTGTTAGCCTATCAATTTCTTTTTCCATTTTTGACAGCTTTTGGAACAAGGGATTTAATAAGGCTGATATAACATCGCCCATTTTAGACCTGAACCCTACGCTTTCAACCAAGGAGGACGGGGTTAGAGTATTGGAGAAGAGGTGGTGTTAACTGCAATAGTTTCAGCTGTATCCTCTGTTACCTCAACAACCTCTCTTACCGCACCTCTACGCCCTCTTTTAGGTAGTGGATATGGTTGTTTACTTGGACCTGTCCCTTTCTGTTTCTTCGACTGGGGTAAGCTACTACCCCCTTGTATAGACTTAGTTATTTGACTTCTGGTGTGGACTTTTGGTCTAACTACCATTTCACTTGTAAGCAGGCGGCACTTAACACGGGAGCTTTGGTAGGTGAAATAATCATTGTTAGGGGTGAGGGGGACTTGACAAGAGAGCTGGAATTAGGATAGGCACCTGTGGTTGTACAACCAGGGGTGTCATGTTGTAAAAGAGGGAGTTAGGGATGGGGTTCTAAAGAGAGTCGGTGCTCTGTGAGGGCACTTTCATGGATGAGAACTGACTCAGCACTCTGAAGAAAAGCGTCAAGAGTCCCTACCACCACTTGGCCTGCTAACAGTTTCTTACCTAATTCCTTCTGCGCCATAATGGTGTAGAATGTATTGTCCCTTTTTTTAAAAAAAGTTTCCCCACAAAATAGTTCAATTCAATTCGATTCTACGCTCGTCTTATACCTTATGTGTCAGTATCAGTCATTCAAGTCATTCAAGGCAAGAGTCTCAATCAAGGTGCTAACTTCCAGGGCAGGAGCCTATATGGCGTGATAAGTCAATCGTGTCCGCTTCGAGATGACGAAATTAGCCGGACGCCTCAGGGGCAGTGATGGAAAATGTAGCCCCTCGAGTGATGCGAGTGCCGGTGGCCGTGCGAGGGCAGAAAGCACAGGGTAAGCGTTGCAGTCCCCTCAGACTGGTTAGGCAGCAAAATAGCAGGTGAGAATTTGTGGCAGCAAACAACAACAGACCCCAAGTGCTCACTATGGGTTGTTTTATTGAACGGAAACACGGAATTATGGGAGTTGTAGGCCAATTCCCGGTCTTCCTTTCCTCTCTTCCCTTTGAAGATAGGGGGAAAGGGGCTTTCGTCTTCTTCTTCTTTTCAGGCTTTGATTGAGTGCCTTGTTTAGACCCAGTAGAGTATTTTGGGGGGGGGGGGGGGGAGAGAAAACAAAAGAAAACACCCAGTAAGGGAAATGTCCTTATTTTGGTAACTGTGTGCGGATTACAGGGGTAATGTCAGGGGTTAACACCTGTTACCCTCACCAGTGAGGCAATCGCGGTTGTAGCAGGACGTTCTCTAAGCTTAGTGGAGCCCTTCAATCTCCCATCCTAATCACACTGCCCCCCCCTACGGCTCTCATGCTTGACCGTACTGCACCACGCCACACTGCCCCAAGGCATCCCGTACCTTGTCAAGCCACGACCCTCCTGGGCTGTTGCTGGCTTTCTCTTATTGCCGGATGGGGTCCGACGTCCCATCTCTCCTCCTTTGGCCCCAGAGCTGGCTCCTACTTCCGGAAGGGGATCTGTCCTGTCTCAGAGAGTTCACTCTGAGCGGTGCTGCAAAGCTGGCAGCACAGCCTCCCCCTCCTAAATGTCGCAGAAAGTGGGAGTTGTGCCTATTGTGACAAACAGTTATCTAGGGGCATTGGCAAGTAGTGTTCCCATGGGACAAGTTCCATGTGGAAGCACTTAAAAACAATTCATGAAAGGGTCTATAACTGGATGATGCAGGAGAAACCAGGTGCAGCAGCTGCAGTCATTACAATACCAGCAGTGGTAAACTGCTCACATTCTTGAGGCAAATGGGATGTCTCAGTTTGTGACTGGTTGTGTTAGTGACTGTATGGGTGTTCAAATGGGTATGTAAGTAACTGTATGGATGGGTAACTGTCTGTGTTAGTGGGCGTTTGGGTGTGTAACTGTCTGCACTCTGTTAGTAGTGGATACATAAGTTTTATGTGAGTGGATGTTTAAGTGATTCTGTCACTGACATGATGTGACAGTGGCTGTTTGGATTTAAAAATAGGTATGTTTGTGGCTGTATAGGTGGGTAACTGGGTGTATGGGTCTGTAGGTGCATATGTAAGTGACTGAAACTTAAAATTATATGTCTTACCTTTTAACTACAAAGCACCGTGCCCATTGGGCTACCTTGGGCGTACCTTAGGGGTTACTTATGTGTAAAAAAGGTTAGTTTAAACTTTGGCAAGGGGTATTAAATGGCAAGTTGAAGTGGCACTAAAGTACACACACAGGCTCAGCTGGCAAACTGGGTGTCTCAGTATGTGACTCGGTGTGTTAGTGATGCTAGGAGTATCAAAATGGGCTGGGTGTGTTAGTGAATGGATGGATATCTAAATGGGCATACATAAATGGCTGTATGGATTAGTAACTGGCTGTTTCAGTCAGTGTTTGGATGTATAACTGTATGTGCTTGTGACTCTAGTAGCAGTGTATATATAAGTACTGTGTAAGTGTGTGAGTGGATGTGTAAGTGATTCTGTCATTGTCTGACTGGATGTGGCGGTGGCTATATGGCTTTCTAAATAGGCATGTTTGTGGCTGTATAGGTGGGTGACTGGCGGTATGGGTCTGTAAGTGTGTTTGTAAGTGACTGGAATGTACAGAATATGTATTACTTTTTAATTACAAAGCACCCAGCCCGTTAGGCTATCCTGGGCGTACCTTAGGGGTGACTTTTGTGTAAAAAAAGGAGTTTCAACACTGGCAAGTGGTATTAAATGGCAGTAAAACTGCACAGACAGTCTCTTCAGTAGCAGGCACAAGACATGTTTAAAGGGCTACTTGTCTAAATGGGTGACAAGGTATGTCAGTCCTTGAGCACATATCTGAATGAGTGTATCAGTCTGTCTGTGGGTGTGTCATTGGATATGTATGTACCTATGTCAGCATATGACTGCTCTCTTAGTGACTCCATGAGTCTGTAAATGTGTTTGTAAGTGGCTGTATTGATTGCTTCCTGCTGTCTTAGTGAGTGTTGGGGTATGTAACTCTCTGTGCAATTAGCTCTGTTACTGTTGGATACATAAGTGCTATGTCCGTGTGTGATTGAATGTATAACTGCCTCTGTCGCTGTCAGACTGTGTGTCTATGTTTTTGTACATAAGTATGGGAGTCACAGCATGGATGGGACACTGGATGTATAAATGGTCGTATCGGTCTCTTAGTGCGCATGTAACCCACTGAAACTTCAAAGTACATGTCTCGCCTTTAAAGCACATAGCACCCTGCCCTATGGCCTGCCAACGGCATACCTTTGGGGTGACATATATGTACTAGAAGGAGTGTTTAAGGCTAGGCAGGAGGTTTAAATGCCAAGTCAACATGGCAGTAAAACTGCACACACAGGCTCTGCCGTACCATGCCTGAGAAATGTGTAAAGGGCTACTTGTCTGGATGGGTGGCTAGAGGTGTCAGTACTTGAGTACATATCTCGTTTACTCTAATAAATCCTCTCTGCGTGTGTCACTGGATGTGTAAATAACTATGCTCCTGTATGAATGCCTCTTTTAGTTGCTCCATAGGTCTGTAAATGTATATGTAAGTGGTTGTATAGAATGCTTACTGGCTGTGTTAGTGATTCTTGTGTATAAAACTGAGTGTGCCACTAGCTGAGTTACTACTGGATGCATAAGTGCTGGGTGGATGTGTGAATATTTGTGTAAGTGCCTCTGTTGCTCTCTCACTGGGTGTGTGAGTGGCTGTATGGTTTTGTAAATATGTATGTGAGTAGCTCTATGTGTGGGTGACTGTATAAGTGTATGTGTAACTGACTGTCTGAGTGCTGGGTACATGTATGCATGTTCCTGTTGTGTGAGTGGGTGTGCAAGTGCCTGTATGAGTGTTTACATCTTTAGATAAGTATATGTATAGGTGAGTAGTCACTGTCTGGATATATGTGTGGTGTGTACATAAGCGATTTTATGAGATTGTCACTGGGTGTGTAAATGTAGGCCTGACCGTGTGAATATGACATACTATTGAATTACTTACTATAAGCAAACACCCGCTTCTAATTGCAAACACATTCATTCATACTGACTAGATTGTCTAGAAGCTACACATTTTCTTTCATCTTACATACACTCACAATGTTTTATAGAAATATACTTTTTTTAACTACAACCTAATTAACATACCTGTAAAAGCTTTTTGCGGTTCTCCAACTCTAATTTCAATTTCTGTTAACATCTGTTTTCTTCTAAAATCTCTAGTCGGAGCTGTGGCAATCCTCCTTCACTCTCAGTATTATAGCACCTAAAATGGCTAACCTTCACCATGTGCTCTTACTCATACTCCTGTACTTAACACACCTCATGCTTCTTTTCATCTTTTATTTTTGTTATACCACTTATAAATGGTCAGTATTTGTTTTACCCTTTCTATGTTTCATGGAAAGAAGCCCAATTTAGTTGTTTTTTTCCACAAATCCGTGGATCCACCGCGATGCTTTGCGCGGCCCACAGTGTAATTTGCGGTGGACACACAGATCCACTTGGAAGCCTGTAGAAGCATTTAACAATCTACTATTAACAGTTTGCATTTATGTTTTGCTTTGTAAAAACTACTCAATTAAAAGCCAAACATCATCAAGTGAGTGTAAGTGTTTTCTAAGAGTTTATGAGTTTTAAACATATATACAAACCTACTACAAAAGTTAGATTAGTATACTAGGTGTACTAGTAATGAGTGATACTATTTCTAACATATGTCGTCTGATTAGCTGTGTGACTGTCTGTATGGGTGTGTGAGTTGGTATATGAGTGGTGTACAGGTGAGTAAGTGTGTTTCTAAATAGCTATGTGGGTGAGTGAGTGGTTGTACGAGTGTGTGAGTGGTTTTATAAATAAGTCAGTGGGTGTGTGTGGTTGTAGGGATTTGTGAGTGGCTGTGGCGTTGTGAGTGTTTGTGAGTTGTTGTATGGGTTTGTAAGTTGGTGTGTGAGTGATTGTATGGGTGTGTGACTGGATGTGTGAGCAATTGTATGGATGTGTGAGTGGGTGTGTGAGTTGTTTTGGGAGTGTGAGTGGGTGTGTGAGTGGTTGTGTGGGTGTGTGCATGCATGTGTGAACAGTTCTATGGGTTTATAAGTGGGTGTGTGAGTGGTTTTATGGGTGTGTGTGTGGGTATCTGAGTGCCTGTATAGATGAGTTAGTGGGTGAGTCACTATCTGTATGGGTGCGTGAGTGCATGTTTGAGTGCCTGCATGGGTAAGGAATTGCATGTTTAAGTGGCTGTATGGGTGTATGAGTGGGTGTGTGACTGTCTGTATGACTGGGTCTGGTGGCTCAGTGGACTAATGCATCCATTAAAGGAGCATGTGTTCGACATCATGGTCACAGGGTCAAATCCCGGCCAGTCCACTCAGCTATCTGAGGTCGATAAAATGAGTACCATTGAGTTGGGTAGCAATAAACATCTGTTATTCAGCACCAAGATGCCTCCGGTTGAACGTGCGCTTTACAAATACTTAGGTTATGTGTGAGTGGCTGTATGAGTGAGTGAGTGGATGTATCAGTGGTTGCATGGATGAGTGAGTGGGTATGTGAGTAGTTGTATCGGTCTGTGAATGAGTATGTGGGTGCATGAGAGACTGCATGGGTGTGTGAGGGGGTATTGATGATGCCATCAGTGATGTCACTTGAAATGCCATCAGTAATGTCACTGACCATGTCATGAGTGATGTATTATGTGAGGTTATAAACAGTGCATTGCGGGGGTGTAAGTTATAGTTAGCTCAGGTTACTATAACTGCTGAATTTCAATGATTTTGTACAAGTGAAATCTAAGCCTCCCTATAACATCACTGTAACCTTTGTTTTTTCAGTGAATTTCTAAGTTTCTTTTAATCTTAACTGTAATTTGTCACCTTTGGGAGTGGGTGTGCGAGTGGCTGTTTGGGTTTGTGAGTGCCTGTGTGTGTGTGGTTGGGTGTGTGAGTGTCTGAGTGGATCCGTGAGTGGGTGTGTGAGAACCTGTGTGAGTGGGTGTATGCATGCCTGTGTGTGACTGTGAGTGGGTCTGTGAGTGCCTATGTAGGTTTAGGAGGGGGTCTGTGAGAGTCTGTTTAAGTTTCTGAGTGTGTGTGTATGTGCCTTTGTGGCTCAATGAGCAGGTCTGTGAGTGCCTGTGTGGGACTGTGAGTGGGTGTGAGAGTGCCTGTTTGGTTCTGTGAGTGGTTCTGTGAGTACATGTATGAATGTCTGAGTGGGTGTGTGAGTGCCTGTGTGGCTCTGTGAGTGGGTTTGTCAGTGCCTGTGTTGGTCTGTGAGCGGGTGTGGGAGTGTCTGTGTATGTCTGAGTGTGTGTGTGTGTGTTTGGTACTATGCATTTTGGGCATCTGCATACTTAGGGTATTTAAACACTTAACCCTGGACTCTACTCTCTCACCAGGGGATGTCAAGAAAGAAACAACTGATCACAGTCACTACACATCAGAGTGTGCTCCAATAGATCAACACTACACACTTGCTTTGCCTTTGCCAAATCCAAGAAGTTAGGATTGTTTGTGCTTTACTGAAGTTGAGCTTCAACTGGGCCACCTGCTATGTTTCTATTTATAAGTGTTTTCCATTGACTTTAAATGTTTGTGAAATCAACACCGGGGCCAGACTCAAACCTCATTTTTTTCCAAGAAGAGTCCCCAGTTTTGCTGAAAACGTCTACCCAACTAGAGGACTTTCATTAGGTTTATTAGTAAATGCTACCTCGTTTCGTAAATGTCTTGTGCATATTCTACACTACAGCTGCATAAATTAACACTTGGTGGGCATGTGATTTCAGCAAAGAGATGGTTCCTTGAGCGTCTTGTGAGAACGTGAAAACTCATCAAGAGAAGATGAAGGGACTACAAGGAAGTGAATCTCTTCCAAACAGGGGTACTTCCCCATAACTAAATGATGTAAGTGCTTCTTTGCTTGGTGGTGATATCCTCGTATTCCTCTGCATCAATTTAGTGTCAACAAAATCGGCATAAACGCACTCAAGGGCCTTTTGTCAAGCTCTGCATCAACGTGAGAAAAGCTTGAGAAGAACTTTGCATACTACTAAAATGGGGCATGGCCAAATGGGTGGAGCTTACAGATGATTTGGCCAAAAAACAACCAAGGGCCTTGACTCACCTCAGTAAGGCAGAGTCTATATACTTAAACAACCAAAACAAGCGCCAGTACTGAGACCTAATGAACTAGACAACTTCGTCAAAGACTCAAAACATCAATTTGTAGTCCTGAAGTGGATTGAATCCATCAAACTTAATTTTTATTTTCAAAGTTTCAAGAAAGACAAAATACAAAACCTTATTTTAAATATGTGTGACAGCAACATTAATTGTGAAAAAACAGACGTGGACACACAAATGACAGTGCAATAAAATTCAATTCGACAACCTCCTGCATACTCATTACCTGACTCGAAACCTGATTCAACTCACACTCACATTAATACATACATAAACAGACTCATAAATCAAGCGTCCAAAAACAAAACACCACGAAACCTGCGTTGCAAAGTGAAACAGTTTTTAGACAGAGTGGGGTATTTAGGCAGAACTGAAACTAATGTACAATGTCATCCTGCCTCCCCAACTTTAATTCCGTTTTAATGATGGAGGCCTTGAAAGCACAACTAAATTTTAACGCAGGCAACAAAGAAAGGTTGATGCGTTTCAAACCGGACCATTTGTCCGGTTCTCATCAGGACCAGAAGAACACCTGAAAGAGTATACAAGAGGAAGATCCTTATAATCATGGACAAATTAAAAAAATATCAAAAAGGTGAGCGCCAGGCCAAGCTGATGAGGCAGGTCCAAGCGGCATTAATAGAAGAGGAGGCCAACAAAATCAGCAGCTACAAAGGAACAACCCGCAGCCTTTTTTAGGCAGAGGCCAACGGAGGGCCAGGGCAGATCGCAATACAATTCCCAACCCTGGGAGATGACAACGAGGCGCCAATTTTACAAAAATTTAAAGCATCTCCATTATTCAACTTATCTGAGTGAATTCTCACTGATACAGAGAAACTGGTGCTGGAAAAGGGGCTTTCTTTTGTCCCATCAAGGAGGACTGATTTCGTCAAAATGAAGCTGGAAGCATTGGAATTTTGCCGAGAAATTAGACTCAAAACGTTTTTTAAAGATCAAGAAAGTGTTGCCAACTTAGAAGTCACAGGCCTGAAGAAAAAAATCAAATTTTTGTCCCCCGGGGAACAAAATCCCAAAGGAAGTCATAACTTTCGGAAAAACGTTGTTGTCAGCAATTTCCCAGATGGAATCAAAAAAACAATACACCCGGTTCAACTTGCCCAAGGAACAGAAAGATGCCATCTTTTCCTTCAAAAATGATCCATCGCTAGTCATCAAGCAAGCGGATAAGGGAGGCGCAATAGTGTTATGGGATATTGAAAAATATAAAACTGAAGTGATGAGGCAATTAGGAGACACGGAGTGTTACAGAAAGATCCCAAAAGATCCTACAATAGAACTTCAGGGTCGATTATTCGACTTGTTACAAAAAGGTTTTGAGCAAGGCTTCCTAGGACCTAAAGAGCTATTGTTTCTCTAAAATAAAAACCCTCGGATCCCAGTATTCTATGCCCTTCCCAAAGTCCACAAAAGTGAGACAAATCCCCCGGAAGACCCATAGTCTCTGGGTGTGATTCCCTCCTTGAACCAGTGTCAAAATATATTGACTTTTTCTTAAAGCCATTATTCGCACAGGTTGAATTTGATCCATCAAAGCAGCTGCTGGTGACAATGGACGTTGCTGCGCTTTATACCCAGATCCCACAGGAGGAAGCTGTGGGCACCCTCTCGTATTTTTTAGATACCAGAGAACAGCCAGTAAGGGTCCCCACTAACTTTATCATCGAGCTAGCGAAATTTGCGCTTCAAAAAAAACTATTTCTCTTTTGGCACTGAGTTTTTCTACCAGATCATGAACCTAGTTCATTAGGTCTCAGTACTGGCGCTTGTTTTGGTTGTTACAGATGATTTGGGGCATTTGTGTAATCAGAGTAATTAAGAGGGAGACACATGGACTCTGCTCTCACCAAGAGAGGAGAAAGAAATAACTCGTCAGAGTCACCCAAGATCAGAGTGTGCTCCAATGTTTCAACAATGCATTCACCTCCATTATGGATTTCAGATTGTTTTTCAACATGTAATACGAGAGGAAACATAATTGCTTTGCCTTCCCCAAGCCCAAGAAGTTAGCTTTTTCCTTTTAAACAAAGGGAGGGGGCTGTGAGACCCCCATCCTCAGGCCGATTATGCCCCCAGGGACCCCATACTCCAGGACCTGGTTTAATTCAATGGGGGAGGAGGGCCACATGGTTCCCCTCCCGGGTCGATTTCTGCCCCAGGGACCCTATCCCCTGGGGCCCAGCCACAACCCCCCCGGTGCCCTGGAGCCCACCCAAGGCACCCAGGTTGGTTCAATTGGCATCACGGGGGGAGACTCAAGGCCCCTGCAGTCCCACCCAGCTCCCCAGCATTGTTCTCACACACAGGAAGCTGCTAGAAATGCAGCTCCCTGTGAGTGGGAGCAATCATGTCATCTGTTTCCCCGCCCTCATGTAAGCGCACAGGGAAACAGATGAAAACTCTGCTCTCAGAAACTGGGATTGGTTTGACAGCTTGCGCTTGCTGGAAGCAGAGTTATGTTTGCTCTCGCTTGGCAGGAGCGGTCACGAGCTGTTGCTTGCGCTGCAGCTTTATGCTTACCCGTTTTGTTAGGATCCGCTGTCCCAGGAATGTCTTTGGTGTTTCATAGTGTTTCAAGGTCTTTGTAATACAATCGCACCTGACGGCGAACAGCACAGCTTAGTGGGGGGGGCCAGAACAGCCTCTTCTAGGCTCCGACGGGCGTGGATAGGGCCGCCCTTGGCCCGGTCACGTCCCAGTGTGCCTCCCGTGCCGCAGGAACATGGTGCACTTTTGAGCGTGTGAGGCACCAGAGGGAGTCGGGATTTGTGGTCCTCCCCAGCGGTATTGAAACTGACGTTGCTTCTCTTCGGCTTCCAACAAAGCTTCTGTCAGACGGCTACAGTTGCTGCGGGAACCAAGCACACTTTTGAATATGTGAGGCACCAGATGGAGTCAGGAGTTGTGGTCCTCCCCAGCAGTGTCGAAACTGAAGTGGCTTCTCCCCGCTTCCAACAAACTTCTGTCAGGTGGCTACAGTTGCAGTGGGAACATGTCGTACTTTTGAGTGTGTGAGGCACCAGAGGGAGTCAGGAGTTGTGGTCCTCTCCAGCAGTATTGAAACTGACATGGCTTCTCCCCGGCTTTCAACAAAGCTTCTGTCAGGTGTCTGATTCAGTCAATGGCTGAATGGGTGTATCAGTGGGTGTGCAAGTGTCTGTCTGCCTGCATGAGTGGATGTGTGAGTGGCTGTATCGGTCAGTGAGTTTAAGCATTATTTGCTGTATATAGGAGTTAGTGGTTGCGTAAGTGGCTGTAAGAGTGAGTTTATGCGTGAGTGGTTTTATAGATCGGTGAGTAGGTGTGTGAATGTTTGTATGGGTCTGCGAATGGGAATGTTAGTGTTTATGTGGCACGGGGTATATGAAATGTTGTATGAGGTCCAAATGGGTATGTGACTGGTTCTCTGGATGTCATTTCAGATGTCACGAGTGATGTCATTGACCATTTCATGAGTGATGTAATATGTGAGGTCATAAGCAGTGCATTGCAGGGGTGTAAGTTATTGTTAGTTCAGCTAACTATAACTGCTGAATGTCTTTGGTTTTGTATGAGTGAAACGAGAGCTTAACTATAACGTCCCTGTAACGTTTTTTTTTTTTCCAGTGAATTTAAATATATATATATATATATATATTGTTTCACCAAGTTGCTCTGCAAGCGAAGAAGCACTCCACAACAGTCCGGTAAATTAACCATTCTTTATTGCGCATGAAAGTGGCATACATCCGTCATTTAATCCATTCTGCCAACGCGTTTCAAAGCTGTTTGCTCCTTCCTCTCGGGCAATGATTTATGCGGCAGTTGTGTCCCACATGCATTTAATTAGTTCTGGCCATCAGTGTGCCTGCTTGGTAGCATCATGGGACTTGTAGTTTTAATATCCATAGTGGGTTCTATTCCGCATGAATCATTTACATTATAAGGGTTCACTGTGCTTCTGTTCTCAATGCACTGTGATCTTCAAAGCCCTCCAGTGGCCCCCGGTTTGTAAAATCACTCTCACTGGTGAAGCGCTCTGCTGCGCTGTATTCCACATGAAGAGTTCATGTAGACGGCCCCATTCTCCAGCGGCTCTTTCCTCATTGGTGGGTGGTGCTCCTTCTACGACCGAAGCCGTCGTATGAATTTTGTTTCACCAAGTTGCTCTGCAAGCGAAGAAGCACTCCACAACAGTCCGGTAAATTAACCATTCTTTATTGCGCATGAAAGTGGCATACATCCGTCATTTAATCCCTTCTGCCAACGCGTTTCAAAGCTGTTCGCTCCTTCCTCTCGGGCAATGATTTATGCGGCAGTTGTGTCCCACGTGCATTTAATTAGTTCTGGCCATCAGTGTGCCTGCTTGGTAGCATCATGGGACTTGTAAGTTTCAAGTTTTCAAGTTTTTATTTATTATGATAAAGGAACTCTTTACGAGGTCCACATAAAAACCAAAGTATACATACAAAGCAAAATGCACAAAATATCCTTTTAACACAAAGAATAAAATAAAAATTGACATATTAATACAAGTCCAAAAAGCATTTAAAGAAGCCATATAATTTGAAACAGAACATTTCATTAGGAGGGTTAATCAAGGCCGCCTGAAATGACAAGGCTGAAAGAATATTAAGTTGTAGGCAAATTGGACGTAACCATCTACGCCTGGAAGGCATCAGGGCTGGACAAACAAAAATAACATGATTTAAGTCCTGGTCATGCATCTGACAAAGATCACAGAGTGGTGAATGACCATACCATCTGGCATAAAGAACTTTCAGCGGAAGCAGATTTTGTCTTATTAAGTACACTAAGCAACGAGCGCCATGAGAGATGTTCCAGTACATATAAGGCTGAGCTTTCCGCAAGATACATGACTCAATAACAGGAGTACAACCTTTTTTTAACAGCCGGGAATCTCTATCCTGACAAAACCCCAGTTCCCATGTGGAAGATTTCAAAATATTTTTTAATTGGTAAGAGGATAAAGAAAATAAGGTTTCTTCATCCAATTTCAATTGTGCCACAGCAAATCTGAAGTTTTTTACAATCAAGGAATGTTCATTGAGATTTCCCAGCAATTCATTTTTTATAAGATATCTCAAGGTATTAGACTCACTTTTTGCTATGCCTACTACCCAACGTATGGAGCCGGCCAAGCCTTGAGCCCAGCTACTGCGTATACCAAGTTCCTGTCTCAGGGAAGCAGTTGAATTTGCTGTACTGACAGATAATAAGCTACGCAAAATTTTCCCTTCCACGGAGTTTAAAAAACTCCATTTATTTAGATTTATTAACTCTAAACCGTATAACAGGGAGGCAGGGACTTTCGCTCTAAATACTTCTAAAAGAATAGAAAAATGCCTTCTACCTGTAGCTTTATACAAGGCTACTAAACTCTTTCCCTGGGAAATAGCCTTTCGGGAGTTATTGTCTATATGAGCTTTGTCACTTAGGTTGTTTGTGACAATTTTACCAAGGAAGGTGTATGATTTCACAGTTTCCAGTTTTTGCTCCCCCACAACCCAAGGAAAGTTAAGGAATTTAGGTTTCTTCCTGCCGGAGAAACACATCACTTTGCTTTTTGCCGTATTTATCAATAGGTAATGGTTTTCAGCGTATTCAGACAGCGCTTGCAAGCGATTATTTAAGCCCTTCGGGGTAAGATCCAAAATCAGGATGTCATCTGCATACATAAGGCATGCAATTGGAACTCCACCCAAGGACGGTGCAATACCAGCGCAAGATGAAAGGGCAACAGGCAAATCAACTGTATAAAGGGAAAACAGCAAAGGAGCCAAAAGGCAACCTTGCTTTAACCCATTAGAGGTAAAAATTATTTTAGATAGGTCACGTTCACCTCCCAGTAGAACTCTGCACCAGGTATCTGAATAGAGTGCACGAATTAATTTAATAAGAAAGGGGGGCATACCTAAATCAAATAGCTTTCTCCACAGCAATATTCTATCCACTTTATCGAATGCGGTGGAGAAATCAATAAAAGCACCATAAACCTGCCCACCACGGACTTTAACATATTTTTCTGTGATAACTTGTAGTGCCGTCAGGTTATCTAGAGTTCCGTGATTTTGTCTGAAACCTGTTTGTTCAATAGGTAAGATTTTAAATTCAATTACCCATTGGTTCATTAAAATAAGAATACATTTTGCGAAAACCTTACCAATGGCGTCAAGCAAAGCGATTTGACGATAATTTTGAGGAAGATCTCTTGCCCCTTTTTTATATAAGGGAACAATGATACTTCCTTTCCAGGAGGAGGGGACTGTTCCACTGGAGAAACAAAATTTAAACACTGGAAAAAGGATCTTGCTCCAGAGTTCACTCTGTTGTTTTAATACTGAGATTGGAACTTTATCTGGCCCCATCGCACCAGAGGAACGCATGTTCATAATAGCAAATTCAATTTCCTTTTCCGAGGGACAATCAAATACGCGTGTAACATCATTAGATTCCACCATATATATTTGTGAATTATTGTTACCATACAATTTCTCAATATATTGAACCCAAATCTGTTCCTCAATGGCAATCGGAGTGGCACTGGCTCTGGTCCCACAACCCTTGCCGATTAAAGACCAGAAAGTTTTAGCTTGGCCGTTATAAGAAGCTTCCCTCAGTTGTATCCAAAGAGAGTCTTCCTTATTGCGTTTTAAACGGGCCTTAAGCCTAACTCTCCTTCTTTTTAAAATGGACAATTTATGCTTGGCTTCTTGGGTAAATGATAAATATTGCCCCCTTGTTACTTTATTTATTTCTATATTTATAGCTCGCAGAGGATGAGTAACTGCAAGCGATTTTTCCACACCAGGTTTCTTCTTCGCTATAGAAGTTACCCGTTCTAAAAAGTTAGCAAAACCCAACAACTCTCTCCCTTCCCAAAGAAATAAACTCTTGACAGTTTGATTCAAAAGGGACACCAGGCTTTCAAAAGAGCGAAAATTCCAGAAACATATCCCTGAATTAGAGTCGAAATTCACCAGATCCCTAACCATGCTCCAAGAGTCCACTTTCGGAAGACTGACAGAGACTGTAAGCAACAACGCATTATGGTCACTAAGATTAGACTCAATGACTTTCATATTTTTCAGCTTGGGAAATAAAGCATAATCTGCCATAACATAATCAATGATGGATTTTCCCTTATTTGATTTATGCGTAAAAGCTGCCGGGGTGTCAGAAGGGAGCCTCCCATTTACTATTAAACAGTCAACTTTATGTAGGCCTTCTAGGACAAGTTTGCCTCTTTTATTAGTTTTAATTTTAACAGGGAACTGGGCCGATGGTATATTCAGAGATTCTTCCCTAAGTTTGTTTCTGAATAAAGCTAGCCCACAATTGGATATATTACAGTTCAAATCCCCAAACAATAATACAAAGGGAGACGGGACAGCATCCATTGTTACATTTAAGAAGGAAAACAATGTTTTCAAACCGTCATTAAAGCAGCGATTTGGGGGAATATAGATGTTTATTATTACCAGCGATCTGTTGGGGCAATCCTCAAATACATCTTTTAAGGTTATTGCCTGGAACAAATTCCCCGGATCGAGATAATGAGAATAATTCCATTTTATTCTATTTGTTAACAAGCATGCTATTCCTCCCTTTGCATGGCCTCTTCTAGAAGAGGTTGCACTCTTTTCCAAGACGAAATAATCCTTTTCTAGAGCTATTCTACCTTCCACCCATGTTTCTTGTAAACAGATTATATCCGCCTTGTGTGAATACAAAAAACCTAGTTTCTCCTTATAATCTTTAAAACCTGCTGTATTCCACGAGATGAGCTTTAGCTCTCTGTTAAAAATTTGAATTCGGTTTGGGGCAGGAAGCAGATTTACTTGCTAAGACTCCAGGTAACCAACTCCATTTGGACTGATCATCCTTCAGCGTTTGTTTAAAAGGAGGGTTTTTATATGACACCTGCCTTTCATTCCTGGACACACATATTTTTAAATCCTCTGATCCAGAGCTAGACCAATCCGACAACTTCAAACCCATATTGGGGGAGGATGACAAATTGGAGAAGGCACATAGATTTCGTTTTTCCCCAAAGTATGGCATAACATCTATTCCTCTAATTTGTAATTCCGCAGCCCACTGTAGAATAAGATTTAACACTACTTTAGAATGGAATTTCACCCTTGTGGATCTCCCTAACAAAGAGTTAAGAAGGAATACTACATACAAATCAGATGTTTGAATTAATTTTAAACCTTCAATCTCTTTGAAACAAATAAGTAAGGCAGATCTATTTAGAATTAAGTCAGTATCAAATAAGGGAAAAAACTCGAGAAAAAAAGTATCTACAATTATTTTTTCCTTGGGAGGAATGACTAAAATTGGGGGTGCCTCTAGGAGAGGCCGTGCTGATGGATTAAAAGAGGAAAGAGAAGGATTACCAGAAGGGGAAGTGACCTTGGGAACATCTTGAAAAGGCATTGCTGAGGGATTGAGACAGAATAGGAAAGGATTAACCGCGGGTGAAGTGACCTTGGGGAGAAAAGGATTAGTGGAACTTATGGTACCTAATCCTGTAGACATGAGTTCCACTTTAGGAGAGGTTATCATGTCTTCCTGAGGGGCAGACAACTGCACCACCTGAGGGGAATCTTCTAAAATTGGTTCCACACTTTTATCAAATAGAAGTTTTCTCTGTCTTTTTTTAGAGAATCTTCGAATAGGTTTTCTCTTCTTTATTCTAATCTTTTTATGTTTCAGGGGAATCGATTTGTCAACCATTCCAGTATTTGCCATAAAAATATCCTCGTTTTTTGACTGTACAGAAAATATAGGGAAAAGAGAGGGAGTTTCAATATTATGGTTGGCAGGGGACGTGGAGACTACCTCTATCTTATCACTAATAGAAGCTATGCAATTAGCACCAGCCGAAACCGCCTTAAAGATCTTAAGATCAGCTGGTAATGCTACTGGATTCATAGCTTTTTGGCCATCCTTGAGGAGAGGAAGTCGAGCGGAATCCAATTCTACTTGAGCACTTGGAGAACTCTTTTTGGGGATCTCCATCCGGTTAACAAGCGTATGAGGGCAATCAGACACTGGACCGTTCTTACTTTGCAAAAGCACTTTCAAGATTTGAGTTACCGTGTCAAAAATACACTCAGAACCTCCAACGAATTTTTCAAGTAGGCTCAGAATTGAAGCTAATATAGATTCCAAAGAAAATAACGAATTGGAAATTAACCTCCCATCAATACTTGGAGACCGCTCAGCTAAATTGTTCAAAATAGGGCCAGAACAAGAAGTAAAATTTAATTGAGCAGGGGAAAAGTCCAATTTATTAGAGGGTGTACTACTTAAAGGACCCGTGCTAGAAATAGTTATAACTTCATTTGAATTAGGGATACCCCTAGATTTCCCCTGGAGGGATATCATCCGATCCTTGTGAGCTGTTAAATCAATGTCAGGTAATGTAAAGTCACTTTCTAGGACGGGCAGGTTAACTGGCTTAACTGACAAAGGGCTAGTGTTCACTATAACTTTGGGAACTTCCCTAAGAGACTCTTGGGAGGGAATAATACTATCAAATTTCAAAACCTTACCACCCGCAGACTCAAAAAGAGAGTTCTGTCCCAGTTGTAAGTCATTTGAAATCAAGCGTGAACCCCTTACTATTTCGGGGCTAAGAGGAATTAACAGAGATTGACTAGGAACCAAACTCAGACAAGAGGAAACATTAATAACCATATTAGCGGCTTCTGGAACATTGTAATCAGGACCCTCGCTCGGAGGTTGCAACTCAAATGACTTGTCTTTCCCTTTATCCCATAGGTTGAAAAGCTGACACTGGCCTTTCAGTTGCATAGAGGACGTGATTTTATTGCGTAAAGGGTTAGATTTCGTTTTAGACCCAGATTTCCCTACTAAGAGGCGACCAGAACGCAGTTTTTTAGCCGTCATGAGAAAAATGTACAGAAGATAAAATTAGGGTTAAAACTCCCCAAGGTGCAATATTAGCCTGTAAGAGAAAATAACAAATAACAGTAAACCAAAAATCAAAGGGAGGGGGCCCAGCCCAGCCTACTTCAGCCTCTGACGGCCTCAGACGGTCCCGCCCTTGTCCCGGGCTTCTCCCGGCGCGCTCCCGCGCGCTCCCGCGTTGCGGTACCAAATGGAAGGTTTATAGCTGCGCTGAGGCGTGGGAGGAGCCAGCAGGGAGAGCGGGTCAGCTGATGAAGATGCCGAGGGTCAGGCGCTCCTGGGACAGGTAGTCCTGCGCCTGCCCTCGCTCGCAGCCCTGCGCTCACCACCGCCTCAGGAGCACAATCAGAATAGTTATCAGCAAGCTTTAGACTTCGCAGCACAGCGCACTTCAGACACCGCCGTCCAAGAATACCAAGAGCGATGCGGGACCCGCGGAGCGGGTTCCGCGAGGAGTGGAGTGATAAAAAGAACAGGAAGAGCGGGTCCTACGTGCTCGCAGTCCAGTACTCCTTCAGGTTAAAAAATCAGCAACAGGTGAGCAATCCAACAGGGAGACAAACGAGCTGGTTTTTAGCTGCGCTGAGGCGTGGGAGGAGCCAGCAGGGAGAGCAGGTCAGCTGATGAAGATGCCGAGGGTCAGGCGCTCCTGGGACAGGTAGTCCTGCGCCTGCCCTCGCTCGCAGCCCTGCGCTCACCACCGCCTCAGGAGCACAATCAGAATAGTTATCAGCAAGCTTTAGACTTCGCAGCACAGCGCACTTCAGACAGCGCCGTCCAAGAATACCAAGAGCGATGCGGGACCCGCGGAGCGGGTTCCGCGAGGAGTGGAGTGATAAAAAGAACAGGAAGAGCGGGTCCTACGTGCTCGCAGTCCAGTACTCCTTCAGGTTAAAAAATCAGCAACAGGTGAGCAATCCAACAGGGAGACAAACGAGCTGGTTTTTAGCTGCGCTGAGGCGTGGGAGGAGCCAGCAGGGAGAGCGGGTCAGCTGATGAAGATGCCGAGGGTCAGGCGCTCCTGGGACAGGTAGTCCTGCGCCTGCCCTCGCTCGCAGCCCTGCGCTCACCACCGCCTCAGGAGCACAATCAGAATAGTTATCAGCAAGCTTTAGACTTCGCAGCACAGCGCACTTCAGACAGCGCCGTCCAAGAATACCAAGAGCGATGCGGGACCCGCGGAGCGGGTTCCGCGAGGAGTGGAGTGATAAAAAGAACAGGAAGAGCGGGTCCTACGTGCTCGCAGTCCAGTACTCCTTCAGGTTAAAAAATCAGCAACAGGTGAGCAATCCAACAGGGAGACAAACAAGCTGGTTTTTAGCTGCGCTGAGGCGTGGGAGGAGCCAGCAGGGAGAGCGGGTCAGCTGATGAAGATGCCGAGGGTCAGGCGCTCCTGGGACAGGTAGTCCTGCGCCTGCACTCGCTCGCAGCCCTGCGCTCACCACCGCCTCAGGAGCACAATCAGAATAGTTATCAGCAAGCTTTAGACTTCGCAGCACAGCGCACTTCAGACAGCGCCGTCCAAGAATACCAAGAGCGATGCGGGACCCGCGGAGCGGGTTCCGCGAGGAGTGGAGTGATAAAAAGAACAGGAAGAGCGGGTCCTACGTGCTCGCAGTCCAGTACTCCTTCAGGTTAAAAAATCAGCAACAGGTGAGCAATCCAACAGGGAGACAAACGAGCTGGTTTTTAGCTGCGCTGAGGCGTGGGAGGAGCCAGCAGGGAGAGCGGGTCAGCTGATGAAGATGCCGAGGGTCAGGCGCTCCTGGGACAGGTAGTCCTGCGCCTGCCCTCGCTCGCAGCCCTGCGCTCACCACCGCCTCAGGAGCACAATCAGAATAGTTATCAGCAAGCTTTAGACTTCGCAGCACAGCGCACTTCAGACAGCGCCGTCCAAGAATACCAAGAGCGATGCGGGACCCGCGAAGCGGGTTCCGCGAGGAGTGGAGTGATAAAAAGAACAGGAAGAGCGGGTCCTACGTGCTCGCAGTCCAGTACTCCTTCAGGTTAAAAAATCAGCAACAGGTGAGACTTGTAGTTTTAATATCCATAGTGTGTTCTATTCCGCATGAATCATTTTCATTATAAGGGTTCACTGTGCTTCTGTTCTCAATGCACTGTGATCTTCAAAGCCCTCCAGTGGGCCCCAGTTTGTAAAATCACTCTCACTGGTGAAGCGCTCTGCTGCGCCGTATTCCACATGAAGAGTTCATGTCGACGGCCCCATTCTACAGCGGCTCCTTCCTCATTGGTGGGTGGTGCTCCTTCTACGACCGAAGCCGTTGTATGAATTTTGTTTCACCAAGTTGCTCTGCAAGCGAAGAAGCACTCCACAACAGTCCGGTAAATTAACCATTCTTTATTGCGCATGAAAGTGGCATACATCCGTCATTTAATCCCTTCTGCCAACGCGTTTCAAAGCTGTTTGCTCCTTCCTCTCGGGCAATGATTTATGCGGCAGTTGTGTCCCACGTGCATTTAATTAGTTCTGGCCATCAGTGTGCCTGCTTGGTAGCATCATGGGACTTGTAGTTTTAATATCCATAGTGGGTTCTATACCACATGAATCATTTTCATTATAAGGGTTCACTGTGCTTCTGTTCTCAATGCACTGTGATCTTCAAAGCCCTCCAGTGGGCCCCGGTTTGTAAAATCACTCTCACTGGTGAAGCGCTCTGCTGCGCCGTATTCCACATGAAGAGTTCATGTAGACGGCCCCATTCTCCAGCGGCTCCTTCCTCATTGGTGGGTGGTGCTCCTTCTATGACCGAAGCCGTCGTATGAATTTTGTTTCACCAAGTTGCTCTGCAAGCGAAGAAGCACTCCACAACAGTCCGGTAAATTAACCATTCTTTATTGCGCATGAAAGTGGCATACATCCGTCATTTAATCCCTTCTGCCAACGCGTTTCAAAGCTGTTCGCTCCTTCCTCTCGGGCAATGATTTATGCGGCAGTTGTGTCCCACGTGCATTTAATTAGTTCTGGCCATCAGTGTATATATATATATTACCTACTGGCGGTCCCCAGTAGGTAGTTATAGTTAGGACCTATTATCCATAGAAAATCCGCAACATTCTATTCCCAATAACGTTGGCGCCGATTGATGAATCTTCACAAAATTTTCAAAACTTTTGGCCAGCTCCGGTCCGCTCCTATCCTGAAAGTCTTGGGATGATTCGTCAAGCGGGGGCCGAGAAAAAAAGGGGTCCCAAAACGTGTTTTCCCCATGCAATTTCCCATAGGACCTTTAGCCGCAGCTACAGCCCGAACTGCTGAACGGAATTACTCCAAATTTGGCAAAGAGGTAGTCCTCAGTTTAGACTCGTGCCTTTTGCCTAAATGGTGTCAATCTGTTCAGTAGTTCCTGAGAAATGACAGTTAAAAGCATATAAATATCTATGGCCGTGTGGATCCGCGCATCCTGCGCGCACCCTGAGCTCACCCTCCTGATCACACGCTGAATGCTAATTGGCTGTCAAGTGATTGTCAACATTCAAAACTAGAAACTGTTGGCAGCCATTTTGTGCCTCAGTAAAAGCAAGACTGAAGAAGTCTGTGGAATATGTGTGCAAAATGTATAAAGGGGCAGGGTAGAAATACCCTGACCCTCTAGACCTGCTTAGGGGGTCCCAGAAGGACACTCAGGCCCCCTCAAATTTGTCTTTTTAAAAAAAAACCTCGCTAAGTGCTCGCAGGGTGCGCGGATCCTGCCGTAAAAAAATTAATTAATAGAACGGAGCTTCTTTTATAATTAGCCCCCGGGGGGCTAAATCCCGGGGCCAAAGTTAATAAATTTAAAGGGGCCCCAGAGGGGCCCCCCCAGCCCTGGGGACCGCCACCCTAGGGCTACAAAAGCCCCTCCCAGTATATTTTTTTTGGGGGGGGCTCAACGGCCCCCCCAAGCCCCGGGGACCAGCACCCCGGGGCTTTATGGATTATGGGAGGGGGCTGTGTGGCCCCCCTACTGGAGCTCTCGAGGGATCTGGGGACCACCAACCCCCATTGCCGGCTCCTGCAGTGTCCTGGGGTGCCAATCCCCGGGACACGGCTGTTTGCTATGAGAGGGCGAGAGTCTCCCGCCCTCCCATAGCAAACGTGGTTTGGATTTTGAAAGAGAGAGCAGGGAAACCTGCTCTCTCTTTCAAAATCCAAACCGTATTGCTTTTCCACACGGGGAGCTGCATGTTAGCAGCTCCCCATGTGGAAAAGAAATGCCGGCTCCCTAAGGATGCGGGGAGACGCCTGGGACTGTGTGGGCATTGAGGCTCCCCCCCACGGTCCCCAATGGTATTTATAAGCCCCGGGGAATGGGGTCTCCAGGGATAATAAAAAGAAGTGATAGGGTTTTTTTTTTAACAGTAAAATTACGAGTCACGCACCCATCGCGGTGCTCAGTGCGGCCCCCTGGTGTGCACGCAATGGATGCACAGCTTCTAAGCGTAGGGTGCGCGACTCCAGCGCGTGTGGTGCACGACTTGTATGCATTGGGTACGCGATTGCAAGCCAAAAAATAAATATTATTTTTCAGATATGCATCAAGCTTATGTGTTTAGTTCTTAAGTGGCTCTAAAAAGAGCCCTTGTGTTTATTGAGAGATTTTAGTACCTATAAGTAAGTACCGATGTAGAGTCTAAAGTTTATGAGGAAGACTCTGTTTCCCTCATCTGTAAAATGAACACCATCTCTCCTATAGATGCCATCCATATTGAATCGCAGATTGTTGTGGTAAATGGCCCCCATTCTATAGTCTCGGAGAAAAGCAGAAACAGATTTATTCACATGTTTCCTAGCTTTCTCAATCTGTGGACAAAATTGATTGGACCAGTTCCATTTCTGCCTTTGGCATATGTTAGAATAGACAAAGGTAGTTTGGGCAAAAAGTAACATAAATTCTCTAAAGGTGTCCTTTATAAGCACTTCCAGACTTCCCCCAGTCAAAGTGCCTAGGTCATTGCCACCACAGTGCACAATTATGAGGTCAGGGTGTAGGAGATGCAAAAAGTATTCAACCAATGGCATCAATTGGTGCCACTTTAACCCTTCCTGTCCAATCCATTTAATGTCTATATTTGGTAAACCTAGCTCTTTGTGAATTCCTTTGTTTTCTGCATACCTTTGGCTCCAGAAAATATAGCTGTGTCCCACAATCCACACTCTAAGCACCTTGAAGGGAGGTCTGGATGCACTCAGATGGTGTCAGTAAATGAAATGGCAGTTTGAAAAGTACGATTTTTCTAAATTGGTGGATAAGATGCAGTTTTGAAAAAAGAAAAGAAATGATTGGTTGTTTGAGAACATTGTACACTGAAAACTAGGGTGCATGTTTCTGTTTTTTAAAAGCATGATTCTTATTGTTTAACAAAATCTGATTGAAAGGAACATTAGATAGGATAAGCTGATATGTTGAAAAGCCAAGCACACTTGCCTTTTTGATTAGCAACATTGTGTGATGAACTTTTGACCTGTGTGCTCAGTTAAGTGTTCTATGAACTGTTTCTATGGTAACAGGCAGAAGGCAGATTGGGGGTAGGGTTCAAATTTATGTCAATTGGAAAGGGCTGAAATGTGTAACCAATTGAAATGTGTGTTTGTGGGAAGCAATGTGATTTGATGTTTAGGTGTATATGTGTTCAAAATGAGAGGGAAACCTTGCCATTCTTTGGTTCTGGTGAGAGGTGTACAGAACAGATATTCTATATAAGAAAATCTGGTGTGTGACTGACATACTTCTTATTCTACAAAACAATTTGAAAGGTGAGTTATTAATTTGTGAGGGGATGTATGTGGTGCATTTTTATTTTAATCAGACTAATGTGTTTCTCCTGGTAAACTGCAGGGAATAATTGTTTTTCTCTAGAATCTTAGTGTGAGTGTGTGTGCATTTAGAAACCATTCTGAGATAAGCATTTGTGTATTTCATGTTCATGTGTTTGCAGACAGAAAACTGTGCTGTACTCATGTTTTAGTAGAATTAGAAACCAGTCATTTTTTATGTATTTGCAAACTGAGTCAAGTTTCTACATTAAAATGCAGGACTCCTTCTAGACTATGAAATGTGTTTTGGTAAAATGCTAGGGATAGTGTTGTTTGTCTACAATCACACAGTGAGTCTTGTGTGCATTTAGGAATCATTCTGATAGAAGTATGTTACACTAATGTGTAGTAGAAAATGTTGTGCAATGTGTACAGTCACCTTATGTCTTGTAGACTAGTAAATGTGTTTTGGTACAATGCAAGGGATAGTGTTGCTTGTCTAGAATCACACAGTGAGTCTGTGTGCATTTAAGAATCACTCTGAGAGAAGCATTTTGGTACTTCATGTGTTTGCTGACATGTAATTGATTAAAAACGTATTTTGTTCTCACATTTTGCTCGAATTAGAAAATAGTCATAGGTTATGTGTTTCCAAAATGAGTTTAGCTTTAATCGTAAAATGCAGTAATGAAATATGTGGAATGGACGCTTGATGTGTTTGCAGACTCATAAGTACATGTACTGTTTCACTGAGCCAGGCTTTAGGGCAAGCAGTGCTTGAAACTCCTATGCACAATCATGTAGTACTCTAACCACCTTCACACGTGTGTTTCAGTCCTACATTTCCCCAGTCAGTATCTGTACACTCCATTTATAAGACATACTGTTTGTTATTTGTCTAGAATCACACTGTGAGTCAGTGTCCATTTGGGAAAATTGAGAGAGAATGATTTGGTTGGTTGATGGGTTTGCAGACATATAAGTACATGTACTGTTGCAGTGAGCCAGGCTTTAGGGCATGCAGTGCTTAAAACTCTTACGCACTATCCAATAAGTAGTGTAACCACCCTCACACTTGTGTTTTAGGCCTACCTTTCCCCAGTCAGTATCTATACACTCCATTTATAATAAATACTGTTATTTGTCTAGAATCACACTGTGAGTTACTGTCTATTTGGGAAAATTGAGTGAGAATGATGTGGTTGGTTGATGTGTTTGCAGACATAAGTACATGTACTCTTGCAGTGACACTACCCCCAGCACGACCCCCTACACTACACAAACACCACTGCACTACCCTAAACTCTAAATCTACCTCCAGCACGACCACCTACACTACCCATTCAGCACTGCACTACCCTCAACCCAAAAACACTACCCCAGCACGACCCCCTACACTACCCAAACACCATTGCACTACCCTAAACCTTAAATCTACCCCAGCACGACCTCCTACACTACCCAAAAACCACTGCACTATCCTAGAACACTACCCCAGCATGACCCCTTACACTACACAAACACCACTGCACTACCCTAAACCCTAAATCTACCCCCAGCACGGCCACCTACACTACCCATTCACCACTGCACTACTCTAAACACTAAAACACTACCCCAGCACGACCCCCTATACTACCCAAACACCATTGCACTACCCTAAACCTTAAATCTACCCCAGCACGACCTCCTACACTACCCAAACACCACTGCACTACCCTAGATCACTACCTCAGCATGACCCCATACACTACACAAACACCACTGCACTACCCTAAACCCTAAAACACTATCCCCAGCATGATCCCCTACACTACATAAACACCACTGCACTACCCTAGAACACTACCCCAGCACGACCCCCTACACTACCCAAACACCATTGCAGTACCCTAAACCCTAAATCTACTCCAGCACGACCTCTTACACTACTCAAACACCACTGCACTGCCCTAGAACATTACCCCAGCATGACCCCCTACACTACCCAAACACCATTGTAATACCCTAAACCTTAAACCTACCCCAGCATGACCCTTTCCACTACCCAAACACCACTGTACTACCCTACTACTTCATTCAAGAAATATTGTTATTTGTCTAGAATCACACTGTGAGTCAGTGTCTATTTGGGAAAATTGAGAGAGAATGGTTTGGTTGGTTGATGTGTTTGCAGACATATAAGTACATGTACTGTTGCAGTGAGCCAGGCTTTAGGCCATGCATTGCTTGAAACTCCAATGCACTATGCAAGTAGTAGTCTAACCATCTTCAAACTTGTCTTTCAGGCCTACATTTCCACAGTCAGTATCTATATACTCCATTTATAAGAAATACTGTTATTTGTCTAGAATCACACACTGAGTCAGTGTCCATTTGGGAAAATTGAGAGAGAATGACTTGGTTGGTTGATGTGTTTGCAGACATGTAACTACATGTACTCTTGCAGTGAGCCAGGCTTTAGGGCATGCAGTGCTTGAAACTCCTATGCACTATGCAGGTAGTAGTGTAATCACCTTCAGACTTATGTTTCAGGCCTACATTTCCCCAGTTAATGTCTATATACTCCATTTATTAGAAATACTGTTATTTGTCTAGAATCATACTGTCAGTCAGTCTCCATTTGGGAAAATTGATAGAGAAGGATTTGGTTGGTTGATGTGTTTGCAGACATAAGTACATGTACTCTTGCAGTGACACTACCTCCAGCATGACTCCCTACACTACCCAAATACCACTGCGCTACCCTAAACCATAAAACACTACCCCACCATGACCCCCTACACTACCCAAATACCATTGCACTACCCTAAACCTTAAACCTACCCTAGCACAACCCCTTACACTACCCAAACACCACAGTACTACCCTAAAAGAGAACTTCCGCACGATCCCCTACAATACATAAACACCACTGCACTACCCTAAACCCTAAATCTACCCCATCACTACCCATTCACCACTGCACTACTCTAAACCCTAGAACACTACCCCAGCACGACCCCCTACACTACCCAAACACCATTGCAGTACTCTAAACCTTAAATCTACACTAGCACGACCTTCTTACACTACACAAACACCACGGCACTACCGTAAACTCTAAATCTACCCACAGCACGACCCCCTACACTACCCATTCACCACTGCACTACCCTAAACTCTAAAACACTACACCAGCACGACCCCCTACACTATCCAAACACCATTGTACTACCCTAAACCTTAAATCTACCCCAGCATGACCCCCTACACTACCCAAACACTACTGCACTTCCCTAAAACACTACCCCAGCACAACCCTCTACACTACACAAACACCTGTGCACTACCCTAAACTCTAAATCTACCCCCAGTACGACCCTTTCACTACATAAACACCTCTGCATCACCCTAAACACTAAAACACTACCCCAGCACGACCCCTAACACTACCAAAACACCATTGCATTACCCTAAACCTTAAATCTACCCAGCACAACCTCCTACACTACCCAAACATCACTTCACTATCCTAGAACACTACCCCAGCGCGACTACCTACACTACATAAACACCACTGCACTACCCTAAACCCTAAATCTACCCCTGTACAACCACCTACACTACCCATTCACCACTGCACTACCCTAAACCCTAAAACATTACCCCACCACGACCCCCTACACTACACAAATACCATTACACTACCCTAAACCTTAAACCTACCCCAGCACAACCCCTTATTCTACCCAAACACCACTGTACTACCCTAAAAGAGTACCTCAGTGCGACCCCCTACACTACACAAACACCAGTGCACTACCCTAAACTCTAAATCTACCCCCAGCACGACCCCCTACACTACATAAACACAACTGCACTACCCTAAACCCTAAAACACTACCCCAGCACGACCCCCTACACTACCCAAATACCATTGCACTACCCTAAACCTTAACCTACCCCAGCACGACCCCTTACACTACCCAAACACCACTGTACTATCCTAAAAGAGAACTTCAGCTCAATCCCCTACACTACATAAATTCCACTGCACTACCCTAAACCCTACATCTATCCCCAGCACGACCACCTACACTACCCATTCACCACTGCACTACTCTAAACCCTTAAACACTACCCCAGCACGACCCCCTACACTACCCAAACGCCATTGCAGTACTCTAAACATTAAATCTACTCCAGCACAACCTCCTACATTACACAAACACCACTGCACTACCGTAAACTCTAAATCTACTCCCAGCACGACCACCTACACTACCCATTCACCAGTGCACTACCCTAAACTCTAAAACACTACACCAGCACGACCCCCTGCACTACCGAAACACCATTGCACTACTCTAAACCTTAAATCTACCCCAGCATGACCCCCTACACTGCCCAGACACTACTGCACTACCCTAAACCACTACCCCAACATGACCCTCTACACTACACAAATACCAGTGCACTACCCTAAACTCTAAATCTACCCCCAGTACGACCCCCTACACTACATAAACACCAATGCATCACCATAAACACTAAAACACTACCCCAGCAGGACCCCCAACACTCCCCAAGCACCATTGCACTACCCTAAACCTTACATCTACCCCAGCACGACCTCCTACACTACCCAAACACCACTGCACTATCCTAGAACACTACCCCAGCACGACTCCCTACACTACACAAACACCACTGCACTACCCTAAACCCTAAATCTACAACCAGTACGACCACCAACACTACCCATTCACCACTGCAGTACCCTAAACCCTAAAACAGTAACCCACCACAACACCCTACACTACGTAAACACCATTGCACTACCCTAAACCTTAAATCTACCCCAGCACGACCTCCTACACTACGAAAACACCACTGCACTACCCTAGAGCACTACCCCAGCATGACGCCCTACACTAGACAAAAACCACTGCACTACTCTAAACTCTAAATCTGTACTGTTGCAAAACCATAGTGACTGTTTATATACCATGTACTAATCTATTCACTAAAGTAAAAGGGAGCAAATTATGAATTCACTCAGTGTCTCTCCTTATAGTATTGTGATCATTTAGTTAATATGCATGTACTCATACAGTGCTCCAGGTTTTAGTGTTATGGTGTGCTTCAAACTGCTATGCACTATGCATGTAGTGGTCGAACCACCTTCACACTTATGCTTCAGGCCTACAATTTCTTAGTCAGAATTTATATGAAATGTGTTTGTATAGTAATAAAAACATATTTTATAAAGTTATTAATAAATACTTATTTATCATTATTTTTTACAGATACTGTTATTCATCATTAAAATAAATTATCATGCCGGAGCAAGAAAGAAGAAGAAAAGTTCAGAAAAAGGACACTCACTTGAAAAAAACTCAACCACAAGTATTTGATGACCAACATAATGTGGCTAAGAAGAGAAACATTTCTGGTAAGACCACAAAGAACTTTATTAAAAATATTACTAGATTCAGAAAAAAACTGGAAATATTCAAAGCACTGAAAATGTTCCTAGCACAAAAAGTCAAAGAATAGGAAAGGAAAAAAAGGCAATGTACATACAAAGGATACAACTTATAGTAAAAGAAGAGAAAATCAATTATAGAGAAATCCGCAAAAAAATATTTTACAACAGAGTAGTCCATAATTTGATGAAACATACAAAGAAATATAGAAAGAGAACACTATTTTATAAAAAGAAGCAGCATATTGAATACATTGTTGAAAAGGCTTTTGAAGTAAAGAGGAAACTATTAATTTTAGTATTAAAGAGAATTCGATCACTAGATAAACCAATCCATTTAATGAAGGCCAAAAGTAAGAGGAAAAGAGTAATTAACAGAAGTAATTTTTGTGATATTTTCTTAGGGGAATGGAAAACAGTTCAAGTTTTTAGCCTTTTTTAATGAATAGAGTTATTTACAGACCAGTGATTTGTTGCATGCAGTTGACACCAGTGGTCGAGCTTATAAGGTTAGAAATGGTTGTCCAATTGACAAAGAGCAAATGGTTCCTAGAAATGCAGAAGAAGTGATAGCTGATGAAGTTCTAGGCCGACGTCCTAAAGCCCCAGTGTTCACTTGGGATTGCAGCAGTATTTGTAGTGTACAACAAGAATCTTTTGTTAAACTACACAATTTTTCACAAGCATATTGTAAAAAAAGGGTTAAACAAAAGATTAAGGTGTTGCAAGGACTAGACCCTTGCAGAGTGAGAAAACATACTGGTTTGCATGGTCGTTCTCTGGCTTGTCTTTCTAGGAAAGTATGTCAAAGTGTTTTTCACCATTTCAGGATTTTGGCAGTACATCATACTCAAATGCGGAAGGTAGTGAAAAGATTGTATTATGCAAAAAGTCCAGTACTAAAGTTAAATGAGTTGACCAGTGCTCTTTTGCGTGGGTCAGTATCAGATGTGAAAAAGGTTTGTGATGATATTGAGTTTTGTTACTTTGGTCCTGAGGAAGAGAGTGAAGAAACTCAGACATTAATAGAAGAAAATGTTGAAGAGAATGTTGAACATAGTTGTACAAAAAATGTTGAAAATGAAATTACAAAGTTTAAGGTGATTTCAGGTGAAAGGCCACATTTTTCTTGTATTTGTTATCGGCGACCTCACTATAAAAATTAGACTAAGAGTGTTGGTCTGTATTTAAAAAGTGAAAAAGAAAGTAATGATAAGTGGAAGGAATTTGCAACTCATTTGGTGGTAGAGAATTGTTTTGATTTGAGTTCTGATCAGTGTTTTTGTAAATATTGTTATAACAAATTAGATGAGAATAAAATGCCCGCTAGAACTTTGCATAATAATTTAGAGTTAGTTGCGATTCCTCCAGAATTGATAGATTTAAACAAATATGAGTCTATTCTCATTCAATGTGTGCACCCGTTTCAGGCTCTTGTTCGTATGGAGCCTAAAACAGGTAAATTGCCTCCTTCAGATTTACAAAGAGGAATAAAAGGAAGAGTCGTGTATTTACCGTTAGATTTAAAGAAAAATATTGAAACTATTCATGTAGACGGATGTTAACCCCTTGCCCGCGGCCGGAATTCCGCTCCTGTGCTGGACATTCCGATCACGGGCGTGGTTATGACGGCCCCCAGCCATCATCAGCACACGAGCACTGTGTGCCATGACGGCCCTCATCAGCATGGAAGGGGTTAAGAAAGTGCAAAAGGCAACATTGTATCTGATAAAAAAACAATGAGTACTATAGAAATGTATATGTGGGAGAAGAAGAAATAGTGTTAGCAGAAGATACTGAAACATCAAGTGGACAAATAGAAAAAGTGGACATGTTAAGATGTGAAGAAATCTATAAACATTACAGTGTACATCCACTTCATTCAAAAGAAGTGATGAGGAACACTATTGAGTTGTTCCAAATGAAAAAAGCAAAAGGAATTCCCATGAGTGTATGGGAAGAGAGCTTGGAAGATCGTTGCTTTCCGCAGGTATTCCCAACTGGAAAAGGAGGACGGTATGATGAACGTCCTGTGCAGATTCCAGCATCTGAATATCGGACAACAAGGTTGTATGCAGAAGATCAAAGATTTCGACAATGTATTCCTTATATATTTCATCTTTTGTTTGAGAGTGACTTGTCTGGACTTTCATATGCAGTCAATCACATTTTAAAAACTGGAAAACATTTGCAAAATGTATCTGCAAAAGATTTTATGGATAAAGTGCACCAGAGATATGATCATCTAGAATCTCAGCTCATTAATCTGATGGCATGTCAGCGTGGGACTAATGAATATTGGTACCGTCGTCATAGAGAACTGAAATGTATGCTATGGAACTTAGGAACTCCTCCATGGTTCCATACCCTAAGGCAATTTGCAATATAAAAAATATTGAATACAAAACACCTGGGGAATTGTGCTCTTTGGATCCTGTTAATGTATGCAGGTATTCTAATCATAGATTTGAAGCTGTGATGTCTTTTATCTGCAATAAAAACCAAATGTCATTTTACATTTCCACGTCCTGTATTATCCAAAGGAAGAGTGAACAGTTTTATGTCATCTTTGCGACATACCATCAAAAGAAAGTCTCCAAAAAAAACCTACAAATTAAGAAGAAATGAAGACTCAAAATACATAAATGACTACAACCCAGTTATTTTGTCCATGTGGAATGCTAACATGGATATTCAATATGTTGCAGACAATTCCATTGCTGCTGCTCGATATGTAACGTCCTATATTACAAAATCAGAAAAGACAGAATTGAAAGAAATGTGGGAAGAGATTTCTCACGAGAAGACTCTAAGTAAGAAATTATACAGTTTCAGTTTGAAGATGTTATTCCATCGAGAAATCAGAGCATGTGAATGTTCAGATCGGTTATCATCTGCAAGTCTATACTCCAAATCTAGAAGAATCATTTGGGTGAGTCTAGGTCTTGCAGCAATGCGAAATTGAGTACTGAAATCTGTACAAGAAATTGAATATTTAGCAGAAAAAGATCCAGAAAGTACAGATAATTTGAAAACAAATATCTTGGACACATATTACCCAAACAGAAGTCATTTTCTTAAAAACATGTGTCTCTATGAAGTGCCTCAAAACTACACTTTTAAACGGAATACTACAGAGAACATCAGTGATGGAAAATATGGAGTCATTGGTTCCGAAGGATGTTTGGTGAAACAAACAAAAGGAAATTTGATTAATCACAGAAAGCTGAGTTGCGACACTGCTGATAAAAGGGAATTTTACTATTTAGCCCTTTTACAACTATTCAAACCATGGCGTTCAGAACTGGAATTACCAGCGCTATGAAGATTCCTTTAATGTTTTAAAGATAGCATACAATGCAGTGCTTTTGCAAATTATGTGAAAATGTTGAACGATGAAATTTATCAAGAAGCTACAATTGCAGCTGAGATTACTAGAGACAGTTCTCAAGACAGTCAAAGTTCTGCTGCGCTGAGTCAAGATCCACTAGGACAACCAATTGTTGAAAATGAAGCAGTAATCGCCATGAATGAGGTGGAAACAGCAATGCATCAAGCTCAAGAATATGTAACAAACTTAGCAAACTTGGAAGAACAACTACATTTTGAACAGAAACAAATATATGAGCAAGTGAGAAAACAGATTGACCATGGATTACTTCATGATGTAGGTATCCAAATACCGGTCGGTAACGGCCAAAAATACCGATTTTCGGCCATTATCGACTGGTATTTGGATACTGAGATGTAGGGCACTAAAAAATACAGATTCGGTAATTTTACCGAATCAGTAATTTTACCGAATCGGTAAATTTACCAAATCGGTAAAATTACTGAATCTGTATTTTGAAATGTAGGTAGCACTGTAAACAGTGCTACAGGGCTTTAAGGATTCATTATTTACCACCAACTATTAGTTGATGGTAAATAATGAATTCCTATGTAAATGCAAATATGTGCATTTACACCTGTGCCATGTGACAGACAGAGGGCATGTATGTGTGCCACATGGCACACAAGCACTAATCAGGGGTGCAACAGGGTGTCAAAGTGACACCCTGCCACCCTTGACTTTTTCGGTATTTACCGAATCGGTAATTACTTATTCGGTAAATACCGAATCTTATAGATTCGGTATTTTTTACCGATTTATTATCTACATCCCAAATACCGATTCTGAAATACCAAATCGGTAAAATTCGGTATTTTAGAATCTGTATTTTCGGATTACCTACATCTAGCCCATAGTGTGGTGAACTTATAACCTCTGTGCTCACGTAAGTGTTCCATGAACTGTTACTATAGTAACAGGCAGAAAGCCGTTTGGAAGTAGAGTTAAAAGTTACTGGCTGTACAGAAACTGTTATATTTACCCTGGATCCTCTACATGACAGAAAGGAAAGCAAAGTAAAACAAAACACTGTGTACCAGATTTACAACCCCCTTGCACCACTTTCGCATCCAACCCCTCCCTACAAAAGTACAAGTATGTGGGCCTCAACGACCCCCCTCAAGCTCCGGGAATCACCACCCCAGGGAATTTGTGTATTACGGGAGGCAGACTGCGTGGCCCTCCGCCTGGTGCCCTCGAGGGCCCTGGAAACTACTACAACTGGCTCCTGCAGTGCCCCAGGGTGCCTACCCCCGGTATACTGCTGTTTGCTTTGATAGTGTGGGACTCTCACGACTCCCGCCCTCCCATAGCAAACATAGTTTGCATTTTGAACGACAGAGCAGTGAACTCTATTCTCACTTTCAAAATCCAAAGCAGATTGCATTTCCATATACAAAGTAGCATCTACCCATGCAAAAAAGCAATACTGGCTCCCGAAGAACGCAAACGTTCATCACACAATGTTGTTAAAAAAAAAGCAAGTGTGCTCCCCTTCTCAATATACTACCTTATCCTACGTAATGTTATTTTCAATCACGTTCTGATAACCAATAAGAATCATGCTTTTAAAAAACAGAAACATGCACCCTAGATTTCTGTGTAGAATGTTATCAAACAACCAATCATTTCTTTTCTGTTTTAATTTCACTTTTTCCCCAAATTCCCTTTGCCTATTTTAACATATGCCAAAGGCAGAAATGGAATACTCCAATCTATTTTGTCCACAGATTGAGAAAACTAGGAAAAAATGTGAACAAATCTGTTTCTACTTTTCTCCGAGACTATAGAATGGCGTCCATATACCACAAAAATCTGCATTTCAATATGCATGGCATCTATAGGAGAGATGCTGTACATTTTACAGATGAAGGGAACAGAGTCTTTCTCATGAACTTTAGGCTCTGCATCGGTACTTTCTTGTAAGTACTAAAATCTCTCAATAAACACAAGGGCTCTTTTTAGACCCACCCAACATCTATACACATAAGCTTGATTTATATCTCAAAAATACATGATTCCTTTTTTTTGGCGGAAAAAAACGCGGATCCTACACGCATTCCACGACTTTAAAAAAAAAGAAAAATACTATCTTACTTTTTCTGCCCTACGGATCCTTATGTGACCCCTGAGCAGTCCTAGGGAGTCAGGGTGTGTCTACCCTGCCCCCTTTTCACAAGTTGCACATATATTTCAATGACTTCCTCAGCCTCGCTTCTACCGAGGCACAAAATGGCTGCCAACAGTTCCTGATTTCGAATGTTTACAACCGCTTGACAGCCAATTAGAATTGAGCGCGTGATTAGGACGGTGTGCTTATCCTACGAGGCCAATCCTCGCACAATCCGCGGATCCTCCGAGCCCATATATAAATAAATGACTTTAACAGTAATTTTCAAAGAAACTACTGAATAGATTGACACCAGATATGCGAAAGGCATAAGTCGGAACTGAGGACTACCTCTCTGCCAAATTTGGTGTAATTCCCTTCAGCCGTTCGAGCTGTAGCCGAGGCTAAAGGTCCTATGCAAAATTGCATGGGAAAAACATGTTTTGGGACCCCCATTTTTCTCAGCCCCTGCTTCACCAATCACCCCCAAACTTTCAGGGAAGGGGTGGAACGGAGCTGGCCAAAGGTTTGGAAAATTTCAAGAAGATTCATCAATCGACGCCAAAGTTATTGCCAATAGAATGTTGCAGATTTCCTATGGATAATAGGTCCTAACTATAACTACCTACTGGCGACAGCCAGTAGGTAATACACTATTGATGGACATTGAGGGCCCGATTACAAGTGAGCTGTATTTAGGTGTGGGAATACCATTTGGCCAGAATTGCCATTTCTGGACAGTATTCCAGCACCTAAATCAGGCTATTCTGAGTAAATCTTTACAATCACTAACCCCAGATTCAAGGTTGAATCCCAGACTAAAATCTGTACCCATATTACTACTTGCTTGAAGCTGCACATAAAAGAGTGTGGGGCTGCTGAGATGCTTGTGTGGAAGGATTCTGCAGGCAGGCTGGGTGACGGAGTTGCAAAACAGGGCTTAGCTGAGAGAATCATTATCTTTCCCTTCTCATATCTGCACGTTGGTGTCTGTGTACCCTGTGCATAGCTCGGGATGTTCCTGCTTGTGTGGTGGTGGGCTAAGCCAATTGTCAGCCTTGGGTTCTTCATTGGCATTCGCTGCTGCTTGCAATGGACGTGGGCTATGCTGTGCTCCTGCCCATAGGCCCTGGTTTGCCACCACGTCTTCTGGTTTCACTCCGTGCAGCACTGCACCAGGTGAAACCCAGTGTGGTGTCTCCAGGTCTGGAATTAGTGAGTCCAGAGCTTGAGGACACAGTTATTTGCGGTGCAGAAACACCAGACAACTCGTAGTATGGCACAGTATTATGACACAATGGCGGTTTTGCATGGATCAGCATTAAAGTCTACTTAGGGATTGGCATTTAGGTACTCATAATGGGAAAACTCCCAACTGAACAAAATGTTATGTTATAGCTCAATGCAGTCATGTTATACATTTTTATACATTTGTGTATGTAAGGTGTGAAATCAGTGACACAAAGAAGAGCTAATGGCACAGTGCATTACAAAAAAAAGTAGCCTGTGAGGGAATCTGTGTCAATGGGAAAGTGTAGTGACTAAGAAGTTAGGGAGCAAAGGACAGTAATTGTCCATTTAGTTGCTGTGGCAAGCACCCATGGGTCTCATCAGGGCAGCTAAGCACATCAGTCAAATACCATTTGCATCAACAATTCAAATGCTAGGGCTACATGTAAAAAAAGCCTTTCAGGTGTGCCTTCATATTGTCAACCACAGTGGTCATTAGATCCCTGCTTGAGGGGTGTTGAACCATACATGTTGAAGTGCACTTCAAGGGCAATAAGTCATGACCTTCGGGAACGTCAAAGACCCTCCTGTCCTGTCCACAAAAAAAAACCCAGCTTGCCCGTGTTGTTTATCATGTGAGTACTGCCCCTCAACTCTGGGGTGGTTAATTGGAGTCAATTTTTCGGTACACAAATATGATGGTGGAAAATCCAGGATGTTGCGCAGACAATTGCTGTCAGGTCTTTCTCTGAGGTCCGACAGGAGCCACCTCGTTGAAAAGCTCTTTTGGCGATTTCATCACAGCTACCCCCACCCCTCCAGCTAGTAACCCCGGCAATAGATCATTTGAATATTATCACCCAATATACATGTATGAGAAAAATTACAATGTGAAAGAAGCATATTTGGTGTGAGGTTAAACATATTAGAGCTTAACAGTGCTTAATGTTTGCAGATGGGTGGGGACCAGCACTTATTTTAGAGAATTTAGGGCCAGATGTAGGAGCCCTAATACCAGTCGGAAACGGCCGATTTTGGCCGTTTCCGACCGGTATTAGGGTTTTCAGATGTAGGGCATGCATTTACAGAATCGGTATTTTACCGATTCTGTATTTACCGATTCGGTAAAATTACCAAATCGGTAAATACAGGCTCGGTAAAATACCGATTCTGTAAATGCAGATGTAGCTGGCACATGTCAGAGTGCCACAGGGCTTTAAGAATCGGTATTTTACCACCCAATCCAATTGGGTGGTAAAATACCGATTCCAGGTGTGCATGCACATGTGTGCATGCACACCTAGCCATGTGACAGACAGACATGCCCTTGGGGCAAGTCTGTGTGCCACATGGCACACATGCCCGTCTTTGGGGTGCTAGAGGGTGTCAAAGTGACACCCCCTGCACCCTTGCTAAAATCGGTATTTACCGATTCTGTAATTACAGAATCGGTATTGCCCATTGATTCCTATGGGCTTCAAGGCCCATAGGAATCAATGGGCAATACCGATTCGGTATTTACAGATTCGGTAAATACCGAATCTTAACGATTCGGTATTTACAGAATCTGTAATACCTACATCTCCCCCCTTCATATTTACCGACTCTTAAATACCGAATCGGTAAAATTCGGTATTTAAGAGTCGGTAAATATGAATTACCTACATCTAGCCTCAGAACCTTTATTTTTTTGGACACCATTAGGACTTTAAACCAGAGCAAGAGAGAGTAAAGCAAAAACGGGGAAAGCAAAAGATAGGAAAGCAGCCACAAAGGGAGAAAGCAAGGATAACAAAGAACCGGCGAGACTCAGAAAAAAAGACAGGAGGTGTAGGATGGTAGAAGAAGCATGAGGTAGAATCAAAGCTAGCCAGCTTCGCCATTCAGCATCGGTGTGCACAACATAACCCACTGCCCCCTGCACCTTTTTATTTTTGCAAATTAAGCAAATTCTGTTGTCATTGTATCAACATTTGTAAGGCAGGATGAGTTAGAGGAACTAAGGTACTCTGATGGGTGTATAGTGTAATTATTGTCTCTTTCTTACTTACTGCCCTTTGGCGCCTACATACAATTTGGTTCAGTTTTGGCACTGTACAAGAAACAAAATGCAATATTTACTGTTACAATACACAACTCAATGTCAAGAGGACACAACATTTGCAGCATTGGTCTTTCATTTCACAAATCACTGTTTTCATTTGTGTATCCCAACTGTTTAAATGCTACAATTTTCAAAATGTATGAATGAAGCTGAAAAGGTCTTGGACTAGAATCAAGATGTCCTTTTTGTAGAGAATATTATGCTAGCCCTGAGTTAGAATGGCATAAACAACGAAAGATATTTTTTTTACAGTTTTTACAGTTTTCTCACCCCTAACATGGTTTAGCTGCCGTGGACAATGGATACTGCATTTTCCTCGAGTTAATTAGCAAAGCTAAACCTGATGAAAGTTTACATGGATACTCAATCATTGAGAGAGAGGTTAAGCAGAGTGTATGAACTGCCTCACTACTGATGTCAGTGCCACAAAGCGATAATCTGTCACAAACAGGTGCTTTATAAAACAATTAAATACATAAAAAGAAAGTGCAGGCCGAAGTAGGAGTCAAAGAAGGAAGAGGGAACTGTAGGCAAAGGTTGAGTGTGCAGAGAAATGAAAAACCAGGAAGACAATGAGGTAAGCTGTGCTTTGCTGTAGGAAGAAATATGTAAAGGGGGGACACGGATGTAAGCAAGAGTGGGGTGCAGTGTTGTAAAGATGAGGCAGGAATAAAGTGCAATCCAGAATTTAATGCAGGTAAATATATTAAGGAACAAGCGAGCGCCAGGCAAACGGCTTCCAGTCCAAGGCACCAACAAACTCTGAAGGCCCTGGACTGGAATCCAGAACACTGTACAATAAATCCATGGCTCGCACTACCACGAGCCTGCAAAGGAATAAGACATACTAAAGAAAGAAAATACATAATAACAAGCTACACAACACATCCCCCCTCTTTGGAATAAGCAAACAAAGAGTAAGCAAAATAAACAACAGGAAAAATAGGTGCGGTAAGAAAAGGTAAGGAGGAACAAGAAGGAAGGAAAAAAAACACAGGAAGGTAAGGGAACATATAACCTTTATCTACATAACATATTCTTTCAACCACATAACATATTCTTCCAACAATCTGGGAAGTACTCTTCTCCTCTTACCACTAATCCCCATATCAAGCTCAGAGTTGGTATATTCATGAAAAAGATCATTAGCATTGGAATTACACGCTTTCGAAGGTCCTTCGCCCTTCCGCTATAGAAAAGTCTGAAATACCATGGCTAGTATTCATGAAGGAAGAGCTATGATCTGTAGAGTGGCTATCATAAACCACCTCTGAAACTTCATAATTATTGGAACCTAATTTAGATTGTAGAGTACTATTATCAAAATAATCTTCCACCCAGTCAAAATTAGATGAACGTCCTGGTCTTGAGTGGTCTCAACACCCTGCTGATTCCTATGAAGAGCAACATTGTTAAGATTTCAAACTCTCCCATCTTTAAGTCTAATAGAATTTCGTAGAATTCCACCACTTGTTGTGGTGCTTCAAATTTTCTCCCACCTTTGGGTATCTCAAATTTTTTTTTTATGCGAAACCAGTCCCCTACCATAATTGGAACGTCCTTTGTGCCATGACATTTAGCATAATATTCTTTAATTTTCATATGTACAGACTCCAGACTGTGTTTCACCTCTGCAGGGGACTATTGTTGTACACTGCCTTCCAAAAGCCAACCAGGGTTACATTTACACCTAGGTGTCCTCCCCCTCATCATGATGAAAGGAGATAAACCTGTATTAGTTTGAGTTGTAACTCTGTAAGCCCAGACATCTTTTTGTATTTCCAATTTACAATCTAAATGTTTACACATAGAATCTTGAATAACACCTTTAATCACCCTGTTAAAGCGTTCCACTGTGCCATTTCCACTTGGATTTTATAACGAAGTTGTTTTGTGTTTCACACCACATCCCTCAAAATATTCCTTAGCCATTTTAGACAAAACCTGTACCCCATTGTCTGTTAAAACACAAACAGGCAATCCTTCCATCACAAATATTTTGTCTAGGAATTTTAGGACAACTTGTGTGTCAACTTTTACCACATTTTTAACAATGGGCCATTTAGTGAAAAGATCAATGGCAACTAAACCATACTCCTTTAAGTCCCCCACAGGTCCAAAAATGTCGACAGCAATTGTCTCCCAAGGAAGACTGGGAATTAACCATTCACTAATTGAGGGCCTCAATATTTTTAAGACTTGTCTGCAGAACTACATATAGAACAGCCCCTGACAAACCTTTCTACGTCCATATCAACTCCAGGCCACCAAAAGATTCCTTTAACAATCAATTTAGTTCTGAAAATGCCAAAATGGCCCTCATGGCATAACCACATCACTTTATTACGCAAAGCCTTAGGGGGAATAATTCTGTCTCCTCTTATTAGTAAATCTCTGTCTAATGATAACTCCATGCGTACATCCCAGAAATGTTTCCAATCAGCACTAATGTTATCCTTTCTAGGCCATCCTTTACATATGTAATTTGAAACAATTTCTAAATCTTTGTCCTTAGTTTGTTGATCCACCCATTCTGCTTTTGTGATGGCTGGAGTACCCGAATCATGTATGAAGGCTATATTACAATTTTCCCATGGATCGTCCACACATTCTTCTAGAGGACTAGGTAATCTGGACAAACAATCCGCCACTACATTGTCTCTACCAGGTACATAAATGATCTTGTATATATACTCCTTCATTCTCATGGATATCCTGGCTAACCTTGCAGAAGCTCCCACACTACCTTCAGTAGTCAAAATGGGTACTACAGGTCGATGATCAGTATGGATGACCACAGGCTTGCCCCAAACAAATGCTGGGAAGTGTTCTAAGGCCCAGGCGCAAGCCAAAGCTTCTCTTTCAATGATAGGGTACTTGCTCTCTGCAGGGGATAAGGCTCTTGAGGCAAACAAAAAGACTTTTTCTTTCCCATCTCTCCATTCTTGTGAAAGGACCGCGCCCAATCCTTTATCACTAGCATCTGCAGTCAAAAAACATTGAAAGTTAGGGTCAAAACTACACAGAGCATTCACATTTTGCAAATCAGCTTAGATCAATAGAAATCCTCTCTCACATTACTTGGACCATTCAAATTTTACATTCTTTTGTAAGTAGAGAACGTATATTATAAACTTTACATGCAAAATTTGATATAAACTTAGCACAGTATTCCGCCATTCCCAAACAGGATCTGACTTCATCCTTAGAGGGGGGAGCAGGTGACCCCACAATGGTGTTAATAAGTCAAGGCTTACACCTTCTTTACTTATAATATGTCCCAAATATGAAACACTTCTTCGGGAAAATTTACATTTTGAGAGTTCTACAGTTAAACCAGCAACTTGCAGTGTTCCTAACACTTGGTTAAGAATGTCATCATGCTCTTTTTTTCCACAAGCGGCTATCAATATGTCATCTTGAAAAAAACATATGCCTTTCATTTCTCCAAATAGCTTGTGCATCAATCACTGAAAAACAGCAGCGGCCGATGCAAGGCCAAACGGCATACGCCTAAACTGGTAACATCCGAAAGGCGTAATGAAAGCTGTTAACCTTTTCGATTCTGGTTCAAGCATGACCTGATGATAAGCTGTTGAAAGATCTATGGTAGAAAACTATGTGGCCCCTCTTAAGGAAGATACCATCTCATGTATTTTCGGTAAAGGAAATCTTTAAACAACAATATTAATATTAAGATGACGTAAATCAATACATAAACAAATTTTTCCGTTCGGTTTCTGTGCAATTATGACCGTAGAAATCCATTCTGAAGAGTTTACCTCCTCAATAACACCTTTAGATAATAAACACTGCAATTCCTTGTTGACTTCCTCTCTTATTAACATTGGAATGTGTCTCGCTTTATGTATTTTGGGTTCTGCATTCTCTTTGACCACAATCCTATGTTCAAAACCCTTAAGTGCTCCTAATTCCTTCCCAAAGACACTAGGAAATTTGTAATTTAAGACTTCACCTACTTTACTGCTCTCATCCAGTATAAGTACTTTCTCGTGACTATTGGGATCTAATATGATGTGCACATTTTTCTGGTCTAAACAGCTTAAAACAAAAGGTCCTACTTTAGCTACATACAATTTTCCTCTAGCTGATCTATTTTTAAATATGAAATTGAGCCATCTAAAACCCAACATGTCTATTTTTTCCCCAGTGAAACTTACCGGGTTCATGTCAGACACATTTAAATGGTGTCCATTCTTGCTTACAAACATTTTTGTCCATACTTCTTTATTAACTATAGTATAAGGTGATCCGGAGTCAGCGTAGACATTTACCTTTACCCCACCTAAAGATATCTCACAAATTGGTTTGCCTTTCGATGCATCATCCTTAACATTCAATATAGAATTGCCTTGTAAGTTCTTCACACAATTGTCACCAACCCCAAGCTCCTGTTCTGTATATTCATCATCATTCCATACATACTTCACATTATTACATCTATGACACATTTTACTAAAATGACCTAAAAGCTCACAAATGCCACACTTCTTTCTTAAGGCAGGATATCGTTTGCTAAAAGCTAAATGTTCTTTACTGTCACAGCAATAGCATCTTCTCTCTTCTGGTCATCTGTCTCTCCCTACATTCTTTTGAGACTGGGTCAACCAATGTCCAGAAGCTTGTTGATTCTGATTTCTATCTGAATTTTGTTGTTTAAAAACACCACCAAGAACTTTTCCCGATTCTTCCTCTGACGATTTAATTACAGTGGCACATCTCCCTGACATTTCTGATTTCCTCATTATGGCCAGTACATCCTCAAGTGGTGCATCACTATTTACCCATAAGTGGTCCTGTATAGGTGAGTTGTTATTGTGCATGACCAACTGATCACGAATCATATCATCATGGAGGTCACCAAACTTGCAGTCAGTTGCCAATTTCTTTAAGTCATTAAGCTAATCATCTATTGGCTCCTCCGCATTTTGCTTCCTTTGAAAGAACTTGTGCCTCGTTACACCTATGCACACTTTAGGGGCAAAATATTTATCCATGTCTTTAAGTGCACATTGAAAAACATCTATGTTAGTATCTGAGACTTTTGTCATGCAAGAATCCGTTTTCAAACCCACTGGTCCTAATGAGTGTAGCAATAACCTTTTTTTTTTGCTCAGGCTTCATTTTTCCTGCTACGTCAATAGCACATATATAGTTGACAAAATATTCCTTCCATTCTAGCCACACTATACTAGGCTGAGAACCTATAGCCCAGAGTGGTTGAGGAGGACTGATGGAGAAATGTTGTTGGGTTATATTTTGTTGTGCCATGACTTGTTCATTTCCTGCATTATTCTGGTCTCCTTGCTCCATAATGAATGATCACAGACCACAACTTATAATATACTGATTGTGTTTAGTGCAAAGTACAAAGTGCCAAAAATATAAATTGCCCAATACACTAAATATAAGCAAAAGTATAGTCGTGTCCCGACTATCTCACCTGTTCCTTCTTTTCATTTTTCAAAAACTTTGTCACGAATTAAGGTCCCACGTCGCAAGAGTTAAAGAGAAGCTCCGACACTTCTATGAGCTTCGGTAACTCTTGTTTACTGAACTGAGTCGGCTTCTATTTCAATTCAATATGGCCGCTACGCAAGGTCATGCAGCGTGACCTCGGGTGATGACATCAGCTCGTTCTCACCCCAATGCTTTACTTTCTTGCGTCATGAACTACGCCGGCAATAGTCGCGCATGGAACTTTGAACTTCCCCTGCTGTTTGAAGGACGCCGCCGATGCCGGTTGCCGTTGAAAGGTAATTCTACCTTGCAGTGGTAGAAAAAAAATAATCGTTCGCAGGTACTCACAATTTCAAAAATTAGTATGGCTGCCTATGTCCAAATGTTAAAATGTGCTGTCAAGAAGCATGCGTCCCAGGCAGTCCAAAAGAACGAATTAGAGGAAGTATCACAACTCAACAAAAAAAATCAAAAAATCCTGTGGGTTTGTGTCCTAGATCGTTGTCAATTGTTGGGAAGATGAGGCATGAATCAAGTTCAGTCCAGAATTTATTGCAGGTAAATATATTAGGGAACAAGCGAGCGCCAGGGAAACGGCTTCCAGAACCCTGTACAATGATTCCATGGCTCGCACTACCACGAGCCCTTAAAGGAATAAGACATACTAAAGAAAGAAAATACATACTATTGAGCTACACAACATGGAGTCACAGAGAATGAAAGGAAAAGCACAGGGGAAGAACTAGAAGTGCAAAGAGAAGCACAAAGTTTAGGAGCAGATAGACAATCATAAAGCAGGAGGGTGAGCACTGAAGTACTGTGAGGCTAGCACAGGGTAGACACTGAATGCCAAGTAGGGAAGCAAGGGTCAGAAGGGGAGGTGCAAGATTCAAGGGCAAGGCGATGAAGCAGTGTGATATCAGGGTGACCTCCATCCTTTGTTGTTTGCTTGTGTGCTCATAAGGTTTTAGTATCCAAGGGATGTGTGCATTTGCTGATGAATATGATTGACAATGCAAGCCATTGCTATGACATGCAGAATGTCATGTTACACATGCTCCACTTGGTCCTGCCTCATCTGATGCAGATGTAAGCACTCATGATCAGCACAGATTTTGCCATGGAAAAGTAGATTCACTGCTGCCATTGTAATCATTTTCAGAACCTGTATTCAGCAAGGTGATGAACATGTTACGGATCTCATCTTCTGCATAGTGGAACAAGAGAGAGTGCCTCCCACCTTAATTGAATATGCATGCCAGCCACAACATCTAGTGGACCGAAATATCAATTCAATTCTTTCATTAAGATTTGGATCTTTAATGAGGTCCACAGTAAGATAAAACAGAATATACAAAATATTGGTCACAATTATACCAAAATAATAACATTTCAATTATATATTCAAATCCTTTACCGTCATGAAATACATCGAATTACATGCATACATAATTTGTTATTATAGAATGTCCTTATATGGACAGTACATAAAAGATTACAATTTGTGCAAATAGACCAAACCACCTAGCAGCAAAATGTAAGTGCAAAATTAGTCCAAGGAAAGTAGTGTCAATAGCAGTTGAGGCAAAATCTTATCATAGCATCAATGTTTACAATGCTAGAACTGTTACTATGGGCCATGACAGTAGATGGGCATTCATTTGTTATTTTATTAATAAAACCAATACTTAAAACAACACAATTTTACATAAAAAATCCACTCCACTCTCTCATAGCAGCAAAAATTATGTGTCATAATGTTTTCCATAAAGCTATAAATAGTGGCAGCCATAACATAAGTCTGCAAGTAACAGTAGCAGTCATATAATCTCCTTCCTCTCGACTAGCAATATACTAAACGACTAAAACAGATTCAAAAACACCTTAAAGGAATTAAATATTTTTGTGCATGTTATTTCATTCTTTGAGTTAATGAGAAACTTGCATGCAGCCGCTATAGTCTTAATATTATTCTGTATGAACACTGGCCGAAGCAAACAAAGACAATGTAATAACAGGGCTGAGCAAACAAACAGAACATGGTTAAGGCTCTGAATACCCAAATTACGCAAATTACAGTATTTCCCTGCTCTCGCAGGGGAAGACCAATTTGCTGTTAAATCAGTTAACGGGAGTACATTCATACAAAATAAAATCAACACGTGGTGAATACCATGATCCATGATTATTTAAAGTAGATATTATCACCAATTTTTTCTTCATCCTACAATACGTGAGATCTCTCTGGAAACTAATGATACAACTAGTACTTAAAAAAAATTACATTCTGAAGTGGAAGGTAAGTCACAAGCTCCTTCTGTGGATCAAAATAGTTCAACGCAAGAGTAAAGTAACGGGAGAAGGAGGATTTATCTGCTTTTGCACCAAAAATGTCCAGTTTCAAAAAATACTTTATTGTATTTGATTTGTTATTCTTTAGCTGATAGACCCACCGGATCGCTCTAGCTAATCCTTGACCAAATGAATTTATCAGACATAATTCTAATTGAATAGAATGAGTTGGGACCACTGTGTTAAAATTACATAATTTAGATAGGATTTGGCCTTATATCTTATCAAGAAAGCTATATTTTCTTATTTGAATATATTATATACCATATAGTACTGTTGGAGGGACTTTTACTTTAAAAAACAGATATCATATGCAAATAAGCCTTCAACCCATTACATTATAAAATTCACATAGCTCATTTATGTGTGACGCAGCTTTGGAAGAGCAGTGTTCAAAGTGGGATTTGTCCTTTGTGTTGGAAATTATTAACTTCCCTAAGTAGAGATAAGAATCTACAATCTCAAGTTTCTCTATGCCAATTCTCCAAACACTTTTGTTATTCTTTCTGCATATTCTATTTTTTTAAAACAGGAGTTTACTCTTGGAAGCATTTATCTTCGGAAATTGTACCACTGTATATTTCTGAACTGTCATTAGTTTCTTATTCAACCCACTGGGAGTGAAATCGATAATTACAATATCGTCTGAATATTTCACACAAGAGAAAGGACGACCACCTATCTTCGGTGCATCATCCACCTGAGGAGCAAAGCATTTGGGTAAGTCTGCTTACCGGGGCTAACAAGGAGCCTTGCTTCAAGCCATTTTTTGGGGATATTCGGCAGATAGAACTTGATCTCCTCCTAAAAGAACCTGGCACCACGTACGAGAATGTAGAGCGATTATAAGAGATACAAGGGGGACAGGTACACCAAAATTTTGTATTATTCTCCAAAGTGTTGGACAATCTATCTTATCAAAGGCCATTGAAAAATCTATAAATGCCACATATGCATTTGAACCTTCGAATTACAGTGCACTTCTCCTCAATCAGTTTCAACACACAGATATCTTCAGAGTGCAATTTTTTTTCTACATCATGCCTATTCAATAGGAAGAATTTTCTCCTCCACCACCCAATCAGTAAGATGATCTAAAATACAGCGAGCAAATACTTTCCCTACCGTATCTAGTAAAGCTATTTAACAGTAGTTACCCAGATGGTGTCCAGACCCCTTTCTTTTTAAAAAGTGGAATTAAGATAACACCAGACCAGGAGGGGGGAGTCTTCCCCTACTGATAGCAGTAAATAAAACTGAGAGTTAGATATGTGGCCCACAACATTAGTTGTTTTTACATTTTTGACATGGGGATTTCGTAAGAACCCATTGCTCCGAATGCTCTCATTCTCTTAATGAGTCCTACAATCTCACAACTCAAAGGAGCAAAGCTAGGATCTGGCAAGCTGGGTGTTACTGTTAAGGATGAAGAAGACCAGACTGAATTAGTTTTGGCTGAATATAGATCTATAAGATACGCTTTCCAGTCCTTTTCTTTTATAGGAATTGGAAGGGATTTTACCCTAGATACAGTACCACCCGCGATTATTTCCCAATACCTTTTAGCGTCATTCCTTGAGGCCGACTCTTTTAGCTGGATCCAGTTGTAATCTTCCTTCTTTTGCCTTAGGAGGCGTTTTTTCCTTGGTCTTTTCTCTTCAGTAAATTAATACATTTACTTTGATCAAGAGAGAAATTCTGGAATTGAGCCCTCACTAGTTTATTGATTTCTCGATTTAAAAGTAATACCGGGTTTGGATGTGGTCTCCGCCATGGTGGTAAATGATTAGCTTTACATGCAGAAACCAGTGCATTTATACAGCGATCATGAGATATCAATGGGTCTGGCGGAGAAGGCTGCTCAACTCCTAATATTGTTTGGTGCTGATCTCCTGATACTATTTCTAATGTGTCTTTTCATTTGAAATATGCCTCGGTATTCCAGTATATTCTGAAATATCCTGCTCCAATAATATCATGGCTTAAATATTGAGAACCAAAATATTGTGACGGTAAGTATTGGTTTTTTAAAACATTGGTAAGAATAGATTTACTAGTCTTAACTCCACATTCAAACTTCAAGACATATAAACACACACATACATGCTTGCACGCAAGCACTCACATAAATATACTATAAAAGACTGGGGGTTTGTTTATAGACATCAGCTGGTGGGGCTAGTGCACGTCAGCAGGGACAAACAGGGCATAAAAAACCTCTGTTATTCCCCATGTTTTTGTCAAACAGTGATCTTATACAGGGCCCGCTTTAGCACTCATGGCACCCAGGGCGACAATGACATCCTTCTTTACTGCTTCCCTCACTACCACCGTCTAACGGTGCCCCTCATCTATCCATTACCCTTTTCTCACGTCTATTTAAGTTCATTTATAGTGCAAACATATAGTGTGAGAGCATATTATGTCACACACATTATGCAGCAATAATGTAAATGTGGGTGTACTGTAATAATGAATCATACACTTGTGTAAATCAATGTATAGGGAATGTTACTTGGGACAATGAGGACTACAAGGTGTAGGAGTCACAGCTCGTCCATACTGGTAGGCAAATGTTAAGTGCTTGGTCCGGAGAAACACTAATTCAGGTTTAAAGCATAACAGTGGCTGGGATTGACTTTACTAATATGAATTTATTTCTACTCAATGAAACCCATTTTGCAACGAAAGACTGAGGAAAAACATATGGTTCTAAACCTATGTTTTGCAGTTTGCATGCAAAAGGATCTTTATGACAAAAGCAAAACCCTATTGAGTTACCAACATAAAATATAATTCAGTAATCTGCATGTTTCAATTGCTTTGCAGCAGACACATTAACCCTCTGTGGAATTTCATAATGAATCAAAATTGTAACTCAGATCTCTCAAGCAGGTACATTAATTACCAGAGTTATTGTGACATTTTTATTGCTGCCTGAACATTGCTGGGCACACAAGGAACACTCCAGCCATTGCTTTTTATCCTGTAAATATTTCAAGGGGCTGCGGAACTCAACCTAGCTGCCCCATGCAGTGGCACCGGTCGCAACCCCCCTTAAACTGGCTCTGATCTTATAACTACTTTTGACCCCCTCACTGAATTTGTTTTTGTTTGAATCTCTTTATTGGTTTTTAAAGATATAGGACGAAATAGAAGTACAAGGTATGGGTTAGCATTATTGCACAGTAATGTTCACACATAATTCAATAGAAAGGCATTTAATAGTACCACATGTTAGACAAGGTGAGGTCTGCGATAGGGTAGTGTATGGTAAAATAGGCTAGTGTTACATCAATTACCTTGCCCGCTTGATCCAGGTCACAGGGCAGCAGTGTCGATAGAAGGGTCCACAGTGTAATTAACAGAAAATGTTATTTATAAGTTGACGCTTACAGTGGCGGCTCGCAGAGGGAGTACTGTGGGGCGGTGAGGACAGGTGGGGGCAGTGGAGTCCGACATACGATGGACAGGAATAAGGTAAGTAATTAAATAAATAAAACAATTCACCTTGCGCACGCTGCTTCGCCAACTCGGCAATGCAGCTTGCGCAAGGTATATTGTTTTATTTATTTAATTACTTACCTTTTTCCTGTCCATTGTATATCGGATGCCACTACGACCCCCCCACCCTGCCCCTCCCTCGCCTCACCGCCACGCAGCACTTCCTCGGCGAGCCGCCACTGGGTGCTTAGAATGAGATGTGGCAATGTAGGGTATAGGTAATGGCTGGTTATCGTAGGGAGGTGTGGTGATGGGGAAGGAAAGTCTGTACTGGGTTTCTAAATCTGCCCAACCCAGGTCACCCCCTCCCGTCCCTAGCTCCCTCTTTACCAGTGGTTATATTGTAGTGTCCTGTATTCTGACTCTCAAGTGACCTCCTGGGCCCAAGGTACTCATAGGTTAACTGCTCCCTCAGTGTAAAAAAAAATAAAATGAAAACCAAAAAAACATTCTTTCCGTGGAACTCTAGCAAACTCAGGGCCATATGTATCAAAAACGAGTTTTGCGATTCTCAATTTGCAATTTTTAGCGAATCACAATTCGAGAATCGCAATATGCAATGTATATAGGATTTGCTAAAAATGTTGCAAATCCTACATATTCCTTATTTGCGAATCGCAAATTGAGATTAAGCAATACCTTCCCATTCATTCCTATGGGCTGGGAGGCCCATGGGAATGAATAGGAAGACATTCTCATTTATTATTTTTTTTTAAAGAAAATCGCAAATTACCACCAACTTGAAGTTGGTGGTAATTTGCAATTTCTTAAGACCAAATAGCAAATTCTGGTGTTTCCAGAATTGTATTTAAGTAATCGCAATTTGCAATTCCTTAATTGCATTCGCAAAATAGAGAATCGCAAATTTTGCAATTCTCTATTTTGCTCTGGCCTTTTGGAATGATACATCCCAAAGGCTTTTTCTAATTCGCAAACGGGTAAATTCTGAGAATCTGCCTGTTTGCAAACGGGAAAAAGGCTTGATACATATGGCCCTCAGTGAAGATAGGAAAGTAATAGAGGGACGGAAGAAAGATGAAGATGGTGTCAATTGCTGTCTAGTGAAACATTTTAAATCTGCAGGTGTAAGAGGAAAACATATAACAAGCAGAGCTTTGTTGCTCTGGAGCAGAAAATAAATGCTCTAGCGGTGAACCTGAATATCTTCAGAGAGGAACAGAACAATACCACAGAAAGAGTGACAAATGTTGAAATTAACTTATCAGAATTGCAACCGTCTCTCAAAGAACTTCCCACACAAATGAATGACCACAGGCTTCAACCAAACTCCTTGAGTGCAGATGTGGGGGCCTGTTCTGGTGCAGTAACCTAATAATAGTAGGAGTGCCTGAGGGGACCAATGGTTCAGACACTTCGGTATTCTTAAAAAAAAGACTTAAAGTAAAGGTTGCTACAGTAGGTTAATCAAAGTTCTCAAACCCTCACAAGAACAACTAGCTGCAATGAAGCATGAGGGTCTATTAGCAACAACCAAATTGAGAACTGAAAAAGCATGGATGTAAGCAACTACACAAGGCAAACATTTGACACCAGTGCTCGGAGAGTGCAGAAGATGGAAATTATGGCAATCATGCATCTATTCTTACACCGATGGATTCAGAGGACATTGTAGACTCACCAGACCTGGTTTCCGCCTGTGAATCCATCCTAAGCTCATAGAGTTGTGATGACTAAATGCCCCGTGTGCGGTTGCTAAATAGGTGATGTTAAAGTGTTGGGGAAACTTATGTTTTGATGATTGATCTGCTTTGGTGTAACATGGCAATTATTGGTTTAGTGGTACAATTGAGCTAGTTGATTGTTATCATTGATGTAAACCTGGATGGGGAGTCCCTTTCGTAAAGGCGTGCGCCCCCTCATCAGACATCCACTCATTAGATTGACTCGGAGATATGTCTAATTTTCTAGTTACTTTAAGTTGTTTGAAATGAGCATAGGCATTGGGATACTGTGCCCCGGGAGGTGTGGCTAGTGGAGGAAAGTTTGTGGGCAATTGCACAATGGATGTTACTTCACAATAATGGTGTCCAGGCTGAGATTAGATTACGTGGAAGAAGGTGGTGTAAAGTAGAAATGGGCAAAGTATAACATAGTAGGAGAGCACTAGTGTGGTCGGCGCTCTGATATTGCAACTGGGAATGTGAGAGGGTTGGGCAACCTGGAAAAAAAGGTAAAAAAATGGACACCTATATCAAAAGGTGCTCAATAAGCATTGTGCTGTTTAAAGAAATGCAGTTGACAAAGGAAGAATGGGATATGCTGAAGAAGCGATGGAGGGGTCAATAATACCACACAATGTAATACTGATATCCCCGGGGAACATTTACCTTGGTATCCCCCCGAACAACTTATGTAGTGGAGAATTGCATTAATGATCAGGATGTTTTACAACACTAAAGGGTAAACTCTAAGGGGTGCCTTTGAGTTGGTAAACATGTATTCTCCCAATACCGCTCAAGTCGCTTTCTTGGACAAAGTAGTGGCTATGATGCTGGGTAGACGAAAAAATCCAACATCCTGGGGTGGAGAATTTAGCTGTGTGGTGGATGTACACCAAAACAAGTTGCACCCGCTGCTGCATGGAGCAGCTATTCAGTCCTCATACAAATAAAGCAAAAAAAGTCTTGGTTGCAGAATTCGGGTCTCATTGATACCAGGTGACAGATGCACCAGAGACCAGGGACTGTTCCTATTTGTGCCATGTATTCATATTACATATCGAATAGATCTTATATCCACTAACTTCACAGTGTGGGATTCTATAATGAGTACAGAATAGTTATGTAAATGGAAAGGTAAAAACTATATTGTTCAGTTAATGAAAACTTACAATTTAACACAATATAATCACCAAATGGAACATCATTGATAAATACCATCATAAAGACCATCTTCAGTCAATTAAAATCCTCAAGGTTCACTTCAGTGGCCTCAAAATACGCCATGTTTAACGTAAATCCAATATTCTGTAATAATGATCTACAGGTACAAACCACCTACCATAAATATAATCCAAATACCTTTTCCCAAGCCGAGGCTATTGAAAAGAGCTCCGTTCTACAATTTTTACAAATCATGGCCATTTTACAGTAACTTAGCTTAGTGCAATTACATCTAAAATGCATCTGCTGGCAATTTTATAACACTGAATGAGTTTGGACAAAATAGTCTAAAAAAGTGCGACATGCCTTTAATAAAATACCCTTTTGATATTAAAACTAACTGCACAATCACAGTACAAACAATCTAATTTGGCATGTTCAATCATACATGTCTATAAAATTCATTGTTCAGAATAACACGAGTAATACTCATACAATTTAAGACCTAATCTAATCTTTTTTCCCTGTTTTCTCTTTCTTTACCAATGTGAATGGCCTGCTATACACTACATGTGCCACTGCCAATAGCCATTACAACTCACATTTTGCTAGTTTCGCCTAGGAAATAGACATGAATCTCATAAATGTTTCACAAAATATCAAGTCCCCCCCTTGGAGACAGGTTATAACTGCTTGTTGACATGTTCGTACAGTATTTCTAATAGAACACTGTCTCAACAGTCTTTTATGCTCTTCCATTAGGGCTGGGCAGCAGCAGACAATATGGGAAATGTCTTCCTTGGAATAATTGCAAAGACGACATGATGTCTCTTCAGACAATCTCCTACAAGAGGGTGAATTAAAACGAATTTGCAAATCAGAAGCGCATCAGCTTTAGTTTTGATATTAATCCATTCAACCCTCCTAAATATGACTGGAATTTTCTTTGGACAGCACATCTATATCCATTAAGGATTACATATTTTTTCCTGTTCCTTTTATAACTCTGTTAAATGCAGCTTGAGAAATGAATAAAGCCCAAACCTCCTGTGACTTAAAGGTGCATTGCGTAATGTTAAAATTTTCATGTGCTACGGTATTTCTAGGGTCACTTATTGCTTCCCACCCAATTATGCTAAGCGTAGATCTTGGATGATATTTTAACTTATAACAAATACGCTCCAAGACTGCTTATGCACTGCCTCCTAAGGCCAAACTCTGAACGAATTTGGGGGCATATTACCAACAACTAGCGATAATTATCGCTATGTTGATTTAGCGGCGATATTTTTATCGCCGAGCTGCGACGATTTTTATCGCTCAGGAGCCTTGATATTATCAAGGTTTATCTCCTAAGCGATAAAAATTGGCCGAAATGCATGAATATCGCTGAAAAGTCAGCGATATTCATGCATTACCGAGCTAATGCTCTTAGCCATGTTATCCACCTACCATTGGATAACATGGCTAAGAACTGCTCATGGGCAGGTGTTAGCTTTTGGAGATATTCGTGCTTAGCGCAAATATCTCCAAAAGTTGGTAATAGGAGATAGCGATGTTAGCGACTGTTTCCAGTCGCTAACATCTTGGCACGCCCATTTTGCATGTCATTAGTGATAAATATCACTGACATGCAAAGCGGGGCCCAAGATGGTCGCTATCTCCTACTAGCTGTCGCTAACTGGTGTTAGCGACAGCTAGGTAATAGGGAGATGATTTTATCTCCGCTTTCTTGGCTTTTAAAGCCAAAAAAACGGAGATAAACCCCCTTGATAATATGCCCCTTGGACTGGAGAAGTCGGCTGAGGTAAATTAAACAGGTGAAGATAAGTTCCTACCAAAGCTTCTCAATAATTTTGTCTGGTTTTCCTCTCAATATCTCAATACCATACTTCAGAGAATGGGCATGTTTAGCAGCCATTACTTGCAAAAGTGGCTGGAGAGACAGGCCTTTTGTAAGGAGGAAAACGCAACAACTAATGAGTTAGCTCTTCTTAAAATTGCAGGACTCTGGTTCTTAAATGAGCCTCTGGAGTCAAAAATTGCCCCCAAGTATTTATTCTCGGATACAGATTCCAGAGCCATCCCTTCTATATAAAATGTTGGTGGTTAAGATATTCCCCTTAGGAAAAGCATGGTTTTCATTTTATTAAGATTGACTTTTAACCCATGATCTGCAACATACTAACCGGTTGAATTAACTTAACGCTGAAGCCTAACCTTTGTATAGCTAAACAGCATAACATCATCAGCATACAACATATGTGAAACATTAAAACCAGCCACCATTGCTGAGTGTGAATTAACATTATTTAAAGCAGGAGCAGTTTTGGCAAGATATAAGTTAAATAAAAGCGGAGTCAGTACACAGCCTTGTTTTAGACCATTTCTTGTTGGAATTTCTTTGGAGACAGTTGTACCATTGCCCAATCTGACTCTTGTCCAAGTGTCTGTGTACAGCAGTTGGATCACTCTTAAGCGTAAAGGTGAAATTCCCTAGTTTAACAACTTTAACCATAAGATGTTTCTCTACATTGTACCAGTGTGTTAATTCAGTTAGCAGACATTTTGCTAAATATTATGCCTCCTCATCCATTAGAGCAATAAACCTATAACTGGAAGGTAAGGAGGTTTAACCAGCTTTATAAATTGGGGCCAATATTGACCCCCATCAGCTGTCTGGAATTTCGTGGTTGTGGAGAATATAAACAAATAAGGTGACCAGCTTATTTGCCCAGATTTGCGGATTCTGCCTGTAAAGCGACTGTGAAAGTCCGTTAGGGACCGGGGCCACAACTCATTGGCTCTTGGAGATAATTTTTTCCACTTCTCTCAACAAGATCGCTTTAAGTAAGGCTTTCCCCTTCAACTTTGTAGTAACAGATATTGGGGACCCTTTGTTGTGTCCATGCCCCCAAACATTTCCTCTAAAAAAATAGACCAGGAGGCATCTGAGATAGTCGAGGTGGAAGGAAACATCTTCAGACTAACTGGCTGATTCACCAACCTCCAAAATTCTCTGGTGTCATTTCACTTGGAGGCAAAAAGGATTTTACACCAATATCGGTCTACTTCAGATTTCGCTGAGGCCCATGCAGCTCTTTTTATATAATGATCTTAATTTAGAAAGGATCTCACTCCATATGCTCAAATTTGAATTATTTTTCAGCCACCTAAAAAGCATCATTTAGCTTTTTTCTTGCTATTATGAATTGGGCAGATGTTCTTCTGGGCCGGGATCATACTGATGCTGTAGTAGTTCCCACCTTATGGTACCAACTTGATTCTCTAGTGGAAGCTTAGGAAATTGAACCCACTGTATCAGAGGGTTTGTGGTTGTTTCACATAATTTCTCCTATTGCAGTCTGGCTTGATGTTCTACTTTGTCAATAGAATCTACAGACCACCACAACTTCCTTATAGTTGGTTGTTGAGAAGTAACCAATATCCAGTAGGGCTTGTTCATGCAAGGAGACTTTTAAATGTAATTGATGTATTTGCGTAAAACATTGTCAGACCACACCCCCTTAGGCTATTAGTGCAATCAGGAGTCTATATATCAGCCATACCTAGATGGCATCTCCAACCGGTGGCATTGCAAGATTCCCCCTGTAGAGAAACACTCAGGGCAGCAATAGAACAGTCGTTGTTACAGAATGAAAGCACAATTGACAACACCCTCATGATTTGGCAGGTGTTTAAGTTTACTCTGAGGTGAGTATGCATAGTACTGACATAAGTAGTCAAAACCATTTCGGAAACAAACTGGAAGACAATATTAGGCAATTTGAGCTAGAGGCAGTCTCCTCCCTGGATAGCTGCACACAATCGACACAAGCAAGAAAAGACTATACGAAATGATTGGATAGGGTTAGCTGGCATGGTTACAGAGTGTATATCATCAAGAAACACAATCAGGGCAATAGAACTGGATGATTGTTAACCTGGCCAGAACTTAGTGATGCTACACATAACCAGAAAACACTGTTGGCAAAGGAGGCGGAGTTATTCCAAACATGCAAACAGACACAAGTGCAGCGTTATGGAACTCTAAAGATGTTTATATGCAGAGACAGAGAGGCCACAGTTGTGCAGATTATCGATTATATATGTGATGACTTACCAACCCACTTAGATGAGGATCTGATGGCTCAACCAGATAATGGCAATCAAGGAATTGTCCAGAGGCAAAACAGCTGGAAGTGTTGAGTTACCTGTGCACTTTTACTCCTTGTGCAAAAGTATGGTGGAGCCTCAGCTACTGTAGTTATATCTGGCAGTCAGAAAGGGTAGAACGTTACCATGATACATGAAAGAAGACCCAATTGTTATGCTCCCAAAACCGAATAGAGCCACATAGGACATGGGTTCATACAGGGCACTATATATGTTAAAAATAACTACAAAATTATGGCCAAGGTGTTCGGGATGTGAATATCTGGAGTATTCCCAGATCTGATCCATCTGGATCAATTGAAGTTTATGGCTGACAGAAACACCTCACGGACCATCCGAAGACTATTCCACTGATTAAACCACCGGTTCTTGAACAAGCCCCAACCAGTTGGCGTCTCAGTAGACACGGAGAAAGCTTTCCACATTGTTGCAGTGCTTAATTTGTAAAACATAAGTGCCAGGGCCCTCGTCAGGAGTCTACTGCAGCTCGCACTACCTATTGCCCCTGCCAATTGTACCAGTGACAGTATCAACACAACTTCTAACAATTACACTCCTACTGGTGTGACAATTCAGACTCTTCCAGGCCCCAAAGCTTTCGGATTAGCTTGGACACAAGGCATTAGTCATTCGTAATGTATTTTGAATTAATAAACAACTGTTATTGTGCTAATCTCAAAATTAGACAAACAATGTCACCATTAGGCAGACGGCCATAAGTGCCAGTTAAGTGCTGTCACCCAGCACAGAAACCACCGCCACAAATTAAGCACTACACTGTTGGTTGGAGATACATGTTCCATGTGCTGGAGGGAATGGGTTTTAGTGGTGAAAACTTATCCTGTAGAAGGCTGCTTTACAATGCACCAATGGTTTGAGTTCACAACAGAAAAATATTTTCAGAGGCTGGGAGGTGTAGAGAAAGCAGAGGAACAATGCACGGTGCCCACCATCATCCCAATTTTTTGTGCTAGTCGTTGAGCCGTTGGCAGCTGCTATTAGAAGTAAAGAAATAGCAAAAGGTGTCTCACTTTTTGCCACACTCACATCAACTTGCTATTTGCTGTCAATGACTTGCGATATCTGAAGAACCAAAGGGAGGATTTGGACCCCCCTCCGTGGATAGTTAGTCTGTTTCAGCACAATGTTGGGTCTAAAACTTAACAGATAGAAGTCCTGTTTTTCCCACTCCTTGGTGATGAACATTTGGAACACCTATCTGTAATTTATTAACCATGGTCCTAAAGAACCTTTAAATATCTAGGAATCCAAGGGCCTCATTTATGAAAAGTGACTCATCGCTGCGAGAAAACAGTGATGCGTCACTTTTCATTGCGCCCTCCTTGCGACTCCAATGATGCGTCATATTTACAATACGACGCATTATTGCGCAAGGACTTACAGATACGTCAGTATTTCTGACGTATCTGTAAGCGCAAATGTGACGCATTGCTGGAGTGTGTCACAAAAGTGACGCAACTCCAGCAATGCGTCCTTTCACCTGGGGAAAGCCCCATGTGAAAGGGCTTGCGTCAGTCTTACGCCTGCTGTGAGGCAGGCGCAAGATTTTGACGCAACAGCATCCTAAAAGTGACGCAGTGAAATGTCATAGATTTTACTGCGTCACTATTACGAGGCTTTTTGCGGGGGAACGCCCCCTCTGCATACATTATACCTGACGCAGGTATAATGTAGCGCAGGGGTTTACAAAGTGACGCATCTGCTTAGATGCGTCACTTTGTAAATATTGCGCAACAGGAGGCATGTTTTACGCCGCTGATGCGTCACAAAAAGTGACGCATCTGAAGCGCAAAACTGACGCAAGGCCTCATAAATGAGGCCCCAAGTATTTAATGAAGACACAAACACTCTAGAGGGGAATTCGGGAAAGTCTATTAGTGAAGCCAAAGCCTCTGTAAAATTAACCAGACTTGACACACTGTAGGAAAGATGGGATATAGATTTGTCCAGATAACTGACCAATAAGAAATGGGTACTGATCCTTGAATTCCTTCTGAACGCCATTAAAAATATGTGGTATGAATTAATCAAATATAGGATACTACACAGGACTTATCTCATTCCTCAGAGACTAACCAGAATTTATCCTGAAGCCACTGACACGGCGGAGCCCGGGCAGAGGGCGGGCCATCTGTGGCCATCAGGGGCCAGAAGAGGCCGGGAAGGGCCACCCCCTTTGTCTAAACTAATGGGTAAGCGCAAGCATTTGGGGACTGAGGGACAAGGGGCTAAAGATGCTAAGGTACCCCGCAAAGCAGACACTATAATTTCATATCTTACATCAGCGGTTGGCGCCATTAACCAGAAAATAGCCAACGCTGAAAAGGAATTGGAACTGGGAAAGCCCACTGACTCATCTAACACTGACCCCTCACATCCCATTGAGGCAACCCCTGAATGTTCTGTGGTTGAGGCATCACCTGCCAGTGAATCAGAGACTAATGACTCTTCGGAACAGTGCATAGAGAGCCAGGGCTTGGGCCAAAATGTGTCACTAAACAAGGCTAAACAGACGTCTAAGAAAAGTGGGGGGAAAGGTATTCCTGCCTCCCTTCACCAGGACCTTGTTCGTGACATTTGTTTACTCATGGGGGATAAACTGGAAGAACTGATTAATGCCCGACTAGAACCAATACTGGAAGAAATTGGTAAATACATTGTTGACTGCCTGAACACCTGTTTGGTCGGGCTTCTAAAGAGGTGCGAGAAAATTGACTTATTTATTAATGATTTTCGCGCCAGAGAACAACTGTCTGCAAACGATAAGACTAATGAGTCTCATAATTTGGAGCCCATGGAATGCACAGCGATAAAATCCAGCTCTGTGAACGCAGCCCCGCCACCCACACATGCCCCATCAACCCAACCATTAATCTTACCTCACAAAGTGGTCAGGTCTGGTATTAGTAAGTCATTGCCACAATATAACCAAATCGACTGTTAGAAGAAATTATGCCCTCATTACTATCCCAGGCCCAGAACCCTACCTGGTCTTTGTTAATAAACCATTCCACCGTTTTCTTTTAATTAGATTTCGTTTAAATTTGATACACTTGTTGTTAGGCACCTATACTAGGTGGGATACACCTGATAATGCAAGTCCTTGTGACTGTGATCACTTTTCATCTCATGACACTTTACTTCATTATGTTCTGCGATCATTACGCACAAATCAGGAGAAAATATCTTTTACCAATTCTTCGAGAGGCTGGCTTTTTACAGGTCAGGCCAGCACTCTTATTTTTGCAACATTTGCACAATGCACGAATAACTTTTCATGTCGCAAACTTTCTAGTAGCAGGAGTCCGTATAAACAAAAGGCGTAACAAAGGAAGACAAGGACAAATCTTAAACGAAATATTTTAACATATTTTAACAAATTGAGATGTTTTAAAATTTTCTACGTGAATCGACTTTTTTTTCAGGCTAATGTAGTACGATGTATAACTTGTGTATATATATTTTTTAAGAACTAATGAAATCTGTTGGTCTGATGTATGATATATATTACGTAGTTATTTTTACTGTTGTACCTTATTGTCTATTTAATGATCTGTATCCTGTGTCTTTTTGTGATTTTTTAAAATCGAATAAAAGTGATTGACTGACTGACTGACACTGACAGATGCCCAAGATGTTACCAAACAACAGCAGACACATTGCACATATTATGGGGCTCTCCTGCTCTACTTGAAAACAAGGATCTGGGCGTGCACAACACTAACCAGTCCTGGAGGGCGGCGAGTTCCTTTCAAATCAGAGAAAGGAAAATGGAGGGATAAGTCCTCCCAAGTTTAACACTATTATTACCTATAGTGTATCCCTCCTGATCTCACAAAACTCAATGTGTTGAGAAGAGATTCCTGCCACACCTGAATATCACCTGCTAGGTGTGGGAAAGAAATAATTCCTTTTCTATATATATAACCCTCACACACTCTATGAGTGTCATGCTTCATCATTATGTTCACCCTGACTCCTAGAGATTCCCTCTGAATGCCTTTAAAAATGTGAGGTTTAAATTAATCTAATATAAGGTATTACACAGAGCTTATCTCATCCCTCATAGACTACACAGAATTTATACTGAGTCCACAGACTGATGCCCGAGATGTTGCCAGACAACAGCAGACATATTGCACATGTTATGGGGCTTTCTTGGTCCAAGCGGCTACTGGAAAGAGTTCATTGATGTATTGTCAGCGCTCACAGAAACCGGACTCCTGATACCTGAGAATTGCTCTATAGGACTTCGACCCAGACCTAAAAAAACCAGATAGCTTCATACCAGATTTTTTGTCCTCGCTCTAGTAGCCAAACTGCAAATTACTATGGCATGGAAGTCCCCACTTGCATCTTCACCTAAGCTGTGGTCAAGAGAGTTACATAAATGGCCTTCTGCAGAAAGTGATGCATTGTTGACTAAGCATTAACAGGCCTAGCAGTGGACTGAGTGAATGGTGTGGGATGAGTACCTGCTTGCTGTGAAAGCTAAAAATGATGATTCATCATCGAAAGCAAAAGTATGCTTGGGGAATTCCATAATACTTCCTTTGACAATATGTATGCAGTGATCCAAACACGAAAGAGACTGAAGGGTGTTATACACCTTTAAGTTCAAGTAGAGAGAGGGGAGGTGTAAGAAGACAAGAAGACGTGGCTGAGTCTACAATGCCTTCATTTTCTGAAAATGCACCTCTCCCGTCTTAAAGTCAACACCTTCGCATTTGCTCAGCCATCATGTCCATACTTCCAAGGAGAACTGCCTGGTCCAGAATGATGGACTGTTCCCATGAGGCACAGGGTCAAGACTGATTTGCATATGGCCATGTCTGAACTGGAGTGGCTTGGTGAGCAAAATAACGATGGATTAAACCCAGATCTGTGACTGGGGGTGAATGTTTTGCCATTGTGCAACATTCCGTCCATCTTCTTGTGTGTTTTGCTGTTCACCCTATGTGGGAAGGGTATGCCCAGATGTAGGTCCCTTGCTCACTAAGCCACGGGAGTCAAGCTATCCTGGCTGAAGACGGCGAATAGCCAGAAACCGGTCCTAGGATGCTTGATTCCGGTCCAGGAAAGACATGGCTTGGCAGTTCGGGGTGGACTGTTCCCATGAGGCACAGGGTCAAGACTGATTTGCATATGGCCATGTCTGAACTGGAGTGGCTTGGTGAGCAAAATAACGATGGATTAAACCCAGATCTGTGACTGGGGGTGAATGTTTTGCCATTTCGCAACATTCCGTCCATCATCTTGTGTGTTTTGCTATAATATTTATACCCAGCAGCAACTTCAGTGAAATGGTAATCAATCCATCTTATATAATGCTGGCACAAATGAGTGGATTCAGTTAGAAGAAAGCCCCAAGAATAACCTCACTGGATCAGATGGGAAATTAGCCACAATAGAAAAGGACAGGACTCAGTAGAACGGTACAAATGAAGGAGGGATGGAATCAAGCGGGTCTCCTTAAAGAGGAAAGGGAGTAAGGCAGAAACTGAAACAAGTTCATTGAAAATGTAAATTACCAAGGAATCAAGGCAGGAAAGCAGGGGCAGTTCTGGGTAACAGAAGCACTCTACAAAGTTGTATCAACGTGAAGACATTTTATGAGAGTGCCCGTCTGTTGCTGTACATCTTCATATGTCTTTTCGTGACTGCTAATTGGCTTCTTCAGGTGTACTGTATGGGTGTCTGTGAGAGGGTGTGTGGCCCCAAGGAAGTGTTTTGCTTTATAAAAACAGATCTTGCTTGACAGTGGGTTCCTGCTCCCTAATGATTTTCGGGTAGCGCCTTTTGCATTGACTGATATTATGGACAATGTAGACCCGGATTTCCATTTTTGCATAAACTACACTATTTGGTACTTGTTTTGCTGTAGTTTATTTTGCGCTACAGCCAATAAAGATAAGGAAAATATTACAGGTTTTAATCAGACCACAAATTCGTACATATGTGGCTTCGCATTACCATTAGTATAATTTTTTTGCATTATTTTTATTCTTGTTTTACCTGTTTGCGTTTTGTCTATTTGTAATGTTATTTTAACTATGTCTTGTTTTTAGCGTTTTGAATTGAATTATTTGTTAAGATATCGTTTATGGTTTCTTGGTAAGTCAAATAAAGATTTTACTGATTGATTGAATGAACAGGCAGGCGTTTCCCTTTCATGGAGAGATCTCTAAAGTCCACTCCTGTTTAAAATGTTCTGCTTATTTGCCTTAGCTGGGGTCTTACAGTTGCCTCTGTGTATGTTATGAGTGAAAGGTATAAGTGAGAGATGTCAGTGCCGCAGGGTGAGTGTGAAGCATGTGTGCTTGCATGGCTCGGGTGAACAGAGACTCTATTTTGGCTTCCCTGTGTTTATTGCAGCAGAATATGGCGGATCGTTGTGCATGGCTGCCCAGGTCTAAGCTGACTTGGACGTGCACACCTTTGTATTCCTTCCCGTCCCCAGTGTCCTATGGGATTCAGATTCTTCTATTTGTAGTTTTACCTGCAGTTCAAGTGCCAGAGCACTCTCAGCTCCATTCCTCACCCTGTCTGCTCTTCCCCACACAGGACTGAGCCTCCTGTTTGGGCCCAAATGCAAATCCACACCTACAATTGTTGGAATCACCCCAGGGAGGTCTCCTGTTGCCCATGAACTTAACATATGGCCATTCAAGCTGTGAGTGGAAGGGCTCTCTAAAATGTGTGCACTACGTGATTGGTCAACTCGGTGGATAGGATTAGGTTTCCCCAGCAGGCCATCATTCCAGGACCACTCTCTGACCAAGGAAGGAACTGAACCAATGTTAAAAGGAGTTGCTGTGTTCCAGGGGAGGTGTTTGCTATTTGCTGGCTTCCTATATGACTGGGGAAGGTTTTGTTCTGGAAGTGATGGTGGGCTGCCTGAGGAAAGGGGCAATGCCCTGCCTACTGGAACAAGGAGTTGCTGGTCTGAACCTTCCAAATTCGAGGCTGACAGAGAGTGGGTCATTAGCCAAGCTGCCGCTGGATCTTTTTGGTAACGTGCACAAAACATTTCCAACCTAAGTAGACGCTGCCTGGGGCCCAGCAGGATGAATGTTGCCTCTAGCATCGTTTGGTGAGCCCGACTTGTCCCTTGCAGTGCGCCCTTAGTTGCCTCCATGAGAACATGAAGATCACCTCAGTCTCATCTCCTGCCCTGAGGATTGTCCGAGAGGCAGCTAGCTGGGGCTTTAGGGATCTCAGTGCCGCAAACGGCATAGACTTCAAGTGCATGGTTGCAGAGATATTCGGGTTGATGCCCTCATTTGAGTTGTTTCCTTCAGGATGCATCACCTGTTGTGTAACATCACCCCAGGCGCGAAAAAATCCAGCCACAATCGGCAGCTGCTGAGAAATTCTCCTGGTGTACCTGCACCGAGACCACCATTAGTCCCCAAATATAATGGACTCTCGTGAGTGTACTGCCTGAGGCACTTGACAAAAACAATACTTCCACTAACGACTCTTTTTTGTTTGAAGCATTGTTGTCATGCCAAGGTGCTCTCTTCTGGCTACTTTGGGCGCGTTGAGCGGTCTCTGCTTGCAGCCGCACAGTGCTCATTGGCACCTGAAGGAACTGAGCACCCACATACTGATTTCACTGTTGGGTGTGGAGTTCCGAATTCCGGGTTCAAGTAGCTGGTTATTGTGACACCATAATAAAAGCAGTACATTTTAGAGAAGATAAACAAGAATATAATACTATACCAACCCAGAACTCTGTCTAGGAAGGGTATAGATAAATCTCCTTCTGGGTGATTGTCTTGTTTCTATGTGCGGTATTTGGTCTTCTTTTCAATAAGGGGTCAGATGTACGACCATACCAATTTGCGAGTCGCAAATTGCGTTGAATTGCAACTTGCAATTTGCAAATAGGAATTTACAACAGTGTCTCAGACACTGTGTGCGAATCCTAATGGGGTCGCAAATTGCCTACCTCATTAATAGTCATGAGGCAGGTGCAATTTGTGACCCCATTAGGAATGACTAGCACTCCCTGAGATGGTGGCCTGCTGGGGTCAGCCGGCCACCATGTCTGTGACTGCTTTTTAAATAAAGCATTTTTTTTTTAAATACAGTCCATTTTCCTTGAAGAAAAACAGGATGCCTTTGAAAAAGAAAAATTAAATGTTACTGTTTCATTTTTTAAGAGTCCGCGGGACCACTGCAGGCTCTTAAAAATTATTTTTTGTGCCACTCACAATGTGGAAGGGGTCCCCTGGTGACCCCTTCCCATTTGTGAGTGGCTTACCACCCGCTTGAAATGGGTGGTAAACTGCAAGTTTTTTGCGGCCACAATTGCAGCCATAAAACAATCTTACATTGCATTTGGGACTCGCCATTAGGAAGGGACGCCATTGGCACACACCTTCCCAATTAGTGAGTCGCAAACCTTATTTTGCAAGTCGATAGTAGGTTACCGACTCGCCAAAAACGATTGTACTTCTGGCCCAAGGTGCTTTTATTTCTATGAAAAGTAAACCACTGACTGAGCAGACTTTTGTCTTTTCATTCGCCATGCTTATTTCTTAAGCTATTATGTAACTTGTTATTCTACTTAGTTGTAAAGCGCTCTTATTTTATTTATTTATTTTAGTTATAAAGTTTTATATAGCTCAAACAATATACTTTATGCCTGATTTCGTCTTGTTCGCACTATAAAAAATAGAAAAGAAATTTACATTTAAAGGGATGTTATTGCTGAGAGGAGAGACCAGATGTTAAGGGGGCACTTATGGCTGCCCGCCTCCCCGATTTTTGTTTTAAAAATAACTTATTAAAAATTAAGCATTTTAAGGCTGCTACAGCGAGTCATCCAGTGGCGCGGAATACTCAGTCCACATTGATTTGTGTCACTGAATAAAACATTTCTATTCCTTTCCACTTCTTGAACAAAACACTCAACATTCATTTCTATTACTAATTAAACAGCGCACTCCCATTCCAATTACGAAGCAAAAACTGGGCATTTGTTTTCATTAACTAACACTACAATCGGTGTTACCTTTACATTCTGAATCAAAGAGTCCACATTTTATTTCATTACTGAATACAAAATATAAAACTCCAATTTGAGTTACTGAATAGAAGAGGGCATGCCCCTCTTCATTACTGAATGAAACAGTGCACATCCCTTTCCATTGCTGAAAATAAGAGCACATACGTAACATTACTGGAGTAAACTCGCCTTTTCCTTACTAAATAAAGCAGTGCTCCTTTCCAACACTGAATAGAACAGTTCACATTCCTTTGCAGTGATGAGTGCCAAGGATGTTGGTCAGAAATCGTAAAAAATATTTTTGCCCAAAGGTGCACCCATCTGCTATGTGGAGCAGAGAAACCAAACACGTGTCCCATGACTCCTTTCACACATCTTAGTAGAAGAAGGGCCTGTATTGGACAGGTGATTGGCGAGTTCACGTCACCCTTTCACACATGTCAGAGCACACACACAACATCTAGACTAAAGTCTCACAAGCTTTTAACATAGTCAAGCTAGAGACTAATGGTAGCAAATATCTCAACTGCATTGCCAATAGCAAACATAAAGAATGTATACAGAATGAAAAAGAGAGCATTATATTGGGTTATAAGTATTCCTATTTTCTAAGACTAATTAGTAGTAGCTAGAAAATCTGCCCTTTGGAGAGGTAGAATACAGTAAGGCCAGGATTAATCAAAAAAGTCACGCACAAGACAATTTGCTGCACTGCTTTGTGTGAAAGGGAAAGAGCGCAACAACACCACATCTACTGAGATGTAGCGCTCTTCTGCTCTCTCCTTCCACTGGTGACCTTTAGGGAGCCATGCGCCAATGCAGACACCCATGAACCATAGTGCGAGGGTGTCTGCCTTGTTTTGTACTGGTAGGGCACCTGTCTGGGTTCACTAATAGAATATCAATGTTAAAAATATCGAAAAAAATATATACTCTACAAAAATATCGACTCCCATACCTACACAGGTAAGTACAGAAATATTGAATAAAAAATATAGATGTAAAAAATATTGATTTAAATATATCTATATACAATAAAATAATATATATTAACTGCATTAAATATTACTATTAATTTTAACAAAATAAATTAAATGTAATATACATTTTTACAAAATATTACAAATAAACTTAATTTAAAAAAAATAAACACACAAACATAATATTTATACATATATGTATATTTACCTTAAAGTATTGAATAAAATAGTATCTTTAATTTATTTTAAAACTTTAAAATGATATAAAAATAATATATATATATATAAATCTAAAATAAACATTCTAGAATAAATTAAAACTTTAAACTATGAAAAAATATTTAAACTAAAAGTGCCCAATACAATCAGTGCAACAGTAGGGAAAGTGTTAGATAGCGGAGGGGTAAAAATTGCTATTTTCACTCCAAAGAGTGCAACAGTGGGGAAAGTGTTGGATAGCGGGGGGGGGGTCAAAATTACTATTCCCACTCCAAAGATTGCAACAGTAGGGAAAGTGTTGGATAGCAAAGGGGTAAAATGTACTATCCCCACTCCAGTGAGAGCAACAGTAGGGAAGGTGTTGGATAGTGGAGGGGCAAAAATTACTTTTCCCACTCCAAAGAGTGCAACAGTGGGGAAAATGTTGCATAGCGGAAGGGTACAAATTAGTATTCCCAAGTGTTGGATAGAAGAGGGGTAAAAACATGTATTCCCACTCCGCTGAGTGCAACAGTAGGGAAAGCGTTGGATAGTGGAGGGGTAAAAATTACTATTCCCACTCCAGAGAATGCAACAGTAGTGAAAATATTAGATAGCGGAGAGGTAAGAATTACTACTCCAACTCAATTGAGTGCAACAGTAGGGTAAGTGCAGGATAGAGGAGAGATAAACATTACTATTTCCACTGCAGCGAGTGCAACAGTATGGAAAATGCTGGATAGCCGAGGGGTAAAAATTACTATTCCCCCTCCAGTGAATGCAACAATAAGGAAAGTGTTGGATAGTGGAGAAAAAAAATAACTATCCACACTTAAACACCTAAAAAGATTTTTCTAAAATTAAAAATGAAAAAAGTAATAATTAATATTATTATTATTATGCGTTCTTATATAGCGCTCGATTACCCGTAGGCATCTCGGCGCTTGCCTTGGGAACCCGTCCAGGCTTTTCCCTGTGAGATACCCGTACTGGGCATCCCCAAGGTGGAAGCCAGGCATCCCGCTGCGGGGGGGGCCGTAGTGGAGATTAAGCAGGCTAATGCCCAGAGCTGCAGAGTGTGAACCTGTTATTTGAGTAGGCACCGAAGCGAGAATTATCGAGTCCGTGGATAATTGGGCTCAAGACCCTGCCGCGTCGGGAATTGAACCCTGGTCCCGGGTCTGACCTCTGCTTCAGGGTCTGCCTCCTCTAACCAGTGAGCCACACTTCTCCACTAATAAACAATATTAAAAAAGATTAGGCATATAACAAGAAAACATTATAATATTAATTACATATAACACAAATCTACAAATATTATATACCATAAATAATAAATACATTTACAAAAAAATTATTCTTTTAAACTAAAAAATATTTACAAAAAAATAATTAAAACATAAATCAATTTATTTTATTTTTTACCCTATAACAAATAACCAATAACAAAACACCTCAACATTTTTTATTACATTTATTTACATAATTAACATAACTATTAATCAATTAAAATATTATTAATAAAAATAACTAATACACATTAACTGACTGCACACACTTTAACACTATATCCACAACACACCTAAATTAAACTATAAAATAATGATACACAATTAAAACTTATTTTAAAGTTACAAACTATTACTATTAACAACTAAATATTAAATAATTAAAATGTATTTCATACCCACCCTTTACGCCTTTAAAAGTAATACCAACACACACAAAAATAAACAATTGCCCAAAATAAATATCAAATAATTATCATTAATTAACAACTATATATTAATTAATTAAACATAAACTACTTCCCACCCTTTAATCTCTAAACACCACAACACACAAATAAAATTAATTACACAATTATCATAATTAATTATAATTAATTAATTATTATTAATTAACAGCCAAGTATTAATTCATCAATTAAAAATAAATTAATTCCCACCCTTCACACCTATAAAAACCACAATACACCTAACACTAATTAAACAATTACCAACACTTATTACAAATTAATTAATTACAATTAATTACCAACCAATTATTTATTCATAAATTAAAAGTTAATTACTTCCCACCTTTACACCTATAAACACCACAACACACACCTAAAATTAATTACAAAATTACTCAAATGAATAACCAATTAACTAATTAAATTAATCAACAACCAATTATTAATTCATAAATTAAAAATAAATTACTTCCCACCCTGTACACCTATAAACACCACAACATACTCCTAAAATTAATTACACAATTACCATAATTAATTACCAATTAATTAAGTAAAATTAATTCACAACCAATTATTAATTAATAATAAATTACTTTACACATTCAACACTATAACATCTCAATTAACAAATATTAATAAATAAAAATGATTCAATACATTTAATTTAATTAAATTACTTCCCACCCTATTCCCCTATAAACCCACAACCCGCTACAGAACTAAAAATGAAAAATTCAAAAAAAAAAAAATACATTCAATATAACTACTTCACACCCTATTCCCCCATAAACCCACACCCCGCTACAGAACTAAAAGCGCAAAATGCAAATAAAAAAAATTAATAACTACAAAAAATGTAACACATATATTAAAAATACCAACAATTCTTATGCAAAAACAGTCTTGCCTCCCTGGGCCCTGCATTGCCCCTTCACCTCTAAAGACCTTTTACTGGGAACTTTTTGCTTCTTTTCCATCCCCCAGGACTGGATCTTGCGCCCTGTGAGCACTGGTCTGTTAAAATTCCCTGGACTCAAAAGCTCTTTGCGCATGGGGAGCGCTTTAATTTTCTCTGTCACAGAAGAGGAGCGTGCATGCTCTGTAGCGCTGATCTGCAGTCTGTGTAGAGGGAATCCCCGTTGTAGGGATTCCCCCGTGAGGCCTTAGGAGCGGGTGCCCACCCCGTATTTTGCTTATTATTCAGCGGGAGCCTACCCCGCCTTATTGGTTCTAAACAACGGGTGCCCACCCCGCTGCATGCCTTTATTCTGAAGTGGGAGCCCACCCCGCGTTTCACCGCTACAGCCCTAGCCGCTAAAGAATTCCTCTCCGGGCCGCTCTTGACGTGACCCGAAGTCAGGCGAAGCTGTCTGATGTGGGGCAGAGCTTCAGGAGCCTCGCGGGCTCCATTTTCTCCTTCCCCCGGTAGCTGAAAAAAGGGGAAGGCAACTCAGAAGCGGCCTGATCTCCTGAAGTGCGGGGCCCCTGTGTGCTATTGGGAGCCCCGCGGGACAGCAATGGGTGCAGAAGGTGCCTTGACTCCAGCGCGTGTAGGGGAAGTACTGGTGCTGGTCGGCGGGGCTCTCAGAGCGGAGAGAGAGCCCTGCATCCTGCTGAGCCCCGCCAGTGGACACGCGCAGAGAGCCCGATAAGAGAGGGCTCGATGTTATCCCTTTTGCTTAATTGCTGATTGGACCCGCCGTTGCGGGTCGCCCCAACGATGGGGGCCAATTTAATTTAAAAGCCCAGGAGGGCCCCGAGTGCAGAGATGTGCCTGGGCCCCTCCAGTTTGTTTATCCTAGCTGCCCCACTTGCAGAGAGCAGCTGCACCGAGAGGGTGATTTTATTTAGAGAGCCCCTTTACTTTGCTCACAGCTGCGCCGCACCAGTGCGGCTAGCTGCAACGGTTGGCAGCCTTTCTTTGTGATATGAGTCCCGGTGAGGACCCACGCCTACAGTGAGATTCACAGTTGCTCAGCACTTAGTGCCAGCTGCTACGTTTAGGCCCACAGTTCTTCGGGGGCATGTTAGTGAGATAGAAGTGAGATACACTCCTCTGCCCCAGTACTTTCACAGCTGTGCAAAACTTAGTGCCAGCTGCTACATTTAAGCCTGTGTAAGTGCGCACTCTTGAACTCTGCTGCATTGGCAGCAGCTCTGACTTTGGACATAGGTCATTTGAGCCCTTTGAGAAGGCCAGCTGGCCAGGGGGACTGTGAGGTTTGTAGGGCGCCAGGCCCTAATGTGATTTATTAGGTGCTAGGAAATGTGATTCATGTATTGTGATTTATGCACCCTGATTCATGCCTCTAAATGTGGTTTTATGATTATGAGGTTTTGCATACTGTGTTTATGTCTGAGTTGTTCTCTACTGTGGTTTATGCTAGTGAGATTATTTCCTAACGTGAGCTATGCTTAGGAGGTTATGGTCCAATATGTTTAGGTTTATGAGGTTGGCGCAGAATGTATCCCACTTCTAACTGTGATACTGTGCATAATATGGTTTGTGTTACAGGATAATGCTGAGTCCAGTGTTTACCAGTAATTACTGGTTGTGTTCTACGTTTATGATATGTTCGACATTTACTAAGTTCACCTAGTGATGGTTTTGACAGTAGTCAAATAGGCCCTGTCATGTGTATATAATCCCCTGTAAATATTGCCCAGTGCCAGTTGGAACAGTGTATATTGTGTGATTACTATTGTAATGTGTTTTATGATAATACAAAGGCTATTTTTGATATAACCTTGTGTGGAGTTCCTTTTGTGGTGCGCCTAGTATGTTCTTGCTGTGGGCGTGTTTCGCAAACACTTTACACATTGCCTCCGGGATAAGCCTGACTGCTCGTGCCAAGCTACCAAGGGGGTGAGGAAGGGTTATTTTTTGCGTGTAACTCCCTTGCCCGGACTAGAGTGGTGGTCTATGCCTGGTTTAGGCGCAAGCCTTAGCCAACCTGAGATCCCATTTCTAACAGGAGACATTAGAAATACACCATATTTACAAAGTTATGGCACATTTCTGCTGCCTCCTTGCATTAGCACACTATGTGCAGCCTAGCCTTCACACAGGCACCCTGGCACCATGTTGCAAAGGTGCCTGCATTACAAGCAGGAATGTGTTTGTAAAGGAAGGGCAACCTTCCAGCACAAAAACAATTCGTAAACACATTTTCCTTTTTCTATGTGTCATGCGGAATGCACCACACATAGAAAAAGGAAGTAATGAGGAGAACAAAATATATTCTGCTTGTTACATCTGTAAGGCATTCCATTTTGGCACATTACCAGATTTACTCTTATTTGTAAATCTGGAAATGTGCCTATATCCATGGGTGGATGCGTGAGAACGCCACAGTCCACCCATGGCACGCTTCAAAAGGCAATGTAATGAAAGGCCGAGAAATGGGCTTCCTTGCATTTTCTTGAATTTACAAAACGATGCAGAGCCACACAGATGTCTTTGTGTGGCTTAGTAAAGTGCTTGTGATACCTTGTGCATGATGCAGAGTCAATGCAAGCCCTCAGTAAATCTGGCAAAAAGTCTTTGTAAATCAAGGCCTAAATCCTTACCAGATGCAGTGGCGTGGCTAGACCAACTGCCACCCAGGGCGGACACTTAGGGGCCCATTACGATGGCGGGCAGACAAAGTCCGCCCAGTAAAATGGGACCAGCTGCCAGAGGTGCGGCGGTCCCGCTGTACCCATTAGGATGTGACCGCCACCCTGGCGGTCGCATCCTGCATATTTAACATTGTAGCAGACGGTGCTTTGTGCAGCACCCGCCACAATGCCAAATATGCATGTTGTGCATTGGCCTGAACAACGTGACAGGCACGGCACGGTGCATTCCACCTTGTGCATGCCAATGTAGGGGGGGGTACCATAGGTACCCCCCAAGTGCAGCCCCCACCCCCCACCTCACCCCCGGTGGCCCGTAATGGGCCCCAACAGTGAATTCCTGCATGCCTTTCCATGGCAGAGTCTCCGCCATGGAAAGGCATCCAACCGCAGCCATAGTAATATGGATGGCTGTGCCCGCAAGGCACCGCTACTATATTGTGTATTTCTGCCCGGTTGGCAATCCAACCGGTGGAAAAGCGGCGGGCGGTATTTTTGTCCGTCGCTGTGCCCCCCCCACCATACTAATATGACAGGGGTGAACCAGGGGCATTTGGCGGGAGGATCACCAATGCTGGGCCGACGGTGGCCACGTCTGGCCGGGCAGTGGCGATCCACCCAATATGTTAATAGGCACCTAGGTTTGCTGCCCGGCGCAGGTAAGAGTGGAGGAGGGGTGGCTGACTTGTTGCGGAGTGGGGTTGGTGATAGTCAACAGACACAACTTGCTCACCTCTGCTGCCCCCACAAACAGTGCCCCCTGGGGTGGACCGGCCCCAATCACCCTAGCTACTCCACTGCCCTGATGTCAAGTCTACAAGTCTAAGGGTTGCCAGGGAGAGGAGTAAGAAGATGTTCTCATGATCCTGATATTTGGTGAAAAGAATAATGTGAGGAATTGTGGTGGAACTAAAGTCATACATTGGGCTCATTGGCTTATCGTGGTGTAAGGTGTATAAGCTGCAAAAAAGAGCATACATTTATTAGGTATAGATAAAACATGGGCATAACATGGTAATAGCACACATTGAATTATGCAAAAGATATAATACAGATTCAGAGTCTGAGAGGGTGTCATATGCTATAGATTAGCGGTTGCAGAGGCCTTTCACAAAGGAAAATAACAGTGTACACCCAGCAGCGGTGTGGAATGCAACAATACACATTCTTGCCATTTCTGAAGTGAAACATGACGCATTTCATTTACGTTATTGAAAGTATGCGTAACAATGGCATCATATGAAAAACTAATTTATAGATTGCAGGACAATGTTGGAATTTTCATCCAAACTTGGATCCTCTTTCTAGCTAATACATATTCTATTTCTGGTAATATTTCTGATTTTTCCTTCTAATTAGGGACTACAATAAGGGAGTCACTTTATTTTTCATCTCCTTATTAACTCTTTATCATCATTATTTATGTGCATGCCGTTGCTGTTATCATTCATTAGGACTGTTGATGCGTAAGCTATTAACACTGTTATTTTAATTTTAATTAGACCTTACTGTTCACCTATTGGAAATTGTTGAGTTAGTAGGAATATCTCCACTTAAAATGTTATACTTGCATAATATTATTGCTATTATCTTCTAACTAGCTATGATATATGGTTTACTACATATTGGATACTATTTACATCATCTCCTCCCTTGTCCACCTTTCCTATTTCTTCCTTTCCAGGCTTTATGAGTATCTCAGATATTGTATCTTTTGATATCTGTATTATGTTTTTTGTGTTTAGAAATCTGAGAAGTTAACATTTCATAGTAATTTATTGTGTCACCATAACTTGATGTATTGTTTTTTCTCTTTTTTTTTGTATTGTTTATATATTGACACACTTCTCAATAAAAATATACAACAATAAATAAGAAAGTATGCAAAGGAAAACTGTCCACAGACAAAGAAAGGTTGCAACTTCATTTCATTTGCAAATACGTCTTTGGCTAAACATATCTGCGGACTCCCCTCAGCACCTTGAGACCCTCACGGGTGAGCAGCGCGCTTACAATTCCCTGATGATTGATTGAGACTTGAATGTGCATGGATTAGCTAAGGACAGACAATTCACACTGGAATAGTGTAATGATGTCGGGCACTCCATGCAAACTAGCATTTTCGTGAGTTAAAAGTAGTTTCCAGGTCTTTCCCCTTATGATTTGGCGCTACTCAGTGGTGGTGCCCTTGGGCTGTTGCCTTTTCTTGCTCATGGAAGTGCTAGCCCTGGATTCTCATGAGATTTACATTAGCAAACGAGTAAATCGAAAACAATTGACTTTAAATTTATTCTTGACAACGAGACATTCCTCCGGTTAACTAGGGCATTTTGTGGTGTTAGACTAAATCAAACGTTCAGGATGGCACATGACCTTGAGCGAGTGTTTTCCTCTGGGCTTACACTCATGCTTTTCAGCACAATAATATAGTTTTAAACATTTCTAGGAAAATGTTATACCGAAGCACAATTTACACCTGGTGAAGAGGAGATGTTTATGAATCACCCCAAAATTTCATTTGTAACCTGTGGTATTGATAGATTGCCATACGCCTTAGTGCAAGCAAAGTAACTGGGCCCCCTCACTAGGGTGACATCTCAGTCTGCCCTCACCAGCAGATAGCTTACATTTCAGGAGACCCGCTAGCTCTGTCTTATTGTGCAGGCCTCGGCCCACTGTCTGCCTTTCAGCGCATCACAATGCCCTCCCTGAGGTGTTGGCGAGGTGAGATCTGGGCCCTGCCCTGAGGGTCAGATGGCCAGAAGTACTGGAAGTGCCAGAAGTGTATCTTCGGTCCCCCGTTTTGGCAGGGACCCACCACTGTGACCTCAGGCTCTCAGCACAGCACATGGCATGGGCCAAAAACAGCAGAAAATCAGCCAGCTGCAAAGCCAGTCAGCACGGCTCCTCCACAGGCCACTCTAACTCCACCATCCACCATTCAGCAGCAGCATAGACCCCCCCCCCCCCCCTGTATCAGGAAAGGCAGGTCTGGTCGCAGAGCTCTGCGCTAGGCAGTGATCTTGGTTGCTGGTGTGGCCACACCCCTCATTAACCAAAATTCTTAACATCATGCAATCCTTGCAATCTATAATAATGAAAAAAAGTGTGAAGGTAAAACCATGTGGCAGGCCTACAATTTTTAGGATTTGTCTCAGTTTAGGAGTAGTAAAGTTAGGACTCCTAACTTTAGGACTCCTAAATGCCTTCTGTGAATACCTAAAGTCTTAAAATTAGGATTTATCTCAGTTTAGGAGTCCTAAAGTTAGGAGTCCTAAATTTACTACTACTAAATGTAGGAAAATCCTAATTTTAAGACTTTCGGTATTCGCAGAAGGCATTTAGGAGTCTTAAAGTTAGGAGTCCCAAGTTTACTACTACTAAATTCAGAAAAATCCTAATTTTAAGACTTTCGGTATTCACAGAAGGCATTTAGGAGTTCTAAAGTTAGGAGTCCTAACTTTACTACTACTAAATTCAGAAAAATCCTAATTTTAGGACTTTCGGTATTCACAGAAGGCATTTAGGAGTCCTAAAGTTAGGACTCCTAACTTCTGTAAATACCGAAATGAGTAAGTGCCTTCTGTGAATACCAAAATGAGTAAGTGCCTTCTGTGAATACCAAAATGGTAGTACATTTAGGATTTTGTCTTAAGTTAGTTCTGTGAATCGGGCCCTTCCTGCCTATCCCACACTTCTGCCCCACCAGATATACGACCCTACCACCACTAGGCCCAAAAGCCCTACCTAACTGCAGGCACTAGCCAACTTCTTCCACTCCAGTCCTTACCTTTACTACCAACCTGGCCACTAAACCACTTCCTCACCTCAGTAAACATGCACATGCCTAACCTTAAGTCACTACCCACTTGTACCCAGCTCAATCACTAGGTGCCTGTCCAACACATATCTACCATAGTCACTACCTCTCTGCTTCTACACAACTTCCCCAGTCACTACCCACTGCTTTTCAGCCTGCCCCACCCCAGTCCTTTGCCACTTAACACCTATGATCATACACCTACCCTACCTTAGTTACTACCCACCTGCCCTCACACACATTCTTGTCCAACCAACACTACCAGCCCTACCACTAAACTCCTGCCACCACCTCAGTCACTACCATACTGGCACCTACTACCACACTCTTCATTAGTTATTTCCCACCTGCCCCCACCTTTCCCTACCAACTTGCCCCAACAAACACCTCACCCCCACCTGAGGGAAGAGGTGTGGCGCTGCAGCCAGGGCGACTGACATCGAACGCCGGGGCTCATGGTTCGATCCTCGGCACCGGCGGCAGGTCAGCCTAGCCCAGCACCATGTGACTCTGGGCAATAGCTTGCTTAATCTTCCAACGCCCCCCAGCGCCGGGATGCCTCTGGGTAGCTGTGCGCTTTACAAATACTGGATTTACATTTACATTTTTTACTTAATTTTCACCTGTGTCGGACATGTCAGTCTATTGCTACCCACTTGACTGCCAAACATCTGCACTATCTCACCAGCTGCCCTTCTGTCTCCCTATTCCCTGTCATGGAGACAAACCCCACTGGCCACTCTCTACAGGCATTTGCCACATTGTCCACTCTGTCCCACACCCCAGCATACTAAAACCCTGAAGTATTACCCCCTGACTTCCCTGCTCCCATTGAGTGCCTCTGAACCCTTGGTACTCAGATTTTCCAACACCTGTGATAGCCCCTCAGTCAGCCATCCTTTCGCCACAGCTCTGTTTGTGCAAGCTATAATGTGAATTAAAGTATACGGACATCAGCCTAACCTCACCCATGTTCACATAGCCCCAGAGACACTTTGCAAGAGCGCAAACACATGTTTCACTTATCTCCTCCATGACTGCGCCACCAAGCACACTGCCCAAATCATAACACTAGACTTCCCTTGGGGCTAACGTGCCAGTGCGGATGCCAAGGAGACAAAAACAATAACTGGAGATGCATTGATTTGAAAATGCAGGCAAGTTTGTATGCAAAATATCAGTATCAAGGCTCAACCTATAATTGCAAAAAAATTCCTTACATTTCAATATGAAATGCAAGCTATTTATGTTTGTATTATTCGTCACTTATCCACCAGGCCTGGGGCTATATCATACATTCGGCTCATTTTCCTTGTTTGCGCCAGGCGCACCTTTTAAAAGGGGGATTAGAGATCCCCTTGCAGGCGGGTGCAGTGAGTGACTGCACCTGCTTACAAGGGATGTCAGGGAGGTCTATGGGACCCCCTGTCTCCCCTCCAGAGGGGTGCCATTAGGGGGCGCACTGACAGTGCGCCACCTTTTAATTGGGGCACTGTTGAGGAAAATTGAATTTTGCCTTGTTATATGTGCCTACGTGTTCCCCATCCTATGTTATATGTGCATGATCGATATGCATGTATATCCCCTATGATCGATTAAAGACGCAATTATGGTTGTGTCCAACTCTAGTATGCCAAGTATCCAGTTCTCGTGAAAGCAACGAGTATTAGGCCTATGTTGCCACGTTTTTACAGTGTGCACGTTAATTCACCGCATTGTCCCCGTTTCTAGGCCTCAAAGGGCCCGGACACTAGATTCAAGCTCCAGTCTCCTGAACCCACTCTGAGGAGCGATGCAGCCCCCACCTGCATCCCTGACCCTTCACTTACTTCCTGCCTCGCAGCGCGGTACCCGGCCTGGCTCTGCCTGCCTGTCTGCCAAGAATATGTTATGCTTCCAGTTATCAGTCCAGCTTTCCTTCTCTGCATTCCTAAGCTACTGAACCGCATAAACAGTTCAGCTATAGTCTAGTCTTTCTGTCTCCATGTAAGAGAAATACTGTATTAAGTATTCATAGAATATTCCTAGCACACGCAATACATGTAGAATATATGCATGCACCAGCCTTAGTGTCAAGTAGCCTTTGCCCTGATAACTTTTAGATTCTATCGACATGTACTCCAAACACCAGATACCAGATATGCTATAGGTACATGTCGTCCTGACACCGCAGACTTTAGTCTCCTCTTCTAGTGCAGAAGTCATAGCCCCAGTTCTCCCTAGTAACACGTCATTGCCCGTTTGCACGCACCACTAGGTTAAAGGTCCCAGCTGCTCTCAGGTAGCCCCCTCCATGTTTCCGCCCACTCATGACATTTCTATGACGTTTCACATCACATGTCTCAGTACACGCCCTGTACACGCCTTCTGTTTCCACCCATGTGTTCTTATCTTACGCTTGTCACAAGTTACGCCTACTGTATGTAATGTATTTGAAATGTCTTACTATATATACGCTGCACTGTTAATGAAATGGTGCAGCTGCCTTCCTTCCTTCCTATTTTATTTCAGGCTGTCCCGTTCCAGTCCCTTCCCTTTTGCCTGAATAAAGCCTGTTCAAACTCGGACACATCGGATCCTGCCTCTTATTTATTGAGCTATCTGTTATTGTTAATATATTCAAAAATAGTACCGGTAATTAATTATTTATTTACCACACTGTCAGTGTGCCTCCTGACAGCTACTTTGCCTCGGCGTCCGCATCTGTAATACAGCGCAGCGGCAGAAGAAGTTCCTAACTTGAAAGGGGCCACGCCCCCATGCAAATGAGGGAACACCCTCTGATGATAGCAATTGCACTTTATGTGTGCCAGCAATATCGGTATTACAGAAGGGGATGCACAAGCATCTGCAGCTCCTTCTGGAATACCAAAATGCCCCAGGGGCACTCAAAGTGGGTGCAAATGCCCAATGGGCCCCTGGAGCACTTGCATAATATGGCCCTTGGTGTGAGGGGCGAGCCGGGAAAATCCAGAAAGTAAAACCAAGCCAAAGGGAGTCATTGTACCTGATGAAAGCGAAGCCGTTGCACTTTTGACCACCCTATTAACCCCTTGGCCGCGGCGCTAGGGGGCAGGGGGGCCGCGCAGCACTGCCATGCTCGTGACGGAACCACTCCGTCACGAGCCGCGGTGCTGCTGTGCTTGTGACAGAATGGTTCTGTCACGGCCCCGCCCGCTCAATAGAATGCGCCGCGCAGGCGCGGCGGCCGGGCCGTGACGGAACCATTCCGTCACCAGCCCCACCGTAGCTCATGACGGAATGGTTCCGTCACGAGCACGCAAGGGGTTACATTTGCGGCTGTGTTTATAACTGTATTTCTTAAGACTCTCTAGATGCGGCTAGGGTTGCCACCTTTTACAAAGAAAAACACCAGCCACATGTTTATGTTTCAAGATTCTGCAACGGCCAGGGTGTGATTCTTAAGCTGAACTTTGTGTGAAATCACCGATATTAATTTTTAACATACTATGGGCCCGATGTAGGTAGCCAAATACCGGTCGGTAACGGCCTAAAATACCGAATTTCGGCCGTTACCGACCGGTATTAGGCTTTTCTGATGTAGGGGCCTAATCTAAGGATTCGGTAATTTACCGAATCGGTAATTTAAGGAATCTGTAAATTACTGAATTCTTAAATACCGATTCGGTAAATTACTGAATTCCTAATGTAGGGAGCACTTAAATGAGTGCTTTTCCCATGTTAGGATTCGTTATTTACCACCAACTGCAAGTTGGTGGTAAATAACGAAACCCCCCAAAAAAGCAATTTCATGCAAATTATTTCAGTGCCATGTGGCAGACATGCATGCCCTTAGGGCATGTATGTGTGCCACATGTGCATACAAGCACTAATCAGGGGTGCAACAGGGTGTCAAAGTGCCACCCTGCCACCCTTGTCTCTTTCCCTATTTTACCGAATCGGTATTTACCGATTCGGTAATTGACATTCATTCCTATGGGCCTCCGTAAATACCGATTCGGTAATTACCGAATCTTAACGATTCGGTAATTTTTACTGATTTTTTATCTACATAGCAATTACCGATTCGAAAATACTGAATTGGTAAAATTCTGTATTTTCGAATCGGTAAATGTCCCTCACCTACATCTGGCCCGATGTCTTTTTATAGTTTAATTATCAATCAGGTTTCACTAGGGTATTTCTAGAGCATATTTTAAAGCGTTTTCTAATATTTACTGTTTAAAGTATGTACTGAAAAAAGGGTAAAATAGCTGATCTTTCTCATTTTGGAACCAGCAGGGTCATTAAAATAACAGTCATGCCATTATACACGTAACCCTGTCGTTGTATTTCTAGTGATCAGCAATAAGAGAACAATAGCGCTAATTTACTATAAGTTATAAAATTGAGTTATGAATAGAGATTTCAAAGTTTGTGGATTTTTTTTCACGAAATATGTACATTTGTATTGAAATTTGCGGAGAATTACATGTATTATGTGAAACACTGTTGACCGATATCAGGCTTGATAATTGCATCGAAGGCTGACTAACAAATACAAAGTCACATGAGATACCAGCAGGAGATTGGTTCAAGGAGAAAATTCTTTCTACAACACAAACCAGCTTTGCAAAATTCCATATTGCGCAAAATGGCAACAAATTAGCACGTTTTGTCAAACATGAAATTCATGAATTATGCAATGCTACACCTGCCCCGCGAAAATTTCACCTGGGTTTAGTTATGCTATGCAAAAAATAAACATACTGCCATAAATGACTCCTTTCTGCTAATGACTGTTCCTTTTAGGATAGCACTTTACAAGAGATGAAAAGTTAGTTCTCCCTTTCGTTGTTTAAATAGCAGATCTAACTTTGCTCCATGACCTCCCTTTCACACTGTTTGCTGGTGGCTCGTAACTGCATTATTAAGGATAAATATTTTGTTGTTTTCCCTGAAAATTACTTATCGTTTGCCGCCTAAGTAGTTGTCAGGGAATTCAAAATGCTGTTGACATGAAAAGGAATTAAAAAAAATAATTCCCTTCCATTGCAAGAAAAAAATAAAGAATCCTCTTTACTTCGGAAGAAATAAGAAAATAAATCCCATCTGCCAGCCTTGTAAACTGCAGCAGGGCCTAACCTGGCAGGGCATCAAAGTCTCCACAACCTTTGAAATTCCCCTTTCATCACAAGCCCCTAACTATACCCCTCTTCACACCTCCGCATTACCCATCATCCGTCCTCCTCGTCCCAGTCCTCACATCCTTCAGGCTTGCCTCCTCACACAGGTCGAAATGAAAGACTTGCTAAAAAATACATAGTCCTCTTTCTATTACAATTTATCTAGAGGAATAATACCTCCCCCTCCTTCCTCCTGTTTTTACAAGCTGAAACAGATGCAAGGAGGAACAAACCGAGGGATGAGAGCGAAGGTTAGTTGGAGTAGTATGACGAGGATCAAGATTCAGGGTAATGAAGATTACCGGTAAGTAATGTGTTTAATCCCACTCATTCCAAGTAAGGTAGGGAATGGCAGGGTTACCTGTCTTGCCGAGCATCCGCTGTATGAGGCTATGTTACATGTTTCAGGTGTGACTCACTGAGTGAGCTGATGCTGTTTAGGTCAACCTTCGGCAGATTCTGTGTTTTTTGGACTGGGGATTCTACTGGTGTGGCAAGTTGAGGCTTTTTATTGGTTGCTTGTGGAGGCAGGAAATCAATGCCGACCATTGTATTTTCCTCCTACCTGGACCTGCTGGGTTAGTGCAGCCACCTCTACCTACCAGAGACACACGTTGCCTCTGTCTTTACTCACCTATTGTGTGGCTTCTGCACCCATGGATTGCAGGTGCTTCCTCTTGCACACCTGACCAGGGGGGTAACAAATGTCCCTGCGGGGCACGGGTGGCCCCAGCCCTTCTGGGAGCCACAATCATTCAGGGAGTCCAATGCAGCCCAAATCCAATGAATATCTGTGACATATGGAGCAGTCAGGGGTCCATCACAACATTTTGCTGGGGGGGGCATCATTTTGCATCACGCCACTGCTAGCCTAGCCATTTTTTATTTATTTCTTTTTTTCGGGGAAAAATCCCTCATAAAACTAGCATAAAATCACCAATGCAATATAACAACTTAAAAATAGAGTTCACCATTCTACCAATCCTTAATAATCTCCAATAAAATCATAATAATGCAAAAACATATACTTATTTCATCTGTTCTACTAAAAAACCAGCATACTTCAAGAAATCGACATCTTATCAACCAGGCATACAATAAATATTTTGAAACAGAGAACACAACCCACTCAGTATTTTCAGTTCTTAGAATATGAGTGGCACCTGCGAGGCGTCTTATGCACAATAAATGACAAATAGGACTTCTCCAGACCTATCCCAAGTTTTGATAAGTGGGGCAAAAGAAAATGCTCTTCAGGCTCAGGGCTTGATTTACTAACAGGGTTTGTGTATGCAGTAGTACCTCTCGCCATTTACTGGCAATCGCTTTGGGTGGTTCTGTACAATCCAAGAACATTTCTGTTATATCCCTGTATCAACATTCTTCATCTTCATGAACATCTTGTATATATTATGTTTATCTTTAGCTTTGTTATTAATATGCTTCTCCTTTAAGCCTCTTGTATATGTCATTGTTGCTTAGTGATACTAGAATGTTGAGACTCTTCTGGCTCACTTGAGACTGGAGCTTGATAGAGAGACACTCTGGCAGTTAGAGAGCTGTACTTGTTATTAAGAATAAATCTTCTCAAAATACTGGATTGAATCTGTCTTCATTGGATGCAACATAAAATTGGCGACGAGGATGGGATACTTCAATTACTGAAACTTTAGAAATTGCAAGAGGAATAGAACGGTCAGTTTCAGCATCCAAAGAACTAGGTAATAACAAACCTTCCACATCAGAAACAGTTAATAAAGTTTCTCAACAAGGTACACAACCCCCTACACAACGTGAAAAAGATAAAGCACCCAATAAGACTGAATGGTCTCTTCAATGCTATAGATGTGGTTCAAAGTCTCATCTTGCCAATTCACCAACTTGTCCTGCTTTAAAAAAACAATGTACTAATTGCAAGAAAATTGGTCACTTTAATTCAGTTTGTAAGTTTAAAGCCAAAACCATGTATGTGCTAACAGATAATCCCACCGCTGAAGTGAATTTAGTATCCAAAGACAAATCCGTTAACAAAATTTTATTATCTGTTGAAATGATTAATGCACAAGAAGATACAGATGGTGGTGATCCTGTGTGTAATATTACCATAGGAAAAGTTTCCCTTGAAGTTACAGTAGATTCTGGCTCTCCAGTTACTATTATTCCTGATATATTCTTCTTTAAAGAATGGGTTGGGATTGATTTATTACCAACTGATATACACACTGTTGCCTTCAATGATATTGAAATTAAAATGATGGGATATTTTTTAGATAATATCACCTTTCAGGATAGAACTATTGATACAAAAATCTATGTTTCTAAGAAAGGATATAAAATCCTAGGTTGGAAAGACCAGGGAAAATTTAAATGGTTTTGAGACCAGGTACTGATAACCCTATTTCCCTAGACCGTTCTGAAAACATTAATGCCATTAATATTAAACATCCTTCATTAGACACCATAATTGATAAACATCAAGGTGTTTTTTCTGATAAGTTGGGTTCAGGCATAGGATATGAACACAAGATTATCCTGAAACCTGATGCAATTCCTGTAGTTCACAAAGTCAGACATGTTCCATTCAGTATCAGAGATAAACTTAAAACTCACCTTGATCAATTATGTAATGAAGGTGTAATTGAGCAAATTAATTCATCATTATGGATTTCTCCAATTGTCGTGGCTCTTAAAAAGAACTGCGATGAGATCAGGCTCTGCATTGACCTCAGGTCATTAAATAAAAATATCCAGATTGATTGCTTTCCTTTGCCTCGCATCCAGGACATGCTTGCGCAACTCAAAGGTACAAAAGTATTTTCTACGATTGATTTGAGAGCAGCATATCACCAGATCCAACTGAATGATGAATCTAAAGATCTCACTGCTTTCAACACTCCATTTGGTCCTTTTAGATTTCTGAGACTACCATTTGGCCTAGCATCAGCGGCCTCAGTCTTTCAAAAACTAATGTCACAACTATTTGACAAAGTAAAGGATGTTTTAGCTTACCAAGATGACATCCTAATATCCACAAATACCGTTCAAGAACATCTAGCTAAGTTAGATCAAGTACTAGACATATTGAACAAACACGGAATGACTGTAAAGAAACAGAAATGTAAATTTTTACTTGACAAGGTGGAGTATTTAGGTCATGTCATATCTCAAGAAGGCATTAGTCCCAAACAAGATTTACTTAAGGCTATTCGTGAATGTGCTCAGCCATCCAATAAGGATCAATTGAGATCATTTTTAGGATTGAGTGAATTCTATTCGAGATTTGTACAAAATTTCGCTCTGATCAGTGAACCTCTAAGATTGTTAACAAAAAAACAAAGTTAAGTTTGTATGGGGTGATGAACAAAATACTGCATTTGAGAAATTAAAAGACTTGATCATTTCAGCTCCAGCACTGAAACCATTCAATGAGGCTTTCTCATCTTACATTACTGTTGATGCAAGTAACATGGGTCTAGGTGCAATACTTAGTCAATCAGACAATGGAAATGAAAATATAATTGCTTTTGCTTCTAGACAACTTTCTACATCAGAGAAAAATTATAGTACTATAGAAAAGGAAGCTCTTGCTTGTGTCTGGGGTGTCAAACACTTTTCCACTTATGTATGGGACAAAGAGTTTATACTTGTTTCAGATCATAAACCCCTTATTTTCATATGGAATGATAAAGGGTTGAGAAACGCAAGTCCTAGATTGGTTCGCTTATTTTCTAAGCTATATGACTTTAATTTTTCAATGAGACATATCCCGGGAGGAAAGAATTTCAAGGCGGATTTTTTATCAAGATGTCCTATAAATTCTTCAGAGGTTGAATCCATCCTTGATGATAAAGAAGTAGTAATAAGTTTAGTTGATGGATTAAAACTAACTGAAGGAGTCATTTCTAAGTCAGAATGGCTACAAGCCTCTAATGGTGACAACTCCCAAATACTATTAAAGAAATGGATATCAGATGGCTGGCCGAGAGAAAGTCAAATTGAAAAAAACATGATTCCTTTTGCTAAAATTAAAGATGAAATGAGTCTTGAAGAAAATCTGATTATGAGAGGATCTTTACTTGTTCCCCCTACATCAATCAGAAACAAAGTAATTACTTTAGCTCATAAGGGACACGGAGGAATCACCAGTACAAAGAAAAGACTAAGACTACACTACTGGTGGCCAGGCATGGATGTTTCGGTAGAAATGTTATTGAATAATTGTACCGAATGTTCTCATGCTGAAAAGTCTTTACGTACAGTCAATTCACCTTTATTTCCTGTGAAATTTCCAGAAAATCCTTGGATGAAATTAGGTATCGATTTTTTAGGACCAATCAGTGGTTTGAACCAAGGTTATAGGTTTATCTTAACTGTTGTGGATTATCACTCTAAATGGGTGTCTTTTAAATTTATGAAGGATCCCAATACAGAAAATGTGATTTGTTTCTTGTCCAAATTGTTTAAGTCAGAAGGAATTCCTGCTTTTATTGTCTCAGACAATGGTGTACAGTTTGTTTCACACAAAATGAAGGATTTTTTGAACAATTATGGAATTAAACATCTAACCACTGCCTTGTACAGCCCACAAGGCAATGGTTTAGTGGAAAGAGTAAACCGCATTTTGAAAGACTCTGTTCAACTTGCCATCTCTTCTGGACAAATTGTACAAGACGTTGTCAGTGACAGAGTGTGGTCATATAATAACACTCCTCATTCTACCACGGGCATTACTCCATTTGCTATGTTACGTGGTAGAGAGTCATTTAATGAGTTGTCCCCTCAATGGGTGGTTACCAAAACCAAATATGATAGAATCTCCCCTGACCTGATTGCAGTAAAAGAAAGAGTTGAGAATTCTCAGATTCGGTCAAAGATCAGATATGATGACAATAAACATGTTAAAGATTTATGTTTTTCTATTGGAGACAAGGTCAGAATAAAGAGACCAGGTAAAGTCAAAGGATCTAGATTTTATCCAGAAACTACCATTATCAGAGTTAGTAAGCACTCTGTTATGGTCTCAGGTGGCAAATGGTGGAGCAACAGACGCATTGCAAAAATAGTTAATTCTCCAACTCTATCTGAAACTGATATGTTGTTACACCCCAGTGTTGATTCTCACAATTCTGTTGACAATGTTCCTTTTTCTTCTCCTTGTGATGCTTTTTCTGTAAATAATGATGTTCCTGATGATATTTTGGATAGTCCTGAGATTATCTCTGACCCTTCCATTAGAGTCGGTTCCAGGATGAGGACCACTCCAAAGTATCTTGAAGACTATGTGACTTAAGATTTTTGTTTTTACAGGTGAGGAGGTGTGTTATATCCCTGTATCAACATTCTTCATCTTCATGAACATCTTGTATATATTATGTTTATCTTTAGCTTTGTTATTAATATGCTTCTCCTTTAAGCCTCTTGTATATGTCATTGTTGCTTAGTGATACTAGAATGTTGAGACTCTTCTGGCTCACTTGAGACTGGAGCTTGATAGAGAGACACTCTGGCAGTTAGAGAGCTGTACTTGTTATTAAGAATAAATCTTCTCAAAATACTGGATTGAATCTGTCTTCATTGGATGCAACAATTTCAAATTTCGAATCACACTTAAAATTGAGAAATTTCCCAGTCAATTTTTCCAGATCCAAACTCCAGCAACCATCTTTCTTGCACATGTATCCAAGATCTCTTTTTTAAGTGACCCAATATATCCTTGGTAATCCACTGTGGATTATCCCAGGATATATGTAAACCCAGTTTGTACAACCAGGTCTTGATATGTTTGGACCAGGTTATTAAGTCATGCTTATCTATGGTTTTTAAATCTGCAAATGCTTGTTTAAGAGGGATCAGACATTTTCTAGACCATAATTTTATCCAGTATACCAATGGTTTGAGGGTCACACATGTGCTATATTTTTTAAAGCCAGATCTAGGTGCATCATATAAGTGGAGCACTTTGGGGCAACATGAGTATCAATTGCATACATCTGTTCTCTATTTTCACCAAGCCCTTGGTTTGATCCATGCCCAAATCTGTGCACCATAAAGTCCAGCACCAAGCCCTCTTGCTTGATAAATCTCCAGTGCAGGTGTTATTTGTCAGAATTTAGGTCTATTTAATTTCTTCACAACCCCTGTTCCTGCATGCTGTAGAGTCATTTGACTCTTCAATATTTGGGGAGCCCATGAGAATGTATTCTGAGTCCCCACTCCCAACTAATCAAAGTCGTTGAGTTGCTCCAGATTGGTAAATGCCAGCTTCACTTTCCCTCTAAACGACCAGTGTGGGCGAAGGCCATACATTTAGTTTTAGTCACATTAATTTCCAAGTCATGCTGTTCACATGAAGTTGAGAACTGATCAAGTAGCTTCTGCAATCCCATAGAGGTTTTTGAAATTCATAACATGTCCTCTGCGAACACTAGCTCACGGATCCTTTGGTCATCTAGTTTTGAAGGGTTACTCTTGCAGTCATGGAGTGCGTCAATTACCCCACTTATATAAAGTGTAAACAGGGTTGGCATAATACACAGCCCTGATAGACTCCCCTTTTCATGTTAATGTGGTCTGTCAATTCGCCTGTCCTGCCCTCTCTCATTTTCGATTAAGCAAAACCCCTGGCCTATGGTGCTCATATGTGGCCTATGCCTCCCTATATGTGTGACCACACTTGGTTTCCTTCCATCAAGGTTTGAGTTTTTACCAGCAACTGCCTTCTGAATATTTTTTGGGTGTTATCTATCAGGCTAATTGGTCCATAATTAGCTTGATTATTTTTGTCTCCTTTTTTAGATATTGGAAATATTTCTGCCCCTCTCCATTTATCTGGTATCTCTACTCCTCTGACTGTGGCATTCGATATAATATTCAATAAAACCCCCATACAACCTACTGAAATAAAATTAAATGAAATTTTAATTTGCAAAGCGCGCTACTACCCGAAGGTGCCCAGGCGCTAATGCTCTAGCAAGGAGGGGAACATGAGTGGAAAAGCAGGCTGAAAATGGGGACGAGAGCTAGGATTTATAAGTGTTACTTATTAAAAAGACACAGTTTTAGGGTTTTATGGAAAGAATGAAGCTCTGAATTTGTCTTAAAATCTGGCAGCATAGCATTCCATAGCATGGCTATGCCCACTACAATATTTCTTACACCCCATGTGGCTGTTTTAGCTTGGGAATCACAAGATTAAATGTTGATGAAGACCACAAATATCTGTTGGGGACTTTCCATGGATATCTATGTTTAAAGTATTCCGGTCCAGAGCCATGCAATGCCTTAAAGGTAACGCATAGGGATTTTAATTCAATCCATTTTTTACAAGAAGCAAGTGCAGCAAAGGCAAGGCATGAGATATTTACTGATGTTTTGGGATGGCCAGCAACAGATGAACAGCTGCATTTTGGAGAACCTTCATTTTTTTTAAAAGTCTTTTCTGGATATTGAAAAAGAGCACAAAGGAATAGCCAATTTTTGACAGTGTAAGTGCAGAAATCACCGCTTTCTCCAGGTCCTGTGGAATAAAAGGCAAGCCTTTCCTGAGAGTTTTTAGCATTACCAAACAAGCCGACGTATTGGAGTATACTTAGCCTTCGAAGGATAGCTTGTCATCAAAATAAACTCCTAGATTTATTACCTTGATAACCGGTGGATGGGAACCCTCCCATTTCCTGTGGCCACCAATTCGGAGACCAAAACGAAGTATTCCTCCTGAACAGCAGGATCTCTTCCTTCCCAGGGTTTAACTTCAGACAGGTGCTGGACATCCAGTTTCCAATATCGCGCATACAGTCATGGAATCTGAAAGCTGTATCCTCTAGGTTGTGGACCAGTGATACCACAATTTCAGTGTTGTGGGCATACTACACTACTGTGAAACCATAAAATGTTATAAGGTTGGCCAAGGGAATTACATAAAGATTCTAAAGGGTTGGGCTTTGAGAGGAGCCCTTTGGGACCCCGCAAGGTAAAGAAAAGGAGGTGGACTTGAAGCCATTAAGCTGAATGAACTGCTCTCTATCTGCAAGAAATGATTTTAGGAGCTTAAGAGCCTTGCTTCTGATACCCTAGGAGAAAAGCCAGTCAATGAGGAGCCTGTGGTTGACCATATCGAATGCTGCTGAGAGGTCTAATAAAATCAGAGGAGCATTACCGTCATTATCAAGAGTTTTCCTGATTTCCTGAAAGGCAATAATTAATGCTAGTTCAGTGCTGTGCTGTCTTCTAAAGACATATTGTGTAGCATCTAGAAAATCATTGTTCTTAATAAACAAAGAGAGTTCAGTAATCATGGCTTTCTCTACAATTTTTGCAGGGAGAGGGAGTTGTGAAATTGGCCTATAATTATCTGTGACCCTGCAGTCTAAGTTGGTTTTTTTTAGCAGAGGAAGAATGGAGGCCTTCTTCCATTCTTGGGGAAGTAGCCTTCCATAAACATCTTGTTAAAGATGTCTCTCAAATGACTAGCAGCGATGTCAGAAACTAAGTGAAGAATCTTTTGGGGACAGGGATCCCAGGGGGAACCCGACCGTGTTTGGTAGCGAAAGGTCTGAACCATTGTTTCTGATAGTGGGTTAAATGATTGCACAAGGGTATTCTTAGCCAAGGATCCATCAGAAAAGGTGGCCGCCACCAATGTTGGAAATATGACCTCCTCTTCAGATATCCTGTTAGCAGGATGATTGAATGCAAAAGCATTATAGACGGTTTCGACTTTATTCTGAAAAAGGTTCGCTAATGAATTGTAGCAATCTTGGTTGACTGAGTTATTTTTAGGTTCTGGTTGTTCACTGTTGCAAAAAGTTCTTTAGGGACGTTAAGAGCATCTAGATCAAGCATCAATATCAAGATGATCTACGACAAGTTTGAAAACCATGACCTCCACACCGCTCCTGCACCTCATCCTAGTGACGCCATCCGACGGACCCTGCTCGACTGTACCCTGCTCACGACAGAAGACACCCTGAAGACCATGAGAAGCATCCACTCTGGGGCACCTCTCTGCCCACCCCACATCTTTCACAGAGCAAACTCGGTCAGTACACGAAACTACGGCAGATGATCAACTGCTCACTTGAGACTACCACCTTCCTTGATGAGTGGATCACGCCGAGGTCAACACCCTCTTGAAGAAACCCTCCACCGACACGACGGACCTTAAAAACTTCAGGCCCATCTCCCTGCTTCCCTTCAAAGCAAAAGTCATCGAAAAGGCCATCAACACTCAGCTAGCAAATTTCATCAAAGCAAACAACGTTGTGGACATTTCCCAATCCGGATTCCGGAGCAACCACAGCACCAAGACCGCCCTACTCGCCGCCACAGACGACCGGGGGAAACGGAAGCCCTTATCCTTCTGGACTCTTGGCTGCTTTTGCCACCATCTCACATCTCACCATAGTCACCAGACTCCAAGACGTCGGCCACCGTGACAAGGCCTTGGACTGGATATGCTCATTCCTCACTGACAGAACCCAGCGAGTCAGACTCATGCCCTACCTCTTGGAACCGACAGAGACCAACTGTGGAGTTCCCCAGGGCTCCTCCCTCAGGCCCACCCTCTTCAACAACTACATGGCACCCCTGGCGACTTTCGCCGAAAAACATTGGGCTCAACATTGTCACCTGCACCGACGACACCCAGCTCATCCTCTCGCTCACCCATATACCTAACCTCACCAAACACAACTTCCAAGAAGGGATGAAAGCTGTCGCCACCTGGATGAAAAACAGCTGCCTGAAACTCAACTCCGAGAAAACAGAAGTCCTCATCTTGGGCTTCACCCCCTCTGCATGGGACAACTCCTGGTGGCCCCGGCCCTAGGAAACCCCCCCACCTGGACCTGCTACAACACCCTATGCATGCTTTGAAAGACTTTCAGATGGAACACACCCAAATCCAGAAAAACCGTCACACATGTGCTCATCAGTAGCAGACTAGACTATGGCAACGCACTCTTCCTCGGAATCAATAGGAATCTCTTTCACAAACTCCAGACTGTCCATTACGCCACAGCCACACTGATCCTCAACATCCCCCACCACAGCCACATCACCCAACAGCTCTGCTATCTCCACTGGCTCCCAGTCGAAAGAAGAATAACCTTCAAACTCCTTGCCCATGCAAGGACCTGCACAACTCTGGACCAAGTTGTCTGAACAACTGCCTCTCCTTCCATGCACCCAAAAGACACCACCGATCAGGTGATCTCTCGCTGGCCACTGCCCCTCGCATCCATAGGACCAGAACAGGAGGAATGTCCTTCTCCTACCTCACAGGCAACGCCTGGAACAGGCACCCCCTCCACCTTCAACAAGCACCCACGCTGTCCCAGTACAGGAGGGACCTCAAGACCTGGTTCTTCGGCCAACCCCCCAATCCACTAAGGGCCTCCACCTGGCCTTTCGGATGACCCCACACTCAACGGACCTGCCTCACGGGTGAGTAGTTGCGCTTCAACAACCATGTTTTCTTGATTGATGAGGGACTACTTAGGACAGGTAAAGATTGCCTGGTATCTAATACAACCATGAAGTTTTCCTGCTTTCATACTATGCATGGCTTAAAAGGTCTCTTCCATGGAATAAGAAATTGGAAGAGCGCACTCACAATCATGCCCTATGGTTGGAAAATTCTGCTCAGCATTTGCAATCTAACTCTTGGTCTGATTGGAGTAAAGATTGGTGAAGCGTTGTACCCAGATGTGAGGTAGGATGTAAAACTCTTCATCCTTTGCTGCATGGGATGAAGAGTTCTGTGTGCAAGTATATTCCAGAAGGCTCTGCTATCTTTTATGGCTGTGGCTTTTCCCATTTCTCGCCAATTCCCTTTCTCCCAGTTTTTCCTGGCTACTAACTGCCTGCTTTTATATTGTTACCTGCCCTTGATTATAGAATGTCCATTACCACGTTTTATAGCAGCCATTATTTTTTGTTTGGCCTGTCTATATCTATATCTATACTACTATTATAAAGAGAGAGCTGAAACCCTTGAGGCGGGTAAACTCAAGAAGTACAGCACCAATCACAACACCCAATACAGCATTGTAAAGGGGAGTTGCAGCAGATGGACATAGGCTATACAGCTGCCCACCATATACATTAGAAAGGTCTAAGTACCTTAGGGGTAAAGTAGTCCCTTGCGGGCGTTGGCGTTGTGCTGTCAGCGATGGGCATGCAGCGTTGTCAGAGGGGGCGCGGCATTCACTGTGTGCGCACATTCACGATCCGTCGTTTGTGGGCGTGCAGCGTTGTCAGAGGGGGCGCGGCATTGACTGTGCGCGCCCATTCACGATCCGTCGTTTGTGGGCGTGCAGCGTTGTTAGAGGGGGCGCGGCATTGACTGTGCGCGCCCATTCACGATCCGTCGTTTGTGGCCGTGCAGCGTTGTCACAGAGGGCGCGGCATTGACTGTGCGCGCCCATTCACGGTACATCGTTTTTGGGCGTGCAGCGTTGTCAGCGCGGCTTTCCAAGCACGCCATTGACTCGGCAGAGGCGTCTCCAAACAACAAGGTGCGCCGCATTCATGGACCTTTCCATTGAGGCGGAATTACTGTTATATGGTAAGGAGAACACATCACGGACAACGTGCAGCGTTGTCAGCGCGGCTTTCCAAGCGCGGCATTCACTCGGCAGAGGCGTCTCCAAACAACAAGGTGCGCCGCATTCACAGACCTTCCCATTGAGGCGGAATATTCACAGACCTTCCCATTGAGGCGAAATTACTGCTTTATGGGAAGGAGAACACATCCCGGACAACGTCGGGACGGGCTGCTAGTTATTTATAATACCGGAGTGTGTCTTTCTGTTCATATGGTTCTACCTTTAAGCTTCTATAAGAATAAACCCTTATTGATTCAAGTAATTCCTTTAAAGTATTTATAACAGAGATTTATTTATGGACTGAGTCATTGATCAAACATAAAGCACCAATAACTAATGTATAAATATGAGCCAGTGTATCCACATTAGACAGTGGGCAATTATTCAGTCTTGTATTATTTATAGTAGAACATTGGTGCTTGAACTGATAGTTTGTTGGCGAATTAACAATGGTGTGTTCCTCAAGACCAACAATAGCGCATTGTGATCACTATCATTTCTATTGACAACCTTCATGTCCTGTAAATTGGGCCATAGGTGCAAGTCAAGTCTGATTCTGAACATCACCCTCTTGAAGGTAAAACTGGCCTCCATATCTGATGGATTACAACCATTACCCGCATGCAGGCCATGCGATAATGTTAGAGATGCAACTTGTACTGCAACCTTTGACCATTTCTTTAGAGACAGCACTGTCATTCCTTCCTTAATGAGGACCAACAGGAGGTTGATGTAGTTTTGGTTTAAAGTGAAATCACACACCGTAAGCACTATTAGATTCAGACATGGTATGGGTTCCTCCTTCCAAAATTGGAAAGTGGCTGCTGATGATAAAGCGAGCAAGTCAATCAATGAGTAACAGCCAACCAGCTCATGGCGGTCGCTTACGTGAGGCACTTCCTATATATTATATATTTTTATGAGTTTTTTTATTTGCATGTCCAGTAACACCGGGCTTTAAAAAAGGTATCACACCTAGGCACAGGGTCTGACTCTGAACTGCTACCGGAGCTTGCCCTCCAGCTAATAAAGACTTTGGGCCTTATTTATGAGGCCTTGCGCAAGTTTTGCGCTTCCGTTCCGTCACTTTTTGTGACGCGGCGTAAAACATGCCTCCTGTTGCGCCTATTTACAAAGTGGGGCATCTAAGCAGATGCGTCACTTTGTAAACCCCTGCGCTATATTATACCTGCATCAGGTATAATGCATGCAGGGTGGGTGTTCCCACGTAAGTAAGCCTGTTAGACCTGGCATCTTTGGCGTGGTTCACCCTATCTTTTTGCCTCTACCTCCTGTATTTTTGATGCTGTGTTGGATTTCGTTTTTGCTGGTTTAGATGCTTTGGACACTCTGCCACTGCTGATCAGTGCCAGGGTGTAAGCGCTCCCTATGTAAATTGTATCATGATTGAATATACATGATTGGCATATTTGTATCACCATGAAGTCCCTAGTAAAGTGCACTGGGTGTGCCAGGGCTGGTGATGACAGATGCTACTAGTGGGCCTGCAGCACTGATTGTGCCACCCACATGAGTAGCCCTAAAATGGTGTCTCAGGCCTGCCACCGCAGTGCCTGCATGCAGTCTGTGAACTGCCATGTCCTCCTGGTCAGTGTCCCCACTGAGCAGGCCTAACCCTTTCCTTTTTGTGCACATTAGTCACCCCTATGGAAGGCCCAAGGTACCCCCCTGGGCAGGGTGCAGTGTATGTGAGAGGAAAAGCATGTACTGGTGCAGGTAACATGCTCTGTTAGTGAATGGCAGCCATTTTCGTTTTTCACTACTGAAAGGCTATCTTGCTCCATAGATTAACATGGGGGATACTGGCTACAGTGGCTACCAGCATTTCTTCTCATAGGAACAAGATAGGACATAAGAGTCTAGTATCCCTGAACTCAGAATTTAATAACACATCTTTTAGGAAAGGTTGTTTTTAAATCCTGTGTTTGAGAACAGCACTTTTAGAAAGTTGCCGTTCCCTTGTCTGACCCTTCTGTGTGCCTTGGCCTGTCTGTGTATTGACTGTCTGGTTTGAGAGTGACAGGGGCTGGGGATTCCCTAGGAGGCACCTCGGCCTTAATAGGGCTGTGCCTGCCTTCCACAATGCTGGCTCCACCTCCTGCTGGGCGGCTGATGACCCTGCCCCTCACTCTGAAAGGAAAGGAGAAGCCAGGCAAACAAAGTGCTCAAGCAACACTCATAACTGGTTCAGACCGGGCTCAGGGTCCACTTGCACAAAGAGGACAAAGACTTTTAGGGGTATAAGTACAGGACCCCTGACAACAGAAAAGTAGATCATCCTGGAATCAAGAAGGAACCTCTGCCAAGGAGAAAGCTGAAACTGAAGAAGGAAGACTGTCCTGCTGTTGCTCTGCTGGACTGACCTGTTGCTTTGCTGCCAAGGAGAGGGGAAGGACCTTGCTGTTGTGCTGTGTCTCCTGTCTTGAAGGAATCTCCAAGGGCCTGAGAAGAGCTGGCTCCCTGTTTTGGAGTCCCAGGAACAAAAGGACTTCACCCCCAGCTTCCCCTGTGCTCTACTGAGAGAGTTCTGTCCTTCCTGGAGTGCTTGGCCCATGTGTGATGCCTCTGGAAGTTGTACCTGTGTTGGGAAGCTGGAAACTAAGCTTGAGAGACTTTGCTAAAGAAAAGTTATTGCATCGCTCGCTGCGGAGCGCATCCCCGACAGTGCGAGAAGTTTCCTGCCGCTACGAAGGTCGAGATCGTCGCAGCGCCTGTTGCCGCTGTCAGAGACGTCGCATCCTTCGTTTGCGGGACGCACCCGATAGGTGCGGGAAGTCGAACATCGCTTCGAGTGTCGTCGCAGAGCCTGTCGTCGCTGGGTGAGAGCGCCACACCGCCTGCATGCGGATTGCATCACGTCGCTGCGAGAGTCATCGCCAAAGCCAACGCATCGAGGAGCTGCGAGAGAGAAGATCACCGCTGGTCCGCGCATTATCGCCCCGGAGAACGTCGCACCTCCAAAGATCGTCGCATCGTGCCTTTGCGAGAACAATCTTCCTACGGAACCTCCGCACCGGAATCCATACAAGTGGCCTTCCTCCCCATACAGACCGGATTCGTCGCAACGCGCCCGCTGCTGCAGCGGGGCTGTCGCAAACGCCTCCCCAGGGTCTCAGGAGCAACGCATCGCTTGTTTTCCACTGCACCAGCTTCTGCTTTTGGAACTTGTCGCAACTAAAAGGTACTGTGAGTAAACGTGACGCAACTGTGAACTTTTCACGTAACTGTGGATTATTTTTAACGCAACCTAAAGAATTTTAACGCAACCTGAAGAATTTTTATCGCAACTCTAAGAACTCTTTTGAAACCATATTCTTGAACTGTGTGTGTTGGATTTTTGTCGTTTTGGGCTTGTGTAGTTTAGATTAAATTTTTTTATTTTTCCAAAACTGTTGTGGAGTCAGTTTGTGGTGTTTTCACTGTGTTACTGTGAGTGTTGGTACAAATACTTTCCACTTTTTTTCACTTCTTCTCACTTTTTCTTCGCTTTTTTTACGAAGATCAGCATTATTGTTCACACGACGGTTCCCCCACCCGTGGGTCACCTATAGTATATCGTATGCACTATATCTGATACATCAGCTATGTGGCATGATAAGTGTCTTACTAGTATACAGCACAGTGTTGTTGCTTGCTATATCCTTGTTTTCAGAGCTCCTTGATAAAGGGCAAGGCTGCCCGAAATGCATTGGAGTATTTAGGAGAGTGGATTACGAAAACATCAAGTTATAAAGATGAACTATGTAAAATGATTGATATGAATTGGAATATCAATAAGTATAAAAACACAACTTTGGATTAAGAATAAATATTCTAAATAACTTCTTTGAGGAGTCTTATTCAAGAACCTACGGTGTGCCTGCCTCAGGGATGCCCTCACAATTCTTGTGATAGCACTTTTTTTCAGGTACAAATACTTTACTCATTGCCTCTGGTTAGCCTACACTGCTCGTGCCAAGCTACCTAGAGGGTGACAGGGGTTATCTCAGAGGGTTTCCTCCTTACCCTGACTAGAAGCAAGGGTCCCTATTTGGACAGTGGTACCTACCCCTGCCAACTAGAGACCCCCAGTTCTAACAAAGCCTCATAGAAATGACGCCGTGAAATCTACCAGATTTCACTGCGCTACTTCTAGAGTGCAATTGCGTCAATATCTCACACCTGCCTCAAAGCAGGCGTAAGACTGACGCAAGCCCTTTCACATGGGGCTTGCCCCATGTGAAAGGACACATTGCTGGAGTTGCGTCACTTTTGTGACACACTCCAGCAATGCGTCACTTTTGCGCCATACAGATACGTCAGAAATACTGACGTATCTGTAACTCCTTGTGACATGATGCGTCATACAGTAAATATGAAGCATCAATCATGACGCAAGCAGGGCACACTGAGGAGTGGCACATCGCTGCTTTCACACAGCGATGCGTCACTTCTCATAAATGAGGCCCTCTGTCTTGAGGGTGGTGCCTTATAGAGGTAAATATTTTGTGTGACAAATATCAAGGGCTCTGTTATTGGTTTTGCTTTGAGTTAAGGGCGGCCTTGATAATTCTTTAGTCCCTCTGCAGCTCCTTTTTGTGTGTGATGTCTGGTGCTGCCTGTCTTTCAAAAGAACTTGATGTTGGTGCAAGACCTTACTAATGGCACATTACATAAAATATAAATCCATTTTAACTTAACAATACTGACTTTACACCGAATAACCATATGGAACTATGACCAAATATTGCAACCCAAACCACTTAAATGGAAAAGCTAAGCTATTTTACTTACTAATCTGTTATGTAATTACATTCTCAATGTTGACGCACCCCCCCCCCCCCAACAAATACCCATTGAATGCTTAGTCTTTTGCTCCTTCCAGTCAAAAATGTTCTGGTTAAAGAAAAATTTTAAATAAATATGGAATCTCTAAATTGAAAATAAACACAGCAGTGAGCAGCTTTTAAATTCTTGCTCACATATTGAATAATCCTTCATGCAACGCTGCACAGCAGCTTAATTTGCTGTGCTGCCTTGTGCAAGGAGGAACAGAGAGCAGAGCCAAATCTATTAAAACTGGCCTGTTGCTTCTGTAATCCCCTGTGCTGGCACACAAACAAGGCTGTCTTGCGTGACACATAGCCTGACACCATGGTACAATGAAGAGTGTGGGCTGTTTAGCATGGGAAGCATACCTTTCAAATGCAACTTCTTACGCCTAACCTTGAACAAACTTGGAAGGTTCCAACACATTGGATGTGTGCTGTGCACTGCAGCACACATGCAATGCATTGGTGTTTTGACGAAATTAACATATAGCCCATCATTTGCACCTGCTTCAACTACACATTAATGTTCCATGCAAACGCCCAGCCTGGCTATCTTAAAAACCTATGGGTGTTTGCATTAATCCTACCAAGTAACGTCCTCATGACTCAAAGCAGCACAATGCGGTTTTTGAGCTGAGAAAACATTACCTTTCCATTGCAACACACTGTTTGTGGATGTATGACATTACAACGCATGCATTTACATCGCATGCCTTTACAACGTAAGTATTACCACGCAGTCCATTACAACGCATAGTGCTTTGGGGTGCTGGATAGTGAATAGTTTAATTTACTATTCCAACTCCAGTCCCCGTGGACACTAGGGAAGGTTATTGGATAGTAAATTAACCTATTCCCTATCCTAGAGCGCCCCCCAGAGCAATGCGTTGTAATAGTTTGCATTGTAATGGTTGCGTTGTAAAGGCTCTGCGATGTAAAAGTTGCGTTGTAAGTGTTGTTCACCACTTTTTGTACTGGATAATGAATACCTATACTTCTTTGCATTACTTTAAAGTGCTTTGCGCCGGCGCAAAGCCTTAGTAAATTTGGGCCTTGGTCTTACGCAGTTCAAGGTAAATCAATATCAAAGGAATTTTTCTTTTTATCATAAAGTAGTAAAATTTAAATAGACTCCTACTCCTTTGTGCTAAACCCGAAACACCACCTGAAAGCAGAAATATCTTTGCATATTACAGTAAATTCTGAACTGCAGGTATTTTTCATATTGAATACATCAAAATGTTCGCTGTCTTTCAACAATTAACAAGCTGGGTATTGGTGTATTTAATTTTAAGCTACAAATTTCTCATTTATTCTACATGTCTGCAGCCATGCTGTCTTTCTCACGGATAAAGGAAAGACAGCAAAGCCCTCATTACAAGTTTGTTGGAACATGACGGGGTACTTACCACTTGTGGTGAATACCTCTTATTCCGAGTTTTTAACATGAAAACGAGGCATGACTTGTGGAACCAGTTTTTAACACACCGAATTCTGCATGGTTTGACTTTTTTCCCCCGGCCTTTTTCTCCGATAAATTTCAGCAGGTTTGACCAGCCGGAGTTAATCAGGGGCAAACTGAGGAGGTGAAAAAATTATCACACTACTCCTAAATCTGTTCTCTGTGTAAACACGTGTTTGCAGAGGGATCTGAATTTAGCCCTGGACTCATAGTGAGGGCCTAAGGATTTAAGATTTTTGCTGGTAGGAGGTCTACCCATGGTCTAACTATGTATTATAGAGAACAGAGTACACTCTGCATTACTTTAAAAGGATTTTGCATGTGACCTGGGTATTCCATGACCTTATATAGGAAAGGGCCTGACTGGAACCCAAAATCAGCCCTGGCAACAATGAACAGAGCCACTCTGCACGAAGCCACAGCTGGAAAGGAGCATGGGCAGTTCCTCAATTTGAGCGGATGATAGTAGGCCCCACAAGCCCCACAAGCCTCAGAGCTGAAAAATAAAACAGTAATAAACTTTATTTCTTACAAAAAAAAATGCCAGCAACCCGTCCTGAACTAAGTGTCAGTACGGAGTGGGGGCCCTAGGGTGACCAACCGTCCGTAAATTTCACGGACAGTCCGTAATTTCGGCCGTCTGTCCGTTGTCCGTGAAGGGTTCTTTAACGGACGCCATTTGTCCGTCATTTTAACAGGGCACCGGTTGCCCCACCCTAAAGCCGGCACAGCTTGCCCCCACCTCCCTTCTTGACTCCCATGCTGCATCAAAGCTCCTCAGATACCCAGCAGCATTGGAGAGGCACAGCGGGAAGGCAACCCTCACACCTCCAGCCCTTGATGACCTGTTAAGAGGTGCTTCGAAGGTGACTGAAAGGGAGGGGCTGCAGGTTCAGGAGCAGCGACATCTATTCACATGCAAACAGCCCTGAATGTGTCATGTCTCTGCTATTTAGAGGGGGGCTCACACATTCCATTTCTACCCAGGGCCCCAAACATCCTAGACTCGGCCAGATTACACCCCTGATTACTCCGAGGCAGCATGTGCTTCTCTTCACCGAGCTTAATTACTGTCACTAAATTGTAAGCAAACCTCGGTTCTTCAAACATGCAGTCTATAATGTAATACAATAAAGAAATGGCACAATCGCACCCACACTGATTAACAAAGTATGGAGGACAATCAGTTAAATCAGTTCTCTTAGAGTATCTCCTGTAAGTACTGTACATCACAGTGGGGGATGGCATTTTGGACAGAAAGCCTGTCTTCTCGTTGTCTTGTGCAGGAGGGGGCGAGGAGCCCAAGATGATACTAGAATACTGCATACCCACCCCTGTGCCCACCCTGGTGGATCCTGTTCCCTCTCCTGTGATGGCTCCTGCCCTCCCCTCAGTGATGGCTCCTGTCCCCCCATGTGGTGACTCCAGTCCACCCCCCGCCTGTGATGGCTCCTGTCCCCCCATGTTGTGGCTCCAGTCCACCCCGCCTGTGATGGCTCTTGTCCCCCCCTGTGGTGGATCCTGTCTCCGCCCTGGGTGGCTTCTGTCCCAGTCCTGGAACGGCCCCTGCAGCGAGGGTGAAGTTCTTGATGGGCCTCTTCTCAAAAGGGCTCAGCTCAAAATTAATATGGAAAGGTCGGCGAGTAAGTAAGTGAAGGGATGGGTGAATGGCTGGATGAATTAGTGAACGGGTGAATGGATGAATGAAAGATTGAATAAATGGATAATGAGAGAGGATGGATGGATTGATGAGTGAGGGGAAGGATGGAGAGAAAATGTAAATAGCTGGATGTATGGGTGGAAGGGTAGCTGGATGATGGATGAGGGGAAAGATGGATGAGGGGAAAGATGATGGATGAGGAGAAGGATGGATGGATGGATGGAGGGGAAGGGCGGATAGATGAGGGGAAGGATGGAGGGGAAGGATGGATGGATGAGGAGAAGGATGGATGGATGGATGAGAGGAAGGATAAATGGATGGGATGGATGGATGGGTGAGGGGAAGGATGGATGATGGATGAAAGGATGGATGGATGAGGGGAAGGATGGATGAGGGGAAGGATGGATGGATGAGGGGAAGGATTGATGGATGAGGGGAAGGAAGGATGGATGGGTGAGGGGAAGGAAGGAAGGATGGGTGAGGGGATGGATGGATGGATGGGTGAGGGGATGGATGGATGGATGAGGGGATGAATGGATGGATGAGGGGATGGATAGCGTGGAAGGATGAATGGATGGGTGGGTGAAAGGATGGATGGATGGATGGATGGATGGATGATGAGGAGAAGGATGGATGATGAGGGGAAGGATGGATGGATGGATGATGAGGGGATGGATGGATGGATGATGAGGGGGTGGGTGAAAGGATGGAAGATGAGGGGAAGGGTGGATGGCTGGATGATGAGGGGAAGGGTGGATGGATGGATGATGAGGGGGTGGGTGAAAGGATGGATGGATGGATGATGAGGGAATGGATGGATGATGAGGGGGTGGGTGAAAGGATGGATGGATGATGAGGGGAAGGATGGATGGATGGATGATGAGGGGAAGGATTGATGGATGATGAGTGGGTGGGTAGAAGGATGGATGGATGGATGATGAGGGAAAAGGATGGATGGATGATGAGGGAAAAGGTTGGATGGATGATGAGGGGAAGGATGGATGGATGATGAGGGGAAGGACGGATGGATGGATGGATGATGGGTGGGTGAAATGATGGATGGATGGAGAGTCGGTGGGTGAAAGGATGGATGGATGATGAGTGGGTGGGTGAAAGGATGGATGGATGATGAGTGGGTGGGTGAAAGGATGGATGGATGGATGAGTGGGTGGGTGGATAGTGGGTGGGTGAAAGGATGGATCAGTGGATTGGATGGTGGGTGGGTGAAAGGATGGATGAGTGGGTGGGTGGATGGTTGGGTGGATGAGTGAAATGATGGATGGATTGATGGATTGATAAGTGCAAGGGTGAATGAATGGACATATGAGTGAAAGGGTGGATGTAAGGATGGATGAGTGAGTGAAAGGGAGGGTAGATTGACAAAAGGATGAATAGATGTGTGAAGGAGTGAAATGATAGATGGTTGAGTGATAGGGTCAATGGATGGATTCATGAGTGGATGAGTAGATGGATGGATGGGTGGGTGGATGGATGGATGGAAGGAAGGATGGCTAAGTGAAAGGGTCGATGGAGAGAGAAAGGGAGGATGGATGGATGACTAAAATAGTGGATGGGTGGAAGGATTAGTAAGTGAAAGGATGGCTGGATTGGTGAAAGGGTAAATGGCTGAATGGATGAGTGAATGGATGGATGGTATGAAGAGTGGATGGATAAGTGTACAGATGGATAGGGTGGGTGGATGGATAATGGAGATGAGTGAAACGATGGATGAGGGGATGGATGGAGGGATGGATGAGTGAAATGATAGATGGAAGGATACATGATGGATAGGTTTGCAAACGGTTGAATATGTTTGGAAATGGCTGGGCTTACTTATATACTACTGCGCGACCTCTGATGTGTCTGTAAAACGCACCTATTGTCCTGAAGTTTTGTCCTGAATTTTGACCTCCTGTCCTGAATTTGTGTCCTGAATTTTGACCCTTTGTCCTGAATTTCTACACTCACCGTCCTGAATTTGCACCAATGCCAGTTGGTCACCCTAAGTGGGGCCAGCACTGTCGAGTGCCAGCAGCAGAGAGCTATGCATTCTAAAATGCGCATGTCTTTTTGGCCGGCCGTCTCGGGCTGGCCAGACAGACATGCACATTGTAAAACTTCTCTAACCTAGCAGTCTTAAACAGCTAAGTTAGAGAAAGCGCAGGCCTCCAGGGCTTTCTGGAGTTCTGGGAGAGGCAGCTCTAGCCAATCCTGGCGCTGCTTTCATGCTGTGAAAGCAGCGTCAGGATTGGGTAGGGCAGTTTCCTGCATCAGGAGCTTCCCCGAGGAGAGTAGACACCTGAGGGAGGAGGACGTCGTGCTGCAAGATAAAAGGTAAGCCTATTTTACTAATTAGTTATTTATTTTTGTGCCTCACCACCCTCGAGCCAGCCGCCATTGTCCAAGCAATACACCCCAAGCAATACACCCCGGGTTTCAGACAAACACGGAACCGCTATTACGAATGGTAAAAGAAGATCTCACTATACCTATTTTCAACTTGTCTACACAACACTCTTTCTGAACATGAGGTGGCAGTTCTCTCCAATGGATTGAGTTTTGTCCCTACATACAAAAACGATTTGTTCCAAACAAAACTCGAACTGTATCGTTTTTTTCGTACAGTCCGCTTAAAAAACTTTTTTGCAAATCATGATTCTGATCCTAAACATGGTTTCTCAGGGTTGAGGAATCCATCCACATTCTATCCATCAAACACTATGGTTAACAAGGATGTGATCACCTTTGAAAATGCCACTCTCATTGAAATTGAACGCCTTTTTAAGAATCCGTGTAAATTCAAATCCAATCTACCTAAAGATCAACAACAGGCCCTTCAAAATCTTCAAAACTTACCGCAAGCCTTATTTAAACCAGCTGATAAGGGTGGAGGGATTGTACTATGGGAAAAATCAAAATATGATGTAGAAATGTCAAGACAACTGTCCGTTGTCAGTCATTACAAGAAACTTACTTGCAACCCTACCCAAAGGCTCACCAACGAAATCATGGCCTTAAGCAAATTGGGTTTCGAAGGTGGATGGCTGAACGAAAAAGAGGCGGCATTTCTAATAAATAAAACACCTACAGTTCCTGTGATCTATATGCTCCCGAAAGTACATAAGGACGTGCATAATCCACCAGGCCGTCCTATTGTTTCGGGGTGTAACTCAATTCTAAAGCCTCTTGCCCAATATTCTGACCATTTTATCAGGCCTTTTGCAATTGAGCGTTCTACATATATTAGAGACACCACGGCTGTAATTAATGAAATAGAGAACTTCCAATTTGATCCCACAACCGATATACTTGTTTCTATGGACATAGAAAGTTTGTATACTAACATCCCTCAAAGTGAGGTACTGGATATTTTAAACACACTTCTGGAATCACGACTAAGACCTCATGCTGTCCCAACATCCTTCATATTGGAATGTGTCAGAATCCCTTTATGTGAAAACTTTTTCCTTTATCAGAACACCTTCTACCAACAACAGAAGGGTGTGGCCATGGGGGCAATTTTTGCCCCGGACATAGCTAACATCTATGTAGCTTGTTTTGAAGACAAGTTCATATGGCAGCCTACCAATCCATTTATCTCCAACATCTGTAAGTGGATACGCTATATAGATGACGTGTTTATGTTTTGGCACGGCACTGTTGAGTTACTTACCGACTTTCATCTATGGTTAAACACTAGAAACACTAATTTGCAGTTTACACTTGACCACAGTACCGTTGAGATGCCATTTCTTGACATCAATATCAAAGTAGATACTGAACTCCATCTGTATACCACCTTATTCACTAAAAAGACGGCTAGAAACACCCTCTTGCGCTACACAAGCCATCATCCCCAGGCGTTGAAGGATGGACTCCCCTTCGGGCAGTTCCTCCGCCTGCGACGTAATTGTACGTTTAAAGATGATTATTTTTGTGAAGCAAAAAAACTGAAAGACAAACTTCAGAGTCGAGGTTATCCATCTAGACTCCTCAGAAAATCTATGAAGAGGGCCTGGTACAACGACCGTGAGGCTCTACTAACCAGTAAGAAAAACAAGAGCAATGTAAATATTGTATGTGTGTCAACCTTTGGCACTCAGTCTAATGCAATTAAGCAAATTATATCTAGACAGTGGAAATTACTGCAAGCCATCCCTGAACTGGTACAAAAACCAATGTTTGCTTTTAAAAGGGGCACGAACCTGCAGGACAGGCTGATTCATGCTTATCAGGATATCTCTCCTGATAATACGGTTGATAACATGAGACAAATAATTCCATTATTAGGCCATCACAAATGTAACAACTGTACTGCCTGTGCGACTACAAGGACTGTGAAAACTTGTAAAATCAATGATATCACGTTCACAGCCAAGACCTTCTCAAACTGTAATACCTCAAACGTTGTGTATTGCATTCAATGCCCATGTCTGTTACATTACTTGGGCAAAACCATTCAGCCAATAAAGAAACGTATCTTGCAACACCAATCTCGGATCAGGTGTAAAAAAGAGAATGCACCTTTAGTTGAACACTATATTCGACTGGGCCATAAAGAAACTGAGATGACATGGTGGGTACTTGAGGTTATTAAACCAAATAAACGCCAAAATAATGTTGACAAAATACTCTCACTTAGGGAGGGTAAACTTATTTGTCTCACCAATACTGTCAAATGCGGTTTGAACTCCGCAAGTGAATGGCATGCTCTTGCATGCCTGACCTAATTGTTCTAAAAGAGTACCTGTTGTTACATCTAAGACGAGGATGACTACTTTTGTATGAAATCTCTGAACTATTTGTCATGCTTTAGTAGTGTACAAAATTCCTGTTTCCTGTTTACCTTGCTGACCTCCTCGCTCTCCTCGCCCAAAGAGCTGTTTAAGATCGCTGACACGCTTACCTCTTTGAAAATTCCGGACCCCGTGGTCAGTTCTCAGCGGCTCTGTGATGATGTTGCACAATTTTTTCAATCAAAAATTGTGGACATTTACTCGGCCTTAGAATTTCAGAGGTCGGCATTACCTCCGTCTCAGAGCGTCCGGGTCCCTCCACTTACACCCTTGGAGGAGTTACCGTTAGGGTGTTTTTCCAGCTTTCCCCCGCTCGCCATGGTGGATCTGGAAGTTCTCCTTTCGAAGACTAGGTCGGGGTCTCCTCTGGACCCTTGCCCTTTAAAACTTCTTAAACAATGTAAGGAGACTCTTCTGCCCTGGCTGTTAGAGATTATGAATAGGGCAATGAGAGAGGGGACCTTTCCACTACAATGGAAAAAAGCGGTGGTTAAACCACTGTTAAAAAAGCCTACCTTGGACCCGGGAGTCCTTAAAAACTTCCGCCCCATTTCACTGCTCCCAGCCCCAGCAAAGATGTTGGAAACCCATCTGAACCAGCATCTGTCTGCTTTCCTGGAAACCTCTGGCCTTCTAGATCACTCGCAGCATGGATTTCGGAGAGAGCATAGCACTGAGTCAGCCCTTACCACGGTGCATGATAACATCCGTACCAGGGTGGATAAGGGCATGACCACTCTCCTCATCCTATTGGATCTTACGGCTGCGTTTGATACCCTGTCTCCCTCAGTGTTAACATCACGGCTGAGGGAGATAGGGGTTGAGGGGCCGGCACTTAGTCTGCTTTCCTCCTTTCTTGGCCAGAGGGAACAGAGAATTAAGCTGGGGGAGTTTCTATCTCCATCCCTCCCTGTGCGTTGTGGGGTCCCACAGGGGTCGGCATTAAGTCCGACCCTCTTTAACATCTATGTGACCCCACTCGCCAGGCTTATTAGATCTTTTGGGATGGAGGTAGTCTCCTATGCCGACGACACACAGATAATGATGTCTCTCGCCCATCCGGTCATCTCGGCTGCCTCCAATTTTAGACACTGTATGGAGGCAGTGGCTCAATGGATGATCTGCAATTCATTGAAGCTTAATGGCGAGAAGACCGAAATTCTGGTGTTCGGAGGCAAGGAGGACATTTGGTCAGCGGAATGGTGGCCTTCATCTCTCGGAGTGTGCCCTATACCCACCGTCCTGGCTAGGAACCTAGGAGTTATGATTGACCCTCATCTAGGGCTGGGACAGCAAGTAAGCAGGACCATCTCTACTTGCTGGGGCATAATAAACATCTTGAGGAAAATAAAACATTATCTGTCCCCCCCAGCAAGAAAGCAAATAGTACTTGCACTGATAGGCTCAAGGCTGGATTACTGCAATGCCCTATATCTTGGCATTAACAAAAGTCACATCACGCGACTTCAAATGGTGCAGAATGCGGCCGCAAAGTTTGTATTAGATCTGCCCAGGCGGGCCTCTGCTACGGCTGCTAGAAAAGCACTGCATTGGCTCCCAATAGAAGCCAGGATTTCGTTCAAGTCCCTCTGCTTGATCTATGGGGCCCTGGCCTCAAATAGGTCAGGAGGCATAAGGGATCTGCTAAAAATGTATACCCCCTCCAGATCCCTGCGCTCGGCCAATAAAGCCCTGCTATCTGTCCCCCGTGTCCGTAGGGCTAGGTGGGGTGGCAGAGCCTTCTCAACCCTGGCCCCAAGGCTGTGGAACTCTCTGCCTTCTGACATTAAAACCCTTCCTTCAAAGCAGGCCTTCAGAAAGGCACTCAAGACATGGCTTTTTGCCAGTGCATATCCTTAGCTTGGTTTCTGCCTTTTTTGATCTTATTTTGTTAGGCGCCTTGATGCCTACGGGCTTAGTTGCGCGGTATAAATTTCATTTCATTTCATTTCAAGAAACCTTTGCTTATGTACATATGTATTCATAACTGTGTCTGTGTAGCATGTTATATGGACTGAATCAATTGCGAATGGATACGGAGTAAAAGTTTATACCCCGCTGATACAATAACCCCTTCCAAGATGGAGTCTCCTGTGCTGCCCGAATCAGGATCCATCTAGGCCCTCATTGCTTTCATTTTCTGTAAGTGGTGCAACTTGTTTTGAGTAAAATATAGATCCTGTAGGCTTATAATCCATCGATTGCCCGCTGCCGCTTAGACACAAATGGCGTATGCCCGTAGGTACCGTTAAATCCTTATAACATGATTTTGCTACATTTGAATTTATATTTTCGAAATCGGGTGGAATTCCCTTTCCAACATTGCGGCCCGCAGTAGTCCTCTTTCACACTCCAAACGGGCTTTAAAATGAAGGAGTCGGGCTGAGATCTGCTCGCTGCATTTTCTCCGTTCTATGACCAATGCGCATAGAGGAATGAGGTAAGCCCACGCTATCTAACTGATTGCAGGTCAGACTTTCTAGTAGTTAGACCACAAAAACTGACGGTGTATTCTTTTTGCGCTTCCAGAGTAAACACTTCCCCATATTGACAATTTACGCTGTGTCAGTGGGTGTCGCTCTTCCCCCGTACTGGAAAACAACAATACTGTCTGAGCGCCACAACTTCTTCCGGCAAATATATTGAAACCCTTTGAGATAGGCTGTCACATCGATCTGTTAGGTATGTTGTTTTTCTATAAAAAACATGATTCTTAACTTAACCAGGACATCTGTATGTCGTTTATCATTATTAAAAAATGCCCTCATGTTGCCAGTTCCCTTAGATACCTGGGCGCTCGGTCCAATTCCCGGGACCTGCGGACGAACGCAAAATTGCATTTTAACCGGTTCGAGTGAGGCAACCATTGTGGAGATTAGGTATGTTTCTGTCCCCTATGTTGCTCATAGTATTGCGAACTCAGCTAGAGCTGGATGTCGGTCTCATTGTACTTCCGTCTTCCGTGTTGTTTAGATCATGGCTAATTTAGTCAAAGTTGGTTGTCTGTCTCAATGTACATCGGTGGACAGATTACTATGATAATTATTACACTGACCCAAGGCAATTGAAAAAGCTAGTTCATAACGATGGCTAAGAACTTTGTCAAGCTGTGTCTCTGACTTAGTATATGGTTCCTCTAGGGGCTGCAAAGAATAAACCGCCTTGATTTGAAAAGCACGGCTAGATGCATGTAAGGCCCTCTTCTCACTGACTAAATATGGATTCGTAATTGTTAATATTTATATTTTCAGATTACGCTGGTCTTTTATACAGCATAAACATTACTTCTGTCCTGAAGATGGTCTCACAAAATATCATCTAAGAGACCGAAACGTCGACTATCACCTCATCTACTCTCTGTTTTATTTCATATTGATTTTAGATAGGTGGATTTAGGTTTTGTTGAGTCTTTTCACAATTTGAATTTTAATGGATTTCTAAAGCGCTCTGTTACCGGGACGGTTTCCTGGCGCTAAGTAGCGGTAAGCCGGTGGGGACGAGGGCGGGGCCTAGACTGCTGGGGGTCTGGGGAACAGGAAAGTTTTGAGAAGTTTACAGAATTCCACGTAAGAAGTGGAAGCTCTGAGGGCAAAAGGTAAGGAATTCCAAAAAGAGGGGGCTAGGACCGCAAATCTCGTCCCCCCAGACCTCTGCTTCCTGAAGCGAGGGACTGTCAGTAGAGCTTGGTTGGAGGAACGGAGCTCTCTGGCCGGGAGGTAAGGAGATATAATCTCACAGAGGAAGGCAGGGGCGGTCCCAGATCTAGCCTGGTAAGTCATGCAACCCAGCTTGAAGAGAGCCCTCTCCTTCACCGGTAACCAGTGCAATGATTGCAACAGGGAGGTGGTGTGGTGAAATTTAGGGAGTCCATAAATCAGGCGAGCAGCCTGATTTTGAATCTGCTGGAGACGGTGGATCAAATAGTCTGGGGCGCCGTTATAAACCACATTCCCATAGTCAAGGCGCGATAGCACCATGGCCATGAGGATGAGCTTAAGGGCAGGAACGGAAAAAAAACGGGAAACCTTGCGGATGGTGCGAAGGGAAAAGAAGCAGGAGGACACCACCGAGTGAACCTGAGTGTGAAGCGAAAGCTGGGAGTTGATAAAGATGCCTAGGGTTTTGACCTTGGGGACCGGGGAGGGAGGGGAACCGAGTGAGTCAGGCCAGAAAGATGGGGACCATGGGCTGCAACCACCCCCAGTCAAAACCAACTCTGTTTTGTCGGGGTTTAACTTGAGGTGGTTGCAGTTCATCCAGTTTTGGATGAAGAGCATCACCCTCTGAAAGTTGCAGGCGGAAGAAGGGGAGTGGGAAAGGTTAAAAATAAGTTGGAGGTCATCGGCGTAATTGAACACCGAGACCTCCATCTGCTGTAAAGAAAAAATGAGGGGTGAAATGTATAAATTAAATAACAAGGGGGACAAAGAAGAACCCTGGGGAACGCCGCATGTTACTCTGCGAGGGGGGGCGGCAAAATCTGCCAGGTGGACTGCCTGCTCCCTGTCCGTTAGAAAGGAACGGAGCCAGGCGTGGGCCGTGCCCCTGATGCCCGCCGCCTCGACACGGTTCAGAAGAATGTCGTGATCCACCGTGTCGAACGCGGCGGACAGATCTAAGAGGACCAGGGCCTGGGGGAGGCAGATGTCAGTGCCCTCCCTCAGTTTGTCCATCACCGACACTACCACCTTCTCGGTTGAGTGCAGTGGGCGGAAACCTGCCTGACGGGAGGAGAGGCGGCCTGTGGACTCCACAAAGGAACTCAGAGTGCAGGTGACATGGGCCTCTGAGACAATTAATTTGCTTTGTACCTACAAACCTAAATATCTCCAATTTAATTTTCTGTATACAAAATTTTGACCACTGAACTTTTGATAAATTCTTTTTTCAATACACCTTTGTGTTTGTGTTTCATGTTTTATGTTTTTGATGTATGGTTGGTTTAATTAATGTTGATGAATTTAGTTCACCCAGGATTTATTAATTAATCCTATCAAGTTAGCTGTAAATCGCTAAACACTCTTTAAACGAATTCCCTTGACGGCACATTTACCCTTCTGTTTAATTACCCAAGCCCTCAAGGGTCTATTGGGTCGCTCACTGTTTTTCTATTACTCTTGCGCAGGCAATTGCCTGTTGTGAGCCGCTCTAACCAGTGGTTGTTCTTTGAAAAAAAGTTTATTTTTAATCAATGTCTGAGGCTGAAACACTAGTCTACTCAGATGAGTATATTCTGAAGGTTGCCTCTGGCCCCTCTCTATTAGGGAACAAAGGCCCGGCTACAAATCTACCTTGTGAGCCAGATTTAAATCAGTTAGAAAGACTGAAAAAGAAACTCGTACGCACAGAACTGCATGCGAAGTTTCTTACTGACTGCCTCAACGCCAACATCATCCCGGCAGGATTACAGATACGAAATATTCCCATCATATTCGTAGATGACGAAGAATTTAAAATAGGATTCAGTTTCTCGGCGAATCGATGCTCACGGACTTGGATGGTCCTTAGTATAGAAACAGCTTTGCGTCAAATTAAAATCTTGACTAAAGAAATAGAGTCTCTAGAGAAGAAAATCACAGAAGATAGCACAATAAATAACAGCAAACTTCTTCTAGATAAAATCCAACAAACTGTGAAGGAATTTGAGGAGTTTAACTCCCATAAAAAGACAGAGAAATTACAAAGTGACATAAGGAGATATAACAAAGAGAGAACCTACCCTTACCTGAGGAAAGATTTCTATACCTCTCAAGGGCCAAACCAACAACAGACGAAACGAACAACATTCTCTGACACAGGCTCTGATTCTGGCAGTGAAAGATCATTTAACTCCAACTCCCGCCAGAACGATCAACAACCATCCACATCTCGCCAGCCTTTTTTAGGACAGGACCCACGAGGCTCCAGACCACCAGGGAGACCTCAACAACAGAAGCGGGGATGGTTTCACAAACAATACACCCCGGGTTTCAGACAAACACGGAACCGCTATTACGAATGGTAAAAGAAGATCTCACTATACCTATTTTCAACTTGTCTACACACACTCTTTCTGAACATGAGGTGGCAGTTCTCTCCAATGGATTGAGTTTTGTCCCTACATACAAAAACGATTTGTTCCAAACAAAACTCGAACTGTATCGTTTTTTTCGTACAGTCCGCTTAAAAAACTTTTTTGCGAATCATGATTCTGATCCTAAACATGGTTTCTCAGGGTTGAGGAATCCATCCACATTCTATCCATCAAACACTATGGTTAACAAGGATGTGATCACCTTTGAAAATGCCACTCTCATTGAAATTGAACGCCTTTTTAAGAATCCGTGTAAATTCAAATCCAATCTACCTAAAGATCAACAACAGGCCCTTCAAAATCTTCAAAACTTACCGCAAGCCTTATTTAAACCAGCTGATAAGGGTGGAGGGATTGTACTATGGGAAAAATCAAAATATGATGTAGAAATGTCAAGACAACTGTCCGTTGTCAGTCATTACAAGAAACTTACTTGCAACCCTACCCAAAGGCTCACCAACGAAATCATGGCCTTAAGCAAATTGGGTTTCGAAGGTGGATGGCTGAACGAAAAAGAGGCGGCATTTCTAATAAATAAAACACCTACAGTTCCTGTGATCTATATGCTCCCGAAAGTACATAAGGACGTGCATAATCCACCAGGCCGTCCTATTGTTTCGGGGTGTAACTCAATTCTAAAGCCTCTTGCCCAATATTCTGACCATTTTATCAGGCCTTTTGCAATTGAGCGTTCTACATATATTAGAGACACCACGGCTATAATTAATGAAATAGAGAACTTCCAATTTGATCCCACAACCGATATACTTGTTTCTATGGACATAGAAAGTTTGTATACTAACATCCCTCAAAGTGAGGTACTGGATATTTTAAACACACTTCTGGAATCACGACTAAGACCTCATGCTGTCCCAACATCTTTCATATTGGAATGTGTCAGAATCCCTTTATGTGAAAACTTTTTCCTTTATCAGAACACCTTCTACCAACAACAGAAGGGTGTGGCCATGGGGGCAATTTTTGCCCCGGACATAGCTAACATCTATGTAGCTTGTTTTGAAGACAAGTTCATATGGCAGCCTACCAATCCATTTATCTCCAACATCTGTAAGTGGATACGCTATATAGATGACGTGTTTATGGTTTGGCACGGCACTGTTGAGTTACTTACCGACTTTCATCTATGGTTAAACACTAGAAACACTAATTTGCAGTTTACACTTGACCACAGTACCGTTGAGATGCCATTTCTTGACATCAATATCAAAGTAGATACTGAACTCCATCTGTATACCACCTTATGCACTAAAAAGACGGCTAGAAACACCCTCTTGCGCTACACAAGCCATCATCCCCAGGCGTTGAAGGATGGACTCCCCTTCGGGCAGTTCCTCCGCCTGCGACGTAATTGTACGTTTAAAGATGATTATTTTTGTGAAGCAAAAAAACTGAAAGACAAACTTCAGAGTCGAGGTTATCCATCTAGACTCCTCAGAAAATCTATGAAGAGGGCCTGGTACAACGACCGTGAGGCTCTACTAACCAGTAAGAAAAACAAGAGCAATGTAAATATTGTATGTGTGTCAACCTTTGGCACTCAGTCTAATGCAATTAAGCAAATTATATCTAGACAGTGGAAATTACTGCAAGCCATCCCTGAACTGGTGCAAAAACCAATGTTTGCTTTTAAAAGGGGCACGAACCTGCAGGACAGGCTGATTCATGCTTATCAGGATATCGCTCCTGATAATACGGTTGATAACATGAGACAAATAATTCCATTATTAGGCCATCACAAATGTAACAACTGTACTGCCTGTGCGACTACAAGGACTGTGAAAACTTGTAAAATCAATGATATCACGTTCACAGCCAAGACCTTCTCAAACTGTAATACCTCAAACGTTGTGTATTGCATTCAATGCCCATGTCTGTTACATTACTTGGACAAAACCATTCAGCCAATAAAGAAACGTATCTTGCAACACCAATCTCGGATCAGGTGTAAAAAAGAGAATGCACCTTTAGTTGAACACTATATTCGACTGGGCCATAAAGAAACTGAGATGACATGGTGGGTACTTGAGGTTATTAAACCAAATAAACGCCAAAATAATGTTGACAAAATACTCTCACTTAGGGAGGGTAAACTTATTTGTCTCACCAATACTGTCAAATGCGGTTTGAACTCCGCAAGTGAATGGCATGCTCTTGCATGCCTGACCTAATTGTTCTAAAAGAGTACCTGTTGTTACATCTAAGACGAGGATGACTACTTTTGTATGAAATCTCTGAACTATTTGTCATGCTTTAGTAGTGTACAAAATTCCTGTTTGTAAGAAACCTTTGCTTATGTACATATGTATTCATAACTGTGTCTGTGTAGCATGTTATATGGACTGAATCAATTGCGAATGGATACGGAGTAAAAGTTTATACCCCGCTGATACAATAACCCCTTCCAAGATGGAGTCTCCTGTGCTGCCCGAATCAGGATCCATCTAGGCCCTCATTGCTTTCATTTTCTGTAAGTGGTGCAACTTGTTTTGAGTAAAATATAGATCCTGTAGGCTTATAATCCATCGATTGCCCGCTGCCGCTTAGACACAAATGGCGTATGCCCGTGGGTACCGTTAAATCCTTATAACATGATTTTGCTACATTTGAATTTATATTTTCGAAATCGGGTGGAATTCCCTTTCCAACATGGCGGCCCGCAGTAGTCCTCTTTCACACTCCAAACGGGCTTTAAAATGAAGGAGTCGGGCTGAGATCTGCTCGCTGCATTTTCTCCGTTCTATGACCAATGCGCATAGAGGAATGAGGTAAGCCCACGCTATCTACCTGATTGCAGGTCAGACTTTCTAGTAGTTAGACCACAAAAACTGACGGTGTATTCTTTTTGCGCTTCCAGAGTAAACACTTCCCCATATTGACAATTTACGCTGTGTCAGTGGGTGTCGCTCTTCCCCCCTACTGGAAAACAACAATACTGTCTGAGCGCCACAACTTCTTCCGGCAAATATATTGAAACCCTTTGAGATAGGCTGTCACATCGATCTGTTAGGTATGTTGTTTTTCTATAAAAAACATGATTCTTAACTTAACCAGGACATCTGTATGTCGTTTATCATTATTAAAAAATGCCCTCATGTTGCCAGTTCCCTTAGATACCTGGGCGCTCGGTCCAATTCCCGGGACCTGCGGACGAACGCAAAATTACATTTTAACCGGTTCGAGTGAGGCAACCATTGTGGAGATTAGGTATGTTTCTGTCCCCTATGTTGCTCATAGTATTGCGAACTCAGCTAGAGCTGGATGTCGGTCTCATTGTACTTCCGTCTTCCGTGTTGTTTAGATCATGGCTAATTTAGTCAAAGTTGGTTGTCTGTCTCAATGTACATCGGTGGACAGATTACTATGATAATTATTACACTGACCCAAGGCAATTGAAAAAGCTAGTTCATAACGATGGCTAAGAACTTTGTCAAGCTGTGTCTCTGACTTAGTATATGGTTCCTCTAGGGGCTGCAAAGAATAAACCGCCTTGATTTGAAAAGCACGGCTAGATGCATGTAAGGCCCTCTTCTCACTGACTAAGGTAAACTAAGCACCTCCAATATAAAACATTCGCATTGATTCACTCTATAAATGCACTATATATAGAGATGAGTAACTATAAATTGTCATTTGTTTTGTAATGCTAAACGTTGATGAGACTTGCTTTATAATGGTCTGAAATAATGCTTGAAGTGCTTTTTTTAAAAATAGATAAGATATCTCATTGAAATGTTGCAAAGTAAATCTGAATAAATGACCTCAGCAAATATGAATGCCCTAATGATTGCAACTAACCTTCTTTTTTCTTAGGTACTAAAATTGTCATATGTAGAATTACACATATTGGGTTGCTCCAAAATGTCGAGTTAGACTATTTGTGTAAAGCTGTTTCATTTGAATTTGTGTAGATTTTGATGTTTGTAAGAGTCTTGTTCTCAGTTAGTGTAAAGAGTTTTGTAAGAGTTGTGTTTTCAGTCAGTGTAAATTGTCAGTCCACAAAGGTGTTATTATAATGTATATATTAAATATGGATTCGTAATTGTTAATATTTATATTTTCAGATTACGCTGGTCTTTTATACAGCATAAACATTACTTCTGTCCTGAAGATGGTCTCACAAAATATCATCTAAGAGACCGAAACGTCGACTATCACCTCATCTACTCTCTGTTTTATTTCATATTGATTTTAGATAGGTGGATTTAGGTTTTGTTGAGTCTTTTCACAATTAATTTGCTTTGTACCTACAAACCTAAATATCTCCAATTTAATTTTCTGTATACAAAATTTTGACCACTGAACTTTTGATAAATTCTTTTTTCAATACACCTTTGTGTTTGTGTTTCATGTTTTATGTTTTTGATGTATGGTTGGTTTAATTAATGTTGATGAATTTAGTTCACCCAGGATTTATTAATTAATCCTATCAAGTTAGCTGTAAATCGCTAAACACTCTTTAAACGAATTCCCTTGACGGCACATTTACCCTTCTATTGTCCAAGCCAGCCGCCATTTGAAAGGAGCCATGGAGGCTTTCAGAGTTCAATTATGGCAGCCCCACGTTGTAGTCGTGAAAGCGTCCCCCCCCCACAGCTTGCAGTTCTCTGGCAGAATGCTGAGTGGCCACTCTGGCCCCAATAAAGTAGATTGGCCTTCGACCTCTTTCTTTCATATTGTCACTGAACTCCTTATTAGCTAGTAATAGCCTAATACTGTGCAGGGTATGTGATCATATTATCTTTGATACAATAGTTCTCTTTATTATTAGTATTATTATCAAAAATAACATTATCACTGGTCGTAGTAGTAGAAGCGGCTTTATGACGGACCCAAAATATGATATAACATTTGACACAAATGACTAGCTCTCCAATTTGCTGTTTGAAGGTTCGTAAAACAAAGGTGGTTTTATTAGGCATTTCACATTCACTAAGAAATCATCACTTAAGAAGTCAATGAGGTTTTGTAACGGAAAGTCAGAGTTGATATTTCACACTGAAATATAGACGCCGGAGGCACATTTCAAATAGGAAAGTGAAACGTGGAGCCATTAACAGACTCGTAGCTTCATGTTCGCAGACACCGCCTGACAGAGTCACAAAGGCACACCTAACACAGCCATCTCCCGCGCACTTAATTCCTTTGGCAGCGTCCTCGGTGATGGCAGTAATGCTACCTGCCATGCATATTTAAAGGCTTACACGGAAGACGTCTGCAAACTGAAGATAAACGGCATCGCCTTTACTGTACAACACGCATTCAGGAGTCAGAACATGTGCACTTGGGCTATTAGAGCCGGGCTGCGTGCTGGATTATGTTTCACTTTGATTTAGCGTGGGTGCTCCAGGCTGGTTCGCTCATTCATTGGCCAGCCAGCCGAAGCTTAGTCTATCGCCAAAAACAGCAAAGGGCAAATGCTGTCAGAGCTGAGATAAGCTGTTGGGGTTCGATGCCTTTGGATAAAATGGAGTCCCGGGAGCATCAACCCACGTGCTGAAAGTTAAAGCACGAGCTGTGAAAGTCCATTTGCTATGGTTCCACATGTTGTCAATGATATTGCTTTGTTTTTTTTTCGTTGTCTTAGTTCTCAATGTTATTGCTTTGGTTTTTTTTTCGTTGTCTTAATTCTCAATGTTATTGCTTTTTTTTTCGTTGTCTTCAAAACGCGTCTTTATTTAATACAATAACTTAATTTCCCTTTGGCTAAAAACACGTGAAACGCACTCTGCTTCAATTGCAAGTCACTCCAATACCCTTGGGCCAGGTATGTGCTATAAAAAACTGCATGAACACATTAAATTCTTCAATAAATATGTAGGAATTAATTTGCTCGGACAGTAATAAAAAGCGATAGGTACCAAACTGTTAGCATTACATTTTTTGTCAGAATTGGAAACATGCAATTAGAGACAAAGAAGGCTCTTAAAGTTGCATAAAAACTGCTAATATATAAAGCGGTGACATCAAGAAATTATAAAATATCTTAAGTAGCTCACTGAATTGAGGCCCAGGTTTACCAAGATATGTGTGTTGCACTGCGAGAATGGTAAAAACCAAAATCCCCTCCCCTCACAAAACCAAACATAACGTTTTTTCAACACCTAGCATAGGTGTGTAGAAGGATCTAAAGTGTATTATTGCATTTTCTAGTAGGTTTTATTTGGAGCGTACCTGAAGTGCTAAACAGGGATTGAAAAGTGTGTATTGGGCAAGTATACAACCAAGGAGATTGTGAGCAGAGCAGCGTCTCCCCTCACCTTCAGGACCCCAGGTGCTGGCCATGTGATTGGGCTATGCCCAGAGTCACCTTAACAGATCTTCCTCCTTCACTCTCACTTTGCAGTCACATAAGTTAAAGGTCACCTGATCTATAGAGGGGATTTCTATTGGCTCTAGGCCTTAGGGCTTGGGCTCCTATTCGTTTTAAGTATATGGTTACTATTGGCTCTAGGGCGTAGGGCTTTTGTTCCAGTTAGTTCCTTGGGCTAGGATTTATGTTGGCTGTAGGATTTATGGCTCGGGCTCCTATAGGTTCCTAGGGCTAGAGTTCTCATTGGCCTAGGTTACCTGGTCACTAGAACTATTTAAGGCATCCAGTGTTGGCGACAAATTAAAGGGTGCCATGGTAAGAGTGTTGCCTGTTTGGGCCTGGAAAGGGAAAAGTTGCAGAACTTTGCCAAACAACTTATGCACAATAGGTATACCTTCTCCACATATAAGGTAAAGTAATTATGTGCTCCTGTGCTAAACCCCAATCTTTGATCCACTCTCATAACCTCCACACAACCTTACAACACATCACAATATCTTATCACATTTCAGACAAACATGTATCCATACTCACATTCTACCTATCCAAACACTGCCCCCGTTTTTCAACACATTCTTTTATGCACAAACTCACATCCATACCCTCTGTCCTCACATATTGCTACTTCAAGTAACTATTGTAACAGTCATCACTTATGTCACTCACTCCCCATACACTTACACCCCATTCCCTTATATCTCTTCCTGCGCCCGTGTACTCCCGTCTTACTCCTGACACAGCATACAAATACTACCTCAACTATTAACATCACCTCACACCCCGAAAACTCAAGCTCTCATACACAAAACACATTCCACTTGTAGTAGCATCCAACAACAACCATACTCTAACAGCATAACCAACCTTACCATTAGATAAGATGGCAGACCTCCCTCCCTCACCTATGAAAAATCCATCCGCACAATCTCCCTCTTCATTTAAAACCTTAAGCACTCAAAAAAACAAAACTACTCAACCAGGCATAAACCAACAAATTCACAACTTTCACATGTACCCATCATCAACTCTCATCAACTGCTGATTTTAGAGCACTAAAACTAGATCCACACATTCCACCAACACCCCTTATTCATACCCCTTCCACTTTCAACAAACGAAATAGAAAGACAAACCCCACTTCATCACACAAACTTCACTTCACACAAACCACATCACAGCAGAGCTTAACTCTGTTTTAACACAGTACTGGGACAAAATACTTCACCTACGACTTCCTCACTAGCACAATCTGATTTATAATCTTCCTCCATTAAAAACCCCATCAAATCTCACAAGAAAACTATTCGAGAAAAAGGTAACTATACAAGATTATGAAAACCTAATTGCTGCATGAACTTTTTTGAAGGAAAGACAGCTTTAGAAACATCGTCCCATAATTCAATCATGCCCAATCTCACTAATAGAGATCTAATCTCTTTTAGCCATTTAATTTTGTGGAACAAATCTACTTTGATGATGTCCATTAGGCCCTGGGCATAATGTGATAGTTCCTCTGTACACAATATTCTACGCTAAAATAACAAAGGGCAAAGTTTGGCCAAATATCCCACTGATTTCCTACCTAGATCCAGAAACAGAGGTCTCAGTGGGGTACTTTGTGGCACACCAGTGACTTTGCGAAAAAACACATTCTCCGCCAGGGTCAAATCCTTTAGATTTTCAAACCTCCACAGTTCGGCACCATACAGAGCCGAACTTAATACCTTTGCACTATACATTTCTAGTACAGGACTAATCGGTTTTGTTAGTGAGGATTTAAATTTAGAAAAAAGAATCCCTGCTTGCTGTGGTAGTTTTAGAGCTGCCAGGTCGAGTTGGCTTTTCCAGCGCATGTCTTTCTGTAACGAAACACCTAGGTAAGTAATGGCCTTCACCTGCTCCTGGGGAAGTTCGTTCATGTACCCACTACCTCTGAAGGATCTATGTTCGTTAAAAGACATAAATTTAGTCTTGGCAGTGTTAATTTGTAGCCCACGTATAAGGCAGAATTCTTAAAACCTTTGTAGGGCCCTTTGAAGACCGCTTGGTGTTTTGGAGATAATCAAAGTATATTCCGCAAACATGAGGATTGGAATATGAATACCTGCCAGCATTGGCGCATCCGTGGGGGCCAGGGAGAGATGGTCCGCCACCCCGTTGATGAAGAGCGAGAACAGGGTAGGCGCCAAAACGCATCCCTGCCGCACTCCCCTATCAACTGGAAAGGCTTCCGTCACCTCACCCTGTGACCCCCATCGGACCCGGGCAAAGTTATCCTCATGTAGGCGGGCAATCAATGACAGCAGCTCTGGGGCCATCCCGAGCTCCTCCAGGACTCGCCATAACTTACTACGCGGTACTAGATCAAAAGCTGCCCATAAGTCGACGAACACAGCATACAGTGCCCCTTTCCCCAGAACCACTGTCCTCCAAAAGAGTATAATAAAACAGAATACTTGGTCGGTTGTGCTTGTTAAAGGACGAACACCGGCCCTATAATGGAGTCAAAATATTAGATACCTCTATCCATGTCTGAACCTTACTCAATACTAACCTACCCATGACCTTCTGCATCGTGTCGATTAGGCTAATAGGCCTGTAATTACCTGCATTCGACTTGTCTCCCTTTTTATACACCGGTATAATTTCTGCCCCCTTCCATGAGGGGGGGACAGCAGCTCCGTGTGCTATTGCATTAGCCAAATGGGCAATATACAATCGCCAAGTTTGCTTATCATTTAAAAATACATCGGCTGGAATGCAATCCATGCCCGGAGCTCTACCCTCCGTTACTGCATCTAATGCCTTGTCAACCTCTTCCAGTGTAAAAACCACCCCTTCATAAGATGTGTGTGGGTATACTCCATTATTCCCTTCACTACTACATCTTGCGTACTGTGGCTTAAAGAAGTCGATCCACAGATGTTGGGCAACATTATTCTGGGGGCGATCAGGACATCCTCCCCTATCCCATTTAAATGTATCCCAGAATAATTTTGGGTTCTTCGCCTCGCAAGTTTGTTTCAATTCCTGCCATTTACACTCATCCCATAGCTTTTTGCCTCCCTCTGTGCCTTCCTATAACAGCCCCGTGCCTCTCTTACGTTACTTAAATCCCTATCTCTTAGTGCTAAGGCCAGCTTAGCCCGTGCTTGTCGACAACTTTCGGGTTTCTTATTCTTTTTGCTCTTATCTGAGCCCGACATACAAAAATGGGTTTTTAATCGAGCAAAGAGTTTAATATGAGTTTCAATCATAAGGGCATCAAAATCCGCATTAGTGGTACAAGGCCCCAGCTCTACCAATACATTATTTACATCTTTTCTTATAATAGCCAGGGTTTCCGGATGTTCAATAACTTTGCTCAATTTAAGATGTCGCATATCATTGGCTAGGATAGGCTCTGGTGCTATTGCACCGTGCTTTGGTGGAACCACCTTACCTATACACAAATTATATGATGATGTTAGGGGGTTATGGTCACTTTTTACACGAACCATTACAGCCATATCCTTGAGACAGTGCCATAATTCTATGTGAACTAACAGATAGTCTATATGACTGGACCTAATGCCATTATCATATGTTCTGGCACCCTGCCTATCGGAAGGCGTTCGGCCATTAGCAGCCCTCAACCGCTTACCCATACATATCCCCTTCAATTGCATAGCCACCTCTGTCCATTTTTTTATAGGTGACATCTCAAGTTGGGGAATACCCCACCTAGTGTCTTCCTCCTCTGTGAGGCACTGATCTTCTTGCCCTAGTGGCTCAAAAGTCGTGTTCAAGTCCCCCGCTACAAGTGGTCAAGTATTATTAGGCATATCATCTATTAGATCATCTATACTGAGATTACCTCTGATTTGTGGCCCCCTGGATGCCCTCTTGCATAGATATTTTAAATGTCTATGTATTTGCCTAATGGTAAACTAAGTCTCACTGCTAAAATATCGTTATTAGATACAGGGAGTCTCTGTACTTTACAGCTCAAAGCCTGCCTGGCCCATATCACTAGTCCTCCAATCGGCCGACCTTTATCCTTTTTAACAGCTGGGACATAGAAATTAAGATACCCCATTCGAAAAACAGGGTCCACCAACCAAGTCTCCTGAAAGAGACAAATGTCATTATTTTCAATAAAATCAGACCAATCGAGCAAAACTAGTTTAGACCCCAGACCCGCTATATTCCAAGATAACATCGATGTTAACCAATTATGATCGGGCAAGTCAGCTACGTTATTACTTGGCTCTAAGGCTAAGATTGGGCTTATTTCTCCCAACATGTGAGTCAATTGTAGCTCGCCACCCCGTGTATCCAGATCTAAACTCTCTACATTAGCCTGGATTCTGTTAACATGGGAAACTGATGCCCCGTTCACGATATTAGCCTTACCAACAACTCGATTCATACTCCTTTCTACCTTGCCATCCCTTTGGCCAACTCCATTTGACCTCAAACTGTGTTTAGGTGGTCGTCAATCGCAACCTTTCAGACCAGACAGCACATCATATCTGTTGGTCAACCTAATTCCCCCTAAATTACTCCAATTCTGTCTCTTTCCATCTAGCGTAATATTTCTGGGGACAATGCGTGTAGGGGATAAAAATAGGTCAAAGATAGTGTTTGAATTCGTGTAGTTGAGCGACCCAGGGGCCATTCACAAATGTGCTCAGCAGCCCTTCTATCCCTAAAATTAACTGTTACACAGTCTCCCTCAATAGACTTTTTCCGTGGTCCAATCCAATCCACGCGCCTCACAAACAAAATTTCAGTAGATACCATGTGGGGAAGAGGCCTGTTGGTGTTAAGCCAATAAATACACTCTTTCTTGAGATCCCTGTACTCCTCCCTGGAACCCCCGTAAGAACCACCACATACGGCATGGATTCCGGGGGGAGATCTATACACGGTAACCCCTTTGTTGGTGGAACATTATTGTCCACTTGGAGTTGTTGGGTTACAGTCCTGCTACCCTTCCCCAACTCCGCCCTCCCAGTCAACACAGAGTGATTAGTCGCTACAATATCGCTGGGTTGAGATAAAGAGAGATTAGGTGTAATCACAGTAGAAACGCTGATATCAACTGTATTATTTGTTGGCAATGGGGCAGGGAGAAAACAGATTCATTAGTTTGCTTAGGCAGTCTCTTTTGCTTTTCTGTTGCCCCTTTATCCCAGTTCCCACCCCATGCCTGGGCCGAAGCAAACGATAATTCAAGGTATGCAAGTCTATTTTCTATCAGGTTAAGTCTGTCATAAATGGGCAGACATGTCTTTTTAAAGATGTGTTCTAGTTTGGTCCAAAAATCAATCCCAACTCAGCAGGGAGCGCAGCACCAGGGCTCGATATCGATATGGACTCTTCTGTGATAGGCAGGCATGGAGCAGGACCATGCAGAGTTATTGGCATTGTGCTTCCCCTGCTTTATCATGTTTCTGGATTTTAGCTTTTCTTCCTTTCAGAGGTGCCCCCCGCGCTTCCTTTTAGAGATTAAGCCTATCGCCGGGTCTGATGCCCCCAAATTGGAACTACACGCAGATCTTGTTTTGACACTTGATGTCGGTGATTCAGAATGAGCATTGTGGAGGTTTGAGGCCTTTCTAGTACTTGGCATTGCGTCTCCACATACTGGGTTACAAGGCATACCTCCAACAGTTTGCAATGGTTGGTTCCCCTCACGCTTGCTATTCACATCTGGTCTTGTAAGGTCAATATTTTGTTGGCGATTTGGCGAAGGTGCCTGGGCCAGTCTTCCCATGGATGACCTTTTATTAATGGCAGGGTCAAGCGATAATCTTCTTTCAGTTAGCTCTATTTCGTTGGCCAGTATGGTAGTTGCTCTCGTAGGAAACTGGTCCAAGGGGCCCACAATTGACCCACCATTAGTAAATTTCCTGCCCCTTCCAGCCTTGGGTGTGGTCATTTCCGTGGAACAAGAAACACCTAGGGCCAGATGTAGGTAGCCAAATAATGGTCGGTAACGGCCGATTCCGGCCGTTACCGACCGGTATTTGGCTTTTGAGATGTAGGTGGGTCGTTATTTACAGAATCGGTATATTTACCGATTCGGTAAATTTACCACTTCAGTATTTTACCGAATTGGTAAATATACCGATTCTGTAAATCCATATGTAGCTGACACTCCTAAGAGTGCCACAGGCCCTTAAGAGTCGGTATTTTACCACCCAATTCTATTGGGTGGTAAAATACCGAATTCAGGTGTGCATGCACATCTGTGCATGCACACCTGTGCAATGTGACACACAGACATGCCCTTAGGGCATGTATGTGTGCCACATGTCACACAAGCCTGTATGTGGGGTGCTAGAGGGTGTCAAAGTGACACCCCCTGAACCCTTGCAAGATTCGGTATTTACCGATTCTGTAAATACCGAATCTGTATTTCCCATTGATTCCTATGGGCTTCAAGGCCCATAGGAATCAATGTGAAATACCGATTCGGTATTTACAGAATCGGTAAATACCGAATCTTACCGAATCGGTAATTAGGAAATAAGGATTACCTACATATGCCTCCTTCCTATTTACCTACTCTTAAATACCGAATCGGTATGATTCGGTATTTAGGAGTCGGTAAATAGGAATTACCTACATCTGGCCCTTTCTCTTTTAAATGGTTACAAATGGCTAGTGAATAGATGATCTATAACAAGTGGCAGGATATCGAACACACACTGACCTTAGGGTGCAAATGTTAGGGGATGGGCCCCGTCCCGTCCTCGGCCGTTCTCGAACGGGCTCAATCGGGCCCGCCCTTGGCCCGGGCTTCGCCAGGCGCGCGCCTGCGCCCGTTCCGCGAAACGGGGGCCGCGAGCAGTTAAATGCAGGCAGGTAGATGGGCGGGAAGAGGAACACAGCTGCAGAGTGTAACGGGGCTGCTGGCCCTCGCAGTCCCGTGAAGATAATTCCAAGGCAAAATCAGAGAGTTCAACCAAATTGCTGCGAGCGGCATCTCTCCTATCATTTTATGCAGATCTTCGCTCGAGTGCTGTGTATCCATACGCCAAAGTATAAGTTTCAGTACTTAGGGGCCGATTAGGATGGCGGTGAATCCGCATCCTCCGGGCCGGCGGAAGCCACTGCCGGCCTGGAGGATGCGGATTCACCACCGCGGACATTGGAAACACCCACCGCCACGTTAGGATGGCGGTGGGATCAGCGGCGGACGGCAAGTCTGTCCGCTGCTGATCCGCGGTGTATGCAGGCAAATATGGTGATGGTGTCTGCAAGACACCGCCAGCCATATTAGGATGCTGGCTGAAAAATGCTGCCGTGGAAAAGGATGTGACCGCCAGGGTGGCGGTCACATCCTAATTGGTATGGAGGGACCGCCGCTGCGGACTGTCCCTCCAACTCGGGGGTGGCGGACGGACGCAGGTCCGCCCGCCATCCTAATAGCCCTCTAAATGTGGGAGGGGTGGGGTAGTGGGTGGAAAATGGGGAATATATACTACTAAAGAGGAGGGGAATACGGAGGAGTTAAAGGAGGGCCAGGGAGGGGTTTAGGGAAGGACATCTACCCACCTACAAATGAGCAAGCTATTGCAATTCCCAACTGCACTTCTAATGTTACAATAGCCAAAAAGGTCTTCAAAGTGGTAGTAAAGTATGCAAGCTCAGTGGTGGAGTAAGTCTAGCACCACACGCGGACAGCCACTGGCACTGCAACAGCCTCCAATAGAAATGAATGCAGTTAGGGCCTTAAAATAAAACCTCATAGGAAATAATGTTTAATGATTAAGCATTAATTTCAATTGTTAAAATGATTATTTAAAAAAAACGATGAAAATATGTGTTTTTAAATTAATTTCAACATTTTTATAACCCTTTTTCTGCTTTAAAATTAATTAAATATAACATTTGATTAAAAATTCTTATTTTACTTTTGAATAATTGTAGTCTATCTTTAATATACTCACACTAATTAAATATTTCATTATACATTATTCTAATGTTGTAGCATTTTTACAATAGTTGCATATTTAAATAACTTTATAGAAATTATTTTATTGATATTTTATTTTTATTTTTTTTTATTTTTTTTGGTTATAAACTTTTATTCATTGTCAGTACACACACACAGCTTTTCGCCTACAACCCTGGGGCCGGCAGCAATGTAGGGTAACTTAAATACATAGTACAAAAAAAATTGTAGGCCGTACAACCAGCACGCCATCATCCCAAGGTTCTGGAGGGTCAGGACTTATCTGGTACGACTTTGTGGATGTCCCGTGTGCGCCGTCGCCCCCCACCCTGTCCCCTCTGACCCCGGGAGGCGTGTTCTCGTTGTGTACTATGCAGTAGCGTTGTTTATGAGTGTGCCTGTCTGCCAGCGAAATCCAGTTCCACAACCACCCTTGCAACCATCCCGCCCAACCCTGTCCTACCCCCCCAGTCTGCCCATGTGCCTACTACCACCACAAACCTATTGCCACGATGCCTCTCCACCCTCGCCCAAGTCACACCCTATCTGCTTCCCCCCCACTCAGCTGGCTTCCTAGCACTTCAGACCTCCCCGTAGTACGTGTGTCCCAATGTGGGTGTTCCCAAATGTCTAGTGTCCCGCTAGCCTCTTCCAAGACCCAGGAGTCCCGCACTCTTCCCCGCCAAGGCATCCATACACTATACTTCTAGTCTTCAGGGCCCTCCTCTCCTTCTTGACGCTGCTCTGTCACCTCCTGATCCGATGCCGCGGCTTCCTTATTGGCAACGTAAGTTAAATACAGGTCCCAAAAATGTTTTGGTCTACTAACAGGGGGTAGAAGTTCGCTATATAGCTGTGACTGGGTGCAGCCGTACAGCATGTCCCTAGCCCATCTGCCTTTGGTCGGGAGAGGGCCACGCATCCAACACTGTGCCACTGCTCGTCGAGCCATAATTAGCCCCATATCCGCCAGGCGACGCATCGCTGGGGGGAGAATCCTGGAATGACCCAACAACGCCAATGCAGGGTCTGCTGGGAGCTCAGTCTCGAGTATTTGACCCAGTTCCAGAAACACGTCCGCCCAGAAGTTGTTATTGCCCGGGGAAGACCATGCTAGATGCAGGAAGTCCGCCACCGGTGCATGGCAGCGTTCGCATTCCGACGACTGTCGAACACCGTATCTGTACAGGCGTTCAGGAGTGTAATATACTCTTTGTAGAAATTTAAAATGTATGAGTCTATGTCGAGCATTAAGCGACACTCTTTTAGTATTGCAACAGCAGTATTTCCACATTGAATCACTTATCTCCACCTGCAGGTCCCGCTGCCATGCCAATCGGGCTTTCGAGGGTGGCTGTTCCCCGTGTAGCTGCCCTGCCTTGTATAGCCGCGAAATCAGGTTGCTGGAGGACTGGGTTTTTATAACATATGTTAGCTCCGGCAGTTCAGGAGGTTCCATCATAGTCGAACCTAGCAGGGCTTGCAGTGCTGCACGGACCCTATGGAAGTGGAAACGGTGCAGCAGCGTTATCGGGCTCCGGGGAGGTACAAGTAATTCCCAGGAAATCACCATCCCATCCTTGAATAAGTCACCCAGCGTAGATATTCCTAGTTGTTGTAGTGCGCGTGTGACTCCCTTTTCCCTCAGTGGCGCAAGCCAAACTGCCCAGTCTATCGGAACAAGAGGGGAGTACAGTACTGTGTGACCTTGTCGTTTGGCCAGGGAGTGCCAGGCGTGATTCGTCGCCGGGATGGAGTCCAAGGTACCCATCCGGCGCGTAGCCCGCTCAAATACAGTAGCCGGTGGAGGGAGGGGGTGAGTAAATAGGGTCTCCAGGATCACGTGCGGGATATTGCGATCCCCGTGTATCCAGGTATGTAAATGTGCCGCTTGGGCAACCCTATAGTACCTTTCTAAATCCGGGGCCCCTAAGCCGCCTTGTTCATACGGGAGCGTTAAAACTTGCCACTGTACCCTCGGTTGCTTTCCCCCCCATGCCAATCGCGTGAGGGTCTGAGTCATTGTCTTGAAGAAGGCCTTCGAGAGGATCACCAGGATATTGTTAAAAAGAAACAAAAACCTCGGGAGGACTATCATTTTCATCAGTGCGATACGGCCCGCCAGGGACAACGGTAATTTGCACCATCTATCGACATCTCCAGTCAACCTAGTATATGCGACTCCATCATTTTCTCTGACTAAAATATCCAGATCCGGATGCAGATGGATACCTAAGTATCGAACCGGATCGCTTGACCACTGTAGTGGATAATCCATCACAAATTCCCCAGTCACTGGAGTCAGCGGGAACGCCACCGATTTGTTCCAGTTCACTTCTAGTCCAGACAGTGCTCCAAACTGCACCACTTCCCTGAGTACTGGGGAGAGGTTAAGTTCCGGGTCCCTGACGTACAAAAGTGTGTCGTCCGCATACGTGGAAATGCATATCTTATATGTAGGGAAACTAATACCCTCATGGCTATGATATTCTCAAAGTGCACACGCCAGAGGCTCCGCCACAAGTGCGTAAAGCAATGGTGAGAGGGGACAGCCCTGTCTAGTGCCTCTACATATGGCAAATTTTTCCGTGACTCTGTTACCTAACCGCAGCCTGGCCGATGGTTTATAGTACAACGCCCCTATCATTTGTAGAAATGGTTCGCCCAGTCCCAGCTTTCTAAGCACTCTCGACATGAAGGGCCACTCCACCGAGTCGAACGCCTTCTCCATGTCTAGAAATACCGCCAATGCCTTATTCTCCGGTTTCACATGTTGCATAGTCCCCAGTACCGTGCGTATGTTGTACGTGAGGTTCCTAGAGGGGATAAAACCGGCCTGTTCTGGGGCTACTAGTTCCGGGGCAAGTAGTGCAAGACGCGTCGCCAGCACCTTGGCATACAGTTTTGTGTCGACGTTAATCAGTGATAGGGGTCTGTACGACCCACACTCAGTAGGGGGCTTCCCTGGTTTAAGGAGAGTAACAATGAGTGCCTCCCGCATGGACGGAGGCATGCTGCCTTCCGAGCATATGTCGTCGAACAATGTTGAGAGGAAAGGCAGCAATTGATCTATAAAGGCCTTGTAGAAGCCTGCAGTTAGCCCATCTGCTCCTGGAGCGCTACCAGCTCTCATGCTATCCAGTGCCTCCACTATTTCCTCCTTCTGAATGGGCATCATGAGGAATTCCCTTTGCGAGTTTGACAGTTGCGGCATTTTAATATAGCTTAAGTAATCGTCTATCGCCCCCTCCATGTCCGACGACTTAGATTTGTAGAGAGTGGAATAGTACCTTCTGAATTCCCCAATAATCTGCTCTTCATCAGTGAGGATCTCCCCGGAACTCGACAGTAGTTCACCCACTATAAGTGGACGCCTCTCGCTTCGGACTAATTTAGCCAGTAGGGAGCCGGGCCTCTCGCCCTCTCCATAAGTACGGATCGTGGCGTATTTGCCCATGTGTTGGACCTCCCTGTCAGCCTCCGAGTTGTATTCTGTCACCAGCCTTTTAATCTGTTCTATAGAATCCCCCCCGGGATCAGCTCGTTGTTTCTTCTCAAGCTCCGAAAGCTGTTTTTCAAGGCGGTGAAGCCTCTGTCTAATGGATTTTAGGACACTGGAGTCTTTGGACATGGCAACCCCGCGTATATATACCTTAAACGTCTCCCATAGTGTTTGGAAGCTCTCCACTGAGCCCACATTAACGTAAAAAAAACAGTCAATTTCATTGGCGAGTTCCCCCCTGAAGACTTCGTCTAGTAGCGAATATGGAGGGAAACGCCACGTAAAGGGTGGGATCCTGTGTGCCGGTGTCTCCAGAATCAGGAGGAGAGGGGAATGATCTGACAGCGTTCGTGGTAGTATCTGACAGTCCCTCACACTACTGGACAGCCGATGCAATGCAAGCCAATAATCTATTCTGGTGTGCAGAGCATGATATGCAGAATAGTGAGTGTACCCTCCCCTGGCGTGGTGTCTACTGCGCCACACATCCACTAGATCCAAGCGCACCAATTCAGAATGGAGCACCGTGGCCGCCGCCGACGGGCTCCTGGGGGGTCCCGCAGACCTATCCAGATTCGGGTCGAGCTCTAAATTGAAGTCCCCACCCCAAAGCATACTGGAGTAGTCGTGCGCTCTGCATTTCTGGGCTAAGTCTGAGTAAAAGTCCGGGGAATCGTAGTTAGGACCGTACACATTCACAACCAAGAAGTCTAGCCCCCTGCCCGTGCATCTACAGATAACGTATCTTCCCTCAGCGTCGGTCTCTAGTGATGTCAGTGTGAGCTTGGAACCAGGATTTACCCACGTGAGTGTCCCCCGTGAGTGTGTGGTCAAACCCGCTGCGACACTACAGCCCGCTAAACCCTTGTGCGTCAGCATTTTGCTGCTTAGTGGTAAATGAGTCTCTTGCAAGAGAGCGAGGTCAATGTGATGTCTACGTAAATAACTAAGGACCTTACGCAGTTTTCTGAAGTCATTTAGGCCTCTCACATTCCACGTTAGTACTCTTAGGTGGGGTGGTGCCGAGCCCTTCAGCGATGTGGTGGCGTCAGCCGCTGCCCTGTCTGTTATCGTGTAGTATGAGGTCATCATGCAAAAGTCGCAGGTGCCCAGAAGGTGCGCATTCGAGCAGGTAGTGTGGTGTGGCATTAACAGCAACGCACATAGCGGAACCCCCCTCCGAAAGGTCAATTTTAGCACATCCGCAGACAAACAAAATAACAACTGGTAGTCAACTATTGTCCCCAACAAGCCACCCACCACCCACAGCAGACCCACCCCAATTCGGCCATGCAGGTCCCCATCCCACCCGCCCCTCCCCCAAACCCAATCCAATAGCCCCCTGTGCATAATGCTCGTGGGCAAAGGTAGCAAGCCAACTCGGTCTCAGAAGTACCTTCCAACTCTGGTGCCCAGCCCCCCTCCCCCCGTCTCGCACCACCAGCTATGGGTTAACGCACCAACCTCCACATCAGTATTGTCATTCTCCCCAGTTTCCTTGACTGGTCCCCTCCACCCCTGACATTCTATAGGCGGCTCCCACGCTCCACCCCTCGGCAACTCATCGGAAACCTATAGTGACTGCCTCTGACTGAGGCCAATGTCTACAACAGTCTATGTCTATATCAGAACCCCAGCCCATCTTATCTGTTACATCACAGCCGTGGGAATCAGCTCCATGTCCATGTCACTCCAGCTCCCCGGGCAGCCAAGCGGACAGCTTAAGTTCAGCGTGCGCCAGTCATCCCGCCTTCAACTCAGTCCTGTTCATCTAGTTGTTGTCGAGCAGGCTCCTCCTGGCCTTCGGCCTGCTCTTCCGGCTTATCTCTGGCCCACTTTTTCATGGCTTTCTGCAATTCTGTTGGGTCCGTAAAGATATGTGAGCGACCTTGCCTGTTTACGTGCAGTTTGGCTGGGTATAACATCGCGTAGTCGAGGCCCATATCCCTGAGGCGTTTCATGTGTGGAGCAAAATGCTTACGCGCCTCCTGCACCCGTGCCGTGAAGTCTGGGAATATGGAGATCACCGACCCCTCGTAGCGCAAGTCACCCTTGGCCCTCGCCAACCTGAGCGCCGTGTCTCTGTCTCTGTAGTTTAGTAACTTCGCTATAATCGGACGGGGAGGTAAACCAGGATTGGGCTGAGGGCCAAGCGTGCGATGAGCGCGTTCCACCACAAACATTGCCGAGAACACATCGTCGCCCAGCAGCTTGGTGAGCAGGCGTTCAATGAATAACTCCATTTTCCCTGTCTGAGTGGTCTCCGGCAAGCCGACAATGCGGAGGTTGCAGCGACGGGACCGCGCCTCCAAATCCTCCGTCTTATCCTGCAATGTTCTGATGAGTGTCTCCGCCCTGCGCCTTGCCGTGTCCAGTTCCGTTTGAGCCTCCTCCACCTCCGTGATTCGCCGTTCGGCCATATCATGTCGTTCCGCGTGTTTGTCGAGACGCTCCGCCATGCGGTCCATTCTGTAGGACATGGCGTCCATCTTGGTCCCCAGAGCTGCTATGTTTGTCTGAATGTTTTGCTCCATGGATCTGAGCATTGATTTTATGTCCGAGTCTTCATCCTGCGGGTCCCTTGCAGTCATCTCTTCTTCTCGCTGTGGTAGAGGGCTTTGTACCGGCAGCCTCCTTTGCGAGAAAGGGAGCTTACTCTGAGTCCTGTCCCCCTTCCCCATGTTCGGTATCTTCCTGCGGGGACTGCGTTCCTCTTTCGGCAGACCCCTGAATCCAAATATGTTGCGGACGCCCACTCAGCCGACCACCCGCTAGTGGGTCTTACCAGCTGCACGACTCTAGAAGTCCGGGGGCCAGGAATTCGCCGCTATACACCCCTGCGTTTCCGCAGTAGCGAGGAAGGAGTGCGTCCGTCCCACACAGGACTCGGGGTGTTCCTCAGGAGAGTTACACTGTCGGCCTTGTGCTGCCTTGGCCACGTGAGCCGACCCCGCAATGGCGCCTTCAATGTAGGTGAGAGGCCTGTGGGGCAGTAGAGCAGGGCTATGCAGGAGCCACCACCGCCTTCGTCACCTTGTCTCCTGGCGTGACTCTCTGGATAGGAGGCCCCTCTGATGGAAAGTGCAGAGGGGGGGAAGGGGCAACCCCAGGTCCGGCAGCACCGTCCTCCAGCCGCCCTGCTCGGGGCACTCCCCGTGCAATGTTTTGTCCACTGCCCTGGCGGCCTCAGGGTAACAGCGTCGCCGGTCTACCACCTTGCCCACTGGACTGGCTCACCGTAGGGCCCGCCTCCCGCAGCGGGAATCAGCTGGTGCCTCCTGCAGCTCATTGTGGCCGCCGCTGACCCTCTACGGATTTTCAACCTCCCGGAGCCGGAAGGCCGTCCACCGGCAGCAAGCCCTCCGGTCGCCGCCGCCGCACGTCTCCTTACGTAGCGCGGGGCCGGTGTTACGGGAGGCCGCAGTCTTCAGGCCTTCCCGGCGCTCTGGAGCGTTAGCTCACTCTTACTGTTGCGAGTGGCGGAATCACCTCCAGGACGTGTCCGCCAGATCCCTGTCGGTTCCGCAAGCCTCGGGGGTGTCAGGGGTATCGAAATCTTATGGTTGGTGTAGGATTTTTCAGGATGTTACTGTGGCGCCGACGGAGCTCCGGGACTATGCGGCCATTTGCATCGGCTGCTAGCTCCGCCCCCCCCATTTTATTGATATTTAGCCTAAAATTATTTGTACAAACTGTTTTAAAGTTGATTAAACTCATTTACTTTTCCCTATACTTTACAATAGGGGACTCCACAGTAGTGGCAGAGATCTTTCTCTGGTAAAGTATAGGAAAAAGGAAAAGTTTTTGACACTTGCAAACAATATTTGTAAAATAATGTTATGTTAAAGCTTATTGTAAAAAAGTTTATATATTTAATTTGAATGTAGACCCCAAAAAAATAGGTGGACTTTACAACCAAAAGACCATTTCATGTTTGTGCCTGGAGAAGTGTGAGTTTCTATAGCTTAGCTACAGTTCCTTTCAACCAAATGTGTAACATGTATATTGCAATGATTTGAACACTTAAAACACTTAAAACACACCAAGGAATGAAATGAGTGATAGATCTCAAATCCACCAGTCATCTCCAGATGAAACTCATTTAAACAACAACCAATCACAGCTAGGCTGACCATAAAAGAAAGGAACCCACACACCAAACCTCTTTTCCTGCTTTTCCTAAGTCATCGAAAGTCTTTGTAGATTTGCCCCTTATTTTGAGGAGAAATCCTTTGTGGAGAAGGAGGAGAGAGGGTTTACAGGCAGAGGATCAACATCTTTGCCCAGAGAAGCTATAATTGCCAGATACCGCTCCGCACGTGATGTGATCCTGGATATAGTTATTGGCTGAAAGCAGGAACTTGATTCACCTACAACCCTCTTGTAGGCTATCTCAGGCTATGTCAAAATATTGTTTGCACTCCATTTCATGGCCATTGGATCTTTTCAGTGTCTCTCCTGACAACATTGACATCTCACAGGCAAGTCAGTCCCAATCAACAGAAAAGTATTGCATCAGTTGTTTTTGGTCATGAAATACTCAATGACAGGAGTGTTAAGGGTAGCAAGGGCCTTTTTATGGCTTTGCCCACTTCCTTCACGTGCTAGCTGCCTTTGATTGCACCCATGTGGCATTTCAGCCACCCAGCCACACAGCACATCTTTTCTGTAACAGATATGACAGTTACTCCATCAACAAGCAGGATGTCTCTAATGTCTTAGGCTGCTCCACTGATGTTTATGCTTCCTTTCCTGCAAGTACACACAACAGTTTAATTTTTCAACAGTCACCTCTTGCACGTCATTCGGTTGCTGGGGATTTTAGTGAAATGTTGCTTATTGGTAAGTAACAACATCTTACACTAGGCCTACAGTTGTACCTGGGGTGACATCTCACATATAATCATTTATCACTACAACATAGTCCCCACACATGACCATGGCACACATTGCATGCAGAGTGGCATGATTCAGTACATGTACAAAAGATGCCCCTTTATTTTAAAAACACACGTCCAACCACAGTTTTTCAGCTGAGGTTCAATTGAGGATACATAGGAACACAAGTCATTACTGAAAAACACTTGCCCTCAAGTTCAGATGTCTCCAAGTTAGCATTTCCGCTCTGACTATAGTTTGTTTTCTTCTGGACTCTTACCAGGCAGTTTTTCTTTACCCCACAGTATGTCTTTATTAGAAAATGATATCATTTCAATAAATCTCTTGAACTCTAACACAAATACCTTTCTTGCATTCACAAATCATATTGTATGATGCATTGTATGTCTACCAAAGGAAAATGTTTGTGATTTGAAAGATACTTTCTATATCTGAGTGCAAAATTAAAATGGCATGCACAATGAGCAAAGAAGATAACATAGATACTACCTACCTATGTGGTAAATGCAGCAGAGAACATTCAACAAAGATGAAAGGTTAATACAGGTTTGTGGTGTAAAAAGTGCACATAGTTTTAATATGGAAAAATTGTGAAACTAATAAGTGAACACACCTATTATGTTTTTTTTCCTACTACTCCGCCTCGCAATGCTGGTGGTCAGAGTCTGTGAGACTGTGCTGATGTTCTCAATGGTTCTCCAAGGGGTTTAGTTGGTGCTTGTGGTGCAGGTGTCACAAGTGTCTGTTTATAACCTCCCGCATGTTGGCTGTGAAAATTTAAATTGCCATTTTTTGCCAATTGCCTCTATCATATTCATGGCCAAGGCATTGTGTCTTTTACTCTTTTCCTCAAATGTTCTTGCAAGGTCTTGGTGCTTCTTTGTCATGTCTTGGTAACATTTCCCAACATTATCCAAGGCACTGGCCTGCCTCTCAAAAACCCAAAGGAGTTCCTCAAGTGAGATTGCAATCTCACACAGAATAACCCCTATTGCACAAATATCCTGCATTGGAAACATCCTTTACATCGCGGTGAGTACACTGCGATGCAGTTGCAACGCAGCCGTTACAATGCAAGTCGTTCCATCGACTTGCGCTGGATGGCGCTATAACCTAAAGAATAGTAAGATTTACTATTCCAATACCTTCCCTACTGTACATAGACTGGTGTTGGAATAGTAAATCTTACTATTCCTAAGTCCAGTGCCCTCCAGCACAAGTCGTTGTAACGGCTTGCTTTGTAAAAACTGCGATGTAACATACCGCGATCATTTTGATCGCGTTGTTACATCACATATTCTCCTTCACACACCACTTTGTTACTGGAAACATTAATCACAATGGCCAGCATTTGTCCTTGCCAACCTCTTTCTCCGCATGCATGGCCATCTCAAAAGGGAATTAGTTTGACAAGCATGGAGACGGGTAGCACCTGGTAGGTTGTGGGGAGAAGATTTACAAATAGACAATACCTGCTTCTCACCAGGAGTGTGCTCTCCCTCAGATGATTGAGAGAAGACCAGCGAAACACCTTCATGGAGGATCATGCAGAGAGCCCTGGGATGTGGGGGATGTGTTTAAGTGTGTGCTGTGGAGGGTGATGTAACATCTGTGACTGCTTGGCTAATGGATGGGGACTAGCAATTCTCAGATGGGATTTAGGAGAAACACTGCATCTCTGCCATAGCTCAATGTCCCCAAGACCGTAAAGAAGAAGAATTCAACAAAAAAAGAACATCACGTCCAATGTTTTTTTAATTCTTGACACACTACTTTATTAAACATTAATCTGTAAATAAAGGTTAAAGTTAGTACCACGTAAAACCAAGATAACATATGCTATTGAGGGTTGACCAATGAATGAGCTTAGTATCTATTTACAATGTAAACCCACCATCTCTAGCCACAGAGATGACTGTTTTCAAGATCCCCTGTGAGGTCAACTGCTGAACCGGGAACCTGATTGATGGTTTATAAAAGTATGTCCAGATCCTGAAGCTACAGACATGAAGCTAGAGAGATAAGATGTAATTTCATTTAATATTATCAATCTATTGAAGTAATCTTGACCACAAATGCAGCTACATTGAGAGAAACACAGAAGCTTATCCACCACCATGAATGTAATCGGTAAACATTTAATACACCAACAGAAACAAGAAAACAGAGTTAGTGAAAGTACAAATGATGATTTGTAGAAGTTAAGATCATAGACTGATGGATGGATGGTAGGGGGCCTAATTGCTGCTGCCAGGATGTCCCATGGTGTCTGAATAGAAGACGTTTTAAGGGATGACACCAGGGGCTGTTCCATGACAGAAGCTGAGAAGGGAGACACATATGTAGGGGAGTAAGTCATTGTAAATCAAACAAGATGATACTAGGTATATGATTTTACTATTCATTTTGAGACACACAAACTCATTTTGTGAAATTTCAAACAGTACCTATCCCTACATTGCCAAATCTCAGGGCGTATTTGGATGACAGAAACATATGGACACAAATATGCAGACATATAGACCATGGTGCCATCAGGAATGTGTGAGAAAAGACAATCAGCTACCCAATTCTAATAAAGATATCTGCTACCCTCTGAAAAAGACCAGTTATTCAACATACCGGTGTGTACCATTTGTCTACTGTATGGTGCAGTCCTGGAGTTTTTGCACTCCTTTGAGCAACTCTCGATTTTGTGTAAGGTGGTGGAGGAGACAACAACACAGGGGTTCAAAATTTAAAATAAAATCAGTACTATATAGTAGTGTACCAATATATATGAGACAATGAGATTTGATTATAACGAAAAGACACGGCGAAACCTGTCTGTGTCGGTGGTTTGATATGTTAGACCTGCCCTGTGTGTGGCCCTACTTCAGTGACACTGACTTCTTCCCAGCTGTAGCAGTGAATCCAGCTGTTTGAAGAGTAGTAAAATAAACATTAACACAACATGTATACATTTTAGGGCTACTGTCACAGGGCATTTGTAATGGGTATACATATATGATGTCCATCCTACAATGGAGGTATTAGTGAAAGACAGATATAAATGAGTGCCTGAACGTCCATATTGATAAAGATTAAGGGGCACATACATCAAGCTAAGGAAATTGGGATTCTTTAATAGCGATTATTAAGGAATCGCTATTAAGGAATCGCAATTGCCTATGCATGTAGGTTTTGCAAAAATATTTGCGATTCCTACACATGCCTTAATTGCGAATCTCAAATTGTGATTCGCAATTAAAGAATGCCTTCCCATCCATTCCTATGGGCCTAGACGCCCATAGGAATGAATGGGAAGCCATTCGCAATTTGTAAGTACCAAATAGGAACTCGCAAATTGCGAATGCAATTTGAAGTGTGCTAGGGGGCCTTAAATGCCACCCTGATGCACCCCCAAATTTGGCATGTATGCTCATGTGGCACACACATATGCCCTAAGGGCATATGTGTGCGCAACATGGCACTTTAAAAAATGCACTTTTGTGTATTTTTCAGAGTTTTTGCAAATTACCATCACCTTGCAGGTGATGGTAATTAGCATTTACTAAATGCGAAGTCGCATTTAGGAAAGACTTTGATGCACCCCAAATAGGGAATCCTAATTTGCAATTCCCTAAAAGCATTCGCAATTTAGGTAATCTCAAAATTTGCGATTACCTATATTGCGAATGGGTTTTAGATAGATGCATCCCAAATGCCTAAATACCAGTCGCAAAGAGGCCGATTCTGTGAATCGGCCTGTTCGCGATCGGTATTTAGGTTGATGCATGTGCCCCATAGACAGTAATAGCTGCCAAATATTCCAGGTCCATTCATGAATACTTAGGCCAGTGTCATATTTTTTCTTAGAATTGTGGAACATAGAGTCTCCCTATTTAGAATGAATTAAAGTTAATTTAATCAGCCGCGGCCGGAAGTGGGAGTACCGGCCGGGCAGTGACGTGGGGAGGGGGAGGGGCAGGATAAATAAAACGTACTTCGTTGTGCGCACTGCATCACCAAATGCAATGCAGTGCCCGCAACGAAATTTGTTTTATTTATTTTTCTGGTTACTTACCTGTTAAGGTCCGGATTCCATACATTACTACCCCCCACCCTGCCCCTCCCCCTCCCCACGTCACCGTCCGGCCGGTACTCCCACTACCGGCCTCGGCTGAATTTAATTAATTTAATTTTGACCTAATGTCATCAGATGTGTCAGTGCAAATCTAGTTGCACTCAAAACAACAATTGTCTCAATTAATAAATAGGCCTACTAAAATACAGAGAGCATCAAAAGTAGCAAAAGGCTACCTCCAGAGTTTTTAAAGAACATCAATACAGTACATAGTGCGCATTTTGCTATGTGTGATAATAGTGGAAATTAAAACACACATCAGAGCCATGATAAAATTCGAAATGGAGTCTTGGCCTAGTTAGCCAAGCACAAGAAAATTCGGTTTTGCAAGGTGCAGCATTTTAGTTTTAGTGCAAAAATGTTCATAACAATAGTTACAAAATTGTTCATCATTTTCCTGTAGACAGGTCAAGGGAGAGTAGAAGGTTGATTGTGTTTAGCCCGTATGTTAGCTACTACTGTTGCAGCAGTAGGTACTGTGTAGCAAGGGAAGCATGGAGCAGATGTAAAGCACAAGTATCTTGCATCGGGAGAAATCCACTGCCATTGACTTCACAGCACTTATCCACACTGAAGAATCATGTAAGGGATAGAAATGTATACCATTTACAGAATAGAGAAAAAGGACAGATAGAGTTCTACCAGTGACTGTCAAAGCAGGAGTCTCAAGGAGCACATGAAAATAGCCTTTCATTGAGATCAAATTGATTTAGGTGCATTATTTAGCTTCTTTCCTTTGCTCCAGGGGACCCATTCTTGAACATTTACTGTTGTAAAAGTCATCAGCTATTATTTTTGTTTCCCCAAATAAATGTTTTCATGCTAGTTCATGCATGCAATATGAATATGAATCAAATATGTTATGGGTTGTATATTTAATAATAAATCTGTAACATTTTCATTTGCTTTTGTCACTCAAAAGTTAAGAATATCTAACAAGTTGTTACCAATATATTATGTGAGAACGAAATGAATATTTGTTCCTAAGCATAAACTTGCAGAATCACTGAGACCCCATCTTTGGTTGGCAGTGGTGCAAAAACATGGGTGTAAAAACAATATTGATAACGTCAGCTCATTAGGCTCCTGCCAGATTAAAAAGCAGATTTTAAAAGTTAAGCTTTCAATGACATTTTGTCTAGCAGTTGATTGAGGTCTTATCTCAACATTATACAATCTCTCAACTGAAATGCCATTCATAGTTCAGCTTCTCAGATTTAATTTAGTTTTACTGTATATGTGGCTGCAGCTTAGTGGAGAAACATTTCTTTGTGTCCATAAATTCAGAAAATGACATCTAATAACATCCCATAATCTCATGGTCATTACATAATTTTCATCAGAAAACCAGTCTCAGGGATTCTGACACTTTTTACCTTGTTGCAACACCTTATTATCAGTTATCTCAAAAATGTAATGTGGAACCTGGAACACTTACATTTTTGACTTCTTCCAGCCCGCGCCTCTCTCCATCCAGGTTGACTTACTGACTTTTAAACAGAAAGGGGGTTGGGAGCACACTGCCTTACAGTCCCAGCACAGTTCTGTTACCGACTTTGCCAAAGAGCAGCAACACCAAAATACTAAAAGTGACCCTATTATTATCTATCTCCAAAATCACCCATATTTTCAATCAAGTGTATATTTCAGTAATTCACATAATGCACTGTTTAATATTAGGGATATTATAAAAATGCTCAAAGCATTTTTGATATAAAAACATGTCTGAGTGTATCTTTTAACTGTAGTTTTTATTATTGCATTATATGGGCCGAAAAATGAAATGTTAAAAGAAAGACGCAGACACATATTATTATTATTTTTTAAAAATAAAAGCAACATATATTTGAGTCTTTTAAAAAAAAAAATTTAGCCCCCAATATGAAATTATAAAAACAACGACCAGATGGCCTTGCACTCCCACTGAAAAGCATAGAGACCTATAAAGTGGTTTAAAAAATATTGTAAGGTCTAGTAGGAAGTGTTTTTAAAAAATCTTGTAAGATTTCCTGGGGGTTATGGTTTTATTGACCCGGGACACTTACCTTTTTTAATGTTGATGGGAGGGCTTCTTCACTTCCTACAGACTCCCACAACATTTAAAAAATGCTTGTTGGTGTCCCTGCCTCTTGTAGGGACACCACTAAGCTGAACAAAAATGTAAATACCCCTTGCAGGGGGGAAACATCCTTTACAATGCAACTTTTACAACGCACTACCATTACGACGCAACTTTTACAACGCAAGTTATTACAACGAATTGCGCTGGAAGGCGCTCTAGGATAGGGAATAGTTTAATTACTATCCAACACCTTCCCTACTATCCACGTGGACTGGAGTTGGAATAGTAAATTAAACTATTCACTATCCAGCGCCCCCCAACGCAAGTCGTTGTAACGACTTGCGTTCTAAAACCTGCGTCGTAATGGCATGCGTTGTAAAAGCATGCGTTGTTGTGACATACATCCCTTGCAGGGTGTTATGGAGCGCTCCTTAAAAGAGCAGTAAATAAAAAATAAGCGTCTCCTGCTGCTCATTTATTATTCTTTTTTATAATATATTTGTGGGTGTCCCAGTGCCCACCCAAGACACCCACACTATTTTTTTTAGATGGGGGCCATGGGGAGCCCCAGGGTCTCCGCAGCCCCAGATGGCTCTCCAACCAGCACACATAATTTTTTATGAAATGGGTGCCCCAGTGAGCACCCAGGGCACCCAAAGCACCAATTTGGGTTGGGGCTGTGGATAGCTCCCTAGGACCCCTGCAGCCCCAGCCGGCAGCCCCAGCCGGCTCCCCAGTAGCCTGCCTTTACAAAGAAATGTCAGTAGGTGCCTGGTGCCCACCCTGGGCACACCCACTGCTGAGGTTATTGGGATCCACTCGGGAGCCTCATGGCCTCCATGGCCCAAGTCAGCTCCCCAGCAAGCACCATGCTGGGTGCTGGCAGGAGCACAACTTTTATTTTTACTGCTCCTGCCAGACAGGAGCAAAGTTGAGTTCCCTGCTAGGTAGAGTGGGGGTAGGGTATGCCTGCACTCTCCTGGGCAAAGCACTCCAGCTTCCCGGGGGTGATGTGGTAAATAAATAAATAATACCTCTCTTTTTGACTAGATATATATCATAACAGATAGCTCAATAAATAAGAGTCAAGATTCGAGGTAGTAGGAGTTTTGCAGGTTTAATACAGCATAAGGACAGGAACAGGACAACCTGCATAGGAATAGGATGGCAGGGCCCAGCAGCTGCTGGGGCTGGATCTGGGATGAGCGCGCTGACTTTTAATAACAATACATGAGCATATATACATAACGCAAACACATAGCATTACATTGCAATAGGCGTAACAGTGGGTGGAGCAGAAGGCGTGACGCGTAGCAGTCGCGAAAGATAAGGGGGAAAGTAGGTGTAACTGGGCGTATACATAGACATGTGATGCAGACGTAACAGGATATGTCATGAATGGGGCGGAAACCATGGAGGGGGCTACCTAAGGAGCCGGGACCTCTAACCTGGTGGTGCGCGCAAACTGGCAATGACGTATCACTAGGAGAAGCTGGGGGCTATGAACTCTGTGCTAGGAGCAGAGACTGAAGTCTGGAGGGTCGGAGCGACATGTACCTAAACCCTATCTAGTATCTGATGTTTAGAGAACATGTTGATATAAACTAGAAGTCATAAGGGGAAAGGCTAACTTGATTCTAAGGCTGGACCATGCATTATTCTACATGTAGTGCGTGTTGAAGAATATTAAATGACCATTAAATGCAGTATTTCTCTAACATGGAGCCCTGAAGGCTAGACAACGACGGAAACTATTGATGCGATTCAGTAGTTTAGGAATGCAGGGAAGGAGGACTGAACTGATAACTGGAATCATAACATATTCTTGGCAGACTCAGAGACTGAGCCAGGCTGGGCCGGGCACTGCGAGGCAGGGAGTAAGTGAAGGGTCGAGGATACAGGTGGGGGCTGTATCCCTCCTCAGCGAGGCTTCAGGAGACAGGAGCTGAATCTGGTGTCCGGGCCCTTTTGAGGCCTAGAAACGGGGACTTTATAATAGAATAACGTGCACACTGAGAAACGTGGCAACGTAACTTTACATAGGCCTGATATTTGTAGTATTCACGAGGACTGGAAACTGGCATACTAGAGGTGGACACAACTGTAATTGCGACATTAATCGGCCATGGGGAGTACATATGCATATTTAATCATGCACACATAACATATGATGGATGACACGTAGGGACACAGAACATGACAAAATTTACTTTTCCACATTCCCTCCTTGTCACTACGTTTCCATCAGGAAACATCAATATTCATGATACCATCTATCATTTCATACAGTATCATTTGCTCGTCTCGAATTATCCTGGAACGGGATTTAGAACTGGGCTTGGGACTAGGAATACAAGAGGTAGCACAAATGCTGCAAATCGCAGGGCCACATTGTATACAGAGGCAGCAGCTGAATATGATCGCTACTGCAATACCTAGAAAGGACAATATTTTCCATCCCCATGCGGAAATTATATTCCAGAACCAACCGGACCATGTCCAGGTGCCTGGATCTTGGTGTAACAGATGGGCAATTTTATGGAGTCTGGTTATAGCTGAATAGACAGACGGCGCGTTATTTGGAATGAAAATGCAGCAACTAGATCCGATGACTCTACAGGCCCCGCCCCTATCGGCCAGTATGACGTCAAGGACGAGACGATTTTGCAAAACGACAAATCTCATAGCAGATTGCTCTTCAGTTAAGTTACCTAGAGCAGAGGCAGTCTCATTTATTACAGCTTCAAGGGTTCTGGTTAACCTACGGATTAGTTTACTATTCTGGATAGGTCCTATAAAGAAAAAGAAACCTCTGTTGAAATCTGTATACTGTTCTAGAGTAGTTTCAGTATAATCGACAATTGGGGACTCCCTTCTATGTCTAATGTGTACTGGATGTGTATTTCTATGATAATCAGGTGGGGCTAGGAAAACTGGTGGCAGTAGGAAGGCAATGTAACAGGTTCCCTCCCAATCGAGGGGCAGACGAATATATGCGGTTTGACCACAAATAAAATATGAATGACGTGAAGCTTTGAAAATAGATTTCCCACTGTCACTATACTTGACAATAGTAGTACAATCACTATGTCCTACATGTACGGAACCATTATTTCGGACACATAATTCGCCTTTGACTGGTAGTACTGAAATAGCAGGTAAGTCTGGAGTAGTATCAGACTGAACATTCAAGACCATGAAATTCGACGAATAATTACCTAAATTATACACTTCATTTTCTAGATCTAAACCTGTTCGGTGAGGGAGACCTTGCTTGTCTGGGAAACATGTACTGTTAAGAAAAAACATATCTGTTGAGGATGACGTTAACGTGGACCATGCTCCACACGAACCATTATGTGAAAAAGGATAAGGAAAGAGTGGCAGAACTCCCTTCGGTGTCTGGAAAGGGGGGAGTCGACCACACACCCAACAATTAGTGGCATTGCTGGTCTGGTGTGAGTAATGTAACATGCGGATAAATGAGTTATTTCGCATAGCGAGGCGGTAAGAGAGTTCATGAGGGGGCAGATCACTAAACGTGTGCTCTACTGTAGCATTAGCAGACTTATTTACATGTGAAACTGGGAAACATAGGTAAAATGCATAACTGGTGCAGGAAATCATAAGGCTGGAAAACAATATGAAACATAGAAAAACGATACATCGGATTGAGTTTTGACTGACTCTCTCACTATGGGGGTCTATTTTATACATGTCAGAAACAGTCTAACCGTTTCACCTAGGGGAGGACTTAGACAATCAAACTGACTGACTCATTTTACTAGACCTTAATTTCTGTTTATACTCCTGCTGCGGAGTTTTCTCTAACAGGGGAGGGGTTGTAACAATGTCTTTTGCGGGACAGTCCTTGAGAACAATATTCTGGCAATCCTTTGAATCCTGGGAAATGTTCTTTAAGACGGGTTTTAGTCCATTAAAAAGTTTAACATGAGAAAGGTGCACCCAGCCCTTGCGTCCTTCCAACTTCACGGCTGTACGGGTGGTGAGGAGGACCTGTCGGGGCTCTTTCCAACGAGGCTCCAGCGGACTTGATCTGTCAAAGTTGCGGACCATCACCATGGATCCTGGAACGATTTCATGCGGTGCCACCTCGGTATTGTCTGGAAATGCGGCGGCAACCTGTGAACGACATGAGTTGAGGGCAGACATCAAGGAAGCTAGGTAATCTGTCAGCATATTACTTGAAACATCGGTAATACTTCGGGGTCTAGGAGTACCCCACATATTTGGGGGGCGGCCGAAAACGACCTCATACGGGGACAGACCTGATCTGGAATGTGCGACCATGCGCATATAAAATAAAGCGACTGGTAGAGCTACTAGCCAGTCCACACCTTTTTCTTTACACACTTTTGCAATTCGGATTTTCAGGGTCTGATTATGTCTCTCAACGAGACCGGCTGCTTCAGGATGGCGTACACAATGGAACTTCCACTGGTACCCTAGCAAAAGGGAAACGTGCTTCATGAGTTCAGATGAGAATGGCTGGCCGTTATCAGAATATACGACTCTAGGGAGTCCATAACGAGGGAAGAACTCACGAACCAACTGCTTGGCAGTGGTCGCGGCTGTGTAATCTGGGACTGGATATGCTTCTGTCCACCTGGACAAAGCGCATACAACTACAAGGACATACTTGAAACCTCGACATCGCTCCATCTGAATATAATCCATCTGGAGGACTTCAAAAGGGTGGTCAGGGGGCTGGAAACCACCTTGTTCCACCGGGACACTTTTACCTGGATTAAACTGACAACATATCATACAGGTACGGACTTTCTGCTTGGCTGCAGCTCGTAAGTGCTTGTTGAACCAAATGTTCTGGATACTGTCTAACATAGCTTTTTCCCCTAAATGTGCTGGACTATGTGCGGTATTAATAATGACTTGAACCATAGAGTCGGGGAGAAACCATGTGGCTCTACCCTTCGTTAACCATCCTTGATCTGTCTGGACCCCTCCTTGTTCGGACCATTTCTTGATTTCATCGGGAGTAGCATGTAACTGGATATCTATGACATCTTGGGTAGGGTCCTTAACTGTCATACATGTAGTCGGATCTGGAGTATGTGTCTGATTAACTGGAACGTCTGGAGTCTGTGCTGTAAGCTTGGCTGTGCTTGGCTGTGCGGCCGAAAACGACCTCATACGGGGACAGACCTGATCTGGAATGTGCGACCATGCGCATATAAAATAAAGCGACTGGTAGAGCTACTAGCCAGTCCACACCTTTTTCTTTACACACTTTTGCAATTCGGATTTTCAGGGTCTGATTATGTCTCTCAACGAGACCGGCTGCTTCAGGATGGCGTACACAATGGAACTTCCACTGGTACCCTAGCAAAAGGGAAACGTGCTTCATGAGTTCAGATGAGAATGGCTGGCCGTTATCAGAATATACGACTCTAGGGAGTCCATAACGAGGGAAGAACTCACGAACCAACTGCTTGGCAGTGGTCGCGGCTGTGTAATCTGGGACTGGATATGCTTCTGTCCACCTGGACAAAGCGCATACAACTACAAGGACATACTTGAAACCTCGACATCGCTCCATCTGAATATAATCCATCTGGAGGACTTCAAAAGGGTGGTCAGGGGGCTGGAAACCACCTTGTTCCACCGGGACACTTTTACCTGGATTAAACTGACAACATATCATACAGGTACGGACTTTCTGCTTGGCTGCAGCTCGTAAGTGCTTGTTGAACCAAATGTTCTGGATACTGTCTAACATAGCTTTTTCCCCTAAATGTGCTGGACTATGTGCGGTATTAATAATGACTTGAACCATAGAGTCGGGGAGAAACCATGTGGCTCTACCCTTCGTTAACCATCCTTGATCTGTCTGGACCCCTCCTTGTTCGGACCATTTCTTGATTTCATCGGGAGTAGCATGTAACTGGATATCTATGACATCTTGTGTAGGGTCCTTAACTGTCATACATGTAGTCGGATCTGGAGTATGTGTCTGATTAACTGGAACGTCTGGAGTCTGTGCTGTAAGCTTGGCTGTGCGATCTGCTAGATCGTTACCCTGGGAAATAATGTCAGTGGCTTTCGTGTGTGCCTTGCACTTCATGATGGCAATGGATGTCGGTAAGTGTATGGCATCTAACAGAGCTTGAATAAGGAGACCATGCTGAATCTTGGTTCCATGAGAAGTCATGAAACCTCTCTCCTGCCAGAGCACTCCGAAGTCGTGTACAACTCCAAATGCGTAGCGTGAATCTGTGTAAACATTAACTTTCAGGTTCTTGGCGTGTATGCAGGCTTGTGTCAGAGCAACTAGCTCTGCTGCTTGAGCGGACAGAGTATCAATACGGTGTGTCTCAATAACTTTAGTGTCAGTAGTCACGGCATACGCGGCTACTAGTTCTCCTGTACTAGTTCTCATACATGAACCATCCACATAAAGTGTCAGGTCGGGGTCTGGTAACGGAGTATCTGTCAGATCTTGTCTTGGCTTTGTCGTAATGTTAACTACTTCCACACAGTCATGTGGGTCAGGATTCGAAGTAACTGATGGTAACAGTGTAGCAGGATTTAAAATGTTGCAGCGTCTGATTTCTATGTGTGGCTGGAACAGTGTCAATTCATAACCTGTTAAACGTGCAATTGTCAAGTGCTGAGTTTGTGTTCGGTTCAGAAGAACTTCCACAGAATGTGGAACTTGTACTGTCAGAGAGTGTCCTAAAACTATGGAATCACTTTGTCTGATAGCTAGTGCTGTGGCTGCAACTGACTTGAGGCACGCAGGCAAAGCCTGGGCGACTGGATCTAGTGTGCTAGAAAAATAAGCACAGGGCTTGTATTGTCCTGCTTGATCTTGTGTGAGAACAGATAATGCTGTACCTTCACGTTCAGTAACGAAAAGTGTAAAAGGCTTACTGTAGTTCGGTGTAGCTAGAACTGGAGCTTGGCATAAAGCTTTCTTTAACTCGTTGAAACTCAGTGTATGTTCAGATGTCCAAGGGAGGACAGTCGATGCGGCTGCCTCCTGTGTCGTTAACTGTATCAGTGGCTTGGCTAGAAATGCATACTGGGGAATCCATTGTCTACAATAAGAAGTAAGGCCGATAAAGGCACGTACCTCCTTCTGGGTCTTGGGCTGAGGAAGACTCGCTATTAACTGGATACGGTCTGGTGTCAACTGCCTACCCCTCTTGGACAGTAAGTGTCCTAAGTAGACCACTTGCTGGACACAGAATTGAAGTTTAGAAGGGGACACCTTGTGCCCCATCTCGGCTAGGAAATACAAGACTGTAAGGGATGCTTGCTCGCAAGCACGTTCAGAACGGGCTGTGATCAGTAGATCATCGACATACTGGAGCAGGGCAGTGTCAGTTGGCATGTGAATGTTGTCTAGTTGTCTCTTAAGTGCTTGACTGTAAATACTAGGACTTTCTGTGAAACCTTGAGGAGCTCGTGTGAACATATAGCTCCTTCCATTTAAATAAAATCCGAAAAGAAACTGGCTGTCTGGATGAATAGGGACACTAAAAAATGCATTCTTGAGGTCGATTACTGTAAAGAACATGGCTTCGGAATCAATGGCTGTCAATAGGGAAGAGATGTCTGGAACAACTGGGTACTGAGGAATAATACATTTATTAAGTTCTCGTAGGTCGATCACTAATCGATATACTGGGGGTGCATTTGGATCAGTACGTTTCATGACTGGAATGATCGGAGAATTGCATACGTTGGAGTCAGTTTCTACAACTACTCCTTGAGCGATGAGCTCGTCAATAATTTTGGATAAGGCTGCTACAGCCTCGGGTGGCAATCTGTACTGTCTGATTCGTGGTAACACTACACCTGGTTTGAGAGTCACACGATAAGGTGTGATTTGCATATAACCTACATCAGTTGGACCTTGCGCCCATAAATGCTGTGGAACATTAGACAGTCTTGAATCAAAATCTCGTAATACATAGTGACCCTTAAAGTCACGTAGGAACAATCGTATTCCCTCTGGGGAACAGCATATAACTGCACCTAACTCTTTCAGTGTTTTAATGCCCAATAGGTTTTCTGGACATGACTTAGTAAGTAACAGATCAGTAGTACGGGACAATGGACCTACTTCTAGAGTAACTGGCTTTGAAATCTCATTTACGATAGGTTTTCCTGAAAATCCAAGGGAAACATTTCTTGAGCCTGAGAGCGGAGCCCCTGGAACTTCGGCGTGACTAATTGTGGTCCTACTTGCCCCTGTATCAATCAAAAACTTTCTGTCTTTCCCTAATACTTGACTGTGAACATAGGGACCTTCTTGATCTACAGGTATCTCGATGAGAGGCAAGCCTACCTCCCTCTCTAGGCTGTTTCATGAATACTGCTGGTACTCTGGATACTCAGACTGTGCATACTGGTACATCTGCTGTGTGACATGCTGGGTTGCAGCAATAGGCTGCGGTACTGTAACTGTCTGTTGTGCATTCTGTGGCTGAGGAGTCTGTGAAACTTGTTCTTGTCTAGGCGGACGTGGTCTTTCTTTAGTCTTACCAGTAGCTATGTTGTGTTTCAGAACCGCACACTCATTTATAAAATGACCTGGCTGTTTACAATAATTGCAGTTCCCTTTAACAGGAGCTGCAGGATGACTGGCTTGATTCGGACCCCTCTTCTGACTGTCTTGAGGAACGGATTGTGCAACTAGTACTTTCATTTTCGTGTCTTTCATACGTTTTCTCTCGTGTTCTTGCTCTTCTCTGATTCTATTCTGGTGGTACTGGAGCATCTGGAGCATCTGGGACGGAGTATTAGCTTGCCAGGTACTTTCGACTTTCAGAACTCGATTTTTAATTTGTGGGCTTGAATTCTCGACTAATTTAGTAACAAAAAGGTGAGGGTATGACTCACTACTTGTCTTGAGGCCACTATTGATGCTAAAGCATTTTTCAAACCTAGAATAAAAATCACTAATATCCTCGTCTTGCTTCTGTTTACAGGCTGAGATTGCATCCCAGTCTTCTTTTCTCGTTGTTAATAATCTGGGTAAAACTTGTATCAATAATTCTGGTAATTCTTTGCATTTCTCTCCTAGACCGGTACCTGGTACTCGTGCCTTGTCTTCAGCTTCTAGAACTGCCCAATCGATCTTTTTCTCTCCCACCTCCCATTCTTTTTCCTTTAGCTTTTCATACACCCCTGCGGGCAACAGGACCTTTAACATTTTAATGATATCTGGGTAAGTGTATTCTCCCATACGGAGCATGTCTTTTAATTCTCTATGGAACCCTGCTGGATCTTTGTCATGACAGGGAATTAATTTCTTCATTTCGAGGAGTTCCATCTTTGTAATCGGGGTGTAAACAAACACTCGTTGCATTTCACCGTCCTCTGTCTTAACTGGATGCACTTCTCGTAACGGGTTCTGTCTTTCCATGTAAAATGGTTTACTTTCTGGGGGTGAGACATGAACAAAATGCGGGTTCAGAAACGTTCTATATTTGTGGCGCTGCTCTAGAATGACACTAATTAAGTCGGTACCTAGACCTTTCCATCTATACTGGAGTAACTCGTTCAGGATATCGTGTAACGGACCTGGATCAGAGTGCTGACCCTCATACAGAGTAATGAGGTGCTGGATCATATACATACCCACCAGTCGCTGCTCGGCTGGGGGCAATTTCAGAAACATTTGTGCCACTATTTCGTCTGGAAAAGTGGTAGAATCAGTAATCCATCGGACTGCTGATCGGGCTAGTTCCTGTTCATGCATGGTACTTAACTCACTGTAACCGATTCGTGATTTCAGAATGTGATCGGTAGCTTGGAATACTTGTTCTAGGGAACCTTGTTCTGGTGCTGAATGATGGAAAATTGACTTGTGTTCTAGGCGTAAATGGCGATCTGGAAATCTAGATTTTCCTACATACGCTATCCTGGCAGTATTCTCGTCGTCTACCTCTTCAGTATCAGAGTTACTTTCTTTCTCGCTTACTTGTGCTGCTTTACGTTGTTCGTGTATCTTTATTATTTCTCTACGGATTTTCTTGTACATACTCTCCATGGCACTAATGGTATTGTGCTTACCCTCGGCTATATTATCACTCCACTTTGTCAGGGTTTTCATTTCGGCCGGATCTTTAGACGGGTAATCTTGTTCTCTTATTAGACAGTTAATTAAAAACTTTAATATCATACGCTGGATCTCAGCTTTCCTTTGAGACATGGCATCACTAATACTTTCTGGATCATCCCCTGTACGGATGAAACGATATATTCTGTCTAGATCTTCTTTCATATTGGGTAGGGTGACTAGATACTCGGTCACCCTCCTTACGCGTACTGAATATAAAACCATATTATTCTCGCCTGGGACTGGGTCATAGGCACATTCGCCAAGGGCTTGCCTGATTTCTGCAACAGACTTATTACTCTTGGGAGTACGCTGTGATGCTTGAGCATGTAATTCGAGTGCTGATAAACGCTTGCGTGGCGGCGGGGTTTGAGGAGGACCTCCTCCTGCGGCCCCTAGACTAGAATCATCGACTGATATTCTTCGTGGCGGAGCGGGAAATTGAAATGCTGGCTGGACCGGGGGTACCGTAGCAGGTACTGCATGGGGTGCCCCGGTGTCTGGAGGAGCAGGATGTGCCTGATTTACAGGGACTGGCGGAGCGCGAACAGGATCTGCATATTCAGGGACTGTGTCGTCCAGATAGGACGAAATGAAAATATCAGCTGCGGTCTGTTTGTGACGTAGCTTGATCGGAACTAATGGTGGCGGGAAATTACTGGATGCCTCTGGGGTCGCTTTTGGCAAGCCCTCGGCAAGAAGAGGGTACATACCCTTAATAAGGGCATTCCTCTGTCTGTCTGATTGTTCGGCTTTGACTTGTTCACCTATCTCGATTAATTCTTTTTCTTGGGCTCGCTCTAAGGATTCTCTACTTAATTCTGACTTTCTGATTTCCTTTTCAGTTCTTTTATGAGCTTCTTTACGCCATAACTCGATGGCATCTTTCTGTGACTGTCTGGCTTTCTTTTTCCATAATGCTTCTTCTACTCGCATGATGCATTCGGCATCCCATGTACCCGATACGGGCCATCTATACTTTTCTTCTAACTGTTTGGTATACTCTACCCATAAATCTAGATACAATATGGCGCTTATGCCATGCTTCTGATACATAAAGTGACCTGGACTGTCCCTGGGCGGGACGGGAACTGCTGCTTCCAGCAGACCCTTTCTAGTTTTTAACTGACGTAACTTGGAAAATATGGGCATGACTGAACTGTAATCTAGACACAATACAATACACAATGAACACGATCCCCATTCATACCACGACATTAAAATACATGAAAAACATTTAAAATTATCAGTTCGAACAGAATACTACCTGGAAATACTGAGAACAGAACACATAAATTTTCTCGAGAACAGAAACTGACTAGAACAGAAACTAGATGCACTGCTGAAACAGTACGAAACTTACCGGTCTCGTAAAGAGACACGTCAGGACCCGCATCCACCGAAGTGGACACTTCGTTTGTGGGACTGTGTACCACCAACCCACAGACCAGAGTCAATTAAATTGACCCTGTCTAGATACCACCCCAGTAACGGTACTCACCGGGCAGCAAGAACGGAAGGCCTCAGACTGGACTGGACTGCTACGACGACGGACGACGAACTTCGGACTTCGGACTTCAGTTACGGGTGGACCTCCGGATACCTCGGACCTTGGACTCTTGGCTTGGGCTCTGGTCGGGACTCGCCGCGTTCCTCCACCGTCTCGTCTGGATGCTGGACCGCCTCCTCCGTCTCCTCCGTGGGCCTGAGGGATACTTGAGCAGAAATATCTGCCACTGCGCAGAAGAGTTCCGTCACGACTGCAGAGGGTCAGGGGGTCGGCGTGGCTTCACCGACGCGTGGGGAAAGGGCAAGTCCCTATTCGGGCGCCATTATGTGGTAAATAAATAAATAATACCTCTCTTTTTGACTAGATATATATCATAACAGATAGCTCAATAAATAAGAGTCAAGATTCGAGGTAGTAGGAGTTTTGCAGGTTTAATACAGCATAAGGACAGGAACAGGACAACCTGCATAGGAATAGGATGGCAGGGCCCAGCAGCTGCTGGGGCTGGATCTGGGATGAGCGCGCTGACTTTTAATAACAATACATGAGCATATATACATAACGCAAACACATAGCATTACATTGCAATAGGCGTAACAGTGGGTGGAGCAGAAGGCGTGACGCGTAGCAGTCGCGAAAGATAAGGGGGAAAGTAGGTGTAACTGGGCGTATACATAGACATGTGATGCAGACGTAACAGGATATGTCATGAATGGGGCGGAAACCATGGAGGGGGCTACCTAAGGAGCCGGGACCTCTAACCTGGTGGTGCGCGCAAACTGGCAATGACGTATCACTAGGAGAAGCTGGGGGCTATGAACTCTGTGCTAGGAGCAGAGACTGAAGTCTGGAGGGTCGGAGCGACATGTACCTAAACCCTATCTAGTATCTGATGTTTAGAGAACATGTTGATATAAACTAGAAGTCATAAGGGGAAAGGCTAACTTGATTCTAAGGCTGGACCATGCATTATTCTACATGTAGTGCGTGTTGAAGAATATTAAATGACCATTAAATGCAGTATTTCTCTAACATGGAGCCCTGAAGGCTAGACAACGACGGAAACTATTGATGCGATTCAGTAGTTTAGGAATGCAGGGAAGGAGGACTGAACTGATAACTGGAATGATAACATATTCTTGGCAGACTCAGAGACTGAGCCAGGCTGGGCCGGGCACTGCGAGGCAGGGAGTAAGTGAAGGGTCGAGGATACAGGTGGGGGCTGTATCCCTCCTCAGCGAGGCTTCAGGAGACAGGAGCTGAATCTGGTGTCCGGGCCCTTTTGAGGCCTAGAAACGGGGACTTTATAATAGAATAACGTGCACACTGAGAAACGTGGCAACGTAACTTTACATAGGCCTGATATTTGTAGTATTCACGAGGACTGGAAACTGGCATACTAGAGGTGGACACAACTGTAATTGCGTCATTAATCGGACATGGGGAGTACATATGCATATTTAATCATGCACACATAACATATGATGGATGACACGTAGGGACACAGAACATGACAAAATTTACTTTTCCACAGTGAGCTCCTTGGGATCACAGTTTATTAATGCACCCTGGGTGATGTAGTCCCCGTGGCCGATATTGGCACCAGGAGGTGAGTGCGCAGACCCTTACAGTCCCTGGGTATAGGCTCCCTGTGACCTATTGAGATTCCAGGAATGGGCTGAGCACTCCATCCCCTTCGGTTTCCTTACAGCCCAGAGTATGAGTTCCCCGGGGCCTTTTAATACTCTGGAAGGGAGGCAGCCAGCCACACTCTATTTTCCTTATGGCCCCAGGGGATGTGGCCCTGGGGTCTTTCAGGCTCAGGGAAGGGGTCTACACACCCCCTCCGCCTAATTTTCCATACGCCCCCAGGTATGGGATGCCTGGGGCCTCTTCAGCCTCAGGTAGGGAGGGCTGTGAGCCCCCCTTTATGTTATTATCAGCCCTGGGGGATGAGGACCCCAGGGCATCGATGAGGCTCTGTGAGATGGGCATTGTGCCCCCCTCCCCTAGTATGTATTTCTGCCGCCCTTGGACCTTGGCCTACCCAACAGGTATTTTTGCCAGTAGCACATTTAAAAAAACAATTCTGCTGATCCTCCGTGAATTCACTGCAATTATGTAAACAAAACATTTTTTGACCCCATCCCCCCACCAAGCCTAGGGGTTCAGGGTATCGCAAAGATAGTGTCAGCAATATGGCAGCTGTCGTATTTGATTTGAATGTTAAATGGCTTATTTCCTGGGTCTACAGCAAATGTAGGACCCGATTCACAAAGGACCTCCACACTTGTGGCAGAGGCCCCGCACTCGTGGGGAGTCTCCGCACTAGGGGCGGAATCTCTGCAATGACAATTCTTACTGCGGAGATTCCACCCAGAGTGCGGAGACACCCCCACAACTCTGGAGGGCCTCTGTGAATCAGGCCCATAGTTTTGTGTTAAAACATTTTATTTGGCTGCTGTATGTTTGCAGTAAAGTAAGGAGAAGCATAATTCACGCCTCTGTGTTCTTAATAAAATTGAAAATTCTTGGCACCTAAAAATTCTTTTCATGGAATATCAAATTCTCTGTATTATCAATAGCCGTTGTGTCAATTATAGTACATTGAAAACATGTGTGGTATATACTGGCCACTCCACCCCTAATTATTTCAACTTGGTCATGATGAATTATTGAAGATCCCATTGGGATAGCATTTACAATATCTGGGTCGGACCAAGATTGCATCCAATTCTTTGTTAGAAAAAACACACCCTGTCTTTTATCTTCAAAAAACGGTTCCAATGTTGGTTTGGGTTGCCAGGGGGTAAGGGGTTAGGGATAGGTTTAGTTATGGGATAGCAAAGGGTTTTTAGGGTTTAGGCATGCACAGAGTTTAGGCTTTGCAAGGCGATTTTAGGGTTCAAGGATGGGTTATGTATGGGGGAGTATGGGATTTTTAGGGTTCAGGAATGGGAAACGTACAAGAATAGTAAGGGGGTTTTAAGGGTCAGGAATGGCTAGCACACAGTGGTAGTAAGGGTTGTTTAGAGTGCATGGTTGAGTAGTGTATGAGGATTGTATGGGTGTTTTAGGGTTTAAGGATGGGTAGTGATAAAGATTAGTAAGGGATTTTTAGGGTTCAGGGATGAGTAGAGATAAGAGGTGGAGCGGGGTTTAACGGCACAGGATGGGTAGCGGTAATGGGTAGTAAGGGTTTCTTGGGGGTTCAGCGATGGGTAGTGTATACGACAGCAAGAGGTTTCAGGGTTCAGGAATGTTCAATGTACAGATATGGCTGGCTATAGGGCAGTGAAACTGGTGCCAAAGCATCGGATGCCGACTGCCGGGAGGCGCCATGTTTGCAAGTTTATTATGGTTTTAAAGCACCTGCTGCAGTGTTCCTTTCCTCCAGCAATTTCCAGGCAACAAAAAACATTTGAACTCCTGTGATTAATCTTCTTCCTATAGAGAGATCGGAGTTTTGTCTTGGTGAGGTTTTGACTCACAACAAAGTAGCACCGAGGATTAAAATGCCTGCTGCAAAGAAAGTGTACCATGCAGATCACAAAGTCCAGATAAGGTAAATAGGTCAGTGGGTTACTGCTTTTAGAAGAGACATCCTCTTGTTACTTGCAATTTATAAGTTATATAGAATAGTGAGCTATTAACTTTCACACTGCGAAGTATAGATTAGAGTATGGCTTAATGTTACAAAAAGGGTTAATTTGGGTAGAAATCGATTCTTATTATTAAAGAGAACCCCCAACCATAGTGTCCCTTTTAAAGTTCTGAGTTTGTGCTTCTCTAGACCAAGCACTCTTAAACTATACTGCTTACCAGTTTGGATGACATGTCACTCATACACCTTGTAAGCCTCTGTTTTATGTAAGATTTCCTATGGGCTGATTTACAAACTTATGATTAATTTTCTCTGTGTAATGTGTGTGTGAGGCAAAGTGTTTTGACACCCCAGACTAGTATGAGGGGCACTACATAACTACTTAAATGCACCTGAGAGAGAGAGAGTGGTTATTGGAACTTGGGCACTGTTGAAGTATGATGGCAATGGAATCCGTGTTGGAGGTGGTCATTGGGGGTGCCAACAAGCATTGCTGCACTGGGCGGCACCAGTGCTAAAGCCGCCCCTGTGTATAAAGGTAGTAAAGGGATTTTAGAGTTTAAGGTCCTATAGTGTGTAGGGTAGTATGATGATTTTAGGGTTCAGGGATGGATAGTGGTAAGGTGTAGTAAGGGATTTTAGGGCTCAGACATGGGAGGTGAGGGGCGTTATGTGTTTTAGGGTTTAGGGATGGGTTGTGGTTAAGGGTAGTCAGGGATTTTTAGGTTAAGAAAAAGGTGGTGAATAGTGATGGTAAAAAGGTGTTAGGGTTAAAGGGAAGGTGGTCAATAGAGATAGTAAGGGTTTTACATGGTTCAGGTATGGATAGGGGTAAAGGGGAGTAAGGGTTGTAATGGTTCAGGGATGCATGGTTTTTAGGGGTAGTAAGGTGTTTTAGGGTTCAGGGATGGGCAGTGATTAGATGCATCAAAGGGTTTGTAGGGTACAGGATTGGTTGTGTATGGGGTAGTAAGGGGTTTTTAGGGTTTAAGGAAGTGTTATGCTACGGGGCAATTGGAAATGTGATATGCCTGTATATATATATATATATATATATATATATGTGTGTGTGTGTGTGTGTGTGTGTGTTTTTGAGTGTGGGTGTGTCTATCTGAATGAGTGTGTTTATGTAGGTGAACTATTGCATTGTAGTAATGTTGCAATTCAATGGTTGTGGTATGCATGGTGCGGTAAAATGTCGTTGAATGTATGTAAATGCATTATGAGTGTAATTGTTATTGTGCATGTGTGAATGTGTGATAATGCCTTACCTTGTGTTGGTTTGTATTGTAGTGACTTCAATTTATCCTAAGTTGTGCCACATGGCGGTCTTCTTGGGGAGCGGTGACCCTGGTTACATTCTTGTCAGCTTCAGGTATTTAGGTGCTGCTCTCAATTGAGCAAATTTCTCTCTTCCCCTGTTTTTGTTGTTCTCTTTACAGGCAAGACAAAATACGGAAAAAATGCAGTCAGACTTAGGCAATACAATACACAAAACACAACAATAATGTAACATAAAACAGAACTATTGAGATATGTACTTCATGAAAAACTGATTGAGCGGGACCTTAAACACAAGTCTGACACCTCTAATTATTCATCAAGGCTCACCGAGTGGCACCCTGGTAAAGAAATTGCGCTGTGCAATTATAAGACGATTTATTTATTCACCAGCCTCAGAGTCAGCAGAAATTTACAGGAGGTCTGAGAACTTCAAAATAATGGGATTAATGTAAGCATTAATGCGAAATATGGGTTAGTTTGCACTGAAGGATGAGCGGATGTATTGAGTTCTTAGCTGTCCAGCAGTAAGTTCCATAGGCAGGTTCCCAAGCCAGTGACAATTTGCTTTATTATTTGAGGTGTTTTGAATTTTTGAGTTTCAAGCTGCGGTGAGTATTTGCTTGTCCCTTTTGTCAACTTAAAATAGTAAGTAGGTTAGTCAAATATGGTGAATCTTCCAGATGGATGATCTTGTACGCCAGCTGTGGCTGAATTTTGTCTTTAGCAAGATGAGTCTGCACATTGAATGAAAATGAAAGGCATATTTAAGTTGAGTGAGGGATTACAGACACTTGCCAGCCATACTGGAGCTGCCATTGTCTAAATTATAGATTATTAAATCTTCCTCCCTGTTTCAACCCTAACATCCATATGGCTGTACAATAGCACACAGATCTGCAGCAAATTATATGTGGGACCTCCTTAAGCCGCCTTCATGACTCCTACCAAGAATAACAAAAAGTGACCAGTATTTGAGTATAGTTAAGGAAACAGTTCTGTTTTGCCCCTGCCTCTAGAATCCAGACCACCGGCACCAAATATTCCCCAAGAAATTGATGATACTCATGGGACACCCTTGCAGAGGAACCTAGACTGTCACAGGACAACAAAAAATTAAGAAATAGCGAAAAAAAATTACTGGGAAACATTCCCACCTTGCTTTTCATCGTCCTGGAATTTTTCGGTATAGAAATTAGGGATTAAACTCAATCAAACGTATCTTGGAAACTCCGTATAGGGGGACATTAATAAAATGGTCCTTGTAATGTCTGGGATCAGATGATAGAACATTATTTATGGAGATGGTACACTCACTCCAGCTTGTTAGAAAAAAGTTAGGGCAGAGTTACAAGAACTGGCGCATCTCTCCATATTAGCAGAGATGCGTCAGCTAAATTGCGTGACGGAAAAAAAGCCTTGCTCCACCAAGGATGCGTCGCATTTACAATGTGGCGTACCGTGGCACAAGGATAGACAGATGCGTGACGCATCTTAAGGCGGAAAGGCAGCGCATTGCTGGAGTCGTGTCTTAAGCACAACGCAACTCCAGCAATTGTCAGGAATGCCTATTCCTATCATGCCGCATCACTCCTTACGCCTGCTTGAATCAGACGCAAGGTTTTGACTCCGTGGCGATGTAAAAGTGACTCAGTGAAATCTTGTAGATTTCACTGCGTCACTTTTATGAGGCTTTCTTGCATCGGAATGCCCACCCTGCATACATTGTACCTGACACTGGTATAATGTGGCGCAGGGATTTACAACGTGACGCATCTCCCTAGATGCGTCACGTTGTAAATGTGCTGCAACGTGGTGCATTCTTTACGCCGCCGCATCACAAAAGTGACACAACGGTGGTGCAAAAGTGTCCCAAGGGGCTTGTAAATCTGCCCCTCAATATCAAAATGCTGTAAGGGCAGTTATAATGGGTAGATCAGTTGAGAACAAACCGGAAGCGCTGGAATTGCAGCTGTTAAGAATCCTACTCAGTCTGAGTCCTAGTACCCCTTTAGTGTTTCAGTGATTATAATTGGGTTAAACTGCTGTCACAATCGGAGTTCCTCTAGTTTATTTAGGCTATGTAAAGAGTTTGTTGAAAACTACAGGAAACTCTTTAAGAGGGATTATTTGGCTCAAAGTATAGAAAATTAGAGTCAACTCGCACCCAATTCCTAGTGTGATTGAAAAGTAGTAGTGTACTGTGGTGGCATGATCATTTCATCTCTAGGTTGGTATTTAAAGTTAGGCCTAAAGTTTTAAAGAATCACGTTAGCTTCGTGCAAGATGCGAAAAGATGCCAATGTTTAAAAGTAGAGCATTTTTGCCCCAACACTCTGCAGAGTTTCTTTAATTTGGGATTATGATAATGACGCTTCAATTTAACTAACTAAAATATTTAGGTGTGACTGTGCACTAGTCTCATTTGGTACACTGAAAAAGGTTTTGTTTTGTTTTAAAAAACATTTTTTATTGAGAATTCCTGGTACAAACACTCATACATATATTATTCATTACATCATTAACATGAAGAGTGATGAAACCCAAATGCAGTATAAATAGATTCAGAGCAAGAAACCAGTTCTTAAAGACCCTAAATATGCAAACAAACATTTTACATATCGACAGATAATAACAGCATAATTCATAAGTTGCTACTATAAAGAGTCAGAGGTTCAGTATTTCAACAATTCATTTTTATAGTCTGGAGTCACTCCATCTTTTGAGCGGTGCCCAGATATTCAGACCCATTTCCCGGGCTTTCCTGCTGAGGTTCTGTGAATTCTGAACCTGTGGGTTCCATTTTGTGTATGGCAGCCATTTTGTGGTTGCCCTCACATAGGCCAATGATTGTGGCTGAACTAGTCTTTTAAGGACATGTACACCTTAGCTCGAGTTCGTGCTGACTCCTGTTTGACCTGAGTGAACTGACCCTGTTGCCTGAAGCTGACCTTGTTAAACCAGTCCCTGCCCTTTAGCTGATCAAGATTGAGGATCAAAGCACAGGACATTGTAGAGTTTGGTATGCACACACCCCTTATCCTGTTTCTTATCTGTTTTCTGTTCCTTCTTTTATGGTCTATTTACGATATGGGTTGTGGTCCTTTTTATTATGAGTTTGTCCGGCTTGTCTAAAGAAGAATGTTGGGTTTGTTTAATGATTGATTATGGACCGGACAACTGTAAAATGGGTTTGTCGTCATGCGATACCTTGCGTAATAATACCTATGATTGGACAATTGTAAATAGTGGGTGTTTGTCCTATTGGCTAATGTTTGGCAGGTCTTGCATGTCCATGTTAGGTATTTTGCATGCTTGCAAAAGCTAGGACTGCCCCTTACTTGTATGCTAAAGTTTGTAACCCTAAGCATATAAAATGCTTCTGTTTTCTGTACTCTTCAGACTGCCTCATTCAGTTGCTACGGCTCCTGTGTGACGTAGTTTCACTTAATAAAGATGTCTTTTCATATTGCAGCTTCTGTGCCAAGTTCTTCTTTCTATTAGTAAGTATTCCCTGAGAATGAAGATTTCATTTCTTCAAATGGCGCCCAACGTTGGGCTTCATCAGAGAAGTGACTTTCTGAAGGAGTGATCTTGTCAGAAGACTGAAATCTACTGAGGAGGACAGGACAGGACTCTACTACTCTGTGCATAGGAATTCTGGAGATTCTTCGTCCTTGCAGCCCAGTATATTTCTGCTCTTCCTGATTTTGATCCTCCACATGATGTCACTCCTGACTGAGAACCTTTTTGGCGTGAGTATTCTAAAAAAGACCGTTAGGTCATGTAGAACGTGACAGTTAGAATTTGGATAACCTTTTGATTAGTAAAAATAAGAAGTACAAGTGGGTCGCTCCCACGACTTTGTTTGTTTTCTTGGTTTTGATTTGGTTATTGCAATTACCACAGCTGAGGGGTTGGTTTCTTGGTTTTGATTTGGTTATTGCAATTACCAAAGCCGAGGGGCTCGTATATTTGCGAGTATATCGTTTTTGATAACCCCTTGAAGTTTGAAGCTAGATTAGTGAGCTATAAGATGCCTGGTCTTAGCAAATTTAGGATTGTAACTTTGGAACTTTGGAATTTGTGTTGGCCAACTTTGGATTTGTATAGGTTTGTATATGCGAATTGCAATTTGTGTAGAACAGGTAATGAGGAGAATTATCTCTATTTGGTTTAGTTGAACGGTGCACGTACGAAAAGTACATTAAGCACTACATTGATTATAATATTGTATATTTTGCAATATTTTTGGCATGCCTGTTTAAAAGCTCACATAAGAAGAATGTGTTGCTTTATTTGGAAGGTACCATAGTGTGATGTGAAGTAAATTAGCCGGCTTCCCTAGAGGGAATATCTAAATAGGTTTAGATTTACAAACATATTTCTTCCTTGGTGATTTTGTATCCCCAGGGAATTAAAATATGACATAATACATATAAGGATCCTTTGTTCTGCGCAATGTTATGAAGGAAGATATGCAGAGCGATTTTTAGTTGTTCTGCTAGCCAAAGCTAGTGAATTGAGTGTATTTTCGCTTCTTGGACATACATCAGTCTGTTGGGCTGTTCTTGCAGTCTTTTGAAACACAATTGAGAAGCGTTTCGTGTAAATATTACTTACAACTAGTATTTACAAATGGTTTGGTTTAAGTACAGTCTGTGGGCTGTCCTTTGTTTTTGTTCTGAGTATTAGTTTGTGGGTTAAATGTGTGTTTAAATGTCTATGTGGTTTTTCCATTAGTGCAATTTCTGTAAGTGAATAGCGTTGGCGCTATTTATGAAATGCATGGCGTGCCGTATTGTGTGTCCTGAGTGTTTCACCCCTTTCTGTTTTTGTCTGAAATAAGGGATGCAGCTTGCTTTTATATGTGGTATTATCAAAAATGATTGGGTTTATTCAAAATAATTATTAAATTATGAAAAATAATTATTAAAAATAAGTGCTACAAAATTAGTTCTTTACTATTCATGAAGCTTAATGCTCATACTGTGACCTCCTAGAATTATAATTTACTTTGAGTTGTGTTGCACTGCATAATGAGGACATTAGCATATGACATCTCACTTAGCGCAGGTGTAAAAAAACTCATTTTTCTAAGGATTTACATGAGCTATGTCTAATGTCTAATATCTGTAATGTGTAAAGAACATTCTGAGGATGATTAATATGTAACATACTTATAGGATATTTATTTTTAAGTGCCCCAAATATCAAAGTCGAATTTGGGTATTTTTGCCATTTATAATAGCTTTAAAGTGCTTTAGGCTTCAGTAAATGCATACATCTATACTACTATTATAAAGAGAGAACTTGCACCTTTGGGCAAGGTAATCTCGAGAACCACAGCGCCAATCTACACACCCAAGACATTTTAGAAAACCTCAGGGCAAGCAGAAAGACATAGGCTACATAAAAAGAAAAAGAAAACGTTGTTTAAAATATTAATAAATGAAAAAAAGTAGTCCCTTGCAACTAGCGCCGGCCGCGACGTCTGCGTGAGGGGAGGAGCGGCGTTCACCAGAACCAGGAAGAGCAGACGACATGAGCGACGTCTGCGTGAGGGGAGGAGCGGCGTTCACCAGAACCAGGAAGAGCGGAGGACAACAGCGCCGGTAGGAGCTGCGGAGCGGCGAGAACCGGAGGAGCAGTGGCAGCGCGGGGAGGAGCGGCGGGAAGCGGAGGAGCGGCGGGAAGCGGAGGAGCAGTGAGAGGTACGTTGCTGGAGATGTTGCTGGGGCGGGAAGGAGTCGGCGGGTGCACCGCGCGGGCTGCTACTTAACTCGGATGTTGCTGGAGTCCGGGCGGGGCGGGGCGGGAGGGAGTCGGCAGGTGCACCGCTCGACAACATGCTACCCCAGCCACCTTCTGCCCCGGGGTAAAAATGCAGCCCCCAGGCCCCTTCTGCCCCAGGCAACGCTGGGGCGGGCTGCTAGTTTAGGTATAAAATGGAAATTTGCAGGTTGTTCCCATTTGGGGTTGCGTTTAATGGCTCAGTGAGCCAATGTGCCTGGTGCAGAGGTTTGAGTTTAATATCAGGGTTGAAGGTTTTTAACTTTGGCTGGACCTAACTGAGACCTTCATCTATTTAAGGTTGATGAAATGAGTACCATTGCAAACAAGCATTTGTTCTAAAAACTGGTATGTGTGTTATTATGTTCTGCGAATTATTCACAGTAAATGTTTTAATAATATAAGTATAGAAATAAATTATGCCCCTAACAGGAGTAATATATATAACATGTGTTTTAAATACAGTGAATTATTGCAGGTTAGGAGGAATCCGGAAGGCCTTTCGTCTTTGACAAACTTCTTAGTGAGCAGAAGCTGGGGGCTAGGACAGCGGCAGAGGCGGGCTCGAGTCCCGCTGAGGTGTTATCTTTAGTTTCCCTGTAAACAATGGAAGGAGGTTGTCATGTTGACATTTGTGACCTTTTAAATTAGGGCTTTGTCTCTGTGAAATGCAGAATGACCTTGCTAAACAGGCCTCTAAAAGGAAGGGTGCCTGGTTTCTCCACAAAATGAAAGAACTTAATTCCAAAGGGAAAATATGAAAAAGATTTCTTTGAAAGTTCCAATATCATGCTAAATGCTCTGCAGAACTGATACATTTGTATTTCTGCTCTAAAAAAATAATGTCTGCTAGTTGCTTTTATTTGACAGAAAATGAAGCACTGCATTAAGTCTTAGACAGAAAATAAGAGAAAGCTTTTTATTGAAAATTTGAAGGCTACATGCCTAAGTAAGAACGAATTGTGGCGCAAAGATAACATGGAGTGTCAGGGAAAGAATTTTACTTTTGGAAAGTTAAAATGGCTTAATGTTGCAAGCTGACTGACAAGATGGTAACAGTTAAGTAATGGAAATTTATTTTTGTGTCTGTTCATGTGTATTATGTTTTGTCTTCTGATTAAAAGTTATAATTGATGTCTGTTTGTTATGAGAAATGTCTCTCTTTTGTGTGTTGTGTATGTTTTTTTTTTGCTTCTGCTCACAGATCATCCATGGATTGCTCTGGGTGATTTTAAAGCTGACAAGACACGTGAGTTTGGTTGGTTGAAATGAGATGTGTTTTTGCGTAACTCCTTTGGAAAGAAATGTCCATGCTTTTTTCATGTTTGTGTATTTGGTTCTATCATGAATTGTTCTTGCTGGTTCTGTGTGTCTGAAAGTTGTATTTGACAGCAGATATCCACTAATTGGTGATCTACTGTCAAAAAGGAGGGTAAGGATTTTAAACCTGACACGGTGTTATGCGTCACCGCTCATTTATATATGCTATTGTTTTGTCTATGCTTTTTGTGCTTGATATACAGCGAGTATATCTGATGGCTTGACATGTCCGTTTTGTGCATTTTTTTTTGCATGTTTTTTGTTTTATGTTGCTGCTTATGATACTATTACAAGTTTACCTATGTTGTGAAGGGATATACATGACGATGTGTATCCTGCACAACAGTTGGGTAGATTTGCTAAGACACTAAATTTCACAGACAGACAGACAACACTTCATCAGTGTATGTCAAATTTGGCTTTAATGGTATTTGAAGGAAAATAAAAAAAGAGATATACAGGATCAAAGTGTGTCACATGCTGTTAGTCACGCACTGCCCCTCCCCTTAAGGAACAGGCAGCCCTACATTTATGTATCCTGATTGGATGTAAGGATAAAATTAGAGATCTGTGACTCTTGTACATGGTGACCTAATTTCTATATTACATTAGTCAGTTTTGTTCGGTTTCCTAAGTAGTGTATGGCTTTGTACCATAAAGGAAACAAGGTTTCATTTTTTTCCTGAAGAAGGAACAGGAACATTAGCGGAGATTACCGTATATGGTTTAGCGGCCAGCGGTAGAGCTAACATTTGTGAACCATTTTTGAATTTTGTTCACCCAAGTAATTCATTGTTCTTCCTATAGATTTTTAATGTACCAGAGACACCCATATTATGTATAATTCCCTTTTGTATGACCAGACTTTTTTTTAAAGAATTTTCTTTAGGCCTACCTCAATGTTTTCCAGTCTGACCGTCATGGTACTGATGGACTGGTTAACTGACTCAATGCTATTATAAAACAAGTTTCCACATTTTGATCATTAGCCTTTGTACTACATAGTGCACTTGATGCACAGTTATTAAAAGGGAGGTATCGACATGTCCCTGATAATCTGTATTATGTGATTTCTATTTTGAAATGTTTTTGATAAGGAATTTAGGAACACCTAGACTTAATCATTGAGAGAAAAAATGTGTTTACCCCATTAGACGATGCCACTATGTGTGAAGACATCCATTTAGATAGAATTCTCATGTAGTTATCTACCCTTAGATGGTAGAGGATATGCTCTCACATGGAAACCCAATTGAAGAGATTAGAAGCACTATTTTGCTTATTGCCTTTGTCTTTGTATTCTATGAGAATGACAGTGTATTTTGGATCACAATTGTCCCATGGCGTATGGCCACTCCCTCGCAGATTGCAGGCCTCCTGCTTGCAGTCCCCTTGTTATACAATGAACTGTTTAAAGCATCGCACTTGCTCTATCAGACTGCATTGGACATCACAGAACAAGAATTTCAGTGCAAAAGAGCGAAAGAGAAGGATTAATGATGTTTTGAGGCTTCAGCTTTCCACCTGCCATGTGCTGGTAACCTCTGACAGTGTGCAGTCCCTTGAGCCACTTGGCCTGAGTTTTGGCCACACCCCCCCTTTTCCTTTGCTCCAACGGAAGTGCAGTGCACCGGAGGATTCGAGTTTGGCAAAAAGGCACTACATTCTGGTGCCCATGAAAGAGCAGCCTAAGCGTTCTCTAACACTGAGTAATGAGTGTTGGAGCCTGAGAATGTAGACCTGGATCTGCATAAGATGATCTGTGCCCTTGATCAACGAAGAGCACACTATCTGTAGTGCCTGCCGCAGAGGAGAGATATTGGTGCACTCCCTTGAGACATTGAGACTTTCAAATAAGCTGCGAGTGTTTGCCAGGAGGGCACTCCAACGGATACTGAGAAGGACCATTTTCATGAAAGGCCTGAATGAAGAGGCCCATGCGGAAGAAAACAACAGAAGAGGATTTTGATGAACAATAGAAGCCTGCCGGAGAGGCTTGGACGGACTTTGGCTATTTCCCGTGCGATTGCATAAAATGGGTGTTAGGAGACTAATTTTTGCAGTTTTGCTGGCATTGTTTTAAAGTAGTATTCTGTTTAGTAAAAGCAGAATAAGTCCATTCTCTGTGGAAGAGTATCCATTTTCACCTCAGAGCATTGATGAGGATCACCACTGTTTCACCTGAACATATAATAAGTTACTGAAATGCATAGGAGCCATAAAAAAATGTTACTAGATCATTTTAGGATTTGCTTTCTGCTTAGAGTTGTGAAAAATGATACTTTTGTTTGTAATAGTGGTCATTACTTTCTCCTGTTGTCCATATGTTCTTAATAACATGTTTTCTAGTATTTTTATGCATGACGTTGTCTTTTGTGGGTTGGATTGTTTTTGCTACCCAATTGACATCTGTACCAACCTCCCAACCTATGTCTCTTCCTACTACTACTTCTTTGCATTCTTTCCATACTTTACCTGAACATGAACTGGTTAGGAGGTCAGAGTTTACTAATAATTCCTTTGTACAGCTTCTGCATCAACACCAGTTAGTGGTAAACACCATTAATTGTTAGGTGTGTGGTCTTATGCCACATACTACAGATAGAGGTATTCCCTATTTGGTTCTGTCATTTAGTTACAATGGGTCTGTATGGGCATATCAGACGATATTTATTTATACCAACGAAGTCTATTCCTTGTGTTCCATGAAAGATAACTCGAGTAATAGTGCCTTAGTGAAGGGAATAACGGATAATATTGATATTGATTCAGACACAGACTGAGTGATTGCCTATGTAAGGGCAAAAGAAGGGCTGAGGTTCTGTGAATTCTGAACCCGTGGGTTCCATTTTGTGTATGGCAGCCATTTTGTGGTTGCCCTCACATAGGCCCATGATTGTGGCTGAACTAGTCTTTTAAGGACATGTACACCTTAGCTCGAGTTCTGTTTGACCTGAGTGAACTGACCCTGTTGCCTGAAGCTGACCTTGTTAAACCAGTTCCTGCCCTTTAGCTGATCAAGATTGAGGATCAAAGCACAGGACATTGTAGAGTTTGGTATGCACACACACACCCCTTATCCTGCTTCTTATCTGTTTTCTGTTCCTTCTTTTATGGTCTATTTACGATATGGGTTGTGGTCCTTTTTATTATGGGTTTGTCCGGCTTGTCTAAAGAAGAATGTTGGGTTTGTTCAATGATTGATTATGGGCCGGACAACTGTAAAATGGGTTTGTCGTCATGCGATACCTTGCGTAATAATACCCATGATTGGACAATTGTAAATAGTGGGTGTTTGTCCTATTGGCTAATGTTTGGCAGATCCTGCATGTCCATGTTAGGTATTTTGCATGCTTGCAAAAGCTAGGACTGCCCCTTACTTGTATGCTGAAGTTTGTAACCCTAAGCATATAAAAGGCTTCTGTTTTCTGTACTCTTCAGACTGCCTCATTCAGTTGCTACGGCTCCTGTGTGACGTAGTTTCACTTAATAAAGATGTCTTTTCATATTGCAGCTTCTGTGCCAAGTTCTTCTTTCTATTAGTAAGTATTCCCTGAGTATGAAGATTTCATTTCTTCACTGCCCTTATATTTGTGTAGGCAGGATTCAATATTATGCATCCACAAGAGTCTGGCTGGCCACATCTGAACGAAAGGGGCTGTAATTTCCTTCCAACCAGCTGATATGAGAATCCGAAGTACCGCAACAGAAATAAACACCAGAGCTTCATCCTCTTTTTTCAGTCCCAACTTGCAGTCAATTCCTAATAACATAAAGGTAGGGGATAGATTAATCTTAACATCTTGCAGCCCCTCCCAAAATTTCTCAATTTCCCCGCGAATTATGATTAATTTCTCGGATTGATAAAACATATGCAATAAAGTCGCAGGTTCTTCATTGCATCCAGGGCATCTATCATTTTCCCTTATGCCCCACTCAAACAGCTTTGCTGGTGTAAAATATAGATTAAAAAGTGTTTTATAGTGCTGTGCCCACAAGTTGGAAGAACGAAATACTTTTTATCTAAAGATAGGGCTTTATCCAGATCAACATCTGGGTCTTTAATTTTGCGGCCCAAGAGGCCTCGGTTTTTTCCAGGTCGTCTTGAGTGCTATTTAGCAAAAAGTTACATACCATTTTAATCTTTTTATCCCCCTTTAATAAGTAATCCAACAATGTGTTGCCAGTGCCTAAGGAGATACGAGGTCTTATGGCCAGCAGTGTTTGGGAGATCTGTGTGAATTTAAACCATTGGTTTGAAGGGAGCAATACTTCTGCTGGATAACTTCAAACCCCAATATGGAGTCCCCTTCCATAACATCTCCTAGTGTCTTGACTCCCTGCTCCTCCCAAAGCCCACAATTCCTATCATTACTAAGCAGAGGAAATATGCTAGAGTTCCATAATGGCAGGTAGGGGTTAATTTTAGGGATTGCCAGCATCCTTTGCACAAGTTTCCAGACCCCCCATGCGCTTTCAAGAACTTTGTTACAAGTCTTCCTATAGTAGCGGTGTTCCGTTTTCTGCAATAGCAATCCCACAGCCTCTCTGCCCAGTAACAATTCATATATGGAGGGTGGGTCCTGATTACCCCAAGATATATTAACCATGTTCGTGGCTGGTTCAAATAGCATGGCCATCTGGGTCAGCAGGCATGTCCAATGATAAAACCTTAAATTTGGAAGTGCAAGCCCTCCCCTTTCCCACGGAAGAGACATATATTTCACTGAATGTCTGACTTTACCGTACTGCCAGACAAACCTCATAAAAATTGATTCTATTGACTTAATCACCCCCTCCTCTATAAGAAATGGTATAGAACGAAAAAGGTACAAAACCTTGGGGAACACAGTCATTTTCAAAACGTTCATCCTACCTATCAGGGACAAATACAACACATCAATTCTTTTCAACTCTGCCGCTATTGATTTTATAAGTGTGTTAAAATTATCTTCAATAATTAGATCTATTGCTGCATTTACCCTAACCCCTAAGTATACTGCTGAATCCACATATCTTGTATCTACTTTAACGATATTATTGGTGCAAATTATTTGAGTTTTGCTCTCATTCAATAAATACCCCGACTGGCTGCCATAATCTTTCGCTATTCCAGCAAGAATTGGAAGAGCGTGCTCAGGATCTGGAGTAATTATGGCCAGATCATCGGCGTATGCCATCAGTTTATTCTCAAAACCATTAAGAACTACTGGCCTAATCTCTGCACAGCCGAGAATCCTCCGTATCAAAGGGTCAATATATAATGAGAAAGTATCGGTGAGCAGGGACACCCTTGGCACGTCCCCCTCTTGATATAAATTTTTTCCGAACTTTCACCCATCAATAGGACTCTGGCCACAGGATCTTGATACATAGCCATGAGAGCACCCATAATTTTGGGGCCAAAGCCTCTACCTTCCAGTATTTCCCACAAATATATCCATGCTACGCGGTCAAAGGCCTTTTCCGTGTCGAGGAGGATCATGGCCATCCGCCCCCCCCGAAGCAGCATGGGCATCAAATAGTGTAATAGCACGCTTTATGTGGTCAGTTGTACCACGACCCGGGATAAACCCATGCTGCCAAGGGGAGACCAGACCGCCAATGACTCCCCCAACCTCTTTGCCAGACCTTTGCATACAGCTTAGTGTCCGCGTTGATGAGGGATATCGGTCGGTATGACACGGGGCTCTCTTTAGGTATCCCCTTTTTATGGAACACTATTATACTGGTTTCCTTCCAGGAGTCTGGTATTATTCCGGAGCATAATATCCCATTAAATAGATCCAATAATAATGGGGCAATCTCCTTCTGGATGCACTTATAAACCTCCAACGGGATGCCGTCATGGCCAGCGGCCTTTCCCATGGTTAGCTCCTGTAGCGCATCACAGATCTCACTCTTTGTCAATTCCTTATCTAGTTCTTCTTTACCCAACTCATCCAGCTGGGGGCCTCCATCCCCAAACTCAACCCTAGATACCAGCGTGTCTACCTCCTCATTATATAAGGTTTGGTAAAAGTTTTTTAAAACTTTCAAGACGTCTTTATGTTCTGTATAGTTCCGTCCACCTTCCTGTATATTAGAGATTACATTCTTAACATTACCTTGCCTTATCCGTAGTGCCAGTACTGTCCCCGCCTGTTCCCCTGTTTCATAGTGCTTACCCCTTGAAGCTTGGTACTCGCTAGTTGCTTTCTGGGCTACCAATTTCTGGGGCTCTGCTTTAATAGCCACCATCCTCTGTTGGCTCTCAACACCTTCTTTTTCTTGACCAATATCTCTGACATGCTGTTCTTCTGCTTCTACTAGCTGCCCAGGTAATCTCTCACAATCTCCCCTATCCTCCTTCCTCATCCTTGCAGAGAAACTGATTGTTTCCACTCTCAGGACGGCTTTGAATGCATCCCAGACATTCCTGGAAGCGTTAAAGCGGTTTGCATCAAAATTCTCCCCCGTCCATTTCTTGAGATGTTTCACATACCTCCTGTCTGCTAGTAACCTTCTTTCGAATGTCCATCTTGACAGCTTCCTAACAAATAAATCCAGATCATAGCACATTATCAATGGACTGTGATCAGATATTACTTTCGGTAGTTTTCTGATGCTCACCTTTTTTAGTTCTGATAAGGATATTAAAAAGTAGTCTAATTTATTATACTTTCGAAAGGGGTTTGAAAAATACGTAAAACCCGGATTGTTGGGCTCCTTATCACCCCAGACATCAACTAGCCCATGCGATTTCATGAGAGAGCTTAGGGCCCGAAATACATACATAAGGTGACTTACTTAACAAATCAGCAAATATATTTAAATCTCTGCACACTATAATTGGTGTAGGACAACCAACCAATTCTCCTTCTAAAAAATCAACCACCTCTGGATCATCCTGGTTAGACCCGTATATAACACAGTGTACAACCCATTGCTAGCTCAACAACTGCCCAGCTCCCTAAACTATCTGCCTTATGACGCTTGACTCCCCTCAAAGATGATTTGGCTAAAATTGCTACTCCCCTAACTGTGGAGCAGGCCAGTATCTCAAAGCCTCTTATATTTAGCAGGTGTTTCTTTGCCCAGGGTACATGGGTCTCCTGCAGACACAGCACATCAATACCGTTTGTATTAACAAAATGAGCTAGCCTTTGTCTCTTCCTCCAATCATTTAAACCCCCGATGTTAATTGTACATATTTTAATGTTCCCCATATTGTCGATTTAAATTGACACCTTCAATCTGTTGTATCCGTACATCATATATACCATGACCAGGTCCTACAACAAAACAATCAAAACTATGAAGCACCAGGTTTTCTCTTTTTTCTCATTTTTCACCCCTCCTCTCTTCCACCCCCCTCCTCCAACCCTCGCCCTCTCCCAAACCCCCCTCCCCTTCCACCCTACACCCACCACCCTTGTGAAGCGCTCAGACCTTTGTCTGTGCATGTGATTTGTACAGCAGAAACAAACTGGTCTTACTTAACGTTATCCTAGAAATTGCACAACACACCCCTTGCCTACGTAACTAGTAGATCACACCGAACAACACAATAGCGCAGATTGTCCCATAAGGCAGCCAATCTTTGCATTCTTTGAACCAGTATAAATACAACAGTCCACCCATACATACGACATACCCATAACTTTAACACTTTTAGCACCCTCATGATTACACTCTGTGGTTACCCACAGTGTCCAGGTATTCCTTAGCTTTAATTTCCGAAGAGAAGTATTTTATCTGACCATCATGAATCACTTTGAGCTGTCCTGGGTTGATCAAATACACTTGGATGTTCTTCTACTGAAATGGTTTGATTAAAAGTCTCAACCTCCACCGTCGTTCTACTGTTGCATGACAATAGTCCGGTCGGACGAAAAAAGAGACCCCCCCACTTGATCTCCTTGACTCAGGTCTGGCATTCTCTGCGATTACCTGCCGCAGAAGAAAGTTCCCCAGGAATATCAAGACTGCCCGGGGGTCATCCTCCCCTCTTGATGCTCTAGTCTTAAACGGGGTGCGATGAGCCCTTTGTATTTCGGCTGACCAATTCCACTCAGACAACTCCGGGAAGGCAGACTTAAATAATGCCATGATATAGGCCCTGGTGTTAGACTCTTCTGCCCCCTCCGGAATCCCCAGCACCCTAAGATTGTTTTTCCTCTGTCTGTTATCAAATTCTTCCAGTTTTCACTGGATATCCTTAATTTGTGCATTTTGAGACTGTATTTGGGCGGATGCAGCGGCCGCTTCTGACTCTGTTGCGACAATCCTCTCCTCAAGGTTCTAAACCCTGTCTCCCACAGTAGCACAAGCTTTAGATAGCTTTCTTTTGACCCCCTGCATCTTTCTCATTGCTGCCTGGGCCTTTCGGCTATCCTGTCGCGTCTCCACCCTATGTGAAAGGATGGCCTGGGGAATTATTTCCAGCATGGGAGGGGAGGTTGCCACAGTTTCAGTGGAAAGTATGCCAGTAGTTGGGGTGGTGAGTGGGGTAGTAGAAGAATAATCCCATTTTAAGCCCTTTCCTCCTCGGCCATGTGCCCCTGGCTGACTATTGAATCTCAAGGTGGTCGCTGGGGGATCTGGCTCGCTATCCTCAGGATCTGTGTCAAGATTTCTACCCCCTAGAGACGAACTCTTGTCATCTTTGGACTACTCAGCCCCTTCTGAGACGGAAAAAAAGCAGTCGCTAGGGGCCTTGTCAGGGTCCAAACCCTCTTTATCTTGCTCACTGGGTAATACATGTAATAGACTCTTAGCCCTGGCACCCCTTTCCACTACAGCATCCTGGAGCCCTTCTGCGTCTTCCAACATTTCTGTTACAATCAATGGTGCACACATATTTTCTGCACCTTTAACCAGCTCCCCCATATTGTCTGGGTTTCCTTCTCTTTCAGGGCTTTGCCCTAATGAAATTTCTGGGAGTTCCAAGGCAGCCTTTTGACAAAGTGGTTAATTTATAACGATTGTATCATTTACACCATTGTGGGGAAGAGTCTGAGCTTCAACAGGGCTCACCTCAATTGTTAGCGTCTTACTTGCAGCTTTCTGTGGGGGGGGCGCCTTCATAGACATCTCTGCTTCGACTACCTTTGACTCTGCTTGTGGGGCCTTGCTGCGAGTCAGCAGCTCCGATTTCGTTGAGCCAGCTGGCGGTTCTTACTTGCAGCCCCGCCTATGCCTTTCCTCGGCGGAGTCAGAGTCGGCGGTTGTCTTTGCTGAACATCGCCCAATGTTTTTTCCGTTGCTGCTACTCCTGTGTCAGTCGGACTAATAGCCGTCTCTGCTCGATGCTTTCGGGCTGCTGCTGCTGCCTTTGTTCCCGTATTTGCTGTTTTTGGAGCCATTCCTTGGTCTTCACGCTGCTGAGCCAACAGGTGTAGCAGGTACCTGCGAACAGAGAGCTCCAGGTATTGCCGCCCGGATCCAACCACGGCTGCCCAAAGTGAAAGGTGACTCCTCCGGCGTCCCAGCATATGTTAAACAGGGTAAATCTTTTAAAAATTCCTAGTTTGAACAAAAGGCTTTTGTTTCTTTGGTATGATTGCTGCGATTTCCGATGCCGCTGGTTTGTTCGGTTTCAGCGTTTTCTCCTTCAGTGGGATCTAATCATTTCCTTAACCCGACCAGTCCGTCCGTGCTGTAATCGACCTCTTACGTGGTCACCATCTTGCTCCCAGAAAGGTGTTTTTGATGTTGCTTGAATTCATATCTTGAGAAAATGACCCATTTTATTATTTTATCTGAAGGATTTCTAGCGTTGAGTTAAAAAAAAGCATTGTCTATTGTGTAGATTCAAGCAGTGTCAGTGTTTTTTTTTTGTAAACAGACTTTATTCACTTTCACCTTGTCTATTAGTAACAGTACATTTTAACAATAGTATCTCACCATATCTTAAGCAGTGGTTGTCAGCAATCATGGCTGTAACTATACCGTCCTGCTCCCGGCTTCTCACCTCTTGTAGCTGTCACCGCAGGGGCAACTGCACTCCATCTTTCTTGCAACTTTCGCAGATTTACATCTAATACCTTTATATCAGAGATCGTCTTCTCGGTTGTCTGTTCTCATCTTCACGCACACCTATCTAAACAACTAATAGGTGAACAAACCCCTCTCCCTCCCCCATCCCCCCTCCCTCCAGGCATGTCGCTCTATCATGTAGTTCTCAATGGCTTTCAGTAGCAAGTCATGAATGACATCCGGGTGCTTTATTCTATCAAGCAGTGTCAGTGTTCTGGTCAATTCAGGATGTGACCAATTTGGTTTTAGGTAGGCTTAGGTTTAGAATATGCATTATACTTTAGGATTTTTCATAGATACAGTTAAGATATTGAAGGGCAGATTTACTATGTATTTATGTAATGGAGGGCAGCAAGTAAAATTGCTGTACTGCATTGTATGAAAAGGAAACAACAGAAAGCTACCACAGCAACTACGATAGGGCACATTTGTGCTACCTTCTAGCTCTGGTACATTGTGTGCAAGGGTGGCTGCCATGGTGAAAGGGTGCCTACATTACAGGCAGGATTTTTTATGTGCAGGAAGGGAAACCTTCCTGTACAATACCAAACCATAACAGGGTTTTCTATGTGTGCTTCAAAATTCTGAACACATGAAAAGAGTAAATAAAGAGGAGAAATAAAGATATTACCCCCTCACTGCGGAAGTCTTTGTAAATATGGAATTATGCCAAAATCCGCAAATGAACAACTTCTCAACTCATGGTTACTTTGTAATTATTAAACCACTCAAAGTAGCTTTGCCTGGCTTTGTAAATAACAAACAGGATTTTGTGCTGGGCCTGTGTGACAAAACCCAACACAAGATCGTTGTAAATTTGCTCTTAAATGTCTTGTGACAGCACTTTTTAGTAGGGCTGCAATGTTATAACTATAATAATTATGCCTGTCATCAATGGAGTTCAATTGGAGGAGGACGCCAATTACTAGAAAAGTTTAATCTAAGTATAATGTTATATGGTTTAATGTTTAGTTTAGAGGGAAATGCAATGTTTTATATCTATTGATTCATATATACACAGTTATAGTTAATTTGTGTTTATTGACCTATCAATGAATTGTGTTTTCAAATTTGGTAATTTGACTACATCACTTTTATAAAATTGTGACCTGATCATGCTTCAATTGTAAGAACATACAGATCGAAAATGTAATTGTTTTATTTAATATTACCTGTTAAAGTAAATTTTAGTGAGTAATGCAAATATACTGACAAGCGACTACTGAAAAAAATGATAAAGTTCAGAGCTCCCTACAAATGTCCCTAGCAGACCCAGGAATGCAATGCACCCGGCACCTCCTTCTCCAGTAACACCAAAGTTAATTAATTAAACATCTGCATCTACATTAACAGAAATATATTAAAAATAACGTACCTAATATTTCCAAAACAACATGTGTGGATGCTGCAACAAAAGATGTTGTTGACCTGTGATGCTTTGCTTCTAATCTAGATGAAGTCCCGGGGCCTAACAAAAATAGCTAAAACTGTATAATACTCTTGTCATATATAACCTGATTATTTGCCAAATCAAAAGCAGAAATATGCAATATTTTGAACAAAATGAAGGCACAGTTGCTCAAGAGATTATTTGAGAAGCTCTCAAAGCTATAGTAAGAGGAGTGTTCAGCCCACTTCAAATTAAGAAACAGAATCTATGCAGACTAAAATATCAGATTTTACAGAGCAAATTAAGAGATAGAGACATCTTGGAGCTTACAAATAACCATAGTGAAGTTTTGTCAGTGTTAGAAAGCCAAAAGTATTTACTAGAATGAGAGATAGTTATTTCAACACAATGCTCTTTCGTCAATATATGTCTCAAAGAAGGGGGTATGTAATAAGAACAATCGATGAACGGAATGCTGAACAGACAGGCCCGGTCAGCCCCAGACCGCAAACAAGCATCCTAGGACCGGTTTCAAGGTATCACCCCTCATCAGCTAGGATAGCTTGACACTGGTGGCATGCTGATTATTCGACCCACATCTGGGAATATCCTTCCCACTTAGGGCAACGGGATGCTGAACAATGTCAAATTTTCACCCCCAGTACAGAGACCTGATCCTAAATCCATCATTGTTTGGTTCACCGCATCATTCCAGTTTGGACCCAGTTATATGAAAATCAATCTTAACCATGCTCCCCATGGAAATAGTCCAGCCCAAACTGCCAGGTTATGTCCTTCCCTGACTGGAAACAAGCATCCCAGGACCGATTTTGGGATATCACCTCTCATCAGCCAGGATAGCTTGACTCCAGTGGCATGTGAGTACAGAACTCATGTATGGGCCTTCCCACTTAGGGCAACAAATGTGAAAAGAGCAATTGATGTACGGAATACGGAACAATGTCAAATATTCACCCCAGTACTGAGCTCTGGGTCTAAATCCATGATATGCATATGGCTGGATCCATACTGGGATGGCGTAGTGAGCAAAACGAAATGATGGATTAAACACAAATCTGTGACTGGGGGTGAATATTTGATGTGTTCAGCATTCCATCCATCATTAGTTCTTTTTGCTTTTGTCGCACTAAGTAGGAAGGGTATGCCTAGATGTAGGTCCCATGCTCACTGTGCCACTGGATTCAAGCTAGCCTGGCTGATGAGGGGTAATACCCTGAAACCAGTCCCAGGATTCTTGTTTCTGGTCCAGAGAGGACTTGGCCTGGCAGTTCGGCTGGACTGTTCCCATGGGGAGCAGCATCAAGACTGATTTGCATATGGCTGGGTCCAAAATGGGGTGGCGTGATGAGCAAACAAATGATGGATTAAACCCAGATATGTAACTGGGAGTGAATGTTTGATTCGTTCAGTATTCCGTCCGTCATTTGTTCTTTTTGCTTTTGTCATCCTAAGTGGAAAGGGAATGCCCAGACATGGGTCCAGTGGTTACTGTGCCAGTGGATTCAAACTATCCACGCTAATGAGGGGTGATAACCCAAAACCGGTCCCAGGGTGCTTGTTTCCGGTTCAGGGTCGACCTGGCCTGGCAGTTAGGGCTAGATTGTTTCCATGGGGAGCAGAGTCAAGAATTATTTGCATATGGCTGGGTCCAAACTGGGGTGGTGCCGTGAACAAAAAATTATGGATTGAACCCAGATCTGTGACTGGGGGTATGTTAGGCCTGGCCCTTTTGACAGGTTTATCCTCAAACCTTTTGCCTTTTGCTCCCTTCCTTATGGCCCTGTTTTTGTTGGCTATAGGATCCTGGGCACTTTACCACTGCTGATCAGTGCTAAAGTGCATATGCTCTCTGTAAAAATTATGACCATTATTGGTTCTCCCTGATTGGCATATTTGTTCTACCAGTAGGTCCCAGGTAAAGTGCACTGAGTATGCCAGGGCTGGTAAATCAAATGCTACCAGTGGGCCTGCAGCATTGGTTGTGCCACCCACATAAGTAGCCTTGAAAATATGTCTCAGGCCTGTGGTGTCTGCTCACAGTTTTTGTTAACTGCCATGTTGTCCTGGCAAGTGCATCCACTCACCAGGCCCAAACCTTCCCTTTCCTTACATATAGGGCAGCCCTATGGTAGGCCCAAGGTACCCCCCTGGGCAGGGTGCAGTGTATGTGAAAGGTAGGACATGCACTGGTGTGTGTAACATGTCCTGTAAGTGAAACAATGCCAATTTAGTTTTTTCCTTTATTGAAAGAAAGGCTATATTGACCCCATAGGTCAAAATGGGGAATGCTTTGTAACATTTTACAAGCATGTCTTCCCATAGGGATAACATAGAAAAGTGGAGTGTGGTATCTCTGAACTCAGAATTTAATAACACATCTTTTAGTGAAGATGGTTTTTAAATTGTGTGTTTGAAAATAGCACTTTTAGAAAGTGTCTCTATTCATGTCCCACTATTCTCTGTGCCTCTGCCTGTATGTGGATTGTCTGGTTTCAGTGTGACAGAGCCAGAGGATGTGCATTTCCTGTAGACAGCCTCTGGGGGTTGAGGTGTGCCTGGCCCTTCCTGGAAGTCCCAGCCCTGAGCTGAATAGGCCCTGGCTGCATGTAGAGTGGTGGGAGGAGAATTACCTTACAGCTGAATGGAGCCTCTCTCACATGCACAATGCTGACTCAACCCCTGTGGTCATGCTGCACCAGTGAATGCAGAACTGGTTTGGACTGGGTTCAGAGACCCTTGCTACAAAGACATCAACAACCTTTTGGGGTATAAGTATGTGCCTTAAACCCCCAGCAAATTAGACTACTTCATCAATCAAGAGGAGGAGGAGCGCTGGCCCTTTGCTGTGTGCTGTCTATGGTTGTCCTGCAGTAACTGATTCTGCCAAGGAAAGGTCAAGGACTTTGCTGTGTGCTGTGTCCCCCCTGCTTGAGAGGAGACACCAAGGGCTTGGGTGTGCTGGCCTCCTGTTAGAAGTCTCAGGGATACAAAAGACTTTGTGGAAAGATCCTTGCTGTATCTGAAAACTCAACCTGCATGGGAAGGACAGGACTGTTCTTCACTCATGTTTTACAAGGCGCAAGAAGTGTTTTATTCCCAGTCCAAAATGTGGAGAGCACTGTGGAAAGGTCTCTGGTGTGTGGAGAAGCAGGAGGGGTGAGCTCGAGGAGGAAGTGCTCTCCTCCTCCTGTTTGGCAGCCGGTGCGTGTGTGCACCCATTGAGAAGAGGTGAACCAACTGTCAATGCACATGGTGAGTGCCTTATTTTTTCCTGGGGCGATTGTGTGGAGGAACGCATGGTTAGCGCTTAAATTTTATTGAGCCCAAGCCATGCCGGGGGGCCCTGAAGCGCAAGTGTTAGAGCGCTCCTCACTCCTCCAACTCCAGGAAGTTGTGCCATCATGCAGAGGAAGACTCCTCAAATAATCCAGCAACCCAAGGGAGGAAACTGCTAATCCCCCGCGCGGCCGCTTGTCAGTGGAGCCAGCGCACCAGGGATCTCGCCGCTGCCAAGCAACCAAGGCTGCTGCTCTCTTCCTCTGTGGCCAGCACCGCCCCCGAAGCGGTGGAAGTCATGCAGCAAGCAGGAAGAAGACGCGGCCATGGCCGACAAGGGACTCAACATCACGACCAGAAGAGGGAGAGGAAGGTTCCTTGCATTCTCCATTGGTATGGAAATAATTCTAGATTTTTTTATTAGTTTCCTTTAACTAAAACTATCTCTGCAGAAGATTCACTTCTCAGAATACTTATATTTTTCCAAATTCATAATCGATTTATAAATATTCTTTAGCTCTAGATCCTGTTTGTGGTAAAACTAAAATAGAGCTTTCCTGGGAATTGGATTTAGGTTCTGCTTTGAGCATTAATTTCTGGAACAAAGTCTGGGCTAGATTATAAAAAATGTGTAGGTCTGCATCTACCACTCAATCTATGTTCTTTTTATATCACAGATTATATTTTACACCTGGTAAGTAAAGCTAACTTTTCACATACTAATAATAAGAAGTGCTGGTCATGTGGTTTTCCCTTTGCAGATTTGATGTATCTTTTTTTCACCTGCCCAGATGTTGCCTCTTTTTGGAAGAATGGTTGGTCCCATATTTCAATATTTTTTTTAATTTACATAGCCCCATGTCAAATTTCATTCTTTTTGCATGAAGTTTATGAGATACGTTGGGGTTAACTTTACTTTAAAATCGTTCATTTGACTTTGTGCCGGTTTTAGCCTTTCAACAGATTACACTCAACTGGAAATGTTCATCTAAACTTTCAGTTAAGGCTTGGTGGTATAATGTGTGTCATTTTCATAGATTGAATATTGCTTTTCCTTCCTCATCCAAACCGTTTGTAAATATAGATTTATATTGGTTACTATTAACTATTTAAATAAGATTGCAAAAGCACAGATATTTCATAAATGTTCAAAAAACCTCAGTGAATTATTAATATCTCTGCTCTTTTCTTAATTATATTTTACCGCTATATTGTTTTTTAAGGCAGTTTGATTTTTCCATTGATTTTCGTTATTGTGTAATGATACTCAATCTTCAGTTGTAAGAGTAATACTTTGTTTCTCTCCCTTCCCCTCCCTTCCTACGATAGTGTTAAAACATAAACAGCTTTCTCCTCTGTTTTATTGCTTATTTTCTCGCTAATCTTGTGTCTAATATGTTATACTGATTGCTTACTCTTTGTAATTGTTTATTATTAATAAGGCTTATTAAACATAAAAAAGAAAAAGCAATCGATTATGTATGTTTGGAGCTTTTATTAGAGGTTTTTACAACCATGGGATTTCCCTTCCAAATGACAAAACTGAGCCTGTCACTACTCAAAAGCTCAAGGGCGAAACTAAAAATTTATAAAGATGTGCAGATTATATAATTATTACAAAAGGGACATTGCAGGGCTATCCAGACTTTTTTCAATGTACATTGAATCGCTGGGCACTGCACTCAGAAATATTACCAAATGGTACAGTCTATCCCTCTGCACCCAAAGTCAAATTAAATGTGTATAACAAGCTACTAATGATACAAGCTCAATGACATAGAGTGTAAAGTACACTGGACATAATTTCAGGCTTCAACGAGCTAGAGGGCTATAAAATAAATCTGGGATATTACTGATTCAATGCTAGAAAGGAAGATATACCTTACCCATTACAAAGTAATTGTAACAAAAATACTAAGAGGTATTTGGGGATATGGATCGCGGAAAACTATCAGGATTTGTACGAAGTGAATCATGCCTTTTTATTATAAAAAAAATCAAAGATATATTAGATAGATGGAGTTTTCTTCCTATTACCCTTAGAAGAGATCACTGATCAAAAGGAACATACTACCTCTGTCTGTTTCTCTTTTGAGCTCTGCCATGCATCCTCTATGAAAAATTATTTCGAAAATTAGAGATCCTTATTAGCTGATTTTATCGAATAAATACAACCTAGAATAAACACAAACAAGCTAAAATTGCCCATGGAAAAAGGGAGACTAGCATTTCCAGATCTTTGACGCTGCTATATGGCAACTGACATTACAACGATGATCAGACTAAGGGAAACACACCCCTATGACATAAACAAACTCATTGGTAATAAACCTACAGGTTTGATATTTCAAAAAATGGAACACCATAATCCAAAGATGGTACGGGAATGCACACTAGAATCCCTGCAAACTCGTTATATACAGATAAGTATCTATAAATTCCGAAGAAACATGCAGAAACCAAGGATGGGTGGTAAACTTCGTTCCATCATTGGAGTTCACTGAGTTTTGTCTACTTTATGATCTGCTTGGAGCGCAGAGTTCGGCAAAAACTCTGCCAACCACTGTGTGGCGTCGTATTTCTCACGAATGGCTCACTAAAGTTAATTTGGTGAGTGAGAAAAAACAAACTCTAACGGTCGTGTTGAGAAAGTTGCTGCATGCATTGCGAAAGCTGGCACTCGAGTAGAAATATACCCAAGTGGACGAAAGAAGCAGCACCCTCTGGCTGTGGTGCCGTTCGTGGACAAGCTCCCAGCTCTAAAAATCAGCACAAGCAGCGCGACGGACCAGAATTCCACTACTTGTGGAACTCTGCGGAATCTCCTGGGGGTTTTTAGGTAACTCTGTGGCATTCCTCGGAATAAAACTCAGCGAGCTCTGCCCACCCCTAGCAGAAACACCATTAGGTGATATATGTACCAATCTTGAGGAAAAATAGATAAATCCCAGGAGCCACCATGATATGGGCAAAATAGGTCATTAGTTCTTAAACAAGGGCCTAGTTCAGTGGCAAAAAATAAGCAATAGAATATACACACAATATGTATGGTTTCGATACATGAAAAATAATGGAACGCTTTGTGAATTACCTGAGACAGAGACAGAGAAAGCCCAAAGCAATGTCAGGACTATGTTTTCTGTAAAAATAAAATTAATGGTCAAAATATATCCCTAGTATCAATAACACACAGGAGGATATGTTACACAAAGTATCGGACAAATGTAAAACTAAGATTGATGCCAGAATTAGGGCCATATTTATCATTATATCGCACAGTGCCATTGCTGCGCTGCATGATAGGAAATGGGAAGGAATTCGCTGTACTTAACATTGGATGGCGCAATCCTGCCTTGCTCAGTGCTGGCGGACTATGTGCTGCCTAGCGCTAACACAGGCACTCTTGCACTGTGGTGCAAGGGTGCCTGTGCTGTTAGTTGGTTTGGTTTTGTGCAGGAAGGGCATCTTTCTGTACAAAACAATCCCCAAAGGCATTTTCATCTTTGTGTGCCGCAGAATAAAACACATGTAGAAAGTGGAAAAAACAAGGAAAAATGAACATATTTTTCCTTGTTACGCCTCCCCTGGGAAGACGTAGCAGTTTTGACACATTCCCAGGTCTACCACTTATGGTAAATATTGGAATGCATCAAAATACATAGATTGTGCATAGTAGCACCTATTCGTTACAACTGGAATGGCTCCTTGGGGCAGAGTAATGCAAATCAGCGATTTGCACTGTGTTGCACTACTCTGTATTTAGCAAGCCACTCAGGGATACGCAAGGGGGACTTTTGTGGCGTGATAAATCCCATTTTATGGGTTGCTTCGCTTGTGCATCCCATTGCATGGTGCAAAAGCTACGCAAACCCTTGATAAATATGGCCCTAAGTATGGAGAGCTGGAATGAGGGATTCAGATACACACATAAAGCTCTGAGAGGAGCACATTTTAAAAGGATGGAGCTCAAAGAGCAACAACTCCTCTACTATACATCTGAAGCCCTTCAGAAACAGAGTAGAAAAATCTCAAAACGATGCCCAAATGTGCAAATATCGGTACATGGGATCACATATATTTTGCTTCTCCATTTCTATGACAATTTTGACAATCAGTATTCACCTTCATCCATAATATCCTTGGATTACATGTAACTCCAGAAAGAATAATAGCGTTGCTGGGATATGGAACAATAGAAAAAACTTGATGAAATGTCTCTTTATTGCTGTTTTATTTGCAGGGTCTATTCAAACCAATTAAAACACATCTTTAATCAGAAAACAGTCATAAAACACATGAAACACAAGAAATAAAAGCAAATACACACCTTAAAATTATTAAAATGCATAGCGTAAATCACATAGTGAAACAGCGTAAAAACATAGGTCTCAGTGAATATCATACAGATAGCAGAACATGGGATTAATAAATAAAACATTCCACACCTTAAAACATCCAAAAGATGTAAAATAGGGACAGAATCAGCATCATAAAGTAATTAGTACGTACCCTTTTCTAATCCGTATGGCCTGTTAATTCAAATTTAACACCGCAAGGCAAGTTTCTAAAGTACCTACTTTCTGTAGGAACACCAGGCCTTTCTGCAGGGTCTATCATATCAGAGCATTTGAAAGTTAGAGATGCTCCTCTGTTTGAAATGTGGATTAACAAGATGAAAAAGATAAACATGTATTTTAAAAGAATGAATTTGCAACTAGATATCATAACATTTGGGGTCCATTTGCAGCTTATTTTTTCAACATTTATGTAGCATCCTCCCCAGCCCAGTAGCATTTAAATGAATTGCGCCAGACTCTGAGATCAGTATTATTTCTCAGAGTGTAACTGGTAACTGCCACATACTGCGTCAAGAATTTTATTAACCACACTCAATCACTTACGTCACTAGAGTATGGAGTCCGTTCGGGACCATTAGAGTCCCACACTCTATAATAGACAAGACACTACATCTCCACCCTTATTAAATAAAAAGTATTTTTTTAAAACCCACATCATAGTTCCTCATTGAGTCATCGATCTCGTGGTGTGAGACTGAGGAAACCCAGGAACCCAGGAGAAACAACTGCAGCAGGCACTGGTGTCCTATACACTGATGTAGTCCTGGGGCATTCCTAGCCCTCTGATGACAAAGTCTCACTTTGGATATCTGGTGCCAAAAGGACTCTAAGGCAGGTGCTTGCTTGAAATGTGAGAAATTCCTCATAATCAACTTTCCACGATGATGAGCAGTCACCTTACTAGTCACAACCTGGGATCGGCATTGAATTGAGCATCAGATTTGCGTTATCACTTCTGCCTGACAAGGACACAATGCCCCTTCTGAAATGTAATGTTGTGAGCACATCAACGCTTATCTGCATAAGTCTTCATTCAGGACTTGTGAGAAGAATCAGTGAGTCTGTCTTTCTTGCCATCAATGTTCTTTCAGTGGTCCACTGGCGCAGCTTGGTTCCCCAGGCTCTCCCGTACATCAGGGTGGCCAAAATTTTACTGGTTGTAGAATGAGGGGTAGATCTGTAGTCTTAAAGGATAGAATGAATAACTGACTTGAGATCGAGTCCTTCTGGTGCAGCTCGCTGGACAGCTTTCTTAAGGGTGCTCATAAAACGTTCAACAATGCCTTTAGCCTGTGGCCATAGAGGTGCGGTTTTCTGATGCCTGATATTCAAATGGTAAGATAGTCTTTGAATTCCCTACCATCGATTGGCAGGTCATTGTCAGATTTTAAAATAGATGGAACACCTCAGGTTGCAAATATGCCTTTCAATCTTTCAACTAATTGATCATGAGTGATTGACAAAGGGTCTTTCACTACAGAAAACCGGGAGTATTCCTCCATGATTTCCATGAGGTATGGCCATTTTCAAGAGGCCTAAAGAAATCAACTGCAATCTTCTCCCAGATGTGTTTTGGAAGATCTGACATATTCAACGGTTTCTATGTTGTTATGGGAGATAAACAGTTACACAAATGACAAGCCTGGAACTCTCTCAACTCGCTCATCAAGATGAAAGAACCATACACAGTCACAGAGGGCTCACTTTGTGGTGACAATTCCACAATGTCCCTAATGTGCCACTTCATCAGCTTGCTATCGTAGATTTTAAGGAATGACAATTCTCAACCCTTGCAAGATAATCAATTTTTGTGTAACTGAGAGGTATACAAAAACGTTCTTGAATTTCTGATATTCATGGTCGTTATCAGGAGAATGAGCATGTGTTCGCCAGGATTGATGCATAATAATGTCTTTGAGGATGAGCATATTCCTATCTGCATCAGTAGCAGCACTTATTTGCTCAACAGACACAGCTGCAGGAGCGTTGGATCTCACAATGAAATTAACATAGGTCTCAGCCATTTTATAAGGGATACCCTGCCACTGTATGCGCACTCAAGAAAAGTAGTCACCGGTGTTTTGACCTTTTCCCAGCCGGTGAACAATGGTGTAGTCGTACTCTTGCAGTCACAGCCCCCACCTCTCAATGCCAGGGGCATCTTGCCAAAAATAGTGAGCAGTCCTTGATGATCAGTATCAAGTGTCAAATGCTTCCCATAGAGAAACACGTGAAAATGTTTTCAAGACAATACAACAGCAAAGCTTTCTTCTCAGGTTGCAAGTAATCTAATTCAGAATTGGAAAGAGAGAGACCCCCTCAACCAGGGGAATAGGGTACTTATCAACAGTGAAGTAGAAGTTTCCCTTGGCAGGATTAGCTAATCAAGCACACATGTTAATTTTGGACATTTACATTTACGAAATATGACAAAAACATGTATGTATATAAAAACTTGTATCACATTTATTCTTTTGTTAAAAACATAGAAAAATCACACAATAAAAATAATTGTATCAAGTCACAATTTGTACTAATAAAAAACTTTTCACAGTGTTAAATAAAACAAAGTTTATCGACATGAGATACCAATTTAAACCATAACTAACAGTGCCACATGATTTATCAATCAAAAACACAACACGAAAGAGAGACAAACAAAAAGACAATATGATTTGTCATTGAGACTTAGCACATCGAGTATCTTAATTTCAAACCGCCAATCCCGGGCACATTTAATTCTTGCGATATACAGGATAGGCACGATTACTCAATTGTTTAAGATACTCGATGTGCTAAGTCTCAATGACAAATCATATTGTCTTTTTGTTTGTCTCTCTTTCGTGTTGTGTTTTTGATTGATAAATCAAGTGGCACTGTTAGTTATGGTTTAAATTGGTATCTCATGTCGATAAACTTTGTTTTATTTAACACTGTGAAAAGTTTTTTATTAGTACAAATTGTGACTTGATACAATTATTTTTATTGTGTGATTTTTCCATGTTTTTAACAAAAGAATACATTTGATACAAGTTTTTATATACATACATGTTTTTGTCATATTTCGTAAATGTAAATGTCCAAAATTAACATGTGGGCTTGATTAGCTAATCCTGCCAAGGGAAACTTCTACTTCACAGTAATCTAATTCAGTCTGGGACAAACTTCAGCTAGCATAAGCTACAATACGCCTTTGGGCATTTGCATGTCCACTATGTTGGGCAAGAATCGCACCCAAACCTATGGGCTGGCATTCACAACAATCTCTGTAGGCAATTTCAGATCAAAGAAAGCCATTTCAACCCAATTTCAATTGCATGCTTAATTGTCTAGAAATTTTTATCACACTCCAGTGACCACTGAAATGAAATATTCTTTTTCGTTAACACTCTTAATGAGGCACTCGCCGTCACGGATGTACCTGGAACAGTAGCGTGCCATGTCAAGAAAACAACACTTCATGGTTACGTCTTATGGAGAGGAAGTAGACGACAAAGTCTCAAGCTTGGCTGGATCTGGAGTCATTCCTTCTTCAAAGAAAATGTGCCCAAAGAACTTTAGCTTTGTTTTGTGAAACTCACACTTTTCAGCATTTAACATGAGACCGGCATCAGCAAGGAGACGGCACACCTGTGTAAAGGCTCTATCAGGTTCCTTTTGTGTGGCCCCAAATACTAGTATGTCATCAGTGTAGTTGTAAGCATTTCTAACAGGCTGTATATTGTGAAGAATGACATCCTGGAAAAATTTGGCAGCTGAAGACACTCTCAAACTCAATCTTTTGTATTTGAACAAACCACCATGAGTTGAATTGGTGGTAATGTGCCTGCAGTGTTCTTCCAATTCGAGCTGATGATATCCTTTGTTCAGATCAAGGTTCGAAAACACTTTAGCCCCATCCAACTGAGTAATCATATTGCAATGTGTGGACCTGGATGTCGTTCTCTTCTGATTGCCTGGTTTGCTCAATGCATGTCAACATAAATCTGGACAGAGCCTCCACTGTCCTATTTAGGCACCACCACTATCTGCAAAACGTTTGGTGTTGGACCAGTAGAGCAGTCAATGATATCATGTTTTAGCAGTCTCAATTCTTTTTCCACAGCCTCTTGTAGATGAATGGAAATTCAACTATGTTGTTGAGCAACAGGCGAATGTCCTCATGAATGTGGAGCTGCACTTTCATAGTCTTAAACTTTCCTAATCCATCAAACAAGGACAGAAACTGATTCACTATGTTGTGATGAGCATTGATATTGTAATTCACAGAAATTAGTCCCATGTCAGCAGCAGCAATGAAAATGAGTAGGCACGAATTGGGGCTTGTACCCTCAACTGTTTGTGTTTCATGGTCTCCATGAATGTATTTTCACTTTGTAATGGCTTCAAGGCTGCCCATATGTATACCTTGGTTTTCGATGGTTTGAGATGGGTCCCCTGGACACAGTTCATGGTACTTTTCGAATAGAATGATGTTTATTGACGCACCACTGTCTATGACAAACAGTACATAGCAACCATTAACCTTCAATTTTATTTTGGAACAATGTCCAAATACATTTTGTGATTTCACTTGTCGGTCCTTTTTCGAATTGCATTATTCATTGCAGTAAGTCAAACCTACATGCCTACATCTATCATTAGACAGCATTGACATCGCACAGCCATCTTCTTTACTACCACTCGACAGTGACATTGAAGAACCTCTCGACGAGGAATTAGACACTAATTTTCAGTTTCTACTTTCCTCAATTGATGTCTGTTGGAAATGGGGGTTGCCCAAGTCTCAAAGGGGGTAGCATGGCATCAAGCGGGCAGGCCAAACTTCGAGGACATGTGAAGCATTCGCGCAGTACCCACAGACGACACACCAATCACACTACAAAAGAGTCACGACACCACCTTTGGTTGGAAAAAGAATAAATTTAGTGATATCTCCAACCTGCAAGGTAAAAAGGAAAAATACACTGGTATTCACAACAAGGCGCCAACTGGCGCCAGAGCCAAGTACATCATGGGGAATTATTTACATGGGACAAAAAGGGTTGAGTCCAAAGTCCATGCTGTAATAAAGAAAATTGTGATTAAATATCAGTAGACCTGAGGCCAATCTGGCGGGGCCAACTCAGGCTCTCATCCTTAGGGGGTTGTAATTGCAAAATTCTACGTTAGCATAGAAATACATCATGCACATTAGCACCAACCCACCCCTGTTAGGGAAAGAAAACATTAGGGCATCACGGCATAACATGGGCAGGAACACCTGCAATAAATCAACCTATCCGGCCCATCAATCTGGTACATAACAAGGGCCTGGAATAACATCAGGCCAACCCATTGACCAACCTAGGCGGAACATACATCGCCCAGCATAGATATCAGGTAGGAGCCCTCCTTATAGATCAGGAACACCTGTAAGGGATTAGCTAGGCTCCCTCTACCAACAACCTCGGGGTATGAACATCAGGGTGTACACAACAGCCCACCCTAATTAGGCCCCTGACGTCCCAATCCCGGATTGGGGACGCAGTACGCTAGACACTCTACTTTAGCATAAGGCCCAACCCTAACTAGGGAGAACAGGCAGTTAGCAGTCATCTAACTCCTAGGCCCGTATTACCTTGAACCTAATGGGGGCCAGTCTCTGGGCCTAAGATCCTCAACCTAGGACAAACCCTCTTCGGGGCCTACATATATAGGTGGGACACTTCAGGGAAAATTAGGCAACAGGCAAAAAGGTGCATTTCAATGAACCCCTCGCTGGGCTAGGCATGTCCAACCTTTTCCTGGGGGCCACAACAACATTCTACCTCTTTCCCTGTGACTTTTAGGGTGAATAGGGGCTTCCGTAGACAGTTCAGGTATCCCGGGGCTCTGGATCAGTCACCAGTAGGCTTTACTTGGTTTCTGGGCACTTGGGCCCCACATAGTCAACAGAGGCAGGGAAGGGGCGGACACCGACCCTGTGTCCCGTTGCCCTCTCCACCCCCCGCACTGTACATGGTTGCCCACACTCACCGGGCTGTCCAGGGCCTCCTTTGGGGTGGGGGCAGGCACCGGCAATGTGCCTCGACGCCCCTGCTTCACCGTGCTCTCAATTGCAGGGCTTCCCTGACCCACCTGGGAGCCCTGCGGGTCCTGCAGCACCTTCCCGCGACTTCCGATTCTCCCAGGCCCCTCTTATCCTGTGGGGACCTGGTCTGCAAGGCGTGGGGGCAGGCACCGGCAATGTGCCTCGAGGCCCCCTGGCGTAGCACACGAAAAGGGGAACTTTACTCCCCTCTGGGGGAGTCACCCGGCTCCTTCTCCTCACCGGGGGTCTGGGCGGCTCAATCGGGGCTCCCTTGACTTCACGGGAGCCTCGCAGCTGCACTATGCCGGGCGCCTCAGGCCGGGGGGTGGGGCGGGCACCGACAGTGTGCCCCGGCCCCGCCTACCTCACCGGGCCCTCGCGTGGGAACACAGACCGGCGGGGTGGCCTCCCGCTCCAGTTGCTCCTCTCGGGGCCTCCTCCTTGGCATGGGGGCCCCGCAACGAAGATTCACCCGGGTCCCCCTCCTACCTCACGGGGACCCGGGGCTTAGACTCCGCTTCTTCCTGCCTTCTCGGCCGCCCGGGCCGGCAACCAATCCCTACGCGGCGGGGGCGGGCCGATGACGCGGCCGGGCGCCCCCGTCACGTGACGTGAGTGCCGCGGCCTCAGGGCCTAGCGCGGCCCCTTCCTTACTTCGGCGGCCCTCTCCTGGTACCGGGGGCCGCCGCAACGACGCCGAACACGGCGGGGGTCTCTTTGGCGGCGCCGGGCTGCGGCGGTGACGATGGCATCAATAAGGGGTAGGCTCCCTTTGAATTAATTATTCTCCTCAGCAAAAGCGCACCTCCACCAACGAGGGTAATCACAGGCTGCCACAGTCTCCTCATAACACAGCGCTATTCATAACGCACGGCGCCTCCCTCTGCCCACAACCTCAGCTCCTTCCATTGACCACGCTGAGGGGGCAGGAATTTAGCGCTTCACCACACATCGCTGGACAGGCGGGCTTTTCCACACTAGGGGGCCACAACAGTCCCAGGGGCCCAGCGCTTCCACAGGGCCTCACACCACCTCAGCCAGCAACAATTCCTTTGGGGGCACAATCTTCCCCAGGGTGCTTCAGAGGGGCAGACAGTCCCACAGCAATTCCTCAGGGGCACACTCCTCACCTCCTGGGCGCTTCTTCACACAGCGCTGACGTGGTACCCGGTCAAATAGCGTCAGTGACCTGGATAGGGGCCCTCCCTTGTCAGGGGCCCATGGGGACAGCAGAGGGGGGGGGTTCTAGGGGTGCAGGGCCCAGCTCACAGGCCCATGTGGCGGTAGCACCTCACAGCAGGTCCCCTCTCTTCTTTGTCCCAGCGCTGACTGACTCTCTGGTGACACTTCTCCCTATTTATACCCTCCTCCCAGGCAGTGCCAGGACCTTCTAGAATGTTGGCACATCTAGCCTAAACTGGTTCTAGGGGAGGGGGTGAGCACCCTGAGTGCCAGGCTTTCCCTCCAAAAGCTAGGGGTAGCTGGGTAATATTATCTAGACCGCTGACCTATGGCAGTCCAGTGGCAAAACCCATGGCCATGGCATCCATTTTAAATACAATACTTTTCAGTCAGGTGCAGTTCTATAATGGGGAAATTTACAAGTGCTCACATTATTACATGTAATTACATTTTTCAAAAGGGGTCTCACACCACTCATGGCCTATACAGGTTTAATCCCATGGGGGAGACAATCTAGATAAGGGGGTCAAAAGCGAAAAATTTGGGGGAAAAGGCCAAGTCCAACACGACTCCCCCCCAGCCAAAAGCCAGGGTAGACACATCAATGCCTTGATGGGCTTCCCTGCTTGGGGCGGAAAAAGGTGGACGCAGGCCTGCAACTACAGGAGCACCTGCAGTCTCTCCTCCACTCTGGAACCCAATGGTTCTCTTTCGCAACCCTCCATTCACCAACAAAACCACCCCACTGGTGTTCCCTAGTGGGATGTTTCTCCTTCCTAGAGTGGGAGGCTCTAGCCCCAGGCTTGTGATACTCTGGGACCACTCTCTTTTCTCCAAACTGCCACTGGTCCACCCATCTGGGGTCTACAACCTCCGACTGACCAGCCCTTAGGGGCGAGGCTCTCCTCCCCCTACTTCTCCTCCTAGGGTTCCTCCATCTCCTACGCTGGGGGACACCCTCACACAACTCTCTCCCCAACCTGGAGCCAAAACCCACAGGCTGAACCGGTGACAGGGACGAGTCCTCCATCTCCCTGCACCCCCTCCCAGAGTTCCGCACCCTCCTAACTGGAGTAGTACCCCTGGGAGTCACTTCCGGGGGGACTCTGGTTACAGAGGTCCCTCCCACCAGGGCAGGCAAACCCTGTCCCTGGCCACCCAACCCAGGATCTGCGCCCTGTGGCTGAGCTGGTGACAGAGAAGAGACCTTCCTCCCTCTGCACCCCCTCCCAGAGTTCCGCACCCTCCCACTGGGAGTAGTACCCCTGGGAGTCAAAGTGGTAGGGACCTGAATTACAGGTACCCCATCTTCCAGGTCAGGCAACCCCTCAACCTGGAACCCCAGTCCAGGATCTAAACCCTGTGACTGGTCAGACCCCCGAACCACTGGAGCTCCAATTATTGAGGCTCCGGGTCCTCCTGACATGAGGGGATCCTTTCCTCTGGATGACGCATCGGGACAGCCTAGTCTCCCAACCGGAGGTTCTCTTAAAGAACACTCCAGGCCCGGTGACCACAGCTGGGGCATCTCGGGACACCTCCCCGTCTCGCTCCCTTCAGGATCACTCCCCTCAGCCTTCCCAGACGCTCTGGCACTTACCCAGAGGTCTGCCTCCCGTGCAAGTTCCCTGGGGTCTGAGAACCCGCACCGCAACAGATGGTGACGCAGTCTTGGGACACAACTCCTTAGCATGTGCTCCCGGATAACGGCATGGCACAGCCCTTCCCAATCCTCCACTGCTCTCCTCACCACCCAATCCTCCAGTACAGTCCAACACTCCTCCTCAAACTCTCCCCAGGACTGATGGAACAGCTTTCCCCTGCCCCTAAACATTAACCCGTCCTCCTCTTCCGGGGAATCAGGCACAGTCTCTTGGGTTTCGGGAGTGGGACTCCTTGCACTGGACCTACACTCGCTGCCACCACTGGATCCCACCCTCTTCGGTGAATCCAGACTCCTAAAACCACTCTCAGGGGACAACCTACCCACCTGAGCTGATCTCTCTCTGGCGAAGGCCCTCTCCGCCTCCGCCATCCTCTCCAGCGCTAGGACTTTTTCAGTCTCTAGTCGCTGCTCTTCTACCCTCAGCTGCGCTAAGCCCTCGGCATGCCTGAGCTTTGCCAGCGCCAGCTGATACTCCCTCTCTTCCCTCCTATCTACCCATTCTTCTGGGGACAGGGAAAGGGATGGGGCAGTGCCCCCGGGACTGGACCCAGTGCGAGACTCCCTATCTTCGGTGTCCTCCACAGCTACTGGCGTCTCTGCCCTGCTAGACTCTTCCTCCTCCTCATCGGAGCAATTACCTCCCAGGGTTCTGGATGGGGAGCCCTCTTTCTGGTCTCTAACCCACTGACCCTTCAAAACTTCGGGGGGGTAGTCAGACAAGTCCCCATCAATCTCTAAGGGCTCTCCCCTCTTGAGGGCCTCATAGAGAAACAAATTCCTCCTAATGTTCCCTACTGGGGGTATCCCTCTCTCCAGGAGGAAGTCTATCACCTCCTGTTCGGTGTACTCCATCAGTTCCACTTCCTGGTAAATCAACCCCATTGTGGCGAGATACACCCGGGACACACCCACAGTGGACCAAGGGGACACAATTGTCAAACACTTTCAGGAGGAAGCAATGTAGCAAACAACAATAATCCCCACAACAAGGCTCGGATTACATCCAAAGCTCTATTTGCAGTGTAACCCGTGGCCGCTGTGGTACTGCGCAACACAAGTCCTATCCCACCGCTTTGCCACCAAATGTTGGAAATGGGGGTTGCCCAAGTCTCAAAGGGGGTAGCATGGCATCAAGCGGGCAGGCCAAACTTCGAGGACATGTGAAGCATTCGCGCAGTACCCACAGACGACACACCAATCACACTACAAAAGAGTCACGACACCACCTTTGGTTGGAAAAAGAATAAATTTAGTGATATCTCCAACCTGCAAGGTAAAAAGGAAAAATACACTGGTATTCACAACAAGGCGCCAACTGGCGCCAGAGCCAAGTACATCATGGGGAATTATTTACATGGGACAAAAAGGGTTGAGTCCAAAGTCCATGCTGTAATAAAGAAAATTGTGATTAAATATCAGTAGACCTGAGGCCAATCTGGCGGGGCCAACTCAGGCTCTCATCCTTAGGGGGTTGTAATTGCAAAATTCTACGTTAGCATAGAAATACATCATGCACATTAGCACCAACCCACCCCTGTTAGGGAAAGAAAACATTAGGGCATCACGGCATAACATGGGCAGGAACACCTGCAATAAATCAACCTATCCGGCCCATCAATCTGGTACATAACAAGGGCCTGGAATAACATCAGGCCAACCCATTGACCAACCTAGGCGGAACATACATCGCCCAGCATAGATATCAGGTAGGAGCCCTCCTTATAGATCAGGAACACCTGTAAGGGATTAGCTAGGCTCCCTCTACCAACAACCTCGGGGTATGAACATCAGGGTGTACACAACAGCCCACCCTAATTAGGCCCCTGACGTCCCAATCCCGGATTGGGGACGCAGTACGCTAGACACTCTACTTTAGCATAAGGCCCAACCCTAACTAGGGAGAACAGGCAGTTAGCAGTCATCTAACTCCTAGGCCCGTATTACCTTGAACCTAATGGGGGCCAGTCTCTGGGCCTAAGATCCTCAACCTAGGACAAACCCTCTTCGGGGCCTACATATATAGGTGGGACACTTCAGGGAAAATTAGGCAACAGGCAAAAAGGTGCATTTCAATGAACCCCTCGCTGGGCTAGGCATGTCCAACCTTTTCCTGGGGGCCACAACAACATTCTACCTCTTTCCCTGTGACTTTTAGGGTGAATAGGGGCTTCCGTAGACAGTTCAGGTATCCCGGGGCTCTGGATCAGTCACCAGTAGGCTTTACTTGGTTTCTGGGCACTTGGGCCCCACATAGTCAACAGAGGCAGGGAAGGGGCGGACACCGACCCTGTGTCCCGTTGCCCTCTCCACCCCCCGCACTGTACATGGTTGCCCACACTCACCGGGCTGTCCAGGGCCTCCTTTGGGGTGGGGGCAGGCACCGGCAATGTGCCTCGACGCCCCTGCTTCACCGTGCTCTCAATTGCAGGGCTTCCCTGACCCACCTGGGAGCCCTGCGGGTCCTGCAGCACCTTCCCGCGACTTCCGATTCTCCCAGGCCCCTCTTATCCTGTGGGGACCTGGTCTGCAAGGCGTGGGGGCAGGCACCGGCAATGTGCCTCGAGGCCCCCTGGCGTAGCACACGAAAAGGGGAACTTTACTCCCCTCTGGGGGAGTCACCCGGCTCCTTCTCCTCACCGGGGGTCTGGGCGGCTCAATCGGGGCTCCCTTGACTTCACGGGAGCCTCGCAGCTGCACTATGCCGGGCGCCTCAGGCCGGGGGGTGGGGCGGGCACCGACAGTGTGCCCCGGCCCCGCCTACCTCACCGGGCCCTCGCGTGGGAACACAGACCGGCGGGGTGGCCTCCCGCTCCGGTTGCTCCTCTCGGGGCCTCCTCCTTGGCATGGGGGCCCCGCAACGAAGATTCACCCGGGTCCCCCTCCTACCTCACGGGGACCCGGGGCTTAGACTCCGCTTCTTCCTGCCTTCTCGGCCGCCCGGGCCGGCAACCAATCCCTACGCGGCGGGGGCGGGCCGATGACGCGGCCGGGCGCCCCCGTCACGTGACGTGAGTGCCGCGGCCTCAGGGCCTAGCGCGGCCCCTTCCTTACTTCGGCGGCCCTCTCCTGGTACCGGGGGCCGCCGCAACGACGCCGAACACGGCGGGGGTCTCTTTGGCGGCGCCGGGCTGCGGCGGTGACGATGGCATCAATAAGGGGTAGGCTCCCTTTGAATTAATTATTCTCCTTAGCAAAAGCGCACCTGCACCAACGAGGGTAATCACAGGCTGCCACAGTCTCCTCATAACACAGCGCTATTCATAACGCACGGCGCCTCCCTCTGCCCACAACCTCAGCTCCTTCCATTGACCACGCTGAGGGGGCAGGAATTTAGCGCTTCACCACACATCGCTGGACAGGCGGGCTTTTCCACACTAGGGGGCCACAACAGTCCCAGGGGCCCAGCGCTTCCACAGGGCCTCACACCACCTCAGCCAGCAACAATTCCTTTGGGGGCACAATCTTCCCCAGGGTGCTTCAGAGGGGCAGACAGTCCCACAGCAATTCCTCAGGGGCACACTCCTCACCTCCTGGGCGCTTCTTCACACAGCGCTGACGTGGTACCCGGTCAAATAGCGTCAGTGACCTGGATAGGGGCCCTCCCTTGTCAGGGGCCCATGGGGACAGCAGAGGGGGGGGGTTCTAGGGGTGCAGGGCCCAGCTCACAGGCCCATGTGGCGGTAGCACCTCACAGCAGGTCCCCTCTCTTCTTTGTCCCAGCGCTGACTGACTCTCTGGTGACACTTCTCCCTATTTATACCCTCCTCCCAGGCAGTGCCAGGACCTTCTAGAATGTTGGCACATCTAGCCTAAACTGGTTCTAGGGGAGGGGGTGAGCACCCTGAGTGCCAGGCTTTCCCTCCAAAAGCTAGGGGTAGCTGGGTAATATTATCTAGACCGCTGACCTATGGCAGTCCAGTGGCAAAACCCATGGCCATGGCATCCATTTTAAATACAATACTTTTCAGTCAGGTGCAGTTCTAAAATGGGGAAATTTACAAGTGCTCACATTATTACATGTAATTACATTTTTCAAAAGGGGTCTCACACCACTCATGGCCTATACAGGTTTAATCCCATGGGGGAGACAATCTAGATAAGGGGGTCAAAAGCGAAAAATTTGGGGGAAAAGGCCAAGTCCAACAATGTCATTGTTTACTTCGATGGGAATGCTTCTGGAACTTCCTGGCAGTCATTTTGTCTTCACGATGTGATGCACTGGCAGCCATTTTGTCTTCATGACGTGACACACTTGCTTTCTCTTTTGCTTTACTAACTGTTACAAAATGGTTCTCGTTCACACATCCTTAGCATATCTATCCATTTGCAGGACGTTTACCTTCATTTGGAATGGAAAATTCACATCGATAACATCCCTTCGAGGCCTTCAACCTTGTGTTTTTTCTTGCTTTTCATACTCGTCGTTTCACTCTGGGCTCCTCCAGCCTCCGTGTCAGTGGCTTGTTTGTCGGCATATTATTCAGTTCTGGACTCTATGAGCATACGCTCCAGACTAATCGTCTCTCTTAGCATTCTACATCTGAAGGAATCAGACAGGCGACCATATATAACTCTGAGACGAATGGCTTCTTCGTCATCAAATTTGCTGAACTTATAGTGTTTGATGAGCATTTCAGTCTTCCAACAAATTTGTCCATCGTTTCACCATCTCTCTGTCTCTCCTGCCTGAAGATGTACCTTTCATAATCAACAATCGGCATTGCGTTGAGCTTGAGGTTCTATGCCACCTTGACATCCTTGTAAGATACTCTGTTCACCCACGGTATTTTCTTTATCACTACCTTTACGCCTTCTTCTGCTAGGTTCTTAAGCTATTTGATGATCTTTTTGTCATTGGTCATTTATAGTACATCAATGAAACCATCAAAGGTTTTGATACAAGCAGTCCATCGTGCACCAAGACTCTGTTTTTTGGTAGCATTGAATGAAGATGGTGACCATAAGAAAACAGTGGCGTCATACTTTGCACTGTTTTCTGCAGCTGCTGCCCGGATTATATACTGTTCAGGACGCAAGTGACCTATTGCATCTTCTGGCCCAGTGTCACCACTAGGAGCATCAGCCCATTGACTAGTGGTTGGCCCGTGGTGCCCAACCGGAGGTCGTGAGGCACCTCCCTCTTCTTTGACGGTGAGTAGCGGTTTTATCTCATGTTCTTCTTCTTCATCACTCTTAGCTTTCTGCATGGTACCTGGTTTTCACTGCCTTTAATACTCCTTTTGCGTTTATCTGCTTTCCCTTCCAGCGTTCTCTTGCAACTGGCTGTCTCTGCTGAAGCGCTTTCTGTGCCTGGTTGATACTGACTTCGATGTTTCCACAACGTAAGAATGACAGCTCTTTGTTAAGTTGTGGTGTTGTACTTCTTATCTCAGTTGCATTGGCAATTTTTTGACCGACAATAAATGAAACTTTCTTTTTTTCAAAGATCTCGCACTGGCTGGAGTTGCGCTTTGACTCCACATACTCCACCTGTCGATTCTTGAGGCGCCTGTGGCATACGCAAGTAGTTTGATGGGCCGTGCTAAACTCTCTGGGAGAGTACTCTCGACTCTTCGGGTTGCGGGGTTTAAGTATCTCCTATCTCGTCACCAATTGTAACGTCCTCCACAGCCCGGTAGCATGTTAATGAATTACTCCACACATGGAGCTCATTATTACACATCTTTATTTTCCCAGATTGTAACCAGGGACCCTCATTCAGCTGCCTGCTCACGTTCTCTGCCCCTGCAGGACCGGAGGGGGGCATTACCAGCACCAAGATACTTTGCGGCGCCCAGCTGCCTGCATCATCGCAAAGACCCATGAGGCACCTTAAAACCAGCTGTGGCTCCCGTAGAGCGGGACCCGCTTTCAGCTGCCTGCTCACTTTCTGTGCCCCTGCAGGACCGGAGGGGTGCACTACCAGCACCAGGATCATTTGCAGCGTGCAGCTGCCTGCATCATTGCAAAGCCAGGAAGCGCCTTAAAACCGGCTGCAGGCTCCCGTGGCGTGGGACACGTGCCGGCGGGCCTGGGACGCTCCCTGGCTAAGCTCGGGCGAAGGGTAGGCCCGTCTGCGTCCGTCAGCGGCAGGAGGAGGCAGGGCAGGGACCTCCCTCTTGGCAGCGGATTCCTGGTGACAAAATACCATTCGTTTGATGACACTGTAAGTCCTGTGAAAACCTGACAGCTATTGGTATCTGTTTGTTGGGGGCGCATTGTTCCATTAACTATGGGGAAAAGGAAACTCCTAGTTTGAACTAACAAAATCCCCCCCAAAATCGCGACAGTCAATCCTGAACTATATTACAGGGGCTACGGGGTCATTGAGAAGCAGATTTTAAGTATGGAGGAATCACTAACCTTAACTGTGCATACTGAGGATGGCCCCGGACCATCGAGCCTGTGCCCAGCCCAATCTACTGCGGAGCACCGGGCGGAGCAATGAGCTAATTTAGAAGAGGGTGATCCAGCTGAATTGAATAAAGATGAGTTCCTTATTCCCCCAGTCTCCCACCTGCACCTTAGACGCCCTAACATCCTAAAGAAATGTAGTGCGGATGATAATGCAAGCTTATCTGAAGGATTAAATAAGACTAAAAAGAAGGTCGCAGTACGGAGGCGAATAGACACTACCAAGCCTGAACATGCAGGGGACATTGTTTTTCCAGCATCTCCCATGAACTATACTTCAGTGATTGCTTCTGTCCAAGCCGTAACTGAACTTGTAAATATTACCTTCTGCTCCATCAGAGATAGACTCAAGGCCATTGAACGTGCTTGTGTAGAATGTTTGGGTATAACTAATTTGGGTGGTTCAGTTGAACATATCAGTAATGACCAAAACTCTAATAACTTGGGAGCTAACAAAGGTACACTAGGTCAACCAGCCTCAGGGGGCTATACAGCACTTGCTTGCTCTGTGTCAAATTCAAAGCCTCAGCACCAAACAGTATTAATAACAGAAAATAGGCCGTCTGAGAACAGGGGCCCTCCCAGTGTTGCATCCTGCCTAACAAGCAGAGTATGAGTGTTGGCTTTGCCCCATGCAGGGTTAATGACGATAGATTAGATCTCCCACCAGAAGTGACTCTCTACATGGTTATTCTAGCAAATGTCCCGACTATAGGTGCATTTGTCTAAGAACTTTGGGAGTCGCTAAGAAATAAATCACTTAACTGGCTAAACACTAACATTGGCATGGGGGATGCACCTTTGCAGATTATAAGATGGCTAGGCATATTTGGTGGGTTGGTAGAGGACCTAAAGTACTGAAGAGTGATTGTGTGGTGCTTTCATTTAAATCTCCAACATCTTTGAACCCAAATCAAATCACAGCCTTACCATTGGGTTTCTTTTACCAACCACTCTTACGGACTTTGAACTATCTACATGAATCTACACAGTCCTTCTTTTCCTAACAACCCCTACCCCAAACGCCAATCTGCATTGTAGAGCAAGCTCATACATCTGCATATCCTATTGTTCTATCCAATAGGTTTGATTGTCTCTCATATCTCACTGGGGTGGATTGATTGGGGGCCGAGGGACCAATTTGGGCTAATGTTGATACAACTGCCCTGGAAACCCCAAACTTGACCCCTGAGAACTGTCCGGAAATTGCAGAAGATTTAGCTAATTTATCTGAAGTGGTGGGGCTTGTTTTAACAAGAAATAAGACAAATACGGACACCATAACTCCAACTGTAAATGGCAGACAGCCTTTGATGGATGAGGAAGTATTAAACCCTCTAAAGTCTGTGGTGCAGACTCCCTTGAGGAATGAGATTAATAAGGACGTAACCACAGTTTCTGGGATAATATTGCAGTTTTATGCTGGAATGTAGCGGGGCTTCGTAGTGAGCAAAATATACCAGAATAGTTAGAGTTTACAGCAGGCTTTAACATCATGATGCTACAAGAAACATGGGCCATTGAACCTATACACTTTAATGGCCTTAAGTCTTTCCATTCTGCAGCCATTCCCTCAAGACGCCGTAGACCAAAGGATGGCCTCTGCATCTAGATATCCAATAAACTAGCCTCCATTAATGTAACTGCAAACTCCTCCCATCTGTTTGATCAAATTGTTCAGGTTTATATTTCAACCTCTTTTTCGTTGATTATAGTCAACTTTTATAATAATGCTTGTAATTCAGATATACTGGAAATATTATGTCATCGTGATGTGTAGTTGGAAATAATATTGGATAAGGGATCAAATGATAAAATTTTGATCGGGGGTGATTTTAATATTCAACCCTGCTATCTGTAAGCTAACAAATACTGTAGCATGATTTCCCCTCCCTGGGACGATGTCACTCACTTTTCTCATTCAGGATATGGCGACAAACTTAATGAGCTGCTTTTTATATATGATCTAGGTTTTAGCAATGAATTTGGAGGCAGCCCAGTTGCAGTACCCTGTACATTTGATGGCAGGGGAAAGAGTGTTGTTGATAAACTTCTAATCCCTAAACGCTATTCTGCCTTAGTTTTTAATTTCTTATTACATAACTTTGCAATGAGTGATCATTTCCACCAGATTCTAACGCTGGATACTAGCTCTCTAATCAATCAAGGTACAGGGCACCATACCGTAGCTGCAGAGAATATAGTACTCCCCTGTTTGAATGGCTTTACCCTACGCTGGTCTATGGTTGACCCGTCTAGATTTTTAGACTAGAAGCTAGTAAAGTTATGGAGGCCTTTAGCCAAATCAGCGAGGGGATTAAGGCTCCATTGACCATAAACCAGAACAGAGGGATTAGGAAAACTCAAGGGTGGTTTGATTATGCCTGTACTCAAGCACACAAAAAACTAAAGAGGGTCCTGAAGGAGATACCTAGGAATCTTACAGAAGTACAGAATTGCAGGCGGGCCTTCAGGCTAGCATTAAAAAAACATAAAAAGGGTCTCAAGGAGAAGGCGTTGGATAACCTGCACAAGGCGAGCCTTAATAAAGACTCCATGGCATTCTGGCAGGTCATAAACTCTCCCTTCTTTAGTGATGATGATAAGCCCAGAATTGAGGTTGCCATTAAAGAAGAAGAATGGGTAGCTCACTTTGCCAAATTATATACGGGTTTAACTGAAAACGGTCAAAATAGCTCAGCGTCTGTGATGGGAAATGTCCCCTCCGGGCCTACTTTTTTGTCGAAATACTTTGAATTTAACTTTACACTGGAGGAGGTGAATTGGGCACTTGGTTCAAGCAAGGGAGGAAAAGCACCAGGCCCGGATGGGATCCAAATTGATATTTTCAAAAATAATACAAATCTCAGGGGCCCTCCCTTAAATCTTGCCGGAACGCTGGTTGCCCAAGCTCCTGGTCCGAATCCCATTTTGGGCCAATATTTAAAAATATCGGAGATCGTAACTGCCCCACACACTACAGACCCATCCCTTTACTGGATTCTCTAGTCAAGGTGGTGGGTCGCATTGTGCTGGGCAGATTGCAGGAGTGCACAGACTGCAACAACATCATGTCCAACTTTCAATATGGCTTCCGCCAGGGAATTGGGACCACTGAACAGGCCATTAACCTAAATTTATTGATGAGCAAGTATACACATGTAAATGGGAGCAATCTGTTTTTGGTGTTTGTGGATTTGACCTCCGCATTTGACTGTGTTGTTCATGATAAACTTTGGTCTATTATGACTTCAATGGGTGTCGAATGCGACATTGTTAATTTCCTTAGATACTTGTACTCAACGAGCTCTGCAAAGATTCGGTTTGGTACGAGAGGTGAATGCACACACTCGATTGACATTAACATCATAACCAATTGGCTTTGACAAGTTTCACGATGCAACCGTATTTAATCAGTGTTTTAAATGCCAAACACAGGTTTGTTCTGACGCGCTTCAGGTTAGACATCTTCCATCGACTGACTAGTTCCCCAACACTAATAACTGGTTCTGTCAATTAATATATTGTCCCTGGGATAGGATATCTAGTCAATCGACCACCCACGTACTGTTTTTCTGTAAATTTCATAATGACTTAAGGATCATTTTTACTAAGCCTTTACTGAAATCACTAAATTTTAGACAATATAGACCGGCTTAATTATTTTTACAATTGCTTCCAAATTTGCTTACATGTGTGGCATTGGCAAGATTCTTGAGGGCTGTTATTACCAGAAGGAAGACATTAACTGACGTATTTTAAACTGTGTTTATTCTAATTGTACCTGTTTTTAAATCCTGACTAATTTTTATCATATTGTAATGTATACTTTTATGATTCTCTATTTTAATCGAATAAAGATGATTTGATTCGATTGATTTGAATTACGCCACACATGGAGCTCATTATTACACATCTTTATTTCCAAGATTGTAAGCAGTAACTGGCACGTACTGCTTCATGAATTTTATTAACCACACCCAATCACTTACGTCATTAGACTACAGAGTCTGTCAAGGACCAAAGGGGTCCCACGCTCTATAATACACAAAACACTACAATTTGATACATGAATATTGTAATGATGAAACTTCTGCCTAATGCTTCCCTCTAATATGAAAGACAGTTCAAATATATATATATATATATATATATATATATATATTTGCTTGTCATTTACTGAATTTGTTCTTTTATATAATATTAAAGACTTGTTGAAAGTGCACTACGCCTGAAGGCAACTTTTTTTTAAAGATTAATACGGCCGGCCAGGTCGTGGAGGTGAACCATTGCATGATGTAGCAAGCCTGTGGCGTGCCAATGAAAGGCAGCCACGTTTGGAGCAACAAGTGGGGCGTTATTTGTGGAACCATTTCTGGTTTTCTGAACATAGGAAAGCTGAGACAAAAACATGCAATTTAAAAAGAGAGCATGTTCATTATTTTCCCACTATGGTGTAATTTGGACTCCAATTCATGTGATGAAGTTTGAGAGACCCACATGGGCAGGATGCACTTCATTGGGGAAGTTCAAATTGGAGAATCAACGGAATGAACATTGCTGTTATGCATGCACACTTTGAGAAAGGACATTGAGTTTGAAACGCGTCAGGCAAGGCATGCTGTAATCTTTGCCTGTTATTTACCGAAGTTGTTCTTTTATATAATATTAAAGACTTTCGAGAGTGCACTCCGCCTAAAGGCAACTTTTTGGGATATATATATTATATATATATATATATATATATGAGCGCTGTGTCTGCAGTGCCTCAGGAAGAAGAGGTGAACTCGAAACATGTTGGGAATGCGGACTATGCATAATTGACCGGTGAATGTGACTGCCTGTACCTTCAATAAAAGCTTTTTGGGGATAAAGCTCACCTGTGTCCGAGTGCGATTCACTAGTTGGACCCTCCCCACGAGCAGAACATATATATGTATATATATATATATATATATAAATATATATATATATATATATATATATATATATATATATATATATATATATATATATTCACTGACAAAACCATAGGTTTCACACATGTTATAGTTAGCTAGACATTTCACTCATACAAAACCATTGAAATTCCCCCGTTATAGTTAACTATAGCTCGCGCACCCGCAATGCACTGTTGATGACGTCACATATTACATCACTCATGACATGGTCACATGGTCAGTGACATCACTCATGACATCACTGATGACATCTCAAATGACATCACTGATGACATCACTGATAACATCATCCAGTGAATGTGTGTCTTTCTGAAAAATAAATATTTTTTATATATGAATATCTAAAGGTCGATGGAAGAATAAATGGGTAAATAAGTATCTAAATGGATGTTTTTTTTGTAAAAATGTTTGGGTAACTCACTTATTAAGTGTATCTTAGTGAATACATGTATTAGCAAGTTATGTTTAAATAAGTAAATATCTGTATCACTGACTCACTTTGTCTATAAGTGGCTGCATGGGTTGGTGAGTAGCTACATGTGTGTCTATATGGGTTATTAGTTGATTTTTTGAGTATCAGTATGAGTGTCTGTATGGTTCGGTGGGGAGTATTACATAGCACATAGATGCATGAATGAGTGACTCACTGTTTGTATGTGTTTTGAAGATAGTATGTGTGTAGGACTGTATGAGTAGATGAGTGTGTGTATGGGTTTGTTAGTGAGTGAATGACTGTCTCAATACGGTCTTTATGAGTAAGTACATATGCTTTAAACTAGTATATGTGAGTATTGATGTATATAAGTGAGTATATGTGAAAGTGACAGATTGGAAGAGTTCCTGTATAAATAAGTATGTGTTTCTATAAGTGAATGTTTAAGAGAGTAAGTATGTGGATGTTTCTGTAGAAGTAAGTGTAGTGGTGTGTGTATAGCTGTATATGCAAGTAAATTGATGTTTGACAGCTAATTTGCATGTGTGAGTATCTCTATGGATGAGTATCGGTGTGTAACAGGATGTATAGATGTATGAGTATATATCATGAGTTAGTACATGTATGAGTGACTATATAGAACTGTTGGTGAATGAGTGGATGTGTATGTAGATGGTGGAATTACTGAATAGGTTGTTGTAACTAGTATTGGTATCTCCATTTTTTTGAAAATTGTAGTTTCTATTTTTTAATGTGTGTATCAAAGGTTACAATAAGCTGAGAGGAGGTCTGCCACTCTGTCACAAGGATGATGTCATCAGTGATGTCATTTGAGATGTCATCAGTGGTGTCATGAGTGATGTCACTGACCATGTCATGAGTGATGTCACTGACCATGTCATGAGTGATGTAATATGTGACGTCATCAACAGTGCATTGCGGGTGCGCGAGTTATAGTTAACTATAACAGGGGAATTTCAATGGTTTTGTATGAGTGAAATGTCCAGCTAACTATAATATGTGTGAAACCTATGTTTTTTTCAGTGAATTTCAAAGGGTTTTTAAATGCTAATTTTTAACTATAAGGTGTGTCAAACCTATGTTTTTTTCAGTGAATTTCTAAGGTTTTTTAAATGCTAATTTTTAACTATAACGTAGGTGAAACCTATGGTTTTTTCAGTGAATTTCAAAGGTTTTGTAAATGATAATTTTTAAATGTATTAATTGTTATATTTTATTTATACTGATTTACTACATTATTTATTTTTAGATATTTAATTTTTTTAATTACATTACATATTTTTTATATAAATTGAAAAATAAATGTTTTTTAAAATATTGAAATTGTAATATTTTTATTTTTTTTCATATTGTTTTAATTTATAAATATTTTATATAGCAGGCAATGATATCCTATGAAAGGAAATTCAAGTTACTGTAACTACGGTTAGAATTACTTTTCAGCATCAATAGTGGGCTGAAAGATGCAGCACTGAGGTCTCTCATGATAACAGGTGAGTAAATCGGAATTCGTAGTTGGGCTGATTTTTTAGGAATTTTTTAAAGTTCCAAAACTCCACACACAGAAAATTTTTCAAGTGAAACCAGTCAATGTTAGCCTATGGAAGGAAATTCAAGTTACTGTAAGTATGGTTACAATTACTTTTCAGGATCAATAGTGGGCTGAAAGATGCAGCAATGAGGTCTCTCATGATAACAGGTGAGTAAATTGGAATTCGTAGTTCGGCTAATTTTTGAGGAATTTTTTAAAGTTCCAAAACTCCACCCTTAGAAGAATTTCAAAGTAAAACATGTCAATGTTAGCCTATGAAAGGAAATTCAAGTTACTATAACTATGTTTAGAATTACTTTTCAGGATCAATAGTGGGCTGAAAGATGCAGCACTGAGGTCTCTCCTCATAACAGGTGAGTAAATCGGAATTCGTAGTTCGGCTGATTTGTGCGGAATTTTTATTTTTTGTAAAATTTTTATTTTTCATTTTTAGTATGCAAAACACATTAAAAAAACAGTACAACGAGCGACATCTCTGAATCACAGTCTACACATGGGCAACGCACTATAGGAAGAAGAGTTCCAACGGCAGTGCAGAATAGATAGTCCAAAGACGAAGTCCAAAATCCAATCAAGGAAGGCAGCCGGAGCCGAGGCTAGCCGTCTCGTGCACCAAGTGCTGAGCCTGTTGAAAGATGCCATGATTGTCGCATAAGAGGAACAACCTACAACGAACCTCCCTCCCACTCCTCCCCTCCCTCCCCCCCGTGGTGATGACAGCCATTCATACATACAGACACACTACTCTCAGTTAAAGTTGGAATAGGTGGAGCGCCCGCACCGAGGAAGGGCAGACTGCCGAGGGCAATCCTCGTGAAAGGAATCGGACCAGAGGGCCCCAGCGAAAGATGAAGTTCTTAAAATTCCCCAGAAAGATGTCCGCCACTCTCTCCACACTCAGGAGTCTCCACAGCCTCGCGTGCCAGATGGAGATCGCTGGCGCGGCCGGCGTCTTCCACGCTGCCGCAAGGGTGATTTTAGCCGCCCCAAGGCAGAGCCAGAGAATTTGCTTATCGGCTCTCGTTTGGTGCCCAACACCTGTGTCCCGAAGCCCGAGCAGGACATGTTCTATTGAATTAGATATCGGGTAACCCAGGATGTCCTTGATGTGGGACAAGATCTCCTCCCAGTAAGGGCGGATGATCGGGCAGCCCCACCAGATATGGCGGAAATCCCCCAGGAACCCGCAACCTCTCCAACAACGGTCGGAAGCGGATGGAAAGATGCGTTGCAGTTTGGCTGGGCATAAGTACCAGTCCATCAATGTTTTGAGGTGTGCTTCTCCCAGCGCTACCGAGCGATTGTGCGCCGGGACGTCCCGCCAGAGGCCTGCCCATTTGGCCTCGGAGATGTCTCTCCCGATCGTTTCCTCCCAATGTCCCATATAGCGGGGGCGGGGCGTTGCCGCCGTGGTAAGCAACAATTTATAGAGAAAGGAGATGGCCCCCTTCATGGTGGTAGTGCGCAGAAGGAAGGCCTCAAAGGCAGAAGGCGGTCTCGTAGCAGCATCACCCGTCCCCGGGGAGGTAGCCCAGTGGAGTAGCTGGAGATGGTGATACCGTTCCGATGGGGGAACCCCATAGTCTCTCATGCAATTAGTGAAGGTGAGCGGGACGGTACCATGGAAAAGGTGAGTAAGTGCTCGACAGCCTCCCTCACGCCACAAACGAAAGGGACCCTCCCGCAGCGCGGGGGGGAAGGCCGGGTTGAAATGAATGGGGGTAAAGGGCGATGGGAACGTCGTCCAATGGTCATCGCCTGAAACTGTGTCCCACACTTTCAGCACCGTGCTGGTGGGGGTACTGATATAGGCATTCCTGGGCCTATCACTCTTGGGCTTCCAAGCTAGATCCCACACGGAACGACCGGCGACACTCCTGTCCATATGCAGCCAGTGTTTCTCCGAAAGCTGCTGGGACCATTCCACAAGAACCCGCAGCTGCGCCACTTTATAGTACAGGTGCATATCGGGAAGACCCACTCCTCCATCCGACCGCAGTCGGCGCAATGTAAAGAAGGAGAAGCGGGCACGCCCGTCCTGCCAGATGAAGCGGAGCATCAGGGCTTTGAGGCGTCTAAAAAAATCTAAGTCAGGCGGAATGGGAAGGGCCTGGAAAAGATAGAGGAACTTAGGGAGGAGAACCATCTTAATGGCATGTATCCTACCTAGTGACACAAAGGGATGTACAAAAGTTCCCCGGGAAGAGTGACGGAGAGGGGTGTGTGTGCTGGTGAGTGGGGGGAATCCCCTAGTTGGAACTAGAACCCTCACACACCCAGCAAGCTAGGTGTCATGCTTCATCATATGGGCTCTGCTCCTCGTCAGACTGGCGCTGCAATGTCTGACGGGCTCCCGAAACCGGGGCTCTTTATCGGAGATCTTTTGTTCCCGCCATATGGTGCATGTGTGTGAGAGGGCCTGGGGAGTGTGGTCGTGACGTGGGTTTTAAGTTAAAAAAGGTGAGTCAGTCCACATACTAAATGTATTCTCGTAGTAGACTCCCTTGGTTAAAAACAAAGAATGGTGGTGTGGGAGGGGAGGGACAATGACCCTAACACTATTAAGGCCAATTGGACTACTACCCTCAATTATCGGTCGACATGTTTCTTGCCTGATGGCAATTCTTCAGGACCTAAATAGGATCGTACCACACAGTGAAAATACTAGTGACAAATATATATACAAAAGTAAAGGGTCAAAACTTGCAGGCAGGTATACGACCGTTTTTCAGTCAGTAATACCAGGATGCAGGCTAGTCAGTCCTGCTGCAGTTTAAAAGCCTGTGGAAATGAGATAAGGTTTAAAAAAACATAGTACAGAACAACTGCATTAATGAATTTTACACCCTGTAAGCATAGTGAGCGCACACACACCCACAATAACCGTGCTAGTTAAAAAACCGAGCATAAATGTTGCTAGTAGTGGCAAACCATCGATGTGATCAAGTGGTACAAGCCATTGCATGCATCGGTCGGAATTGACATGAAGAAACAACATAGTACAGTGCTGTACAACCTGAGGAGTGTAATCTAGGGAACCTTACCCTAAACCGGATCCCTGATGGACCTCTCAGTCTGCTCCCGTGGGACTGGCTGGGGAGGTATAGTACCTAGTTTGCGGGAGACAATAGTTTCGTATACAGTGTATAGTCTCGTGGCAATAATGTTTGGGGTGCTGGCAGGTAGGTGTGGTCTTACCATGTGGCATACGAGACGAGGTAAGGTAGAGTACCTCCCTATGTGCCCTGAGCACTAGAATCCTCCGGTGTGTCTCCCACTGTATCCTACCTAGCCAAGAGATGTATTTGGGTTTCCAGCGGGCTAAGTCAGCCCGGACGGACGAGATCAGCTGAGGGAAATTTGCCGCAAACAAGCCCCCCACGGTAGGTGTTAAGCGGACCCCCAGATACAAGAGGGAGCCGGTCGCCCAGGACAAGGGGGTCAAAGGCCGCACCCGCTCCACTTCAGCAGGCGAGAGTGTGAGGTTCAGGATGTACGACTTCCCAAAGTTTACCTTAAGGCCGGCTACCTCCTCAAATTCAGACAGGACCCTCTGGTCGTGTGGGAGCGAGCGAGCAGGAGCTCCTATGGACAGTAGAACGTCATCAGCGAAGAGTGAGATTTTGTGTTGCTCTCCCGTAAAGGCAAGGCCCCGAATCCCCTCGTGCTGCCGCACCACCAGCGCCAGCGGTTCAATGCTAAGCGCAAAGAGCAGAGGGGAGAGGGGACAGCCCTGCCTAGTTCCGCGGGAGTGGGAGAAGAAGGGCGACAGATGGCCATTCACGGTTACTCTGGAGCGGGGAGTACTGTAGTTCGCCCGGATCATCGCGATTAATTTATCCGAGAACCCGAAGGCCGCCAGGGTACTAAACAAAAACCCCCAATACAAGCGATCAAAGGCCTTCTCCGCGTCCAGTCCCACTAGCACCGCCGGTACGCAGAATCTATCGGCCTTCTCGATTAAATGGATGTGCGGAATTTTTTTACGTTCCAAAACTCCACACTTAGAAGAATTTCCAAGTAAAACATGTCAATGTTAGCCTATGAAAGGAAATTCAAGTTACTGTAACTACGATTAGAATTACTTTTCAGGGTCAATAATGGGCTGAAAGATGCAGCACTGAGGTCTCTCCTGATAACAGGTGAGTAAATCGGAATTCGTAGTTCGGCTGATTCGTGAGGAATTTTTTTAAGTTCCAAAACTCCACACTTGAATTTTTTTTCAAGTGAAACCAGTCAATGTTAGCCTATAAAAGGAAATTCAGGTTACTGTAACTACGATTAGAATTACTTTTCAGGATCAATAGTGGGCTGAAATATGCAGCACTGAGGTCTCTCATGATAACAGGTGAGTAAATCGGAATTCGTAGTTCGGCTGATTTTTGAGGAATTTTTTAAAGTTCCAAAACTCCACACACACAAATTTTTTCAAGTGAAACCAGTCAATGTTAGCCTATGGAAGGAAATTCAAGTTACTGTAACTACGATTAGAATTACTTTTCAGGATCAGGACTGGTCTGGAAGATGCAGCACTGAGGTCTCTCCTGACAACAGGTGAGTAAATCGGAATTCGTAGTTCGGCTGATTTTTGAGGAATTTTTTAAAGTTCCAAAACTCCACACTTATAAGAATTTCGAAGTAAAACATGTCAATGTTAGCCTATGAAAGGAAATTCAAGTTACTGTAAGTATGGTTACAATTACTTTCCAGGATCAGTAGTGGGCTGAAAGATGCAGCAATGAGGTCTCTCCTGATAACAGGTGAGTAAATCGGAATTGCAGTTCGGCTGATTTTTGAGGAATTTTTTAAAGTTCCAAAACTCCACACTTATAAGAATTTCCAAGTAAAACATGTCAATGTTGGCCTATGAAAGGAAATTCAAGTTACTGTAACTACGATTAGAATTACTTTTCAGGATCAATAGTGGGCTGAAAGATGCAGCACTGAGGTCTCTCATGATAATAGGTGAGTAGAGCGGAATTCGTAGTTCGGCTGATTTTTGAGGAATTTCTTAAAGTTCCAAAACTCCACACACAGACATTTTTTCAAGTGAAACCGGTCAATGTTAGCCTATGGAAGGGAATTCAAGTTACTGTAAGTATGGTTACAATTTCTTTTCAGGATCAGTAGTGGGCTAAAAGATGCAGCACTGACGTCTCTCGTGATAACAGGTGAGTAAATCGGAATTCGTACTTTGGCTGATTTTAGAGGAATATTTTGCTCAATAGTGAAGGAAGGGGGTGGGGCCTGAGGAGACATGTGTGCAAACACGCCCTGTGGCACGTTTTAGGTTGGGGAATATATTCCTCTTCAATCCTGAGGTAATCTGTGTGCCAACTAGCCCATCATGTACCTCCAGTTTGCGCAAGGAAGCTGCGTTGCAGAGAGGTGTTCAGAAGGTACGCCCCCTTTTTACAACACTCTGCAACGCAGTTCCGTGGCACTTACTAGAGGTACCTGTTGGACTAGTTGGCCCCTAGGGGACCTCTGGATTGAAGAGGAATATATTCCCCAAGCTAAAACGCGCCACAGGGTGTGTTTGCACACATGTCACCTCAAGCCCCGTCCCCTACCTTCACCGCTGTGCAAACATGCTCCGTAACGCGTTCTAAGTTAGGGGATTAAGTCCCCTTGCATACTGGGGGTCCCTGGGGGCCAACTAGCACACCAGAAACCTCCAGTATGCGCCAGGGGGCTGTGTTTCAGAGACGTGTAAAAAGGGGCGTGGCCTCATTACACCTCTCTGCAACGCAGCCCCCTGGCGCTTTTTCAGAGGGGGAACTAATTCCCCTTGCATACTGGGGGTCCCTGGGGGCCAACTAGCTCACCAGGAACCTCCAGTGTGTGCCAGGGGGCTGCGTTGCAGAGCGGTGTAAAAAGGGGCGTTGCCTCATTACATCAAGGGCTCCAGGAGGGGGGCCCTCCCAACATGTACGAAGCCCCGGGGGGTTGTGGTCCCCGGGCCTGGGGGTCTGTCACGGACCCCCCTATTTGCATATTAGTGCCCCGGGGAGGTGGTGGTCCCTGGGGCGTGTGGAGGGGCTTGAGCCCCCCCACCCAGGTTTTCAATTAAAAACAAAGCCCCGGGGGGTGGCGATCTGTGGGGCACCCGGGGGGTGGCAGTTCCCGGGGCTCGGGAGGCGTTAGAGGCCCCCATCATTATTCTCTTTGCCCCGCGGGGGTGGCGGTCCCCGGGGCTGTGGGGGGGGCCGTGTGCCCCCCCTAGCATAATTACTTTGACCCAGGGGTGGCAGTCCCTAGGGCAGTTTGGGGGGATTGGGACCCCCCACACTTTTTTTTAAATATGCCCCCAGGATTTGATCCCCCGGGGGCTAATTTTATAAAAAAGACCAAGATTTTTTTTTTTTTTCGCGGACTTCGCGTACCGTACGCGGACCCCGCGATTTTTAAAAATAAAATAAAAAAATTTGGGCCTTGGGGCTCCTTGTGGGACCCCCTGAGTAGGCCTAGGGGGTCAGGGTGTGTCTACCCTGCCCCCTTTGCGTGTTTTCCGCATTTGTTTTCAGCTTTCTTGTGCCTCGGTACTACCGAGGCACAAGATGGCTGCCAACACTTCCTGGTTTGGAGTGTTGACAGACATTTGACATCTAATCACCGTGCAGCTCGTGCTCCGGAAGGTACAGAGTACAGTACAGAGTACTGTACATAGTACAGTAAGCTCCTATAGATATACTTATGATTTTACTTATGATTTTCTCAGGAACTACTGAGCGGATTTACACCATTCAACAAAAAGCATGATCTGCGAACAGAACTCTACCTTTTTGCCAAATTTGGTGTAATTCCGTTTAGCCGTTTGGGCTGTAGCCCTGGCTATAGGTCCTATGGAAAATTGCATGGGGAAAACACGTTTTGGGGCTCCCCTTTTTTCTCGGCCCCCGCTTCACGAATCACCTCCAAGCTTCCAGGGAAGGAGCGGAGCGGAACAAGCCATTTTCTTTCAGAAATTCGCGAAGATTCGTTCACCGGCGCCAAAGTTATTTCAAATAGAATGTTGCGGATTTCCTATGGAAACTAGGTTTTAACTATAACTACTACCGCCAGTAGGACTCTGGAATATCCATTTTATTTCAAACGCAGCACATGTCAAGACTTGGAATGCGTTTCGGCTGTTAGATCAGCCTTTGTCAACCATAAAATACCTCGAGTTGTGGGTGTCATTTAAGTCCTTCTCACAGGTGTTAGTGATTAAATAAACATAGAAGAGTTACTGTGGTATTCCGTTTCGCTCATGTTTTAAATCTCTCAATAAAGGGGCAGATTTACGTTTCCTGGGCATCTCTGCAAATCAGCAGGGATGCGCCAGGAAATATGCGTGATGCAAGTTTACCCTTGCGCCACCACAGATGTGCCGCTTATACAATGCAGCTTTTCATGGTGCAAGGATAAACAGATGCGTGTCGTATCTGCCGGCGTAAGATTGGCGCAGTACTGGAGTTGTGTTGCGGGCGTGAGGCAACTCCAGCACTGTTCCAACCTGGCCTATCCTCAATATGGTGCATCACGCCTTACGCCTGCTTCAAGCAGGTGCAAGGTTTTGACGCAGCGGCGTCGGGAAAGTGACTCAGTGAAATCTTGTAGATTTCACTCAGGCACTTTTCCCAGGCGTTCCTGCGATGGAACGCCCCCTGCGCCGGAACGCCCACATGAAACCTGATGCAGGTTTCATGTGGCGCAGAGCTTTACAACGTGACACATCTCCCTAGATGCTTCACGTTCTAAATAGGGCACAACGTGGCGCATGGTTACGCTATCGCTGCATCACAGAAGTGACACAGCGGCGGCGCAAATGTGGCACACAGGGTACGTAAATCTACCCCTTTGTCTTTTACATACACCTGTTAAAATATGTTCTTAAAAAATATTTATTTCGGTTCCAGCAGAGAAATAAAACATTTGTTTGAATTTCATTTTAGCATCGTGCTTACTGCAGATTCTTTGTGGAATTAATAAAAGCAAAATGTACTTAATTCACTTTCCGTTTTCAAAATATACTGGCAGTCCTTCCCACATACAAGTGTAAATTATTGGTATTTCGATAAAGTTCGCAATTAATGTCCTGCCACTTCCATTTGAATTTACCATGCAAACTTGGTTACTTAATCTACGGAGTTTAGGCATAAGCTCTCACCTTTGGTTCTTGGTTTTAACTGCTGGAACTTGCATTTTCATCACAAGCACTGTCAGATAATGAAAGGGCTCCAAGAATTACTGCTGGGCAAATGTCTGTAGCTGTGCCTGGCTCTGAATATTTCCATAAATCAAATGTGAATGGCTTCCTGTAAAGTTCGAGTTCCTGCCAAGGGTAGCTGTTGGGCTCCCAGCGCTGAACAAGATCTGTTACAAACAACCCATTCTTCCTTGGTTGTTCCCAATTAATGCTCGGGGGCTCTCTAGTTCATACAACTGCATTCTGGGTTTTGTGGAATTCTGGAGTGCAGCCAATATAGATGTATATATATATTACCTACGGGCACTCACCAGTAGATAGTTATAGTTAGGACCATGTTTAAATAGGAAAGGAGTTAGTTGACTTGCCTATATCCTTGTCGCCATTTGCCGAATCTTCACAAAAGTTTTCAAAAAAAGTGTCATAGTAATTCTTACTGTGCATGGAAAGTTTCAGGGTGATCCGAAAAAGGGGTCAAGAATATGTGCATTTCCTGTGTTAATTCCAATAGGATTTGTCAACCTGCCTACAGCCCAAACTGCTGGATGGAATTACACCAAATTTGGCAGAAAGGTAGATTCGGATACGCATTTTCAGCTTTTTCTTATTTGATGTAAATCCAATAGGTAGTTTTTGACAAATGCAACAAAATACAGTTAGTGATATCTCTGGCCGCGACGACTTTGTGAAAAAAGTTGAGCTCATGCAGGGAAATGCAGAGCTCTGATTGGCAGCCAACACTTCAGCCAGGAAGTGTTGGCCGCCATCTTTGGACTCGGCTTCAGTCCAGTCCCACAAAAAAAGTTACAAAAAAATGGGGCAGGGTAGGATTGCTCTGACCTCCTAAGTTGGTCCTCGGTTCCCAGAGGGACCCCGCAAGGCCAAAAAAGCATTCAAACACCATAAAATACTGCGAAATTGTGATATTCACAAATTTGCGCTTAGTTTAAGTTAATCCCCACGTGGGGTAGGTCTCAGGGGCATACCTTAAAAATAGGAAGGGGCGCACTGGGCTCCCCTCCTAGGGCTTATCAAAGCACCGGAGACCGCCACCTCCCCGGGGCATTGGTTATTATGCATGCAGGGAGTGCCTACATGGCACCCCTGTGGCCTGTGGACCTCCACCTCCCCGGGGCAAATGTTTATAAGTAATGCAGGAGGCCATGCAGCCACCCCCGCAGCCCCAGGGACCGCCACCTGCCAGGGCTAATATTCAAATGAATGATGTATGCCTGGGGACCACCACCTCCCTGTGGAAATGTATGAAAAATAAGGTGGAAGCAGCCCCCACAGCCCACAGGACCATCACCTCCCTAGGGCTGAAATACATTAATGTAAGGTGTCCGTTGAACGCCCCTGGCCCTCGGGACCACAGCCTCCTTTGGCCAACCAAGAACAGAATAAAACTGTGGTGCTTGAACAATTTTCAGTGTTGGGGTGCTGGCATCAGTGTTATATAACTTAACTCACAGAGACTGCGGAAAAAGGAAAAAATCCAAGCATCACACAAGAGGCAAGTGTCAAAAATAAGCCACACCGATTCTGTTAGAGAGCGGTAAAAGTATAGTGTGTAGCTGGCTTTGTACTTTGGCACATGCAATCACAAATATATTACTAAAATATGGAGCGATAATGCACTCTCATTTACACACAGCACATTTTCCATTTAAATGACCACTACATTTGTACATACAGTTTTACTGATAAAACTATATAGCATAAAAACTATAAGGTGTGGAAATCAATTTCAGCAAATATTTGTTGTTTGCACTTCACCAAGTAAAGTGTCTTGATTTGTTATGATCCTATTAAAAGTGCTTCATTTGCTTTGCTAACTGATTATTTATTTTGAAATATTTGTACAATTAATTTACTTGTACATAAATGTGGCGTGTTAGAAAAAACGACACCCTACAGTCTTTTAATCCAGGAAGATAGCCACATAGTTCACTTTCAAAGGTAATACCAATTTCCATGTTAAAAGAATATGCGCCAAAATGTCAAGACTAACCTGAAATATGACCTGTCCTTGAACGAAGAGCAAATGTGACAGAATAAAGCAATGGTGTAAAGAAACTTGAGGGGCATCCCTGCAAGGTACGTGGAGGGGCCCCCTCAGGGCTCAATCAGGTGCTCTTGAACCTGAGTACTGTGCTGAGTGGGCCCCGTTTGCCCCCCCCGTACCGCGGGGGCTATGGGGGCCTTTGTTACGCCCATGGGATAAAAACAAAATGTAAAATCATTCAATTTCGGAACTTCAGCATGGTTATTTCGGTGGTGCTGCAGCAAATCATGCATCCCTACTTCCCGCACATATGGAATAAAACGTACAGCAAAAAGAATGCAATTAGATTTGTGAGAGCTGGAGGGCCGACCCCGTAGTTATTCTTAAGGCCCCCTCCTTAGAACAGACACTTACCAAGTGAAAATGAACCTGGGGACTTTCACAACCTGGATACCCTTCAGTCCATACAGCACGATCAAGCTAGTAAAGTAATGAAGGGCATATTTATGATAATGTCACACAGCGCTGCAAGTCACCTTCCTGCCCTACGTGACAGGGCAGGAATGCAACATATTTAAAAGAAGATGGCGCATTCCTGCATTTGTCCCTGCTCTGGCACCATTTTGGCTGCCTAACTCCAATGCAGGCACCCTGCAACATGGTGCAAGTGTGTCTCCGTTTGATGCTGCATTGTTTTTGTGCAGGAAGGAGCACCTCCCTGAACAAAAGCAACCATGAGAGGCATACTTCTCTTTCTATGTGTGCTGTAGACTGCAGCATACATAGAAAGAGGAAGAAATGAGGAGAAATAAAGATATTTCTCCTCATTATGCCTTACCTGTGAAGATGTATCTTTTTGGTGCATTCCCAGGGCTACCAGCAATAGTAAATCTGTGTGTGTGTTAAAATATGTGGCAGTTGTATTGGAACACCCTCGCAACACCCATGAAACGCCTTTCCTGGCCAGAGTGACGCAACACAGCGATTTGCGCTGCATTGTGCTACTTTGGATTTATGAAGCCACTCAGGGTCATGCAAGGTGGCCCGTGTGGCTTCATAAATTGCATTTTGGGCTTGCTCCATGCATGCATCACATTGTGTGGTGGACACACAACGCTACCTCAATAATAAATAGGCCCCATAGTGTGTGTAGAGTCCTGCAGGACATGTTCTAGTGTTCAGCAGGAAGCTGTACTCCCAGCCACTCCTTCGAGGGCTGGACACACTTGTACCCCCACACCCATCCATCACGGGTGTCACAAGTGATGTGGCCCGCCAATAAAAGAGCCTGGGTGCACTTGCTCGTGGCCAGTTACTACACTATATCTCCAGGTGTCTATGTCAATCATTTCTCGTCATGTGGGCCTGAGACCCGTCACCACATTGGCAACGAGCGGGTCTGACCTTCCGCATACCATGGTTCCCACACAACTGGTTCTCGTGGAGGGGAAAGAGTGCCTGAATAGAAGGCACCCCCGCACCTGCTGTGAGCGTGGTGGCGAGTTCATGGTTCCAGTAGCAGCCTGCGACACTGGCCGGCAAGCGCAGGGTGGTCGCATGAGCCCTGGTCCACAGCCCTCATGCCCCATGTCTGTTTCCACAGCCGCTAGGAAGAAAGGAACGGCCTGCAGCGCTGAAAAGGCTGTCATCTCCCCATTAGTAAAGAGATGTGCCATCCCGGCACAATGGGTCTCGCACCTTTGCCATGGCACCACAATGATCAACACTAACACCGCGACTCCCTTGCACAAGGCGATCCCTGCCGCTAGAGAAAGGAACCCCACGCGCCCCACATTTTGCAGTGAGATGAGCGAGAATGGGAAGGTAACTCCCGCGCCCTTTTCCCCATCTACAAAGTGCCGTTGCAGCTTGGCAGCAAGAGAATACCCGGGGAGCTGCAGCAGCCCGCTCTCCACAGCCGGTCTCTCACACAGTCAAGCACATCCGGCACCAAGAACAAACAGTGTTGCACCTAACACTAACCTGGCACCGGATTCCTTAGCACTGCGCGGCAGACACCAGAGCGGAGAGTGCACACAGGAAAGTCATCAGTATAGCAAGCAGGCACGCAGGCCCTCACAGCCTGCCTGTACTCACGAATTTGCCTCCTCACTGTAGCCTGCACCTGCATTCCCACACCGACAGCCCCCGTGTTGGTGGGAGGACTTTGCCTGCCCTCAAGCAGCCCCTGACAGAGAGCCATGGCCCAGCAACTCCTATCTACCCGGCAGCAAGACAGCAAAACAGGTCCGCAACGAGAGCAAAGCTGCTGAAGCCCCTCTGAAAATTCCCACAATGCCACCTGGTGGCCACAGTGCCAGACCACACCCGGAGTTGCTAAACAACAGAAAAGGGCAGGAGACTGCGAGACAGGCTGCCAGAACTAGTGCCAAGTGCACCACATGCCCTGAGTGGCAGTAGGCCAACACTATAGACAAGAAGAGAGTTTTATCAAGAGCACTACAGGCCTTGAGGGGGGGCCATCCTTCAGTGGCTGTGGGGGAAATGGGAAGAGACTGCTGAAAAGGTGCCAAGAAACCCAGCGAGGCACTAACCCAGAGAAGACCCAAGCAGCCCAGCCAACACTCTGCGCACCCATGCACAAGGCCACCACAAGAAGGTGAAGCTGCCGCTGACGCTGCCACCAGCATTGATGTCAGCGCCACCTGGTGGCCAATATTGCAAGACAAATCTGCATATGCCCGCACACAAGCAGCCCCATGTGTCAGCACTGCACAGAGCCCTGCACCAGCTCCTCCAGCACCCAAAACCTGTAGCAATCAGGGCAAGTCACCAAAACTATCACAGCGCCACTTAGTGGCTCTCCAGAAGGAGAGCACTGAACAACGGACATACTGCTTGGCTAGAGCAGATAGCCAACTGTGCCCCACAACCGATGTCCCAAGCAGCAAGGTAGGCTGGAGGAGAGGCCCTGATGCACCACCACCCTGCCGGAAGAGGCAGGATCGGCAAGAAGAAAGTGCAAAGTGATCCTGGCTTGAGGATCTACACCAGCACGTCCAAAAAGCGGTCAAGCACACTGACTGCCCACCACGACCAACATCAGCAGGCGAGAGCGGCAGACCAGTGACAAGTGTGGGCGCACTGCCACCTACAGACCAGCGGCACCAGAGCACAGCACTACGCCCCACTAACCAGCCTGCAACAGCAGGCATCAGGTCCCAGAGTATGGAGCACCGTCATTAGAAAGACTGGCTGCTCAAATCCAGTTGCTTAGACAGACTGCATCAGGCACAGCAAGGCGTGCCCTCAGAGAGGAATGCTTAGAGATTGGCCCTCTACACCCTGCAAGTGAGAGCAGCAAGGACACCCTCAAAGATAGCAAAGTCTCCAGGTAGCTGCTACACCTTGAGACACAAGGAAAACTGGTGCCAAGCGCGCGCCACCGGTGGCTGCTTGACTCTTCCTCAAACAAGGACACTGCGACACAAGCCCCCACTAACAAGAGTGGATGACCAACCAGAACAGAACCGTCTCAAGGGAGCTGTCCCCACCAACAGCGTGAGAAAGTAAGGAAAGACTGGTGCAGCACGCGCATCACACGTGGCTGCCCAAACGCCACAGCTGGAGAAGAGATTGCATCACTTGCTCCTCCTGGCATACAGACACAACTGCAAGCAACACCACAGGCACACCAAGTGGCAGAAGAAAGCGCCCAAGAAGAAGACGGAGCGCACTAAATCAGAGATGCCAGGAGGCCGCGCAAGCAAATCTGACAGCACGAGCAGGTGCCCGGGAGATAGAGGCATCTCCACAAGGAAGCACTGCTGAACGCAGCACAGATAGCAACTACATCTCTACCTCACCAGCAAAGCCCCGCAGTGGGCCGAAGACGACACAGAGTGTCCTCCCTCGCACTGCCTCAAGACGGAGTCTGCGGTGACCCAAGACAGGCAAGAGAGGAGTCGCACACTCCACGTGGCAGGCCGCGACATTAACAAGCGATCCAACAACAGGCGACACGTGACCGGACGTCACGTCGCCCAGCAAGCAAGGAGCAGTCCAGACAAGCACGCTAATAAAAGGGCCCGGGTGAACGTGCTCGTGACCAGTTACTACACTATATCTCCAGGTGTCCGTGTAGATCATTTCTCGTCATGTGGGCCTGAGGCCCGACACCACAGTGTGGGAATGTGGCATAAGCTCTATTTTCCTGAGCTGCGCTGTTATGTCAATAATTTCTTTGTATTTCCCCAGTGAAAGTATAGATATGCCCTGGAATAGCCGCATCTTATCATAACAAGGATGGTTTCTCCTTTGCGCGCTGATTCAAGGAAATTTTCTTTCATTCAGAAAAAAAATAACTCTAGTTAATGCCAGGCACCACTTTTTTCCGACTTAAAACGACTCGATGTTTGCCAGCTAGTATTTTTTTATCGTCTTCTGTGATTTATGAGGTGAAATATATGCTGGATATGCGCAGGAGAGGCTCTCATTACGAGCGGTCGAAATAATTGTGAAATGTGCAATAAATGCAGTTATCGCACATATCACAGTTCTGAGTTTTGCAGTGCATATCAAAAAGGTAAACCATTGGCAGATCAAACCTGCCGATATTTATGGGGGTAAAAATCCCAGAATTTAGCTGAACATGCTGATTTTCTCGTGGTAAGCACCAAGCACCGCATATTATTTCCCCAAAACTCATCATTGAGTAGCATTTATTTCACTGATGAATTTCTTCTCTGCGGAATCACATTCTCTGAGTTACAGTAAAAATATTCTACCAATTCCCGCATCGCTTATAATGAGAGCCTAAGTCGGGAATGTACTCCCCTTATTCACGCCGCTAATGCGTGTAATATTTTGTTGCCACCCTGTCTATCATCAATCCTTTCCTCAGGGATTCGGCCTGCTCTTCGCGTCCTGTCATCCTTTCTCACAGCTTTCATTGGCAAAGGCTGTCGGCATGTTCCAGCTGCGATTCAGCTTTTTGTAGGGATTGTTCAAAATCTAGCACTGATTTATTCTCTTAATACGGCTAACATTACTTTTTCCAACTCCTGATTAGAATGTGAATATCCTCTTTGGTTGAGGGCGCTTGTAATTCAGACGCTATCAGCCAGAAGCTTAGTGGACTCTGGAGGGAAGATTTTTCTACTCCATTCCTTTTATCAGAATTTTGTGAAACTAATACTGTTTTGCTTGAGGTAGTTTTTTGATGGCTTATTTTTGATGGAAGCCATGCCTGTGGATAATTGCATATCAAGATAATAATTCAGCCCTTCTTTACTGAGTGTGTCAGTGCTGTTTCTGCTCGGATATCAGTAGAAGAAAAAGTTCAACCTGCTACGCCAAGAAGTGCCATGGCTTCTATCAATTATGGAGGCCTTCAGCAGTCTATTTCCAAGGACAAATTCTCAGTACTTATGTCTGTAACTTTGAATTACTATCGTGCTCAGCAAAGATTCATTGTTCTCTTCTACTAGTGACTGGGTCCTGGGACCTGTAATCCTCGCCCTGGGATCCCAACCCTAATCCCTTCAACATGACTCCTTTTTAGGTCTTGGCCTGCCAATGCGCCTGCGCATTGCTGGCCGAGATTATAGTAATTGGGCAAAAGAACAGTCTACCAACGGCGGATTACACCCAGTTCATGTAAAGACAGGCGCGTGCACGAGGCCAGTCACGTCACAATCCACCATTTGGAGCCTTGCATCACACTTCAAAGGCTGCTTCTCCCCCGGCCCCCGGCATCAGACTTCAGAGGAATGCGCTCGCGCTCCCCGCCAGAGCAATGCCGAGAGCTTTTTTTTGTTCTCATTCCCGCAAGCTTTTACCACGTCTCAAGGCCGCACTTTCACGGCCGTGTCTCTTTCACGGCCAATGCTTGTTTACTTCGTCTCCCCCTAACCCCAACACTCCGAGATCCCTGTCATTTTGTATTTTTTTAATTAGTAGATCCCGTGATTTGTGTATTTAAATTAGTAGGCTCAAACTCTGGTCTCCATCTTTATAGTCGATGAAACTGTTTCAGCACAACAACAGCCACGTCACAACCCACCATTTGGAGCCTCGCATCACACTTCAAAGGCTGCCGCTCCCCCGTCCCCCGGCATCAGGCTTCAGAGGAATGCGCACGCGCTCCCCCGCACCCCTCTGCCACAGCAATGCCGAGAGCTTTTTTTTGTTCTCATTCCTGCAGCTTTTACCACGTCTCAAGGCCGCACTTTCACGGCCGTGTCTCTTTCACGGCCAATGCTTGTTAATTATTATTTATAAAGCAGCCCTTCACTTCCTGTAGCCACACTGCCAAAAGAGCACAAAGTGCTGCCGCACTCTTTATAGCTACTTTTATAGCAACATAGGCCACCCCGCAAACTTTGTAGAGCCTCTATCGGTGCCTATATGACCACATAAAAACCCTTTCCCACATATTTGGGAAGTCTTCCTTCCGCGTACTCTGGATGGCACACACTACAGTTTATAAAGAACCTGTGATATGGGTTCTCAGACCCGCCGCACTAAGGGCAGTTTAAACCACCTCCACCCTACAATGTTACCAAAGCTTTCGATACTTCTTTTGCGGCACCTCTCACCTGTTTTCAATGCACTAAAGTGCCCAAAGCCCCCGCGTTGTAGCTCCCGCTGCATACACATATTCCATTATCTCCTTTAACATATTTATAACCCCGCGCCGCATTTCGACGCACAGCTGTGACTTTATTTTTCTCAGGGACACTTTAACCTATTTCATGTTTTATCGTGGAGCGTGACTCTATGCCCGGGGCTAGGAAGGCTGCGCAACCTGAGCCGTGCTTGTCTTTTTTGTCTGTTAAATGTGCATGTAGCTCAGTAGGTTAGCAAGCCTGCTGCAGATGCGTGTGTCTCTTATTTTCAGTTTTGGGCACAGGTTTAAACTGTCTTTCGGTTCCAAGTGTAATTTCCCCTGCTTTCACGTTGATAAGAGCTCTGGTAACAGCCCATAAACAACCTATGTTGTTGCTGGGGCCTTATTACTTATGCTTGTGCCAGTTTTCAGAGAGCTTTTGACAAATGAGCTTTGTCAAGATAAGCACAGCTTTTATAGTTTCCTTTTCTTCCGTTCTAAGAATTCCTTGTGTGCTCTTTAGGGGTGGAGTGGGGGGGGAGGATCGGGGGGGGGGGTTATCACCCTTCCATCCGTTTGCCTCAACACCTTTTGCAGATGTCAGCCACATCTGATTCTGGGTTAGAACTGTTTGCTGAAATATTTACCGTTTGCGATAAATTCAGTGGTTGTTTTACCGTTAGTTTTATTAATTGTATCTGCTTGTTTAATTAGGATAATATTGCTGACAATAAATTGCTTTACGCAACATCCATAAACAATGTTAATTTAGATGTAAAATAGTAACTTACATGTGAGAAATGGGGGAGGAGGGGTGCTACAGAGATTACATACAGTGATATTATTTTAAGATAACCCGCCCCCGCCTTCCCCGTGCAGCTGTGACTGTGTAATGCTTAGGTACACTTTAACCTAGTTTGTTTTTTCCTCTAACGTGACTGTGAGCCCGGGGCTAGGAAGGATGCGCTACCTGACCCGCGCTGTTCTTTTGTGTCCGTTAAATATGCATATAGCTCAGTAGGTTATAGTGCCTGCTGCAAATGCGTGTGTATGTGATTTTCTGTGTAGCTAACCGATGTGTCCTCTGTACAAACGGGACACACATCGTCTTTTAATTATTATTTATAAAGCAGCCCTCCACTTCCTGTAGGAACAGGGGCCACACTGCCAAAAGAGTACAAAGTGCTGCTGCACTCTTTATAGCTACTTTTATAGCTACATAGGCCATCGCGCAAACTTTGTAGAGCCTCTGACTACCGGTGCCTATATGGCCACATAAAAACCCTTTCTCACATATTTGGGAAGGCTTCCTTCCGCGTACTCTGGATGGCACACACTACAGTTTATAAAGACCCTGTGCGCTGTATTTAGAGGCCCTCTGCCTCCAGGCATGGGTATAATTAGGGCATTTCAAACACTGCTGAAGAAGGGAACACAACCACACACACAACCACACACAACCACACACAGACAACCACACCCAACCACACACAAAACCACACACACAACCACACCCACACATATAACCACACATACACCCACAGACACACAACCACACACACAACCACACACACAACCACACCCACACAACCACACACAACCACACACACACAACCACACACACTCCCACACACACACACACACAAAACCACACACAACCACAACACACATACAACCACACACACAACCACACATACAAGCACACACACAACCACACAAACCACACACACAACCACACACACACAAAAGCACATACAACCACACACACAACCACACAAACCACGCACACAACCACACCCACACAACCACACTCACACAACCACACACAACCACACACAACCACACACACACACAACCACACACACACACAACCACACACACTCCCACACACACAACCACACACACACATAAAACCACACACAACCACAACCACACATACAACCACACATACAACCACACACACAACCACACACACAACCACACATACAACCACACACACGACCACACACAACCACACACACAACCACACACACAACACCTAACCACACATACACACAACCATACACCCAACCATGCAACCAAACACACAACCACACACACAACCACCCACACAACCACACACACAACCACACACACTCCCACACACAACCACACACACACAACACCACACACAACCACAACCACAACCACACATACAACTACACACACAACCACACATACAACCACACACACAACCACACACACAACCACACATACACAACTACACACACACACAACCACACCCAACCACACACACACAACCACACACACAACCACACACACAACACCTAACCACACATACACACAACCACACACCCAACCACACAACCAAACACATAACCACACACACAAAGAAACACACACAACCACACACACACAACCACACACACACACAACCACACACACACAACCACAAACACAACACACACAACCACAACAACACACACAACCCCACACACACAACCCAACACACACAACCCCACACACAAACAAACAAAAACACAACCACACACACACAAGCAACCACACACATACAACCTTACACACAACCCCACACTACCACACACAACCAAACACAAAACCACATGCACAACCACACACAACCCCACACACACACTACCCCACACACACAACCACACACACTCAACCACACACACACATACCACACACACACCACACACACACACAACCACACACAACCACACACACGACCCCACACACAACCACAAACACACACACAACCACACACACACAACCACACACACAACCACACACATAACCACACAACCACACACACCCACACACAACCACACACACAACCACAAACACAACACACACAAACAGAACAACACACACAACCCCACACCTACAACCACACACACAGCCACAACCACACACACAACCATAACCACACACACACAAGCAACCACGCACACACAACCACACACATACAACCACACACACAACCCCACACAACCACACCCACAACCACACACAACCAAACATACAACCACACACAACCCCACATCCACTACCCCCCCCCACACACAAGCACACACACTCAACCACACACACACACACCACACACACACACAAGCACACACACAACCACACACAACCACAAGCACACACACAACCACACAACCACACACACAACCCCACACACCCACACACAACCACACACACAACCACAAACACAACATACATAAAACAGAACACACACAACCCCCCACACACAACCACACACACACAACCACAACCACACACACACAAGCAACCACACACACACACAACCACACACACAACCCCACACAACCACACCCACAACCACACACAACCAAACACACAGCCACATGCACAACCACACACAACCCCACACACACTACCCCCCACACACACAACCACACACTCAACCACACACACAACCACACACACAAGCACACACACAACCACACACACAACCACAAGCACACACACAACCACACACACACAACCACACACACAACCACACACACAACCACACAACCACACACACAACCACACACACAATCACACACACAACCACACACAACCACATACACACAACCACACACACAACCACACCATCAGTGCACACTTTCACCAGACACAGACACCATCAGTCGTCAGTGCACGCTTTCAATGGGCACAAACACCACCTGCTGTCAGTGCACGCTTTCACCGGGCACAAACACCACCAGCCGTCAGTGTACGCTTTCACCAGGCACACACACACCACCAGCCGCCAGTGCACGCTTTTTTACCAGGCACACACCACAAGCCGTCAGTGCATGCTTTCACCAGGGACACACACTACCAGCCGTTAGTGCACGCTTCCACCAGACACACTCACCACCAGCCGGCAGTGCACACTTCCACCAGGCACACACACCACCAGCCATCAGTGCACAATTTCTACAGGCACACACACCACCAGCCGTCAGTGCACACATTAATTGTTAACGCATCCACAATTCACTATTGTAGCAATCACAGTATGGCACACTTACAATTTATTGACTTTTATTGCAATTCATGTTGCAATATTTAGCAATGCCAATAGCTCAAACTTAATTATTGCGAGACCTATTGCATTGCAAATGCTTGTTTAAATGGGTCACTTGTACTCAATCTGATCCACCGGTAATCCACCACCACGTCCTCTGTTACCCCAATTAGGGCACCGACATGTGCCCTTCACTATTTGTTAACCTTCACTGCTTTTCCCCTCAAAGGTAACAGGTTGTGAGGGCCCAGCAGCTCCTGAGCAGTCCAGTGACCTCAGGTAGTAGCTATGATGTCCCTGGTACTCAGTATGGTCGTCTCCATGGCCTTCCTCCTGCAGATCAAAGCTCGTTCATGAAGGGCTGCTGACTCCACATCTGTTCGTGCTCCATAATGCACAACAACAGCTTCAGAGGTCAGAGGTCTCTGCAGCCAGAACTACCCTTCTAAATCTTATCACTGGGCTCAATCTTCAAAGCCGCAAAAATCTTGGGAGGCTTGTATTTCAGTGTGTGGGGGATGGATGCTTTTATTGCTCAAATGTTTGGAAGAATTTGATCTTGGTACTTTCATATATGCCTCTTTTTCTCTGCCGCATTTCATTAGAATCTTCTGTAGAACTGTCCTCAATGTTGTGTGTTGAATACACACTGGGTGCCCCTTCCTCAAAGTTCAATAGCAACACATGTTAATGGGTCCATGCTCTGCCACGCCTCCTGCACCTTTCTTTATGTTTGAATGAAGCAAGTAATTCAAATGACTGTCATGCTACGTATGGTGTGCTGCACGGGTTGGCAGCAGAGTTTAGTGAGAGTGGCCAACATCCGCTGCACATGGTCGATGGGATTGGGTTTTAAAAAGATAAATTTAAGGGATCGCAGAATCTGTCTTGGTGGTTGGGAACCCTGACAATCATGTGTATTCTTGTTGGACATCCTAAAGGGGCCACAAACCTGCCATCCAGTCCTCATACCCGGTAGGATGTTTAACAAAAGTCCAAGACCCAATGCTGTGGGTTTGCGAACCACTAACCTTGGTTTGCAAACTTCGGGTGTCTCAGTGGGTACCACAAACCCAGGTTCAGGGTCTCCAAACCCTGTGTACAAATCTACATTTTCTTTTCACTCTGACATTGGGAGACAATTTGGGGTCTACCACCTAAGCCAGGGTCAGAAGATGCTCTCCCTTCCACTCCCCCTTAATGGATCCTTCATTTTTTCAGGACACCAGGAGAGTGCCTGCCTCTTGCAATGGCAGCTGTAACATTTTTCTTCTAGTCGCTGCCTGCCAGTTGGAGAGCTTCAGGTCCAAGCATCTGGCTTTGGTTCACAGACCAGAAAAGGACAACAGAAAAAAGGTACCTCATCCAAACAGATTTCAGTACTTTTTAATATTTGGATCAGTGGTTAACTGACCATCCGCAGACTAACGGCCCACATATCTCTATGTTGATTGATAGCTGAGCTCAATCTAATACCCCAAACACCACTTTTGTAACCGAAATGTTTCAGAAACAACTGAAGGGGATTTACCAAACCAAGCCAAGGCACTTCCTTGAGTAAAATGCTAGCTCCATTTCACGTTTTGTGTAATTATATTTTGCTTTTTTTCTGCAAATAATCTCATTAAAATGGGAAATGTTAATTTGTACAAAGAACATTAAGTTAAATACTAGTGCAACCTAAAACTACTTATAGTGAAGAACAATTATTACAATTTGAGAATAACTTTGTTAGAGGATAAACATTCAGTGGATTGTCAGGGCGTAGAGATAAGAAGCATACGAATAAGTGCCAGCTGGAAAATTGTATACAGTAAGCATCTAAAGAGGGAGAAAAATGTGAGCTATGGTATGATCAATACAACTAGATTATTCTGCAAATTGGTGGATACTGCTTTAAAGTTGGTCTGTCAAAATCTTTATACCTAAATATTTATAACCACTAGAAAACCATTTAAGTCCAGAAGTTCTAATATGACCAATTGATAATATTTAGGTAAAGGTATGGCTACAGACCTGGTTATATTTTTTTAGGAGCAGAGACAGAATATCGAGTACAAAATATCGAGTTGCACAAATATGGAGTCAATAATATCGTGGGTGAGGAATATCAACAACAAGAATATCGTGGTCAAGAATATCGATTTAAGGTAAGTAATATCGATTTTAAAAATATCTAAGGGGTCCATTAGGATGAAGGGCGGATGGCCCCCGCGAGGCTGGCGGTAGCCTCCGCCAGCCTGGCGGGGGCAATCCGCCCGCTAGCCTTCCCTGTATTCCCCCCCGCCATATTAGAATGGCAGGGGGGACCACGGCGGAGCAAAACACCGCCCGCCACTTTTCCGACCCGGTCGCATTGCGGCTGGGGCGGAAAATGATTAATATGGTGGCGGCGTCAAGCAGACACCGCCAGCCATATTATGATAGGCATTTCGGCATGCCTTTCCGTGGCGGCAATGCCGCCACGGAAAGGTAGGCGGTGTGTGCTGCGGGGGCCCCCTGCGGGCCCCCCTGATGTAGGCAGACCGCGCGGTGCCTGCCGCTTTGCATATGCAAATAAGCCTTTTTAGCATTGTGGCGGGCGGTGCAGAGTGCATCGCCCGCCACAATGCTAAAACTACAGGATGAGCCCGCCACTGTGGCGGGCACATCCTAATTCCCCCCACAGGACCCCCGCCCTTCAGGTGGGCGGTCCCGTTCTACATTGTCCGCCCGCCATCTTAATGGACCTCTAAGTATTTACTATCGTTTGCAAAAATATAGTTGTTAAAAATATCGTTTTTTATTATTGTTATGTATTTAGTATATATTTTGTATGTATGTGATGTATGTTTTTTGTATAAGAATTGTTTGTATTTTTAATAGATGTGTAACATTTTTAGTAGTTATTCCTTTTTTTAGTTGAATATTGCACTTTTAGTTCTGTAGTGGGTTGTGGGTTTATAGGGGAATAGGGAGGGAAATAATTTAATTATATGAAATTTATGTAAAATAATTATTAGAATTTTGCTCTTTCAGTTTCGTAGTGGGTTGTAGGTTTATAGGGGAATAAGGTGGGAAGTTATTTAATTATATTAAATGTATTACGTTTTTTTTTTGTTGTTTTTTTTAAAAACCTTTATTGACGTAAAAGTGAACACTGCTATTCAGCCGAACATCCCAGGGGCACGGCAGCAAATCAAAGTCAGGACATCATGGCATATAACGAGTACATTACAGGATAAATAAGGTTTAATTTTATCGTAAGCAGGATGAAATCAAAAACATAAAAAGCTGCAATATAATATAAAGAAAGGTGGGATCTAGGTGCCGAGCCGTAAAAGATAGCCATAGAACGGGCGGGCCAGACAAGAATTCTTACAAAATGTAAGAGAACCACAATTAAAGCATGAGTACATTATCAAAGAGTCAGGATATACATGCATACAATCACTATGAATACTAATTAGAAACCCGCCCAGGTCTTATCTACAGTGCAACAACAGCTCAGGCATAATGTACGACAAAGCAATGAGAGCTCAAAGATCAACACAATGAACTGATCCCAGACGCAGAAAAAGAAAAAGCAAAAGGAAAACCAATAGAGCGAAGAAAAAGGGCCATAGAAACAAAAGAGGAAAAATAATCCCTCCTCCCCACCCCCCACCCCGCACCCCTGCAGTTGGCTACGGCCTACCCCCCTAGCAGCGTGCCTGTCGCCCAGTATCTAAACCCGAAATATAGAAGAGAGAGAAAAATAGAAGAATAAGAAATATAACGAAAGATAAAGTAAAATGAGTGTGAGAGGGAGGAGCCAAGAGATACGAACAAACACGCCCGGCTGCGACCCTCCCCCAACCAGCAAATATTAAACGATAAGGTCAATGCAACACCATCACATATGTCATGTATCCACGGGGGGGGGGAAAGGGGGGGAAACAGTGTATACGTCTCACAATATCAAGAACGCAATCCAAGCGCCACGGAAGTGTAGACCATCAGTCTGTCAATATTGTGTATCTCACCCCCAGCCTTTCCGAACCACAGAACCAACCCAATAAAGGACTGTTTGGAGCGGGCCACCCAGTACAGTTTGATCATAGTGCCAACGAGCAGCACAACAATGGCGTAGTCGAGAGACATTAAACAAACTAATGGAATACAGGAGATCAATGAGACAAGTCAATTGCAGCAGCGACAGCAGCGCAGGCAAAGATGAGCAGGAGTTCAGTCTCGCAATTTGACAATGCGAAAGTACCCCTCCAGGATTGAAGCGCGAAGTTATCGTTGTGGAGGCAAACCACCGTTCACCACTGTTGCCAGTCCCCCAGGAAGAAGCAGGCCTCCTCGTCACTTTTAAGTCCTCGAGTTCCGGATATTGAAAAACAGGAGAATCAAGAGCCACCGGTACACACAGCAACCGCAGAGCAGCGGTACCAACCCTCGGAGCAGCCGGAGGGGGAAGAGCAATGGGGGCAGCCTGACGGGAAGGGTGCATGAAGGAGCGTCGGCCCAAAATGGCGGCGGACCGCAGTGAGTCAGTAGAGGCACCGGGGGCCAAGACGGCATACAAAGACCTCAAGGCATCCAGGATATCACCGAGCGTGGGCTCGCGAGCACATGCCCAGGCCCCCGTGCAGCACGGCCAGCAAAGGTCGTCGGTGCAAGGCGAAACACTCCCTACGATGTCGGTAGCCATCTTGTGAGTTTCGCCGCCCCGCACTCCACCGCGGCCCCCAAAGCAGTCCACAAATGTAGGGCTGTACAGATCTCCGGAGGGATCCCAACAATGGCCTCACTGGCACAGAAAGGGTAGATGTTCGGCAGTGGGGGGGGGCCTCCTGCCATCCACGGCAGGTCCCACGAGCGAGAGCCGAGCGCGGAGGCCCGGGGCCGCCAGGCAGGACAAGGCGAAGGGACCCCTTCACACAGTCAGCCCCCAACACACCTCGCTCCCCTCCAGCCGCACAGTCTGCAAAGCGGGGCCGGTACAGGATCACCGGGGTACACGCACAACGGCTCTCACCGGCGGTTCACTCTCTCGACCGGGGCCTGCAATCTCAGCATCGCCGGTCGGATCCCGCAGGCGAGGTCCCGGTCTCGATCTCCCGGAGGCCTCAATCTTCTCGAGGGTACAGCCGCGGATCCACAGCACACAGAGGTTTCCGGACAGAACGGTGAGTTGAAACAAATCGCAATATTTCAATTTCTGTAATGATGTATCGTCTCAGCACAGGATAAGATGCAGGATATTCGGGGTTAGCCGGAGGGCCGACGGAGCCGAGCTAAAAGGCGACCAGCACGCTCGCTGGCTAGGCTCCTCCTGTATTACGTTTTTTAAATTTGAATTTTGCTTTTTAATTCCGTAGCTGGTTGTGGGTTTAATGGGGAATAGGGTGGGAAGTAATTTAATTATATTTAATGTATTGGTTAATTTTTATTTATTAATGTTTGTTTAATTGAATTGTTATAGTGTTAAATGTGTAAAGTAATTTATTAATAATTCATTATTAATTGGTTGTTAATTAATTTTAATTCATTAATTGGTTAATAATTTGGGTAATTGTGTAATTAATTTAGGTGTGTGTTGTGTTTATAGGCGTAAATGGTGGGAAGTCATTTATTTTTCATTTATGAATTAATAATTAGTTGTTAATAATTTTGATTAGTTAATTTGAATGAATGAATGAATGAAATTATATTAATATAGCGCATGGCTACCCTAAGGCCTCCCAGCGCTGAGGACGGGCACAGATGGACACAAGGCAGAGAGTTTAAAGCAGGTCCTTGAAGAGGCAGGTTTTCAGGAGTTTTCGAAATGCTAACAGGTTCGGCTCCTTACGGAGATTTAACGGAAGGGTGTTCCAGAGGTTAGAGGCAATGAAAGAAAAAGAGCGCCCGCCTCATCTTGTTCTTCGTATTTTTTCTGAGACGGCAAGATATAAGGAGCTGGAGTAGTTTTCTGGAAGGTAGGGGGTAATGAAGGAATGGGTGATGACCGGGCTCTTCTTCCAGACGGGCTTATGAGCCAGGCACATGGCTTTGAATTGTATCCTTACCGTAATAGGGAACCAATGAAGGCTCCTCAATGCTGGTTTGGCAGATTGCCTGAGAGGGATCTGGAGTAGCAAGCGGGCTGCGGGCAAGCGGGCTGCACAATTCTGGAACTTCTGTAGCTTGTGAATAATGAATTGAGGGTATCCCAGGAAGAGGGCATTTCCATAGTCCAGGCGAGAGAGTATTAGAGCTTGGACCATGATCCTTCTCGCCTGGAAGGGAAGGAGGGGAAGGATCTTACGCAGCATCCTCATCAGGCCATAGCAGGTAGGTGAGAGCTTGGTTGCCTGATAGTTAAAACTAAGCGAACAAGAAAGCCACATACCAAGGCTCTTGATCCAGACTTTTTGGTCTGGGGCAGAGCCAAGACAGTCCGGTCAGAGGAGGGCAGGGTTGAAGGAGGGTGAGTTGCCGAGGAGCATAAGCTCCGCCTTATCCCAAATGAGCTTGAGGCATGAGAGTTCCATCCAATCGGCTACCGTCTCTAGGCAAGGACCTAGGGAGCTAGATGATATCTCGGGGTGGTTTAATGCCACCACGAGCTGCGTGTCATCTGCATAGGTGATGATCTTTATGCCGAAAGGATGGAAATCTCCACCAAGGGTCTCATATAGATGTTAAATAGCGTGGTGCTCTGTGACGAGCCCTGAGGGACCCCACAGCTAAGCAGCACCCGGTTGGACACAACATCTCCTTCAAACACCTGAAAAGAGCGGTCGCTGAAAAGGACTGGAACCAGGTTAAAGCCGTGCCGGTCACTCCAAGATTCTTGAGTCGACAGGTCAAGATGTTATGATTGACAGTGTTGAAGGCGGCACTGAGATCGAGGAGGATGATAGCTGCAATACCTCCCTGGTCCAGTATCTTCCTCGCCTCTTCAGTTACTGCCAGAAAGGCAGTCTCAATTCCTAGCTGGGGGCGAAAGCCTGTTTGGGAGCGGTGGAGAAGATTGTTAGACTCCAGATACTCTACCAGCGTGGTATTAACATGTTTCTCAAGCAGCTGACTCAGCCAGGGAAGGAGGGAGATGAGGCGATAATTGGTTAAGTTGACTGGTCGAGGTTGGGTTACTTTAGGAGGGCCTTTACCAGAGCACATTTCCAGACAAGAGGGACCATACCGGAAGAGATAGATGAGTTTAAAATGTCCAGAATTATGGGCGAATGGAGTTGGCAACCAAAGTGAGAGGCTGAGGGGGGGCAGGATCCGTAGGGGAGCCAGAGATTACCTTGGGCATAATCAGGTCAAGTGTGTCTGAGTGCAGGAGAGGGAATAGCCCTAATGAAAACTGGGGTTCAGATTGCAATTCTGCATTATGGGAAACACAAGAATCATTCCGAGAAGCTGGGAAGGATGAAGAGATATTTTACATTTTTTGATGGAAAAACTCCACTAGGTTGTTATAGCAAGTAAGTGCCCCCACTAAAATTGGTGGTCTCTGGGGCAGAGTGGAGAGCGTTTTGGCAATTCGGAAGATCTCTTTAGGTAAATTTACGGCTAGATTAATTTTCTCTTTGTAAAAGGCAGCTTGGGCAGTTATAATTCCTGCCTTATATAGTCTGATTGCCTCTCTATAGTCAGATTTCCTGGGTTCTGAATAATTCTGCCTCCACCTTCTCTCTAACCTTCTACATGCTTGTTTTAATTCTTTTAGTTTAGGGGAGAATCAGAGAGCCATCTTTGATCTACATTTCAATTTGTAAATAATTTTGGTAATTGTGTAATTAATTTTACGGTGTAAAGGGTGGGAAGTAATTCATTTTTAATTGATGAATTAATAATCGGTTGTTTATTAATTTTAATGAATGAATTGGTAATTAATGAATAAATACGGGTCTATTATGATGGCGGGGGCGATCCACCCGCCATCCATGCCTGATTGACCCCCTGCCATATTAGTATGGCTGGGGGTCCGCAGCGGATGCAAAGACCGTCTGTTGCTTTTCCGCCGGTCGGCTCGTCGACCAGGCGGAAAAGGGGCATAATATGGTGGCGGTGTCTGCAAGACACCGCCATATTATGAGGATGGAGTTGCTGCCATGGAAAAGCAGGCGGTTTTTGCTTTTGGTGGCCCGTTTCGGGCCCCCAGGGTGCTGTTGGGTGGGGGTGCACATGGGGGTAACTAAGGTACCCCCTTTCATTTGCACGCATAAGGTGGCAGGCACCGTGCAGTTCCTGTCACGTTCTGCATGCAAATGCACCACATGCATTTTTTACATTGCAGTCGGTGCTGCTTACAGCCCCGCCCACCGCAATGTAAAAAATGCATGATGCGCCCCCCATTGTGGCAGGCGCATCCTAATTTGAATGGTGGGACCGCCGCAACTTCGGCGGTTGGTCCCTGGCTCAATTGCGATCGTAATGGACCCCATAGTTTTTAATTATTTTATATTTATTTTGGGTAATTGTTTATTTTTGTGTGTGTTGTTTTTACTTTTAAAGGGGTACAGGGTGGGTATCAAATACATTTTAATTATGTAATTATTAGTTGTTAATAGTAATAGTATTTAATTTTAAAATACGTTTTAATTGAGATTTATTATTTTATAGTTTGATTTAGGTGTGAGTTGCGGATATTATAGTGTTAAAGTGTGTGTAGTCAATTACTGTTTTTTATTAACAATATTTTTTTATTGATTGTTATTTATGTTAAATATGAAAATAATTTGAAATAAAAATGCTGAGGTGTTTTGTTATTGGTGTGATGTGTTACAGGGTAGGAAATACAATAAATACATTTATGTTTTAATTAATGTTTTTGTTTCTTAATATTTTGTAGTTGAAAAGATTTTTTTTGTAAATATATTACAATTTTTATTTTTTATATTATTTTTTGGTTTTTGTTATATGTAATCAATATTATAAAATATCTTCTTTTTATATGTTTAATATTTTTTAATATTGTTTTTTTATTTTTAGTATTTTACTTAATTTGTAATTTTTTATGTTTGAATGTGAATAGTAATTTTTTTCTACACTATCCAACACTTTTCCTACTGTTTCACTCACTGGAGTGTAAATAGTCATTTTTACCCCTCCGTTATCCAGCATTTCCCTACTGTTGCATTCACTGGAGTGGGAATAGTAATGTTTATCTCTCTGCTATCCTGTATTTTCCCTACTGTTGCAGTGGAGTTGGAATAGTAATTTTTACCTCTCAGCTATCCAACACTTTCCCTACTGTTGCACTCTCTGGAGTGGGAATAGTAATTTTTACCCCTCCGCTATCCAACACTTTCGCTACTGTTGCACTCACTGGAGTGCAAATAGTAATTTTTACCCCCCCGCTATCAAACAGTTTCCCTATTGTTGCACTCATTATTGTGGGAATAGTAATTTTTGCGCCTCCGCTATCCAACACTTTCCCTACTGTTGCACACTGGAGTTCGAATTGTAAATCTAATTATTTTGCTATCCAACATTTTCCTTGCTGTGGCACTTATTTTATTGGCCAATTTAAGTTGAAATTTTTTTTCAGTTTAATGTTTTAATTTATTGAATCATTCTTTTAGACTATTTTTAATCATTTATATGTATACTTTTTAGTTTTATATCATTTTAAAGTTTTAAAATAAATTAAAGATAATAGTTTATTAGTTATTTTAAAGTAAATATATATATGTATTAATTATTATGTTTGTGTGTTTATTTATTTTTTAATTAAGTGTATTTGTTATAATTTGTCCAAATGTATATTACATTTAATTCATTTTGTTAAACTTAATATTAATATTTAATATATTAAATATATAATATTCTATTTTATATATATATTTACATCAATATTTTTTACATTGTTATTTTTTATTCTTTACCTTTTTAAGTATAGGAGTCAATATTGTTGTTGTCTCCTTTTTAGGTCGACCTGGTGTAGCAATGCGAAGCATTGCATCCAGCGAAGCATCTATTGTCGGCCACTTCCTAGGAATCTGAGACAGGGTATGTGCACGCGCAGGAGATTCCCCCATGTGAGCGCGCACGTTCACTCACACGCCGTGCACATCTCCTGTCCCACAGTGCCAGGAAGCGGATAAAACACACACACACACAGGCACAGGCACACACAAACACACAGGCGCAGGCACACACACATGCGCGCACCCTCCCCCCCAGCAAGTGCACGCAACTTGTGTTCACACAGCCTGCAAGCTCTCACTTACCGGCTTGGTCCTTGCCCGTCTCCTGGCACGCCGCGGGGCTCTCCTCAGCACTCGGGAGCCCCGTGTTGCCTCTGGTGCCATGCAGTCTTCGCCCGGTCCCTCTGATGGGGCCAGGGACTTCAGCATTCAGGCTGCAGGGTCCGGACGTTCTCCCGGCGGTTCCTTCTTGTTTCTTTTGCAGGCCCCGCCCACGTCCCAACGAAGGCTGCCTGACTTCCGCGATGTTCCACGGCCAATGTTTGTTTTAATTTCATTTCGCGGCCGCAGAAGATATGTTACCTCAATTTGCAGACACGCACTTTACATCTATTCTGTGTGTCACAACTGGCCTCCAACACACATTTTGGGTGCCCCTCTTTAGTTACTGTCGCAAACACAACCCAGATACATGCATACCCCCACACAGTACACAAAGCCACTTCTTCTCTTTAAAGTAGTCCCAGATTTACGCAACACTTATTTTACTCCCCCCCCCAACACACGCGCGTTGGAGTTGTCAGTCCCCTCCAAGCCCGGGCAACCAACTCAATCCTTCTCTCTCACGAGCCTTCCCTAATTTCCTATCTCTAACCTGCGGTCCCCGTCTACCTTGCGCCCTCTCCCCTCTTTGTGCCCGCTCCCTTTCTCGTGTCGCCACCTCTTCCATCAATGTACCTCGCTGTCTTTTTCGCTCCTCTCCCTTCCAGGTCTCTGTGTCGCTGTCTCTCCTTCCCTGTCAGGCCTCTCCTTCCCTCCCGGTGTCTGACATTTGAGGGTCGCTAATGAGCGACTCCGCAGTCCGGCTCTCACTGATCCCTCGGAGCCTGCCGGGGGTATGGGATCCTTTCACTGCAAATAATTAGTTCAGCTACATGTTGCATAAGCGCCTAAAAGACTTTCTGCTGCTAGCGTGCTGCTCGGCGGCCATTAATACTAAATTAGGGCCGGTGCTGTAGTGCAGTTTCATTAGAAATGTAATCTGTGGCTTTAAACATGCAACTTTTCCTGAAAAGTATAAGCCTGAAATGTGTTTGGGTAAGTGCAATCAATGTTTCTGCCTGTTCGTGACTAGCAGTTCGTGAGTAGAAGGCTGGATGGTGTCAGGAGACTTCTCTTGGCCAAATCTTTGAGAGAGAGGCGTGGCTACCACTTACGTGCCAGTGTAGTGCGAGGCGTCCATTGCCCAATAAGTGTGCTACCAGGTCTGTGCTTAGTTTATGCATTCACTCCCATTGAGACTACGCCTCCCAGTGCCCAGCCACATCCTTGGTTCGTTCTCTTCCCCACGTTCCCAGTCATCTCCTTGTTCTCCTCCTTTAATACGCACTGTCCCTTGTTCACTATTGCTTAAATAAAACATTGGAGACCGAAGAGGGGATTTTACAGACAGTCTGCTTAAATAAGTGGAAGTGCCGTGCACTTTGGCTGGTTGGGAAATTATTTACTTTGTGCCAGCACTGACACAAAGCTCTCACGCGTGCCCTTCCTCCCGGGGGCCCTTGACTCTCCCATATCTCTGGGATGCTCACAGGCATTCGGCTGAAGGTGGGGGAGGGGCTGCTGTGTTACGTCCCTGCTTCAAGCCTGTTTTCCTAAACCGGTGGTGCTGGCACGTGAGCCTCCCTCCGCGTTCTGCAGTCAAAAGTGCTGTGCTGTCTCACACCCTTGCCACTGACCAGCCCATGGCCTGCCAAGTGTGGCTTTTAATCATTTGCACATGATAAAAGCAGGGACCGCCATCAAATGGGCACTAGATCACAAAGTGTGTTGATAAGTGTGGGCACCGACATTCCAAGCCACTGCTAGCTTTAGAAATGAACGACACTACTTGTTTAAGAATAATATTCATCTAGAATTAATGCAAATGTACAGATGCGCGTCTGTTGCATCTCGCATGCATCCATCCCTGCGTTTGCAGGCATTCTCAGGAGGGTTGCAGAATTCTTCCTGCCTCTTTAATAATCATGAAGCAAGAGGTCTTGGGACTTTCTATGAATCCACATTTTGTGATGCAACTGATTATTACATCAGTCAGATCACAAAATGAAGCCCAAGTCACACACAAGTCATAGTGAAAATTGCAAGTGTGCAACTTGGGCTTCGTACATCGTGACCTTATTTCTTGATGTAAATTCATTTCAATTGCACTGTGGCACGTGCTAGTGAAAATATTCCTCTTAACCAGTATCCTGGAGCAAGGTTTTAGGTATGTGGAACATTCCATCGGGTTGTCTTGGAAGATGTCAACATCATTAGAAATACGGTCCCCAGTCCCTCTCTCAAAGGGGGGTGTTGTCCTGTATAGACTAAGGGGTGCTTTGATGATTTTCCTTGAATTCAGATGATTTCAGCTTTCTTCTGAGCTTTTCCGTGTTTGGCAGAGTCCAAGTACTTTGATCGTTTTGTCTCCATGTTAATTTATCTAGGCTTTCATTTGGTGTTCAGTAGGAAGATCAATTTGTCACTACTAAATTAGTGGGTCCATGCTGGCACGTAGTGAGTGACAAGCTTTTGAATGGGTTCTGGAGTTGAGTTCACAACTTGAAAGGCGTAGAAAAGGATGCAAAGACCTTGAACTTAAGTTACATCTGTGGGAGCCAGTAGAGTTTCCGTGGCAGCAGGGATAACATAAGTAAATCATTTAAATTAGTGTGGTCTACCCTCGTGCATTTGCCTCGGTGATGAGTTCAGGTCTAGTTTGTAAAACGTTTGCGGTGCAAACTATGCTTCTGGGCCCAACACCATAGCACTCACCCTTGCACAGAACTACCTGGTATTTTTTTTGCAGTAGCACAATGAGTTGGTCTGGTGTTCAAGGACACTTTATAGCACACTTTACAGCACAGCATCTTGTGTTGCTGATCGTATCCATATTGAAGGCATGGATGACAGTGGAAAGACTAAACAAGCATTGGCATACCCAATAGATCTCGCCTTTGGGACCTTATAAGTGTTTAGCCATGCAACAGTTGATGTTGTTGCACAAAGGATATTGTGCTGCATAACTAAATATGCTACATAATTACACTGCGCTCAAAGCAACATACACTCCAAAAACCACTCAGTGCCCCATAATTACACACCACATAATTACACTGCACTCAATGCAACATACACTCCAAACAATACCACTCAGTGCCACATAATTACACGCCACACAATTACAGGCTACTCAATACAACATACACTCCAGACAATACCTCTCAGCTCCACATAATTATATGCTACATAATTACACTGCGCTCAATGCAACATACACTCCAAACAATACCACTCAGTGCCACATAATTACACACCACATAATTACACTCTACTGAATGCAACACATCGCCCTCACTCTATCTATCTATTGCCCTCACTCTATTGCCCTCACTCTATCTATCTATAACCCTCACTCTATCGCTCTCACTCTATCTATCTATCGCCTTCACTCTATCTATCTATCTATCTATCTATCTATCTATCTATCTATCTATCTATCTATCTATCTATCTATCTATCTATCTATCTATCGCCCTCTATCTATCTATCGCCCTCACTCTATCTATCTATAACCCTCACTCTATCGCCCTCACTCTATCTATCTATCTATCGCCCTCACTCTATCTATCACCCTCTATCTATCTATCACCCTCACTCTATCTATCTATCTATCTATCGCCCTCACTCTATCTATCTGTCTATCTATCACACTCACTCTATCGCCATCACTCTGTCTATCTATCCATCTATCTATCCATCTATCTATCCATCTATCTATCTATCTATCGCCCTCACTCTCTCTATTTATCTTTCTATCCATCTATCTATCTATCTATCTCCCTCACTCTATATATCGCCCTCCCTCTATCTATCGCCTTCCCTCTATCTATCTATCGCCCTCCCTGTATCTATCGCCCTCCCTCTATCTATCTATCGCCCTCACTCTATTCATCTATCGCACTCACTCTATCTATCTATCGCATCACCACAGCATCACTTAGCACCACCACAGCATCACCCAGGGGCACCACAACATCACTATGCGCTACCACAGCATCACTGAACGCCACAGTATTACTCGTCGCCACCACAACATCACTCGTCGCCACCACAGCATCAATCTGTGCAACCATTCAACAACAACTGGTTCAAATATGTTCTATCAATGTTTCAAGCTTTATTAAAAATGTCACAAAAAAGATGTTAATATTTCACTTCTGTTCTTGGATTTTCGTCACAATAAAAAACACTGAACATAATCTTCACAAAAGTTATTTACAAAAGCTTAAGATATTGCCATTATAAATTACAATAACTTTTATTTAAGTATTAATTATTAAAAAAATTAAAAGCCATTGTTATTATAACATCAATACCTCTAAGTCACTTAAATACAACATATATGGCATTACAAATGCTATAGGTGTCACATTTGCAAAAGTTATAACTATTGGCATTGTAAAAGACAAAGCTATTAATTTCGCTATTTTCAAAACCAACACATAAATAAAATAAGTCTAATTTACAATACCAATAGCTCAAACTTTCCTAATGCGAGACCTATTGCATTGGAAATGCTTGTTAAGTATAGAAGTTGATATTTTTGTTGCGTATATTTTAATATTGATATTTTTTACATTGATTTTTTGTACATCGATGTGATGTCAGTGAACCATTTGGTTTATAACTTGAGAATTTGCTGTACCTGCCTACTAAATTAAAAGTGTGTCTCAAAGAGTGGTCTGTTTTTGAGTGAAAGCATACAAAAACATCATCACGAACCAATACATTACACTCTAAATCTTCTCTCTTCATACCTTCTATCGTAGTATTTCTCCTGAGATAGAGTAACGATTCATGAGTTGAGTAGAAATAAATCAGAGAGGGTATACAACCCTGTCACATGTCACTTCAAGATTAAAACACTTCCAATAATCTTAGTCTATAAGGTGGTAATTAAAGGAATGATATTAAATGGAAATTCCTTAAAAGCCCTATAATGAAAGCCATGATTAAATCTATTGAAAGATTTCTGACCATCAATACTGCCTGCCAACACTGGACTAGGTGAATTTGTATTTAGTTATAGTAGGCCCACTAAAGTTTTGGCATCAAAACCTCTCTTTAATATGCTCAGAGCAATCTTAAGCACAACATTTTCTAGCCTTAAACGCAAGGGACATGTAGGAATCCTAACTTATGCATTTGATATTGGCCTGTAATGAGCATATTTAGATTATTCGTTGTCTTCTTTAGGTATAGGTATAGGTATGATCAGAGGTATTTTCCCTAGAAGCTTGATTAAGTTAGTACTTATTCAAAAACCTTACATAGAAGATAAGTAATAATCTGGCTACATTTTGTGTGAACTCAGCTGATAAATGTCCCAAAATCTTGTGTTTTGCCCAATTTCATCAAACGGGGAACTATAATTATCTTATGTTCCTCATTGGATGTACCCACAATGTTCTGATCTTCCCAACATATACCAGGGAGGCAGACATCATTCAAAAAAAGTCAATATGATTTTTATATTTATAGCTTGCATTCCGTGTTTGGTGTAAAGCCTTTTATAATACTAAGCACAAACTTCAATTAGATCTTCATTTTTGATTACATTTTGATTGACTTTTTTCAATCTACATTCAAACAGTCAAGATGTCTTTTTGCTTCTATATCTCCTTAGACCATTGCATCAAAATTCAGTGTTTTTTGTTATTAAGGAGATTCATGCTCGGGTTGAGAAGGGCAAGCCTTTTTTCAAATTGTAATAACTTTTTCAAAGGAAATTGGCTTTTACCAGCTGTGGCAAAGCTGGTTATTCTTCCCCCTATCAATGCTTTCAAGAAATACTGTCAACCTTAAGGATGGGAAACGGAACCTACATTTTCACAACAGTATTTTACAGTCAATTTAGGCTAAAGATTAAAGAAAGTATTGCCTTATGAACAGAAAATTATGGATTGACATTTCTAGGTTAGGAACAAACCCCTAAATTGAAAACAGAAGTCAATCAAAATGAGGGTATGGTCAGAAATAGTAATGTTACCAATTTCCTTGCATTCGAGTCAAGAATAGCCTTGGAAAGTAATAAACAGTGTATAGTGTACAGGTGTATAAAAGGAGTAGTTAACTTCATCTTGGATTTTTATTCCTTCTGACATCTTCAAGTGATAACATAGACTAATGCCACCACGAGCTGCGTGTCATCTGCATAGGTGATGATCTTTATGCCGAAAGGATGGAAATCTCCACCAAGGGTCTCATATAGATGTTAAATAGTGTGGTGCTCTGTGACGAGCCCTGAGGGACCCCACAGCTAAGCAGCACCCGGTTGGACACAACATCGCCTTCAAACACCTGAAAAGAGCGGTCGCTGAAAAGGACTGGAACCAGGTTAAAGCCGTGCCGGTCACTCCAAGATTCTTGAGTCGACAGGTCAAGATGTTATGATTGACAGTGTTGAAGGCGGCACTGAGATCGAGGAGGATGATAGCTGCAATACCTCCCTGGTCCAGTATCTTCCTCGCCTCTTCAGTTACTGCCAGAAAGGCAGCCTCAATTCCTAGCTGGGGGCGAAAGCCTGTTTGGGAGCGGTGGAGAAGATTGTTAGACTCCAGATACTCTACCAGCGTGGTATTAACATGTTTCTCAAGCAGCTGACTCAGCCAGGGAAGGAGGGAGATGAGGCGATAATTGGTTAAGTTGACTGGTCGAGGTTTGGTTACTTTAGGAGGGCCTTTACCAGAGCACATTTCCAGACAAGAGGGACCATACCGGAAGAGATAGATGAGTTTAAAATGTCCAGAATTATGGGCGAATGGAGTTGGCAACCAAAGTGAGAGGCTGAGGGGGGGCAGGATCCGTAGGGGAGCCAGAGATTACCTTGGGCATAATCAGGTCAAGTGTGTCTGAGTGCAGGAGAGGGAATAGCCCTAATGAGAACTGGGGTTCAGATTGCAATTCTGCATTATGGGAAACACAAGAATCATTCCGAGAAGCTGGGAAGGATGAAGAGATATTTTACATTTTTTGATGGAAAAACTCCACTAGGTTGTTATAGCAAGTAAGTGCCCCCACTAAAATTGGTGGTTTCTGGGGCAGAGTGGAGAGCGTTTTGGCAATTCGGAAGATCTCTTTAGGTAAATTTATGGCTAGATTAATTTTCTCTTTGTAAAAGGCAGCTTGGGCAGTTATAATTCCTGCCTTATATAGTCTGATTGCCTCTCTATAGTCAGATTTCCTGGGTTCTGAATAATTCTGCCTCCACCTTCTCTCTAAACTTCTACATGCTTGTTTTAATTCTTTTAGTTTAGGGGAGAATAAGAGAGCCATCTTTGATCTACATTTCAATTTGTAAATAATTTTGGTAATTGTGTAATTAATTTTATGGTGTAAAGGGTGGGAAGTAATTCATTTTTAATTGATGAATTATTAATCGGTTGTTTATTAATTTTAATGAATGAATTGGTAATTAATGAATACATAGGGGTCTATTATGATGGCGGGGGCGATCCACCCGCCATCCATGCCTGATTGACCCCCTGCCATATTAGTATGGCTGGGGGGTCCGCAGCGGATGCAAAGACCGTCTGTTGCTTTTCCGCCGGTCGACTCGTCGACCAGGCAGAAAAGGGGCATAATATGGTGGCGGTGTCTGCAAGACACCGCCATATTATGAGGATGGAGTTGCTGCCATGGAAAAGCAGGCGTTTTTTGCTTTTGGTGGCCCGTTTCGGGCCCCCAGGGTGCTGTTGGGTGGGGGTGCACATGGGGGTAACTAAGGTACCCCCTTTCATTTGCATAAGGTGGCAGGCACCGTGCAGTTCCTGTCACGTTCTGCATGCAAATGCTCCACATGCATTTTTTACATTGCAGTCGGTGCTGCTTACAGCACCGCCCACCGCAATGTAAAAAATGCATGATGCGCCCCCCCATTGTGGCAGGCGCATCCTAATTTGAATGGCGGGACCGCCGCAACTTCGGCGGTTGGTCCCTGGCTCAATTGCGATCGTAATGGACCCCATAGTTTTTAATTATTTTATATTTATTTTCGGTAATTGTTTATTTTTGTGTGTGTTGTTTTTACTTTTAAAGGGGTAAAGGGTGGGTATCAAATACATTTTAAATATGTAATTATTAGTTGTTAATAGTAATAGTATTTAATTTTAAAATACGTTTTAATTGAGATTTATTATTTTATAGTTTGATTTAGGTGTGAGTTGTGGATATTATAGTGTTAACGTGTGTGTAGTCAATTACTGTTTTTTATTAACAATATTTTTTTATTGATTGTTATTTATGTTAAATATGTAAATAATTTGAAATAAAAATGATGAGGTGTTTTGTTATTGGTGTGATGTGTTACAGGGTAGGAAATACAATAAATACATTTATGTTTTAATTAATGTTTTTGTTTGTTAATATTTTGTAGTTGAAAAGATGTTTTTTGTAAATATATTACAATTTTTATTTTTTATATTATTTTTTGGTTTTTGTTATATGTAATCAATATTATAAAATATCTTCTTTTTATATGTTTACTATTTTTTTAATATTGTTTTTTTATTTTTAGTATTTTACTTAATTTGTAATTTTTTATGTTTGAATGTGAATAGTAATTTATTTCTACACTATCCAACATTTTTCCTACTGTTGCACTCACTGGAGTGGGAATAGTCATTTTTACCCCTCCGTTATCCAGCATTTCCCTACTGTTGCATTCACTGGAGTGGGAATAGTAATGTTTATCTCTCTGCTATCCTGTATTTACCCTACTGTTGCAGTGGAGTTGGAATAGTAATTTTTACCTCTCAGCTATCCAACACTTTCCCTACTGTTGCACTCTCTGGAGTGGGAATAGTAATTTCTACCCCTCCGCAATCCAACACTTTCGCTACTGTTGCACTCACTGGAGTGCAAATAGTAATTTTTACCCCTCCGCTATCAAACAGTTTCCCTACTGTTGCACTCATTAGTGTGGGAATAGTAATTTTTGCCCCTCCGCTATCCAACACTTTCCGTACTGTTGCACACTGGAGTTCGAATTGTAAATCTAATTATTTTGCTATCCAACACTTTCCATGCTGTGGCACTTATTTTATTGGCCAATTTAAGTTGAAATATTTTTTCAGTTTAATGTTTTAATTTATTGAATCATTTTTTTAGACTATTTTTAATCATTTATATATATACTTTTTTGTTTTATATCATTTTAAAGTTTTAAAATAAATTAAAGATAATAGTTTATTAGTTATTTTAAAGTAAATATATATATGTATTAATTATTATGTTTGTGTGTTTATTTATTTTTTAATTAAGTGTATTTGTTATAATTTGTCCAAATGTATATTACATTTAATTCATTTTGTTAAACTTAATATTAATATTTAATATATTAAATATATAATATTTTATTTTATATATATATTTACATCAATATTTTTTACATCTATATTTTTTACATTGTTATTTTTTATTCTTTACCTTTTTAAGTATAGGAGTCAATATTGTTGTTGTCTCCTTTTTAGGTCGAGCTGGTGTAGCAATGCGAAGCATTGCATCCAGCGAACCATCTATTGTCGGCCACTTCCTGGGAATCTGAGACAGGGTATGTGCACGCGCAGGAGATTCCCCCATGTGAGCGCGCACGTTCACTCACACGCCGTGCACATCTCCTGTCCCACATTGCCAGGAAGCGGATAAAACACACACACACACAGGCGCAGGCACACACACATGCACACAGGTGCAGGCACACACACATGCGCGCACCCTCCCCCCCAGCAAGTGCACGTAACTTGTGTTCACACAGCCTGCAAGCTCTCACTTACCGGCTTGGTCCTTGCCCGTCTCCTGGCACGCCGCGGGGCTCTCCTCAGCACTCGGGAGCCCCGTGTTGCCTCTGGTGCCATGCAGTCTTCGCCCGGTCCTTCTGATGGGGCCAGGGACTTCAGCACTCAGGCTGCAGGGTCCGGACGTTCTCCCGGCGGTTCCTTCTTGTTTCTTTTGCAGGACCCGCCCACGTCCCAACGAAGGCTGCCTGACTTCCGCGATGTCGCACGGCCAATGTTTGTTTTGAATTTCATTTCGCGGCCGCAGAAGATATGTTACTTCTCTTTGCAGACACGCACTTTACATCTATTCTGTGTGTCACAACTGGCTTGGCAGAACCCCCCTCCAACACACATTTTCGGTGCCCCTCTTTAGTTACTGTCGCAAACACAACCCAGATACATGCATACCCCTACACAGTACACAAAGCCACTTCTTCTCTTTAAAGTAGTCCCAGATTTACGCAACACTTATTTTACCCCCCCCCCCAACACACGCGCGTTGGAGTTGTCAGTCCCCTCCAAGCCCGGGCAACCAACTCAATCCTTCTCTCTCACGAGTCTTCCCTAATTTCCTATCTCTAACCTGCGGTCACCGTCTACCTTGCGCCCTCTCCCCTCTTTGTGCCCGCTCCCTTTCTCGTGTCGCCACCTCTTCCATCAATGCACCTCGCTGTCTTTTTCGCGCCTCTCCCTTCCAGGTCTCTGTGTCGCTGTCTCTCCTTCCCTGTCAGGCCTCTCCTTCCCTCCCGGTGTCTGACATTTGAGGGTCGCTAATGAGCGACTCCGCAGTCCGGCTCTCACTGATCCCTCGGAGCCTGCCGGGGGTATGGGATCCTTTCACTGCAAATAATTAGTTCAGCTACATGTTGCGTAAGCGCCTAAAAGACTTTCTGCTGCTAGCGTGCTGCTCGGCGGCCATTAATATTACATCAGGGCCGGTGCTGTAGTGCAGTTTCTTAGAAATGTAATCTGTGGCTTTAAACATGCAACTTTTCCTGAAAAGTATAAGCCTGAAATGTGTTTGGGTAAGTGCAATCAATGTTTCTGCCTGTTCGTGACTAGCAGTTCGTGAGTAGAAGGCTGGATGGTGTCAGGAGACTTCTCTTGGCCAAATCTTTGGGAGAGAGGCGTGGCTACCACTTCCGTGCCAGTGTAGTGCGAGGCGTCCATTGCCCAATAAGTGTGCTACCAGGTCTGTGCTTAGTTTATGCACTCACTCCCATTGAGACTACGCCTCCCAGTGCCCAGCCACATCCTTGGTTCGTTCTCTTCCCCACGTTCCCAGTCATCTCATTGCTCTCCTCCTTTAATACGCACTGTCCCTTGTTCACTATTGCTTAAATAGAACATTGGAGACCGAAGAGGGGATTTTACACACAGTCTGCTTAAATAAGTGGAAGTGCCGTGCACTTTGGCTGGTTGGGAAATTATTTACTTTGTGCCCGCACTGACACAAAGCTCTCACGCGTGCCCTTCCTCCCGGGGGCCCTTGACTCTCCCATATCTCTGGGATGCTCACAGGCATTCGGCTGAAGGTGGGGGAGGGGCTGCTGTGTTACGTCCCTGCTTCAAGCCTGTTTTCCTAAACCGGTGGTACTGGCACGTGAGCCTCCCTCCGCGTTCTGCAGTCAAAAGTGCGGTGCTGTCTCACACCCTTGCCACTGAACAGCCCATGGCCTGCCAAGTGTGGCTTTTAATCATTTGCACATGATAAAAGTAGGGACCGCCTTCAAATTGGCACTAGATCACAAAGTGTGTTGATAAGTGTGGGCACCGACATTCCAAGCCACTGCTAGCTTTAGAAATGAACGACACTACTTGTTTAAGAATAATATTCATCTAGAATTAATGCAAATGTACAGATGCGCGTCTGTTGCATCTCGCATGCATCCATCCCTGCGTTTGCAGGCATTCTCAGGAGAGTTGCAGAATTCTTCCTGCTCTTTAATATTCATGAAGCAAGAGGTCTTGGGACTCTCTATGAATCCACATTTTGTGATGCAACTGATTATTACATCAGTCAGATCACAAAATGAAGCCCAAGTCACACACAAGTCATAGTGAAAATTGCAAGCTATAGTGTGCAACTTGGGCTTCGTACATCGTGACCTTATTTCTTGATGTAAATTCATTTCAATTGCACTGTGGCACGTGCTAGTGAAAATATTCCTCTTAACCAGTATCCTGGAGCAAGGTTTTAGGTATGTGGAACATTCCATAGGGTTGTCTTGGAAGATGTTAACATCATTAGAAATACGGTCCCCAGTCCCTCTGTCAAAGGGGGGAGTTGTCCTGTATAGTCTAAGGGGTGCTTTGATGATTTTCCTTGAATTCAGATGATTTCAGCTTTCTTCTGAGCTTTTCCGTGTTTGGCAGAGTCTAAGTACTTTGATAGTTTTGTCTCCATGTTAATTTATCTAGGCTTTCATTTGGTGTTCAGTAGGAAGATCAATTTGTCACTACTAAATTAGTGGGTCCATGCTGGCACGTAGTGAGTGACAAGCTTTTGAATGGGTTCTGGAGTTGATTTCACAACTTGAAAAGGCGTAGAAAAGGATGCAAAGACCTTGAACTTAAGTTACATCTGTGGGAGCCAGTAGAGTTTCCGTGGCAGCAGGGATAACATAAGTAAATCATTTAAATTAGTGTGGTCTACCCTCGTGCATTTGCCTCGGTGATGAGTTCAGGTCTAGTTTGTAAAACGTTTGCGGAGCAAACTATGCTTCTGGGCCCAACACCATAGCACTCACCCTTGCACAGAACTACCTGGTATTTTTTTTTGCAGTAGCACAATGAGTTGGTCTGGTGTTCAAGGACACTTTATAGCACACTTTACAGCACAGCATCTTGTGTTGCTGATCGTATCCATATTGAAGGCATGGATGACAGTGGAAAGACTAAACAAGCATTGGCATACCCAATAGATCTCGCCTTTGGGACCTTATAAGTGTTTAGCCATGCAACAGTTGATGTTGTTGCACAAAGGATATTGTGCTGCATAACTAAATATGCTACATAATTACACTGCGCTCAAAGCAACATACACTCCAAAAACCACTCAGTGCCACATAATTACACACCACATAATTACACTGCACTCAATGCAACATACACTCCAAACAATACCACTCAGTGCCACATAATTACACACCACACAATTACAGGCTACTCAATACAACATACACTCCAGACAATACCACTCAGCTCCACATAATTATATGCTACATAATTACACTGCGCTCAATGCAACATACACTCCAAACAATACCACTCAGTGCCACATAATTACACACCACATAATTACAATCTACTGAATGCAACACATCGCCCTCACTCTATCTATCTATTGCCCTCACTCTATTGCCCTCACTCTATCTATCTATAACCCTCACTCTATCGCTCTCACTCTATCTATCTATCGCCTTCACTCTATCTATCTATCTATCTATCTATCTATCTATCTATCTATCTATCTATCTATCTATCTATCTATCTATCTATCGCCCTCTATCTATCGCCCTCACTCTATCTATCTATAACCCTCACTCTATCGCCCTCACTCTATCTATCTATCTATCGCCCTCATTCTATCTATCACCCTCTATCTATCTATCACCCTCACTCTATCTATCTATCACCCTCACTCTATCTATCTATCTATCTATCTATTGCCCTCACTCTATCTATCAGTCTATCTATCGCACTCACTCTATTGCCATCACTCTGTCTATCTATCCATCTATCTATCTATCCATCTATCTATCTATCTATCGCCCTCACTCTCTCTATTTATCTTTCTATCCATCTATCTATCTATCTATCTCCCTCACTCTATATATCGCCCTCCCTCTATCTATCGCCTTCCCTCTATCCATCTATCGCCCTCCCTGTATCTATCGCCCTCCCTCTATCTATCTATCGCCCTCACTCTATTCATCTATCGCACTCACTCTATCTATCTATCGCATCACCACAGCATCACTTAGCACCACCACAGCATCACTCAGGGGCACCACAACATCACTATGCGCTACCACAGCATCACTGAACGCCACAGTATTACTCGTCGCCACCACAACATCACTCGTCGCCACCACAGCATCAATCTGTGCAACCATTCAACAACAACTGGTTCAAATATGTTCTATCAATGTTTCAAGCTTTATTAAAAATGTCACAAAAAAGATGTTAATATTTCACTTCTGTTCTTGGATTTTCATCACAATAAAATACACTGAACATAATCTTCACAAAAGTTATTTACAAAAGTTTAAGATATTGCCATTATAAATTACAATAACTTTTATTTAAGTATTAATTATTAAAAAAATTAAAAGCCATTGTTATTATAACATCAATACATCTAAGTCACTTAAATACAACACATATGGCATTACAAATGCTATAAGTGTCACATTTGCGAAAGTTATAATTATTGGCATTGTAAATGACAAAGCTATTAATTTCGCTATTTTCAAAACCAACACATAAATAAAAAAAGTCTAATTTACAATACCAATAGCTCAAACTTTCCTAATGCGAGACCTATTGCATTGGAAATGCTTGTTAAGTATAGAAGTTGATATTTTTGTTGTGTATATTTTAATATTGATATTTTTTACATTGATTTTTTGTACATCGATGTGATGTCAGTGAACCATTTGGTTTATAACTTGAGAATTTGCTGTACCTGCCTACTAAATTAAAAGTGTGTCTCAAAGAGTGGTCTGTTTTTGAGTGAAAGCATACAAAATCATCATCACGAACCAATACATTACACTCTAAATCTTTTCTCTTCATACCTTCTATCGTAGTATTTCTCCTGAGATAGAGTAACGATTCATGAGTTGAGTAGAAATAAATCAGAGAGGGTATACAACCCTGTCACATGTCACTTCAAGATTAAAACACTTGCAATAATCTTAGTCTATAAGGTGGTAATCAAAGGAATGATAATAAATGAAAATTCCTTAAAAGCCCTATAATGAAAGCCATGACTAAATCTATTGAAAGATTTCTGACCATCAATACTGCCTGCCAACACTGGACTAGGTGAATTTGTATTTAGTTATAGTAGGTCCACTAACGTTTTGGCATCAAACCTCTCTTTAATATGCTCAGAGCAATCTTAAGCACAACATTTTTTAGCCTTAAACGTAAGGGACATGTAGGAATCCTAACTTATGCATTTGATATTGGCCTGTAATGAGCATATTTAGATTATTCGTTGTCTTCTTTAGGTATAGGTATAGGTATGATCAGAGCTATTTTCCCTAGAAGCTTGATTAAGTTAGTACTTAATCAAAAACCTTACATAGAAGATAAGTAATAATCTGGCTACATTTTGTGTAAACTCAGCTGATAAATGTCCCAAAATCTTGTGTTTTGCCCAATTTTATCAAACGGGGAACAATAATTATCTTATGTTCCTCATTGGATGTACCCACAATGTTCTTCTGATCTTCCCAACATATACCAGGAAGGCAGACATCATTCAAAAAAAGTCAATATGATTTTTATAGTTATAGCTTGCATTCCTTGTTTGGTGTAAAACCTTTTATAATACTAAGCAAATACTTCAATTAGATCTTCATTTTTTTTTTACTCTGTTTTTATTATTTTCATTCATAACTTCGGCAAAAAGACCAAAATGTACCTAGTCACAGGTTACAATTAGGTTACATAACCATCTTAAAATACCAATATTGATTCCTACAATAATCTGGCTGATTGCAGTTGAAACTTTAGGCAATCTACTTAACACAGTTCCCCTACATATCTTAGATCTTCATTTTTTATTACATTTTGATTGACTTTTTTCAATCTACATTGAAACAGTCAAGATGTATTTTTGCTTCTATATCTCCTTAGACCATTGCATCAAAATTCAGTGTTTTTTGTTAGTAAGGAGATTCATGCTCAGGTTGAGAAGGGCAAGCCTTTTTTCAAATTGTAATAACTTTTTCAAAGGAAATTGGGCTTTTACCAGCTGTCGCAAAGCTGGTTATTCTTCCCCCTATCAATGCTTTCAAGGAATACTGTTAACCTTAAGGATGGGAAACGGAACCTACATTTTCACAACAGTATTTTACAGTCAATTTATGCTAAAGATTAAAGAAAGTATTGCCTTATGAACAGAAAATTATGGATTGACAGGTTAGGAACAAACCCCTAAATTGAAAACAGAAGTCAATCAAAATGAGGGTATGGTCAGAAATAGTAATGTTACAAATTTCCTTTCATTCGAGCAAGAATAGCCTTGGAAAGTAATAAACAGTGTACAGTGTACAGGTGTATTACAGGAGTAGTTAACCTCATCTTGGATTTTTATTCCTTCTGACATCTTCAAGTGATAACATAGACTTGTATTTCAACTTTTTATTAGATCTAATGGATTGGGAAATAGGTATATTTGAACAATCAATAGTTGGTTCTAGAGTAACATTAAAGTCACTTGCCATGACAATGCTGAACCCTTAAAGTTTTGATCAATGCACAGGAAAATCCAGAACTGGAACTGCTTTTGCTGTCTGAAATGTTTAATTTGAGAGCTTGGCTTCTGTCTAATTCATACAATAAATGTACTGGATCTGTAGGTTTCTGGGTTCTATCTCAAAGATTATTAATCCTGAGTGAAGTGTGCTGAAAGGAAGGCTCCTTTTTGCTAGACAGACAAAGCGAGGTTGGTGCTCCCTACACAATGGGTACTTAGAGATGAGAGATGGTGGTTTGCACCAGTGGCTGATATAAAAGGAGCATTATTTTGATTTTTCCCAAAATATCATCTGAGTTATAGATTTCTTCCCTATTAATTGCTTTAATGTGTCTAGTTACAAGGACCTGGTAAAATATCACAAAAGAGACCCTCAACACTGAGTAAAGTTGGAACATACACAGTGTAATTTTACATTGTATTTATGGCCCATTTCTGCTGGTGATTCACCCAAGGTATTTGGAGAGACCAAGCATCAAGAGCCCATCATTTGCATATGATGGAGAAGCAGGTCAGGTTGAACATAGAATAATGGCATCCGAGCAAATGACAACAAACAAATGAATGTGACAAAGTATCTGTTTTCATGTGGGCACCAGTAAATGAAAGTACTTCATGACATGAAAAGGACAGTGTGAATTTGTCGAATTGCTAATTTTTCTCTATTTGAGGAAAAAATTACTGAGATGCTCAATAGCAACTGTTTTAAAAAGAAAAAGTTTGACTTTGGAAGACTAATATAGTGTATTGGCAGAAAATGAAATGTTTCCATCATCACTGCTTTATGCCAATTTCCACCTTTTGTCAGCTCCCAAATCTCCCTGTCTTACTTTCTTCTTCTGCTCACTCCGCCTACTTGGACTCCCTGATTGGAGTATACTGCCTTCTTAGTTCGGAGCCCTTTCCTCCTCACCAGGATGGTGCTTAACTCATCATCCCAAACTCCAGACTCATTGATGTTTCCTAAGATACCTTACAAAATATTATCAGCGCCCTGTATTTTGACAATTCTGCTCATATGAAGCATTTGAAACAACACTCACAACGGTGTACATTTGTGGGCTTCTCCTTTACATCTATGGTACAGTATTTAGACTCCCCTACCATACTTCTATTCTCTGACCATTTGTTTAGGTTATCCAATACACTGCATTACTTTATCATATATTGATACATGGTTTCTATGTTATTAAACCTTGTTATTCACAAATAATAAACAAAATGTTATTTTTTTTATTCCTTTAATTGTTTTGCTTTTTAAATTGTCATTCATTGTACCCCTAGAAATAGGTCTTCAGCTTGGCCAGTACTACCAAAGAGTAGGCCAAGGATTTTTCCAGGTGACCTCTAGATTGTCTTTGGGGAGACTCCTTGACCTCTGGTTCAGGGGACCTCATGTAGAGCACATATGGAAGTCTCTAACCAGTCTTCCACTTTTACCATGCAGGGTAATTTCTTACACAGTTATTTATTTAAAGTGCCTTTTAATGTTGATAAGGCCCAAAATGAATAAATAAATTGTTGTAAAGTAGGAGGCAAAACCATATCTGGATGAAAGCTTTGCCTTATGTTTTGTTTTTAGTTTTGGAGTATGGAAGGAACGGGGTTGAGGAGGGGAAGGCAACCAGCTCCTAACTATTAGCCTGTATTTATGTTGTAATGTAGGCCGTTTGGTCCCAATATTTTTTAAAGAGTTTAGGTTTCCAAAGAAAGCACCATCACTATACTTTTAGATATTACTTTTCATGATTTGCTCTCCCAAATTTATAAATGAAGAGCTGACTGTTACAAATTTATTATGGTGGAGGGGTAATGAAGCATATGCCTTGCACTGCTGGCTCAGATCAGCATTTGTGAATTAGGTATGAAGGCAAGTGTGGATGTGTATGCAGAGCAACGTCGTGCAAGCCTGTGCATTTTGCACTACATTCATGTTTGCAATCTGCCCTCAGTACATTATTTTGGTGAACAAGACCATTTCTTCCCTAATAGGGCCATTCAGTTTGCATGGTGTGAAGGGAAAATTAGAGTATTTGAATTGCTAAGTAGCATGATTTGAAAGTTCGAATGTAAATAGTGCATTTTAGCGTTAGGGCTCAAATTTATTAAGGAGTTGCATTGTCCTAGCATGACATAAGTCATCGCAAGGCATTGCAAGTGCTTAAATGGGATTCAGAAAGCCAAGCAAGGGGCTATTTGCACTAGGTTTTCCTGCCCAGGTTTTCCCTCTCACCGTTCTTCCCACCACCAGAAGCCCCACCCACCTCAGGACCAACTTAATGCAAACAACAGTACGATTGTCGCTGGCAAACCAAAGGCTAGCCTGGTTGCACCTATCTGCACCAGTCCGCACCTGGACCGCATCCAGTACCACCGCCTCTGGCCCTCCATCCCCCAGAAGATACTCCATCACCGACCTCTACACCCTCGACCCCAGACACTGCAACAAACACTGCTCCAGCTCAGACCCACGGTCAAAGGTAGGCCCTTTCACCTGCACCCACTGCCACTTCACCTGCCACCATTACATGTAATGGGGTGACCCTGTAACCCTCAGAACCTGGGTGGGTAATGAAACTATTAATAATGGTTCTGTCGGAACGAAATATTTATTTATTTATTTATTTGATTTATATAGCGCACTATAACCCTGATATAGTATTTCTTATTGCGTTACTTAGAGAATCCATAGTATTTCTTATTGCGTTACTTAGAGAATCCCCTGCACGGGGATTGCGCAATTCTTCTTTCCATGAATCAGCTATACAAAAACCCACTAGGACCCAAGAATTAATTGATGTACCTATTGGTTTATTGCAATTATAGTTGACCTCGTTAAAGAACCGTGTGATTTGACATTAATGTATGTTGGTTTTTAAGTGTATATCAATTCTGCACAAAGTCTATTCAGTGTATCTGTTTTATATGTTTTTGTTGGACAGCAAAATTAATGTTTTTAACATGATTCAGATATGATAGAAATATATGACTAAAACTTTATTTCCCTGTGGTCAGTGTGCTTTGTGTGTATTGATACCACTAATCTGGTACCCGTGCAGGGACAGATTCTCTAAGTAACGCAATAAGAAATACTATATCATTGTGTATTTCGTTCCGACAGAACCATTATTAATAGTTTCACTTCACCTGCCACAGCACACACACCAACCCACAGACCAGCCCCATTCCAAACCCACCACTGACACCACCTGAACAAAAACACCAACTTGAGTCTCCTTTCTCAACCCACGCTCATTATGCAAATACACAAACAAGATTTGGGATCTCATCTCCACCCTCCCACACAACGTCCTATTCCTCACTAAGACCTAGTTCAACCTCACCTCTGTGCCCGACATCACCAATGCAATTCCCGAAGGATACAAGGTCACCTACCGTGACTGCATCAACAAGCCTGGTGGAAGGACTGCCATTATGCACAAGGAATCTATCCAATTCATCACCACAAATGAAGACATCCTTCCAGCCATGGAACGCCTCAACGTCCGACTCCAAACAGACAGCAAAACCAGCATCAGGGGCACCCTCACCTACCATCCTCCAGGCTATTCCATTCTTCTGCAACCTCATTGCCCCCCCTCGCCATAGACTCCAACAACCTCATTTTCCTCTGTGACATTTTCCTCGGCCATCTCAACAACCAGAATGGCATCAACACTATCAACATTCTCCACAGCATGATCAACATCGCACCCAGCCAACTCATCCGCAACCCCACGGCCACCACAGAACACACTCTAGACCCCGTGTTCCCCTCCAGCGACCACATCTGGTACAGCCACAGCACGGAACTCATCTTGACCAACCCTCCATCATCCACATTAACGTCACCAGCTCACTGACCTCCATTCCCAGTCTGCCAAATGCCGCCCACTGCAGCTTGAGAAAAGCCTTAATGGACACATGGATCAAAGCCCTCAACACCACCCATCCAATCTCCTCCAACAACCTAGACCAGAATGTCAGAAACTTCACCAATTGGATCACCAACTGTACCCACAGCGTTGCTCCCATCGGCAACAACACCCACAGAAGGTCCACCAAGCAGGCTAGCCTGTACACTGAATACCTCAGCACTGCTAAACAACACTGTAAATAACTGGAAAGGAAATGACCCACCAGCAAGGACACAACTGACAAGACCGCCCTTAGGACAGCCCTCCACCTCTACCACAGACATTGAGAAAATTGAAGAAAAAGACCTTAGCCTCATGCATCGAATCAAGCTTCAATAACAGCAAAAAAGTCTTCAATATTGTCAAGGAATTCTCCAACCCCTCAGCTTCAACAAACAGCATTACCCTCCACATGAACTCTGCAACAACTTTGCAGACTTGCTCCACGACAAGATCGCTAGCAACTACAGAAACTTCAAACCCCAGCTCAAGGCCACCAACTTCTTCAAGCAACACAATGACTCTGCTACCATAAACATCTGACTAACTGAATGGAGCCAGCTTTCCCCATAGGACACCGCCTCCATCATGAACTCGGCCCACTCAGGGGCCCTAACTGACCCCTGCCCTCATCACATCTTCAACCTAGGCGAATCCAGAACACCTCAATTGCCATGGCCCCCTTCCTCAAGGAATGAAAACAAGCAGAAGTCAATTCCCTAGTACAGAAACCATTGGCAAACCCCAGCGAACTCAACAACTATGACCAATCTTTCTGCTCCAGTTCCCAGCAAAAGTATTAGAAAAAGCCATGAACCAAGAACTCTCCTTGCATTTAGAATGGAACCTCCTACTCCACTCCTCTCAATCCAGATTCCACAGCAACCACAGCACTGAGAAAGGTCTCATCATGGCTAACGATGACATCCAAGCCCTACTTGACTTAGGAGAAACTTTGGCTGTTATCCTCCTAGACCTCTCACCAGCCTTCATTACGGTCCCCCACCACACACTCACTAAAAGGATGCAAAACATAGGCATCCAAGGAGCTACTCTCAGATGGATGGCTTCCTTCCTCCCTGGAAGAACGCAAAAAGCTGACCATAACCTCCAAACCCAAGGATATCATCTGTGGAGTACCCCAAGGATCCTTGCTCATCCCCACCCTCTTCAAACCTTACATGACACCTATGTCCACCATCACCAAAATCCACAGACTAAACATCATATCTTACATCATAGACATAACTCATCCTTTTCCTCTCCGAAGACACAACCAACACCAAGATCAGCTTCCACAACTGTATGACAGATGTCACAAACTGGATCAATTACAACTGCCTGAAGCTCTACACGTACAAGACTGAGGTACTGATTTTTAGAAACAAAAGCTCCACATGGGATACATCCTGGCAGCCCTCAGAACTCTGACCTACTCCAACCCCCATTGATAATCTTAGGAACCTAAGCATCATTCTGGACAACAAGCTAACCATGATAACTCTGGCCAATTCCGTCTCCTCCTCCTGCTTCTTCATCCTTCACATGCTTCTTAAGATATTAAATGGCTACCCTAAAACTCAATAAGCACCATCACCCAGTCTCTGATTTCCAGCTGAGTGGACTACGGCAATGCTCTCTACGCAGGGATCGCAGCTCACCTCCTCCTCCGACTGCAAACCAAACAGAATGCCACAGGCAGACTCATCCAGGATCTCCCTAGATGAATCCACATTACCCCCTACCTCAGGTACCTCCACTGGCTCCCTGTACAGAAATGATGCCAGTTCAAGCTCCTGGCACATGCATACAAGGCCATACAGAATTGCAGACCTGCCCACTCGAACCACCGCCTGAACTTCCATCAGCCCATGGGCACCTCCGCTCCACGTTACTTTCTCTAATCTTCTCCCCCTGCATCCAACGTAGCAGATATGGAGGTCTCTCCTTCTACTACCTAGCACCGAAAACATGGATCGGGCTCCCTTTTCATCTACAGACCTCCCCATCTTTATCAGAGTTCCGAATGTCCCTGAAGACTTGGCTATTTGGCAAATCAACTGGACCCTGACAGTGCCTGGATACCCTCACAGATGACAAGTAGCCCTCTGCAAATCTACTAATTGATTGATGGCACATCCTTGCACATTAATGACACCAATTGATTTTGCATGTGATCTTTCATCTAAAACATGGATCTTTCTGATTTCTCTATTTTAAATGAACTGCAAGCTCCTTTATTTCAAAGACATAATTGTGTTGTAATGGTTGCTGTGACTTACACACTCTTATACAAACATGAAACAAAAATGTAATGGACCTACTATTGAATTCTGATCCCTGCCATCTGTGAAAGTAAACATAAATTGTCTATAAGCAGCTAAAACATCATTGTACTATACAGTACATTCCAGTTTTGTGTGTAGCCGTATCTGCACATCTTGATATGCCATAACCTTCAGAACCAATTAGCATCTTCCCAATAGCAATTCTGTAGAGATCAACAAACCCACATGCCAGCAATGGGATCCAGAAGAAACCATTTATAACTGAGATTTCTCCAAACTATCTTGCCCAATCACCCCAGCCTTTTTTTAGCGATCTGCCCTTATTTCCTCAGTGCAACTCCTTCGTACCATAATCTCACACCCCACCCCACACGGCCAGGCTGCTTCCTCTTCTTCGTGACAGCCAGCAAGCCCACATCTTTCAGTATAACCCACACACTCTTCACTACCCCACCCTTACCTTCCCTCCCCTCTTTTTTTCTACCACCATCCTTTTATTCCTCTCTCTCTGTGGTGCCACTCACACCCAGTGTCACGACCCATCCTATCATCTCCCTCCTTACTATTTTAGTTCTCCTCCCCACCGGTTACCTACACCATCATCACTATCACCTTATATGACACTTCACTTCATGTCAGTACATCACATTTTTCCTCACACTACAATATCCCTCACCAACGAAATCTTACGTCTTTTCACCCCACCCACAGCTAATGTGATGTATCAAACCCTGAGCCCCTTCAAAAACACTTTCCATGCATAGACCCCTGAGGTAATAGACATAGGTGGGCTCCATTAGGAGCTTAAGGTAGTTCTTTCTAGTCTTATGTGTGCTTGAAGCATAGGAAAATAATAACACCTGACCACAACACCACATCACATTTTGCAATTCTCCTCCTCAAACTTTTTTCCCAACATCTGCCCTCACCTCAAATTACACATTGAGCCTTCAAAACCACACCCAACTCAATAAAACTCAACAATCATCGCTCACAATGCTGTAGTACCCAAATGTCTATCAATGAAAAAAAATTGTGCCTCAATAATATACTGCCCAAATTATCGACTTCTAAAATATTGTCATGGTAATTATATATAGGTAAGTATAAGCCTATTACACATAACACCCACACATATGCACCTTGACAACACATGTACCTTCATGGTACGCAGATGTGGAGTTAAGAATAGTAAATCTATGGTTACCTGTTGATACATACTTTGAGATCATTTTGGTAATTGATATTTTGTCTACGATATTCTTGTAGCACAATATTTATATCAATGATATTATGGCATACAGTGTCACAACCCCTTTATCACTCCCAATAACCACACCTCAAAATCACTGTTAACTATACACAGAACACGTCCATTTCATCAGAAGGAAACACCTTGCCATGCGCCACACAACATAACACAAAGGTTTACAAAGCTACATGACTCCAGCTCATTATGATCCCGTGCAGACCTACATGTTCCTGTTGCCCCCAATGGAACAACCACATCAAAGGCTTAGACATAACTCACCAATACCACCCACATACCACTCAACTCCCCACTTTCCTACCACACACACAGACATGGACAGGACTGCAAAAACAATCCCCTTTACACTTGTCACAACTCCCACACACCCAAAACAATCTCACACAACTCACCCAAGCCTAAACATCACATGCAGCTGTTTCTGATTGCAATCCCAAACCTTTAAAGCACCAACCCAGATCACGCCAGGCCTGATCCACAGAGCACTGATTCAGCATGTGAGGCAACTTCTCTCATATCCACTTCTATACCATCCATATCTATATCAAAACTAAGAGCCGTGTCATTTTAATACAATGACGGATCCTTCCATCACCTCCTATAGGCAGATGCTCAATGGTGTGGTGAGCCCATATAATTGAAATACTTACTCTCAAGCTGTTTTTTCTCTGAACAAGAATATGATGGAGAGTGGACTTAAGTAATAGGGGCCACTGCTAAAGGAAGCTAGATCATCAGGCTATGCTGTGGACAGTTATGTGAACTGCAAATATGGATCACACCTGTAGTAAGTAGGGGAAATGTAAAATTGATGAAACATAGCTCAACAAGTGATACGCTCAGGAACAGCAAATGAGAACTAGAAATGAGGACTCCGGGAAATAAGAGAGTCACACAAACGGGGATACAAATCAATGGAGTCAGGTAACACACCGAATGGAGAAACAGCCTATGCTCACAAACTGTAGAAAACAACTGTGACTTGGATATGCAACTAAACTCATACTAGAATGAGAACAGGTCACAAAATGTATCCCAAGTTTGAAGCATTTATAAATAATTTTTAGTCTAGGAAAACGAGCCACACGCCCTACTGTACGAAAGCTCACATTCTTCACACACCCTAAACTTAGTATAAAACAGCAAACATGCTATAGTGCTCAAAGTCCAAAAAGACCTCAAGCGACAAGTTAGTGCTCCACAGTTGCCATAGGTTAATTTGAGGGCCAGAAGACCTGCACCTAAACACTACACTTCATTGTAACTTGCAGAGACAACCCAAACGCACACCAATTCCACACAGGTTTGGATGGAAGAGGACTTCACCTACCCCATTCCTGTAACAAAATTGCATGGAAAACCCATCACCTGACAATCCTTTCAATTACACGCAACTGAGCCAGGGGTCTGCCCAAAGAGGATTACCCAAAGAAAATGTGTTCTCAACAAACCCCCAACTGCAGCAGGTTGCTCTGCTCCAAAGTGCTAAGAGACCAAGTAAATGGAGAGCATGTGCTATAAAAACAATTAATAATATCTCCACTTTACACCATTTGTATAACCCACACAGTCCTGGGGAGCCACCTTTTTGTGCTATCAAACATTAGCAGGAAGCCAAAAAAAAAGGGGTAGATTTTTGTATGGGGCACAATGTGGTCCCGCTAGCCAGAAGAAGAGACCATGCAGCCTTCCTGCACCAAAACAAGGCCATGATTGCCATGGGTTGATTAGGATAATCTGAGTGTCTCATCTCCGAGCAGTAACATTGGCCTGAAGGCAGATACTCTGTTTCCAACCCAAAATGCCTTGCGGTCTGAAGAAGCCAAGGCAGCATTGAGTTCGACCCTTAGGCCCACATCAGCAACTTCTGCAGGAGGAACAACTAGAGGATATTTACTTGGGTTCAGTCCCATCAAGCAACCTTATTCCCAGTGTACCAATTAACCCTCCATTGCAATTAGATCATCTGTTCTGGTGCGAAAGTAACAGCTCTTTCAGATCTGGGATTGCATTACTGGTAGGTCTCACTGTCTGCTTCATTCTGTTTCAGGGCACAAGTCCTATAAAAAAGAAGTGGGGGGACTGATAGTATGCAAATTACCTCATGTCCCGGTGTCTGAAATTTAAACCGGGACAAGTTCAGCATATTTCTGTGGGCCCCAGCTTCTTGGCAGGGGGGACGGCGTCCACCCTGTGAAAAGAGTGGGGGTACGCCGTCCACCCGCGTTGACTCCTGACTGGAGCCCTACAAGCACAGGGTGCCCTATCACAGCAAATGCACTACTCTCCGTGCAGGATCGAGTATACTGTTTTCTGTCCATTAGTGAAAGGCAGACTAGCTCTTTGAATCAGCTGGGCCCCCTTTCACTGCAGACTGTGACCCAGCCTCACTTGCGGAGTGGGGTTTGGATTCCTTATTTGCATATCCACATGAAAAAAAAAAAAGGGAACGCCCCTTACCGATGAATCCATGTTACGGAGGAGTGGCACGAGCCTCTTTGAAGCGTTCTGTAATACCATAGTGCCCCTGGGACGGAAAGTCAGACACACACATCCCGTCGAGGCATTTTGGGTCAGATTTACAAGCCCCCTGCGCCTCTTTTACGCCGCCGTTGAGTCACTTTTGTGACGCAGCGGCGGCGCAAAAGATGCGCCATGGTGCGGGGTATTTACATTGTGACGCATCTCTCAGATGCGTCACGTTGTAAAGCCCTGTGCCTGAAGGAGGCGTTCCATCGCAGGGGGGGGGGGCGTTCCGGTGCAGGAACGCCCCCCAAAAGTGGCTGAGTGAAATCTACAAGATTTCACTCAGTCACTTTTGGGCCGATACTGCGTCAAAACCCTGGGCCTGCTTAAAGCAGGCGTAAGGATTGACGCAGCATTGTGGGAGATAGGGCCTCCCAGAGCATTGCTGGAGCTGCTTTTACGGCACAGATGCGTCACGCATCTGTGCCGTTTTTGCCCCATGGTGCACCGCATTGTAAATGCCGCGCATCCAGGGTGGCGGAGCTGCGGCGCACAATAACTGGCGCATCCCTGCTGATATGCAGGGATGCACCAGTTATTGTAAATCTGCCCCTGAGTATGTAAATGTCTTACTGATGTTCGCTTTCCCACCCATCTAACTCGCAAACATAAAGTATATTTTTCTTGCAGTGCCAGAAATAAACTAGTCTAGCCTACGGAGATTTTTGTTTCTACCAATGTCTCCTGAGAAAAAAAAATCAAAATGATATCATTTGAAAACAACCCGTTAAAAGTTCATAATTACTCAAAAAGACCGTGTCCCTGCGTTATCAGTCTGAGGCCACTTTTGATATAAATTCAGTGATGATTCATCATTGCACTCAGCGGCAGTATTTCTTTGAGGATTTTTCATTTCAAAGTGTAAGAGGCACTGAAGGCGGCACACATATATCAAAGGGTTTCAGTCTGCACTGAAGCCTGACATGCTCATTACGCCATATTGCAGATAAATGGCAATGTACGACATGACCTTTGAAAGGACTAATTAATGAGATATTGAATGTCGAGTTTAGCTAGTCATGAGCTGTTTGAAAGTCAGAAGTGTATTTACCCTTAGCGTTTGATGTATATGGCTTGCTATGCTCTCTCTTGGTGTCCCTGATTCGTTTTTCCAGTGTCAGCGAACAAAGGTCTGAACTAACTTTGTAGTAAAACTGGGCATCAATGCGGCATGCCCACTTGGGGCAATGGGGAGAGGATGTAGCCTTACGGCTAGAGCGGTTGACGTCGAAGCAGCAGAGCTGGGTTCTAGGCTCAACATCCTGTAATTCTGGGCAAATCACTTCTCCTGTGCCTAACACAAATGAATTCGTCCATCTGTAACGAAACTGGTGTAAAGCGCTTTGATACCCGATGTCTCGGGTATAGTTTGCGCTATATAAATGATTATATTTAGGAACCTTTCACTTTTAGATGAGATGTCATCTAGATCATAAATAGGGGCATTCTGGGGTATAACTGGACAGTGGTGTCTCTATTTGTGAATTCTAGGGGGGCACCCATTGTCCATACACGAAACTGGTGGGGCCACCTACAATGGATTTATGTATAGATATTCAATAAAAAAAAACAAAGGTTACAGGGACATGATAGTTAGGTTCGGAATTTACAGACACAAAACAATAGAACTTCACCAGTTATAGTTAAGGTTATCTGAAGTAACTATACCTCGAGCCCTAAGATAACTATAACTTGTGCCCCGGCCTTGCACACTTTTCTCATCAATAATTTTATTGCAAATGTTGCTGTGATATTATTAATGATGTCATAGAGGAAGTCATGACTAACTTGGGGGCCGATTATGATTGCGGATAATCCGCATCCTCCGGGCCGGCGGAATCCACCGCCGGGCCGGAGGATGCGGATTATCCGCTGCGGACTGGAAAAAGACCCCCGCCAGATAAGGATGGCTCGGGAATCTATTTTCCGTCCGCCGCTTTTCCGCCGCGGTCGCCTTCCGACCGCGGCGGAAAAGCACTAACATGGCTGGCGGGGTCTATCAGACACTCCAGCCATATTAGGATGGCTGCGGTCATATGCCTTTCCACGGTGGCATTTCCGCCATGGAAAGGCATACGGTGTTGTCTTCGGGGGCCCGTTGCGGGCCCCAGGGGTGAAGGGGAGGTGGGGGGTGCACATGGGGGGTACCTATGGTACCCCCCTGCCTTTGCGTGCACTAAGCGGCAGGCACCATGCGGTGCCTGCAGCTTCGTGCATGCAAAGGTAAGCATGCAAAGGTAAACATGCATTTTTTTAACATTGCGGCGTGTGCTGCTTCAAGCAGCACCCGCCGCAATGTTAAGAATACAGGATGTGACCACCAGGGTGGCGGTCACATCCTAATTGGCACGGAGGGACCGCCGCTGCCCCTGCGGACGGTCCCTCCTCCTCTGGGGTGGCGGACGGACGCAGGTCCGTCCGCCATCCTAATAGGCCCCAAAATGTGTGGGGTGATTCCTTGTTGAAGTGATGGCAGCCAATTGGATCTCAGCATGAGATCTGTCGATCCGCCAAGTCTCTGCATCCCTAAATACACATGAATATGTTTTTTTTAATAACTCCAAAACTACTGTACAGATTTGCGCCAAATTTCAGAAAGGGCTCTTTCATGACCAAGATCTATGTTTCTGCCCGATTTAATGTAATTCCGTCTAGCGGCTCGGGCTGTAGTGTCTAAAATCCCTTTGGAAATTTCTTGGGAAAAATGCTTTTTGGTACCCCCCTTTTTCTTGGCCCCCGCTTGACGAATCACTCCAAAAGTTCACAGACTGCAGCTGAAGGGATAGATGCAGTAGTTTTGAAACTTTTGAGAAGATTCGTCAAACGGCGCCAAAGTTATTAGCAAAACAAAAATGCACTTTGCCTATGGACACTAAGGGCCCTATTACGATGTCGGGAGCAATTTCCTCCGCCCGACATCGTCTTGGTTAAGGGACCGACCGACACCCGGTCGGCCGTCCTGACCGACTAATTAGGATGCGACAGAACACTATTCGGTTGTATTCCTTTACTTTACAATGGGAGCATGTATTCCGTCCGGAATGCATGCTCCCATTGTGAAATAGGAGGTGCAGTTCATCCCTGCACCCCGTGGCAGTCACCTCAAGGTGTCTTCCACAGGTTGCAGGGATCAACAGTGGGGACCATATGTGCCCCCTCGGCCTCCAACCAGAGTTCGTGCACCCAAGGGGCCCTGTTGGGGGCCCCCAAAGATAAGTTCTAACAGCCTTTCTGTGTTGGAAAGAGCCACCATTGGAATTACTGGCCACATTCTGACTGGCGGACGGGCTCTCTGGGCCTGTGGGAAACCATTTGGAACGACCATTCCGATTCCTTTCCGACGCCTCCGCCGTAATGAGGCGGTCAGAAAGGAACTCGACCAGCATATTACGATGTGGTCAGAAAGGCTCCGGCCAATGGTCTCAGCCGTTTCCGACCACATCATAATAGGGCCCTTGGTCCTAACTATAACTATCCACTTGTGATTGCCAGTCGGTAGTTATAGGTAGGACCATCTTTCCATAGGAAATGCATTTTTTGACTGGCCTATATCTTTGCTGCAGTTTGACGAATCTTCACAAAATCTTTCAAAAAAATATATAACGTCCCTGTAACCTTTGTTTTTTCAGTAAAATATCTATAATTGTTTTGAAATTCTATTTCCTAACTGTAACATCCCTGTAACCTTTGATTTTTTCAGTGAATATTTACACACATATTTATATATATGTATATATATAAATAGATATACAGATATATATACATATATATATACATAAATATATATATATACATATAGATATAACTATAATGTATGCAACACCCTCACATTATTATAACTCGCACAACTCCGATCTAGGGGTCGATTAGGATGGCGGACGGATTGCCCCCACCGGGATGGCGGTAGCCACCGCCGGCCCGGCAATATGTCCGCCATCCTGACAGAAATGACCTCCCGCCACATTAGGATGGCCTCCGCCGCTTTTCCGCCGCGGTCACCTTGCGACCGTGGTGGAACAGGGCTAATATGGTGGCGGTGTCTATCAGACACCGCCAGCCATATTAGGATGTGCTTAGGGGAATGGTCTTTGCTTTGGGGGCCCGTTGTGGCCCCCCATGGTAAAGAGGGGGTGGGGGGTGCACATGGGGGGTACCTATGGTACCCCCCTGCGTTTCAAAGTACAACATGGCGGGCACCGCATGGTGCCTGTCATGTTGTGCTTTGTAACGCACAACATGCATTTTTGGCATTGGGGCGGACGGTGCTTTCAGCACCGCCCGCCGCAATGTTAAAAATGCGGGATGCACCCGCCACTGTGGCGGGTGCATCCTGATTCGAGGCACGGCACCTCGACCCTTATGGCGGACGGTCCATGCCCATGACAGGATGGTGGACGGACAAAGTCCGTCTGCCATCCTAATGACCCCCCTAGTTAGGGAGGCATTGTATAAGTACGCATTTTCTATCATGTATTTTATGTACTTGTATATAGTCATGATTACTGAAAGATGGTAGAACTGTACCATCCTTTTACTTTCTTAGCACTTATAATCATATATCTCTGCTACTGTCTAATGGTTGTTGCAGCTCATCAATTCTATACTAGAATAACAACTGCTCAATAAATTCTTATTGAAAGCACCCAGCCTGTTTATTCTGTGTATCTCTCTGAGACAAACTAAGTGAGCACAAGTGACTGAGCGAAAGGTAATATATTGTTTCCATAATTCTGAGGGATCAGGGTTGTCATGTTCTGAGGTTGCCAATAACTAATCTCTCCCCAATAAGAGGAGATTCTAGTGGCACTGTGAGCTAGATGATACAGACAGGCTAACATACCCGGTGGGGGTGCACAGAATCAGTCTGCCACCAATCCCACAGTTTATGTCATCCAAATGTGCAGATCTTGTATAGGTTATATAGGAAGTACGCGACATGGCGCCACCAACGTTGGTTGGGTACTAATTTCACAGTAGAATCTGAGTAGTTCAGTTGTGCTATTCTCAGAGACCCCTACTCACAAAAACACCAGAGACGTCTGGAGTGGGTGGACACAAACTCCACCACAGCTAAGTAGGTGAAAAAATCCTATTTATTGGCTGTTGGTTAATCAAGCTTGAAGGACACATTGTTCCTAAATTGTGCATAAACACCTTATCTTAGTTTCCTTGGAAAACTTATTGTTTTAAAAAATGACTAAGGGCAGAGATGGTGTAATAGTAGGTCTAAACATCTCAGCCAGAGAAGAAGATGCAGACGCAATACAAATTGCAGAACATGTTAAACTTTCAGTCACCCTGAAATTGCTGGTGCATGGACTAACAGCTAGGGATGGCATAGTAGCTTTCGTGATTGAGGCACACAAATGATACAGAACAGGTATTTTACTCGTGAGTTACATTCCCAGCAGGAAATACAAAAACAAAAACATTTCACTCCTACACAGAAGGAGATGCACCAGCCGTATACTGTCCGTTTGAGGACATTGAGGTTCCGCTCACTTACCAGGAACACCTATACTGGTTTAAAGGCACCCTATCCCACATTAGAAGAAGAGTGAGACTGGACCAGCTCAGAAGAGATGGGAAAACATGGTCAATATTAGCGGCTACATACCACATCCTGACATTGAAACAATGCCACCAGGAGACTTACTCACACAGCACAAAAAATTGATACAAATCTACAGAAACTTGACACAATTTGTCATGAGGACTCTTACAAACCAACCAGCAATAGTTGCAACAAATGGAACTCAAGCTCAGCTCAAACGATCAGACCAGAAACATTACATGTAGTGATGGGTAAAATGCCCATAAAACACGAACAAATGCCATTCTGGGTAGCTCAGAAAATAACACAGCTGGAGGCAGTATGCCCGAATACTACCCCGTATGAAAAACACAGAATGCTAACAATCTGCTTGCCCATGGGGAAAACGCCACAAATAGAAGACTGAACCACTGGGGTATAGTCTTTGCTGCCTTTTACATCAGGACTCATGGCATTCAGTCATTAGCAGTGATACCAGATGTATTGAGCCAAATACAAAATGAGTACGGAGCAGAGCCTGTTCTGAACTTAGGGATGAAGTTACTAGGTAACTATGCCCAGGTATCAGCCATAACATTAGCTAATATTAAAGGGGAGGCAGCGTCAGTGACTATCTGCCAACGCCTAAGGGAGTTCAGTCCTTTAGAACAGGAACATGAACTACCAAAAATAATTGCAACTGCATATGCAGAATTAGGCAGAGACAGTTTGGGTGGGAAAGCTTTAAAACCACAACTGATGGGCAGTCCTGAAAAGGACACTTCCAAGCAGACACCAATAAAAAAAAACATTTTAAAGAGAAAAGATCTAAAAACAGAGGTAGGTCTCCTCCACAGGAGCCCTCCGAGAAGAGGTATGACCTTAGGAATAGGGATAACATTAGGAAACCTGACAAGTATCAGCATACCGATACACATCCTCTTGTTCCTTTCAGGGTTCGTCATAAAACTCTGAAAGGAAGGACGGTCAGACAGACAAGAAGAGCGTACAAAGTCCTGAGACAAGCAGCACGCTTAATATTATACTTCTAAAAAAGAAGAGAAACCAAAGCAAAAGCCACAGTTCAAAAAGAAGAAGGTTGCCAGTCTAAAGATCAGACATGCCCAGAATTCTGAGGACTCAACTACTGAACGGGGAATGGGCTCTGACAATGCTAGACAGTGCAGCAGAGGTAACAATAGCTCGCCTGAACCTGACGGAATTTCTGATGACAGCGGACTTGAATGATTATATAACGGCAGAAACACCCGATACTAGGGTAAGTGTCCCACATAAAATATTTGAAATTACACTCCAGGTGGAGGGGACAAATGTAGAACAGTGAGAGGTCTCTTTTGGGAGAACCTGACCTTTGGCTATGACATTTAGGGGTCGATTAGGATGGCGGACGGAAACGTGTACCGTCCGCCGCGGAAGGTGGCAAGATACTCCGGACCTGTCCGCGGAAAATCCGCAACAGCAATTAGGATAAAACATGCAAAAAACCGCCGACCGCGGCGTACGGAGCACACCAATCCCCGTCCGCGGCGGTCGGAGTACACCAGAGTCCGCGGCAGGCGGACGGAACAGAAAGAACACCGACCGCCGCGTACGCACATGACCGCGAATACATCCACTACCCCCGCGATACCTGCGCAATGTCCGTGTCCGCAATTAGGATAACTCCGCAAGTACCCCGGTAGTCACCGCCATCCACGTCCGCAGCGGTACCAATGCACCGAGAATCCGTGCTCCACAGCGGAACGACAACACAAACAACATCCCTACTGTCAAACCAATGCCATACATTGCCACGGAAGTTTATCACCAAACACACGAAAAAAAACGGCCACCCACCGAAAACATCCAAACCAATCACAACACACAATGATCCACCGCCAAGCACCACACAACCCACACCTGGCAACACTCCCACCTAGCACCTGACTGCCAATAACCATTCAGACACGGCCTAGACACACACCATAAAAGAACTCCCACCCACTCCACAACTCCTCTGTATCACAGCATAGCTGCTAGCAGGACACACCACTGAACTGAGACCAAAGACAAATAGCATTCACACAACCCACACCCAAACACACCCACCACACAAACACCCACCACACCATTCTTACACACCACACACCTGCACCTCCCCATCCACGCAAACCCACACCCCGAGCACCACACACCATGGCACCAAAAAAAACCCCAAAATTCACTGACACCGAGTTGAAGGTTATGGTAGATGAGATTATCCGTGTGGAACCCCACTTATTCGGGGCCCTAGTGCAGCAGACCAGCATAGCCAGGAGAAACAGCATGTGGGACCGGATAGTCACCAGGGTGAATGCCTCCGGGAGCGTCCCGAGGACGAAGCAGGACATACAGAGGCGGTGGCATGATCTAAAGACCCGAGTCAAATCCATACGAGCCAAGAACTATCTCCGGGCTAATCACACAGGCGGTGGAACCCCCCCGGAGCCCTTACCCTACACCGAGTGGGAGGACAAGGTGATGACCATCATCCACCCTGAGAGCCTTGATGGACTTCCTGAGGGAGAAGAGGCTGGTAAGTACAAACCAAGCACCACGAGCACAACTACATGGTGTGCCTCACACAACTGTGAAGACACATCTCCCAGACCCCAACCCATGCATGCAGTCACCAACGTCGAAATGACTCCAACAGGCCCCCATGTCCATAGGGATGGCGGTGGTGGTGGGTGTGAGGGGATGGAACTACAACTCCCAACAGGCCCCCATGTCCATATGGATGGCGGTGGTGGTGGTGGTGGTGGGTGGTGGTGGGTGTGAGGGGATGTAACTACAACTCCCAACAGGCCCCCATGTCCATAGGGATGGCGGTGGTGGTGGTGGTGGTGGGTGGTGGTGGGTGTGAGGGGATGGAACTACAACTCCCAACAGGCCCCCATGTCCATAGGGATGGCGGTGGTGGTGGGTGTGAGGGGATGGAACTACAACTCCCAACAGGCCCCCATGTCCATAGGGATGGCGGTGGTGGTGGGTGTGAGGGGATGGAACTACAACTCCCAACAGGCCCCCATGTCCATAGGGATGGCGGTGGTGGTGGGTGTGAGGGGATGGAACTACAACTCCCAACAGGCCCCCATGTCCATAGGGATGGCGGTGGTGGTGTGTGTGAGGGGATGGAACTACAACTCCCAACAGGCCCCCATGTCCATAGGGATGGCGGTGGTGGTGGGTGTGAGGGGATGGAACTACAACGCCCAACAGGCCCCCATGTCCATAGGGATGGCGGTGGTGGTGGTGGGTGGGGTGAGTACCAGTGCAGACAGAATCGGCAACAAAATGAAAACAACCTGTCAAGTCCACATTACTCATCCTCACATTTTGGTTTTGCAGGTCATCCTAATCTGACAGCTGGAAGCAACACCCGCCCTCCAGACTCGCCAATCACAGACGTCTCAGGGGACGATTGGCCAGCCACCTCCGGGGCAGAGGATGATCCCGGCACAAGCAGCCAGCCAGGGCCATCTGGCTCCCAGGTCACCCCTGCACCAACAACTACGGCCTCTGCCATTGTGACAACACCGGCCACTGTGACCTGCACAGCCACCACCAGCACCACCTCCACCACCACCACTACTACCACCACTCCTGCCCCTGCCACCCTGCCCAACCCAACGGCCAACGCCGTGCCAGCGCCATCCCAGCCACGCAGGGAGAGTGTGAGGCAAGGCAGAGATGCAAGGCCAGATCCGGCAGGCAGGAGCATACGCCAAAGAAGACACGAGGATACCAACACACCCAATCCTGTGCAACAGTCATTGGAGGCACTGGGCAGGGTGGAGGTGAGCTATCAACGTGGTCAGGCACAGGCAGACCGGGCCCACCAGGACTTTGTAGACAACACTGCAATGTTGGGGGCCATTGAGAGGCGGCTTGGCCAACTAGTGGACATCTTCACCAGGACAATCAGGCCACAAACAACGCCACCGCCACCGCCACCGCCACCTGCGGCGGATGTGGTACCCGATGCCCCAGCGCAACCAGCTGACTCCGTACCGGCACAAAGACGGAGGGGCCGTCCGAGGCTGGAAGTGGGCGACAGCAGTGTGGTAGCAGCTGGCACACGCTCCAAGAGGAACAGAAAATGACTGTACCAGTACCTGAGCATGCCATTCACCCTGCCAACTATCCGGTCCCACCTGCCACAGGCCTGCTGTACTAGGCAGACACCACCCTATGTGGTGTCCGCACGGACATTTCATCTGCCATAACCTTCTACTCTCACTCCCCCACCCCTTCACTCATTTGTAAATATGCACCTACACCCATGCACAATTTGTAAATAAAAGCCACTTACTCACTCAATCATGTGTTGCCTCCATGTTTATTCACATGAATGCATCAGAAACAGATGTTACTAGGTACAGGTATCCAACTGGTACAGAATCATGGCGCTGCGGGAGTGACCTAGGGAAAATAGAAACCGCAAAGACACGTCAGGAAACATGATCACACTCATCAGAACACACTGCAGTGCAACATTTAACAACCCACACGCATCACAACAGTAATGGATGAGACGACACACATCATGGAGACGTGCATTGGCCACAATTAAGCACACACACACACATGCATGCATCACATAGCAGAACACAGAGATGAAGCACACCACTATGCCACAACACCAGCACACATTCACAGGGCATACCCAAGCAGCACAAGAGGAGCACACTCACAATCAAGGGAAGTAGCGATCAATGATCTGGCGCCTCTGGTCCACACCTTCCTCCTCACCACTATCCTCATCAGTTGACATGGGTGGGTCGGGAGGGCGAGGAATTTGCAGTTCATCAGGGTCCAAGAGCAGTTCAATGTTATAGCGCACAGCCAGGTTGTGAAGCATGCAGCACGCTATCACGATCTTGCATACTTTGCCTGGTGAGTAAGGCAGGGCCCCTCCAGTCTTATCCAGGCACCGAAACCTAGACTTGAGCAGGCCAAATGTCCGTTCTACCACTCGACGTGTCCTACCATGGGCATCATTGTATCTCATTTCTCCAGCTGTAGTGGGATTGCGTAAGGGACTGAGCAGCCAAGGCCTGTTTGGGTAAGCCGAGTCGCCTGTGTTGGTGGAAGAGAGAGAGAGAGAAACATCACAACCTGCATTGTGGGGCACACCATGCCACACAGATATCACTCCTGTCACCACAGCATACTCACCAACAAGCCACGCTTGTGCCGGACGCAGATTAGCCATCAGTTGGGGGACCATGCTGCTCCGCATGATGTGGGCGTCATGTGCAGAGCCAGGGAATCTTGCACACACATGTGAGATGATGTTGTCGGCCTGGCACACCACCTGCACGTTCAGGGAATGGAAGTGTTTCCGATTCCTATACACCTGCTCACGTGCCCGTGGTGCAATGATAGCGATATGCGTGCCATCAATGGAACCCACAACGTGTGGAATACGACCCAGGGCATAGAAGTCAGCTTTGACCGCTGCCAACTCCGCCGCCTGAGGGAAATGTATATAGTCATGCTTGTACAGCATCATGGCTGTCAGTACATCCCGGAGTACCGTGCTGAACATGGCCTGTGACATTCCCCCGGCATCGCCAACTGTGTACTGGAATGTGCCTGTTGCAAAGAAATGGAGTGCCGCCATCACCTTTTGCGTGGGTGTCATGGAACCTGGATAGGTTCTTCGCGGCTGCAGGTGAGGAGACAATAGGGTCACAAGTTCCAACAATCGACGGCGATCCAGCCTGAATTTCCGGATCACCTCCTCGTCCACCATATCCTCCAGCACAGTGTATGGGCGATGGACATTTGGAGCCCTCCTGTGTGGGAGTAGATGGAATGGAAGTCAAATCACATACAACGCATGTGTGTGCAACTCAATCACATGTCAACGCCCTCTACCAACATGTAGTATCCAGTGTATGCTTGTCATATGTGTGACTCCTCTGATTGTCAGGACAACATGGATTGACGTAGCAACAATGTGCATCCACTAGCAACATGATGTTTAGCAACATGTGCAATGCACAGTGTCTCACCTCAACATCACTGCCAACCAGACATGTGACATGACCCACATGTGTAGGCCCAACATCACATGCACACATGCAAGTACATGCACACATACTAAATTAACCCCCCCCCACCCCCCCATTTCATGATGCACCAATGGCAACACCAGGAATGGTGGGCATACGGACATCACATGCATGGGGACACAATAGGCAACACACATGTACAGTACACAACAGAACCCCCACCATAGTCATCATCTGACACATACCACTCACTGACAACTGATTCACAGGTGCCCATACATACGGGATCTACTGTGTACATGTGAGGTACGACAAACTTGTGTAGGGTACTACCCGATGTGGACATGCACACGTGATGGACACTTGTGGCTCACCGATGGCCATGGTATGGACACACATGGGATGGAGCATGACATGTGTAGCCACGCAATCACGCACACAACCGTGAGCAGGCAGCTGCAGACAATGGTACAAGGTGCATCATCGGCTAAGATGCAAACATTGACCACGCCATGGCGGTGCACTGCATCCGCTGTTTACGTCTGGGCATACGCGGGCCGCCTTCGACATTCACATTGTCTGCACGTGCACAGACCGTCACGCCCACACACCGGCAAGTGCATGTGCAAGGTTCCGGGACGGATGGTCGATTTGCAACAATGTTGTATCACTGGCGCCAACATGGCGGGGCACGTGATCGGCGGGGGACGTGCAGGCCAACACATCCATTAGCTGATGTCAATGCACATGGCAGGTCATGCCCCCCCTTACAGTGCCATTGCATCATCCAGCCTTCACCGGCCGGCCGGCCGGCCGGCCCTGCCCTGCCCAGGACCGCCGTGCCGGCCATGGCAACCACCGCCATTGCACGGCCCTTCCACTACCGGCGTTCCCTGGCGGTCCGTGCAATGGCGGTTGTTGCCATGGCCGGCACGGCGGTCCTGGGCAGGGCCTGGCACGGCGGTAGTGGAAGGGCCGTGCAATGGCGGTTGTTGCCATGGCCGGCACGGCGGTCCTGGGCAGGGCCTGGCACGGCGGTTGTTCATGGGCCGGCCGCTCCGGCCGGTGTACGGTGGCTGATGCAAGGTGACTGTAAGGGGGGTCATGAACTGGCATGTCCATTGAGTACATCTACAGGGTGTATAGGCCTGCACCTCCCCCGCTGTGTACGTGCACCGCCATGGAGGTGCCAGTGATAGTACATTGTTGCAACTGAAGCATCCGTGCCTGAGGCTTGCACGTGCGGTTGCCGATGTGTGCCCGTGACGGTCCCTGCACATGCAGCCAATGGGAAGAGGGACGCTGGCCGCATACGGCCAATCGCAAGTAGCGGAAGCTGTGCACCGCAACAACAGGGCCAGTCATTGGCCCATTTCACGATCACGCTTCCAGGGCTGACCAATTGCTGGCGACGCATGCCACTGACACGTGCTGAGGGCCCTATATATGTGTGTTGGCCAAAATGAAACTTCCTACCCTGGGGACCATTGCTGCCTGTGACCATCACCTCGACCTGCTGCTGCTGCTGAGCTGACCACCGACTGCTGCCTGTGACCATCACCTCGACCTGCTGCTGCTGCTGAGCTGACCACCGAATGCTGCCTGTGACCATCACCTCGACCTGCTGCTGCTGCTGAGCTGACCACCGACTGCTGCCTGTGACCATCACCTCGACCTGCTGCTGCTGCTGAGCTGACCACCGACTGCTGCCTGTGACCATCACCTCGACCTGCTGCTGCTGCTGAGCTGACCACCGACTGCTGCTCTAGTGCCATACTCCGTGATCTTGCCATGTCGCGTGGCAAAGAGATCCGGTCTCGACCCTTCACCGCCGCGGAGCTTGATGTCCTCGTGGACGGTGTACTCCGCAACTATGGACGCCTCTACGGCGCACCGGGACGGGTGGTAAGTGCAGTGTGGGACATGTTGGTGTGCATGAGGGGGCCAAATGATCAGGCCTATTTCTATCTTAGCTGTGTAGTGTGGGCTGGACATATGTTCCTGATTGTGCATGGCTGCTGACAGTAACGTCTTGCCCCTATGTGTGTGACAGGCCACCTGTCCACTGACTTAAACCCTTTTGTCTCCCATCATGGTAGGTCAAGCTGCACCTTCGCAAGGACCTGTGGAGGAGCATAGCACGGGAAGTACGGGCATTGGGGGTGTGCAACAGACGACATACACACTGCCACAAACGCTGGGACGACATTTCCAGGCTGAGCAAGAATGTAGCGGAAGTAACACTGGGCCTGATTCCAAGGACGCCCCGTCTGGCCCGACGCTCCATGACCCCTCTCATGCACCGTATCATTGCAGTGACGCATCCTGAACTGGCCGAACGTCTGAGTGCCGATCAACAGCAAACTAGCGGTGAGCATACTGTCTGTGTAGGAAACTTGTGAGTGCTATGCATGTATTGGTGCACAGACACACTATTGAGTTCCGTGTTGCGTATGTATGCCTGTGATGCCATTTTGGTCCCATTGGGTGGTACTCATTTGACATCCAGGTCCGCCATGTTGACACGCCACTTGCTTAGTAGTTGAGTGTTAAAGCACATCCCCTAGTGGTCCATGGCCCCATGGCAGAAAATGTGAGGATGACTGGTAGGGGTGGGCCATGTGCAGGATGAGGGCTCCTAAACCTTTGTCTGCTATGTGATTTGGCTATCCTGTTCCTTCTGTACGTGAGTGTGCCCATGACTCACACATCTTTTGTGTGCATTTCAGCTTTGACAGAGGACACTCAGCCACAGACGGTGGAGAGTAGCCGAGGAAATGAGTCCGGCTCAGACTTCGCACACACGCAGACTGACACGGAGGAGGCCAGCGCCGGAGAGGGGGACAGGACCGTCCCTGAGGACTCGCATGTGGAGACACCATCGTCCTCCTCGTCGGACACTCTTGGTGAGCCTGCACTGTTGTCACAGACTGGGAGTGGGCACTCATCACCTTCTGTCGTACGACAGCACACAGGGCCCACACTTCCGCCAACTGCACCATGTACTGTTCGTGGCCGGAGGAGTAGGGGGAGCAGAGTGGCGTTCGGTGCAGGCACCGCTGCCCCTGCCACGGTGAGCCAAAATGCACTGTGTGCTGAGGCCGTTGATCTGCTGCGACAGCTGTGTGTGGGGCAGACCAATATGACAAATGCTTTCCAGGACCATGATAGGAAGTTGGGGCAGGTGGTGGCATTCATGGAAGGGATGCATGGCGATCTTGCAGGTCTACACAGGACAGTGCAGTCATTGGCAAGCAGTGTGTCGTCTGCAATAGTACAGTCGAACGAACAGGGTGCTACTTCTGTTTCCCCATCTACACCGCTGGATGTCTCAGGGGGTAGTGATTATTCTGAGCAGGACTCAAATACAGGTTATTGCACTAGAAGCAGCGTCAGACAGCACGTCAGGGCACGCAGGGCACAGACCCCATCCCCTAGATCAGCTAAATCTGTTCACGTAGACGACGTCAGATGCACTGGAGTACACACACAGGATCCACAAGTGTTGTTGGGGGACATGCCTTCCGGAGCTACACAGGCATTCAACACAAAAGGTACTCCCAAGGCAAGGGATACTCACATGTCCATGGACTGTTCCTTGGACAAGGCCAGTCAGAAGACTAAGGCACCTACTAAGAGCAGGGAGACTCCCAAGAGCAGGCCCACAGCAGAGGTAAGGGACACTCCCAAGGACAGTGAGAAGACTAAGGCACCTACTAAGAGCAGGGAGACTCCCAAGAGCAGGCCCACAGCAGAGGTAAGGGACACTCCCAAGGGCAGTGAGAAAACTAAGGCACCTACTAAGAGCAGGGAGACTCCCAAGAGCAGTCCCACAGCAGAGGTAAGGGACACTCCCAAGGACAGTGAGAAGACTAAGGCACCTACTAAGAGCAGGGAGACTCCCAAGAGCAGGCCCACAGCAGTGGATAGGACCACTCCCAAGGGCAGGGACACACACAGAGAGCAGGTGTCTGCTGGAGACAGGTGCACCACAGACGACAAGCCTGCTGGCAGGAACAGGGCGGCGAGCAGGGCACAGGCTACATCCAGAGACAACACTCCACCTAAGGATAAGGCACATCCTACGGACAAGGCATCTAGCATGGACAATGGCGCTATCAAGGACAGGCATACTTCACCCCTGGCTGCACTGAGGCTGATGTTTTCTACTAAACGCCAAACTGATGTCTCCGCGGCGGAGTCCCCCCATACCTCCACTCCCATCCAGGCCAGTCAGAAGCAGAGGTGGGTGTCCCCTGTTGTTGCATCCCCCATTACACATCATTCCGAGTCCAGGCGGCAGGCACAGAGCAAACGACAAGCAGGCTCCAGCACATCCCCAGAAACCAGATCCCCGGCAGCAGTTGCTCCACCTATGCTGGGTGGTGATTCTTTGGAGTCCCCACCACTTGGCAGTCCAGTCCTGTCCAGGGTGCACTCACACCTCCCTAAGAAACGCAGACACACACCATTGACACCTGCCAACCCCGATTTGGCTCTAGGTGAGCTATCCCCAGCTCCCAGGCCCACCCTGCCTCCTGGCCCATACAGCCCTGTGGCTCATCATTTCAGTTGTCCCAGTGGCGCTGGTGCAGTTGACTCTCATGTATCAGATGGTGGCACAGTGTCAGTTGTGCCCTCTCCGGTTGCAGATCCTGGCAGGGTATCTGGGTCTATGGCTCACGTGTCAGTTAGGAGATCTGTGGCTGTGTTGCACACTCCTGTTTCTGGTGCTGGCAGTCTGTCTGGGTCAGTGGCTCACGTGTCAGTGACTACATCTGTGGCTGTGTCTCACACTCCTGTTGCTGGTGCTGCCAGTGTGTCTGGGTCCGTGGCCCATGTGTGTGTCACTCGGGCTGTGGCTGTGTCTCACACTCCTGTTGCTGGTGCTGCCAGTGTGTCTGGGTCCGTGGCCCATGTGTGTGTCACTCGGGCTGTGGCTGTGTCTCACACTCCTGTTGCTGGTGCTGCCAGTGTGTCTGGGTCCGTGGCCCATGTGTGTGTCACTCGGGCTGTGGCTGTGTCTCACACTCCTGTTGCTGGTGCTGCCAGTGTGTCTGGGTCCGTGGCCCATGTGTGTGTCACTCGGGCTGTGGCTGTGTCTCACACTCCTGTTGCTGGTGCTGCCAGTGTGTCTGGGTCCGTGGCCCATGTGTGTGTCACTCGGGCTGTGGCTGTGTCTCACACTCCTGTTGCTGGTGCTGCCAGTGTGTCCGAGGCAGGTAGTTCACGCAGTCCCCCTGATTCTGTGATGTGAGGTGCTGTACACTTCACTCAAATGTTACTTCACATGGTGTGTCCATTGAGAACTGCGTGGCACTCTTGTGGTCCCTGTGACGGGTTGGTAGGGACACGTAGTTGTGCAGCCTCTGATGTACCTGCTCTGTACTGCACAATGCCCTGTTGATGCTCTGATACTGCATACTGCCCTCTCGTTACCTGCTCTGATGTACCTGCTCTGTACTCCACAATGCCCTGTTGATGCTCTGATACTGCATTCTGCCCTCTCGTTTACTGCCTATGATGTACCTGCTCTGTACTGCACAATGCCCTGTTGATGCTCTGATACTGCATTCTGCCCTCTCGTTACCTGCTCTGATGTACCTGCTCTGTACTCCACAATGCCCTGTTGTTGCTCTGATACTGCATACTGCCCCTCTCACGTGCTGCCTCTGATGGGCCTGTTCTGTGCAATGGACTGTTGATGCACTTAGCCCCTCTCACGTGCTGCCTCTGATGGACCTGTTCTGTGCAATGGACTGTTGATGCACTTAGCCCCTCTCACGTGCTGCCTCTGATGGACCTGTTCTGTGCAATGGACTGTTGATGCACTTAGCCCCTCTCACGTGCTGCCTCTGATGGACCTGTTCTGTGCAATGGACTGTTGATGCACTTAGCCCCTCTCACGTGCTGCCTCTGATGGGCCTGTTCTGTGCAATGGACTGTTGATGCACTTAGCCCCTCTCACGTGCTGCCTCTGATGGACCTGTTCTGTGCAATGGACTGTTGATGCACTTAGCCCCTCTCACGTGCTGCCTCTGATGGGCCTGTTCTGTGCAATGGACTGTTGATGCACTTAGCCCCTCTCACGTGCTGCCTCTGATGGACCTGTTCTGTACTCCACAATGCCCTGTTGATGCTCTGATACTGCATTCTGCCCTCTCGTTTACTGCCTATGATGTACCTGCTCTGTACTGCACAATGCCCTGTTGATGCTCTGATACTGCATGCTGCCCTCTCGTTACCTGCTCTGATGTACCTGCTCTGTACTCCACAATGCCCTGTTGATGCTCTGATACTGCATTCTGCCCTCTCGTTTACTGCCTATGATGTACCTGCTCTGTACTCCACTATGCCCTGTTGATGCTCTGATACTGCATACTGCCCTCTCGTTACCTGCTCTGATGTACCTGCTCTGTACTCCACAATGCCCTGTTGATGCTCTGATACTGCATTCTGCCCTCTCGTTTACTGCCTATGATGTACCTGCTCTGTACTCCACAATGCCCTGTTGATGCTCTGATACTGCATTCTGCCCTCTCGTTTACTGCCTATGATGTACCTGCTCTGTACTCCACAATGCCCTGTTGATGCTCTGATACTGCATTCTGCCCTCTCGTTTACTGCCTATGATGTACCTGCTCTGTACTCCACAATGCCCTGTTGATGCTCTGATACTGCATTCTGCCCTCTCGTTGACTGCCAATGATGTAGCTGCTGTGGTGCCCACTTTGCCCATGCTCACGCATACACTGTGATTATACCCCTATTTTGTACAATAAAGGTAGTCTATCAGGTCTCGTGGTCTGTCGTTGTCATTCCTGCTTGCGTACTACTAATGTGTATTTGTATTTGCTTCTCATCAGTGGTTTCGGTAACATGACACTCCCCCTCCCTACGTCACGTCCCTTACTGGTATTCCCCTGCAGACAGCCAATGGTTTGTGCCTTACCTGCGTCGTCGTCCATGGTGGGCCATGACTAGGACGTGGTGGATCGCGAAGAGCATCGGGAAAGCGTGTAGCGCTGGGTCCATGGTGGTGGTCAGCTTGCGGTGGGTATCTCTGCTATGTCACCTATCTTCGCTGTGGGGATTCCGCCGTGTTCAGACAGGTTGTTTTTCCGCTGCGGTTTTATGTGTATTTTCCGCCATCTTGATTTGGGGGACGGTCTTCGACGTCAGTACGTACGGCGGGGCCTCCGGATGTGTTCCGTCCGCCACGGTCTCGTGTGTAGTTCGGCGGCGGAGCGTGCTTTTCCGTCGCGGACGGAAATTTGACACGTTTTCCTATCCTGATATGGCGGACGGAGTATCCGCGGCAGGCGGACACGGAAAAGGCTTTTTCCGCCTACTCCAGGGCCGCGGTGGCTCTTCCGTCCGCCATCCTAATGAGCCCCTTAGTTAGCTGAACGAGATTGTCCGCCAGCATTCGTCATGGATTTTCCTAAATGATAAACCGTGATTCTACCGGCATTTTTGGACAATATTCCCAGGCACTTAAACACACATATGTGCAGGATTCGCCAGCATTATACAAAAACCATGTTGGATGGGATGAGGATTCAACCCACCACATAATTCCTTAAAAAAATACTCCAACCACACAGAGGCAGTATCCAATAAAGCAAGAAGCTAAAAAACAGGTCAGGGAGATCTTAGATACCTCTACTCACCATAGATCGCGGAATTTTCGGCAATTCTGCGTCCACGCGGAACTGCTGAAATTTTGCAAATTCCCCAAGCGGAACGGAATTTACTGCCCACCCTTACTTACAATGACCACATCCAAAGGTGTGGGTGATGCCTGTTTGGATGGGCCCCCTCCAGAGCTAGTATGCTGGACCTAGATGCACTCCCAGTCCACCCATTATTGTGTTCAGATCCACCCTCTGGTGTCAGTAGCGTTCTTCTTCCTACTTCCCAGCTTCTCCTTCATTCTTGAGAGAAGGTCATACCACCTTTTACATACCTCGGCCACACTACGTGTCATAACCTACACAGCATTAATACACCTTTGTATCTGACATCTTAGTGGCTTCAAGAGCTGTTAAGGAATCTTTCCCAAATAGTTGTTCATTATTGACAAGAAATTCAATCCCCTCATCAGCATATTTCTGCTTCCTTTTTCAAACAGAGTCCTACTGTTGGCTATCCTGACTAGCCTTTGTAGAAGAAACCATTAGCAGAGAGTCAACACTTGCTTCCTGCCAGCTCCTGATCTTTTGACTGTGATTGCAACAATGTATTTCCTAATTCTGATTTCATGAGTGTGTGTCTGGGGACTTTATGTATTTTGCAAGGTGCACAGTCTAAATATCGATTCCGAAATATCGACCTACAGTAATATCGAGTTGGAAATATCGAAGGTCAAGTATATTGAGGTCAAGAATATCGTTGGACAGAATATCGACCCTAAGGAAAGTAATATCGATTATTTTTATATCGATGTAAGTAATATCGAAGTTAGTAATATCGATATCAAATATATCGATGTTACTAATTTCGATGTTACTAATATCGATATTTGTTTATTGTTATGTATTTTATTATGTATTTTATATGTCTGTGTTATATGTTTTTTGTTAAGTATTTTATTTGTTTTAAATTATATGTGTACAATTTTTTATATATTAATAATGTTATTTTTAAGTTAATTTAATTTTTTAGCACTGAAGCGGGTTGTGGGTTTATAGGGGAATAGGGTGGGAAGTAATTTAATTATAGTACATTAATTATTCATTTTTAGTAATTGTAAATTCATTTTAATAAATGTTTGCGTTTAAGTTCTGTAGCGGGTTGTGGGTTTTTAGGGGAATTGGGTGGGAAGTAATTAAATTGTAATTAAGTAATGATTTATTTAATTGGTATTGATAATGATTTTATTTTTAATTAATTATTAATTGGTAATTAATTATTTTGATTGGTAATTGATTTTTTTAATTGGTAATTAATGTTTGTAATTGGTAATTACATTTTTAATTGGCAATTAATTTTTTTAATTGGCAATTACTTTTTTTAATTGGTAATTCATATTTTTAATTATTAATTACTTTTTATTTATTGGACATTATTTTTATTAATTGGTAATTATTGTTTCATTAAAAATATTTTTAGATTGAAAAAGAAAGTTATTGTTTACCATTTTTGAATTGTTAATCAATTGTTAATTATTAGGTTTTGAAAAATATTTTAGTGTTCAATATTTATTAATTGGTAACTAACATTTATTCATTAATATTTATTGGTATTTATTGTTAATTTGTTGTTATTAATTATTCAATAGTAATTATGTTTTTATAATTATTAATGGGTATTTGCAAATGATGTATAGTTATTTAAAAATTAAATTAATAATTATTTTATTTACAACAATCATTTATAAGTATGTTATATTTAACTTCTACGCTATCCAATGCTTTCCCTACTGTTGCACTCTCTGGAGTTGGAATAGTAATTTGTACCCCTACGCTATCCAAAGCTTTCCCTACTGTTGCACTCTCTGGAGTGGGAATAGTAATTTTTCCCCTACGCTATCCAACGCTTTCCCTACTGTTGCACTCTCTGGAGTTGGAAAAGTAATTTTTACCCCTACGCTATCCAACGCTTTCCCTACTGTTGCACTCTCTGGAGTGGGCATAGTAATTTTCACCCCTACGCTATCCAACGCTTTCCCTACTGTTGCACTCTCTGGAGTGGGAATAGTAATTTTTCCCCCATCCGCTATCCAATGCTTTCCCTACTGTTGCACTCTCTGGAGTGGGAGTAGTAATTTTTACCCCTACGCTAACCAACGCTTTCCCTACTGTTGCACTCTCTGGAGTGGGAATAGTAATGTTTACCACTACGCTATCCAACGCTTTCCCTACTGTTGCACTCTCTGGAGTTGGAATAGTAATTTTTACCCCTACGCTATCCAACGCTTTCCCTACTGTTGCACTCCCTGGAGTGGGAGTAGTAATTTTTACCCCTACGCTAACCAACGCTTTCCCTACTGTTGCACTCTCTGGAGTGGGAATAGTAATTTTTACCACTACGCTATCCAACGCTTTCCCTACTGTTGCACTCTCTGGAGTTGGAATAGTAATTTTTACCCCTACGCTATCCAACGCTTTCCCTACTGTTGCACTCCCTGGAGTTGGAATAGTAATTTTTACCCCTACGCTATCCAATGCTTTCCCTACTTTTGCACTTTTTGGAGTTGGAATAGTAATTTTTACCCCTACGCTATCCAACGCTTTCCCTACTGTTGCACTCTCTGGAGTTGAAATAGTAATTTTTACCCCTACGCTATCCAACGCTTTCCCTACTGTTGCACTTTCTGGAGTTGGAATAGTAATTTTTACCCCTACACTATCCAATGGTTTCTATACTGTTGCGCTCTCTGGATTGGGAATGGTAATTTTAAATTCTATACTATCCAACGTTTTTATTACTGTATTTTTTTACTTATGGATTTTGAATAGTATTTTTATTTATTTAGCTATTTAATATTTTTTATATAATTTTAGATAATGTAGTATATAATTAATTTAAAAAATATTAAACATGTATTTAATTATTTTAATTTATGAAACATTATTTACTTTTTATTTATGTTTTTGTTTTATGTTTGTAAATGTATTTGTAATTTATAATATTTTTATTAATTTATAAATTATTAAAATAATTATTAAAACGTATTGTTAAGCAAGTATATATCATATATGTTCTGTATATGTTTAATTAACTTATTATTAATATATATGTATTATTTAGTAGTTTTAAACATTATTAGATAATTTTAACTTTGTTTATTTTATGTGTTAGTGTTATTTACTTTATTTTACATTTATATTTTTACAGGAAAATAAACGATATTTTTAACATCGATATTTTTAACATCTCTATTTTTTTTCTCTATATTTTTGTAACTTACCATGTTGTAGATAGGATGTCGATATTCTTGCCTTTGAAATTTCAGCATCGATATTTCTGTAGGTCGATATTTTCTAGGTCAATATTTTGGCAGTGATTCATTTTGCAAACGTGGTCACATCGCTTTTTGTAAACTTACCAAATCATTAATTTAGGAACGCGAACCCTAAGAAATTGCTATTTGGAACATGAATTCAATAGTACATTTAATTTACCGAATAGAAAAACAAAAATTTCTTAAGAATCGTAAATTACAATTTGGCAAATTCAACAATACATTTGGCACTTAAACTCCTCTATCTTTATACTAGATTACAACTTTCGACTCATGTCATACTCTCCTCACCTCAACAGGTAGGCACACATAGTACTCTCACTCAACAATAAACAACTATAAGTACTCTGACTCAACTTTACAACCCCCCTTTAGTTTGCAAGTTGATTGTACTAATCTTCACACAGTCTTTCTTTAATGCAGTTTCCGTAGCAACTTAATTGGTAGCAAAAGCTCAACCAGTAATAGCTTAGACTGTGACATGGTGACAACAATCCCATGCATTAAAATATATACCTGCCACCCACATATGTATGCCACACTGATATCAATGTCTCGAACACACTATGAAACATTTTTGTCTTTGCTTGTTGTACCACAACACCAACAGTAATGCATTATTATGCATGTTGAGGCAAAATTCAATTAACACATACTGAATAGACCTGTAAGGAGCACATCATTTCTTCTTTCACTCTGTTTGTCCTGTGTTGGTTCCTAATCTGCCTCTCCTCTTCTGCTCCCATTAGTTCCCTTATACATGGACTGGCCAAAACAAAAGACAGATGGCAGAGTCTGATAATCTACCTTTCCCTTTTTTAACAAATTTCTGTAAAGTCCACTGCCCATTTTCTCTATCTAAAAGTAAAAGTTTTATATGTTTATAACTACTTTTATCCCCGATACCATTTGTGCCACCTATCACATTTCTCATCAGTGCCACTGCCATGATTCTGAAATGTATCTATAGTTTACTCTTCAGTTACAGGATCTAGGCACACATATCTATTACTTTCTTTGAGATCACAGATTCAGCAGCTGACATTCAGAGCTCCACCCACAGAGGAGTCTTTTCTGGCAGTAACTGGTAAGGTACTATTATATCTGATTTGTATGGTTATTCCTTCATCTACAACTAACAAATTATAACATCATACTGTTTGATGTAGCTATGCAAAAGTGTCAGCTACTTCTTTCTGCTACTCAACAAGAAATCCTGTTTAGTAAAACACACCCTCTGTACATAGTAAATATATTTCTATTTTCTTTTATTTCCTGGGGTCCAAGACAATGATGCTAGGGCATACTATCCACAAGCGGAGGATGGTATGTACTCCTAGGAGAAAAACGCATCATCTTCTCTGTTGACATATCAGCCATTTCTGCAGCTGATGAGGAGGAGGATATTGTTGGTCCTACCCAGGATAACATCTGAAAAGGAACCTCAACGATGGCCAGTACTCTCCCTCATAGATAGATCAATGAGCGAAAACCTGATCTCTCCACATTGCATTTTGAGGCCTTTCCTGCCACGTGTGAGAAACCCTGCCACACAAGTGTGGTACTGTTTTTATTGCAAGAAGTGTGGTAATAACAAATTCTCCAATATATATGTTATTTGCAATTTAAATTTTCTCCATTTTGGATTCTTAATGTCAGCCAGTGTTAAAAAAAGAACACATTTTGCAAACGGTCATCTTAATCACATGCTAGTAGGTGTAACCCAAAATTTACAGCTGTAAAATATAAATTATTCCAAACTGAGGGCCTCATTACGTGCCATTGATATGGATTTGGGACCGGCCGCCCATGAGGCGGCCTCCCCACAATTCTGATCAGGATGCGACTGCCACCACGGCGGTCACACCACCTATATTTCGCACTGTGGCAGGGATGCGGTCAGCATCCCCTGTCACAATGCAAAATAGAGGGTGCAGACACATCCCTGCACTAAGTGGCAGGCACCCCGCGGTGCCTGCCACATGGGGCAGATATATAAGTAGGGGGGTGCCCCCAGGGTACATGTCCCTGCACCTGGGATTAAGGGGGGCCGCCAAATCCATTTCCGTCATTCGTTTGCTGCGATTTGTCTGCAGCAAAATGAAAGGAGGAAATGGATATCATAATCCCTACACCTCCGCAATCTTGGGCTATGTTTCTGTTCCAACAGGCAGACGGAAAAGGACCGCCTGTCAGAACCATGGCGGGCGGTCTTTATGACTGCCATGCTTACCCAACGATTCCCCCGCCATCCTAATATGGCGAGGGAAAACAGCAGTACGATGGTGGAAGGCCTGCCACTGACAGGCTGGCAGTGGCGGACCCTCCGCGATCGTAATGACCCCCTTAGTACTTGGCCACCTTTCAAAAATTGACAGGTTTCTCTCAGATCCATTTTTCATTAATTTGGTTTTACTATACAAACTGATGCATGGGTCAGTACACAATGAAATATAATACTAAGCTGCAGCTCAGTCATTAGATCTGGGTATCGCATGTTTTTAGACAACCAGAAGACACTTTATAGCCCTGTGACCAGAAGGATCTGACAGATGTAACTGTATATTACTTTTGTAAATCAGCCATCAGGGCATAAAATTACATTAAGTAGTTTTTGTTTTCATTATTTTTTATTTTAATGATTAGTTTCTTTGGGCAAACTTTGAGCAATCTACACAAATGACCCTAGCTGAATTTGGAATTTTGTCTTCTTTTCAGAATTGGATAACTGTCTAGGTAGAAAACACAAAAATAGGAACATTGTCTACCCAGTAGAAAAATGCAAATATTGTGATAACACATTTTCTTTACAACTTGGCTTGTTTCTGAAGCAGATAAAGTGGTGATCTTACCACACCACACCTCTTGTTGATGTCATTTTTGGAAAATGAAACATACACTTTTTACACATCATTTTTTCCCATTTCCTTCCAAAATTGATATATTATAGGTATTTTCTTCTTTCTGTTCAGAGAAATATATAAACCATGTTTTTTTTAGAATTCCCTCCATGTGGAAAAAGGATTCATGTTTGGTCTGGATACCTTTTGTGTAAAATATGTTATGAAGGCTCAAGTGCAAAGTGCCCCAAGCATCACAAAAAAAGGCTCAATAAGGCAAGCTCTCCATATAAAGAATTACAAAACATCCCCAAGACTTGGGGAATTTGCACCAAGACATCTACATGTGTCAAGCAAGGAGGATGCAAGGGGCATGCCTTTGCCATACAGATGACAGCCTTATTAAAGCAGTGCCTCCATGGCCAAGTAAACATTCTCAATCGGCTGCTGCACAACAAGCCCCTCTGACCAAAAAAACCTTACTACCTGCACAACTTTGCAACCACAGCCTCAACCTAATCTGAGTCCATTATTGCAGGCTGATGACCTGAAGCTCCTCATGGATGTGGACAACAGCTACCACCCCATAAACAATGTGTCTGTCACTCATTGTCCCAATCGGGTGCAGCACACCCCTAACATTAAAACCACCCATCTCGCAATTTTTTATTTATATAGAAATGCTTATATACTTACCTTTCATATGTGTCTTATCTCTTGTGTGCCTGGCCTTGAACATGGATGCATGAAAATAATGAAATGTACTGTGTTAGAGACTTTAGATCGTTAAATAATAACCCATAAAACAACACAATCATCTGTAAGCGCACACCCACCTCACACACAGACCAAGTAAAACTACATCCATTGACATGTATATGAAATATGATGTTGTGCTTTTATTGCACAAAATTCAGTGCTCTAAAAACCCATATTGGAAATATTTTGCAGTTGCCTGTGAAATACAGTTTTCATAATCATAATGACATCCCCTAAACCACTTGGTAGAGCTTTAACTACTAGGATATGCGTCTGGTGGACCAAATTAAGCGGCAAGGTTATCTAAATGATGTGACAATTGTTTTTCATTATGCAACATATTCTTTAGCAATATTATTTTCATCCATTTGAGACATTTGAGCCATGTATGTAGCAAACACTACATCCATAATTGTATGGTAAACACTACAGCCACAAAATGCATAAATAATTTGACCCTCAATATTACCTATTGATTTATCAACAATATATTCAAGAAAGATAAACAAAATAAAAACATACTAGTTCCTGTCACTCCACATTGGTAGCTGTTCTATTAAGAGAAAACAGATTCACAGAACTAACTTAAGACAAACAAACTAAACTTACTACCATTTGGTATTCACAGAAGACACTTACTCATTTTGGTATTCACAGAAGGCACTTACTCATTTTGGTATTCACAGAAGGCACTTACTCATTTCGGTATTCACAGAAATTAGAAGTCCTAACTTTGGGACTCCTAAATGTCTTCTGTGAATACCGAAAGTCTTAAAGTCAGGATTTTTCTCAGTTTAGGAGTCCTAAAGTTAGGAGTCCTAACTTTACGACTCCTAAACTGAGAAAAATCCTAACTTTAAGACTTTCGGTATTCACAGAAGGCATTAAGTAGTCCTAAAGTTAGGACTCCTATCTTCTGTGAATACCGAAATGAGTAAGTGCCTTCTGTGAATACCGAAATGAGTAAGTCCCTTCTGTGAATACCAAAATGGTAGTAAGTTTAGTTTGTTTGTCTTAAGTTAGTTCTGTAAATCGGGCACTATATGCGGTATGCAGTCACCACTGACAAGTTATAGTAAGGATTGTGTTTCCATAGGAAAATACATTTTTGGTTTGCTTATAACTTTTGTGCCATTTGATAAATCTTCAGGAAACTTTCCAAAAAAGTCTCATCTACCTCAGCTACTTCCTGGAAAGCTTCGACATAATCCATCAAGCTGGGGCCGAGATAAAGGAGGGGTACCAAAACAAGTTTTTTTCCATGGGAAATTCAAACACAGCTACATCCCAAATGGCTGAATGGCTTTACACCAAATTATTCAGAAAGCTAGATCTTGGTACCGGAAGGGTGCTTTTTGTGATTTGGTGTAAATCTGTTCAGTAATGTTTTGAGTAATTAAGGCTCAAACCCGTGCTATATTTCACTCCGCCGAGGATCCACAGAGCCAACAGATCTTGAGACGAGTTTTGATTAGCTGCCACCACATCAACAACAATGTGGCGGCAGCCATTTAGGAATCAGGAGTCCTAGAAAAGAGTATATAAAAAGATACCCTGTCTCCGATGCCTGGGGCCAAAAGCATTTTTTAAAATGTTGTTGCCAGGTCATTGTGGATATGCGAATCCGTGGCATACTTAAAAAAAATGCTTTAAAAAAATTAAAGCCCCCAGGTGGGCAGAGCCCAAAATGTTGCACAAGACATCTTTAAGGGGAGAGGGGCATAAGCCCCTCTCCCGAGCCTGTTCAGAACCCAGGGACCCAGTCTCCCCCGGGACCCAATTTATTATAAAATTGGATGAAGGCCAAACGCCCCCCTCCTGCATTTGGGACCCCATCCCCCTTGAGAGTCTATTCTGAACTTTGTACATAGATATTATACAGGAGATGTTAGCCCTGCTGTGCTTCCAAGAATCCTCATGCATAATGTATGATGTTTTTATCAGGGAAAATCCCGCGTTCTGAATGCAGTGTCATATCTAGGTAAAATGTCAGTCCCTAAGAACCGTTATGTATGTAATGTAGGGAAGAATATATGTGAAGGGTTACAATGTTACCTGAGCCTATATAAGGGTACCTCTAAGGAATATAACAGAATGAATAATGATGAAGAACTGTATTCACACCTACGAATGAGTGTCTCCTGGCCCTGATGTGTGAAGTTCACTTTTAACTATTATGAAATTTATTTTTAAATGTGAGTTGATTCAGAAGGTGAATATTAGTTAAATGAGGACTGTTGGCAAGAATATTGATGGTTTGCATCATTCACAGTCAGAAAGATTGGGGAAATGTACTATTATTGTTACAGATTACATAGCACTGACATATGTTTGTTAAAATTACATAAACAGGGTTTTACGACTGACGTGAATATAAGAATTGCCACAAGTATAATTAAAATGCACCGGAGAATAGAGATGTTCCAGGCAACAATCACCTCACCTTATTATGAATAGTCCTCAGTGGTATGATTATTAATATTATTATGAATATTCATGTGACACGTTTCATATAGAGCTACTATAGCAATATATTTATTTCTACTCCATGAAGGTACTCGTAATAAGGTAAAATCATGAAACCTATGTGACTGTAACAACATAAAATATGTACGTAGGGTACTAAACCCTATTGTTGTGCATACATGCCGAAAACCTTTTCTGACATATGCATAAGGTGCAATCTTATTGAATTATTAACATTGTACTATACAAAAACGATGAATTATTTTACATTAAGGTAACTTTGCCGGAGGGAGCTACGCGGACAGGCAATATCAGCATTCCGAATACGAGCCAGGGATTTGCACAGTGAGTAATCCGGCAGTCCGTGCAGGTTATGGGACAGGAGAGGGAACTCGGTGCTGGGACATGAGAGTGCGACACCTTTGCAGCAATAAAATGTTGCTGCACCATACTTGCGAGCTGGCACACACTGGGCCCAGCCTGCGCGACTGAGAAGGTGAGGACTACTTAGAAGTCAGAGGGGCGGGAACAGATAGGGGTGAACTCACGTAACATAGCTGATTTCAAAAACACCACTGTAAAATGGAACTCTATACACTTGTAGTTGTGGTGTATTAGATTACTATCTGACTAAGGCGGGGAAGGAGAGGTGAAACGGATATAGCGAATCATAGAAATTGCGTACGCACCCATCCACATCCACTATGTGGATGGAGATGTGTGCACCTGGCGACACCCCCAAGCGGGTGAGCCCCGATTCAAGTTCTGCTACTAGTTTTGTTACCACATGGGGAGGGCTTTGGCAAAGTTGGGGTGCTAAAGTGGGAGGGGGGAGGAGGCGGAATTGGGAGTTGTTCGAATTAACTCGCTGTGTCTGAGAAGCATTGCAACCTCTTTATTTACTAAATGCACTGTACTTGACGATATGCTCATTGCTAAAAAATGTATACTCGCATACGGGACAGAGAACACGATAACCCTAATGTATGGGGTGGGGGGCTCTAACAGAAACCGACAAAATCCACAATTGCTGTTGTGACACAATCCACCACACTGAAATTTATCACATGGAATGTCAGAGGCCTGGGCAATCCGAAGAAAATTCGGCAGATGTTTGCATATTTTGACAGATTGCGTGTAGACGTAGCTTTCCTGCAGGAAACGCACATAGCGGCCACCACCGCATCCACACTGGGAGCTAGATGGGCAGAATCGGTCACCAACTCTAATTACTCCTCCTACTCTCGAGGGGTTAGCATTCTAATAAGAAAGGGGGTGCATTTTAAGATCTCGAACACACACAAAGACTCCGAAGGCAGAAGTGTAATTGTGGTGGGCACTGTGAGGCAACACACGTTGGCACTGGTGAACACGTATGGCCCGAACATAGACGACCCGGGTTTCTTTGAGAAAATATGGAGCACATTAGCAGATATCCAGGTTGACAACATAATATTAGGAGGTGACTTCAACATAGCAATGAAGGAGGGGCTAGACAGTTCACCAAACACACTGGAACCACATGTACAAGCGAGGGCGACACTCCAGGAAGCTCTGGAAGACCTACGGATGGTGGACATATGGAGAGTCCAACACCCTGGGGAGCTAGCGGCAACGCACATAAATGCAGCACATAAAAGTTGGTCTAGGCTGGACTACTGGCTAGGCACGCAGGAGGTGATATCATGGGCTGTACACATAAAACATCTCCCACGAACACTTTCGGATCACAGCCCTGTACTCCTGGAGGTTGAAATACCGCGCTATGTGCCTCCACCCTTTACATGGAGATTTAATGCAGTAGCCTTACGCGACCCATTATACGTAGACACCATACATAAAGCAATACTGGACTACTTTGAACTAAACTGCCCCACGACAGAAGACCCTTGCCTACTGTGGGAAGCCTTCAAGGCTACATTGCGGGGGGGGTGCATTAGCACGACCACGGGCATATTAAGAGACATCAGGCAACAATTAAAAACACGTGAAGGCGCCATATACACACTAGAACAGAGATATACACAAACAAGAGATACGGCAGTATTGGGGGAAATACAGGTACTCCTATCAGAACATCGACAATTTGCTGAAGATGAGCTTAAATATATCTCCAAACGTAAAACTGCTAGGAGGTACGGTGAGGGGGTAGACCAGGTAGAGACCTAGCTGAGAAAATATGTACCGGGCGAACGCCACAACACATCACAGCCATCAACACCCGAGCGGGAACCATAACTCATGACATCAAAGGAATAATGGGTGAATTTATGGACTCCTATGGCAAACTTTATGAGGCACGCCCCTCGTTACCGCAAGAGGAATTACTGTCTTACATGGCGGATGTAGAAATGGCGTGGTTGTCTGAGGGTCATAGAGAATACCTGGCTCGCCCTATCACGGTAGAAGACGTAATAGACACCATCAAACGTCTGCCAAATGGCAAAGCACCAGGGCCCGACGGCTTCACGATAGAATTTTATAAGACATTCGCGGACCTACTCGCCCCACACTTGGTGAGACTATATGGGGAGGCACACAAGGCGCAAACGTTTCCGACATCCATGAGGGAGGCCTTGCTAATTGCACTACTAAAACCAGGCAAAGATGAGGAATACTGCGACTCATACCGCCCACTATCACTCATAAACGTGGATACAAAAGTTATAGCTAGCTTATTAGCAGACAGACTCAAACCACTCATGCCACTACTGATAAGACCCGACCAATCTGGCTTCATACCGGACAGGTCGACGACACATAACACATGCACCTTATTTGCGCTAGCACATTATCTGGCGCCAGAAGTAAAAGCTGTGGCGGTTCTGTTAGACGGGGCCAAAGCGTTTGACACGATCGATTGGCCGTTTCTACATGCAGTGCTATTACGAATGGGGTTTCCTCCGATCTTCATAGGATGGATCACGATGCTTTACACAAATTTGACAGCACGCATTAGGGTGAACAAACATGTCTCGGAACCAATCGCTATATGTCGCGGCACTAGGCAGGGGTGTCCACTCTCCCCGATGCTTTTTGCTTTGGTAATAGAGCCCTTAGCCTGCAAAATTCGACAGCACCACCACTACTCGGCCATACAGCTACCGACACGCCCAATACACATCTCACTGTATGCGGACGATATGGTAATTTACGTTAAAAATCCAGAACAGCACCTTAACCCACTACTGCGCGAATATATCAAATTCGGCCAACACTCAGGACTCCAGATCAACTGGGCTAAGTCCCTCGTTCTGGCGTTAACAGACGGCACACACCCAACGACCATGGATTATCCACTAGAATGGCAGGATGAGCCGACCAGATACTTGGGAGTGTGGTTTCACAGGGACCCAGAACTTGTCATCCGGACCAACTATGGGAGGGTAATCTCATCGTTAAACGAGAAGATTAAACCATGGAATAAGCTGCCGCTGTCGCTGGCGGACAGAGTTGCAATTGTGAAAATGGTGCTTCTGCCCAAGTTCCTATACTTGTTTAATAACATTCCAATTAAACCTCCTGCGGAGGTGTTCGGAAATATCAAAAAATTGGTGCTAAATCTGATTTGGGCGGGAAAACAAGCCAGATTGGAATTGCAAACGATGACACTACCATATGCTAAGGGGGGTTTCAAAGTACCAGATCTATATCTGTATTACTTATGCGCACAAGCGCAATTTGCGCACTACTGGTACCACGAGATTCCTTTCCTGACCCACGTGGCGGTGGAAGCTGGTGATGCAGACCCGGTCCCGTTGACCAGCATACTGCCACCTAAATGTGTTAGATTGCATGAGCGTGACATAAACCCGGTGAACACCACCACGGAAGCATGGAAACTGATGGGCAAGGTGGCTAAACGCCTCCCGCTCTATGCACCTGCGCTCCCACTGGCACATCATCCGGCGCTTTCAGGTACACAAGAAAAGATTGGGATGGACTTACTGAGACACGCTGGTATTGATACGATGGGAGATTTGTATAAAGATGGGATCTTTCAAACCCTAGATAAGTTAGACTACATTAGCAATCCGACACTATTATTTAGCTTTAACTACTACAGATTACAGAGAGCGGTAAAAGAGCGCTTTCCCACATTCCCGGAGGAACCCCAGACCCTGACTCCCTTGCAACTAGTTCTCACCACACCCACTGCCTCCCACCTAGTGTCGAGACTATACACGAACATGCAGAATGACATTGGAGGGAACACCGAGGGGATGAGAGGTAAATGGAGCGATGTCTTAGATGGTACGTTGTCAGAGGAGGACTGGGAAACCACATGCCTACTCACTGGCATGTTACCAGCAAATGGAAACCTGAGGATCATCCATTATAAATACATACACCAAATGTACTACACGCCTCAAAGGCTTCATAGATACGGGTTAAGGGACTATTCCAAATGTGTAAGATGCAGGCAGGAAAATGCGGACTTCATGCATTTAGCATGGCATTGTCGCCCTGTGGCGAGATACTGGGAGCAGGTGATACAGGCCATAAGTGACATGCTAGAAATATCACTAGAATGTAAGGCCAAGGTCTGCTTGTTGGGCATTGTCCCGCAACTACGAGCAACACGGCGTAGGTTCTGTGTGGTAGCGCTTTTAATGGCGAAAAGGAGGGTCTCCTTACATTGGAATAGTAAGATAGGGCCGAAGATGAAAAACTGGCTGGAAGATCTGACATACTGTCGTGATACACTGGCCACTTATGAGGAGGAGCTGCCAATTAGATCACGTCCCAGGGACTATTGGATGTATTTGCGTGACTACTTAATGGCGCACACACCAGAACAAACCGTATAGTGACCAAAAATGAACTGCGACATAGTCCATAACGATGAGTAATAAACAGTTCATAATGGAGAGGAAGTATGCTGTGACACAGTGACCGAAGTTACAGAATCTCATGTTGTTTTATTGTAGTTACAGGTTTAAGGAAAAATTAAAAATATAAAATGTAAGAAAATGGACATGATTTGAAGCGTATACAGCACTGTTTTATAGTACAAATGCTTTTACATGTAACGCCGCCGGTCCTAACGATGTCGGCTGATGGGCTGTGTACAAAAATCAAAGTATTGCATGAATTGCACCAATATGTGGCCGGCCTAATAAGGTTGTAGGCGCAAATTTGTATTTTTCTTCTGCGAAATGTGCAATAAACATCTTACACCCAAAAAAAGTTAACTTTGCCATAGTCCACACCTAAAATTATGGTAAATTAATTTCATGTTTTCCAAAAGAACTCTGTTCGATATCACAACAGAATGACAGTGTTTTGTCAAACATAATGAAGTATTTTTTCAATATTCTCCTATTTTTTCTTTATGTCTTTTAGTGTCGCATCCCGTTCTATTTTCATTAAAATGACTCAAGTGAAAACGCTGGTCATGTGACCAAAACCCTATGTGTGGTTGAAAAGTGTCTTGTTTCTCTACCTTTGCATCTTGAGACTGGAGTGGCTTGTGACTTTTCGCCAGACCGGCAAAATCTCTCTGCACTTGGATATATATATATTCACCACTCTGCAAGCGCACCTCCAGGTGCACTTCTAGTTGGGGAATGAAGTCCCTTTGGTTCTTGAGAGCCCTTGAGAGCTCTAGAAGCAGTATTCCCAAATACCAGCCCTTATGAAAAACACTGAATGCTAACAATCTGCTGCCCATGGAGATAACACCACAGATAGAGGATTGTACCTCTTGGGGGTACAGTTTTCGCTGCCATATATACCAGAACACATGGTATCCCGTCATTAGCAGTAATACCGGAAGTATTAAGACAAATACAGAATGAATACGGAGCAGAACCTGCTCTAAATTTAGGATGAAATTACTTGGTAATTTTGCCCAGGTACCAGCTATAATATTAGCAAATATTAAGGGGGAAGCAGCATCAGTGGCAATCCATCAACGCCTAAGGGAGTTCAGTCCTTTACAACAGGAACATGAATTACCCCAAATAATTGAGACTGTATATGCAGAATCAGGCAGAGACTGTTTTGGGGGAAAAGCAGTAAAACCTCAGCTGATGGGTGTTCCTGAAAAGGACACCGTCAAGCAGGCACCTGCTTCTTCTAATAAGAAGTGGGACAATAACAAAAAAAACAAAAGAAGAAAGAAGATAGATCTCAATCCAGAGGTAGGTCTCCTCCACAGGAGCCCTCCGAAAGTAGGTGTAACCTTAGGAATAGGGACAATATTAGAAAACCTGACAAGTATCAGGATACTGATAAACGTTCCTCTCATTCCTTTTCCGGGTTCAACAAAAAAACTCAGAGAGGTTAGGACAGTCAGACAGACAAGAAGAGCGTACAAAGTCCAGAGACAAGCAGCATGCTCAAGACTATACTTCCAAAAAAGAAGACAAATCCAAACCAAAACCTCAGTTCAAAAAGAAGAAGGTTGCAGGTCTAAAGATCAGACATGCCCAGAATTCTGAGGATTTACCTACTGAACGGGGAATGGGCTCTGACGATGCTAGACAGTGTGGCAGAAGTAACATTACCTCGCCAGAACCTAATGGAATTTCTGATGACGGCGGACTTGAATCACGCGGTACTAGGGTAAACATCCCACATAAGTTATATGAGATAATGCTCCAGATGGAAGGGGACAAGCCCAGGAAAGTGAAAGGTCTCTTTTGGAAGAACCTGAGGTTTGGTTATGACATTCTTTTAGCTGAACAAGATTGGCCGCTAGCATTCGCCATGGATTTCCCTTGGGGAGAAACTGTCATTTTACCAGCCTTTTCTGAACCTGTTCCCAAATTCCTAAGATACACCTATGCCCAGGAGTGGGCAGTATCCCTAGCTCCAACATTATACCAAAACCATGTTGGATGGGATAAGGATCAAACCCACCACATAATTCCATTAAAGAATACCCTGTCTCCACAGAGGCAGTATCCAATAAAGCAAGAAGCTAAAAAAACAGGTCAGGGAGATCATTGATCAATTTGAATATCAAGGGGTGATTGAAACGTGCACCTCACAAATGAATTCCGGTCATGAAACCTGACAATTCATATCATTTAGTTTTGGATTACAGACATTTAAACACTGGCACAAAAACATTTGCAGTACAAAATGCACACACTGCCGCATTAATGAATAATATTACGCGGAAAAATACAAAACCACACTCAACATCGCAAATGGACTCTTCTGCCAAAATATAGTGCCTGAAAACAGGTATTTAACAGCATTCTCCGAGTTAGGCTCTCAGCAGCAATTTTGTCAACTTCTTCAGGGGAATAAGAAGAGCCCGGGGTTGTTCTCAGCCAGAGTAACTGAATTACTTCAAAATCTAGATGAAGAAGCATTGTCCTATGTAGATGATATTTATCTAAAGGATGATGACCTGGAGGAACACTTGACCAGAGTAAATACCATAATATTGGGATTCGCGTCTGCGGGCTACAAAATTCAACTCTAAAAAATCAAAGATAGCAAGCCTTAATGTCCAGTTTCTGGGATATGAGCTCTCAATTGAAGGGAAAAGTTTAGCAGCTAATTTTTTAGAAAAGTGCGCGCTGCTCCAACCTCCAAAAACAATGAAAAATTCACAATCAATACTGGGATTCCTGAACTTTGGCAGAACATACATTTTGGATTACGCAGAAAGGGTTAAAAATTTCTACAATTTAATAAAACCTGAATTTCAGTTAGACAATGGACACAGGAACACAGTGATATCCCTTGTTCCCTACAAGCAGACATGATAGCTTCAAAACAATTAAAAACCCATGTGAATATCCACAACCTAGTGATCCGTATAGTTGCGGGTCAATCAACGTACACTTACTTAACATACAATGAAGGTGAAACAATACCAATAGCATATAAATCACATGTGTACACAAAGGCTGATATGCGTTTCACATCAACAACTGTACTGCCTGTGGTAGTGAGAGAAAGAGCACTAGCTCTGGGGAAACGAATAATAGTCGTAACTCCAGTACCAGCCTTAGAGGCTACGACAAAGGCAAATGTCCCTAGCGCAAAAGCCTTACATCCGAGATGGATACAATGGGCTCATTCTCTCACTGTAACAGACCTAGAATACAGGTACGACCCAAGTTTAAAAACACAAGCATTCCTGCAAAACGAACAAGAATATCCTCTCCCTAATGAAATAATGCCTCTACACCAGTATAAATATGTAATTTACACTGACGGATCTGCTCAGCCGGCCATTGGAAGTAAACAACAATACAGTGCCGCATGCACAATCGTTAAAGGTCGCATGCAGGATGGAAAATTGCATTCAAGTTGTACAAAAACACAATTTCTAGGAGATTGCACAGCACAGCCAGCAGAATCTGTGTTACTGGCACTTGTAAATACAGTTTGAGAATTCCCCACACTAATTGTGTGTGATTTGTTTTACTGTGTACAGTTGTACAATGTGTACTTACACCACTGGGGTCAGAATGGATTCAATGATGCAAAAGGTGGCACAATTAAGCAAAAACATCTATGGGAACAGGTAGTAGAGTTGAAAAACAAACTACTGAGAGCTCCTGTGATATATACATCAATGTAATGGCGTTCACGTTGAAGAGAATTCATTGGCTACCAAGCTGCAAAGGGGGCTGTATGCACGTTTCCGTAGCTGCAATTACTCGTTCAAAAATGAGAATAGACGGTGAGATTATGGTTGCAACCTCGCCAACCTCGGACTCAAACAACTTGTTGACACCCCCACCCACTATGCCGGGCACACGCTCGACCCAATCTTCACCTCCAGCAAGCACATCTCCTTCAATCACACCACAGCTCTCCATTGGACGGACCACAGCTGCGTTCACTTCAACTACAAAAAGACCACGACCCACAACCACCCACAACCAATTCCCCGCAGAAACTGGAACAAAATTACCACCGACCAGCTCATCACATCGCTTCACCAAAACCCCCCTGTCAAATCATCAGACCCAAACCAAGCAGCCACCAACCTCACACAATGGATCACCCACAGCGCTGACGAATTAGCACCCTTGAAAAACCATCAAATCAATCAAAGTAGCAAAAAAGCCCCCTGGTTCAATGATGACATTAAGAAATCCAAGAAGATCTGTCACACCCTCGAGAAAGCCTGGCGAAAAAACCCAACCACTGACAACCTGGCCACCTTCAAGAACGCCACCCGCAAACACCACCAACTGATCCGATCCACCAAGAAATCAGCTTTCAAGGATCGACTCGACAACAACGCCCACAACAGCAAGGAACTATTCAACATCGTCAAAGAGTTTACCAACCCCACTGCCGGCACCAACGACATCACTCCCTCCCAAGACCTCTGCGACTCTCTAGCCTCGTTCTTCCACAACAAAATCGCTGACATCCATAACAGCTTTGGAGACCAGCCCACCCCACCCACCTCCGAACTAAAACCCCCCTGCTACAACCTCTGTGCCTGGAACCCAATCACCACTGAAGACACCATCCGCCTGATGAACTTCATCCACTCAGGATCGTCAACTGACCCATGTCCCCACCACATTTTCAACAAAGCAGACTCCATTTTCGCACCCCATCTCCGAGATGTCATCAACTGCTCCCTCAACTCTGCTACCTTCCCGGAAAGCTGGAAACATGCCGAACTCAGCGCCCTCCTGAAGAAACCCACAGCAGACCCCACTTAACTTAAGAACTACCGCCCCATCTCGCTTCTACCATTCCCTGCCAAAGTCATTGAGAAAGCAGTCAACAGTCAGCTCGCCGTCTTCCTCAAATCCAACAAATCCCTCGACCCTTCACAGTCCGGCTTCCGAGCCAAACACAGCACCGAGACCGCCCTCATCGCAGCAACAGACGACATTCGAACTCTACTGGACAACGGAGAAACAGCTGCCCTCATCCTACTGGACCTCTCCGCAGCCTTCGACACAGTCTGTCATAACACCCTTATACAACGCCTCAGCAACGTCGGAATACAAGGAAAAGCACTAGACTGGATCATCTCATTCCTCGCCGGAAGAACCCAGATGGTCCGCCTCCCCCTTTTAGATCAGAGGCCACCGAAGTCATCTGCAGCGTACCACAAGGATCATCACTCAGTCCCACCCTCTTCAACGTATACATGAGTCCCCTCGCATCCATCGCGCACCAACACAACCTCAACATCATCTCCTACGCAGACGACACCCAGCTAATCCTCTCCCTCACCAAATACCCAGACTTTGCCAAAACCAACCTACATGAAGGGATGAAAGAAGTAGCCGAGTGGATGAAGAACAGCCGTTTAAAACTGAACTCGGACAAAACGGAAGCCCTCATCTTAGGATCATCCCCCTCCGCCTGGGACGATTCATGGTGGCCACCGGCCCTGGGAAACGCACCCATACCAACGGATCACGCACGTAACCTGGGCTTCATCCTGGACTCCTCCCTCTCGATGACGAGACAAGTCAACGCCGTCTCATCATCATGCTTCAACATCCTACGAATGCTCAAAAAAATCTTCCGCTGGATCCCCACCGAAACAAGAAAGACGGTCACCCATGCACTGGTCACAAGCAGACTGGACTACGGAAACACCCTTTACGCCGGAACCACAGCCAAACTACAAAAAAACTCCAACGCATCCAAAACACCTTAGCCAGACTCATCCTAGACATCCCCCGCCAAGCTCACATTTCAGATCACCTAAAAGACCTCCACTGGCTCCCTGTCAACAAGAGAATAACGTTCCGTCTCCTCACCCACGCACACAAAGCCCTCTACGACCTAGGACCCGAATACCTCAACACGCGCCTGTCCTTTTACACCCCCACCCGCCAACTACGATCGTCCAATAAGGCCCTCGCCGCGATTCCACGCATCCAAAGATGCACCATGGGGGAAAGATCCTTCTCCTATTTAGCTACCAAGACTTGGAACTCGCTCCCCACCCACCTCCGCCTCACACAGAACCACCTCTCATTCAGAAAACAACAAAAAACTTGGATATTTGATAAGTAAAGTACCCCCCTCCCTCAAGCGCCTTGAGACCCTCTAGGTGAGTAGTGCGCGATACAAATTTTAAACTTGAACTTTATTGCTACACGCAATAAATTGGCACTACCGAAAAAACTTCCACTTCAATACCCCTACAAGTTAGATGGCAAGAACATTCCATTTGCTCAGATTCCTGGAGTGGGGGATAGAGTAATACCAAACATGGATCGCAGGTTAGGTTTGATTCTAGCAGCACACAAGGGTCTATGTTCCGCACATGCAGGGGTTACGGCTACTGTTTCATTATTGAAACAACGCTACTGGTGGCCTGGTCTAACAAAGCAAACTAAAGATTGTGTCTTGAAATGCGACATCTGTCAGCAGATGAAAGGCTCCACCATTACACGACCAGCGTAGGCACCTTTATTAATATCAGACAGACCTCTGGCGGGTGTTTATTTGGACCACTGCAGCCCCTTACAAACAGATGGGGCCTACAGATATATCATTGTTGCAGTGGATTCCTGCTCTAGATTCCTCTGGGTGTGGCCCTGCGCTCGGCTGACTTTTGAACAGTTATAGAAGATTTGCAGGTCTTTATAGGGCAATACGCACTTGGCACATTACATTCTGACCCTGGCCCTGCGTTTAGCTCTAGGGCTTACAAAGAAGCAATGGGAGGTTTGGGTGTAGCATTGCGGTACTCCTCTCTGTACCATCCAGAAGGAAATTCAGTTATGGAAAGGAAAAGCGGGACTTAAAGCAATCTTTAACAGGTAGAGTATTAGGTTTGGGTGGTAGTTGGGTCAAACACTTATATGGAGTACAAAGAGCATTGAACAACATGCCAGGAAGTTCTCTAGGGGTGTCACTCCTTATGAGGTCCTATTTGGGCCGAGAATGTGGGTGAATGATCTTGATTGTGAAGGCACACTGGCGGATGAAAAACCTTTTGACATCCATAAACGTTTGGCTGTTTTTGAGAATCTGAAAGCATCCAGGGCAGTACAAAGCAATATCCAGGTAAAGCGGACCGCCACTGGGGAATTCAAGTCAGTCATGGCAAGCCTTGTCTGGGTCCCTAAAGTTGGGGATCTGGCCAGAGAGAAAATTGTGGACAAAAAGTAAATTGGGCCACCATACAGAAAGCCTGTACCTGTCCTGGCAGTTGAAAGAACAAGAACTATGCTTCTGCCACCTCTTGCCGGAAAAAAGGAGAAAAGATTTGTCTCCATCGACCTGATAAAACCACACTATGTGGCGATAATAAATAGTAGGCCGGTTGGACTCCTGAGTAGCCGACGACCTCTTGCTACTATACAAGAAGTTCAAACAGAAAGACTCATCACGTTCAAGAGTCCCCAGCAAGGAAGGATAGACTATGCAATAATGCCATGGAACTCGTTCCTCTTGAAAATTAAGTTCAAACTCAAATTCAAAATCAAAATGAAAGATAGATTTCAATTCAACAAAACACTGATGTCTACATCAACATGCCTCAACAAGAGCCATCTATAAGTTCAACATACTACAGAACTACCAAAAATAGATTGGAATGCATCTTCCTATTTCACCGACCTGAATAAGTTTTCATTGGATCCAAGTGAACCTGAAACGATGCCAGCCCAAAAGACTCGTCATCAGCAAATCAAAGACTTTTTCATCTTTCTTAAACAGACATACCTGGTATCACCTTGGACAGAACTTTGAGTAATCACCAGGATACTTTTCTTTCTTTTTTGGATAGGCTTAGTTACTGTTTTTAGCATGCTTATTAATGGAACGCTTCTTAGACAAAGCTCTGCAGAATCAAAAGTAAATCTGATTCTGAAACCTCACCTTTCATCACATCGTGAACAAAGAGACTTGTCATCAGTGATCATTACAGCAGTTTCTATACCTGATAGTAATGTGTGGGACAAGGTTGATTACAATATATTTGCTCCAACCGAACTTTTAAAATTACCTAATTTATTTAAAATATGCTTAAATTATATAATTACATCCAGTACATTCTCCTTTGATTGGGATTATGAAACAGTAAAAAATATGTTGTCTTATTTAGAAAATTCTGCTGCCTTTTCTAAAATTGAAATGTTGGAAGACACATCAGATTTTTAAACAATGTATTGCTATTAACATTATGGTCATCATTTTCTGCATAAATCTGCTAATCCCAGAAATGTTTTCACCTACCACCAATGGGAACATTGCCCAACACCGCCGAAAAGCAGTTCAAAAACATTTGTACAGAAATTTCCATATTTTTCGCGGTTTAACACATCAGACCCAGCCTCATATTATTATAATGTTAACCCCGACACCAACACAGAAAAATGTGTTGACAAACACCAAACAGATTTACTCTGCTTCTTTTACTACCCAGTTGTCTGAACAAGGTTTCGACTTATGGAAGGACGCTATTGACTTAAAATCTGTCTGGGGTACTAGAGACTGGCAAGTTGAGGGAGCAGAAGTGCTATTTCGAGCATGCCTCATTCCTCAGCAAATTGTGTTTTTCAATGAAACTGTGCAACAAACTACCTTTCTTGGAATAGCCAAGAACAAGGATTTGAACTCACCTCATTTGCCAACACCATCACATACCAAGGGTAACAATACATCACAGGGAGGGATTACTCTAGAGGACATCATGCAATACAATAGATCAGACCCCAATTGGAAGGGATCGTTGGTTTGGCCCACAGACACTAATAGATGTCAGGAAAGATTCAAAGGTACAACCGAAGGGCTTAGTGTCTACCGGCCAGACCCACGCTATGTACAAGGAGAACATCCAGGGGTAGTGATGTCATAAAGTGTTGGGAAGTTATGCCTCGATTGGCTAAAAATCTCCACACTCACACAGGTGAAACAACACTTATCCTTACTTACAGAGGATGTGAACCTACAAGATTTTTTATTGGGCCCCAGAAAGCCACGTCAAAAACGTTTCTTATATGCTTTCTATAATGCAATCTGGAAAATCTCCCAAGAAGAAGCTGCAGAGAGGTTACGAGAAATAGATAGGATTACCTTAAAGAAAGCTTTAGCCACAGTTGACAATGGTATGACTATGTTAACTTCCAGGATATATTCAGTGGGCAACATTGTACCTTCTGCTATTGATGTACTAGAACAAGATCTGTCCATACTACAGCACGGGTAATCACAATTGCGTTCTATTATGTTATTAAGCTGGGCGCTGCAATCTTTACACACAGGCTACGTGCACTGGCGTTTTATCAACCGTCGTCTCTGTTTTCCGCATACAATCTGACAGCGAAACAGACAATAATGGCACAAAGGGGAGCAAAATAAGCAATGCTGCGTATTGAAAAACTGAACAGATTAGCTTTTACAGTGGCAGAATCACCGTCCACAGAATGGTTAATCCATGGCCATATAACTCTACCGGTCACAAATTTCCAATTCCAGTACTGCCTGGAACAACAGCAGGCAGACAGATTTGAAGAAATTGGTAGGGAATTCATCAAGGAATCTTGGGAATTACCATTCAGATTTCGATGCAGGAGTCGGGATCTGGAAGTGTTTCTAAGTGGTATAAACTGTGAGAACGCTTATGCCAAGCTTATGCTTATGCTCATATGCCAGGATATAATGCTGCGCGGGGTCTGTATTGGTTAAGTAGCTAACTTATCCTGTCACTTGAGGGGTGCCCCGGCAGCCGTGATTACTCCAGTGTTCAGGCTACTTTCGAATGGGAGTTACTTGATGCTTAACAATCAAGGTTGTTGGGGGATGCTTCCGGGCATCACATATCTGGTAACCAAGAGCTCCAGGGTTACTTGCTGTATGCAAGTATTGTTTCCACCAACACATACAGCCAGGGAGGCGCCGTTATGGCCTTTGCTAAATGTTTCTTTAATACGGTTTGATACTCTGAGCAGAATGAAAGCCATGCTTCTACAGAAGACCGTGCCCTTAACCTCCGCTAGATAGACTTTTGATTTCTAGATCGCATGGTCTTCAGCCGAGATACAGGCACTGATATGTATGAACTGCCCCTTCCATTTTGCAGAAATGGTAAATCGTATCTTTAACATGTCTGATACAACGGGTATAGTCTACCTATTTAAGAACATAGGTTCAGGACTGTTAAGCACATTTCAGACGGTTCTCCGAGTTATACCAAACTTTATACGCTCAGTGTTCTGAAGCATTTTTGGAGGACTTCCGCTAATCCTTTTTCTGATAGCAGGTATCCTGATTGTCATTATTCTGCTACGCAATGGATGTCCCAGTCACCAAGGAGATGAAACCAGCACTTTTGGAGCAAAAATACAGTGATCGCATGGTACAGCATCTGGGTATACCTCGTCTGAGAGAACTAACTAGTGCTTCTTGGTTCTTGTCATTTAGACCAGTCTGGATGGACTGCATCTTACTTATCCTCGGATGCCTCTTTTGCAGAGAAGAATGTGTGTTAGATCTCTGTCTGACACTCCCATCATGTGCGCAACCGGACGTTGATGCTTTACTGGACCCGATAATGGCCCATGTTCTACAGTGTCCCCAGCGTATTACAATGTTGATGGCGACATTCCTAGAGCATCCACAGGTAGTCACAGCTCCTATCGCAATGGATACCGGCTCCTCCACTAACACCCAGGCCTTGGACAGTGCACAGGCTTCTCCAGCATTGGTTGTAGGCAGTACGGAAGATCATCTGTGCTCAATTGGTGTAATCTGCGAGGTGTTACAGGGATAGTTGTGTGCGAAGGCAGGCACCAGTAATGTTGCTTCTACCGGCCACGACATATAAACAATTGGCTCATTGTGTGCTGGAAGAAATTCGGCCTTTTTTAAACAAACTAAAATTGGAACTCAAAAACAAATTGACACTTTTTATGGACATGCATGGCTTTCAGACGCTTGTAGTAGTTCGAACTATACATACGGACATATTAGAGCTTATATTTTTAGAATTTTTAAAAAACATTTTATTAGCAAGAATATTTGTTTTACTATAGTTATTTGTGAACTAGCTCCTAGTCAGCCTAGTAGTATGTTTAGAAGTTGAATTATGTCATCCAGTCTGATGAGTGGGTGTTATATTCCATATGGGTACCCTAATGTAGGCTCAGGCAACTTTGTAACCCTTCTCCTATGTTCTTCCCTACATTACATACATAATGGTTCTTAGGGACTGACGTTTTACCTAGATACAACACTGCATTCAGAACGCAGGCTTTTCCCTGGTAAAAACCTCATCCATTAAGCATGAGGATTCTTGGAAGCACAGCAGGCCTAACATCTCCTGTTTAATATCTATGTACAAAGTTCATTCCCGATGTCATCCTAAGTCTGACAAAGTAATACAGTTATGTAGAACCCCCGGGGAGACCTATGGGTATATATACATCACATCTTGCTAAGATAGCCAGAGGAGACCAGGACTTGAGGCCGACTGACTGACGCGAGACGCTGAGCTTTATGCATGCAGACCCTCCAGCTCGCAGTGGTCTAACATCCCTCGCGGGGTGTCCAACCCGAGACCAAGACAGGGTCCAACAGTCTCTCAATTCAGGTAATGGGGTTGACTTTACCCTAGAGGGATTTTTGGCTTAACACCTACACACATGCTAGGTACACTTAGGTACATCTAGTTAGGGGGACATCGTAGGAGTAAGCACTTTTATTGTCATGTATTTCATGTACTCGTATGTATTCATGATTCTTGCAAGATGGTAGAACTCTCATCCTTTTACTTTCATAGTGCTTCTAATCGTTTATATTTGTTACTGTCTGACGGTTCTTAAAGCTCATCTATTTTACACCAGAATAACAACTGCTCAATAAATACTTATTGAAAACTCCCAGACTGTTTATTCTGTGTATCTCTCGGAGACAGACTAAGTAAGCACAAGTGACTAGACGAAAGGAAATATATTGTTTCCATGATCCTGAGGGATCAGGTTTGTCATGTTCGATGGTTGCCAAGAACTATTCTCTCCTTGGTAAGAGGAGATTCTAGTGGCACTAAGAGCTAGCTGATACAGAAGGCCAACATATCCGATTTGGGTGTTAAGAATCAGTCTGACACCAGTCCTACAGTGTATGTTGTCCGAAAGTTTTTAAAGGACCTACACGACAAATCCATGTGGGAAAATAGAACCAGCCTGCAGAATCAGCCATGATTCTATCCCGCATAAAGCACAGACAATTACCACCTCCTTGGTGTCTAGGGACTTTATCCAGGCCAAAATATTTAGCCTGTGTCCAGTCACCCCATGAGAATAATGGGAATGTTTGGCAGTACTGTAACTATACTCTTTGTTCGTTATAGCTCTCCAGTGTTCGAGGATGCATTTTTTTACTGGAAAAGTAGTGGAACCTATGTACCATTTACCACATGGACATTTTATAGTGTAAACAATAAATTCAGTTCCACAAGTAATTATTTTACGAATTCACCATTTTTCATAGGCCCTCTGAAGAGTGACTCTTTTAACATCCTCACTATGTTTACATGCTGTGCAGCATCCACATTTACGGAAACCTTTACCCTGTTTCAACTAATCGTTTTCCCGTGGTGTGAGATGACTTTGGACCAACATGTCCTTTAGTGAGATTTTTTTTTTGGTATGTTATCGAAGAGACTATTCCTACTTTATCTTTAAGGATCAGGTCCTGCCTCAATATGTCAGTGTTGTTTTGTTTTGAGATATGTCTCAATTTGCCCATTTGGCTGTTGTACTTAGTTACAAATCTGATAGAACCACCCTCTCTTTCCTTGTTTTCTTTGGGACGGGGTTGGAATAGGACATCCTCCCTCCTCACGGACTCTGCTCTCTTAGTGGCTTGTTGCAGGGCTCTACGGGGGTAAGTCAGTGCTTTCAATCTGTCAATCATTGCACTTTTGGTTTTCTGGTATGTTTAATCTGATCTCCAGTTACATTTGGGTCGGAGGAATTCAATGTATGGAATACTCCACCTACAAATTGGTGGATGACAGCTAGCCACTGGAGCTCCCTGCTATTTTCTTCCTGTAAAGTTCAGTGGTACGGGTCCCATTTACTACCGTTAGTCTTAAATCTAGGAAATCTATGGTTTTTTGGCTGTATAGTATCAGGATTCTTAGATTCATGTAATTCTTTTTCAATACTATCACAAATGTTTTAAGGTCTGACTCAGTGCTTTCCCATACAAAAATGACATAATCAATATATATGAGCCCGATATAGACTTTGTTGGTCCAACATTCCATCTCCCCACTGCAAAGCACCTGCTTCTTCCAGCAGCCCACCGTGATATTGGCGTAGCTCGGTGCCCATGAAGGTCCCTTTCATCTGTTAGTAATATTCATTTTCAAACATAAACACATTTTCAATGAGACAAGTCTCAATCAATTTCAGAATCATGTGTGTGTGTTCCAACATGTGGATACTACATGTGGATACTACAGGTTTTTGTGAAAATGTCTGAATGCTTCTAGTCCATCAATGTGTCTTATACTAGTGTATAGGTTTTCCACTTCAAGGCATACTATCCAGTATTCACTGTCCCAATATAAGTTCTGTATTTTCTATAGAAAATTGTTTTTGTCCCTTACATAAGAGTTCAGGTCTTACACATAGAGAAAAAGGAAGTGGTCAACAAAAATCAAGCTATTTTCAAATAAGCTTTTTTTTAAGAGACTATGGGTCGTCCAGGAGGCTCTAATGGATTCTTGTGTACTTCAGGAAGTGGATAAAATGTGGGTGTCGTGGGTATTTTGTTCCTGATAAATTGTCATTCGTCCCAGGTCAGAAGTTGTTTATCAAACCAACCCTGTACAAGGTTGAAGTATCTTTCTTGTAGACTAGTTAGATACATTTTAGATGCATTTTGCCTACTCTCATGTAGCATGTAGTGTCATTAAGTTGTTAATGGACCTCTCTGATGTATTTAGTCCTACTCATCAAGACTAAATTGCCTCCTTTGTCTGAAGATTTAATGATGAGATTTTCATCTCTTTGCATTGTATTGACTGCCTCCCAAAGTTCTTTAGTTATGTTCTATCTTTGAGGTGTCTTATCAATGAGGTTAAGCATGTTGTGTGCTACAGTATCACAAAAAATGTCTATGTGATCTTTAGCTATTTGTGGTATATATTTTGAGGGTGCTATGAATCTAGCCTCAGCAGAAGCTCCGACAATGATCCCAAATGTATCTGGAAGTTTCTTAGGTGGGTTGGATCAAAGGGATCCCACTTTTCCCCTAGGGCACAACTCTGATCCTGATTATTGATATCATACAGTAGTCCTAGTGTCCCAATGACATCAATGGACAGATGAGACCGGTCTTCACGCAGTCTAATAGGGGTTTGATGTGGTATATTACCTTTTTTTAATGTGTGTATCTTGAACAATTTCAGTTTGTGTGCAAACTTATAGAGATCAATTTGTGTTTGCACAGAATCAAGTGGCATAACAGGACAAACTGACAAATGTAATTTTAACACATTCTTTTCATTCTCAGATATAATTCTATCAGATAGATTGATTACCGTTAGTTGCTGTGTTGTGTCTGCCATTATTGTTTCTTCATCCCTTGGCTGCGTGGTCCCATACCAGCATTATTGTTTTTTTTCTCTGTTGTCATCTTTGGTTTTTCCTTTTCTGCCTTGCCCCTTTCCTCTTGGGTTTCCTCTGAGGGAATGTTGTTGTTTCTCTGAAGGAGGCGGAATTCCTCAGAAAAAATAATCTTTTCTCCTTGATTTCAGGACACATTGTCACCTGAGGCCTGATCCGAGCTCAAGTCAGTTCCTAGTTCCCATCTGCCTTTGTCTAAAGCTCCAAGGACCCTATCCTTTGCTAATTCTGTCCTTGCTTTATCAAATTTCCTTGCAGATGTTAATATTTGACCTGTTGCGTAGTCTCACCCATCGCGTAGGAACTTTTTTAGTTTCATCTTGATCTTCATCTTTCTTGAAGTCTTCCATTATGTTCTGGATTTGGAGCAAGAGTTCTTTATGCTCTTACCATGCATTCTTAATGAAGAATTGCAACATCTTCTTAGAGCAGGCCTTGATATTCTCTGTCCATTCCTTTAGCATTTGGGGCTTAGGACTGGCCAACGTTGGTACAATGAATGTATACGTAATCCTCTTGGGGTGCTGTCTACTTCCATGTAATTCTGTAAGGAGGTAGCTTCCCACCACCTACTTACTTCTTTTCTTCTTAGTCTTTCCAGTATGTTTCCCTTTTGCTTAATATTGGTGGGATTCTGCTCACGTTGAGGAGTCCATTGTAGTACTGGTTGAATTCATATTTTTTCTGAAAATTTGCATTGCTGAGGCCTGCCGGCCCTTTAAGAACCCATCTGCAATTGTAAACTTTCGATCGTTGTCTATGAGCACTGAGACTGTGCTTTCAGGCTTCCTTGCAAGCACGTACTCTGGGGACACCGAAAAAGTTACTGGTAGTGTTTCCAGCCAGTCCTTCCATATGTCCGCGGTCTCAGTCAGTGGTATTTAACAGAGACCAGGCACCAGCATACCCTGTAGTTCCAAGGAGAGACCGCTCCTTCTGGTTCCTGGACCTTGCCATTGGTTAGTACAGGCTTGAATGCAGACTCCGCCACCTTAATATCCAAGGGCAGAGAGATTCTGGCGGTCCGGCAAAAAAAGTATATATATATATATATATATATATATATATACTAGTTTTTTTTCACTGAAAAAAACATAGGTGTCAAGGCACGTTATAGTTAGAGATGTCATGAGTGATGTCACTCACCATGTAATCAGTGATGTAATATGTGACATCATCAGCAGTGCATTGCGGGCGCGCGAGTTATAGTTAGCTCAACTAACTATAACAGGCGAATTTCTCTGGTTTTATATGAGTCAAATGTTCAACTAACTTTAATGTCCCTGAACCTATATTTTGTTAGTGAATTTTTAAGGTTTTTTAAATGCTTATTACTAACTATAACGTGCCTGAAACCTATGGTTTTTTCGGTGAATTTCTAAGGTTTTTTAAATGCTAATTCCTAATTATAACGTCTGTAAAACCTATGGTTTTTTTCAGTGAATTTCAAAGGTTTTTTAAATGTTAATTTCATATTTTAATGTTTTTAAAACCTATATTTTTTATAATATTTTTTTAACATTTTGGAACTCTATTATACTTTTTTTAACTTAAATTATGTAATGTTTTATATCTTCCCCAAAAATATGTGTATATATAGTTTTTTTTTTTAGAAAACTGCACTCCCGTACCGGTAGCGTACCAAGCTCCATCACCACACGAATCCTATCCGCCATATTGCTAAACTTGTAAATGATGCAAATTTCGTATCCAACGAGTTTGTGGCACCGCGTCCCTTGTAACATCATATACGCATGAAGTCACCCCAGCTTCTACTTTGGTATACGACGGGGACGCAGTACCAAGCCACGAGTTATGTCATGTACGTATGGGGTCGTGCCCGCTGCACGTTGAGTATGCGACACGTACACGCTGCCAGAGCCTGTGTTATGTCACAGACGTATAGTGTTGCGCCGGGTACCCCATTCCCTCGTTTTTTTTGTCTCAAAAGTATGTCTAAATAACTTTAAACAGTATATGAGAGCAAGCGATAATCTAAAATATTTTAAACATTTATATATTTCTCACTGTAATAAACTTATATCATGATAAATATATTTAGCCAAAATCGCGTCAGGTGCGGCCTCCTTGCACGCTTGCACGCGATTGCCATCTGACCTTAAAAAAAAAGCATTTGACTGCTTCATAACATTTCCCATTGTACGACCCCACCCATTTTACTCATTCTCTCTACAGCATTTGATGAGAGACACCTCTTAGAAAGCTTTTTTGAAAAGTGTTTTCCTGTAAACACATATCTTATACCACACAACATGCAACGATCATCTTGATCAATATTCAAGGTCTGTACATTAGCCTTCCACGTGTGATTGCCATGCATCTCAAACGTTCCATCAAAAAACAAATGTGTGTTATACGATGCCCCTGGTGTGTGTGTGTGTGCACATTATTGTGCTCCCTTGCGGCCTGGGTATTTGTGGCTGTAAGAAGTATCAGGAGCCACGTACAGAGTGCACATCCTAGATCACATGTGACAAACAGTAAACAGCAATGTGTAGATTTCTTTTGTTGTACACTCTGTGGTCAGGCTTTACCAATATAGCAGTGTGTTATATGTGAGACTTTCAGATTCTCACTTGACATGCATTGCTTGACTGTAATGAGCGTTACCACTGTGTATGACGTAGCCTCACTGCTGATCCTCCCTCCATCCATGGCGTACGCAATCCTAGCCCACTTTGCGTACGTATAAGTAGGATAACCACAACACCACATGTCCCTCTTCTTCCGTTGCAGAGAGGTGTAATGAGGCCACGCCACTTTTTTAAACCTCTCTGCAACGGAGCCCCCTGGCGCATACTGAAGGTTGCTGGTGGGCTAGTTGGCCCCCAGGGACCCCCAGTATGCAAGGGGAATTAGTTCCCCCTCTGAAAAAGTGCCAGGGGGCTGTGTTGCAGAGAGGTGTAAAAAGGGGCTTGGCCTCAGAACACCTCTCTGCAATGCAGCCACCTGGCGCATACTGGAGTTTCCTGGTGGGCTAGTTGACCCCCAGGGACTCCCAGTATGCAAGGTGAATTAAGTAAACGCCAGGGGGCTGCATTGCAGAGAGGTGTAAAAAGGGGCGTGGCCTCATTACATCTCTCTGCAACCCAGCCCCCTGGCGCATACTGGAGGTTCCTGGTGGGCTACTTGGCCCCCAGGGACCCCCAGTATGCAAGGGGAATTAGGTTCCCCTCTGCAAACGTGCCAGGGGGCTGCGTTGCAGAGAGGTGTAAAAATGGGCGTGGCCTCATTACACCTCTCTGCAACGCAGCCCCCTGGCACATACTAGAGGTTCCTGGTGGGCTAGTTGTCCCCCAGGGACTCCCAGTATGCAAGGGGAATTAGTTCCCCCTCTGCAAACGCGCCAGGGGGCTGCGTTGCAGAGAGGTGTAATGAGGCCACGCCCCTTTTTACACCTCTCTGCAACGCAGCCCCCTGGTGCATACTGGAGGTTCATGGTGGGCTAGTTGGCCCCCATGGACCCCAATATACAAGGGGACTTAACCCCCCAACTTAGAACGCGGTACGGGGCGTGTTTGCACAGTGGTGAAGGTAGGGGCGGGGCTAGAGGTGATATGTGTGCAAACATGCCCTGTGGCGCGTTTTAATTTGGGGAGTTAATTCTTCTTCAATCTAGAGGTCCCCTAGGGGCCATCTAGTCCAACAGGTACCTCCAGTAAGCACCACCGAGCTGCGTTGCAGAGTGTTGTAAAAAGGGGGCGTGCCCTCTGAACACCTGTCTGCAACACAGCTCCCTGGCGCATACTGGAGGTACCTGGTGGGCTAGTTGGCTCACAGGGGACCTCAGGATTGAAGAGGAATTAATTCCCCAACCTAAAATGCGCCACAGGGCGTGTTTGCACACATGTTACCTCAGGCCCCGCCCCCTTCCTTCACTATTGAGCAAAATATTCCTGTAAAATCAGCCGAACTACGAATTCTGATTTACTCACCTGTTATCACAAGAGACGTCAGTGCTGCATCTTTGAGCGTACTACTGATCCTGAAAAGTAATTCTAACCATACTTACAGTAACTTGAATTTCCTTCCATAGGCTAACATTGACTGGTTTCACTTGGAAATTTTTCTAAGTGTGGAGTTTTGGAACTTTAAAAAAGTCCTCTAAAATCAGCCGAACTACGAATTCTGATTTACTCACCTGTTATCAGGAGAGACCTCAGTGGTGCATCTTTCAGCCCACTACTGATCCTGAAAAGTAATTCTAACCGTAGTTACAGTAACTTGAATTTCCTTCCATAGGCTAACATTGACTGGTTTCACTTGGAAATTTTTCTGTGTGTGGAGTTTTGGAACTTTAAAAAATTCCTCTAAAATCAGCTGAACTACGAATTCCGATTTACTAACCTGTTATCAGGAGAGACCTCAGTGCTGCATTTTACAGCCCACTACTGATCCTGAAAAAAAATTCTAATCGTAGTTACAGTAACTTGAATTTCCTTCCATAGGCTAACATTGACTGGTTTCACTTGGAAATTGTACTCACCTGTTATCAGGAGAGACCTCTGTGCTGCATCTTTCAGCCCACTACTGATCCTGAAAAGTAATTCTAATCGTAGTTACAGTAACTTGAATTTCCTTCCGTAGGCTAACATTGACTGGTTTGACTTGGAAATTTTTCTAAGTGTGGAGTTTTGGAACTTTAAAAAATTTCTCTAAAATCAGCCGAACTAGGAATTCCGATTTACTCACCTGTTATCAGGAGAAACCTCAGTGCTGCATCTTTCAGCCCACTACTGATCCTGAGAAGTAATTCTAACCATACCTACAGTAACTTGAATTTCGTTCCATAGGCTAACATTGACTGGTTTCACTTGGAAATTTTTCTAAGTGTGGAGTTTTGGAACTGGCCTATGTTGTGTAGTGCTTTGTATGTCAGAAGTTTTAATTGGCTGTTGTTGAATTGAATATTCCTGAAAAAGATGGTACTTTTGAAGTGATTTATTCATTCAAATTGCGTGGGAGAAATTACAACCCACACCTGCTCCTTCTTGTGCTCTCGTCGCAACTGCTGAAGTAAACAGTTTCAGCAGAGCAGACGAGAGCGCAAGAATGTGGAGTGGATGTTAAACACAAACAGTGCCCGAGGACAGGCGAACGGGGAAGAGAAGTTGTCCTTAAAGGAAGAAGGACAACTTGTGACTACAACATCACCCCCTTTATTTTGACAGAAAACAAAAGCATATTGCAACATTGCAATTAAAAAGTAACAAAATGCAAATCACAGTATGAAAAATATAAATAAAGTAATAACAATATGTGGACTAAAGATGTTACATTAAATAATAATCTCTAAACCGCTGCGGAAAAGAAACATTGCGAGACAACTTATGAGGAGTCACAGGACTCAAACAATCTTCAGGTAACAACTGCAAGTTGGTGGAACCACAATGCCTGGATTCAGCAGTTGGTGCTGAAACATGATGAAAATCATTAGCATACATGCCCTCATTTACATGAACATCACTATCCGAGAAAGAAGATACAGTTTTATCGAAGCAAAAGTCCATACCAGGGTTTTCCCCATAAAACTCTGACATACAAAGACCTCTCTTTTTTGCAGATGTAATTTTCAAGGCTTGTTCAGCTGAAATTTTGACAAGGTTCCTCCTGTTCCACAACCCTCGACTATCGAAAAGAACTGCCCCCTTAGAAACTCTGATAACCCTGACAGGTAGGGTGAATTTGGATTTTTTGGCACAACACGGCGGCCATATTATGCAAATCTCCTTTATTGCCACAGCTCAGCAGCAACAATTGAAGAACATAGAACTTCAATGAACATTCTAAAGAAGTATAAAGTCCCTTGGTGATCAGCCATCTTCCTTCTTTGTTGCTGCTGCTCAGAAAGATAAGTAAAACTCTCCAGCTTATCGCTTTGTATCAATTAGTCTTTGTTATACTTGTATGTACTCGCTATATTTTAATATACTAACGTTTATATTTACCTACTTAGTGCAATTTTTATTATTCCTACCAGTTTCAAGGCTAAAATGTATCAACATTCCCCATGTGTACCAGTTTCGCAATTCCTTCACTTTTTCCTTACTGTAATCCTTCTGTTAAGGGCCCTTTACACCTATTCAGGCCTTAGTCCCCCCCCCCACCCTCCGGTTGTACTTTGAACCGGATTAGGTCCTTCTTTTGCATGTATACATTCAAATTCATGTAACAACGTGCGCACATACAGTTTTGCTTTTTCAGGCACCGCGCCTACCTCTCTGTCGACCGCCTCATTTCTGGTCTCTTCAACCGCGGGGACGCTTCTTTACGATAGAGCGCCCGCGTAAACAATCATTTCTACCCCGGCCCCCTCGGTGTACCCTCGTGTCTGAGGCGGGACGGAAAGGATTAGGTATTTGAAGAAAATACCTTAGAAGGCAACCACGCACGCTTCTACGTGCGTGGCGGCAATTTTACCAATTTGGGCATTATTCACTGCATCCAATGCGGACACCGTTTTAGCCAACCGGGACCAAAAAGATTTCCTGTGTGTGCTTTTTGACAGTTTGAATCAACGGCCTGCTTCGATCACCTATTCGGACGCTGCTCTCCCCTGTACACAGCATTTCTTCTCAAACGATTGTAATATTCTATTACATTGCCATTTTGGAGATAACTTTAACAATTTCTACTAATTTGGTATAACAATTTAGAGTCAACTATTACTATTACTACTAATTGGTACTGATTATTATTTTTTTATCCCATAATTGTTAAAATAATTAAAATGTCTGCACCTCAAATTAATATTGAGGACAAACTGGAAGAGCTAGTAAACAAGGCTCTGGAAAAAGTGATTGGAGACTGGACAGACAGGTATTCTTAGCCATCCAATCCAAATGGGGTCCCTTCAAGACAAACCTATTTGCAGATCGACTGAACACTCGACTGAAGAATTTCTTCAGTTGGAGACTGGACCCTTAAGCTCAGAAGGTAGATGTTTTCCTTCAAGATTGGACGGGCTTAGCACCTTATGCTTTCCCACCTTTTGCAATGCTTCCTTGCCTGCTCCTTCATGCTTGATGTTATTGACAGAGCATGGTCGTAATAACCCCTATTTGGAGATCTCAAGCCTGGTTCCCAATCATCCTAGAAATGAGCATAGACTTCCCTATTCTGATTCCTTCATTCAAGGAAATACTCCTAGGTCCAGAGGGAGACATCCATCCTCTTGTAGAGCAGGGTCTTCTGGTACTGATGGCATGGAAGATTTCAGGAGACAATGGCAAATCCCTGGGCTTTCGTCAAATGCTTTCAGACTCATTTCTGAGCCAAGGGCATCTGGTACAAGAAAGGCTTATCGATTGGCATGGAACAAATGGGTTCGCTGGTGCCTTTAACGATGTTATGATCCCATTTCAAGTGATTTAGTCCAGGTTGTTAACTTTGTTTCAGAATTGTTTATATCAGGTTTATCTTATATAACCGTTAATGTTTATAGATCTGCTATTTCAGTTGGCCATTCCTTAATTAACGGAGTCTCAGTTGGTCAGACTCTATTAACTAAAAAGATAATGAGAAGCAAGAGAGTTCTGAACCCTCCTTTTGCTAAATATACCGCCCTCTGGGATGTTACCCTCGTTCTTCAGACTCTATCATCTTGGGGAGAAAATGCTTCCCTTTCTCTTAAACGCATCTCATTTAAACTTACTGTTTTGTTATGTCTAGTTTCTTTTAGAAGAACTTCAGATGTCAAGGCTTTAGATGTCTCTAGGAGGACCTTCCAACCCAAGACAATGTCTTCCTCTATCTTTTACCCCTTTTTTCCTCAGAATGAAAGACATTGCATAGTTAAATGTTTAGAGTACGAGAAAAGAACAACAAATTTAAAAATGAATGAATGTCAATTACTAATTTCCTATAGATCTTCTCATAAAGGAGTCTCTTCTCCAACCTTAGCAAGCTGGGTAAAGGATGCCATGCATGAAAGAGGTGTAGACATATCTATTTTTGCTGCTCAATCCTTCAGAGGTGCCTCGGCTTCAAAGGCCTTTTTTCTGGGAGGGGGACTGCAAGATATCCTTAGGGCAGCAGACTGGTCGTATGATAGTATGTTTAAGGCTTGTCATTTCAGACCAATCTCTAATGTGATTGATAATGTTCTTCATGCACTTTAAACTTGCATAATATGGCCTCTGTGTCATGCCATAAAATTTAGATTTTTCACAGCCTGCTGGGCTGAAAGTCTGGATTTTATTAATGACACAGAGGCTAATATTATCCCTCCTCGATTGATCTTAAACCCTCCCTATTGTGTATGTGATATCACAATAAGATATTATGAAATGTTATTCTTTTCTTTCAGAATCAGAATTTCTCTTTCCTTCGGACCACATTGTGGAAAATTATCTTCAGTTTCATTCCTGTTTCTTCTGCACGTTGATCTTTCTTCGCAGTTTAACAAAGAAGGAAGATGGCTGATCACCAAGGAACTATGGGGTATATTATCAAGGGGTTTATCTCCGCTTTTTTGGCTTTAAAAGCCAAGAAAGCGGAGATAAAATTATCTCCCTATTACCAAGCTGTCGCTAACACCAGTTAGTGACAGCTAATAGGAGATAGCGACCATCTTGGGCCCCGCTTTGCATGTCAGTGATATTTATCACTAATGACATGCAAAGTGGGCGTGCCAAGATGTTAGCGACTGGAAACAGTCGCTAACATCGCTATCTCCTATTACCAACTTTTGGAGATATTCGCGCTAAGCGCGAATATCTCCAAAAGCTAACACCTGCCCTGAGCAGTTCTTCGCCATGTTATCCAATGGGAGGTGGATAACATGGCTAAGAGCATTTGCTCGATAATGCATGAATATCGCTGACTTTTCAGCGATATTCATGCATTGCGGCCGTTTTTTATCGCATTTGCGATAAACCTTGCTAATAGCAAGGTTTATCTGCGATAAAAATCGCCGATGTGCGGCGATAATTTTTGTCTCTAAACAAGTTAGAGACAAAAATTATCGCTAGTTGTTGGTAATATACCCCTTTATACTTCTTTAGAATGATCATTGAAGTGCTATGTTCTTCAATTGTTGTTGCTGAGCTGTGGCAATTAAGGAGATTTGCATATTAGCCTCCGTGTCATTAATAAAATCCAGATTTTCTGCCCTACAGGCTGTGAAAAATCTAAATTCTCCTTTTTAGATCCTGTTGGGTTTTTTGATTAGGACCCAATCACCAACGGTAAATAACAGATCTTTTGTGTTCTTTAAATTCCTATGATAAATGGAAATAGCTGCATATTTTTGGTTGACCTTATTCTTTACTGTTTCCAAATTGTCCTGATAATTGCAAGGAGAGATTGTTAAATCTTTCAACCATACAGGACATAATTGTGAACTGGCAAATCTGCTCTGTAATAATCTAAAAGGAGAAACACCAGTGATGCTGTGATGAGTTGTATGGTAATTCCAAATCTTGTGTTTTAAAAATTCTTCCACATGAAAAACACCTGACAGAGCAATTTCAATCCCCTCTTTCAAAAATGTGTTGACTCGCTCTACCAAGCCATTGGAAGAAGGGGAATATAACGCAACTGTGAGGTGTTTAATTCCCACATTTTAAACCAACTTTAACATCTGGTGAGATTTAAATTGTGTGCCATTGTCAGTTAACAGTTCTCTGGGTGGACCCTCGATTTCAAAAACACCTTTCAAAAATTTAATAACAGCATTGGTATCAGGTGATGAAACAAAATCAAAGTACACCCACTTAGACATGTAATCAACCAGAACTAAGAGATGCCTTTTGTTGCTGGGAAGGAGTTCAAGAGGCCCCGCAAAGTCAAGAGCAACTTTGTCCCATGGAGAATTAGGTATAGGAACCATGTGTAGATTGGGTTCAGATAATTTCAAGTGCTTGTCGGAAATTAAACATTTGTTGCAATCAGAGATCCATTTTTGTACTTGGGGAATCAAGACCTGGTCACCAGTAAAACTGTTTTAAATTGCGAATATTGGCTGAAACACCCATGTGACCTTCATGACCCTTCTTAAATAACAATTCTCTGAGACTAGTGGGAGGTATTAATGAGTCATGATGAAGCAAAAATCCATCCACAACTGACAATTCATCTGAAACTTGTGCAAAGGGTTTAATACCAGGAGAAAGATTTCTGTCACGAAGCCAACCTTGCTTGATGTGAAGAATAACCGGCTGAAGGAGAACATTCTTATCAAGTGTGGACAACCATGACTCTTTAGAAAAAGAGGATTGCACACCAAAAGTATCCTCAAAGAGAGCCACAGCGCACTCCACTGCATCTGTTTCAGGCAGGGAAGAATCCTTGATGGGCATTCTGGAAAGGCAATCAGCACGTCCATTTTTGCCACCAGGTAAATAATGAATTGAAAAATTGTATTCCTGCAATTTAGAAAGAATGCGCACCAACCTAGCCAAGGCTTTACCACTGCCATTACTACTAAGCATGTAAATAAGAGGTTTATGGTCAGTGAAGACTTTGAGCTGGGTACCGCATAGATAGGCTTTGATTTTTTCAACTGCCCTGGTACAGGCAAGTGCCTCTTTCTCAATGGTGCTGTAGTTTACTTCAGAGGATGATAGAGAGCGCAAAGCAGAAGCAATAGTTTGTTCACTACTCCCAACACATTGCGACAGAACAGCACCTAACCCCAATTGACTTGCATCTACTGGTAGGAAACACGGTTGTCCAGCAGTAAAGGGTGATAAAATGGGTGCAGAGGTGATTAAAGTTTTAATCTCAGAAAATGACTTCTGCACCAAATCAGACCAAACAAATGTTTTTCCCTTGCATAATAAGTCCTGTAAATGCAGTACAATTAAAGTGTACCCATGTATGAAACGAGAGTGGTACTTGCACAATCCAAGAAATGAACGAAGGGTGTCCTTGTTGGTGGGTGATGTGGTGTCTTGAATAGCAGAGATAAGAGACATCTTAGGACTAATACCTTGATTGGAAATGCAATGACCAAGGTAATCTAATTGATCCACCATGAACTTGCATTTCTCCTTTCTGAGTGTAATATCTACCTTCTCAAAACAGGCAACACTCTTTCCAGAATAAGAATGTGTTCTCTTACACACTCCGTAAAAATAAGGACATCATCCTGAAAAGCTTGCACACCGGATGTATCCTTAAGAATGGTGTCCATAAATTTTTGGAACACCCTTGCTGCAGAGGCAAGACCAAAAGGCATGCACAAGAACTTAAATGCTCCAAAATGTGTTATGAAGGTGGTGAGGTCTTGACTCTCTGCAGCAAGTGGTATCTGATGGTAGGTAGACCTAAGATCCAGCAAACAAAAGACCTTTGCTTTTCCCAAATTGGCTAAAAGGTCCTGTACTTTAGGTAAGGGGTGACAATCAATGATTATATTTTAATTAAGGGTGCGTAAATCCACACAGAGGCGGATCTCGCCTGTTTTTTTTAAAAAACTTTTTTTCTTAGTTTTTTTTCTCTGTAACCATTCTGTAAATGGTTACAAAGAAATTAGCTTCAACTTGGGCACCTGCTGTAACCCTGTAAGTGCTTCATGCACTTCAGTTTTGGAAAATCCGTCCCACGCGCGGATTTGCGGATTTTTCAGCAATTTCGTGAGATTTGCGGATCACGAAATTGCCAAAAATCCGCCAATTCCGCGAGCGGAACGAATTTTCCGCCCACACCTAGTTCCTACATCCCAACTGTCTTTCTTGTATTTTTATTGATGAACAACTATAAACAAACTGATATCTCAAACATGTATCTAAAACAGCACCAAAATTGCAAGTTGAGACTAATTGCCTTAAAGCAGAAATGCAATCTTCCACAGACTCATCCATGTTTTGCTTTATTTTCATAAAGTTGAAACGGTCTAAAAGAACAGTAGGTTCTTCCGCAACTTTTCTGGTAAGTCTAGCTAAACCTTTTGAGTATACATTCCAGCCTTCCTGTGCACCTGGTGGTGGTTGAATCTGCGTTACATTGTTAAAGACTTGTTGTCCTTCATTCCCTAAATGACCATATAAGAAAGCAAACTTTCTTTTAGCATCATATTCAACTGCCTCATTGGCAATAAGGTAGTTCTGGAATATATTGAGCCAATGTTTCCATGGTATGACTGGTTTCCCTGGAGCAGCGATGAAATGAGTTATGGTAAGTGACTGATAACTGATTATTAGAAGCCATATTAATAGTTAGCAACAAGTATATATGATGTCAAGTTGAAAGTGAACAATATAAAATGAGTAAGTAAAGTCAAATAATTAGTGTGCCTGTCACTGAATGTACAGGCAGGTTTAGCAACTTTGAGGAGACAGTACCAAATGCAGAATAACAGTGTGCCTGTCACCGAATAGGCAGGCAATCGAAGAGGAAAAGTACAATGAGAAGGTGTGTCTGTCACCAAAGCACAGGCAATGCTTACCAGGCTGAATGTAAGCAAAGGAGTTTGCGCGTAGAAGAAACATGTAACAGTGTTTTCCAATGAAGAAACGGCAATTAAAACTCTAGGCAGCCATTGACGCTGGGAAGCGTAGAGGAGCGGGGCATGCAAATCGCTCCCAAATTTCCAGAAATCCCGTATCGACGGAGGCACAGCTGACAGCGGGATGTCCGGTAAAGAAAAAGCAAGATGAAGGCAGCCGCGTTGGTTTGATGAAAACAGCTGAAAATGGTTGGAGTCGATCGGTGGGTTGCTTGAATGTAGCTAACCAATCGTCACCAAATGTTGAATAGAATATTCCAGAAACAGATGGTACTTTTGAAGTGGTTTATTCAAGCAAATTGTGTGGGAGAAAATACAACCCACTACTGCTCATTCTGGTGCTCTCATCGTAACTGCTGAAGTAAACAGTTTCAGCAGAGCAGACGAGAACGCCAGAATGTGGAGCGGATGTTAAACACAAACAGCGCCAGAGGACAGGTGCACAGAGAAGACAAGTTGTCCTTAAAGGAGCAAGGACAACTTGTCACTACAACAGTTGTGCTTGTGAATGGGGAGCCAGTGAAGCTTCCTGGGGTGTGGTGTGATATGGGTGATGGATTTAAATGTTCCATTCAGATCCATTCCTGAACAGGTGTAAAGTATGACACTTTAGGATAATTAAGTATAAGTGGTTTAATAATAAAAGCACAGGAGCAAGGTAGGACGCAGCCTACACAGGACCTAATTCCCAGCAACTGACCTGCTGGTTCAGTAACAGAATACAAGCTACAATAGAATGTGGAATGAAGGAAAACATTCCACGACAAGAGAAGAACTTACTTAAAGCAACATGACACATCTTCCCTTGTAAAAAACAAAAAGAAAATTAACACACAAAATCGTCTAACCACTTAGGTTTGACTGAAACACGTTTCTTGAGATTTTCTATTACTATTTACAACATTCCTATTTACAAAATCTGAGTTTGACAAGATATCATTGCTGCTAGTAGAAGCATCGCAAACAGGATCATGCAAAACTACACCTTCAGAAACAACAGACCCAAATGAAATATCTCTAGAAGGTTGAGCCACCTCCGTACTTCCAAAGGATGAACTTGGACACACAGAAGGTTGAACTACCTCAGAGACTCCACTAAATGAATCTGCACATTCTGAAACAATGATGCAACCATGATCCTCCTTATGAGGATTATGGAACCCTTTAACCACAGAACAACTTAGAGAGGAAGAAGAACTTGGAGAGGAAGACTCAGCAGAATCATTCCTAACTCCATTCTTACCTCTAAAAATGGCAATTCTTCGAAGGTTCCATTCTTTACCATCGCTCAAAAGTACTGCATTACGTAAAACTTTCTTAACTAACAAAGGTTCAGAGAATTGTGAATCACCTTTTTTTTTACTTTCCAAGGTTTTTTGACTTTAACCCACATACCAGCTTTAACATCCACAAAACCATCACCAAACGTTTGATCAAAATAACGTTTGTATTGAAGATGTTTCTCAAGAATATTATTTTTAACATCCTTCATACTGATGTCAACACATGATTGTTTATGTAACCAGTCAGGATTGCACTTAGTCCTAGCAATGCGGCCCCTCATTATCTCAAAAGGAGACATTTGCAAAGCATCATGAATATTAGTCCTATAAGACCAAACTGCCTTAAACACATGTGTTTCCCAATCCTCACCTTTAACACCAGCAATTTGAATAGCATTTTTTAGAACCTTGTTAAACCTTTCGCACAGACCATTTCCGCTCGGATTTTACAAAGATGTAGTTCTTTGGATTATACCAGTTCTTTCAAAATAAGATTTAGGCAATTTTGACTGAAATTGTACCCCATTGTCACTTATGATTTGAACAGGAAGACCCTCTTCCATAAAAATTCTGTCCAAAAATTCCAAAACATTAACGGAATCTACCTTATCCACAATGGTAATGTTAGGCCACCTTGAAAAAATGTCAATAATAGAAATTATGTATTTATGGAAATCTCCCAAAGGTCCCATGAAATCAATAGCAACAGTATGACACGGACCATCTGGAATGATAGGTTCACACATATCAGGTCTCAAAGTATTGAGTACCTTATCAGAATTGGCACAAGTGACACAATCACGAACAATTCTTTCAGCAGCTAAATCAGCACCAGGCCACCAGTACCATTTCTTTACATTTTGTTTGGTCTTTACAATTCCACAGTGATCTTTATGGCATAACTGAAGAATGGAATTCCTCAAAGCCATGGGGGGAACTGCTCTTTCACCACGAAAAATCGTACCATCCACAACCGTTAACTCATTTCTAACTTCCCAATAAGGTTTTACATCAGGAGTTAAATTGTTTTTATCAGGCCAACCATGACAAATATAAGAAATGGCAGAAACCAAAACATTCTCTTTTAGATATTCCTCACTCCATTTATCCTTATTAATGCAAAATTAATTCTCATCATGAACTAACACCACCTGTAACAAATACCACTCATTCACATCACACTCTTGTAAATCAGAAGGCATGCGGGATAGAAAATCTGCTAAAACATTGCTTTTACCAGGCACATATTCAATTTTAACTAAAAAGTCTTGAAGGCGCATAGACATTCTTGCAATCCTGGCAGTAGCATTGTAAAGTCCATCAGTAGAAAGAAGCTTGGTGAGAGGTTTGTGATCTGATCTTACAATACACTCTTTACCCCAAATAAAACGGCGGAAATGTTCTAAAACCCAAACCACAGCCAATGTTTCCTTCTCAATCACAGAAAATGTACTCTGAGGAGTAGATAGAGCTCTAGAAGCGAATGCAACAATACATTCTTTTCCATTTGTATTAATTTGAGAAAGTACTCCACCCAAACCCTTGTTAATAGCATCTACTGTAACTACAGACTTCAAATCAGGATCAAAAGGACTCAAAACAGGTGCATTAATAATTTCTAATTTGATGTTGTCAAATTCATTCTCACAGATTGCAGACCAAACAAATTTTACATTGCTCTTGAGTAATTGTCTGATGTTAAAAACCTTACATGAGAATCCTTTAATGAACTTCGCATAAAACTCTACCATGCCTAAAAATGAACGAATCTCATCTTTATTCGTAGGAGGTGGAGCTTTTTTTATGGCATCCACTAATTTAGGTTTGGTAGAAACACCATCAGAGAACAATACATGGCCTAAGTACGTAACAGATTTGACACCATAGTTACATTTGGAATATTCTATGGTCAAACCTTTATTCTCGAGAATAGTTAAAACCTCTTCCAAAACAGTATTATGCTCAACCTTATCCTTACCAAAAATAAGGATATCATCCTGGAAGAATTTAACGTTAGGATGCTTTACAAATAATTGATGCATAATACGTTGAAAGATGGCGGCAGCTGAAGCTAACCCAAATGGCATTCTTTTAAATTGATAACACCCCATAGGTGTGATAGCAGTGAATTGTTTACTATCTTCATTGAGCAAAATTTGGTGGTAAGCCGAGGATAAATCGACTGTAGAAAATATAGTTGCACCCTCTACAGAAAACAACATTTCAGAAATCTTAGGTAAAGGGAATTTATGAACAACTCTATTGTCATTTAAATGATGAAGGTCAATGCAAAGACGCATTTTCCCATTATCACGTCTGGCAATGACGACAGGCGAAATCCATTCTGAGGACTCAATAGGTTCAATTATGTCCTCATTAACAAGTTTATCTAATTCTTTCCCAACTTCATCACAGATTAAAATTGGTATATTCCTAGCTTTAAATGTTTTGGGAATTTTGGGATTGGCATCACTTTTTAAAATAATGCGGTGTGAAAAAATCTTAAAAGTACCAATTTTGCCACTAAAAACATTAGGAAATGTGGTTAGCATGTGATTTCCAATGTCCACACCTTCATTAACAATAAGAACAGGATCTGGGCTATTGGGGTCCAGTATGATGTCTAAATCCTCTTGGTCATGCCAACCTAGAATAGAAGGTCCACGTTTAGCAACATATAATTTACCAAGAGACTCTCTTCCTTTAAATCTAAATTTCAAAGGTCTAAACCCTAACATGTCGATTTTCCCCCCTGAAAATCCTTCAGGAGAAATATGCGATTGATAAAGAGTGTTCCCCAAGTAACGCACAAAATCTGAGTTCCATACCTTCTCATTAACAATGGTATATGGAGAACCAGAATCTGCATAAATATTGATGGGAACTCCACCTATCAACATGTTACAAATTGTTTTTTTCCTAATTTCCCTATTGAAAGAGCCATTGATATTAAAAATAAAAACCTTTTCAAAGGGTCTAGGATCACACTTTTCCTCCATAGAACAATGCATGACTTTTTTTTACAATACACTCTTCATCATCTGAAGAGGAGTCACAAATAACCTTCACTTTTTTGTTTTTAGTTCTATTGCATGCTCTTGAATAATGTCCTATCAAACCACAGTTAGAGCATTTTTCTTTCAGAGCAGGACATAGCTTAGTATTCGCTAAATGCGAATCACTGCCGCAGCGAAAACATCTAAGTTGTTCACTCTTATTAGTATCATGAGGTTTTGTTTTATTCTGAAATTTCTTTTTCGAACCAGGTTTTCTTTGAACCTTATATATAGTTTGATCAGTAAGGGTTTGTCAGAAACGGTTTTATAATTTAATTTAATAGCTCTAGCGCTTCTGCCAGATAATTCAGCTTTTCTGACTATTGCTAAAACATCTTTGAGATCAGAATCGCCATTGATCCATAACCTATCCTGGATGGCGGGATCTGAAGCGTGCATACCAACTTGATCTCTAATAAACTGTTCTTGAAGGTGATCAACTTTACAATCTTCGGCCATTTTCTTGAGTTCAGAAACATAAACATCAATAGTTTCACCAGGAAGTTGTTTTCTGCGAAAAAACTTATATCTAGTAAAACCAATGCAAACCTTTGGGGAAAAATGGTTATCAAAATCTTTTAAAATATCAGTAAATACATTTGTATTACCACCCCCTACACTTTTAATCATTTCATCATAAATCTTTAGACCACAAGCCCCTACAGAATGAAGAAATTTCTTTTTTCTTTCAGGTTTCATTTTTCCATCTTCGTCAATGGGTTCAATAAAGTTAAGGAAATATGCTTTCCATTGCAACCACTTCATGCATGGTTCTGGACCTGTAGGCCAAAATGCTTGAGGTGATTGGATAGTGAAATTTTGTGAAGCCATAGTCTACACCCTAAAGAGTTAAAAGGTAAGTGGAAATAATAACTAATAAAGTTTTAAACAAAATCTTACTAAAAGAACTTATAAAATGTTCTGTAGAATAGCTCTTCTTTCTCCTTGTTGAGATGTCGAAGAAAAAAAATATGATGAAAAATAGTAACTTCCTTTCTTCCAGTTGTAAACGATGTACTGTTTAACCGACTGTTAAAATGCTGAATGAAAAAAAAACGAGTTAACTAGCAGGTAAATAACATAGCTTCCTGCTTTGCATTCGTTGTCATGGAAAATTCAAAATGGCCGCTGACGTCCTGCATCATCAAGCAGCGTCATTTGAAACGTGATGATGTACTCGCGTTGTGAATTCAGCAGAATGTGAAGTCGGGAGAAGGAACAACGCTCCGGAGTTGACGCGTCACAAAAAGAATGCCAAACAGCCTCGAGTAGATGCGTCACAAGGAGAATGCCACACAGCCTTGTGGAGAAGCCTCGCGCAAACAATCCAACGAGGTAAGGTATTAATTTAAAAGATGCACTGGAGATACTTTAAGAAAATGCAGGTTTCACTGTACAGTATAGTCAATCCAGGCAGGTATCCAAACAGCACGATAAATCCAAACGGTAGTTGAGGATCGAATTAAATCAAAAGGCATTCGCAATAAAGTCTCTCCTCAAAACAACAGTTTGAATTAAATCAAAAGGCATTCGCAATGAAGTCTCTCCTCAAAACAAACAGTTCATCAATCAGTATGGAATGAACATAGTCTTATCACGGCTTTTACGCTAATTTCCATGAAAATTCCCAGAAGAGTACTCACGAAATTCCTCTTGTTCAGCAATCATAGAATTCTTCAGTTTGGAAATAAGAAAAAAAATCCAATGAAGAATTAAACTGACGAAGTAATGGGTTCAGGCATTCCTAGTGCTTCTTCTTCCACCGCGTCGCCAATTGTAAAGTATGACACTTTAGGATAATTAAGTATAAGTGGTTTATTAATAAAAGCACAGGAGCAAGGTAGGACACAGCCTACACAGGACTAAATTCCCAGCAACTGACCTGCTGATTCAGTAACAGAATACAAGCTACAATAGAATGTGGATTCAAGGAAAACATTCCACGACAAGAGAAGAACTTACTTAAAGCAACATGACAACAGGCATTACTAAGATCGAAATTCAAACATTATGAATAAGGTGAAAAAGCAGAATGGCTTGTAGGACAACAATTGAAGTACTGACCACTCTATTCCAACAATTCACACCTCAAGTGGTCTAGTCACCAATCCGAACATATCACAAGGAAATTTGCAAAATTATATGAAGAGTTATAATCCACAGGGGTTAGCGACAATTTGTCGCAACCAAAATCAATCTTTTTTTCTTGAGCTTCTAACTCTCCTGCATTTCTCCCGTTTAAGTAATGAAGCAGTATGAACTTGAAGCTGTAGTTGGAAAATAACAAAAGCCATATGAAGTATGCCATCTGTGAAAGTCCCAGGAGATGATGAGTTTCCAAATGAGTTCTACAAAATTATTGTCCATGTACTTGCTCCCTTACTATATAAAGATTTTGAGGTTTATAAAGTTTGTAAGGAAAAGTTAGCATCCTTCTAGAATCCAACAGTGTCACAATCTCCCCTCTTCTGAAAGCTGACAAAGACACCCTTTAATGCGGAAGTTAAATACCAATCTCCCTGCGGTTTTTATTCTGGTTTCAGAAATTACTATTTACAACCACTTTTGCTCGTGAGCGGAAGTGGTTTGCATCTTGCTGCAGTAAAATATCTGTCTGAGCTAAACAATGCCATGGTTTGTTGTAATGTACCACTTTATATTATCAATGCATTTAATACACGCAAAAGGATTGTTGTATCGATATAGTGATGACCCAGTAATGGTTTAAGAAATTGTATTGCCTTTCAAAAAAACATATTTTACGTGTTTTTAGACGTGATTAACTTTGGCCCCATGGTGTATGTTAAGCCTTATCAGCTTTGCTTTTTTATCTTGACTTGATACTATTTGCGAGTAATGTAATCAGTTTTTACGTATGTACACTTTTATGGGTGTTTGATACTTACAGAATAAAGCTTTTGAATCAAGCTTCTAACTCTTCTGCATTTCTCCTGTGTTTAAGTAATGAAGCTGCATGAACTTTAAGCTGATGTCTCTGAAATGAAAATAAATAAAGCCATATGAAGTATGCTATCTAGGAATGTCCCAGGAGATGATGAGTTTCCAATTGAGTTCTACAAAATTATTTTCCAGGTACTTGCTTTTTTTTTTGTCCTCATCTCACCTTTCAAGCCTCTGCGGGTCTTATGAAGCCGCCTTCGTGATCTGTCGCCCCTACGGCATACCGCACTTGCTTGGGTCATCCGACCAGTCCCTTTATTTTGTTAGGGACCCTGGTGTAATCATAAGACCAATGATGTTTACAATAATCTTAGCTTCTTACCCCAGCTCACGAGGGTGTGCCAAATATTCGATATCTTGTCCTCCACGCCCTCGTACTCTAATGGTGCCATAGAGAAAGCAGCTTTGAGCCAGTCTTCCCTTTGCGGGGGTATGGGATCTTTCCATCTCTTACACACTTCCCTTCTAGCCAACAATATCAAATACAATAATAGACCCCTATCTTTCTGAGAGAGGTTCTGGCTGAGGCGACCATCGTCTCCAAAGAACACCAGTTGCATATTAATCTCTATGATGGTATTAAAAATGTCCTGTAAATTGTCACCCACCTCAGTCCAAAATCTTGCAAGTGTTGGACACTCATAAAAGATATTTAGGTCATTGGCAAGAGGTGCCGCACACCTGGGGCATTTGGGGGCAGGGTCAGGGGCGAACTTTGCAATTTTTGCAGGGGTGTAGTAGAGTCTATTGATGACAAAGAAAGGTTTTTTTTTTTAAACAGGCAGGCTTGACAGATCTGTACAGGGTCTTTAATGAAGATTCATACAAAGAGTCTGTTGACGGCCCAAGTGGAGTTCCCGTCCATACTGCAGCAAGGGGGGGTGTCTCATGGTCCTCGACCTCCAATAAACTGTTGTACCACATAGAAATTTCCTTGTTTAATGGGCATATCCCTTGCAACAGGTCTTCAATATCTCTATTTCCACTGGTCTGCCACTTTTCTGCCTCATACCATGATGTTAGCTGTATGTATTTAAATCTTGAGAGCCCCGGGCCGATCTTTGCCCTCAGGTACTCCCAAGGATATATCCCCCCAGAGTCCAACAATTCGGACCAAATTGTGATACCTGCCCTCTTTATCGGCAATGCCAAACTATCCAGCAAGCAGTCCGGTGTTCCTGGTGCATCCCACACGGGGGCATTTTCAGAGTAGTATCCAATGCCCCAGCTGCGCCTGAGCCTGCACCATAACTCCAAAGCTGCCCTCAAAACTTTCAGACGCACCCTCTTGAAGAACCTAGGTGACCCAAACTTATACAGAAACGCCTCGCCGTCTCCTCCCCCTTCCACCCGCACCATTTCGCCCAGCAGCCTCCCCCAGGCTGATTCCCCAGGTTTCACTAGCAACATCCGTATGCTGTTAAACTGGAATGCTGCTGCTTACAGCCTTACATCTGGGAGGGCTAACCCACCTTTTTTTAATCTGCGTCTGAGTTTTTTCCACGCCAGGCGAACCCCTTTATTGCCCCAGACGAAACTGCTGATCTTACTATGTACTTTCATCAGACTTTTGCTAGGAAATGTTAATGGAATTGAAGAGAAGAGGTAGGACAACTAAGGAAGGATAACCATCTTTACTAAGTTGGTTTTCCCATAGATGGTCAGGGGGAGATTCCTCCATCTGCTAAAGAGACTATCAATTTCCTTTACCAGCCTCTTGAGGTTCAACTCGGGTATCTTTTCAACTTCCTTCACTACATAGATCCCCAAGTATCTCATCTCTTCACTTACTGTCCCTGACCACTCCAGATTCCAACACATCACCTCTGCCTTAGTTTTATTAACAAGAAACCCGGAGAACGATCCAAACTCACACATACACTCTTCCTCCCTCGTGATAGCTGTCTCTGGGTCACTTGTGTACAGTATTAAATCGTCAGCATACAGAGCTATTGTAGTGTAGTTCCTATCTTCCCAATAGGCTCTGCGCATTGGAATAATACCTACAGCAGTAAAGGCCTAGGCCAGACGTTAACTAGGTCTACTACTGTCGATACTAGACTTAAGTTTTGGGTTTGCCAGCATAGCTCAGAGTTCGCTAGAAACTTTCTCGAATGTTCAAGGAGGAATTAACTTCCCTGATTAGACAAGAAGGGATTTAGTTTCTGACAACCATAGAACATGACAACTTTGCTCTCCCCTAATCAAGAGTCAATCTCGAGAGTCGTGTGAACAAAAGGCAAATTATTTTACTCAGTCAGTACGTGCATTCTTAGTCTCATCAGAATGTAGAGAAAAGGAAGAGACGGGCGTGTTCAATAAAAAGGTGTTATTTATTGATCAGTCTCTTTTCTTATACAAGAGAAATGGATCGATATTATTGCAATACTTATAGCTAAGTAAAGTGCATACATTAAAAGCAATAGTATAAAGTAATACTGTAAAAACATTGATATGGTTTCTAAGCCATAAGATGTTTAAAATGAATAAAATATATTACATACACATATACATTTGACTAAACGTACTCAACTGGTGTTTCTAAATACGCCTACCCCGTGTACCTGACCTAAGCCTAATACGTGGGCGGGAATAGAAAGTTACAGTTTAAGTTAAGTTTGTTTTTGCCAAGTGAATAACTAAAGAATTCTCTGTGAGGGGTCATTCAGTTCTGTACCTGGAAGTTAGGATGAATGAGGAATGGTATCTCTCTCTCTGGTCTCGATATTCCAGGCTGCCTGCGAGGGCTACCCAGAAGCGCCGGTGCTGGATTTCTCGGCAGGAGAAATCAGCGCGTCTCTCAGCGCGTCAGGAAGGCGGGGCTGCGCCAGCGGGGTCTGCTCTGCTCTTCGCTTCGGCAAGTATGGCTGCTCCGTCTCGTCACCACGCGTGTGTTTGCATATGGCAAGATCGGTAATATTTATACCTTTAAGGTGCCGAGATTGACGTAAGGATGGACATAGATACGTCAATAAAGATGTCATACGATTTGCTCGTTAGCACATTCTTTTACTAAAGTTCTCTGTGAAATCAAAACAATGGCCGCACGGTTTTTCCAGGTTGTCATAGGTTTGATTTGTTATGAGAACTCCGTATGCCTTATCTGGGGCTGGAGGAATATCGCTTGTCTAATTAGATCGCAAGCGTTATGACCTAATCAGATAACACGTTCCTGTGCCGTAGTGTGACTGCGTCAGATAACGGTATCTGCATCATGGGGGTTTTCTGCCTCATGGGCTGACTGCTAGTTAACTTGTTGGTTTGTTTAACTAGAATAGGGTCAGGAATAGGGGGATCGATTCAGAACCGATAGGAATACATGACACCCACTCCACGCTAACTATGGACATGTTTACTAATCTAGGCATAGTATAACATAGTACAACATACTATAGAGTAGTGTGTATACCTTACCACCCCAAAATACATAAATGCATTTTGAAATTTTCAAATATACTGAAAAAAATTGCAGACATATATATATGGTATGCACTCAAGCTGTAGAAAAATGCCAAAGTAATTGCATTTGTATACATTATTGCTTATTTGGTATATGAGAATTACACATGAAATGGTTTCTGACAGAAAAAAGTTTCGAGACCATTCCATCACAGAATAAAATATCTTTATGAACATGCCAGCGGGCAGCTAATGTCTATAAGCTATCTAAAATGTAGAAACCTTAGTTCTCTAAGAATAGTTCTTACTTTAAGCAGAAGATAGTGTCCCGAAAAATATGCAAAAATATATGGGGCTGCTGAAAAAACTGCTGTCCGTGAACTGGAGCGAAAATGTTCATGTGACTTTATTTTTAAAGTTGAAGGCCGAATTCAGGGAACGCCGTGTGCGAGCTTGCTCAAAAGTCTCTATTTCTGTTCGGGTGAGAACATCATATCATTTAGGCTTTCGAAAAAACTGTCAACAGCTTCCTGGGAAAGTTCCACTAACTCGGAAATAGGTGTAATCATGCATTCTTGCGCATGATTGTCTCCATTGACATTCTGATTTGCATTACTGACAGAAGGTCGTACCTGTTCGATGCTGCTTTCATCTTGAACTTCACTACCCATCAATCGTAGTGGTGAAGCTTCCACGAATGCCGTCATCAGGATTGGTAGCCTTTGAGGGCAGCACAAAGCATGAACCTTGATCGGGCTCAACAATGTTTCTGCATCCATCGGCGCATCCGATTGTAGCGTCAGACAGGTGTCTAACACGCATTCTTCTCCGCATAGCAGACACCTCAATACAGGTAAAACACATATTTGCCACATTGGTCGAAATGATAGAAACCAGGTCATGTTCAGGTCTCTAAGCCGGGAGAGTCCCAGGATTTTTGATATCCGGTCCCGGTATCCAATGGCTAGGATTGTTTCTTCCCTTGTCGCAAGAGTTTTGTCTGTGACATGGGTTGCCATAACGAAAAATAAGGACTAAGAATAGGATTCCTGCAATTAGTCCCAGGATCAGGGGAAGTCCGCCAAAAATCGAATGGACGAAATCTGGAAAAATACCCAGTATGGCTTTGAATGGTGTTAATGCCATCGAAAATACTGTCTTAAATACCTTGGGGACCCCATTGGTATCAGAAATATTTAAGATTTCATTAAGGATTTCCGCGAAATGTACGGGGGAATTAGTTGATAATAATGTATGTATCTCTGCAGTCGTCCTTGCGACTTGTAGATCATACGTTTCTTTTGATGACGAGAGAAAGGTAGGCGTCTGAAGAAGGACTGTTTTCATTCTGCTTAAAGTATCTATTCGAATAGAAGTAATTTTCAAATTGGGCCATGCCCTTGCCTCCCTGTCTGGGAAGGAGCTGGGGAACAATGAGCGTCCACAGCACTTGACCTTCGCAGTCGTAGTTACTAGATAAGGAGTCCCGGGCATAAGACTACAACATCTGCGGTCTACAATAAGAATGTAACTCCCATTATAGAGTCTTTGAAAAAATGGTTCTATTTCTGTTGCAGGTGCGCCTTGCTGGTGACATGAAAGGTTGTATGAATTCCCTTCACAGGCTCCATGCAAACTAATTCCGTTACACAGAAGTGTGCCACTTAGTGACATCGCACAATTGTTGCCACTAAGAAACACTTTCTGTCCTTTATTACTGACACATGCATGTGAATAGGGCAGGTTCCATGTTGTTTTAAGGTACCCCTTTCCCAATTTCTCGTACATGCCAGCCTGTATATATTTTTGGCAGTATTGAAACCTGAAGGTTGAGATTGGAATATTTATGATTCCATGTATTATCCATTCACTGACAGGTCGTTCTGACATTGTCATTGGTAATCTTTCTAGTTTTTCAATGCTCAAGATTGTATAATCAGCACCCTTTTGCGCCATACCGATTTGTCTATCAGTAAGGTTAAAGATTTGGAATAGTGACGTTGTGTTGATTAAACGCCAAGGCACATAGCCTGAACGCAAATTTTGTAACGTCCAGCCAAGCTGTACAATAGAACGCAATTGTGACTGACCGTGTTGTAATAACAGTAAGTCTTGCGATAATATATCGATTGCTGAAGACACAATGCTGTCCAAAGAAAAAATTCTGGAGGACAGAGTCATTAACCCATTGTCCACTACAGAAAGTGATTTTTCCAAATTAATACGGTCAATTTCCCGTATTCTCTCTGCTGTTTCAATTTGAGTAACCTTCCAGGGCTCATTATATGCTGCATATACAGAGGCTGCTATGAAACGCTTTTGACGCTGTTTGCGTGGTCCCAAAGTGAAATCACGCAAGTCAGCACCATCAGTAAGTAAAGTTAGGTGTTGCTTAATTTCTGCCAGTGTGGAGGTCTGTAGCCATTGAAGGCATAATTTGCCCACACTGTAGGTGGTTATTATCCCTGGGTGATGTCTTTGGGGATATCTAGGGTCTGGCCTGGTCATTTTGAACCCCTGTGTTTTGTTCAGGAATCTGTCTTGACAGTTATTAGTATCTGTTGGCCAGATCAACCACTGTTTCCAATCAGGATTTGTTCTGTTTAGGTTTAATATATGGTTTACGTCTATCTCTTCATCTGTAGAAGTGTTGCTAAATATTGTTGGCTTTGGAATAGACGGTTTATTTAAATCTTTGATTTTGGCTAGGCCAAGACAGGTGGTTTGTTGAACCGTGTCATTTAAAAATATCATTTGTTCTGGGATCATGCAGGCTCTAAACAAAGCTTCTATACCCTGTACTTGCCATTCTTTTGTACCCCAAACACTTTTCAATTCAACATTTTTTTCCCAATAATCAAATCCAAAAGTATTCATTTGTTCAAAAAATGAGTCTGAATATAACAATTTTGTGTTGGTTATCATGGTTTTGCTTCCTGTCCTGTTCGACAATTTAAAATAAAATGTTTCAGCATTACTTGTGTTAAAACCTGAAAAATATGAATATTTGTCGTAAACGGTTCTTGAGCTCCCTTTTGGTGGTGTTGCACAATGTTCCCATTGATTATAATTTAAAACATTTCTAGGTTGTGCAGATCTATGTAAAAAGTGGTTACCATAGTGGTTATAGCAATACATACTGTCATAATTTGTAGAACCCTGCAAATAATCATGTTTTGTAAATTTAGCAGACATTACTAAGTCAGACATCATATTATTAATGCTTTCGAAGTCCCAATCATCAGCAAATGAGTTTGGTTTTGCAAAGTCACTCAAGGAGATCTTAATTTGGTGTGGATATTTCAGGATCTCGACCGGACCATAAATTTCATAGTCAGTGTTGTCCCAGGCTACCCCACCAGGTATCGGATTGGCTGTGAAGTTGGCTGAAGAAAGTTCTCTTTTCTCGACGTGTGAAGATGTGTGTGGTTTGAGGATCAAGTTGATTGGTATACACCTGTTACAACGCAATTTTTACTCCGCACTACCACTACAACGCGACCATTACAACGCATACCATTACAACGCATTGCGCTGGGGGGCGCTCTAGGATAGGGAATAAGTTTAATTTTCTATCCAACACCTTCCCTAGTGTCCACGGGGACTGGAGTTGGAATAGAAAATTATACTTACCACTATCCAGCACCTCTAAGCGCTATGCGTTGTAACGGTATTCGTTGTAAATACCGCGTTGTAATGGTATGCGGAGTAAAAGTATGCGTTGTAACGTCATACATCCAGTTGATTTTCTGACTTGCTGTGTCCATTTTAGCATATTTTCCCTCAATGAAGCGTCCCAATGTTAGTATCATGATGAGCCAAAGTATGAGGATAATTGCACCAAAACCCACCCAAAATTCAATCCATGGAGAAATCAGATATGTTTCTTTCAGTTGTTTCAAAAGTTCCTTAGCTTTGTCTTTAAAGGAGTTTGATGATGGCTGTGTCTTTGATTCACTGAGGTTTTCAGAGGAATCATCGAAGTTTATGAAGTAGCCGGATGCAGTTCTGTCAATTGTTCCAATTGCTTCAGGATTTCTGTTTTTTGCATTTTCACTTGGTACTTCATTGTAGATTGGCGTGTCTCTGCTAAATGTTTTTATTTGGGTTTTCAGAGGTCTGAGTTCTATTGCATTGTTGCATAGTCCTTGTTGTTCTTCTGTAGGCGTTTCGAATGTGATGAGCCTCTTCGTTAGGACCTCTGTACTGGTAGCAAACCTTGGTGTTCTGCTACTTATTGGGAGTCCACTTGGCCTACTGTTTGTTATCGGCCACATGTTGTGGTTTTACCAGGTCGATGGATACAACTCGGTTCTCCTTTTTACCAGCAAGTGGCGGTAGTACAACTGATCTTGTCCCGTTGACAGACAAGACAGGAACTGCTTTTCTGTAAGAAGGCCCAAATTCCTTCTTTACCGCGATCTTTTCCCTGACTAGATCCCCGACTTTTGGAATCCAGACGGGTCTTGCTGGGACAGGTGGTGGTTCTTCAGTGGTTGTTGGCTGCTGTTTCAACTTTATGTTGCTCAGGTCTTTTCTTGTTTTGTTTAAGTCCTGCAAAATAGCCAAACGGTCTTTGATATCAAAGGTTTTTTCTTTCACCACTGAAGTCTGACTATCAATGTCAGAGATCATCATCCTAGTTCCGAATAATAATTCGTACGCACTGAATCCCTTCAGAGAATTTCTTGGCAAGTTATTGAGACTACGTTGGACACTTATTAGATGTTTGACCCACCCAGCTCCCGAACCTAATATCCTTTCTGCTATAGATTGCTTTATGCCTTGGTTTTTTCTTTACACCATCCCGTACCCTCAGGAAGGAAGTGAGAAGATTCCCGCTGGACTGTGCTCATTCGGCCATGTTTCCCCCCAGGCTGGTGGGCTTGAGTGAAAACAATGGTCGAACGTAGCATGCTCTTAGCGTATATGCCATTTAGACTCGCAAATCTTTGTATAACAGTCCGGACGTCAGCCGAGTGCTGGTGATTTACATTATAAGTGGAAATTAGCCTGTATATGTTAATCGCAAGCCATTCTTTTTACTGGTAATATTATCTGCCGTAATACGACGAGGTATCAAACTGTTTCTCTCCCTACTGCGATCTCTATTGCAGTTTGGGCAGCGTTTTACAAACATGGTGTGACGCAGGCTCATGCCTTGCCACCAGTACCGTGATTGTAATTCTTCCAGAGAATCTTTTAATTTAAGGTGTCTGAGACCCTCGCCCATGTGTGCGTCTGCGATTAACAAGTTTCTCCTGTCCATGTTTGGAATCACTCTATCCCCCACTCCAGGGATTCGAGCAAAAGGGACGGAGTTTGCATCGATTATGTATGTATAATTGAGTGGATAGTTGATCGGTAACGCTGAGCAGTCGCCTTTTGATGACGTTTTCACCGCCAGCACTGTTTCACCGTCAATGTATTTTAATGTACGCTTTTTTCGAACTACGGGAGCCGATTTAGTGGCTGCCGCTGCGGCTGTTTCAGCCAATGAATTCCCTACAACGTGAACGCCATCACGCTGATGACTCAGTGAGTGAGTCACGTGAGTCTTTGGTAGTTCTTTTTGTAAAAGAGCTATTTGTTCCCAGAGCAGTTTCTGCTTTATTGGTGCATCTGTGTCATCTTTGTAACCGTTTTGAATCCATGCCTGCAAATCGCTGTTATATGATTTGACGCAGTAATATGAATCTGACACTATAAGTGTCGGGAATTCGCGATCCGCATTATCTAGCGCCATTTTCAATGCTATTATTTCAGTTTGTTTTTCTGAATTAGTTTCTACTGAGTGTGATTTTGTTAATAGAGGTTTTAGTTTACCTCCGCGCCACACTTCTTTTGTAATCTCACATGTGGGGTTGTATGCTTGTTCTCCCCAAACGGACGGTTGAGCATGTCCGTCTGTATAGATTACACAGGCGTAATGTCGTAAAGGCAGAATGTCGATTGGCAGAGGATATGTTTCTTCATATTCTAGATTTTTCAATTATTCTAGTTCTGGATCAAAGTAGTAGTATACTTTGTCCGTTGTGATAGAATTCACCCATTGTATCCATTCCGGATTCAATGTTGTTGTTGGTAAATTCCACGTGTTGTTAGTGCCTCAAAGGCTGATTTTGCTGTTCTGACTGTGATATGTCTACCGTCCGCTTGATCTTTTTCTCTAGCTATTGCGGTTTGAACTGCATGAACAATTTTTTCTTTGTTGCTGAATCTCTGTTCAGCTTTTGTGTACAAGTGTGATTTGAATGCAATTGGTACCTTTTCTCCCTCATTAGAGGTCAGGTATGTGAATCCGCATCTCCCTGGGATGACTCGAATCACAAGATTGCGTGTGTTATCACGTGTTTCTAATTTTGTTTTAATTAGCATGTCTGTTTGTAAGGATCTCAAAATTTCTGTGTGTATTTGAGTCCAATTGGATCTTTTAAAATCTGGTTTGATTAGATCATAAAGGGGTTTGACCCTTTCTGCGTAATTTGCAATGTATGTTCTTCCGAAATTTAGGAAGCCTAGAATTGACTGTAGGTTTTTCAGTGTTCTAGGAGCTTGGATTACGGCACATTTCTCTAGGAAATTGTCAGCCAGGCTTTTGCCTTCACTTGATAATTCATATCCTAAGAACAGGACTTTCAGATGGGCAATTCTGGACTTTTTAAAGTTGAATTTGTAACCCTCTGCAGCGAACCCAAGTATTATGGTATTCACTCTCTTCAAGTGAGTCTCCAAGTCATCATCTGTTAAGTAAATGTAATCGACATAAGATAATGCTTCATCATCATATAGTTGTAGTAATTCTGTTACTCTCGCTGAGAATACCCCCGGGCTGTTCTTGTACCCCTGGGCTAACCGACAGAATTGTTTATGAGTGCCATTTACTGAGAATGCAGTTAAATATCTGCTCTCTGGTGCTATGTTTTGACAAAAGAATCCATTGGAGATGTCCAAGGTTGTTTTGTATTTTTTGCGCACTATGTTATTCATTAGTGCAGCACTGTGTGAGTTTTGCACTGCAAAAGTTTTGCAACATGTGTTAAGGTGTCGGTAATCCAAAACTAGACGATATGAATTGTCTGGTTTGGAGACCGGAAACAAAGGATTGTTCATTTGTGAGGTGCAAGTTTCAATCACCCCCTGGTATTCTAGCTGATCTAGTATTTCGTTTACCTGTTTTTTAGCTTCTTGCTTAATTGGGTACTGCCTTTGTGCAGTAGGTTGTGATTTTAACTGGATTTTGTGAGGAGGAGAATCCTCATCCCATCCTACATGATTTTTATATAAAGCAGGTGCTAGAGCCACTGCCCACTTTCTAGCAAGTGTGTATTTTTTATGAATTGGAATTTGGTTTGAGAAGGCAGGCATAATTACTTCTTCGCCATGAGGGCACTCCCTGACAAACTCTGGTGGCCAGTCTTTTTCAGCTAGAAGGATGTCATAACCCTTGGAGAGGTTATCCCAAAATAGTCCCCTTATTTTTCTAGTCTTATCTCCCTCTATACGTAATGTTATCTCGTATATCTTGTGAGGTTTGCTAACCCTGGTGTCTGCAGTTTCCACTTGAAGATATTCATTCGTGTCCACTGTCTCCAGATGATTCATAAGGACTTTGCGAGCTATGCTCACTTCTGCTGCGCTGTCTAGCATTGTCTGAGCCCATTCTCCGTTTTCAGTTGTGTCCTCAGTATTCTCGGCATTGTTAACTACCTTGATACTGGCTACCTTCTTTTTTGGAAATTGTAATTTCTTTTTTAGTTGAGCAGGCTCCTTGTCTTTGGACTTGGCGTGCTCTTCTCTTTGTTCTGATCGTCCTCTTCTTTCCGATTTCTGCGAGGAATTCTGGAAAGATTGAGAGGGACGCGTATCAATGTCTTGATATCTATCAGGTTTTTTAATATTATCCCTATTTCTAAGGTTATATCTTTTCCCAGAGGGGCCACTCTGGGGTGACCTGTGTCTCTGGTTCGGAGATTTCTCTCTTCGCCTAGGAGACCTTCCTCGGGACTGGAATTTCTTTTCTTTAGGATTGGATTGTTTGTTTCCATCCCAGTTCTTTTTTGGTGTATTATTATTAAAAAATATTTTTTCTGGACTTTCAGTCAGTTGCGGTTTTACTGGTATTCCACCTAAACTGTCTCTACCTAGTTCCTCATAGGATTTTTCTATGATTCTGGCAATTTCAGCTGGTTGGTCTGCTATATCTGTCTCTTTTAACCTCTGGCGGATCGCCACGTTTGCTGCTTCACCTTTTATGTTGGCTAATAGTATAGCCGAGACCTGCTTGAAGTCTTTTAGTAATTTCATACCAAGAGTTAAAGCAGGTTCTGGACCATATTCGTCTTGAATTTGTTTTAGCACATCTGGTATCACCGAAATGGATGGAACACCGTGCGTTTTTGTGTAGATGGAAGCAAAGACTGTACCCCAAGTGTCACAGTCCTCAATGTGTGGAGCGATTCCCATTGGAAGACAGATAGTCAGAATCCTGTGTTTTTCTAGCGGGGTGGTGTCAGGAAACACCGCCTCTATTTGGGTAATTTTCTGTGCCAACCAGAATGGTATTTGTTCCCGTTTAGCCGGTACTTTACCTAGGCAGGATTGGATGTTCTGTGGTGTAATTTTATTTGTGTTCCCCTGGTGAGGGGTCAGCTGTGGAAGTTTAATAGCTAGCTGAATTGTTGAAGTCCGCATCACATACTGAACTAATTGTCTATGTATTTTTATTAATTGTTTTAGTTGTACTAAAAGATCTGCTGCAGGCATTCTTTCGAAGTCTGGATGTGGTGTGTATCCGGCTAGTACCGGCCACGTTGCTCCTGGTCTACCTAAAGGACCGAGCCTGGTGATGTGATTATTATGTTTTAGGGCGCCATCAAATAAGAGCAAATGCTCTTGGAATTTGAGTGGTACTTCCACCTCCTCGAAAGGAGTGTACATTTCAGGAGGTTCCTCTATTTTGTAATAGTGGAAGTACTTTGTTACAGCATTAGCTGCTGGAAAATTTATCCATGAATAGTATACCTCTGTCTGCCGATATTCGTGTGCCTCAATTACGAATATGACTGTGCCACCTCTAGGTGTCAGTCCATTTTCTATAAGCTTTAGGGTTATAGATCTCCTTTTAATGACCGGAATGAGTATTATCTCCGGGTCTGCGTCTTGCATAGTAGCATCCGCTGCTGCGAGTTCAGTTGCTAATCTAACTGCCTCTCTTTCGTCTTCATTGTCTGACATTTTACTGTCAGGATGGTTATTTTGTTTGATTGCAGATCAGGTTTCTTATGGAAACAGAGATTAGATGCACAATATTTTGGAACAGTGTATCCTTCAACGTTGACTATACCAAGAACCATACATAGGAGTTCCCTCCTGCGAGGTTTTGGAGGATATAACCTTTCACCCACTCCAGACGTCTTTGGAGTATAATGGGAAAAGGGGTCTGAGTGAGAAAGCACGACTGAGTTACTCTAAATGTCTTACGTTAGTTTTATCGCCCTTTCCAAACGCGTTGGGCGCCATGTAGTGTAGTTCCTATCTTCCCAATAGGCTCTGCGCATTGGAATAATACCTACAGCAGTAAAGGCCTAGGCCAGACGTTAACTAGGTCTACTACTGTCGATACTAGACTTAAGTTTTGGGTTTGCCAGCATAGCTCAGAGTTCGCTAGAAACTTTCTCGAATGTTCAAGGAGGAATTAACTTCCCTGATTAGACAAGAAGGGATTTAGTTTCTGACAACCATAGAACATGACAACTTTGCTCTCCCCTAATCAAGAGTCAATCTCGAGAGTCGTGTGAACAAAAGGCAAATTATTTTACTCAGTCAGTACGTGCATTCTTAGTCTCATCAGAATGTAGAGAAAAGGAAGAGACGGGCGTGTTCAATAAAAAGGTGTTATTTATTGATCAGTCTCTTTTCTCATACAAGAGAAATGGATCGATATTATTGCAATACTTATAGCTAAGTAAAGTGCATACATTAAAAGCAATAGTATAAAGTAATACTGTAAAAACATTGATATGGTTTCTAAGCCATAAGATGTTTAAAATGAATAAAATATATTACATACACATATACATTTGACTAAACGTACTCAACTGGTGTTTCTAAATACACCTACCCCGTGTACCTGACCTAAGCCTAATACGTGGGCGGGAATAGAAAGTTACAGTTTAAGTTAAGTTTGTTTTTGCCAAGTGAATAACTAAAGAATTCTCTGTGAGGGGTCATTCAGTTCTGTACCTGGAAGTTAGGATGAATGAGGAATGGTATCTCTCTCTCTGGTCTCGATATTCCAGGCTGCCTGCGAGGGCTACCCAGAAGCGCCGGTGCTGGATTTCTCGGCAGGAGAAATCAGCGCGTCTCTCAGCGCGTCAGGAAGGCAGGGCTGCGCCAGCGGGGTCTGCTCTGCTCTTCGCTTCGGCAAGTATGGCTGCTCCGTCTCGTCACCACGCGTGTGTTTGCATATGGCAAGATCGGTAATATTTATACCTTTAAGGTGCCGAGATTGACGTAAGGATGGACATAGATACGTCAATAAAGATGTCATACGATTTGCTCGTTAGCACATTCTTTTACTAAAGTTCTCTGTGAAATCAAAACAATGGCCGCACGGTTTTTCCAGGTTGTCATAGGTTTGATTTGTTATGAGAACTCCGTATGCCTTATCAGGGGCTGGAGGAATATCGCTTGTCTAATTAGATCGCAAGCGTTATGACCTAATCAGATAACACGTTCCTGTGCTGTAGTGTGACTGCGTCAGATAACGGTATCTGCATCATGGGGGTTTTCTGCCTCATGGGCTGACTGCTAGTTAACTTGTTGGTTTGTTTAACTAGAATAGGGTCAGGAATAGGGGGATCGATTCAGAACCGATAGGAATACATGACACTATTTTTTAGCTATATTGTTCTGATCTAAATGGATAGATTGAATCATCCAGTCTGAGCATCTGAGCTAATGGTTCCACGTACAAATTAAACAAAAGAGGTGATATCGGGCACCCCTGCCTAGTTCCTCTCTCGATGTTGAAGCTCGCCGTAAGAAACCCATTGAGAAATATTCAAGCAGAGGCACCCTGATAGCAGTTCTGCAGGGTTTGTATAAAGATTGGGCCGAAACCCATCACCTTCAGAACCTCCCATAGATATACCCAGCAAACTCTATCAAAGGCCTTGGCCGCGTCGACAGCGACGACGGCCAAGGGTTCTGTCCTCTGGATGGCCAAATCGATGTTACCAATTAGGAGCTGCGTTTGTTCCTGGATGTATCTCCCTGCGACAAACCCTTTCTGATCTGGATGTATTAACTTTGGTATCAGTTTGGCCAATCTCCCTGCTAAAATGCCCATAAAGATCTTATAATCGGCATTCAGCAGGGAGATTGGACGATAAGAGTCTGCCTTTTTTGGATCCTTGCCAGATTTTAATATCAGAACTATTATTGCCTCTTTCCAAGTGTTAGGCACCTTTCCAGTTAAACTATAGATTGAATTAAATGTATCTCCCAATGCTTCTAAAAGCTCCACTTTAAGGTGTTTATATATTTCGCTTGGGAGCGCATCTGAACCAGCAGCTTTTTTGTTCTTAGATTTATTTATCTGAGCTGCAATCTCCTCTGACGTGAAGGGGGCATCTAAGTTGTTTTTGCTTTCTTCTGAAAGTACGGGGAGCTGTTTATTGCTGAGAAATGACTGAATCGAACTTGGCAGGGGAGACAGGTCTTCTCTATACAGCTCTGAGAACATGGAAAGAAGACAGGACTGTATGTCCACGGTCTTATTTGAAATGTCCCGCTGGCGTTGATTTTAAGTTCTTTTATATCATTCCTAGCTCGGTCAGTCCTGGCTTTCCATGCCAATAAGGCGCCAGCCTTTTCCCCATATTCGTAATTCTGCATCCTGCTGGTATCCCACTGCACCCTACATTTAGCTTCTAGTCTCCCTCTGTATTGTGATCTTGCCTCTTCCAACTTTCTCAAGGTCTGAGTGAGTTGCTCCCGGTCCCCGTTACTAACACCATCTCTTTCTCTCTCCAAGCCACTTATCTTCCCTTCAGTACCCTTTAGTACCCCAGCTTCGATCTTATTCTTATAACAGATAATTCTGTGGAGTTTCCCCCTAAGCCAGGCCTTATAGGCGTCCCAAACTACATCAGGTGTTGTAGAGCCTGAGTTCAGCAGGAAAAGCTCCAAGGACGGGGCCTGCACAGCGGCATTTACCTCGGGGTCCAGCAACTTGGCCCTGTTAAGGGTCCACCTTAATGCATGCCGCTGTACCTCCTTAATCTGATATACAAAATGTAGGGGTGCATGGTCGGACAAGTGACTCGGGAGAACAGAAACCACCCCTAGGTTGGCTATTGAGCCTCTATCTAAAAATATATAGTCAATCCTAGAGGAATGACAGTGCTTTTTGCTATAAAAGGTAAAACCCTTCTCGTCTCCTTTTATTTCCCTCCATAGATCGACTAAATCCATATCGTGGATCATGTTAACTAATGCCCGACGTACCTTCACTGCACCTTTGTAGTGACTTAAATTAGATCTATCCTTAAGGGGGTCTATCAAGACATTAAAATCTCCCCCTATGACGTATGGTGGAGGTTCCAGCATCAGCACAGATTGTAATTTGTGGATATAGGCTGGATCGTCCGTGTTTGGACCGTAAAAAGAGGCACAGACCATATCATGGTTTTCGAATGCTAAAAGAATGGTCAACCATCTACCAGAGGAGTCTGACTGTTCTTTTTTTATATTGCAGGGCGTCCCTTGTTTAATTAATATGGCGACCCCTCTATTTTGGGCTGCTTGTTTTGAGGCACCAAAGCACTTTACCCACGTAACCTTAGAAAAAATTGAGGTGCTTTCTACATGGCTCAGGTGTGTCTCCTGTAACAGACATATTTGTGCAGTTGATAGTTCTAGATGTTTAAGGATTAGCCGCTGCCTCCGAGGGCACCTTAACCCATTGACGTTCCACGAGACAAATATAATCCCTCTATTCTTTAAAATTGCACCTGCCATCATCCTCTTTTCCTACGTGAAAACATCGTCCCTTTTTGAAGCGAGAATTGACATAGATATACAGAAGGTTTAGATGAGGTCGAATTTTTTTTCCTTATTTTCCCACTGCTCCCCCACCACGTGCCCCCCCTCCTACCCGGACCCCCCCCCATGACCCCGTGCCCCCTCTACCCATGAGGAACCCTCCCTACTAATAGGCAAAAGCCTATTTAGCCATCTTACCCCCCACGGAGCAACTATGTGATCCCCATTATTTGTTTACAAAATTTCCTACTAGTTACACAACCTTTTAATTAAAGACCCACTTAATCTATTTCACCCCTGCCCCTCTTTTCTGTCTCTGATCTTAGCTATAAGAGCGTCAGCTTCCTCCCCTGACCTGATCTGGTGCATGTGAATATTCCACATCACTCTTAACTGTGCCGGAAACTTCTGCTGCGCCTTGGCTCCTAAGCTGTTCAACTCCTCCAGCCTTTTTCCCAACTCCCACTGCCTTGCTGCGGTAAGGTGTGATATATCAGATCTTATATAGAAGGTAAAGGGGTTAGAGCTGTTGAAGAATGCGGTGGAGAGAATCTGTTCTTTTATGGAGTAAGTCAAAAAGTTCACCAGAATCTTTCTGGGTTTCTGTTTTGTGAGGTTTCTCCTGAAAGGGTCACGATGTACCCTCTGTATGTCGTGCGACAGATCCATCTCTGGTGTATCTTTTAATACTGTCCCCTTCAGTAAAGATATGACAAACCCCTTAATGTCTCCCTCCTCCATGGATTCTGGTACATTCAAAATTCTTAGATTATTCCGACGCGAATAATTTTCCAGACGCTCAATGTCCTCCTTGAGTTCCTTATTCTGTGCAGACAGCTTAGTGACCTCTGCTTCTGTAGTACTCATCGACTCCTTGATCTTAGGAAGTTCCAACTCCATTGCCTCAGTCCTGAGAGTAACCTCATCTATCCTCTTGGTCAGTTCCTCACATGAAGCCTTTATTGCTGCTTGGTTGACCTCAGATACTGAAAATCTGTTGGCCATCTCGGCTTGGTTGGTTTCCGATACTATGAACCTACTAGTGATTTCTTCCTTCATGGCCAATAGTATAGCGGCCAGCGTGCCTGCAGTTGCGTCTGGTTTATCTATATGGAACTCGGCACCTGTACCTGTACTATCAGAGGAGTCAGATTGATACTTTGGAACATCTTGCACTGTGTTCAATATATCTGTGCTTCTGGCCAATATTATGATATCCTGCGTGACGCTTGGGCCATCCTCCTTTAGCGCCGAATATCGATTGGTCAGACCGATGTCTGGATGTATTGTTACCTCTACCTCTACTGGGACAGTATAGTTGTCAGTGCTGTTCCCTTCGGCCCCTCCCTGTGTCAATGCCCCTATGGTGTTTGCCTCCGAGGTAACTGAGGTAGGCTGGGTATGCTGAGAGGGCTGGATACCCTTATTATTCTGAGCAGGCTGAGTAAGAGATGTATGCTGGGCAGGTTGAGCTTCCAAGGGGAGGCAGCTGGTAGCAGAGGTTGTAGTGACAGTGTTAGACATGACTTTATAGTAGGTTTTGAGTGAGGGGGTAACTTTTATACTTGCCTCTGCCACTTTAGCTCTTTTATTTTTTCCCCTGCTTTTGATGTTTTTAGGGCTTAAATACTCTTCAGAGGTATTCAGCCTGGTTTTCCCCCTTCTTGCACGTTCCTTTACTTCCAAAATGGGGGGTGAGATGCGCGATGGATATACAGGTTTTCCCTTGGATGAATCATACACTGTCCTGGCTCTTAATGTGTACCTGTTTCTTTTCTCGGGGAACTGGCTTTCCTCTATGTTACTGGCACCGTTTGTACTCTCTTTGCCACCAGCGCCTTTGCCTTTGTCACAGCCACCCTCTACATCCATACACCTTGCCGATATACTTGTGAAGTTATTGTCATTTAGTTGGAGATGGTTAAATCCTCTAAGAGCGCTAGCTCGTGTACTACTCTCACCCCCTCCGCCCCCCCGGCGGCTCTGTCTCACAGCTTGCACCACTCGCTCCCAGGACAAAACGCTACTTGCGGTTACTGGCACTGCTTCTCTCGCCGCCTCAGCTCCAAAGAAACTCCCGCTGGCTCTGCCACCATTGACCCGGAACACTAACAAAGCGAAGTCGCGCCTCTTCCGTAGCCTGGCCGCCTCCTCCCACAGCCAGTGCCGGTTCCTAGAGACGTCATCACCGTCCCCCTCGCGCCGTTCGCGCTGGTCCCTCCTCCAGCCACACTTGTCCTCGCTGGCCTCTCGTCTCTCACCGCGGGCCAACTGACGCACACCAAGATCCGGGGGCATACTCAACGACCGGCCAGCTACCGTAACACTGACACCATGATACGGTATAGTATGATATAGTGGTACAAGAGTTGATAGAGGGAGAGATATAAGTTTATGCGGAAATATTACAATATGGGTCTATAGATAATACATTCTAAATGCAGGAAAACTAGCTACTCCATGGGAGAAGGAAGGTGACTACGGCCGTTCAGCTAGCGGCCGCCATGTTCCTCCTAGCTCCTCCCCAGTCCTTCCAGGTACTTGCTCCCTTACTATATAAAGTTTTTGCTGTTTATAAAGTTTGTCAAGAGCAGAGCGAAAAAGTTAGCATCCTTCTAGAATCTAACAGTGTCACAATCTCCCATATTCTAAAAGTTGACAATGACCCACTGCAATGCGAAACTTTAAAACCAACCTCCCTGGTACGTGCTGACATTAACATTTTGGCAAAAGGACTAGCACTATGACTAAAGAAGTACATTCCCCTGTTGGTGCACATAAATCAAGTCGACTTTGCGCTGAAACACTCATCTACCCTTCAAATGAAACGACTTTCACACATAATATGGCATGCTCTGAATAAGCAGGATAGCAGAATAGCTGTATCCAGTGCCAGCTCCTCCATAATGGTGGAAGAGCTTCGCCCGCTGGCTCAGAGCCAGCAGCTAAGCCAGCAGCTAAAAAATAAAACAATATTTTATTATTGTTTTATTTTTCAGCTGCCGACTGAGCCATGGCAGAGTTATGTGCACTGCTAATTGCGCATGTCGGTTTGGCCGGCTGTCTTAGGCCGGTCGAACAGACATGCGCATTAGGTTTCTCCAACCCAGCTGTATTGCACAGCCGGGTTGGAGAAAGAGCACAGACTCCCTGTGCCTGAGCAAGTGCTAAACCAGTCCGCTGAGGTCAATCCCTACGCTGCCCTCATGCAGCGAGATGGCAGCACTGGGATTATGCTTTTGATAAAATCAAGAAACCTTCCTAGGGGTCCCACTGATACTTGGTTCTTTTAAACCAACAAAGAAGAAATTGGCACAGAAGCTGAAATATAAAATACATATTTATTAACCTCAAATGAGTGAGACTACGTCACACAGAAGCCTTAGCAACTGAATGAGGCAGTCCGAGGAGTCCAGAAAACAGAGGCCTTATATATGCTTAGGGTTACATACTCAGCATAAGACCAAGGGGCTGTCCTGGCTCACGTAAGCAGGCAAAAATGACTAATATGGACACGCAAGATCTGCTTGCTCAACAAAGTGGGAGGAGAGTTACTTCTCCATACAGCAGCAAAAATAGCCTGACAGTTATACTAGAGAAGCAGGTGCATTCTACTAGCTAGGCCCTTCTGGGCATGTGCGAAGGTGGAAGGTGCTAAATATAGTTTGTCTCTAGGCAGATTTCAAGAGCAGTTAACAGAAAGGTAGGACAAAGCACATGGCGAGCACATGGCAAACAAAATGGCTGCCAGAAATACAAAATGGCTTTCACAAAGCGGATAAGATAACTTCTAAATACAGGATGGCTTCTGCTAATGCTAACCCATTGCTGCCAATTTACAACATTGTCCCAGGGACTGCTGGGAATAGGAAGCAGAAGAGCACCAGGCAGCATCAGCTAATATTTATTTAATATTAACTCCCCTGCATGATCCCCTGCGCCCTCTTACCTGCTCCACCACTTTTTATTTCTGTCGGCCACCACTGACTGTATCTTTGGATGATGAAAAGCAGTTTGATGGAATAGAATGGCCCTTTCTGTTTAGAATGAACTGTCTCCAAGGACCGCTATATAAGGAAAATCCAACTACTTTATCAATCTCCTTCTGTATTAGTAACATGTAATGCTTTCAGATCAGAGCAATTTTAAATTTGCAAAGGAAATCATCAAGGGTGTCCACTTTTACTTCTCCTATTTTATTGTTGCTGGAGCCCCTTGCAGGTATTATCAGAGCCTCTGCTCATGTTGCTGGTATCTCGACTGCAGCAGGTGAAATAAGGCTGCTCCTCTTTGCAGAGAGCATTCTATTGCGCCTATTGAGCATCAACCCCGACTCCCAAATACATAGTCAGGCAAGCCTTGAGATCTAGGCCCAAGGTCACTGATTGATAGGTCACAGGTGAGGTGTCACGCAGCTGGCAGACAAATGCATGAACAGGAACCTTTAGATCAATCACACAGATAGGTGCAACGACATTGTAATGGTTAAAGGAGATTGGCCCCAATAAAGCATACATGGCCGGAGGGGGTCGCGTGCTCTTAAAACACCATAAAGTCAAATTCCCAATAGTCAATCAGGAGACAGCACACGCAGTGATCATGCACTCCCCATGCCAGACATCTGGACTTGTTACCCACTGGCCACATTGTATCCACGCAAGGTTGAGGCCGACCTGGCCGACCTGTATTTTCCATTAGACAATTAATTTATGATGCCAAAGGCAGCAACTTACATTCCTCACCATATATGGATCACCAGAAACTTTTATTACCTACAATGAACTGCATAAAAGACGATCACAGACCAATTTTAATTTGAGACAGTCCTCAGAACCTGTGCCTGTAACTGTTCTCCTGGCCGCTGTGTTTAATTAAGCAACCTGTTCCTGTTTTGCTAAACGCCTCTTGTCTCTTGTTTATTCAAGGTAAGATCAAGTAACAATATTCAAAATAAGCAGAATAATCAATCATTGGTGAGACCAGAAACCTAGACTTAAAATGTCTAAACTGCAAGTAGACACAACCTCTGGCGAGATTTGTCTACCCAATATGGACCTTTACCATAAGGCTCACCATCTTGCTCATTTGACGTAGCTTTTCTGTACAGGCTTGAAAATGGCAGATTGGGTGCTGATTGAACAGCATGTCTTAAGGAGATTAATCTGACTCTTGTCTGCTATACAGAAGTGCATAAACCTCCACGAACCATAGGAATGCAGTTTTCCTGGAAAAAGGCAGTTGTGTGGATAGTGTGGACTGCTGTCGGTAAGCCATTAAGGACCCATACACATCGGTATGGCCAAACGCGCATCTGGAATAAAGTCGCTATTCAGATCAACAATGCTATTATTGATTGGAAGAAATGGTCAGATGAAGGAATTCACAAATTGGCGCCAAATGCTAATTGGAAATCAAATAAAATCTCTTCTAGCACTCCATTTTGCCTCAAGGCAACAATGGCGATATATTCAGCTAAAGTTCTGCCTAGCCCACATATTTTCCTTGTTATCAGGTTACCTCTCTGATTTACCAGTACATATATATCACAAACGGTGGAACAATTATAAAAGGGTAATTTCAGGTTTGTATAAAACTTTGAAAAACTCTTCACACCTTCTACACAAACATATGCGCATCAACAGGCAACACGAACTGGGAAAACAATTCCTAAAAGACAACTGTACCGACCTGCTTGAAAAGCCTTATCACGGACTACAAGAAGCGAGATTGAAATTTAGGGGCTTATTTACAAGCCATTTGCGTCGCAGGTGTGTCACTTTTAACATGGGAAAAAGTGACGTACCAACGGCACAAGAGGCTTGTAAATAAGCCCCTTAGTGTCTTCAAATAAGTTCAAGATTGGCATTGGACACCTCAAAAACTTTGGGCCTGATTTAGATGCAAACGGATCTGGTCCTGCTGTCACTTTTCCGCCGGTTAATCCATCCACCTACTAGGCAGCACGCCCACTCAATTTAGATGCTGGCAGGTCTATTGACGATAGTCTGTCTGAGTGCCACCGTCCCCACCAGAATTTTCCTCCCACAATGGTGTCATAGACAAAAGTGGCTGTCGGAGAAAGTGCAGCCAATATTTTTGCTGGGCCAATCATGATGTGCCTTCCCGTCAATGTAACTTAAATTTATAACTGTGGCGAGTAAACCTCCACACCTGAGTTAGAGTTTTTGAAGGGACATAAGGTAGAAACGTACCTCTTTGTCTTTATTCCACTTCCATTTACGTCATGAACCTGATCGTCCAAGTCCTTCTTTTGCTGCTGCTACTTGACCACAAGCAGATCAACCCCTTTGGAGCTGGAATCAAAGTTAAGCTTCTATTTTACTTGTTTTCATTTTAATTGTCTCTTCACATTTGCTCTGGACTCATGCATTTTTTAATTTCTCTTACAAGCAATTTTATTCTAATGTGTAATGCACAGCCATGTAATGTTGTCATTTAAAAAAAATGTAAAACACAAACAATCACCTTTGGTGCAAGCTTCCATCATGTTAATGGACACTTACATAAAATTTCACATCAATCAAAATTCATAATGTGTTCATACAGGTGTGTATAATTATTTTTTGTAAACTATCAAATTATAAACACATCATATTTTTTGAATAATTAAAATTAATATAGTGCAGTAATTGCACTAGACAGGATAACACTTTTTTTGAAAAATGTTAAGTTTATTTATTTATGCACCATTTCCCCTTGTCTAGTGCCTTTTGTGTTTTCTTTTTCAATTTGTTTATTTTTTCACTTATTGAGCTAAAATAAATACACCTGTATTAACACCGGAAACACCGGAAACCCAATGTTCAATAGTTTTTTAGGTGTAAGTGCATTATTATGACAAATTTTTGCACCAAGCTTTTTATGTCCCTGGAATTTACAAATATGGCGTTAAAAATATTATGTATAAATGTAAGTAAGAATAGGTATTTCATATTTTCATGATTAACATTTTTAATAATCAATTAATTGTGTTACCTCTATTTTTTGTGGGGAATTAAATTGAGACATTGCACTTGGGGGCTGACGGGATTCGAACCACGGTGTGACTGTTTGCCAACACTCCCGAGCCGCCATTTTTACTCCTGGTGAGTGGTCTAGTAGCTCACTGGATGCTTCAAAAGGGGACGCTGCGCTAGCGCACTGGACCCTTGACAAGAGCAGACGCTGCTTTCTCTGCTCCTGGCTTTTAGCTTCTATCTCTGCACATAACTTTTAAAATTGAATTCGTTTTTTATTGTCTTTGTAAAATATGAAGTGAAGTGTGTTACCTCTATTTTTTGTGGGGAATTAAATTAAGACATTGCACTTGGGGGGCGGTCCGGATTCGAACCGGAGTGTGACTGTTTGCCAACACTCCAGAGCTGCCATTTTTCCTCCTGGTGAGTGGTCTAGTAGCTCTCTGGAGTCTTGAAAAGGGGAGGCTGCGCTAGCGCATTCGCCCCTTGACAAGGGCACACGCTGCTTTCTCCGCTCCTGGGGCCTCATTTATGAGGCGTTGCGTCAGTTTTGCGCTTCCGATGCGTCACTTTTTGTGACGCATCGGCGGCGTAAAACATGCCTCCTGTTGCGCACTATTTATAAGTGACGCATCTAAGCAGATGCGTCACTTTGTAAACCCCTGCGCTACATTATACCTGCGTCAGGTATAATGTATGCAGAGGGGGCGTTCCCCCGCAAAAAGCCTCGTAATAGTGACGCAGTGAAATCTATGAGATTTCACTGCGTCACTTTTAGGGCGCTGTTGCGTCAAAATCTTGCGCCTGCCTCACAGCAGGCGTAAGACTGACGCAAGCCCTTTCACATGGGGCTTTCCCCATGTGAAAGGACGCATTGCTGGAGTTGCATCACTTTTGTTGACACACCCCAGCAATGCGTGACTATTGCGCTAACAGATACGTCAGAAATACTGATGTATCTGTAACTCCTTGCGACATGATGCGTCATACTGTAAATATGACGCATCATTGGTGTCACAAGGATGACGCAGTGAAAAGTGACGCATCGCTGTTTTCACGCAGCGATGCGTCACTTTTCATAAATGAGACCCCTGGCTTTTAGCAACTTTCTCTGAACATAACTTTTAAAAAATTAATTCGTTTTTTATTGTCTTTGTAAAATATGTAGTGAAGTGTGTTACCTCTATTTTTTAGGGGGAATTAAATTGAGACATTGCACTTGGGGGCAGGCGGGATTCAAACCGTGGTGTACCTTTTTGCCAACACTCCCGAGCCGCCATTTTTCCTCCTGGTGAGCTGTTTAGTGGCTCACTGGAGTCTTCTAAAGGGGACGCTGCGCTGGCGCACTCGACCCTTGACAAGAGCAGATGCTGCTTTCTCTGGTCCTGGCTTTTAGCGTCTTTCTCTGCACATAACTTTTAAAATTTAATTCGTTTTTTTTTGTCTTTGTAAAATATGTAGTGAAGTGTGTTACCTCTATTTTTGTGGAGAATTAAATTAAGACATTGCACTTGGGGGCAGGCAGGATTCGAACCGGGATGTGACTGTTTGCCAACACTCCGAGCCGCCATTTTTCCTCCTGGGGAACGGTCTAGTGGCTCACTGGAGGCTTCAAAAGGGGACGCTGCGTTAGCGCACTTGACCCTTGACAAGAGCAGGCGCTGCTTTCTCTGCTCCTGGCTTTTAGCATCTTTTTCTGCACATAACTTTTAAAATGTAATTTGTTTTTTATTGTCTTTGTAAAATATGTAGTGAAGTGTCTTACCTCTATTTTTTGTGGGGAATTAAATTGAGACATTGCACTTGGGGGCAGGCGGGATTCGAACCGGGGTGTGACTGTTTGCCAACACTCCCCAGCTGCCATTTTTCCTCCTAGTGGGCAGTCTAGTGGCTCACTGGAGGCTTAAAAAAGGGACGCTGCACTAGTATGCAGCGAGCGCGCACAGCGGGCGTGCCTCTGGCGTGCCGAAGGCAAGCCCGTCTGCGCCCAGAGGCGGCCGGCACGGAAACGCTGCCCGATCCTTTGGAAAAAAAGGGGGTATGAGCTACGGTAATATTAAATATAGTCCGGACAGTCTTTTAATGATTGGCAGACAATGTGCCATATCCCTACTAAGCTCTCTGCCGATTCTGTACCTCTGCTTTGTAACGTCTGTAAATGGAAGGCAGTCCCTAAAATAATAACGGGATGTGATTTTATGAAACATGACTTCATACATAGCTCACAAATCTCCCTAAATAATGAGATTGGGGAATATCTTACAGCTGCCCTGATTAACGCTAGATCCATCAAGAAACATGAACTACAACCTTATGATCTCCTCTCTGAAGCTAAGTCGGATGTTCTGTTTATTAGAGAAACATGGCTTCACAAGGGATCTAACCCTACTCTTGCCAGTGTTTTACCTCCTGATTATGCGATAATCAGGAAAGATAGATGGGGAAATAGAGGCGGGGATAGCGATTATTCATAAGCACTTTCTCCCCTGCTCGTCTATATCTATCACTGATCTGGAGCTGAGACTTTGGATTTTCACTTAGAGATCGCAGCCAACCAGTCAGTAGCAGGGGTGATCATATATCGACCGCCAGGGCCGACTGGACGCTTTTTGGAGTCCATCAGCCACGCCATAGCACCCATTGTAACTAGATTTAGTTAATGTCTGGTCCTCGGGGACTTTAATATACATCTAGATCAAAAGGAAGACCCTGAGACCAAGAAGCTGTATGAATCCTTGGATATCTTCCGTATGTGATGTCTCCCACTCATGAAAAGGGCCACATTCTGGACCAGATCTTTTCAACCTGTAATATTGTACTAGAGAATTCCCTTCCTATTGTGTGGTCAGACCACTTTATGCTCCTTTTAGGATTAAAAAGGATCTGAGTAGGATACAGTCTCATTGTATACCACAAGCTAAATAATATAGATCCTTTAAGCAGATAACGCCTGACTCTCTGGTGGAAATATTGAACCGCCATCCTATTCCTGTGAAGGGCTCCTCAGATGAGGGGACGCACACTCTGGAAAGCTGGCTCCAGAACTGGGTGCTACATCTTGCTCCACCTAAGATGCGTATCTCCGTACAGGGGAAAACCTCGGCTCCTTGGTTTACGGAGGCTTTAAGAAAAAGTAAAAGGGCGTGTAAATGCCTTGAACGCTTATGGAGAAACAGTTTTGATCCTATAACTAAAAACACATATAAACAGGCACTCAAAGAGCGTTACGCAAAAGTTTGGGATGACAAAACAAGCTTTCTGGCTAATAAAATTGGTCAAGCCAGAAACAGAAGCCGAGAATTGTTTTAAATTGTGAAGGATTTTGCTTCCCTCATTGTTATCAAGAGTCCTTTTCCGCCCACTCTTGAATGGACGACTCATACGAGATTCATTTGTCAAACCTACTTGTATGAGTCAGGATGTAGTGTCAGACTCGAGAGGACATTCTAGGGAAGAAATACTTGTGGATTTCCCCCCTATGACGCTGGATACTTCACTTGCCAGCATGAAGGCGCTTAAGTCTGGGTCGCCATCAGATCCATGTCCTGCGAAAATAGTGGCATCTGTAGCTGAGGTTTTGAATCCTGCTGTGAATCAAGTCCTGAATCTGTCCCTGTTAGAAGGTAGGGTCCCAGTGAGGTGGAAACAGGGCAAAATGCTCCCTTTTTTGAAGAAACCCTCAGCAGACCCTACAGTCGTAAGCAAATATAGGCCCATAACACTGCTCCCTTTTTTAGGTCTCGCCTATCCCATTCCGTAAGGAATGGATAGGGGAGAATTTTAGTAGGCAAAATAATTTGTCAAACCATCGGCGGATTTTAAACAGTTCACGTGAACACAAGCACGCGCTTTTCCCCCACAGGCGCCATCTGCGTCCGCATCAAAGCAATCAGCCTCCCTCCCACAAGCTTCTGAAGCTTCCCCCAGCATGCGCTCGCTCGGCCTCAGGCATTTCTCCTCCGCGCATCCTCCATTTCTCCTCCCCTAATTATTCACTGCCCACGGCCGGCCAGCGGTACTTTCACTTTCACGGCCGTCAGGCCGTGTCTCCTCATCATTGTAACATCAGGCACTCTGCACTTTTAAAGATCCTGGCACACAAGGCGCTTATGCTGTCAATGCATTTTCTCCCCGTTTTTTACTTATTCACGAGCCTTCACTGCGCATAAGGCTCAGCGCGCCTCCCAGCCATGTATTTATTGAACCATCTTGCATACGGGTTCATTGTGCCAGCCCCATCCGGGCATGTATTTACAAACGATTATCGGCATTTTCAACTGTACAGACACACATATGGACCTTGCTTGCCCCGTCTGGGCATGTCTTTAAAAACGAATACCGGCACTATTTCACTTGCCGCATCATTGTAACATCAGGCACGCTGCACTTTTAAAGATCCTGGCACACAAGGCGATTATGCTGTCAATGCATTTTCTCCCCGTTTTTAACTTATTTACGAGCCTTCACTGCACATCAGGCTTAGCGCGCCTCCCAGCCATGCATTTATTGAACCATCTTACATACAGGTTCATTGTGCCAGCCCCATCCAGGCATGTATTTACAAACGATTATCGGCATTTTCAACTGTACAGACACACACATGGAGCTTGCTAGCCCCGTCTGGGCATGTCTTTAAAAACGAATACCGGCACTATTTCACTTGACCGCATCATTGTAACATCAGGCACTCTGCACTTTTAAAGATCATGGCACACAAGGCGCTTATGCTGTCAATGCATTTTCTCCCTGTTTTTAACTCATTCACAAGCCTTCACTGCGCATCAGGCTCAGCGCTTCCCAGCCATGCATTTATTGAACCATCTTGCATACGGGTTCATTGTGCCAGCCCCATCCGGTCATGTATTTACAAACGGATGCCGGCCTAATTCTCTGCCCGCACCAGGCACCCTGTAATTTGTTCACGAACAAATGCCGGCATAAAATACCAGCCCGCATTTTTGAAACATCAGGCACGCTGCATTTTAAGATCTTGGACGCAACGTTTGTCTCCTGGCAACAAACCACTGCCTAGTCTTATCTTTTTCCATATGAAGTAGAGAGTCTTTTCCATCACTTTGAACTTCGTTACGTACGTGACACACGATATGTCTCATTGATTACCTTTACTCGCCACCATGTTTCTCTAACATGCCGCATTTGTTATACGGTACAAAAGGGGGTGGTGATGGACGGAGCATCTGAACCAATCAAACACTCACACCCAGTCAAAAGATCTGGGTTTAATCCATCACCGTTCTTTAGCCCACTCTGCCACCCCAGTTCAGACATGGCTATATGCAAATCAGTCTGACCCTGTGCCTCATGGGAACAGTCCAGCCCGAACTGCCAAGCCATGCCTTCCCTGGACCGAAAACAAGTTTCCGAGGACCGGTTTCTGGCATTAAACCCAGATCAGTTGACTGGGGGTGAGTGTTTGATTTGCTCAAACGCTCCGTCCATCATCCCCTTTTGTATCACTTTGTTCGCCCTAAGTGTGGCAGGGTATGCTCAGACGTGAGTCCCTTGCTCACTTGGCCACTGGATTCAACATAGTCTGGATGATGAGGATTGTGAATCCGAAACCGGTCCCAGGATGCTTGTTTCTGGTCCAGGGAAGACATGGCTTGGCAGTTCTTGCTGGACTATTCCCATGAGGCACAGGGTCAGACTGATTTGCATATGGCCATGTCTGAACTGGGGTGGCTGAGTGGGCTAAAGAATGGTGATGGATTAAACCCAGATCAGTTGACTGGGGGTGAATCTTTGATTTGCTCAAACGCTCCGTCCATCATCCCCTTTTGTAACGCTTTCTTCGCCATAAGTGTGGCAGGGTATGCTCAGACGTGAGTCCCTTGCTCACTTGGCCACTGGATTCAAGATAGTCTGGCTGATGAGGATTATGAATCCCAAACCAATCCCAGGATGCTTGTTTCCGGTCCAGGGAAGACATGGCTTGGCAGTTCAGGCTGGACTATTCCATGAGGCACAGGGTCAGACTGATTTGCATATGGCCATGTCTGAACTGGGGTGGCTGAGTGGGCTAAAGAATGGTGATGGATTAAACCCAGATCAGTTGACTGGGGGTGAATGTTTGATTTGCTCAAACGCTCCGTCCATCATCCCCTTTTGTATCGCTTTGTTCGCCATAAGTGTGGCAGGGTATGCTCAGACGTGAGTCCCTTGCTCACTTGGCCACTGGATTCAAGATTGTCTGTCTGATGAGGATTATGAATCCGAAACCGGTCCCAGGATGCTTGTTTCCGGTCCAGAGAAGACATGGCTTGGCAGTTCGGGCTGGACTGTTCCCATGAGGCACAGGGTCAGACTGATTTGCATATGGCCATGTCTGAACTGGGGTGGATGAGCGGGCTAAAGAATGGTGATGGATTAAACCCAGATCAGTTGACTGGGGGTGAGTGTTTGATTTGCTCAAACGCTCCGTCCAACATCCCCTTTTGTATCGCTTTTGTTCGCCCTAAGTGTGGCAGGGTATGCTCAGACGTGAGTCCCTTGCTCACTTGGCCACTGGATTCAAGATAGTCTGGCTGATGAGGATTATGAATCCGAAACCGGTCCCAGGATGCTTGTTTCCGGTCCAGGGTAGACATGGCTTGGCAGTTTGGGCTGGACTGTTCCCATGAGGCACAGGGTCAGACTGATTTGCATATGGCCATGTCTGAACTGGGGTGGCTGAGTGGGCTAAAGAATGGTGATGGATTAAACCCAGATCAGTTGACTGGGGGTGAGTGTTTGATTTGCTCAAACGCTCCATCCATCATCCCCTTTTGTATCGCTTTGTTCGCCCTAAGTGTGGCAGGGTATGCTGAGACGTGAATCCCTTGCTCACTTGGCCACTGGATTCAAGATAGTCTGGCTGATGAGGATTACTAATCCGAAACCGGTCCCAGGATGCTTGTTTCGGTCCAGGGAAGACATGGCTTGGCAGTTCGGGCTGGACTGTTCCCATGAGGCACAGGGTCAGACTGATTTGCATATGGCCATGTCTGAACTGGGGTGGCTGAGTGTGCTAAAGAATAGTGATGGATTAAACCCAGATCAGTTGACTGGGGGTGAGTGTTTGATTTGCTCAAACGCTCCGTCCATCATCCCCTTTTGTATCGCTTTGTTCGCCCTAAGTGTGGCAGGGTATGCTCAGACGTGAGTCCCTTGCTCACTTGGCCACTGGATTCAAGATAGTCTGGCTGATGAGGATTATGAATCCGAAACCGGTCCCAGGATGCTTGTTTCCTGTCCAGGGAAGACATGGCTTGGCAGTTCGGGCTGGACTGTTCCCATGAGGCACAGGGTCAGACTGGTTTGCATATGGCCATGTCTGAACTGGGGTGGCTGAGTGGGCTAAAGAATGGTGATGGATTAAACCCAGATCAGTTGACTGGGGGTGAGTGTTTGGTTTGCTCAAACGCTCCGTCCATCATCCCCTTTTGTATCGCTTTGTTCGCCCTAAGTGTGGCAGGGTATGCTCAGACGTGAGTCCCTTGCTCACTTGGCCACTGGATTCAAGATAGTCTGGCTGATGAGGATTATGAATTCGAAACCGGTCCCAGGATGCTTGTTTCCGGTCCAGGGAAGACATGGCTTGGCAGTTCGGGCTGGACTGTTCCCATGAGGCACAGGGTCAGACTGATTTGCATATGGCCATGTCTGAACTGGGGTGGCTGAGTGGGCTAAAGAATGGTGATGGATTAAACCCAGATCAGTTGACTGGGGTGAGTGTTTGATTTGCTCAAACGCTCCGTCCATCATCCCCTTTTGTATCGCTTTGTTCGCCCTAAGTGTGGCAGGGTATGCTCAGACGTGAGTCCCTTGCTCACTTGGCCACTGGATTCAAGATAGTCTGGCTGATGAGGATTATAAATCCGAAACCGGTCCCAGGATGCTCGTTTCCGGTCCAGGGAAGACATGGCTTGGCAGTTCGGGCTGGACTGTTCCCATGAGGCACTGGTTCAGACTGATTTGCATATGGCCATGTCTGAACTGGGGTGGCTGAGTGGGCTAAAGAATGGTGATGGATTAAACCCAGATCAGTTGACTGGGGGTGAGTGTTTGATTTGCTTAAACGCTCTGTCCAACATCCCCTTTTGTATCGCTTTGTTCGCCCTAAGTGTGGCAGGGTATGCTCAGACATGAGTCCCTTGCTCACTTGGCCACTGGATTCAAGATAGTCTGGCTGATGAGGATTATGAATTCGAAACCAGTCCCAGGATGCTTGTTTCCGGTCCAGGGAAGACATGGCTTGGCAGTTCGGGCTGGACTGTTCCCATGAGGCACAGGGTCAGACTGATTTGCATATGGCCATGTCTGAACTGGGGTGGCTGAGTGGGCTAAAGAATGGTGATGGATTAAACCCAGATCAGTTGACTGGGGTGAGTGTTTGATTTGCTCAAACGCTCCGTCCATCATCCCCTTTTGTATCGCTTTGTTCGCCCTAAGTGTGGCAGGGTATGCTCAGACGTGAGTCCCTTGCTCACTTGGCCACTGGATTCAAGATAGTGTGGCTGATGAGGATTATGAATCCGAAACCGATCCCAGGATGCTTGTTTCCGGTCCAGGGAAGACACGGCTTGGCAGTTCAGGCTGGACTGTTCCCATGAGGCACAGGGTCAGACTGATTTGCATATGGCCATGTCTGAACTGAGGTGGCTGAGTGGGCTAAAGAATGGTGATGGATTAAACCCAGATCAGTTGACTGGGAGTGAGTGTTTGATTTTCTGAAACGCTCCGTCCATCATCCCCTTTTGTGTTGCTTTGTTCGCCCTAAGTGTGGCAGGGTATGCTCAGACGTGAGTCCCTTGCTCATTTGGCCATTGGATTCACGATAGTCTGGCTGATGAGGATTATGAATCCGAAACCGGTCCCAGGATGCTTGTTTCCGGTCCAGGGAAGACATGGCTTGGCAGTTAGGGCTGGACTGTTCCCATGAGGCACAGGGTCAGACTGATTTGCATACGGCCCTGTCTGAACTGGGGTGGCTGAGTGGGCTAAAGAATGGTGATGGATTAAACTCAGATCAGTTGACTGGGGGTGAGTGTTTGATTTGCTCAAACGCTCCGTCCATCATCCCCTTTTGTATTGCATTTGTTTTACAGAGCTACTTTTTTCACCTGAGCGCCTTGACTAAGTTGATATCCCTTCTTCCCGCAGACACTTATTTGTTTTTCTGACTCATGTTCTTCTTTTCCCTCTCTCTATTTCACTCTTCCAGTATCTCACTTTTTTCAAATCTATTCCATCGCTATGTGTCCCTCGCCCTCCATTATTCATTTCCACCTCTTTCCTCCCACACATTCTCTTCTCCACTTCCCTCTCTCCGTTTCCATCTTCTCTAACCCCTTATCTGTGGCATCAACCTAATTTCCCCCCTACTTCTATCCGTGTTCTCTCTTGCCAGCCTCTTCTATTCCTCTCTACTACTCACCCCTTCCCTTTTCTCCTTTCTCCGTTGCTCGTTTACACTCATTACACCCTTTCTCCTCTCTCAGCCTCACTCGCCCCATTTCTCACCCCTTCATTCTGCAATGCTTTTCTCTGCTATTTTATTCTTCTGTCATTCTATCCCTTTCTGTTTCGGTCGTCCTTCTCGCCGTGTTTTCTTTTACTCCCTCCCCCTTCTCCCCACTCCCTCATGTCCCCTCTGATATGTTCCTTTGAATTAACCCATTTGCAGAACGTGCACCGCGCATTAAACTGCGTAGGGGTTCCTATTTCCTCTCTGTTCACTACAGCAGACTGGTGGTGGCGGGGGTGACATAAAGTGCCTTCATTCTAGGCTTATTTATTCGCACAGCTGTTCCCGCTGTACAAAGGAGAGGGGAGGGAGCAGGGAGAGCCGGGGCGGGTGAGCCACGCAGATAGCATAATGGCAGAACCCAGATCCTGCATAATCGCAGGTGTGCGTGAGGCTTGCATAGACGCAGGCACTGATTGCGTACTTTTTGCTCTGAGTTGTCTCAGTGACTACCATTCATCTATACATCCATCCGTGTATCCACTCATTCATCCATGCATCCATTCTTCCTACCACCCATCCATCCATCCACTCAGAGCCTTCCATCCATTTCTCCACCCACCATCCATCCATTCGTCCATGCATTCATCCACTCACTGATCCATCCATTCATCATCCATCCACTCACTCATAGATCCATTCAACCTTCCATCCCCTCACTGATCCATCCATCCACCCACTGATCCATCCATCCATTCATCCATCCACTCACGGATCCCTCCACTGAATGCCACAGCATCACTAAACGCAACAGCATCACTAAAAGCCACAGCATCACTAAGCATCACTCAACGCCACAGCATCACTCAGCTTCACTCAACACCACTCAACCCCACAGCATCACTAAACGCCACAGCATCACTCAGCTTCACTCAACACCACTCAACGCCACAGCATCACTAAACGCCACAGCATCACTCAACGCCACAGCATCACTCAGCTTCACTCAACACCACTCAACGCCACAGCATCACTACAGGCCACAGCATCACTCAGCTTCACTCCACGCCACTGCACCACTCCACGCCACAGCACCACTCCGTGCCACAGCACCACTCCATGCCACAGCACCACTCCACACCACAGCACCACTCCACGCCACAGCATCACGCCACAGCATCACTCCACGCCACAGCATCACTCCACGCCACAGCATCACTCAACACCACTCAATGCCACAGCATCACTCAACACCACTCAACGCCCCAGCACCACTCAACGCCCCAGCACCACTCAACACACCAGCACCAATCAACGCCCCAGCACTACTCAACGCCATAGCATCACTCGGCGCCACAGCATCACTCAGCGCCACAGCATCACTTAGCACCACAGCATCACTCAGCACCACAGCATCACTCAGCACCACAGCATCACTCAGCACCACAGCATCACTCAGCACCACAGCATCACTCAATGCTACAGCATCACTCAGCACCACTGAACGCCACAGCATCACTCAGCACCACTGAACGCCACACCATCACTCAGCACCACTGAACGCCACAGCATCACTCAGCACCACTGAACGGCACAGCATCACTCAGCACCAATGAATGCCACAGCATCGCTCAGAACCACTGAACGCCACAGCATCACTCTGTGCAACCATTCAATTCAACAACAACTGGTTCAAATATGTTCTCTCAATGTTTCAAACTTTATTACAAATGTCACCAAAAAAATGTTAATATTTCACTTCTGTTCTTGGATTTTCTTCACAATAAAATACACTGAACATAATCTTCCCAAAATGTATTTACAAAAGTTTAAGCTATTGCCATTATAAATTACTATAACTTTTATTTAAGCACTAATTATTTAAAAAAATAAAAGCCATTGTTATTTGTAATAGCAATACATCTAAGGCACGTAAATACAACACATATTGCATTACAAATGCTATAGGTGTCACATTTGCGAAAGTTAAAACTATTGGCATTGTAAATGACAAAGCTATTAATTTAGCTATTTTCAAAACCAACACATAAATAAAAAAATTGTCATTTACAATACCAATAGCTCAAACTTTCCTAATGCGAGACCTATTGCATTTCAAATGCTTGTTTGCCAAGGCAATGGAAAAGTATGTGAATGTGGTCATCACTGATTTTATTGAAACCTCTAATGCTCTTCATCCCAGTCAATCGGGTTTTAGAGCAAATTATAGCACCGAAACGGCCTTACTGGAGGTTACTGAAACTATTAAAGCCACCCTTGATAGAGGAGGCAAGGCAGTATTGATACTCCTGGACCTCTCTGCGCCTTTTGATTACGTGCCCCATGGTCGACTCTTACAGAGACTGAGGGAATGCGGTATCGGGGGCACAGTTTTCAGGTGCTTCTCCTCTTTTTTGGAAGATCATCAGCAAACTGTGTGGTCTCCCCCTTTTTCTGCGGATATTTCTCCGATGAATGTGGGAGTGCCTCAGGGCTCAGTTTTGAGCCCAACCTTATTTAATATTTATATGGCACCATTGGCACCCCTTGCAGAACAATATGGGGCAAAATGTATAACTTATGCTGACGACTCCCAATTGTTGTTCACGTATGAGAAGGATGAGCCGTTTAATGCAAATTCAATCCATCTATGTTTGACTAAAGTATTTGATTGGTTTCGACAGAATCAATTATCTTGTAATTCTGCAAAAACTGAAAAAATCTTCTTCGCCAGGTGATGAATGGTGGAACTGGTTGCCTCAGAATCAATTGCCTCTTGCCTGTCCAGTTACCAACGTTAAAAATCTGGGAGTCATGCTTGATTCATATCTTTCCATGAAATCGCAGGTGCAATCTGTGGCTGGCATGTGCTTTGGACTTCTAAGAATGATGAGAACCTTCCTACCTCTGCTCCCTTTGTCCCATAGGAAAGCTGTGGTCCAAGCCCTGAATATGCTAATGCTCTGTACCTGGGAATACCTAACTATCTATTGGGCCGCCTACAGGTTGTTCAACATGTGGCTGCCAGAGCTATTTCTCTGGTAGGGCCTAGGACACCTATGACGATTCATCTAAAAGCTCTACACTGGCTTCCAGTGAAGAATAGGATATATTTTAAGTCTCTTGTGCTGGCCTTTAAGGCCCTACATAATAGTGGGGCTCAGTACATCAGAAAGAGGATTACAACTTATATCCCTGCCAGGACTCTGAGATCATCCACACAAAATTTGCTACTGGTGCCTAAATTTCCTCAGTCTAGGAAGGGGGGACGATCTTTCCAGGTGGTAGTGGGAAGACTATGGAACTCTCTCCCCCTCTCCCTCAGACAAGAACAGGAGCTTCTCAGTTTCAGGCGCCAACTTAAGACCTGGTTGTTTAATCACCAACTGTAGACCTTAGGACTAGAATGCATACCATCTCACTTTCAAGGGGGTTCTTTCAGCTCCGGGACACTCCTTGGAGTAGCCGTGCGCTTTATAAATACCCATAACATTAACATTAACATTAACAATAATAATGTCAGGACAATCTTTGTAAAATTAAAAAAAAATATTTATCATTGAGATCATTCTCTAATTAACTTTTTTTTCAATTAAATAAAGAAAATAAACACAAGAAACAGAGAAAGCAAAAATTGAAACTGACTACTGAAAAAGGTCTCATGAACAATGTTCTGCTGACGTGGAATGGCAAAGGATCATGGTCTGAAATGGAGCATGTTTTATAGTGTGGTATGCAGGTGAAAACAATTAGCCAAAACACTTCAGGTGTGTGCTGTTAGCATCCCTCCAAAAGCCACAAGAATAGTACAACGTTGAACATTCCCTGCGACTGAATCCCTCTGCCAGGTGTCCACTGCTAGGACAATGCCAGGACAACTGAGACATCAAAATTGGCTTGGTGTAAACCCGCCACCCTGACAGTGACGGAATAATGTTAGCCGGCAGAGGAGTCCGACGCGTAGACTGAGGTGGGCCGCTTACACGATGGAAACCACTCTGTCAACGTGGACAAAGGATCAGCCAGCCCACATCTAAATAGGTCGGGTGGGAATCCGTTGTCTTCACGGAGCACTTGTAAACACTGGCACAGAGGGCCATCAAGAATCTACTCCATGTGTGGTCATGTTATTCCCCCTTGCTGCTGGGGTTGTGGTGCTCGGAGTGAAAATATCATGCATTTGGTGTGGTCCAATCCATCACTTCACATTTTTGGGTAAAAGGTAATATATACCATGAACTCTACTAACATTTTAGTCTTGTAATCTACACCAGAGGTTAATTCGCCAGCATGACACTTCAGAACTGCTGGGCATAATCTGGCACATGAAAAGATACTCTGACACCTTTGATCGTAGCCAAAATGTGCATCCTACAGCCCTGGAAAAAGCACATCCCTTTTACTCATGAGGACTGGTTACATGACACATAGACAAAAGAAATGCCCAACCTCCTCGTATCTTAATAATACAATTATTTTAACAAGACCAAATGTAAATTCATCAAACCTGGTCAGGTACTTTTATTTATACCCATCACTCATCAATTTACTTTTTTAGAAAGTCATATATTTTTTTTTATGGCAAAAGAAGATATATACATTTATAACATCACATAACCAAACTTAAACAATTTTCACAAAAAACATACATGAAAAATTACATCCAAATGACATGAAACATTGAATATTAACAATTCATTTCCTTAAGGATTGCGAATCAAATCCTTTTTCTTAAAATAAACAGAAACAAAGCGAAGTTGGATCACAAGAGTAACAATATATATATATATATATTTTTCAAAGTATCAATAAATGGTAGAATAACTCTTGTTGTAGTGCCGACGCGTTTCAGGTTCGAGTGACAAGTTCTCGAACCCTCATCAGGGCTCTGTTATTTCTCTTTATCAGTAAGGCTGACGGCGTTTTCTTTGATGCCTAGTGGCAGACGTTGTTCTCAATTTCAAATTTCTCCATGTGCACCGTCCGGCGCCTCTTGGACGGAGGAGGTCGTGATGACTGTGTCAGCAATCCTTATTAATGTGTCCCAGTTCACATTGACGTTTTAATGATCAATCCATCAGTGGCTGGTGGTTGTATTTCAGACCTGTGCTTCAAGAAGCAAATATGTTTTCTCCCTCGTTATCTGTTCGGAGAAAATGGCCCGGAGGGGTCTGTTGTTTTTGCTCGCTTCCTCAGCTATCTCACTGGCTCTCACTGGCTCGCCCGGTTATGTGATGTTATAAATGTATATATCTTCTTTTGCCATAAAAAAAAATATATATGACTTTCTAAAAAAGTAAATTGATGAGTGATGGGTATACATAAAAGTACCTGACCAGGTTTGATGAATTTACATTTGGTCTTGTTAAAATAATTGTATTATTAAGATACGAGGAGGTTGGGCATTTCTTTTGTCTATATAGCATAAAACGGTCCAGCCCCCCCTCAGTCCCACTAAGGACCTAACTCCCCTTTTGTGTCATGGTTACATGACACAGCACATGCAGTGCCTTATAAAAAGACAATTAATACCTACTAGACCAAACTCAGATCTTTAAAACCATCTGGAAACCCTTTCTCAAAGGCGACACCTCACAATGAGGGCAGTTCCGTAAACTTACAGAGTTATCGAGTCTTTTGAATTGACTTGTTCTTAATACATTTCAGGCCGTAGTTTATACATGTAGTGAGGGTGGTCCCCCCCTTCTTGCATGGAGAATCTACGAAGGACAGACTTTTTGGAGGCTAATAAGTCCAGGCGTTGTTTTCAACACAGCAGAAGGTTTTCCCTTTTCTCTCTCTTGGTTTCTCTGTTTTATTTGTTCCAAATTCGGATACTGTAGGAATTTAAATAGTGTGCTTTTGACTATAAGACGTTAAGAGTGTTTGATATTGTATCCAAACAAGCTGTATCGTTAGGTATTTCGATAAATTACTTATCGCTATGGATTGTGTCTGTTATAAGGTGTACATCTTCTTTCTTTTCTTTCTCGGAAAATCAGAAAACAAAAATATTGCAATAAATAAATACATACATTACATGTTCTGAAAGAGAAAAATGCATACAGTTGAAGGAATCGAACAGTACATATGACAGAGGCATTCAAATTACTGAACAGAATACAGACAGTACAAATGGAATTTATAAATTTCAGCATAACCATAGCCCTCAACTATTGGTGACCTAGACACTAAATTTATGGGGATGAGAAAACAGATTACCAGACGTGCACAGATAATAAATGATGTCACCTCTTCTTCGTATTTAATTAATGAGGTTCTCCTGATGAATGTATACTGAATACTTGTGGGACTGAAACGTGTTGTCCTGTCAGGTTTTTCCTCAGCCAATTCACACTGCACAGCATAAAGAATATTTACTGAGAAGCATATTAACCAATTGAATCTTGTTCCACTATAATTGGGCAATAAGCAGTGAACAACATTTAATTGATTCACTCTTGCACCACAGTTTCGACTGGTATTTAATAGGTGTAATCTCGTTTAACCACTTAATCTCTGCTGTATATTTAATGATGTTTAGCAAACAGAATTTTTAAATAATCCAGTTTTGATAACAATGTAATAAAAATGTGTAAATAGCACACAGGACACTCAACCATGTGCAGTAAGCAGCAACTATTCACATCAACACGATCCTGCTTCACAGGACATTGTATGATATATTTCCGTGTTATTAACCCATTGCAGGTCCGTTTTGCAATGGTAAGACATATGGACCAGAAATCTAATGAATGACAGGGAGCACTTTTTATCTCACAGATTCTGGTTTTACAGAATTTACAAGTATGAGCTTTGAACAGCTACTAATGGATTTACGTGCGCCCAACAGCATTCTAAGTATTGTAAATTAGCTACTTGTTTTTAGTAAACCCACTACTTGAAAGAATTTTTAGGTTGGTGTGCAGTGAGCATTAATTCTACAGATTCCACAGTTCATTTAAGTAATTCACAAGGAGAAGCAGGAAAATAAACTTCTTTTTTTCAAGCACATCCCACAGTACAGTGAAATAACTGAAAGTGGTATACTACCTAAATCCTAACTCCTGAAACATAGTTCGAGACCTTTTCTAGAGACACACTCCGATGGTTCTTTTTTGTAGCATGAAAGAGTGAAGGGGAGAAAAGTCGTTAACAACCAGTTATTGTTAATTAGGCAATAATTCTCTTTGTTACATGATAACCCAAGGACAACTACTCAAGTTTAGTTTGTTTATTGCGAGGCCAGAAATAACTGGACATGGAAACACCTCAACACAAGGAAATAGAAATACAAAGGGATTAGCATGAAGCCAAAATTATGCATCAAATTTAGACTATGCAGCATGAACAAAACTATTAGTTCAAGAAGTAGGATAAAGAAAATCAGAAAGCATGATTTCAAATTTCCCTGTATTGAGGGTTGGTGAGTGAAAACCATTAAAGCTATCCCTCCTCTAGCACTAAGATGATATCCCTACATGAGCATTTTCAATGGGAGGGAAAGGTGTCAGTACATGGAGTCTTCATAAGAAGACTCTCCACCATCAATGGGACAACTAGCATAAAGCCACTATTGCAAAGAAAGAGTTCGTTCTAGGATGCTCTCTCTCTGGAGGCAAAAAAGAAGTGGGGGTCTTACCCTAGTTCCATCCGCGGAAATGGGAGAAAGTATGGGGGGGGCTTTAGGGCAGTAGAGGGGGCAGGGTAACACAGCAGACTAGTAGGGTTCAGCCTGATGGACAGGATGGTCTGGTTTAAGGTGATAATGGTTTGTTGGCTGTAAGAGATTGGGCCTTAAAAGGGCCACCTTTAATCTACTATGAAACTCCCACTCAACTGTAGTATGACTCAGGAACTTGTATAAGATGTATAACTGTTAACTTCTTCTCCATTAAATGCTGTATGTAGTGTAAACGTCAAAGAAAAGAACTTTAAAAAAAGAAACTCCTGAATTTGCAATTTGTTGGTGAAACATTGTTTATAAATTATGCTTTTATGAGGTACTAAAAGTGTTACGTTAATGCCTTTAGCATGGAGAATGTGACTTCACATATAGTACACTACCCTGTAGTAGTGAGAAGAATGTAAATACCATGCCCTCACATCAAGGGAAGTGTATCCCTCTGGTGCTCATACCAGAAGGATTTCCTTTTCAGGGCCTTACTTTGGGCCTCAAGGGAGGAGATTCCCTGACTAATTTTTGAGGTGTCATGCTGGCTGATATCCCACAATCAGAAACTGAAAGCACCTGGAGTCAAATACTCTGACTGCTTTTAGTTTAATTGGCTCTGGGCAACAACTCATGCCCTGAGCACCCATCACAATCGGAGCGGTACCATTAGAAAGGGAAACACCCCTTTCCAGTAGTACATCTCCCTAGTTGATCCCTACTTGGAGATTGTTGCAAGAGGGAGATTTCCGAGCAGGGATCTGCACCACGAGAATCCCATGTTTGTTGAAGGGGGGACCAGTCACTCCACCCCCACCCCCACTAGGTGAAAGTACAGACTGTTTGTCCCCTGGGGGAGGGACAATGTAGAAATTATCAGGGGACAGAAAGTGCAGTAAACAATAAGAAAAGGTTTCCAGAAATAAGCAATGGGGTCGGTCTCTGGTACATCCTGCCTTCAGGCCACCCCAAAGAGACAGCAATTTTTATTATTAGAAAATAATCTTTTGTTTCAATGTGCTTTAGTTAGCATAAGAAGGCCTCATTTCACACGACCAGACTAGTCTGCAGTGACATTTGTTTTGCAGTGATAGAAAGAAAAAAAGTACTTTTAAAATGACATGAACCAATTGCCTTTGTACATGTTTCTAATCTGTGTCTTTTCATTTTAAGAAAATAAAAGAAATAGAGTTAATTTGTAAGGGTGGGCGGAGCTGGCGTAGTGCCTCTATGCTTAGCTTCACAGAGTTTGAAAAAATCTCTGTGAAGCTACGCATAGCTACGCTCCGCTCCCTCCACGCTCCCCACTCTCAAATGCTTTAAAAATACTAAAAAGAAGGCACTTACCTGTGTTTCTGCCGCTTCCCCTGCCTGGCCACTCTGCTTCCAGATCCTCGCCACCTTGCATCCTTCTTCATTGAAAAAAAACACTACCTTGTACGTTTTGCGTGTGTTTTTTTAAATGAAAAAGAAGGCAAGAGGAGCAGGAAGGAGAGCGGCCAGGCAGGGGAGGCCGCAGAAACACAGGCAAGTGCCTTCTTTTTAGTATTTTTAAAGTATTTGGAAGGGGGGAGGGAGCGGCTAACTCCAATTCACCACAGAGGCAGACTTTTACCTATCTCCGCGTTCGCCACGGAGCCCGGAGTAAGCAAACCTCCGAAAACTCCACTGGCGGAGCGGAGTTACCCGCCCAGGGTTATTTATTTGTCCACCTGAAATGTATTCATTTGTATTTCTCGAGAAGGAAACCATGTGCAGAATGTGCCTGTGTTTATAACAAATTCAAGGCTCTTTGCCTGAATCTGCTCTATGCAGTTGTACTGTTTATTTTTTTATTTGTTGCACAAATGTCATGTTCTTTCCTTCATTTTCTAGGTACGCCTTATTATAATAATGAACGAAAGTAGGTTTTCCTAAATTATTCTTTTCTGATCTATCATATTTTGTTGAAAAACTATTGGTTGATGTGAATGAAACTTTATTAGCACAGTCAGTGACAGCTCCTCATCACCTCACAGCTTTTTTTCAGCAGCATTAGAAAAAGTAAAATGATAATAACTCTGTTATTATCATATTATTGTTTCCTTTTTTGTGTGCTGCAGCTTTGAGAGGCGAGGTGGGGCGGGGCTTACAGAACAGCCGAGGAGTGGTTTGCATTCACTCCTAAGTGCACATGACTGTTTGGCCGGCCCTCTAGGGCTGACCATCACAGTCATGTACACTTTCCCTCTTCTTCACCCAAGCTGCATTACAGCCTGGGTTGAGAACATGCCCAGACCCCCATTTCCAGTCTGAGCACAGCGCCACAGCACTCAGACCAATCACAACACATGGTGATTCCAGGCTTCTTCCTGATCCTGCTGGTGGGAGGAGTGGAGATGCGACCAGGAGGATCGGCAAGGAGGACACAGCAAGCAGGTAAGTTGAATTTAATTTGTATTTAACCTCACAACCCCACCCCTCACCGCCCATCTACCCCGATTGGTCACTCGCTGCTGAGTACAGTCCTGTGATGTAAGATCTCACCATGTCAGGAGTGTCGTTTTCACTACCTGAAACATATAAAATGTGTCCTTTTTGAGGTGTGTGACAGAATTTTCTTGACTTTGAAACTGAGCAGACTCCTATGTCATTCTGCTTGTTGACTTATACTTACACTTTTCTTCACTTGTAAGTGGGGCAGGTTAATGCTAACCTTTTTGCTGAAATATATTTTGAGTTTGGCTGTTTACTTACTATGGAATACCTTATGTTGATTCCCCTCACATTTTCATTTTTCGTTGAAATATTGATGCTGGTGTGAATTTCACAAGCTAGTTTTTGCCTTCTGTAACAACTTGATAAACCTTTATTTTGACCTTGAATTTTGCCCTGTTAAGGTTTCTTTAACTGCACATGGCTGCCGTCCATTAACATTCACATGGTCCGGTCCTGTTACTCAACCCCTTTTAATTTATGAATTTAAAACATTGGCACAGACTTTCTATCCCACCCCTGGGAGGCATTGTTGAGTGTTTACCCTAATCTGTCATGGGTGGGGGAAGAAAGCCCACTGAACACATTTAGAATACACTTAAAAAAGAGAATGGGTTGGTGGTCAGCCCATTCTGGCATTGAGCTAACCCCAACTCTCCTGGGCTCTAGATGATGTTTCCACCCAATGTCCCAAGCCCACCAGACACAAGAAAAGGGATTTTATTTTTAAAAAAGGACTAGTGCGGGTGACTGGGAAATCCTGGCATCAGGTTACCTCCCCACCCACTCCTATGTCTAAGGCAGCTTTTCTCCTCCCTGGGGGCAAAAAAATACACTAGACACCACTGAAGGAATAACCTTCAGGGAAAGAATAAAAAAAGAAATGGGTTGGGGGAAGCTTGTCCTGGCATTTAGCTATCCCCCACACCCATGCCCAGGACAGACTTTCTGTTCGCCTGTCAGCCGGCTGTGGGTGTTACCCTCTAATCAGCCCTCTCGGGGGAGAGGTCCCACAAGCCTACTGGCCAGCAGGGAAAGATATTTTTTTTAAAAAGTAATTGGTTGGCAGCTGGCCCATCCTGGCAATGGGCTGTCCCTAACCCATCCTGTGGTTTGTTGGAACCTAGAGCCCTGTCTACATGGAAGGTGAGTTGAAACTTGTTTTTCTTTTGGTGTAGGCTTGACATATGGACCAGCAAGGAGAGGTTAAGACCCTCATTCTATATGCTCCATGCTGCAGGAAGAGTATCTGGTGCCCTGGGGTGGGATTGAATGCCAAAACAGGCCAATGCCCACACAGCTTCTTTTTTAACACCAATCCACGGTATCCCGTGGCAGGAAGATTAGAGATTAACCCTCCAATCTGTCCATTTAGGGGGACAGAAAGACTTTTTGCTGCCTAGGGAGTGGGATGCTGTCTGGACCACTCACTCCATCACATTCAGTGACAATAACACCCCCATTCTGCTCCTTCCCTCCATGGGTTCTCATGAGTTGTCACTCAGTGATCACCCCATTTTACATGATCCTATTGAGTCTTCTACGACCTCAGTCAAAGGAATTCAGAGGCCAACTTTGCCTCATGCTTGTTCTTGGAATCAGAGGACCACCTATTCTCTTGATAATGTTACATGCTCCAATCTTCTCTTCGGCTTTGTTTTCTTGCCTCAACATTGCCTGTTGTAACCTCATCGTGGAATCCTAAAGGATGCAAAAATGGTTAGAACTTGCTCATACAAAGAAATCATAGTGCTACCTAGGAAAGAGACTGAACTCAGAACATGATCAACACAGCTGTATACTTAGTACTGAAGATTTCTAGAGAAGGATCTGGAACTAGAACTTGGGATATCAAAGGCGAACATTGAATTTGTGAAATCTAAAATGATCATTTTCAGAGAAGGCTCAACCCCAAACCTTTCATGGGAATCTTCTGACATGTGCAATCATCACATTTTTAAACCAGAGAAGCATTTGGAATAGAAATAAATCCCAACAGTGGTCGATTCTGAGATGACTCGGGCTAGAAGTTGAATATTTACTGTTATTATAACATGACCAGTGCAAAATTCATATTGTAATTTATTTTTATTGCAAAGGCCTCAACAGTGGTATATTGAAAGAAAAAAGAGGGACGTATTATACTGCAGTTGTCATCTATCACAATGACAAAGATTTGGCAGGTATAGTGGCAGTATAGCTAAAGAAAGCCAAAAAAGGAAACTTTAAATTATAACAGTAGAAGTGAGTTGGTCTTTTCAATACTTTTTCACTTCATGTGCAGCAGTGTCATCCAATGGCATTGTACCTGAACGGTCAGCTCAGAAAAATCACCTACTAACAGAACACTTGAGCTACTAAATAACTACAGATATCGAAAATTCCCTTACCTTCATCCTTCTGCTGTGCTGTTTACATCAGCATACAAATACTCGATGGAGCCTGGTGGGAACTGGAAGGTGATGGTTGAACATAGGTCTTCCTACAAGACGTCATCTCACAGCAACAGAGTGCTTCTACTTGTGCCCTTGACAGGTGCAGTCCAATGCTGGGACAGGTAAGCTGTGCATGTCAACTATTCTCTCACTTTTATTTCTGGTGATCTTGTAGGATTTCTGCCATTGCTTTGGTGGGTCAGTGAGAGGTAATGACCCCAATCTGCCTGCATATGGGGACAGGAAGCAAATTAGGTCACCAGGAAAAAGTGTGAAATATAATATAATGGGGAAAGGTCAGTTCTGGTATTTGCCAGTCTCTCCAATTCCCTGGCCACCAGGCAGTCGTTCTGCCCCTTTAAGGGGCAGACTGGGGCATTTACCATTAATCTGCCCACTACGAATCATTCTACCTTGGATTCTCCTGGGCCTCAAGGTTTCAGAAACGCCCAGTTTTGGTAGGGTTCCATGAGTTCTGGCAGGCTCCCAGGCCCAAATACAGCATCTCCCCCCTTCCTCCAATGGGCTGTAAGGGTCATTTCTGTATCTCTAGTCATAGTTATACATTCTACAGGGCATTCAGGGTGTGCAAAAGTAATGTGATCCACTCAAGCTACACCATCATGGACTCCCCCAGTTGTTTCATTTTCAGAAATATCTGGGGCTCGTAGGTTTCACTTGGTACCAGCCGAACCTGGGCCAAATTCCAAAGCTATTCTTCTGTCCAGAATGACTTAAAAGGAACAATCTTAATGCTTCCACTTTGCATTTTGTGGCCTTTCCTTTTGTGGGTGATAGATCCATCCGCACAAGGTGTGGGCACTAATTTTATCAGAAGATTTCTAGGAACACTGGGTAGCAGGGCTTTTGTCACTCCCCACAGATTCCATAACTGTGCCCCTACACAAGTGTGAGGAAAATATTGCATTTTAATCAAACTCTGTAATTTGAAGTGCATTTTTGGAAAGAAAACATAGTGGGATCCATGGAAGCCACACCACTCTTGTCCTCCTTGGGTGTCTAGTTTTGAGAAACGTATGTGGTTGGTAGATTTCACCAGGTGCTGGTCTACCCCAGCCCCAATACTGCAGCTAACCACATCCTAGGATTAACCCCTTCGCTGGTAGGCTTTCCCCCCGTGCTTAGCCTTTTTTGGCTATTTGGGGTAGTTTGCGCTTAGGCCCCTGTAACATTTTGACCACATAACATATCAACGCCACATTTGCGTCCTTTTCTTCCAACATCATGGGGATGCTAAAGGTACCCAGAGTTTGTGGATTGCCCTGGGAAATGGGAAATAAGTGCTGCAAATGAAAGTGTCTGTTTTTTTTCCCTACAAATGGTCCCTCAAATTTAGCAGAAAAAAACAAGTTTTCCACATTTTTGTGTGTGGAATCACCATGTCGGCACAAATGTCCTACCCCACAGCGTTCCCCTCAGTCTCCCAAGTAAAATGATACATCACTTGTGTGGGTGTCCAATTCAGAATTGGCTAAAAACGTATTTTTAAAAAAATGTAGTGCTGCTTAGAATTCTCTGTGCTATATACTCAATCCCTATGTTTTTGGCTCTTCCCAGTCACAGGCCCTTGCCCCACTCACACAAGTGAGGTATCATTTTACTCGGGAGACTGAAGGGAACGCTGTGGGGTAGGACATTTGTGATGGCATTGTGATTCCTCACATAAATATATGGAAACTTGTTTTTTTCAGCTACATTTGAGGTTTGCTGTGGATTCCGGGTAGGAAAACGTTGGGGGATCGATGCAAGCCATACCTTGCTGAACTCCCCCGGGTGTCTAGTTTTCAGAATTGTGGGGATTTGGTAGTTTCCCAATATGGCCGCCGAGCTTGGATCCAAAAACCCAGGTGACCCCCCTTGCAAAACCAGGTTGTTTTCTTCTAGGTAATTTTGATATCTCCTTAATACATTTTGGGCCCTTGCCTGTCGCGGGTACTTGACACTGAGTGGTAGGAAATCTGTGGATCCATGCAGATTCCAGTACTTTCCCCACACATAAATTTGAGAAACATTTCTGAATTTTCTGAAAACTAGAGACCCGGGGGAGTCCAGGGAGATATGGCTTGAATGGATCCCCTAACATTTCCTTACCCAGAATCCCCTACAAACCTCAAATTTAGATGAAAAAAATCAAATTTTTCTCACATTTTTGTGTGGGAAAGTTGTAGTATCACTGGGCTGACACAAATTTCCTACCACCCAGCATTCCTCCAGGTCTCCCAATAAAAATGATACCTCACTCTTGTGGGTGGGTCAAATACCCGCAACAGGCAAGGGCCCAAAACGTATTGTGGAGACATCAAAATTACCTATCACAAAAAAACATGGTTTTGCTAGGGGGGTCACCTGGCAGTGTATGTGACTGTTACACACATGGTGAGGACACAGTCGAGTTTGAGCAGTTTGAACTGGTCATGCAGTCTGCAAGGGCACACTTCCTGTCAGAAGGTTGCATGGGCCACCCAGGGTGGCACAAACTCATGCTGCCACCCTGGGAACCCCTTTCTCACCAATGTCCTGTGTACCTCTTGTACCACATACTAGGGACTTTTACGGAGGTAAAGCTTTAGCCAGTTTGGTATTACCAAGTCGAACATAACAGTTTTAGGAGAGAGCACAGGCACTAGGGCTTGGGCAGAAGACTCCAGGGCGCCATCAGAATCAGGACCATTAACATTTGGAGCAAAAAGTGGGAGTGACCATACAAAAAGGTGCACTTTGCTACATGACCCCCTCAGACAATAGGTGGTGAGCAACTAACCTATCCCCTGATAGATAAACCTGGAAAAGTCAAATGAATTGGCATGGTCAGTTCCTGGTCTGTGTTCTACTCTAAAGTTCATATCCTGTGGGGAGATGGATCACCTCAACAGTTTAGCGTTTTCCCCTCTCAACTGTATCAGCCATCTGAGACACCTGTGGTTGGTTTGAACTTTGAAGTGAGCCCCAAACAAGTAGGGTCTTAGCTTCTTCAGAGACCAAACCACTGCAAAGGCTTCCCTCAGTGGCACTCCAACGCTGATCTCTAGGGAGGAGTCAACTGCTGATATAGGTATTTAGTTGATCCTGCCTCTCATCACTGGTTTGTGCTAACACTGCCACCAGTCCCGTGCTCAGAAGTGACTGTTTGGGCAATTAACTCTTTACCATAGTCAGGTGCTTTCAGTACTGGTGCAGAGCATATAGCCTCTTTCAGGTTTTCAAAGGTCTTCTTAGACAGCTTTTTGGAGGTAAGTTCAGTGGGTGGGACAACACTGGTCCTATACCCCTTCATGAACCTCCTGCAGTATACAATCAAGCCAAGAACTGACCTGACTTGAGTCTAAGTTTTGGGAGCTTCCCAGTCCAGAATGGTCTGAATCTTGGGTTGTATCGGTTGCACTTGGAGTCCACCTACAAGGTGACCCAAATACACTACAGAACTCTGCCCTATCAGGCACTTGCTGGCCTTGATAGTTAGGTCTGCCTGATGCAGAGTCTGTTATGTTATGGTATGTTATGTTATGTTAAAGTTTATAGAGCGCTCACATCACCCTGGGGCATTGTGGGGTAATCCAGGCAGACGTATACCTTTGGAGGAGGCATTGAATATAGACCATCCAGATTTCTAGAGCAGGTACCCTTTCAGCTGTTTCCTAAAGACATTGTAACTTGTGATTTTTCGTAATTCTTGAGGAAGTTCATTCCAATACCTTGGCGCCAAGAATGAGAAGGTTCTGCCTCCCATATCGACTAACCGAATTCGGGGTGTCGTAAAGGCCTCAGCCTGGCCCGCTAGTGCAAGGGGTTCGCCCTTCTGCACACGAAGTCCTCAGACTCAAAGGAAAAGTTGGCACGGAAACTGGAATTGCAAAACATAGAATTTATTACACTTCATGAAGTGGTGCTAAAGTTCAGACAGTACCCTTCGGCACTATGAGAAGTAGCACAAAGGGCTACCGGACACATGGTTTATTTATACCCACACAGGGGCTCAAGAGAAGGCGGTACAAACACAAAAGCACATTTTATGCCCATACAAGGTAATATCGAGAAGCAAAATCGATCAGTGGGAGGAGCTAACAATCATGGGGTTTCGGCTAACACATTCCAATCTAGGGCTAACCATTAGCAGATGGAGACCCTAACGGTCAGCGGTAAAACACAGAGATGCTATTATTAGACTGTTGCCGGGCAGATTCAAAGGCCATGAGCAGAAAGGTAGGACAACGCACATGGTCGACACGAGGCAGTGTGTGGCAGACAAAATGGCTGCCATGAATACAAAATGGATGCCACTCAAATGTAAAGATATCGGTCAAAACTCGATGTCTTTTGCTAACGCTCAACTCAATCGACGTCAAAATACAACAGGGGAATCTGTAGAAGGTCATGAGCCCTAGATCTGAGATTCCTACACGGAATGTATTTATGTAGTTTTTTCTGTAAGTACAGAGGGCCTCTTTCATTGACCACCTTGTGCGTTAGGCAGCAGATCTTGAAGAAAGATCTTTTCTTTACTGCCAGCCAATGTAATTCCTTCAGGAGGGGGGCTGTAGGTGAACCTGCCGGTTGATTCAGGATCATTCTGGCTGCTGTATTTTGCACAACCTGAAGTTTGGCCAGTAATGTCTCTCCTACTTCCGAAATAAGGCGTTCCCGTAATCCAAACGACTAGTAACCATTGCTTGTACTAGTGTTCTCCGATGTGAGACGGGAATATAAGGTAACATTTTCCTCAGTAGTCGGAGGGCATAGTAACATGAGATTGTCGTTGCCGAGACATGATCTTTCATATTCAGGGCTCGATCGAGCATTAACCCCAAATTTTTTACTGTCTCTTTAGGAGATGGAGCGGGTCCCAACTCAGTCAGCCACCAGTTTCCTGACCAAACATCCATTGCTTTCCCCAACAACATCAACTCGGTTTTCTCTGGGTTCAACTGGAGACAGTTCGCTGTTATCCAGTCCGAGATGGCAAGCATACCTGTGGTGAAACGGACTTTGTCGAGTGTGGGGTTCGGACCGATGGTAAAAATGAGTTGCGTATCGTCTGCATACGAGACGATCTCGAAACCCAGCTGCTGGATGATCCTTGCCAATGGGGCCATATACAAGTTGAAAAGGGTTGGGCTTAAGCAAGAACCCTGTGGGACGCCTCTGTCCAAATGTCTTTTTTTGGAGGTGTAAGGTCCCAGCATCAACGTTTGGGTTCTCTCCGACAAAAAGTCGTTAAGCCACTTGAGTGCCATCCCCTTAATACCCGAGGCAACACATCTCTCCGCCAGCCTGGAGTGCGAGGTGGTATCAAAGGCTGCGTCAGAGGTCCAGGAAGATCAGTATTGCAGAGCCCCCTGCGTCACTAGTTAGTCTGAGTGAGTCGGTCACTGCCAGGATTGTAGTCTCAGTACTAAAGCCTGGCCTGAACCCTGACTGTGACGAATCCAGGAGATGATTATCTTCCAGATAGGTACTAAGTTGTCGGTTAATGATACCTTCCAAGATTTTGCTCAACAATGGTAGCAAGGAAATAGGCCGATAATTACCGAGAATAGAAGAGTCCGCCTTGGGCTTTTTCAAAATAGGGTGCACAAATGCCTCCTTCCATGTTGCTGGAATAGTACCAGTGTGGATAGACTGATTAAAAATGTCTCTAATCACTTGGGCACAACTGGTTGCTAAGAGTGCCATAGTCTTCGGTGGGCAGGGATCTAAGGGTGACCCTGATTTGGCCGTTGCCAAACCTTTCATGACCTCCTCAGTCATAATTGTTGTAAAACTACTCAACGAGCATGCTATAATTCCATTCTGCTTCTCTAGCATGCTAGATACCACTGCGCCATATGAAGCTGGTGGAGGAAAGTTCTCATAGATTTTTGTGATTTTATTATAGAAGAAGTATGCTAATGAGTCACATATTTCCTGTGATTCCACCGGATCTTGACTGCACACTTTCGGGGATACAAACTCCTGCACTATCCCAAACAGTGCTTTTGAGGAATTACTAGCGTTTTCAATATGAGTGATTATAAAGTGACGCCTGGCCCCTTTTAAATTAAGATGATATTTAGCTAGAGCCTGACTATAGAGTGATTTATTTTTGTTGGTCTTATTTGAGCGCCGCCTTCTTTCCAGACACCTACAGCTAGCTCTTTCTTTTTTGAATTCACCATATACCAGGGGGCAGAGGCCCGCCTTGTTATGTCGCTACGTGTCTGTATTGGTATAATGGCATCCAATGCTGTTTCCAAGGCGGAATTAAAAGCCTCCAGCCCACATCTTCAGTATTTATGACTGAGCCCAGGGAGAAAACCTCATTAAAGGACTCTGCTTTAAGCTTATACCATTTCCTACCCTGTTTAGGAGTTAATATAACAGGACTGTTGGACAGTTTTTGGTCTAATTGCTGCATATTAATCTCGATCAGATAGTGATCCGTCCATGGGAGAGGGTCAAGCACATTACATCTGAGCTGGTCTTTGTTGGAAAAGACCAGATCCAGTTGATGGCCAGCTATATGTGTAGTGTCCTCTACCCTTTGGGTTAGACCCATCAATTCCAGGGAGGCGAAAAGTTTATTTACCTCAGGGTCTATCAGGTTTTCCCCATGAAAATTAAAATCTCCAAGTAGAATGAATGTATTTGCCGCAAGTACTTGTCAGGCAAGGTGTTCAATCAAAAGATCTGTGAACCTAGCTTTGGGCCCTGGGATGCCAGTAGATTAGAGCACCGTACCAGCAATCAGATGCTGATGTGGTAACCCTAAAAATACCTAATTCCAGACAGTCATTGCTGACTGTCGAGATCCAGTTCACCACCAGGTGATTTTTAAAAGCAATAGTAATTCCTCCTCCCGCTTTTGATTCTCTGTCCAAATGTATGAGTTTGTATTTCTCAGGAATGGCCAGTGTGATTGCAGGTTGATTAGCAGGGCCTAAGCTTGTGTCTGCGAAAAAGCACATATCTGGGTCATATGAATCCATCATGTTCCAAATCTCATAAGGGTGTTTGCCAGGGATCTGACATTACACATAAGATAGTTCTGTTTCTTGGTGACTGGTTCTGATGTTTCCCCCGTCGTTTTGAGCCCCCTACGGGAGCTGCCATTTGAAATTGGCATGACCTACAACTTACTGGCCCTTCCAGAACATGTGGTATCTTCTGAGTGCAATATCCAGGCAACCCTTTATTTGCGTGCGCTTGAGTTTTTATTTCCAACTGGGAGTCTGCAGAGTAGCTTATGGGCTCTGAAAGCCTAAGAGCTGTCTTAAAAAGGGCAGCATCCCTGGCCGCTGGGCGTGGACGGGCGCGGACGGGCTTGCCTTTGGCACGCCGCCGGTGTGCCCGCTGCGCACCTCTGCATTTGCATCCTTTTTTATCCTGCCCCTGTGTCAACCACTAGAGCGCTGATCGCGCTGTCCCCCCAAGATGGCTGTCCGCTCGTGCGAGTAGCGCGTGTGTGTCCTTCCAAAACCCATCCAACTCCTAACTCGGCTGGAGAGTCATCAAGGGGTCATGCAGTACATGTATGCAGGTGAGAGCAAGAATAATGCAATTTAAATCAACAGCAAATGTTTCCTAAAATCTCCCAGCTTCCGCCTCAGGAGATACAGCCACCTGGGTTCCTGCACTCGCGATCTGTAACACTTCCATGAGGTTGACCAGGTGATCCTCCCAAATGGAGCTAAAGACAGCCATATCATTTATATATGCTGCACTGAAGTCATCCAATCCTGAAATAACTCTATTCAGCGAACCTTTGGAAGGTGGCAAGTAGTAGTGACCTTCTAGGGTTGAAAATGCTGACCTCTCTTTTGCTCCCTGGGTGAGTCCAATCTGCCAGTACACTGATGTCAAAGGTACTCAAGAATTTGCCTGCACCCGACTTGTCAATCAATGTATCTGTTCTTGGTATGGGGTCGGCATCAGTTTTGGTAACTGTATTGAGCCCCTTGTAATCCACAGAGAGCCTCATCTCAGGTTTCCTGCCTTTGGAGCGAAGTTTGGGGATCAGAACCACTGGGCTGACCCAGGGACTGTCAGAGGGTTCAATAACCCCAAGCCCTAACATCTTGCTTAACTCAGTCATAATTCAAGCCTTAAATTAGTCTGACAATCTGTAAATCTTATTTTGACAGGGAAGCTATCACCAGTGTCCACATCATAGGTACACAATGTTGTCTGTCCAGGGGTCAAAGAAAAGAGCTAATCAAACTGGCCTAGGACTTACCTACAGTCAGATTGCTGTTTTGCAGTGAGGATGTTGGACAAGCCAACACCTTCAACTGACCTATCCTGGGGGTTGTTTGATAGCAGGTCAGGGAGGGATTCACTTTCCTTCTCCTGGCCTCTATAAGTGACTAAGAGCATGGCCATGTCAGCTCTGTCCTCGTGGGGTGTTAGGAGATTTACATGGAGAACGCTGTGAGGACTCCTTGAGGTGCCTAAGTCAACCAAGCAGGAATCCCCCTTCTTCTACAAGACTGGATAGGACCCAGTCCACTTGTCTCAGAGGGCCCTGGGAGCCACAGGCTTCAACACCCACAGCAGCTGACCTGGTTGGTACTCTACCATTGCTGACTTCTGGTCATGCCAGTACTTGATAAGCTCCTGGCTGGCCTCTAGATTCCTGTTTCCCTTCTTCATATACACCGCCCTGTGGTGCGTTTTAAGTTGAGGAATTAATTCCTCTTTAATCTTGAGGGTCCCTGGGGGCCAACTAGCCCACCAGGTACCTCCAGTATGCGCCAGGGAGCTGCGTTGCAGAGAGGTGTTCAGAGGCCACGCCCCTTTTTACACCTCTCTGCAATGCAGCTCTGTTATCAGGAGACACCTCAGTGCTGCATCTTTGAGCCCAGTACTGATCCTGAAAAGTAATTCTAACTGTACTTACCAGTAACTTGAATTTCCTTCCATAGGCTAAAATTGACTGTTTTCACTTGGAAATTCTTTTAAGTGTGGAGATTTGGAACTTTAAAATATTCACCTAAAATCATCCGAACAACGAATTCCGACTTACTCATCTGTTATCAGGCGAGAACCCAGTGCTGCATCTTTTAGCTCAGCATTGACCCTGAAAAGTAATTCTAACCGTACTTACCAGTAACTTGTATTTCCTTCCGTAGGAATCCATTGTCTGGTTTTCACCAGAAAAGTTTCTAAGTGTCTATTTTCACAAACTACAAATATTCCTTAAAAATCGCCTGTATGACTTAAACGCATTCTTTCAACTGTTTACAGGAAATGCAGTAGTGCTGGATCCAGGATCCGCCACTGAGTAAGAAAAAGTAACGAGAACACTACTTATCTGCTTAGTGAATTTCCTCCCATAGGATAACATTGGTGATTCTATGTGTCAACTTTTAAAATACAATATTATTCCTTAAAAATCACTATTGTAACCAAAACACTTTTACTCAACTGTTTACAGATGTCCCAGGACTGAATCTAGGATCCAGTCCTGTGGTTAGAAAAGTAATCCATAAAGTAACTTAATTGCATTTAAGTAGAAATTCCCATTGAGCTCAAAGTTGCATTGTGTTTGAAATTGTGTTGCCCATTGCAACAACTGTAACTACTGTACTTAAAAGTCTATTGCCTATTTGCAAAGTATTTAAACTAAAGTGATTCTGTCTGAGAAAGTATATTTTGTAATGTAATGTATAATGTAATTATAATGTAATTTAAAAAATTAAATATCTAAAAATAAATTGTTTAAAAAAATGTTGTAAATCAGTATAAAAAAAATAATATAACAATTAATACATTTAAAAATTGACATTTACAAAACCTTTGAAATTCACTGAAAAAAACATAGGTTTCAGACATGTTATAGTTAGGAATTAGCATTTAAAAAACCTTAGAAATTCACTGAAAAAAACATAGGTTTTAGGGGTGTTATAGTTAGCTGGACATTTCACTCATACAAAACCATTGCAATTCCTCTGTTATAGTTAGTTGTACTAAGTATAACTTGCGCGCCTGCAATCCACTGCTGATGATGTCACATATTACATCATTCATGACATGGTCAGTGACATCACTGATGGCATCACTGATGACATCATCCACATGACAATCGGATACATCTCATCATACACTAGTTTAACCTTTCAACACTCATTATAAAATATGAAGTACCATATTTGAAACCATTGACACACCAATACAAGTTTCTAAAAACCCACTCAGTGATTCATACATCTACACACACATCTAAACACTTACCTATAGATAGAACCGGACCAAGCGGGTTTTATACCGGAGCACCAAATAATTGACAACACCAAGAGAGCCTTACATCTGATCGAGAAGGCTACGAGCACCAGCGGGGAATACATGCTGCTCGGAATCGATGCAGAAAAAGCCTTTGACCGGGTCCACTGGCCGTACCTGGAGCGTGAATTGATAAAGGCTGGACTTGGAGTGAAATTCAGGACTTGGGTCCTGAATTGTTATACCTTCCCCACGGCGATGGTGAGGGTCAACGGATGCTCATCCCCGTGCTTTCCCATTGAACGGGGGACACGGCAGGGGTGTCCACTGTCACCTCTGCTGTTCGCGCTGTATATGGAGCCGCTATCTCAGGCACTGAGACTCGACCCGAGGGTACAAGGGATTAAGTTTGGCACATTCGTACATACGATAAGCTTATATGCGGACGACATCCTTCTGTCACTTGGCTCCCCCAGAGCCTCAATGCCGGCGTGTGTGTCGAAATCAGAGGCGCTGGACCTCTCACTAGATGGGCAGACACGGGCCTACTTGCAAACCCATTTTCCCTTCCGGTGGACTTTAGAGGCTATCCCATATTTGGGGATCCAGTTAGCGGACACTCTGCCAGGCACGGTACGAATCAACTATGCCAGGCTGCGTCAGATGCTACGGGCGGAACTCCGCAGGTGGAGGCATCTTCCTCTATCCTGGCTGCCGTTAAAATGACCATCTTGCCACAGATCCTATATATCTTTAGGGCTATCCCGCTTCGTCCCCAAGAGGGCTGGATCAGACAGACACAGTCAGAACTCGCCCAATTCATTTGGAATGGCAAACGCCCGAGAATGAAGCTCAGATTGGCCATGTTATCACCGGAACAGGGGTCCTCGGCCTCCCGGATCTGCGGCTCTACTATCAGGTGGTACAACTCCGGACCTTGGTGGAATGGAGCAGGTGGGAGTCAGAAAAGCACTGGCTCTTCCAGGACCATGCTGTGGCGGGCCGGCCACTACAGGAAGTTCCCTTCCTCCGCAAGGCGCACCGTCCCCCTAACTTATATACTTCATTCATCACGCGGGTGCCCATGGAAGTATGGGACCAGACTAACATAAGGCATGAGTTGACCACATTTCCTTCCCTGCTCACGCCGCTGGTAGACAACCCAGATTTTGGGCCGGGATGCGATGCCCAGGCCTTCGCTAAGTGGCGTCCAGCAGGGTGCAGATCTCTATACCACTTATACACGAGAGAAGGGATATCACCCTTTGAACAAATGCGGCAGGAGTACGGTCTGCCGGAGATGGAGCGGCTGCACTATTTGCAAGTGCGACATTGGGCGCTTAATGCTCAGGTGCGAACAGAGGCGGATCGGAAGCTTAGCCCTTACGAATACTGGTTAATCACACGGACGACGGATAAACGACTCATCTCGGACCTGTATCGCATGTTGATGGCACGGTTTGCCCTGGGGTATAACCCAAGCAGGGTCCGCTGGGAGAGGGATCTGGGACGGGCGCTTACCAATTAAGAATGGGAGGACATTTACTATCAGGCACGACACTCAGCATACCACATGGGTTTGACAGACACCTTTACCAAACCAGTGACATACAGGTATTACACACCGGAGAGGCTGCACGAAATGGACCCCACATGGGAGGTTACCTGTTGGCAGGGCTGTGGCGAAAGGGGTACGTTAGTTCACCTGTTGTGGGACTGCACCCAGATCCAGGGTTACTGGAAATTGGTTCTAGATGAGGTAGATATACACTTTAATACAGAGATCCCGAGGTTCCCTGCCTATGTCCTGCTGGGTCTACCGAATGCTCTGACCTACCCGTTGAAATTACATAGGGGAAGGCTGATTGCTATCGCCCTAGGCTATGCAGTTCAGAACCTTCTCTCTTTCTGGCGCACCACACATATCCCCACTTTACAGGGCTGGTTGTTTCGCCTTTGGGCAGTGCTCGGCATGGAAAAGCTGTCCTTAATCAAAGCCGGGGAAGGATCCAAGTATGCAGAACTGTGGCAGCCGTTCCTGTCCCTGTTGGCCACAGAATTCAGAGAGGTGACATGCCTCCGGTATCTGCGTCTGCTACGCCTGTCACAGGTTCATCCTTGAAAGGCTTCTGTGGGGAGGGATGTTTGTAATGTTTGTATGCATGGGGATTATGGACCTCGAACAGGGGTGGGGGGCGGGTAGGCTGTGGGATGGATGGGGGTGGGGGTGGGGGGCGGGGACAGGGTATTGTTTTTCCTCCATTGTTGCAGGCTCGGCTTTATAGTTCTCCCGGGCGTGGGAGGGCATTGTGGTGTGTTGGGGCTGTTTCATGGTAGCTGTCATAGCATTCTAATGCCTCTATCGTTATAGCGTATTCTTGATCCGTAAAGCATCTTTGTTTTTGTATGAGCTGCTTCCTTCAATAAAAAGATTTAATACTAAACACTTACCTATAGATTCACTCATACATGCTAACAAAGATAAATCGAACACTATTAAATATACTTATACACCTACATCGACATTGCACACCAGCACACATCCTATTCACTTATGCAGTCATCCTAATCACTTATGCAAATGATGGATCATACTTACATTTACTAAGCTACACACTTATACAAACACCACTTTATTTATTCATATAGATAGTAACTCATACTTAGTGTGTTCTAAAATCACTATTGCAAGTATACCGTTTTTGATATAGTCACTCATACAATCACTGAGTTTTATGTATACTTATTTATATGCAACAACTGTCAAATACACTGCCTTTTATCTTTCTATTTTGTTGGACATGTATCGTTGAGAAATATATTTACTCATCGCCACACCCATAAAGATATTCAGTCACCCAAACAACTGTTTCCACATACAGTGTTAACCTCATATACCTACTAAATCAACTATTTACACATCATTGGACAGTCACACACCTCCCACCCAACCACACACACATTCACTATCCCATACAAATACTCACTTAACTAATTAATAACTAATATAGACTTTCGCATAGCTAGTAACCAACTTATATAGTAGTTTACACAACAAGAGATAGAGTGATACATATATTCACATAGTTTAATCACTATCCCATATATTTAGTGAGACACTTTAAATTAGTCACTTAGACAGTCAATCACAGTGCTACTAAATTCTCCATCCAGACACTTATACATTCACACAGTCTTCAATGCAAATTACTCTATATATAATACTTATTTAAATATCGAACCTAACCGCATTCACTGGATGATGTCATCTGTGATGTCATCAGTGATGTCATTTGAGATGGCATCGGTGATGTCATCAGTGATGTCACTGACTATGTCATGAATGATGTAATATGTGACATCATCAGCAGTGGATCGCGGGGGCGCGAGTTATACTTAGTACAACTAACTATAACGGAGGAATTTCAATTGTTTTGGACAAGTGAAATGTCCAGCTAACTATAACACCCCTAAAACCTATTGTTTTTTTTCAGTGAATTTCTAATAAATGTATATATATATATATATATATATATATATATATATATATATATATATATATATATATATATATATATCCAGAGTTCAATTTGGCTCAACCCAAGTCACTTTTACGGCGGGCACACGGCATGGGTAGCCACCCCCAAATATCCACAAACAATCCAATGCGTGACAAGTTCCTTTGAGCAGAGAAAACACTGGAGCCGCGGCCACGGATTTCAAGCGTAATTATTGACTCCACTAGGTCCGACACATTTCGGAGTTACCTCACTCTTTTTTCACGGGCAAGGATTAGTGAATCATCAGTGTCTTTTAAAGCAACTCGTGCTTGTGTTGTGCAATAGATATAGAAACAATACTGTTGTTCTTCGTCACAATCAAGAAAGTTTGAAATACATCAATCATATTGTGAAGAATGCCGACTGCATAAAATATGCACATAATATACAACAGAAACAAATCATACATTCTGTTGATACGCAAATGTTTGTGTCTCCGTATTTTCGCATTAAGCTGTACACCTGTTTAATACCGTATGGACACAATGTATTTTGCTACAAGCGTGAACTTAGCCTAACTACTGCATTTATATTGTGCTCCCAGTTCATCATGATTAAAACAATAGACATCGGGGTACAGCCCAAGTGGGCATTCAATGACCTTAGCCTTACATATATAAGAATAAGCAATATAATGGCATAGTTCATCATAATGCCTGACTAGCATCGGAAAAAAGCCCAAGTGGGCAAGAATTAATCATGGTGAGTCAACTATCATAGCTGACAGTTCACAGTAGAGGTAAACATAGGGAACATGCTCCAGTGAGCAAAGGTGTCAACTGTAATAAGTGTAGGAATTTAAACAGCCGATTAATGCAAAAGGTTTCGTATTAGGGCTCCTCAGCATTCTCAGTCGAGATCTGTAAAAAAATCAGACAAAGATAATCCTATTAAAATCAATAACTCAGTGCACAAAAAAATAAATTCTAACTGAACACAAAACTTTAAAAAACAGATCAGGAGAACATGACAAACGTTATCTCTAGAATAAATTACAAATGTACGGACATCTCTTCATTAAGAGTCAACCCTGTGGGGGATAGAGTGTTAAACTTGACAAGCATTTTAGATTCTAACCTCCTTAGTTCAATAGTTCTATTGCACCTCCTTGGTCTAGGTGGTACACTGTCCAGGCCATAGAATCTGAGAAGGTTGGCATTCTGATTATGGTACTCACTGAAATGTCAGGCAACGGGATACTGCTTATCATTTTTCTTTATTGCCTTTAAGTGCTCAAGCACTCTCTTCTTTACTTTATGAATGGTGCTCCCTATATAGAATCTGTCACAAGGGCACCTCAATGCATAAACCACATATTCACTATTACAGTTGACATGTTGGTTGATTGTAAAAGGGGCTTTGTCTTTACAGAGTTTGATAGATTTGCAGCTGGTGCTAAACTTACATGCTTTGCACTGATTACAAGTGAAGAACCCATTGATGTCTGTGCGTTTAGTTTTGCCAGGCAATCAATTCCTGCTTAAAGTGTTGCGTAATGATCGGGGTTTTCTGAAAGTAAGGGAAGGGTATTCTCACAAGTATTCTCTCAGGTCATCGTCATTCCTTCAGACCTCCCAAAACTTCTTCAGACTTCTCCTGATCTCCCAGGCTTGATTGTTGTATTTGGTAATGAACCTGATAGGCTCATTCTTCACTGTACTCTTTTTCTTTGGGAAAAAGTACCTCATCCCTGTTGAGTTTATCAACTTTGGCAGTGGTTTCTTTAATAAGGGTTTTACTGTACGCAGGTGCCAAAAACCTGTTAGTCATAGTCTGTTTTTCAGTTAGGTAACTTTCTTCCGTACTGCAATTCCTCTTGTTGTACCAAATACAACAATCAAGCCCACAACCCACAAATAAAATGTCAATTAAAAAATAATTATTTACACTATTAACATAATTAATTATCAATTAAATAATCAATATTAATTAACAAAGAATTATTAAATAATTAAAATTAAATTATTTCCCACCCTACACCCCTATAAACCCCACAACTCACACATAAAATGTAAATTAAAAAAATTAAGTACACTTTTAAGATAATTAAATGATAATTAAATATTAATAATAATTAAAAAATAATAATGAATTTATTACAATTAAATTACTTACCACCGTGTACCCCTATAAACCCACAACCGGCTACAGTATTACATTTAACAAAAATTAGTTTAATTCAATTTAATAACTACTAAAAAATGTACAAATACAACAAAAAACATAACCGATAATTATACAAATAATTACATTATATGTAGTTAAAATATATACCAAAATATATAACAATAATTAAAAATAAATATAAACAACTATATTATTGTAATCAATATTAATAACCTTGATATTTCAAAAATCTAAATTACTTAACTTAAAATCGATATTCTTGACAACGATATTCTTGCTGATGATATTTCCATATCACGATATTCTTTACTCAATATTTACAACTCAATATTTTGTCTCATCACTGAGGCAGACATCACATCACCTTCTCTTCTGCACCAACCACAATTTAACTGCCTCTCGGTGTTAGCTACAATGCAGCCAGACGATCTCTGTTTCCATCTGCTGCCACTCCTCTGCCCATCAGCTACTTTCTGGGAGTCGGGCCCACTAGCAATCTTCAACGAGAAACAGTGGACCATGCAGGGCAAACAACAGCCCTTTTATAGGGCTTAGTTTGTGATGGTGACTAGAAGACCCTGCATTTACAGGTAGGTGGCTAAGTGACAAAAACGCTGTGGAACTGTGGCTAGCAGGATAAAGGTAAGGCAATGGAAAATGCAGAGAGAGAGAAGGGATTGATTGACACATATTACAGTTAAGATACTTCCCAGTTTATCAGGAGCACACATTTTACAATTGGCATCAGAGACTTAAATCTAATCGTAAAATAAAAAGTGGTATGCTCTATAAAAAAACAAGCACTGCACAATTATAACATTCTAAAAGGTAAGGAGGAGGGGTGTTAGAGTTCTTGGAGGCAGGGAGAGTTAGGAAGAGGAGGAGGGTGCTTTTCTGAACATACGGAGACCAGAGGAGGAAGAAGCATCCAGTGGAGAAGAGGAAGGAGGCAGTGCAGGGAGGAGACAGCAGCACATGATCATAAATGGATACCTAGGATCAACAAGTGAAGAGGGAGAGCGGAGGAGAGAAGGAAGTGGTGTTTGCCGATTGGGAAAGCGGATTCCACTGTTGGTGCTCACAGTTTTGCATGAATCAAATAAATAGTTGAAAAAGGTAGTGGAACCATTCAAAGAGAACACTAAAAGTGATGGGCCTCAATCAGCTCTCCTTAAGCCTTTTAATATTCTATATTAAATATATACATGTGAAAATCACAGGAGTTGTAGAAAGACCAAGCTTGAATACGCCTTAATATCAATTTTACATAACTTTTACTGTATGCATATATAAATTATAATTCTCTTTATAGTCCCTTCATCTCTACTTGTATTCTTAACACCTGCATGCACCCTTTGCCATGCCACAGTCTATCTTTTGGCGTCACATGCCCATAAGTCTCTTCTGTGTTGTAGGTCTTGGAAGCAGTGGGTAACCTTCCCTTTCAGCTCTCATTTCCCAGCTGTAGTGTTTAGGAACTCCCCACTCATGATGGTCAGGGATGGGCAGTTTTCTTCCAGTACTTCTATTATCTCACTTGCCAGCTCTTCCTCTCCACACTGGTCCATCCTCTCTCCTTTTTTAGGAGTTGCCTGCTGTACAAAGTGTTTTCTTGGTCCTCTCTAGCTCACCCTTGTTTAAGCACAGAGGGCTCACAGCGACACTAAGTTACCTGAATTCCCTACGCAGCTTGGCCTCTCCAGGCCCAGACTTCCATGCTCACTTTGGGCCCCACTTTTAATTTCTCTCCCTTCAGGTCAAGTACGGCCACACTCCCCGTTTTTTTATATTAGAACAGAGGATGGAGGAGGGGAAAGGAAAGCTTTACTGTTTGAGCCCTCTGACTTTGGTGGCTTTTCCTTTCAATCAGACCCCCACTGTTTATTTTTCCGCCTGGGTCACACTTTCCTCCCGATATGTGGTGTCTCTAAATCAACCTGTCAGCCATCTTGCCAGGTCACACCCTTAAATTAAATCTCTTTAACTTTGACCTTTGTTTACAGGTTCCATTAAACAAATCTCTGTGTCTCAAGTGGATCAAGTCAAGCACCTCTGTGTCACACAGTAGGGGCTAGAGGGGAAGACAACCAGTAGGAGGTATGCCCTTTGTGAATTTTGAGAGGGGTGGTTAACTCCAGATTACTGTAGGCAAGTATTGGGCTATTTTGGTAGGCAGTGGTGGAGTTAGATATAAGAGAGGATAATTGGGTTACCAGCCACCATTTTGTAAGTGTTGCAACACGATGGCTATGAGAGCAGTGTAGTCAAGGTGAGGACTTTTTAAGCCCGCCCTCCCATCCTTATCTTTAGGAGGTTTGTGTGATGTGTAATGTTTGTGTGATTCTGTTGGAACAGATCTACAAGGGGTGAGTTACTGTAAGAAGGTTGTTGCTTCAGGCAGGTGCATTGGTGGTTTGCAGAGAAGTTTGGATGGTTGAATTTGTTTTATTGTTGTTGGGGTGGGTGAAGCAGTTTGAAGAGGCACAGGGAGTATGTTGATAGTTGCAGAAGACAGGAAGTTAAAGGTTTACGGAATGGCCCAGTGCTAGCGGATCGGCCGGGTGGGTCAGGCCCACCCAAACACTAGCCTGGCTTTCCCAAGTATGAACCTTGGCCCTCCCACTGACGTCATGAGGGCCAATAGAAAATGCCTACTGTAATTAAAAATAGTCCTCTGAATGTTGTTTTTCTGCCTGTTCCAGGAGTTGTATGATTGGACCAGGGCTCTACCTCGCAGGAACCCCTAATCACGCATCTCTTTTTAGAAAGGTGGGTTGTGTTCATGTCCACCGGTGCAGGTACAAGCGAGGCATGGCTAAGGGAACAAATTCTTTCCTTTGACACTGAGTAACTTTTGCCTGCCGTCTTGATGCATGGATCTTGCCTTTTCTATTCAGCCCTGGAGAAAAGGAGTTTATCCTGCTTCAACTTCACCTTTCCTGACCCCTTCATCTGCTGCGTAAAGCTGCAAGGAAAAGTTCGAATATTCCAAGCATGTATGAGAATGTTGCAGGATTGTGTGGCAATTTGTTATTTGTTTTTCGAATCTGCAAAGCTCCAGCAAGACACATACTTGGTGTAAGCTTCATTCAAAATTTTCATGGCTCAGATCTGGATGGATGCAAGGCAACAATAACAATTTAAAGATAGCTCTGGTGATTAATGATCCTGCTGGAGAGTAATCTGAAGTTTTTCAGTTTTACATGCAGTTAACAAACTGTAATTTGTGTGGATAGCTCAGTAGGTTACTGTCTTTATCCCAGAGATACTTTTGTTATTTGCAGTTCATAAGTTACTATTCGAACATAGGACAGTAACCTATGAACTGTATTTAAAGACCTGCATACAAACTGAATAGTATAGTTAGAACTGTAATGTTTTTACCCAGTCTTTCATGATCCTAATGTTGCTAAAAAAAAGTTTGTTTGAGCAGATATGTATTTTTATTAGTAAAGCCAACCCCAAGCACTGGGGTACACCCTAAATCCTGAGTTTGTGCTTTTCCAGGCCAAACGCTCTTAAATATAATACCCACCAGTATGGATGAACTGTGATTCCTACACTTTGCAATCCTGATTGTCTTAGGTGGCATTTCCCATAGACTGATTAACATACTTGTATGATTCATTGTCTTTGTATCATGTGTGCATGATGTAAAGTACTGTGACACTCTACACTGATATGAGTAGAGCTATACAACAAATGAAATGCATATTGGAGAGTGACTATGAATAATGAATGAAAGGCACTGTTGGAGAGTGGTAGTAATGCTATCTGGGGAGAAAGAGGTAATTGGTAGGGTAGCAAAAAAGACTTCCACACCAGTGCTAAAGCCGGCCCTGTCATGGCCTTTCTGTTTTTGTTTCTTTAATTAGCAGTCGGGTCATTAGGGCAACTGCGGAACATATTTTAAAGTGCATATTAATTATATTTGCTGTTATATTCAATGTTTTTAGTTTGAAGGTGATTGTACTAATGTTTTTTTACCAGGAATAATGAAAGTGGAGCTGGGTTTTGGCTGATATGGGGCCCAAGGTCAGCTGTGAGATAAGGCGCACAGGATGGTAGAAAAATAGATAATGAGGTCTGGAAGGGAGTGTGCTGCAGAGTCCGGAATCAGGTGGAAGGACTAATGAAGAAGGGTTCTCTCTGAAGGCTGGCACAGGGGGAGCCCAAACTGTGTCACTGAGTAAACAGCCATCCTTTCCAGTGCAATGATGTCAAGGTTTTCATACGGTAATTGGGACCTCCTTAATCATGAACTACTATTACAATATGCTTGGTATTCAAGTACTTGTGCTGAAGCCTGGACTGCTGGAATATGAAGGTTTGCACTTAGGTACAGAAATTACACTTACTTTCAAAGAACTCTCCACATGCTCTGTATACACACATAATCTATCTGCTGAATCATGGGGACTGTTTACTAGTGGATATGATGTAATCTAGAGCTTGTATGCTACCTTGAGAAGCGACAATTTGGGCCCGTACTGGCCCACCCGAATGCACCCTTTGCCCACCCAAATAAAAATTCCTGGAGCCGGTCTGTTTGCAGTTATAGGAAGTTAAGTTAGTTCAAAAAGTATAATGTACATCCAGTGACAAGTAGTCTGGTTGGGGTAAGCGAGGGGGGGATCCAACTAGGGGGTGAGGCGTAGGATAAATAGTTGTTAAAGATTGACAGATAGTGAGGACAGTAGTTTTGATAGTCAATTTGCCTGGAGTTTAAATGTTTGTGACGTGCACCTGCTTCGTTAAAGCACCATTTTCAACCCTATTAAGTGTCAGTGGCCTGTGCTGAATCCTCTCACCTAAGTGTCACTCAAGCCGAGGGAGCATGGACAATTCTGCTTAGGGCTCAAGGTGCCCCTACAGATCTTCAACATTTTTTTTACTACATCTGCACACAATTTTAATAGCATCAGATGTAGCATGTTCCTTATATTGCAATGGCCAAGAATAAAACACTAAGAGAAACACTTTAAGATAACTGCAGAAACTGTCACAAGCATTCCTAAAATATGTTTCAAACTAGCAAGTGATCTACTGAGTTCTCTACCAGAGAAAATGAATAGCGAGTGAGCAAAAAAACAAATAATCCCTTTGGATGGCGCAGTTTATATTACTCAACCAGGAAGAATTGAAGCTCTCCTGGGCTATGAATCATCGTTTTATATAAAGCACCATTTTCAGCTTTCAGCTAAGAATAATTCAACCTTCCTGTACAAAGATTGGTTCACAAATAGTTTCACCCTCTAAATACGATGTTTTATTCTTGGCTGAAGATCCCCAGGAGTGCCCCTTTTTTATTCTAAACAATCACCGTTAATAACATAGCACATCAAGTTTCCAGGGAAATTCTTTCATGTGTGTATATCTGTTATAAGAAATAACGTTCTGGAAATCAACCAAAATAACTTATGCGTGCTTGAGTCTGTGAGTATAATCCTGTGTTTTGAGTTACTTTTTGGTGTAATCCTGCTGCTCTTGGAAAAAAATTGCTTGTGTGCAATCCCACCTCCCCCACCACACCATCTTGAAGATGAGCACATACTGCCTTCCACTACTGTGACTGGCCACTGGGTAGTCTGTGTGAATCTGTTGAAGGTCAGTCATAAGCATCCTACTGTAATATTGCATTCGTGACTATCACCTGTATGGGGACAATTAGATTTATTTATAAATTTGAAGTAGAAAGTCACATTGCATAAATATTGAGATGTGGTACATACAAACGAGATCTGATGGATGCATGTAATTGGATCAGTACATTGTATAGTTAGAGCACAATTCAAAAAGGTTTTGCTGTGAGCAGGGGTGATTTAGGGGCTGATTACAATTGCAGAGGGATCACCACCGCCAGCCGGGCAGTGGCAGTCCCTCCACCATCTGCATGCCCATTGCCCCTCCACATCAGGATGGTGGGGGGGAATCTTCCGCAAGCGCGGCGGGTGCAAAGAGCGCCCACCACGCTCCCGCCGCAGGGAATCATTGTGATTGGCTGGCGGAGCAGATCAGACCGGAGATATGGTGGCGGTGCCCGATCACAATGCTGGCATCAGCCAGCCTTAGGCTGGCTTCAGGGGGCCTGTGATGCCCCCCCTGTGGTGGGGGGGCCAGTTGTGCACCCAGGGTACCCATGGTACCCCTCTACATTTCCGTGCACAAGATGGCAGGCACCACGCGGTGCCTGACATATTGTGCAGGGAAATGCACAACATGGCCATTTAACATTCCATCGGGTGCTGCTGGCGGCAGGACCTGCCACAATGTTAAATTGCCAGATGCAACTGCCACGGTGGCGGCCGCATCGTAATTAAAGGTGCGGGACTGCCGGCATTACAGGCGGGTGGTCCCGAACCTGCTACGATGGCGGGCGGACTCTAGTCAGCCCGCCATCGTAATAGGCCCCTTAGTCTTGCGTTCCATTGGTAAACCAGGAATGCTCCTGGTTTACTCCTTGAGTTCAGGAGTAACCAGGAGTTCAATAAGTATAAGACACAATTTCCAATAAATATATTTGCAACTTGCAGCATAATGAGATAAAATGATTGTAATGGGTTATCAGTGTTTTCTTTTACCACTGATCCTACATGCGCAACTACTACTAACTAAGGGCCTGATTTAGAACTTGGCGGACAAGTTACTCCATCACAACGGAGCAGGATAGCCCATATGCCAAAATATAAATCCCATTATATCCTATGGGATATATATTTCAGCAGATGGGCTATCTGTCAAATGTTGTGATGGAGTAACCTGTCCATCAAGATCTAAATCATACCCTAAATCTCATATATCATATTTCAAATGTCATGGGCCTTTTTACTCTTGGTAAGGAGAATTATAAAAAAAAGAACTAAAACAATGTCACGCGCTTATCAAGACACACAATGTGATTTCTGTACAGAAAAGATCGAAAAGGCCAGCAACTCCTCAAAAGAAATGTTCTCTATCCTGAAATCCCTCACATCACTCTAAAACTTAACAAACCCAGTAACCTCCTCAGTGGAGAACTGCAATAAAGTGGCTAATTTTTTAGCAGAAAAGTGACTAAAATGTATGACGCTTTTCCAGCGGGAGCACGTCAGGGTAGGAACCCAGAATGTATGTCCGAAACATCCTTCGAATGAGTAACCCTTGATGATTTGAGGGTGCCGGAGTTAGAAGATCTGAAGGTCATAGCTAATGGAATTAAATCACGATCTCCACTAGACCCAGCTCTTCCAGAGATCCTAATGCATGGAGGAAACGTCATTATGCCGTATATCTCTGAGCTAATTGCACACTCCTTCCAGCTGGGAGAAATTCCCCATAAATGGAAGCAAGCGATAGTCCGTCCACTAAAAAAAAAAGCAGTCAAAAGATCGCTCCATGCTTGAAAATCTATGCCCCATCTCGTTGTTACTTTTCTTTGCAAAAATCACAGAGAAAGTAACAAATAGGCAGCTATTTAACCATATTAACCGAAATTACCTATTTCATCCCTCTCATTCGGGTTTCAGAGCTGCTCACTCAATGGAGTTGGCGCTTCTATTGGCCACTGAAACACTGAGGAAATATGCGGATGAAAGGCAGACTGCTGGACTGATCCTCCTGGATCTCAGTGTGCCATTTGACACCGTGTTCCATGGTCTCCTCCTCAAAAGATTAGAGAAATGAGGTGTTAGGTGCTCTGCTCTACGCTGGATGATGTCCTTTTCTTCTCGCGGAGCTTCCAAGTCATACAACATACACATACATCCAAGTGCATCCCCTTGCCGCAGGGAGTCCAACTGGATCAATTCTAAGCCCCATACTGGTCAATCTTTATGTGGGACCACTTGCAGAGCTAGTGGAAGGTCATAATGTGACCATCGTATCATACACTGACCATACTCAGCTGATTGTCACGTTGTCTCAGAACCCGGAACAGACAGCCCACCAATTCTCCCGGTGTCTAGAGGAGCTAGCAGCGTGGATGTCCTACCGTTGTCTGAGACTCAATGGAAAAAAACAGAGGTACTGATAGTGGGAAAGGCTCCCTCAATTTGGACTGCTTGGTGGCCTGAGACGTTAGGTCAAATACCAACCCGGGAAGCAGAAGTAAAAAACCTCAGAGTATCGTTCAACTCAAAATTGACATTTGACAGCCAAATCCGGATAGGGACGGGGAAATGCTTCGGGACCCTTAAAGTCCTGAGGAAACTCATTGACCTAATACCTACCAATGCGAGGAAGACAATAGTACATGCTCTGGTCACCTCCCATATGGACTATGGTAATTTTCTATATCTGGGTGTGTCCAAAAAAGGTCTGACCAAGCTCCAGTCGATACAAAACGTGGCAGGTCGCCATGTTTTGAACCTCCCAAAAAGAGCATCTACCGCAAAGGCTCTGGCAATCTAGCACTGACTGCCTGTGGAGAAGAGAATCACGTTTAGGGCAATGTGCTATTGTCACCGAATCATGTATAAAAAAGGTCTGTGTTATCTTCAATCCATGATAACATCCTATTCGCCAACACGGAACCTAATATCCAAAGGTAGGGCACTGGTGACTGTGCCAAGAATACCGAAAGCGAGGATGGGTGCGCGTTCCTTTAGATACCTCACAGCCAAGGCCTGGAACACACTGCCTGCAGACATAAGAGCAGAATCCCACGATATTACCGTTTACAAAAATCTAAAGACATGGCTGTTCAAACCGTCAAACTAGCTTTGATCCACTAGTACTACTTTCACATGCCTCTAGATTCCCTCGAATAGTTCTCTGCTACCTCACTGAGAGTCTGTTTATAGCGCAGGGACACACCAGTGGTGTAACCAGGCGTTTTACAAATGGCTAAATATAAAGAAATTGGGCCTACTTAACAAAAAAAACAAATATAAAAGAGTCTTAGGAGGTTTGCATTCTAACATGAACCTAATTTTTTTTCAATTCACAAACCTTTCCAGAAGTGCACCTGAAAAACAGAAACAGTCACAGGTTTACAGGTGTACTCCTGGGAAAGTTATGCGACGTTTTCAGCTGCCGGCACTTTCCCAAGCTAGAAATGTACACTCAGTGCCATTTCACATTTGAAAAAAGGCAGTGTCAGTATGCAATTGTACCCTTTTTTTCTCCAAAGGGAAACCAGTATCCTCATGGAGAAACCCCATCGCCAATAACCCCACAAAGTTTGGGGGTGTTCAGTTTCCTTTCCAGCAGCCCTTGCCTGGTGTAAACCTTTGACCATTTACAAGGTGGGAAAAGGTAAAAGGGGAGTTTGTGAAAACTCAAAAACTGATGTCATTGCTGGCGTTCACAAACACAAATTCATAGACCAACCAAGATTTAAAAAGTCTACTACCCACCTCCTGTGTTCGAATGACTCCAGTGTATTTGTATGCAGCTGTAGTATAAAATATAAAGAAGTAAATACAATTCTGAATTCTAGGTAATCTATTATGGGTACCTAGCTGGTGTAAATCCAGCCCCTTTTGATTATAAACATAGGTTTATGGGTGTGAAGGGTTTTGTGAATTGAGTTAATTGGTTATTCCAAACCTCTGTCCTCCACTGAGTTCATGGACGTCATCCAAATCCACAAAGCCATTCAGGTCAGCCCGTGATTCGATAAATCACAAGATTTGCTACTGCTAAATGAGTTTTTAGAATTACTAAACCCATTTTGTGATTAAGTAATAGGCTAATAAATTGAAAAGAGGGTTTAGAAAGGTATAACAAATGGCTATTTGGAAAGGGCATGGTAATGGCGTCCCTTCTACATAGCAATTCATTATGGTATGTGTGAATGTTTTGCAATGGAAATCTGGTTGCAAAACATTGAAACGTTACTGACTCCTGAGATGGGTGATAATACATTTGCAAAAGTGAAGGAGTCCCTTTGAAACCCTTACCTCTTTGTGAATGTAAAAACCGCTGCCAACTCTCCAAAAAGTTTTTAAACATTACTTTTCTTTTGTAAAGGCAGCCCTGTGTCCTTTAAAGAAAAAGATCTGCATTAAAAACAACCTTACTTTATTTAACCACAATCAAAGAAATGGTGGTAAGCCTACAGGTTATCATCCCTGTGATGGATTCCAATCGCAGTCAGTTGTAATTTCTTGTTTATCTCATGAATACTGATGTGGTAGGTCGGATTGTCACCCACTATGATTCAGAATTTTGTGACCCGACCTATTAGTACATAGGCTAGTTTAAAAAAGTATCTTCCATTCGCAAAACGTCAGTGCACAAGTTGGGACCCCGGAGTGTGAACGGAAATTCTATTTTAGGAGTCAAACTTTTTCCCAAATTAAAAATAACATTCAGAATGGATTCTGATTTGGCATCTAGAAGCGGTATGTTGTAGAACTCTCTTCCGAATGCTGAATCGGTATATCAGTATCATATGTATCAAATTTTTGCGAGCATGAATCCAGTCGCAAAACAGTGAAGTTTTACAGACAACGCAAAAGAGTTAATGAAGCATTTACAAAGGGGAAGAGGTCCCTTTAGGACCCTCTACCCCTTTGTGAATGTTAAAAAAAAGTTTGCCTAAGAGTAGGCAAGGGACACTGACAACTCTTAAACAAACTGCGGTGCCTCTGCTCCCTGCGGATGTGAAACATGTGCCCCAGGTGTGCATGCATACCAGTTCCTGCACAGCATGGACTTTTCACTCCATGCAGGAACTGTAGTTTGCGGTCCCATTGTGATGCCTGTTTTAGAGGGAGCGCAGTGGGATTGCCCCAAAAAAGCCTGTCAGACAGGGGGAAACTCCTAATCTGCCGGTAGCTCGACTTCGGCTTTTGAGGTGCAGCGGACTCAGCGCTGCACCGCCAAAGTCGTAATTGGGCCCATACTGCTGGGTTAACTTAGCGTAGCCGCAGACCCGAAGCTTCTGAATTTCAATGTTTTACTTTCAAATTAGAGTTGCTTGTTTGAATGTTCTCTCCTCTGCATTTGCAGATACAAGGCTTTGTTAGTTAGAATCAGGCATGGTACAGGAAGAATTTTTTGGCAAGGAGAAGGAATGTTTATGAGGTGGGAGATGAGTTCGACTGGCGTAGAAAGGACGCTCAAGGACAATCAAATGTGCTCCATCAAGAGAGCGGGAGAAGAGCTGGATGTTGCAAATTTCTACCTAAGACGATGGAAATAAACTGAAAAGTGAATACGTTGGTTACTTGAAATCTTGTGTGTTAATAGATGTTATATTTTTAGTTAGAACAGCAGACCTCTTTGGGATTTCACAAGGTACAGACCTCTATGCTTCGTAGGTTTGGAGTACTTTTACGAAAGACTCCCTGATGTAGACACCTGTTCCTTGCTTCCAAAAGCTTGCTAGGGTTTTCCTGAAGTTGGTATAGAGAAGGAAAAATAAATGTATTAGAAATGCTAATTAAAATGCAGGAAGATTGAATTCTGCAATTAAACCTCCAGATTGTTTTCCTCGTCTGTTGTATTTAAGCCACTGAGTTTTTGGTGTGTTTCATATAGTTTAGACTGAACTTTATTACGAAGTTTGGGTTCATTCTCATGATAGTATATTTCTAAAATATGCTCTGGGATTCATTTATATTAGTTTATTTTTGAGTTTGTAACAAAAACCTTTAACTTCCTTTAGTAGTCTTAGTCTTAATGTGTGAAGAAATTGGTTACGCTGTTTTGCCAAATATATAAACATGCTAACTGCCCTAATACTATCTGGAATGGAAATCCTGCTAAGTTGGAAGGCAGCGGAAATTGTCCCTATATACAAGAAAGGTCCAAGGGACTCTCTCACAAGCTATAGACCTATCAGCCTAATCGATGTAACCGAAAATGTCTTTAGTAGGCAGATTTTGTACCAGCTGGAGCAATGGATTGAAGATGACAAGCAGGCTTTAGAAGCCAGATGAGTACAGCTGATCAGGTCTTCAGGTTCACGTCTGTTTATTGGAAGTCTCTCCTACCTGAAAAATATCACTTATATTTGGTGATCATGGAACTGAAGATCGCTTTTGACTTGGTCCACCGCCCCAAATTGTGGGAAGTCCTAAAAGCCAGTGGGATGCCACCAGACCTCCTGGACAATATTTGGCATTTACATCAGGACACATATGCTCTCCGCTGAGGACCCAGGGGCGAACTAACTGACAAAATAGGAATTCAAATGGGCATACTAGAGGGGTGCCTCCTCTATCCCACTCTGTTCTCTTTATATCTAAATTATGTGGTTGCCTTTTTGAAAGACTGTATGAGTGATGCATCCAGTTTGGCAGGTAGGAAGATCTCACTGCTCCTTTTTTCTGACAATACGCTCCTAACCTCTAAGAACCTGAGAGGCCTTCAAACACTGGTTAATAGATATGGGGAATTTTGCCATGAAAGAGGGATGGTGATTAATCATGGCAAAACTAAGTTTATGACCATTGTCACCAGCACCGCCTTTGCTGCCAGAAACGGGGACTTCATTCCCCAGTGATCCTTGCGGTAGGAGTCGCGTGAGTCTGCTGACGTGCCAGGAGGTGCTTTAAAAGTCCTTCAGGGCTTCAGCGGTGTTGGAGCCCATTGTCACCAGCACCACCTTTGCCACCAGAAAGGGGGACTTTATCCCACAGTGATCCTTGCAGCAGGATCCGCGCGAGTCTGCTGTCGCGCCAGGAGGTGCTTTAAAAAGTCCTTCAGGGCTCCCGCAGTGTGGGCAAAGCCCAGGCCAAGGGCGGGCCCATCTGCGCCCATCCGCGGCAGAATGAGACTGGGCTGGGCCTACCCTGTTGGCTGCTCATCTTGCACTAGCAGCAATCAACTTGACATAGCAGACCAGATTTTACACAAGGGAGCCGGGTCCCTCACGGGCCAAGCAAGAGGAAGCCCAGGACGGTGGTAAGCTGCATGGTGAGCACTTATTGATTGCATAACATTTTTATTTGTAGACGCTCTAGTTTCCGACAGGCACTTGAGGGAGTCAGTCTAGATTAACCCTCATTGATTTTGGGCAAGAGAAAAGAAACAACCTCGGACCATTTGTCCAATAATAAAAGGGCCACTATTGACTCTTGCCTAGCTAAAGCGGTGGGGGCAGTGACCCAGGAGATTGAGAAGGTGGAGAGGATGTTGTCTATGGCTCTTACTAGCCACCCAGGGTCTGAATTAGCGCAAGCAAATTTAGTAGGAGCAATTAACACAAGCCCCCCGGTTAACGTGATGGACAGCACACTGGCTGCAGCAACAGAGGTGGTAGTGACAAAGAAAGGCGATCCAGGCACAAGCGAACCAGGTACAAGTGTTTCACCTTCGGCCACTGTGGGTAGGGCCAAGGGGTTCCCCAAGTTATGGACAATAAAGGCTCGGAGGAAGAGATGTCACCAGCTCCCAACAGAGCACGCAAAGCGAAAAAGAAAAAATTAGCCCACAAGGAGACTGGATGCACCAAAACCCCTGTTTAGCCCTACAGATTTGAAGGACTTTTGGAACACGTTGAGGGACAAAATCATGAACTTGATGACCGACCTGTTATCGAAACTCTGGGATAAGTTGGAAAAAGGGTTATCAGACTCCGGAGAGACACTGGGGAAAGTGGAGAATATGTTGAAAAACATCTCTAATGCTCCGCTCCAGAGTAGGGTCCATTCACAGGCTGTGTGCCCCAGTTTGCGAGGGCAATCTGAGCCAGGAAACCACCCACCAAACTCTAATAGGTCTATGGGGACGGGCCCCGGAATGCACCCGGGGACCAGGAGAGAGAGAGACGTTCAATAGGCTTAATCCCCATACATGGGGTGCAGAGGGAGGAGGTAGGGGTGTGAGAAATCGACATTCCCTAACATGTGTGCAGGCAGAAGGGGGAGCAAATCCTAAGAACAATTATAGAACAGGCCTACCTGTGATTGATCCTCCCTCGGCCTGTTGCCCCTATACCATAGTCCTGGTGGGGGTGCACAGTCTGGGAATGGGCAAGAAAGAGGCCACAGATACTCTCAATAACAAAGTTTTTCATTAGTTAGGGAAATATAGTAGATTTAATATAGGTGACCATTCTCATATCCTGATGGCAAGAAGGGTCTCTTGGATTGGGAAATCAAGGAAATCCTTCGAGGGTGACGCTGTGATCATCACCTTTAAATTCCCATAACTAGCTCGCAACATATTGAGACCTTCAGCTGAGTTCCCTTTGTATGCCTCAGATATTAAATCTCTCACACTAGTTTTTTTTCTACAGGCCAGGCCCTGTTGCTCAAGGTGCTAGTAATTCTATGCAGCGGAAGGGGGGCGTCCTCAGTAAGGATGGGAGGGAGTTGTGTTTGAATACTTATGCCCCTTTGCCAGATCTTAATGACCTGGATTGACCAAGGATGGGCATTGAATACAGTCTAGTGCAGGCAATAGTGACTGATCCTCAAATACAGACAGTTATGCCCACGGGGGAACGGTAGAGAGAGACTGTAGACCTTCCCACAAATTACTTTAATCAATCATAATCACCAAATAGGAAATCAAGGTGACAATACAACATTGACTATCTTACCCAGCTCCCAGGGAGGGAGTGAGATTAATCTGATCTCCTGGAATGTGGCAGAGCTGGGCGCAAAATTCGAGGATGAAAGATGGATTCAAACCATAACCTCGTATAATATAATTTGCTTACAGGAGATCTGGGAGGTGGGCAATAATTTCTTTTTGGAGGGCTACAAGTCGTTCTCTGTCCCGGCGGTAGGATCGAGACATGGGGGAGCTAAGGGTGGTCTGATTATATTCATTGCCCTTGATTTGTGTGGGTCAGTGAAACAACTAAATTGGAACTCTACAGTGGCGCATGGTTTAATATTGATAATAGTTAGGATGAAACAGCTTACAATAATTAATTTCTTCAATGCCAAAAACAGGAAGATGGGTTCGTCGAGTCTGATAGAGCTAGCCGGGTTCTTAGATCAGCTACAGGGGGACAATTTTCTAATGTGCAATCTTATTTTGTTAGGTGATTTTAATTGTCATTTATGCTCAAACATTGGACAAAAGACTTGGGCTACTTCCCCATGTATAAAAGCAGAAGAATGGCTTATGGAGCACTCTATAGAGGGTCAGGAATTAAATGATATTTTAAACACCTATGATTTAATGTTCATGCTACAAAAGGCAAAATTGTTTCAAACTTGATGTACGCTGATGACATCGTGCTTAGTAGCCGCACGCCGATAGGGTTACAACACCTAATCAACACAACATACACCTATGCGGCTATGAATGGCCTCAGCATAAACCTCTGAAAAACAAAAGCCACAAGAATAAATGTGAAGACGTCCACACCCAAGTTTTTCTGGCAAATGAGAGGGCTAACATTGGAAACCGTGGACGAATACAAATATCTGGGTGTAATTGTTGACAGAAAAGGGACATTCCTACCTCAGAAGGAAGCAATATCAAGGAGAGGAATTACAATATCGGTTGCATTGAGGAATCTTAAAAAGAAAGTATCTGACTGTAGTTTCACTCCACTACTACAAATAATTCAAGCAAAATTAACACCGGCCATCACCTACGGAAGCGAATGCCTCCGAGGGAGGGATGCGCAGATACTGAACAATATAACAGCCAGGGCAATGTGAATGCTATTCAGTTTGCCTAAATACACCTCTCAAGCACAAATAAGACTTGAATTTGGCCTGAGGAACCAAAGAATAGAAAGAATGGGTGCCCATGCCAAAAGTTGGCATAAAATACAGGGAGACGATGCCTCAAGCTTGGATTACCATCTCTGGAACGAGCTAGAAAGAAAAACACGAGTGCCGCCGCAACTTACCTAAAGCATTCAATAGATTCCTTGGAGCTACAAGATGCTTGGAAGAGCATTGACTCACATAATATGTTTAAAGAACTAGCAAATAAATCTGTAAGGATTATTTCACTAATAGAGGACAAAGCAACATTAGCTAAAAGGGCACACGGTTGGACGGTCATCCAAAACTATACCAGTAGCTCTTGCCAAAGCTACTTAGGAGTCGGTTACTCACGGTCCTCAAAGGAGAAATTTATACGACTAAGGCTGGGCATCTTTCCAGTACAAAACCATCTTCCCCCGTGGAAACGGCCACAAAAGACAACAAGCTGCCGATTATGTGGGGATATAAAAGAGGATAACCTTCACTTAATATGCATTTGTAAAGGACTGGACAAGGAGCGCAGACAACATCTAAAGCCAACCCTAAAGAAACTGGGAATAAGGACATGCCGGCAGGGAGTCAAAGCATACTTTGACGGCAAAAACATCCAATTAGCAAGTCATCTTGTCAAATTTCTGGATAAAGCGGAAAAGAAGCAGAATGCCAGAAGGGAGAGTCTGGAAGAAACTAACCTACATAACATTTAATTCCAACTGCCATATTCATCAACGAAAAAGAAACAACCATCTCAACGACAAAGCAAAAAACAAATCAAATTTTTTTCGGTCTATACTAAACTTCGACGCCGAGGAGAAGAAGGGTTTCTAAGAATCCTGTAGACGTTACAAAACAAATGCCGTGCACCTGCATTCCCTGTATGTTCCTACCACAAACTCAAAATACCAAATTCCTCCTTTTAAACAAGCCAGTATACCCTGGTCACTACAGACTGGTCGCAAAATGTTAAGAAATTGTAGAAGCTGCAGGCAGCCAATGGGCTTGCTTTTCATCTTGTCACGTCCACTTGGTGGTACTGCTCAAAACTGTTCCAAGAGCCCATCACGGTACGGATGAAAACATAGACTCTTTTGGTCCACATAATGACTAGGCATTTAGATAATGGAAAGCCTAACGACACTCCATCTGGATTTTTTTGCCTCATGAAATGCTTCGAATATTTTAAAGTAAATTTTAACTGAAACGTTTGATAACAATGTTTTATTAAACAAAATTATATTTTAAGTTAATTTACATGTAAATTTGCTGATTGCAATGGTTTTAATTAACTGAGCAATACAAGAATTACTTACATGAGGATGATTTTCCAATGTGCAATCTTTTTTTTTAAGTCCTCATTTGCCTTGCCCCCTACTTAGGAGATACCAGCCACCTTGCGTGTCCCTGACCAAGAGAGGGAGCAGAGATGTTCTTGCCCATCTCTGGCGCCGGAACCCGAAATATTTTACTGGTGGCAGAGAGGTCCCATGAGGAAGAGGGCTTTTAAAATCTTGGGCTGACTCCATCTAGGTATGTTTCAACCTGTAGGACCAAAATACCGTAACGAAGCCAGACCCGGTCCAAGGAGTGTTGATGGCATAATCATAGGACCCGGGGAAAAAAACCAAAAAAAAACCCCCGGAACACTATCTCCATTGTGTCAGCAGATCCCAAAAGGCCAAGTTACGATTATTGCAAGCTCTAGCCATGTCCACCTTTGATGTTTCATATAGAGACGTGAGCCAGTCCGAATATGATGGAGCAGTTTTCTCAACCCACCGTATGCAAATTTGCCTTCTAGCCAGCAAAATGGCATAGAACAAAAAAGATTTATCCTTGCCAGAAATGCTGTCCTCCAAGCCGAAGATGATAAGTGGCAATGAAATTACTAATGATGTGTTCAGGATGGAGTTCAGGGTAAACAACACTTCCTCCCAGAACCGGCCGATGTCGGGGCAGTCCATAAACATATGAATGTCTGATGCTTCTAATAAATTGCATTTATTACATTTCTTGTCTGGGAGAAATTTGGAAAGTCTCAGCGGTGTTATATATGCCCGATGGGCTGTGAACAGATGATTGCGTCTCAGCCATGATGGCTTCACCACTTTATAGAGGAGCGCAAAAGATCTTGACCATATCTCCTCACACTGAAAGCCAGTCGCCTCTCCCCAAAATTCATCTGGGAGGGTAAAATCCCCATCAATTTCCTCCTGCAGCTGCCAATACCAGAAGGCCACCTCCTTGCCTCCCCTAGGTCTCTCCAATAGCAACTGCTCCAGGTAACTTGATTTCCCGAAGTGTACGTCTTTACACCCCTGGGCCCTCCCCCAGCTTTCCAGCTGGATGAATTTAAATCTAGAAAGCGCTGGACCTATACGGTCATGTAATTCATCCCAACGTAGTACCGATCCTTCCACCATTAGCTCTCCCCATCTAGTAATCCCAGCCTCCTCTAATGGAGAGGATACGCTGTCTCTTAGGCACTTCGGTAGACCCGGAGAGTCCCATATGGGGGCAAAATTAGAGTAGTATGACAGCCCCAATCTTTTTCTGATGGCTAACCAAACCTTAGCCCATGACTGTAAAATTTTTAGCCTTATTTTCTTAAAGAATTTCTGGCTCCCAAACTTAAATAGGAATCCATCAGCTGGTAGACTTGCTCCGGTTAACATGGCCTTACACATTATCCCCCCCGGAAGATTAGACAGTGTTTTTAAGAGCATCCTGGGGTAGGATAACTGAAAGGCCCATGCGTAATATACTAAGTCCGGTAGGGCAAGACCCCCCTTCTCCCTTCTCCTCCTCAACTTCTTCCATGCAATTCTAGTGGATTTATAATTCCAAATAAAGGAATTAATCTCTCGCTGACACTTTTCAATCATCCTAGCATCAAATCCCAAGGGAATGGCACCAAAAATGAATATAAACTTAGGAAGAATAGACATTTTTATTAGGTTCACTCTACCCATTATAGAGAGTGGCAGGTGACTCCAAGATTTCAATAGGCCCTTACACTCCCTGGAGACTCGGTCTAGGTTAGTTTGGGCAATGGTGCCGATGTCTTGGTGATTCGGATCCCGAGATAGCGCATAGAGGTGGTGATGTTTATGCCTAACCGTGGATCTGGAATATTCCACGCCATGACCTCGGTCTTGCTTGAGTTAATACTGTAGCCCGAGATATTACCGAACTCTTCTGCCCTTTGGATCACAGCAGGGAAGGACAATACGGGATCTGAGGTAAAGATTAAAATATCATCAGCATATAATGCTGTCCGCCTTTCCCACTCCTTAAATTTAAATGATGGAATATTTGCGTCTGCCCGCAAAACCTGGGCAAACGGCTCAATATATAAATTGAAAAGGAGGGGAGAGAGCGGACAGCCCTGCCTCGTACCTCTAGTAATCTTAAAGGGTTCTGTCAAGACCCCGTTAATCAGCAACCTAGCCGAAGGTGCCCCATAAAGCAAAGCGATGGTTCTGCAAAAGCCCTTCCCAAAGTTAAACTTTTTTAATACATCGTTTAGATAGGGCCAATTGATCCTATCAAAGGCCTTTGCCGCGTCAAGGGTGAGGGTGGCCAATGGAAGGGAGAAAGCAGAGGCAGAGTCTCTAAACTGTTGCTCTGTGCTATTGAGAGGATTGGAAGCATAATCCCTTCCAGCCACATATCTCTTGCCGTCTGGTCATTTGGTAGTTCTTCCCTATAGATCGCCTTGAATAATTCAAAAAAGGCTTTACCAATCTCCTGATTGGATACCCTTGGCGCCGCCTCCCCCTCCACCTTGATTTCTCTAATATATTTCAGGGCTTGGTCGGATTTTGTTTTCCAAGCCAAAACTCTACCCGCGCCCTCTCCAAACTCAAAATGGGAGATCTTACATGCTTTCCATCTTTTATTAACCCTCTCTTGTAATATGTTTTCTAGCTGGAGCTTTAGCTCATCCAATTTTGACTGCTCCTCTAGAGAGCCTAGAGACTGCCCTAGATTTAATTCAATGCCCTTCATTTCCTGTTCCAAACTGGCTATCATGTCCTTGTATTTTTTACTCCGATAGGAGGCCCTACTAGTAATACACCCTCTTAAAAAGGCCTTAAAGGCCTCCCAGACCACTGCCAGAGATGAGGATTCAAGATTTATATAAAAAAAAGCAGTTGTTTCTGCGGCCAGGAAGTTAACTTCACCTTCCTCAAGTAGGAGAGTCCGATCCAATGACCAAGATGGGTGTTCCTTCCTACTGTCGGATCTAAGTGAAAAAACAAGAGCCGAATGGTCCGACAGATGAGATGGAAGATATTCTATCGTTATTAAGTTGTCTTTTAAATTGTCGCTGAACAAAGCGTAGTCGATTCTAGATATATGCTTGAAGCGACTATTCCGGAAGGAAACCCCCATTTTACTACCAGCTCTTTCCCTCCATAAGTCCGCCAGGCCGAGCGGAGTCATAATTGCTATAAGAGTTCACCTGGACCTTCGTGAGCTACAGGCCCTCGAATTTACTGATTTATCCAACTTAGGATTCAGCACGATATTAAAGTCGCCCATCCAGATCACTGGATCCTGAAAAAGTACTAGGTGGTTCCTAATGGCGTCCATATGCGATGGATCGTCTGAGTTAGGGCCATAATAACCCACCAAGGTGCAGCATCGACCCACCAACTGTACTCTCAATATCAACCATCTCCCTGTGTAGTCTTCTATTAGATCCAAAATTTGGGCTTTAGCAGCTTTCTTAAAGATAAATAGAACCCCCCTAATATTAGCGTTATGATCGGTAGAGCAGAATTTGTCAACCCATCTCTGTTTTTTTAGTATCTCCACTGCCTCTGTTTTAAGAAGGTGTGACTCCTGGATGGCAATGATCTGCGCGGGGGAGTCCCTCAGATACTGCATTATGCGTTCCCGCCTACTTCTCACTCGCAGACCGTTGACATTCCAGGACATATAGTGGAGAACTGTCATGGTGCCACCTCTATCCCCCTCTCATTGACCTCTCCCAGCAACTCCTGCTGGGATCCTAAGGTTAACCATTTACACTTCTGATGTTGGACAAGTGTCAGAGATAAACATCCTGTAGAACAAGAGGCAGACTTATGAGGATTTTTTGCTTTTTTCCCCCTCCGTCCCTTCTCCCCCCCTGGAAAACCCTCACCTACTTACTCTGGCCTGATGGATAGCCAGATTTACACCTCCATCAGCTCTCCAACCTTATCTCCACCCTGCTAGTATAATCTGTCGACAAACCGCGACTCCAAACCAGTATGAAAATTAAGGGGGAAATTGTTTTATGATGGAAAGGGCGCCCAGAGTCAGCTCTCCAAACTCCACTCTGCCTGACGGAACTATGCCGTGGGACGGCGTCTCCAGACGGAATACAGCTTAGGGGAATCGGTCTGTAAGCCTGTGGCTACAACGCGACATTAAAACGAAAGGCTGGGTTAAAAAAAAAAAAACGGCAGATTCCGGTGCAGCACTACAGAATTATAACTCCAGTCCCACTACGCGATATCCATTACCCTAACAGCAGAACGAAAATCGGGAGACGCATTTTGAAAACAACGTACCTTTTGCACAAGCTAATCTCCGGACCTGCTCAATGTGCCTGTCTGCCGCAGTCCGCCCTCTCCCCTCCGCGTTCTTGCCTTGTTGGAGACAAGCAGCCGTGGAGCTCAGGCGTGGCCGCGCGGCGGCTGCCCGGGGGCTCCGTGGAGCTGTGGTAGCTGAACAGAGGAGGGGGGGCTTTGCAAAATAACACGTCGCTGTATTGGATCCGGGGGAGTCAGCCAACGATTTGCACCTAGTAGTAGGCTTGAATGTGAGCAGAGGTGACTCGACGTGCTCAGACGACTCGGCAGATCTCTCCTCAGCTGAAAGTAAGGCGGTCAGACACCCCAGGGGGGAAACTAGCTCTGAAGGGAAGAGTAAGGTCTTACCCTTAAGGTGTACAAGAAGTGGGACTAAGAAACTAGATAAACGGCTCAGGGGGTAAAAATAAACACAGCTCCAAGGGTGCTCCACAAGATCGGGGCAGAGTACAACTAGAAGTGCAGCTGTGGGGGAGGAGCACACTTCAGCGAAAGGCACCGTTCCTAGGGAGGTGGTCAAGGATATTAAGCAAAAGGGAACAAGAAATAGACCCCCAAAGAGCTCTAGCGGCATAACTCCATCTTTACGTTCATTCTTTAAAGTGTTGCCCCAAGTATTGGATATTTCATCAGGGATGGCGGCTACTATAGCAGGGGCCTTACAGACACAGACACAGATAGCTCTGACGTCAGTAGCGGCACCTACACTTACACTTACACCCAGTCTAGCTCCCAGGCCGACGGAGATAGCAGCTCCCTTAGTGCCATCCCCATTAGCCATCCCTGTACCTAACATACTAGCTAAAATAGTAAATGGATCAAAGGAGTCCTCAGTGCCTGCTAATGAAGCTGAGGCAGCTTCTGCAAGTAACCGGCAGTCTTATAAAGGGTCCCTAGGGGGGCACACACCAGATAAGGAAGCGATGCCGGATGGTGATGGGGGCAATTTGGAGGACCCAGGAGTTGGTAATACACTTGAGGCTCTGGTAAAGTCAATAACTGCTATGAGGGAGGAAATCCGTGCTGACTTTGCAGTCTCTAAGATGAATCAGAACGAAATCAGAGCTTCCTGTGAAATGCTGGATCAAAAAGTGGACGGTCTATGTGCAAGGACAGAGGTTTTGGAAAGCTCTGTGGGGTCGCTGACATCCAATCTAGAGATAGCTAGATCTAAAATTCAAGCACTGCAAAGGGATGGGGAAAGTATGCGAGAGCGAGTTGAAGGTTTGGAAAATTATTCCCGGAGGAACAACCTGCGGCTTTTAAAGATCCCGGAAGGGAAGGAGGGCACTAACCTTAAAAGTTTTGTAATTAAGATTTTAAAAGACTCTCTTAACTTGGAGGAGTCAGTTGAGGAGCTAGACAACGACATCCAGCGAATCCACCGCGACCCATTTCGCCTAAAGCCAGGGAGAGACAAACCTAGAAAGGTTTTGATCAACTTCCTGACATACTCACTTAAAGATAAGATCCTGAACCTCGCACTGAAAGCCAAATCATTGCAGGGCCCGGACTTCTCCTTTGAGGTGCGATCAGATTTATCTAAGACCACTCTTGATAGACAGTGGGAGCTGGGGCAGCGCATGGATACATTTAGATCTTTAGGCGCCACTGTCCAGATGAGGTTCCCAGCCTTTTTGCGCATTATGTATAATAATAAAATGCATAACATCCGTTCGCCCTTGGAAGCAGATGAGCTACTAGAATCTATTAGAGACCATGCCCAGGCCCAGAGTAAAAGATAGCGGGTTATGTGGGTCTACACAGTTTCTATTCTAGATCAATTATTGACTATCATTTGTCAAACCAAACTACGGTTGGTCCATACTAGTCTAGTCACAGGCTTGAACCAAAAAACAGGTAAAACATGGAAGGGAAAAAAAAAAAGAGATAAGACTTCTTAAAAAAAACAACAACAAAAAACTCATAAATATATAGCATACGATAAATACACTTGCATTAAAAAAAAATCTTTTGGCACAAGAGGGGTGTAGGGGAAACATAATTTAAAAATGTGTATATATATATATATATATTCACTGAAAAAACCATAGGTTATAGACCATATATAGTTAGGAATTAGCATTTACAAAACCTTGAAAATTCACTGAAAAAACCATAGGTTATAGACCATATATAGTTAGGAATTAGCATTTAGAAAACCTTATTTCACTCACACAAAACCATTGAAATTCCATATATAGTTAGTTGCACTAACTATATATCGCGCACCCGCAATCCACTGCTGATGATGTCACATATTACATCATTCATGACATGGTCAGTGACATCACTGATGACATCACTGATGACAACATCCAGTGATTATGTGTTTCTGTAAAGTTTAAATATGTTTTACATATTGAAGAATGAGTGGATGTATAAGTGTCTGAATGAAGGTTTTAGTAGGTGCGTGATTGACTGTATGAGTGAGTGATTAAATCCGTCTTACTAAATGCACGGGTTAGTGACTAAACTGTCTGAAAGTGTGCATCAGTATGTCTGTTGTTGTGCAAGCTGCTGCATGTGTTGATCAGTAGCTATATAAGTAGCTATATGGGTTATTGATTGGTTGCACAAGTATTTGTATGGGAGACTGAGTGTGTGTATGGCTGGCTGGGAGGTGTGTGACTCTGTGCAGATCAATGTGTACTTGTATCAGTGATTCTATAAGAGAGTAAGTATGTGTTAGTAAATGTTTGAAAATGTAAGGTACTCTATGTTTAACTGTGTAGATTAGAAAATGGAAGTGTGATTGATTCTTTACAGGACTGACTAGGTGTGTGAGTAACTCCATGGATGAGTGGCAGAGTGTGAGTGTCTGTATAGGTGTATGAGTGCATATGATAGTGTTGTAAAGATGAGTGATTGTATGTATGAATGATTGTATGGGTGAATGAGTGAATGTGTGTGTAGACGTAGGAATCAGTGACTGCGTATGTAGTAACTAGTATTGGTGTGTCAATGGTTTCAAAAATTATACTCTGTATTTAACACTGGGTGTAACAGAGGTTATATTAAAGTGTGAGGAGATGCATTGTATTGTCACATTAATGATATCATCATTGATGTGACCATTGATGTCAAAAGAGATATCATCAGTGATGTCATTTGAGATGTCATCAGTGATGTCATCAGTGATGTCACTGACCATGTCATGAATGATGTAATATGTGACATCATCAGCAGTGGATTGCGGGTGCGCGATATATAGTTAGTGCAACTAACTATATATGGAATTTCAATGGTTTTGTGTGAGTGAAATAAGGTTTTCTAAATGCTAATTCCTAACTATATATGGTCTATAACCTATGGTTTTTTCAGTGAATTTTCAAGGTTTTGTAAATGCTAATTCCTAACTATATATGGTCTATAACCTATGGTTTTTTCAGTGAATTTCATTGGTTTTTTAACAGGTAATATCTGTAGCTGTAAAATGTATTCTTCTTTAAATCCAAAAATATATTTTATATGTTTATTAATAAAAAAAAAAAATAATATTTTTTTTTCTTCGTTCCCGCTTCGCGAATCGGGAAACTTCCCGTTAGCTGACCTTGATGCCGTGAAATAGACCGCGAGCCGGTAAACGTTTCTTTACCGCAACTGCCGCGTTAGAAAACAACATCATGACGCCTCCCGTCCACATGACGTTTCGCGTTGTCGCGTGATACGTCATATGACGTGCTACGTTAGCGAACTGGTACGCGAGGCGCAAAGCGCAGGTTTCTGGAAGCAAACCGGGAGGCCCTGCAAAGCGCGTAACGTAAACACAGCAGGTCATGTGACTTGGTAATAACACTTTTCATTGGTTCATTTCACTTTTGGTTTCCTAATGATGTAAGACTAGGTCATATAATCTAAAATGAACACTTTTCATTGGTTGAGAACTATTGTTTTTCCCAAATGATGAAAATCCCTCCTTCTTTCCTCACTCTGACTTTCATCATTGTGAGAGAAAGACCCTTTGTTACCAGTGAGCAATGGCTTCTTTAGTAGCTTCAGCTGGTGCTTCCCCACCACCTCCACCACATCAAAGGAAGAGTGGACCACCTGCTGAAGTTATAATTCAGCAAGAAGAGGAAGAAGAGGAACAGGACGACGAGCACGAAGAGAGACACTTTTTGCCTGAGGAGCCCAGGACGTCTCACCGGAAAGAAAACTTCATTTGGCAATTTTTTTAAATTCCCAAAGGTCAGAAAAAAGTAAATGCAAGATGCGTAACTTGCCTTATATGTCAAGATAGACTGTCCAGAGGGACCGAGAAAAAATACAGTTTCGGAAACTACACAATGCATCGCCATATGACTAGGTGGCATCCTAACAACTACAGTGCTGCACAGTTTCGTAACGACCTAGATAATCTCCCTATTATGGCCAGAAGATCTGTTGTACCGGAAGTAATGGGACCAGAGGGCAGGGAGATGGTGCCAAATATACAAATGAGATTTGGTGAAGTAAAACAAGTCTGCGTACATTGCAGTGGATTCATTTGCTACAGAGAAAGTAGCATCACTCTGATCAACAGAGCTATTGACAATCATATGCAAGTTTGTCCGAAACGCCCCAAACAATAAATTCTTTTTTTTTTTTGTTGCTCCTGTTGAGCCCTTTACAATGAATCGTTTTCGTTGCCCCCTCCGAAAAAAAACCCCAAAAAATATAAAACTGTTCAGAAAAATTCAAAAAAAGTAAAAAAATGTTCAGAAAAATAATAAAAAAACTATAAAACAACAAAAACAATAAAAAAAAAAAGTTCTTTTCAGAACTACCTCCCCGGTATTAAAAAATTGGTACAATATTTGGAACTGTGCCAACCTCTATTTCTCTTAGTTCGCTTCCCAGTTCGCTCGCCGGTACGCGAACCGGAAGCGAACCAAAAAAACAGTAAGTATAAGGGAAGGAAACAGACAGTTATGTTAAAAGAAAGACAGCTATAGGGGAGTAAACTAGAGATACTATTACCCGTAATCCACTGCTGATGATGTCACATATTACATCATTCATGACATGCTCAGTATGTATGGAAAGGGGCAGATTTATATTAACTAGCACATCCCCAGAGATGCACCAGTTAACGTGCACCGCTGCTCTGCCACCCACGGTCTGCTGCATTTACAATCAGATAGGACAAAGCTGCATCAAAACCCTGCGCCTGCTTGAAGCAGGCATAGATCTTGACGCAGGTAGGCTGAAAGCTAAAGCAACAACTAAGTGTCATGTGCAGAAGTTGCAAAAAAGGAAAAATGGCGTTTAAACCAGTAATGAGCCCATGCTAACTTAACACAGTGTAAAGATATCCAGGATCTACATCAGTTTGGGGTTCACGAACCTGGCAGATACAAGGCACTGAGGCTTTGCACCGTGCATATCTCATCCCAAATCATATGTTGTTTGTGAATGAAACAATTTCCCAGACCAAATGCTTTGGATTGGCTACTTCTAAAAAATTAAACACCCCTACTATCCCGGAGTTAGAGGAATATGATGGTTGGAGTAATTTTACTCGGTTGTCCATTAAAAATTTACAGGCCCTACTCCATAATTCTTCCTTTAACATTTCCAGTATAAATCCAAAAGGTTGGCTGCTTTGGCAACGTGCCTTATCCACGGTTTAATAACGCTGCCTTTTGCTTTATATAAGTTTTCAAATTGTATGAAATATATACCAATAGGTCGTTATGCACCTTTAGGTAGTGGTTTTCTTCATGAGGTCTGGTCGCTTCCATACACATACAGATGTTTCAAAGATGATCAAGAAGTTTATCTGAATAGAGAGGAATGCACTGAGACGCCAGATCATTCACTAATGTGTAGGCACATACAGTTACACGGTTCATGCAACAAACACCGACCAAATATGGCTTGCGTGTTGCAAGGCACGCCAGTTCCTGCTATCATCCTCACATTCAAGTTGTTGGAAAATGGTAGTTATTTGATGCTCAATAATGAAGATTGTTCTGGGTTAATTAAAAGTATTCCTTTTATCGTAACAGTAAGTGAACGGGTTATTTGCTGCAGAAATGTTCTATTTCCTCCCACACATGAACATAGGGAGTTTTCAATCTGGCCACAAATACCAACCTTGGGAGCAGATTTCAACGGCATGGCAAGAATAAGAGCTCTTTTGTCTCAGAGAGAGGTGGCCTTGAGTTCGGCCCGTGAAACTTTCGTGCTTCACATAGCGAACACCCGTACAGAGGTGCAGACCCTTTTAAATACAGATTTGCCTTTCCATTTCAGCAAGATGGTTCGGACTATCTTTAACGCGTCCTCCACAAAGGGCCTGGCGCACTTTTTTAAAGTTGTTACCAGTGGTCTCGTGACTTCATTTGAGAAAATCTTTGGAGTCATCCCTGCTTTCTTTCATTCTATTTTTTCCACTGTCCTTGGTGGATTCCCATTTTTACTTGCATTACCAGCGGACGCTCTTGTGCTTTTTTACATTTTTAAATATGGATGTCCCTCCTGTGCAAGCTCCCGCCCTGCAGCTGCTGACGCTGTTCCGCAATCGCATGCTTGAATATTATGGCACAATGCCGTTGGCGATATTAAGCACGGCATATGGATTATCTTTTCGATTCTCCTACTTCACCTGTGTCCAGCCTGTATTTCACTGCCTGACCTGTGATTTCGATTGGGCCATTGATTTGTGTCTCTGCGGACCGGTTTCTCCTGACGTCGACTTTAATCAGCTGATGACTCCTATCATTACTCACGAGTTGGTTTGTCCTGGCGAAAGGATTATGGCTGTGGCATTGATGCATGGACTAATTGGTCCCTGGAATTTACTGGCGGCAACACAGTCTTTCTTGGAACAGAGCTTTCTTGAAAACCCACCGAGCTGTCCTCTGATGGTGATAGAGGATTTACAAGCAATTTGCTCCACAGACAAACTTCTTACATTGAAATCGGAAAAATAACATCAGAGACTCTCAATTACCTTATAAAGAAGCAGACACCATTATGTCCTTGTCATCAATATTAAAACCATTGCTTTTTCTCAAAAACGATTTACAAGTCATAATTTGAAAACACTCCACAGCTCCTATGCACATAAAAACCCTGTCAGTACTAATACTTCACATTTTCTCCAATTACAATTTCTCAAAGAAACAAAATCTATTTGTAAAACACTTGAGACAAAGCAACATTTGAAAAACACAACTTTCTTCATAATTTTCTCCTTAAAGCACACTATTTTCTATCTAAATTAAAGAAATCTTTTCTCACCTTAGCAAATACTTTGAGTTTCAAAACAGTCTCAGAAACACACCAATTTGTCTTCAGCAGAGCAAAAGGTATGCACTCCAGAGTCTGCAGCTATCAAAAGCACAGAAATGCTGTAATTCTTCACACATATCTCTCATGTCACCCAATCAAAACTCTTCCCTCACTTTTTTTCAAATCAAAACCCTTCCCCCCTCTGCCCCCTCTCTGCTTTTTCTGCATAGCAACCACCTCTTGCAAGACCTCTAGTGTTTCCAAGTTCACACAACAATGTTGCAATTGAACTCTGAACTCTCAGTGCACCTGCATATCCAGTGCAATCTTTCATTTAATGATTTTTTCTTCGCCACTCAAAATACATCTTTCAACGAACTCATCCATGCACCCTAACTTTCAGTTTTCAGCAATCAAAATCCACCAATCACTCTTACTGCTTCATTAACACAGAAACTCCTCAGTTTTTTTCATTTTACACTCTCATTTTTTCAACTGCCATTTCATTGCCACACTTCATCTGACTGCAGGAGAACCTTCTCTCGCCATGTTTTCTGTCTGGATTGTTGGACATAGTTACATCTATTGGGCTCAGAGGTACGCTGAAAACAGGAATTTACCTAACCTCAATTTACAAGATGTGGAAATTAAGTGGGTTGGCCACAGAGGATTAAAATGTCACCAATTGATACCATTGGTGAAAACCTTTATGCATTTGCCAAAACCTGACCTGTTAATTGTGCACTGTGGAGGTAATGATTTGGGCACTTTGACTGGGGTAGGTCTGGAAATGCTTTTAAAGGACACCTTTGAGCAATTGATGGCACTTTTTCCTCAGACTGCCTTGGTATATTCAAATATATGCCAAAGACAAAAATGGAGGTGGTCGAACCAATTTTGTCGACAAATTGAGAAATCGAGGAAGCATGTAAACAAATCTGTTTCAGCTTACATGAGAGACCATGGAATGGGCTCCCTGTACAACAATAACTTGCGTTACTACATGCAAGATATCTACAGAGGAGATGGAGTTCACTTCTCAGATAAGGGCAACAGAATTTTCACTCTGAATTTAAGACTGTGCATTGGTACCTACTTATAAGTACCTAAATGTACCATAAACCCAAAAGCTCTTCTCAGAGCTACCCTACATCTGATCACTCACAATTATTATTTTACTCTAACTTTTTTCACTAATTTTCAAGAAAGTACGCTCCCCAGAACGCTTCCCGGTTCGCGAACCGGGCGCACTCCACGCAAAAAAACAAAAAAAACTGTATATTTTTTTTTTGCCCTGCGAGACCCTTTTAAAGCCTCCACATCAAACCTAGGGGGTCAGGGACGATCTACTATGCCCCCTTATGGTCATTTGCCCCTTCGCTTTGGCCTCCTCTTGTCTCTCGATCCTACCGAGAGACAAGATGGCGGCCGCTACGGACTGTTTGGAATGTTTACAGACGCCGAAGAACCAATCAGCTTCGCAAACCTACGTAACGCGAAAAGTACGCGAAGCGGAGCGCTGTTACAGATATATATCTTTTTTTGAACGTTAATTTCTCAAAATCCACTGGAGCACATATATTGAGACCTAGCAAAGGCACATCGGGCTACCAGTCCCTACAATTTTGCCAAGTTTCGTGCAAATCCATTCAGCCGTTCGATTATTATTATTTATTTTTTTTTTGCCCCGCGGGGCCCTTTTAAAACCTCCACATCAAACCTAGGGGGTCAGCGACAATCTACTATGCCCCCTTATGGTCATTTGCCCCTTCGCTTTGGCCTCTTCTTGTCTCTCGATCCTACCGAGAGACAAGATGGCGGCCGCTACGGACTGTTTGGAATGTTTACAGACGCCGGAGAACCAATCAGCTTCGCTTCACAAAGCTCCGTTGCGCGAAAAGTACGCGAACTGGAGCGCTGCCCGGTCCGCTGTTACAGATATATATCTTTTTTTAAACGTTAATTTCTCAAAATCCACTGGAGCACATATATTGAGACCTACAAAAGGCACATCGGGCTACCAGTCCCTACATTTTGCCAAGTTTCGTGCAAATCCATTCAGCCGTTCGGGCTAAAAGTGAGGCCAACCGCCCTATGGAAAACTCAATGTTAAAAACACGTTTTGGGACCCCCCTTTTTTCTCGACCCCCCCTGGACGAACCCCCCCCCCCCAATTTTCAGGGGCTGCTCAGAAACAAAATGTGCCATTTTCCTGAAAATTTCAGCCAATTCCGTCCACAAACGCCAAAGTTATTAGACATAGAATTTTCAAAAATCCCATAGGGAAAAAATCCTAACTATATATACCTACTGGCGACCGCCAGTAGGTAATATATATATATATATATATATATATATATATATATTATATATCTATATATATATATATATATATATAACATTTCTATGGCAAAATGAAACCCCCTATTTTGTTCCTTTTCAAATTAAATGTATTAAGTGTTACCACTTTATTCCAATCAAGATGACTTCAGGTGTGCCATACTTTTGTCATAAGTAAGACTGTTAGCGTTCTAGTTGTTCTTTAAAACACTCTGGGACATTCTGTCACTGGGCTATAGTTGGGCTACATCTGGCTGATATTTGGGCTACATTTGTTTTTTTTTGTCTCTGGAGGCCATCTTTGGGCTACATTGGGCTTCATTGGGCTTCATTGGGCTACATTGGGCTACATTTGGGCTCCAACATATATATAGCCCAATGTAGCCCAATATATATATTTCAAAGTAAATTTTCGTAAAAACCACTGGAGCATATATCTTGAGACATAGCAAAGGCACATCGGGCTACCAGTCCCTACAATTTTGCCAAGTTTCGTGGAAATCCATTCAGCCGTTCGAGCTAAAAGTGAGTCCAACCGCCCTATAGAAAACTCAATGTTAAAAACACGTTTTGGGACCCCCCTTTTTTCTCGGCCCCCGCTTGACGAAACCCCCTCAAATTTTCAGGGGCTGCTCAGAAACAAAATGTCCCATTTTCCAGAAAATTTCAGCCAATTCCGTCCTCAAACGCCAAAGTTATTCAACATAGAATTTTCAAAAATCCCATAGGAAAAAAATCCTAACTATATATACCTACTGGCGACCGCCAGTAGGTAATATATATATATATATTATATATATATATATATATATATATATATAACATTTCTATGGCAAAATGAAACCCCTTACTTTGTTCCTTTTCAAATTAAATGTAGTAAGTGTTACCACTTTATTCCAATCAAGATGACTTCAGGTGTGCCATACTTTTGTCATAAGTAAGACTGTTAGCGTTCTAGTTGTTCTTTAAAACACTCTGGGACATTCTGTCACTGGGCTATAGTTGGGCTACATCTGGCTGATATTTGGGCTACATTTGTTTTTTTTGTCTCTGGCGGCCATCTTTGGGCTACATTGGGCTTCATTGGGCTTCATTGGGCTACATTGGGCTACATTTGGGCTCCAACATATATATAGCCCAATGTAGCCCAATATATATTTTTCAAAGTTAATTTTCGTAAAAACCACTGGAGCATATATCTTGAGACATAGCAAAGGCACATCGGGCTACCAGTCCCTACAATTTTGCCAAGTTTCGTGGAAATCCATTCAGCCGTTCGAGCTAAAAGTGAGTCCAACCGCCCTATAGAAAACTCAATGTTAAAAACACGTTTTGGGACCCCCCTTTTTTCTCGGCCCCCGCTTGACGAAACCCCCCCAAATTTTCAGGGGCTGCTCAGAAACAAAATGTCCCATTTTCCAGAAAATTTCAGCCAATTCCGTCCTCAAACGCCAAAGTTATTCAACATAGAATTTTCAAAAATCCCATAGGAAAAAAATCCTAACTATATATACCTACTGGCGACCGCCAGTAGGTAATATATATATATATATATTATATATATATATATATATATATATATATAACATTTCTATGGCAAAATGAAACCCCTTACTTTGTTCCTTTTCAAATTAAATGTAGTAAGTGTTACCACTTTATTCCAATCAAGATGACTTCAGGTGTGCCATACTTTTGTCATAAGTAAGACTGTTAGCGTTCTAGTTGTTCTTTAAAACACTCTGGGACATTCTGTCACTGGGCTATAGTTGGGCTACATCTGGCTGATATTTGGGCTACATTTGTTTTTTTTGTCTCTGGCGGCCATCTTTGGGCTACATTGGGCTTCATTGGGCTTCATTGGGCTACATTGGGCTACATTTGGGCTCCAACATATATATAGCCCAATGTAGCCCAATATATATTTTTCAAAGTTAATTTTCGTAAAAACCACTGGAGCATATATCTTGAGACATAGCAAAGGCACATCGGGCTACCAGTCCCTACAATTTTGCCAAGTTTCGTGGAAATCCATTCAGCCGATCGAGCTAAAAGTGAGTCCAACCGCCCTATGGAAAACTCAATGTTAAAAACATGTTTTGGGACCCCCCTTTTTTCTCGGCCCCCGCTTGACGAAACCCCCCCAAATTTTCAGGGGCTGCTCAGAAACAAAATGTTCCATTTTCCAGAAAATTTCAGCCAATTCCGTCCTCAAACGCCAAAGTTATTCAACATAGAATTTTCAAAAATCCCCTAGGAAAAAAATCCTAACTATATATACCTACTGGCGACCGCCAGTAGGTAATATATATATATATATATATATATATATATATATATATATATATATATATATATATATATATATACATACATACATTTATCTGTGTATTTGTGTATACACAAAGGGGAGACCAAAGTGTGGAGGAAAAGAGGAGAGTTAATAATAACACATACTCTCTATCCAATGTGCAATCTTATTTTGTTAGGTGATTTTAATTGTCATTTCTGCTCAAACATTGGACAAAAGACTTGGGCTACTTCCCCATGCATGAAAGCAGAAGAATGGCTTATGGAGCACTCTATAGAGGGTCAGGAATTAAATGCTCTTTTAAACACCTATGATTTAATGTTCTTGCTACAAAAGGCAGTAATAGCACCCAGTAGTCTTTAATTGCCCACCTAGGGGCTGCACTTCCACCATCGATTCTAGTTTTTGAGTCTTCAGCATTGCCTTATATCATATCACCCCTCAGCACTGTAGTAAGTCCCTTCAGTGATCATAACCCTCTGACTCTGGGTATACTGGCACAGTGGCCGAATATAGCTCATAGCAGTAAGATGGGAGGGATATTAAAGCCAATTGTTCAGAGGAGGCATTTGCGATGGTCACAGGTTGATAGTAATGCTTTTTATTTATCCCTTTTTAAAGATTGGCAACAGGAGATTGGGAAGTGCCTAGATATCTCTCCTTCAGAGGAAGAGGTACTCAGATCTTTCGACACCATAGCCAAGTCAGTGAGAGAACTCTTAACTGGCCCAGTAGTCTCTTCTCAATCAGATAGCCCAAGGTGTTTCGACAGGGAATGTTCCCAAGCATTGAGGAAACTCAAAGCAGCTTTGAAAGAGACTCCTCGTAGTAGATCCAGAGTGGCGAGTGGTTGTAGAATTTATAAAAAAGCTTTAAAGGAACGGAGGTCAGCCTTTCAGAAACAGGCTTTGGACAGATTGGCTGAGGCCTGTGATTTGAAAGATAGTTCTTTATTTTGGAGAGTTATTAATAGACCCTGTTTCTCTGAACCTGACAAACCATCCTTATGTCCTCACGCCACACAAGATCAATGGAAGAGCCAAGACCTGTTTAGAAGTAACATTGAGGTGTGGGCTCCTGTTTTAGCCAGGGTTCTGAACAAGGTGGTGTCGACCGTCATGCCTCAGTCTTGGTCAACTGCTTCTATCGTCCCTATCTACAAGAATGGGGATAGGGATAATCCTAACTGTTATAGACCCATTTCGCTGATAGACTGGATCGTTAAGGTTATGGGGTGGGTCATACTTAACAGGCTAGTGGAATGAGCAGACAAAAATCTAATTATCTCAGAGGCCCAATATGGCTTCCGAGCAGGCAAATCTACAATGGGCCAATGTCTAAACCTTCTACCTAGTGATAGCTACATATACAATCACTAAAATGGGATCCATCTATTTAGGTTTCATGCATCTCACTGCAGTGTTGACAGGGTGAACTGTTGTAAATTATGGGCCCTGACAGATGATTTGGGAGTAGAGCGCTCAATAATAAATGCCCTGATGTCTTTATATGCTCATACCTCAGCTATAGTATGTTTTACTCAAGAGGGGGATCTCACTGATAGCTTTAAATGCTCGAGGGGTGTATCAATGCTGTATTCTAGCCCCTTTCTTATTCACACTGTATATTAATGGGCGGGAATCTGCCATGATATCTTTGCATATCAATACCCCGAGAACAGGTACTAGACCAGTGGCAGTTCTGCTTTATGCAGAAGATGCTTTGCTTATAGCATGCACCCCAAAAGCATTGCAAATTTTAATTGATGGATTTGTCTCCTTTATGAAGGGACTGGACTTGTCTCCTAATTACGCCAAGTTGTTTGTGATGGAAGTGGGCTGTCAAGGAAAGAGTAAAACATCTTATAAGGCAGGTTCCCATAGTATAGCCAAAGTTTCAGCTTTTAAATATCTCAAGGTCCTATTTGACACTAAATCCAACTGGAATATCCTGAAAGAAAAGAAGGTGATGGACACGAAGAAAACAATGGGAGCTATAGAGAATTTTGCACATAGATTAGGTACTTGGTCGCCTCAGGTGATTTTAAAATTATATCAATCAATTTGCATCTCCAAGGCTGTGTATGTGAGTGAAATTTGGGGCTAGAAGGCAGTGAGGGACCTAAAGACGACGCACAATGAATACCTGAGACGGCTATTAAAGGTCCCTCAAGGTACTCCCACCTACTCAGCCCACGAAAAACTCGGGGAGAGGCACGTGCCAGATTTAATTGGAGATAAGCCTCTGCACTGTTGGGTGAACATATGGGCCAATAAGGAGGCCTCCTTGAACCAAGAGATAATTTTGGATTGCCTTTCATTGGAGCATGCCCTTAAAATACTGTGGCTAAGATACATTAAATAAACACTCCACAGTCTAGGAAGGGCAGATATTTTTACAAATTGTAGATTAGTGAAGAAAGAGGATAAAAAACTAATCAATGATCTATTTTTTAAAAAGGTTAGCACAGAGCGCGAAGGAAAGCAATTGTTAAAACCCACAATTAGAGCACATGCCCTGTTGAAATAAGTGCAGGGAATAGAACATTATCTTACTATTTAACCAGTGCATATGAGCGCTTTTTAATTACCCGTTTTAGATTTAACATGTTTTATCACTTAGTTGCCTCCCCTATCAGCTTTGTAGCGCGAACTGACGATAGAGGGCCATGTGGCTGTGAAAATAGGTCTCCACAGGATATTTTACATTTTGTCTTTTTTATGCAAATATTTTACGTATCCCCAGCGACTGTATCCTAAACCATATTTAAAAGACATGGGTTTTAGACAGTCTCAAATTGCACTTTTGCATATGCAACTCTTGCAGAACAAACGCACTTTATTCGTGGTCACACTATCTTTGAGAGCAATGGTAAGATCCAGGAAAACTAGGAATGATTAAGATGGAGGGGTATTTTTATGAATTGCGATATGTTTACATAGCAGAATTTTATGGTCCTGTAAGAAGAGAGCATATTATGTTGTTATTTTAGAAGTTGTGAAAAAATTAATTGTTCTTTTTCATAATTTGCAATTTTAATGTATTGTATCTTTGATGGCTGTATGCTTTGCCAAATAAAAAATGTATTATCATTATTATTAATATTAAGTTTATGACCATCAGTCCTCACAGGTCCTTCACCGAATCTATTACCCCTGATAGCGTTCCATTAAAAAAAGTTATGGCTTTTAATTATCTAGGAGTTACGCTATCTAAAACCATATCCTCTTCTACTCAGGTCAGGAAAAGTTCCCTAAACTTAGCACACCACACTGCAGCCATCCTAAGGAATTGAGTACGGCTGAAAACAACTTCCTGCGTATCCTTGTTACCCTCCCTAAGAGCACCACATTCGTACCCCTGTTACATGACCTGGGCCTTGAGTCACTGGCTTTGAAAACTATTCTACAGCCTGTCATTTTTTGCATAGACTTAAGCATACCCCTGCATTATCTGACTATTATCATGCTTTTGAGGACATTGTTGCCTTAGATAAATCTCATACCGTCACATGGCTGGGCTTTGTGATGGATTCCTTGATGGAACTTGGCATGGGTAAATATTGGGATGATGCCTCCCCTTCTCTCTCAAGGGATGTACTGAAGAACTCTTTTTGGAAATGGGGGTGGATGAAAGATATGAAAGGGGTAAACCGTGGCTCCCTCACAGATGCTTTTTGCAATTTAAACCTCAAATTTGAGCCCTTCCTTGATTTTGCGACTGACACAAGAGCCAAAAACTCATTTCTAAAATTGCAGTATTTTACTTTGCCCTTTTTATCTTTTACCTCACAATGGCATTCTAATACCAGTGCCAACCTTACGAGTCTAGTATGCCTGCAGGCAGAAGAGTCCCTACAGCATTTTCTTTTTTTTTTTTTTGCCCAGGTTGCATTTGCCCTAGGAAAAACTGGATCATCCGATTTGCAGGCAGTTGGGATGCAGGCAACACTGCTCAACGCTTAGGCTACTTTGCACTGAAACTCGGGTATCTATTGCAGGGCCGGTTCAAGGGCAATGTAACCGGTGCAATCGCATTGGGTGCTGACTTCAGGTGGGTGCGTCATGTTTGCAAGTATATTAAGGTTTGAGTAGTATGTGCTGCACAATTCCTGGCCCCTAGCAAATTTCAGGTAACAATAAAAAAAATGTCAAGATAATTTGGGTGAATAATGTTCTTCCTAGAGAGAGATCCGAGATTTGTCTAGTAGAAGCTTTGACTCATGGTAAGATAGTGCAGTGGGATAATATGCCTGCTGCAAAGAATGTGTACTATGCAGATCACAAAGTGAATATAATGTAAATAGGTCAGTGGGTTACTACTTTTTTCCGCGAGATGCCTTTGTTACTTGAAGTTAAAATCCTAACATAGAATACAGAGATATTAACTGTCATCAAAGAGCTGCAGGCAAACTACAAGGTGTAGATTACAGCGTTATTATTTTTTAGCCAGTCTTTCCTTATCCTAATGTTGGAAAAAGGGTTCATTTGGATAGAAATCAATTCTGAATATTAAAGAGAATCCCCAACCATGGTGTTATTGTGGTGATGTTCTATGTAATGGAATGTTATTAAACCATTGATGATGTAGATGGAATGGGGAGCCTAACTGCATTCTAGGAAAAAGCAGTTGCTGAGGACATTATGTTGGAGGTTACTGTATGGAGAAGATGTACCTGAAATAAAGAAACTGAAAACCTTAGTTCTTGTGTATGCAGTTATTACAGATTTTGGTGACGGGGATGGAATACAAACCCGTTGAATACTTAACAAAGTCTTCTGACTTTCAGTTAACCACACACGTTTTCTTGCTGACTGGAATCACTTGCATAGAAAGAGGACTTCTGCACAATTACACATAACTCACATATAGACACCATATGAAGTGAACCCTTACCGATCAGCTATTTTAGTGACGTTTATCCAAGTCCGCACCTGCAAACCGGCGTCTAGCATCCAAAAGAAGAAAAAAAAAGAACTGTAAATAACTATTGAAAGGGTACCTCACCACTTGTGAGCTGTTGATTGGCTGTTCTGGAAGACTGGGTGGAAAAACAGAATAAGGACACTGTTCTGGAGGACTGGTTGGGAGAAGTAGAGGAAGGACTGCAACAACATTTGTAGAAAGACTATAACAGTTGGAGAACGAGAGACTATAAACAGAGTTCATTGTTATTATTTTAGGTAGTTGTTTTAACTAATTTTTTTAATTTGTTATTTCAATTTCTTGTGGTACTTTATTATCTTAGTATTTTGTGTTAGTTTGTTGTTTTCCTCTTTGTAGTTGTGGCAGAACAAAGTATTTTTGTCAGTACCTGTAAAACCTGTTATCCCATGGAAAAGGTGGAAAACATGTGTTTTACCTACATCCTAACCATAGGTGGGGACGAGTATGGTCCGTTGAGGAAGCAGGCAATATTGCTATATAATTTGGGGGTAGAAGGCTGAAGAATTTATGATGATCTTCCAGAAGTACTTTTAGGCATGGGAGATGGTCAACTCATTAATGTGTACGAAATGTCATTGCAAACGTTAGAAAAGCACTTTACACCTAAAGTAAGTGTTGTTTTAAGAGGCATAAATTATTTTCCAAGATGCAAGGTCATAATGAAGACATTATGAGTTATGTTGCTGCATTACATGGGTTGGCGGTAACCTGCAAATTTGAAAACTTGTCGGAAAAGTGTATTTGTGATCAAATTGTGAGGAGTTCAAATAACCGGAAAGTGAAAGAAAGACTTTTGTCTTTGGCTCCTACATTGGAGGAGTCTATGCAGATTGCTAGAAGTATGGAACACACCACTGTGTGGATGAAAGAAATTGATATGAGTAAACTTGGTGTCAAGAGTTTGGAAAGAAAGACATCTGAAATTGAAGTTAAGGAAGTTAAATTAAAGCAAACTTTCAAGACTGCAGAATCAGGTCAAAATAGAATGGATGAAAGCAGGAAAGTGACGTGCTATTGGAGTGTTGGTCCTGGACACACCGCTTCTAGTCTTGCATGTGCAGCAAGAAACATGATGTGTACGGCCTGCGGAAGAAAGGGGCATTTAGCAACAGTTTTTAGATCAAGAGGTAAATTGCAAGATTCTAGTGTAAAAATGGTAGAAAACCTTGACAAAGTCCAAGAAGAGATTATTTTAACTATAAATGAAATTGAGGATTCTTTATTACAGAAGGGTGGTAACTCACAGGGTGTGTAGATGGAAAAGTATGGAGTATTGGAGAAACCTCATTGCACTGTCATCTTGGGTACTACACAAGTTAAAGTGTTAGCAGACTCATGAAGCTTATTTGCCTTGATTTCCAAAGAAGCTTATGTCGATGATCTCAAGGGGGAAATGAAGGTTATGCTACCAGCTGATGTGAAGGCAGTGGGGTATGGTGGAAGGAGAATTAATACAGCATGTATGGAAGGATTTTTATAACAGAATAGGGGGTGAATCTATTGGGGTGACGCCATCAGCATGACTTGAACATCATTCGGGATCCTACTGCTGTTGAACCTGTGATTATTTTAGAACCAGTGAATGAGAATGTGTTGCCGAAAGATGATGTTGACACAGACTTGGATAAGGAGTTGATGCAATCATTTCCTCATGTGTTTACAGACAAATAGGGTATGCTGGAGGGCTTTACTCACAAGATAATCTTGAAAAAGAATGTGATTCCTACTGTTTACAAAGTAAGACCCATACCTTTTTTTATCATGATGGAGCCACTTCAGCAAGAACTAGATACATTGTTGAAGGAAAAGATTAGTGAACCCATAGAGTCATCTAAAGGGCTTACCCCCATAGTGGTTGCTCCTAAAAGGGACAATAAGATTTGCCTTTGCATTGCCTTTGCATTGATTTGCGGGACTTAAACATGAACATTTGGGTGGATCGTCAACGGTTGCCCAATATTACAGAAATGTTGAGTGCAATGGGTGGAGGCAAAGTATTCAGTGTTTTGGGCATGTTGGTGGCTTACCGTCAAGTAAATCTGCCTTTGGAATCTAGGTCACTGACATATGTTGTTACACCTTTGGGTGCATATTGTTATTGCCGGATGCCTTTCATCTTGGCATCAGCCTCTGCAGTTTTCCGGAGAGTTATGCAGGTACATTCCAGTTAATGCAAAGTGTGTTGTATTTTCAAGATGATACAATGGTGGTGGGAAGATCATGGGAGGAACATGATGAATTGTAAAGGGATGTGTTAAGAAGCATTTTGAGCCATGGTTTGTCTTTAAAGAAGGAGAAATGCCAGGTGGTTGATGTCGGTAACTGACTTCACTTTACAATAGAATTCATCAGGGGGAAGAGAATTGTGGTAGCCAATTGTCTGTCTCGATTGCCTGTGATAGAGGAAGAGGATGTTTGCTTTGCGGATGGCGTTGAATCAGTTACTTTTACTGTTGATGGGGAATTTGCTTTGGGACAAGGATGCTGTACTGAATGATGATGAATACAGGGAATTGAAGGTCCTGATAAGTAATGGGTGGCAGGAGTCACATATTTATTGGTTAGAGATGAGCTGAGTGTTCAGGGGGATAGGATTTTAAGACGTAGTCATATTGTACCTCCCAGAGTGTTGAGAAGTAGGTTAGTGAGGATTGTACATGAAGGCCATCTGGGAAGAAACTTAACAAAGAGATGACTGACACAGTCTTTTTGGTGGCCGTGTATGGAGAAGGAGGTAGAGAGGGTAGTCAGTGATTGTATTGACTGCAGCAATAGCAATAAATGTAGGGTGGTCAAACAACTGCTGTTGGAGTGCATGGAACTTCCTACTTGGCCGTGGGAGGAATTGGCGTTGGATTTTGTGGGCCTTGTGGACAAATTGGTTGTGAGGGATAGATTCCTGGTGGTTCTTGTGGATTACCATAGCAAATGATTTCTAGTCAAGTCCATGGGAGAAAGTACAACTCAGAGCATGTTGGAATTCCTGAAAGGGGTGTTCAGGGCGTTCTCGGAGGAAGGGATTCTTAACGTGTTAGTTTCCGTTAATGGTGTGCAGTTAGTTTCTTCAGCTATGACAGAATTCCTTGAGAGTTTTGGTATTAGACATGATAGAGTGTCGTTATTCAGACCATAGGCAAAGGGATTCGTGAGGAGAGTCAATAGGATTGTCATGAAGAATATTCAATTATCGTTGGCGAATGGACTAGCGCTAAAAGAAAAGTTGGACAAGATGATTTGGGCTCATAGAGTAACACCACACTTGGGGCCAGATGTAGGTAATTTTATTTTACCACTTCTTAAATACCGAATCATACCGATTCGGTATTTAAGAAGTGGTAAAATAGAGGGGGGGAGATGTAGATATTTCAGATTCGGTAAATACCGAATCATTAAGATGCGGTATTTACCGATTCGGTATTGCCCATTGATTCCTATGGGCCTTGCAGCCCATAGGAATCAATGGGCAATACCGATTCTGTAATTACAGAATCGGTAAATACCGATTTTAGCAAGGGTGCAGGGGGTGTCACTTTGACACCCTCTGGCACCCCAAAAATAGGCATGTGCGCCATGTGGCACACAGACATGCCCTAAGGGCATGTCTGTGTGCCACATGCACACATGTACATGCACACCTGGATTCAGTATTTTACCACCCAATTGGATTGGGTGGTAAAATACCGATTCTTAAAGCCCTGTGGCACTCTGACATGTGCCAGCTACATCTGCATTTACAGAATCGGTATTTTACCGAGTCTGTATTTACCGATTCGGTAATTTTACCGAATCGGTAAATACAGAATCGGTAAAATACCGATTCTGTAAATGCATGCCCTACATCTCAAAATCCAATTACCGGTCGGTAACGGCCGAATTCGGCCGTTACCGACCGGTAATTGGCCACCTACATCTGGCCCTAGGTGACTGGGGTTTCTCCATTTGTGGCTCTTTAGAGTAGAGAACCAGCAACAAATGAATCCCCTATGTGGTTGTGTAAAAAAAAACAGGGATGGGTGGATTGGGAGAGCATGTCTGCAAGAGTGACGGATTTCCAAAAATTAAATAAAATAACTTATGACAACAGAAAAGGGGTGACAGAGTTGGATGTAAGTTGTGGAGACTGGGTAGTAGTGAGGAAGTTTGGTCACGTAAAGAAAGGAGAAAGCAAGTTTTCCCAACCCCAAAAAGTGGTTATGGTGAAGAATTCTGGTGTTCGATTGAGTGATGGAAGGGAATGGAGCAAGAGAAGGCTGCATAAGGTTAGACGGTCAGTTTGAGGTTATTCATATATGATCTTTCTTCTATTTTGGCTTAAATTCTTATTATCTTCCAATTATACTAATTTCTTATAATGTTTTCCCCAATGATCGACATTGTTTTTCTTCTGTTATATCATTTGCTGTTTTATGAAAGGGGGGAGATATGTGGTGATGTTCTATGTACTGGAAAGTTATCAAAGCATTGATGATGTAGATGGAATGGGGAGCCTAGCTGCATTCTAGGAAAAAGCAGTTGCTGAGAACAATATGCTGGAGGTTACTGTATGGAGAAGATGTACTCGAAATGAATGAATTGGAAACCTTACTTCTTGTGAATGCAGTTACTACAGTTATGTTTTAAATTCTGTGTTTGTACTTCTCCAGAACAAGCACTATTAAACAATACTGTCTACCAGTATGGATGACATATGACTTCTACAACATGCCGTCCTCTGTCTTACGTAACATTTCCTATACACTGATTAACACACCTATGATTGATTGTTTCTTTGTGGTGTGTGTGATGTAAAGAGCTCTGACACCCTGCACTGATATGAATGGTGCTATAAAACTAATTAAATTCATCTGAGAGAGAGTGGTTATGTGGACCTGAGGGGCACTGTTAAAGTGTGGTATTGAGGGAATCCGTGGCAGAGATGGTCATTGGGGAGGTGCCATCAAACACTGTTGCACTGGCCACCACCAGCGCTAAAGCCGGCCCGGATCTATTGTATGTGCTGTGACCAAATATCTGCAATGGAGCTGGGTCAATAGGGCCAAAGCCATGAAATAGTGTCTCTTGCTCCCTTCCTTTATCTTTTAAACTCCTATTTTGTATGTGTCCCTTTTTTAAGGTTGTATACTTTTTGCTTTTTTGCTATGATGACTGGTACATTTTTACTTTGAGGATTTCTGGGCTCAGTCTAACTGTAAATATTATGATTTAAACTGTTTTTAGAATATGTATGTCATTTAGAAACCCTATTGTCTGTGATGATGTAAGTGCTATTGGTATTTTATAACTGAAGAAAGCTATTCTGTGCTGGATTGGACAATTTTTAGAACTTGGAATTAGCACCTATGAACACACAAAAACACTTTGGCAAGACGAAGGTGTGAAGGCCTGCTACGAAAGGTCTAATGAATATCAGTTGATTGATTGTGCACAGTGTTTTCTTGACAAGATAGACATAGTGAAGCAAAACGTCTACACCCCTTCCGAGCAGGACCTTCTGAGATGCAGAGTTCTGACATCTGGAATTTTTTAAACCAAGTTCAAGTTGAAAAAGTACATTTTCACGTTTGATGTGGGGGGTCAGCGAGATGAACACAGGAAGTGGATACAGTGTTTTAACATGTGACAGCTATCATGTTTGTGGTGGCGAGCAGTAGCTACAACATGGTTATTCGAGAGGACAATCAGACCAACAGACTTCAGGAAGCACTAAATCTCTTCAAGAACATCTGGAACAACAAGTGGCTACAGGCCATTTTAGTAATTCTTTTTCTGAATAAACAAGATTTGCGGGCTGACAAGGTTATGGTCGGAAAATCCTAAATTGAAGACTACTTTCCAGAATTTGCTCGCTACACTACACCAGATGATGCATCACCGGAACCTAATGAGGACCCCAGAGTCACAAGGGCCAAGTATTTTATTAGAGATGAGTTTCTTAGAATCAGCACAGCAAATGGAGATGGACGGCACTACTGCTACCCTCACTTCACATGCGCAGTCGATACAGAAAACATCCGTCGGATGTTCAATGACTGTCGGGACATTATTCAACGGATGCACCTTCGCCAATATGAGCTATAGTGATGGAGAGCACGTTTTCGGTGTTTCAGACTCCTTATTTCTAATTTTACAAAAAAAAAAAAACTTTAGCACAAAGGGTGGAAGAAAACTGGCGCGGCCTCCCTCGAATTGGCACCCCCTCCACTTTTCTCCATACTGAACTACAGCAACACTTCTGGCTTGCTTCTCTTTCCCTCCACAGACAGTGTGAGATGGCATCAGCATCTTAGTGCCATTTACTTGCAGGTTCCATATGCTTAACATTAAAAAACAGTACCAGTCAGCCCAGAGCTTGGAGTATGTGAAGGATTAAACGCAAAAAGCAGAAGTTGGCACAGAGGGCGAGGCATCGACCCATTTTTGTAATTAAAATGTGGGCAAACTTTTACTCCCCTCCCCTTGAAAAATCTACGGTATCCAATCACTCCAGAAGAAGAAAGGTGCCAAGTCGCAGACCAAGTGCTGTCCAAGTATGATCATGTGACTGTAAAAAGTAGTTCTTTAAGGAAACTTCAACAATTGTACAACAGACCTAAACAAATGCAAAAAAAAATCAGTTGTGGCTACCTTTCAGAAGGGCCTTAAATTCCAGTTTCGGGGAGCCTGCTAACATCCTTGGACGCTACAAATTGAACCGCATTAGAGGCCTGTCTTTGCAGATAGTTAGCTACACATTTGTGCCTTGATTATGGCTGTGCCTGTAAAATGAGCTAAGATGTAAGTATGTTTGCGCTGTGAAGCTTTGTCAACCCTATCTGCAGCATTAGCCCACATTATGGAAAATGTACCTGTAGTTTAGTTTTTTCTGGTTTATAAAAGAAGGAAAAATACTGTTTAGTAACAAAAAGTACAAATTGTGCAAACTTAACCACTTTAAAAGTGAGGTCTTCAACAAGTGACCAGAAATAAAGATGTTTGATGATGGGAAAACTAAAGTACTCAGGTTACAACTTAGCTGTAATTCCCATTCCCAGAGGCTAAATCGAATGATCTGTAGCTTCGTGTGCCCTAGACCCACATGCTAAGAAATGTCCAGTTACTTACCGGTAATCTTCATTACTCCGAGTACTGGTCTTACCGTTCCATTCCTTAATAGTGAGCAGCTTGTCTGCTCCCCAGAAACCTTAAACCTAGCAGAGTTTTTAGCACTTCCCCCAAAATGGCACCACAAATCAGGTTAGAATATAGGTGGAAGTGCGTCACACAATATCCTGAGAATACCAAAGAAACCCAGAAACAAAAACAATCACCAGAAAGAAAACCCAGAGAGGGAGGGGAGGACTCAGGAATGGTACAGGAAGACCAGGACTCGCAGTAATGAAGATTAACAGTGTGTAACCGAGCATTACTTCCTCAACCGTCTTCCCGTCCCATTCCTTAACAGTGAGCCCATACCCAAGCACACTGTGATTGTAAGAAAAAAGTCCTGGAAATGCTGCAAACAGGTCCATTTAATCAAAAAGAAAGCAGTACAAATCACAAACCATGTACAGCAAATAAAACATGAGCGCCAAAGGCAGCCGAGGCCGCCATCCCCAACTGAAGACGGTAAAGGGAAACAAAGGCATGTGGAGAGGGCCGAATGCTAACTGATTTTCCAGATGGTGTTCTATTAATGGGGGGGGAGATTACAATATGACCATGAACGACGCAACGGATAGGCACCCAAGACGGCAAGGCATGAAGACCAATGAGCTTATGGCAGACTTTACCACAGCACTGGGTCTTGCTGATGTGGGACAGGAGTTACAGGGTGTTCCTATAGACTTTACATATTTTTCTAATGTGCATGGCAGCCTTTCCTGGATTGACTACTTTCTAACGTATGCGGCCTCGGTCGGTAACTTCAGGAGGCCTAGGACATATCCTCGTGGCCTATCGGATCACTCCCCAGTAGGGATAGACTTCACGCATGGGGAAAGGCAGCAGAGTCGAACTATAGTTATCAACCCATGGTTGCTCAAAATCCGGGATATTAGGGAGGAACTTGGGGTGCAGACGGGATACTTTCTGAAAGAAAATGTGGGCTCAGTAGAATCGGCACAGACGATCTGGGAGGCTTATAAGGTGGTTTTGAAGGGATAAGCCCTGTCGCTGAAAGTGAAATATGTTGCAAAACGGCAGGAGATTCTAGAACAGCTTGAGGAGGCGCTTAGAAAGCTTGAGGCGGAATATGCGAGACATCCTTCAGATGAGACTCTCCATAGCTTGGCGCTCAAGAAGGAAGAATACAAATTAAAGGCTCGAGAACATATGTTGGCGAAGGAGTTGGCTACCCACCACAGGCTGTATGAGCTTGGAGATAGGGCAGGTAAGACGCTGGCATGGTTGGAAAGGAGGGATCAAGGTGCTAGATGGGTGCCCCGATTGACGCTGCCAAGCGAGGAAGTTCTTTACAGCCCAGGTGAAATAGCGGAGGCATTTGCTAACTATTTCAAAACAGTGTACTCGCCCTCAGCCATATATGCCGCAGAGGACTCACGTCAATTACTGGCAGAATGTGCTGTGCCAACTCTCTCAGACGTGTATAGGGAGCTACTGGAGGCAGACATTTCCAATGAGGAGATTCGAAAGGCCATTGGCCAAATTAAATCTGGGAAGGCGATGGGGCCTAATGGTATCCCAGTAGAATTTCTTAAGGCAGTAGCTTCCCAGGTGGTCCCGCACTTGTGAGGGATGTACCAGGAAAGCTGGGAAAGGGAAGCCTTACCGCCAGATCAGCGATTGGCAAGCATTGTGGTGATACATAAAACAGGTAAACCGGTAGATGACTGTCGATCTTATAGACCGATTTCATTGATGAATGTTGAGGCAAGGGTATTGACGAAGGTGCTCGCCATGCGGCTGGGAACAGTGATATCCTCCCTTGTGCATCCGGACCAATCTGGATTTATGCCGGGGAGAAATACGGCACTGAATATCCGTCGGCTCCATAACTTCCTGGCACGTCAGAGATATGTGGAAGAGGATGCAGTCATACTGTCCCTTGATGCCTCCATGGCGTTTGACTCAATCGAATGGCCATATATGTTTGAAGTTCTGGAAAGGGCAGGATTAGGCCCTAAATTCATTCAGTGGGTACGGCTACTTTATACGGACATTCTTGGGCAGGTCAGAGTGAACAACTACACATCCAGGCAGTTCTCCCTCCGACGGGGCACCAGACAGGGCTTCCCCTTGTCGAAACTGCTGTTCTCGCTTATGCTAGAGTCCTTGGCGGCATGGATACGGCGTGATGTGATGATAATGGGTCTGCGGTGGTCCCAAGATTGCGAAGATGGAATATCACTCTATGCAGATGATATACTGTTGTATCTTGCAAACCCATACAGGTCCATTCATGTGGTCCTTGATATTTTCACAAATTGAGTGAAATATTCAGGGTACGCGATTAACAGGGGCAAGTCGGTGATATATTTGCTTCAAGGACAGACTCCACATCTTCCAAAAGACTGCACTTTAACGGTCTCAGATGAGGGTTTAAGAAACCTGGGAATCTTTGTCACGCTGGATCCGGACCTCTTTCATAGTCGCAATTTAGTGCCCTTGCTGGCACAGTTGCGAGCTGACGTCCAACATTGGAGATCTTTGCCATTGTCACTGGTTGGCCGTGCTGCTCTTTTTAAGATGCTCGCCCTTCCACGATTTCTTTATATTCTACAGAATTGTCCATATAAAATTCCAGATGCTTATTTAAAGCCCCGAGGATTGCACTTCAGAAATTGATGAAGGGATTGTATGATGGGGGCATTGCGTTACCCGACATAAGGCTGTACTACTGGGCCTCGCAACTGGTGACTGTGAATAGGTGGATATACGCCCAGCCGGAAGATCCGGCATGTGCGTTGGATAGCTATCAGATGGATAGATCTGGATACCTTGGGGCACTCTACTCTAGTACTAGGAAGACGCATTTCGTAGGTCCCACCCAACATACGCTGCAGATATGGAAATTAGCTACTTCTCATTTGGGTTGGACGGGCAGGCTTACCAAAATGACACCGCTGTGGTATTCCCAGAAGCTGGGCATGCTTTGCCAATACCCGGGATTCGATAAATGGGATATGATCAGTATCTCGAAAGTTGGGGACTTGATTAACAAAGGTAAAATCCTTCGGTTTGAGGAGCTCCAGAAGGCATACCGTTGGCACCCAGTGAGGTATTTCGCCATCTACAAGTACGGCATGCCTTGATGACGGCGTTCTCTAGCTGTCTAGATATACCGGAGTCGTCCCCTCTGGAAGACGGTCTGTCGGATGGGCAGCTACACACCAAGGCGACCTCCCTCACTTATAGGAAACTTAGTAATAATGTGCCTGACTCTTTCAAGAAGCTTAAAAAGAAGTGGGAGGGGGACGTAGGGACAATTGAGGAAGAGTATTGGAGGCAGGCGTTAATGGCTCCCAGAGAGGCTGCTATCACGCTTAGATTCCGCCTTATTCAACTCCGTATTTTCCACTGTTCATATCTGACTGGGGTTACTCTTGCGAAGATTGGGTCTAAGCCAGACGATCTCTGTCTAATGGTATGCCGGCAGTCGGACACATTTTACCACATGGTATGGGAATGCCCGATGGTGCAGAGCCGTTGGGACAGAATTACGACACACATGCATTCTGCGCTGGGGAAGCCGATCATTTTGACGCCGCGACTGGGCCTGCTCAACATATGGGAGGCGACTGATCACACGGTGATAGAACAGCAGTTTGTAACGCTAGGTTTTACACTATTTAAGAGGGAAATTGCTAGGGGATGGGGAGGAATGCGAGATAGGTGCATGATTGCTGAGAAAGAAGTGTTTATTGCAAGGGGGTGCCCAAAGAAGTGAGATAGGAAGTGGTCCAAATGGAACATGTATAGGGGGGACATCTGTGTATCGCCTGTGGTGGAATTGGAGGTGCGAAGGAACAGAGATGGGGAGCAAAATGTGTAATCTGTAGGTCTAACTAAACGTGATTCCTAATGTGACGCTAAATGTAACTTGCATTGTGAATTGTATGAGTAACAGTGAATTTGTTTGTCATTTTCAAATAAAAATATTCCCCCCCCCAAAAAAATGGCATGTGGAGAGGCCCACATGGCAGCATTACGAATATCACGCAAGGAGGCACCTTTGAACATGGCCCAGGAGGAGGAGATACCCCGGGTGGATGAACCCTGGACAGAAGAAGGGAGAGGACAGTGAGTGGACTCAAAACAAAAACAGCAGCACACTTGACCAACGGCTCAAGGTGGACAAGGAAGGTGAAGCCCCTTCCCAGAGATCCCGTACATAACAAACTAGGAATCAACTTTCCGTAAAGCACTGGTCTGATCCAAATAGATACAGAGAGCCCTCAACACATCCAAAGAATGCAGAACCACGTCCTCAGGGGAGGAGGGGTCCGGAAAAAAGTCAGGGAGGACAATATCCTCCTAACAGTGGAAAGAAGACAAAGCCTTGGGCAGAAAAAACTGACTAGGATGAAGAATCACCTTGTCAGAGCAAAAACGAAAAAAAGGGGGGGAAGCCATCAAAGCACCAAGTTCACCAACCTGCCACCAAAAGAAGAACCGTAGCCTTAAGGAACTTAAGGTCCACCGAGAGAAAAGGCTCAAAAGGGAGCTCAGTCAAGGCCTGCATAACCAGGGGAAGATCCCAGGCCGGGACAGGAGAGTGAGAGACAGGACGCTGTATCAAATACTCTGCAAAAGGTGAGCTACCAAAGAGGAGACAGAAGACACAGAAGAACCCCTAAAAGCAAGTATGGCAGCCCACTGAGCACAGAGAGTGGAGACAGCGAGCCCCAAGACAAACTCATCCTGTAAGAAGTCCAGTGCTCGCACAGCCTCACAGGAGGAGGAAGACAGACCCTCCCCAGGCACCAGGAGGAGAAGTTCTTCCAATGCCGGTCATAAGACTTCAAGGTAGAAGGCCGTCAAGACAATTGGATGCTCTAGGCCACCTCGCCAGAACCACCCTGGTCCAACAAACTCAACCTCTCAAGCACCAAGCCTCCAGCCAGAGGCGGCGCAGAGGGGTCATGCGGAGAAGAGGAGCCTGCAGTCGGGAGGCACAAAGGGGAAACTTCCAATGGGGGCACACATACAAGGCCAGAAGAAGGGGAAACCAAGGCTGACGGGACAACTCCAGCACCACCAGAAGAACCTCCGCCCGATCCAACCGAATCCTCTGCAGGGCCCGGGGGATCAAGGCAAAGGGCAGGAAGGCAAACAGGACACCCAGCGACCACAGAATGGAGAAAGCATTGATCGCCCAGGCCAGACGAGAGGGAATGCGGCTGCAAAAATGAGGAAGAAGGGCAGAGTCCTCCGAGGCAAACAGATCCAGCCAGGGAAGGCCGAATCGGAGGAGGATCTAATCAAACAGAAGAGGGTACAGACACATGGTCACTGAGGAAGGAAACACCCTGCTCAGAGAGTCCGAAGATAGACAGCCGTGAGAGAAGGATGTTCCGCACAGCCCAAAGACCGATCCTCCTGGAAAGGAGAAACAGAGACCGGCACATGCCCCCCTGATGATTCACATAAGCCCGAACAACCTGGTTGTCGGTCTGAAAAGACACAGCACGGCCCAGAAGGAGAGGAGCAAACCACAGATGGACCAACCAAACTGCCCGCAACTCCTTCCAGTTCGATGACTGGAGAGGCTCGAACCGGGAACACTGGCCCTGAGTCTTTGAAGCACACAGGACCACACCCCATCCCACGGCACTGGCATTGGTTGACAACACCACCACAGCCAGAGGAGGAAGAAGGTCAAAACCCCGTAAAGAGACTTCCTGTGATTGATTAGAAACCCATAGGACTCCAGAAGACAACAGACCTGGTCCACATCTGACAGAGCCTGAGAGAAGGAAGGAGAAACAATCAACCAATCATTAAGGTTGAGAAAAACTTGTAGTCCCCTGGAATGGAGAATGCCCACCAGAGGGGCCAAAAGCTTCGTGAAAACACTTGGCACAGATGAAAGGCCAAAAGGAAGCACCCGGAACTGAAAGTGCTGGGAGTTGACAGCAAAACGGAGCAACCACTGATCTGCAGGATGGATAGGCACGTGTAGATAGGCATCCATCAGGTCCAGTGAGGCAAGGAAACACCCCGGCAGCTCCGGATGCAGGATACACAGCAAAGTCACCATTTTGAAAGGACGACAAAGAATGTAGAGATTGACCCTCTTCAGATCGAAAACAGGGCACAGGTCTGCTGTATCCCTCTTGGGGACAGAAAAGAGGATGGAATTATAATCCTGGCCTCGCTCCGGAGGAGCAACCTTCACAATAGCCCCCTTCTCCAAGAAAAGTCGCACGCCCTCCAGTAAGGCCGCTGGCCTCAGAGGATGACTAGGCAGAGTGGTCTCCCAGAAGACCGAAGGGAGAGGAGAGGAAAACTTGATCCGGTAACCTGCAGACACTGTCTGCACCCCCAGGCATCCGGAAGACTCAACCATTGATGCACAAAAAAAGTGAAGGCGACCCCCAACCGGAAAAGGCAGATAGTCATTGCTTTGGTGAAGGAGCGGAGGCAGAACCACCAGCCTCGCCTCGGGACTTGGCACCACCAGGGACCCCCTGACCAAGACCCTGCAACGAAAGGCCTGCGGAGCACCCCTGTCGAAAGGAAAGTCAAAGGCATAGCGGTATCCAAACCCACGCGCCTGAGAGGGGAGGGCGAACAGGAGCCACAAGCTTACGATTCTCTGCCGACACCTTGACCAAATCCTCCAACTGGGGCCTGAACACCTTGGACCCACAAATGGCAATTTAAGCAAGAGCGACTTCTGAGCGGACTCAGCCTTTCAAGACTGCATCCAGTTATGACATTGAGCAGCAATCAAAGCCCCAGAAGCAGCTGCTGCAGCACACAAGTTATCAAAAGAAATGTCTGACAAATAGCACACCTGCAGCTCCATCAGAGCCGAGAGAGGAGGTATCTTCCCTCTCCTGCAACAGAAGAACCACGGCCTGGAAATCCTTTAGCAGGGACTAGACCAAATAGTTGGAGTAGGTCGTAACCCTGACAGCAAAGTTGTAAGCGGCGTAGGGATGCTTCACAGCTCCTTCCACCCTTTTATCAACAGAGTCAGAAGGAAGGGCATCATCCGATAGAACCAAGCCTTGCGTGGAAAGGTCAGCCATCAAATTGTCAACCTTGACCACCTAAGGAAATTTAAACAGAAAACCCCTCCAACGTATAATGCTTACTCAAAACGCGAGAGAAAACGGACTTATCAAAATCCTTCCACTCATGGGTAAGCACTGTGTGCACTGCTCCGTGCAAGGGCAAAGACTCAGGATCTGGTTGGTGATACTGAGTAAAAAAGTAATCTTCCAGGACATCCGGCACAGGAGGAGCGAAACCCAAATTGCCCTGCACACGCCCAAACAAATTAGAGAGCTCCACCCCCTGAACAAAACGACCAGGCACACAATCCTCCTGGGCCCCCACATTATCAGCTGAGGGACCAGCCTGACTCAAGGACCCACAAGGCACTTTGGCAAGAGGGTCACCCGCCTCCCGAGCCCAGGAAGCAGCGGCCACAGCCTCATTTACAATGAGGCGCAGGGCATCCAAAGTAGGAGCAGCAGACCCAGATGCCAGTTCCGTGGCAGTGCAAGAACAGAGCAACAGTCAAGAACAGGTGCCATAAATCAACCCAGCAGGGGTCAGGACCAACTGAAAAAGGACTCGTTTAAAAAGAAAATGAAGTCCTGAGGTACCCAACCTCTCTCGTAATCAGTAAGTGGGCGGAAGCATAAAAAGGCTGAAGGAAAACACCCTAAGGGAGGATTTTCAGCGCCGCAAGCTATGAACAGAGGTCCCGCGTACGCTAATGCAGGGTGTGAAGACACCGGCAAACTAGAAAGGCCTCCAGAGCAAGCCGCGTACGGAAATGCCAAGTAAGTGCGCATTACATCCCACTGCTGCACTGCGGTCAACACTATGTAGAAAATGCACGGGAACAAGCATGCCAGAGCAACAGTCAAGCTGAAGCGAGCAAACAGGCACAAACGGCCGCTAGAGCAGGCCGCGTAAACATAAATGTGAAACAGAGAAAAACTGAAAAAGGCAGCCATTACAGCAGAGCACCCAAAAATAAAAAAAGAAGGGAACAACACTTTCTTGACCAACCGCCCTGCTAGGAAAAGAGTAACTAAGGAAGTCTGGAAAAAAATAGACAGGATATTTTGTGACGCACTTCCCCCTATATTCTTACCAAATAGGTGGCGCCATATTGGGGGAAGTGTTACAAACTCTGCTAGGTATAAGGTTTCTGGGGAGCAGACAAGCTCCTCACTGTTAAGGAATGGGACGGGAAGACGGACGAGGATGTAATGACTGACGCATGCACTATTAGTGTGGTAATAATCACTGGGCCAAGGCACGTGCGCCCGACCCCTTTTTATTTGCAGGGTCACCTGACTGGTGATGCCTGTGATGGGTGGATGTGTAGTGTGTGTTACCACCAGGCAGAACACTAGAACGTGCCCAGCAGGACACTACATGATCGATGTAATTGCAGAAGCAACTTAAAGCACAGTGACCGTCATGTAGGGCTGGTGTAAGTATGGGTGGGCGAACATTTTTCAGGGAATTTGAAATAAGTATAATCTGTTGCCTTTTTATTTTACTTGCAGATGTGGTTGAGCTATCAAATTCGTTTAGTAGGTAAACCTGAAAAAAGGTCGGATTTTATGTTTGGGCCAGTTTTTCCAACTATTCCTTGCAAAACGACGTCCAGGAATAACCACGAGAACTGCCCAAACTGCCCGCTAACAAGTTAGTTCTTGTGGTTAAGTGGTTCTCTAGGGACCTCATTTCACTGGTGACAACCACACAAGGTACCCGAAATGGCCCATAACCAGAAGTTTGGGGGGATTTTACTTATGCACACAGTGGAATAAAATATTTCGTCCAACAGTACCACTCTGTGCATTAAAGTAAAGCCTCATTGGGAAAGGTGTCAATGCATTCTAAAGAGACTGATAGAAACAGATGGTCACACCAGTAGCAGAAGGTGCCCTGGACCAAAAACTTGTCAGACACTGCACAGCACTATTTTTAATTGGCTGCAATGGCAGCGTTGTGATAACATTTATCTCTGTGTACTTTCAAAAAGGATTATTTACCATACACATATTTTGAAGCGACCATGGTGCAAAAACTGACAAGCGCTTCTGCAAGAACTCCCTAATTATTGTGATGGTCCACAGACATCCAGTCCCACGGGCATTCAACTGAAAGAAACAAGTGTTTTTTGTTCAAATATTATTAGTTTGGTCTCTCTGCGCATGGATTTCTGTTTCTTTTTTAATTACAGTAGTACAAAATTAAACGTGACAAGAGCGGTAATTAATTAATTTTAATTTTATTTTATTTTTTGCTTTAATTAAGACAGAGGCATCATCCATGTTTTATTGGTCTTCAAAAAATGAAAATCGCTGTGAGTTATTTCACCAGCTAGGCTCCAGATTTATGGAACCAATCTTTTTATTGATAAAGGAGAGTCAGAATCATGGAACACAGCTGTTCACCTACAACCACTGGCCGGCAGTGTCCACTTAACATGTGTATACGCAGCTGTGTGCCTACAACCCAGAGGCCGGCAGCGTGGTTTGCATGAATTCCTGCAAGGACTGTATTGACATCTCGGATTGAAAATATAAAAAAAACAGAACAGTAAAAAACAACCCTCACCCCCCCCCCCCCCCTCCGCACCAGTCAGTCCTTCCCCCCTCCACCAATGCAAGATGGCAAAGAATGAACTTGCGTGTTATCCTCTGGTCTCATCCTACGTATGTAGTTAAGTAGTGTCGTGGGCCAGGAGGTGCAGGATTTGCAAGTATTTGGGACAGGTGATCTCCCTCAATTCCTCAGAAAGCAAGTGCAGGAAAGGGGCCATAACTTTGCATATGTTTCATGAGAGTTATGTTAAAGGCCTCATCAATATTATCTAGCACTTCAGTCCAGTGAAGCTGAAATTTGGGGCAATGCCAGGTGGATCAGAGTTCCAGGCATCCCACAACCCCCCCAAAAAAGCTCTGATTGGCTCCTATCCCAGCTGTGAATTCACGCTGGCGTAAAGTACCAAAAAGATAGCAGCTTATACGCATATTCCATACCTGCCGTATTATGTGCATGTGTGGTGTGCCTGAAAATGTATGTTGTCCTATTCTTTGTCGGACAATGTCCTCTTCAGTTCCACCTTCCATCTTAACTGCCCTTTAGTGCTCTTCCTTATACTGCAAGGAGCGAGCATTGAGTATAGTTCAGAGATGAGTCGGCGATCCCCCATTTTACATACAAGCCATTTCTCAAAAGCCGAGAGCGGGTGCGATGCACCCTCTAGGCAGGAGGGCCGAGTTACCCAGTGTTTCAATTGTTGGTAGGGGTACTCATCTGATAGACAGAGGTCATAGTCTTGGCATTGAACAAATGGGATAAGGCCCTTTGTGTCAAAAAGGGAAGCAATCCCTTTACATCCCACCTCTGTATTATCAACAATCAGGGTCATTAGTGACGGAATGGTGGTCCAGCCCCTCCTGACCGTGACCGCATCCCAGACCTTCATGGTCGAAGACGTCACTGGGGGGGAATAGAGCCCCCAGGCCCTGTGCTTGCGAGGGAGCCACAGTTCTCGCCCGATTTTAACTGCAGCTACCGTTTGATCCATGAAGTTCCAGTGCTTTTCGGAGCGGGGTCGGTTCCATTCGACAATATATCTGAGGCAAGAAGCCTGAAAATAGCGGTGAATCAAAGGGAGCCCTGCCCCTCCTTTACTTTTAGGCAGCGATAATTGGGACATCGCTAGGCACGGTATTTCCCCCCATACAAATTTATTAATGAGCATCTGTAGTTGATTCAGTGCTTTAGGAGGTGGCGCCATGGGGAGTGTCTAGAAAACATAGAGAATGCGAGGTAGGACTGCCATTTTGACAGCGGCAATCCTACCAAACCACACCAGCCATACCCGGGTCCAGCCGTCTAGGGCTTTTGCAGTTTGGTCGATAAGGGTTGTGTAGTTTAGGGCCACTGTTCTGGCTACAGTTGGGTCCAACTGAATTCCCAGATATGAGATCTCTTGTTGGGTCCATTGAAAAGACAATTGATGATTGATGCTGGATGTCTTGAACCATGTCAGCTGGGATCGAGAGATTATGGGGCAGATTTATGATAACTGGCGCATCCCCAGGGATGCGCCAGTTATTTTGCACGCAGCTCCGCCACCCATGGTGCGCCGCATTTACAATGCGGCGCACCATGGGCAAAAACGGCACAGATGCATGACGCATCTGTGCCGTAAAGGTGGCGCATTGCTGGAGTTGCGTCGCAAGCGCGACGCAGCTCCAGCAAGGCTCGGGGGTGCCCTATCTGTCCAATGCTGCGTCAAGCCTTGCGCCTGCTTCAAGCAGGCGCAGGGTTTTGACGCAGCATTGGCCTGAAAGTGACTGAGTGAAATCTTATAGATTGCACTCAGCCACTTTTGCGAGGCGCACCTGCCCCGGAACGCCCACCCTGTGCCGGAACGCCCACATGTGGCACAGGGCTTTACAACGTGACCCATCTGCCTAGATGCGTCACGTTGTAAATGGGTCGTAGGGATGCGCCACATTTACGCCGCAGTTGCGTGACGCAAACGTGGCGCAAGACCAACATAAATCTGCCCCTAAGTATTTGGGGCCTTATTTATGAAGGTCTTGCGCCGGCGGTGCATCACTTTTAAAATGGGAAAAAGTGACGTACCAGTGGCGCAAGCACTTCATAAATGAGGCCCTTGGGATTTAGTGAAGTTGAGTTGAAAGTCCGCTCCTCACCAAAGCTACTTAATTCGGTGATCAGTGCTGGCAGCGAAGTCTGAGGCGTCACAAGTGAGAGTATAACGTCATCGGCCTATAAGCTGATTTTATGAATATATTTCCCAAATTTGAATCCCTCTATCTGCGGTTTGTCCCTTAAGCGTTACACAAAAGGCTTCATATCCAGAGCAAACAATAGAGGGGACAGAGTAGGCTCCAGATTTCTGAAGAGGAACTAACTGCATATTTCTCTGACCACCAAAGCCAATTGGTCTGCCTTTCATGTGGTCAAACATGTAAACACGTGCATGTTCAAATGATGTGGTGATGGTGGGGGAAATGATGTTAGTAATGCTGATGTGGTGGTGGTTAAGGTTGTGGTAGAAGTTGTGGTAATGGTGCCCGTGGCGGTAGTGGTGACAATGTGGTGCTAGTGAGGGTGGTAGTGAAGGTGGTGGCGCTAATGACCCGCACTTGAGTCTTGACAAAAAGTTTACAAAAACTACTGTAGTAAAGGAAATACAAAAAATAATAATTTCCATGCACAAAGATGTCTGAGTTAAAAAACTGAATCTGTAATGAATAAATCTTAAATTGAAATAGTCCCTAATATGCATTGGTTCAACAAGTGGCCAATAACATGAGGTGAAACAGCAATACTTCTTAGAGTGGAGCCAAAGCGAACTCTATGTATTTATTTTGAAGAACTAGTAACAATACATCGTAAAGAGACAAAAATGATAGGGGTAGCAGAAAATATATAATGCACCCTTTGATCCACTTTAGGCCCCCAAGGCATCACAGAAATGACACCTTATATGTAAATGTGTGTTGTAATTAGATTTCACCCATTTAATCAGCCTTGATTTTTCACTTTTTGGATCACCTAGTTTTGGACTTTTTACTGTGGGAGAGCCTCGCAACTGGTGATTTACTCATGGTATTCACATGGTAAACAGACTGTACATGTTTACCTCCAGTGTCCACCTTTTAAGATAAGTCTGCTGCGGCACAGCTAGAATAAAGTTACACATGAACGCATGTGCACACATGTGTGGGCTGTGTATGTAAGACTGCTATTGGGCGCTGTCCTGTAACTGCACACAGATAGCCTGACATGGAGGGGACTCTGCAGGGCTAGATATTGACCTGGGGTAGGCTTTATAATACGAGTGGGTACTCATAGGAAAAGTCAGTATGATTTACTGTTTAACCCCTTCCATGCTCATGACGAGCTCAGCTCGTCATGCAGTACACTGCTCGTGTGCTCATGACGAGCTGAGCTCGTCATGAACCATGGAAATCTGAAAAGTTCAGCACCCAGGAAAATCTTCTGCAGCATTGAAGTTAATCTGCAGTGACTATTTATTACACCTATGTGGGGAATCTGCCCTAGAGTGCAGCTTTGCTTCCCTTTGGCCTGCAAATCCAGCGAGATTGATGGAGTGAAACATGTGCAAAAACCTTCACCATCTTGCAGACTCCGTCCACCTTTGTGTGAAGGATTTCTAATGCAAGGTGATTCTGCATTACCATATACCTTACAGCTATCATTTCAGTGTCCACAACTAAAATGAATATGCATTACTAGTAGCTAACTTATAGACTATAGTGGACAATTGTCTCATTTTAAAATCATACAGATCTACTCCTACAGAAGGAATCAATGCACAAAATATATCACCAACTATTTCGCTACCACTACTTCTTATTTTTGTTCAATCTGGAGATCGTCATACAGGATCATCTAAATGTTCGACATGATAAATCTTCAGGAAGACTACCAGTGATGGCTAAAATCTACGGGGGGCAGGTGCAAGCAGGAAAATAACATTAAATATTATACAAATAACACTTACCTGCTAATAATAGCACCTCCTTGCTCTGGACCTTGTCGCTTCTGCAAAGCAGGCCACAGCAAAGTCCCTGACCTAATCATGTTGCTGCTCACAGCATGAGAGCAGCACCCTGATTGGAGAGAGCAGCCTGTTGCGGTGCTCCACAGTGCACTGGAGGCCTGCACTTGCTCTCAACCCAGCTGTCTTGGGTTGAGCAGTTTAAAGTGCACACGTCTGGCTGGCTCGCAAGACACGCACACTTTTAATAGTGCAAAGGCAGCCCACCCTCCTTAGTCAGCAGCGGCCCGCCTCGTCCTGATGCTCGACTGGGATGGGGTTATTGAAAAATAATGAATTACCAATTTAATTTATCTCTGGGGCATTTAAGTAGGGTGATGCTCCTCTGCTCCAACGAAGGAGCCACCCCTGAAGGCTACTGCCAAGTAACGTGTGCCATACCCATCTCAGGCATGGTAACATTTGTGTGATCCCTACAAACATAACAAACTCCAGGAACAACAGGATTCTGGCCTCCCATGAATAATGGCCAATTTGCCCCATATTAAAAAATGTGATCAGAAGCACTCTTTCCAATAAATGTAATATGAACTACAGACTTACTACTAAGCACGCATAATTTTCTTTTGTGTTTCCATTCTAAAGTTAGCGCAGGCATAACTCCTGTTCTTGATGTTCTCATTTTTCTTTAGCCCACTTATTTCTATACTGTTGATCTTTCCCAGAGTTCAATCTAGCATCTGTTGCCCTTCTTATATCTTCCACTATAACTAAACATGCGTTTTCAACATCAGTTAAGGAACAAGTCAAATTGTTCCTATAAGCATAAGCAGTATCTAATGTTATTATGTGTTTAAAGAAACAATCAGATGTAGCCATCTCTTTGGCTTTGGGGTGACGATTCAAATGCTTAAACATGGGAACTTTTGAAAGCCCTAAAGCATAATTCAAAAAATAGTATTAAAAGTGTCTCTTTACAAATAAAAGGCTTATAAATGGGCTATGGGTAATACCATATGTAAGAGCGATGTGATTATAGGTATTAGAAATTCGGTTCTCAGGCTTAACTTAAAGGCAATGTGTAAAGTATTTGTGCAACACTTCAAACACTAAAACAGGGAAAACACCACAAAAGAAATATTCCACACCAGGTTAGAACAATAGCCCTTAATTTTATAAATAAAACAAGACCAAATTGACAATTATCCTATAAGTAGAACTTGAGGTATGACATTTTTAAAGCATACATCGTAAAATAGCACATGAAACCAATAAGTGCTTACTTGGGGTATCTGGTCACGCCGAACCAGCACAAAGTTAAAAGTTCAGGCTGACCACGATGGTGTGCAGTCCAGATACAGGGACCCAGTGAGGGCCACTGAACAAAAGTATCTTGATCCTGGCTGTGTCTGCATTGAAACTGCAGGCCGCAGCTAAAGTGATGCGTCAGTGTCGCTCCACGCAGTAGGGGCAATGAGCCGGTCCTGATCCCCACAGCGGAGATGATCCGTCGGCTCTGATTAGTGAAGAGCAGCGATACGGAGATTCGTCATCATCATCGAGGATGCTGTCGACACAGACGGAGAGACCTTGTGTAGTGGTGGTTCCAAAGGAGCTGCGTCGGGCCGATCTATGCAGCAGAGGTAATGCACCGATTCTGGTCAAGCCACAGGAGCAACGCCCTGGTTCTGATACACACAACAGGGGCGATGTCCGGGTTCTGATCCACTCATTGGTGCCAATGTGCCAGTACGAGAAAAGATGCGTGGATTTTGCGGAGGCATGCACCTTAGGCCTCACTTCCAACGGTCCAGGACTGGAGTAGCACAACCTGAAAGGGCAGACTCATTAGATGGTAGAGTGCAGGTGCAGAAGTAAGTTTAGAAGTGTTTCATGTCTCTTAGACTTCAGATCATGAGGCCAGACAGCTTGCTCTTGGAGTCACTCTGGGTTCAAGCGATGCAGTTCCAGTCCTTCTCACCCAGGCAAGAGAACAGCAGGGCAGCACAGCAAGGCAGGTGTCCAGCAAAGTAGCAGTCCAGCAGAGTGGCAGTCCTTTAGCAGCACAGCAGTCCTTCTTCCTGGCAAAGTCTTATCTGGTCTGTTAGAAACGGGACCTCTGGCTGGCCAAGGCTTGCGCCAAGGTCAGTCAGAGACCACCACTTCCAAGTCAGGGCAAGGGAGTCACACACCAAGATAACCCCCGCTCACCCTCTAGGTAACGTGGCGCGAGCAGCAAGGCTAATCTCGGAGGCGATGTGTAAAGCGTTTGCGCGCGCACCCCAGCGAGAACAACCAAAGGCCCACCACAAAGGAAACTCCACACAAGGTTATATCAAAAATAGCCTTTGTATTATAATAATAAAAACACATTAGATAACACACACACTTTACAATGTGCCAACAGGCACGGGCAAGATTTACAAGGGATTATGTACAGGACAGGGCCACCTGGACCACTGTCAGGGGTATGCACTTTTTAGAATTAATACTTGTAGGTATAACACTTTAGCACATCAACATATAATGACTGTAACACAGAAATAGGAAATGTAGCATACAACCAGTAACTACTGGTAAAGGGAAAATACCTCCTACGCCACCCTAAACACTGTAGGGAAATCACGCAGGGAACTAGGACCTTATCATCAGGACCTATGGAAGGAAAACCTATCACCTAAGCAAGTCACATTTAGCAAAGGGAAGGAAACCTAAAATAATCACCTAGGCAAGTAACATTTAGCAAAGGCAATAAAACATCAACATTCCTCTAAGCAGGTCACTTTTAGCAAAGGGAAATAAAAGCACAAGGCATTACCTAAGCAGGTCACTTTTAGCAAAGGTGATGACACAAACAATCCTCTAAGCAGGTCACTTTTAGCAAAGGGGATAAAAACATAAAAAATTACCTAAGCAGGTCACTTTTAGCAAAGGTAAAAACAAGCAAGGGCACATGAAACATTAAAACACATTCAGAGGTGCAGGTAGACCATTTGCGCAGGAATCAAATTAGCAGTAAGGATAAATTGCGCAGGGTGCACATGGCACAACACTAGAAAGGTCCCTCAGGCCAACTGGCCTCGAAAGGGACTGAAATGCCCTGAGTCTCAAAGTCAGGGAAGGCTGCGCAGGCAGCACAGCACACAAAAGCCTAAACGTAGCAACTGTCCACAAAGTGCTGGACAGTTGTAAATATGAACTGGCAACGTTGGAGCCAGGAGGGCTCAAGAACAAAGTGGGGAGACACAGTGTGGGAGCCTCGGGGCTACAACCAACTAGCTACCTGTGTCCCCCTAGAGCCTCTCAGGGCTCGCAAGGCAAATAGGCAAATAGAGCTTCAGCGCTCTCAAAATAATGACAAGGCCCCAGAGCCTCTCCCAGGGCTCTAACTACGATGTGGGCAATGAGCCTCGCTGGGCTCGTGGAACAACTGCGGCGTGGAGCCTCGGGGGCTCGAAAACAGGAATGCCCGGAGCCTCTCAGGGCTCGAAGAATAGAATGGCCCCTCAGAGCCTCGTGGCTCTAAAAACGAATGCTGCCCACGTTGGAGCGGCCCGCTGCCAACCGGGGCCGCTCAGAGAACAAAGGTATGCCGCTTTGAAGCCCTCGTGGCTTCACTCCATCAATGGGCGCGAGATCGCGCTACCGGGGGGAGAGGGGGCGGACACCGACAATGTGTCCCGGCGCCCCTCCCTACTTTCAGGCACTCACCGGGTCTCTGCAGCGGGGGCTCCTCTCTCTCGCCAGGCGCCTCGAGGACACGGCCGGCAGCCCTTCTCCTCGCTGCTCGGCTCCGGGGGCGGGACTTCCGGTTCACCTCTCCCCTGCCGCGCAGCGATTGGTTGCCGGTCTCAGCACTTCCGGGTCGTCGCGGGCAGCGCGGCGGCTCGTACTAGGCAGGCAGGCGGGCTCTCAGTACCCGAGGAGTGGGCTCCCTCGTGGTAATTTACAAAATCCAAGTACGGGGCAATGCCGGGTGGCACCGGCCTTAAATAAAATATAAAGCGAGGTAGGCACTCGCGATGCGCCGCAAATCGGCCAAATCAGGCGGGCAGATGCCGGGTGGGCACCGGCTGGACACAAAGCGCTCCCAAGCGCTTAGGGGCTAAAGAAAAGCGCTCCTAGCGCTAGAAATATAAGCAAAGCGCTATTGAGCGCTGGCGCACCAGGAAAGCGCTCCTAGCGCTATAAATCAAATAAGAGCGCCTCCAGGCACTCTAAGCAAAAAGCAAAAGCTCCAGCAGGGACTGGAGGCAGGCAGAGGGGCAGGGCAGGGCCAGAGCCAGCACACTGGGTCTCCAGGCAGGGAGACAGTCCAAGTGGCAGTCCTCCTGGCCCCAGCAGCAGCAACAGCCCCCTCTGGCAAGGATCCACAAGTAGAACAGTTTCTGTGGGGACACAGCCCCATTTTTATACAGAGAAATCCTTTGTTAGGAGGTGCAGGGTGGGGGGAAACCAGTTGCAGCTGGCTTGGGAGTACCCTTGATGGCCCAACCACCCCTTTCATTCACTGGGGAGGCTTGGGTCATTAGACACACCACAGGGGGGCGGAGCCAGCATTGTGTGGGGAAAAACCCAGCCCATCCAGGACACAGATCTACTCCTCCCACACATCACTCATGCTGATCTCACACTCACCACCGGGCAGACCCATCCAGACTTCCTGGAGCCTGGCATGCCAGCCAGCTCCAGCCAATCACGCTCCACTATCCTCACTGCACACATACATCAATGTCCAGAAGTAGCACTTCCCTTCTAGACACATACAAGCCGCACATACCATTGTGCAGCATTCATTCTCACGAGTTCATACATACTAAACTCGAGCCTGCACTCCCCACGCATCAGGAACTACCAGGGCACACACATTCCCCATGCATTCCTATGGGAGGGCAGGCCAGCCATACTACACGCACGCACTTTCACTCTGGGACACAGGGAAAAAGTGCGCCAAGACCCCCAAATCACTACACAGGGTCACAAATAAAGGCAAAAAGATTAGGGGTGAACCTGCCCTAAGGCCCAAGTCTAACACGACCCCCTTCCAGCCAAAACGCAGGGCAGACCGATCACCACCGTGATGGGCTTCCCTGCTTGGGGCGATAAAACCAGGACGCGGGCCCACAACTGCAGGGACACCCTCCTGTTTTACGCCACGGTGAACCCCTAGGGTTCCTTCTAAAACTACTGTAGGGACTAACTGGGGTACCCCACTGATACTCTCCAGCTGCCCTCGGCAAGGACCAGGCCCTAGGCCATCCAGGTACCACTGGATCCTGCCTACTCACAAAGTGGGGGGTAGTAACCCCTGGCACATAATAGCCATGCTCCACTCTTCCTGTCTGCAAGACAGGGCTAGACTTCCACTGGTTCTCCAGCCTAGGGTCTACAACCTTAGGTGGACCAGGAGTCTCAGGGAAGGCTCTCCTCCCCTTACCTCTTCTCCTAGGGTTCCTCCTCCTCCTGCGAGGGGTCCCCTCTGAACAACATTTTCCCAACCTAGGGTTTAACCCCTCAGGTGGTACCGGGGTCAGAGGTGGGCTCTCCCACCCTCTGCACCCCCTTCCAGAGTCCTGCTCCCTCCCAACCGGGGCGGTACATCTGGAAAAAGAACTGGTCAGGACACTGATTACAGTAGTCCCACCCTTCAGGTCAGGCTGATCCTGAACCTGGCCTTCCAACCTCTGGTCTAGAACCTTTGGTGGAACCAATGCCTGGCACTCCAGGACTTCTGGGGACTCACATCCTATCCCCCAATCACTCCTTGTACTGGACTCCTGTACTCTCCCTACTGGAGCGGTACTGCCAGACTCTAGAACCATAGAAGCTCCGCTTACAGATGCTCCAGGTCCTCTACACACTAGGAGATCTCCCTCAAGTGAACTAACAGGCAAGTCTAGGTTCCCTTCCTGGTGTTCCCTAAAGAAACCATCCAGGCTCTGTGACAGGGCTTCGGGCATCTGGGGACTCTCGGTCACACACTCACTCCCGCTCCACTGAGACAGGCAGTCAGCCCCTACACCCTTCTCACTAACCAAGGACCTAGCTGGGCTACTCTCACCCTCCTCCATCACACTGGGTTGGAAGACACCTGACCCACTATTGTTGGAATCACTCACTAGTGACTCTAAAGAACCTCTCGCACTGTCCCAGCGCTCTGCTTCCTCTGCGAGGGTGTCTGGATCAGTCAACCCATATTCCAACAGGTGTTGGCGCAACCCTGGCAAACAACTATTGAGCACCTGCTCTCTTAGAACCAGATCAAATAGCTTGGTAAACTCAGTTCCCATGTGAACCTCTAGCCAATCAGACAGTGCATCTTGACATTCATCCACAAACTCTTCCCAAGACTGGTGAGACAGTTTCCTAAGGTTCCTGAACCTCAACCTATTCTCCTCCTCTGGGGAAACAGGTACCATACTCGGGGAACTGGGAGTGGGACTGTCTACACTGACACTTAAATCGCTGCCACCACTGGACTTCACCCTCCCTGGGGAATCCAGACAATTACAACTGTGCGCAGGGAAGAGTCTATCCTCTAGGGCTGCTCTCCCACGGATGATGGCCCTTCTCTCCACCTCTATCCTCTCCTGCGCTAAGAGTCTTTCGATCTCTAGCTGCGCCATAGCCTGGGCATGCCCTAACATGAGCTGTTCCATTGCTAACTGATGCTCCCTTTCTTTCTCCCTATCTTCCCACTCTTCTGGGGACAGGGAAAGGGATGGGGCGCTGGTACTGACACTGGACCCAGCAAGGGACTCCCTATCTATGGGGTCCTCACTATCTGCTGACATCCATCCACTGTCATCATCACTCACTTCACATTCTTCAGGGCTCCCAACAGACTCACCATCCTCATGACGTGCGGCCCGGGCCCTATCTCTCTCACTGTGCTCAAGATCCCACTGACCCTTTTGCCATTGGATCAGGCTGTCCCTAAGCTGGGACTGAGTATCCAACTCACTCACCTCCATGCCTCCCTCTTCACAGAATCTGACCAGCTCTGACCTACTGTACCTAAAAAGACAACAGAGATCAAAAACAGGCTCCATTTTGGCGGACGTTCTCAAGAAGAGTTTGACACAGGGAACCTGGGGGTCTGAGCTTACACAGGAGTACACAATTACAAAATTCAGCAAGATTCCTATCTCAGAGAACTTGCACTCTACTGTCCAGTGTAACACACCACTCATTCACACACACCCTCCCCTCGGACTGGTAAGGCAGTTTCTACCACCCCTGATTATCTCAACCTGACCACTAGCGACACAGGCACCAAACTTTGGAAGCAGGGCGGGGAACAAATGTACTGGACAGAAATTACAAAATGACACCTTTCAGGAGAAGCAAAACTGAACTTCCCTAAAAACAATAATCCCCAAAATGTGGTTATCTAAAATTGCAGAGTTTTGAAGTGTGGCCTGTCGCCACTGTGGTACAACGCAAACGCAAGTCCAATCCGCACCGCTAGCCACCAATGTTAGAAACGGGACCTCTGGCTGGCCAAGGCTTGCGCCAAGGTCAGTCAGAGACCACCACTTCCAAGTCAGGGCAAGGGAGTCACACACCAAGATAACCCCCGCTCACCCTCTAGGTAACGTGGCGCGAGCAGCAAGGCTAATCTCGGAGGCGATGTGTAAAGCGTTTGCGCGCGCACCCCAGCGACAACAACCAAAAGCCCACCACAAAGGAAACTCCACACAAGGTTATATCAAAAATAGCCTTTGTATTATAATAATAAAAACACATTAGATAACACACACACTTTACAATGTGCCAACAGGCACGGGCAAGATTTACAAGGGATTATGTAAAGGACAGGGCCACCTGGACCACTGTCAGGGGTATGCACTTTTTAGAATTAATACTTGTAGGTATAACACTTTAGCACATCAACATATAATGACTGTAACACAGAAATAGGAAATGTAGCATACAACCAGTAACTACTGGTAAAGGGAAAATACCTCCTACGCCACCCTAAACACTGTAGGGAAATCACGCAGGGAACTAGGACCTTATCATCAGGACCTATGGAAGGAAAACCTATCACCTAAGCAAGTCACATTTAGCAAAGGGAAGGAAACCTAAAATAATCACCTAGGCAAGTAACATTTAGCAAAGGCAATAAAACATCAACATTCCTCTAAGCAGGTCACTTTTAGCAAAGGGAAATAAAAGCACAAGGCATTACCTAAGCAGGTCACTTTTAGCAAAGGTGATGACACAAACAATCCTCTAAGCAGGTCACTTTTAGCAAAGGGGATAAAAACATAAAGAATTACCTAAGCAGGTCACTTTTAGCAAAGGTAAAAACAAGCAAGGGCACATGAAACATTAAAACACATTCAGAGGTGCAGGTAGACCATTTGCGCAGGAATCAAATTAGCAGTAAGCATAAATTGCGCAGGGTGCACATGGCACAACACTAGAAAGGTCCCTCAGGCCAACTGGCCTCGAAAGGGGCTGAAATGCCCTGAGTCTCAAAGTCAGGGAAGGCTGCGCAGGCAGCACAGCACACAAAAGCCTAAACGTAGCAACTGTCCACAAAGTGCTGGACAGTTGTAAATATGAACTGGCAACGTTGGAGCCAGGAGGGCTCAAGAACAAAGTGGGGAGACACAGTGTGGGAGCCTCGGGGCTACAACCAACTAGCTACCTGTGTCCCCCTAGAGCCTCTCAGGGCTCGCAAGGCAAATAGGCAAATAGAGCTTCAGCGCTCTCAAAATAATGACAAGGCCCCAGAGCCTCTCCCAGGGCTCTAACTACGATGTGGGCAATGAGCCTCGCTGGGCTCGTGGAACAACTGCGGCGTGGAGCCTCGGGGGCTCGAAAACAGGAATGCCCGGAGCCTCTCAGGGCTCGAAGAATAGAATGGCCCCTCAGAGCCTCGTGGCTCTAAAAACGAATGCTGCCCACGTTGGAGCGGCCCGCTGCCAACCGGGGCCGCTCAGAGAACAAAGGTATGCCGCTTTGAAGCCCTCGTGGCTTCACTCCATCAATGGGCACGAGATCGCGCTACCGGGGGGAGAGGGGGCGGACACCGACAATGTGTCCCGGCGCCCCTCCCTACTTTCAGGCACTTACCGGGTCTCTGCAGCGGGGGCTCCTCTCTCTCGCCAGGCGCCTCGGGGACACGGCCGGCAGCCCTTCTCCTCGCTGCTCGGCTTCGGGGGCGGGACTTCCGGTGCGCCTCTCCCGGGCCGCGCAGCGATTGGTTGCCGGTCTCAGCACTTCCGGGTCGTCGCGGGCAGCGCGGCGGCTCGTACTAGGCAGGCAGGCGGGCTCTCAGTACCCGAGGAGTGGGCTCCCTCGTGGTAATTTACAAAATCCAAGTACGGGGCAATGCCGGGTGGCACCGGCCTTAAATAAAATATAAAGCGAGGTAGGCACTCGCGATGCGCCGCAAATCGGCCAAATCAGGCGGGCAGATGCCGGGTGGGCACCGGCTGGACACAAAGCGCTCCCAAGCGCTTAGGGGCTAAAGAAAAGCGCTCCTAGCGCTAGAAATATAAGCAGAGCGCTATTGAGCGCTGGGGTACCAGGAAAGCGCTCCTAGCGCTATAAATCAAATAAGAGCGCCTCCAGGCACTCTAAGCAAAAAGCAAAAGCTCCAGCAGGGACTGGAGGCAGGCAGAGGGGCAGGGCAGGGCCAGAGCCAGCACACTGGGTCTCCAGGCAGGGAGACAGTCCAAGTGGCGGTCCTCCTGGCCCCAGCAGCAGCAACAGCCCCCTCTGGCAAGGATCCACAAGTAGAACAGTTTCTGTGGGGACACAGCCCCATTTTTATACAGAGAAATCCTTTGTTAGGAGGTGCAGGGTGGGGGGAAACCAGTTGCAGCTGGCTTGGGAGTACCCTTGATGGCCCAACCACCCCTTTCATTCACTGGGGAGGCTTGGGTCATTAGACACACCACAGGGGGGCGGAGCCAGCATTGTGTGGGGAAAAACCCAGCCCATCCAGGACACAGATCTACTCCTCCCACACATCACTCATGCTGATCTCACACTCACCACCGGGCAGACCCATCCAGACTTCCTGGAGCCTGGCATGCCAGCCAGCTCCAGCCAATCACGCTCCACTATCCTCACTGCACACATACATCAATGTCCAGAAGTAGCACTTCCCTTCTAGACACATACAAGCCGCACATACCATTGTGCAGCATTCATTCTCACGAGTTCATACATACTAAACTCGAGCCTGCACTCCCCACGCATCAGGAACTACCAGGGCACACACATTCCCCATGCATTCCTATGGGAGGGCAGGCCAGCCATACTACACGCACGCACTTTCACTCTGGGACACAGGGAAAAAGTGCGCCAAGACCCCCAAATCACTACACAGGGTCACAAATAAAGGCAAAAAGATTAGGGGTGAACCTGCCCTAAGGCCCAAGTCTAACATGGTCCAGATGTGTACTGAAGTTATGGTGGCAGAGGTCCAGTACTTATGCTCAGTTATACCTTTGAAGTGGGGAAAAATTCAAAGACAGGTCTTTGAAGTGCACAGATGTCCTCCCTTCCTGCCTTTGATCCAGACTCAGTACAGGGAGTATGTGGGGACAGGGCACAACCAATTCAGGTGTACGTGAGGCTGGGTCCAGTTCCCCCATTCCATTCTCCCAGGATGGCTCATCCAGTCACACCTGAACTCCCAATGTGTATGGCGGTCTAGGGGAAATTCACAAAGTCCAGCTGCCACCCAGCCCAGACTGACCAGAGACAGGCAGCAGGCACCAAATGGCTAAAGTAGGAAAATGCCAACTTTTTAAAGTGGCATTTTCAGAATTGCAATTTAAAATCCAACTTCACCTTAAGGTAGGATTTTAAATTAGGATTCCAGAGACATCAAACTCAAAAAGGCTATCTCTTCATAATTGTGAATTACACTTATAAAACATAATAAGGTAATCTCAGAGTTATCCTATGGGGGATGCAGCAGTGAAAAATGAATTTGAGAGATTTTTTTTTATTGTTTTTATTGACATTTTCAGAACAATACAACAAGAAAAAAAACCAGACATTGTAATGCTTCTCATTGTAAGTAGATATATACGTGTTTTACAAATCGGCGATCGGAGTCCACAGCATACAGTCGATAGTAGACAACACCTTTATACATAGGGAAAGCAAGAAGAGCTCTAGCACCGCCCATCCAGGTACAACCGCACAGAAATATTGCAAAAGGTACAGCGACTGGAACACAGGCCACAATGGCAATACACTACCATTCGACATCTCTGATACGCAGCCAGGTCACAAAAGGTTCCCAGATATCTTTGGGTCGGGATTTGGTTGGTTGGAGTTCCCAGTAAGTGGTAAGTTGTATGTTACAGTAAGTGACCTGTGCGACCCAGTCTTTAGATAACGGTGGTCTTGCTGTCCCCCAGTGTAGTGCTATCTGTCATTTGGCCATAAGCAGTAGTATTGCAGGCAATTTGCGCGATTTTGCGGAAATCGTTTCCAATACTCCAAGCAAGGATGTCAAGGGAGCGATAGGGATGTCGAGGCCAGTTATACATTTAATGTGTTGGTGTATTTCCAGCCAGAAAGTTTGCAATTGGCCTGCAGCTCCAGGCCAGAAGTATGAAGGAGGCAGCTGAAGTGCCACACCTCTAGCAGCAGTCGTCTGCCCTCAGTCCCATTCTATGCAGCTGTGTGGGAGTTCGGTAGAGAGGGTGCAAATATTTAAAGTGTATGAGCCGGAGGTGATAATTGGGCGATAGCCTCTTGAGTTGTTGGCAGCTCAACTTCCATTGTGCGTCAGTTAGGGGTTCATCGAGGTCCTGATCCCAGGCTCTACGGGAGGGGGGAATAATTATAGGAGATGTTCTTTGTGTGTGCTTGTATATGCGTGACATTAGTTTCCCTCCCGTTTCTACAATCAGCAGGTTCTCAAGCGCCAGGAGAGTTGCCGGAGGAGTGGGGAATGTGGGGAATTTGCTTCTACAGGACACCCCAAGCTGGTAGTATGGTAGCCTGTCGGGAGCAGGGGGCTCTGCATGCGAGCACATTTGGTCAACAGTAAAGAACGTGTTATCTGGGAAGAGGTCCCCACTTGCTTCCAATGTGTGGATGGTTGCACGTGTCTGGGCCTTTTTATCCGTCAAGGGGGGAAATAGTGGATTATTGAAGAGCGGTATGGATGGAGCGTAAAGCGTATCTAGATGTGCCGTTTTTCGAATTACGTCCCACACCCATCTCAGAGTTTGTACTGTCTATTTCGCCCCGCAGGCACCTGTAAGGCTGATAAAGTGCTGTAGATAATGGCAAAGGGGCAACACTGTCTATTTCTATAGTCACGTGTGGCTGATATGGTGTGGGGTGAGCCCAGAAATGTAAACATTGCGCCTGTGCGCTGTAGGCGTACAGTGTGAAGTCCGTGGCAGCTAGGCCTCCCAGTTCTTGCGGCAAGGTCAGGATTTCTCATGCTATCCTGGGTTTGCCTCCCGCCCATATTAGGCCAATCATGAGTGATTTGATGTGTTGTAAGAAGTGCAATGGAAGAGGGAGCGGTAGATTAACAAACAAATAGAGTAGCTTGGGTAATATTATCATTTTTGCTATTGCTATCCTGCCCGCCAGTGATAAGGGAAGGGTTTTCCACCATTTTATCCTGTCTTCTATCCACACTACCACTTTTTCATAGTTAGCTGTCCATAGTTCTTGTAAGTCGTTAGTTATCCATATGCCCAAATAATGAACAGGCTCTGAAGCCCACTTCATCGGGTATTCAGTATCAAAGCGCTTTGTGCCCGTTGTGAGCGGCAAGATAACCGACTTGGTCCAGTTGACATGTACACCAGAGAGTCCACCAAATCGGACCACCTCTCTCATCATAGGGGCCAGGTTTTCCTTAGGATGCACCATGTATAATGTGATATTGTCTGCATACATGGTGACTATGAGCGGTGAGTTGTGAAACCGATTCCGCTGTGTGCATGGTGTTGGCGCAGGCGCGCGGCAAGGGGTTGGGTTGCAATCGCGAATAGTAGCGGCGACAGAGGGCACCCCTGTCTCGTGCCACGAGTTATGGGGAATGCTTCTGATATCTGACCATTTATTTTGAGGCGCGCTGTCGGTTGTGTGTAGAGGAGTTGTATATGTTTGATAAATAGTGGGCTTAGACCAATTCTGTTGAACAGGGGAGGGGAAATCTTCACTCCAACTAATCGAAAGCCTTGGAGGCATCTAACAGTGCTGCAGCTGCAGGCAGTGTCGGGCTAGGTAATGCAATAAGCCAACAAGGGTCCTTATGTTGTTCGAGGTTGCCCTGCCAGGCACGAAACCCGATTGGTCCGACAGGACTATCATCGGAAGTACTGGTTGTAGTCTAATCGCCACTAATTTGGCCAATATCTTGGCATCTAGATTAATCAACGAGAGCGGATGATAGGAATCTCTGCACTGGGGATCCTTATCTGGTTTAAGGAGTGTAATAATGATCGCCTCTCTCATCGATTTAGGGAGAAACCCGTTCTGTAGTGCCTACTGATATACCCCGAGAAGGCAGGGGGCAATCTCCTCTGAGAATTCTTTATAGAAGTGTGCTGTGAGGCCACCCCCTCCCGGCACTTTGTCTGCCTTCATGCTTCCAGTAACCTGTCGCACATCCTCAGCAGTAAACGGTAAATCCATATACTGTTGGTGTGCATTGCTAAACCACACAAGCCCTATGGAATCAAGATAGTCCTCCAACGCGGAGGCCACGGGTGTAACCTGGGTAGTGTACAGTTGTGAATAAAAATCTTGCATGGTGTTTAAGATTCCTGGGGGAGAATGAACAAGCTCATCCTTAGAGGTTAGTAGTGCAGTGATATATGCCGTCTCCCTAGGTGGTTTTAGTAGGTTCGCGAGCGTCTTCCCGGGCCTGTCCCCTTCGCCATACCTCCTCACAATTGCAAATGTATGGAGAAATGTAACCTCCCTGTCCGCTTCCTCCTGGTAGGCAGTCAGTTTGCTGCGGATGTGACCTAGGGTTTCTTTTGATGGCGCAGTGTAGTAGGCTCGTTCTTGTGTGTGCAACTCCGATTCCAGCCTGTCATGGGAATTTCTGATGTCCCAGAGTACTCTATTCTGTCCCGCTATGCAGTGCCCGCGTATTACCACTTTCAAGGTCTTCCACAGAGTCCCACCGTGTCCACCCAACCCGTGTTCCTATCGAAATATTCCTCAATATGTGTGCTTATTTCTTCCTTAAAACTGGGTCTGGCAAAGCGTTGGAGATAGCCGCCACATAAATGGCTGTCTGTAGGGTTGGGGTACTAATAGGGAAAGTGTAATGGGTGAATGATCGGAGAGTGTGCGGGCATGATGGGAGATGTCCAACACCCAGGAATAAAGGCCGGGGGAGGTGAGCCAGAAGTCCAGACATGACCATGCGTTATGTTGTTCTGTATTGTAGCTGCCTTCCCGAACTTGAGGGTGTGTGTTCCTCTAGCTATCAACCAGCCCATAGTCCTCCAGCATCTGCTTTAAGACCATGGCTGCTTGCGGGTGAATTGTACGTGCAGTCCCTACCCTATCTATGTCCAGGGACATAACAGTGTTAAAGTCGACCCCCCATATTAATGCAGAATCTCCCAGTGTTTGTATGGAATGTCAAAGGTGTTGGAAGAAGGTGGGGTCATCCATATCTGGTTCATATGCATTAAAGGCAATTAGGACCTTCTTATGAAACAGCATTCCCAAAACCAGGACATAACGTCCCTCTGTGTCGCTTGTCACCTGTAAGGTTCTCCACGGAATGCCTCTCCTAATTAACGTGGCTACCCCACGGGAATAAGTAGTGTAACAGGAGATGAACACCTCACTCCATTTGTGCGTTTGGAGCCTAGCGCAAGTCCTGTCCAGTAGATGTGTCTCTTGAAGGAGACAAATCGCTGCTGAGTGCCTCGATAGGTGGGAATGGACCAGGCACATCTTCCTGTGGTCATTTAGGCCATGTACATTCCAAGTGGGACATGTTAAATTAGACATAGAAAGGAAAAATTACGCCTGCCTCCCAACACAACCCCTGTAGACTGGTGGTAAGTTCCTGGTAGTACAGTATATGTTACCTCCCCACACGAAGTGAAGTCTGTTAGTCAAGGTGTGATGTATCTACTGCCAGTGTGGTATGATAAAAGATCAGAATCACATTGCAATGAACAGCAAACAATTCAAAACAAACCCTTACCTCCCCCCACCCACTCCAACCCCCCAAACAGGTTGAGTTTCAGAACTAGCCTTCCATAATACAAACGGTCAAAGGTTGAAAGAATAAGGGAATCATCACAAAAGTGCGTGAGGTCACTGGCGTACTGCCCTGTCACAAACGTAACAAGGTGGCCGAGCATCTGTACCACCCACCACCTTTAAGTGTCTCCACAGCTGGTAACGTGTTCTACATGCCAATGCTCCATGTCACCCAACTGCATTATGCATTAGTACATTACGTAGCTTTGGTACACTATATGGTCAAAACGTAGTCTTTGTCACTTAGCTGACTCAACGATTGATCATCTCTGTCCCGCTCCTTATCCCGATTAAGTTGTGCTTGTTGTTTGGCAAATTTCATAGCGGCATTGGCTTCTGTGAAAAAGGAGTGTTTGCCATTGACCAGGACTTAAAGTTTGGCAGGGCAGGGCATGGCATATTTAATTCCCGCTTTCTGTAGGAGTTTCTTAGCAGGTATGAACTCTCGTCGTGCCGCCTGGACTACTTGCGTAAAATCAGGATATATTGAAATGGCGTTATTTTGGTAGTCTAGCTCACCCCATTCTCTGGCCTTCCGGAGGATCGTGTCTCTGTCGCTGTAGTTAAGTAACCGGGCCAGTATAGGTCTCGGGGGAGCGCCTGACAGCGGCCGGGGCCCAAGAGTACGATGGGCCCGTTTCACCAGAAACATAGCTGAGAGATCAGTTTCAAACAGATCCTGAAGGAGACCCTCCACATATTTCTCCATGTTGGGTATGTTGGTGGATTCCGTCACTCCCGTCAGGCGAACGTTGTTCCGTCTAGAGTGGGCCTCGAGATTCTCATTCCGCGCCTTGATGACCTCCAGTACCTTGTCCATGCACAAGAGTCCCCCTGCGTCTCCACGTGGTGGTCGTCGGCATCCGGCACTCGCGTTTCGCGCTCGGTCAGCTTCGCTTCATGCTTGTCCACTCTGTGTGAGGCTTGGCTCATGCGGACCGCCAGCGAGTCTATTTTGGCATCTATGTCTTTGAGGCAGCCCTTCACTTCACGTAGCAGCATTTTTATGTCCTCATCTTGTTACGGCTCCAAATGTGTTTCGGCACTACTGTTTTGCAAAACTGCACCTCCATCTTCCCGTCCCACGTTTCTCTAGAGACGCGTCCAGGCCTACCTTCAGCCGCGCGCGCCACGGGCTCTTCCAGCGCCCATCAGGTCTATAGCGTGGCGGCGCCCATCACCAGAGTTCGGATCCAGGTCTTTGCGGGGCTGGCGGCTGGTGTCAGGCTGCCCGCGCCCACCACGGGTGGGGCGCAGCAGACCCGCAGCAGTGGTATCGCGCAGACACCTCAGCAGCGATTCTCTCAGCACAAAACACACCGCCGTGTTCCCCGCTGCATCGTGGACACAGAGGTAGGTCTTGTGCATCAGGATGGACGATTTAATGATGGATGACTGTCAGATGTTGTGCTCGGCCGGTAGAGACCCTTTAACAAGCGGCCATTTGCAGCTCGGCTACGCCCCCGAATTTGAGAGATTTTTACTAACAGGAAATGTAAAACTAAAAACTCCTGCCTTTTAAATACATTATACCTTGCCCTTTGGGCTGCCTAGGGCCTGGCAACGGTTTATTTTGCCAGATCAAAATGGAAGTTTAAGCTGCATACACAGGCTCTGCAGTGGCTGTCCTGAGACATGGTTAGAGGGCTACTAAAGTGGTTGGAACAAACATTGCTGTAGGCCCACTAATAGCATTTTGCTTACCGGCCCTGGGAAGATGTAGAGCACTTTACTAGGGACTTATAAGAAAATTAAATGAGGCAATCTGGTATGAGCGAATATTATCATGTTAAAGAAGAGAACACATGCACTTTGCCACTAGTTAGCAGTGGTAAAGTGCTCAGAGCCCTAAAACGAGGTCAGAAAAGTGGAGGAGGAAGGCAAAATGTTTGGGGCTGCAGAGAGGGTCATTTTCCAGCAATAGGTAATTCCCTCTGCAACTGATGCAGGTAACCGCGTACAGACATAGCAGCCCTTTTCATAGATAGTGTCAATATATTAATAAAGTAATTTAAAATAAGCGTTTGAGGAGAAGTCCCTTCTTGATGAATCCTGAAATCAAATGTATGTAAGCGACTGTCAGCCGGAATTGTGGTCTTAGGGGTAGTCGTAAATCTAAGTTCAATTGAATTAAGAAGTGTAGGTGAATAAAAACATAGAAAGCAAAAGATTTAGTCCTTCAATTACATCTATAAATACACCTGCTCATAATTCTACGTTTGTTATGGTTACTAGTTTCCATGACTTCACTAAAATCAGACTGAGGAGCAGGAAACCAATCAATCAGGTTTCTTTTAAAGCGCGGATACTCACCTGTGAGGGTCTCAAGGTGTTGAGTGGAGTGGGGGTGGTTCTGCGGTTCAGTCAAAGAGCCAGGTCTTGCGATCCTTCCTGAACTGTGGCAACAATGGTGATTACCTGAGGTGCAGAGGCAGGTGTTCCAGGACTTCATAGAGAGGTAGGAGAAGGATCTTCCTCCAGCCATGGACTCTCAGACCCTTGGATGATGGCCAGGGCCAGATGACCATAGATGAGATGTTTGGTGGGAGTGTAGAAGGAGAGACAGTGGTTGGGATATGCAAGTCTGGTGTAGTGAAGGGATTTGTAGGCTTGCATGAGGAGCTTGAAAGTAATTCTTTAGTTGATAGATAGCCACTGAAGGCCTCCCAGGTGGCCGGTGATGTGGCTGCCGTGTTAGATGTTCAGGATGAGTCTGGCGGAGGTGCTCTGGATGTTATGCAGTTTCTTTAGGAGTTTTTGGGTAGTGCCAGCATAGAGTGCATTGTGGTAGTCAAGTCTACTGCTGACGAGCGCATGGGTGACCATATTCTTGGACTTGGTGGGAATCCACTTGAATATCTTATGAAGCAGGCAGAGCATGTGGAAACAGGAGGATGAAACAGCATTTATTTGCAGTTCATTGAGAGCGAGGAGTCCAGGATGATGCCAAAGTTTAGTGCTTGGTCTGTGGGGCGTTTCTGAGCGCTGCGGGCCACCATGAGTCATCCCAGGCAGAGGGGGCATGGCAAAGGGGGTGAAGCTCAGGGTGAGGACTTCGGTCTTGTCTGAGTTAAGCTTAAGTTAGCTGTCCTTCATCCAAGAGCGACTGCCTTCATCCTTTTGTGGAAGTTGCTCTTGGCAGCTGTAGGTTTGTCTCAGCTGGGGGTTGTCAGCGTAGGAGGCAATGTTGAGTCCGTGGCTTCTGATGATGGGTGCAAAAAGGGGTCATGTAGATGCTGAAGAGGGTGGAGCTCAGGGTGGATCCCTGAGGCATTCTGCAGTTGATGTCTGTGGGTTCTGAGTTGCACGGTGGAAGTCTTACTCTCTGTGTTCGGCCAGTGAGGGAGGAGAGTTCATTCTAAGGCTTTGTCATGGATGCCAGTGTTGTGGAGTGTTGTACAGAGGGTGTGGTGGGAGACAGTGTCCAAGGTGGAAGAGAGGTACAGGAGTATGAGGGCAGGAGTTTTGCCTCATTAGAGGAGGGTGCAGATGTCGTCTGTAGCAGAGAGGAGAGCGCCTCGGTGCTGTGGTTGCTTCCGAATCCAGATTTGGAAAGGTCCAGGATGTGGCTCTTTTCAATGAATTTGGAGAGTTGGTTATTGATGGCTTTCTCGATTACCTTGGCGGGGAAGGGGAGCAGAGAGATGGGTCTATAGTTCTTGAGGTCCTTCGGGTCAGTAGAGGGTTTCTACAGCAGGGGGTTGATCTCTGTGTGCTTCCAGTCTTCGGGGAAGGTGGCGGACTTGATGGAGCAGTTGATGGTATGGCAGAGTTCAGGTGTGATGGGGTGCTGGCTCTTTAGAAGATGTGGTGAGGATCAGGCTCTGAAGTGGAAGCTCTTCTTGATCCTAAGGGTGTCGTCAGAGGTAAGGGTGATCCAGTTCGGCAAGGTCTGCTGGGGTCTAGAGCCACTAGGTGCAGTGGTAGTGGATGGGTCTTGAGTTGCGAATCTGTCATAGAACTCCTTGATCTTGCAGTGAAAGAAGATGGTGAGGTTGCCGCAATCAATTTTCAGAAAATGTATGATGAGTTTATTTGCAAAGTCTTCGTGAGTATTTCCCTAACCCTTCTCTGTCTCCTTCCAAATGTCACACTTACACTCCCTCTGCGGCCTGGGGCCTAGGGAATCTTCTTAACAAAGTTCATTCAATTGTCTCTAAGCGAAGCACAGATCAAAGTTCAGTTCAGAGATCATTCCAGTGACAAATCATGTCAGTTCATTAAATGGCAAAGCAAATTCAAAACTCAGTTCAGCCACAACCTTTAGTTTACTGAGGTGCAGCTGTAACTGCACTGTTATCCTCCAAATTCCAAAATCCCTCTTGCTATCATTTGCTGCATAGTATGCTACTCAGGGGAGGAGTACCTCCAGCAGGATACCCTAGCTCTTCCTGATCTCCTGGATGCAGATCTTTTGTCTTCCCTATGAATCAGATCAGAATCTTCATTCAAATTCAAATTCAATTTAAATTCAAATTCAAATACACCATCAGTGTGTGTGTGCAGTATGAACGCAGTTTGGGAGCCCTTCACACTTAACAGCAGTGTTTGTGACAAGGATGACTTGGAATGGTCCACACCATTGAAGTTCCAGACCCTTTGTTAATGTGTCTCTTCAACAAGACCGAGTCACTGGGACTGATGTCATGCCACTGCTCCTGATGCAGTGCGGGATAGCAGCTTGTTGTATCCTAGCCAATGCTGGTTAGTGGAATCTGGGGCTAGAACCTTGTGATAGCCCATATTCCAGTGAGTCAGTTGACCCAGGCTTTTCCCTTAGAGAGTTGTTTTTGGTCTCTCTACTAATAAACCCATCCCAATAACCACCACGTTTGCTGTAATCTTTAAAGAAGAACTTTACACAGCTTCAAACTGGTGAGACACAGAATGCACCACATCAGCTAGTCCCTTGCAGTAATGAAGAATCATGTCATGTTCAAAAGTGCATTTGCAGACACTGCTGGCAGTTTCATTGCTCGACCCATAAAGATTTCATGTGGGTCCAGTCCTGTCCTCTGATCAGGAATACTGCAAAGACTCATTAACACAAGGGGCAAAGCATCAGACCACTTCAGTGATGTTGAAGCACACACAAGCTGGATGTCAACTTCCATTCACTTGCTCCACTGTGCCTCAAGTCTCAGGCCTGTAACTGCAATGCAGTCTTTGCTCCACTTGTAATGCTGCTCAAAACATTTTCCAGACCTCAGTACTGAAATGAGTTCCTCAATCTAGCTCCAAAGAAGTCAGGCAACCAAACCTGGAAATACATTCCCTCAACAATACCTTGGCTACTGTGTGACTATCATTTCTCCTGGTTGGGTGTACTTCAACCCAATGCGGGAAGAGACACACAGTCACCAGAACATATCTCAGCCCATTGCACACAGGAATCTTGATGTAGTCCAGCTGCATCCTATTGAATGGCCCTCCTGATCTTACTATGTGGCTTAGTGTCACTGCAGTTCTTTTCCCTGGCATACAATACATCTGTGACACAATCTTTCAGCCAATAATCTAAATCTGGGTTAAACCAGATCTGTCGAAACAATTTGACCATTGCATCCATCCCAACAAGTGTGGGACCATGAAATGCCTAGCCATTGGAGACAGCAAGCTATCTAGCAATACAGGTCTTCCCTCTTCTGAAATCCAAATGTAATCTTCTCTTTTGACACAACCTGCTTGGACCCAACTCTGATGTTCTGCCTCTGTCACTTCCTCCTGCAACCTTTTTACTTCTTCCAAGTATCAGCTGGTATTCACAAAAAGTTATATTTGGTCTCATCTTCACATTCATTTACCATTGAATGTTTGGCCCATATGACTACAATATTGCGCAACCTCATCAGCATATCTATTGTCAACTGTCACATAGTGATCTTTACTTATATGGGCAGAACACCTCACAACAGCAATGTTGGTAGGCAATTGCAATGCCTCCAACAGTCTCAGGACGTGCCCTGTTACATAAAAGGGATCCCGATGACTTCATATATCCCCTCTATGACCATAACTGTCCAGAATTATGGACAACACCAAAGCCATACTATCAGTAATAATCGTCACTTTCAGCTGTTCAGAAACACAGTAAGCTCTAGTAAGTGGGATCAATTTGGCCACTTGGGTAGAAGACGCCCCTTGAAGCCAGGAGGCTTCCACTACCCCCATAACTGTACAGACTGCATGGCCGCTCTAGGGGTTCCTCCATCACGTCTCAGGCAGGACTCATCAACAAACAATATGAGGATAGACTCAGTGGCTCATTTTGTATAAATGATCTTGGCTTGGTGCATAGTCCAGTGACCTTGAGACAGTCATGCTCTACTTCTCCATCACAGCTTTCATTTTCAGGCAAAAGCAACAGTGTAGTTGGATTCAAAGTAGCACACCTCTTCGAACAAAATAATCTGTTCATACTTGGTCAGTCGACAGTTATTCAAGCTTTGAGTGTGGTTACGCATGAACAATATCTCCACAGTATGGGGTACAAAACCAGTAAGGGCATGACCCATGACAATACTCTTGCATATTTCTAAGGTGACACTTACTGGTGTTACAGTTCTAAGGCATCCAGGCAGTCCTGCGATTATGGGGTCAAGAGTAGCAGAAAAATAAGCCACAGGTCTCCGTGCATGTCCATCCATCTCTGTAAGCACTGAGAGAGCGCCCTGCAAAAAAAGCACAAATGCTATGTTAAAATCAGGCATTCCCAGTGCCGGGGCATGATAGAGACTTTCTTTCAGCTTTCTTTCAGCTTCAGAAAGGCAACCAAGTAATCTTTATCCCATGGTAACAGATCCAACACATCCTTGTGTGTTAGCCACTGTAAAGACTTGGCAACCAGGGAAAAGTTAGATATCCACTGTATACAGTAGCCCGCAATTCCCAAAAACATCCTGACCTCTCTGAGTGGTTGGCGGATTAATTTTCAGAATCACCGAGATTCTCTCTTGCGACACCTTCCTCGCTCCCCTGTCAATGTGATGTCCGAGATATAGAACTTCTCTTTGACAAACTGCAACTTACTCTGAGACACTTAATGTCCATTCTCAGCCAAGTGGTTCAACAGTGCATTGGTGTCTTGATTACTAGCTTCCTGGGTTCGATCATCTGGTCATCAATATATTGCACTAAGACAGATTTACAGAGCATCATTAGGGACTCGAGTTTCTTTTTGCGGCTCTGATTAAAGATTGAGGGACTTTCTGTATACTCTGCCCCTGTAGGGCTCGGCACCATGCCAAAACATGGTCTGTAACTGAAAGGCAAAAAGGTACTGGCTGTCCTCATGCAAAAGGATAGAAAAAAGGCTTGGCACAGATCGATCACAGTAAAATACTCAGCCTCACATGGAATTTGAAACAGAATCACAGCTGGATCTGGTACCACAGGACAACAGGGAACAACAATGTTATTAATCTTTCTCAAACTTGAACTGTGCAGTACTTATCACTAAGGTTTTGCAAGCCCATGATAAGTGAGTTACATAGACTCCTCGTAATGTCATTCAAAAGGTATACAGCAGGAATATCGACGTGGAAATATCGACAAGCAGAAATATCGAGGTAAGAATATCGACTGTGTTAAATATCGACGAATTAAATATTGATGTAGTAAATATCGTTTGTTTAAAATAGCAGAAATATCGACATTGTTAAATATCGTTGTAGTAAATATAGTTGATATAAATATCGATGTAAATAATATCGATATTATGTTTTTAGTGTTATAATTTGTTTATTTTTTAATAGTTCTGTTATTTTTAATTTTTCTTTTAACGTTTTTATGTGAGTAATAAATGTAAATTTATAATATTTTTTATTAATTTTTTGTAAATATTTTAGGAGCGGGTTCTTGGTTTTATAAGGGATAAGGGTGGGTAGTAATATAAAAATTGTATGTTAAATTTTTATTTAAATTTACAATTTTACGGAAAAAATAAATATAATTTCGAAATTTTAAATTGAAAGTCGAAATTAATTAATATATTTTAAAATGTTATATTAAATTAAATGTGTGAATGTTTTAGGAGCGGGTTGTTGGTTATATAGGGGATAAGGGTGGGTAGTAATTTAAAAATGGTGTGTTAAAATTTTATTTAAATTTACAATTTTAATGAAAAATAATTTAATTTCAAAATTCGAAATTTGAAAGTCAAAATGTATTAATATATTAAAATTTTTTATATTAAATACAATGGGGTCGATTCCGATCCGGTAAAATCCCCGTCCGTACGACTCGTATCCGGAGCCGTTTCTGTACGACTCGTACGGACGCCGTACGACCGGACGATTCCGATCCCGATCGGCCGACCCGGGCGCGATTTGTACGGTACACGTCGATTCGTACGGAAAAGCGCACGATCACCTACACACCGTACGGCGCGTACCCCCCATGATCGCAGGGGTATGCGCCGTACCCCTGTGATCATGCGGGGTACGTGCCGTACACCCACTGTACATGGGGTACGTGCCGTACACCCACCGTACATGGGGTACGGTGCGTACCCCATGTACGCTGGGTGTACGGCACGTACCCCGCATGATCACAGGGGTACGGCGCGAACCACTGCGATCATGGGGGGTACGTGCCGTACCCGGGTGAGGGCGTTCCGTACCTGTTTCGGCGCGAACTCTGCGTTTACGACTGTTTTCGGCTCCCGTAGGAAAAGGGTCGTACGGCGCGTACCCGACACGAATCGTACTTGCTGGGTCGTAAAAACCAGCCGCGAACCGTAGTGATGTCGCGTACAGCCGGTTCCGAGTGAAACTCGTACGGAGATCTGAGTCGTACGGAGTCCTGTACGACTCGTACGGAGTTTGGCACCTGGTACGGATCGTACTTCGTCGTACGTACAGGACGTCTACGGGTACGATTCGTATGGGGAAAAAACTCTCCGTACGACGATTCGGAGCGCATTTTACCGGATCGGAATCGACCCCAATGTGTGAATATTTTAGGAGCGGGTTGTTTGTTATATAGGGGATAAGGGTGGGTAGTAAATGTAAAAACGTGTGTTAAAATGTAAAAAAAAAAATTTAAAATTTTTTTTAAATTTCACATTTCAAAATTTTAATTTTGAAATTAGAAATAAATAAATATATTAGTATTTTTTAAGTATTATAAAATGTGTAAATATTTTAGGAGTGGGTTGTTGGTTTTATACGGGATAAGGGTGGGTAGTAATTTTAAAATGTGTGTGAACAATTTATTCATTTTATATTTTAAAAGGAAAATAATTTTTTTATGCGAAATTTTAAATTTGAAAAAAGAAAATATGTAATATATTTTTTAATTTCATATTTTCAGAAATTTGTAAATTTTGTAGGAGTGGGTTTTTGGGTTTATAGGGGATAAAGGTGGGTATTAATTTATTAAATGTTTTGGAAATTTTATTAAAAATTAAAAATTTTATGGAAATAAATTTGTAATTTAAAATTTAAAATGTTAACGTTGGTATTTTTTACAAATTTAAATAATTATATATTATAAAATGTATAAATATTTTAGTTGTGGAATTTTGGGATTATAGGGGATAAGAGTCGTTGGTAATACCCAAATTGTGTGTTGAAATATTTAAATTTATAAAAATTTGAAGAAAAAAAAATATTTAATTTCGAAATTTTAAAAAAATATTTTTAAATTGAAAAATTTCAAAAATTCATATTTGTACTGTCCAGCATTTTATTTGAATTATGTTAGTTTTGGAGTTAGAATAGTAATTTTTTATGGTTTACTATCCAGCACTTTCCCTGAGTTATGTTATATTTGGAGTTAGAATAGTAAATTATTATGGTTTACTGTCCAGCACTTTCCCTGAGTTATGCTGGATTTGGAGTTAGAATAGTAAATTATTATGGTTTACTGTCTAGCACTTTCCCTGAGTTATGTTAGAATTGGAGTTAGAATAGTAATTTATTATGGTTTACTGTCCAGCACTTTCCCTGATTTATGTTAGATTTGGAGTTAGAATAGTAAATTATTATGGTTTACTGTCCAGCACTTTCCCTGAGTTATGTTGGATTTGGAGTTAGAATAGTAAATTATTATGGTTTACTGACCAGCACTTTCCCTGAGTTATGTTAGAATTGGAGTTAATATAGTAATTCATTATGGTTTACTGTCCAGCACTTTCCCTGAGTTATGTTAGATTTGGAGTTGGAATAGTAAATTATTATGGTTTACTGTCCAGCACTTTCCCTTAGTTATGTTATATTTGGAGTTAGAATCTTACCTTATTATGGTTTACTGTCCAGCAGTTTCCCTGAGTTATGTTAGATTTGGAGTTAGAATAGTAAATTATTATGGTTTACTGTCCAGCACTTTCCCTGAGTTATGTTGGATTTGGAGTTAGAATAGTAAATTATTATGGTTTACTGTCCAGCACTTTCCATGAGTTATGTTAGATTTTGAGTTAGAATCTTAAATTATTATGGTTTACTGTCCAGCACTTTTTCTGAGTTATGTTGGATTTGGAGTTAGAATAGTAAATTATTATGGTTTACTGTCTAGCACTTTCCATGAGTTATGTTAGATTTTGAGTTAGAATCTTAAATTATTATGGTTTACTGTCCAGCACTTTTTCTGAGTTATGTTAGATTTGGAGTTAGAATAGTAAATTATTATGCTTTACTGTCTGGAACTTTCCCTGAGTTATATTAGATTTGGAGTTAGAATAGTAAATTATTATGGTTTACTGTCCAGCATTTTTGGTGCTTTATATAGAGTTTGGAATTAGATTACTATTTTCTTTTAATTACTATATAGTTTTTTATTTACTTTAATAGTATTTGGAAATATAGTACTGACATTTGTTGGGGTTTATTTTTTTATACAATATTAAAAATAATTTATATATATAAATATATATATATATATATATATATATATATATATATATATATATATATATATATATTCTGTAATGTATTTTGAAGTATTTAAGATTATATTTAATAACATATGTATAAAAATTATTTACACTTTTTTTAACATTTTATTATTTATATCACATGCATGTAAAATTATAAAGTACCATAATAATAATTTCTTCTATAATAAACAGTCTTTTTTGTGTTAGTTCTGTTTGTAGATGGAAACCTTTATACATTTAAATAAAAATTACATGTGTATTTAGTGATGTATAACATTGCAGTATTTGTAATATATACATTGTACATTTTTAAATATAATGTTTTAATAATTAGCATATTACATTTTATTTCATTTTAATAAAATGTAATATGTTAATTAATTTACAAATATTTTGCATTTACAAAAGTATATACATTAAATTGTTAACATTTGTCTATTATAACTAAATAAAGATTTAATTTTGTAAACATATTTTTAATATACATTATTATTTTTATTATATATATTTTAACATAAAATAAGTAATGTATATTTTACAATATTCATATGTTTCTTTTAAACATTTTAAAAATCATAACAATTTTTAAACAACAATGTGATTAATTTTTGATTTGTTTTTATTCATTTTTATGGGGATTAAGTCCTATTTTTGTTTTAATTATGCTGCCATTTTGTTTTCTTTAGTTCACTTTTTAGACTATCTACATCGTTGTTTGGGTCATTTGTGAAGACGGAACCTCGCGGTTGGGAGCTGCTTCGTGTTTGTTAATGTAAGTTTCATTTTAATTACTTTTAAGTTACTTTTAAGGAATTTTTTAGTTAGTAGTAGTGTATATGTGTTGCTATTTGTGTTATTTAACGGTTTAAGTAAAATGTACGTGTTATTTAAGCACGTTAGTGATAGCGTACTTTGTTTACTTTCTAATATGAATGTAATGTTAATGTTTTGCATTTAAGTATTACTTTATGTATTTTAATCCGTTTTATATGTTGTTTATTTGCTTTGTGGGTTTATTATTTGTTTTGGGTGGGTTCTGTATGTACTTTATTTACAGGTGCCGGTTTTGGTGAACGGATGGAATTGCTCTCGTTTTAAAAAAATAAATAAAGGAAATTGTTGTTACTAGTCTTTTTTACTAGTTTATATACATTTCCTTTTTTTTCGGGATTTTGGTCCGTTTTTTATCGTGAATTATTTTTGGGTTTTTATAGTTCCGTTATTGAGAGAATTGCTACATTGGAATCTTTTTATACAGGTTTATTTTTTAATTTTTTGGGGTTTGTTTTCACTATGTGGATTTTTTTTTGCTTGGATTGGTTTTTAAAGCATCTATTTCGGAAAGATTCTACAGCTAAAGAACCGTAAGTAATTATTTATTAATTTTTTGGGGTGGGTTATGTTTATTGGTGAGTTTGTATTTTAATTAGTTATATTATGTCTTGTGATATTAATTTCTATTTTACATTACATGACATAATTTAACTAATATTAAAAAAAATGGTCTGTGTTATATATGTTTTTATGGTTTGCTATTTGTATTCTATTAAAGGATAGATTTTGCTATTAGATCTATGTATTCTAGACCTTGGATACTTGGGTACATTCTTGTTTTTTGTTGGAGGTATTCGTACATATTTATTGTTTGTTTGCTTAGTTTTGGTCCTATTTTTGTTAGAGATTGTTCAATTCTTAGCTCTTGGTAGCTTTGTTCTTTCTTGATGCATTGGATTAGTTTGTGAAGTGTTGGTTGTGTTCTTTCTATTGTGGCTTGGAAGGCATTATGCCATCCTTCTACTGCGTTGTTTGTTTTGGCTTGTGCTGTAGTGCTAGCGTAGACATTCCACCAGGGAATTTGGAATTTAGGTTGTCTGCGGTGACCTGAACGATGTAATCTTCTTACCCAGGTGTCTTCGAAATAGTCTAAGAAGGGAGTTAATTTTTTTTCATTACTGCGGTAGAAAAGACTGTCAATTAATAAATTGTAGTAATTTGCCACTTCAGTTGTTGGGACGTATGCTAGTGCTATTCATTTTTTGATCTGGAAAGCAAAGTTGCTGTTTGTAGAGTATTCTATACTTAAGGTAGATTTTTGTAAGTGTCTTCATATACTTTGATTGTAGTGATAATAACACCCTTGTATTGCAGTGTGTGGGTATATGTTCAGTATAGCTTGTGTCATGGCTATTTCAAAGTCTATTATGATTATTTGTGGATAGTAATTATCTGTTAAATCTGTGATTGTTGTTAAGATTTCTATCTAGGTTGCATTTGTTTTATTTGGCAGCAATGTATAAATTAAGGGGATATTAGTTTCCTGATATTCACCGTGGATGGTATAAAGTTGATAAAAAGGTTTTGGACACACTTTAAAAGTTCCGTCCATCATCCATGTTTCACAATTTTTTAGTTTTTGCAAGTTGCTATTTGTTGCAAAAAGTAGAATTCTTTTATCATGGCTTTGGTTATCATACATCAAGAATTTGTCTTCTTTATGGTTAATAGTATATTCAGGATATATTTTAATTTCTTTAAAAGTTTGAGGTGGAGGTCGAGTTGGATCAGATGCTCTTTTCGTTTTAGCTATTAATCGTTTCAAGTTGGGGATTGAGGGTAACTGTCCTGTTACGTGTTCTGGGACTTTGGTCAATACATTTTTTTGAATTGTAGTGCTTGTTTGTTGGGAGCCTGTACTTGCTTCTCTAAGTGTTTCTAATGCTTGCCTTACGTCTACTTCGGTCACATTGGGTGGGTGGTTATGCTCTCGTACATTTACAACATTGTTATCTACAGTTGTAGCTCTACCATAACATGCAGTTGAATAGTATTTGCTACATTTCCAATGTGTTTTATTATCTTTGACTTTTTCTTGGGTGTAGGTATAACCCATGTAGCTGAGCATTATTTTTCCTTTTTGAGATGTTATAAAAGTAGCTCCTTCTGCCATTTCTAGGGTAGATCTGTGAAGACATATATATGTGTTTTTAGTAAATATGTAATACATTTATTTCAATGTCTATGTTTAATTAGTAATTTTACAATTATACTTACAATGTTGTTTTTTCTGTTTTTCTGATGTCTTTATTTTTTTGTATTGGAGTTTTACTGTTGTAATTCCTGTAGTTGTGGTAGAGAACAGTTGTAATTAATAATATTGTTTGATACTTAGTCGTTTCTCTTTTGTTATCATTTATTTAAACTGTGAGTATACTTACTTAATTTTGTAGAAGCTGTTGTTTGCGTAGATGTAGTTTGGTAGATGAAGTTTGTTGAAGCTGAAAAAATAAGTATTTGTATTAGTTGTATATTATATTTTTATTCATTTATAGCTCAGACAATGTAATTTCATTTTAAACTTTAGTTTGCTATATCTTTATTTATCTGTTACATTTCTATGTAGGCATTGATAAGGCTGCTCATTTTTTAGTACATTTATTCATTGTGGCTGTTGTTGGTAGGTATTTTTTGTTTAAATAAAAAAAGAGAGCATTTATTTAGTTTAGGGAGTTTAGCTAAGTTTCTCGAGGCTTTAATAGTATATAAAATGGGAGTTTACTTACTTGTGTTGTAGTATAATCTGTTGTAGTAGTTGTTCTAGGTGAGTATTCTTTTCTCTTCAGCAAAGTAACCGTTTTTCTTCGAGTTTGTTCCAAAAATCGTAATTTTAGTTAATTATGTAATTGTTTTTATAGTAGTCAGTTAAGTATTTCTGCATTTTGATTGGTTTGACAACATTTATTTTAAATCCATTGGTTGAGAAGTTTAGTTTGAATTTGGTATCCGTTATTTTTTAATTAGGCTGTTTTATTTGTTATTTAGTAGTAGTATATAATTAAAGATGTTTTGTATGTGTTTTATATTTATGGTTTATAATTGTAAAAATGTTTATATATGTAATGTGTTTTAAAAAATAATAATTATTGAGTATATTTGAATTATTAAGTATGTTTATATTTATTAGTGTATTAATAAATAATTTATACATATTTCAAGTATAAAGTATATTTATATATGTTTGTTAAGTATTTATTTAAAAGGTAATAATAATTTAATAGTTATTTTGTTGAGAGGATTGTGTATTTAATGTTAAAGAAAAATGTCGATATTTTTTGTATTCGTAAATAGGCTGTATGTAAGTCGATAATAGTGGTGTCGATTTTTTTGGTGTGTTTAATATTATTTTAAGAATTTTCGATAATTTTGTAGTCGATGTAATTAAAAACAAAATTTTTTTAGTCGATAATAAAATATCGATATTTGTGTAAATCCTTGGTTAAGTATATGGTGACGATATTTTTGTTAACGATATTTTTGCGCCGATATTTTTGTAGGTCGGTGTTTTTGTTATCGATATTTGATCAGGGATCCATTCAAAATGCCTTATTGCTTCAATCACTCAATTACCGGGGTAATCCCAGCAATTGTTTTGAGAATCACATTTTACTGCTAAGTTCTGGAATACTTAGTGTTAGTTTTAACATTTATATGGACAGGCTCAACTCCTTTTATGAGACCAGTGTCCTTTCCTGCGAAGTCCCACACTTCAGGTTTCACTGTATCTCTGAGATCCAGTGACAAATCATCAGCTGTCATTAAAGGGTACAATCCAATGTTTGACCCTTGACTCGCAAATGGGAAATCAACATCTTCATCATGAGTCTGAAATTCCACACATTTAGACGTGCAATAAATGGTGCAATTTAACTTACACAGCAAGTCGCGTCCCAAAAGATTTATATAACTAGAATCACACACCACGAACTGGCGACTCTCTTCAAAGGACCCTATTATAACAGGCCATTCTGGTGTAAAGAAATTTGTTATTTGTTTATTTCCAGCTCCTACAACTTAGATTCTTGCCAAGAGGGGTAGGTTGGAATCTTCCGCTGTTGTAACAGTGGAACAGGTAGCACCAGTGTCAATCAAAAATGACATGGGGTGGCCATTCACTTCACCTTCCAATAATGGACCACTCTACCTCTAGGACTGCACAAGCATGCAATCTTTCTCCCCCTAGGACATTGTCATTGTGACAGATCTGAACCGTAACCCTCAAGGATGTCAAACACAGGAAATTGCTTGAATGGGTTTTGGTCTGGAAGGAATTCTGATTGAAATTCAGGACCTGATTAGAATTCAATCTGGGACAATTTACATTATGCTATGGAATCATAGCTTGAGGAATTGCATCACTGGGACTTGTTGTACATTAAGACTTTGCATTCTCCGTATCAGCACATTTTGTAGCTGCGTCTGTACAAACCCTGAATTTTGAACCTGATTCGCATTCATTACACTATTGGAATTAGGACGACATTCCCTTTTCCAGTGCCCTAACTTGTTACAATAATAGCATGGATTTGATTTCTTTAATTTGGCAACATAAATTCCAGTACTCGGGTCAGTTGGGACACCATGTTGAAATGAGTGAAGCAGAGGCAGGCAGCAAAGATAAAACAAGGTAGGTTTATTTCCATATGTAAATGCCCATAGCACGTCCTGTCGGCTTGGATCTGAACGGCTCTCTGTTGTTGTGACAGAATCCCTGCCCGCACTAATACTATGCATGTGGAAAAACAAGTTAAACAATAACAAGCATTATTACATTACATAACATGGTGAGTATGGACACTAATCTCGTGCTGTCAAAGAACATGAATGTCAATTTAAAGAAGGCATTCCATTATAACACGTCCTCTATCCAGTTGCGAATAACCATTTTTGTCCTGCATCACAGGAACTCCCTGCAGATACCACCTTGCATTGCACCTTCATTCTCCATAGAAGCTTAACCCTGATTTCCTCTCTGTGCAACATCAACTTCCCCTTACACCACTTATGCTTCATATCCAATTCATTCTACAATATTTTGTCTTCCTCAAGATCTTCTCAATTGACCCATTCTGCCAACAAATTAAATGCTGTTAAATCATCATGCTAACCTCAGGTCTCAATCCTTCCAAAAACCGAGACACAAAACTTCCCATATCCTTTGATTCAAGATTTTCCATTCACTGTGCTGTTTAAACACTTGCAACAATTTCTCATAAAAAGAATGCAGTCTCTTTAGGCTGTTGAGTATGTCAATCTTAACCCAACGAATGTACTTCGCCGCAATCTTTCCTTTCAAAAAGGTAATCACCTGTTGACACTCAAGATTTTCCATTCACTGTGCTGTTTAAACACTTGCAACAATTTCTCATAAAAAGAATGCAGTCTCTTTAGGCTGTTGAGTATGTCAATCTTAACCCAACGAATGTACTTCGCCGCAATCTTTCCTTTCAAAAAGGTAATCACCTGTTGACACTTTTTCGTCACCAAAGGCGCCGGGCATGAGATATCGGATTTCTCTGTGGCTCCTTCTCTGGCCTCAGCATAGCCACTTTACACTTTGCCTACAAATCACTCGGTACCACATTGTCCAAAAAGGTGTTCAAATCTATCAACAATACCTGTGAAGCCTTCACAAATTGATCAACTTGGGTGTACCACTCTACTGGCTTAACTCTCAATTTGGGGAAATCATTTGTTAATGATGCAAGATCACTCCTACTCCACGGTACATGAACGTACCCTTCACCAGGCACTTCTCTCAATGGGAAATTTAAGCACGTTCCCCATCTATCAAGGATGGAGGTGGATCTTCCTTTGCTAGTAACTAGAACAGTTATTGCGCCTGGAGCATTAGAAACAGTATAGTTAACAGGGCCAGAAATCCCCTGAACTGTCTGTCATAAGGTTCCGACTTGTATTTCACTGGGCGGTGGCTCTCTCTCAGCTTCTATTGGTAATAACACCACTGATTTCTTCAGTTTGGGTCACATTATAAGGAGGTTGGCTGGTTGAAAATAATACACCCAGAAAGTCAGCACTAGAATCCTTAGCACTATCTTCACCTGATCCCTCTGCACTCTCTACTTTAGTCTGGTTTTTCTTTTTCTCTTTCTGAGGTTCCTCTTTTGTTAATGCAGGGTATAACTTATCTCCCTCAATCATGTCAGTTCTCCATTTTGGTTGTTCTGCATCCGATCTAGCCTCTGCAGAGCTACAGTACGCCTTTCTGACTCTACCCTGAAATTTCTACTTCTCTTTGGAATTTGCTACATGCTCCCAGGTATTAAGTGCCTCGTACTCTGCGGGTCTAGGAGTTGGCTTCCCAGATTTTCTCAAATTATACATGCCGTATCATGGAAACATCAATACACCTTCCTCTTCAGTGATCTTATGCCATTTACTTAAACAAATGCACGTGTGGATCTCAACATTTATGGCCATATTATGACTTGCCGTGCGCTTCTTCACCTTCTCTAATAGGGACGCTCACATCTCCCCTAATCATATCTTGTGTAGCCATTTTTCAGCAATTTTATCAACAATCTCAAGTAGAACTCTTGTTTCAAACCAGGAAATAATTTATTTACCCACAATTCTCATTTGGCGTTAACAGCCAATAACAGCACAACCCTCTGTGACATAATCAACCAATCTCTTAGAAGATAGAATGGCTCTGCTATGAAGGGGTTGGATTGCAAAAGACATAGGATCATGCAGAGGATCAGTCCTGGCTTGTTTTGACCCCTCAAATACTACCCTGAATTGTGCCTAGGTCCAATTAAAGGATCGCCTTCACCAAGAAGCTAGATGAGGCGAGATGTGAACGCGATGGACAGAGAGGTAACCTGCCCCCTCGCCCTCACTGAGTCCATCGCCTCCGGTCATTGACCAACAGACATGCTTTCGACTTCCAATCAATGCATGGCACAAGAGGAGTTTATATATCCAAATAGTTTTTATTTCACATAACTTCCTCCCACCTCATTTAGGAAGATGCCAAACTCCCTTCTTCAAATGAATTACGTACATAGTATCACTGACTGTGCATCATGCATTAGAGGCTTTTATTTCACAATGTATTTTTTATTAATTCTCAACTGTTTAAGATAAAATGTTATAAATTGTTAGACTTTAGGTTTTAACAATGTTTTTAACTTTACTCTCAAAGCCATTACCTAACATATGAGCCTCTGTCTTTGTATACTGTTGCAAATGTTTTTTTAACAAATCATGCAATAAAAAACAATATATATATATATATATATAATCAACCAATAACAACGCGGCACAAAGGCCAACTATCCAAGCTCAGCACTGCATACTATGAAGTATTTTTCACTCCTCGCAGCGGCTCACTCTACTTTGCAATTTTTATGCGCACATTCTTTCCTCAACACTAAACAGGCATAAAACAAAACGCTAAGAAATTTCAATAAATATAATTTTGTCTTTTTCACTAAAAAAGTCAAAGTATTTAATCACACCTAGCTACACTTTCCGTCCTACTCAGACACAAACTTGATCAAACCTCGACCAGTGGAAATCACCCTGATCAGTGCACCTTCTCATGTGCGCAATAGGATCCACTGCACCAACCACACCTTACTCTCACACAAAGGTATATGTCCCTATCTCAAATGTGCAGCCAATGGAACCTCAAGACTAGCATCACAAAACTTAGCGGGCAAATCACAATACAGTGCATTTTATACTTATATATCCATGAATCTTAAGCTAAATCCAGCCCAATACTATCTTCAAGCATTAAGTGCATTCACATCCATACCACAACTAAAACATCATCCTACCACGCAATCTCCAAAAAACACTGGAAGTTTGACATACACAATTAAAACGTTCAACCCTATTAATACTCACTCGTTCACTGTTGCAACTCTTTTCTCAACAGCTGGAACTCCACTGATCCTCTGAATCGAGAAACAGACTTTAAGGGCTAGGGCTATGTTTGGACAAGTCTAGAATTTCTACAGGCGATACACTAAATCCCTTTGCTTCAGTATCTAACCATCCAACAAGTTACCATCTGAGAGAGCACTGGGCCTTACTGCGTCATAACTTAATCAAGTTGTTAAAGATTTTTCCCCATTGGTCGTATGGACCTTTATTAGCTGAGGTGAAGCATTGAAAGGGAGTAGACATCAACATTGCATTTCAAACTTGTGGAACCAATGTGATTCCACAATAAGGACCAGGAATCAATGAATATGGTTAGAAGGTTTTATTTAGATTACCAATCAATCCAGTATATATGTAAACCAAAAATAAGTTCAAGAAGTTCATCAATACAGTAGGTAAGCTGAAATATCTCAGTATGTTAGGGCACAGTGAGATATAGAATTGTGATAGCCACCATAATACAGAAACAAATTAAAGCAAATAGGTGTTCCATAAAGAAACTTCCCTTCTCTCTTCCAAACATAATTCAGAAATAGGGTCATCTATCAAGGGTCTCTAATTCAGGAGCATAGAAGGTGCCAGAATGATCGGACTTTAGTATAAGTCTTTGAAAAAGGAAATAAGTCACGAATTTCAGCGTTTGCAATCGCAATTTGCCTTGATACATACGGCCCTTAACTGTGTCAACACCAATTTAAAAGTAACAGAAGATTCAGAAAAGTCCTTATCTCCTTTCACACCACCAGAGACTAATCAAATCATTACTTGAGTGCATCTGCAACATTGCTCTAATTTCCCAATGCATCGAGCTGAGAATGCAATTCTCAACCTTGAACAGCATGCCATCCTGGTACATGATGAACAGAAGACCTCTTTTGGGGCACTTTCAATAAATAACTTTTGTCCTTTTCACTAAAGAAGTTAAAGTATTCAATCACACAAAGCTATACTTTCCAACCTACTCAGACACACACCTGAGTGCAACCTTGACCAGCAGGAATCACCCGGATCAGTGCAGTTTCTCCTTTGCACATCAGTATCCACTGCACCAACCACACCTTACTCTCACACAAAGGTATCTCAATTGTGCAGTCAATGGTACCTCATAACTAGCACCACAAAACGTAGCTGGAAAATCCCAACACAGTGCATTCCACACGTATATATCCATGGATCTTAAGCTACATCCAGCCCGATACCAACTTCAACTGCTCAGCATTAAGCGCATTCACATCTGTACTACAACTAAAACATAATTGCACCACGCTATCTCTGCAAAACACCGCAAGCATGACACACACAATTGCAATGGGCAACCCTATTAATACTCACTCCTTCACTGTTGAAACTCTTTTCTGAACCACTGGAACTACATTGATCCTCTGAATCGAGACATGGGCTTTAAAGGCTAGGGCTATGTTTGGGCAAGTCTAGAATTTCTACAGGAGATACACTAAATCCTTGTGCTTCAGTAGCTAACCATCCAACAAGCTACCATCTGAAAGAGCTCTGTGCCTTACAGCATAATCTCTTAGTCAAGTTGTTAAAGATTTTACCCCATTGGTCATATGGACATTTGTCAGCTGAGATGAAGCATTGAAAGGGAGAAGACATCAACAATACATTTCTAACGTGTGAAGCCGATGTGATTCCACAATAAGGACCAGGACTCACTGAATATGGCTAGAGGGTTTTATTTGGATTACCAATCAATCCAGTATATACGCAAACAAAAAATGAGTCCAATAAGTACACCAATACAATAGGTAAGATGAAATATCTCGGTAGGTTAAGGCACAACAAAATGAGATATAGAATTGTGATAGACAACATAATACAGAAACAATATAAAGCAAACAGGTGTTACATAAAGAAACGTACCCTCTCTACCAGCAGTTTAAAAAAGACAATAAGCTTTTCTCTAACTAATGAAACAATAAAAGATATGTAAGAAAAGTTAAACATGCTGGCAAAGCAAAATGCATTTTAATGGATGCCTGCAGTCAGGTGCACTTCGAATACATGTTTATACATGCATACATGTAACTTTTAGGAATAATTGTAAAACTTGAGTAAAAGAGTACATGTTTACATATGCAAATATAACTTGAAGTGTAAGTGTAAAAACGTGAATAAAGAATACATGCCTTCATGTTAAAACTGAACATTAGTGCCCACGTGTATAAATCTCTAGTTTCTACAAAGAATGCATATTCTTAGTGCACTTAAATGTTTCAGACACGTTCATGAAGTTTGAGATCACAGTTGATATAATGGCAAATGCAAGTATAAAATTGCATTTCTGTGATGATAAAAGGTGGAGTCTAAATTGTCCTGCTCCACATCTGAACTAGAGCAAGAGTATGTGTGTAAATTCTGCCGTCCTCATTGAATTTACTGTCATATCTTGGCAGCTCTGAGATTTGTGGGTCTGTTGGTGCTGGTCTATTCATGTGCTTTTCAATCCAATCCAATCTAATGATTCACAAAACCATAAAAGTACATACATATCATGAGAATAAAAAACATGTCATGTAAAAAATATATAAAATACATGCTCTAGTACAATTTTTTAGCTATTGGACTCATGACTGGCCACAGTGGTCCAGACAGGATTCCTGCTGATTTGTTCAAATTGTCACTCGAGTTCTGGGCCCTGATTTTAACCTGTATGTTTCATTTGGCAGCTCCTTCTGGTCTCCTGCTTTCGTGGTCATGGTCCATCATTATCCCTGAATATATAAATGGCTCTAGAGACTTAATGACCAGTTATAGGCACATTTCTTTGTTATTCTCGGTAGTCAAGGCGACAAGAAGGCTCATTCTGGAGAGGGGTATGTCATGAGCAGAGGACAGTTCCATTCTCTCAGATCTCCAGTATGGGTTTCTCCCGGGTCTAGGTGCATGCAATCAATGCCTAAACCTTTTTTATTATTTAGTAAATACACTGTGGCGAAAGCAGGGTCACTGTTCATTGCATTTATGGATCTATCCTCTGTCTTTGACTTGGTGAACAGATCCAAGCTGTGGCCCATCTTGTTAGATATAGTTATGGACACAGACGTCATCAACTTTCTTACTGAACTGCACAGGGGCATGAAGGCACAGTCCAGTACCAGCACTTTTCTTCTAAAGAGCGGGGTAAGACAGAGATGTACACTGGCCCCTTTTTTGCTCATGTTGTACGTGAATGATTTGGTGGCCAGGTGTTAGGCAAGCAAGTGGACTGTCCACGAGTAGGCACCCACCAGATTTCCGCACTGTTATATGCGGACGATAACTTTCTGTTGACAAGACTTACCCCGGCCCTTCATGCACTGCTGGATGGCTGTGTTATGTATAAGAATAGTCCTAACCTCTCAACCAATTACAGTAAATCTCAAGTAATAGTCTTGGGCTTCAGGGGGACTAAGTCAAGATGCTTACACGCTCAAGGCCACAAGCTGTCCAGGGTACAGACCTTTACTTTCCTAGGCGTCGTTTTTCATGATCGATCTATTTGGGCCCCACTGAAAAGATCTAAAAGACTAGCCTTGTCTCTCTCTATTGGGGCGTTTTTCTCCTTTTCCTCCAGAATCGATAGTAAGCCAGTGGCTGCAGTGACTAATGCCCACATGCATCAAAGTAAATTGCATTCGCAAACGGTGCGAATCGCAAAAATCGGACGTTTGCGAATGCAATTTCTTGTTTTTGGATGCATCAACTTTGAAGTGCATTTTCGCAATTTTAGGAATCGCAAAAGCCATTGCGAGTTCTAAAATAAATCGCTAAATTTGTGAATCGCATTTTTTTGCGAAAAAATACTATGCATGAAAATTCGCAAATTGCGATTTTTTCAGAAATCGCAATTTGGAATTCTTAAAATTAGAAGAAGTCAAACCTGGTGTTATTTTTTCTAACTTTGTTCACAACAGGTGACAATCATCAGGACTGCATATAAGGGGCCTCAGAAAGCATCCAACTGTTTTTCAGAATGGCAGCACTTTTCTTTTTGGCACGTAGGCAGAGGTTGAGAGCAGCTGCAGGATGGAGGAGAAGGTTGATACAAGAAAGAATATTCAGAGTGCGCATTACCTTACTAGGGCAGACTGAAGCAGAAATCTATGATAGGTATAGGCTCAATGCTCACTTAGTATTAGATTTAATTGAAGAATTGGACCTAATCTTGCAGAGGCAAACACGCAGGACACAAGCTATACCAACACATGTTCAGGTATTGTGTTCACTGCACCTCCTTGCTTCTGGGTCATTTCAGGGTGTAATAGCCATTGCTGGTGGTGTCTCCCAGAGTTCACTTTCCAGATTTTTTAATGCCTTTCTAAATGCCATGTTGCAAAGGATAAGGCATCACATAAAGTTTCCTAGTACACAGCAGGATTTGGTTAAAACCAAGTTAGATTTCTATAACATGGCTCATTTCCCACATGTTATTGACTGTGTAGATGGCACACATGTTCCCATTTGCCCACCCTCTGAAAATGAGTACATTTTTCCCAACAGGAAATACTTCCATTCTCTTAACATTCAAGCAGTTTGCAATTCTAAAACTATCATCACAGACTTAGTGGCAAGTTACCCTGGAAGTGCCCATGACTCCTACATTTTTAGACACAGTGCCATCCACGCAAGACTGCTTGCTGGCGAATTTGGAGATGGATATTTGCTTGGTAAATTTAATTTTTCAATTTGTAACACATCCATATTTAATATAGACACATGTCATTCGTGCATTTTATCTGTCATTATCATTTTTTCTAGGTGATAGTGCCTATGCAGTTAGGTCTTATATATTAACACCATATCTCAATCCAGCAACCAGGAAAGAGCGGCAGTATAACCATGCTCACATAACAACCCGCAATGTGATAGAGAGAACCTTTGGTGTGATGAAATCTCATTTCCGCATACTTCATAAGACTGGAGGAGCATTACAATATCGTCGAGAAATTTGTTGCAAAATAGTAGCTGCATGCGCAATGTTGCACAACTTAGCAACTGAGAGAGGCATAGACCTGGATGTGGAAGATGTACTACCTCAAAATGACAATCAGCCTCAACAACCCCCACCAAGATTACATGGACCAGAAGCAGCAGAGGGAAGAAGGAGAAGGGCAGAGATAATCCAACATTATTTCTGAAAAAGGTAAGAATCACACAAGACAATGTGGTGCATGACTGTAAATTATTTATTTCGAAGAGTAAAATTATTTTCTTTTTCTTCATGAAACTTAAATGCAATTTCATGAAGTTGTAAATGATTTTGCCATCATTTTAGCAATGAATGTATTTATATTTAAATGATTTGGGCACATTTTTATCAAACATATAACATCACAGAAAACATATTATTTCTTACGTCCACGCACACCTAATGCCTTCCCCGTATTAATCAAATTGCCCATGTCCATGTTGCTGGCATTAATTTGGTTCCTATTGCTACGGCGTGCCCCAGGTAAGCCATGGTCAGGTATGCCACTGACACTACTGCCAACTTCACTACCCCCCATTTGTGGCTGGTTATCAGGTGCAGAATCACTATGTATTTTTTCAACAGCATCATGGAGTGTCCCCATTCCCCTGGCAATCTCTACACAAATTTGCTTCATATCCAATTGCATGGAAACAGTCTGCTTGCAGAGTTGAGCAGTTGAGTTTGAAAGGCAAAACATTCCCCTGGTTTGACCCTGCATGCAGGTCTTTGCTACAAGGTGCCTTTTACCACTTCTTATTTGCTGGTTCTGTATCACTGTGCATAGTGTATCCAAAGACGTTGTTTTATACCCTTTCTCAATGACATTTGTCATTCTTTTCATACTGGTGTGCATGGCACCAATCTCTTTACTGATATGTCCAAGTTTTTCCTTCATAATTCTAATGTCTTTGCCTTGTAGGCGCTGAACTTTGAGGATTTTATCTTCCACAATACTGCTGGTGCTGCTACCCTCTACAGCTCTGCCACTATCTGATGGTTTTGACCGGCGCCTATAAAACTGCTGAAGTCTCCTTTGCCTACTCTGCCTTGTGTTAGTGGTTGCTGGAGTTTGAACAGTCAGCATGTCAGTGACATTTAAATGTTGATCTTCTTCTGTATCAGAGTGCTGCAGTTGGCACACTCTGTGTCTTTCCCTTCTTGGAAAAAGGGATGTTGATGTTGTTGCAACATTTGCCTCTTCTGTGTCTTGTCCTTCTTGATTGTTGTAATCTCTCGAATCATGTTCTATAATTTCTTGAAGTGCTTCTATGATTAAGAAAGTGCAAACAGTATGTTACTTTAAAGTTTGCACTGTTGTAAAAAAAATTCACAAAAGGTTTTGTTTAATAAAAAATAACATGTTGCCTGTCTACTTTGGTCTCATTAATGACTATCATTCATTTAAAGTCACTTGCTTTGTTATTTAATGATTATTATATAACAAAACTACATCTCCCATGATGCAATGCTTTCTGAGTTACAACTGTAAATATCCAGATTTGAAAAACGAAAATAGACTTCTACAATACTAAAATGATATTTCAGCAAGTACAACAACATTGGCAGCCCACATGCAATCTCACTGCACATTTAAAATCAAAATAACAAGTAAACTTACCTTCAGAAGGGGTTGGGAGCTCTGACGTATCAATGTCAATCACTCCAACAACAGCCTCAGTTAAAAGTGTGCCTTCCACCATGTCCTCCTGGGGGGTATTGGGCCTATCCCTTGGGGTGCCACCACCAGTTTTTTTTGCTGTTTTAATCCTGGTCGCAATCCTCTCTTTGGCACGACTGCGCAGGTCATACCAGCGTATTTGTAAGTTATTTATGTCACGATGTGCAACACCCACAGCATTCACCTTTGCCTGGATAGCAAGCCAGAGATTCCTTTTCACTGCTTCAGGAACCTTCAAAGATTGTTTCCCAAAAAGCTGTTCCTGCCTCTCAGTGACCTCCTCAATAAGAATTTCAAGCTCCTGATCACTGAATTTAATTTTTCTTTTCCTGGCTTGCCCCTCTTCAACTGCATTTTCATTTGCCAAGTCTCCAAAGGATTCAGACACACAGACTGCAGCACTGCCTCCAGGCAAAGCTCCAAAAACCAACTGCAAAACCTCTACCTCAAACCAGGGAGCAGCTGTGTGTAATTACTCTCCTGGCTTCCTGGCTGTTAACACAATCATATTCATCATGTGTGCGTTTTCGCAATTTGCGAATTCGCAAGATGCGAATTCGCAAATAAGAATTCGCTAAAATCTTGCGATTCGGTAAAAATTGCGATTTTTACCGATTTGCAAAAAAATTGCGAAAAAATTATGCATTGGAAATTGCGATTCTTTATTTGCGATTCTTTAAAAATCGCAAATAAGGAATCGCAATTTCAAACGTTGATGCATGTGCCCATAAGATCTTGCAGGTAAAATCGATCTCAGTAGCTACATTCATCAGTGATTTGTAATTGATTGATTCTACGGAGCTTCAAGTGGAGGAGAATGGGTTCTGCAGAAGTCTTTTGGCAGTCTCAATCTACACCCTCCTTTATGCTTCAAGAGGAGTTGGGGCTGCTTTAAGTATCGTACAATATTGCTCTGCGTCCCCTGATTAGGTGTCTAACCATTTGGTTGAGACCTGAAAATCTTTTAAACATGGAGATACTCTTGGCCTGTATGTAGCTTCAAGGGTGGAGTTCAATTTAATTGCTGGCATATATACGCAATGCCTTTGTCAAGCTAGGCAGAGCTGCCCTATTTGATTCACCATGCAATATCCTGAAAGCAGATATATCTTGGACTTGGAATAACTTTCTGTTCATGGAGGAAAGCAGAGAGAGAGGTAGTAGAACTTGAAAAGCCCCATGTGCGAGTACATGCTCAGACCCTAACAGGGCCTGCTAATGAACCCTATCTGCTTAATGTAGTGATGAAATAATTTATTGCATTAATCATTTTATTACAATAAATAGAAAATAGACATACATAAAAATAGAATAAAACAATCAAATATTTACCATGCGTAGCATCATAAAAGAAAAGATATATATAGGTTGTGATACCTGTCTTTGCATCTATATACAGGTCCAATAAAACCCATCTAGTCAAGTAATATTTTATAAACATGCTCTAAAAACTGTACCATCCTTCTGATTGCACTTTCCCCTGTGAGTCTAAAACAATAATGTATAGCCTCTGTAGTTGTTTTTATTTTGGCATTATTAAATATGGGGCGTAAATATAACCTCTGTGTGGGCACAAGTCTCGGGCAAATGCATATTAAATGTTCAAGAGTTTCCTTGACAATTCCACAAAGCCGACTTCCCTGAATATCTTTGAGAGCCTTATTCCATGTCCCTTCAAACTCCCCTATCGGAATATAGAATTGTCTGAACCTTATGTATTTCTGTTTATTTTAGCTGGTCAAATTCCATTCCAAGTATTCTTGAGCCTGCTGGGTATATGAATCAATTATTAAGTCTGTGTGTGTTTATATTTCCCTGCTTGTAGGCGATCTGAATTCCACTGTGATAGCTTTAATGTTTTCCCTATTTGTTTTTTCCGCACATCTCTGGTCATTCGTCCCATCTCCTGAATATCTGGCAGTTTATAATGGTCTATTTCCATCATTGTAGTAGAAAGTTGCAGATCTCTCACTTTTTTACTCCAGATTTCCTTCATTATTAGATGTTTCATTGTACATGAATCGGCCTTAGCACAATCGATAATGTAGTTAACACAACTGATCTTATGCAGCATTTCCAGAGATTTTAGGCCAAATTCCAACCTTATCATACAATGTGGAGTAGCCTGTCGATTAATGGAGTAAGGTACGTACGCTTTTCATAAAACATTTTTCAAAATCAAAAATCACTTTCTGATTCATAGCAGGAGATGCGTACAATAGAAACTGAATCATTTTCATCTGTACAGCTTTTAGAGATGGGATAATTGCATTAACTCCGCACAGTTTCATAAATCTCGTGATTGATTTTGTGATAGTTATTGATTTAACACTTTTCCAGACCGTGTGGTTTGACCATGATAACTTTTTGTCGAATGTTACGCCAAGGTCGTTATATTGTCCACTACCTCGATTGGAATGTCTCCTAAAGTCCACATTTTTAATGGTGCGGACAGTCCAAAAGTAACAATTGTTGTTTTAGATAAGTCAGCTATCAGACCATTCACTTTGTTATATGTGTCTAGTTGGTTCAGTTGATGCTGTAATCCATTAGGAGTTAAGGATAGGATTTCTAAATCATCGGCATATGCTAGGTATGGTATTTTTTTGTCCCCTAATTTAGGTGCCACACCCATATCTGAACTTAACACCTAGTCGATATGTGCAATCTACAAGGAGAATAATAAAGGCACAAGGAGACAGCCTTGTTAAAGACCGTTGGTGGTATCCATTTTTGGAGATAGTGTATTATCATGAGCCAGCTTCACCCTCACCCATGTGTCCGAGTGCAAGGCAATAATAAAATTTAAAAGGTTCAGATCAACCTCCCTTGCTGTTAATTTATTCCACAACCTTTGCCTGTTAACCTTTTCAAATGCAGTGGAATAGTCCACAAAACAGGCGTATAATGTTATTTTCCGCAAGCTTGCCTTTTTTGCCATCATGCCAAGGAAACAATGTTATCAAGGGTCGAACTCCCTAAGCGAAAACCAGTTTGTGTTATTGGTATTAATCATTTTTCCTCCACCCATGCCCTTAATTTATTCTGGAGGTGCTACGCAAACAGTTGCCCTTCAAAATCCAGCAATGCTATTAATCTATAGCTGGACGGATCCTCTTTTGGGCCTTGCTTATAAATCGGGTAAATAATTGCTCCTGTCCAGGAAGATGGTATTGTTCCGCATTTAGTTACCTGTAGGAACAACTGTTTTAACATCGCACTCCAGAATGTTATGTTAAATTTTATCAAGCCGATAGGGATATTATTAGGTCCTGCTGCCTTGGATGAGCGAGAACTCTTTATTAATTTGACAATTTCATCTTCAGTTATTTCTGCAAGTGAACCATCCACGTTAGTTGTCATATATTCACTTATAACAGATGATTTGTATAGAGATTTGACGTGACTTTCCCACTTATGACTTGAGACAAAAAAAGTCATCTGGCTGTTTATACGAATTTGTACCGTGTCCCGCCAGGGACCAAAAAGCTCGCTCATTCCTAGTCGAAATAGCATGATATGGTTTAGCATAAGCAGTAGCCACACTATCCTGCTTTATCTGTAAGTTCCTATTCTTAAATCCTTTCTTTTTGTCTTGTATTTTCATATTCCTCTCATTCGATATTGGAAGTTTTAAGATATTACGTATCTCCTTACGATAGATTCTCCCTGATTCCATTAGTTTTTAACTCTTTGTTACGTTACTTTTAATCGCGGCTCTTGTATACTTGCTACAAGACTGGATAATATATTTTTTAAATTGATTGCCAAGGCATCCGACCAGTTGTCTCCAGACTTTAATACAACCATGTCTTTCTCAGTACAGACTGTCATGGTTTTTTCTAGTTTTGATGCCTTAATTTGTAGTTTATTATTCCAGATAAGTCTTTTCCCATTTACAGTGGTCAATCTTGCACTATTGGCCATTGTGTTATTCTCCCAGTGATCGAACTTGAAACTGATGACTAACCATTGAGGTTCATGATCACTCTCGGCTCTAGGTAAAATGGCATACTTTTCGCATCAATAAAAATGGGTGTAATGGATAAATGTAAAGTCTATAGCGAAAGACCCCATCGGCCCACGTAATGTTACGGAAGCTGGTTGATCTTCCTTTAGTCTTCCATTAAGAGTTCTATATCCTGGATCAGTCAACAAGACATATGTATCTCAAGACGAGGTACCAATCTTTTTTACCTTGTTTTGTGAAGGACATACTACTTGTGGAATATTATAAGCCATATCTGGTTCATCCCCAGCTACAGGATTGTTCGTCAGGGGCAACAGAGTCTGATTAAAGTCTCCCTTTAGTATGACAACCATGTGTTCAATCATTGTCATTATTTTTTCCAATTTGTTCAATGTCGCTCAATAGCTACACTTATGCTTCACTAATTGAGGAGGGAAATAATTGTTAATTATCAAACATTTAGTAAGGTTTTGATATGTGAAAAGCTCCTAATTTTGTTCCCGGCCTTTTTTATTTGATGCTCAAAACCCGGGACAAAATCCAGGACAATATTGAAAACTCACTTTGTTGGACCTTCCTTATGTTAGGTCTTTCAGGAATACTTCTTGGCCTCAGATAGATACTGCCTCTCCCCTAAACGTGGAGCGTCAGCAGAAATTCCATTATTATCCTGTTCTTTCCTTGTAATTATTTGAAGGTTCTCAAATCTGATGTTATTTTCAGCACCTTTGTATGGAATTCTGGTACTTAAAGGTGGTTTTTCATATTCTGTTTGTCTATTGGCAGTTCTCAGAATATGTGGGTATTTACGTTTCTATGGCTGTCTGATTTTAATTCCTCAGTCGGTTAAGAAGTCTTTAATGTTTAGTATCTTTAGTACCACACTCTGAGATACCCATGTTGTTCTTGTGATTTCGTACTCTGTGTTGGCTTTTTCATCTGAGATAAAGCAAACAGCCGCTGATGAATTTGAGTAGAGTTCTTCCAAACTTTCAAAACAGTTTAATAACTTTAATATGTTTTGCCGATTTAATATGTCATGATAGCCTCCCGACTTATATACCGGTATAAAGTCGATTATACAATTTTCGTCACTACATGGAGATTCATTATGTGGTATCTGCATCTCTTGGCATAATTTCCTTTTATTTGGTCTTTGGAATTCCTCCCTCTATTTGTTGAATTCCCACAAAACATTCTCTTTGTACATTTTCCAAACCTGTACGATTATCCATACTCTCTGTTTTTTCCATATTTACGGTTTTTATTGAACAACTTGGATCCCTGACTTCCAGTTTTTCTCTTATCTCTAGTATCTCATTCATAATCTTTTTCAATAAGAGTTCCTTGTTGCTTTGTAATGACATAGTTTTATCCTCCTTCTGTGTACATAAGTTAACCTAGGAAGTACTAGTGTTTTCTATTCCCTGTTGTAATACTTCACTGTACCTTGCTGTGGTACAGTTATTACGTGTCGGCCATTTGTTCATATCTTAATGATGGATAGAGCTGGTGATGTCGATATGATATCGGTTACAGCCCTTGGTACTGTTTCGTGCTCTGATGTTTTATCAGTTGATATTGTAGCTTTGACTCGGTTAACTGAGAGACAAGATTTTTCTTGACTTGGCATATTTACATCGGACATATGAGCCCCATTTAGATTCTATCATTTTTTGTTTTGTTTACCAATTTGTTAAATATTGGACAGGTCATACTTTAGCACTGATGCATCTAGCGATGTTGGTTTGTTCTCGTTTTTTCCCTTGAGTTTTCTTAGTTTTTTTAATCACCTTTTGCTTAAGTAGGGAACGAAGCCCTCTTGATATCCATCACAATGTAATCCACTACGGGTGTTTATCTTCTTTAACGTTGGCTCTGACAATGTGCTTACAGCATCTTTTCTCTGATTGGGGTTGTAATTTATTACGTTACTTGTTTCGTTTTGCTTCTATAGACCTCTCTTCCGTGTCTGGAATGTTTTTTTTTTCATGCAATTCGCTCCGTAGTACCCAATTTTATTTGGTAATAGTTGTAATAGATCCACAATATCATCCATAACCTGTAGATGTTTTACAGCTTTAATTAATTCACCCATGTCCTGTTTGATTGATGACAATATTGCGGAATTATCCTTTATTGATATAATTTCTGCTGCCATCTGTCGATAATAATCGACCTGTTCTGTTAATAGCTTCGATTGTGTTGTTAAAATTTTCGACATTTGCGCCAATGTACTATTTATTGCCCCCATTGCAGATAGTACCGGGAATTTTGACGGCGTTTGACCCACCCCATTGGGTTTGCCTTCATTATTTTCCATTTCCTGACTATTTATTCCCAGGACCAGATCTTCTTTACTTCTTTGTTTTATAATTGAGCTGTTGGTTTTCATTGTATTACACTGTGTCCTCGGTGTATATATATATATATATACTTGATTTTGAAAATGAAGTTAATGAGATGGCTAAATAATCTAGCTCCCTCATTTGGCTAGATAAAATTGAAGCATTAAATGACCCATATGAACCCTCATCTTGATCAAGATTTAAATCAGCACTACTGTCCTCATTCCCTATTACATTTTGATCTTCACGACCATAGATTGAGTCTGTTTCCGAGATTGCTACATCTTTGCTCATTACATTATTTGCTGATTCTAAATTGCGGTGTACCCTTCTGTCCATTACGTCTACATCCTCATCGCATCCACGTCCATGCCCACATCTGTGTTTCTCTTTTCGGTCACTCCACACAAGGTAGACAAGGGGGAACCTTCAGATGTGGTTAGAGGGTCCCCTCCCTTTGTGTTTACCTTTTTATATTTGTTGCCTGCTAAGGTACACAGCACAACTGGTGTTGATTGTCTAGGCAGCATGTTAAATGTAGGCGATACGTTTTCTTTGTCTCGAGTAAGCATGAGCGCAAAATCCGCTCCGATCGCGGATTTTGCGGATTTTTGGTAAATCCGCGATCCGCGAACTCTCGCGGATTTACCGAGAATCCGCAATCCGCGATCGGAGCGGATTTTGCGGTCAAAAGTTCAAGCCTTAGCCTAATGCATAATTTACGATGGCGCCGGCAAGCTGCCAGCGCCATCCTCAAATGGTTACTTAATTAGCTTCGACAGGAAGCTCTAACAGATAAGATAAAGCAGGGGCTCGAGCGCCTGCTTTATTTTATCAGTTGGAGCTTCCTGTTGAAGCTAATTAAGTAACTTTTGCAGGATGGCGCCGGCAGCTTGCCGGCGCCATCGTAAATTATTTACAATGCTGAAAAACGGAGGTGTCTTCTCGAATTAATATGAGGGGCAGGGTGGAGGTGTCTTCTCGAATAAATATGAGGGGCAGGGTTCATTCTGGCACGACGGTCCTGGCACAAAAAATATACCTCAACAGGAAACACTTGCGGATATCAATAAAGCATGTGCCCTAGTTGAAGCTTAAATTCAGTGACTCATTCATCAGCCCAAAAATTAATCTGCTGCTCTGATCGGTCTCTGCCCTTTTATACACACAAGAGGCATGCTCGCATGGACGCCCCGTCCGTTTGGCCCCGCCCACACACTCGAGGTGTGCACCGTCTTCCCGCCATTTACCCACTATGATGGACATTTCACTCAAGGGACCCCTGCGCACTTCGGCGCGATTGCATAGTAACACACACTTGGTCGCTGGAACTAGTTGAAGCGCAAATGCAGTGACTCATTAATCAGCCCAAAAAAAATCGTGAGCATTGGGAGGCTGGGCAGATGTGCCTTCTTCCCAAATATATCATCGAAAATCCGCTGTGATGCTGCTCTGATCGGTCTCTGACCTTTTAGACACACAAGAGGCATGTGCGCTCGCGTGGAAGCCCCGTCCGTTTGGCCCCGCCCACACACTCGATGAAGCCCCGCCCCCAAATCCGCAAATCCGCTAAATCCGCGGATTTTGCGGATCCACGATCCGTGGATCTGCTAAATCCGCGAATCGTGGATCCGCAAAATCCGCCCATGCTTAGTCTCGAGTCATTGGAAAAGAATATCGCGCAACTTGTGACATAGATGTACTTGTGATTATACTTTCGCTCCAAGTTGCTTTGTCTTTTACTCTAAAGCCATAGCCAGCCAGGCTTCTTTTTCTCCCAAAACATTCCTTAATTGACTGCTGTTTCAGGACTTGAGAGTCTATTAAACCTGTTTAATCAAGGGGTAACCATCTTGAAGTATCCTTTGCATCTCCGGATCGAGTCTTATACGGTGAGTCACAGACAGAGATCTTCTTCACACCTCTCTTTTTTGGTATGGATCCACCGTGTCTTCCTTATGCGACGTCCTGATTATGGCACTTGGGCTTGACTCTCTCCTCATATCACTTCCTAAACAGGAATCCTTAGTCATAACTTTTCTGGGGTGTCATGCTTTCCCTTGAGACTCTTGAGTCCTTCTGCTTATATTTTGCCTCTTCTGACCCGAGGTTGCTGATCTCATTTTCATCCTCAGCTTAACCCCCTATATTGTACCAATACAATATAAAGGAGCTATGATTCGTAGCAATACTCGCCTTCTTTCTGCTGCTTACTCTGCTACCACTACTTGAGTTTAGCTGAGGTTCAGTGCAATTAAGAGAATAAAGTAAAGTAAATTAATACCACTGTGTGCCACTGTGCACCCAGAACCAGGACAGAGGGCCGAGCTCTAAATGGACACACTGACACTCTAACACTGACTGGCTAAAAGGACACTCTATGCGGCCACCCACGGCCTTGTGATCCCAGCAGTGATCTCAGGAGTCACAGTCACAGCTGATCTATGATCTGGGCTCTGTCTCTGACTCTGAGCCTATCTCAGTGCGCCATATATTCCCAGGGTAGCCAAATGCTCCCAGTGCCGCTGCTGCAGTACAGTCCCCCCACACTGCGACCTCACCTTGCTAGGCTCAATCGGCTCAATCGGCGTCACCTCCCTCCGGTGGCAGCTCGCGGAGGGGGACCGAGACCGAGAGCCTTGGTTAGAGCGATGAGCAGGGGATTAGGTGAAAATCCATGGCGGCACAACGGTGGCGGCTCCGTGTCGATAACAGAGCGCTTATCCACAACAACAGCCCCAACTCTCTGTTCGGCTTCATGTCGCCGCCTCATGCCACCTCCGTAAAGAAATGTCCACAACAGCGGGGGCTCTGGGCTTTGGGCGGCAGGACCTTTTCCGAACAGGGGGAGCGGAACAGCAATCCTCCATCCTCCGTCGTCGTCCTCCTCCTCAGCACAGAGCGTTCAGTGAGAGCGCAAAAACCTGTTCTGGATTCCACAACAGTGCTCCAGTAGAGGAGGTCTGCTTAATGTGCCCAACTGTCATCATTGTTTTCTCCTCACCAGATTCCGGTTTAATCAACTTCATTTGCTGCTGGCTCATGTCAAGCTCGGTAACCGGAGTGTGGAGTTGAAGCCCTATATTTGATAATTTTTCTGCACAGGATCTTATGCACTTTGTATTTTTCTGTGGCTTTTATGATGCCCCTCGTGGGACAATTCCATTACGACTGTTGAAATCCTTGAAATTTGTCCATGTTAAACATGCTCTTCTGTATCTTCAGTTACTTCTGGAGGCTCATGTAACCTATGTTGTGGCTTGCTTCCTGGCCTCATCTCTCAGGCTGCGGAAGCTGTAAGACACAGGACTAGAACCGCTATAATTTCTCATATGTTATGCACTTTACCGTCCTGGACCAGCCAGCTCTAAATGTGAGGCACTTTATTGCGATTTGCTTCTCTCTTATTATTAATTTAGGAGGTTTTAACAAGTATATACAGCTCTGTTCTGGTTTTTATATCTGCCTATCTTGCAATGTATGCTTATTTGTCCTGTTGGTCCAGCTGGTTCTGAATGTAATGCACTTTATTGTGATCTGCTGCTTTCTCATTATTATTTTATGAAGTTTTAACAAGCATATACCTCCCTGGCCTTGAACAGTTTAGGCGGCTCATATATTTGTGTTTTGCACAATCTGCATAGTTGTTTTTAACGGTTGTATGATAGAGGCACGCATAGCTAAACCACGCAGTGGTGTGGCTCACTGGTTAGAGGCGGCAGACCCGTAAGCAGAGAACGGCCCGGGACCAGGGTTCGATTCCCGACGTGGCAGGGTCGTGGACCAGGGTCAAAACGGACTCGATAATTCTTGCCTCGGTGCCTACTCTAACCAGGGAACACACTCGGCAACTCTGGGCATTAAGCTTGCCTCATCTCTACAACAGCCCCCCACAGACGCCGGGGATGCCTGGTTTCACCTTGGAAATACCCAGAAAGGGACCATCTCACAGGGAAAACCAGGACAGGTTCCCCAGCGGTCTTCAGCGCCAGGATACTCCTTGGAGTCGCAGTGCGCTTTACAAGTACACCCACATTTACATTTACGCGTGCCTCTATCATGTACCCCGAACCATGAATGCGTCTTAACCACGCTACCCTTCAACACGCATACTTTTACCATGCAATTTTGTGGTAAATGCATGAATTGTAAGTGCGTATGCGTGGCTAAGGTCGCCACTACCCTAACCCCTTCACCCAGCCCTGTCCCTAAAACTACCCCAACCCCTTCCACTGCCCTGAAACCTAACTAACACCCACCCCTAAAAACTACCCCGACTACCCATTGCCCCCCTTCCCTGTGGCCAAAAATCCTGCCCCTTTACACACACTACCCCAACCCCCCCACTACCTGTGCTGTCAATAAAACTAACCTAACCCCTTCCACTGCCCTGAGATTTACCCTGACCCCTAGCCCCAAAAACTACACCGACTACCCATTGCACTTCCCCTGCCCTGAGGCCTAAAACCCAGCCCCTTTACATACACTACCCCGATCCCCCGTGCTGTCCCTAAAACTGCCCGACCCGCAGCCCTGAAAACTACCCTGACCCCCAAGCCCTAAAAACTGCCTGACTACCTATTTCCCTCCCTCTGCCCTGAGGGCTAAAACTCTGCCCCTTTACATACACTACCCCGAACCCCGACAGATGTACTGTCCCTAAAACTACCCAACCCCCAGCCCTGAAAACTAAACGAGCCCCCAGCCCTAAAAACTACCCCCAACCCTGAAGACTACCCCCCAGCCCTGAAAACTACTACCCCAGCCCAGCCATATTTACCTCACTGCGTCCTCTGGCTCTCTTCGTGATGTCTTCCTGCTTCCACCTTCACCACAGGGGCAGCAAGCAGCTAGACCGCGCACTGCTTTAACCACGCATATGCATGGTTAAGGCATATGCGTGGTTAAGGCAAGCATGGTTGCGGTTGCATAGTTGCAACACAGGTGGCTAAGGAGGCGGTTTTCCTACTTTTTTTCGTTCTTAACCATTGTATGACTTAGGAACAATCTGTTTGTTGCACCTCAACATAATGTATTCAAGCGTGACCCACTGTTTTGCGCCATTGTAGTGTGGGGTCCTATTGAATACATGCTGTTTTGACCCTGATTTGCTTGCATGGTCTATATACTTGCTAAATTTGTATAACATGTTCATTCTATTTTTAATCATTTATAGTCCATGAATGTAGTGGTGAGCCAGCCTGAGATAGTACTAGCCCTTACTCTGTCTGTTTTTTATTGAATGTTTTATGCATTCGGATGCATTCTGTTTTATTGCCTGTTTTATGTTATGATGTTACAATGCACATTTATGGTCTAATCAGACCCAATAAAGTTATTTTGATGAGGATGGTCAAGTTGATGATGTCAAATGCAAGTATATAATTGCATTTCTATGATATGGCAAGTTGGAGTCTAATTTGCGCTGTTCCACATATGACCTGGCGAGAGAGCATGTGTGTATATTCTACCATTCTCACTGAATTTACTGCCATATCTTGAGATTTGTGGGTCTGCTTGTGCTTGTCTGATCACATGTTCTTCATCCAATCCAATAAATCTGTATTCAGCTTAACCATAAAAGTACATACATATCACAAGAATAAAAAAACATGTCATGTAAAAAAATCTAAAATACGTGAGCCATTATAATGTTAAAAACCAATGACATATAATCAACATAAAATAGTAAGTACATCGTGAAGATAAATAGTAAAAACATATGTATAACCTCAACCTGGTTTGTGACTCAACCATACAGTAAAAGAGAATGTAATTTATTAAAAAGGTCTAACTAATTTTCCTGACTTGAAACAAAAAGCTAGCTACAGAGTTACAGATGACACTTGTATTAAGTAGCTGAAGATAAACAAGTGTGACTCTGCATTGCACAAAATGTAAATGTTTGATTACAGGAATGATCAGCTTTCTCCTAGGTGTTCTTCAAAGATTGGCGCTCAGAAGGCTCCCCAGTGGCCCAGCCACAATATTGGCCTGCCCCTACGATGGCTGAAGGGAAGGAGGCTTCAACGGCAGGGTAGAGTACTGCTGTGCAGCCAGCTGGCTCGCTGAACTCCAGCGGGCCGCACAAGGCTTCATAACAGCAGAACTTGTTGAGTTGTCCCTGAACCGGCTGATCCAGTGCAAACCCCAGAGAAAACCCAAGAGATTCCTGGGACAATTGAATCAACTGAAAATAATACTAGCCAACTGGTAGCAGAGCCGAAAACCATGATGGACTTTGATACAGTAAGCAGGCGCCTGTCAGGAAGCCTCCCATGGAAAAATCTATCCAACAAATGAAGCCTACACCATGCACATCTTCTAAACGGCCACCTCCATTGCTACTTCAACTGTAGTCTAAAGCAACACATTTAGGGAATCTCCATCTTTACAAGGAAGTAGTAATTGTGAGGGAAGATATGGCAGCAGAGACCCACCCACCAATCAAACAATAGGATCTGCAGGCTCAGAAGAAAATATTCCCTCAAACAAAATTTGGGAGGAAGCGCCACTAGCATCGATAGTCTTCCGGTTATGGACACGCAGCACTGAGCGGTTAGGAACTCACACAATTTTATACGGGGCAGGCTGTATTATACAGATCTGCCACTAATTGATGAAGCAACTGCATTACTAATGCTAGTTAACACTGTACAACAAAAGTCCCATATTTCTAAGTCGGCATTAGAATCAGATGACTCTTTGAAGAGAATGGAGACTCTGCAGCAGAATTGACTATCTGCACTGCCTAGAGTCACTATAGATTCTAAAGTTATAAAATTACCAAAGACTAGCAAATCATTTCAAGCTTTGGAGGGGTTAAGCTGAGTATAGGCTCTGAGCTCGCTCCTTTATGTCAGAGCAACCCTTACCTATGCTCATTGAGAATAGTTGTAAAATGTTGGTAGTCCAGGCTACCCAAGAAACATAGGAAACCCAAGAGATCTTTCTTTCTTGTCCTTGTCTTGTTCTTATCAGAAGCCAAGAGTTTTACCTCTCATAGAAATCCGAGCCTGAGACAGATTTAGAGCATGCTGGCCCTTACACTATTGGTGCTGTAAATGGGACATTAACAAAAAATCCCTTTTGGTTATAAAAGATAGGCATAGGAGATGGATGATGGGTTTCCATAAGTGGATGAAGAGGAGGGAGGTGCTGAGGGTCTAAAGATGATAAATTACAGTGGGATCCGAACAGGACTGCACTCACCCCGACCAACTTAGTGATCAACCATGTAGAATCTATAGTCCTTGAAATGGCGCATGACAATTAGTCTTCTCCTCCCACCTCCTGTCAATGGTCTTGGTTTGCTAACAGAAACGGGGCTCCTTCAGAACCCTCTCACTCTCCTATATTTATAACCTGATACAGCTCCACAGGCAGGAGCAAAACCTCCCATCTTAAAACATAAGTTGGAATATTTCAAACAATATTGGTACAATGAATAGCCTTCCTAATGAGACAGAATCACATACATCCCTTTGCACACCAAACAAAACCAGGTTGAGAAGCAGGAGATTAAAAAAAAGAACTTAACTCTTAAGATGGAGGATCAGGGAACCAGATGCGCCTTAACAGACTTCAAATTCACTGTCTTCATTGTGCACCGCTTTAAACAGACTTTTCTCCAACTTAGCGTCACTTTTTGTGACGTTCCGTGGCACAGTAGCCTGCTCCACATTTACAAGGCAGCACTAAGCCATGTTTTGGGGCTTAATGGTGCCTTGTAAATATGGTTCCCTTTAACGGAGTGTTCTGCGTTAAAGGGGCGTGCAATGGTGTTGCTGGGGGCGTTCCCAGCAACATCCATGACATTTATGAGAAATCGTAAATCCGAGGCACTGCAAAAAACGTACGCCTCCCCAGGGGAGGCTAAGGGAGGCACAACGAGGAGAAATAAAAGAACGAGGAGAAATATCTTTATTTCTCCCTGTTTTTCCTTTTTCAATGTGTGCTGCATTCTGCTGAACACATAAAAAAAGGACCAAGCCTCTTATGATTGTTTTTGTGCAGAAGGATTTCCTTACAGCACAAAAAGAATTATCCCTGCAAAGCAGTCACCCTAGTACCATGGTGCAAAGGTGCCTGCGTTGGCGCACGGCAGCCCATTGTGTGCTGGCGCAGGGGAAAAGGTCAGGAATGCACTGTATTTAATAGATACGACGCATTCGCGCCTTTTTCTTTTGCCTTAGGGCAGTGCAGCAGGAAGGCAAGCAGCGCTTCCCTATGGCAAAACCTCATAAATGAGGCCTTTAGGGATTGGGATATTGACTGTCAATTGCAAAGAGTTCCCAGATTTCCTTTCTGAAAGGCCATTAGGGACAAATTAGCCAACACCAAGAGGCTATATTGATACACATATGAAAATATATCTCTCTGAAGAGTATATATCAAGCAGCACACCAGAGAACACTTATAAAATCCTGTTTTGTGGAGTTCTTTGTGATGTCAGCCTGTTGTCAAGAGACATTGGAGCACAGATGACAACTTCCTGAGCCTATGCCATCGATTCAGAGGGCTGGAACAACAGCTTTTCCCAACTTATGTCAAGGAAGGCAGCAGGCCTAGGGTTGCTCCCCACAGAGTTTTTTTGTAAGAACTTTTCCAAGAATGTGAAATCCTTTATGTACAATTCTGCTTATTTGTATTGAATCGCTTGAAATGATTCACCATTCATGGAAAGAAATATACTTCTCAGTCTTCTGGAAAAAAATGAAAGATACAATGGCCTGTGGATCATGCCGACCCATCTTTTTGTTAAATTCAGGTTCTAAAATATGCACAAGAAACTTATCTAACCATTGTGTGCCTGATGGACGCAACGTGGGTTTATTTCAATGAGAGGAAAAACTTCCTATGTCAACCAAGCAATATCTGTTATTCGATGCTGCTGGCACACAAGCCCAACCTGCTGAGATAATCTTGCTGGATGCCTAAAATGGCATTTGACTGGGCCACCTGACACTTCCTGTGGGCAGTTATGACCACCTTGCGCTTTGGTTCAATCTTTCTTTTAAGGATTTTTAAAAATTATTATTTGGTTTGATTATTTTCCAGTGTTTAGTGGTACATGACCGAAAAAGAGAAAACTAAAACCCCAACTGATAGATCATCAGTTGGTTGTTTCTGTTCAAGGGAGGACCTGGCCTGGCAATTCGGGTTGGACTGTTCCCATGGGGAGAAGGGTCAAGACTGAATTGCTTATGGCTAGATCTAAACTGGAATGCCATGGTGAGACCCAGATATCTGTACTGGGGGTGAATGTTTGACATTGTTCAGCATTCCATCCATCAATTGTTCTTTTTACAATCTACACACCCCTGGCAGAATGTCTTTGACGTAACTCAATAGGACCATTACTAGTCACAATTCAATGCAGTAGTCCAGATTGTCCGAACATGTGTTAACCACCTCCCTCCAAAATGCCTGGAATGCTTGACAATTTCGAGCCAAGTTTATAAAATCTGCATGTTCTTGATCACACCAGGCATAGTAGTGAATCTGGAGACCTCTATTTTAGCGCGTTTAGCAGGTTTTGAAATGACGCTGTGGAGGAATTTAAAATGGAACAGCTTGTGGTGGTTTTTCAAGGAGACTAGGTTGGTTTGTGTGCAACAGTATTGCCACTGAACCTTTGTAATCGTGATTTCTATATCTCCCTCCCATGAAAGTCTGGCAGGGTCTGTGTGTTGTGTTTTAAGTGAGACACAAGTTGTATGTAGCAGAGAGACCCATCCGTGGCTTTTATAAGGGCGGTTAGTGAAGTAAAGTCTTCCATTTCTTCTACAAATCCAGGGAGATGCTCTCTAATGTACAAGTATCAAACACACAAAAGGGGAGAGGGCCAAATTATTTATACTCCAATACCCCAGACCCCCTAAAAGGACTATGTTCACAACAACAGTGGGTATACAGAGTTCTTCAAAATAAGTGAAGGGAAATTCCCAATTTGGAAAAAACTGCCCTCACTCACATACCGAAGTATGTGACATGCTTCATCATAGGGCCTGCTACAAACGCCCTGGTGTAGCCACATCCAGGGCGGAGCATTAGGGAGTGGGAAAAAATAATAAATTTCCACGTTACAAGACGTACAAAACATTACGTAAATACGTACAATGAGTAACATACATAAGTGATACCGTGTATAGAGGAACACCTCGTGGATCAAAAGTGCGACACAAATAAGTGCAGTAAGGACGTGTGTTAAAACTGATTAGGGGTGCCAAAAGAAAGAATTACTTTATTAGAACCAATTATGGTACCCTTATCAGGATTAAAAGAAAAGAAAGGATGGGAAAATGCCTTATTGAGAAAATGAGGTTTCTCAAGGCTTCCCTCCTACCACTGCTCGAGTCAACATGTTTCGACCATAGATTTGTGCCCCGAAAGTTCACCCTGGTCTTCTTCAGGACTGTCGCAGTAGGATCCACCGGTTACCCTTGTCTTAATAAGATCCTTGGGTAGCCCAGCTAGGTGTAGGTCACTAGGATCCGTACTCTGGTGGGTCTGTTTCTAAATTAGTGGAGGAAGTATCCCTATATGAATCATGGGAAAACATTCACGAGTTTAAACAAGTCAGAAACTCTAACTGATGGCCGCCCAGGGAGTTTTTTGCCCATGAACACAATCGTTCAGTACGGCAATTACCGCCAAAACATACTCGGGCTCCGAACCACCGCGTAGTACAAGAACAGATCAAGTGGGGTCGTCCTGTGGACTGACATGATGTTTTCTACAGACATGAATTTCCCATGGTCATATATGTTATCAAGTTCATGTAGCCACCCAACTTTTCAGGGTGCTGTGCATCAGGTTTTCGTTGGTCAAAGGCAGGAGTGGGTTCTGTGATATCAGGAGCTCTGGTGAGTAAATAAATGGGTATCCCAGGTGCCGGGCCAGCCTTGTCAATGTCCAGCAGGTTGTGGAGACAGCCTTTATCTGTAGGTATGCCCTTTGGTAATATTGCCTCAAATGGTATATTATCCGTTTGGTCAGGTTTGGGTTTAAAATAAGGCAGTTTAGCATCTGGATGGTACCAGTACCTGGCAAAGTGGGCCCGAGCCATCAGATAATACAATTCATAGTCTGGAACTTCCAGCACACCTTTCTCGTAGGATAGTGGGAGAATGTCCCATCTTACTCTGGATTGTTTGTCTGCCCACGCTAATTTAAGCAGTGGGCTCCTTTGAGTGTGGAAACCATGTTTTGTAAGTGGGGGAGGTATGTTCATGAAAAGATATAAAAAGTGGGAAGCGCCCCCATTTTTAAAATTGCGACTCTATCCGCAAGGGACAAAGGGAGATTAATCCTAAAATCTATCTGGGTCTGTAGGCGGCCCATGGCTGGACCACATTTAAAGTGAAGGTTATCTCTCTATCCATATGGAGTGTGATGCCCAGGTACTTCACTGAGTCAGTCATCCATCGCATAGGAAATTCCAAATTTGTTTGGAGTGTGGACTCTTTGAGGGGGAAAAGCTCAGACATGGACTAGTTGATAGTTAAGCCAGAAAACATGCCAAATCGATGCAAACACTCTATCATAGTATGTCAGCTTGAATAGTTTGTATGGGAGGCTTGTCAGAAATATTCTTTATCCAGCGAGGAACAAGGCAAGAATTTCATGTAACTTCAAGCTTTTTGCCCTATATCTGTATCCGTATATTCAGGTACTCAGAACTCTATCTACTATCCCCTCTATAAACAGGGATAGGAGTTAGATGATTGGCATACACCGATCATAAAGCAATGTCATCTTTGGACCTTCTATAGCCTTAGCAGCCATCAAACAGGCAGCAATAAAGTATGGCTGGGTATCAGGGTACAAGTTAAATACAGACAAAGCTCAAATTCTGAGTAATGTACTTGCAGACAGCTCATATACACATTTTGTGGCATCAGCTATTTCTTTGGTTGTTTAACGTTCTACTTGCATGGAGGAGATTATCAAACTAAACTATTTAAAAAGTCTCTGGAGTTTATGAAAGCATGGAATAGACTCTGCTTAGGGCTTCTTGGCCAATCGAATGTTATTAGTAAGTAATAAAGAGCTTTATTCGATTTTAAAACAAGATAAAATCATAAAAGCGACATACATAATAAACATTTTCATTATACAATCATAAAAATAGACTAAAAGTAGTATTAAACAGTTTGTAAATGAGTACCAAATAAAGTCTTTTTATAGCTACTGTTGAGAAAACGTTTGAGTAGACCAGCTAATTGTATGATAACAGACATAGAAGCTATAGATGGTTCGGATTCCAGCAAGAATATTATAATACAGTATTAAGACTATAGTTATTCATGGGAACGTCGAATTTTTAAGCAATTTTTAAGGAACATAGCTATACTTTTGGCATTTGATACTGTTTCTAAATATTGTAATGCCAGAAGGGCGGGGCGGCATCTTCTCAGGCCCTGTGACAACAGTAATGGAGTTATCCAGCGTTTACGTGGTAGATCATAAAACTTACAGAACAGTACTACATGAATATTAGACTGTTCTGAAATACCATCGCAAGGGCACCGGGTGATTAAGGAGGACCAATCTTGTGTCCTTGGAAAAGTAACCAGACGAAAGAATATATTAAATCTAAACCGTGTCAACATATATTTTTCATAGTTGGTCAAACAGTAAGTTAGATACGGTTGAATGCCCTGAATACATTGGATATTTAAAATGTGTCGATTTGAGACTTTATTAATTTCTTGGGCTATGCGTAGCTCTCTTAAATGTGACAGACATGTTGATCTTAGGGTCTTTCTAGTAACAGTATTTAATAGCGTGGGTTCATTAAAATATAAAGAAAGATTCAAATCCCTGAGAAAGTCATGTACAAAGGACAGCCACAGAATATTTGACCAATTGTCTAGGCCCAAACAGTCTAAAATTAACGCACGAGTTAAACACATTGTTCTGTTGTCCAAATACGGTGCCACATTAAGATTGGCTGAATTTTTATGTAATCGGCTATATAATCCATACCCCATTCAATATGACATGCAAATGTTGGAGAACGCTGTGAAACGGCCAACAGATAACAAATCAAAATTTTCTCCACCCTCTGCAAGTTATCCACTGGTACATAGCCCCACACCCTGGCGCCATAGACAGCTACGCTATGACACTTCGCATAATATATTTGCAAAAGTTCTTTTGGGGGAGGCTTCCCTACTTTGCGTGAAAAAGCAATTAGGGCGGATGTTGCTCTTAAGAATAGAAGGTGCCTGCTAACGATAGCCGGTTTCCACGAAGAAACACTATCGAATAAAATGCCTAAGTAGGGGTATGTCTTTGTACATTCCAACTTAGAGTCTTTAATAAATATTGCTTTTTCTTAGCTATTTTTTTCCCAAGGTGCATAACAAATGTTTTTTTAATATTAACCTTTAGATCCAATGAGGCCATAAAGTTACAGTAGGAATTTAACTGTATTTGAAGTTGTAGTGGGGTTCGCGCCATGATCACCGCGTCATCCACGTAAAGTAACGCAGAAATAGGACGACGGGCGATAACAGGTAAGTCCTGACTCCCCTCTAACATGGCCTTCTCAAGCCCATTTGTACAAAGGTTAAATAAGAAGGGAGCCAAGACACATCCCTGTCTGACCCCCTTTGTAACTGTAAAGGGAGGGGTAAGCTCCCCATTCATCCCGAATCTGACCCTGGCTGTTGCTCCCTGGTACAACTCGCGTAAGAAGGATACTATCGGGAGGTCTACACCTAGTTCTATTAGGATTTGTCAGGACCCGAATTCTTGGTTCAATTCTTTCCTGGCCAAAGACGGCGCATTCTGAATTGCCACCTATGAAGAACACTTGGTCTAGTAGGGTACAGTCGTGGAGACTTAAGATGGCCGCCGTCAGCGCCAGAGCAGAGGACAGTAGACGTTCCAGTCTTCCTGTCTATCACCACTGAGAATGCGATGTGGAGCGCGAGAGTCCCCGGAACGGCGCACTTCACTGAAAACCCTGACCTGAGGTGTTCGTTATTCCGGGTGCTAAACAATTACTGAAGTAAACTTGAAATTCCTGAGAGAAGATTCCGCTAGTCATATATCCTTGCTGAAACGGCGTTTGTCTCGGAAACTCGGCGCACGAAGCCAAGCGCGAGTACCCTGTGAAACTTGCCGTTATTCAAAGACTTTTCGTCCGGAGTAGAAATCAGTGCAGCAGAGCAATAAAATCCTGAAGAGAAACGGTGTAAGAGGAGGTGGCCGATAGAGGAGTTCAGAGGAGATTCGCTAGCGCTGGAACACAGACTAATAAGAAAACTAAAGCTAAGTGAATATTTCCAATACTAAATGAAAGTTCCATGTTAACTTACCTGTCCTGAAGGGAATCTATTGAGCGTTGAAATCCTGTAACAGAAAAGAAAGAGGTTAAGATCGTCTGGGAACTACAGTAGGAGAATTCTTAGTCATGAAATAAATAGAACACGAAGTACAGGAGTAAACTCACCACAGAAGCGTCTAAAAGGGGAAGGTTCTCATCCTGCAAAGAATAAGGAAAGGCTTGAATGTTCCCCCTCCAGAACTGATTGAAAATACACTTAATACAGAAACCCAATTAACAGCAGTCACCCTAATTTAGTGAAGTAAGTGCATTTTCGTATCCCTAGATAAATCAACCCTTAGCTCATTTTAAAAAGAAACTAATAATTCTGTTATCTTTTTATACAGTAACAACTAATTAGAGGTGAAGAGAGTCATAATCCAAAAACAAACCAGAAGAGGAGCTCAGGTCCAGCAGCGCATGGGTGGGTGAGAGTAGATGGAATAAAATAGTAGAATAGCTAGATAGTTATAGTAGGGCAGAACTGTAATGTTGTGTTGTTGTTTTAGGTTTCCATAAAGACAGTTCACCCAAGAGCAGCGGACTGAAGGAAGCAGCGCTGGACAAGTCTCTTCTCTGTTTATTTTTTATTTTATCCAATTCCCCCGTCCCTTCAAGTAATGATGGAGGGTTCTGAATAAAGACCTACCAGCATTGCTGAGAGGGATTTGGGTTCTAGCATCTCTGCTCCTGTGCAAGAGTCAGCAAGTCTATCAGGTATTTGAGTTCTGACAGAGTGAAGTGCCCAAGTTGCCTTCGCACCCGAGCAGAGATGGCGGAAGGAATTGATGCCCAATCCTTAGGAACCATTTTAGATGCAATTCAGAAGGAATTGGGAGCGGTAAGGGAGGAAAATCGAAATCTAAGACAAGAAGTGATTAGTGCTAGAAAGGAAACTGCCGAATTAGCATTAAGATTGCGCCAACCCAGTAGTTTAGAGAGAGAAGCCATGAATCCAGTACTGGAAGCTACCAATAGATCTACCACACAAGTGATACATTCCCTTTCACCAGTTATACCATTGGCTGCGCCAGAGAGATTTAATGGGGATCCACAGAAGGCGCAAATCTTCCTCTCTCAGTGCTCATTACACTTCATGTGCCCCCCTTCTATCTTCCCAGACGCGCAGTCTAGAGTGGCTTTCATACTCTCATATCTGAGTGGGGATGCAGCTTCGTGGTCTATGCCCTTAGTCACTAGAGATGACCCCTTACTGAGGAACTTCGAAGACTTCAAAAGAGAATTCTTACGGATATTCGACCGACGGAGAATCTCTCGGGTGGTAGATAATGAACTGCTTGCTTTACGGCAAGGAAATTGAGACTTAATTGCATATCTGGCCCAATTCAATAAGTTGGTGGTGGAAACCGATTGGCCGGAGAGCAAGAGAGCTGCAGTATTTTATCGGGGGTTAAGAGACGAATTAAAGGACACTCTGGCTCAGATTCCCAATCGCCCCACCGAGATTTCAGCACTTATAGACTTGGTGTTAGAGATTGATTTTCGTCAAGGAGAGAGGCGTGGAGAAAAGAAGAAAGACTTCAAGATGATACCTCCGCGTTTTGACCGGGCCCGGTCAGCCGGCGCAAGAACTTCAGAGGCTCACGCTGGAGTCGAACCCATGCAAATTGGAGCAATAAGAGGCCCTTTGACCAAGGAAGAAAAGGAGAAAAGGAGAGCAAATAACCAATGTATGTATTGTGGATCCGGAAGTCACTTAGTTCGAGATTGTCCGAAGAAACCTAAGGGCACTTTCAAGCCGAAGGAAAACTAACGGCACCACCTGTGAGAGGAGTTGAGCGGGTGAGTGCGACACAAGAGATAACTCCACATGAACATCAAGTGGCTAATACGCTACAATCAGCGGCTCCGCATTTGGTTCTAACTATGGAAGTGAAATTCGGACAGACTACCCTAACAGAAGTGGCAGTAATGATCGATTCGGGAGCCACCGGAAATTTCTGCGATCTAAAGTTTGCCGCCCAAGCTGGAATACGGGCCATCCGAAAGGCAAAGAGCGAGCCGGTTAGAGCAGTAGATGGGACAAATCTATCTTCAGGACCAATTGTGAGTCACACGGAAGTGGTCCAATTGACGACCAGTGATGGACATCAGGAGAAACTTCAGTTTAATTTAATCGATGCCCCCCAGTTCCAGCTAATCCTTGGTCTTCCGTGGCTGACGGAGCACAACCCCACTATCGACTGGAGTTCTAGAACCATTATAATGGAGTCGAGTTATTGTCATGAGAATTGTTTTGGCGCTGAGACCAGATTAGTAAAGAATAACCCGGCCCAGACTTTGTGTACCATTGAGCACTCCATGTGTGTGATCGATGTTCAGGAAGTTCCAGAAGAATACAAGGAATTCATGGAAGTGTTCAATGAAGTGGAAGCGGAACATCTACCCCCACATCGAGTTTATGACTGTAAGATTCAACTAGAGCCAGGGGCAAATTTGCCATGCAGTCGAGTTTATGCCCTGACAGAGAAGGAGCACCAACACCTAAAAGAGTACTTAGATAAATATCTTGCCAATGGATTCATACGGCCGTCCCAGTCACCCGTCTCTTCTCCCTTATTTTTCGTACCGAAGAAGGAGGGAGATTTGCGGACGTGCATCGATTACAGAGCCATCAACAAAATAACTAAGAAGAACCGGTATCCTTTGCCCAGTTCCCTGCCGTTCTGACTTCCCCTGCGCGCAAATCTCACAAGACTTAACATACCTCTCAATGTCCGATGCCATCTTAGGCCACCAATAATGTCTTCTGATTATCTCCTCCGTTTTGGCTTCTCCTTTGTGACCAGCTAATTTATCATCATGACACTCTTGCATCACTTGTTGCTGCAATTCCGTTGTCCGAAGGTACAAGGCATTCCCATGGTAGGGCATTTGTCGAATTATCTTCCTGTTAGCATCCTCCTCCGCCCAACTCTGCATATCCTCGGAACTCATCACATCTGCTATCGACTCCTGTAGTCGAACGGCTGTTGTGGCTCCTATGATCTTATCGCTGGGAATGATTGGCTGAATATCTGTAGTGTTTCTTTGGAGCTCAGTTCCAATCCTGGACAGAGCATCTGCTTTCCCATTTTGAGCTCCGGGGCGAAACGTAATCACGAAGTCATAATCTGCAAAATACAGAGACCACCTTAGTTGACGTGGTGTGAGGGTCCTGGCTGTCTTTAAAAATTTTAAGTTGCGGTGATCCGTGAACACAGTCACTTGGTGTCGGGCTCCCATTAAATAGTGTCGCCACTCCTTAAAGGCGTCCTTAATCGCCAACAGTTCCTTCTCGGTTCCTTCGGCAAAACAGTTAGCGGCCCACTTCAGCTCCCAAATTGTGAAAATACATGGAATACCTAAAATTGTCATTTCAGATAGGGGTTCCCAATTTGTGTCCCGTTTTTGGAAGGCCTTTATGGAAGGGTTGGGAACAGAGGTTAGATTCTCCACCAGCTACCACCCCGAGACCGATGTGCAGACAAAGAGAGTAAACCAAGAATTAGAACAGTATTTGAGGTTGTTCCTTTTAAAAGAAGAAGGGAATTGGTCAGATTATTTGTGGACAGCGGAGTTTGCTCACAATAATGCAAAGAACAGCTCGACAGGTTTTTCCCCTTTCTTTGTAAACTATGGCAGGCATCCGAATGCTACCATACGACAAATGGAAATGGCAGTTCCAGCAGTTAAGGAAGTCATGTCACACCTGCGAGAAATCCAGCAACAGACTAAAGAAAATCTACAAGCAGCAAAGGAAAAGTACAAAAAATATGCTGACCGGAAGAGACGAGCAGGACCACCCTTGGTTATTGGAGATAAAGTCTGGTTGAGTACCAGAAACTTGAGATTAAAAGGAAACAGAAAGTTCCAACCCAGATTCATTGGCCCTTATCCTATTGAGGAACAAATTAATCCGGTTACTTTCCGACTAAAACTGCCACCTAAGTTAAAAATACACCCAGTTTTCCATGTATCACTGTTAAAGAAGGCTTCAACTAACCTGAGAAATCAATCACCTCCAAGACCAATTCAATTGGAAGCAGGGACTGAGTATGTAGTAAAAGAAATCTTGGACTCTAAAAGATCCAGAGGCAAGTTGTACTATCTAATAGACTGGAAAGGCTATGGCCCAGAAGAACGATCCTGGGAACTAGAGAAGGATGTTCATGCTCCAAGATTAATAAAATCCTTTCATCAACGATTTCCTGCTAAGCCAGGAAAGAAAGAACCTGCCTTGTTGGGGGGTACTGTCAGGACCCAAATTCTTGGTTCAATTCTTTCCTGGCCAAAGACGGCGCATTCTGAATTGCCACCTATGAAGAACACTTGGTCTAGTAGGGTACAGTCGTGGAGACTTAAGATGGCCGCCGTCAGCGACAGAGCAGAGGACAGTAGACGTTCCAGTCTTCCTGTCTATCACCACTGAGAATGCGATGTGGAGCGCGAGAGTCCCCGGAACGGCGCACTTCACTGAAAACCCTGACCTGAGGTGTTCGTTATTCCGGGTGCTAAACAATTACTGAAGTAAACTTGAAATTCCTGAGAGAAGATTCCGCTAGTCATATATCCTTGCTGAAACGGCGTTTATCTCGGAAACTCGGCGCACGAAGCCAAGCGCGAGTACCCTGTGAAACTTGCCGTTATTCAAAGACTTTTCGTCCGGAGCAGAAATCAGTGCAGCAGAGCAATAAAATCCTGAAGAGAAACGGTGTAAGACGAGGTGGCCGATAGAGGAGTTCAGAGGAGATTCGCTAGCGCTGGAACACAGACTAATAAGAAAACTAAAGCTAAGTGAACATTTCCAATACTAAATGAAAGTTCCATGTTAACTTACCTGTCCTGAAGGGAATCTATTGAGCGTTGAAATCCTGTAACAGAAAAGAAAGAGGTTAAGATCGTCTGGGAACTACAGTAGGAGAATTCTTAGTCATGAAATAAATAGAACACTAAGTACAAGAGTAAACTCACCACAGAAGCGTCTAAAAGGGGAAGGTTCTCATCCTGCAAAGAATAAGGAAAGGCTTGAATGTTCCCCCTCCAGAACTGATTGAAAATACACTTAATACAGAAACCCAATTAACAGCAGTCACCCTAATTTAGTGAAGTAAGTGCATTTTCGTATCCCTAGATAAATCAACCCTTAGCTCATTTTAAAAAGAAACTAATAATTCTGTTATCTTTTTATACAGTAACAACTAATTAGAGGTGAAGAGAGTCATAATCCAAAAACAAACCAGAAGAGGAGCTCAGGTCCAGCAGCGCATGGGTGGGTGAGAGTAGATGGAATAAAATAGTAGAATAGCTAGATAGTTATAGTAGGGCAGAACTGTAATGTTGTGTTGTTGTTTTAGGTTTCCATAAAGACAGTTCACCCAAGAGCAGCGGACTGAAGGAAGCAGCGCTGGACAAGTCTCTTCTCTGTTTATTTTTTATTTTATCCAATTCCCCCGTCCCTTCAAGTAATGATGGGAGGTTCTGAATAAAGACCTACCAGCATTGCTGAGAGGGATTTGGGTTCTAGCATCTCTGCTCCTGTGCAAGAGTCAGCAAGTCTATCAGGTATTTGAGTTCTGACAGGATTGACCACAGCCTTGAATGGGAAACACTGTCAAAGGCTGCGGTCAAGTCCACATAGATCAGGTGAAGATTACCTTTCTTGGCCTGATCATACTTCCAAAGTAGAAGGGAGAGGTTCAGAGCCTGCCCCACAATACCAAGCCCCTCCCGGAAACCATATTGCAGGTCTGTCAAAATGTTGTTATCCTCTGACCAGATCCGTAGTCTATCTAGGATCAAACGACCTGCAACTTTGCCAAGAGAATCCAGGAGGGAAATGGGCCTGTAGCAAGCCGGGTTGTTGCGATTGCCCTTCTTAAAAATGGGAAGTAGGATAGAAGTTGACCAAGATTTTACGAGACCCCCTTTTAGTGCTGCTTCAATTACTCGGGTTAATACTGGTGCCCAGAGTTCTTGGGTGTGCGTATAAATATCTAACGGTACGCCGTCCGGCCCCGGGGCTTTACCAGACTTCGAGGATGTCAGAGCTTCAGTTCTTCAAGGCTAAAGGTTAAATCAATAGGGTATGGTGATATATTTGTACTTGCACTTGGGTTAACAGCTTCTGCTAGAAATATTTTAGAAAAGTAAGAAACCCATCCATGTGCATTAATTGCAACCTCTATACTAGGACCAGTGTTCGCATCATTCAAAAAGGGTGAGTTGACCACTTTCCAGAACATTTTACTATCCTTCCTGTTGCAGCTCTCATGTAGCTTTGCCCACAGATCTTTTTTCCTTTCCTTCCTGCATTCTGTTTTCGCCAAATTATAGAGTTTTATCAGCTTCCTAATTTCAGGCTGATCCCTCTCGGATTTGTGCAGAGCCCTTTTTAAATTTGAAAGGGCTTTGCGACATTCAGAATTGAACCACCCTTTTTCCTGAGACCCAGTCTACTTTTGCTTATGGAGCAGCTCTTTTCTAATTACTTCAGCAATATTAATAAAACTAGTTAAAATATCATCGACAGTGGAGTGCAAGTTTAAGCATGTTTCTAGCATAGGAAGGGCTTTGGTAACGACATTAGCTGTGATTACATCCCGGTCTACTCTGGCCCATTTTACCGAGTAGCCGTTGATTTTGTCTAAAGACAGGGCTCTTTGGTTTAGCAACCCAGGGTTACCTGTTAGGTCACGTCCTGTTGATACTGAAATAGTGACATTGTTGGAAAAATGATCACTACTAATGTCATTGCCAGTATTAAATGTAATCAGTTCGTCCTTCATATGGTTAGAGATCAAAATAAAATCAAGTGTAGTGTTACAACCCCTCCCATGAAAGGTAGGGGAGAAATCAATTGGGGGTTCCACTAATTCTTTTGCAAACCCCAGTCATAGGGTAAAAAAAAATTCGCTCAAAATATTCCCAGCACTGGAGTGTGCGAAATGCGTCATGGGGCTCCCATCCTCATCTACAATTCCACAGTTCGAATTAGTATAGTCTTTACATACCAATTAATCAGAAGGAGGGATAAGGGATCGAGATCTCCGTTTCATTCCCCAAGGTTAGTTACTAAGTTATCAAAAAGGAAACGGACACTAGTTACACCTTATGGCCATTGGCATAAGGAATACAGGTCAGAGTAGCCTCAAAAAACTCTAAGTAATGGTTAGAGAAGGTGCGGTATATCTGATTCATCCGCCCCACATTAGAGTTGTGGCAGTTATCATAGGCTACTCCGAAGTAGTGAATTTGCCGGCCTCACCCGAGGCGCCTCTGGTCTAGGGTGCAGTGTCCAGAGAATTCAGAGTGAAATAAGGGGAGTGTAAAGAAAACTGTGCAAAAAAGGAAAAAATAGTTAAAAATGGCAAACGACCCAGAAGTTCTTTAATGAGGGTTAGTTCATACCACATTAAAAAATGGTGATACGATTTTTAGACCGAGTTATTGGGTCCAATAGTATAATTAATAAGGTACGTCGACATGTTTCAGCTCCTTGGGCCTGGAGGGGTCTGTGGAGCTTTCGTCAGGACTAACAACAAATAAAATTGTACTTACACAATTTGTGCAGTGGTATTACACATATAGGTACTCTTATTTTGGTTATATGATTCGGGTATTTTCCTCCAAAATCTGCAATGAGATGAGATAATGTACACAGATTGCACACACCCACACACCTTATTTATCTTCTTATAACGTATCATTAATCATGATCTAGTCTGGTTAAACGACATTTTCCTTCTACCAAAACATTTTTGCTTTTCTTATATAAAAGGCAATACACATGGGAAGTAGAAATGCTGATATTGTTAAGGCTTAAAAGATACTGGTCTGCGGCGCAGGTTTGGATTTCATTTACAAACGTTCAGAATTGAGTGGCTAGTAGGTCTCATATTGCACAAAGCCATACACAACATTACAGGAATCAGGCGCCTGTGATATTCATTTTGTTTACATAAACTTTAAGACGCACTGAACTGTTTAAATTATGTAGCTTAGTCAAGTGTTAAAATGCAGTTGGAAAGAAAGAAAGAAAGAAATTTGTTCCACAGTCGCTCGTTCAGATTAAATACATCCGAGCGTTTTTTACAAATATGCTCCGGCGTTTGTTAAAGTGGGAGGTCAAAAGGTGCTGGCAAACATATTTAGCTTTTCAACAATAAGTAGGGATATGCAACAAACGTTAAGTAGGGATATGCAGCAAAAGTTAATCGCCTACCTGAAACCAAGAGCACTCCTGCTTCGCCAGGGTCTCGCTTGCAGGGTCAAGCACAGAGCTGTTTGCAAAGGAGATTCCATTAGGCTACTTAAAAGCGTGCATCTTACCGGAGTTGCAGGAGCTCAAAGGGTGCCGGCGCCATTACCCGCGTGTTTGGAGAATTCCTGCCTTGTGCTGGCTCTGCCCCCGGGGTGTAGCTCAGGTTGTGAGCCCTGATCTTTAAAGGGCCATTGGCAGCCGTGAAAACGTGACGTGTTTCTTTCTTCTTTATTTTTTTCAACAGCGCCTAGCTAACTTTATTAGTCCATCTCAGGCATTAAGACTGAAGAGAATGTTCGTATGGGCTCAATTAGCGTTTTAAATATGGAATAGGGCAGATATGAGACAAGCACCAAAGGAATACACGGTTACGTATAGTCTTATTATGGTTCATAGAGATACAGGGTTACACTCTTATGTTTTCCAAGAGGGTCAGTTGGCAAATCGGTGCCAAGGGATGGCATCGTTCAGCCCCTGGTCGCATGTTTTAAGGCGGTCCACCCACCTTTGTTCTTTTTCAAACAACCTGCGTTCACAGTTACTGTTTTTTTTTTTTTTTTTTTTTTTTTTTTCTGCAAGCATTTCGAGTACTGTCCAGTGGAGCTCTTCGCAGGAGTGGCCTGTCTCTACAAAGTGGGCGCAGAGTTTGGTGGTGTTTTTCTTCAGCCTGATGTTACTTTTATGCTCACCAATCCTGAGCTTAATTTTGCGACAAGTCATCCCGATATATTTCTTGTTGCATGGGCAACTGATCATGTAGATGACATGTGTGGAGTTGCAATTCGTATGCTGGCGCTGTGTCCATACCAGTGTGTCCGTCAGCTGCAACGTTTTTGATACTGTAGTCGTTTTGCAGGCTACACAAGAGCCACAGGGATAATGGCCAGTCACGGGGTTCATGGTAACACTCCTCGTGGTTACATGTTGTAGTTTCTTCACTGGGCGAGTATGGACCAGAACGTCCTTGATGTTCTTGGTTCTGCGATTTGCAAATCTAGGCTTGGGCCAGTTGAAGGCTCCAGTATTCAAGATATGCCAGTTTTTTTTGATCATTTTGTTTACCTCATATGTTTGTGGGCAAAAGGTGGTGACACATGTGGTCAGATCTTGTATTTGTGTCTTGGGATAACTCTGTAAGAGGCACTCCCTGGGTTGATTGCTTACTCTTTTTTTACAGTACTTCACTGTTTTGGCGGTGTAGTTCCTTTGTAGCAGCTTATGACTTAGATCTTGTGCTTGAGTCAGGTAATCTTCATTTCTGCTGCAATTTCGCTTCAGCCTCAAAAACTGGCTGAAGGGAAGATTATCCCTTAAAGGCTTGGGGTGGTAGCTCTGATATGAAAGCAAACTATTCTTGGCAGTGGGTTTTGTGTAGGTTTTTGTCTGGAGGGTGTTATTTTCCACAAATATTGTGAGGTCCAAAAAATCTAAGCTGCTATTGCTTGAAGAGTGAGTGAATTTCAGCCAGGGGTCGAGGTGGTTAAGCCAGTGTATGAATTGTTCCAGATCATCTGTAGTGTCCCAAATCAGGATCACATCATCTATATATCTCTTCCAGTAAAGGATACTGGAAGAGAAGATGTTCGCTGCGTCGTGGATATACTGGCGCTCGAAATTGCTCACGTACAACCCCGCTACCGACGGGGCAAAGGCACTGCCCATCGATGTGCCGTGTGTTTGGAGATAGAGATCTTGCTCATAGGCGAAAAAAATTTCTTTTAATGCTAGTTTGCAGCACTCGAGGATGAAATGTCTCGGAGTATTGTATTGCCACTCTTCAGCATAAAGAATATCTTCCAACACTTGCAGTGTGTCGTCTTGCGGCAAACTAGTGAACAATGATTCCACATCCAAGCCCACTAGGAGCATTGTTCCTGGATCAAATGCTTTGGCTTGGATCTGTAACAACAAGTCCCGGGTATCCTTTAAATATGAGGGCGTTCGTTGTACTAGAGGTTTTAAAAATTCGTCCGCAAATTTTGAAAGCGGCTCAAGGACTGACCCTATTCCAGACACTATAGGTCTCCCCGGAGGAGGGGACCTATTTTTATGAGTTTTCGGAAGTGAATAGAAGTAGGGGATTTTTGGTTCTGGCGTGATCAAGTAATCAGCTTCTTTTTTGGTTACCCATCTTTTAGTCTCTGCTTCATGTACCATAATCGATATTGTATTTTGCAATCTTTGTGTAGGATCAGTACTGAGTTTTCTGTAGAATCTTGTATCAGACAGGAGGGTAAGACATTGATCGTTATAACCGTCTTTACTTAAGATTACGATCCCTCCCCCCTTGTCGGCAGGTTTTACCACTATTGACTCATTCTGTCTCAAAGAGTCAAGGGCTGTACGTTCCTTTATTTGTTGTTAGTCCTGACGAAAGCTCCACAGACCCCTCCAGGCCCAAGGAGCTGAAACATGTCGACGTACCTTATTAATTATACTATTGGACCCAATAACTCGGTCTAAAAATCGTATCACCATTTTTTAATGTGGTATAAACTAACCCTCATTAAAGAACTTCTGGGTCGTTTGCCATTTTTAACTATTTTTTCCTTTTTTGCACAGTTTTCTTTACACTCCCCTTATTTCACTCTGAATTCTCTGGACACTGCACCCTAGACCAGAGGCGCCTCGGGTGAGGCCGGCAAATTCACTACTTCGGAGTAGCCTATGATAACTGCCACAACTCTAATGTGGGGCGGATGAATCAGATATACCGCACCTTCTCTAACCATTACTTAGAGTTTTTTGAGGCTACTCTGACCTGTATTCCTTATGCCAATGGCCATAAGGTGTAACTAGTGTCCGTTTCCTTTTTGATAACTTAGTAGTCTTTACATACAGCAATATTGAAATCGCCGCCCCAAATTAAATTAAAGGGCAGAGAGGGACATCTATTCCGGTGCTCATCTAGAATAATGGATATCCTATTAAGGACTTTCTCAAAATCAGGTGGCGACAGATTGTTAGAGAAATTTATCAGAAAATATGTATGTCCTTGGTTTACTGAGAGTTTAATTAACTGATAATTCTCATCAGTAGAAATTTTTGCCATTTCCTCAAATGTAAGGGTATTGGATACATAGGCTGCTAAGCCTTCCTTTGGTCTACCAGCAAGAGAAGGTCATGCGCTTGACTGGAACAATCTATACCCCTGGAGGTGAATTGCGGTTAATGACCATGTTTCCTGGCAACATACTATATTATGTTTTCTAATTATTTCTAGCCAGTTAGGTTGGCCGACTTTAGAACGCAAACCCGCAACATTCCAAAATAGGATAGAAAGAATCAGGGTAGTAGGTGGGATTGGAGTATCCATGTTGCGCCCCTGCGATAATGAGGAGGCTTCCTGTGTTAAGTTCTTCGGCCCTGCGATCAAAACAGTAGTATCTATATCCTCAATTGGGCAATCTCTAGCGGGGGAAAAACTGCCACAGTAATCCTTCAATAGAGGTACCTCTTGGGGTGTTCTTAATTTGATTGGGTAAAACAAAACAGGATTATCCTCAAGAGATGGAGTAAATGAAAGTCATTCAATGTCATCTAAGCCTGATAGAATGTTAAAACGATTTTGAGTAGGAATAGAGAATGGTCTTACTATCGGTTGGTAAAAGGAACTGCCCTCCTGAATAGAGAAATTACTCCAGATAACCTGGAGGGTTAATATAATTGTTCTGATAACAAGGTGTAGTTCTAAAATTCCTGCTGAGTGGGTTGAGACCTAATAAAAGCATCCTGATATTGGGATAAGGGCCTAGAATAGTCAGCTCTTAGGTCCAGTTGGGGCCTAGGATAGGTGGCCTCACGATGTAGTAGGGGTCTGATGGTATCATCCTGATAGTGGACCTGCGACCTGGGGTTTGTGGGGTTTATCAAATTTCTGGGATAGAAATAAGTCAAATCACGGGGAGTAATTAAATTACTACCAGAAGGAGGAGATCAATCTAAAATTTAGCTAACTGCCCTTGTGTCTCTAAAATGTATTATAATAACATCCCCTGTAATGTTCTTTATGCTTGGTCCTAACCAGGGGAGGCGCCTAACAAATAAAATTTCACCATTCACATTAGGGGGAAGAGGACGATTTTTCCTAAGCCAAAATATAACTTTAGTTTTTTTAGCTGGTTTTGATTTTTGTTTTTACTCTCATTCCCATCCTCCAGAACCGGAACTCCAGTGAGCACCACCACTAGTGGAACTGCTTCTGGAGGTAGTTCCACATTGTGTCTCTTAGAAGCGGGACGCTTCACTGGAGCTACCTTACCGGGGGTTTTGTGGGGATTACCCAGGGTATTAGACTTTTGAACCTCCTATGCCAAATTATCGCTGTTTTTCCCCTTTAGCCTCGATGTTTTGGAGGACATTGGTTTTAAATTTTGTATATCTATCTGGTTAATAGTTTTATTCACCATTTGATCGATAACAATTGGGGGCGATACAGTGGTTGTAGTCAGTAATGGAGTAACTGAAACACTCCTAGATCCTTCTTTAATTTCCTTAATTGCCTGTTCTAAATTACCCAATTGTTGCCCCATTTTTTGTAGTCTCTCTACCAAAGGCAATGTGAGAGACCTGACTAATTTTTCAATGCTTCCCAATAAAGCAATACCAGTTTGATCTAGTAAGGGGAAGGGAGATTCAATAGGTAGTATGGGTGAAGAAGGTACAACCAAGACGGGGCTCATAGATTTGCCACGATCTATACGGCTGGTTTTGTTTATCTGTAATTTACTACCCCCCTTTTTCCTTCTTTTCGGGGGAGGGCCTTGCAAGCGTGGTTTTATTGGGGGTTTGTTGCAATTTTTAGTAGCCTCGACCACTGGAGATGGTGAAGCTACCAAAACTTCTACCTCTTGCGTCGTATTACCTGTAGATACAGAAAGATTTATGGGCAAATCATTATTTGTAACAGGAGGGGGGGTAATATCTTGTAAGAGTAAAGGAATGCTGTTTTCGATCGAATCTTCAGCGTCCCTACTTTCGCAATAAATACTAGGGAGCGGAGACAAGGCTAACTGTAGCTGGCCCAGAGAGGAACGTCTGTTCTTAATTAGCTCAACCGATCGACGTCTCTCTGCCCGTCGTTCAGCGAGGGTAATGTCCCTGTCCGTACCTCTGGTAGCCCTGATAAAATAATTATCTAAAGTCCCTTGTTTTTCTCCTCCACCCACTAAAGGCGTTATAATTGGGGCAGGTAAGGACATTATATCAGCTTGGCGCTATAATTTAAGATCACACAATAGCAGTCACATAAATACAGATCTAACTAAAAGCTCTCAGTCCTCCAGGCCCAATTGTTAAAGCTGAAAAACAGTTATCTTATCAGAGCGTTAGCCTGGACGAACGACTGAAAGACATAAGCACAATCTAAAGACCGTTCGTGCCTCCCCTAGGATTACACATCTAAGGGGGGGGGGGGGGGCCCGGACCAGGCTCTTTCGGCCTCTGAGGGCCTAAGAGGGCCCGCCCTTTGCCCGGGCTTCGCCCGGCGCACGCCCGCGCCCGTCCCGCGTGCGCGGCTATAGGCGTGCCTAAATACAGGGGAGGAAGAGGGCGGGAAGAGTCACAGGTGCGGCTGATGGTGTTTGCGCTCAGCCCGCTGGGACTCGCAGTCACGCACCCTCTGGTCACGAAAAAGGCACAAAGTCAGTCTCTCCCCGGTAGTGCAAATCCGGTTAAAGTTCCTCACAGGCTCCTCGAAGGTTCTCTCCTCTTAAGGTCAGGAAAGCTGTATCCGCCACAAAACAAAACGGCTGCGAGCGGCGCCCGCGAAGCGGGGGCCGCGAGCCCTAATAAGGTGCAGGGGAGGAGGAGGGCGGGAAGAGTCGCAGGTGCGCCTGATGGTGTTTGCGCTCAGCCCGCTGGGACTCGCAGTCCCGCACCCTCTGGTCACGAAAAAGGCACAAAGTCAGTCTCTCCCCGGTAGTGCAAATCCGGTTAATGTTCCTCACAGGCTCCTCGTAGGTTCTCTCCTCTTAAGGTCAGGAAAGCTGTATCCGCCACAAAACGGCTGCGAGCGGCAATCGAATGTAATTAAAAGGATTGCCCCCCCTGTGAATTTATATATTTTTCAATCAATTCCCTTTTTTCTTCCAAAAACATATTTCATAAGAGCTGAGTCTAGTTGATAGCGCTTTATCTGCTAGTATAAAAAAGCTTGGTGTCTCATTTGCTGCCTGAAACCGGTTCTAGGATACTTGTTTCCAGTCCAGGGAGGACCTGGCCTGGCAGTTCAGGCTGGACTGGTCCCATTGGGCGCAGGGTCAAGACTGATTTGCATATGGCTGGGTCCAAACTGGCATGGCGAGCAAAAAAACTATGGATTTAGGCCCAGATCTCTGAACTGGGTTGAATGTATGACATTGTTCTGCATTCTGTCCATCAATTGTTCTTTTTGCATTTGTTTCATTTGCTTTGTCCAGCTTCCCCATAATAAAGGAGGAATGACACTTCCATCACAGTGGCTGTATTTCATTGCTGCCTTTCTATCTGTGCCGGAGATCTTCAAACGTTAGCTGAGCCCTCCCCCCCCCCCCCCTCCAAGCTAAATGTTTTGAAATTCGGCCTCCTTCCAACCCTTTATGGAAAGGAATATGGGATTGGAAGATGCAGGGCTGGGCACAGGTGATGGAGCAATTGAGATCATTTCAAGGGTACCTTTCCTATAGCTCGTAGTCCATATTGAATGAGAGCCTTATAAAAGGACAAATGCATCAAATAAAACAAAACAAGCCACAAACCAACTCTATGAAACTTTCCAAACCTGGGAAGACACTGTCCCCGTTTATCTGGGCATATCTCTGAGATGATATCTGATGGTGAATTAATTTTTCTAAACACCTGTATATTTGGAATATCACAATAATTGGGAGCTAGTACAACCACCTCGATGGAATCCTCCTGAAGGTATATAGGAAGGTAGTGGAAATTCAGAAAACAACTAAAAATGTGGGTACTGATATTTTAAGCAATTACTTCTGCAAACCTCACTGGTACAATATTTGTCATATAAATAGACACTTCTCTTCAAAGAAACCTGACCCAACAGAACATACCAAACTGAACACCCCATTCTACTCCAGAGAGTAAGCCTTCACTTTACTTAGTTTAATATGGCCCTACTACGTCTCAAAGGGCCAGGCAACAACCCTCTCAATTCCTACCTGATCCTTACTTTATTTTGGTGACTCTTTTTATATTTGAAATGTTTCGCCTTAACACGACGTTAAAACATAAACTCGCAAATTTTATTTGAAAAAAAACCATAAGCATTTGCATGTAGATTTGCTGTAGCTGATGTAGGCCTGCATTTTAAAATGGCTAACACTTGTTGCAAACCTGCTTTGTAACACATGAACATTTTAATTCTAGGTGAATCTGGAGTCCTAATACTGAAATGCAATATTCTTTTCTTTCCCAAGAGGAGAAATGTTTTCTTCACATTGCAATAATCATTGAATGTTTTAATGAGTAGCACACTTACAAAGACACCTGCAGAGTGCAAGTTGATCCCTGTATTTCATCTTGCTACATATAGTGGAAGTTTGAAGGACTCTGACAGAAGTTGTATTGTGAGGAATCCTGAAAGACTAACAAGCATATATTTGGATCATTTTGCTTTAACCTGACTGGACAGTCCCATGAGAAAACTGTGTGTAGGTGTGTAGTATATTAGAATTGTGTGATATAAGTTAGTGAAGTATAGATTATTGGGCAGACAGGTTTTCTATGCAGCTTAGAGCAAAATAGGAGAATTAGAGCACTATCACAATGAAGGAACTGACTTTTCTTTGCCCTTCCCTTTGAGCTGAATCTAGGCTGGTTTGTCCTCTGATAGGACTTTGAGTTAATTTTGAATTGTATATTAATCAAGCATATGCGTTTTGATCATTAAAGAATACTAATCTGACTTTTGACTTCTGTAAATCCTTATCCTTCAATCAATCAATTAATCAATCAGGGAATTGTAAGCGTGCTACTCACCCGTGAGGGTCTCAAGGCACTGGGGGGGGGGGGGGGGCAGATCTGTTTAGCCGAAGAGCCAGGTCTTGAGGGTCTTTTTGAAGGTGTTCAGGGAGGGGGCGCGTCTGATGTCTGCCGGTAGCTCGTTCCAGGTCTTGGCTGCAATGTGAGAGAAGGATCTTCCACCTGCTCTGGCTCTGTGGATGCGCGGGGTTTCGGCCAGTGCGAGGTTGGCAGATCGGAGGTTTCTTTTGGGTACGTGGAAGTTGATTCTGTCGTTGAGGTATTTGGGTCTGTTGTCGTGTAGGCATTTGTAGGCGTGAGTGAGGATTTTGAAAGTGACTCTTTTCTCCAAGGGGAGCCAGTGGAGACTTCGTAGGTGTTGACTGATGTGTTCGTGTCAGGGGATGCCGAGGACGAGTCTGCCAGCGGTGTTCTGTATTGTCTAGAGTTTACGGAGTAGGGACTTGTTGATGCCGTTTCCATATTCCAGTCTGCTGGTGATGAGTGCGTGGGTGACTGTCATCCTTGACTCAGGGGGATCCACTCGAAGGTCTTGCAGGGGATGCAGAGGGTGTTGAAGCAGCTGGAGGTGACCGTGTTGACCTGTCAGTTCATGGTGAGTGATTAATCAAGTATGATGCCGAGGTTCTTTGTGTGGTCTGAGGGGGTAGGTGGGCTTCTGAGGTCAGTTGGCCACCAGGTGCTGTCCCATGCAGAAGGGGTGGTACCGAGGACGAGGACTTCTGTCTTCTCGGCATTGAGCTTCAGGCCGCTGTTGGTCATCCAGACTGCGACGTCTTGCATTCCTTTCTGGAAGTTGAGTCTGGCAGTGGTGGAGTCTTTGGTGAGGGAGAGGATGAGCTGGGTGTCGTCGGCGTACAATATGATGTTGAGGCCCTGTTGTCGGACGATGGCTGCGAGGAGGGCCATGTAGATGTTGAAGAGGGTGGGGCTCAGGGATGAACCCTGTGGGACTCCGCAGGTGATTTTCGTGGGGTCGGAGAGGAAGGGTGGGAGTCTGATCCTTTGGCTTTTACCGGTGAGGAATGATCGGATCCAGTCCAGGGCTGTTCCTTGTATGCCTGTGTTGTGTAGTCTGATGACTAGCAGTGGGAGACGGTGTTGAAGGCTGCTGATAGATCGAGTAGGATGAGGGCTGAGGAGTGGCCTTGGTCCAGGAGGGTGCGGATGTCGTCTGTGGCGGCAGGTAGGGCACTCTCTGTGCTGTGGTTGATTCGGAATCCGGATTGGGACGGGTCGAGGACGGCATTCTCTTCAATTAATCGTGTCAGTTTCCTGATGACTGTTTTCTCTGCAACTTTGGCTGCGAAGGGGAGGAGCGAGGTGGGTTGATAGTTTTTGAGGTGGGTGGGGGTCAGCTGTGGGCTTCTTGAGCAGAGGTCTGACTTCTGCGCACTTCCAGTTGTCTGGGAAGGTGCCTGTTTTGAAGGTGGTGTTGATGGTACGCTGTAGTTTGGGTGCAATGGTGGCCGCAGCTCTGTGGTAGATGTGAGGGGGCAGAAGTAGGTGGGGGCCCCTGAGTGGATGCTTTTCATGGTCGAGGATTTTGTTGTGGATGACGTTCCTCTTGGTTGCTCTGATCTGGTTGTGGTGGTTCGTCATGGCGTCCATGTAGGTGGTGTGGCTTTCCAGTTGGCTTGGTGTTTCTCCAGTTCTTCTCCAGGTGTCTGCAGGTGCGTCTGGCTTCTTGGAGAGCGGTGGTGAACCAGGGGGCTTCCCTGGGGCGATGTCTGTCGAGGTTGCGCAGTGAGGCGAGCTTGTCTGCGCAGTCGGAGATTCAGGTGTGGAGTTCTCTGGCTGTGTTGTTTGCGTCGGGTGCCAGGTGTGGTTATCTCGGATAAGGGTGGAGTTAAGTTGCTCATTGGTAAACTTGCTCCAGTTCCTTCGTGAGGGGCATGGGGCTGGTTTGGGTGCCTTGGGTTTGATGATGGCGAAGTGTACGCAGTGGTGGTTGGTTCATGGCAGCTGCGTTGTGTAGCTGAATTGGATGCTGTTTCCTGCTGCGAAGATGGGGTCGAGGGTGTGTCCTGGTCGGTGTGTTGACGAGTTGTTGAAGTCCGATGCAGGCGAGGTTGTCACATAGGATGGTTGAGTTGGGGTCGCTGAGGTTGTCAAGGTGGAAGTTCAGGTCTCCAATAAGTATGTAGTTTGTTGAGGCGCTGGCGTGGGGTGCGGTGATGTGGTGGCGAAGGGTGTTCGGGGACCGGGGGGCCGGAGGGTCTGTAGACGAGGGTTTCTCGGAGTGTGGCTTTGTGGGTGGTCTGGATCTTGACGTGCAGGTGTTCGGCAGAGGGGAAGGTCTTACTGTAGGTGGTGAGGCAGAGAGTGCTCTTGTGGGCGATGGCGAGGCCCCCTCCTGGGTGGTTTGGGCGGTCAATAAACCTTTATGATTTGGAAATGTAATACATTTCTGTCTTTTTTGAGCAGCCTGATGTGCTTCACTTTTATTGAATGTATTATTTTGTAGACCAAGCTCAGTTATGAACTTCAATTTATCTGATAGTGCTTTATGGGCCCACAACATTTTCACAAAGAAAAGCCCAAACAATAACAATGGAAGATGGCAGTAGCAGCCGGCATGGATAGTGGGTGGCGGGGGATGAGGGTGTGGGGGTGGAATGTAAAAAAAGAAAGGAAGAAAGAAAACCTACCTTATCGCCTCCACATCTCTCCAGTCTCTCCTCTGAGTTATGACTTGGCCGGAAAAGGAACCAGAAAGCACCAAGGCTCCCCTGACCAATCACAACACTGCAATGCAGCTTTGTAATTGGTCTGAGTGCCGTGGTTCAACGCTCAGCCAGGAAATGGGGGTTTGGGCATGTTTTCCATTCAGGCTGTAATGCTGCCTGCATGGAGAACATGCAAAGTGTGGACATTCGCAAGCTCTTGGAGTGGGGAAATCACTCCTCCCCTGCCCTGCTCTGAGAGCAGAGCAGCCACGCCAGCCAAGGCCACAAAGCAGCAGGAACAAATACAATTATAATAACATTCAGTTATTATCATTTTATTTTTCTTTAGTTACACTGCTTAAGAGCAGTAGGGCGATGCTACTCTGCCTTAGCGAAGGAGCCACCACTGAACGATGGATGAAGGACTATGAAAATATCGGGAGGCGAGTGACAGTAGTTTTACAAAAACCTAATAAAATAAAGAAACATAACTGTTCCTAAAAGTTGTGCGTGCCTACAGAGTCTTTTTTACTGATGTGGCCGGCTGTTCTTTACTTCCCTCCAGTCTCTTGACTACCTCAACTGGCACATAGCAGCAACCTAGCAATTGAGGCATTGCACTCTGTCGAAATAGTTTGTTGTGAAACTTTGCACTGGCAAACATGAAGTCTTTACTACCTGGAAAAGCATCCAAGGCTCCCCGTGCTTCCTCTCTGCTAATGTGGCTGGTTGAACTGCTCAAGGTGTGACTTGGACTTAGCCATCAATGGCAATGAGCTATGGCTAGTACTGAGTGAAAATGTTAGAGACTGATTGCTGCTAACATAGCTAAGTGAGCTGATCATCTGCTATTGAATAGCAAAGGATAATTCAAATTAGCATGGCCCTGTATAAATGGTTAGATTAGTTTGTTATTATTTTAGCTGGTATTATCACTGTTTGTGAAGTAAATTTATTTTGAAGCAGGAGTATATCACAGGTTATTCTTGTTCATTGCATGACTTCTTTAAGAATGTACTGCATCAGAAGTGTTTTAAAAATGTGATCTAACCCATCATGTGTTCCTTGCAAATTAAGCAAACCAAGAATCACCAAGACAGTGTGCTTGAACCAGTCTGTCTTAGACAAAAGTTTGGCAATATTGTGTAATGAAAAACTTTGAAAAATGTTGCTAATTATGTATATTGTGAAAATTGTGAATTCACCCACAAGATTGCAATTTTTCACAGGGCAAATTACAAGCTTTCTGCTCCGAATGGCATGGAATCAAGAGAGTATTTTAGTACCAAAGTTCTACAAAGTATTCATTCTTGTAGGAGAATTGTGAAGCTGCACAGATGCGGACTGAAAAAGCTGCAGCCAGGCAGGCAACGTATCCCATCTCGCATGTCCTTGACATATTTTCCAGAGATCTCAGAGCTGACCCAGTTTCAATCCTATTTATTTATAAAGGTACATATTTTTTTAGGAGGTTTTGAGTCCTAATGCATATTTAGCACATCAAATATCTCAACCATGCAAGGTTTTTAGTAGATCAAGCAACAATTAACTATTGCCCATGGTGGAGAAATGTCTGAAAGTAGGGATGGATCAAGAATGGGCTATTAGAAAAATGGCTGACTCATAACTAGAGGATTTAAGTCATGTAAGATAGGAAGACAGCATATTATGTCAGTGCTTGCCAGGGAGAGGGTGTTGGAACATGGCCATAGGTTTCGAGGCTTCCATGCACTGACTATATTTTAGTGGCGTCTTATAAGCATCCTTATTAAGGTTGCAGAAAATAATAACCACTGTGCTTTCACCATGGTGATGGCATGGGTGAATTCATATGTACTAGCGTTGTGTGCAAATGTGCAATTTACCCATCTTGCAAATTAGCAAGACTAATCAAATAAATCGCAGAATCCCATATCTCATCCCACCTGAATTTCATTTTTGTCTGGCAGATATTGGAACTAAAGTGGGACTGAGAAGGACATCGCTAAAGTGGTTGCAGGTTCTTATTTTGAAAGATAAAATTGGATATATAGCCAGGTGAGTGCCTGCTCATTTCTCTTACCTCAAGGTGATCAGCTAGCATTGATCCAGGTGTGAATCATGTATGGAAGTAGTCATGAAAGCACCAGTGACTTAACAAGGAAGCCATGGGCCCTAACACAAGGAAGGAAACAGGCTTCCCCATCCCGTAGGGTAGTAAAAGGCAAGTATAATTGTGGGTAGCGCCCTCCAGCAAAATGATAGGATCAGGTATCATTACACCTGCTGCCTCTGTGATAGCAACACTCTGTCCTGTATTTTCTAGCTTCATTTTGTTTCTCAGTTCCACCCTCTCGCACTTTGACTCACTTCTGCACTGTTTTCTCCCTTCTTCGCTGTCTGCTTCTTCCATCTAGTGGGTTCAGTGACACAATAGTGAGGTCAACAATATTGTTTGGCACATATATTATGTTAAAAATATTGCTTACCAATATATTGTATCTCTATACTTATATTGGTAAGCTCAAAAATATCTGAAAAGAGGGGGCGTGACCAGCAACATGGCTGAGTAGGATGTGTGCCTGCGCTGCTCTGGCTACTTACATTGATCCGACGACATTAATGGCGGCCTGAAGTCCTGACACCCGTTTGCCATCCACGGGGGTCCCTGCTCCCCCCCGGACAACAACGAGCGCTGCTCAAGAGCTCCGGCGCCCCTGTTTCAGAGGAGGTGACGATCTGATCGGAGGCCTCGGTATGCGACCCAAGATGGCGCCTCTGGGGTGCTGGGAGTAGTCGGGGTGCAGCTGGTGGTACCGCTGATCACCGGGCACATAGAATCTGGAGCGGTGTTTTCCGCCTGCCCGGTTGGGATCGCAGAGGCGGACTGGGGCTCCGGTGGGACGCTGCATCGGTCCCAGGGAGCCGGTGAGGGGTCCGGAGGAGGAGAAGATGCCGGATTTGGTCTGTCGGCCCATCTGAAGCTTGCCACGTTGCAGGGTGCGGGCTGGCCCCGAGAGGAGCGGCACGTACAGTGGAGGCCCTGAAGGAACCAAGGCGGTGACTGGCTCCGGCGTGAGGCGGCCGCCCCGTCTGCCTACCCAGCCGGGGAGTGGTGAAGCAGTCTGGGCCGTGAAAGCTGAGTGCAACTAGAGGTTTCCCTGGAGCCGCGAAGTGAGTGCGGGGAACCTGGAGGCCCGGCGAGACTGACGGGAGGGGGCCGACATCCCGACGGGCTTGAACTGAGACCTGGAGCAGCCCATTCCCCCCCCTCGCTCCTTTGTTCTTGTGGTGCAAAAGGCCGTGGCGTGAGGAGGCCTCCGACCGCTCGGGAGACATAGGAGGGTGCTGCACAAAGCGGAGGCCTATATTGAACACCCTATTTGAGACCGCCACGCTGGAAGGTGAGGGCCGGCCCCGGGGAGAGCCCCACAGACGGTTCTGAAGATCCCGGGGCCGCGGCTGGTCACGGCACGTAACGCCCGCCCCGTCTACCTCCTTGGGCGAGGGCCGGAGAGACAGTCTGGGCCCGGCGAGCTGAGTGAGTCAGGAGGTGTCCGCTGAGCCACGGCACGGGTGTGGGAGAGCCGGAGGACTGGGGCGGATTCACGGGGGGCCAGCATCATTGCGGGCCTCATTTGAGACCTGAAGCGGCCCGTTTCCCCCCCCCTCTGTCCCCCTTCGCTCCCCTGTCATTGTAGCGTGGAAGATAGTGGAGAGAGGAGGCCTCCAGCGGTTTTCAGGTGGCAGCGGAGGGCACTGCCCGGATCGGGGGCTCATGCCACACATCCCTCCGGCGGCGGGAGCAGCGACAGGGGTTGTGCGGGTCAACAGAGGTGGGCGAGCTCAACTGGGGGCACTGACTCCGCCTGGGACATTTGGCATCCTGCTTGGGGCGGACTCCACGAGGTGCTGGGAGTTTGGCATGACCTCCTGGGTACTGCTTCCAGTGAACCCTAGCGGTCCTTTTGGGGATTCCCCGGCTGGGGGTGCGGAGCACCCTGTTTGCCTGCCGTGCCGGGTTTCCCCCCTTCCCCGGCTTGGAGCGGGGCACAACCATAGATTATCCTTGGAGCCCGGGAACAGTGGTCAGTGCGGCGCCTGGTGGAAGGCGGGGGCTGAGAGGCCCGCCTGAAGTGGGCTTTGAATTGTGCTGTGAGGCGGAGAGACATTGAGTAGTGCCTGGACAGCGTGGTCCCTGCAGGCGTGTGGCCACCGAACAGAGCAACATGGGCAACAAAAACATAGACCCTAAGCCCCCCAGACAGGGAACACTGGATCGTTACGCCACAGTACCCCCCCCATCCCCGGAGTGTGACCCTTCTGGAGCTTGTTCAGACACGGCCCTACTGATGGGTGCCATACAAGCGTCCAGAGAGGCCCTGGAGAATAAAATCGGAGAGGTGGGCACGGAGGTGATGCTACTAAGGCAAGACCTCCGAAATCTGGCGGAAAGAGTGACGGCTTCAGAGACTAGAATAGGGGAGGCCAAAGATACCATACAAGACTTGAAGAAAGGTATGGTGGACCTGCAGTCCTCTCACAAGCAGCTTCTCTGGAAGGTGGACGGTGATGAAAACAGGGCGAGACGCAACAACCTCCGCTTTGTGGGCTTTAGAGAGAGAATTGAGGGTGCAAGCATGGCGGTGTTCCTGCACTCCTGGCTTTTACGCACTTTCCCAAAGGATACATTTTCGACTTGTTTCGTAATAGAAAGGGAGCACCGAGCGCTGCTGGCAAAGCCACCGGCAGGAGCGAGGCCTTGGCCAGTCATTGCTCACTTTCTGAATTTTTTGGACAGAGATATGATTCTCCAGGAAGCTAAAAAACTTGGGGAAATCCGCCTTGAAAATGCCCAAATAATGATTTTTCCTTTGACTCGGTTAAGGCTAAACTGAGAGACCTCCGCATCCTGTACATGCTCCTATTCCCTGCAAAGCTGAAAGTGATTTACAAGGAGGAAACATACTTCTTTCAAAATCCGGAAGAGGCATGGCAGTGGCTGGAGGAGCGCCCTCCTCTGTCAAGACAAACATCTGGGGTCCAGAAGACACCAGCTATGGAGAAACCCGTGGAAGGCCCGAGAGGATCACCAAAACCGCAGAGATTGTGGCAGAGACACGGCAGCCGAAACCTGGCAGTTACCCCATAACCCAAATCCAGATCTGTACGGAGGAGGTAGCGGAACACTGCCTCTCTGTACTCTAATCGACCGATTGGCTCCCCGTTCAGCTGCCTAGCGGAAAAAGAGCAGTCGGAAGGGGAGGAAGAGCCTAGATGTATCTCCTCCGAGGGAGAAGAATCGGAAGGGCACTCACTGCATCCCCTGGTAGTGGCAATAAACGATATGGAACAGGAGACTACACAAGGGACGGGGGCCTCACAGGGGGACCCCTTGGACTCCAATTCGTGAAGATGGGACAGTAACGGCTGACCGAATATTGACTATGTGGCCATGGAGCATGCAAGTTGGACACCCTCTCCTGCTTGCTTTGTTCTCTTGGTTTAACTTTCTTTCTTGTTCTTACCTGCTTGTGCCTCTACCTTTTTATGTTTCTCTTTTAGAGGTCTAGAGCGGGTTCCTCATTTTCTGGGGTTGAGACTGGGTGGGCGACAGACCTCCTTAACCTGGACAGCTGTATCTCTGTCTCTTGGATGGCGATGGGACTGGAAGGGGGCGGGGGATGGGAAGGGGGAGTTACTGAGGTGGATATGCATTGCTATTGGGGAGGGGAGGGGGGAATTTTTGAATGAGTTTTGGGGGGTTCACAGTTACTTTTTTAAAGCATGTCGCAAAAAGAAATGCTCCATAGACCTGCATACCACACACCCGACGCCTGCCCGCGCATGAGCAGGTCGGGACTGATGTCTCCTGAGTTGGTGGGTGGCCCCAGGACGCCCGCGCACGATAGTGGTACTGTCAAAATCCTTACGTGGAATGTGAAAGGCCTGGGCAATAAGATAAAATGGGGGTTGGTTATGGCCTTTGTCAGAAGGGCAGCCCCTGACATAGTCCTGCTGCAGGAGACCCATTTACACGGTACACGATGCGGGTTCCTGGCTAGGGGGTCGTGCAAGGTTCTGGCCCATGCAGGGTACACGTCGGGCTCTAGAGGGGTTGCCATATTGACTAAGAAGTCCCCCCCTTTTGCAGTCACACGAACATGGACGGACCCACAAAGTACTTAGGTGGGGATCACGGGAACATGGAGACGCCAGAAGATCACGATAATTTCTGTTTACACACCACCCAAACTCCAGGCTAGAACCCTAGCGGGAGTAGTTGATATCCTTTTGAATACACCAGACACACTACATGTGGTGGGAGGGGATTTTAATGATGTTATGTACGCCCCTCTGGACAGGTCAGGAGATCGGACAGATCCTCTGGCATTGTCCCCTCTGGCGAGATACATTGACATGTTAGGACTGACGGACGCCTGGAGATGGCTCCACCCGGACGCTAGAACTTACTCTTATTTTTCAGGGGCCCTCAAGGTGTATTCTAGATTGGACTATGTCTTCCTTCCCCGCCATGCTCTTAGCACAGACGATCAGGCAGAATATCAAGTGCGGGGCGTCTCGGACCACTCGCCGCTTTTAGTTACAATAGGGACGAGACATAGAGCAGGGGGCAGGAGTTGGTGACTGACGGCATGGGATCTCCAGAATAAGGACTTGCTGCGGGGATTTAGGGCGGATACGAAGGTGTTCTTTATGGAAAACCTAGAATCAGTAAAGTCGGGGGTGATTCTATGGGAAGCTTTTAAGACAGTCATGCATGATAGGGCCCAGAATAGGTTAGCGTGGGAGAAGAGGAGAGTGCAGGGTGAACTACACGACCTGGAGACTCGTATTTTGGAACTTGAGCGGCGGCACGTGGTAGGTCGTGCCGCGCAATCTCTTAGACTACTACTGGATGCACAGCAACAATACAAGGCACTGGTGACGGATGAAGTCAGAACGCAGGCACAGGCGACCTTGCATAGATTGTATGATGTGGGGGATAAGTCTGGAAAACTCTTGGCGTGGCTGAGTCGTAAAGAGCAGGATGCGAGATGGGTGGAACAGGTGTCAGATGCCCAGGGCCACACTATGCGGACTGATGTCCAGGCAGCGCCGACATTCGCAGCCTATTATGAGGAGTTCTACAAGGCCAGAGACCTAGGCTCGACGGCGGAGGTAGGGCAGTATTTGGACAGCATTGAGACCCCCATCTTAGCGGAGGAGGATCAGGCGAGTCTGGAGGAAGAGAAAACAGTCACAGAAGTTAGGGAGGCTTTAGCTAAACTTCGCCCGGGGAAATCTCCTGGTCCGAACGGGTTCCCTGCAGAATTCTTTAAAAAAAACAGCGGACCTACTCACTAATCACCTGCTGGCCTTGTTCATGGGGGCGGTTCAGGAGGGCACACTGCTGCCAGATCTACGTATGGCCACAATTATACCATTCTATAAACAGGGTAAGCCGCCAGAGGAGTGCGCGTCTTATCGCCTCATCTCACTTCTGTACGTGGAGGTTAAACTCCTGGCGATGATTCTGGCGCTGCAACTGAGGCTCGTGTGTCCAGATCTGGTCCACTTGGATCAGACGGGCTTCCTGCCAGACAGGGCAACCAGGCAAAATTTGAGGAGGACCCATATCTGGCTGATGGAGGTGTGTGATCGCCCCATGTGTTTCTGTCTCTGGACGCCGAAAAAGCGTTTGAGGGAGTATTGCTTACGTTTGGCATCAGTCTGAAGTTTAGGAAGTGGGTGAACCTTCTCTATACTGACCCAAGGGCGAGGGTTAAGGTCAATGGGGTGTTATCAGCGGACTTTCCCATACAAAGAGGGACCAGGCAAGGGTGCCCCCTGTCACCGCTATTGTTTGCCCTTCCCATAGAAATAGTGGCATGTGAAATATGGCTTGACAGAGGGATAACAGGGTTTAAAACTGACCGGAGCCATGCAGTCGAGGAAAAAATATCGCTATACGCGGATGATATCCTCCTATATGTCACCCACCCAGAGGTCTCGATACCACGACTATTCACCCTGCTGAGCCGCTATGGCTCCCACTCAGGATACATGATAAACTGGCATAAGTTGATCCTGTAGAGCCCTAGGGGAGAGAGCATAGGGCCTACCCTGCCTGGCGCGCTTCAGGTAACGGGTGAGGGGTTTACATATCTGGGGATATATGTGACGAAGGACCACTAAATCTCATTTCAGAGAAATATTCAGCGAGTCCTCGCAAATTTCGCTAGTGATGCTGCCAGATGGAAGACCCTCCCCCTTATGATTCTAGGACGTGGGGCAATGTTCAAGATGATAACCTTGCCACGGTTCTTGTACGCCCTACAGAATGAGTATTTCCCCCTCCCCCAACAGGTTTTTAAAGAGATAAACGAAGAGCTTTGGGCATTGCTTTGGCTGGGGAAACAACCCAGGATAGCCCTAGAGACACTGCAGAGGAACCAATACAATGGGGGGGATCTCCTTACCAAACATTGAGGCGTACTATTGGGCGGAACATTTAATGCCAATAAATGACTGGCTCCACGCCCCAGCGCACCACCCCACATATAGACTGGAGAGAGGGACTATGGCGTACCGCACTTGTCTGCACTACATATATGGAGGTAGGGGAAAAGAGAAACTACTCTCAGCAACGCGTGTGACTGTGGAGCTGTGGGAGACGGCGACGAGGAGGATTGGCTGGGCACACCAACCGATGAAACATACCCCGATATGGCATTGTACATGGCTAAAGGAACTGCATAAGTTGAAATGGTTTAAAAGATGGGATAACATTGGTATCTCTGTTTAGGGAGATCTGCTAAAAAGGGGTGCTCTGAAGTCCTTCCAGGCGTTGAGGGTGGAGTATGGATTACATCACACTCAGTACTTGAAATACGCGCAGGTACGTCATGCATGGAGGGCGGAAGGGGCACTCTCGAGGCCACTGCCGGAGTATGCACCGCTTGAGGGCCGTCTGCTGCAGGAGCACACCCCGATTACCTAGTTTCCCTGACCTATAAAACTTTGATCAATAGTATGCCAGACGGACTGATGAAACTGAAAGATACGTGGGAACTAAATCTGGGGGAGATGGACACACTTGATTGAGAGACAGCCCTGATGCACCCTAGGGAAGTTGCGATAAAGTCTCAGCTTCGGCTCATACAATTTAAAATCCTCCATAGGGTCTATTATGATAGACATCGATTACACCGGATGGGGCAGGCCAGTGACCCTAATTGTCTGCGCTGTGGGTGTGCGGAGGGAGACTTTTATCAGACCATCTGGGACTGCCATGTTATCCAGGAGTACTGGGCCAAGATATTAAGGGAATTAAGCGGCATACTGGAAACGGCCCTCCCGGTGGAGCCTAAATTGGTTCTATTGGGAATAACAAATGAGGTGGATCTGAATCGCCCACTCTTAATTTTCCTTTCGCTGGCTATGGTGGTGGCCAAGAGGGATGTGGCTCGGGCTGGCGGCGCCCCTATGAGCTAGATGAATGGAGAAGAGGCATGGATTTCTACATGGCAGCTGAGAGGGTCACATACAAAGCTAGAGGTTGCCCCAAGAGGTTAAATAGAGTGTGGGGGAAAAGGTGACGGTATTATGGTCTAGACGGGGGACTATGAAAGAGAGAGCACAGACCACCCTGCGGTCCCGACACATGTGGGGGGGTTACGGATGGCTATGTTCACTGCAGCGATAGGTGGCACATTGCTGTATCCACGTGTAGTGTTCTTTTATGTGAGATTCTGGGGAGGGTGGGCGGAGGGTGGAAGGGGGGTAGGGTATGGTGGACGAACTTGCAAATAAAAATAATTTTAAAAAAAACAAAAATATCTGAAAAAAAATACTGTTGACACTAATTTCGTCCAAAAATATTTTAAAAAATAGATTATCTAATATAAGTTTAAAGTATACTTCCACTAAAATATATATATATATATATATATATATATATATATATATATATATATATATATATGAAAACTCCTTTTTGGCTCAGCAGCTGCTAAGTCTCGTTATGCTCTGGCCGCTTGGCGACAGTGGTTCGTATGTAGGTAACAAACCTAACCATTAAATCGAAATTCTGTAGTGTTAAGCAGCAGAAAACACACAAACTCTTCTTGCGAAAAAAGGCCTTTATTCCAAATGAAAAGGCAAACACCCAACGCGTTTCGGGGATTCTCCTCCCTTGTTCACGAGTGACAGTGTTTCTTTAGTGATAGGTTGAATTCAACCTCTCCTTCACGTGCCATTCAAGCAGTCAAGAAATAGATTTTCTTGACCTTAAAATCAAGGTGATTGACAATGTACTCACTACTGTTCTGTTCAGAAAGGAGACTGCAGGGAACAGTCTCCTCCATGCTCAAAGCTGTCACCCCAAAAACTTGGTCAACTCAATACCGTTGGGTGAATTTCTTAGGGCCAAAAGAAATTGCTCCAATGAAGGAGATTTCACCAATGAAGTTAAGACCATGACAGACAGATTCATAATCAGGGGATACAGCAACAAATGCATAAGGTCAGCAATTGATAAAGTCAAGACAATAGACAGAGACAAAATTCTGCAAGAAAAGAAGGTTGTAGATGACAAGGTCACCAACACCACTAGATTCATTACTGATTATCATGGCCAGACAAGAGAGGTTAGAAAAGCCTTCGATAAATACTGGAATGTCCTCAGATTGGACAAAGATCTTGCCACAGGTATCGGTTCCCACCCGCAGATCACTTTCAGGAGAGCTAAATCTCTCAAAGACATTGTCTGCACCAGTCTTATCCCCGGGAAAACTACACGTAATCCTGTCAAGGGATTCTTTGTCAGCGGGAAATGTAAGGCCTGAAGACACAGTACGAGCATTAAATCCATCAAACTTTCTAGAACACTGGAGGCTTTCAAAATCCTGTTGCACACTTCTTGCCATACTGACTATGCTGTCTATGCCCTCACATGCCCATGCAAACGTAATTACATCGGCAGCACAAAACTTCATGCTAAAGACAGGGTACTACAGCACATGAGGGCAATCACGAAAAAAGACAAGAGTTACCCCATAGCCAGACATTTTGAGGATCACCACAAGAGTAATGCCAATCTGTTGTCCTTTTGTGTCTTGGTGTCAGTCCCTCAGAGAGAGAGGGGAGGTGACAGACTCCAAGAATTACGCAGACTTGAGTCGAGATTAATTATTAAATATCACACAATGCAGCCGGGTGGGCACAACTTGGATGAAGAGTTAGAAGTGCACCTGGGTTAAGCTGCCCCATTTTTGTCTGCAATGTGGTATCATATCATGTCCATCGAGCTCGTTAAATTTTATAGTATGTGAGATGTTTGTCGTTTGTGTAATTAATTGATATACACTTGTTTTTACCTTTTACCTTTTCACTCTGGTCACACCGTTCTGTTTTTTATTTTACCAGATCTCTGAAAGGATGCACAAGAGAATTCACTGCACCATCATTTAACTTTATGACACGTATGGCAGTTGAGCACGTATAAATTGGGACATTGGCGCTGTACCACCCTGTTGCGACGATTATGCCTGATCAAGTATGCTTCTTGATTATGCCCACTGGGGCGAAACTGTGAGAATTAATACCTTTGCCCACTGGGGCGTGGTTGTTTTGATTTAACACTTTTCATCAGCGGATATGAGTACAGTTCTGCGAGGTTATGTTATGTTATGTTATTAAAATTTCTAGAGCGCACAGCTGCCCCAGCAAAGGGGCGTCCTGGCGCTTTGACAGATGCTATAACATAACACACTAAAAAGATTAGCCAGAAACTGGAAAGAGGAAAGTTTTAATGGCCTGCCTGAAGGCAAACATATCCTCAAGAGCACGAATGTGGACTGGTAGCGAGTTCCATAGGCCAGCCGCTAGAACCCTAAAAGAACGGCCACCCATCCTGCTCAACCTGAAGCGTGGGCAGACAGCCAAATGGAGACCCTCCGATCTTAAAGATCTCGATGGCACATAGGGTGTAAGCAGAGTAACAAGTGCCGGTGGCGAAGAAGTTTTCAAAATTTTGAAGGCCAGACACAGCGCCTTGAACTTGATTCGCTGTCTGACCGGGAGCCAATGCAAGGCCATGATGGTGCCCGACACCGAACAGTGTCTGGGAAGGCCCACAATGGCTCGTGCCGCGGCATTTTGTACTCTTTGGAGCCTAGAGGCCTCCGCTTGATTCACCCCTAACAACAGTGAGCTACCGTAGTCCAGCCTAGATAGTATTGAGGCCTGAACTACGAGCTGTCTGGTAGGGGGATCAAAGTACTTCAAGACTGGCCTAATACCACGCAGTATTCCATAACATGTGGCAGCCACCTTCATGGTGTGGTCCTTGAAGGAAAGTGCAGAGTCTACCCAGACTCCTAGATTTCTCACTCCAGCCACTGGAATAGGTGTGACACCAAGCTCTGACGGCCACCACTGATTACCCCATAGCTCAGCTTGCTTCCCAAGAACCAATACCTCCGTTTTGGTGGCATTCAACTGGAGGCAGTTGGTGCGAAGCCAGCTTGCTACTGCCAAGAGACCCGCACGGAATCTCGAAGCTGCTACCTCGGGGTCTCCGCTAAATGTCACCGCTAGCTGTGTGTCGTCCGCATATGAGGCCATCGTAAGGCCCCACTGTTTGACGACACCAGCCAACGGTTTCACATAGAGATTAAATATAGTCGGGCTCAGTGAAGATCCCTGAGGAACCCCCGTCTTCAGGGGGTAAGTAGTGGATTGGCCAGGTGGTATAGCCACTTTAAAAGTACGATCAGCCAGAAAGGACCGGAACCATTGGAGAGCGACATCCGTCACTCCCGCCTCCTGTAAGCGCTGGATAAGTATTTGGTGGGACACAGTATCGAAAGCAGCGCTTAAATCTAATAATATAAGCGCTGCGGTATGACCCATGTCAAGTACCTGGCGAAGATGTTCCAAGATGTAAAGTAGTGCCGTCTCGGTACTGTGTCCTGACCTAAATCCATTCTGGCTGGGGTCCAAGATCTGGTTGCAAGCCAGATGCTCGGACAGAACCGAGTTGACATGCGCTTCTGTTACCTTGGCAATCCACGGCAACAGGGAGATAGGTCGGTAATTTTCTGGCAGTCGGGGGTCAGAATTTGCTTTTTTTAATATGGGGGTAACCACTGCCTGCTTCCAGGCCGCGGGTACAGTTCCAGAAGACAGGGACATATTAATGAGATCCAGTATGGGATTACGACACAGCGGGGAGAGTGTATTAATGAAGGCAGGCTTCAGCGGGTCCGCCGGGGAACCTGATTTGACCTTGAGGCTGAGTCTGTCAAAAGCCTCAACCGACAATTCAGGTAAGATAGCCAGAGGCTCATGATCCAATGTATCAGAGACAGTGGCTTCTCGATCCTGGTGGAGTGTGTCGAACCCGTGATATATTTTTTCCACTTTCTCCACAAAAAAAGAGGCCAGTTTATCACAGTGTGAGTCTGTGCAAATCGCCTCTGCTGAGGATCTATTTTTCATTAGGTCCTTCAGTACCTTAAAAATCAGTTTTGAGCGGTTGGTACTGGTGGCAAATTCCTGGGCATAAAATGCAGCTCTAGCTCTGCATATAGCTCTGTGATAAAACTTTAACTCAGTGAAATACCGGATTTTCTGGGCCGGGTCATATGAGCGTCTCCATTCCCTCTCTGTCTTACGGCAGGATCTTTTCAATTCTGCCAAAGACTCGTTATACCAGGGGCTAGGTACTTTTGTTCGGCCTTTCGCCCATCGTAAAGGTATCAGAGAGTCCAAGGCGTCAGTTACCCACAGGCAAAACTGTTGGTAGCCTTGTTCCACATTGGTGAGATTGTTTAAAGGTTTCCGCTCTAATATACCGTAGAACTCCTCCAGCGTAAGTTTATACCACGGCCTTTTAAGAGTTAGCCTTTCCCTGGATATAAACGGCTTGTCATGGACCGGGCAAAGTGCCTCTACAAGTAGATGATCAGTCCACCCTATCCTCCTTGGATCTGACACCCTTAACCCCTCGAGTGTGGAAAAGAAGGGGTCAAGGATATGGCCTCCAACATGAGTTGGACGGGTGACAAGCTGAATAAGTTGGAGAGCTTCCAAGTCAGCCAACAGGGAGCTAACGGTAGTGGATGACCCATTATCAAAATGGATGTTAAGGTCACCCAGAATATTAAAGTTGGCACAGCCCAATGCTATAGGACTGACCATATCGGCCAAGGCGGATCTAAATACCGAGTCATTGCCGGGGGGGCGGTAGACCAGCAGCCCACTGAAGGTGAACTGATGGGAGAAGGCGACTTTAAAAATGGCGCTTTCACATGCGGGTAGTCCTGATGGCTTCCATTCTGCTGGGAAGCAGGATTTGACAGCCATAGCAATGCCACCACCTCTTGTGGTCCTATTAGAGGTGAAGATGGTATAGTTCTGGGGAAATGCCAAGTTCAATATGGCAGAGTCAGAGTCCTGAAGCCAGGTTTCTGTCATTAAGAAAACGTCTGGATCCTCTTTATCTATCAAGTCATAGATGGACAGGTGGTGCTTTACAAGAGATCTCACATTAAGACACCAAATACGGAGATCTCGCGAAACAGCACGAGGCCGTATGACAGGGACGACGTTTTCCAAGGATCGTATTTTGGTTGGGCTCTTAAGAGACCAGCCTTCACAAACGCAGCTGTAAGGGCCAACTAAAGGGTCCACAGGCTTACACACAGAGCTTCTGGACCGATGACCTATGGCCAACAGCTCCGAACGTGTATAAAATATCATACCTGGCAGCGCGATGAAACGCTGAGATAGCAATTACGACCGAGCCTGCCCTGCCCCGCGCTGCCTCGACGCGGACGAGCGCAGACGGGCAGGACTCAGGCACGACTCCGGCTAAGCGACGGCGTCCACAACTGCGCGTCCCGCTGCGCGGGAGGGGGGAGCTTTAAATAGGCTCTCCAATCGTGGCGCGAGCGCGAGGACGCTCCAAGATGGCGCCTAAAGCTAGACTTACTGCCCAATCCAAGATGGCGCCCGCAGTGAGCCACCCCCGGGATCCAGGCCCGCCAAAACGGCAGTGCGGGAAACAATTATGTGCGGAATGGGGACGGGGGCAAGACCCTGTTAAAACCAGGGGAAAGTGCAGAAAAGAAAGAAAATCAAAATACAAAATCAGGTAAATTAAAACAAGCGCGCTAGCAATAGCGCTGGCAACAGCAAATATTGCGCGTTAAAATCAGCATCTGTCAAGACCTGACAAGAGCCAGGGTCCGCCTTAAATAGGCTCTCCAATCGTGGCGCGAGCGCGAGGACGCTCCAAGATGGCGCCTAAAGCTAGACTTACTGCCCAATCCAAGATGGCGCCCGCAGTGAGCCACCCCCGGGATCCAGGCCCGCCAAAACGGCAGTGCGGGAAACAATTATGTGCGGAATGGGGACGGGGGCAAGACCCTGTTAAAACCAGGGGAAAGTGCAGAAAAGAAAGAAAATCAAAATACAAAATCAGGTAAATTAAAACAAGCGCGCTAGCAATAGCGCTGGCAACAGCAAATATTGCGCGTTAAAATCAGCATCTGTCAAGCTGGGACTGTTTAATATAATTTATTTTGTTTCTAGGCACTAGCACGGGGTAGCCCACTTGGGCGTAATTAAGCAATATCAGGCACACCGCCTGCTTGGTTCAGGGCCTAAAAGCTTATTTAAGCTGATTTATTTTTATTAAATGTTGTCATGTATTGTTTAACATTTAAATAGATAATGTGCAATTTTGTAATGTCTGAATACTGCCTTCAAATCGTGTCTACATTTACTTTGATATTTGTAAGTTTCAAATGTGCATGATAGCTCACTTTAGCATACCTGGGAGTCTGTTTATCATGTTTATTCACATGTGACCATATTTAAAGCACCAATACACTGACACTCACGCTCATGACCAAGAGAAAGTTTTTTCTCGAAACGCGTCGAGTGGAGCTGAAATAAAGAGCTCGTGATTCTGCAACAAGCTGGCCTGGACATTCCTTTTTTACCAAAAGTGTGGATACAAGTTTGGAGAGATTTGGGATTCGCTATCCCGTCTGGGCCCTCCGTTGTGAGTGGCAGGGGTTCAGAGCGAAAAATAGCTTTGGATATATATATATATATATATATATATATATATATATATATATATATATATATATATATATATATATATATATGAAAACTCTTTTTTGGCTCAGCAGCTGCTAAGTCTCGTTATGCTCTGGCTGCTTGGCGACAGTGGTTCGTATGTAGGTAACGAACCTAACCATTAAATCGAAATTCTGTAGTGTTAAGCAGCAGAAAACACACAAACTCTTCTTGCGAAAAAAGGCCTTTATTCTAAATGAAAAGGCAAACACCCAACGCGTTTCGGGGATTCTCCTCCCTTGTTCACGAGTGACAGTGTTTCTTTAGTGATAGGTTTGTAACTGACATGTGACATGATTACTTAAAAAAAAATAGAAAGCAGACTCATACCTGCTAAAACAAAGTGAATAAAATAACCGTAGTAGCACATTAATTGCGGGTTATTTCAAATCATACTCATGATATTTCTTCATATTACTGCGAGATAATTTCTATGCCTTCACTGATATATTCAGCTTCCCAACGGCATTATATAACATTACCTCGAGGCCTTGCATTTTTCAGATTTTGTGACACCTATTACATAGTTCGATATCAAGGTTTCACTTTTTGATCTCACAAAATGACTTCTAGTTAGTTGATCTTTAAGGGATGGAGCTTTTTTAAAAGAGTTGTCTAATTTTTCACTCAGACTTCCCCCTATGTCCGGATCTTTTTTGACAATGTCCCAATAATAAATCTCCTAATTGAACTGTGTTCTTTGCTATAGGGGATTATTAGCCTGGCTTGTTACTTTCTTTCTCTTGTTTGGATTATATGCAGTGGTTTCTCAACGTTTGTGCTTGTGGGATATATATATATATATATATATATATATATATATATACATATATATATAGTCACTGAAAAAACATAGGTTTCAGGCCTTATATAGTTAGGAATTAGCATTTAAAAAACCTTTAAAATTCACTCAAAAAACTATAAGTTTTAGGGGTGTTATAGTTAGCTGGACATTTCACTCATACAAAACCATTGAAATTGCTCCTATATAGTTAGTTGTACTAACTATATTTCACGCACCCGCAATCCACTGCTGATGATGTCACATATTACATCATTCATGACATGGTCAGTGACATCACTGATGACATCTCAAATGACATCACTGATGACATCACTGATGACATCATCCAGTGAATGTGGTTTGCTTCGTTATTTAAATATGCATTATATATATAGCAATTTGCATTGAAGAATGAGTGGATATATAAAAATAAATATTTGGATGGAGGATTTAGTAGCAGTGTAATTGACTGTTTACTTGACCAATTTATAGTGTCTCACTAAATATAGTGGATAGTGACTAAACTGTTTGAATATCTGTATCACTTTGTCAGTTGTTGTGTAAACTGGTTCTCCAGTTGGTTTACTAGATATGTGAAAGTCTGAATTAGTTATTGATTAGTTAACTGAGTATTTGTATGGGAGAGTGAATGTGTGTGTGGTTCGGTGGGGGGTGTGTGACTGCCCAAAGATGTGTGAATAGTTGATTCACTAGATATATGAAGTTAAAACTACATGTTCTAACAGTTGTTTGGGTGAGTGAATATCTTTATGGGTGTGGTGATGAGCAAATATATTTCTCAATGGTACATGTCCAACAAACTAGAAAAATAAAAGGCAGTGTATGTGTCAGTTGTTGTATATTAATAAGTATACATAAGACTCAAGGATTGTGTGAGTGACTGTATGGATAACTTTATACTTGTAATAATGATTTTATAATTCACTAAGTATGACTTACTATCTAAATGAATAGATGAAGTTGTGTTTGTATAAGTGTGTAGCTAAGTAAATATGTAAGTATGATCCATTGTTTGCATAAGTGAGTAGGATGACTTCATATGTGAATAGGATGTGTGCTGGTGTGTAATGTCGATTTGGGTGTATACGTATTTTTGATAGTGTTCTATTGTTCACTGACAGCATGTATGAGTGAATCTACAGGTAAGTGATTAAATGTGTGTATACATCTAAAATCACTGAGTGGGTTTTTAGATACTTGTATTGCTGTAACAATGGATTCAAATATGATACTCTTTATTTTACAAAGAGTGATGAAAGATTTTACTAGTGTATGAAAAGGTGTATATGATTGTCACGTGGATGATGTCATCAGTGATGTCATCAGTGATGTCATTTGAGATGTCATCAGTGATGTCACTGACCATGTCATGAATGATGTAATATGTGACATCATCAGCAGTGGATTGCGGGTGCGCGAAATATAGTTAGTACAACTAACTATATAGGAGCAATTTCAATGGTTTTGTATGAGTGAAATGTCCAGCTAACTATAAAACCCCTAAAACTTATAGTTTTTTGAGTGAATTTTAAAGGTTTTTTAAATGCTAATTCCTAACTATATAAGGCCTGAAACCTATGTTTTTTTCAGTGAATTTCAAAGGTTTTTTAAATGCTAATTCCTAACTATATAAGGCCTGAAACCTATGTGTTTTTCAGTGAATTTCAAAGTTTTTTTTAATGCTAATTCCTAACTATATAAGACCTGAAAGCCCACCAGGAATCTCCAGTATGCGCCAGGGGACTGCATTGCAGAGAGGTGTAATGAGGCCACACCCTTTTTTACACCTCTCCGCAACGCAGCCCCCGTGCATGTTTGAAGAGGGGAAATTAATTCCCCTTGCATACTGGGGGTCCCTGGGGGCCAACTAGCCCACCTTGAACCTCCAGTATGCGCCAGGGGGCTGCATTGCAGAGGTGTAATGAGGCTATGCCCCTTGTTACACCTCTCTGCAACGCAGCCCCCTGGCGCGTTTGCAGAGGGGGAACTAATTCCCCTTGCATACTGGGGGTCCCTGGGGGCCAACTAGCCCAGCAGGAGCCTCCAGTATGCGCCAGGGGGCTGCTTTGCAGAGAGGTGTAATGAGGCCACACCCTTTTTTACACCTCTCTGCAACGCAGCCCCCGTGCATGTTTGAAGAGGGGGAACTAATTCCCCTTGCATACTGGGGGTCCCTGGGGGCCAACTAGCCCACCTTGAACCTCCAGTATGCGCCAGGGGGCTGCATTGCAGAGGTGTAATGAGGCTATGCCCCTTGTTACATCTCTCTGCAACGCAGCCCCCTGGCGCGTTTGCAGAGGGGGAACTAATTCCCCTTGCATACTGGGGGTCCCTGGGGGCCAACTAGCCCAGCAGGAGCCTCCAGTATGCGCCAGGGGGCTGCTTTGCAGAGAGGTGTAATGAGGCCACACCCTTTTTTACACCTCTCTGCAACGCAGCCCCCGTGCATGTTTGAAGAGGGGGAACTAATTCCCCTTGCATACTGGGGGTCCCTGGGGGCCAACTAGCCCACCTGGAACCTCCAGTATGCGCCAGGGGGCTGCATTGCACCGAGGTGTAATAAGGCTATGCCTCTTTTTACACCTCTCTGCAACGCAGGCCACTGGCGCGTTTGCAGATGGGGGACTAATTCCCTTGCATACTGGGGGTCCCTGGGTCATATCTGCCCAAACGCCGAAATTTCGAACGATTAAAAATGACTTTTCTTGAGAAACATTTGGATTTGGATTATCATGTCCTATACTTTGGAATTTTTGAAAGACTGACTTTGAGGATGCTATAAATTACTCAAGTCTGCCCTAATTGTGTGGGTAAAATTGATGCCTAGTCACTTTGAATAAGAATGTACTTACGTCTCGTCTAACATTTGGAAGAAACATCTAGTTATATGACAACAGGATACCGACATAACTTGAAGGAAATAAGAACGCCCTGAAGAATTTCTGTTGTACAGAACGAAACGCGTCAGCTGGCTGTGGTCCAAAAGTTAAGGAAAATAAAAGCATTTGAATATACACCAAGATTCAGCGCCTCAATAAGGACTCTAAGTGATATGATTTGATTGGACTTATTGTGCAAGTGGTGCTGTGCCAAACTTTGGAATATTCTCCACTACTCTCTACTACTTACTCTCTACTACTCCACTACTCTCTAATACTCACTCTCTACTACTCATTCTCTACTACTCTACTACTCTCTACTACTCTCTCTCTTCTACTCACTCCCTACTACTCACTATCTACTACTCTCTACTACTCACTCTCTACTACTCTCTACTACTCACTCTCTACTATTCACTCTCTACTAATCTCTACTACTCACTCTCTCTCATATCATGTCCATCGAGCTCGTTAAATTTTATAGTATGTGAGATGTTTGTCGTTTGTGTAATTAATTGATATACACTTGTTTTTACCTTTTACCTTTTCACTCTGGTCACACCGTTCTGTTTTTTATTTTACCAGATCTCTGAAAGGATGCACAAGAGAATTCACTGCACCATCATTTAACTTTATGACACGTATGGCAGTTGAGCACGTATAAATTGGGACATTGGCGCTGTACCACCCTGTTGCGACGATTATGCCTGATCAAGTATGCTTCTTGATTAAGCCCACTGGGGCGAAACTGTGAGAATTAATACCTTTGCCCACTGGGGCGTGGTTGTTTTGATTTAACACTTTTCATCAGCGGATATGAGTACAGTTCTGCGAGGTGGGACTGTTTAATATCATTTATTTTGTTTCTAGGCACTAGCACGGGGTAGCCCACTTGGGCGTAATTAAGCAATATCAGGCACACCGCCTGCTTGGTTCAGGGCCTAAAAGCTTATTTAAGCTGATTTATTTTTATTAAATGTTGTCATGTATTGTTTAACATTTAAATAGATAATGTGCAATTTTGTAATGTCTAAATACTGCCTTCAAATCGTGTCTACATTTACTTTGATATTTGTAAGTTTCAAATGTGCATGATAGCTCACTTTAGCATACCTGGGAGTCTGTTTATCATGTTTATTCACATGTGACCATATTTAAAGCACCAATACACTGACACTCACGCTCGTGACCAAGAGAAAGTTTTTTCTCGAAACGCGTCGAGTGGAGCTGAAATAAAGAGCTCGTGATTCTGCAACAAGCTTGCCTGGACATTCCTTTTTTACCAAAATTGTGGATACAAGTTTGGAGAGATTTGGGATTCGCTATCCCGTCTGGGCCCTCCGTTGTGAGTGTGAGGGGTTCAGAGCGAAAAATAGCTTTGGATATATATATATATATATATATATATATATATATATATATATATATATATATGCACGAATGCAGCTCTCTCACCCAACCAGCACGCAGCAGCCGCCACAGCAGTAAAGGAAAGAAAGCCACGCCACTCCAACGTCCGTTATGGGCTAAAAAAACGATTTATTTAGCGCTCAAGGCCACCAGATCTTACGCGTTTCGGGCGTCCGCCCTTGTTCACAGATATATATATATTCACTGAAAAAACCATAGGTTATAGACCATATATAGTTAGGAATTAGCATTTACAAAACCTTGAAAATTCACTGAAAAAACCATGGGTTATACACCATAGATAGTTAGGAATTAGCATTTAAAAAACCTTATTTTACTCACACAAAACCAATGAAATTCCATATATAGTTAGTTGTACTAACTATATATCACGCACCCGCAATCCACTGCTGATGATGTCACATATTACATCATTCATGACATGGTCAGTGACATCACTGATGACATCACTGATGACATCTCAAATGACATCACTGATGACATCACATCACTGATGACATCTCAAATGACATCACTTCAGTGAATTTCATTGGTTTTTTAACAGCTAATATCAAAACCTTTACAATGTATTCTTCTTTAAATAGAAAAATATTTTTTACATGTTTTTAATACAATTTTTTTTATTATTTTTTTTGTTTCGCTCCCGGTACGCGAACCGGTTAGCTTCCCGTTAGCTCAATCCGGAGGCGCGGCCCGGTCCGCGAACCGGTAAACGTTCCGTTTGCGCACCTCTCGCGTTAGAAAACAACATCGTGACGCGTCGCGTCAGCATGACGTTTCGCGTTCTCGCGTAATACGTCATATTACGTGCTACGTTAGCGTACCCGGAAGCGCACCGGTACGCGAACCGGAAGCGATCCGCGGCGCGGCGCCGACCGCGTAACGTAAACACAGCAGGTCATGTGTAATAACACTTTTCATTGGTTCATTTCACTTTTGGTTTCCTAATGATGTAATACTAGGTCATGTGATCTAAAATGAACACTTTTCATTGGTTTACAACTTTTGCTTTTCCCAAATGATGAAAATCCCTCCTTCTTTCCTCACTCTGACTTTCATCTTGGTGAGAGAAAGACACTTTATTTACACTTTGACATGGCTTCAGTAGTAGCTTCAGCTGGTTCTAACCCACCACCTCCACCAAATCCAAGAAAGAGAGGACCACCTGCTGAAGTAATTTTGCAAGAAGAGGAAGAACAGGAAGAGGAGGAAGAGGAGGAAGAGCCAAGGTTTTTGCCAGAGGAGCCCAGGAGGTACAATCGAAAGGAGAATTACATTTGGCAATTCTATAGAATTCCTGAGGGGCAAAAAAAAGTGAATGCACGCTACGTGTTTTGCCGTATATGCGGTGATAGATTGTCAAGGGGAACTGAAAAAAAATACAGTTACGGCAATCACACTATGCATCGGCATATGAGTAGGTGGCACCCAAATAATTATAGTGCTGCCCAGCTACGTGATGAGCAACAAAATCCCCTCCCAATGGCAAGAAGATCGGTTGTTCCAGAGGTGTCGGGACCAGAGGCGAGGGAGATGATCCCAAACATCCAAATGTTGTTTGGGCACGTCAAGCAAGTGTGCGTGCACTGTGGCGATTTCATCTGCTACAGGGAAAGTAGCATCATTTTGATTATGAGAGCTATTCAAAATCATGTTAATGTTTGTCCGAGACGCCCCAAAGAATAAATTCTTTTTTTTTTGTTGCTCCTGTTGAGCCCTTTACAATGGATCGTTTTTGTTTCCCCCCCCCAAAAAAAACCAAAAAAAATTTAAAAACGTTCAGAAAATACAAAAAAAGTAAAAAAATGTTCAAAAAATACTAAAAAAAATATAAAACAACAAAAACATAAAAAAAAGTTCTTTTCAGAACTACCTCCCCATTATAAAAAAATTGGTAGAATATTTGGAACTCTGCCAACCTCTATTTCTCTTAGTTCGCTCCCCGGAGCGCTACCCGGTACGCGTACCGGAAGCTAACCAAAAAAAATATTTTTTTAAAAAAAGAACAGTAAGTATAAGGTAAGCAAACAGACAGTTATGTGAAAAGAAAGACAGCTCTAGGGAGTAAACAAGAGATACTGTTACCTACAATCCACTGCTGATGATGTCACATATTACATCATTCATGACATGGTCAGTAACATCAACAGCAGTGGATTGCGGGTAACAGTATCCTTAGTTTACTCCCTATAGCTGTCTTTCTTTTAACATAACTGTCAGTTTCCTTCCCTTATAGTTACTGTTCTTTTTTAAAAAAAAAATTTTGGATCAGTCATAAACAGTGACATTAATAGAAACAGAGAGAATGAACAAGAGTGAAGAACTATGGTCCTCCTCAGCCACCCTCAGAAAACCAAGGGGGTCAAGATACATCTACCGTGCCCCCTTCTACCCATTCTGAACATTATTTGCCCTCCATCTTGTATCTTGATTCGACCGAAACACAAAATGGTGGACTCCCGTAACGCTGCTGGTTTGCGAACCGGGCCACTTCCCGGGAAGCGGTCCAAAAAAAAAGGTGGGAAAGTAATTCACAGACACTAAGAGTAATAGAGACGGAGTGAGTGAACAAGACTGAGGAACTATGAGAACAGAGGGACTGAGAAAAAGAGTGGAAGGATTGAGTAAGTAGGTAATAGAGAAAGGAATGAGGAAAGTAGCAAAGGCAGGAAACTGAGGGTTAAAGAAGTGAAGCAGTGGATCTAATAGTAGGTGAATGTGATAGAAATGTAACGAAAAGAGTACAACTATTTACCTTATAATTGCCGTTAAATTAATCACTTTTTATTTTTATACTTTCAATCTGTGAGAGAGAGAACCAACATTTGAAAAATATTAAAACATGTATTTAAAAATTACAAAAGACAAGGGAAAAGATTGAAGGACAAATAGTTTTTCAACAACTTTGACACTGACAGAAGCTTCTGCTTCTCCAGGTCCCCTACACAGTCCTAAAGATATACATTTTAAACTAACAGTATCTTGATGCAGATGAAGTGAGGCCTATCTTAAAACATGGTGCATCTTTTGCATTGCTCTTGTTTCAGAAAAGTGTCGCTTCAGGATGCCAATAACATGTCTCCTATCCAGAGATTTGTTTGAGGTGAGGCCTACTCAGAGTTCAAGATGAGATTTACACTTGTTGAAGTGTACAGAGGAGATAATATCTGTGAAAGTCTACCAATGAAGTGAGTCATGTCCACTGCACTCTTCAACAAAGTAGAAACCTCCTATGTTTCCCTGGACAGACCTAAACTTGATCTGCACAATGTGATTCATAATGATAGGAAACACAGGTGATGTAATTCAAATATGTGCAATTTATTTTGCTCATTTCACAATCACATCACTTGTGTTTCCTTTGCTTAGGTATCTCATTGTGCAGATGTAGTCCAGCATATGAAAGAATACGTAGAAGTGCAGCACTGCATGCAACAACTTTGACACTTACAGAAGCCTCACCTTCTCCATGCGTCCTACACAGTTCTACATATACATCATAAATGCAAACAGTACCGAATTAATTATACATGTTAAATGGTTTATTTTTGCTGTTCTCAGAATGTATCAAAATTCACTAAAAACAGTGACTTGAAGGTATTCATCATGTAACAGCGGGGAAAAAAAAACACAATCAAAATGATTGTGTTTAAAAAACCCATACAACATCAGAAATCAAAATTCAGAACTCCTTAAAGTTAACTTACTTTCCATGACGTCCAAGGATGTCCTATGAACAGCTTACACTCTTTTGTGCTGTTATTACTTTCAGCCCGCCACTTTCTGAAAGAAAACCTCCATCGTTTTTAAAAACACGTTACATGCAATAAATGACTTCTTGCTCTCTACCACTATTTTCCACAAGGCCAAATCTAGTCAGAGCCATTTATAACTCTTGGATTTCTTGTAAGCCAATCCCATCATTTGGCATTTCCGCAACTTTCAGAATTAAAATGTTGAAGATCATTTTCACAATCCTGGAATAGTAATATCTTCCCCTTCTTGCTCAGTCATGTTCTACATTTCCTATGACACTGATACTGCTTAATATGAAGCAGACTTACACTACCTCTATGACTACAACAATTATTTAATTCTCTACATCACTTTTAATCACAAAGCAATGTAAAACAGTAGACAGCATTGCAGACTTACATTCCCTCTACTCCATGTTTTGATTGGCTGCTTCAATTAGCTTATAAAAAGAAATTGTTTTTCTGAACTCATTCAAAGTGCACATATATCTCCATGATGTCCAGTCCTATGATTAGAAGTTATGTCTCTGAACTACACTTATCCTCAAGGCCAAATTGTGTAGGAGCCATTAGAACTTCTTGAAATTCCACAGAGCACATCCCGAGATTATTTCCCTAAAATTTTGGTTTTAAAAACACCAGGTAAGAGTTTTTAAGGTCATACGGCAATTTTTTTTGAAAATTAAAACAGAATCATTGCAGAATGACCAGCCATTTCTAGACTTTAAATAAGCTGTGTAATGTCCTGATGATATTGAAGGGCCGTCATGATATATAATTGCTGTAGTTACAAAAGTCCTTCCTGATATTGACAACTGCGAAGCTACAATTTTTTTTATTAAAGTTGTCAATTTTGTTCCATCAGGCCTACATCGTTGGAACATTAAAATGACGTACTGGCCATATGTTCGTATAAATAATGTGGACATCATTTCAGATTTACATTGGCTACACTCCATGTTGTGATTAGCAGCTTTTACTAGCTTATTAAAGGAGACTGATTTACTGTCTGGCAAAGTTAAATATATAAATCTTTCTGAGTCTACACTAGTAGTACTTGATATCATACAGTTCTCGCAGTCATGCTGCCATTGATAAGAAAGCCCAAACAGCTGATCTACATCTACACCTTCAGCATGTAATACATCAAGCATATACATTAAAAACTCCTGACAATCTTGCTGAATATTTTGAGAGAATTGTGTTTGGCCTGAACATCTGTCTAACAGATTTCGAATTTCAGACACACTTTCTATGTTTCTTCTATCAGTGGTACATTTCTCTAACACAGAATTTAACAAACCGCAAAATCTTTGATCAGAATTGACCACAATCTCTTCTTTTACATTTTTTAGAGAAAACAAAACATTAATTACTACATTAGCTTAGCAGTTGACACCAGAACTGTTTTCAAACTGAAAACCAACAACATCTTCAACAGAATCCTTTTTGTTTCTGCTTGTAATTTTAGGTTCATTCACTTTTTGTCTTTTTGCTATAACCTCCCCAGTATTGTTCTCATTTCTTCGTTTCCGGCCTACCAGACGTTTCTCAAACAAAGGAAACTGAGGCAAATGTGGCGCATACTCTCTTCTTAACCTATTGTATTCCTTAACACAATCTAGATCTGCACAAATGTTTGTGACATCACACTCAATCAAGTACAATCCCGATAAAGTTCTAACTCGTGACAATGCCACATATGCCATACCCTCCTTGAACACAGAACTGCCAATATTCACCAATGCACTGTCTACACTTAAACCTTGCGATTTATGGATTGTCACCGCATATGCCAAGCAAACAGGAAACTGCTTACGGCGAACATATAAGTCTTTTACAAGCAAAAATCTAGCAGAACAACGAGCAATTAGCTGTACTTCCTCAATGCCATCAAATTTAATTTTTAAAAATTCAATTCCATCTCTATTTCTGTATTTCACAAAATCAACAACATTACCCATTGATCCATTTACCAGACCTCTTTCAACATGTAAATTCTTTCTTAAAATTATACGGCAGTTCAAGCACACATTCAGAGTCTTTTCAAAACCTGCAGTTTTAGATATACTCTTCTCTAATGAATCCAATTTTGTTTTCAGATTCTCAGACAAAATAATTGTTGATCCCATATGCTCTACTCTATCAATAGCTTCCAGTTTCACAATCTCTTGCTTTTCTAAATGCAACATTTTGTTGTTAAATTTGGCACATTCTGCAAGAGTTGGCATCAAACATATTCCAGATTTCTTTTCAGTAATTTTCTGAAAAATATTCTCAGGCACAACATCTTGTTCTGGATATAAATTTGACAGTAATCGTGCATGTAAAGCTTCTTTCCCATGCTCGGTCACTTTTCCAATTCTAACATCTTGTAGAATAGTCTTGTAAACTTCATCCTTCGCCTGACGCATATTTTCATGCAGTTCAGCATAATTGAAGTTTAACCATATATTGACGTTGCCAATGCTGCCTAGGCACTTCCTGGTATCTTCATGCGTGAGCATTTTGAACACAGGTTGCCCTTTCACTGGTGTCAGCTGCAAAAGATCTCCGAAAACAATGATGTGTTTGCCACCAAATAACACATCATACTCTGTTTTGAGAACTTCTTGCATCCTCAAATGCACAAAGGCAAGCATGACATTGGAAACCATGCTTACTTCGTCAATGATAAGAAGTTTCATTTTCCTCAAGATTCTTGAAACTTCAAAACAAGCATCTCCAGATAGCTTGTGATATTCTAATTTGTTGTCATGCTCCACTGGCAGCATCAGTAAACGATGTAAAGTAATCCCTTTATTATTATGTGCTGCCAGTCCAGTTGGAGCAGTGACAACACAAGACAGCGATGACTCTGTCCTTTCCTGCAAATAGCATGAAATTGCTTTAATGAGGAAACTTTTTCCAGTTCCCGCTTCTCCACTCACGTACAGTCGGACAGGCTTCAACGACGTACATGAGCACTCTTTCTTATCATGACTTAATCCATGATCAATTTGCATGGTAACTTCGTCATATATTTTCCTCTGCTCAACGTTGAGTTGCCTTTCCAACTCTTCTAAGTTAACCGCATCCTCTTGAGCATGTGCCATGGCTCTTTCCACTTCATTCATAGCAGTGGCAGCTTCATTTTCGATAAGAGGTCCTCCTAGTGGATCCTGACTCAATGAAGCAGAACTCTGACTGTCCTGAGAACTGTCTCTGGCAATCTCGGCTGCAATCGTTGCTTCCTGCTCAATTTCCGCATTCAACATTTCTACATATTTGGGAAAAGCAGGACATTCTATGGTCTCCTTGGCGGCATTGAAAGAGTCTTCGTAACAGAGGAAATCTCCAAGCAGTTCCTCTTCTGCACGCCAAGGCTTGAAAAGTTGCAAAAGTGCTAAATAGAAAAACTCCTTTTTTTCAGGAGATTCGCCACTCAATTTTCGATGGTTTACCAAGTGGCATTTTCTTTGCTTGACCAGACATCCCTCACTTCCTATTACAGCATACACTCCTTTCTCAGTATCTTCTTTGATGTTCCTCTTGAATATGTAATTTTGCAGAACCTCATACAGACAAACATTCTCGAGGTGACTGCTTCGATTTGGATAATATGTATCCAACATGTTTGTCTTCAAAATGTCGGTACTGTTTGGCTCCTTTTCCGCTAAATACTCAATTTCCCGCACAGGTTTGAGAACTCGATTACGCGTTGCAGCAAGACCAAGACTCGCCCAAACGATACTCCTGGACTTGGCATAGAGACTTGCTGAAGACAACCGGTCAGAACATTCGTACGCTCCGATTTCTCGATGCGACAACATTTTCAGACTGAAACTGTACAACTTCTTGCTGAGGCTCTTTTCATGGGAAATGTCCTCCCACATATCCTTCAATTCTGTCTTCTCTTTTTTGGTGATGTAAGACGTCACATACCGAGCCACAGCCATACAGTTATCAGCCACAAACTGTATATCCATGTTAGCATTCCACATGGACAAAATCACCGGGTTGTAGTCGTTGATGTACTTGGACTCTTCGTTCCTCTTCAAATTGTATGTGTTTTTAGGTGATTTCTTCATCACATTATGTCGCAGCGAAGACATCAAACTGTTTACTCTTCCTTTAGAAATCACCGGTCGTGGAAAGCCGAAACGACATTTGGTGTAGAACTTGTCTTTGTTTCGGAATTTACGACGGCAGTACTTTCCACATCGATGGCTTTGGAAACGCAGAACTTTTTCTCTTAGGCTTTTCTTCTCCTTTGCGTTTGGAACAGCACACGTAGAATACTGTTGGATGAAACTCATCACTGAGTCTTCTGGATCCGTTCCAAATTTAGGTGCATCCTTGATCCACAGCAACATATGTATATGAGGAGCACCTCTTGCTTGGTACTCCTTTCTCCAGAAAAAATCCAACACCTCTCCAAGAGGTGGATTCTTCTTATTCATGATGAAAGACATCATAGCTTCAAATCTATGATTGAAGTACCTACATACATTGACTGGATCCAAAGAGCACAGTTCTCCGGGTGTCTTGAATTCGATGTTATCTACGTTAGCATTTGCCTCTCGTAGAAATTGAAGTAAGTCTTCCCAGCCATACTCGGCACAACTCAGAGTGAGGAACCATGTGGGAGTACCTAAGTTCCTCAGCATACATTTTAAATCACCATGACGACGGTACCAGTACTCATTAGTACCACGCTGACACGCCATGAGATTAATCAGGTGAGAATCCAAAATACTATCTTGGACATTGACTTTATCCATAAAATCACTTGCCGAGATGTTTTGCATGTGTATACCACTTTTCAAGATGTGGTTCACTGCATATGACAGTCCAGACAGATCGCTTTCAAACAGGAGATGAAACAAATAAGGAATGCATTGTCGAAACCTAGCATCTCCTGCATACAATCGCAAAGTCCGGTATTCAGAAGCAGGAATTTGATGAGGTCGCTCATCATATCTTCCTCCCTGACCTGTTGGAAAAAGCTGTGGGAAACACCGAGCTTCCAAACTTTCCTCCCAAACACTAATGGGACTCCCTTTGGCTTGTTTCATTTGAAACAACTCAATAGCATTCCCCATGACTTCCTTGGAATGCAAAGGATGAACACTATAATGTTCATATATTTCTTCACTAGTAGAGGGTTCTACTTTCTCAATTTGACCAGCACACAAATCGCTATCCTCTTCCTCACTTGCTTCCTCTTCTGCAACATATACATTCTTATAGTATTTATTATTTTTTTTCAAATACAATGTTGCCTTTTTAACTTTCCTAACATCTACTAAATCTTGCCATATTTTCTTATTCTTTGTCGGAACCCCATTAACTAAGATAACCAGAGGTTCCTCTTCCACTTTTTCTACTCCAATTGTGTTAATGTTTTTCTTGAAATCTAGAGGCAAATAAACAACTCTTCCCTTTAATCCTCTCTGTAAATCTGATGGAGGCAATTTCCCTGTCTTTGGCTCCATTCTTACAATAGCCTGAAAGGGATGGATACTTTGAATCAAAATAGATTCATAAGTATTTAAGTCCTTCAATTCAGAAGGAATCTCAACCAATTCCAGATTATTATGAACTGCTCTAGCAGGCATCTGGTTTTGTTTTAATTTGTTACAACAATAAGTACACACACGTTGATCCAATCCCAAATCAAAAAATTTTCTACCATCAAGTATGTTGCAAAATCCTTCCATTCACTATTATTTTCCCTTTCACTTTTTGCATATAAATCCACTAACTTAGTCTGATTCTTATAATAAGTGCGTCTACAACACACACAAGTGAAATTAGGCCTCTCACTTGATTTCACGTCAAACGTCGCAATTTCCCTCTGGAAATTATCTGTACTGGAAACCTGTACACTATCTTCCACATGACCCTCTACTTCTTGCTCAATTTCAACATTCTCCTCTTTACTTCCAAAGTAACAAAACTCAATTTCTTCACATATATTCTTCACATCTATTTCAGAACCATGCAAAAGAGCAGCGCATAATTGTTTCAGCATAATTGCTGGACTCTTAGCATAATACAACATTCTAACTAATTTCCTCACTTTGTTATGATGCACTGCTAGCATCCTGAAATGATGAAAAACACTCTGGCATACTCTCCTGGAAAGACAAGCCAGTGAATGACCATGCAAACCTGTCACTTCTCTTACTCTGCAAGGATCTAATTCTTGCAACAACATCATTTTCTGCTTCAAACTTTTTTTGTTAAATGACCGTACAAAATCACAAAGCAAATTGATGGAATCCTGTCGCACACTGCAAATACTACTACACTTCCAGGTGTACACAGGACCCTTAGCACGTCTTCCTAAAACCTCATTACCTAACAACTCTTCTGCCTCTGTTGTCACAATTTTTTCTTTTTCAACTGGACAACCATCTTTCACTTCATAAGCACGACCACTGGTGTCAACTGCATGCACCAAATCATTATCCTGGAAATAACTCTCCTCATTAAAAAATGCCTCAGAGCTTGAACTATGCATCCATTCTCCAGAAAAAACTTCACAAAAATTACTACGATTAACTATTCTCTTCCATCTACTATTTTTTTTCTCTTATAAAAAACTAGTTTCTGTTGACCTTTCTTAATATTTTTTAACAAATTGCCAATTATCCTGTTGCGGAACATTCGTTTACGAATCTCCCTAAACTGTTGTTTCCTTCTACTATCATGCACAGATTTATCTCTTGCTCTAGCAGTAACATTTTTCATTGTCCTTTTCTTTCCATTTGATTTCCTTCTCGTTTTATGGACTGAAACATTTTCTGTAGTAATATTTTTTTTATTACAAATATTTCTTATGAAATATTTAGAGCTCTTACCCGGTGCTTTCTTCGTGGCTTGAGAAATCTTTTTGTTAGAGGACTGCTGCGTTTTTTTTTTCACCTGCTGTCTTTGACGTTTTGCAGCCTTTATCTGTCTTTGTATTGTAGGCATGGTGAAATCTTGAAATGATCTGCAGTTGAATCTGTGGAAAAATATAATAAAAATGTTAATAAACATTATTACCAAACAGTAAATCAGTAACAGTGATCAAAAACTTAACACACTACTTGACATTTTAATTTGAAGATTTTTTAGTCATTGGCAATTTTACAATACAGAAATACCAGAAAAGAAATGACATTTATATTTATGTTACCTATGCTATTTTATATGTGAATCTGATCTAATTTTATGAGCATATTTTAATATTTTATTGAAGACACTACACATAACCTGTTTTTGAAGGTGTCTTTATTTTTAAATTAAACGGTTTACCTTTTTACTTTTTATTGATTATAAATTTTAAAAATAAATGTTTATATTTCCAAAGGCTCAAGCAGGTCAGCTTCCCATCCTATATCATATAATTCGGACAAATCTGCATCCTCATCACGCTCTTCTTCATCCTCAGGATTTAAATCATCCAAAGGATCAACATCCACTGATGTTTCAATTACAAGTTCAATGATGAGGTCAAAATCAACTGATTGCAGATTGTCGCTCATGTTGAGGTTGTCTTTATCTTTAAAGAAAGATAACAACAATGAGATGTTGCAGAGTAAGAAACAAATCTCAGAGATTATAATAGTAAAATTGTTTAACAAGATTAACATTTTGCAGCTATTATTTAGCCATGTCCAGCAATGCTGAGCAGGTGAAGCCTATGTCTAATTTTTAACTGAACAGGACTCATCTCTTCTTAACCTTGGATAAGCCTCACCGACTCTGTGTCCCCTGCACATACTTAAATGTTAAAGGGCAGATTTATATTAAATGGCACATCCCCAGGCATGCACCAGTTAATGTGCACCACTGCTTTACCACCCATGGTGTGCCGCATTTACAATCAGATAGGAGAAAGCTGCGTCAAAACCCTGCGCCTGCTTGAAGCTGGCATAGGTCTTGACGCAGCATTGTGGAGATGGGGCACCCCTGAGCCTTGCTGGAGCTGCATCGCACTTGCGATACAACTCCAGCAATGCGCCACCTTTACGGCACAGATGCGTCACGCATCTGTGCTGTTTTTGTCCCATGCTGCGCCGCATTGTAAATGCAGCACAACATGGGTGGCGGAACAGCGGCGCAGGATGACTGTCACATCCTTGGTGATGCGCCAGTCATCATAAATCTATCCCTAAGCTTCTTATCTTGTTACAGATGAACTGCCATATGTATCATCAAAATATTTTACATTTTCTAAATAGCGAATTTTAAGGAATAAATAGCGATTCTTTACCATTCCTAATTTGCGATGAGCAAATTGCTAATTGCAAGTTACCCATTCATTTCCATGGCCTAGGAGGCTCATATGAATGAAGGTTTAATTTGCGATTAGCAATTTGCTCATCACAAATTAGGAATTTTTCCAAGGGTGCAGGGGTGTCTCAAGAACACCCTGCTGCACCCCTGAAAAACAAATTTGGGGGCATATGGCACACATACATGCCCTAAGGGCATGTGTTGGCGTCATATGGCACCTTTTGTTTTTTTGAAAAAAAGCTTTTTGAAAAGAATTCACAAATTACCACCAATTTACCACAATAGTTTCCAAATCCTTAATGTCATTTTTTACATAGTTTTTGTTTGATACATTGCATTTAAGTAGTCACAAAATTTGCAAATCCTTCAGTGCAATTGCAAAAATAAGGAATAGCAAATTTTGCTACTCCTTATTTTGCATCAAACTTGTTTGATACATACCATTTGTCTAATTAACATTCGCAAAGGCAGAAATTCATAGAATTTTGATCTTTGCAAATGCTAATTAGCTTGATACATATGGCCCCAAGTGAGGCCTGTCTTGCGACATGGTGCATCTTTTGCATCACTGCTGCTTGGGTTTTATGTGGTACGTTTTTTTTACACCATGACATATCTGCCTCAATGCATCAATTTGTAATGTTGTCGCCTCATAGCAAATCTTTTGCACCACCGCTGCATCATAAAAGTGACGCACAGTGGCACAAAAAAGGCATACACCTATCATAAATCTGTCCCTAGCATTTTAAATGATTAATCCAGGATGACAATAAAGTGTGTCCTATCCAGAGGTTTGTTTAAGGTGAGGGCTACTCAGGATTGCAGATTAAAGTTACGCTTGATGAAGAATACAGAGGAGATAATACATATAAAGGCCTACCAATGAAGTAAGTAATGTGCACTTTATTGCGCCAGTCATCATAAATGTATCCCTAAGCTTCTTATCTTGTTACAGATGAACCACCATATGTACCATCAAACTATTTTGCATTTCCTAAATAGCAAATTTTAAGGAATAAATAGCAATTCTTTACTATTCCTAATTTGCAATGAGCAAATTGCTAATTGCAAATTACCCATTCATTTCCATGGGCTAGGAGGCTCATAGGAATGAAGGTTGCAATTTGTGATTAGCAATTAGCTCATCACAAAATAGGATTTTTTTCAAGCGTGCAGGGGTATCTCAAGAACACCCTGCTGCACCCCTGAAAAAGAAATTTGGGAGCATATGGCACACCTACATGCCCTAAGGGCATGTATGGGCGTCATATGGGACCTTTTTTTTTTTTGAAAAAAATGCTTTTTGAAAAGAATTCGCAAATTACCACAAACTAGAAGTTGGTGGTAGTTTCCAAATCCTTAATATCATTTTTTACATATTTTTTTTGGGATACATTGCATTTAAGGAATCGCACATTTTGAATTATTGACATTTTAAGTCATTTCCACATGTGCAGTGTTTTCAAAATATAATTTGAAAATCGTTTTTGGGGAAAAGTAATGGTTTGCAAATTTATGACAAGGACATAATGGTGTATGCTTCTCTATAAGGCATTTCAGTGTCTCTGATGTCATTTTTCCCATATTACATTATAAGACCTTTCCCCATGGAGCACATTCCTTGTAAATATGCTCCCACCTGTGCATTGCGAATTTAGATTTTGACTGTTTCAGTCACATAGCCATGTTGAAAGTGACCCAAAAAAATTGCAAACGTTTTAAAATAACACATTCATGTGTCTTAAGGACATTTTAAGTCATTTCCCCATGGACAATGTTTTCTAAGTGGCGCAAAAGAGGTATACACCTATCATAAATCTGTCCCTAGCATTTTAAATGATTAATACAGGATAAAAATAAGATGTAGCCTATCCAGAGGTTTGTTTAAAGTGAGGCCTACTCAGGATTGCAGATTAAAGTTACGCTTGATGAAGAATACAGAGGAGATAATACATGTAAAGCTCTACCAATGAAGTAAGTGATGTCTACTTCATTGCGCCAGTCACCATAAATGAATCCATAAGCTTCTTATCTTGTTAGACATCAACCGCCATATGTATCATATAACTATTTTGCATTTCCAAAAAAGCAAATTTTAAGGAATAATTAGCGATTCTTTACCATTCCTAATTTGCGATGAGAAAATTGCTAATTGCTATTTTACCCATTCATTTCCATGGGCTAGGAGGCTCATATAAATGAAGGTGCAATTTGCGATTAACAATTTGCTCATCACAAATTAGGAATTTATTCCAAAGGTGCAGGGGTGTCTCAAGAACACCCTGCTGCAACCCTAAAAAAGAAATTTGGGGGCATATGGCGCACATAAATTTTAACAACATTCCTTTACCTCAACAACGATTTTCAAATCATAACTTCAAAACACTACACATGGGAAAATTACTTAAATTGTCCTTAAGACACATAAAAGCGTTTTTTGATTGGCTTTCCTGCATGGCAGGGTCACTTTTAACATGGCTATGTAACACAAACATTCAAAATCAAAATTTTCCATGCACATGTGGGAGCATATTTACAAGCAATTTGCGCCACAGAGAAATGTCTTACACTAAAATGAGAAAAATAACATCAGGGACAGTCAATTGCCTTATAAAGAACCATACACCATTATGTCCTTGTCATGAATTTAAAAACAATTCCTTTTCCCCAAAAACGATTTTCAAATCATAATTTCAAAACACTGCACATGAGAAAATGACTTAAAATGTCATTAAAACACATGAAAGCGTTTTTTGATTGCCTTTCGAGCATGGTTGGGTCACTTTTAACATGGCTATGTAACACAAACATTCAAAATCTAAATTTTCCATGCACATGTGGAAGCATATTTACAAGCAATTTGCGCCACAGAGAAAGGTCTTACACTAAAATGAGAAAAATAACATCAGGGACCGTCAATTGCCTTATAAAGAAGCATACACCATTATGTCCTTGTCATGAATTTAAAAACAATTCCTTTTCCCCAAAAACGATTTTCAAATCATAATTTCTAAACACTGCACATGGGAAAATGACTTAAAATGTCATTAAAACACATGAAAGCATTTTTTGATTGGCTTTCCAGCATGGTTGGGTCACTTTTAACATGGCTATGTAACACAAACATTCAAAATCAAAATTTTCCATACACATGTGAGAGCATATTTACAAGCAATTTGCGCCACATAAATCATAATTTTCTCCTTAAAGCACACTATTCTCTATCTAAATTAAAGAAATATTTTCTCACCTTAGCAAATACTTTGAGTTTGAAAACAGTCTAAGAAACACACCAATTTGTCTTCAGCAGAGCAAAAGGTATGCACTCCACAGTCTGCAGCTATCAAAAGCACAGAAATGCTGTAATTCTTCACACATATTTCTCATGTCACCCATTCAAAACTCTTCCCTCACTTTTTTTCAAATGAAAACCCTTCCCCCTCTGCCCTTTCTGCCTATTTTCCATAGCAACCACCTCTTGGAAAAACTCTGGTGTTTGCAAGTTCACACAACAATGTTGCAATTGAACTCTGAACTCTCATTGCACCTGCATATCCAGTGCATTCTTTCATTTAATGATTTTTTATTGACCACTCAAAATACATCTTTCAAAGAACACATCTGTGCACCCTAACTTTCTGTTTTCATCAATCAAAATCCACCAATCACTGTTACTGCTTCATGAACACAGAAACTCCACAGTTTTTTTTTCATTTTACACTCTCATTTTTTCAACTGCCATTTCATTGCCACACTTCATCTGACTGCAGGAGAACCTTCTCTCACCATGTTTTCTGTCTGGATTGTTGGTCATAGTTATATTCACTGGGCTCAAAGGTACGTTGAAAGCAGGAATTTACCTAACCTCAATTTACAAGATGTGGAAATTAAGTGGTTTGGCCACAGAGGATTAAAATGTCACCAATTGATACCATTGGTGAAAACCTTTATGCATTTGCCAAAACCTGACCTGTTAATTGTGCACTGTGGAGGTAATGACTTGGGCACTTTGACTGGTGTAGGTCTGGAAATGCTTTTAAAGGACACCTTTGAGCAATTAATGGCACTTTTTCCTCAGACTGCCTTGGTATATTCAAACATATGCCAAAGACAGAAATGGAGGTGGTCAAACCAATTTTGTCCACAAATTGAGAAGTCGAGGAAGCATGTAAACAAATCTGTTTCAGCTTACATGAGAGACCATGGAATGGGCTCCCTGTACAACAATAACTTGCGTTACTACATGCAAGATATCTACAGAGGAGATGGAGTTCACTTCTCAGATGAGGGCAACAGAGTTTTCACTCTGAATTTAAGAATGTGCATTGGTACCTACTTATAAGTACCTAAATGTACCATAAACCCAAAAGCTCTTCTCAGAGCTACCCTACATCTAATCACTCACAATTATTATTTTACTCTAACTTTTTTCACTAATTTTCAACAAAGTACGCTCCCTGGGACGCTACCCGGTACGCGTACCGGGAGCTAACCTCGCGAATTTTTTTTAAAAAAATGTTTTTTTTTCGCACATATAAACCTCCTCAGCCACCCTCAGAAATCCTAGGGGGTCAAGATAACTCTACGGTGCCCCCTTCTACCCATTCCGAACATTATTTGCCCTCCATCTTGTATCTTAATTCGACCGAAACACAAAATGGTGGACTCCCGGAACGCTTAAGGTCCGCGAACCGAGGCGCTCAACGGTTCGCGTACCGGGTCGCTCCCTGGGAAGATAAAGGAAATAAAAAATAATCAAAAAATCCAACAATCAATTAACATACAGCATTTGAAAAGACTATCATTCATTTTTCATTGTAGTACGCTCCCCAGAACGCTTCCCGGTTCGCGGACCGGGCGCTAACCACGAAAAAAAACAAAAAAATTTTTTTTTTTTTTTTGCCCCGCGAGGCCCCTTTAAAACCTCCACATTAAACCTAGGGGGTCAGCGAGGATCTACTATGCCCCCTTATAGTTATTTCCCCCTTTGTTTTGGCCTCCTCTTGTCTCTCGATCCTACCGAGAGACAAGATGGCGGCCGCTCCGGACTGTTTAGAATGTTGACAGACACCGGAGAGCCAATCAGCTTCGCTACGCGAAGTTCCGGTACGCTTAAGGTCCGCGAACCGGGGCGCTGCCCGGTCCGCGCTTACAGATATATATCTTTTTTTGAACGTTAATTTCTCAAAATCCACTGCAGCACATATATTGAGACCTACAAAAGGCACATCGGGCTACCAGTCCCTACAATTTAGCCAAGTATCGTGCAAATCCATTCAGCCGTTCGGGCTAAAAGTGAGGCTAACCGCCCTATGGAAAACTCAATGTTAAAAACACGTTTTGGGACCCCCCTTTTTTCTCGGCCCCCCCTGGACAAACCCCCCCCAAATTTTCAGGGGCTGCTCAGAAACAAAATGTTCCATTTTCCAGAACATTTCAGCCAATTCCGTCCACAAACGCCAAAGTTATTAGACATAGAATTTTCAAAAATCCCATTGGGAAAAAATCCTAACTATATATACCTACTGGCGACCGCCAGTAGGTAATATATATATATATATATATATATATATATATATATCTTGCTCCTCGTCCTCTTGTCCTTAAACAAAGACACAGCACTCACGGGGGGGAAGTCATAGGTTTTATTTCAGACTTCCAAACGCACCAGACGCGTTTCGGCTTGCGCCTTCCTCTGTGGTATATATATATATATATATAAAAACTCCTTTTTGGCTCAGCAGCTGCTAAGTCTCGTTATGCTCTGGCTGCTTGGGGACAGTGGTTTGTATGTAGGTAACGAACCTAACCATTAAATCGAAATTCTGTAGTGTTAAGCAGCAGAAAACACACAAACTCTTCTTGCGAAAAAAGGCCTTTATTCTAAATGAAAAGGCAAACACCCAACGCGTTTCGGGGATTCTCCTCCCTTGTTCACGAGTGACAGTGTTTCTTTAGTGATAGGTTTTTAACTGACATGTGACATGATTACTTAAAAAAAAATAGAAAGCAGACTCATACCTGCTAAAACAAAGTGAATAAAATAACCGTAGTAGCACATTAATTGCGGTTTATTTCAAATCATACTCATGATATTTCTTCATATTACTGCGAGATAATTTCTATGCCTTCACTGATATATTCAGCTTCCCAACGGCATTATATAACATTACCTCGAGGCCTTGCATTTTTCAGATTTTGTGACACCTATTACATAGTTCGATATCAAGGTTTCACTTTTTGATCTCACAAAATGACTTCTAGTTAGTTGATCTTTAAGGGATGGAGCTTTTTTAAAAGAGTTGTCTAATTTTTCACTCAGACTTCCCCCTATGTCCGGATCTTTTTTGACAATGTCCCAATAATAAATCTCCTAATTGAACTGTGTTCTTTGCTATAGGGGATTATTAGCCTGGCTTGTTACTTTCTTTCTCTTGTTTGGATTATATGCAGTGGTTTCTCAACGTTTGTGCTTGTGGGATATATATATATATATATATATACATATATATATAGTCACTGAAAAAACATAGGTTTCAGGCCTTATATAGTTAGGAATTAGCATTTAAAAAACCTTTAAAATTCACTCAAAAAACTATAAGTTTTAGGGGTGTTATAGTTAGCTGGACATTTCACTCATACAAAACCATTGAAATTGCTCCTATATAGTTAGTTGTACTAACTATATTTCGCGCACCCGCAATCCACTGCTGATGATGTCACATATTACATCATTCATGACATGGTCAGTGACATCACTGATGACATCTCAAATGACATCACTGATGACATCACTGATGACATCATCCAGTGAATGTGGTTTGCTTCGTTATTTAAATATGCATTATATATATAGCAATTTGCATTGAAGAATGAGTGGATATATAAAAATAAATATTTGGATGGAGGATTTAGTAGCAGTGTAATTGACTGTTTACTTGACCAATTTAGAGTGTCTCACTAAATATAGTGGATAGTGACTAAACTGTTTGAATATCTGTATCACTTTGTCAGTTGTTGTGTAAACTGGTGCTCCAGTTGGTTTACTAGATATGTGAAAGTCTGAATTAGTTATTGATTAGTTAACTGAGTATTTGTATGGGAGAGTGAATGTGTGTGTGGTTCGGTGGGGGGGGGGTGTGACTGCCCAAAGATGTGTGAATAGTTGATTCACTAGATATATGAAGTTAAAACTACATGTTCTAACAGTTGTTTGGGTGAGTGAATATCTTTATGGGTGTGGTGATGAGCAAATATATTTCTCAATGGTACATGTCCAACAAACTAGAAAAATAAAAGGCAGTGTATGTGTCAGTTGTTGTATATTAATAAGTATACATAAGACTCAAGGATTGTGTGAGTGACTGTATGGATAACTTTATACGTGTAATAATGATTTTATAATTCACTAAGTATGACTTACTATCTAAATGAATAGATGAAGTTGTGTTTGTATAAGTGTGTAGCTAAGTAAATATGTAAGTATGATCCATTGTTTGCATAAGTGAGTAGGATGACTTCATATGTGAATAGGATGTGTGCTGGTGTGTAATGTCGATTTGGGTGTATAAGTATTTTTGATAGTGTTCTATTGTTCACTGACAGCATGTATGAGTGAATCTACAGGTAAGTGATTAAATGTGTGTATACATCTAAAATCACTGAGTGGGTTTTTAGATACTTGTATTGCTGTAACAATGGATTCAAATATGATACTCTTTATTTTACAAAGAGTGATGAAAGATTTTACTAGTGTATGAAAAGGTGTATATGATTGTCACGTGGATGATGTCATCAGTGATGTCATCAGTGATGTCATTTGAGATGTCATCAGTGATGTCACTGACCATGTCATGAATGATGTAATATGTGACATCATCAGCAGTGGATTGCGGGTGCGCGAAATATAGTTAGTACAACTAACTATATAGGAGCAATTTCAATGGTTTTGTATGAGTGAAATGTCCAGCTAACTATAAAACCCCTAAAACTTATAGTTTTTTGAGTGAATTTTAAAGGTTTTTTAAATGCTAATTCCTAACTATATAAGGCCTGAAACCTATGTTTTTTTCAGTGAATTTCAAAGGTTTTTTAAATGCTAATTCCTAACTATATAAGGCCTGAAACCTATGTTTTTTTCAGTGAATTTCAAAGGTTTTTTTAATGCTAATTCCTAACTATATAAGACCTGAAAGCCCACCAGGAATCTCCAGTATGCGCCAGGGGACTGCATTGCAGAGAGGTGTAATAAAGCCACGCCCCTTTTTACACCTCTCTGCAACGCAGCCCCCATGCATGTTTGAAGAGGGGGAACTAATTCCCCTTGCATACTGGGGGCCCCTGGGGGCCAACTAGCCCACCTTGAACCTCCAGTATGCACCAGGGGGCTGCATTGCAGAGGTGCAATGAGGCTATGCCCCTTGTTACACCTCTCTGCAACGCAGCCCCCTGCCGCGTTTGCAGAGGGGGAACTAATTCCCCTTGCATACTGGGGGTCCCTGGGGGCCAACTAGCCCACCAGGAGCCTCCAGTATGCGCCAGGGGGCTGCATTGCAGAGAGGTGTAATGAGGCCACACCATTTTTTTACACCTCTCCGCAACGCAGCCCCCGTGCATGTTTGAAGAGGGGAAACTAATTCCCCTTGCATACTGGGGGTCCCTGGGGGCCAACTAGCCCACCTTGAACCTCCAGTATGTGCCAGGGGGCTGCATTGCAGAGGTGTAATGAGGCTATGCCCCTTGTTACACCTCTCTGCAACGCAGCCCCCTGGCGCGTTTGCAGAGGGGGAACTAATTCCCCTTGCATACTGGGGGTCCCTGGGGGCCAACTAGCCCAGCAGGAGCCTCCAGTATGCGCCAGGGGGCTGCTTTGCAGAGAGGTGTAATGAGGCCACACCCTTTTTTACACCTCTCTGCAACGCAGCCCCCGTGCATGTTTGAAGAGGGGGAACTAATTCCCCTTGCATACTGGGGGTCCCTGGGGGCCAACTAGCCCACCTGGAACCTCCAGTATGCGCCAGGGGGCTGCATTGCACAGAGGTGTAATGAGGCTATGCCTCTTTTTACACCTCTCTGCAACGCAGGCCACTGGCGCGTTTGCAGATGGGGGACTAATTCCCCATGCATACTGGGGGTCCCTGGGTCATATCTGCCCAAACGCCGAAATTTCGAACGATTAAAAATGACTTTTCTTGAGAAACATTTGGATTTGGATTATCATGTCCTATACTTTGGAATTTTTGAAAGACTGACTTTGAGGATGCTATAAATTACTCAAGTCTGCCCTAATTGTGTGGGTAAAATTGATACCTAGTCACTTTGCATAAGAATGTACTTACGTCTCGTCTAACATTTGGAAGAAATATCTAGTTATATGACAACAGGATACCGGCATAACTTGAAGGAAATAAGAACGCCCTGAAGAATTTCTGTTGTACAGAACGAAACGCGTCAGCTGGCTGTGGTACATAAAGTTAAGGAAAATAAAAGCATTTGAATATACACCAAGATTCAGCGCTTCAATAAGGACTCTAAGTGATATGATTTGATTGGACTTATTGTGCAAGTGGTGCTGTGCCAAACTTTGGAATATTCTCCACTACTCTCTAATACTTACTCTCTACTACTCCACTACTCTCTAATACTCACTCTCTACTCATTCTCTACTACTCTACTACTCTCTACTACTCTCTCTCTTCTACTCACTCCCTACTACTCACTATCTACTACTCTCTACTACTCACTCTCTACTACTCTCTACTACTCACTCTCTACTACTCTCTCTCTACTACTCACTCGTTACTACTCACTATCTACTACTCTCTACTAGTCACTCCCTACTTCTCACTCTCTACTACTCACTCTCTACTACTCTCTCTCTACTACTCTCTACTACTCACTCTCTACTACTCACTCTCTACTAATCTCTACTACTCACTCTCTCTTACTCTCTCTCTATTACTCTCTACTACTCACTCTACTACTCACTCTCTACTACTCTCTACTATTCTCTCTCTCTGCTACTCACTCTCTACTACTCACTCTTTACTACTCTCTACTACTCACTTTCTCCTGCTCTCTACTACTCACTCTACTACTTACTCTCTACTACTCTCTACTACTCACTCTCTACTACTCTCTACTACTCACTCTACTATTCACTCTACTACTCTCTACTACTCACTCTCTGCTACTCTCTCTACTGCTTTCAACTACTCACTCTCTACTCTATTACTCACTCTCTTCTCTCTACCTCTCTCTATTTCTCTCTCTACTAGTCTCTACCTCTCTACCTCTACCTCTCTACCTCTACCTCTCTACCTCTACACCTCTACACCTCTACCTCTCTATACACGCACACATATACACATATATATATGCATATATATGCATATGCATTTATGTATGTGTATATATATATATATATACATACATATATAAACATATATAATCTGCATATCTATATAAATACAAATATAAATGCATGCATACATATACATATATGCATACATATGCATGTTATTTACATGAAAGTTTTAAAAACACTAATAAAAGCAAAGCTAAAAAGCCACCCCATTACAAACAGAATGGCTTTAACTTAAACGAGGGCGAGATCTATTGCATTTTCAATGCTTGTTTACTTTGGTTCCATCAAGAAGGCATTCAGATGTGTCACACATTTGCCATAAATTCTGAATGTTAGCACTCTAGTTGCTCATTAGATCACTGTAGTAAAGCTACTGCTCACCAGGGAAGTCTGCTGCTAATCACACTTTCTATGGCAAAATGAACCCCCTCATTTTGTTCCTTTTTAAATTAAATGTTTTCAGACTTACCACTTCATTCCAATCAAGATGGCTTCTGGTGTGCCATACTTTTGTCATAAGTAAGACTGTTAGTGCTCTAGTTGTTCTTTAGAACACTCTGGGACATTCTGTCATTGGGCTATACTTGGGCTACATCTGGGTGATATTTGGGCTACATTTGGGCTCTTTTGTCTCTGGTGGCCATTTTGGGAGACTGCATGTCAGAATTTTTGAATGAAATAGAAGAGGATTTCTGCAGCAATAATCATACTTTGAATGGCAAAATATACCCCCTCATTTTGTTCCTTTTTAAATTAAATGTTTTAAGAGTTACCACTTTATTCCAATCAAGATGGCTTCAGGTGTGCCATACCTTTGTAATAAGTAGGACTGTTAGCGCTCTAGTTGTTCTTTAGAACACTCTAGGACAGTGGTTCCCAAACTTTTGACTCCTGGGGACCCCCATTGAGTCACCACTGGAAGCCGGGGACCCCCAAGGAATTTGTATGAGTTAAATTTCAAATATTAAAACAGTAATTAAAAAAAAATACACGTGTGCACACAAAATAAATACTCAAAGTACTAAGGATTTTGGGGCCAGATGTACGACCATTTCATTTAGCAATTGGCGACACATTGCGAGTGGCAAATTGCGAGTCGCTAAATGAAATATACAACAGTGTGTTTAACACTGTTTGGGATTCCCAATGGGGTCGCATATTGCGAGGTTCAGTAATATTAATGAGCCTCTGCAATTTGCGAGCCCATTGCGAATGCCAGCCCTCCCAGGTATGATGGCCTGCTGGGCTCAGCAGGCCACCATCAGGCCACCATGTCTGGGACTGCTTTTAAATAAAGCAGTTAAAAAAAATGCAGCCCGTTTACCATGCATTTAAAAAAAAGAAAATGAAACGTTTTCGTTTCATTTTCTAAGGGCAGGCAGAGGTCCCTGGGACCACTGCCTGCCCTTAAAAAATAAGGTTGCATGCATTTGCAAAGGGAAAGGGTCCCCTGGGGACCCCTTCCCATTTGTGAATGCATTACCATCTACTTGAAGTAGGTGGTAATTGAGAGTGTTTTGCGACCGCAACCGACTGGTTGTGAGACTCGCTATTTGGAAGGGAATGCCCAAATTGCGACTCGGGAAATAGGCAATGTACATGGCCCAATAGGTTTGTGCATGCGCAAACGGGTTCACAAACCCGTTTGCGCATAAAAAAACGGATCGTACATCTGGCCCTTAGTATTTTACATTGAAGAAATAGCCCTCTGTCACATGTATTTCATTTGTTTTATAGCATCTCTCATACCATTGTAGGATGTCAGAGCACTTTACATCACACGCATATAGAGACATTGAACCATACATGTAAATCAGTGTGTATATAAAATGTTTAAAGATTGCTTGGTCTGAAAAACTCAGGATTCAGACCATAACACAGTGGCTAGCACTGACTTTAACATTAAAAATGTATTTCCACCCAAATACATCTTTTTAGCAGCATCAGGATAATGAATAACTGGGGAAAAACATAAGTTACTAACTGGTACCATGCAGTTTGCAAGTAGCTCTTTGATGACAGTTTATAGGTCCCTGTGCTACATTACGATTGTCACTTATGAAGTGCACAGTAACGAAAGAATCTCTGTGACAAAAGCAGTAACCACGAACCTATGCACATAAAATACTGCTTTTTAAAATGCATGTTACACGTTCTTTGCAGTAGGCACATTGACCCTCTGTGCTACATTAGTTAAGTCAAAGCTGCCACTGAACAAAACTCTCCTCACACTCCAGCAGGTACATTAATCACTGGCATTATCTTGACACTTTTATTGTTGCTGGGAAGCTGCTAATTATACAAGAAACTTTTCTGTGCTTTTAAAACAAACTGTTGCCTACGGACCCCCTGGGAATGTGTCACGGACCCCTGGGGGTCCGCGGACCCCAGTTTGGGAAACACTGCTCTAGGAGGCTGCAGTAGAACACAAAGGAATCAACTGACAGTCTCTGTCCATGTTGGATGTACATGTTTTACTGAGAATGTCAGACTTCATGCTCACATGACTGAGAAAGATAATGTGAATTTACAGAAAATATGCTTTCAGTTTAGCTTATAGATCTCCTTCCAAAACACTGTGGGAAAAGCATGAGATTATAGTTTTCTTTCAAACATGATATATGATATCCCAGCAGAAGGCTTTTTCACATGGTAAATTCCCCTTAGAACACACCACAACTCCTAAAATGAGTATGGTACCATCAACAAATGATTTATAATGTAACTAAAGTCCTAAAACCCTCTATTAACTACAATGCTTTTTAATGAGGTGCTATCATGTATATTGGTCACAAGATGGCTGTCAACACTTCTTGGATGAAGTGCTGACAGCCAATCAGATCTCACGATGAGATGTGTGGTTAGGCTCCCCCAGATATATATGTGTTTTTGAAGTTAATTTTCATAAAAACCAGTGGAGCAATTTTCACCAAATATAGCAAAGGCACTTCTGCGTACCAGTCCCTACAATTTTGCCAAGTTTGGTGTAATTCCGTTCAGCGGTTCGGGCTGTAGCCTTGTCAGAACGTCCTATGGAAATTAACATGGGGAAAACACGTTTTGGGACCCCCCTTTTTTCTCAGCTCCCACTTCACGAATCCCCCCGAAACTTTCAGGGAAGGAGCGCAGCGTAGCTGGCCAAAAGTTTGGAAAATTACATGCAAATTCCTCAACCGGCGCCAAAGTTATTCCCAATAGAATGTTGCAGATTTCCTATGGTAGCTGGGTCCTAACTATATATACCTGCTGGCTATCGCCAGTAGGTAATATGTATATATATAGGAAGGGATCCTCAAGTATGATATGTGAAGTCAGTCTGATATGTTCTCTAATGCTTTTCTTCATCTTCACTGGTTTGGGTGGTTCACATCACAGATAAGGATACTTATCCTTTTATTAATGCACATTGTTTCAGTTTTCATTTATGTTGGACTTAAGGGGTGATTTGTAACCCATTTCGGTCTGGGACTATACACATTTTTATAAGACCATGTCTATGCTCACTTGGGCCTGATGTACACTTAATCCCTTTCTGCCTCCCTATACTACCCATGCGTACATCCATCTAGTTTGGATTTGTTCTGGAGAGTCCTCACCTCTGTCGCTCACTTGGGCTTGATCCTCCAGTTTCCCTGTCTCCCTCATTTGTGCCCTGTTATTGCTTACCTGCACCTGTGATAAACTCTGCGCATCTGATACCATTCTAATTTGGCAGCTTTTCCCAGCTTTGCCGACTTGCTATCTGTGTGCAGTGAATAGTGGATTTAAATGTTTACTGGTATTTATTGGCCATCTGATGGGGGCATTGAACAGTACAGTTTCTTCAGTTGGTGGTTCTATGCATTTTCAACATGTATTTGTATTTTCACTGCATGTACTTTCAGCCAGAATTAATTCCGTTGTGGACCCCCTGCCCAGTGTCATTATTTTCCCTGCACTTGCAATAGATTCTGCGTATCTGATAATAATATTACAACATAGCAGCCGTTTCCATTTTTGCCCACTTGCTGTCCCTGTACATTCACACAAGTTTTCTTAATTTGTTAACAGTTGATTTAACAGATTATTTGTACTTGCTTGACATTCTGTGGGGATGTTAACCTGAACATTACTGTTTTTTTCACTGGGCTTTTACCGTATAATTACAATGCTTGGATTTCAATCTGTCCGCTAGAGTGTTGGTAAACAATGTAATACAACCATGTGTCCTTTGTTGATGTTCATGTCACTCTGTTTAAGTACACTCTCACTCTTCTGTATTCTCTTATGTGATCAAGAATGTTATGTCAGTCGAAACGCATTATGAGTTTTGTGCTGTAAAAATCCCTTACGCTGGAATTAATATCAACCAATTAATAACGGACAGGACAAATCAATTAATCCTTCCAATGGATTCTAAATATTATCCACTAACTTTTATGAATTTGTAGGGACAACACCAGTTAGTATTTCAAAAAGATTTTTATATATATAATTGCATAGAGTTTCTTTTATGACAATACATATATATCTATATACAAAAAATTATACAAAAAAATATACACTTTACGATCAAAAAATAAACCTGTACATATATACAACTTCATTTTTACCCAAAATTGCTACTATAGATGCCAAACTATTATTATGAGTAGCATTCCGTATATCAGAGATAGCCCTGAGACAAAGAAAAACCAAATGAAGGAAATCTTTATCCTTTCTACAATAAGAGGGTTTAGTATCTATAGTCTTCATTTGCCCAGATGAATTTGGAGTAATAGGGCCCCCCTTTTACTCTTCCAGTAAAAATCCCTTTATGCCATAGGATAGGATTGTGTCCCGAGTGAGTGTTTATCTTGTTTGTTGTTCGATATATATATGTGTGCATATATATTACCTACTGGCGGTCGCCAGTAGGTATATATAGTTAGGATTTTTTCTCTATGGGATTTTTGAAAATTCTATGTCTAATAACTTTGGCGTTTGTGGACGGAATTGGCTGAAATTTTCAGGAAAATGGCACATTTTGTTTCTGAGCAGCCCTTGAAAATTTGGGGGGGGTTCGTCAAGGGGGGGCCGAGAAAAAAGGGGGGTCCCAAAACGTGTTTTTAACATTGAGTTTTCCGTAGGGCGGTTGGCCTCACTTTTAGCCCGAACGGCTGAATGGATTTGCACGAAACTTGGCAAAATTGTAGGGACTGGTAGCCCGATGTGCCTTTTGTAGGTCTCAATATATGTGCTACAGTGGATTTTGAGAAATTAACGTTTAAAAAAAGATATATATCTGTAACAGCGGACCGGGCAGCGCTCCAGGACGCGTACTTTTCGCGCAACGGAGCTTTGTGAAGCGAAGCTGATTGGTTCTCCGGCGTCTGTAAACATTCCAAACAGTCCGTAGCGGCCGCCATCTTGTCTCTCGGTAGGATCGAGAGACAAGCGGAGGCCAAACTGAAGGGGCAAATGACCATAAGGGGGCATAGTAGATCCTCGCTGACCGTTTAAGTTTGATGTGGAGGTTTTAAAAGGGCCCCGCGGGGCAAAAAAAAATAATATAATAATAATCGAACAGCTGAATGGATTTGCACGAAACTTGGCAACATTGTAGGGACTGGTAGCCCGATGTGCCTTTGCTAGATCTCAATATATGTGCTCCAGTGGATTTTGAGAAATTAACGTTCAAAAAAAGATATATATCTGTAACAGCGCACCGCTTCGCGTACTTTTCGCGTTACGGAGCTTTGCGAAGCGAAGCTGATTGGCTCTCCGGTGTCTGTAAACATTCCAAACAGTCCGTAGCGGCCGCCATCTTGTCTCTCGGTAGGATCGAGAGACAAGAGGAGGCCAAAGCGAAGGGGCAAATGACCATAAGGGGGCATAGTAGATCCTCGCTGACCCCCTAGGTTTGATGTGGAGGTTTTAAAAGGGCCCCGCGGGGCAAAAAAAAAAAAATAATAATAATAATCGAACGGCTGAATGGATTTGCACGAAACTTGGTAAAATATTAGGGACTGGTAGCCCGATGTGCCTTTGCTAGGTCTCAATATATGTGCTTCAGTGCATTTTGAGAAATTAACGTTCAAAAACAAGATATGTATCTGTAACAGCGCTCCGCTTCGCGGAGATAAAATTATATGTGTATTACCTAGCTGTTGCTAACACCAGTTAGCGACGGCTAGTAGGAGATAGCGACCATCTTGGGCCCCACTTTGCATGTGAGTGATATTTATCACTAATGACATGCAAAGTGGGCATGCCAAGATGTTAGCGACTGGAAACAGTCGCTAACATCGCTATCTCCTATTATCAACTTTTGGAAATATTCGAGATAAGCGCGAATATCTCCAAAAGCTAGCACCTGCCCTGAGCAGTTCTTAGCCATGTTATCCAATGGGAGGTGGATAACATGGCTAAGAGCATTAGCTCGGTAATGCATGAATATCGCTGAGTTTTCAGCGATATTAATGCATTGCGGTCGTTTTTTATCGTATTTGCGATAAACCTTGATAATAGCAAGGTTTATCTGCGATAATTTCTGACGGTAAAAAAATCGTTGCTAAGCATCGTTAGGGATAAATATCGCTTAACTTTGGTAATATGCCCCAACGTCTGTTAACGTTCGATTCGAAGGAAATCAGGAAGTGTTGAAAAACATTGTCTGCGCCATCTTGTCTTTTTTCAAATGCCACACTTTTGTCGTGCACGGCAGCCATTTTAGATGCCTTGACCAGACCCACTCTGTGCACGCTGTCGATCCTTAGCATGGCTCCCCACCCTCGCAAGCATCTCCCCCAGGCAGTGGTCACCCCCGGTCTCTGTCTTATGCATGGGTAATAAACCTCCCCCCATCTGCGCTGCTCTTCCCTGAGAATCACACCCTGTGCCCGCCCGACACCTCCCTTTCGCCCTATTCACTACCGCACCCTCTGACACTCCTTTTCCTCTTTGTCCGATTGTCCAGGCTGGTCCTAGGGTATCAGCTAGCCCTGCAGATGTAGTTTATGGCCACAGCTGTAAAGAATCACCCCTCTTCAAAGGAGTTATAGTAGATCAAGGCCCACACTCGATGAGATCCGTCACAGCAGAAGCGTTGCTATTATCTGAAAACCATCCTGTATTGTGATTGGGGAGGGGACCGAGCCTGAAGCGGAAGATTCCAGGGATGACTCTTTGTACATCAAAGTTTTTACAATTATGTGTCACATTAAAAATATATAGCACTCCGACAAAGTAGTAAGATTATAAAACTTTAATAATTTATAAATATATACAGGAAAACAAAAATAGTAATAACATATAAACATTTTTAGGGAAAAACAACGAAGTAGCGGTCGGCTGTGCGAATAGTCCCAACGCAGCACAACGTCCAGATTTCCGGCGTGGGTCGTCGCGGGGGGTGGGTCATCAGTAGCAAACTGTTGTGCGAATAGTTCCAAGGCAGCAGAACGCGCTGAAATCTAGATGACACGAAAGTGATGTCTAGTAAGTTGCCACCCAGCAAATAACGGCGTGGGGCGTCGCGGGGGGTGGGTCATCAGTAGCAAACTGTTGTGCGAATAGTTCCAAGGCAGCAGAACGATGGCACCAAGGTGATGTCCAGTAAGTTGCCGCACTGGTTTTGGTATCCTACAATGCTGCTCCGAATAACGGCGTGGGGCGCCCCGGGGGAGGCGGCGTGAACGGGCCTCTCCAGGTGGAGTGTCATCTGTTGTAGTGGGGCGCCCCTTTACCGTTTCAGTTGCCATTCCGTCCGTTTTTGGTCCACTGTGTCAAAAGCCGCAATTCAGCTGAGTTGCGCCCACTCTTGCGGTGCAGCGATAGGCGGCTGTCACAGGACTCTCAAAATGGCGGCAGGCTGTTTCCTTTTTGGGCCTGGTCCACTGAAATGGCCCTGGGACACCTTGGAAATCGGACGCTTGTCTGCTAGGTCTTGGACCCCATTCTCGAAAGCGTCCCCTCCGCCTTGAGAATTCATCAAAAGTTTTGGGGGCCCCGACTCCTGCAGGCTTCTGGTGGGGAGCGGCTGCCATGATTGCTCGCGGAATGACCACGACTGAGCTACGAGATGGTGGTGCTCTCATGCTGATGCCAGCTTCAGTCTGAAACATCCAGAAACAAGGTGGGGCTTTCATCGTTTGGGAAAAAAAAAAAGTTTTCATCCAATGAAAAGTGTTGTTTTTAGGTCATATGATCAAGCCTTCCATCATTAGGAAACCAAAAGTAAAATGAACCAATGAAAAGTTTTATAAACAAGTCACATGACCTGTTATGCGGCATAGGGTATAAAATGCGGAGAAAATACGTTGGCACGTGAGGCGGCGTCAGTAGCGGACCGATGTGCGAATAGGCCGAAGGCAATACAACGCGCCAAGATCCGGATGGCACCGAGGTGGTGTCATAGTTGAGAGTTCTGAGCAGCGGTTGTAACACTGTCTGAAGCTTATTTGCAGCTGCTGCAGCTTCACTACGCGCCAAGATCCGGATGGCACCGAGGTGGTGTCTAGTAAGGTGCACTGGTGTGGCCATCCTACAATGCTGAAAGTCGGCGTGGGGCGCCCCGTTGGCCTGTGAGTTTGCGTCAGTAGCGGACCGATGTGCGAATAGGCCGAAGGCAGCACAACGCGCCAAGATCCGGATGGCACCGAGGTGGTGTCTAGTAAGTTGCCGCACTGGTGTGGCCATCCTACAATGCTGAAAGTCGGCGTGGGGTGCCCCGTTGGCCTGTGAGATGGCGTCAGTAGCGGACCGATGTGTGAATGGGGCCGAAGGCAGCGGAACAATATTTTCGGAATAGAAGACACCACTAGGCGCTGAGATGCCAAGATCCGGATGGCACCGAGGTGGTGTGTAGCAAGTTGCCGCACTGGTGTGGCCATCCTACAATGCTGAAAGTCGGCGTGGGGCGCCCCGTTGGCCTGTGAGTTTGCGTCAGTAGCGGACCGATGTGCGAATAGGCCGAAGGCAGCACAACGCGCCAAGATCCGGATGGCACCGAGGTGGTGTCTAGTAAGTTGTCGCACTTCTTTGGCCATCCTACAATGTTGAAAGTCGGCGTGGGGCGCCCCGTTGGCCTGTGAGATGGCGTCAGTAGCGGACCGATGTGCGAATGGGGCCAAAGGCAGCGCAACAATATTTTCTGATTTGAAGACACCACAAGGCGCTGAGATGCCAAGATCCGGATGGCACTGAGGTGGTGTCTAGCAAGTTGTGGCACTGGTGTGGCCGTCCTACAATGGTAAAAGTCGGCGTGGGGCGCCCTGTTGGCCTGTGAGATGGTGTCAGTAGCGGACTGATGTGCGAATGGGGCCAAAGGCAGCGCAACAATATTTTCTACAATATTTTCGGAGTAGAAGACACCACAAGGCGCTGAGATGCCAAGATCCGGATGGCACCGAGGTGATGTCTAAGTTACGGACCGATGTGCGAATGGGGCCAAAGGCAGCACAACAATATTTTCTGAAGAGAATACACCACAAGGCGCTGAGATGCCAAGATCCGGATGGCACTGAGGTGATGTCTAAGTTGCGGACCGATGTGCGAATGGGGCCAAAGGCAGCGTAACAATATTTTCTGTATGGAAGATACCAGTAGGCGTTGAGATGCCAAGATTCGGATGGCACCGAGGTGATGTCTAGCAAGTTGCTGTACTGGTGTGGTCATCCTACAATGCTGAAACTCGGCGTGGGTCGCCCCATTAGCCTGTGAGATGGCGTCAGTAGCGGACCGATGTGCGAATAGGCCGAAGGCAGCACAACGCGCCAAGATCCGGATGTCACCGTGGTGGTTTCATAGTTGAGAGGCACTTCATCTGCAGTGGGGCGCCGAGATCCGGATGGCACCGAGGTGATGTCTAGCAAGTTGCTGTACTGGTGTGGCTATCCTACAATGCTGATAGTCGGCGTGGGGCGCCCCGTTGGCCTGTGAGATGGCGTCAGTAGCGGACCGATGTGCGAATGGGGCCAAAGGCAGCGCAACAATATATTCTGAATTGAAGACACCACAAGGCGCTGAGATGCCAAGTTCCAGATGGCACCGAGGTGGTGTCTAGCAAGTTGTGGCACTGGTGTGGCCATCCTACAATGGTAAAAGTCGGCGTGGGGCGCCCTGTTGGCCTGTGAGATGGTGTCAGTAGCGGACTGATGTGCGAATGGGGCCAAAGGCAGCGCAACAATATTTTCTGACTGACACCACAAGGCGCTGAGATGCCAAGATCCGGATGGCACCGAGGTGATGTCTAAGTTGCGGACCGATGTGCGAATGGGGCCAAAGGCAGCGCAACAATATTTTCTGAAGAGAAGACACTAAAAGGCGCTGACATTCCAAGATCCGGATGGCACCGAGGTGGTGTCTAGCAAGCTATGCAGTTGAGTTGTGTGCGCACTTGCGGCGAATAGGTCGAAGGCAGCATAACAATGTTTTCTGAATAGAAGACACCACAAGGCGTTGAGATTCGGTTACCACCGGGGTGATGTCTAGCAAGTTGCCGCACTGGTGTGGCCATCCTACAATACTGCTCCGAATAACGGCGTGGGGTGCCCGAAGGGGGGGGGGGGGAGCCGGCGTGAATGGGCCTTCCTAGGTGGAGGCTCGTCTGCTGTAGTGGGGCGCCCCTTTACCGTTTCAGTTGCCATTCAGCTGAGTTTCGGCTGCTGTTGATGCTACAGCGACAGGCGGCTGCAAGAGGACTCTCAAAATGGCGGCCTGTTCTTTGGATTTGGGCCTGGTCCACTAAAATGGCCCTGGGACACCTTAGAACTCCGACGCTCGATTTTTTTTTCCTTTCCTGTACATGCAAAAAAAGGTAAATGCCCGGTACGTTACACGCTTCATCTGCCACGATGAACTCTCCAGAGGAACCGAAAAAATATATAGTTGTGGTAACTATACCATGCATCGTCATATGGAGAGATGATGGCACCAATTAATTATAGTGCTGCATAAAAGAGAGATTTGGAGGAGAACCCCTGACCTGCTAGTACATTCATCAAAGAAGTGGCACTGAGAGCTTCAGAGGCAAGGGAAACTGTCCCAAATATTTAGAAGAACTTTGGAAAGATTAAAATGACATGTTTAGATTGTGGTAAATTAATTTCATGTGGACAGATGAGTGTTACTCTAATAAATACAGCATATGAACATCATCATAGTCGATGGTTGGTAGAGACATTTTGACTATATCCTGGACCTGCCCGTCCTCGCCCAAAATGGCGCCGGAATAAATGGGACTCGTAACTCCTTGTTGTGTACTGGTTGCAGAACCTTGAAATCACGAGATACGTATGCAGTTTTGAAGCACATGGCGGGCGGGGACGAGAATTGATTGAATATTTCGACATCCCTATTGATATTAAGTTCTGATGTGTTATTGATTACTGTACTGTTGAAAGTTCGAATTAACGTCACCCATGGTACTTGCCCGCAAATGTATATCTAGATAATTTTATTGTAACTGGCCCTGTCGTATTTTAATTATAAAACGTACGTCCACCGATTCCGTAACTGTTAGACACCTTAGTTCTTGCAACCTAATGGCCCGACCGTTACGTTCTTCTACAGTGTAAATGTCTATTCATCATATACGATTACAGTTTGCTCCGTGGCAGGCCCACGTGGTTATAGGCTCGTATTTGTATAATGAAATTTTCACAATAAAGGTTTTTAAAAGAAAACATGGTAGTAGTATATACATTGGTAAAGTTTTTAATAATAGTCACTGTTTTAGAATCATTAAAAGGCAAGTGAAATAAAGCAGACCAATTACATGAAGGGTAAAAGGTATAATACGAAGGAACGCAGTAAAGATAAATGGTCAAGGGCGGTTGTGTTTTCTATTCCTGCAACATAAAGTGATCGATAAGAATCTCATATTCAGGCGTATCGGCGACTAAGACAGCAGGTCGACCCTCTTTTGCTCAACGGCTCCGTCATGGGACGAAGAAACGCTCTTTTTCTCGAAAAAAGAATATATTTTACTTGCAGGACAGTTGTAAAATTTCCGGGAACGTACATTAGCCTGGAACATTATAACATATATTTAAGAAAAAATAATGTTCGGAAGTAATGAAAAGCGTAATTTTTAGGTGATATGACCAAGCCTTTCATCATTACAATAAGAAAAGTAAAATGAACCAATGAAAAGTTTTATTAACAAGTCACATGACTTGTTATGCTTACGTTACGCGCTGCGCGCCCCGGATGACTTCCGGATGCGCTAACGCGGCGCGTCATATGACGCATTACGCGACAACGCAGGTCCAGAATATAGTCAAAATGTCTCCACCAACCAGCGGTCGGAACACAACCCCTTTCAGCAGGCTAAATAGTTCTGTTAAATGACAACAGAAGGGACAGGCAACAAGAACCATCAGTCAAAGAGGGGAGGGCTAGTTCTTCTCTACCGGGTTACATTGGGGCGCTACCGGAACTGATCGAATTGGTAGTCTACAGTGTTTCTGGATGTTTCAGACTGAAGCTGGGGTTAGCATGAGAGCAGCACCATTTCGTAGCTCCGTTGTGGCCATTCCGCAACCAATCATGGCAGCCGCTCTTTATCGTTATTTTGGGCGGGGTGGGTGGCGGAGCCGAGCTGTTTTGCAGCCATCATTGTGTGGAGTTCAGTTCATCTCACTAGTTTTGTATTTGTCATGAGGGGTTGTTCCTAATGTTTCTATTTTAGCGAGGTCAAAAAGAGATCCCATTAGTGGCCTACTGATTTTGCTCGATTCCTTTTCTTTTTTTTTTACACGATTTTTCGTTATCTGCAAAGACTAAACAGAGTATTGCCACTCTGTGTTTGTTTGTAAATAGAGAATGAACCAAAGAGAACTAATTCTAAAACAGTAAATACTTGGATAACAATCAATCAAATGGAGAGAGAAGCAGGCACGACGGATTACAACGGGGGCAAAGGCCTGCGTTAACTACCTTTCACTATCTGCAAAGAGAGAGTACTCCTAATAGAAATGAGGGGGGGGGCACCATTCAAAGCAGATCAGTGTGCATAAACACGAAAATGTTTTCACTTACCACGTACTTGACATTCGAGAGCTTATGATATTTGCTATTAAAAAACCATTGAAATTCACTGAAAAAACCATAGGTTATAGACCATATATAGTTAGGAATTAGCATTTACAAAACCTTGAAAATTCACTGAAAAAACCATAGGTTATAGACCATATATAGTTAGGAATTAGCATTTAAAAAACCTTATTTTACTCACACAAAACCATTGAAATTCCATATATAGTTAGTTGCACTAACTATATATCGCGCACCCGCAATCCACTGCTGATCATGTCACATATTACATCATTCATGACATGGTCAGTGACATCACTGATGACATCACTGATGACATCTCAAATGACATCACTGATGACATCACTGATGACAACATCCAGTGACTATGTTTCTGTAAAGTTAAAATATGTCTTACATATTGAAGAATGAGTGGATGTATAAGTGTCTGGATGAAGGATTTAGTAGGTGCATGCCTGACTGTATGATTGAGTGATTAAATGTGTCTCACTGAGTGCATGGGTTAGTGACTAAACTGTCTTAATTTGTACATCATTATGTCTGTTGTTCTGTAAACTGCTGCATGTGTTGATCAGTAGCTATATGAGTAACTATATGGGTTATTGATTGGTTGCCCAAGTATTTGTATGTGAGACGGAGTGTGTGTGTGGGTGGCTGGGAGGTGTATGACTCTGTGCATAGATGTGTGAGCAGTTGATTCACTAGATGTATGGGTTCAAAAGTGCATGTGGAAACAGCTGTATGGGCGGTTGACTGTGTGCATGAGTGTATTGGTGAGTGAATGGATATCTCAGTGCTGCATGTCAAAGTAAGTACATATGTAAAACACAGTACATGTGAGAGTTGACATATATAAATAACTGTGCATAAGAGCCAGTGAATGTGTGAGTGGCTGTATGGATCACTGTGAACTTGTATCAGGGATTGTATAATAGAGTAAATATGTGTTAGTATATGTTTGAATAAGTAAGGTGTGTATAACTGTATAGTTGAGGAAATGGAGGTGTGATTGATTCTTTGCATGACTGACTAGGTATGTGAGTAACTCCATGGATGAGTGACAGTCTGTGAGTGTCTGTTTACACTGAGTGTATCTAAGGTTATATTAGAGTCTGAAGAGGTTCATCGTATTATCACATGAATGATGTCATCAGTGATGTGATCAGTAATGTCAAATGAGATGTCATCAGTGATGTCATCAGTGATGTCATTTGAAATGTCATCAGTGATGTCATCAGTGATGTCATTTGAGATGTCATCAGTGATGTCATCAGTGATGTCATTTGAGATGTCATCAGTGATGTCATCAGTGATGTCACTGACCATGTCATGAATGATGTAATATGTGACATGATCAGCAGTGGATTGCGGGTGCGCGATATATAGTTAGTGCAACTAACTATATATGGAATTTCAATGGTTTTGTGTGAGTAAAATAAGGTTTTTTAAATGCTAATTCCTAACTATATATGGTCTATAACCTATGGTTTTTTCAGTGAATATATATATATATATATATATATATATATATATATATATATATATATATATTATACTTATATATATGTGTGTGTGTGTGTGTGTGTGTATAACAATTATAACAAAAGAGGACAGAGAGAGAAAAAGTGGATTTGTTCTCCCTATACACTTATATTTGAACAAATGGAATTCACAAAAGTGTGAGAGTGATCCCTACAGTGGTGGGTAGCACACAGTGTTTTTTAAAATAACCCTCACACACCAAAAGGACCCTTGGTGTCATGCTTAATCATTGGGGTCTTCGCACCCCTCTACGGGATGCGGCGTGCTACTAACCTACGACTTCTTATTGGCTATTTGTGGAGCATGTGGGGTGATGTAAGGGTTGGTGAGTGATGGGGTTTAAAGTGGATAAAGTGAAGTTTAAAAAGGACCTGGCACGTGGGATATGACAAAAAACTTTAATGTTTCCCTGTGCTGGTACTATTAAAAGGGGTGATAGGCGAGGTAATTTGTAATTTAATATACATTACCTCTGGTGTGTGTCAACATGTTTTGGAGCAGAGCTCCTTCTGCAGGACGGGTTGCACAAATCCCCACCTTACTCACGTTAGTTAAAAAATCTGGTAATTTACAGAAAAGTGAAAATACGAATATAAGAGGCTAATATGTGCCTGGGATGTGGTGGTCCCTAGGGCCATATATGGATCTAGGAGGGGGGCTCCTTATTTGCACAACACGCTCTTTCTATGGAAACTACATCCTAATATGTGCATACACACACACACACACACAGTGTTTTTTAAAATACCCCTCACACACCAAAAGGACCCTTGGTGTCATGCTTCAACATCGGGGTCTTCGCACCCCTCTACGGGATGTGGCATGCTACTAACCTACGATTACGCGGGAGCTCTTCTTATTGGCTATGTGTGGTGCATGTGGAGTGGTGTAAGTGTTGGTGAGTGGTGGGGTTTAAAGTGGATAAAGTGAAATTTAACAAGGACGCACGCGGGATATGACAAAAAACGTTAAAGTTTCCCCGTGCTGGAACTGTTGAAAGGGGTGATAGGCGAGGTAATTTGTAATTTAATATACGTTACCTCTGGTGTGTGTCAACATGTTTCAGAGCAGAGCTCCTTCTTCAGGACGGGTTGCACAAATCCCCACCTTACTCACGTTAGTTAAAAAATCTGGTAATTTACAGAAAAGTGAAAATACGAATATAAGAGGCTAATATGTGCCTAAATATCTTTGTTATAGATTTCTACAATAGAGAACCTGAAACAAAAGTATAAAGAGGGGAATAATAGTTTGGAAGTTTGACAATACAAATCCAACATTGCAGGTTCAGTGACCTAGAAAAAATGGTGAGGGTAGCAGCAACTAGACAAGTAATGTCATTCTATTGGTGATGGTGCACCCTGTAAAAAAGAAGAACGGAGACAAAACACACATAACATTGAGACATAAAACACACGCTCTAGTAATATAACCTGTAAAGGTTTTAGGGGTCAGTTGTTGTTTTTAGGAAACTGAAGAATCAATATGCATTAATTCATACTTGCTGCCAAAGTTTGGTTTGCATCATGAGCCTCCGAATGTTGGGGATCTGCAGTGCTTATTAGCACCCCGCAAAAGTAAGGTTCAATCCTTAAGTCATGCTTACATACCACTTACTTGTAGATGTTCAAAAATTGCAGCCACCAGGTCTTTACTCACTGTTACGAGGGATTTCCTGCGTCCGACTTTCCCACAACGCAGCTCCGAGGTAAGTGAGGAGACCTACAAAAACTAAACACAAGTACAAGAGTTTACCACAACACCCGCAACTTGGAACAGGAAGCAATTAAACAACTTGCAGGAGCAAAGATATCATTATAAAACCTGCTGACAAAGGAGGGGCGATTGTGGTGCAAACAACAACTGCCTATGATCATGAATGCCTCAGACTCCTATCAGATAGGAGGAATTACACTGTCCTGCAGAAAGACCCCACTGAGTCAATACGTACAGGCATATTAGGTATGGTGGAAGAGGCCCTGGCTCACGACTGGCTGTCCAAAAAAGAGGCGGATTTCCTAATCCAGACGGCACCTAAAATCCCTTACTTCTACACCAAACCTAAAATACACAAAAGCCTTGATGCACCACCTGGTAGACCTATGGTCTCAGGCATCGGTTCAATTCTTGAACCTTTATCCCGCTTTGCAGACGCTTTCCTGCGTCCTCTTGTACAAGCTACCAACACATATCTAAAGGACACCAAGGTGGTTCTCCAGTTGCTGCAGAATTTTCCTTTTGACCCATACTCATTTGTTACTGAGCTTGGACGTGGAAAGCCTATACACAAGCTTACCCCATGACGAAACTCTTTCCATCATTGAAGAAGTTCTATTTTCCACTCCATGGAAATATCAAACTCCCAGAAACGTTGTCCTTGAATATATCTCCACTGCACTAACAAAAAACTTTTTGGAGTACAACAACACACTATACTTACAGAGCCACGGTACCAGGATGGGGAGCACCTTTGCTCCAAGCCTGGCCGGCCTATACGTACACCACCTGTAGACACAAAGAATCCTTCATACAGACAACCCCTTCAGGAGTAACATACTGGTTTGGAAGCGCTATATAGATGACATTTTTGTCATCTGGCAAGGCGACTGACAATCCATGACCCAATTTATGGTGTGGCTCAACACTCAAAACACATTTCTGAAATTTACGAACTCTGTCTCAAAGTAAAAGCTAGTATTTCTGGACTTGAATATCTACACGGAAGCTGGGTTGCTCAAAACAACCAGTCACTTCAAACCAACCGCCAGGAACTGTCTCCTACGATATGACAGTTTCCATCCACGACACCTCCGTGAGAATCTCCTGTATGGCCAATTCCTCCGCCTTAGGAGGAATTGTACTGATGTAGGGGAATACAAAACACAGGCGGCAGACCTTAAAAAGAAACTTCAACAGAGACAATACCCTGCCTCAGTGATCAACAAAGCCATGAAAAGAGCCCGCAACAATAATAGAGAGGCCCTCCTCGAAGACAAAGTACAAAAAGAGGCCAACCAGAAAAGATCAATCTGTGTGACAACTTACAACACGCATTCCAACGAAGTATCCAAAATCGTCAACAAGCATTGGCGTACTTTAGTGTGTGGTGATCTGGAATATGAAAAACCCCTATTTGCACACAAGCGAGGTAAAAATCTCAAAGACATACTAGTCCACACCCGCCCTCAGGTGAAACACTTAGGCCAACCTACTCTACATGGGGTACAGGGGCACCACCCATGTGGCAACTGCAGTAGCTGTCACCTGACTAAGAAAAGTAGGCAATTGTCTTTTAGGAATGGAACGTCATGGAAACAAAGAAAATTCACGAACTGCAACAGCAAGAACGTCGTATATATGATCATATGCCCATGCAGTCTTGAAAATATTGGGATGACCACAAGACCAGTCAAAACCAGGATAAATGAGCACAAGAGCAATGTAAGGTGCAAAAAAAGCACAACAAAAATGGCTACACATTATGTGAACGAAATGCACTGTGTGAATGACCTGAAATGGACCATAATCGAACAGCTGCCCTCAGACAAAGGTCTTTTTGAGAAAGAGCAACGATGGGTGTTCCGGCTGGGCACCCATTTGATGGGTCTTAATGATGACATTCCGTGGGGCCAACTTAAGTAACCAACTCACTGTAAAAAAGTAGACTAAGCACCAGCAAGTAGCCCCCAAGTGTCTAACTACACGTCCTACTGGTATTGCTTGATGCGTGCAACATTTGAATCCCACTCCATGGGACTGCCTTAGAATGCGTATTAACTACCCAATGTGCACGTACAATCTTGCGACCCTGAACAGGCGTTATATCACTGCTGCCACCCCAACCTTTTATATAAAGCATACAGCATTTAACCACTCTCATGAAATAATTTAATGTGAATGTGCATGCAGCATTCGAATTCCACTCAATGGAATTGCCTCAGTATGCATATTAGGTATTTAATGTGCACTTACACCTTCTTGACGTTATATCGCTGCTGTCTCCCCTACAGCATTCTAATTACAACGGATTTGTTTTGAACTCACAAAATGACTTTAAACTTATTTGTGCATGCCTAACACTATGAAGCTGCACTGCTCTGTTGTCAATAATCTTGCAGCAGGGTGATTATCTGCGCATGCGCAGGGCTAGTGAGACCATGTCTCACACATCCGCGCACGCGTCCCTTTTGGCCACCCGCACCAACGACACAGAGGCACTTAATCACGCATGCGAAAGGCTAGAGACACTTCGTCCCGCCTCTTGCGCATGCGCCCCAAACACCCGGTTTAGGAAACACTACTAGCATAAGGTGTAGCCTCACGAACGGTCCGGAATGACCGTATTGGGCATTTTTCCTTTCCGTTTTCAATCTATTACCTTAATTACCTCGGAAACGGCCAATCAGTATGAGTATTTAAAGCGCCGACCCAATGCCCTCCTCACTTACCTCGAAGCCGCGTTGTGGGAAAGTCGGACGCAGGAAATCCCTTGTAACAGTGAGTAAAGACCTGGTGGCTGCAATTTTTGAACATCTACAAGTAAGTGGTATGTAAGCATGACTTCAGGATTGAACCTTACTTTTGCGTGGGGTGCTAATAAGCACTGCAGATCCCCAACGTTCGGAGGCTCATGATGCAAACCAAACTTTGGCAGCAAGTATGAATTAAGGCAACTTGATTCTCCCGTTTCCTAAAAACAACAACAGACCCCTAAAAACTTTACAGGTTATATTACTATAGCGTGTGTTTTATGTCTCAATGTTATGTGTGTTTTGTCTCCGTTCTTCTTTTTTACAGGGCGCACCATCACCAATAGAATGACATTACTTGTCTAGTTGCTGCTACCCTCCAAATTTTTTTTAGGTCACTGAACATGCAATGTTGGATTTGTATTGTCAAACTTCCAAACTATTCTTCCCCTCTTTATACTTTTGTTTCAGGTTCTCAATTGCAGAAATCTATAACAAAGATATTTAGGCACATATTAGCCTCTTATATTCGTAAATTTTCACTTTTCTGTAAATTACCAGATTTTTTAACTAACGTGAGTTAGGTGGGGATTTGTGCAACCCGTCCTGAAGAAGGAGCTCTGCTCTGAAACATGTTGACACACACCAGAGGTAACGTATATTAAATTACAAATTACCTCGCCTATCACCCCTTTCAACAGTTCCAGCACGGGGAAACTTTAACGTTTTTTGTCATATCCCGCGTGCGTCCTTGTTAAATTTCACTTTATCCACTTTAAACCCCACCACTCACCAACACTTACATCACTCCACATGCACCACACATAGCCAATAAGAAGAGCTCCCGCGTAATCGTAGGTTAGTAGCATGCCACATCCCGTAGAGGGGTGCGAAGACCCCGATGTTGAAGCATGACACCAAGGGTCCTTTTGGTGTGTGAGGGGTATTTTAAAAAACACTGTGTGTGTGTGTGTGTGTGTATGCACATATTAGGATGTAGTTTCCATAGAAAGAGCGTGTTGTGCAAATAAGGAGCCCCCCTCCTAGATCCATATATGGCCCTAGGGACCACCACATCCCAGGGCCAGCTCCTGCTATGTCCCAGGGTTCTCACCCCTGGGAAATACTGTTTGCTATGGCTTGGCAGGCGCTTTACCGCTCCTGCCAAGCCATAGCAAACTGTACTCTGTTGTGTGTGCCATTCACACAGACACTTACGCTCCAATAGAGACACTCACACACCAACTCACTTACCCAAACATCAACTCAAACAGCCATACACTCACTCATACAGCCACTTACACAATGAGTAACTCACTCATACAGCCATTCAGACACAAACTCACTCACCCATACAGTCACTACACACCCAGTTATCCACCCATAGAGCCACTCACTTCACCACTCACCCATACAGCCACTGACACACTCACTCTCTCACCATTACGGCCACTCACACAACATCTCACTCACACACACAGCTACTCACACACCCATGTATTTACCCATACTGTCACTTCAACACCCATACACACAAGGATACACACAGTCAGACAGTCACTCACATAATATATGTTAGAAGTAGAATCCCTCAGTAGTAGTGCACCTAGTATTGTAATGTAGCTTTTGTAGTATGTCAGTTTATATGTTTAACACCCATAAACTCTTAAAAGCACTTACACTCACTTGATGATGTCATCAGGGATGTCATTTGTGATATCATCAGTGATGTCACTGACCATGTCATGAGTGATGTAATATGTGAGGTCATAAGCAGTGCATTGCGGGGGCGTACATTATAGTTAAACCAGGTAACTCTAACTACTGAATTTCATAGCTTTTGTACAAGTGAAATCTGTGCCTAAGTAAAACGACCCTGTAACCTTAGATTTTTTAAGTGAATGTGTATATATACACACATACACTCACACAACCTGTGTGAGTGCACTTAGCCTGGGGACATCCTTTTCTTGATACATTTAATACAGCTGCCAGACCATGAAGTTGCACCACCGCAAAAAGTACAGCGGATCCGTGGCATGTTTATTTGAACAGCAATTGCAGATCCAGGTTGCTATGGAATTTGAACTGACTTTGTTTGACTCACACTGGCAGTAAGAAGTATATTTTTATTTTGGCAGGTGGTTTGGCTGCAAACCCACAAGAGTAATATTTGGACTCCCAATCCCACAATGCACTGGAACTAATTATGTACTCTCCTGAGACTGATATAAAATCATGGGGATATATTGGGAGTGAAGTTGCAGTATTTCACCTGCCACCTTTGAGAAAGGACGTCAAGTACGAAAGGCGTCAGGCATGGGACTGCCTTGTGGTGTGTAGTGATCTGAGCTGGTTTTTCCAATAAAAGCCTTTCAACCTGTGGGCACCCTTTTCTTGATACATATATATCAGTAGCGGTCTGTGGAGGGAGTTCCGCGGGGCGGTGAGGCGTGGCGAGGGAGGGGCAGGGTGGGGGTAGTAAACACCAGAATATGGATGATCGGAGGTAAGTAAACAATTAACACCTTCCGTGCGGTGCAGATTTACCCCCGGTGCTGGACCCCAATGCAAATGGGTGTGGTCATGACGGAACGGTTCCGTCATGAGCACAGCTCGACCGATGCTCATGAGGGAACCGTTCCGTCATGAGCATCGAAGGGGTTAAATACAAAAAATGAATTTCGTTGTGCACACTGCATCGCATTATATGTATCATGTGCAAGCAATGTAGATATATATATATATATATATATATATATATATTTTTTTTTTTATATATGCAAAAAAAGAAGCTGAAAACCCTGGGCAGTTCCCAAATGTAGTTGGAGAGCAACTCCTGTATAGAGCACCCCACAATATGTATGTATAATATATACAGATTAAAACCATAAATATAAACAATTCAATAACAGAAACATATTAATTAATTTAGACAATAAATTACATATTACTCATTTAGAGCCCCAAAGGCACATTTACCAAAAATACTGTAAAGAGTGGGAAAAGCGTTGGACTTCGAAGGGGTTAAATTTACTATTCCCACTCCAGTCTGTGCTACAGTAGACAAAGTGTTGGACTACTAAGAGGTTACATTTACTAATGCCACTCCAGTCTGTGCAACAGTAGGAAAAGTGTTGAATTTCGGGAGAGTAAGATTTACTATTCCCACTCCCGTCTGTGCTACAGTAGGGAAAGTGTTGGACTTTGGAAGGGTTACATTTACCATTCCCACTCTAGTCTGTGCAACTGTAGGGAATATATATCGCTTCAAACACATTACATATTTGACCTGCCCTCAGGACACCCCCGCGCCGCACGGCCACCAGCTGTAGCGTGTGCGTTTCCTCCTCGCTGCTGTTCTCAGCCTCGCTGAGCCCGCCCCGACAACCCCGCCCTCCGCCGTAATTACGTGATTGTTTTGGTCTCTGCCTGTTTTTCTCTCGTTCTGTGCTTCATTCTGTACTGTCTGTCCCCCATATTGTTGCTAGATTGCCTGTTCCCATATTGTCTCCCTCCCCCCCTGTGCTCCCCGCCACGCTCCCCGCTTCCCGCCGCCTGCGTGTGGCCACGCCCCCTTTTCCCTCGGTACCCTCCCCGCGCCCGCCTCCCAGCTGCTCCTCCCTCCCTCCCACTTGGCCAAAAATGGCGACCGTGCGGCGCAGGTGAGTGTGACCTGCCCTCAGGACACCCCCGTGCCGCACGGCCACCAGCTGTAGCGTGTGCGTTTAGTCCCCGCTGCTGTTCTCAGCCTCGCTGAGCCCGCCCCGACAACCCCGCCCTCCGCCGTAATTACGTGATTGTTTTGGTCTCTGCCTGTTTTTCTCTAGTTCTGTGCTTCATTCTGTACTGTCTGTCCCCCATATTGTTGCTAGATTGCCTGTTCCCATATTGTCTCCCTCCCCCCCTGTGCCCCCCGCCCCCTGCTTCCCGCCGCCTGCGTGTGGCCACGCCCCTTTTTCCCTCGGTACCCTCTCCGCGCCCGCCTCCCAGCTGCTCCTCCCTCCCTCCCACTTGGCCATAAATGGCGACCGTGCGTACGTGCAGCGGGCGCGCCGATTGTGCGCCGAAGGCGCGCCAAAGGTAAGCCTGTCTGCGCCCGTCCGCGCCTGGATCGCGCCCAGTGCCAGGACCCCTGGCCCCCACCGACGGAAGACGACCCGACTGACCTACGACGCCACCGAACTCTTCGCACTCAACACCGGCGGGATCCCTGGCTGCTACCAAGCCACCCCGAGGCGCATCCACGGACCCTTCAGCTGCCACTCCTGCAAGTTCTCCTGCTTCCGGACCTGCACCACACCCGCACCCACCAAGCCGAGAACCAACAGCAACCACCTGAAGTGCATCCTGATCAACACCCGCTCCGTCCACAGACACGCCGTCGAGCTCTGGAACCTCCTCGACACAACATCACCAGACGTCGCCTTCATCACGGAAACCTGGATGAACGCCTCCTCAGCGCCCGACATCGCCATCGCCATCCCAGACGGTTACAAGATCATCCGGAGGGACTGCGGCAACCAGACCGGAGGAGGCATCGCCATCATCCACAGGAACACCATCCGCATCACGTGCAACTCCGACGACACCCTCACAGCCGCCGAACACCTGCACTTCCAGATCCACACCGACCCCAAGACCACCCTCAGAGGCACCCTCATCTACAGACCCCCGGGACCACGCACACAATTCAGCGAAGACATCGCCGACTTCATCAGCCCGCACGCTCTCCCCTCCGCTGACTACATCCTCCTCGGGGACCTCAACTTCCACCTGGAGAACAACAACGACCGCAACACCACCACCCTGCTGAACAACCTCGCCACCCTCGGGCTCAAGCAGCTGGTTACCACCCCCACCCACTACGCCGGACACACCCTCGATCCCGTCTTCTCCTCCAGCAAAGCCATCTCCTTCAGCCCCTGGACGGACCACAGCTGCGTCCACTTCAGCTACAAGAAGAACACGATACACCACCACCAGCAACAGGTTGCACGCAGAAGATGGAACAAGATCACAGCCGACCAGCTCGCCGCCTCCCTGAGCCAGGACCCCCCGCAAGCTCAGCGAACCCCAGCCAGGCCGCCAACAACCTCACAAAGTGGATCAGCAACTGCGCAGACGTCCTCGCCCCACTGAGGACCCCGCCCAGCAGACCCGGCAGCAAGAAAGCACCATGGTTCACCGACGAACTCAAGAGCTCCAAGAGAAACTGCCGTGCCCTCGAGAGAGCCTGGCGCAGAGACCCAACACCAGACAACATGACCACCCTCAAGCTCGCCACTCGAAAACACCACCAACTGATCCACACCACCAAGAAAACCGCATTCAAGGAACGACTGGACAACAACGCCCACAACAGCAAGGAACTCTTCAACATCGTTAAAGAGCTCTCCAACCCCAGCGCCGGAAACAACGACATCACCCCATCACAAGACCTCTGCAACTCCCTCGCCTCCTACTTCCACAACAAGATCACGGACATACACAACAGCTTCAGCACAGAGTCAACGCACCCCACGACAGCACCTGCACCCCCCACCACTACCCTGCGCGCCTGGACCCCGATCAACACCGAGGAAACCCTACGCACGATGAACTCCATCCACTCCGGATCTCCAACCGGCCCTTGCCCTCACCACGTCTTCAACAAGGCCGACTCCATCATCGCACCCCACCTGCGGGAAGTCATCAACACCTCCTTCGACACAGCGACCTTCCCGGAGAGCTGGAAGCATGCCGAACTCAGCGCTCTACTGAAAAAACCATCAGCGGACCCCACCGAACTCAAAAACTACCGCCCCATCTCGCTCCTCCCGTTTCCGGCCAAAGTCATTGAGAAGACCGTCAACAAGCAGCTGGCCGCCTTCCTCGAGACGAACGGATCCCTCGACCACTCGCAGTCCGGCTTCCGGGCCAACCACAGCACCGAGACCGCCCTCATCGCAGCCACCGACGACATCCGAGCCCTGCTCGACAACGGGGAAACAGCGGCCCTCATCCTCCTGGACCTCTCCGCGGCTTTCGACACTGTCTGTCACTGCACCCTAGAGCAGCGCCTCAGCAACGTCGGAATCGAAGAGAAGGCACTAGACTGGATCATCTCCTTCCTCGCCGGAAGGACTCAGAGAGTCCGCCTCCCCCCCTTCAGATCAGAAGCTACCGAAGTCATCTGCGGCGTTCCTCAAGGCTCCTCGCTCAGCCCCACCCTCTTCAATGTCTACATGAGCCCCCTCGCGGCCATCGCATGCCAGCACAACCTCAACATCATCTCTTACGCCGACGACACCCAGCTGATCCTCTCCCTCACCAACGACCCCGCCAGAGCCAGCCTACACGAAGGGATGAAAGACGTAGCCGAGTGGATGAAGAACAGCCGCCTGAAACTGAACTCAGGCAAGACGGAAGTCCTCATCCTGGGACCTTCGCCCTCCGCCTGGGACAACTCCTGGTGGCCCCTCGCCCTGGGCAGCGCACCCAAACCAACAGACCACGCACGCAACCTGGGCTTCATCCTGGACTCCTCCCTCTCCATGACCAGACAAGTCAACGCCGTCTCCTCGTCATGCTTCAACATCCTGCGCATGCTACGTAAGATCTTCCGGTGGATCCCCACCGAGACCAGGAAGACGGTCACCCAGGCCCTCGTCACCAGCCGACTGGACTACGGCAACTCCCTCCACGCCGGAACCACTGCCAGACTCCAGAAGAGACTCTAGCGAATCCAGAACGCCTCTGCAAGACTCATCCTGGACATTCCCCGACACAACCACATCTCCGGACACCTGAGAGACCTGCACTGGCTCCCCGTCAACAAGAGAATCACGTTCCGACTCCTCACCCACGCACACAAAGCCCTACACAACCGATGACCAAGATACCTCAACATCCGCCTCAACTTCTACACTCCCACACGCCAGCTTCGATCAACCAACCACGCCCTCTCCGCCGTCCCCCGCATCCGAAGACCCACCACAGGAGGAAGATCCTTCTCCTACCTCGCCGCCAAGACGTGGAACTCCCTCCCGACCCACCTCCGCCTGACCCAAGACCACCTCGCCTTCAGGAAGCAGCTCAAGACCTGTCTGTGCGAGCAGTAGCGGACCACCCCCTCCCCAAGCGCCTTGAGACCCTCCGGGTGAGTAGCGCGCTATATAAATGCCATGATTGATTGATTGATATTTGAATAACCCTAATAATGTATAAACAAAAAAATATAAACTCTTAATATAAACAATATTAATTTGCATAAAAATGTATATTACAAAATAAAAAATAATTATAAAATGTACAGATTTAATAAACAATTTTATTGTTAATTGTCATTTAGAAATTAATACTTAATTATTACTTAATTACCTTCCCACCCTATACTCCTCCAGAACTAGCAACCCTCACCTAAAATAAAACTAAAATAAATCAATAAGAAATAATGTACATTAATATCAATCACACTTTTACTTAAAAATTAATACCCAAATAATTACTAAATATTACACACTTAACTTTCCACCCTATCCCCCTACAAATCCAACAACCCGCTACAACACTATAAATAACTGTTAGCAATTAAATAAAACAATAGAAATCATTTAAAATTACAAACTATATAAATAATGTATAACAATTATACAAACAATAACACGTAAAATTAATACATGCACTAAAACACATTAAAATAATTATTACAAAATGATATTTTTACCAACTATCTTATTGAAAACGACATTAAAAACAACGATATTAAAAGCAACGATATTACCTACCTAAAAAACGATATTCTTTACAACGATATTTCTGCATCACAACATTTTTGTATCATAATATTCTTTCTGATATTTCTGCTCATAATGTTTTAAAACTGGACATTTTGTCCAAATGCCGTCTACTGGCTGCTCGTCTTTTTTCCTCCCCTGTCTATCATCTGTCTGTATATCAGGCCTCTCTCCTCCTCTCATGCCTCTTTCACACTTCTCTTTTTATCACCTGCCACTTTTATCATTTTCTATTGCTTCATCACGTCTCTCTCCCTGCCCTTCCTTTCACTTTTCCCTTTTCGTCGTTGCCTCCTGTCAATTGTTTGTGGCTCTCAAGTTCGCCACTGCTTTGTTTCTCCGTCCGCAATTATAATCAGCGGCCTTCTGCTCAGCGAAATGAAAAACACATGGCGGCAGGATTTTGCTTGGCTGCTCACAGCTGACAGCAATGCAGTTTTCCTACTAATTTTGTTCCCGGAGAAGAAACTGGCTGCAGCAGTTGCTGTGGTATTTTTGACATGCCCTTTACAGGCTTTGCAGAACAGCCCTGCCTGCTTGCATCGCAGGGAGGGTGGTTGTGATGGACAGGGTGGCTCTCCAGCCCTTTGGACCTGGGTGCTACTGTACCAGCTGCTCAACTGATAGCTAGAGATGGGCAAACCAGTACATTAATAGGGAAAGGCGAGTCATGGGTCTGGCTTGGCTCTACTGAGAGAGCGCAAATTGGGAAAAAAATATAGAAGTGCACCATATTTACAAGCACGTTGTATCAGTTTAGTAAAGATTACATAAGAGTGTCGAATTTATAGAGTGAAAATACATAAGAGTGTTTAATCAAAATAGAATGCATATATCAGTGTGAAAAGCTAATGTAGGAGAGTGTAGAAATGTTAGAAGGATGTTGAAATCCCATGTTATGTGGCTGTTGTAGAGGAGAATGTAATTCTGCTAACGTAGAAATGTGTAGGCCACATGGCAGTTCACAGGGAACGAAAGATGCTGTTACACTCTCATATAATGTGGATTTTAATGTTGTTATAATTCAAAGTATTATTGATCATAGAACTGAAATATATGTTTTATAGAAGTGTTTCATATAAACCATTGTGTGTAATAAGTTAGAATATTGTTTAGACTAAGAAATTAAAGGTTTGCAGAGTGCACAGGCCCGTTTCATGTAATTCTAATAGGCCTGAATAGAGAAAGTCATTTCTTTAGATCTGCACGTGCTAGTTAAAGGAAGGTCATGTTAAGCATAAATTGCGGAGCCTGCTCGAAGGGTTTACGAATTAGAAGATACGGTGGAGGCCGGAATTTGGGGCCCACAGTACAAGTGTCTGTTTGCAGGTGCGAGGAGGTTCCAATCAAGAGAGTGATGAATAGACTTTTGTTCAGGGAGCCAGGCACAGGCCTGGAGGAGGCTTCAGGAATTTCCTGGGGGTTACCGTCCTGCCGGAGAAGAGCCTGAGAAGCAAGGTCACCACGCTAACGATGGGCCCAGAGGAGTATCAGCATGGAAAATGCCAGAACCGACACCACGTGAGGGGCGTCTGTAAGGGGCGTCTCTATTGTAAATGTGATTTTTGTATTAGGGACAGCACCCCTGGGTGGAGTTAGAGCAGATGGTCTGAGGAACCTAAGAGAGCGGATGGGTAGGCAGATAGGTTAACTGCGAGACATCGATTCACAACGAAGACTAAGGGAAGTGTGTGATCTTCTTTGGAAGTCACCACGGCTGACACCTTTTTAGGTTAAGATTTTGCTAAGTAGGGATGTCACTTAGTCTAGTGTAGGGACAGTCTAACCTGAATTTTTCCTTTCTGTAAATGACTCACAAGTTACAACTTGTGTCTATTCTTGCAACTCTGATGATTCTTGAATTGGGTTTGGTGATATTCTTCTGCCGACTAAGAGCATTTAGAAAATTCATGTTTGTATTGATACCTGTATATCTTTTAAACCTTATTTTGAGATGTTTGTATCTCCAGTTAACTTTGGCTTTATAATAAACTTTTAAAACTTATTCGTGGTAGGTGGTTCTTTAGAGTGGTGTAAGTCCTTAACTGTTTGACCTAGTAGTGGATTGCCTTTTACTCTATGACAGGTACCAACGATTTAGTCAACCTGAGTTGGGATCTAGATCTATAACAATAGACCACAAATCCCGCGTTAGCAGTTGGTAGCAGAGTGAGGATGGTTACCTTCTTGAGGAAGGCGATCTAGACTAGGTTAGATTACCCCAAGGTCCCTAGAGATCGAGAGATGAGCAGCGGAAGAATCGCCTGCCGAAGAAGGTGCTGACGGTGCGAGAGAAAAGCAGCAGGGTCGGACGAGAGTGAGTATAACAAGGGTCATGCGTTGACAGATTGCGGTGTTTTGTGTTGTATCTGTATTGTAATGTCATGCGGAGTTGAATGCCTGTAGTGTGATTGAGAGAGGGTTGTGAGCGCGCGCAACCTGGTAAACTGGGAAATCTTAAGTTCGGGGAAGAGCTTAAGTGGTTCGGGTGTATCGAACATCCAGAGTATTTGTCGACCAGAGTAAAGGGGGTCATGAGGTACCATTGATCGCCCGCAGGACCGAGATAGGGGGAATGCAAGAGTGAGTGTGTGGGTAACGGACGCAGGTCGAAAGTTACTGTGTGCAAGTAACCTATCAGTTAAGGCGATTGTCTGGACATACACGGAAAGACATTTCGTCAGTTAAGGTGACAATTACAGTTAGACTGTGGGCGTACAGTCAAGGAAAGTGATCGCTTGGTCGGAAGTAATAATTTTTCAGAGTATGAATGGGACGCATGCATGACAGGGAGACGAGCGGAGAAAGGAGGGGAACTGCTGCAAAGGGGACGAGTGACGTCAGCGAGAGCCGCGCTGTGATAGGCCGGTTGGTGTGAAGCCGCGCTGTGATAGGCCGGTTGGTGTGACGTCAGCAGAGAGCCGCGCTGTGATAGGCCGGTTAGCGTGAAGCCGCGCTGTGATAGGCCGGTTAGCGAGAACTGCGCTGAGATTGGTGGATTGTCATCAGGAAGTAAACGAACGCGGAGAAAATAGAAATTTTGTAGGTTTTGAACATGAAGTGTTTTAAATGTTTGAGAGCGATCTTTAAGAGAAAAAGAAGAGAATCTTATTACGGGGAAGAGGCACCGCCAGAGGGTACACCAGCTCACTATATGGCAACGAATGTTGGGTTGCATACTATACTATGGCTTGGTACTTGGAGTAAGATTACAGAAGGGAATGAGGAACTGACTTTTCCAAAATACAGAACGTTTAGACTAGAAGTGTTACACCAGCTGAAAGCAGTGATGTCCTCATTGAGACCTTTGCCCAGACCAACACAGTTTGAGGCCCTTAATGCGTGGATTAGGGCGGCGCACGACAGGAGTCAGAACAGACGCCAGGAAAGGGTAAGGCGATCAGTAAGGGCAGTGCAAGATGCCAAATGGGATGAGGAAGCCAAGAAATGGAGGGTACAGACGATTGAAGTGGATAAGTTGTACCCAATGAGAGAGGTTACAGGAGAAAAGAGACCCATAGAAGAGGATGACGAGAGCGAGTCGGAGGATGGCCTAATAAATAGATTGCTGATAGACAGACCGCCTCCGGACAATAGGGAGATAGAAAGTACGGAGCTCCCAAGGGAAGATAGGGTTGACATAGAAGGGAATAGGTCACTTCCTATAACGAATTGGGTACCTACCAAAGGTGAGGGGACACCTCAACATAGTCCAGTACAGAGTGTAGTCGGAAGGGTTGTGGTGCAGAAGATACCAGCAACAGAGAGGGTTGAGCCTTATGGATTGCCAGATGCTCTTCAAGTACCCGTTACCATAGGTCCTATAGTGTCGGTTTATCATCCAGAGAAAGGGAGAGAGGAAGAACAAGTACGGCTAGACAGAGAAAGAGTTGAGATGGAAAGAAAGAATAACACGACGAATGCGTGGAGGCAATTGCCAGGACCGATAACGTGGAGCACCCCATTGGATTCAGCAGTGGATCCCGTAACAGAACAGGGGGGTCAGAGAGGACCGATGGACCTGAGGGGACCACGGCCGAAATCCTATAAAGAGCTGAGGGCTGACTTGAGAGAATGGGATAGGTCCACAGAAGCACCAAGCAACAGGTCAAGAGCAGAACCTGAATGGGGAAGTCGAGGCAACGGGACATTATCTCACTGTGGGGCTAGCGAAAGCGGTCAGGAGTGGGATGGTAAAAGTCAGGAGAGCAGAGGAGTTACACGTCATATTGACGGTGGAAATGGGCAGGAGCAAAAAGACAGAAGTACGGAGTGTGGAGAGATGTCTCGTCTCATTCAAAGTGAGGGAGACCAAAGGACACAAGAGTACAGGGATATGTTTAAGTGCACTCACCACGCACCTGATGATAACGTACAGCATTGGAATCGTGGGAACAAGGGGAACCGCGAAGGATCTTGCCATGTGTCGAGAGATCAGAGACCACAGGCAAATTGCGAAGGCATGGGGAATAATGGAATGTCTTACCATGCACCTAGAGAAACCAGGCAGAATGAGAAATGTGGGACTATGGGAAATAGAAAAGTGTTTCACTATACACCCAGAGAGGATGGAACTGCATGGGACCTGGAGAGATGGGAGCATGGGAGGACTCCCCATAACACGCCGGAGCCCAGACGTAGGACTCAGAGCTGTGATGGGAGAGATGTAAATGGACTCTCTAGAGATAGCGTACTGAAGGCTGTGATAAAAGCCAAAAGACTCGATGTGACCAGCTTAAAATCTGACCTGGACGATATAATAGAGGGTGTGTTGCCTTTAGAAAGGATTGACATATACGAACAAGATGAGCTGCTGTTTATAGCAAAGGATATTACTCGGAAGGCGAGGGCAACTCATGAGAAACTGTCTGAACTGGCAGAGAAGTATATGGTAGACTTGTCCAGCACAAAGGCATTGCAGGGTAACCATAGGTTGCATTATTCAGATCAGGACCTAGATGAGAGGAGGACAACTGGATTAAAAACACACATAAGGGAACTGATCACAGGAATAAGAGCATGGAGAGATCTGGACAAATGGGAAGAGAGATGGTCCAAAAGGGGAACTGTTAGGCGGAGCGTGAATGCGATGTCTCCGGAGGGAAGGATAATGCAGATGGAGGCATTCCCTTTGCGAGAAATAGCGAATGGGAGTGATGTACACGTGCCCTGGAGTAGGGGAGATTTAGCTGCATTTACCAACTCATTTCCGAAGTTAAGGGAAAATCCCGTAGAGTGGTACAAGCAGGTAGAGAGGTTGGTCAAGATTTCAAAAGTATTGTGGATTGATTTGAACACCTTATTCGACATTGTGGTCCCAGGAGACTTGTGGATAGCATGCAAGGTTAGTGTCCAATGGCCAACTGCTGAACCAGAAAGGAATGCTCTTACTAATGGACCGTCAGAAAGTGTAATGTTAAAATATGAAAGGGTGATGACTTGGCTGAAAGAGAAGGTGCCACCACAAGATATAGATTGGGTAAAAATAGACAGAACAAGACAGGAACCCAAGGAGACAGTTCATGAGTATTATGAGCGATTGTTGAAAACGTTCAGACAATACAGTGGATTAGATGTAATGGATCCCAAGGATATAGGACAGTTTGTATCGAAATTTGTTTTGGGGTTAAGACCTGATATTTGTTTGATGATTCAGCAACATTTAATTTGTTGGCAAAACAAACCTTGGGATGAAATTTTGAGATACGCAAGGTATTGCAGTGATGAAATAGATTCCAAGGCAAAGAAATTGAAGGAGAAACTGATGATGGTGCAGATGCAGTCAGCTGGAAAGGGCGGGCAGCAGCAACAGGGAACAGGGACAATGGGGCGGAAAACAAATAGTCAGAATAAGAACAACGAGGAAAACCTGAGACCTAGAATAGACTTTGCTACATTGAAAAAAACGACAAAGTGTCACCAGTGTCACCAGGTGGGACATTGGAAACGCGAGTGTCCCTATAACCCTGAAAACGGAGAACTAGAAGTAGAGGAGGAAGTTCAAGAAGTTCCAGTTCAAGGGGTGACAGTGCCAAGGAGTAAGGTGGCCAAAGGGGGGACTTCGGCTCCACGAGCTCAGTTCCCGCAGCCACCAAAGATTACGATAGGGGGAAAGATCCATAGACAAATGCCTCTTTTTGTAGACGAAGAATAGTGTTACTACGTCGATCCATTGACGGGACGACGTGTAAGTAGAGAAGAGGACTGTACCCTCGGGGCAGTTCTAGAGGTGGATCAAAGAGGACCGTTTGTTGAGGCTGAAGTGGGAGGGTGTCCTACAACATTCTTAGTGGATACCGGAGCTACTCGGTCAACTTTGAGATCGGCAGTGGTTCCAGATCTACCAATGTCGGGGGAAACTATTCAGGTGGTAGGAGTCGCAAATAGGAGAATGACTAGCCCTTTGACGGAACCAGTGTCAGTGAAAATAGGAAACTACACCAATGAATACCAGTTTGTAGTGTGTGATTCAAGTCCTGTGTGTTTGTTAGGAAGGGACTTATTGTGCAAACTGAATTGCACAATATACTGCACACCTCAGGGAGTGGAGGTACAGACTACAGACGATGATGCTACTTTTAAAGTTGCAAATTCGAGAGTATGCGTAGAACTGTATCCTACCCTGACTGTGGAGGACCTTCCTTGGGACTAACGAGATACAGTGTCATCAGAGGTATGGGATTTTACTGGAGAAGAGATTGGATTGATCAAAGGAGTAGAACCAGTGAAGATCATGGTAAAACCAAATGTTGAGTATCCAAGAACGCCTCAATACAAATTGACCCCGGAGACGATTGCAGGAATAAAACCCGTGATCGACTCTATGATTCAACAGGGAATACTGAAGGAAATCGTGGGTAGTCCATGCAACTCCCCGATTATGGGTTTGGAAAAACCTAGTGGGAAATTTAGAATAGTACAAGATCTTCGAAAGATTAATAACATAGTTGTTTCATGTTGTCCAGTGGTACCGAATCCATCAGTGATATTGTTTCAGATACCATTCCAAGCTGAGTGGTTCACAGTGATAGATCTTTGTCAGGCCTTCTTTTCAATTCCATTAGATGAGGAGAGCCAGTATCTTTTCGCTTTTAAGCTGGAAAATCGTGTTTTAACATGGTGTCGTATCCCCCAAGGGTATACAGAAAGCCCATCAATTTTCAACCAGCTATTGAAGAAAAATCTTGAAAGTCTAGTACTGCCACAGAACTCAGTTCTGGTCCAGTACATAGACGACCTACTTGTTGCGTCAGGTACGGAAGAAGCTTGTAAGATAGATACCATCGCCTTGCTGAACCATTTAGCTGAAAATGGGCATAAGGTATCTCCGAGCAAATTGCAGTACTGTCTGACAGAAGTACAGTACTTGGGTCATCGGATAGAAAAAGGAAAGCGCAAGGTGTCACCAGATAGGATAGAGGCGATAATGAAGATGAACGCACCTACGACACAGAGAGAAGTCAGGATGTTCCTAGGAATGGTTGGTTATTGCCGACAGTGGATAGCTAACTTTTCACTGAAAGCAAAACCCTTATAAAAACTGACGCACAAGGAGGTGAGTGATCCGGTACCATGGGACAAGGATTGTTTGATGTCGTTCCTACAGCTGAGAGAGGACTTGTGCCATGCTCCTGCTTTGGGGATGCCTGATTACGAAAAACCATTTTCACTTTACTGCTGCGAAAGAGAGGGCTGTGCCTTGTCAGTTTTAGTACAAACTCATGGAAATGCCCGTAGACCAGTTGCATACTTTTTGGCTACTTTAGATCCGGTAGCCGCAGCGTTGCCCGGATGTCTCAAATCCGTTGCTGCAACAGGTGTCAGCATTGAAAAGTGTGAAAACATTGTCATGGGACACCAATTAGTGGTGTATGTACCGCATTCTGTAGAACTGTTAATGACCAGGACCAAGACACAGCACTTAACCAGTAATAGGCTCACGCGCTACGAGCAAGTTATTCTTGCTGCGGAGAACGTGACCCTTAAGAGGTGCTCTGTTTTGAATCCTGCTACATTGATGCCACTTCCTAATGATATAGAAGGTGAAGAATGTGAAGATCACGATTGCCTTGATGTGACTGAACTATGCACCAAGCCAAGACCAGATATTGTGGATGAGCCGTTGACTGACCCTGATGAAATTTTCTTTGTTGATGGCTCATGTTTAAGAGACGATACTGGTCAGTTGAGAGCAGCTTATGCTGTTTGCACCATTACTGGAGTTGTGGAAGCCGCTTGCATGGAAGGAGTACACTCCGCTCAGGTAGCCGAAATCATTGCATTGACACGTGCCTGTATAGCAGGTAGAAAAATTAGAGTCACCATTTATACCGATAGCCAATATGGTTTCGGTGTAGTTCATGATTTTGGGCAAATGTGGTCTCAGAGAGGTTACATGACCTCCTCTGGTTCGCCTATTCGGAATGGGGAATTTGTGCGACTGTTGTTAGAAGCATTACAAGGACCAGCAGCGATTGCGATTGTTAAATGTGTAGCCCACACCAAAAATACAGATTTTGTGTCGCAAGGAAATCGATATGCAGACGAAGTCGCGCGATATTGCGCGGAGCAAGGATATTCTTTCACGGAGGTGGAAGTAGGTGGGACTCAGGAAAATACAGAGTTAAACATGGTGCTGGAAACAGTAGATACTTGGGAAGATTTAAAATACATGCAAGAAAACGCACTTGTTTCTGAGAAAAAGGCATGGGAAACAGCAGGCTGTGTGAAAGGTGAAATGGATTTATGGGTTTCAGCAGATGGAAGGGCAGTATTACCTGAGGAATTAGTGAGTCCAATGGCACGACAGATACATGGTCCAGTTCACTTGGGAAGAGATGCCTTGCTGAGGTTATTTAGGCAGACTTGGTATTGTCCCAAGTTTAGGATTGCAGCAGAAGCAGTGTGTAAACGATGTGTCACATGTCAGCAATTGAATGTAGGGAAAAGAACACCAGTTACAATGAGTCACATTGGGAGGTCTGGGGGGCCTTTCAACCGAATGCAATTAGATTTTATTGAGATGCCAAAAGTCAACCGCCTCAGGTATGTTCTGGTGGTTGTATGCATATTTTCCAGATGGGTCGAAGCATACCCTACACGCAGGTGCGATACACTCACAGTAGCAAAGTTGTTGCTTAGAGAGTTGATCCCGCGCTTCGGGGTGCCGACCTCCCTGGAATCAGATAGAGGAACTCATTTCAACAGTGAAGTTGTGAAGATGCTTTCATTGATCAGAAGTTGCACTGTAGCTATCGACCAGAAGCTTCAGGTATCGTGGAGCAGATAAATGGGACTCTGAAGTCCAGAATAGTCAAAGTATGTTCATCGACGTCCTTAAGCTGGCCTGATGCTCTGCCCTTGGTACTCATGAGTATGCGTAGTACACCAGACAGGAGGACAGGTCTCTCTCCACATGAGGTGTTGATGGGGAGGGCAATGAGACTTCCGTCTGTTCCAACTACAGCTTTGTTGAATATTACAGATGACCTGATCCTGGATTACTGCAAGGGACTGTCTGACGCCATTCATTCTGTGTCTCTTCAGGTGCAGGCTGCTGAAGTTCCATCTTCCAGAGACCTATGTCACGATTTGTGCCCTGGTGATTGGATTCTGGTGAAGAAGCACGCCCGGAAGAACTGCCTAGACGTGCGTTGGAAGGGGCCCTACCAAATAATCCTGACAACGAATACTGCTGTAAAGTGTGGAGGGCTGCCAAACTGGATACATGCCTCCCATACTCGAAGAATTCCAGCACCCCTAGAAGAAACAGCTCCTCTCACAGATGAAAATCCAGATGTGGACGACGAACCAATAGAGGGGATCAGTCAAGCTGTGGGGGTGTCGGAAGAAGTTGGGAGCGCTACAGATCCAGAAGAAGAAAGACAGGACGGCAGTGAAACTGAAGTTGCCACTGAAGGAGAAAGTTGCTGTGAATACGGCTCAGACACAGATCAGTACCAGAGTGATCAAGAACCGAGTGTGAGGACAAGAAATAGGAGAACAAGGCGTGGAGAAGCTAGTTGGCCTGAAAGAAAGCAGAGGCCGAGCTTAAAGTCAACTCCAGAGAGGACTCTTGCTCCTATATCTGAAGGCTCGGATCTAGACGAAGGTGCACAAAGACTGGAACAGGAAGGTCCGAGAAGATCGAGGAGAGTGCGAGTGCCCTGCGGAAGATACGCTACTCCTGAGTGGACCTACCTAGCTGCAGATGTCCTGTGCACAAAGATCCGGGGGGGTGAGGGAAGTGCTACTGATCAGTACTGACCCAATCATAACATTGGAAATAGTGTTGTTGATACCAGGAGTGGAGGTCGAAGGGTTGCTGACATTCACTATTCCCAATCCTCCCCTACTGAGCAGGATAAGAGACATGGTTTTAAACAGACTAGAATTTCCGACTTCTTGTTCAATGGGGCCAACACCTGATGAGATCATTCTTCGTTTTGAAATATTGGAATACGTGATCAGAGCTTCAGGAACACGTATAATTCCAGATTGCTAAAGACTTTGTAAATAAACAGATTGAGAGATAACCTAGCGCCAAGTGGAAGAAGAAGAAATTTAGGGACTTCCATTTAGTGGACGGAGAAGGGCTAGGGTTGTCCGTTGCTATAGAACTCAAAGACTGATCTTGCAGAAGGGATTATCAGATTCCAGGTGTGGTTCGGAAAGACTGAGTAAGCAAAGAAAAGAGACTTTGTGTTGTGAAAGAAAATCAGAACTACACTATCTTGAGAACATGGAGGCTGGCAACCCGAACCGCAGGACAAAATGCATAGTAGGCACACTTTTAGTGGGAGTAATTTTTCTCATAGTTTTAGTAGTTACCATATCATATGTAGTGGGACATAGAAATGAAGAGAAAGCAACAAAGGAAGCAAAAATTGTATCGATACAGAAATCTACTACTGCTGGTAAAAAGGGGGACAATACTGAGAAAGATAAAGCTTTACTAGCAGGAGAGACTCGTAGGTTGCATGTGGATGAATCACAGGGAAATTTCAAATCAAATGCATATGCTAAATTGCTTTATGAATATATTGATGCTATGGAGGCGAAAAATTGTTATGTTTGCATGCAATTGCCAGCCTCTGTAGACGAAGGTATTAGATATCATCATCTTCCATTGACTTATGGAATCACATGTAGTTTGTTGCTGAGCATATTTTATGAACGTGATGGGTTTGAGTATTATTTTTCAAATTTTGATGCTGTTTTACCAGAAGTGCCAAACTACAAGCCCTTGAACAAGTGGGATTCTTATAAGAGTGAAGATAGATTACAGAAATGTTTCATTCCTTGGAAAACGTTGGATACTTCACATGCCCGAAGAAATAATTTGACTTGTAAAGTGTCAGAAATTGAGAAAAAGTTTATAGGGCAGGTGGATGATCGGTATAGGAGACAGAAGATCTTAAAAGCTTCAGGCCAATGGAAAACAGATTGGACCGAGGAAGAAAGGTCACACCAAAGAAAGGGTAGTAATGGTCCAATAGCATTAGATCTAGAGAAAAAGGGGAAACTGTGTATACATAGGGGTGAAACCTATTACGAGAATGTGTTTGTGGGAGAAGTAAGTTGTGAACATGCTTTTTAATTAGAATATTATAACAAGGACTTCTTGAAGGAAATGCAGGTGATCCCAAATGTATATTTTGTTTGTGGAAGAAATGCATATGTGAAACTACCGGATAATTGGTATGGATCATGTTATTTGGCAATTGTCTTCCCCAAAATATACCATGCTGAGGATTTGGAAATTATAGAGAGAGGAACTCAAGCTAGAGGAAGAAGGGATGTATACTATGAGGAGGTAGTTGGAGACGTATTTGGTGCTATGTTTCCTCTTTTAGGGATAGCACTGAATGATGTCAAGATTAGGAGATTGGCAACAGTTGTAGATAGGTTGTCCGCTAGTACTGCTAGATCATTAATGCTGGTGGAGGGAGAGATGCAATCGATAAGGGCAATGGTTCTTCAGAACCGACTTGCTCTAGACGTTCTGTTAGCCAAAGAGGGAGGAGTCTGTAAGGCTTTGAAGGTTCAGGAATGTTGTACTTACATTCCAGACAATTCAAAACCTCTAGAAAAGTACATACGGAACATTACTGAAATTCATCATGAAATAGAGGATTTGACACAGATAAATGTGTGGGAAAAAGTAGGTCAAGGAATGGGTAAAGTTGGAGGTTGGTTTGCCAACCTAGGAAAGGGTTTCATCTGGTACATACTGAAACCTATCATCATAATAGTGATTTGTTTAATCACCTTGTGGGGATTGGTGCGGCTGTACCAATGGTATAGATCAAATAGGTTGCAGAGATCCATGAGAGAGCAGGAGAGGAGATTAGCTGCGATGCAGGATAACCAGTACAGGAGTCTGAGGGCTCTAGAGATGATGAAACGAGGGAATACTGCAACGAGTTCAGTTTGAATCAGTTCATACCTCAGGGATGGTGTTGTGATGGTGATGACTACTAAAAGTCATCAAAGGGGGGACTGAGAGAGCGCAAATTGGGAAAAAAATATAGAAGTGCACCATATTTACAAGCATGTTGTATCAGTTTAGTAAAGATTACATAAGAGTGTCGAATTTATAGAGTGAAAATACATAAGAGTGTTTAATCAAAATAGAATGCATATATCAGTGTGAAAAGCTAATGTAGGAGAGTGTAGAAATGTTAGAAGGATGTTGAAATCCCATGTTATGTGGCTGTTGTAGAGGAGAATGTAATTCTGCTAACGTAGAAATGTGTAGGCCACATGGCAGTTCACAGGGAACGAAAGATGCTGTTACACTCTCATATAATGTGGATTTTAATGTTGTTATAATTCAAAGTATTATTGATCATAGAACTGAAATATATGTTTTATAGAAGTGTTTCATATAAACCATTGTGTGTAATAGGTTAGAATATTGTTTAGACTAAGAAATTAAAGGTTTGCAGAGTGCAGAGGCCCGTTTCATGTAATTCTAATAGGCCTGAATAGAGAAAGTCATTTCTTTAGATCTGCACGTGCTAGTTAAAGGAAGGTCATGTTAAGCATAAATTGCGGAGGCTGCTCGAAGGGTTTACGACTTAGAAGATACGGTGGAGGCCGGAATTTGGGGCCCACAGTACAAGTGTCTGTTTGCAGGTGCGAGGAGGTTCCAATCAAGAGAGTGATGAATAGACTTTTGTTCAGGGAGCCAGGCACAGGCCTGAATTTCCTGGGGGGTACCGTCCTGCCGGAGAAGAGCCTGAGAAGCAAGGTCACCACGCTAACGATGGGCCCTGAGGAGTATCAGCATGGAAAATGCCAGAACCGACACCACGTGAGGGGCGTCTGTAAGGGGCGTCTCTATTGTAAATGTGATTTTTGTATTAGGGACAGCACCCCTGGGTGGAGTTAGAGCAGATGGTCTGAGGAACCTAAGAGAGCGGATGGGTAGGCAGATAGGTTAACTGCGAGACATCGATTCACAACGAAGACTAAGGGAAGTGTGTGATCTTCTTTGGAAGTCACCACGGCTGACACCTTTTTAAGGTTAAGATTTTGCTAAGTAGGGATGTCACTTAGTCTAGTGTAGGGACAGTCTAACCTGAATTTTTCCTTTCTGTAAATGACTCACAAGTTACAACTTGTGTCTATTCTTGCAACTCTGATGATTCTTGAATTGGGTTTGGTGATATTCTTCTGCCGACTAAGAGCATTTAGAAAATTCATGTTTGTATTGATACCTGTATATCTTTTAAACCTTATTTTGAGATGTTTGTATCTCCAGTTAACTTTGGCTTTATAATAAACTTTTAAAACTTATTTGTGGTAGGTGGTTCTTTAGAGTGGTGTAAGTCCTTAACTGTTTGACCTAGTAGTGGATTGCCTTTTACTCTATGACAGGTACCAACGATTTAGTCGACCTGAGTTGGGATCTAGATCTATAACAATAGACCAGAAATCCCGCGTTAGCACTACGAACCTGAGCAGGAGCCGTATCACAAGCACAATTTGAAATAAGAAGACCGTTACATTTAATTAAGTCCATAAAAATGAGACAAAGGAACCAGACTGGTTTACTGGGAGAAATTCAGATGAGATTGGGTTGGGTAAATTCGTTGTGCTGAGCAAGGCTGAACAAAGGACTGGAAAGGATAAGCTTATGTCATAGGCTAGCAGGACTCAGGCCTGGGGCGCCTAGATGCAGAGGGGAGTGCTCGCTGCTGATTTTCCAAGTTGCCCTAAATAATGCTTTCATTCCAGGCCACCAGTCAGTTAATTACCTTCAGACTGGCTACAAAAGGTTTTTTTTTATTTACTTCCCATAGCTTCCCTCCGATTCCCTTTCTCCCACTCCCCCTTTCTTCTCTTTCTCCTTCTCAACCTCGCTCTCTCCCATGGACTCTCATCTCCAGTTTAGCAACTGACTAGGTGATTCGAGTGAGGAGACAAAGAGCAAATGTGTGTGTCAGGACAGTCACTGCTGTGAGGTATTCAGCCAGGATGTGACCTGTGAGCACAAAAGACCCCCACTAGGATCACCAATGGGAGAGAGGGGATGGTTAAGGGGGAGAAGAAAGAGGATCAGGAGGGGTGCAAATGTAGTTTCGCCCAGGTCACTGTCTGTAGAAAGGCTGACCCTGGGATTGGGGCTTTACTTGGCAAAACTGACATTACAAGTAAGTGAATGCTGAAATAAATTATGAACGTAGCAATCTCCACAAGAATGTGATAGTGGAAATGCTGACATTCATATGGTCTCTCCATTTTACTCAGAATGTGTTTAAGAGCATGTTTGTCTCACTGGATGGGACAAATATACTAGTGGCTAGTTTACGAATAAAAAGCGGAGCCACAAAATGTTCCCAGAGTCCTGAGATGTCATGGGTTTGACACTGGATTCACTGGAGTCTCTATGAGATCTAATGCAAATACGGAAACGTGTGCTTACAGAGTCAAAGAAAACTTGGGGGTCTAAAAAATGAATTATTGAATGTATACAATGGATCTCAGCTCTTGACTTTGAGGAGGAGACTTGCCCTTTTGTAGGTTGATCAGGAGGATTATTGTGTGATCCATTAGTAAGAGTACTCAAAACACCACTACCTGATACTTAGTGGGTGTGGGTATGGGCCCGATTCACAGAACTAACTTAAGACAAAATCCTAAACTTACTACCATTTTGGTATTCACAGAAGGCACTTACTTATTTTGGTATTCACAGAAGGCACTAACTCTTCGATATTCATTTGGAGTCCTAACTTTACTACTCCTAAACTGAGAAAAATCCTAACTTTAAGACGTTCGGTATACATAGAAGGCATTTAGGAGTCCTAAAGTTAGGACTCCTAACTTCTGTGAATACTGAAATGCGTAAGGGCCTTCTCTGAATACCAAAACGAGTAAGTGCATTCTGTGAATTCCAAAATGGTAGTAAGTTTAGGATTTTGACTTAAGTTAGTTCTGTAAATCGGGCCCTCAGTGTTCCCTCACCTGGTTTTCCAAAGTTTGGAACACCGGACCCGATTTTACCAAGCCATAATTTTGCCCGTAAATATTGCATGAGGCTTTGGCTGCAGTGGCACGTGGTAAATATAAGCATTAAACCCCAAATAATTGGAAATTCAGTGTGGTTTTATGACTGGCAATTCGGGTCCCGCATAGTTAATCTCCATGAGGATGTAAAATATCATATATCTCTCTGTTTGTATTAACCAGTAGCGGCTGCTACGGACGGGGGTGGTGAATGGCGGGGAAGGGAATGGCAGAGGGGGGATGGGAGGGAATTAAAAAAAAAAGAAAAGAACTTACCTGGAATGGCCAGCTTCCGCCTCTCCTCTGTCCTCGTTCTCTTCAGCTTCCTTCTTCCTGGCTCCAGTTCCGCCCGGCAGCAGGAAGCACCCAGGCACGCAGTCTCCCCGAACCAATAACAATGCTGCAACGGAGTGTTGTGCTTGGTCTGAGTGCCACGGTTCGTCGCTCAAACGGGGACAGGGAGCCTGTGCGTATTCCTCACCAGGCTGTGTAGTGCAGCCTGGTGGGGAACATGCACAGCGTAATGACTGTTTGACTGGCCCAATAGGGCCTGCAAAACAGTCATGAGCACTAAGGGAGTGTAAACCACTCCTCCCCCTGCTCTGGTCAGCCCTGCCCCACACTGACTGCGATAGGGAAAATAAAATGATAATTACGTTACAATATTATCATTTCATTTTTGCATTTGATCAGTAGGGCGACGCTCCTCCGCCTCAGCGGAGGAGCCGCCACTGGTATTAACAATTGCAAATTAATTTTCGTACTTGATTACAGCACACCTTAGCATTACTTCACATTACACTTGTTTTACTGTGATTTTGTTTTCCTTTGTTGTACAACACACATTTAGCTCAACTGTTCTAGTAAGCTTAGTCTCTTTCTGATGCTGGCACAATGAAACGAGAACTGCAAATGTTCTGCAGTCATGCTTTTCATTCTAACTTACTGTATCAGTCTTCAGGGTCTTCTTGCATATTTCCAATGAGAAGAGCACAGCACCTGCTCATGAGTTTCTAACAGTAGTTTCAGTTGTACCACGTGTTCTTTCCTCGATTAATTTACTGAGTAAAAAAGTGTAGAAGTATGGCACGGAAATGTAAGGAATCAGCATTACATGCTCCAGATGCCCAAGAAAGTAAAGCTCCGGTCCGATGAATTTGGTCTTACATGATTTTGATGCTTGCTGGCTATTTTTGCATTAAACATGTTTTAGAAATCTATCGGTTTTCCTGAGGTCTTTTTTCCATTACATCAATTCCATGGGGTTTACCTCTGCACAGTACTGGTGTGCTTATTATCACACAATAATATTATGTTATGTTATTTAGGCTTGTAAAGCGCAATATTACCCAAGGGTGTCCTGGCACTGAGCACTATCTACCTGATACCCTCATCCCTGAGCCCAAGACTGAGACTAAACTGAGAACAACCAAGTTTTCATGCCTTTCCTCAACAGAAGGAGCTCTGTGGCAGTCCTTAGATGTAACGGAAGGTCGTTCCAGGCATTAGTGGCTCCTTGGACAAAGCTCCTTCCACCCCAGTTAGCCTTTTTAGCTCTAGGAATGATCACCCGTTTTGCTTCCAATGAGCGCAGCATTCTCCCAGGGACATACCATTGAATGTGCTTTCTTAGGTCTTCTGGGCCGATCCCCATCAGGGACTTAAAAACCGTACAGGGATCTTTGAATTGAGCTTGTTGTTTTATCGGAAGCCAATGAAGGTAACGTAGGCCATTTCTAACCAAACTGAACCTAGGAGTGCCAGTAAGCAGCCTGGCTGCCACGTTCTGCACCATCTGTAATCTTTTAAGATGTTTCTTATTAATAGTCAAGTACAGGCTGTTACAATAATCAAGACTGGACAGAATGAAGGCTGAGGCAACTGTTCTGAAACTTTCTTCAGCGAGGAATAAATTTATTTTTCCCAGGGTTCTCAGGATGAAAAAACGTGTTGACACAACCCCACTGACCTGGTCCCCAAAAGTAAGTGTATTGTCCATGATCACCCCCAGGTTCTTGACTGTCCGCAAAGGGAGTGGCGGGTTGCCAATATCACTGGGCCACCATGCCAGAGGAGGGGATTGTTTCCAAAAATGATCACCTCTGTTTTGCCTGCATTCAACTTCAGGCAGTTAGCAGACATCCAACCAGTTATTGCTAACATGCATTCATGACAGTTAGGGGCCTTATCCGCTTCTTTGCTCCGCTGAAGGGACAGCATGATTTGGGTTTCGTCTGCATAGGAGGTTAGTAGCAGCCCAAAAGATCTTATGAGGGCAGCCAGCAGACTTACATATATGTTAAAAAGCGTCGGACTGAGGGATAAGAAACCACAGGGGAGGGAGAACGGTTTAGATCTGTCCCTTCCTAGATCCACCATTTGTACTCAGTCAGCCAGAAATTATTTCAATAGGTTCCAGGCCTTACCCTGGACCCCGCCTTCGATAGACGGCCCATCAGCACATCGTGATGGACCGTATTGAAGGCTGTCGACAGATCTAGCATGATCAAGATAGCTGAACCTCCCTGGTCCACCGCCTCGCGAACCTCCTCCGTGGCTTTGATCAATGCTAGCTCAGTGCTGTGTCTTGCGCGGAACCCATACTGAGATGGATCCAGAGTATTGTTGTTTTCAAAGAACAGACTAAGTTGCCTGTTCATAGCTTTCTCCAATATTTTTGCTGGTAAGGGGAGTCGGGAGATGGGTCTATAGCTGTTAGGGGCACTGGGCTCCAGATTAGGTTTTTCAATCAGTGGGAGAATTGAGGCAGTTTTCCATGCTGTAGGATAATGACCAGCCTCCAATATGAGGTTCAATAGGGGAGTTAGGATGTTAGTAATGACCTCAGGGGAGTTTTTAATTACTGCTTGCGGACAAGGGTCCACACGGGAACCAGAACGGCATCCCATCAGCAGATTGGTAACCTCCTTGGTCTCCAATGGGGTGAAATTGTTAAACGTGGGAGAGTTCTTGATTACCTTTATCCCGACAGCCAGATCTCTGGCCTCTCCCTGTTGATTGCTGAATGAGGAGATGACCTCTACTTTTTTCAGAAAAAAAGAGGCTAGAGTATCACAGGTAGAGTTTGTACTCTAGTAGCATGCTACTCATAATCAGGGACATATGTTGTACAAATCTTTCAGCTAATCTACTAATGTGGCCAACTCCCAATTCCATCATTCAGTGCTGACACAAGAAAGGCAGATTGGGTAAAATAATACTATAAAAAGTTGACATAGCACAAATGAGCTTGCCTCTTGTTAAAATACATCCATTATTTGTAAAAAAGAAAAAAAGCTGAGGGGAATAAGAGCAAGAGCAACATTTGACCAACTAACTATGGCCAGTAAAACTGTTATGGAACAATGATGGACTCCTGCTATGACCTATAAAGTAATTCAGAAATGCATTTCAAAAGCATGACTGCTGTGCTATGATTTCAATTGTATCTCTTCTTTCTTTAACCTGTCTTCTTTAACTGAAATGAAGTTTTGCTTACATATTTGCAGGTTATTTTGAAGTCTAGAGTGGAGCAAAATCACATCCCTTTGCTCTTGGCTAGCTAGCTAGCCACTCTGTGTGGTTTATAAAGCATACACTGTAGAGTTCATAGCTTTATCAACTCTTACATTGGGAGTTATCATATATCACACTGGAGGTTATAACTCATTGCTTTTTTAACCCTTTTGTGTTTAAAAAAAATGCTTGTAAAGCTTAACCTTTACCTGACAATAAATGATGACTGTTTTCCGGTTTTAGCCAACTGGAGGAATCACAAACTGTGCCATAATTTTGACTTTCATACAGCAATACAATTCCATCCTCCTGTGAGTGCATTGGTTTTGAGCTTCTAAATATATGCTTAGACTGTTCTGTAATAATCGTGTTTGCCTCATCTTTGAACAATCGCCTACCTTCCTTTGTCAACCCTGCCTACTCTAAATTGACTTTGAGCTTAAAATTGCTAGATTAGTACGAAGTGCTGTAATCCTGGGTATATTCAGAAACCCAAACAGAGACACACAAACGACAACATTATGCGTCGCAATGTGCATTAAGCAGCCTGCTGTAAATCTTTTCAGAAAATTATGCAGCACTAATTTGGCAGTATGTTTGGCTAGTGTTATGTATTCAGTAGCTAAAAAGCTACATTGTGAATTTCATACTGCTTTGTATATGTACAATGTGAGCTCAATGTCCCTCACTCCAGGTAGCCCTGTAGCAATAAATATATAATTTCCATTCACTTAATCATTTCAATTGCTGAAAATACATTTTCAGGCACTTCTTTGTCAAGTGGTGGATGAATGAACTTTTGACAGACTATGTAATGTCCTCATTCTAATCCCTATAAGTATTTTCCATCCACTCAGAAAAAGTCTGTTCCGTCATAGCTGGTCCAAGTTGCATCTATTATCCCTTTGAAAGACCAATATCTAATGATAGTACAATATAAGAGCCAATTACTTCAACCCATTGCTTTCCTAATCAAGGTAATCTTGTCCAGTCCATCAGATTGTCATGAACTTGCAGGAGGTTCAGGTCTCACCAGTGGTGTCACTCTGTGCTACTTGTTTCCATGTCACATCTCCTGTTATCAATATCATTTTCCAGAGGAGAGGCCTTGGAGGTGAATGACCTGGTGTCCCGGAGTCACCATGCCTTCCTCTTCTCACCAGTGCCTTTCTTCAGCCCCCCCACCTACCAAGTTGGCAAAATAAAAAAACATCACCACCTATCAGTGGCTTAGGTTAGGGGGGATATCTTGACATGTCTCTCACACTTTACCCAAGTGTCTGGGTGTCCAGGCATATTTGTGAACCCAAACCCTATCCCCCTTGCTAGATTTTTTTTTTAAATTAGATATCGACTGTACTCCTTTGTAAGCAACATATTAATGTCCAAAGAGAATCATGGTAACTTTCAACTTTGACAGTGTTAAACATACCCCCCTCCTCCATCTTTGGTCAAGGAATGGGGTCAGATGTACTACTCTTATACCACAAGCATATATTCTCCTTTGGACCTTGGATATGGCAGAGGTGGGACAATTAAATATCACTTCAGCCTTTTGGCAAACCGAGGAGGGAAAATATCCCCCCCCCTGTTCTTCCACACAGAAAGAGTTTAAAGCCCCAAAATGCCCCTCTGATCATTGGACAAAGCATGCGCCTGACGAAACCCCCCTTCACAACATTTTTATGAAAATCTTTCCCACTAGGTGTAAAGAGCAGGAGAGTTTAAAATACATTTGCACTTCTCAACATGGGCAAGGGCAGTAAAAGAAGAACTTTAAAAGGCTATCCCAGTGTCCACCAACCACAAATAACTGTGGCAAAGCAGAAGACCAGAGGGACAAACAATACCCCTATGCCCAGGCAATGGAGATAAGGCGGGGGCAGCAAACTTTATTTTTCTTCAAGGTGGGGGAGATGGGGGCACATGAACAATCTTCCCAACCTTGTTTGCGAGGAGAATTAAAAAAAATAAATGCTGACCCGCATATCCTAGGGCAAGGTGGTGGAGTTAACACGCACATGCCCCACTGTAATAAAACAGCCACTCTTTTGATTTTGGCACCCTATGATGACCCCCAGCACCACCATTTTCATTGACTTTAGTGTGTCCCTTAATGTAGGGTTGTCCTGCAAATACCTGCTTCTCTTTTGTACTGTAATCTTGCTGTCTTTCAGTGGGAGCTGTTACCGAGTGGAACCCTCTTGCCAAGAGCAGAGCATGTGGGATGTACATTTGAAGGTGCGAGGTTGTGCAGGAATGTGTATTGTATTGTGCATTTGTGAGAATTATGAGTTCTTACTACTGGCTTTGACATGGTTTAATGTATGACTTTACCTTGCTTTATGGCAGTGCTTAGCTTTGATATGCTTTCAAGTCATCTTGCTTTTCAATTCCATCTTGCTTTGGGCCTCTCTGTGCGCATGGCCTAACTAACTCCATTTTCATGACTGAAGCTATTTTCTGTACTTGCACGTAGCTGCAAAGTGGGGAGGGCATCTCCTGCTCTCCCTCTTGTTTTTCACACTTTTCTGACTAGAGAAAACCGGTGCTTATCAGAGGAATGTACATGGTTCGTCTCGAAGCCATAGCAAAGACCTGAGTAACCGATGCCGTGGCCTTGGAGCAGACTGGTCTGGGCTCTCATGAGAACGAGGGGGCGAGGCTTGCTAGAAGCTTCGTTATGTTTGGAATTGTATTAAAAGGGGGAGCCTCTACTAGTCTGGTGGAAGTTTGGAAGTTTGGGAGTTTGGATTCCGAGCAAGGGCAGACGTGTCCATCTCGGATTGAACCCTGATTGCTGAGCTCTGATCCCCGGCTGTGTGAAGACTTGCCCCGGCCAGAAGTGGGCAGTGTATGCATCAGGTGATGTGTTGAGTTTTGTGGTTATTGCCATTGTGATGTGAGCCAGTGGATGTGATCATTTGAGGTGTTTTCTTTGTGGTGTGGGAGGTACACATCCAGAGTGATCCTCTACTGTGTGTATATATATATATATATCTTTCTGCTCTCTTGCAGGACGTCCAGTGTATCGTATCTTATATCAGTTATTGCTTGTTTATTAATCAGTATAATTATTGATTCATGCCATTTAGATGATAAGTTTGCGTAGTTATTGATTCATGCCTTTAGATTATAAGTTTGCTACATATATTTGAATCCTATGAATTTGGTATCTGAGATAGCCTTTGTTTAGAGAGTATTATGTAATAAACCCCTAACCTTATTCTAAAAGTGATGAAGTCTTTGCATTTTGTTAAATAAAACCCCATTTCAAAAGGTGCTGTCTGTTTTCTGTTGAAGTCTTGCTGTGCCAGAGGTGGTAAGAAATGCTCAAAAGTTTATATTATTCAAAGGTGCAGTGGTATATTTGCCTCCCAGGAGGGAGTGCAGTGATTGGGTGTGGCTTATTGGTGAGAAGCCACATTCAAAACACCCACTCTTGGGCAAGGCAGGGAGTGCAAATTCACCCACAAATCTTGGCCAAGGCACAGGGGTTGAAACTGGCTGCCAGGTACCTTGTTTGAAACTGGAAAGAATGAAATGGCAAGCTGGCAGCTGTCCCACTTCCCCTTCATCCTGTAAATATTGAGGGTGAATGACGCCCATCGCAAGGGAATGGTACCCTGTCATTCTCTTAGCAGCTGAAAACAACTGAAAGCAGGTACCCGCTGTCCCTGGCCTCCTCCACAATAGGAGGGGAAGGAGGTGGGGAAGATATGGGAGGTGCCTTGGCACACTATTTGCAATAGCAAAGAGTAGTGAGTGGTGAGTGGGGCAGGAGTCAGCTGCTCCGCTCCTCCTTGTCCCCACCATTTTATTGCAGAGAGGCCCAATACAGATTGTTGTTGCTTGCTGCCCTTATCACATTTGAGTTGAGGGCTCCCAGCCAGCTCTGTCACCTGTCCCGGGTTTCCTCCATTCTAAAAAATGAGGATAAATAAGGCCCGGACTGCTGAAATCTTGTCCGACACAACATGAGGGTGAGTGAGGCCCAGGGCTTCTGACAGCTGGCCCAACACTGTGTGGTCAATAGCAAACATGGTGCTTTTGCCTGTGTCAGTTGCTTCACTCCTCCCTGGGACACAACATTGCATTGACCAACAAGGCTCAGTATAGGTGACAGCTACCCCAGTCCAACCAGGCCCAGAATAGGTGATAGCTGCCACGGTGCCCTGTTTGCAGTTGTCCATAGCCCCTTATCAGCTGTCATCGACCTCCTTCATCCTACAGAACAGTGAGAAAGAAGGATGACTCCGGAAGCTGAGAGCTGCCCTGGCCCTCTGTTGAATCTGTCAATAGAAAACAGAGAACAGGTGCAAGTTCCCCTCTTCTTATTGGCCCACAACATTTTGTGGCCAAAGGAGGCCCGTGACATCTGACTGCTACCCCGGAGTCCCGTATACAATTACAGACTTGGCACCAGGCCAGCTGGCAACTGTCCTTGGCATCCATCTTGGCTGTAGTAACAAACAGGCCACAGGGCTGGTTTCAAATGTCTCTCTCCTCTTTGACATGCAACATTTTAAGGTTCAAAGCAGAGGATCAGGACAGCTAATAGCTGCACAACAGCGTGTTCTTCAGAGTGAACACGGTGCCGCAGTGGGAGAGGGCAGTCCTGCCCCTTCTTATCCTCATTTCTTTTAGGGTGAAGTAAGAATAACTAGTAAAAGGTGCAATATTACCCTTTGAATGAGAGATACTCTAAGCCTTCGGGCGATATGCTTTGCCAAATAAAGCAATAATGAAACAGAGTTATTTTTGCCAGGTTTTACAGAATTGTTTACAATATGTATGTGCTTAAAATATGTGTGTGTTTTTTCAACTCAACTGATCCCCTGCAGGAGAAAAATATCAGCTATGCGTGTGTAATCTTGGGTAATTTTTGTAACCTCGCATTATGCTTATTACATGACATTCACAAACTTATACTATTACACCTCCTCCTACACACTGTTCGAAGAAAAAAAATCTGGTGCACGGGAGCACAGCAAACGACCAGAGCGTCAGAGAATAGTGTTTGTGTATTTCCATTGTTTTGATTTGAATAAATATGTAGCATATCTTAGGTATTGCAACCTGCATCGTGAAACCATGGGAACCAGTTTTTCTTTTAAAGAACAGCTGCTACTCCCTCCACCTATCAGAACACATTCCAAGGCGGGGCAGCATGTAGCGGGAAACATCATTTACCACGAAGGCATTACCACTACTAACTTTTACCACGTGACACTTACCACGCAGGGTGCCTTCCACGCAGGGTGCCTTCCACGACGTCTTTACCACGGGCTGGGGGGGAGACGTGGTATTCTTTCAAGTCGTTCTGCGTGGGCTTGGGGGGCAGAGGGGGGGGGCTCGGGGGGGGGCTGGGGGGGGTCTCCCCCCCCAAAAAATAACAAGCAGGTTACTTTAAAAAAAAAAACGAACATAAATTTCAAAGAAAAAGGAAAGAGCCTCCCCCAAAGACGTGCCGTGTACGTCAAAAAAGCAGTCCTTTTTTTATTTTGGTATACGTGTTTTGACGCTTGTTTCAATGGAGGATGGAAGTAAGGGCTCGTAGAGAAAGACGTGCAGGTAAGACGTTTCTAGGCGTAGTAAAATCCTACGTTGTAAATACCAGCGTGGTAAAGCCACTTGCGATGTAAAATTCGCGTGGTAAAGCCATGCGTGGTATTTGAAATCGTGGTATAATCATATATTCGAATAGAACACCAAGGGATTTATGTCAGGTGCTAAAAACATACCCTCTCACCCCAGCTGTGTGAGCATCACATGAGCCTTCCTTACTTTCCCATCAATTATGGACATGAAGGCCTTTTCATGGTGTTAGAACGGCCGAAGTTTATTCACATCATTGTTGGTACATATTCTTCGTGATGGCATAAGTCATTAACATACTCATTTCTTGCATGCTTTGCGCTACAATGTAACGCATTCTGCTGTTAACAGGTCATACAGTGTACATCTTATCATTATTGCATATTAATAGCCATTACTTGCCCAATCCTGCCTACAATGCATCCTTGCAGTCATAACGTCTCCTTAGTGATTGTCATAAATCACTTTTGCAATTGCCATGAAAGCTCTACTTCTGGTGCAGCAGGTCACGGCTTCAAGGCTTCCCATGCTACCATATGTCTGGCATTCATGGCCCGTGGCCATACCTAGACTGCAAGTGCAGTCTCTGCCCAGTGCTGACCATTTCTTACTGTTTTGTCTGCCCTGAAGTGTCGCTGCCGTGAGGTATTCCAAGAACCATTTCCAGGTAATTGTCGCAAGTGTCCCTGCTATGAAATAGCTATCCCAGGGACCTTGTTCAGGCAATTGCTCTGTTTACATCCTTGAGTGAAGATATTTATTGTTAAACCTTGTGACTCCCTGCCACGCTGGAGGTGGTCTACCGATCTCAGACAGCACCCCCAAAGACTAAGGGAAGCCAGACAGCTCGAGTGTCCCTACAATTTTCTGGCAGAACCTCTACTCTAGACAGATGAACCTTGTCATTGTGTATTCCCTGGGGCAACCAGAGGGAGCTCCTTGAGTTCGGTGACCTCCAGCTTTGCAGCACTCTGCAGAAATAGAAGGGTTTGCGTCTTGCCCTTCGATCATACCCATAACAGAAGCAATGAGTTTCCTAAGGAGTGGCTTCTGGACCAAGTTGCTTCTGTGCTACGTGTTGTAAAGAGGATTCTACACACTGGTAAAAATAAGGCCTTTATTTTGAGTCTCCTTGATCCGCAGTCAGCTAGCATTTCATCAATTCTCACAATGAACATTCTAATGCGAGCTTCAATACCAACTGCTGGAATGTTCCAAAGGAGGATAAGGAGAGGAGGCAGAAGGTACCAAGAAAAGAGGTAAGGGAAAATGGCAACCAGGGTATTAATGGTGATAAACATACGTAATATCATTTGTAAGATTATAATACTACGGTTCATGCAACCGGAATTGTGCTGCAACAAACAATTTGTCCATGTAATGTTACTCATTTTGTGACTGTATTACTAATTCACTTGCCATCTTGCCTTTGTTAACCTTGCTGGGCCAGCAGCTTCCACCCGTTACTCTCCTCACGCCATACCGCCATTGTTGACTGGCAGGTGACCAGTCAGCACTTAGAACAGAACCCAGCACTATGCCCTTTCACAAGAGGTACCTCCTTCTCCACCAGGATTCATGAGCTCAGGCGATGTTCTGGTACTACCAGCCCTACCAACATGAGAGATGGACTCAGTCTTCTGAGTAGTTGCCAGTTACTCTATAGTTGATGAATCCTTGTCTGATACCCTCCTGAACAACTATGGCTGCGCCACTAATTGGTACCACTGCATTCAAACTCCGTTATCCGCCTGCGAACACCAAGTGATTACCCTGCATTTATACACATGATATATATATATTACCTACTGGCGGTCGCCAGTAGGTATATATAGTTAGGATTTTTTCTCTATGGGATTTTTGAAAATTCTATGTCTAATAACTTTGGCGTTTGTGGACGGAATTGGCTGAAATTTTCAGGAAAATGGCACATTTTGTTTCTGAGCAGCCCCTGAAAATTGGGGGGGGTTCGTCCAGGGGGGGTCGAGAAAAAAGGGGGGTCCCAAAACGTGTTTTTAACATTGAGTTTTCCATAGGGCGGTTGGCCTCACTTTTAGCCCGAATGGCTGAATGGATTTGCACGAAACTTGGCAAAATTGTAGGGACTGGTAGCCCGATGTGCCTTTTGTAGGTCTCAATATATGTGCTTCAGTGGATTTTGAGAAATTAACGTTCAAAAAAAGATATATATCTGTAACAGCGGACCGGGAAGCGCTCCGGTTCGCGGACTTTTCGCGCAACGGAGCTTTGTGAAGCGAAGCTGATTGGTTCTCCGGCGTCTGTAAACATTCCAAACAGTCCGTAGCGGCCGCCATCTTGTCTCTCGGTAGGATCGAGAGACAAAAGGAGGCCAAAGCGAAGGGGCAAATGACCATAAGGGGGCATAGTAGATCCTCGCTGACCCCCTAGGTTTGATGTGGAGGTTTTAAAAGGGCCCGCGGGGCAAAAAAAAAAAATAATAATAATAATCGAACGGCTGAATGGATTTGCACGAAACTTGGTAAAATATTAGGGACTGGTAGCCCGATGTGCCTTTGCTAGGTCTCAATATATGTGCTCCAGTGGATTTTGAGAAATTAACGTTCAAAAAAAGATATATATCTGTAACAGCGCTCCGCTTCGCGTAACGGAGGTTTGCGAAGCTGATTGGTTATTCTGTCACTGGGCTATAGTTGGGCTACATCTGGCTGATATTTGGGCTACATTTGTTTTTTTTGTCTCTGGCGGCCATCTTTGGGCTACATTGGGCTACATTGGGCTACATTTGGGCTCCAACATATATATAGGCCAATGTAGCCCAATATATATTTTTCAAAGTTAATTTTCGTAAAAACCACTGGAGCATATATCTTGAGACATAGCAAAGGCACATCGGGCTACCAGTCCCTACAATTTTGCCAAGTTTCGTGGAAATCCATTCAGCCGTTCGAGCTAAAAGTGAGTCCAACCGCCCTATGGAAATGAAGGAAATGAATGGGTAATTTGTAATTAGCAAATAGCTCATCGCAAACTAGGAATGGTAAAGAATCGCTATTTATTCCTTAAAGTTCGCTATTTAGTAAATGCAAAAAACTTTGATGATACATATGGCGGTTCATCTCGAACAAGATAAGAAGCATAGGGATAAATTTATGATGACTGGCGCATCACCAGGGATGTGTTAGTCATTCTGTGCCGCTGTTCCGTCACCTATGGTGTGCTGCATTTACAATGCGGCGCATCATGGGGCAAAAACAGCACAGATGCGTGATGTATCTGTGCCGTAAAGGTGGCGCATTGCTGGAGTTGTATCGCAAGTGTGATGAAGCTCCAGCAAGGGTCGGGGGTGCCCCTGTCGCAGGGTTTCTGTTCTCACACAGAACTGTGGACAGAGGATTGGAACCTCTGCGAATTAGGGTGCCCCAAAACTCACCTTAGTAATCAAAAACCCCTTAGCAAGCTAGGTACAGTGTCACATTGGATATAACAAACTCTCAATGTTTAGACAATCCAGAATATGAACTTATAGTACCTCAGGATACGTGGAACTCATGAACAGTCGGTCGTTATATATTTCTTAGAAACCAGAACATGGAGTTAAGAAGAACACATGTGTATTTGAAATGTTTATTTACTAATGCCGTCTTCTCCGGCGTAGTATCTTAGATAATACAAGTACACATATTATCAGTAGCAAAATTACCAGCATAGTTACTAGTACATAAAAAGCGAATGGTGAGAGTATGTTAACATGCTGTAAATGAATAAGAGTTATCAACACTTTTAAGCAGCCACGGGCCGTGGAGGGAGTTACGGTGGGGCAGGGAGGCAGGGAGGGGGAGGGGCAGGGTGGAGAGGGCTCCACCCTGCCCCTCCCCCTCCCCCTCCCTGCCTCCCTGCCCCACCGTAACTCCCTCCACGGCCCGCGGCTGCTTATATCTCACCCTCCCTAATACACATATTATATTATTTGATAAGAAGGTCTGTTTGTGTTGGTTTAGGGCGTGCCCATACTTTAGTGTCTTAGATTTGAAGGAATCACATCAGCATACACCAGCTCTCTCTTCATGTGAACCGCATCAAGTGTTGTGTATGTGTGTTCGGCAAAGCAATATAAAACCCGCCTCATGCCCAGAATTGGCAGAAGCTGCACTTATGTTATGAGTATGAAGTCGTGCAGATCAGACCTCATAACAATTCTGTATCGTGTTGTTCTTGAAACTTCAGCACTCGCTGTACAGATATAGTTTAACAAGCAAAGCAGATAGTAGAGCAATAACATATTATTCTCATGTAAACCACGATGAACTACTAGGTTGAAAGCTAAAGCAACAACTAAGTGTCGTGTGCAGAAGTTGCAAAAAAGGAAAAATGGCATTTAAACCGGTAATGAGCCCATGCTAACTTAACACGGTGTAAAGATATCCAGGACCTAGATGACACCTCCCCATGATCCGGAAACGAACTGAATAAGATAATAGAAGTGCCATCTCATGAGAGCAGATTGCAACTTTATATGTGGACGGTCCGCAAGGTAAAACATTAAAAACTAGGAAAATTTAATGCTAAAGAAAAATAAAACAGCCAAGTACTTTATCGAGTCTTAAGCCAATAGGCAAGCTAAATAATAAAAACTTGACAAATAAGTCAATGAATTGTCAATGAAATGCTAGTACTCAGCATATCAAACATGAAAAAGGTCTATGACATAACTGTGTATGCAAAATAAGCTGCAACAGCCTCCAATAGGAAGTCACCGTCTTCATCCGAAAAGAGTTCAGCCATCCAATTTAAAAGCGGAAAAGAACATACGAGCTCTCCCAGCACCGGATCCTCTATCACCATCAGAGGACAGCTCGGTGGGTTTTCAAGAAAGCTCTGTTCCAAGAAAGACTGTGTTGCCGCCAGTAAATTCCAGGGACCAATTAGTCCATGCATCAATGCCACAGCCATAATCCTTTCGCCAGGACAAACCAACTCGTGAGTAATGATAGGAGTCATCAGCTGATTAAAGTCGACGTCAGGAGAAACCGGTCCGCAGAGACACAAATCAATGGCCCAATCGAAATCACAGGTCAGGCAGTGAAATACAGGCTGGACACAGGTGAAGTAGGAGAATCGAAAAGATAATCCATATGCCGTGCTTAATATCGCCAACGGCATTGTGCCATAATATTCTAGCATGCGATTGCGGAACAGTGTCAGCAGCTGCAGGGCGGGAGATTGCACAGGAGGGACATCCATATTTAAAAATGTAAAAAAGCACAAGAGCGTCCGCTGGTAATGCAAGTAAAAATGGCAATCCACGAAGCACAGTGGAGAAAATAGAATGAAAGAAAGCAGGGATGACTCCAAAGATTTTCTCAAATGAAGTCACGAGACCACTGGTAACAACTTTAAAAAAGTGCGCCAGGGCCTTTGTGGAGGACGCGTTAAAGATAGTCCGAACCATCTTCCTGAAATGCAAAGGCGAATCAGTATTGAAAAGGGTCTGCACCTCTGTACAGGTGTTCGCTATGTGAAGCACGAAAGTTTCACGGGCCGAACTCAAGGCCACCTCTCTCTGAGACAAAAGAGCTCTTATTCTTGCCATGCCGTTGAAATCTGCTCCCAAGGTTGGTATTTGTGGCCAGATTGAAAACTCCCTATGTTCATGTGTGGGAGGAAATAGAACATTTCTGCAGCAAATAACCCGTTCACTTACTGTTACGATAAAAGGAATACTTTTAATTAACCCAGAACAATCTTCATTATTGAGCATCAAATAACTACCATTTTCCAACAACTTGAACGTGGGGATGATAGCAGGAACTGGCGTGCCTTGCAACACGCAAGCCATATTTGGTCGGTGTTTGTTGCATGAACCGTGTAACTGTATGTGCCTACACATTAGTGAATGATCTGGCGTCTCAGTGCATTCCTCTCCATTCAGATAAACTTCTTGATCATCTTTGAAACATCTGTATGTGTATGGAAGCGACCAGACCTCATGAAGAAAAGCACTACCTAAAGGTTCATAACGACCTATTGGTATATATTTCATACAATTTGAAAACTTATATAAAGCAAAAGGCAGCGTTATTAAACCGTGGATAAGGCACGTTGCCAAAAAACCCGCAATCCTCTGCTGATGATGTCACTGAGCATGTCATGAATGATGTAATATGTGACATCATCAGCAGTGGATTACGGGTAATAGTATCTCTAGTTTACTCCCCTATAGCTGTCTTTCTTTTAACATAAGTGTCTGTTTCCTTCCCTTATACTTACTGTTTTTGGTTCGCTTCCGGTTCGCGTACCGGCGAGCGAACTGGGAAGCGTACTACGAGAAATAGAGGTTGGCACAGTTCCAAATATTGTACCAATTTTTTAATAACGGGGAGGTAGTTCTGAAAAGAACTTTTTTTTATTGTTTTTGTTGTTTTATATTTTTTTTATTATTTTTCTGAATTTTTTTTACTTTTTTTGAATTTTTCTGAACAGTTTTATATTTTTTTGGGTTTTTCTTGCAGGGGGCAATGAAAACGATTCATTGTAAAGGGCTCAACAGGAGCAACAAAACAAAAAAAAAGTATTTATTATTTGGGGCGTTTCGTACAAACTTGCATATGATAGTCAATAGCTCTGTTGATCAGAGTGATGCTTCTTTCTCCGTGGCAAATGAATCCATTGCAATGTACGCAGACGTGTTTTACTTCATGAAATCTCGTTTGAATATTTGGCACCATCTCCCTGCCCTCTGGTCCCGTTACTTCCGGTACAACAGATCTTCTGGCCATAATAGGGAGATTATCTAGGTCGTTCCGAAACTGTGCAGCACTGTAGTTGTTAGGATGCCACCTAGTCATATGGCGATGCATTGTGTAGTTTCCGAAGCTGTATTTTTTGTCAGTCCCTCTGGACAGTCTATCTTGACATATAAGGCAAGTTACGTATCTTGCATTTACTTTTTTCTGACCTTTGGGAATTTAAAAAAATTGCCAAATGAAGTTTTCTTTCCGGTGAGACGTCCTGGGCTCCTCAGGCAAAAACTGCCTCTCTTCGTGCTCGTCGTCCTGTTCCTGTTCTTCCTCTTCTTGTTGAATTATAACTTGAGCAGGTGGTCCACTCTTCCTTGGATGTGGTGGAGGTGGTGGGGAAGCACCAGCTGAAGCCACTAAAGAAGCCATTGCTCACTGGTAACAAAGGGTCTTTCTCTCACAATGATGAAAGTCAGAGTGCGGAAAGAAGGAGGGATTTTCATCATTTGGGAAAAACAAGAGTTCTCAACCAATGAAAAGTGTTCATTTTAGATTATATGACCTAGTCTTACATCATTAGGAAACCAAAAGTGAAATGAACCAATGAAAAGTGTTATTACCAAGTCACATGACCTGCTGTGTTTACGTTAAGCGCTTTGCAGGGCCTCCCGGTTTGCTTCCAGAAACCTGCGCTTTGCGACTCGCTTCGCGTACCAGTTCGCTAACGTAGCACGTCATATGACGTATCACGCGACAACGTGAAACGTCATGCGGACGGGAGGCGTCACGATGTTGTTTTCTAACGCGGCAGTTGCGGTAAAGAAACGTTTACCGGCTCGCGGTCTATTTCGCGGCATCAAGGTCAGCTAACGGGAAGCTTCCCGATTCGCGAAGCGGGAACGAAGAAAAAAAAATATTTAAAAAAAAAATTATTCATAAACATATAAAATATATTTTTGGATTTAAAGAAGAATACATTTTACAGCTACAGATATTAGCTGTTAAAAAACCAATGAAATTCACTGAAAATACCATAGGTTATAGACCATATATAGTTAGGAATTAGCATTTACAAAACCTTGAAAATTCACTGAAAAAACCATAGGTTATAGACCATATATAGTTAGGAATTACCATTTACAAAACCTTATTTTACTCACACAAAACCATTGAAATTCCATATATAGTTAGTTGCACTAACTATATATCGCGCACCCGCAATCCACTGCTGATGATGTCACATATTACATCATTCATGACATGGTCAGTGACATCACTGATGACATCACTGATGACATCTCAAATGACATCACTGATGACATCACTGATGACATCTCATTTGACATCAATGACCACATCACTGATGATATCATTCATGTGACAATACAATGCATCTCCTCACATTTTAATATAACCTCTGTTTCACCCAGTGTTAAATACAGAGTATAATTTTTGAAACCATTGACACACCAATACTAGTTACTACATACGCACTCACTGATTCCTATGTCTACACACACATTCACTCATTCACCCATACAATCATTCATACATACAATCACTCATCTTTACAACACTATCATATGCACTCATACACCTATACAGACACTCACAGTCTGCCACTCATCCATGGAGTTACTCACACACCTAGTCAGTCCTGTAAAGAATCAATGACACTTCCATTTTCTTGTCTATACAGTTAAACATAGAGCACCTTACATTTTCAAACATATACTAACACATACTTACCTTCTTATACAATCATTGATACAAGTACACATTGATCTGCACAGAGTCACACACCTCCCAGCCAGCTACACACACACTCAGTCTCCCATACAAATACTTGGACAATCAATCAGTAACCCATGTAGTTAATCATATAGCTACTGATCAACACATGCAGCAGTTTACAGAACAACAGACATAATGATGCACAAATTAAGACAGTTTAGTCACTAACCCATGCACTCAGTGAGACACATTTAATCACTCACTCATACATTCAGTCATGCACCTACTAAATCCTTTGTCCAGACACTTATACTTCCACTCATTCTTCAATATGTAAGACACATTTTAACTTTACAGAAACATACAGTCACTGGATGTTGTCATCAGTGATGTCATCAGTGATGTCATCAGTGATGTCATTTGAGATGTCATCAGTGATGTCATCAGTGATGTCACTGACCATGTCATGAATGATGTAATATGTGACATCATCAGCAGTGGATTGCGGGTGCGCGATATATAGTTAGTGCAACTAACTATATATGGAATTTCAATGGTTTTGTGTGAGTAAAATAAGGTTTTGTAAATGGTAATTCCTAACTATATATGGTCTATAACCTATGGTTTTTTCAGTGAATATATATATATATATTACCTACTGGCGGTCGCCAGTAGGTATATATAGTTAGGATTTTTTTCCTATGTGATTTTTGAAAATTCTATGTTGAATAACTTTGGCGTTTGAGGACGGAATTGGCTGAAATTTTCTGGAAAATGGAACATTTTGTTTCTGAGCAGCCCCTGAAAATTTGGGGGGGTTTCGTCAGGGGGGGGCCGAGAAAAAAGGGGGGTCCCAAAACGTGTTTTTAACATTGAGTTTTCCATAGGGCGGTTGGACTCACTTTTAGCTCGAACGGCTGAATGGATTTCCACGAAACTTGGCAAAATTGTAGGGACTGGTAGCCCGATGTGCCTTTGCTATGTCTCAAGATATATGCTCCAGTGGTTTTTACGAAAATTAACTTTGAAAAATATATATTGGGCTACATTGGGCTATATATATGTTGGAGCCCAAATGTAGCCCAATGTAGCCCAATGAAGCCCAATGAAGCCCAATGTAGCCCAAAGATGGCCGCCAGAGACAAAAAAAAACAAATGTAGCCCAAATATCAGCCAGATGTAGCCCAACTATAGCCCAGTGACAGAATGCCCCAAAGAGTTTTAAAGAACAACTAGAACGCTAACAGTCTTACTTATGACAAAAGTATGGCACACCTGAAGTCATCTTGATTGGAATAAAGTGGTAACACTTAATACATTTAATTTGAAAAGGAACAAAATAAGGGGTTTCATTTTGCCATAGAAATGTTATATATATATATATATATATATAATATATATATATATATATATATATATATATATATATATATATATATATATATATATATATATATATATATATATATATATATATATATATATATATATATATATATATACATATATATATATATATATATATTACCTACTGGCGACTGCCAGTAGGTATATATAGTTAGGATTTTTTTGAATAGGGATTTCTGAAAATTCTATGTTGAATAACTTTGGCGTTGATATACGGAATTGGCTGAAATTTTCAGGAAAATGGCACATTTTGTTTCTTAGCGTCCCCTGAAAGTTTGGGGGGGTTTCGTCAAGCGGGGGCCGAGAAAAAAGGGGGGTCCCAAAACGTGTTTTTAACATTGAGTTTTCCATAGGGCGGTTGGACTCACTTTTAGCTCGAAAGGCTGAATGGATTTCTATGAAACTTGGCAAAATTGTAGAGACTGTTTGCCTGATCTGCCTTTGCTAGGTCTCAAGATATGTGCTCCAGTGGATTTTGAGAAATTAACATTCCCAAAAAATATATATCTGAGACAGCGTCCCGGTTAGCGCCCCGGTTCGCGTACCAGACGCGTAACGGAACTTCGCGAGGAGAAGCGGATTGGCTCTCCGGTGACTGTCAACATTCTAAACAGTCCGGAGCGGCCGCCATCTTGTCTCTCGGTAGGATCGAGAGACAAGAGGTGGAAATAAACGAAGGGGGAAATGAATGAAAGGGGGCAAGGTAGACCCCTCCTGACCCCCTAGGATTGATGTGGGGGCCCCGCGGGGCAAAAAAGAAAATATTTTTTTTTTCGATTTTTCGCGGTGGAAGCGCTACCCTGTACGCGAACCGGGTAGCTCACCGGTAGCGTAATGGGAGTCCGCCATCTTGTGTTTCGGACGAATTTAGTCACAAGATGGAGGATAAACAATGTTGGGAATGGGTATAAGGGGGCACGGGAGACATATCCTGACCCCCTAGGTTTTCTGAGGGTGGCTGAGGAGGCCCATATATGTAAAAAAAAAAAGCGGTTAGCGCCCGGTCCGCGCACCGGGTAGCGTTCCGGAAAGCGTAACAAGGGGAAAACCAAGGGCAATATTAAAATAATATTTTAGAGTGCTTTGAGGTAGGGTAGCTCTGAATAGAGCTGTTGTGTTGTGTGGGTGATGTAAGTACCAACATGTAGGTACCAATGAAGAGTCTAAAATTCAATGTACACCGTCTCCGCTGTAGGTATTTTGTATGTTCCAATATGGGTATTTAAATGTAAATGTGTGGAAAAGCACTTCATGCTTTAAAGCAATTGTATTTTTGAACTGATTGTTCTTTCCTCTTAGTCCTCCTCTTTGTTTTTTTTTCCCCACACTCCTCTTCAGCATGATAGTTGATAAATTCGTTCCCTCAAAAAATGTATATACATAAAAAAATTATATTAAATACATATAAAATATATTTTTCCTTTAAAAGAAGAATACATTTTACAGCTTTTGATAGTTGCTATTAAAAAACCATTGAAATTCACTGAAAAAACCATAGGTTATAGACCATATATAGTTAGGAATTAGCATTTACAAAACCTTGAAAATGCACTGAAAAAACGATAGGTTATAGACCATATATAGTTAGGAATTAGCATTTACAAAACCTTATTTTACTCACACAAAACCATTGAAATTCGCATATATAGTTAGTTGCACTAACTATATATCGCGCACCCGCAATCCACTGCTGATCATGTCACATATTACATCATTCATGACATGGTCAGTGACATCACTGATGACATCACTGATGACATCTCAAATGACATCACTGATGACATCACTGATGACAACATCCAGTGACTGTATGTTTCTGTAAAGTTAAAATATGTCTTACATATTGAAGAATGAGTGGATGTATAAGTGTCTGGATGAAGGATTTAGTAGGTGCATGACTGACTGTATGAGTGAGTGATTAAATGTGTCTCACTGAGTGCATGGGTTAGTGACTAAACTGTCTTAATTTGTGCATCATTATGTCTGTTGTTCTGTAAACTGCTGCATGTGTTGATCAGTAGCTATATGAGTAAGTATATGGGTTATTGATTAGTTGCCCAAGTATTTGTATGGGAGACTGAGTGTGTGTGTGGGTGGCTGGGAGGTGTATGACTCTGTGCATAGATGTGTGAGCAGTTGATTCACTAGATGTATGGGTTCAAAAGTGCATGTGGAAACAGCTGTATGGGCGATTGACTGTGTGCATGAGTGTATTGGTGAGTGAATGGATATCTCAGTGCTACATGTCAAAGTAAGTACATATGTAAAACACAGTACATGTGAGAGTTGACATACATAAATAACTGTGCATAAGAGCCAGTGAATGTGTGAGTGGCTGTATGGATCATTGTGAACTTGTATCAGGGATTGTATAAGAGAGTAAATATGTGTTAGTATATGTTTGAATAAGTAAGGTGTGTATAACTGTATAGTTGAGGAAATGGAGGTGTGATTGATTCTTTGCATGACTGACTAGGTGTGTGAGTAACTCCATGGATGAGTGACAGTCTGTGAGTGTCTGTTTACACTGAGTGTATCTAAGGTTATATTAGAGTCTGAAGAGGTTCATCGTATTATCACATGAATGATGTCATCAGTGATGTGATCAGTAATGTCAAATGCGATTTCATCAGTGATGTCATCAGTGATGTCATCTGAGATGTCATCAGTGATGTCATCAGTGATGTCATTTGAGATGTCATCAGTGATGTCATTTGAGATGTCATCAGTGATGTCATCAGTGATGTCATTTGAGATGTCATCAGTGATGTCATCAGTGATGTCACTGACCATGTCATGAATGATGTAATATGTGACATGATCAGCAGTGGATTGCGGGTGCGCGATATATAGTTAGTGCAACTAACTATATATGCGAATTTCAATGGTTTTGTGTGAGTAAAATAAGGTTTTGTAAATGCTAATTCCTAACTATATATGGTCTATAACCTATCGTTTTTTCAGTGAATTTTCAAGGTTTTGTAAATGCTAATTCCTAACTATATATGGTCTATAACCTATGGTTTTTTCAGTGAATATATATATATATATATATATATATATATATATATATATATATATATATATATATATATATATATATATATATATATTACCTACTGGCGGTCGCCAGTAGGTATATATAGTTAGGATTTTTTTCCTATGGGATTTTTGAAAATTCTATGTAGAATAACTTTGGCGTTTGAGGACGGAATTGGCTGAAATTTCAGGAGAATGGAACATTTTGTATCTGAGCAGCCCCTGAAAATTTGGGGGGGTTTCGTCAAGCGGGGGCCGAGAAAAAAGGGGGGTCCCAAAACGTGTTTTTAACATTGAGTTTTCAATAGGGCGGTTGGACTCACTTTTAGCTCGAACGGCTGAATGTATTTCCACGAAACTTGGCAAAATTGTAGGGACTGGTAGCCCGATGTGCCTTTGCTATGTCTCAAGATATATGCTCCAGTGGTTTTTACGAAAATTAACTTTGAAAAATATATATTGGGCTACATTGGGCTATATATATGTTAGAGCCCAAATGTAGCCCAATGTAGCCCAATGAAGCCCAATGAAGCCCAATGTAGCCCAAAGATGGCCACCAGAGACAAAAAAAAACAAATGTAGCCCAAATATCAGCCAGATGTAGCCCAACTATAGCCCAGTGACAGAATGGCCCAGAGTGTTCTAAAGAACAACTAGAGCGCTAACAGTCTTACTTATGACAAAAGTATGGCACACCTGAAGTCATCTTGATTGGAATAAAGTGTTAACACTTAAAACATTGAATTTGCAAAGGAACAAAATGAGGGGGTTCATATTGCCATAGAAATTATGATTAGTGCTGAAGAAAGAAAAATTAGGGCACATTTTGAGTGACTTCTCAAATCCTCTTATATTTCATTAAAAGAATTCTGATATGCAGTCTCCCAAGATGGCCACCAGAGACAAAAGAGCCCAAATGTAGCCCAAATATCAGCCAGATGTAGCCCAACTATAGCCCAATGCCAGAATGTCCCAGAGTGTTCTAAAGAACAACTAGAACGCTAACAGTCTTACTTATGACAAAAGTATGGCACACCTGAAGTCATCTTGATTGGAATAAAGTGGTAACACTTAATACATTTAATTTGAAAAGGAACAAAATAAGGGGTTTCATTTTGCCATAGAAATGTTATATATATATATATATATATATATATATATATATATATATATATATATATATATATAGTTAGGATTTTTTTGAATAGGGATTTCTGAAATTCTATGTTGAATAACTTTGGCGTTGATGGACGGAATTGTCTGAGATTTTCAGGAAAATGGCACATTTTGTTTCTTAGCGTCCCTTGAAAGTTTGGGGGGGTTTCGTCAAGCGGGGGCCGAGAAAAAAGGGGGGTCCCAAAACGTGTTTTTAACATTGAGTTTTCCATAGGGCGGTTGGACTCACTTTTAGCTCGAACGGCTGAATGGATTTCTATGAAACTTGGCAAAATTGTAGAGACTGTTTGCCCGATGTGCCTTTGCTAGGTCTCAAGATATGTGCTCCAGTGGATTTTGAGAAATTAACGTTAAAAAAAAATATATATCTGTGACAGCGTCCCGGTTAGCGCCCCGGTTCGCGTACCAGACGCGTAACGGAACTTCGCGAGGAGAAGCGGATTGGCTCTCCGGTGACTGTCAACATTCTAAACAGTCCGGAGCGGCCGCCATCTTGTCTCTCGGTAGGACCGAGAGACAAGAGGGGGAAATAAACGAAGGGGGAAAAGAATGAAAGGGGGCAAGGTAGACCCCTCCTGACCCCCTAGGATTGATGTGGGGGCTATTAAAGGGCCCGGCGGGGCAAAAAAGTAAAATAATTTTTTTTTAGATTTTTCGTGGTGGAAGCGCTACCCGGTACACGAACCGGGTAGCTCACCGGTAGCGTAACGGGAGTCCGCCATCTTGTGTTTCGGACGGATTTAGTCACAAGATGGAGGATAAACAATGTTGGGAATGGGTATAAGGGGGCAAGGGAGACATATCCTGACCCCCTAGGTTTTCTGAGGGTGGCTGAGGAGGCCCATATATGTAAAAAAAAAAAAAAAAAAATTCATATTTTCGCACGGTTAGCGCCCGGTCCGCGCACCGGGTAGCGTTCCGGAAAGCGTAACAAGGGGAAAACCAAGGGAAATATTAAAACAATATTTTAGAGTGCTTTGAGGTAGGGTAGCTCTGAATAGAGCTGTTGTGTTGTGTGGGTGATGTAAGTACCAACATGTAGGTACCAATGAATAGTCTAAAATTCAATGTACACCGTCTCCTCTGTAGATATTTTGTATGTTCTAATATGGGTTATTTAAATGTAAAGGTGTGGAAAAGCACTTCATGCTTTAAAGCAATTGTATTTTTGAACTGATTGTTCTTTCCTCTTAGTCCTCCTCTTTGGGTTTTTTTCCCCACACTCTTCTTCAGCATGATAGTTGATAAATTCGTTCCCTCAAAAAATTTATATACATAAAAAAATTATATTAAATACATATAAAATATATTTTTCCTTTAATAGAAGAATACATTTTACAGCTTTTGATATTTGCTATTAAAAAACCATTGAAATTCACTGAAAAAACCATAGGTTATAGACCATATATAGTTAGGAATTAGCATTTACAAAACCTTGAAAATTCACTGAAAAAACCATAGGTTATAGACCATATATAGTTAGGAATAAGCATTTACAAAACCTTATTTTACTCACACAAAACCATTGAAATTCGCATATATAGTTAGTTGCACTAACTATATATCGCGCAACCGCAATCCACTGCTGATCATGTCACATATTACATCATTCATGACATGGTCAGTGACATCACTGATGACATCACTGATGACATCTCAAATGACATCACTGATGACATCACTGATGAAAACATCCAGTGACTGTATGTTTCTGTAAAGTTAAAATATGTCTTACATATTGAAGAGTGAGTGGATGTATAAGTGTCTGGATGAAGGATTTAGTAGGTGCATGACTGACTGTATGAGTGAGTGATTAAATGTGTCTCACTGAGTGCATGGTTTAGTGACTAAACTGTCTTAATTTGTGCATCATTATGTCTGTTGTTCTGTAAACTGCTGCATGTGTTGATCAGTAGCTATATGAGTGAGTATATGGGTTATTGATTGGTTGCCCAAGTATTTGTATGGGAGACTGAGTGTGTGTGTGGGTGGCTGGGAGGTGTATGACTCTGTGCATAGATGTGTGAGCAGTTGATTCACTAGATGTATGGGTTCAAAAGTGCATGTGGAAACAGCTGTATGGGCGGTTGACTGTGTGCATGAGTGTATTGGTGAGTGAATGGATATCTCAGTGCTACATGTCAAAGTAAGTACATATGTAAAACACAGTACATCTGAGAGTTGACATATATAAATAACTGTGCATAAGAGCCAGTGAATGTGTGAGTGGCTGTATGGATCATTGTGAACTTGTATCAGGGATTGTATAAGAGAGTAAATATGTGTTAGTATATGTTTGAATAAGTAAGGTGTGTATAACTGTATAGTTGAGGAAATGGAGGTGTGATTGATTCTTTGCATGACTGACTAGGTGTGTGAGTAACTCCATGGATGAGTGACAGTCTGTGAGTGTCTGTTTACACTGAGTGTATCTAAGGTTATATTAGAGTCTGAAGAGGTTCATCGTATTATCACATGAATGATGTCATCAGTGATGTGATCAGTAATGTCAAATGAGATGTCATCAGTGATGTCATCAGTGATGTCATCTGAGATGTCATCAGTGATGTCATCAGTGATGTAATTTGAGATGTCATCAGTGATGTCATCAGTGATGTCATTTGAGATGTCATCAGTGATGTCATCAGTGATGTCACTGACCATGTCATGAATGATGTAATATGTGACATGATCAGCAGTGGTTTGCGGGTGCGCTATATATAGTTAGTGCAACTAACTATATATGCGAATTTCAATGGTTTTGTGTGAGTAAAATAAGGTTTTGTAAATGCTTATTCCTAACTATGGTTTTTTCAGTGAATATATATATATATATATATATATATATATATAATGCAGCATCTTGCCCAAAGAACAGTTTGGTTTGCACAAGGATGGAATCTGCAGTGATGGTGTTACAGACACTGCACTGTAGTGTATAAAGCTCACCATTACAAGTGGAGAGAATCATCCTGCTTCTAAAACCAATGCATAGGTTCCTTCCGGTGACAATGTTGAGGGCTGCTTGTCCCGTCACCTTCTTGGCCATACTCATGGCCATGCCCTTCTCACCTGATTGGGCCCTTTTTACCCAAACTCTTTTGGTCACTCGCTGATCCTTTTGCTCTGGCGTGCTCTTGCGCCCTGCTGTTGCCGAGCCCTTTGTTTGCCACTAACAGGGGGTGGGGGTAGTTAGCCGCCGTCCCTCTCAGGTCATCTGTGCCCCCCGTTCTGCCCTATTAAGACTAATACTATTTTTTATGGATGAAGATGAGAGATGTGGCAGTGGCAGTGGCTGGCTGCAGAAAGGTCTGCAGGGAAACATAAACAATAACAGAAACACTCATAGCCTGGAATGCCCTATAATATGAAACAGGGAGATTTACTTTAGTCCTGGACACGTCAATAATAGGATGCGTATATAAATATACACACACACACACAAGCGCGCGCGCGCGCACACACACACACACAAAACAGGGTTATTTGCTACAGACCTAGACAGGCCTGCAACAGGTTTAACGGAGTTTCACTCGAAGGCCAGGACTGGCCTACAACAGGAAATATAATTACTGCAGACCTAGGGGCTGATTATGATAGCGGTTTTCCCGCATCCTCCGGGCCGGCGGAAGCCACCGCCGGCCCGGAGGATGCGGGAAAACCGCTGCGGAGCCTCAAAAGACCCACCGCCATATTAGGATGGCGGTGGGTCTTGAAATCCGTCCGTAGCTTTTCCGCTGCGGTCGTCTTCCGACCGCAGCGGAAAAGCTCTAACATGGCTGGCGGTGTCTATCAGACACCGCCAGCCATATTAGGATGGAGGAAATCATATGCTTTTCCACGGCGGCTTTTCCGCTGTGGAAAAGCATACGGACATTCACTTTGGGGGCCCTTTGCGGGCCCCCTTGGTGAAGGGGGGATGGAGGGTGCACATGGGGGGTACCTATGGTACCCCCCTGCATTTGCGTGCACAAAGCAGCAGGCACCGCGCGTTGCCTGCCGCTTTGTGCACGCAAATGCGATGCATGCATTTTTAACATTGCGGCGGCTGCAGCTTGAAGCTGCACCCGCCGCAATGTTAAAGATAGAGGATGTGACGCCACCCTGCGGTCACATCCTAATCTGCATGGAGGGAACGCCGCAGCCCATGCGGACGTTCCCTCCTCCTCTGGGGTCGCGGACGGACTTGAGTCCATCCACGATCCTAATCGACCCCTTAAACTGGTCTTTAAAGGCAATTAGGGATATTTGTTAGAAATCTGGATATGCCAGGACATGCCAGGAGTACGAGGAAATAAGTAGATTCACCCACAGGGCTGGAATGTTCTGCATTAGGAAATATTAAGATTTACTACAGGTCTGTATTGGCCTACAAACGGGATTAGGGGAATTTAATATTTGCCTGGCCCACAACAGAAAATTCGTAGATTTTCTAAAAGCCTGTGTGGCCTTGCAGTAGTAGCTATGTTAATTCATCCACAGTCCTAGATTGACCTAATTCACCCACAGGAAATGTACGAGTCCATTAAGAGATGGTGAGATTCAACCTGAGGCATGAACTGGCTGACTTGGAAGTGGTGAAGCGAAAGCGGAGTGGTGATGTCTGCTAGGCAGTGTTAGTCATCTGTTAGTTGTGTGTCAGACAGTAACTGTTTTCCCCCAACATACTTAAAAATCCACACTTTCCTTCTTATTTCTCCCACAATTCCGTGTCTCAGAGCCAGCACTGAAACCCAGGGGGGGAGGCCATTGACCCAAGTCCAAATAAAGCTTCGACGGAAATGCTAGGAAGGATGAGAAGATATGTCCTTGAGGTTAAACAGATTTTATAACAGCGGCCTTAAACACAGGAGCAAGGAGCTTGGTTTGCGTACAACCTGGAAAATCAGGGTGCCTTGCTCCCAAGGCCCAGTGGTCTAAGCGGTCATTGCACCCTGATTATGGCTGTCTTCAAACTCAACAGGATTTTAGGGGTGCCCAATTTTAATATCTACATTAGAGCCTATGTCACTCGTGCAAGACCACGGAACGTAGTAGCAATTCAGGCCCAGATTTACTAAGATTTTGCCTTTGGGTTGCACCACTTTTGTGCTGCATCCCTGACAAAAATCCATGTTGGGATTTACCAAGTCATGTAAATCAAGACTTATATGGCTTTGAGTGGGGCTTTATCCCGAAGTAGTGCAAGGCAGCCCGTAGCACACAATTACCTTGTGTTGAGGAGGCATTAACTTGGTGCGTGTCGGCGTTCCCATGTATTTTTTACAAAAAACCCAAATTTACTAAAATCAGTAAGCATGAGTTTGCACCAAAATGGTGCACCTACATGAGGCTAGTGCAACAAGGAGAAATATCTTTATTTCTCCTCATTACTTGCCTTCTACAATTGGCAGCACACTAACAAAGAAGAATAAGACTTTAAGAATAGTTTTTTGTGTGGGACGGCATTTCTTCCCGGACAACAACTATCCTGACCACAATGCGGCACCCTTGCGTTATAGCGCAAGGGTGCCTGCTTTGACGCTTGGCAGCCAGAAGTGCACCAGCAGGGACATAGGGAGGAACATGGCGGCGGGCTGATGCCGGTCGCTGGAGCTCGGTGAGGCGGTGCAACGCTAGAGTGAAAGAATCGGCAGAAAACGTTACAGAATGGTCACGCGATTGAAATTTACCCGGTGAGAATGATGATTCAGTCCTTTCTCCTCCGCATGGGCTGGAATGGTCTGCATTAGGAAATATTAAGATTTACTACGGGTCTGTATTGGCCTACAGCAGGGATTAGGGGAATTTAATATTTGCCTGGCCCACAACAGAAAATTCGTAGATTTTCTAAAAGCTTGTGTGGCCTTGCAGTAGTAGCTATGTTAATTCATCCACAGTCCTAGATTGACCTACTTCACCCACAGGAAATGTACGAGTCCATTAAGAGATGGTGAGAGTTAACCTGAGGCATGAACTGGCTGACTTGGAAGTGGTGAAGCGAAAGGGGAGTGGTTGATGTCTGCTAGGCAGTGTTAGTCATCTGTTAGTTGTGTGTCAGACAGTAACCGTTTTTCCCCAACATACTTAAAAATCCACACTTTCCTTCTTATTTCTCCCACAATTCCATGTCTCAGAGCCAGCACTGAAACCCAGGGGGGAGGCCATTGACCCAAGTCCAAATAAAGCTTCGACGGAAATGCTAGGAAGGATGAGAAGATATGTCCTTGAGGTTAAACAGATTTTATAACAGCGGCCTTAAACACAGGAGCAAGGAGCTTGGTTTGCGTACAACCTGGAAAATCAGGGTGCCTTGCTCCCAAGGCCCAGTGGTCTAAGCGGTCATTGCACCCTGATTATGGCTGTCTTCAAACTCAACAGGATTTTAGGGGTGCCCAATTTTAATATCTACATTAGAGCCTATGTCACTCGTGCAAGACCACGGAACGTAGTAGCAATTCAGGCCCAGATTTACTAAGATTTTGCCTTTGGGTTGCACCACTTTTGTGCTGCATCCCTGACAAAAATCCATGTTGGGATTTACCAAGTCATGTAAATCAAGACTTATATGGCTTTGAGTGGGGCTTTATCCCGAAGTAGTGCAAGGCAGCCAATAGCACACAATTACCTTGTGTTGAGGAGGCATTAACTTGGTGCGTGTCGCGTTCCCATGTATTTTTTACAAAAACCCAAATTTACTAAAATCAGTAAGCATGAGTTTGCACCAAAATGGTGCACCTACATGAGGCTAGTGCAACAAGGAGAAATATCTTTATTTCTCCTCATTACTTGCCTTCTACAATTGGCAGCACACTAACAAAGAAGAATAAGACTTTAAGAATAGTTTTTTGTGTGGGACGGCATTTCTTCCCGGACAACAACTATCCTGACCACAATGCGGCACCCTTACGTTATAGCGCAAGGGTGCCTGCTTTGACGCTTGGCAGCCAGAAGTGCACCAGCAGGGACATAGGGAGGAACATGGCGGCGGGCTGACGCCGGTCGCTGGAGCTCGGTGAGGCGGTGCAACGCTAGAGTGAAAGAAACGGCAGAAAACGTTACAGAATGGTCACGCGATTGAAATTTACCCGGTGAGAATGATGATTCGGTCCTTTCTCCTCCGCATGGCAGCATTTTGAGTTGTGTTTACTTTCTTTTCCTTTCTTCGGTGTTGGCGTTGCTTTGGACGGCAGCCTGGGGCTTTTGGACCAGGGAGAGAGCTCTGCGACAGACCCGGATGGGTAGAGAGGTGGAGTCTGAGTCTACAGAGCAAGAAGCTGGGCCGCGCTGCCTGGAGGGCTTAGGGTGCGTCCGACTAGACTTTGGATTCGGGCTCAGACAGCCGTAGTCAAGACTGGTTTTCGGGGGCTGCATCCCAGAGCTTCTTCACTGCAAGTTGAGGCCACCTTCCCACAGCACTGCACCGGAGCTCATTGTGACCGGGTAAGGTGGTTTCAGGCTGGGGGGTGCGGAAGCAGGACTACATGGAGCAGGATTCTACATATGCCTATTCAGTTATTCCTCCGAGGAGTAGGGGGCAGCCGCGGTGCGTCCATTGGGGCGTAGGGGCGTAGCCCCACTAAGCCTGTGGACGCACCGTGGCAACTTGCAAGCAGCAGCAGCTAATATTTATAAACATTCAGCGTGACAGCCGATATTGTATTATGTGTGTGCGGCATTCGTCCGGAGTGCGCAGGGGGTGGGGGCAGGGCTGCTGGTCTGCTGAGTGACAGGCAGTCTGCAGCAGGCCAGCAGCACTCCACTGTGCGCATGAGGTTTTCTGGGCTGTGACTTGCCCGAGCATGCGCCGATGCGCGTCAGTTCAGCCTAGAGACAGAGGTCCAAAGGGGCCGGGGGTGCTCCTTCAGCCGGGCCCGGGTTTTAGGAAGGCCGCCAGAGCGAGGACTCAGTTTGCCCCCCTAGCCAATCCTGGTGCTGTATGCAGCGCCAGGATTGGCTGGTCCACCGCGCAACATCCATTATTGGATGCCGCGCGTGGTATACAGTGATTGGCCATTTGATTCGGGACACGCGCGCGCAGTGTTCTTTCTGTTTCTATTCACAGAACTTCTGTCGTCGTCGTCGAGTCGAGTGAGCCAGCAGCCTGAGCCCAGCAGCCACCCAGCAGACGTCCGACGGTCCACACATGAGTCGAGTGAGTCGAACACACATTTAATTTAACACATGACTGTCTGAGACTCTTGAGACACAGTAGCCTAGGTGGGTGGGCGTGGTGCCGTGCTGCATTCATGTAATGTTTTAATTAATTTCTGCAGGCCTGCGGCGGATTTTTGTATTGCTGCCTGTCGTTGCAACCTTAGCAGAGCCTCTGTTTCCTTATCCTCTAATCTCTAGGTCCCGTCCTCACCATCTCCTGTTCCACTAAAGCGAACTGTAGACACCGGTCAGTGCCTCGAGTCCTGGTCTGGGCCTTCCCCAGCAGTCCAGCACTTGAACCCGGGCCGAACCAATGCAAATCAATTCTGCCCTGCAGCAACCTCGACATTCTTTCTAATACAGGATACAACACTCAGCTTTGCAATTGCACACCACTCCTTCCTGGCACTCTGTAGTTCAGGCACTGGGGTTCCCGACCATATCTGCTGATGCACCTTGATGCAGACAACAAGCCATGGTTTGGTTGCCCAGTTCATTGTAATTCAGAGCTGAGACTCACCAAAAAATGACATTGCAAAGGAACCTTGAGGCGGAGGGTATCTGGGGACGAACACCAGTCACCCGGCACCATCCCCCCTCCCCCCACACACATTCAGTGGCATCCCGTGTGCACCAGGCATGGGGTTTTACTTGAATCTTGATGAGGTGTCAATCAATAACTGGACGGAGCGGAACAGAATATGCCTGTGAACCGTTCACACTGCCCGTTCCGGATGGGTCCCCAGCAATACTTGTTCTTTCAGCATGATTTAGGAGAACGGCTGAGGGGCCGAGGGAAGGGAAGGGGTGGGGGTGTATGGGGGCAGCTATAACAGAAAATGTAATAAAACCGGAAAGGTTCCCTGACCCATCCTACCTTACAAAGGAGCAAGTATCACTGCCCCTGCCAGGCAGCACCCTACCCTTCCCACTGTAGCATAATTAGAGCCTCCAATTTTCTTATAAAACGCACATTTCCCACAATTTCGTGGAGGATAATCCTGATTTTATTAAAGGCATGAAATATTATCCCTCCACTGTGTAGTTTAGAGGCCGACAAGGCTTTATTTGTTTGCATCTTCGGTTCCTTCTCTTTATTTCTGAGGCGTTTGGGACTTCATGAAAAGACTTGCTCTTAATGGCTTTGAATGTTCCTGTCCTTTTATTATTCTTCCCGGAATTTCAGCAGGTGAAGGTGACATGAGGATCGGTTAGCTGCAGCAGACACTCATAGGTCAGGGAGGTCCTCCGAACATATGCTACAATTGCTTTTTCATTCGTATTTATTCTACGGAAATTCAGCTTTTGTGCAGTTGGAAAACGAACCTGTGCACCTCAAAGTGGTTTGATTTATTGTGCCGTTATCCAAGATGTACGGTTTTCAACGTGTTTTAAAGTACTTTGTTTGATGCATGTGGTCTGACTGCATCAAACGTTTTTTGGTGCATTATACTTTTGTAGGTTTACTTACATACTAACAAGAAAGATCCAATCTTGTGTATGTGAGCTCACACACACATTTCACGTCCGTTTTCAGATGGAGACAGATTTACTATGGGCCCAATAAGTGCGGGTCAATGGGGAACTGCTTATAGCCGCCAAGATGACTGTCCCACGCTGCCATAATCATGTGATGGGAAAGTATGCCAATTTCACTGGACAGAAACACTTTGGTACACGGTTGAGCTTCATCACTTTCCCTGTAAGTTCTCCTTTTTGACTGTGTCCTAATACACGCAGTGGCCACATGAGTGCCAGCTCTAACTGCTCTAGTGCATAGCCCTACACTTCTGCTGGATTGGAGGGCATCAACTCTACTCATAGTGCTCCCAACTTGTCATTGCAGGGAGCAAAATCCCTTGACTTATCATGGGAGGGACGTCTACTGACCTACTGTGTCAAAACCATGCAGTTCCTCTAAACAACTCACGGCCCCAACATTTCAGTATGAGCTCAGTCCCGTAATCTATGCATATTATCACAGCTTGTCGATGCATGTCTGTGACATTGTAGCTATGCCTTTAAAAGGAGCTACGTTCTCTTGTCATGTATAGCTAAAAATGCTTACCCATTCCTGTCAAGGAAGCCAATTTGACTTGGAGAGAGCACTTAAAAATGCTCTCTACTGGGAGTGATCAGGGTGTTTGAAATTCTAGAATTGTCAGTTTCCAGTAGGAGCAGGACCACAAGAGTATATTACCTCAACATCGAGTATTTGAACAGCTAAACCCTGATGACAGCATGGACCCAATGAATGTCTTTTCTGTTAGGGCTATGTATGTGGTCACTCTCCAGGCCCTCAAGCATTGTCTGTTTCAGTGCCTCCAGCAACCACTATGGCACAGTATTGGACAAGGATGTAATGGTATTCTATGTGCCATCTGCACCTGGGAGTCCATATCCCAGTCAGCAAGGTCTTAGAGCTGAGATTTCCATGACAGTCTTATAGTCTGAATTCAGCACCTGAGCATAATAGGATGGAATGTATGAAGCTCTGTGGTTATACTGAATAAGCAGCTACCTATGTTATGCCATCTATTAATGTAATAACTGCACTTTCACAATTGCTTTATTAATCTTCCTGCTTCCTCAAATTTGCTTGAAAATGCACGATTTTTCTTCTTTTTTTTCAAAATTTTCTTAGGGGGGGATAACCGCCCCAAACCCCCCTTTTGGGGTTCGGGCTCACTCGTTGCGCTCACTCGCTACGGTGCTGGATGCAAATCACTTTACGCCCCACCACTTTCAAATGTCACCCACCGCACCGCCCCTGGTAGGGGGGCTACAGGGAAAAAAACAACAATAAGTCAAGGTCCCTTAGAGGTGATTGGGGAGTCCAGTCAAGGGGGGAAAGTTAAAGGGAGCAGTGGTATTCGAACGCCGGTACAGGATCAGCAGAGGGGGGTAAGGAGAAATAGGTACCAGTTAAGGTCCCAACAGGAATTGAAGACCAAGGGGGTTCTAGAATATACGGAGGGAACTGTGGTAACCCCATTGATCCCATGCAAAAAGAAGCCTGCAAAGATTGGGGATCTTACTAAAAAAAATGAAAAGGACCGGGGGCGTCCCACCCACCTCAGAAGAATACCCCATCTCTTAAATCCTATTTTAAAATCATGGAGCAGGTAGCGAGTTCAGCTAGGGGTACAGATGGGGCCAGACCAACACAAGATAATGCTCCTCTTATAACGCTTGAAAATCACTTCTCCCCACTTGTAAGCATAGGAGATCCGGAAAGGAGCTCAGGTGGAATAAGTGAGGATAATACCCTGGATTTAAGGCCAATCAACGATGGGGGACCTTCCAGTTATCCCATTAACACGAGTGCTAATCGTGACAATACACCTATCCCCCCCCCCTTCAGGCCCTTCAGGCTCTTTCAATGTCTTCTGTTTTTGAGTCTTCAGAGGAGTCACCAGAGGCAGACTGCAATGCCCGAACCCAAGCTCAAGCTCAAGTTCAAGGAGAGTTGCCGCAGTTGGATATTGTTAATAATGATAGGGACAGTTTAGGTTCCTTGTTGCAGTCATTAAGGGGCGACCTTATGACTAAGTTTGAAATATCTGAAACAAATCAAAAAGGTATCCATGACAAGTTTGACGCCCTGGAGTCAAAACTGGAAGACATTTGCACACGTACTGGGTCACTTGAGCTTAAAATCGCCACATTGTCGGAGTCTGTTCAAGGGAACTCCAAAGATACAGATGCTTTAAAGACTCAGAACCGATCCCTTCAGATGGATATGGAAAGGCTGGAGATGCAGGCTCGTAGGAATAATCTTAGAATCTTGAAGATTCCAGAGGGGCAGGAGATGGATGACATTAAGGGGTTCGTATGCAAGTTGTTAAGAGAAGGGGTCTTAAAGGATCGGCTAGACATTGATCTAGAGGCCGAGATACAAAGGGTACATAGGGATCCCTTCAGGCTGCATCCAGACAGGAAATCACCCAGGACAATTCTAGTTAATTTTCAGACTTATAGTGTTAAGGAATTAATTTTAGGAAGGTGCCTATCACGTTCTACTCTCCATCACCGGGCCAAACCATATCAAATTCGTTCGGACATTGGGGGAAGAACAGCGCAAAGGCAGTGGGAGCTGGGCTCCAGAATGCCCGAACTAAGATCAAGGGCGCAAATTCAAATGAAGTTCCCTGCATTATTGAAAATAAGGTGGAAAAACAAGATGTAGAACTGTAGCCAACCCGAAGATGTTGATGACCTCCTGTCTCAGATGAAGGTGTAACAAGGGAAGGATGATAAGTTTTACACTGGGTCACTGGGGAGGGAGAGAAGGAGAAGTTTGGAGAGAATGGGGAAAGGCACGGATAAGCGATAGAGATAAAAGTAGAAGAAGAAATGGTGAAGGAGGGTAAAGGTGAAAGAAAAAAAAAAAGAAAAAAAAGGTAAAAAATATATATATAATATAGAGAGAGGTATAGAGAGTAAAAAAACAAAACACAGCAGGAGGAGGCATAGTATTGTGTCGTTTTCCTGATTTTATTTTGTTTGTAAAAAACTAGATGTTGTGCCGCTTCTGTGAGGGTTCCTAAAAGGCGGTTCCAATGCCAAGTATCACAGGTGGGTTCCTCAGGGGAGGGCTAGGGTGGGGCTACAGCGGGGGGTGGTGGGAGGGGTATAAAATTGATTAATTGTCCTCATGCAAGATAACATAAGTTTTTTTTTAAAAGCTCTAGATGTATGGCTTATACGGGTAGGTCATGATTAGGTCAACTAACATAAAACTCCTCTCCTGGAATGTGAATGGTTTAGGGGGAGGTAGGAAGCTATCCAGGGTTTGTGAATTCCTAAAAAATACAGAAGCTTAAGTTTATTTATTGCAGGAAACCAACCTGGAAGCCAAGGCTTGCGAACAAGCATTTGGCAAATTGGGCTGGGTGCAGGAAGTGTTATGCTCAAGGCAAAACGGGTGTACAAGAGGCGTAGTAATTGCAAATAAGGGGATTAAGGTTCAGAAATGGGATTCAGACCAGTCTGGTAGATGGCTGGTGGCAACTCCGTCCATATGTGGGTCAACGATCACTTGTGCTGTATATTATGGCCCAAATGAGGATAATCCCAGTCCTCTCTTGAAACTCGGAGCTAGCCTGCTACATATCTCGGCTCCGGTCATACTTGGTGGAGATTTTAATCTAGTCCTCGATAAGCAATTGGATCGGACTTCCAAAGTGAAATATTGTGTTCCAACTAAAACGTTTTCCACACTTAGGAACATCATGAAAGACTTTAACTTGCTTGATGTCTGGAGAGCAAAATATGGTACTGCAAGAGAATATTCTTTTTACAGTAAAAAGTACAAGCAATGTTCTAGGATAGATTACTTTCTGGTAGATCAGAGGTTGCTTGCAGATACAGGATCGATCTGCTATATTCCAGTGGGTATTTCAGACCACTCCGTCGTCGAGCTAGCACTTAACCTGGGTTCTAAGAGTATAGTGAAAATATGGACACTTGCTAGGACGTTATTACTGGATGAGAGGGTGAAGGTGGAGCTAAACGATAGAATAACTGACTTTTTTAGTTTTAATATAGGCTCCTTTACCAAACAGGTTGTCTGGGAGGCCTTTAAGGCCTACCTGCGGGGGTTATTGAGCTCTCTCATGGTCCATAGGAGGAATACCAGTAAGAAAATAGAAACAGATGGTCTTAAAGCCATTAAGGAGAAAGAGCTAGAACTACAGCAGGCTGCCTTGAGGGCTAGGGAGGGTACCCCCAATTGGAGAGGGTGTTGCTCAGTTTACAAGTAGAGTTTACAGCCAGAAACGATAAGGTCAATAAGGACAGGTGGGAGGTCAGCAAATTACAGAATTTCGCCTATGGCGAAACATGTGGCTCCATCTTGGCATGGAAGTCAAGGACAGAAAGGGTTAGAAACAATATCAAGAACCTGACACAAAGGGAGTCAGGGTTACTGATATCAGAAGATGAGCCGATCAGAGAGGAGGCCAGGGCATTTATGCAGGGTTTATACCAAGAAGAGATCATGCATGGACCAGAAGCAGTTAGGACCTGGTTAGACCTTAGAGATTTACCCCAATTGTCGTAACCAGATAAGATATATTTAGCTAGTGAAATCACGGAGGGGGAAATCAGAGAACACTAAAGAAAATGAGCCGAGGTAAAGCCGCCGGTCCGGATGGATTACCGGTTGAAGTGTATTCTGGCCTCCTAGAGATAGTTGTGCCGGTATTAAAGGTACTTTTTAAAAGAATACTTATACATGGCGATTGTATCCCCTCATCATGGTCAGAAGCCACTATAACATTGATTGCTAAACAAAATAAAGATCCACAAAAAATTGAGTCATAAAGACCAATTTCATTATTAAACTCCGATCTGAAGATTTTCTCTGGGATACTGGCCACTAGGTTGGCCAGAATTATAAAAAACAGTTATACATTCAGACCAGAGAGGATTCATACCAGGGAGGCAGCTCAATGAGCTTACTTTCCAGGTAATTGGTACAATTGACTTTGCAGAGGTAAAGGGGTTGCCACTTGCCATCATAGCAATCGACGCTGCTAAGGCGTTCGACCAGGTCAACTGGGAGTATCTTTGGGCGACCATGACGAGGTTCGGTTTCCCATCAACCTTTATTGGAGGAGTTAAATCTCTATATCTGAACCCCGAGCGAAGGTTCTAGTAAATGGGGCATTATCAGAATGGTTTAGTATTTCTAGAGGCACCAGGCAGGGGTGTCCCCTGTCCCCCTTATTATTTGATATATATATCGAGTCTTATGTTTGTGCAACGGACCGTACTATATTACCTTTTAAAATTGCGGATCTAGAGCTTAAAATCGCTCTATATGCGGACGATCTTCTCTTGTATACTTCGAATCATATTGATGCAATTCCACGTTTATTCAAAGTGGCTGAGGAATTTGGCAGACTCTCTGGTTATAAAATTAACAGAGAGAAAACAGATATAATGAGGTGGAATAATTTAGTGGCCATACATGGGGCCAGAGAACAGATTAGGTACTTAGAAATACATTTAACCCAGAAGTTGATGGACATTCCTAAGATCAGTAGGCAGAAGGTAGCTAAGGAAGTGTGTAAGTTATTGTTAAGGTGGGGAAGTCTGCCGTTGAACATCTACGGGAGAGTTAATCTTGTAAAAATGACGATCCTCCCTAAAATAACCTTTCTGTCCAATACAATTCTGCTACCATTTAATTCTAAGGATATCGCTAGCCTTCAAGGGAAGATTGGTTCCTTTATATGGGCGACAAAAACACCCAGGATAGCCTGGAAGAAATTAGGGAGGGGATTGAAGATTGGCGGTTTGACCCTACTGGATTTATTTTTATATTGTCATGCCTTCCACGTTAAGAATTTTAGAATATTGGCCAATAAATTAGATTCTTCCTCACAGGGCTGTCTTTTCCGGGCAATGTTGCATGATTTGCCAAAGGTCAGGAATTTTTTCTTTTTAAATTCGGGGACCCCAAATTTTACAAAAGAGTCCGTCTTAAGACCTTATTACAATCTGCAGGCTCCTATTTGGGACTCCCCTGGCACTCCTGATTGCTTCTCGGATCAATTGTGTCAGCTACTTAAAGTATCTGGTATTAAGACGTGGGGTGACCTTTGTTTAAACTCGCAGCTTATGAATTGGGAGTCCTTTACTAATTTAACAAATGGGACCTTAACCAGATTCAAGTTTTACCAGCTCTCGGGTTGGTGGGCAAGACAATCCTGGGGGATCGGAGAAGACAGTTTGCCCCTTGATTCCATCTTCAGAGTGGGCCTATGGAAACGTGAGGTCTCCTTCTGGTATAGGACGTTCACCGAAGAAAAAGATTGTTTGGACTCTGAATTAGTGAACCTTTGGGGTAATGTCCTTACAGGAAGCCGAGAGGAGATACAGAAAATCTGGAGTGACTCTTTTACTATGTCTCAGACAGTAATTAAACCAGCCAATTTGAGGAGAAATCACCTTTATACAGCCTACAGGGTGTATTGGACTCAAGCTAAACTTTCCAAGGTGACCACGAATACCTATTACTGTCCCACATGTAAGCATCCGGCTTTGGATGATCGACATATGTTTATGGACTGCCCAAAGATCTCTACGTACTGGGCTGCGGAATGCGGCTTCCTAGAGGAGGTCCTATCAAGGCCGATCGTTTTCAGCACTAGACTGGTCTTCTTCGGTTTGCCATTGGACTATAACATGAATAACTCCGCCTCAAAATGTTTTTTCTATGTGATAGTTACTGGTAGAAGAGAGATTTGTAGGGCATGGAAGTCGGAGATTCCACCTACATTTACTTATTGTCTAAAAAACATCTTTATGATCAGTCAGTCAGACATGTCTTGTGATGAAGCGAGTACTAATAAAATCTGGTCTGCATTAGAGGCCTGGAGGAAGAACTAATATGGGTCCAATGATTATGCCAGAGGTTTGTTGTCCTGTCCTCCCTAGTACCTATGTCTGTTCAGCCAGGGGAACGGGAGTGGGACTAGGAGACAGCCTTACCTCTGGATGAACTCTGTATGCCGGGCATAGACACCTAGGGCGGTTATCGAGTATGTTTGTGTGGAAGGCGCAGGGAGACCCCATCTAGAGTTTACGTATTCTGGTGGCATGTATGAGGACTAAAAAAAGAAGTGCACCAGCAGTACGAGAGAGCATAACTGCGATATATCTTACTATTTATGGAACATCTCTGCTCACGCCTTTTCACACAATGAACACATGGGTTTAAAAGAAAACAAGGGACACCCTAGTCAAGAGGAACCAGGGTACATATTATATATCAAAAAGCAATGGTGCCTGTGGAAATAATAAAATAGTGACACTAATACTTATAATATTAGTATTTGCTAAGCACAATAGCAGTATTCAGGGAGTAGATGTACAAGCTCAGAAGAAACACTCAGAAATCCCAGTATGTAAAATGCATTATCATTTATGAAGAAAAATACAGTAACAATGGATAGGAGGTGAACGGTGTCCCAAGTGAAATTAGAAACTATATATACAAGTGAGAGGTTGTGAAATACATTAAGGTTTCTAAAATACAAAAGAAGAAAAAGCGACCACCAATTTGCAATAATCATTTACAGCCTCCTGTAACAATGACCGAGGCTGAGTACAATGGTTCGCATTACAAGCCTGTCGACGGCGTCATGGGGTATGAGGTCTTATCAGGACCTAACATTGAGGGACACCTGGGTATAAATTGGTATTCTGTCAGAGCGGTAATGTGCACTCCCATAAGAAAGTGACTCCAAAGAGTTAGGGGAAGAAAATTACTTACATAGGGCCCAGCCGGGCACCCTGAAATTGGGAGGAGATCTGACAGTCTGTACAACGTTTATCCAATTACACGTCTTATATTAAAATGATCAACCAAAAAGTCATTTTCGGTATGTTACTTCGCAAGTGGAAATTCCTATTATTTAACGTTATTGAGCATCGGGGAAATTGGGACAGTGAATGTCCACCTGGCAAGTAGTGAATAAAGATGCCGCTGTGAGGAGGACTACATGCGTCTGCCTCCGTCAGGATAACTAACTGTTAGTACATTACCGCTCTGACAGAATACCAATTTAAACCCAGGTGTCCCTTAATGTTGTAAGTATTAGTGTTAATCTCTTATTATTTCCACAAGCACCATTGCTTTTTTGCTATTCTTTCACAATTCTGTTACAAAAAACAGTGGTCCCTACTCGTGGACACAACGGTATACTGAGCTGATAATCACACACCTGATAAGTGTTATGTCTTTTGTCCAGCCGGACAAGGAATTTATTTAACAATTTTCTTAATAAAAACTGAATGAACGCATTAATAACAAGTGGGCACAGCCGTGACCCACAACATTCAGACAAAACAACGAACAGAATGGTAAAAGGAGCAAAGCAAAAATATGTATGTGTACTTGTAGTCAGTGTTACAGACAGAGATTGTTATAACCACACCAATGCATTTCACAATATTTTAAATGTCATATTGCATACGTTTTTTTTTTGGTCGATGACGTTTCGATGCCTAAGTTAAATGAGGTGCATCATCATCAGGACAAACTTATAGTCATTGTTGTCTTTAAATATTACACTGCCTTTTAACACAATTCTATACATTTATACATTACATGGGAAAAAGGGGGAGAAAAGGGGAGAAGAAATACATGAAATTAGGCATGTTGTATTGGAAACTTGCAACCTCATCTCTTCCATTAAAACAGATTATATTTATGTGCTTGTGGTGGAGAAAAACGGCGCATTTGTGGGACTCAGTGTCCAGGACTGTGAAGTACAACAGGGAAATGACTTCATCGTGTGAGAGGAGTGTATTTGAGTGCCAGTGATGACAAAATAGCGGCGCATTGAGGAGCAAAATATCATTTCCCGTGAGGGCAGACTATTTAGGTGCAGTGATGGAGACAAATGTTCCGAATTGCGATGTGACACAATGACCGGAGTGAGAACGGTCGGAATTGAGTAGTTAATGATGGCTGGCAGTGAAGGTCTTTATACTGTGAACCACAATTGTAGACGGAGGCTGAACCGGGTTCCGTGGGGCAGTCATGTAGTGAAGGGCACAACCGTTATTAGTGCAGGTGGACATTAACACGGAGCATGCGACTGGGAAAAATAGAGGCTAAAACCTACGCGTATCGCATCAGGCAATTCAACGGATCAGCAGATACCATGAACAATGGAGGAATCTGGAAAAATAATGGTTGAGCATTAAAAGGGGTCGAGTGCGACCGGGGGGGTGAGCGGCATGGCGTGCTACTGGTAGAATAATTACCGTTACTGCAGTTTCCAGCGTGGAAAGTCGTCTGGATTGGGAGCATAATAGCTCGATCTGGGGAGAAAGTTCAGTGGAGTCAATTACCCAGCTGGGGATGGTGGTACTAGAGTGATAAGAGAAACGGCGCGTGCGGTTTACTTACATGCAGAAGGCGGCAGCGCTGTGGCGGACGGTGGGGTTCTGGTGTTAGAGAACTCACGTGTGGCAAGTTTTTAAAGGACCATGTGGTCTGCAGAAAGCGATGATGGACTACGGAAGTGAGAGCCAGTTAGGCTTTGAACAGTGAAAAAGGACTAGGGAAGTGAAACCTCTAGTCATGGTGTGCAGACGCGGCGGCCATCTTAAGATGGTGAATATTGTGAAAAGAGTTCAAGTTAATCAGGCGCATTGCAGTACATAGAATAACAATTAGAGGGTTATTTCATGTAAGCTTTGTTTACAGTAGGGAGGTCCAATCTTCGAGACGATTCAGGCCATTCCTGATGCTGTTGGTTTTAACGATCCAATGGAGTTCCTCTTTGTTGAGCAGAGCAAAAGGGACATGTCTGCTCCTCTAGGGGGGGTTTGATGATTGTTATCACAGTCCATACCAAGTCTTTGTCACTGTGACCTTTTTCTGAAAAATGTTCAACAAGCGGTGCATTAGCTGTCTTGCACCTTATCCTGCTTCTGTGTTGGCCAATTCGTAGTTTCACTTTCTGGCTCGTTTGGCCTATATAAATGAGCATGCATGGACATAAAATAGCATATACAAGATTTGCGGAGTTGCAGTTAGAAAAGTATTTACTGTCAAATTTTATATTTCCATACTCAAAAGTTTTGACTTCAATGGTTGAGTCGCAACATATACAGTTTCCACATTTTGAATGGCCCAAGAGTGGCGGCAGACCCCATGCATCATTTATTGTTGTTTTGAGGGGTTGCTGTGGTAGGGATGCTCTCACTAAATGGTCCTTTATATTCTTGGCTCTTTTAAAAGCAAACATGGGGCGGTCCAGAGTCAGTTGACCTGCATTGAGAACCGGCCAGTGTTTCAACACACTTTTTCTGACTGCATTTTACCATTCTGTTCGTTGTTTTGTCTGAATGTTGTGAGTCACGGCTGTGCCCACTTGTTATTAATGTGTTCATTCAGTTTTTATTAAGAAAATTGTTAAATAAATTCCTTGTCCGGCTGGACAAAAGACATAACACTTATCAGGTGTGTAATTATCAGCTCAGTATACCATTGTGTCCACGAGTAGGGACCACTGTTTTTTGTAACATGATACTGCCCAAGGTCCCTATGGCATACCTTTTGGGTTCCCTTGTCTTTCTTAAACATATTTAGCGCAACCACTGTGTTGCAAGGGATTTAAGCTATCCCAGCCCCTTGTTTTACGAGTGGGTCCTCCCTGTCCACCTGTGTAATTTTCTATCTTTTAAAAAAAAAAACCAAGGCATGTCTGATCCTCACCCTCCATTATACAACTTAGAATACATTAATAAAATCCTAGGAGGTCCATCGCTCCTTTCAGATGCTACAGAAACACCATCTGGGTCCAGCACATCACTACCTGATGATCTAGAAAAACTTAAGAAAAAGGAGGTACGATTGATGTTAATGATAAGACTATTAACAGACTATTTGAAATCAACACAATTCCATTGGGCCTACAAGTACGTAATGTCCCAGGAGTTTTTACTAGTAACCCAAAATATCTAAACGGTTTCAGCTATATTAGTTCAACATGTTCCAGGCACTGGATGGTGCTTGGAATTGAAATCGCTACTGAGGAGCTTCAAAAGCTCAACACAGAAATTACTGAGCTAGAAAAACAAATCAAAGACAATAACACCAGTTCAGAAACCTCCAAACTCTTTGAACAACTGAATAAAACAATTGAGGACTTTCACAAATTTGAACTTAACAAAAAAACTACCAAAGTACGTAAAGACATTAAGAATTTTAGCCAAGAAAGAACATACCCATATTTATCTAAAGACTATTATATAAACCGCCCTTTCAACGGCCCACAAAATCAAAGACCGTGGGGGAGGTTTAACAGAAGACAACAGTTTGTTGGTTTTTCAGACAGTTCAGCAGACTCCTCTGGACAGTCAGACCAAAGTGATAGTCCCGGTCCCTCTATCCGTCCTTTTTTAGAAGGAGGCCGAGGCCAGCCGCGAGGCAGAGGGAGGCCACCCCAGACATGGAAGAAACCACCGAACCCTCCAGGCGAGAGGTTCACACGCCGCCAACATTACCGTTGGTAGACATACCTAACCACTATATGACTGAAACCGACCATGAAAAAAGCTGCCTCCTTCCAATCTTCAATTTAACCAACCATACCCTATCTAGCAATGAAGTGTCACTCCTGAGCAAAGGCCTCTCCTTTGTCCCGACTATACGCCCCAATTTCCAAGACGTACAAATAGAACTTCTGAGATTCTTCAGGAAGATTTGCTTACACAGCTTCTTCGCTCTCAACCCATCCCCTCCCACCCATGGTAACACTCTCTTCAAACCCCCGTCTAAATTCTCCCCAACAGGTGGTATGATCCCGGCGGAGATACCAACTTTTGAGAAATTAGTACTCAAAGATCTAAGCCACCTTGAGAACCAAAGGTCCTTCACACCATACAACATCACGCTTGAAGAAAAACAAGCAATCTCCTCCCTCAAAAACAGCCAATCTCATAATAAAACCTGCAGACAAGGGAGGGGGTATTGTGATCCAAGATCTAGAACTCTATAAGCAGGAAATATTACGCCAACTGAGCAAAACTGAGCACTACTGCAAACTCCCTCGAAATCCCACAACGGAGATTCAGGAAATGATTAGTAAGGTTACCACAGAAGGACTCGACTCAGGTTTTTTGTCAAAAAAAGAATTTGATTTCCTCAATACCAAGTCTCCCCGCATTCCTGTCATCTATTGCTTACCCAAAATCCACAAAAACCCTCTATCCCCTCCAGGACGCCCCATAGTTTCTGGTTGCGGGTCTGTCTTAGAGCCACTGGGCCACTATATTGATTATTTCATTAAACCCTTTGTACCCGAAACCCTCTGCTATATCAAGGATAGCATGAACATGATTAACATGATAGAAGAACATCCCTTTGACCCCACATCCAGCACCATGTGCACGCTGGATGTGGAGTCACTATCCACTAACATCCCACAGTTTGAATCTTTACGTGTGATCGAAAAGGTACTTGATTCAAGGACACGGCCTCACAATGTTCCTTCCTTGTTCATCCTACAATTACTTGAAATCTGCCTTACGAAAAACTTTTTTCTTTTCTAGGGGCAGTTCTATGGCCAGGTTGGGGGTACTTCCATGGGAGCAATTTTTGCCCCTAACCTGGCCATTCTGTATATGGACCATTTGGAGACCAATAACATCTTACACACATCTAATCCTTTCCACAATGGCATTGCCTTGTGGAAACGATATATAGATGAATTTTTTATGTTATGGACCGAATCCTCTGACAATCTCTTACTGTTTCAACATTGGTTGAACAAAAATAGCGGAGATTCAAAATACATCCTGTCCACCAGTACTGAATCCATCGCATTTCTAGACTTGGAGATAAGACACACAGATGGTCGCCTTACCACCTGCCTACACCGTAAGCCTACAGAGCGAAACACTCTGCTAGAATACAGCAGCCACCACCCCAGGGCCTTACGGGACTCACTCCCCTTTTCCCAGTTTTTGCGTATCAGGCGTAACTGCTATTTTAAAGAAGATTACTTCACAGAGGCCAAAACACTCAGTAAGAAACTCAGAAACCGTGGCTATCCCAGGAAATTGGTACGTCGCTCCCTCAAAAGGGCTTGGTATTGCCCAAGAGAAGCCCTCTTGGAACCCAAACAAAAGAAAGAACAAGATAGGCTAATCTGTGTGACCACCTTTTCCCCTGTTTCCAATGCAGTCAGAAAAAGTGTGTTGAAACACTGACCGGTTCTCAATGCAGGTCAACTGACTCTGGACCGCCCCATGGTTGTTTTTAAAAGAGCCAAGAATATAAAGGCCCATTTAGTGAGAGCATCCCTACCACAGCAACCCCTCAAAACCACAATAAATGATGCATGGGGTCTGCAGCCACTCTTGGGCCATTCAAAATGTGGAAACTGTATATGTTGCGACTCAACCATTGAAGGCAAAACTTTTGAGTATGGAAATATAAAATTTGACCATAAATACTTTTCTAACTGCAACTCCGCAAATCTTGTATATGCTATTTTATGTCCATGCATGCTCATTTATATAGGCAAAACAAGCCAAAAAGTGAAACTACGAATTGGCCAACACAGAAGCAGGATAAGGTGCAAGACAGCTAATGCACCGCTTGTTGAACATTTTTCAGAAAAAGGTCACAGTGACAAAGACTTGGTATGGACTGTGATAACAATCATCAAATCCCCCCCCCCCCTAGAGGAGCAGACATGTCCCTTTTGCTCAACAAGGAGGAACTCCATTGGATCGTTAAAACCAACAGCATCAGGAATGGCCTGAATCGTCTCGAAGATTGGACCTCCCTACTGTAAACAAAGCTTACATTAAATAACCCTCTAATTGTTATTCTATGTACTGCAATGTGCCTGATTAACTTGAACAATGTTTACTCTTTTCACATTATTCACCACCTTAAGATGGCCGCCGCGTCTGCACACCATGACTAGAGGTTTCACTTCCCTAGTCCTTTTTCACTGTTCACAGCCTAACTGGCTCTCACTTCCGTAGTCCACCATCGCTTTCCGCAGACCACATGGTCCTTTAAAAACTTGCCACACGTGAGTTCTCTAACACCAGAACCCCACCGTCCGCCACAGCGCTGCCGCCTTCTGCATGTAAGTAACCCGCACGCGCCGTTTCTCTAATCACTCTAGTCCCACCATGCCCCGCTGGGTAATTGACTCCACTGAACTTTCTCCCCAGATCGAGCTATTATGCTCCCAATCCAGACGACTTTCCACGCTGGAAACTGCAGTACCGGTAATTATTCTACCAGTAGCACGCCATGCCGCTCAGCCCCCCGGTCGCACTCGACCCCTTTAATGCTCAACCATTATTTTTCCAGATTCCTCCATTGTTCATGGTATCTGCTGATCCGTTGAATTGCCTGATGCGATACGCGTCGGTTTTAGCCTCTATTTTTCCCAGTCGCATGCTCCGTGTTAATGTTCACCTGCACTAATAACGGTTGTGCCCTTCACTACATGACTGCCCCACGGAACCCGGTTCAGCCTCCGTCTACAATTGTGGTTCACAGTATAAAGGCCTTCACTGCCAGCCATCATTAACTACTCAATTCCGACCGTTCTCACTCCGGTCATTGTGTCACATCGAAATTCGGAACATTTGTCTCCATCACTGCACCTAAATAGTCTGCCCTCACGGGAATTGATATTTTGCTCCTCAATGAGGCGCTATTTTGTCATCACTGGCACTCAAATACACCCCTCTCACACGATGAAGTCATTTCCCTGTTGTACTTCACAGTCCTGGACACTGAGTCCCACAAATGCGCTGTTTTTCTCCACCACGAGCACATAAATATAATCTGTTTTAAAGGAAGAGATAAGGTTGCAAGTTTCCAATACAACATGTCTAATTTCATGTATTTCTTCTCCCTTTTTCTCCCCCTTTTTCCCATGTAATGTATAAATGTATAGAATTGCGTTAAAAGGCAGTGTAATATTTAAAGACAACAATTACTATAATTTTGTCCTGATGATGATGCCCCTCATTTAACTTAGGCATCGAAATGTCGTCGACCAAAAAAAACCCTAATGCAATATGACATTTAAAATATTGTGAAATGCAATGGTGTGGTTATAACAATCTCTGTCTGTAACACTGACTACAAGTACACAGACATATTTTTGCTTTGCTCCTTTTACCATTCTGTTAGTTGTTTTGTCTGAATGTTGTGGGTCACGGCTGTGCCCACTTGCTATTAATTTGTTCATTCAGTTTTTATTAAGAAAATTGTTAAATAAATTCCTTGTCCGGCTGGACAAAAGACATAACACTTATCAGGTGTGTGATTATCAGCTCAGTATACCATTGTGTCCACGAGTAGGGACCACTGTTTTTTGTAACATGATACTTCCCAAGGTCCCTATGGCATACCTTTTGGGTTCCCTTGTCTTTCTCAAACACATTCTTTCACAATTCAGCACAGCAATTTCCCTTCTGCGTTGTGTCTCATTGTGTCAAAGTTTAGGAAATCTGACCTTCAATGTATTTTTGGAACAAATGAGAGATATTCCCGGTGCTTTAAAGGTTTTTATAGGGTTTACTCCAAAACTTCCAAGAAACAGATATCAGGTTTTCCTGCTATCTCTACTTCTAGTGGCCAGTTCCATATTTGTGTGTCTTTCTTTACCATCGTCTGTTTGAAAGCACTTTTTGTCCTTGCAAACATTGCCTCCATTTGTCATTGTGTAGCGAATGCCAAGGAGAAACATAGTGACATTTAAGCTGTCTGACTAATATAAATGAGAGAGGTTTGTTGAAGACACACAGATTTTTATCATGTCTGGCATTAATGGGCGCGCAGCTTCATAAATGATGGAAAGAACCTGCAAGTGCTTTCAATCAAACAAAAGTCTTTATTTCGGTTTTGCAGTACCATAAAAAGAAGTAAGCACATGAATCTTGTATGGCAATGAACAGCGTAAAAAGTACTATAAAATGCTACCTATACAGACTCTTGGAAATTTAGGAAAGAAGAACAAAAATTGACAAAAAACTTGACACAAAGATACAAGTACATAAAGGGTAGAAAGATAAACAAATTTCAACATTTAATTGATATGACCTATCAAAACAGAACTGAAGTGCTAGTGCCTATATAGATTTTGTTTTTATCTCAAATGAGCAAATATGCAGCCCTGTTACGCAACAATATCCATTTTAAAATCCGTGCCCCAAATGACCAATAAAAGGATCTAAGTTTAAAATAGGAGCATACAAAACTGTTATTTACAAACCTTGGTGCTAGTATAGAGTACGCGCCCGACTGATCTAATCATTTAGATTTCAGTTTGTTTTATTCATGCCAGTCGGGGAAGTAGATAGAGCCCTCCTTCTAATGGCCCAAAATTGGCCCAGAAACGTTGCTGTTGCACAAGCATAGAGTGGTCTGTCATCTGACTTTAAAATGTGTAGGGCGTCTTTATGGCTATGTGTCCCAAGTTGTTTGCATGACTGAGTTAGCCAGTTCCTTCTAGGTCTTGCATAGGCAGCACAGGCAAAGAATGCATGGCCTATTGTTTCCTTAGGTCATGGACAAGAGAGACAGCCCTTAGGCTGTAGTATATTTATCAGCCAAGTGTTAGTAAAAGCATTGATAGGAAGGCAGCCGTATCTGAACTGAGTATACAGTTTTCTGTCTGCCGGCATTTTTATAAAATCAAGATAACTTTCTAGCTGGCTGCTTTTTAAAAGTTTTCGTAGGCCCATGGTAGTTTTGGACACCAAGAGGGTGTCGTCTGCAAACAACCACCTAGCTATTTTGTGGTTTGCCAACGAGGGAGCGTCGGCCGGAGTAGAGCAAAAAGGTCCGCCACCTGGTTAACATAAAGGGAGAAGAGGGTGGGGTCCAGGACACACCCTTGGCGTACCCCCCGCCTGATCTTAAATGGCTCGGTGTTTTGGCCCTGGTTTACCCACCTTACACAGGCAAATTGTACTCATGTAGCCTAATAAGTGGTTGTAGAAGTTCCAAAGGCATACCCATGTCGCGAAGGACTTGCCAAAGTAAATCCCCGGGGACCTGGTCAAAAGCTGTTTTGAGCACAATAAAGGCAAGTGCTTTCATCTGTGCAAACATTGACTAAGTCTAGCAATGTGCAGTAGTGCTGCCTGGGGAAAGCCAGAGGGCAAAGGAGCTGTTGTTGAAAAGTTGAGAACTCTCTGATGGATAACTACGCCCATAACTGAACAATTGTGGGAAAACTATCCACCCATAACTGAACAATTGTGTGAAAACCATCATTTAAAAAACGATTCTAATGAGTAAGAATTTGTCCCATGATGAATATCCAACAAGTGGCTCAGTGAGGTAAACGCTTGTTGCTGACATCCGGTGTAAACCGCGGTTCACAAGGTTGAATCTCAGCAATGGCAATTCAGCCTTCTGCATTTTGAGGAGATGACTAAAAACTTGTGATCAGCCACTTTCGAAGTGGTGCAAAGTAGTTTCTGAAAGATAATTCAAGAGTTTCAGCAAAGTGTTTGTTAGGCAACATGAAGTATATGTGTTGACACAATACAATGTGGTAACAAGGTGCTGACGTTTCAGGGAGAAGTAACATTATATAGGTACGTTTAGCACATTAACATTCCGTGAGACAAATGTCCAGTTCGGAGTGGACAGGATAAACTGAAACAATGGGCCAGATTTACCAGAGTGTATGTCTCAGTGCGCTACGTCAAAAGGTTTTGGTGTTATGCTGCGTGCGTCAAACAAATGAGTGCTTTGTCATATTTACAACTTGAAGGGGGAGATTTACTAAGAATTTGCACCGTGTTTGCATCACAAAGTGATGCATATCGGTTCAAAATCTTTTTTTCCCTATTTACTTTCCAGCGTTAAACTTGTTTAGAGTTGGAAATAACGGAAAAGTAATGCAAAGCAGCGCAAAGCACTGCTATGCACTACTTTACACCATGGGGCGTACCAAGGGTGGTGCATGGGCGTTCCCATGCAACCACCCAAGGTTTCTCATGCTAAACCCAATTTGCTAAATAAAATAGATTAGGTTTAGCATGAGAAAACTGCACCCTTTTCAAGTAGGCACATGGAAGGAGAAACGCTTTAATTTCTCCTTCCTTTTCTGACTTTGCATGCATGCTGCATTGTGCAGTACGCATACAAAGTGGGAAAAACTTTGTATTGTGTCTGGGCATCATATTTTGTACAGGAAGGATACCCTTCCTGTTCAAAACCTACGCTAGACTAATGCACATACCCTAGTGCAATGGCGATAAGGTGTGTGCTTGGCGCACAATAGCTATAATCAGCACCGGCGCAAGGAAAAGGGGAGGAGAGAGCTATATCTCTGAAGATATGGTGTTCTCCTGCTCCCTCCCTGTCGCGCAATGCGGCGCAGCCTCGCTGGGGGCTGCGCTGTGTGAAGTTTTTGTAAATCTCCCCCAAAGTGTAGCAGAGCCATGCATGCGGAAAAAAAAAAGGTGGCGTTATAGCGCAAAACCTCACAGCATCACACAAGGCGTAAAAAAAGCATGCAAAATGTCACAAAACAAAGCAAACAAATGTTGAAAGGTGAAGATAGCAAAATGTCAGATTCATGCCCCAGATAAGAACTGGGGCACACAGCAGTTACCTCAGGATTCAGTAGCACCTACATCAAGGACTCTAGTGGAATGCAAAAAGTGTTGGAATGATTACAAAGAGCATACAAAAGAATAGTTGGCGAGCAATTGTCTTGCTGTCATAGCAACTGGAGGTCGCGTGAATGCAACATAAAACTCACACCAACTGAGGAACAAGTAGCGGCTGTCATTGGGCCAGCGCTGATTGGTGAGATAGATCGTAGGACATGGTAAGTTGACCCTCATGGCATTGTTGTACATTTGTAATAGAAGGAGGAGGGAGCACAATACCTGGGACATCAGAACAACAATGTGGCCAAAAGCATTGTGGTAAATGCAGTGCAGCACAACACTTACTTCCTTTGAAAGTAATTGTCTTTCCACCATTGTTTGTGCATCTACTGAAGGGAATGTAAATATATGTCTATCAGGATGTTTGTCCTGTTTTAGTAGAGAGTAACACTATCAAAGTGTTCATTTTGCCAATGCAGCTCACAGTCTTTTCTGCTCTCCGTAGCACTGCTATAGAGAATGTGCATGACAATGAGCTTCACAGTCCTGAAAGTCAGCTAGGATCGGTGAGAGATACACAGCACTGGCCTCAACAACAAAGTTAAAAAGAAAATTATGTGAAAGGAAATAAGAGTGAACATGCACTGCGTTATACATAATGCCTCTCAGTGAACTTTGTGTTGGGATGTCAGGAAGTGTGCAAACTGCAACATTTAGAACAGTGACAATATGTAATATTGAAACTAGAAAATGCTGTCAATGTACACAGGTCTCAGAGTTTGTAGGGTCTGGATTGGCATTATGTGTAGTTGTGGTGCAGTGCAAAATTGCCCACCATTTATACATCACAAATACTTAATAGATACATGATATGAACCTGCACTTAGCACATGTTTCTTGTTTGGTTTAACGAGTAATGTAAATGTTGCACTTGACATCATTATTAAAGAGTGCATTCACTGTAGGATTAGAGGATACTCATATTGTGTGTTTTTGCCATAATTGATTGAGATATTATTTGAAGTCTTGATAAAATAAACCGTCCTTACTTAGTAGATAATTTACTTACTCTAAGCATGAAATTTGACTTTCAGAAAGTGAGCTTTAATACCTTGAATACCATTTATTGATTAGCATACTAAATAAAAACTGTGCTCACAGATGCAGAATGTGATTTCACTTAAAACAATAAATCATTTATGTAATGTGTGACCTAATGTTACAAGTATACATTCACTTGAATGTAGTTACTAGCCATAGCTACACATGGTTTGTGAGGAGGAACTCACCGAGGTATCCCCCTGGGCGGCTCATTCCAGTGGTTCATCAACGGATCCAGTATGTCTGGCCGACTTCAAGACTCCCGATCCCAGCTATGAAAATCCATACCGTCTTTCCGTGTTCCTGCAGGGAGCCGACGGCAGCCAAGACCCGGAAGGGGTTGGACATACCCCAGGAAGTACACTTAATGAGCCAATGAAAACAGGAGGTGGCGGGGAAGAAGGCGGGTCGAATTGGGAGGTGAAATCGACGGTGAGGACGCCAGTGAAGGAAGCAGAGGCCATTCATCGGGACCAGACCAGCGTAACGGAGCTCCGGAAAGAAGACATCACCGAAGAGGAACCGGACGAACCATGGTGTGAGGACTGGTGGAATCCCCCGGAGGATGCTGGAGAGCGGCCGTGACTCTGGAGAGTTACGGCAGGGCCGGTGAGTGGGGTGTTACAAGGGACTGTGTATATAACGCGGGAAGGGGGTGATAGGAACCGAAGGATATAGAGTCTATTGTTTTATTTTTGTGTAATAATTGAGCTCAGTTATCCTGACATAGCGTTCCTGCCTTAAAGTCGTGTGACGTATCTGCACGTACCTGCTGAACTGCCTTTAAATAGCGTTTTCTCATATCTACCAAAACCCTGATGTGGGATACCATTTTTGATTAATTTAAGTATTCGTTTGTCCACCGAACTCCTGATGTAGGACTCTGTTTTGGTTAACTGTTCGATTACGCATCCAAATAGGATGTGCTGCTCAAGATTCTGTGTGGTTATTCTACATTCTTATGCAGACGCCATCATTCTCAAACTCCCTTCTAGTCTGCTTAAGCACTCGATCCTTCCCTAAAACGGGCACTGCGTGGTGTGGTGACGGTATAACCCTATATAACCTCATAGGACTAGTGTTCTGACGGGCCCTTTTCTTTTCACTTCTTTTATGAGCCTCCGGGGAAATCCTGTGCCCACCGAAGACGAGGAGTTGGAAGCTACATCTTTAACAACCCATCTTCGAGAAGAAGCAAAGCCGGAAGAGACTAGTGACTCACGAACCCTTGTTCCCCAACCCATTGTTAATAAACAACCTGTTCGAACTTATCTTCAGCCTCCACGCCTGTTTATCCGACTTGCGCTCCCACAAGTGGTGTCAGAAGTGGGATCGAAAGGCGCAATGGAGGCCGCACTTGCCAAAATGGCGGAAAATCAAGAACACCTGGGAAAGGTGATGGAGCGGTTCCTGACTGTGGTAGAAGAAGACCGGGGAAAAATACAACAAGTCCTAGCGGGACAAGGACAGACCCAAGAAACAGCACTGGGGAAATTGACGGAGGTCTTAGGACAACAAAGAGGCCCTACCACTTTGCCCTCAGTGGTATTACAGAGATACGTAAGCGGAGAAGACCCCGATTTCTTCTTTACCAATTTCGAGAGGATGGCGGCCGCAGCGTCGTGGCCGATGGACAAATGGGGACAGTATCTAGGGCCCCTACTGTCGGGCGATTTACAAGCGGCATATCAAGCAGCAACGATCCAAGGAGGTATAACCTATGCGGATATAAAGAAGTGTATCATGGAAAGGTTAGGCATTGATGATGAATCTTATAGACAAAAATTCCGCCAAATGAAGGAAGGTACCCAAGAGACACCTCGAGCCTTATATTTCAGAGTGAAAGATATGGCAGATAGATGGTTAAAACCGGCTACCACGGATAAGGATGGCATCATGGCTAAAATTTATTTGGAACAGTATTTGACCTCTCTTCACCCCCCTATACAGAAATGGGTACGCCAACAAGCTAATCTCACTCTTGAGACTGCAGTAGAAATTGCCAGTGCTTATAGTAGGGCTCAGGACTTACAGAAAGGAACTGACTATTCGGGGAAAACAGGCGGACCCATACTCCATCGACCCCCCCCTCGCCCATCTCCTCATAAGAAACCCGAACCTATAACCATTGTACCTGGTCGGCCCATGATGAGAGCTCCTATGGGACCCCAGTGTTTTCAATGTGGAGGGATGGGCCATATTGCACGATTTTGCCCACAAAAAGAGAAAGAAGAGCCTATGAAAATCGGTTTAGTCCGTAATTACTATTGTTCTCCCTCAGACCGAAAACAACCTCCTTACCATTGTACCGTATCAGTAAACGGTCAAAGAGTAACTGCTTTAGCTGACACCGGATGTCTACACAGTGTGGTACGTCCACAAGACCTGGGTTCTCACATCGGTCCTACTGATGGAACAGTGGCAATACGATGGGTACATGGAGATACAAAACCTTACCCGACTGCACAAGTTCGGATACAACATCCAAAAGATGAAGAAACCACTTTGACCGTGGGGTTGATACCTCAACTACCCGAACAAGCCATCCTAGGAAATGATTACCCAAAATTAGAACAGTTACTACATGATAAGCCACAACAGGAGGAGGAATGGTGGTCAACTGCCCCGTTTGCTCAAGAAGAAGGAAAAGAGTGGCCGGAGACAAAAATGAGGAAAAGCAAACGACAAAGAAGAGCAGAGAAAAACAAGAATCCTATGGTATTGCAGGTGAATGTAGACGAAAACCCATGGGAAACAGATAGAAGTTTTCATGCAGCTCAGCAGGAAGATCCTGCTTTACAGGGAGCTTGGAATCAAGCTCTGAATGAAGAGGATCCACATCATGTAGGTCCCTATTCTTTAAGAAAAATGGTTTGCTGTACAGAAAGGGGAGTCCCACTCAAAAGGCCCAACTGTTGATTCCTGGTCCGTTTAGAGAGAAGGTGCTGTATCTAGCCCATAGCCACTTACTTGGGGGACATTTCGGAGCCGATAAGACAGAAAAACAAATCCTAGAGCTCTTCTACTGGCCAGGAATATACCAACAAGTAAAACGGTACTGCCGTGAGTGTCCTATATGTCAACGTAACAGCAGATACCACCCACCTAGGGCTCCCTTACAACCCCTTCCAATAATAAGTGAACCCTTTAGTAGAATAGGCATGGATATAATAGGACCCTTGTTACCCTCACGTAGTGGATGTAGATACGTTCTTGTTATAGTAGACTATGCCACTCGATTTCCAGAAGCCATACCACTACGGAGACCAGATACTACCAATGTGGCTAAAGCCATGATCACTGTCTTCTCTAGGGTAGGGTTTCCGAAAGAGGTCATAACCGACCAGGGGACGCCTTTTGTGTCTCGACTAATGAAGCAGGTGTGTTCCCAGCTAGGAATTAAACAGATTCGCACGTCGGCTTATCATCCCCAGACGGATGGATTAGTCGAAAGGTATAATGCCACCATCAAAACCACCTTAAAGAAACTCCTAGCCTTGGAAACAAGGAGATGGGAAGATATGCTACCTTTGGCTTTCCGTGTTCCTGCAGGGAGCCGACGGCAGCCAAGACCCGGAAGGGGTTGGACATACCCCAGGAAGTACACTTAATGAGCCAATGAAAACAGGAGGTGGCGGGGAAGAAGGCGGGTCGAATTGGGAGGTGAAATCGACGGTGAGGACGCCAGTGAAGGAAGCAGAGGCCATTCATCGGGACCAGACCAGCGTAACGGAGCTCCGGAAAGAAGACATCACCGAAGAGGAACCGGACGAACCATGGTGTGAGGACTGGTGGAGTCCCCCGGAGGATGCTGGAGAGCGGACGTGACTCTGTAGATGTTACGGCAGGGCCGGTGAGTGGGGTGTTACATGGGACTGTGTATATAACGCGGGAAGGGGGTGATAGGAACCGAAGGATATAGAGTCTATTGTTTTATTTTTGTGTAATAATTGAGCTCAGTTATCCTGACATAGCGTTCCTGCCTTAAAGTCGTGTGACGTATCTGCACGTACCTGCTGAACTGCCTTTAAATAGCGTTTTCTCATATCTACCAAAACCCTGATGTGGGATACCATTTTTGATTAATTTAAGTATTCGTTTGTCCACCGAACTCCTGATGTAGGACTCTGTTTTGGTTAACTGTTCGATTACGCATCCAAATAGGATGTGCTGATCAAGATTCTGTGTGGTTATTCTACATTCTTATGCAGACGCCATCATTCTCAAACTCCCTTCTAGTCTGCTTAAGCACTCGATCCTTCCCCAAAACGGGCACTGCGTGGTGTGGTGACGGTATAACCCTATATAACCTCATAGGACTAGTGTTCTGACGGCCTTTTTCTTTTCACTTCTTTTATGAGCCTCCGGGGAAATCCTGTGCCCTCCGAAGACGAGGAGTTGGAAGCTACATCTTTAACAACCCATCTTCGAGAAGAAGCAAAGCCGGAAGAGACTAGTGACTCACGAACCCTTGTTCCCCAACCCATTGTTAATAAACAACCTGTTCGAACTTATCTTCAGCCTCCACGCCTGTTTATCCGACCTGCGCTCCCACATGGTTATTTTGAGGATTTGCTGTATGTTGCATGTAAGGTGAATCTAAAGTACTAGAGCTTGTATTCATTTGTGCTTACATGTGCAAACGCATATTAAATGTGCACTATTGAAATTATGCTTTAACTTGTCCTCACTAGGCCTGTATTTCACCAGGCTGCAGAAATGCTGTTTTCCATTTTCTCTCAATTGTGACATATCTTGCAGGTATTCATATGCATTGTTAGTTTGAGAATAGATAAATTACTGTGCTAGCGATAGAAGAGAGAGCCTGAGAAGAAGACCTTGACAAGAGGCCATGAGAAGTCAGAGTGCCAACTGAAAGGCCTATTCAGCAATGTTGTGATTTAACCTGTGTGTGAGAAGATGTAATTCCCATGTCCAGTGTGTAATTTTCCCTGGAGCTGCAGTCTGCAAAATCAGAAATAGATAGGAACAATGGACCCCTGATGATACGTACCAAGGGGATGGTACCCAGAAGACTCTTGTGTGCTATAACTTAGTGCTCACACCTTCTGAGTTCAGAACTCTTCCAGACTTTTCAGATACCCCTTGCAGACTCTCTCGCAGGTATCACCCCTGATTCTATGTCAGTACGGAGGCGAGGATTATGCAGTCCTTTCTTCTCTTTATTAAAATAGCAAATTTAAAGTGGACCAATAAGAAAACTTTATAGAAACTTCAACTCCCATGAGCACATGGGCCACAGTGTCCATAACAACTGCCATCCAATCACGGGGCTGTCCACTGTATAACCGGTCCTGACGTCCCTTCCTCTTCCTCTTTCTTCTCTGCTCGTCAGATAAGTCATTTCACATTTTTTTTTCTGACGTATTGTGCTGTTTTATTATCGAGTTTATCCTGTGCAGTATTCTGCTTCTGTGGTTTTGCCATATTGTGCTAATTGTTATCGCTGCGTGTCAGCGTTTTAGTGGCAGCGTGACGAGCGACAGGCGCTGCTTGCGCCGTCTCTGCCACTGAATCGCAGAGCGTGTGGAGCGCGCTTCAGCGCTTCACTGGCTCTGTGGGGCGCCCGCCTCTGATGAACGGGTGCGCTCGCGGTCTTTCGCTCGGATCACAGGCGCGCTAAGGCAGGAGTGCTCTCCGCCTCACCAACCCTCGCCAGACACCGGCTTCGGCTTCGGCGATTTTAACGCGCGCTTCGGCGCAACGCCACCTAGTGGCCACTCAGTAGTACCGCACCTGCTTTGACGGGTTTTTCCAGGCAGATTACGTCCTGAGCACCGGCGAGGGGGCTACCTCATTAAAGTTAAGAGGTGTTAAGTGCTCACACCCTCCAATATGCAGTGTAGTGAGCAGTTAAATACCTCCACTCAGGAGGCGGAGGAGCTTGGTGTCTCCCAACCCTTGCCGCCTGCAGTTGGTCGCGCGCTTTCGCAGGCGCTGGACTCTGTCCTGGCGCCGCTGAGGGAGAGAGTGGACGCACTCGCCCAGAGTATCCCCGGGGTGTTTGGGGCTCAGCGCCTGTCGACCGTGGCCCCAAAGGAGGGCAGGGTGGGGGCAAAGTCTCAGGTAAACGTCACGCGGGGCACCTGGAAGAGTTTGATCGTCTCAGAGACTCTTTCCGTAAGAGTGCGCGGACGTTAAAGAATATACCCTGCCGGGAGGGATTTTACCCCGGAGAGGATGGCGACGACGTCGCCCCAGACACGGACCAGGTGGGTGGTTTCCCCGTGGAGGGAGAGGGTGTTTCTGATGACGACGCCTCCTCGGGGGATGAGGATGATTACTCGGGTCGACCTTGGCGCCCGGCGTCTCATTCCTCAGAATCCCAGGAGGGTGATGATAAATACTCTGACATGTTTGATCCAACCAGAATTTACCATCCTAGATCATCGGAGTGGATCCCTGATCCTAAGGTGGCGAAATATGTTGCGAGCAAAGTTCGCCAACCCCTTGAAAGGGAAGTTAGAACCCGCATGCGGGGCGAGTGCCCTCGCCCGAAATTAGAAGGCAGGGTGGCGGTCACCCCGGATATTGATGAAAAGCTCTGCGCGTTTTTTGCCAAATTCATGAGAGACCCCAAGAAGGGTATAGACCGCTCCTGGCGCAACTGCCAGGATAAGCTCCTGGACGCAGTGGGACCTGTAACTCAGATCATCCAGCTGGCCGAGAGGGACAAAGAGTCGGGGACTGCGATGTCCACGGAGATCGTGGCAGGTTGGGCCCAGCGAGCCCTATGCTTTTTGGGCAACGCGAATTGCGCATTAGCGGCGGAGCGGAGGAGGTCTCTCCTCATTAAAATTGACCCTAAGCTCGGAGACCTGGCCACCTCAGAAGCGGGACCCATTGCACAGGGCAAACTGTTTGGCGAGCCATTTATCAAAGAATTGAACGAGTTCGTCACTACTTTTTCTGCCTTAGATAGGGCACAAACGTCGATTAAAAAGATTTTTCCCGGATGGGTTTTTGGAGGGGCCGGAAGAGGTAGGGGTCGCTCCTCCGGCCGCCAATTTCAGCAAGGCCCCAACAATAAAAACCAGCAGCGTCGTAACAATGGATGGAACGACGGCCGACAGGGAAATTTCTACCCGAGTAGAGGCGCCGGCAAAGGGTGCGGCAGAGGCTACCGTGGTGGAGCCAATGCACCTGGAGGTCCATCCGGTGAGTGTTACCCTTTTTTCCCCGTCCGTTTTGGGGGGGAGGTTACAGGACCACTTTCACAACTGGTGCAAGATCACTTCAGACCCTTGGGTTCTCCAAACGGTGCGAGGTTTCCAGATAGAATTCTACGGAACTCCCCGTCAGAGGGTTCGTACATGTTGAATTGAAGTTAATCAAAAGCACTGCCAGACTACAATAGTATGAATTGAGTGTTCTTTCCTCTGTCACTGCAGCATTGCTCACAATAGGCGTTGCAGTACACTAGTGCCATTTGTATTTACTGAGCCAGGCTACATTTAGTAACATAAACTAGAAAATTATGTCTTAGTACAAGGTGCCAATCAGGTGTAGAAAAATGTGTTCAGGATTAAAGTGGGAGCATAAGCACATTACTACTTTTAAGCATGAATAAAGAACAGAGAGTCAAATGGGAATATGAGAATGTCATTTAAAATATTGTTGGTCAATACCACCGCACCATATAACAAATGTGATAAAATGTAGTTGACATACAAAAGCCAGTGTGCTACTGGATAGATTGTAGAAATGTAATTCTTATGCCTAACAAGCGCTAATCAACCACATATGCACACTTCCAAGGCAAAACGACATCAGTGTAGGCACTTTGTGAAATATAAGGGGTTAATGTGTCCCTAATATTAGGGTCCAGTGCATGTCTATTTTCAAATGTTCAGCAGGGTACTTCCATGCCAAGTGTTGTTGTACTTTTTTTTCTCCTGGTAGTACGGTTCTGTGGCCTGCTAACAAGATGGAGCACATGAACTATGTAATTTCTGTTCACAGGTCACAGACAGCAGGACAAAGTCTCTTCAGATTTTCATCATGTTGTTACACATGTCTGTTGTTAAGAAACATATATGTCAGTCATCTGATCTTGATAGTTCATAAATCTATGATGACTCCTAAACAAATGCAGGCAATGTCAAAATGTCAAATTTTTCACTGTACCTGATGTTGCAGTCTACACACATCAAAGGTATTCAATGTCATAAACGGGTTCACCTTGTGCTCAGATTGTATGCTCACTCAGATGTGTTAGTAGGGTAATTAGCATCACCAACTTAGTGGTCACATCAAAGCATTTATCGATTTATTAAGCAAAGCACTATCTTGTGACACTGCCTAACATGTTGAACACATGAAGTACTTTGTGTAGGTGTCATGTAACATTTGGATGTGTCAGTGGGATAACCGTTGTAGCAAAACAAAGTATTGTAGACCCAAAAACATGCCATAGCATCTTAGGGTGAAAAGCACTGCCACATACGCAACACTTCACCTTTGTGTTAGAAGCGTTTTTCACAACTCAGCGAGGGACATTCTCAATATGTGTGACACATTAACACCTACAATAATGTATCATATTTGAGTTCTAATCTGTGATAGAAGTGTTCTTTTCAATAATAAATATAATACATTCACAGATCTATAATTGTAAGTAATGATAACATAAACCTAAAATCTAAAAATTATATAATTGAATTGGTGCCAACATATCATTACTAATCAATCAGGACTATACCATTTAAATACTGTTTTTCATATGCTTTTGTACAGGTCATGCCACTCCTCAAGATAACCTATTGAATGATAATCAAGAATTTGCCAACGTAGGTATCGCTTTACCATCAATTGATAATGGCACATTATATGTACTGCTTAATGATTTAGAAGATCAAACACCATATTCCAAAGTCACACAGATGTTCACTCACAGACTACAGCAGAAAAAAAACAAATTACTACTGGTGTTTCAAACATACACAGGTATAAATCAACATTACATGTGCAGGTACAAACATTTGTAACACACATTCAGAAGATCCGGGAAAAAACTTGTGATGCAGTGAAAGAAGGCCTGGCAAACATTCCTAGGGATATGATGGAGACTAGAGATTGTTTAAAGCCTAGCATGTCTGCTCCAGAAAAAATAGAAGGGTTGTACTACTTTTTAATGGGATTAATGCGTCACTGATGGACATACATAAGGATTTATTACATTTGTGAAATCTAAAAGGCTGGAAAAGTATTTACTTGTACTTCTTCTTTAACAAATAACAATGTCACCGAAGGTAGACAGTGTGACACTGCGGAAATATCAAACACATTAAAATAAAATTTGGAGTTTATTTACAGGTCTCAGGGAGGACTTTAAGCATTTGCTAACACAAAATACATTATTTTTGTAGACTCAAGATAAATAGCTTCTGCACTTGAGCACATAGCTTCTGCACATTAGGTGCAAAATGCTAACCTCAATATAAAACAAAAGTATTGTAGTACTGATAGTGCACACTGACTACTTCAAAAGAACAATCTACAAATGTATCTAAAGAAGAAGTTAACCCATGTTGAGATGTGAGATTAAACAAAGCCTACGTTAAAATAATACAGATATATGTAATCTTTTGTCAAGAAAATGACAGTACTATTTTTGGATTGAATTTCTATTACAAGTTAATTTATGTAAAGGTGTATAGAAGTGAGTATACAAGATATTAATTTGTTCATGATGTTGACAATCAGCACTCAGCTAAGTGCTTAGAAATTGAGTATGTAAACTTAATTACCAGCCACGGCCCGTGGAGGGAGTTTCGGTGGGGCGGAGAGGCGGGGCGGGGGAGGGGCAGGGTGGGGTGTACTAAAAACCAGAGTATGGATAATTGAAGGTAAGTAAACAATTTAATTAATAAAACGAATTTCGTAGCACGCCCTGCATCGCAAAATGTGATGCAGGGTGCGCTACGAAATTCGTTTTATTTATTAAATTGTTTACTTACCTTCAATTATCCATACTCCGGTTTTTAGCACCCCCCACCCTGCCCCTCCCCCGCCCCGCCTCTCCGCCCCACCGAAACTCCCTCCACGGGCCGTGGCTGTTAATTACTATGAAGACAGCAAAAATGTGTGCCATTGTAGGAAAATGAAACATGTAAATGTGAATAAACAAACTGATAATGTGAGTTGGTGAACTAAGATTGTGTTTGACATGGGGAATACTTAATATCTATAGTAAACAACAAAGTGTATGGACCATGTAGGGGATCCCAAATGTTAGAATGGAACAATGTCATACACTGAAGGGGAAAGACCTTAGGATTTTTTTGAAGAATCCTCACCCACCAACCTAGTTGGTGGCATGCTTCATCATTGGGTTCCCAGCCGGGCTGGCGAGTGCAACCCAGCTGTGCCACGACATCAGAATTACAGCGGAATGGGTTTTGTGGTTTTATTTGAGTGAGGAGAGAGTGCTCAGGGTGTGGTTTTAAAAGTACCTCTGAGATATCCAATGGATACCTTTATTCTTGAGTTCTAGGGCACTATTAAAAACGGAGAAGGGATAATTGTGGTGATATGATTGATCTTCTTTATCCTCCTTACCTGGTCGACATGTTTCAGCCTCAACAAGAGGTGTGGAGGCTTTCTTGAGGACCAAAGAAGGTGAATAAGTGAGTGTATTGCAGAACACACGCTAAGGTGTGCTGTGGTGCAGTGATGTTACCGTACTTACGGTTTCCACCATCAAAAATAGTATACGGGCTACAGATGGTATGGAGTCATTATCGATCCTGTAGTCTCACCTACTGCGGTCCTTCTCGGGATCCCGACGACGGCCCAGTAGGTATCGAAGGCGGGCGGACATTCCATGCGAGGTCCTGCGTTGTCATCCAGGATACCATCGATGGGGGCTTGCGATGCGAGGGCCTGCATGTGGAAAGCTTCACGCAGGTTGGTGGTTCCGATGTGGGCTACAAGGTAGATGCAGAGTACTTGCTTGCGCTGAGAGAACTATCAGCAGAGGCGATGCATCCGTTCTGCTCGGGATTGTGCCGCACAACAGAGGAGATGGGTCGGCTCTGCTTGATCACAAGTGGCTGGCAGAGTACCTTCAGGCCCACTTCCAAGGGTCCAGGGCTGAGGTGGAACTCCTTTGCATGGTAGGACTCACAGATGGTAGAGTCCAGGTGCTGGGTTCAAGGTTGTTTAAGCCTTCTGTCCCTGAGGCACTGGTCAGGAGTCCAGCCAACTAGCCCTTGGAATCACTCTGGGATCCTGGGTTCAACAGATGCAGGTCCAGGCCTTTTCACCCAGGCAAGAGGGTAGCAGGCAGCAGGGTAGCAGTCCTTCAGAGCAGCGTCCTGCAGAGCTACACTCCTTTCAGCAGCAGAACAGTTCTTCTGGCAGAATATCCACAGGTACAGAACTATAATGAAGAGTTGGTGTCAGAGATCCAATATTTATACCTAGGCCTTCCTTTGAAGTGCAGAGAAGCTTCTAAAGGTTTCCTTTGAAAATCCAGAGGCTTACTGACTTTTCTGCCCTGGCTTCAGAATAATTACAGGGGGTATGCAGCACTTTGTTTGGAGGCAGGACACTGCCAGTCATGGGGAATTCAACTTTTGTTTGTGGCTGTCTAGGAGTAATACACACATCCCACTGTCAGTGACACCCAGTCATTTTTTTATTTAAATATATTTTGATTGTTTTTTAGACAAACAAAACAAGTGCATTTATATCAAAGATATCTGTACACTCAGCATCATGTTATGAAAAGAAAGCTCTTTCTGGAGAGAACCTCCTGCTTCCGATTGTGCATTAGAAGTTATGGAAGATTCTGGTCATAGTATATTGGCAACTCCCAAAACATCGTAACATCAATCAGAGTCTCCGGTAGTAACGTAGTGTCGTGTGATTGCAACTATCCATTGCTCGGTGTATCAAATAACACTAAATGCAATCCCATTCCCTCATGCTTATCCATCTCCCTCTCTAATGGTGTAACAATGGTTTGTAAACAATATTTAATGGCAAGACATAAGTGCAGCAATAGCAAGTGTGCCCTTCACAGTAATCCTAAAAGCCAGTCTGTGTTGTCAGAGGTAGCAGCATGAGAGAAAGCATTGCAGCCATCCTCTTAGGAAGGTGTAAGCCCTCGAGGAGGAGTCTCCAACCCTTGTGTGCTCGAGTCTTCATCAGTGTCAGTGTGAGGTGCTTTCAATAAGTGCACTAGCGCCTCCCAGGCCCTCGCCATCTCCATCACCTTATCACTGTTGGCAGGGGTTGCCAGCTGCAGTCCCATGGTTCACTTGCATTCTGCCTATTTAAGGAATTTGGTACGCCATCTCTGAAAACTAGGGCGCTTCGCGGCCTTCCAGTTGGCTGTTATTTCCCTTTTCGCCAGTAAAAGCCCCAGGTCTATAAATGTACTTGTTATCTTATTCCTAGAGGTATTGGGGAACCAGTGCAGCAAACAGAGGCCTATGGTGGGTTCTACATCCCTGTCTGTAACAGTATGCAAAAGAGCAACCACCTCTTCCCAGAATGTGCCAAGTTGAGGACAATTCCACAGCATGTGACAGAAATCCGTTCCATTTGTACTGCAGCGCGGGCACATTCCTGAAGTCACATTAAAATATTTATTCATTTTTTGAGGTGTAAGATATGCTCGATGAAGAATAAAGAAATGTACCAGTTGGAAGCGTGCATTCTGAGTGCTTTTCCATGCACGTTCCACCAATCCTGCGCATGCCTTCTAAGGAATTTCAACACCTAGGTCTACTTCCCACCGCCTCCGAAGCGTTACTAGTGGGGTCAGTCGTCCACGTATCATTCGACGATATAAACAAGTAACTGCCTTGATGGTGCCAGCAGCTATGGCTACATACTGACAGACCATGGAGGTGGGTGTTTCCCTGAGTCCCATTTTCCAATGCGCCTCGATGGCAGTTACAAGCACTAGGTGTAGTAAATAATCTCCCTGAGCCAGTTCATATCTGTCTTGTAATATCTCATATGGTATCACAGAGCCATCTTCATACAGATCTCCTATGGTGGTCAACCCCCTCTCTGCCCAGTACCCCAGCGCCGCCCAGTTACCGCCATGTGGTAGTGCACTACATACCGCCAACGGGACTTCAGGGGCACATGGACAAACTATTTGTGCGCGTCTCTGACTCCTATTCCAGCAGAGCTTAAACGTCCCCATCTCTGGAGTCAGAGATGAGGCCGGAAGTGGTCAGAGATGAGGCCGGAAGTGGTAATTGCAATAGTAGTTTGGAAAGTGTTTGCCCATGAGGCTGATTCTTCTCCCTATCATCATCACTGCGGAACGATCGTGCCACCGCCTGAGTAAGCCACTGTAGTTGTGCCGCCAAATATTCAGGTCGTTAGCGTTCTGAAATAATACAACAGTCTGGGGAGCGCTACCATCTTGAGAATGGCCACTCGTCCAGCTATCGAGAGTGGGAGCGTACCCCAAAACTCAATACAACCCTTAAGTGCCATAATGGCCCTGCCCACGTTACCCTCCAATAGGTCAGTTTGGGTGTGATAAATGCAAGTGCCAAGGTACGTCAGGCATTGTCACTCCCATTGTACCTCTTGCATAGACTCTCGGCCCTCAGTCTGCTGCGCAGCAGGGAACAGGCAAGTCTTTGACCAATTTACCTTCAGACCGGCAACCTTGCCAAGGTCTTCCAATAAAACCTTTGCGCCATGAAGGGCACCCTCTACATCCGCCAAAAACAGGAGGAGATCATCAGCATGTAATGCGATTTGATGAATTTGCTCTTGTACTTTCAATCCTGAATAGTGCAAGCCCGTACTAGGCCGTGCCGCCAGCGGCTCCATGGCCAGGGCGAACAGTAGAGGAGAAAGGGGGCAACCCTGTCTCATCCCTCAACCCAAAGAACAGGTGTCTGATATCATCATTCCAGTCTTCAACCGTGCTGTGGCCCGTCTATACATAAGAGATGTCCAATCTACGAAACCATCCCCCAATCCAAATTGCTGCATGACCTGAAACAAATATGGCCATTCCAACTATCAAAGGCCTTTTTTCAATATCTATCGCCTATACAGCAGCAGACTCTTTGTGGTAGGTGTCTGCCTCTAAAATAGCAATGAGGCGCTGAACATTCTGAGCCTTATTCCGTGTTGGTATAAATCCAGCCTGATTTGTGTGTATTAAGTGGACCATATATGGGAGTAGGCGGGTCGCCAGAATCCGACTCAAGATTTTATAATCCGTGGTCAGCATTGACAATGGACGATAGGCGGTCCTGTCATGGGGAGGCTTACCCGGTTTTAGCAACGGTATAAGTAACGCCTCTCGAGTGGTGGCAGGCAAAAGGCTCCCCTTCCTCGCAGTATTTTACAGTGTCACCAACCTAGGGGCCAGCAGGTCGACATACGCGCTATAAAATTCCACGGGAAACCATCCACACCAGGGGTTTTCTTCTGGGCCATATGCTTAATTGCGCCACGGACCTCTCCCAGGGTAATGTCCTAACCCAGTAGCTCCGCCCTCTCACGATCTTGCGCTGGGAGATGCGCCGCTGCCAGAAACTCCTGAATAACCTCTTCGCCAGGGGCCACTTTGCTTTGGTATAAATTATTATAGTAAACAAAAAACAGGTCATTTATCTCCTTCTGCGTATAGTGAGCTTCCCCATAAGGGGCACGGAGTTCTAAAATGACTGTCCCTCTTCGTGCTGGGTTAGCTAGCCATGTCAACAGCGCGCCAGATTTATCGCGCTCTGCATGCTCCCGCGCAGCATATTTTTTATAGTCAAAGCAGCCTAATGGCCCCACTTGTACTGCGACCTCCTCTCTCGCTGCCAGTAAGTCTTGTTGGCGATCTGGGTGCTCAGGCCTCTCCCTCTCAGTATCCCGCAACTTTTGATCCACCCTCTCTAAATCTTGCAGTAGCACTATACTCACTCCCAACTTATACGCTATGCATTGCCCCGTACTACACTTTTGAAACCATCCCACTCCACCATTAGCGATGAGACAGTACCAGTGTTTCTCTGCAAATATTCAGATATGCCAGTTCCCACCACTTCGCGAAATGCTTGATCTTTCAGCAATTCCGGGTCCAACCTGCAAGTCGGAATTTTTCGGCGATCATGCAATAAATGTGTTATGTGGAAATATAGGACCCTAGTGTAATTTTTCCCGATTCATGCCCATATATAGGTGTAAACCATCCAGTCCTTATATAGGCATAAAGAATCATTGCCTTATTTAGTTATAGCCTGCGCAGCCCTAATACGGCATAGCTACTTCCACTAAACTCCGAGAATCCACATTGATTTCGTGGTAAAACCAGCCTTCAGCAGCCAGGAACCTCCCCCTGCTTGAATACTAATTTATCCAAGAAATCCGGGAGTTTTCAAGGAACTAAGGCACTAGTGACAATATTATGTCCAATCTTACGTCAGACTCTGCACCTTCAGGGGTATAAATATGCCTACATTTGCCCAGTCAAACACACGGTGCTTCCGGAGCAGATCGACTAACTACTTGCCCGACGCCCTGCTGCTGCAAGTGCTGAAGGAAGCGGACCCTCCAACTGACGCACTGAAAAGACGCTGTCTTTTCACCTGCTGAGAAATCCAGCTCCAGTGTTTCCAGGCTACCCTTGCGGGTTGCTGGGAGATCGAGTCCCGAGAGAGAGATACAAGACCTCTATCATTCTAAAAACCAAGGTACGGAGCTGATTAGATCCCTAGAGAATTCTTGAACAGATTCTTGGCAGAGAAATACTACAATCTAAACTACTCCTCACTTATTCCTCCCTCGTACTAGGCTTAGGTTAGGTACACCGGGGTAGGCGTATGTTAGAAGCACCAGTTGAGTACTTTTAGCCACTATTTTATCATTATATGTATTTTATGCATTCTATGTATTTTATATATTTGACTCAGAAACCATATAATGCTTTTACAGTACTATTTTATAATACCATTCGTATTATATGCAGTGTACTTCTTAACTAGCATTTCAATTGTAGCAGTGCATTTCTTATGCTTAAGAAATAAGACTGATCAATAAATACTTTTATTGAAAACGCCCGTCTCTCTATTTCTAAGCAACTCTGGTGAAACAAAGCATGCACATTCACCTGAGTGAAATAGCCATCTATTGTTTCCGCGACTCTAGAGATACGTTTCATTCTGGGGAAACAAAGATGCCATGTTATATGGTTGTCAGAGACTAATCCCTTCTAGTTTATTCGAGAAAGTTTCTAGTGACCTCTGAGCTACCTGGCACTCACAATTAAGTCTAATCTATTCGGCAGAGACCTAGTCGACTTCAGTCCTACGTCTAAGCTGCAGGATATATTATTCCAATGCGCAGAGCCTATTGGGAATATAGGAACTACACTACATGGCGCCCAACGTTTGGTAAGACGATAATTTAACGCTAGATACTAGAGTAACTCAGTCGTGCTTTTCACCACAGACTATACAGTCAGTCATTGGTAAACTGCCAGCAAAACGAGAACAGATTAGCACAAAAAATTACTCAAATAGAGGCAGTATTTCCTGATAGTACACCTCATGAGAAACACAGGATTCTGACAATCTGTTTACCTATGGTGATTGCACCACACGTGGAGGATTGTGACACTTGGGGCACAGTCTTCGCTTCAATCTACACTAAAACACATGGGGTTCCGTCCATGGCGGAAATACCAGATGTTCTAAGACAGGTATGAAATCTAGGTATGAAATTACTGAAAGTTTTCAAACAGGTCTCGGCTATACTATTAGCCAACATTAGAGGAGAAGCAGCATCAGTGGCAATCCGCCAGAAATTAAAAGAAACAGACATTACTGAGCAACCTTATGAGCTTGCCAGAATTATTGAAAAATCCTACGAAGAACTAGGAAAAGATAGTTTGGGTGGGAAACCACTAAAACCACAACTAACAGAGAATCCTGAAAAATCTTTTATTAAAAATAATCTCACTACTCCTAAAAAGAAGTGGGAGAACACTAAACAGACACCTCCTAAAGAGAAATACTCTCAGTCCAGAGGAAGATCTCCTCAACAAGGAGGTAGGTCTCCCCAACGGGAGCCCTCTGAAAAAAGATACAACCTTACAAATAGGGATACTTTAAGAAAACCTGATAGATATCAAGATAATGACACACGTCCCTCTCGATCTTTTCAGACTTCCTCGCAGAAAACGGAAAGAAGAGGACGGTCAGAACACAAAGAAGAACGCGTCAAGTCCAAAGACAAAGAACCCGTTCACCAAAGTAAAAAAGCTCAATTTTCAAAGAAGAAGGTAGCAAGCATAAAGATCAGACATGCCGAGGATTCTGAGGACACAACTCAAGAACAGGGAGTGGGCCCAGACAATGCTAGACAGTGCAGCAGAAGTAACCATAGTTTGCAGGATCCTGAAGGATCATCTGGAGACAGTGGACTTGAATGAAAACATTCAAGTTGAAACTGCAGACACCAGGGTTAGTGTACCCCATAAGTTATATGAAGTAACACTCCGGATGGAGGGGGACATAACTAGAAAAATAAAAGCTCTATTCTGGGATAAGCTTTCCATGGGTTATGACATACTTCTAGCAGAAAAAGACTTGCCACCTGCAGTTGTTATGGAGTGCTCACACGGCGAAGAGATAATTATGCCAGCCTTCTCAAATCACATTCCAATTCATAAAAAATATACATATGCCAGGAAATGGGATGTGGCCCAAGCTCCAGCATTATATAAAAATCATGTAGGATGGGATGAGGATTCTCCTCACCACAAAATACAGTTACAAAATCAACCTACTGCTCAGAGGCAGTATCCAGTAAAGCAAGAAGCTAAAAAACAAGTCAGGGAGATATTAGATCAACTTGAATATCAAGTGGTGATTGAAACATGCACCTCATCTATGAACAATCCTTTGTTTCCTGTCTCCAAACCAGACAATACATATCGTCTAGATTTGGATTACAGACACCTAAACTCTTGTTGAAAAACTTTTGCGGTACAAAATTCACGTAGTACAGCACTGATGAATAACATTGTGCGCAAAAATTATAAAGCCACACTAGACATTTCAAATCGGTTTTTCTGTCAAAACATTGCAGCAGAAAGCAGGCATTTGACCGCTTTCTCAATCTTGGGGTCACAATGGCAATTTTGCCCTCTCCCCCAGGGATTTAAGAATAGTCCGGGGTTATTTTCAGCCAGAATAGCAGAAATACTACAAAAGTACGATGATGAGGCATTATCATATGTCGATGACATCTATCTTACAGATGACGATTTGGATGTACACTTGAAAAGAGTGAACACCATTATAATTGGGTTTGCTTCTGAAGGGTATAAATTCAATTTTAAGAAATCACGAATTGCCCACCTCAACGTCCTATTCTTAGGGTATGAGTTATCAAGTGAAGGCAAAAGCCTGGCAGCAAACTTTCTTGAGAAATGTGCGCTGCTGCAACCTCCAAAAAACTGAAAAACCTACAGTCAATTCTAGGTTTCCTGAATTTTGGAAGTACATATGTTCTAAACTACGCAGAAAGGGTTAAGCCACTCTTCGAATTAATCAAACCTGATTTCAAACCAACTAATTGATCTCAAACACATACAGAAATGTTACGTTCAGTACAAACAGACATGTTGACTAAAACAAAATTAGATACACGCAATAATGTGCAAAAACTCGTGATCCGTGTCATCCCAGGGAGATGCGGATTCACACACCTGACCTTTAATGAAGGAGAAAAGGTAAAAATTGCATTCAAATCACACTTGTACAAACAAGCAGAAATGAAGTTCACTTCAACAGAAAAAATTCTGACAGCGGTTCAAACTGCAGTAGCAAAAGAAAGAACTCTGGCGCAGGGTAAACACATATTGATCGTTACACCTGTACCTGCCTTAGAGGCAGTAACTGTAATGATTTCCAGGCAGGTTCCGCAGGAGCGTCAGGAATCCGAAGATAATCCACAGCCTTCCCCTACGGCCTTCCGACTCTATCAAACACTAGAGTACCGAGAGGCTCGCCAGGGGAAAACAGGGAGACAAAACAAGGAAAGGTGGGGGAAGAAAATAACTTGACTGTAATCTTCTGCGTGAAGTGGTATAAACACTGCAAGGACTTCTGTTGGACGTGGGGGCTTAAAGAAATATACAAGCTTTCTAACCACAGTTAACATACACATAGAAATGTAACTATTGTCTGTACATGACTTTACATACCATGAATTTTTTTAAGCAAAGCTGTAGAACAGATGTGTAGTAGCTGTAAGGTTTGGCTCGAGCTAGTATTGGAGAACAAGAAACGATAGTAACTACTCTATTATTGCCATGAGCATGTGTAATACTGTTCTAATTTGCAGAGCTCTCACTTAATAACCTGTAGAAGGCTCCTAAACGATCATCTATATCGAATTGGACTGGACAGGAATCTGATGATAACACCTGTTTTGTCTGGAAGTCTATGATACAAAACAGATGTCTATTAGGTCTCAATGTAGAAATACTCCAAATATAAATAAACATGAATGTAGCGCACAGCGCTGTTACCGTGATTCTCGGTTGTGAAGTAGAAATTCTGCGCCCCACACGAGTCCACGCAAGTATCCCCCAAACACACCTTTGAGGACGGCCAGGAACACAGGAAGTGAAGGGAATAGCTGATTACGGCCAAGTAAGAACATACGGGCAAAATAGGATAGGGAACCCACCGGATGGCGGAGACTAAGCCCGGCCGCCGGGTGGTAAGTACAGGAAACAACCTAAATACCTAAAAGTTTACCCTGCTGGACGGCGGAGACCAAGCCCGGCCGTCTGGTGGAGCATGTAAGTGTCAGGGCTAGCTGCTGGGAAATGTAGCTCGGCCGGACGGCGGAGAACAAGCCCGGCCGTCGGGCGGAGCAGGTAGGTAATGGGAAATGTCGGGAAATGCTGCCCGGCCGGACGGCGGAGAACAAGCCCGGCCTTCGGGCGGAGCAGGTAAGTAAGGGGGATTGCCGGGAAATGCTGCCCGGCCGGACGGCGGAGAACAAGCCCGGCTGTCGGGCGAAGCAGTAGCTAAGAACAAGGTCCCGTGCAAAAGTATAAGTAACGGGACAACAAGGGGAGCAGAAAAAAGCCTAAGCAACGTAGGACGGAGAAAAACCCGTCCTCAAACTGAAGCCGGAAAGACCAACAGGAAGTCAGGCAAACGGGAACAAGACGGAACTGCAGCAAACGGAGCTCGACGCAAGAACGTAAAGCGTCGCTCCAAGGGCTCTGGAAGCATTTATAGTGTTTTCTCTAAAAGGGACAGTACGTCGGGGATCTCGGGGCATGACAGTACACTCCCCCCACAACTCCCTTCTCCTAGTTTGGGTTTGTCAGGATGTTTTTGGTGAAACATACGTATCAGACGAGGTGCATGGATATTTGACTCTGGTTCCCATGTACGCTCTTCTATTCCATAACCCTTCCAGTGGACCATATACTGAAGGCTCTTTCCTACTCTACGGCAATCGAGTATTGCCTCCACCTCATACTCTTCAGAATCCTGGAGGGTCACAGGAGCTGGTCTTTGGGGTAATTTAGTACCCGGTTCAACCGGTTTCAACAGCGAAACATGGAACACCGGGTGAATTCTGAATGAGGGGGGAAGTTCCAGTTTCATGGCCACTGGATTAATCATCTTCACCACTTTATATGGGCCAATGTATTTGGGATGAACTTGCGTGGACCCCCTAGCGCTATATTTTTCGTGGAGAGCCAAACTTTATCCCCTGGTATGTAAATGGGTTCTAGCCTCCTGTGTAAGTTTGCCCCTTCTGTGTATCTCAACTTTGCCATCTCGAGACAGTCTAATGCATTCTTATGTACTTGTTGTAATTTCTCTACTCTGTCCGTGGCAGCTGGAGTGGAACCATCGGTAGGGACTCCTGAAGGCAACAACTTGGGGTGATACCCATAGGAACAAAAGAAAGGGGTAGTGTTGATAGATGAGTGTGGACTATTACTGTAAGAAATCTCGGCTAGCCATACCAACTCATCCCAATCCCTCAGAGAGTGCAATACTTGATTTCGTATGTATTGTTCGAAACACTGATTAACCCTTTCCATCTGTCCGTCCGTCTGTGGATGGTGACTTGAGGACAATCGGACCTCGATCTGGAGCAAAGAACATAAACACTTCCAGAAACGTGATACGAATTGGGCGCCTCTGTCAGAAACCAGGACGGAAGGGACCCCATGAAGTCTGGTTATTTGTTGCATGAATATGGAAGCCAGGTCTCCTGCTGTGGGTAACCCTTGTAAAGGTACGAAATGGGCCATCTTCGTTACCAAATCTACCACTACTAACAATGTGTTGTTCTTCTTCTTAGTAAGTGGCAACTCCACTATGAAATCGAGAGACACCGTATGCCAAGGGCTAGGAGGAGAAGCTAACGGCATGAGTAGGCCCACTGGATTAAGATGAGATACTTTGGTTTGAGCACAAACGTGACATGTCTTAACAAAGGTCTCTATATCTTTGATCATACCAGGCCACCAAAACCGTTCTCTCAAGGCCTTGGTAGTCTTCTTGATTCCTGGGTGGCCTGCCACAGGATGTGAATGGTACCATGTCATAGCCTGTTCCTGTAACTCTGTAGTGGGTAGAACCACTCCCCCCTGTACCCAGGCTAATCCCCCTCTTGAGGAAACTTCTTGGGAACCCACCAAGGTTGTCATGTCCACTGCGGCCTGACTGCTCTGAACTTGTGCTACAAAATCATCTTCGGTTGACATCCCTCCTATAATACTTGTTCTGGGGATGATGTATGGTTGTTCTACGACATCTGTAGGGGATTCGAACCCTAACCGTGACAGAGCATCAGCCTTGCCGTTTCTTCTCCCTGGTCTATATTGGACGGTGAGGTCATATTCGCTGAAGAATTGTGACCATCGCAATTGTCTCATAGAAAGGGCCTTGGCGGATGTAATGTATTGTAGGTTGCGGTGGTCCGTATACACCACCGCAGGATACCTGGCACCCAGTAGATACTGCCTCCATTCTTCGAATGCCTTTTTAATGGCCAGAAGTTCTTTATCTCCCACTGCATAGTTGTATTCAGCAGGGGTGAACTTATGTGAGAAGTAGGCTACCGGATGACACTCGCCTGAATCTGTATCTATTTGGGACAGTACTCCTCCCACTGCCACTTGTGAAGCGTCCACCTCCACCACAAAAGGAAAGGCTGGATCCGGATGACGTAAAACAGGAGCGCTGGTGAAGGCCGTCTTCAGAAGGCGAAAAGAGTTGGCAGCTTCTGGGGACCACACAAAAGGAACGCCTTTCCTCAACAAAGCGGTGATAGGCGCCACAAGAGTAGAAAATCCTGGTATGAACCTTCTATAAAAGTTGGCCAATCCCAAAAAACTTTGGATCTCCTTCACAGTACGAGGTGCTGGCCATGCCAAGACCGCTTCCACCTTGGTGGAATCTATGCTAAGACCCCAAGGAGAGACAATATATCCCAAAAAGGGGACTTCCTGTGTGTGAAAGGTGCACTTTTCTAGCTTGCAATATAGACGATTATCCAGTAACCGTTCCAACACATTGCGTACATGCTGTACATGTTCCACCATAGAAGGAGAAAAAATCAGAAGGTCGTCTATATATGCGATAACATATAGGTCTAGCATATCTTTTAGGACTTCGTTTATAAAAAACTGAAATGCTGCAGGAGCATTACAGAGCCCAAAGGGCATCACGAGATACTCAAACAGACCGAATTTGGTACAGAAAGCGGTCTTCCATTCATCTCCCTCCTTGACTCTCACAAGATCGTATGCGCCACGCAAGTCCAGCTTAGTGAAAAAGTTGGCGTTGCGGATTCGGTCAAGGAGAGAGGCGATCAGAGGTAGTGGATATCGGTTCTTGATAGTGACGTCATTTAACTTCCTGTAGTCAATACAACAACGAAGACCCCCTTCCCTCCTAGGGATAGAAAATAGAGAAGAGGAGGCTGGGGAACGGGAAGGCCTAATAAAACCTTTTGCAAGCATGTTGTCCAAATAATCACGTAAATACGCATTCTCCTTTTCAGTGAGAGCGTACACTCTGCTGCATGGAATTCTTGCCCCTGTCTCTAGGTCAATGAGGCAGTCATAGACCCTGTGTGGAGGGAGGATCTCGGCTTCTTTTGCATCAAGGACTGAGTGCAGATCTTGATAGCAGGTTGGTAGTTCAGACCTATTCTCATCAATACTACTACACATGGGTACCTCGTCAGCGGAAGCTCCTACTACTTGTGCCCCTGGTTCTGGTGGAAACGCTGGTTCTGACGGAAACGCTATTGTAGAGATTTCCCAATTGATATCAGGGTTTTGGGATCTAAGCCAAGGAATACCCAAGAGCACCGGGAATTGAGGAGAACAAATAAGATCAAACCTTATATCTTCATGATGCTCAGGTTCTATGGTCATGTGTAATACAGTGGTATGATGTGTTACAGGGCCTGAAACAAGTGAGCTGCCGTCTATGGTGGTAACATGACTGGCTATCTCTTTTTGAGTACAAGGTATCATGTTTTCCTTGGCCCACTCCATATCCATGTAATTCCCTGATGCACCAGAATCAACCATTACCAACACATGTAAGCCATGCACTCCATAGGACAGAAAGGCCGACACATACAGATGGTTTGTTGGGGTGCTATTGTAATCAGAGGAAGAGACTGTTAGTCCTGACCTACCTGGAATCCTTGTCTCACAGGATTCCAGGCTTCCTAGTTTCCCGAATACTTGGACTGTGCGGGTTTCACTGGGCAATCCTTCAAGAAGTGACCTGCCTTCCCGCAATACAGACAAAGTCTTAGTGTTCGTCTTCTCTGTCTTTCTTCTTGTGTGAGGGGCCCCCTTACTATGCCTATCTGCATGGGCTCACTCTCATCGCTTGGCTTATCTATAGTGCTCTTCTTCTCTCTTAAAGGCAGATATCTTGCTTCATGTTTACCCCTCTCTTTCTTTCTTTCTTGAAGACGATGATCTATCTTTACCACTAAGTCAATAAGATCAGTACAGGCTGTCGGTAGATCTACGATCTGTGAGAAAGCGTCCTTTAGATCGTCTCTTAAGCCCCTGTAAAACATGGTACTACGTTTCTCCTCTGGCCAATGGGATTCAACTACAAGTCTGCGAAAGGACGTTATGTAGGTGACTAGATCTTGATTATCCTGCTTCAGATTCAATAATGCCGTATCTGACGAATGGGTATAGACATGTCTGTCGAAGAGTTTACGAAACTCCCTCCTGAATGCGGGGTAACTATGCAACAGTGGATCATCTCGGTCAACTAACGGTATGGCCCAATCTGCAACCGCCCCACTGAGGTAGGATATTACAAAAGCTACCTTCGCCTGCTCGGATGGGAAACAAGTAGCCTTACAGGAAAAATGCAGCTGACATTGGCTAAGGAAAGCGGCACATCGTGCCGCGTCTCCTGCATACCTTTCAGGGGGTGCTAAAGGTAGGGAAGGAGGTGTGGTTACCTGAACCACTGATGTGCCCCCTCCCGTAGCTCCAGCAGTCTGTTGTCTCTGTAATGCGTCCACCCTAGATATCAATGCTTGGGTCTCGACCTGCAAATTCCCCAACATGCTAGCTACATCTGATAGGGAAACAGATTCGAGATCCATGACGCTCGGGCAGAACAAACCACGTGGGCTTTACGTTCTGTAATGATTTCCTGGCAGGTTCCGCAGGAGCGTCAGGAATCCGAAGATAATCCACAGCCTTCCCCTACGGCCTTCCGACTCTATCAAACACTAGAGTACCGAGAGGCTCGCCAGGGGAAAACAGGGAGACAAAACAAGGAAAGGTGGGGGAAGAAAATAACTTGACTGTAATCTTCTGCGTGAAGTGGTGTAAACACTGCAAGGACTTCTGTTGGACGTGGGGGCTGAAAGAAATATACAAGCTTTCTAACCACAGTTAACATACACATAGAAATGTAACTATTGTCTGTACATGACTTTACATACCATGAATGTTTTAAGCAAAGCTGTAGAACAGATGTGTAGTAGCTGTAAGGTTTGGCTCGAGCTAGTATTGGAGAACAAGAAACGATAGTAACTACTCTATTATTGCCATGAGCATGTGTAATGCTGTTCTAATTTGCAGAGCTCTCACTTAATAACCTGTAGAAGGCTCCTAAACGATCATCTATATCGAATTGGACTGGACAGGAATCTGATGATAACACCACTGTTTTGTCTGGAAGTCTATGATACAAAACAGATGTCTATTAGGTCTCAATGTAGAAATACTCCAAATATAAATAAACATGAATGTAGCGCACAGCGCTGTTACCGTGATTCTGGGTTGTGAAGTAGAAATTCTGCGCCCCACACGAGTCCACGCAAGTATCCCCCAAACATACCTTTGAGGATGGCCAGGAACACAGAAAGTGAAGGGAATAACTGATTACGGCCAAGTAAGAACATACGGGCAAAATAGGATAGGGAACCCACCGGATGGCGGAGACTAAACCCGGCCGCCGGGTGGTAAGTACAGGAAACAACCTAAATACCTAAAAGTTTACCCTGCTGGACGGCGGAGACCAAGCCCGGCCGTCTGGTGGAGCATGTAAGTGTCACGGCTAGCTGCTGGGAAATGTAGCCCGGCCGGACGGCGGAGAACAAGCCCGGCCGTCGGGCGGAGCAGGTAGGTAATGGGGAATGTCGGGAAATGCTGCCCGGCCGGACCGCGGAGAACAAGCCCGGCCGTCGGGCGGAGCAGGTAAGTAAGGGGGATTGCCGGGAAATGCTGCCCGGCCGGACGGCGGAGAACAAGCCCGGCCGTCGGGCGGAGCAGTAGCTAAGAACAAGGTCCCGTGCAAAAGTATAAGTAACGGGACAACAAGGGGAGCAGAAAAAAGCCTAAGCAACGTAGGACGGAGAAAAACCCATCCTCGAACTGAAGCTGGAAAGACCAACAGGAAGTCAGGCAAACGGGAACAAGACGGAACTGCAGCAAACGGAGCTCGACGCAAGAACGTAAAGCGTCGCTCCAAGGGCTCTAGAAGCATTTATAGTGTTTTCTCTAAAAGGGACAGTATGTCGGGGATCTCGGGGCATGACAGTAACAAAGGCAAGCATTCATAATGCTAAGGCTTTACATCCAAGATGGATACAATGGGTTAATTCTCTTGCTGCGACAGACGTTGAATATGTCTTTGACCCTAATTTAAAGACACAAGAATTCCTACAATACGAATACGAATGTCCTATGCCGACCGAAATTCTGCCTCCCGCATTATATAAAAATCATGTAGGATGGGATGAGGATTCTCCTCACCACAAAATACAGTCACAAAGCAACCTACTGCTCAGAGGCAGTATCCAGTAAAGCAAGAAGCTAAAAAACAAGTCAGGGAGATATTAGTTCAACTTAAATATCAAGGGGTGATTGAAACATGCACCTCATCTATGAACAATCCTTTGTTTCCTGTCTCCAAACCAGACAATACATATCGTCTAGATTTGGATTACAGACACCTAAACTCTTGTTGCAAAACTTTTGCGGTACAAAATTCACGTAGTACAGCACTGATGAATAACATCGTGCGCAAAAAATATAAAACCACACTAGACATTTCAAATCGGTTTTTCTGTCAAAACATTGCAGCAGAAAGCAGGCATTTGACCGCTTTCTCAATCTTGGGGTCACAGTGGCAATTTTGCCCTCTCCCCCAGGGATTTAGGAATATTCTGGGGTTATTTTCAGCCACAATAGCAGAAATACTACAAATGTACGATGATGAGGCATTATCATATGTCGATGACATCTATCTTACAGATGACGATTTGGATGTACACTTGAAAAGAGTGAACACCATTATAATTGGGTTTGCTTCTGAAGGGTATGAATTCAATTTTAAGAAATCACGAATTGCCCACCTCAACGTCCTATTCTTAGGGTATGAGTTATCAAGTGCAGGCAAAAGCCTGGCAGCAAACTTTCTTGAGAATTGTGCGCTGCTGCAACCTCCAAAAAACTGAAAAACCTACTGTCAATTCTAGGTTTCCTGAATTTTGGAAGTACATATGTTCTAAACTACGCAGAAAGGGTTAAACCACTCTTTGAATTAATCAAACCTGATTTCAAACCAACTAATTGAACTCAAACACATACAGAAATTTTACGTTCAGTACAAACAGACATGTTGACTAAAACAAAATTAGATACACGCAATATTGTGCAAAAAACTCGTGATCCGTGTCATCCCAGGGAGATGCGGATTCACATACCTGACCTTTAATGAAGGAGAAAAGGTAAAAATTGCATTCAAATCACACTTGTCAAACAAGCAGAAATGAAGTTCACTTCAACAGAAAAAATTCTGACAGCGGTTCAAACTGCAGTAGCAAAAAAAAGAACTCTGGTGCAGGGTAAACGCATATTGATCGTTACACCTGTACTTGCCTTAGAGGCAGTAACAAAGGCAAGCATTCATAATGCTAAGGCTTTACATCAAGATGTATACAATGGGTTAATTCTCTTGCTGCGACAGACGTTGAATATGTCTTTGACCCTAATTTAAAGACACAAGAATTCCTACAATACGAATACGAATGTCCTATGCCGACCGAAATTCTGCCTCTAGAACATTACAGATGTATAATATATACAGACGGATCAGCACAACCCGCAATTGGGGGTAAACAAGCTTATAGTGCTGCGTACGCGATCGTTAAAGGTCGTTGGCGCGGAGGTAAATTCAGACCTATGGTGACTAAAACTCAATCCCTCGGGGACTGTACAGCTCAGCGAGCTGAACTACAGGCTTTCAAGATGGCGCTTGAAAATACCGATCACGAATTCCCCACACTTATAGTGTGCGATTCGTATTACTGTGTTCAATCTTACAATGAGTATCTACAGAACTGGGTTAAAAATGGTTTCAAAGACGCAAAAGGTGGCACAATTAAGCATAAAATGCTTTGGGAACAAGTAGTTCTTTTACAGAAAAAATTACATCAGCGTGATGGCGTTCACGTTGCAGGGAATTCATTGGCTGACGAAGCCGCAAAGGCAGCTGTGCAAACAGCTTCCGTAGCAGCGATCACTAGGTCAAAAACAAAAATAGACAGCGAAATAATGCCAGCTGTCACAGCTTCAGTTAAAGACAGTGGCAAGACACTCCCGAAAGGCTTTCCAATAAAGTACTCATATATAACTCATGCGAATAATGTTCCTTTTGTTCGAATCTCTGGAGTGGGGGATAGGGCAATTCCAAACATGGAACATAGGTTAGGCCTGATCTTAGCAGCACATGATGGTCTGGCATCTTCGCATGCAGGCATTTCTGCCACAGTATCTCTATTAAAACAAAGGTATTGGTGGCCGCGCATGAGGAAACAAACTAGAAACTATGTTCTAGAATGTGAAATCTGCCAAAAAATGAAAGTTTCTACAGTGAAGCGACCTGCACAGACGCCCCTTCTGATTTCAGATAAACCACTAGCATGTGTTTATCTGGACCACTGTGGTCCCTTAACAAGGGATGGCAACTATAAATATATCATGGTCGCAGTGGATTCATGCACAAGATTTATTTGGATGTGGCCATAACGCTCGGCTGACGCCAGAACTGTTATAAAGGATTTGCGAGTCTTTATCGGCACATACGCAATTGGCACGCTACATTCTGACCAGGGTCCTGCGTTTAGCTCTCGTGCTTACAAGGAGGCCATGGCTAGCTTGGGCATTGCATTCCGGTACTCTAGTACCCTTCCATCCTGAGGGAAATGCGGTAGTGGAAAGAAAAAACGTGACATAAAGCAATCCATAACAGCTAAGGTAGTAGGTTTGGGTGATGGGTGGGTCAAACATCTAACAAGTGTCCAACGTAGTCTTAATAATCTGCCAAGAAATTCTCTGGGTGTAGTCACTCCATATGAACTAAAGTTTGGTACTAGAATGATAATCGAAGACCTCGATAGTCAGACTTCAGTGGTGGAACAAAAACCCTTTGATGTCAAAGATCGTTTGGCTGTTTTACAGGACTTAAATGAAACAAGAAGTCTGTGTAATACAATTCAGAAGCAAACGCCCACTGAATAGAAACCACCTGTCCCAGCAAGGCCTGTCTGGATTCCAAAAATTGGGGGTCTGGTCAGGGAGAAGATCGCGGTGAAGAAGGAATTTGGCCTTCTGACAGAAAAGCAGTGCCTGTCTTGGCCATCCAAGGAACAAGATCAGTAGTACTACCGCCCCTTGCTGGTAAAAGGGAGAACAGAGTTGTATCTATCGACCTGGTCAAACCACAATCATGTGGCCAATAATAAATAGTAGGCACAGTGGACTCCCGAGAAGTTGCAGACAACCAAACCTTGCTACAATCCAAGAGGTTCAGACTGAAAGACTTATCACCTTTGATAAACCTGCAGTACGAAAAGAAGGACTATGTAACAAAGCCATGGAACTTGTGCCTCTTGAGACCCAAATAACAGTTCGTCAAGAAACACCTGTCTACAATGATGTCCCGTCTGAGTATACAAATATGACAAAGAAAGAGACAGCTCCAGTGATTTCGAGTAATCCTGATGCGATCCCAACAATTGACAGAACTGCTTCTGGCTACTTTATCAACTTCGATAACTTTTCTGAGGATCCCAGTGAACCTGAAAATGAGCCAGCAAAGACAAACTTCAAGAAAAAAGTAACAGAACTCCTTCATCTACTAGGAAAAACATATCTGGTTTCACCATGGGTGGAATTTTGGATTGGATTGGGTGTACTTTTCCTCCTGCTCTGGCTCGTGCTAGTATTGACTTGGGAAGGATGATTGATGAAAAATACAGTACTATGGACGCAGCAAGTAAGAAAATCAACTTGGTCCTGAAACCTTACAAATCATCTCATCGTGAAAAAAGAGGACTGTCAGCAGTGAACATCACAGCCGTTCCTATACCTGGTGGTATAGCATGGGACAGAACTGATTATAAAATAATCGAAAATGGGGGTTGTCGGGTGCACATCTATTAGTCATTTATTCTGTGTTATTTCATGCTTTAAACATCATACTCTTATTTTGCGTGCTCGTCGGTTCTGTGCCATACCCAAATGGCAGCCAAATTGGTATCACATGCTGAAAACAACAATAAAACAACCATATCAGTACTTCGCTTCTGACAGCATCAAAATCAATTAATACATAGTCTAGCAGTGATGACCTTTCTCATATTTATTTCCTTTCTTGGTGCCCTTTAGAGAAAACACTCTAGATGTTACCGCTCTCTCCATAGGTGAGCAGGTGATTGTGGATGTTAGATAATGGATGTGGAGCAGAAAACATACAGTGAGTAAGTTGGACGCAGAAGAGTGTAGCGTAACTTGGGGGTAAAAGTGAAGTGTTTCAGAGGGTGGGGGTTTGAATGACGGATTGGCGGAATTATGTTTGAAAAAGCGTAGGAGGAGACAAGCAACAAGGGTTATCGAGGGGTAGATCTCACTCAATTAAGGGCAATGCCTGACGCTATAACTAGCAAAGGTTAAAGGGAATGTGGTAGAAATGCAGATTTCTTCTTTTTCTATGGAGAGAGCGGTAACATCTAGAGTGTTTTCGAAGTACTGATATGGTTGTTTTATTGTTGCTTTCAGCACATCCTGATGAAGGGTACAAGATGCATGAAATGCATTGATGTTTTGCAATAAATGCTGTTTTGGGACAAACCCCTGCACTTGTCGTGTTTAAGCAAGAGGTCCTGGGGGCACAGCTTTTACATTAGAAGCTTGGAAAATGGCACAAAACCCCGCGTGTGGATTGAAGGAAATGCTGAATATTTAAAATGATATACAGAGAATGGCTTACGCAGATTAACATTGGTTAAATAAAGAAGGAGATGAACTGTTGGCCAAAGTGGCGCTACGTAAGCTGTGCGGCCGGTTTGGAGCATAATGTTGCCCCTTCTATATATGTGACAGAACTGATTATGACATCTATGGTCCGGTTGAGCTTCTGAAGCTTCCACACCATTTTAAGGTTTCTTTGAATGACTTTGTCGCACCCAGTGAATTTTCTGATGATTGGGACTTTGAGACTATTAACAACATGATGAAAGATTTAGAAATATCAGCTAAATTTACAGAACATGACTACTTAGAAGGGTCATCAGATTATGAACAAATGTATTGTTTTAATCATTATGGTCACCATTATTTGCATAAATCTGCAAGCCCTAGAAATGTATTTTATTACAATCAATGGGAACATTGTCCTACACCGCCAAAAGGCAGTTCGAGACAATTCTTTGAGAAATTTCTATACTTTACAGGGTTTAATGTTACAAATCCAGAAATGTTTTATTTTAAAAATATAAATAACACAGGAATGAAAACAATGTTGACCAGGTTGGAGCCCTATTGGGACGAGATTACAAAGCCTGGGGATCGGAAACTCTATTTCCAGCTCAGAGTAGGGTCACTCCCAGTAAGATCATTAACGGGCATATGGGCTGAAGCCAATTCCAATGTTTGCCCGGCTTGTAAAATGGTGTTGAAACCATTGCTCATCTTCTTTTTGTCTGTAGGGCTTATTCAACCCCCCGACGTGTTTGGCTAATAGCAATGTGCAAAATGCTAGGCACAAGGGATAGCAAGGTTGCATTAAGATTAATTTGCACTAGCACCTTGCCGGTTATTTCAGTAGCGGCTGCAAAATTTCTGGGGTGGGCATGGCCAATTAGAAGGAAATTTGTACCTTGAATTGCGATTTTACTGATCTTTTTGATGTTTTTTAAATAGTCTGTCAAAATGCTTTGTATGTCTAATTCTAGAAAATATCACTCTTTTTTAAATCTGTAATTGTATTATTAATATTGGAATTTTATTGGAGTTTGTAAACCTATTTTAGTATGGAACCAAAATGTTTTATTGTGCTTTTATGAGTTTTTATCTCGAATAAAGCAAATTTGACTGATTGACAATGTTGACCAATACTAAACAAATTTATTCTGCAAAACGTTATGCTCAACTGTCTATTTTAGGATTTGACTATTGGAAAGACAACATAGAGACAAAAACTGTCTGGGGCACGAAAGATTGGCAGGTACAAGGTTTAGAAGCACTATTCAGAGCCTGCATTATACTAGAACAAATTTTGTTTTTAAATGACACTGTTCAACAGACTACTTGTCTTGGCTTAGCTAAGATAAAAGATTTGAATAAACCGTCTTTACCTAAACCTGCACCGGACAGTAATAACGCTTCGGATGAGGAGGTAGACATAACATATATATTAAAACAGAACAGAACTGATCCTAACTGGAAAAAATGGTTAATCTGGCACACAGACACTAATAACTGTCATGAAAGATTCCTGAACAAATCACAAGGATTCAGATGGAATAGGTCAGATCCAAGATATTCCCAGAGACAACATCCAGGGATGGTAACTAATTACAGTGTAATGAAGCTTTGCCTTGAATGGCTTCAAAAATCTACACTTCCAGAAATAAAACAACACTTGTCTTTACTTAAAGAAAGCAATGATTTACGAGATTTCTTAATGGGACCACGCAAGCCAAGGCAAAAACGTTTCATATACGCCGGTATATATGCGGCTTACAACGAAGCTTGGAAAGTGACGCAAATAGAAACTGCAGAAAAAATACGAGAAATTGATCATATTATTTTGGAGAAAGCACTTTCTGTAGTGGACAATGGGTAAACAACTCTGTCCTCCAGAATATATTCTAATGACAGCATTGTGTCGTCTGCTATAGACATCACAGAACAAGACTTACTAAACTTACAACATGGTCAGTCTCAATTGCGTTCTATCATGCTGTTAGGCTGGACGTTGCAAACTCTGCATTCTGGCTATGTGCCATGGCATCTAATCAATACAACGTCATTGTTTGCTGTATTTAACCTTGCAGATAAACGAATCTCTTTGGTACAAAAAGGAGCAGACGATACGGTGCTGAGCATTGAAAAACTAGATAGATTACAATTGACAGTTCCCGAGAAACCTGTAATTGAGTGGATAATTCATGGCTCCATTTCAATTCCAGTCACGACATTCCAGTTTCAGGATTGTCTAGAGCATGTACCAGCGGGCCTGTATGAAAGGTTGGGTAAAGAATACATTAAGTCGACCTGGGTTTTACCATATACACACAAATGTCGGAATAGGGGACATAAAGTTTTCCTTAGTGGCAATAGTTGCAAAAAATCACTAAGTGGGTCACTTCTGTGCGATTAAGTTAATTTGCATTGAACTTGTGATGGTTCTGCAAGTAACCTTTCATGCCACCTGCACTCTTCGCCCTCTCCTACGATTTTCAGGCAGCTATCCAATGGCAGTTACGTTATGTTGAATGATCACAGCTGTTGTGGCATGTTGCCAGGAATAAGTTATCTCGTAACTGTGTCATTCATGGTCACTTGTTGTATGCAAGTATTGTATCCAAAAACAGAGACAGAAAGGGAGACGGCTATATGGCCTTCACTGAATATCTCTTCTATACAAATTGATACTTTAAGCAGAATGAAAGCCATTCTTTTACAAAAAATATGCAACTGACCTCGTCTAGAGAAACGTATGATCTGCAAGTAGCAAGGTCTTCAGCAGAGATACATGCATTATTATCAACAAACTGCCCAGTGCATTTCGCAGAAATGTTAAGCCAAACCTTAAACATGTCTGATACCAACGGCATCGCACATGTATTTAAGACAATTTTTTCGAGACTGTTAACACCGTTTGAAGCAGTCCTCTGCATTTTTCTTAATTTCGTGCGCTCTGTGTTCGGCGGCCTGCCTCTCGAATTGGGACTAACAGCAGGAATTCTATTTTTATTCCTTCTGCTCCGATATGGCAAGTCCGGTCACCAGCAAGACCGAAACAACCATGGAACAATGCCTCCTTGCAAGGAGATATCGTGAAAGGATTTCACAGATTCTTGGCTTGGCTCGTTTAAGAGATCTGAACACGACCTGGTTTCTTTCGTTCAGACCAATCTGGCAAGATTGCATCTTACCTGTTCTTCGATGCCTGCTTTGCGGACAGGAATGCGTCTTGGACATTTGTCTTACACTTCCATCAGTACTGCCATTGGATGTCGACGCTTTGCTAGGTCCTGTAACGGCTCATGCATCGTGTTGCCCCCAACGGCTGCCAATTCTGATGACGGCATTCATTGAGGTCTCACCGGCAAGACTAACTAAGGGTGAGATACGAGAAACTACAGGCACACAGGTACCATCCACTGCGGACATTGCTAATGCATCAAATGCTGACGGTGATGATCCCCACTTCTGCACTTTTGATCTGCTAACTGAAGTGGTTCCACTTTTACATAATACGGTGGACGGTTTCTTTGCGAGCCTTGACAATATGATGTTTTCTCCCGACTCTACTGACACTCCTGAGAATAATTTTTGAATATTTCACACTGTGTTCCCGGAACTCTGCAATACGGCCTTCATTTTTTCCAAACATTCCACTAATTTGAACTTTTTCCAAATAGAACTTTGGCACAGAGTAATCTGCTTAAAGTAGAACTGTTCTTAGAGAACAAGATTTCGTGTTTGAACTTCCTAAATATCAATATTTGGCTTCAACCTCGAGTACAAGGATAGTTAAACAAGTATGCTATGAGATTGATCTCAGGTATCGATTAATGACTGTACTTTCGTTTATATGATGAAAAGATATATGCTCATAGTTTATATTTGATTTCATAATGCCTACGATTTTTACATGATGTATACTCCCTTCAGGCAAACAAGCCTATTCACAAATGCACTTTGTATTTTGGGGTGGGATTGTACACACTTTTGCTTTGCAATATGTTCAATGCTTATGTCTTATTGAACTTAATATTCGTGGAGTGGGTGTTATGTGGGAATCTAGGACCCTAGTGTAATTTTTCCTGATTCATGCCCATATATAGGTGTAAACCATCCAGTACTTATATAGGCATAAAGAATCATTGCCTTATTTAGTTATAGCCTGCGCTGCCCTAATACGGCATGGCTATTTCCACTAAACTCCGAGAATCCACATTGATTTTGTGGTAAAACCAGCCTTCAGCAGTCAGGAACCTCCCCCTGCTTGAATACTAATTTATCCAAGAAACCCGGGAGTTTTCAAGGAACTAAGGCACTAGTGACGATAAAAAGTCCAATCTTACGTCAGACTCGTCACCTTCAGGGGTATAAATATGCCTACATTTGCCCAGTCAAACACACGGTGGTTCCGGAGCAGATCGACTAACTACTTGCCCGACGCCCTGCAGCTGCAAGTGCTGAAGGAAGCCGACCCTCCAATTGACGCACTGAAAAGACGTTGTCTTTTCTCCTGCCGATAAATCCAGCTACAGTGTTTCCAGGCTACCCTTGCGGGTTGCTGGGACATCGAGTCCCGAGAGAGAGATACAAGACCTCTATCATTCTAAAAACCAGGGTACGGAGCTGATTAGATCCCTAGAGAATTCTTGAACAGATTCTTGGCAGAGAAATACTACAATCTAAACTACTCCTCACTTATTCCTCCCTCGTACTAGGCTTAGGTTAGGTACACCAGGGTAGGTGTATGTTAGAAGCACCAGTTGAGTACTTTTAGCCGCTATTTTTTCATTGTATGTATTTTATGCATTCTATGTATTTTATATATATGGCTCAGAAACCATATAATGCTTTTACAGTACTATTTTATAATACTATTTGAATTATATGCAGTGTACTTCTTAACTAGCATTTCAATTGTAGCAATGCATTTCTTATGCTTAAGAAATAAGACTGATCGATAAATACTTTTATTGAAAACGCTCGTCTCTCTATTTCTAAGCAACTCTGGTGAAACAAAGCATGCACATTTGACTGAGTGAAATAGCCATCTATTGTTTCTGCGACTCTAGAGATACGTTTCGTTCTGGGGAAACAAAGTTGTCATTTTATATGGTTGTCAGAGACTAATCCCTTCTTGTTTATTCGAGAAAGTTTCTAGTGACCTCTGAGCTAGCTGGCACTCACAATTAAGTCTAATCTATTCAGCAGAGACCTAGTTGACTTCAGTCCTACGTCTAAGCTGCAGGATATATTATTCCAATGCGCAGAGCCTATTGGGAATATAGGAACTACACTACAATGGGTTATGGTCAGATAGCGTTCTAGTTAGGTATTCGCTATGTTGTACTACAGCATGTATGTCAGGAGAGTAAAGCATTGCATCAAGTCGAACATGGTGGTTGTGTAAGGCAGAAAAGAATGAATAACCCCTGGTAGTCGGGAGGTACGCCCTTCAGGTGTCTAGCACCCCCATCTATGCTGCCATTCCCACCTGATTTTTGAAAGAGCATAATAATAATCCACATTTGTAAAGCGCACAATCACCCGTAAGGGTCTCTAGGCGCTGGGGGCCGTCGGGAAGATTAAGCAAGCTATTGCCCAGAGTCACATGGTGCTGGGCTAATCTGCTGCCGGTGCCGGGGATCGAACCGTGATCCCCAGATTCCGGAGTCAGTCACCCTGGCCGCGGCGCCACACCTCTTCCCATGTGTAGGTGAGTCTGGAAGAGTAGGATGGAATCTATCTAATTGGACATCCATGACAGAGTTGAAATCCCCACCCATTAGCACTGACCCAGTTAAGAATGAAGTGAATTTCCCGGACAAGTGTTGTAAAAACCTGAGGCGGGTCGGGGACAATCGATATTTGCCCGGCGGTATTGCCTCTGTGACCCTCTAGTTATTTAATCAATGAAGAGGCAGGCGCTGGAGACTGGAAAGCAGGAAACAAGGTTTTTATTTTCTCCGGAGGAGAACACAACGAAACGGACAGAAGGTATCGTTCTGAGGTGCTCTAACTGCATCCCTGAGGCCTGGCCTCTTATACACAAGTTTATCTTTTTATTGCATGTAACATATTCTCGTCGATACTTTGATGTACAGAAAGACATCCTCAGATCCCCCTTTGGGCCCGTTCCCACACACATTTACAGTTGAAGTCCCCACCCTAGTCACAACAGGTGATGAGTATCACGCAGCTGGATATTCCGCCGATTCACGGAATGTGGGGGGTTTGATCGGATCTCATGGAGTGGGGGCTTTGATCAACCCGGGGATCCTTTGATGGGGGAAGCTTTCTATTGTACGGGGAGGGGCAAGGAATGGTATCGGCAGAGCTGGGTGTCGGCCTGGGAACGGGGAAGACAAAACGGGCACACAGGGAAAAAGGGGGTTTGCATCTAAGGGCCGGAGATCATGAAAGGGAAGCAGGGAGGTGTCGCGCTGGGAACAGGATGAGGGCCTGGGGCAGAGCAGCGCCGAAGAGGGGTTTATGACTCAAGGCAGGTGCAAGCAGGGGGTGGTCAGCGTGCAGGCTTAGTGAAGGCGAAGGGCTATGTCAGGGGCCAGCAGCATGCAAAAGGGTTCGCTCTGATCGGGGCATCTTAAAAAATGGCGGGCGCGCACGACAAAAGTGTGGCATCAGGGGAAGAGGCAAGATGGCGCAGATAATGTTCACCAAAACGTACTAATTTTCAACAGTCCTCCCTTTAACATATTCAAGACATCTTGCTGGTTCATTTTCTACTCGGTTCTATTGTGGTGGGCATAAGAAAGAAAACGGTAGGAACCCTAGAGGAAAAGAGTTGTAAACAATACATTTTAACATTTCTAGTTTTTAGGAGGTGGGCCTATTTGATAAACTTTGATCAATTTGTTTAGCAGGAAAGTCATAGGAATGCAATACAAAAACGATTCTGTAGCGAGAGCAGCAAGCATATTTCATACTGGCAGGTTATTACATATATATCAGGTTCGGGTTGGAGCATGATCAATACGATGGCGGCTGGGAGAGAAATGAGGTCTAGCAGAAACGGCGATTGGGGACGTCAAATGTTCGAAGTTTAACGAGTTCTCATCATTCTTTGTTGCCTTTCGTTGGCGCTGTTGAGCACCGGCGGTGGAGCTACAAGTCTAGCTCTGTTCTAAGTTCTGTGTTGCAGGGCACGACCCTTTCCTCGCGTTTCTGGTCGAAAAGGTCCTTTTCGCCCTGTGTCCTTTGAGGTGTTTGTCAGAAAGTTCAGATGGAAGAAGAGCGTACAAAACAGTCCATAGGGTAGGTCAGAGGAAAAGGGGGATGGAGCAAGGCCAAATTAGGAACAAACTAGGGGAACGAGAGACTTCAAATAGGCGGGCGTGTGACCGAATTCAGAGAGCGGGGACTTGTCGACAGACACTGGACATCGAGCAGGGGCATCAGGTCGACCCTTTCTTCTCATGTTTGTCGAAAACAGTGCCTCGTCCTGCAGCTCTTTTCTGTCGTGGTCTCGCCTTGGCTAATGTCGCAGGTGTTCCTTAGTCTGTAGTCAGGCCTCGTGCTCCCACATCCGGTCCTTCTCTCCTCCAACAGCAGTACCCTTAAACAAGTTTGAAAAGACAGTCTTTAGAGAATTTGCAGATGAAGATAATCAAAAAGTCTATTTCTCTCCCAGCTCCAGGCAAAGAATGAAAAATGCCCGTTATATTAGTGTTCACAACTGGCATATGAATGACCGGTGACGGGCCTGTTGGATTTACTATGACTTTCCTTTACAATTATTTATTACAGTCACGACAGTTCATCTGATAGTGACCCACCTTCGTGAGACGAACCTGGCAAAGATATGCCGTTCTCTAGAGTTTTACATTTACAAAGGGTACTGTGAGTCGTCAACATAGTACTACACAGGTATTTTGCTGAGAGACGAACATGGCTAAACATTTCCTTTCTATCGATGCATCCTGCCTTTCAACTACTACGGGGTTCATTTCGATGATTTCTTTACCTTGGACTAGTCTGTTAACCTTGTAAAACATCACTCTGGATCCTACGTAACCTTTTACAGCCCGATTACTTAATTAGGAGGGACAGGGGTTTTATGGGGAACAACCAGGGACATAGGAAACTTGTGGTAAGGGCATAAATCGACCCATCTCTCACAACCGGAAATGAGGGGTAGTTTCATAATTCCAGTTTTTGGGCGGCTGATACAGGGGGGTAACAGGGGTGATCTTTTTTTTTTTTTGGGTATTGCGACAATTCGGGGAGGGGAGGGTCGCGTATTCTGAGGTCCTTGTTTTATACCATAGGAGCCGTCGACATGTAGTTCCCTTATTTCGGGCCAGATTAGGGAACCTCTGTCGTCTTACCTGTCCTTTCCCTTACGGCCCAACCTCGGTTCATTGACTTCTAGCGGAAAAGGAGAGGTAATGACGCGGCTTCAGGGTGATTGTATTAAAGACAAGTTTTTGTGCAAATACTGACGGTATTTGAAGCCAATTAGGTGGTGTGCTAGGGGTGGCAGTCTGCCAATTTCGGGGCTAATCACTCGGAAGAGTGGGAGTGCAAAAATAGAGGGAGAGAGAGAGAGAGAGAGAGAGAGAGAGAGAGAGAGAGAGAGAGAGAGAGAGAGAGAGAGAGAGAGAGAGAGAGAGTGCAACGGCAGGCTAAATAGTACACGTGCAACAGAGAGGGTGGCGGTGTATTCAAGAAAGGCTATTTAGTGCATTACACAGTAAAGGGCATTCACGGGTCTGCGTTAGAATCTTGTAATCATGCAGTTTGAGCATTAGACAGGGTAGAGGGGACGTGCCTTGAGAAAAAGGAAAGAAGAAAGGAGGTACCATTTTGTCGCACTTCTCGCATTCTCGGTCCTTCGACCAGTTGGGTCGACGCCTCAGTCACACACACACATTCCCTCATAGTTTCGCATCATACGTGACATGGGTTCATTCGTCCGGTCTGGTTTAAGGGTGATCACTTTTTATCAGGTTGCGCTAATTTTTCGGGTTTGTTCGATACGTGAGTAGTTTGCAGGCGCGCTTAGACACCACCTTGCGGCGCTAGTCAGCTTCGTGTATTAGACATGGCAAGGCTTCAGATCTTCGCCACACCTCGGCTGTAATCTCTGATGTAACCTGCAGAGGGAGGGAAAAAAGGGGGTGGGGGAGACAGCATTCGCGCATATTCAAATACATGGATTCATAAGTCCTTTACTTACCTCTTACTCGTCTTTCCTCCTCGGGGCAGGGTCCCCGGGGATATGGTTTCTGGAGTCGAGGGGGGGGGGTAGTGTGTCTATATAGGTCGTGTGCGGGGAAACGTAAAAAGGAAACCAGAGGTGCTTAGTGCGAGGTATCTAGTCAAAGGATGTATCTCACTATCGGGATCCTTAAAACCTCGTTCAACGCTGTGGCGTTCTAAGGTTCTTCGGTTCTTGGGTCAGCTCCGTTCCCTGATACTTTGGAACGTTGTACTTTATCACATTTACATTATTTCATTTCACCCTCCTTTTACATTCCCTCATTTACACCGTTCGTTTTACCCATCCTTGGGAGTCAAGGTCTTCCTCTACGCGAGAGTTCATGAGTCAGTCGCGTACTTTGAAGGCGGAGTGTCGTGTTGTCAATCCGATCCGTCCTCCAGGGCTGGGCAACCATCTTCTTTTAACCTTAAAGAGAGAGCAGAGTAGGGTGCACAGAAAAGAACTTTCCCACCGACCCCACATTTTTTAAAATAAAGCATGCAATACCCGTCCATAGTTTCAAAAACTTTATTTTGCAAAATCATTTCAGCATGAGGATTATGAGGGTGCGGTCGTATTTGGCCGGTCGTGGCAATGGCTAAAGTGCGTACAGTGGGGGGTGTCGTTTGCAGCAATAAAAACATCGGAAAGTTTTACTCATTCATTTGTAAGAGACTAAAACGTCTATTAATTGGCTGGGGGTTCGGGGGCATTTATTTTCATAATTTAGAAGCATAATCATAATAGTGGTAATCAGATTTCCTATATGCATACCGTACGTGAGCGTCGTAAATGAGGTTTACATCAGTTATAAAAATATAATACATTGTACATTTGTAATCAACATTTGTAACGGGGATCCTTTCGTACTGTTCGTCGAGTGAGTTCTCCTTGTCTTTTCTAGCCAAGTGTACAAAGGATCATATAAAATCTTAGAACATCAAGTTTATATTAGTGCGAAGGAACACCACGAGGTGTTCGTAAGTTCCGATTGATACCAGCGCCATTTTGGGCGGGGCCGGCTCAGTCCGGAAGCAGCATCAGGGGGAAATGTTTCCCATTACTGGCAGTTTGGACCAGAGTCCTTTTCGGCAGTTCTAGAATTCATGCTAACAGAAGGAGTGGCAATGTCATGTTTGTTTCGTTGGCGATCAAGGCAGCCGTCCCTTACCGGAAGCCTGCAAAGGCCGAAGGTTCCGCCGGGGACCTTTGTAGGATCTTCAAGGCTGCGGAGATGCTGTCGGAGATGGGGGCTCGTGCTCCAAGGGGCAAATGTTCGAGTTATATTGCTGGTCAAAGTTACTCTAGTGGCCGGGGCCCGCCTTCCAGCGGACCCAGACGCCATTTTGAGGCCCTACAGGGGCCACTCTCGTCGAGTTTGCAAGAGTGGGAGAGATCCTTCGGAGTGAACGGAAGAGGTCCCTGTTGTGTGAAAGCGGGACGTTCAGCTGGGGCGCAGCTGTGATGCCCCCACCTGGGGGGGGGGCGAGGGAGACTCGTTCGCATCGTCTCCTTCTCCCGGTGCACTCCATGCCGCTCCTTTTCATCGCCCCGCATGAAGGTCTCTCCACATCCGGCGTTCCCCAAGTCCTGTGCTCAGTGCTGTGGGAGCATGGCCTCCTGTGGCGCGAATTCGGCGCGGCACGAGTATCAGTGCAGTCATTGCAGGTTCGGTGTTCCGAAAATATGGTCACCATTGCACGTTCGGTGCTGCGCAAGTACTGGGGTGCCACCATGGTGTGTTCGGTGCTGTGGAAGTATTGGCACCATCGCCTGACTGGGGGTGTTCGGCGTCGGGCCGGGGGCTGGGAGACCTCCTATCGGTGGAGGTGGGAGAGGCTCGTCCGCGTCGCCTCTCCCTCCCAGCCCAACTTGGACAAATTGTTGTGGAGGTACGTGCAGGACATCCCGCCGTCCAGAGCTGCTGCGGCTGTTACGGAAGAGAAAAGGAAAAAAAGGTGCCTCGTTCTCCTCTGGACATGTGGCGGGACTACTTAAGTCTATCCAGGCCCGTTGCGGCTGGCTGAGGAGACATGTGGCGGGACTACCTACAACTGCCCCGGCTGCTGGCTCCTGCCTCTCCTCCGGCTCCCCCATACGTTAAGATTTCCTGACCAAGAGTTGGCGGCCGGGCCCGCCTTATATGGGTTGCCGTTGGTTGGGCGTAGCCGTAACCCTGCCCTACTTTGGAAGGTTCCAGAATGAGGGGGGGGGGGCGAATGTTCTGTTTGACTTTCATTTTCTACAGTTTACCGTTATTATTCCTTGTTTGTTGTGTTAAATTAAAAGTTCAAGTTCATTAATGGTCTACGGATTTTGTTTTACCATTTCTTTCTTTTCAGGTTGTTTTTATGCTAAGTTTCTGCTAACAGAGGTTGAGTAACACGGAAACACGTGTAGAGGGATGACGCAGATTTGTACATTACATACACACAAACTCAGACGGGGGGGACAGTACAAGTACGACATACAAAGACCCAAGACGAATATAAAACAGTTATTGGTCATAATTATCTCTTTCCGTCTGTGAATTTGAAACGAGGCTGGGTTCCCGTCTTGACGTTGCCCGACCTAGGAGAACTTGAGCATGTCGCTGAAATTGTCCTGGCGAAATCTGTGCCATCGGGCATAATCAAACGTGGTGGTTCTGTCTGGTCTGTCTATGTAAGTCGGGTTCTTCTTTGTCTCGCGCTTCTTCTTGTACTGCCGGTCTGTCGTTCCTGTCGGCCCTTTGCCTTTACTCACGCTCAGTAGAGTCGGGCATTGGGCTTTCCAGTGTCCGACATACCTACAAAAAGCGCATTGGTCTGGCCCTAAGTCTGGTCGTCTTTTGCATAGTGTCGGGGGATAAGTTGTGGGTAGCGATGTCCTGGGGTTGTCCTGTCGGTATATTTCTCTATTTGGTTTGTCCTCGTTTTTTCTCTGTCGTTGCATAGCCTCCCTGCGCCACATACCGAGACTGTCGAGCATAATTGGCGTTGTCTTATTACTTCGAAGGGCTATTTCTAACGTTTCTATTTTATCAAGGTCAAAGGATCCTGCCAGTGGCCACTGTTTGTCTTGACTATCTTCGGTATACCTGTGCCACAATTTATTATAGGCTATGGTGACTAATCCATAGTTTATGAACATGTCCTTATTAGGGGTGCCTTCTAGTGGAGCTATATGGTCCACCTCTAATACTCGGTCCGGGCTAAACAGGCTATTAATCAGTGGGGAGAAGACAGACATGACGGCTCGTAACGAGGGACTAAAAAGTCAGCACTGCCTATCTTATCACTAGGTGCAAAGACCGGACAGAATATTTCTATTCAACGTTGTTTGCAGGCAGTGAATACCTCATGGATCAAAAATAATAAAAAGACCAATAAATAACAATGGGGAGAATGAGTAGGTCCGCAAAGATCTGCGTTACCTACCCTTTTCACTATCTGCAAAAAGGGTGGTCTCTTCCCTGTTTGCAGACAGGGAATCTCCAGGAAACAATAGTTTTGCGAACAACAGTTCAGTTTCAAGTAATTATTGAGTGGGGGAGAAAAAATAAGCACGGCTGCTGCCCTACCTATCCTCCACTGCTTGCAAAGAGAGAGCCCGTTGTTTCTCCGTTTGTAGACAGTGAATCTCCAAATAAATAAAAAGAGCAATACTAGTATTTTTAAACAATCAAGCAATCAAGCAATCATTTCGCAACTTGTCGTGATTACACGACCTTACCCGGACCATGTGGACAGTTTCTTGTCTTCCGAATCCAGCGCCCGATCGTCCTCTTTTTCTCGTATTTCTCACGGCACTCCTGATGGTCCCCAGTCAGGACCGTAGATCACTCGAGAGAGGTCTGTTCGGAACTAGTGAAGTTCGGATGATCGGCTGCCAGACGAGGGTCTATTGGGCAAGAGCTCTCCCGATCGTTGCAGTCGTTCACTCTGTCGTCAGGACCTCTCCCACTGGATCCACGAGTCGCTGATGGGCCCCACGCTTGGGACGCCAATTGTTAAAACCTGAGGCGGGTCGGGGACAATCGATATTTGCCCGGCGGTATTGCCTCTGTGACCCTCTAGTTATTTAATCAATGAAGAGGCAGGCGCTGGAGACTGGAAAGCAGGAAACAAGGTTTTTATTTTCTCCGGAGGAGAACACAACGAAACGGACAGAAGGTATCGTTCTGAGGTGCTCTAACTGCATCCCTGAGGCCTGGCCTCTTATACACAAGTTTATCTTTTTATTGCATGTAACATATTCTCGTCGATACTTTGATGTACAGAAAGACATCCTCAGATCCCCCTTTGGGCCCGTTCCCACACACATTTACAGTTGAAGTCCCCACCCTAGTCACAACAGGTGATGAGTATCACGCAGCTGGATATTCCGCCGATTCACGGAATGTGGGGGGTTTGATCGGATCTCATGGAGTGGGGGCTTTGATCAACCCGGGGATCCTTTGATGGGGGAAGCTTTCTATTGTACGGGGAGGGGCAAGGAATGGTATCGGCAGAGCTGGGTGTCGGCCTGGGAACGGGGAAGACAAAACGGGCACACAGGGAAAAAGGGGGTTTGCATCTAAGGGCCGGAGATCATGAAAGGGAAGCAGGGAGGTGTCGCGCTGGGAACAGGATGAGGGCCTGGGGCAGAGCAGCGCCGAAGAGGGGTTTATGACTCAAGGCAGGTGCAAGCAGGGGGTGGTCAGCGTGCAGGCTTAGTGAAGGCGAAGGGCTATGTCAGGGGCCAGCAGCATGCAAAAGGGTTCGCTCTGATCGGGGCATCTTAAAAAATGGCGGGCGCGCACGACAAAAGTGTGGCATCAGGGGAAGAGGCAAGATGGCGCAGATAATGTTCACCAAAACGTACTAATTTTCAACAGTGTGTGAAAAAGGCTGATTGTTCTGTGTTTGGTGCATATATGCTGCCCAGCACTACATCCCTACTTTTTGAACTAGTGCACCACTTTCGCTTACAGGGATTTTTCTTGATTTTAAAGATGTGACCTCCCTGGAAACATACTGGGATGATATAACCAAGCCACTTGATAGAAAACTCTACTTCCAGCTTAGAATTGGAAGTTTGACAATTAGAGCATTTACATCTAGGTGGTCAAATGGTGGAATGGTTACTTGCCCCTGTTGTCCAGCCCCTATGGAATCAATTACTCACATGCTATTTGGGTGTCCAGCGTATTCCGCCCGCGTAGGACATGGCTGCGCCCAATGTGTAACCTATTAGGTACTAGGAGTGGCATGGCAGCAGTTAGAATTATCTGTACAAGTACCAACCCTTTGGTCTATATATCAGTGGCAAAGTATCTAGGGTGGTCCTGGACACTTAGGAGTAAAGTCATTAGTGGCTAACTCGTCCAGATTATGGTTTTGTAATATATTGTCTATTTTAAACACCATGAATTTCTTGTATCTGCAACTTTTAGTGTTGATTTTATACTGTATAATATCATGAATTTATTATAATGTGTAGTTGGAAAACTTTTTATCTCTCGAGATAAATTGTATGTATTTTTGCTTTTATGACATTTGTCGAATAAAGCTTGCTTGAATATATATACATCCCTACCATTTAGCTGCCCTGCAACCAATATATAATGACCCTCGGGATCCTTCAGTTGTCAAGTGGGTTGAAAAGAAACTCCCAACCTGACCCATATCAGGACCCCTCGTGCAAAGGCGGAAAACGGTGTGCAAAAAAATCTGCCCTCTCCATCTACGCTGCAATGCCACATCCTCTTTTGGCGCTATGTGTGTTTCCTGGTGAAAAGCTAGCTGGACCCCCCTACGGACTAAGTAAGCCTGTATTTTATGTCTCCGTACCATGGTGTGCATACCCCTGACATTCCAAGATAAACATTTCAAATCAGATATCGAACCCATGGTGTTGATCCACGCTGACTCCATACATCTACTTTTAAAAGGTTAAGCTATATACCCTGTAACATTCCCTTAGCGTAAAGGAAATACCGCCAACAATCCCACCCCAGGACAGGCACTAAAAAACTAGTCCCCATCCAAACTACTCTAAACTGATTTCCCTCTAGTAACTACAGAGGAACAATGGGGAAAAGTGGCTGCAGTCCGTCAATTACCGACAATAAAATTACGAAGAAAAGACCACACCCATGCCCCACATTGTACAATCCACTCCCATGCCCGGAAGGTGCCGCACTTGCAGAAGCACCCAAATCCCACTTGGCCTCAGCCCACAAGCAATATCACGATAAAGACCAGATATATATATAATATCAATAACAAGAAGGCCCATTGCTCGTCCAACAGCCTGCAAGGAATTCAAATCAATGAGGCATGATTAACAATATCAAACAATACCACCAGCAGTTCCTGGTGTGGCATGTGGCATCTGCAGGCCACTAGCCTGGGACTCGTCCATATCCGTGCCTGCAGCTGACTCATCCGTTCCTGTGCCAGTCCCCGAACCCTTTGCAGGGTCTCAGAGCAATTCTGATACTGCAAGTAGCGCTTCATTTCTCTCCCTCTCGTTCTGGGAAGTGCTGGGCACCTTCAAAGTGACAGGACGCCACCTGTGGCAATTACTTTAGGGGTATACTAGTCCCAGAGTCCCTAGCCGGTCTTCTGCCTGTCCTATATGTCTCCAACCAGTCCCATGCTTCCAACGGATCCTCACAAAAGTGCATTGTACCATCCAGGATAACCTGTAATCGTGCCAGATACATCAGTGAATACTGAAGTTCCTCATCACGAAGAACTCTTTTGACAGCTAGCAAAGACGCACGGCAGCCCTGTACCTCCATTGTATAATCCGGAAAGATGGAGACCTTGCCGTTGTCCACCGTATACGGCCCAGCCATATACGCCGTCTGCAGAAGATGGTCCCTATCCTTGTAGTGAAGGAGCTTGGCCACCACTGGACGCAGATGGCTACCCGGTACCAGGGGGCGGGCCGGAACTTGATGAGCCCTTTCCAGCGTGTAGAACTGAGTCAACCCCTCCGGCGCCACCTTGTCACGGAGCCAGTCTTCCAGATACTGGACCATGTTGGACCCCTCAATTCCTTCCGGAAGGCCCAAAACTCAGATGTTGTTCCTCCGATTTCTCCCTTTGGCGTCCTCTGCCCTTTTCTCCAGCACCAAAAGTCTGCGGGTGATGTCTCCTACCTGGTCAGCAATGGTCTTCTGCGCTGGTTCTAGAGTTGCTAGAGTGGTCTCAGCCTGTTCCGCTCCGTCCGCCAACTTGGTGTGCTCGGCCCACTGCAGTCCCACGCCCACCGACACTGTTGCAATGTCCTGATGCAGGGCCTCCCTGGTATCAGTGATATCCTGGAGTATACAGGCCAATTGCTGTTGTACCCCTGCATCCCCTGGTCCTTCAGGAGAAGTCGGATGTTTCTCCTCCTGACCCATGTCTTCTTGATCCGGCGGAGCCTTCTGAAGCTTCCCTCTAGGCTTCCCCAAAGTGCAGCCCTGAATCAGAGTTGCTTCTTTGGATCAGGGCACTCCCTTTCTGCAGCGTTGCCCTCATCACAGCCAGCACCCACCAATGCTCTATCTATTCCTAATAAGGCGCTATTGGGCCCACAACTACTGATCTGTCGGGGTCTTCAGGCCACCTACTCCACCAGAAGGGAAGCGGGATTCCCAGCCCGCAGTGTAATCCAAACAAACAAACAAGCAGTGGTCCAGTCCTGGGGGGCCACCGGTCTTCCTGTGGTGTGTTTAGGTAGTCCGGAGCATATGCACAGCAAACCAGCTCGGGATCCTGGAGTGCCCAGGCTTTTAGCTGTAGTGAGTAGACCCCAGGGGTAGCATTATAGAAGGCCCTTACCAAATCCAATGTGCAGTCCAATAAAGAACGCGTGTGTTAACACTCACCCACGAGCGCTCTGGGTGCTATCAGGTCTCAGACAGGGGGGCCTCCTGCAAGTAAGGGAGCCGCCCCAAGGCACCCCAGGATCAGCATTCGCCGAGTTAATCTCTGCCTCCCCTCGCAGACGATCGCTCATGGAGCCCACCACAAAGATCAGCCGCACTTCCACTGCTGGGGCATAAAGAGGCACTTGGTTTTCAGCTGTGAGCCCCCCGCACACTCAGAGAGACTCAGATCGGGCTTGCAACCCTCGCTACAGTCCGGGTGTCTTCTCCTCTGCGCTCCGCGTCAGCTCCCCCGCCACAGCCTATAACTGAGCAGGGGGAGCCGCTTTCACGTACCTCAAGGCAGCCAAGCAGAGTGCTGTGATGTCCACCTCGAGGCGCCGCACCACAGCTGGAGCAGTCCAAAATGTTCAGTGCCGCAGGGTCTCAAACGGGGGCCCCCGTAGAGCAAGCTGGGCGGCCGGCCCAAGCCAGGAAACTCTGCCATACGCCAGAGACGATCGTCATCACTCGGCTCGTTCACCACCGCCGCCTCCGGCCGATCCTGTAAGGGGATCACCACAGGGAGCAGCAGTCTCTGGCTTTGAGACATTGCAATCTGTGTCGCTGCCGCCGCAATAGTAGACTCGGGCACTCGCTCCTCCGCCACTGGACTCCGTGCATCCCAAGCCAGGGTCAGGGTACAGCCCCTACGCATTTTGCCTTCCTCGGCCTGCAGTCCCTCATGGTCGCTGCCTCAGCCACACACCTCATTTCGGCCAGAAAAGGGCAGCGATCAGTGCCTCGGAGTCCCACACTGCCGGGGGAGTGCTCCGCGACAACCTCCCTGGGATAAGATGACCGTTAGTTCGGATAATTCACGGGGCCGGCGCGGAGCTCGGAGCTCATGCGTCTGCCTTCACCAGCCTGCAAGCCAAGTCCCATCAGTTACACCCAGTCATGTGACCCAGAAACAGGCTATAGGCACTAAATGGCTTGGGCAGAAAAATGCCAACGTTCTAAACCCAGATCAGTTGACTAGGGGTGAGTACTTTCAAATCTCAACACTCCGTCCATCATCCCCTTTGGTTTAACTTTCTAAAAGTGGCATTTTCAAAACTGTAATTTAAAATCTGACTTCACCAGAAGAGAGGATTTTTCATTACAATTCCAAAGACACCAAACATGAGCTGGTTACCTGTTCACATTTGGAAATTACAGCTTATTAAATTAAACTCCAATGTCATCCTATGGAAGATGTAGTCCTTGCAATGGTGAAAACTAATTTAACAGTTTTTCACTATCAGCACATGAAAAACTAAAAAGTACATGTCCAACTTTTTAAATACACTGCACCCTGACCTCTGGGTTGTCCAGGTCCCACCATTAGGGTGGCTTACATGTATTAAAAGGAAGGTTTAAGCCTGGCATTAAGGCCAATTTGCTAGATTGAAATGGCAGTTTAAAACTGCAAATACAGGCTGCAATGGCAGCCTTGAGACATGTTTAAAGGGTACTAAGTGGGTGGCACAAACCGTAGTGCAGGCCTACTAGCAGCATTTCATTTACAGGCAGATTTAAAACCAGTCTACTAGGGACTTACTAGGGACTTACAAGTAAATTACACATGCCAATTGGGGAAAAGCCAATCTTACCACCCTTTAAGGAGTGAGTACATGCACTTTATCACTGGTTAGCGCAGAGAGACTTAAGGCCAGCAAAACATGAGATCACCAAAAATAGAAGGAGTGTAGGTAAAAGGTTTGGGGGAAGGCCACCATAAGGTTGGCAGGTCTACACAGAGGTAGGAGCATACAGATGTATGGAACATTACATACTTCTGTCTCTATGATGTGCCATAACAGTGGAGCATAAAGGGATGGGCATTACATTTTTCTCAAATATATTTCCTAATGAGTTGCACTACGTGAGAGTAAGAGAGCACTGTGAGGTGTTTGCATATTTGTTTGTAATAAATACAGGATGTGTGTGTGCATCAGGGACTTCATCACATAGAGGGCAATGCTTTCACTTTCGAAAAGGTCACTGCCTAGTTATTTATATAATTATTTAGTGGACTGCAGACACACAGACAGGAGATGACTAATGATGAAATTGCTGAGAAAGTATGTATAGCTACAGTGAAAGGATAGCAGAGCATCCCCTGTGCACATCTAAGTGAAGATAAATTGTAGGTATGGTGCTTATCAGAGAGATCATAGCACAGTATTCATAGTAGATGTTAGCACTGTAATGGAATAGATTTTAAGAGAACACTGTCCAATGAATATTTTAAATATAAAAGCTCAAAGGATTGTTGGTTCACAGAACAGTGATTTATATGGTGCAGGCAAATGACACACCAATTGTTAGCTGTATGATGTTGATGCCTTAATGTATCACCCTATGTACAGTGTTGACATGTTGATGTTATCTACATGTTTATATGTGTCTTACCTCGGTGTACCATGGATCTTGGTGCAAAGCAAAGAGATACAAAAGAAAACAACGGTATTTCCACAAGGAGCAAGTGAGCAAACTTTTTAGATTGATGGGAGAACTTGTGGATAAAAGATGAAAATTAAAAGGAAATTTACAAGAGAGTGGTTTTCACAATACCATCACAACCAAAGATGCACCCAAAAGTCAGGAGCAGCCAGACAGAGGATCAAGAGGGAAAATGCAAGCTTCTACAAGTAAGACACCAGCAACATCAGGTACAGAAATACTATCACCAAGAAAAGAACAGACAATACTTTTAAAGAAAATAACGAAGGAAGTTAGACTACTACGAAGAGAAACTTTTAGGGAAATTATATATATGTTGATGTTTTGACTAATAAACGTTTAGAGTAGTAGTTGAATGGTGCTAATGTTACTTGATTCTGTTGAAATAATCTATATTTGTTGTGTGAACAATGTAGCTAATATATCCTGGTGATACATATAGATAATTGTGAGTTGGGCTAATATTTACATCTTCTATCTTACGTTAAATAGTTTACAAGCAATTAGTATTGACGTGTTTATTTATGTAATCAATTTTAACATGTAATGAATGTAGCATTTACATATATACATATACACACATGATCGGCTCTTCGTCAGTGCCGGTTTGGCCTAATATACCTTTCAAATTCATATAAGATATTATGATGGGATTAACTATAGCTTATGAATGCCTGCACATTACAGAGCGTACGTTGATAGAGCCCTCGTGTGGAGTCAGCAGCCCCTCACATGTATTGCATCACGTTATTCTGAGTTAGAATACACCTGCATCATATAACTAGTCTACAATCTATAATGACCTTGTAAGAAAATAATAAAGTTAGGAAAACCTACATATCAACATTTAGTGAGTGTGCAAATATGTTAACTGAAAAATTGCAACGGTTTTTAAAGCAATTGTTCACTGCACATGCATACAGGTTGGTAGAGTCGTGATTTAATTAGAAGTCTAACATTTTTGTAGCTTTTAGCTTTTTTACAAAATATTCTAAAAAAATTATGTTCATTTATTTATTATGTGCCACTAAGGTACATACATAGAAAAAACAATGAGCTATTTTTTATTGATAATGCGTTACAATACAATGTATACACACACAGCTGTTGTTTCTAACTATATTATGAACATATATTAGACCTGAATATTAATTGCTATACATTTCAACTTGTACATTTAGTTAGTGACATAACTCTATGAGAAATCAGTTAATTTGATAATATGGTTATTTTTGTCAAAGTTGTTTTTATTAGTTTCCAAGTAGGCATTCAGTATAATTATACCAATGGAACAGTCCCTCATAAAAGTACTGAGCTATTTTGAGGTACATCTAGTGTATCGTGGGAGTTGTCACATTACATCATAACATGTAAAACGCACTGTGTGAACAATCAACTCAAACTACCCCTATACCGCTCTAGCCCACTGAAATCCCACAAACTTTGCCATTGGTATATGAGAGCTACAAAGTATTAATATTTAAATATCGGCTCTACGCCTCCCCTTGGGAGGCCAGAGAGGGGTGTGGAAACACGAAAAGCCAAAGTTCCCTCCCCTATATGTTCTTAGGAAGTATACTCATTTCAAAGTTGAAAGAGGTGTAAAGCTCTTGTGTGGGGGGGAAATGCACACAGAGGCAGGCCTATGGACAGATAGTTCACCAAAGGACCCCAGATATATTCAAAGTTCTTGGAGGAGTCTGATGAAATGTCAGACATTTGTTCCATCGTGACTGCATGCCACAGTCTAGCATGCCACTGCGTCAATGAGGGTGCTTCATTATGTTTCCATGCTTCTGCTACCGCCATTTTTGTGGCCCCCAGACATAGCCACATCACTGATCTGTCCACCCTCGTATGATATTTAAGGGATTACTTTCCCAGCCCCAGTAGCACAGCTCCAGGGGCATCAGGTATCCCAGGATGACATTAATCTGGGTGAGGATTTCGGCCCAAAAGGGACGGATGTTCAGGCAATCCCACCAGATATGTTTAAAGTCGCCTAACATTCCACAACCTCTCCAGCATAGCTCTGACGTCTAGGGAAATATGGTAAGTTTGGTGGGTGACAGGTACCAGTCGTACAAACGTTTGTAGTTCGCGTATCTCTGGCCCATTGAGTGGTTAAACCGTGGGATATGCTGCCAAAGCTTAGACCAGGCGGACTCCGAGATGGGCTCACCAAGGAGCTGTTCCCATCGTGCCATATGATGGGGCCTAAGTGTGATTACCGTGTCTATTAAAAGTGTATACAAAATGGAAATACAGTCTTTTGTACCAAAGCCTCTTTTTACAAAATGTTCTATTGGGGAGAGTTCTCTAGTGGCCGTCTGTCTCATGTACGGCTGGAGTACCCAGAGTTTTAATTGATTACAATGGAAGTATTCTGTATCTTGGAGTTTGAAGTCTTGTTTGCAGTGTTCAAAAGTTCTAATGTCCCAGTTGTGAAACAAATTAGATACCATCAAACAGCCACCCAACCGCCATGCCTCAAAGGGTCCCAGTCATAGCACCAGATTAAATGCTGGATTAAAGTGCATAGCAGTGATGGGGGAGAGGAAAGTAGTCCACCTTGCCTGCTTGCTTATCTCGTCCCACACCTTCAGGGTGGTATGTGTGGGGGTGCTTAAATAAGCATTTGCAGGGCAATCACTCTTTGGTTTCCATAACAGATCCCAGATATATTTCCCAAACACCTCTCTATCCATAAACAACCAGTGTTTGTCTGACTCCCTTGCAAAACATTCAGGGATCACCCGCAGTTGAGCTGCCTTTTAGTATAGATTAAAGTTCGGTAGCGCGAGACCGCCAGCTGATTTAGGCAGGCGTAGCAATTTGAACGAGCGACAGGCTCTGTGTTTCTGCCAATGAAAGTGGATCACCAAGGAGCGGAGAGCAGAGAAGAACCTGCGTTCTAGGCCTTGAAATAGATAAAGGAGCTTGGGTAGCACAGTCATCTTCATAGCACGAATACACCCAATCCAAGACAAATATAACAATGGTGCCCACCACATAGACAATGACAATGGTGCCCACCTTTTAAAGTCTAATCTGAATTGTTGCAGTAGTGGGGGGTGGCTGGCCCGGTATAAATCGGAAAAGTTAGGTGTGATCTTAATCCCCAGGTAGGTAATGTCTTTCCTGGCCCATTGAAAGGGTGTAGTTCTCTCTAGAGAGTCCCTTTCTGCTGGAGGCAGAGTTAGATTGAGCAAGAAGGATTTTGTCTGGTTGAATCCAAACCCCACTACCCGCTCAAATTCTCCCAATTCCCCCATCAGGGCTTCCAGGGAGGTCCAAGGGGAGGTCAGGGACAACAAAATGTAATCTGCAAATAGTGAAATGTTATGCTCTGTGAAGCCAAAATGGATAACCTGGATCTGCTCTGCAGAGTGTATTTTGGCTGCCAGTGGTTCAATGCTTAGTGCAAATAAAAGGGGTGCCAACAGACATCCCTGTCTAGACCCACGGCCTAAGTGAAAGACATTCGAGCTCACCCCATTAACTAATACTCTAGCTCCAGGTGTTACATAGTGAGCTTTAATCATGGTGATAAATTGATCACAGAAACCAAATCTCCTCAGAATATGAAATATGACCGCCCAGTCCACCCGTTCAAAAGCTTTCTCAGCATCGAGTGCCACTAAGACCGATGGTACAGACTTCTTGGATGCTTTGTGTACCAGGTGTGTGACTCTCTGGAGATTATCATGTGTTTGACAGCATTTAATAAAACTAGATTGATCTGGATGAATTAATTCTGGAAGCAGGGCATCTTGTCTAGTGGCCAGAATCTTTGAGTATAGTTTAACGTTGAGATTTAAAAGAGCTATGGGCCCCCTTATGAGCCACTGGCTATAGGATCGTTGCCCTGTTTTGGTATAACTGAGATGAGTGCTTCACTCATGGATGCAGTGACCACTCCAGAGACAGCCATATCGTTAAACAGGGACTTTAAGTGTGGAGTGAGCTCTGAGCTAAATGATTTATCAAACTGGGCAGTCAGCCCATCTCATCCAGGGGCTTTATGAAGTTTAAGAGTCCCTATTGCTCCTCGAACCTCCTCCTCTATTACTGGGCTCCTCAGAAATGTGTTCTGTGTCTCCGTCACTTGAGGGAGAGTGACCCCATCTAGGTATTCAAGTTGGGTCTGTTTATCCATCTCTTCTGTCGTATATAAGGTCTCATAAAAGCCTCCACATATGTGAACTTTCTCGATATCTGATGTTTTGACGTCTTCTGCATCACACCTAATTTCTACTATATAGTTCTCCCATGGATACATATTTACTTGGCGTCCCCTGGCAGGGATTTGGCGGCCTCCGGCTCTGTTCCACTTCCAAACACCCTGACCCCCCCCCCATCCGGGGGGGGTCAGGGAGTTTGGAAGCTCCGCCTCGCCAGGCCCCCTTCTTCCGGAGCCCCCTACCTACGCTCCCTGCCTCCCTGTAACCCATAACTGCAGTGCCAAGAGGGAGCCCACCTTATTACCCTGATCATATGCCGTTTGTTGAAGTTTCAAAAGGGTGAGTCCAGCCCGGTTGGTGTAGATGGCGTTGAGTATCCCCCTCAAGGTAGTAACCTTTCTTTGTTGGGTCAAAGTAAGGGTCTCCTTATGAAGCTTTTCTGCCCCTCTAAGCTCTGCCTCTACTGTTTGTCTCTCCGAATATCTTTTCTTATTCAGGGAAGAGTTTAAAGCTATGCATTGTCCCCTTGCAATTTCCATAAAGGATTCCCAAATGTTAGAGGGAGAGGTGTCACTCGGGTTATTCAGCTGAAAATATTCCCTGATCGCTTTTCGAAAGTCGTGGCGCACAAGCCGATCCCGAACCAGAGATCCTGGAAAGAACCATTTGAGTGAGGGGACATCCTCCCAGTCTATTCTTTCATTTATTGGGGTGTGATCTGACAGTGTTATAGGGTAGAGGGTTGCCGAGTGCATACCTTGTAACAGGGTGTTACTCACAAAGACGTAATCTATACGTAAATAGCTGCAATGTGAGTGTGAAAAAAGGTATAGGTCCTTCCATTCAGGTGTAAAGTGCACCAGGTGGGTACAAAGCCTAATTCACTAAACGTCCTCTTCAAGGCTCTAGGAAAACTTCCTGTGTTAGATCTGTGGGGGCGTGTGCTATCTAAGCTGGAATCCCAAGTAAGGTTAAAATCAACCAGAACAACAATCTGCATATCCTCACAGCATATCCAAGAATATCTGCAAGAAAGGGGTCTGATTGGTGTTGAGGGTGTAGAGTGTGGCAATGGTATACAGACACCCCCAAATGTTGCCCTTCACTATAACTATTCTTCCCTCTGTCGGTTTTACAACTAAATGGACTCAACTGTAGCGTTGAGTGTAAGAAAAGGGCTACTCTATTGTGTTTTGAATTTGCGGAGAACTAATACATTAGAGGATATTCTCTGTCTCAACCTGTGTTTCTCTGATCGTTTTAAGTGAGTTTCCTGAAGGGCTACCACATCATTTTGTTGGTCTGTTATATATTTCCATATTTTAGGGCATTTAGCTGGGGAATTCAGACTCTTCACATTCCACGTTAGTGTGAAAATCACCAAACTTCAGTTTTACAGTAGCATTTCATAAATGGCCACAGGCCTCTCACTCTAAACAACTTTTCATTGGCCCCCAGATCAGGACAGCGTCCTCCCTTCCGTTCCCTCCCACTCCGACCTGAATTGGCAAAACTGCATGTACCATTGGTAAAATCAAATCCAAACCCCAAACAATAACATGTAGAAAGAAATTTGCATATATTCGTAACATTTTAGTAGGGTAATATCTCTTCTTGGGTGCAATGGTCAAAACCCGCTTGGGCAAATCAACTGTAGCTTATGAATATCGGGAATTGTAACATCGTCAGAAGTGTGCCCGAGGCAACCTCCAAGCTTTGGCTCTGTACCCTCATTCAGAATCATCTAGCCACATAGTCCAAATCTGCAGCAGAATTTCAATCTCAATGTGTTGCGGGAAGATATTACAGTACTGTCCGTTCTGATGGGGGTATCTCTGACTTTTCCAGAAAGTCTAGACGAACTGTACCTCTATAACTCTCAATATTTCTTCTGTGATTTTGCTTGCGGCGGGTTTGCCACTGTCCTTTATCCCACATTGCCTTTGAGGAACCTGAGGACTCCCCAGCTCCGCCTCCAGCAATCAGCTCTGGGTCAGTAGATATCCCCAGTAGACTCACGGCCTCCTGGGTGTCCGTAATGCGATGTGGCTAATTATGAAGTTTGAATGCCAAGCTAAATGGGTAGGTCCAGCAATATCTTATATGGTCTTGTTGCAACATATCCTTGTTGGGTCAAAATTGTAGGCGATGGGTCAGTGTCGCCGGAGCAATGTCCTGGTAAAGGGAGCAGGAGTCCCCCTGAAAGGAGATCTCAACTTTAAATGTGGCATGAAGAATGGCGTCTTTCACCTTGAAAGAATGTAGCTTGGCCAACACATCTCTGGGATGTTTCTGTGCACCTTACGGCAGTGGGCCCACTCTATGCACTCGATCAATTTTCACCTAGTTGTGATTTGTCTTGCCTAGCAACTCAGAGAAGAGGCCTTCCGCGAATGCCTCCAGGTCTGGTCCCTCCACTGCCTCCGCCAAATTACGATTTTTAATATTATCGCTGTGGGACCTGTTTTCTAAGTACTCGCCATCTTGGTTGGCCACACCCCGTAAAAAATTATTCACTGCATCCTGCCTATGCCTAACACCTTCTTGGTATTCAAAATCTCTATTTTCATGCAAATTCATGGAATCTTCTCCAGACACATATCTTTTATCAAGATCTTCTTCACTATCAATGGATCGTTTTACTGCATTTTATATAATATATAGCAAACCACAATCATCTCACACACAATGTGTGGCTTGTACAAAAGTCTACCTCCAGATAAATCCAGACATCGTGACATTGATTTGAATATGCCAACGGTTTGTTCAATTATGGCATGCGTCCAACGAGGTTTGCTGAAGGTGAAGTGCGTTAACAACCAGAGTCTGAGAACACATCTAATGTCACCTAAAATGTAAACATACTTTTGACCAGAACTTGGCTTGTTTTACATCATTTTTCATTTAAACAGCCCAGATTATCAGACGTGTTATGGAACTCTGCCCACCATTCTAAGTGCCTGTGCTGCATTGCATGACAAGGAGAGAGCAGGAAAGCACCTTATTTACAGAGATATGGCACAATTATGCTCTATCCTGTGCACTGGCATAGAATCTGCCAGACGAGTGATGCACCCACACCTTTGTACCGTGCTGCAAGGGGGTCTGAGAGAATCTTGGTTAAGTTTTGTACTGAAGTGTATACTCCCATGAACAGATGCCATGCTTTGACGAAATTCCAAACTTTTTAGACTTTGTATCTGTGCTGTACAGTGCAGCACACATACAAAGTGGAAAAGGTGTAACAGCTTGTCTAGGCATTGTATTTTGGACTGGAAGGATACCCTTTCAGTACAAAAGCTATGCTAGACTCATGCAAACACCATTGCACCAAAGTGCAAAGGTATGTGTGGCACTCAGTTGCCTGATGGTGCATTTGTGCTAGGTAAAAGAGAGGAGAGTGCCACATCTCTGGACATATGCACTTTCCTGCTCTCTTCCCCTCACAAAGCGCAGTGCATCAACTTTGGGTGCTGCGTTGTGGTGTGTGAGAGTTTTGGAAATCTGGGCCCATGTGCACTATAGTTAGTTGCTAGTATTTTATTTCAATAAAAATACTATGTGAGATTGTATTGCAAACACCCATGATGCACCCAAGGAATGCTCCTTTCACACAAAGCTGCGCTAACCTTCACTGTGCGCTGCTTTGTATGACTTTGAGGGAATTTAGGAGTGCATAACAAGTATAGCGATGTGCATTAGTTACTAAGGGGCAGATTTACAATAACTGGCGCATCCCTGCATATCAGCAGGGATGCACCAGTTATTGTGCGTCACAGCAGACACCTCTTGTGCCACCATGGACGCGCCGCATTTACAATGCGGCGCACCATGGGGCAAGAATAGACAGATGCGTGACGCATCAGCTGCCAAAAAGGTGACGCATTGCTGGAGTTGCTCTGCAAGCGCGACGCAGCTCCAGAAAGGCTTGGGGTGCCTCTATGCCTAACATGCTGCATCAATCCTTACGCCTGCTTCAAGCAGGGTTTTGGCGCAGCATGGCCGTGAAAGTGACTGAGTGAAATCTTGTAGATTTCACTCAGCCACTTTTAGGAGGCGTTCCTGCGCCAGAACACCCCTCCCTGCGCCAGAACGCCCACATGTGGCGCAGGAAGTATTATTTTATATTGAAAATATTATTGCACCACTTACCAACCAAAAGGCCCTCACCATACATTCCACTTTCAAAACATTGGTTGTTAGGGCAATGCCTGAAAATGTAAGTCACGTGCAGAACCCAGATATTTTGCAACATTTGTGAAGCAGTATTTGTCATCACAGATAGCTTGTACATTTATGGAGTAGGTATGCTTTCTATTTCTACACAGATGAACAGTTTCTGCAGGTGGCAGAACGTTGACATGAGTACAATCTTTTGCACCAAGGACAAGTAGTAATTGATAAATATGATAAAATCCTTGCTTTACTTGTCTGTGATCCTGTGCAGAATATGGAAATCGCAAGTATTGTGATTTTATTTTCATTATAGCTAGCAAGAGATGTGGCAGAAATGAAGACAGTAGTAGCACATATCGTTTGGAAGAAACCAGAGGCAAGAAGGTGTAATACTTCCATTACCTTCACATGAGCTGGTATGGCATGTCATCTTGCAGTTAGGGGCTAGATGGTCCAATTTGATGTAACAGGCATTTGATCATTTCCTTTGTGAGCCTAGATGTCTTTACAATTTCTTCTTCACGAAAGTCGAACAAAGAAATTCTCTGCTGTAGCTTTTTTCTTTCCTTTGTTGTTGCCCTTTTACCAGGGTAAGAAGTGTTGATGGTGCAGTGATATGACAATTTCCATTGTTGTTTGTACACAATGAAGTGCTATGGTGTGCTACAGTCAATGGATGTTTTCAGAGAGCAGCCCTACTTTTTTCCCCTGCTTTTCACATGCGTTATTTTTTCACGCATTTTACTTTTGCGCAGTTATGCTTAACTCTGCGGGATTTTCATAAATGCATGTTGCACTCCTTTGGAAGTGTTTTGCATGTGTTCCGTCCAACATGCTCACATTGTATACATTGAGGCAGATTTACAAGCCCCTTGCGCAACTTTTGCGTCATTTTTAACATGGGAAAAGTGGCGCAAAAGTGGTGCAAGGGGCTTGTAAATCTGACCCATTATTTTTATTTGGGCGCAGACCAACACGACGTTCTTTTAGCAACACGTGATCATTAAAATTCCGATCTACACAAATAATGATATCGCCTTAAAGAAAATATTTGTGAAAGTTTGCATTGGATTTGGTAAATCTGTTCTGATGAGACTTGATGGGGACAAGAACTCAGCTGGGCCCCATTTATGAGTCCGTGCGTCACTTTTACGCCGCCGGTGCGTCACTTTTTGTGACGCACAAGCAGCGTAAAAAACGTGCCTTGTTGCACCATATTTACAAAGTGACGCATCATTGTAGATGCGCCACTTTGTAAACCCCTGCGCTACATTATACCTAAGCCAGGTATAATGTATGCAGGGGGGCATTCTGACGCAAGAAAGGGTCATATAAGTGATGCAGTGAAATCTATACGATTTCACTGCTCCACTTCTAGGACACAAATGCGTCAATTTCTTACGCCTGCCTCACAGCAGGCGTAAGACTGACGCAGGCCCTATCACATGGGGCTTGCCCCATGTGAAAGGACACATTGCTGGAGTTGCGTCACTTTTGTGACACACTCCAGCAATGTGTCACTTTTGCGCCATACAGATACGTCAGAAATACTGACGTATCTGTAACTCCTTGCGCCATGATGCGTCCTACTGTAAATATGACGCATCATTGGTGTCGCAAGGAGGGCGCAGTGAAAGTGACGCATCGCTGTTTTCACGCAGCGATGCGTCACTTTTCATAAATTAGGCCCAGCTGTCTTTACCGAAAGAGTAGTTGTGTTTCTAGAATGAGCGCAACTTGAGACTTGCGACCTCATTCAGAGGAAAAAGGAATGCATAGCAGAAATACGCAAAAGTCCATCCAGTCTCTCTTCTGCAGCACCGACACTAAAGAAAAGTTCCAGACAACAGGCATCCCCTAAACGTCTTACTTTTTGATTTACATTGTTCTGATTTTACATTGGCCTTTAAGTATTGTGGTGACATCCTGACAAAGCCAGTAGGCCTGTCTTTTATTAAATGCCCCCTCATACTATGTTAGTTTCATGGGCTGGGTATTTGGATCAGGGCTGACTGGTGCACAGACTGTCCGAGGTGTCTGAATCGCAGGGCGTCCTGGGGACATGGTTGCTTGGGAAGCCCTTTAGGGCATTTCCACTTGCCATTTTGTAAATATTTGTTACCTTACGTGTAATAGTTAGTAATGTGTGTAATAAATGATGTAGTGGGGGTGGGGGGCTAGAACACCAATGGCAAAATATCCCAATGTTTAAAACTGTGACCCGGTCCCCCATGTCTGCCCTGAGACCCTCTGACCTAGACTGCTTTAATTGGTTGCGAGTGCTGGGATCCCTGGTTTCCGGTTCTAGTCGGCACTCTGAGCTGTTGGAAGGATAAGATGAAGAGGACTTTGCCTTAACAGACTCCTGCCTGGTGCACTTGAGGCTTTCCAGTCTTGGAGCAGAAGGACTTGAGGTCACCCCAGAACTCTTGGTTTGCAAGGCAGCGGTGCAGCTTTTGGGGGCAGCCTTTGAGCTGAGTAAGGTTGAAGGAGACTTTATGTTCCTACATGGTGACCTGTCAAATTTCACAGAGGGATTTGTAGGGTCCCTGGTTGGTCACCCGTTTCACCACGGTGAGGCTGAGGAGTTGTCTGAGGTTGCGGTGCATTAAGCTAGGCCTGCACTGTGCCCAAAGGCACTTACCGTTCACCTGGTGGGTCTTGAAGGCCCCTGGGTGGAGAACTTGGGTCATGCTCTTGCAAAGGACACATGAACCATGGTTCATAGGGTGATTCTTCTGGGTGCGACAGTCCAGGGGACCATGATACAGGATCTCTGGACCTCTCTCAACTCCTCCAGTGTGGTGGTGGGAGACTTTAGCCTGAGGCCAGGATCCTGAAGGGAAAGCAGGCCAAGGGCCATGATGTGACTCTCTTTTTTATTTCTAGGTACTTGTCAGGGAGGCCCAGTCATCTCACAAGGATGATGGCAGCTATAGAGTCTGGACCCCAATGTGAGTGCTGTGGGTCAGGGTCAGAGGTCCTTCAAGGGACTTGTGTCTGCATGTTTAGGGTGCTTTAACACATTGAGTGAGATGGAAAGTGACTTGTCCCTCTCAACTGAGGGCCAGTAAGAACCTTTCCTTCATGACTCCATGATGGTATCACTGCAAGTAGAGGAGGAGGGAGCTTAAGTTATATGCCTGATGCTGTGTGTCATGAGGCCACATTGGACAGAGATATTTCCCCCACTGGTGGTGAGTGAGCACAGAGTCTAACCAGTGCCTGAATAGCCTGATGCTGTCCCACTGAAGCAAGTATGCCCTGGTGAGATTACCAGCGCTGTGCATTCTCGAGAGGGAGAACAGACAGTGACCATGGTGACAGGGGTGGTACCTGTGAAAATGGCGGCATCAGACGGCATCAGTGATGAGCGTTGACCCTTGCCAGAAAGAGGCATAGCAGGTGCAGAGTTGTGTAACAGTAGGGCGGATTAGCCTAGACCAGGTCAGACCATAAAGGTGTTTAGTGTCCTGCCTTCTTCTAAAATGGTAAAAATTAGGGTACAGTTTAGGTTCTCAAGGGGAAAAGTGCCATATTTAAATCTGGGGGGAGGGTCTTGGTGTAAGGAGGTTAGATAAGGATACATGCGGTTGTGGACATCTAACGGTATGGTCAGTCAGAAATCATTCCCACTCATGACTGCTTGCTAGGAAAGAGCAATAGATCTTTTCAACTAGTGTCAGCTACAAGGGGAGTGTGAGAAAGTCAGTTCTAATCTAATTTAACCACAATAGATGTTATGATTCTAGATCACCAGTCTTTTGGATCTCTGCTGTGATTCTGATTGATTCTCGCTTACTGTAAGCTCTGATAATAATGCCTTTGAGTGCTAACTGCCAGTGCCCGCTATTTTATAAGAAGGTCTGCTGCTGCACAGCTGGTCTAATAGGCTCTAGGCTGGCTACACATGATCATATGTGCACATGCCTGTGCATCTGTGATCTGAGTGAGTGGATCTACTATCTAACTCTTTCTTATAACTGCATAGCTAGCCTGTCACAGATAGGACCTTAAACATTGAGTATGGCCTGTACAGGTCTTATAATTTAATTGTGCATTCAAAAGGAAATATCCCAATTTCTTTTTGACTATAGTGTGAGTCTGCTGTCTGTTACTGTGAGACTGTAGCACTTTAATGTATGTCTGTAGTGCTTCACTGTTTTCACACAGATGGTGAAATCTATGCCAAAATATGGAAAAATATTAATTTCGCATTGGCTGAATGCAGAGAAAATATTTCAGTCAAGAAAGGACAGGCATCGGTGGATCGATACCTATCAGGAGTGGTGCCACACGGGTGTATGTCATTACTACGCATGCATTTACAACGCATGCCTTTACCACGCTGGTTTTACAACGCAAGTCCTTACAACAACTTGCGTTGGGGGGCGCTGGATAGTGAATAGTTTAATTTACTATTCCAACTCCAGTCCCCGTGGATAGTAGGGAAGGTTTTGGATAGTAAATTAAACTATTCCCTATCCTACAGCGCCCCCCAGCGCAAGTCGTAACAAGTTGTGTGGTAAAGGTACTGCGTGGTAAAAGTTGCGTTGTAAACGCTGTTCACCGTGCCACACTCTGCACTTTCCGAGAAAGGACGGAATGCACACGACAGTGAGCATACAACACGTAACAAGAGTACAGCATTACTGCCCCTTGGCTGCGTATTATCATTTGCATGGATGAGTATTTTGAGCGCAAGACCTGCTTCGTAAAGAAGCCTCGTGGCCTCCTATTTCCTTTCTGTGTTCCAGGGGTTTCAAGGGACCTGCCTGTCTGAAAACACGCCGGAGGGAGATAGTGTATCCTGTGGAGTCTAATCAGAAAGCTAATTCTGGTTTTTACATTTTTACAGTGATTAATGTGCTGCTGCGTCGCCTTATCAAATCACAGGGTTTTAATTGGAAATGTCACGATCTGGAATTGAGTAAACCTTATACGTGACATCAGCTTGCCATATGAGATGGCTGTGCAGGACTCGGGTGCACCCGAGTGTTGAGGAGGGAAGGGAAGAGTAAAAAAAAAAAGAACGTAGGGGGTGCAGTTTCATTGAAGGGCCTTTTCCACCATTACGTCATTTCTTTCCATATTAAAAGTGACGCACCAGTGGCGCAAGGGGCTTGTAAATAGGCCCCGGTGTGTGGAAAAGTCCTCTTTAATGAAACTGCACCCCCCCACGTTATTTTTTATTTTTTTACTCTCTCCTTCCTTCCTCAACACTCCGATGCACCCCAGCCCTGCTGCAGGTACCATTCCCCATCATTGTGCCTGTTTTTATTCATTTATTTATTTTATTTTATGTTATAATTGACACATGCATTTCACATGCAAACCAACCCTCTCGATTCAGGCCAGAGTCCACTGATTTCAAGGCTAGTCCCCTGCCTCCCAATTCTTGCATGCAAAAAGTGGGTTTTTTGACAGGCTTCTGCAGAAAGGTACTGGTTTTGTGTGACTAGGAGTATGCACTGCCAGCAACCTGCTCCGCAGGTCAGTGCACCATTTTTGCCACGCAATCACTGTCTTCTTTAGCGCCTCCACCGCGTTCCTGACAGGTAAGAAACAATCATTGGTAAATGCATTAGGTTTCATCTATGTGATTAATAATAATACGCTGTTTTTGTTGTAAGTTGTAGCTTGCTGAGTAGTTGTACAATATAAGTTACAAAAAGTCTGTTAAAGTGTTATGCCTTGTTTATGTACAAAAAGGGAATATATTGTGCTGGTACTAGTGGTAAACTGTGGGTAAGCAATAGCAACATTTTGAAAAATGAAAGGAAAGAGGGAAATAATAGAATGAATTGAGCAATAACAATATTATTGGCTTAGAGGAATTCTGAAAACTCTTGGGCCCGGTACCACTGCACATGCTGCACCATTCAAATCATGCCCCTAGTGCCTGCAGGATAACTGCATTTCTGACTGCCTATTTAGAAGTAAAATATAGCAATATTTGGTGTTTAGAAGAGCTATGACAACTCTTGGACCCTGTACCACTGCACCTGCTGCACAATTAGATTCATTACCCTATTGCCTGTATGGTAACTGCACTTGTGGCTGCCTGTTTAGTAGTAAAACATTGCAATATTTGCTGTTTAGAGGCATTCCTACAGCTTTGGGCCATGCCATGACTGCCCCTGCTGCACCATTGAAATCATGACCCCAGGGCCTGCAAGGTGACTGCACTTGTGACTGCTTATTTAGTAGTTAAATATAGCAATATTTAATGTTTGCAGGAGTTCTGACAACTTTTGCTCCAGTGCCACTGCACCTGCAGCACCATTGAAATCATGGCCCTAGTGCCTGCTAGATAACTGCACTTGTGACTGCCTGTTTAGTAGTAAAATTTAGCGATGTTCTGCGTTCAGTGGGTTCCTAGAGCTTTTAGGCCCAGTAACACTGCACCTGCTGTACCATTCAAATCAAGCCCATTTAACTGCAAGCTAACTGCAATTGTGACTGCCAGTATAGTAGTAAAATATAGCAATATTAAGTGTTTAGAGGAGTTCTGACAACTTTTGGGCCTGGTTCTACTGCACCTGCTGCTCCATTCAAATCATAACCCTAGTACCTGAAGGAGAGTTGAACATATGACTGCCTGTTTAGTAGTAAAATATAGCAATATTAGATGTTTAGAGGAGTTATGACAACTCTTGGCCCCAATGCACCCTCACCTGCCACACCATTCAAATCATGACCTTGCTGTCTGCAAGGTATCTGCACTTGTGACTGCCTATTTAGTAGTAACATATAGCAATATTAGGTGTTTAGTGGGGTTCCTAAAGCTTTTGGTCCTGTTGCTACTGCGTTTGCTGCACCATTCAAATCATGACCCTAATTACTGCTTGATAAATGCACTTGTGACTGTCTTGCTTAGTAGCAAAATTTAGCAATACTTTGGGCTTAGTGGCGTCCCTAGAGCTTTTAGCCCCAGAGCCATCGCACCTACTGCACCATTCAAATCAAGACCCTTTTAACTGCAAGGTAACTGCAATTGTGACTGCCTGTTTAGTAGTCAAATATAGCAATATTATGCCCTTAGAGAAGGTCTGACATCTTTTGGGCCCATCGCTACTGCACCTTACAAATCATGGCCCTATTGTCTGCAAGGTAACTGCACTCATGGTTGCCTGTTCAGGAATAAAATATAGCAATATAATGTGGTAAGTGAGGTGCCTGGAGTTTTTGGTTGTGGTGTCACTGCACCTGCTGTACTATAGAAATCATGACCCTAGTACTTTATAGATAAGTGCACGTGTGACTACCTGTTTATTTGTAAAGTATAGCAATATTAGGTGTTTAGAGGAGTTCTAACATCTTTTGGACCCAGTGCCACTGCACCTGCTGCACCATTCATATACTGACTCTGTTGCATGCAAGATAACTGCACTAGTGACTGCCTGTTTAGTAGTAAAATATAGCAATATTTGGTGTTTAATGGAGCTGTGACAACGTTTGGCCTGGTGCCACTGCACCTGCTGCACTATTTAAATCAAGCCCAGTTCAATTACAAGGTAACTGCATTTGTGACTGCCTGATTAGTAGTAGAATATATCAATTGTATGTATTTAGTGGCGTGCCTAGAGCTTTTGGTCCTGGTGTCACTGCACCTGCTGCACCACTGAAATCATGACTTAGTTATCTGTAAATTAACTGCACTTGCGAGTGCCTGTTTAGTTTTAAATTGTAGCAATAATCGGGCTTTAGTGTGCTCACTATAGCTGTTGCCCCTGGTGACACTGCACCTGCTGCACCATTCAAATCAACTCCCTTTTAACTGCAAGGTGACTGCAAGTGTGACTTCCTGTTTAGTAGTAAAATATAGTATAGCGCTTTGTATATTAACTTTATTTTTAACACACAATGGGGCATATTACCAAGGGCCTTATCGCCGCTTTAGCTGGAATTGTTCCCGCTAAAGCGGCGATAATTTTATCGCCCTATTACCTGGCTGTCGCTAACACCAGTTAGCGACAGCTAGTAGGAGATAGCGATCATCTTGGGGCCCACTTTGCATGTCAGCGATAATTATCGCTAATGACATGCAAAGTGGGCGTTCCAAGATGTTAGCGACTGGAAACAGTCGCTAACATCACTATCTCCTAATACCTACTTTTGGAAATAATCGCGCTAAGCGCGATTATCTCCAAAAGCTAACGCCTGCCCAGAGCAGTTCTTAGCCATGTTATCCAATGGAAGGTGGATAACATGGCTAAGAGCATTGTCACGATAATGCATGAATATCGCTGATTTTTCAGCGATATTCATGCATTTCGCAGGATTTTTACCGCTTTTGAGATAAACCTTGATAATATCAAGGTATCTCAGTGGTAAAAATCGTCGGAGCGCGGCGTTATTATTATGGCCGCTAACCATGCATAGCGATAATTATCGCTATTGCTTGGTAATATGCCCCAATGTTTCTTACAACATTTAGAATTGGATCATAATGACTAAATAGATCATGTTGAAAAAATTTATCAGATAATGCTTGCAATGGGCAAAGAAAGGTCCTGAGGCAAGAATAGGAAATGCCACAAACGTTCCAGTGCTGAAGCATCTGCTTTACACAACTAATAATAAAAAGCAAGAATTCCAACATTCTGTTAGAAGCTGTCTACCTTTTCCATGGGAAGATATCTAATCTTGACAGTGAGTGGGGCTTAAAACAGTGTGAACAGCTTCAGTAGAGGTATTAAAAATGCCTGCAACCAAGGAAGTTAACAAAAAAAAGTTCCACACAAAAGTCAATGAACACAGTAATTTGGCCTTGGGAACTCATCAGAGCCCCCTTTTAAGATATATTACATACAAGAGATTTCACATAAAACCTAAAAACTGAATATTTGTGTTATGATATAACGACTTTGCAGCAGCACACTTGTAAGTCCCATACATGGCAATAGACCTGAGTCAGGCCTCAATAGAAGGCAATGGAAGAAATACATTCTTCCAATATTTATTTTTTTAATCTTCCACATTCCTCTTCTAAAAGTTGGCATGTATTATTATAGGTTACTATGCTTGAAGCTCTCTATAATCCTATTCATACTATGTAAAAAAAAAAACACACTGGTGCATGCAAATATTGGACCTTATTCTGAAAAATGTTTTGAAAGTTACTTAAAATGGACAACCTCCCAGAAATGTCATTTGTATTTTGTATTTTCTCCTATGCAGGGCCAGCCAGGCCTTTAATTGCACTGGGCTTTTCCCCAGTGGGCTGGAACCCTTGGAGGCCAGTTATGAAAGACCAGGGCTGCTGCCGATGCTTCTCCCACTTTCCCAGCTCCAAGAGGTGAGTTGCAGCAGGCAGACTTCAAGAGAGACAGAAAGATCAAGAGAGGAAGAGGGAAGGTAGAAAGGAATCTACCAGAGTTGGAGAAGGGAGAGATGCGAGAAGGAGAATGGATGGATGGAAAGAGAGAGATTACACGAGGCGATGAATGGAGTAGGGCTGGTTTGAAAATGTTGCCAGGGCTGATTTTGATTCTAGTAAAATAATGTAAGCCTGGGGCATTGCTCTGCGAAGCATCCTACTCAATGAGTGATGCTCCTCTGAACTATAATGTACTCAAGCAGTGAAGCTGAACAACAATCAGGTAGCGTAATGTATGCTACAAAAGGGAGCTCAGCAGGGATATTTTAATAATCTCATTATTATCCATATCTTATCCCCATCTAGCAAGAGAAGGTAGGATGCCTGCTGAGCACATCCTTGACATGTCTCACCGGGAACCTGTGTTATTTCTGCTTGTTTCAGTCCTCTCAGTGTGCGGCGACCCACGCGGCGTCTGATGCGTGCATAAACAATTGGTACAACATGAAACATCAGTTCCAAAACACATAGGGGCAGATTTACAAGCCCCTTGCGCCACTTTTGCGTCACTTTTCCCATGTTAAAAATTACGCAAAAGTGGCGCGAGGGGCTTGTAATTCTGCCCCATAAAGTCCTAGCGTTATTCCCTTGATAGCTCAACATGTCTTCTTTAGAGAATGTGTATGTGTACCCTCTCCACCTGCAGCTACACTTTAAACAAGCAGTGCATACCATTAGAGGCAACAGGCCCACAGGTTACAACAGGTTCATGGCAATATTTCTGGTGGTTAGGGTCTCCATGTAGGAGTTTGATTTTTAGCAATGATGGAATGACAGGAATGACCCTCATTTCTAAGCCAGTGAAGAAGGAGACTGTTGACTACAACAGATAGCAAGGCGTCAGAGCCATTTAATCTTCAAATGTCCAGTACACATCTTGTAAGATCTCAATTAATGGGACGAGTGATTCCATGTAATCTCACAGTTAGGCAAAATCTAGAATCCTTTTCATTCATGCAATAAGCCGGAATCATTTTTCCTTTAAACCATGATTGACAAAGATCTCTTATAAGAACTTATTATTCAAATTATTTTTCATTCAGTGCAAAATGTCCTCACTTTTTTTCAATTATCTCAAAGGTATAGTTTTTCATTCTACTTGTGTCTCTCGTGTAGGATGCCCAACAGCACAATGAAACACAACAAAATAACCACAACAGAACACAACATTACACCCACAGTACAACACAATAACAAAACAATGATGAATATTTAAAGGCTCACAGCCCCCCCACCCCACACTGCCCTACAAATAGGGTTGCAAACTGTCCATCATTTAGCCGATATGACCCGTATTTTTAAGTAAGACTGTAAAAAACTAGGAGAATCATCAAAAGTCGTTATTTTGATTGGTAAATCAAACAAAGGAAGGACTGCCTTGTTAACAATAATACAAAGGATTTTACACAAATTCTTATTAATGCACCACCTGGTCGGAACAGCTCCAGAATCTTAAAACATAAACAAATGGCCAGTATATTTACCAGAACAAGTTATCAACACTATCCACAAATTTCCACTCACTCTCCTCTCATCACAGCACCAAGCAGAATGTGTGCTCCTTTACTAAACAGGCTGATTATTAGTTCATTAGTGACAGCTCTTCTAGCTCACAATTACAGACAAAACCCATCCAATAACGTGTTGATTATGGAAAATGAATTTTACCAACAAATGATGGATGTGTCTTGTGAAGTATAGAATCTAAATAAACGTACAACTCTCCTCTGCTTTCTGCCAGCCTATGCCCTGACCTGCTCTAGTTTGTAAATGTTCATAGCCAGGTTCATTCACGACAACATAGAAAGAAACTCCAGGTAGATCAGCAAGCAAAGTGAATTGCTACAAAACTGTGATGTATTACTTCGATGTATAACAACACATGACATCCTTACATTTTTCCTTGTTCTAAATAGGTCAGGATTAAGCCAGCTTTAACTATCTGCCAAAGTCATTGTCAGTAAAAATGTAGATATACAGGGGACTTCAGAGGAGTATTTCCCTCTCACCACATGCTATGTCTGTTGGATATTCTCCCATTGCAATGTGTGAGTTGCATTGTGTTCAGCAGGTAGAAGGGTCTATTCGGTGAGAACAGTAGCCATCTTAAAAAGAGGTTTTCACAACTAAAAGCAACACATTGTACAAATTAACAAAATGATTACTTGACATATGATCTACTTGGGTATCTGCATGCACAAAAATAGTTTTCAGTTAATTTTGAGTGCAATAAAGAATCATAATAAAATTAAACAATTAATTCCTTAACTCCTTAAGTGCGGAGGATGTGTTGTTCACATCTTCTGCACTACCTCTTCAGTGCGAAGGGCATGAGCATCAGTTCCTCCCACTAAAGGGAGGAACTTCCTCTTGTGCTCAGACCAGCACCCGAAATTTCAGAAATTTGAGGAAACCCTGTAGATTCAGCTAACCTTTGACATTTGCATGGCATTATGTGCAAGAAAAGAAAGCTGAATTCATTAAGCTAGACCATAGAGAATGCTTAAGCTTCATTCCAAGACACATTCATTCACAATGGACATTAGACTTAGCTGGTGTGTTCTTTGGAAAAAAATAATTACACCATCTTATTCACATACTTAAAGCGAAATAATGTTTGAATTAATTGCCAATAACCTTCATTACTCCGAGTTTCCTTTCTCGTCCCAGTTCTTACTCCATAAGTGAATGTGCCTGTTTACCTTTAATGTTCCACCACTTTCCAATCGGTGTCTTTTGTTTTTATTACTGAGGTAGAGATTCTCCCCATAACTTACTTCTCCTCCCTCAACACTTCCTGTTCCACACCAAGCCCTTGACTAGAGGCTGATAAAGGCAGCACGGCTGGAGGGAGGGTCGTAAGTATTTGGACAAGTAAGGAAAAATCAGAGAAATGAAGCAAGTAATCCAAGCATTACCTCCTCATGTCCTCCCTCGTGCCACTATTTGCTTTATGAGGTCTGCCCAAGCAAAAACCTTCTTCATCAGCCAGAGGCCACAATCAGACTGCATAGAGGAAAAAAATAATCGTATTCTTCTTTTCATCAAAGAAAAAGGCAAATAGCACTTTTCACTATACGACCAGATACTAATACACCTATGTAACGTAAAAATAGGTATTTTAGGCTATTAATGGATGCTAACAAAGTTTGAGAACCAATAGGCCCATTGTAAAACTTGGGCAACATGTAAACTGTAAAAGAAATTGTAAACAAAAGAGGACCGGAAGATGGCCTTAAAACGTTTCCTAATGGATACTCCTTCCAAATTAGCCTAGTCAAGTGAACTGCATTGTACAATGGATGCCTACAAGTCTGATAATCTAGGAAAATTACCCTCTTCATGCACATCCCCCTAAGACACAGTCTGCACAGTGCAGTGCTGTGGAGCAGTCGAGTGTTCTCCTTTCGGACACGCTGGGGCGCTGTTGTGCAGTCGAGCAGTGCAGTGCTGTGGAGCAGTCAAGTTGTTGAGTTGTCGAGTGGAGTGGAGAGCTAGGAGCGAGCCGGGAGCGAGCCGGGAGCAAGCCGGGAGCAAGCTGGGAGCAACCCGGGTGCTGGGTGCTGGGTGCCGGGAGAGAGCCGCGAGAAAGCCGTGAGCATTGAGAGCACACGACTTGGTGTGGTGCCGACGGAGGTCCCTGAAGTGCCCGAGGTGCCGTGTTGTGCTCAAGTTGTGCTCAAGTTCAAGCTGGTACAAAAGGGGGTGGTGATGGACGGAGCATCTGAATCAATCAAACACTCACACCCAGTCAAAAGACCTGGGTTTAATCCATCACCGTTCTTTAGCCCACTCTGCCACCCCAGCTCAGACATGGCTATATGCAAATCAGTCTGACCCTGTGCCTCATGGGAACAGTCCAGCCCGAACTGCCAAGCCATGCCTTCCCTGGACCGGAAACAAGCTGCCGAGGACCGGTTTCTGGCCTTCCAGCCGTCTTCAGCCCGGCTTGCTTGAATCCAGTGGCAAAGTGAGCAAGGGACTCACGTCTGAGCATACCCTGCCACACTTATGGTGGCCAAAAGCGGTACAAAAGGGGGTGGTGATGGACGGAGCATCTGAATCAATCAAACACTCACACCCAGTCAAAAGACCTGGGTTTAATCCATCACCGTTCTTTAGCCCACTCTGCCACCCCAGCTCAGACATGGCTATATGCAAATCAGTCTGACCCTGTGCCTCATGGGAACAGTCCAGCCCGAACTGCCAAGCCATGCCTTCCCTGGACCGGAAACAAGCTGCCGAGGACCGGTTTCTGGCATTCCAGCCGTCTTCAGCCCGGCTTGCTTGAATCCAGTGGCAAAGTGAGCAAGGGACTCACGTCTGAGCATACCCTGCCACACTTATGGCGGCCAAAAGCGGTACAAAAGTTCAAGCCGGAGCTCGATTCGGAGCGGAGGGAGCGGAGGCTTGAAACGGAGCAGAGGCTGGGGGCAAGCGGAGCCGAGCCAGCAGCCAGCTCAGAAACGACCTGCTCTACGGCAGCAATACAGGCAACAGGCAACATCAAACCCCACAACGGAGCGGCAGCTTCCAGCTCCCAGCGACAGCAGGCACAACCAAAAGTGACTGAGCAGCTGTTCCGGTGAGGAGCGGTGGGGGGGGGGGGTCGTGCGGTAGAGGTGATAGTGACGGTAGAGGTGGTGTGCAGTAGAAACGGCAGCAGCCGCTTAGGGTGGAAGTGGAGTGCGGAGGGGCTGTGAGCGGACAGAACGTGTAACGGCAGGACCTGACCTAAGCAACAGCCTCCGTTACAGCTCAGGCCAGAAACGCCCAGTTCACCACTTGCCACCATTGCCACCCTTGCTCTCAATCTAACTTTCAATACCTTTCATTCCGGTTAACACCCTCAAGTTAACCCCCCCCATTTCTGCCATCCTGACACCTTACCTTGGACAGGAATAAGCGCAAAGGTCCTAAAGGGCAGCAAGAGGCCCCGACATCAAGTCTTTTGGAACAATGAGGTCAGGGAGGACTCGAAAGAATCCCCCACAAATTACGAAACGAAAATCTAAAACTAAAACACTCATTTGGTCCTCCGAGGACAGTGCAGTCAACCCTCCCACTACCACATTGATACCTCCAATCTACTCTATCTTCGGCTCTATGAATCCTACTGGCAAATTTTCATTTTTGAAAGACCCTGTAACAGCAATTTACACAATGCCAGTAAATCCAAATGGACTGCAAAAACCAATGACTCCGAGCAAAGTGGTTACGCAGTCAACATTCTCACAGACCTCCTGTCCAGTTCAAACATTAATTCAACAAAGAGCACTGGAACAGAAGAATCAGGCAAGCGCATGGAACTAGCTCAGGGGGACAATAAGTATACGATACAAACACAAGCCCAAGTACACATGGAAAATAGTAGTTATGATACGTCACAAGAACAAGTGAAACATCTAACGCCGCCAGGTGTCATCGATAGAACAATGGATAGCCCCAGGGAAAAACCTTCAGAAAAAAGTATATTGCATAAAAGTCTAAAAGGAACTACAAGGATATCCATATCGTCAGTTCCATCAATAAGCGACATAAATTTAGATTTCTCAAGGGCAGATAGCCCACCGGTCATAGGTAACAACGATGGATGCCACAACACCAGCACCCTAGACGCAGCTTATAAGGAACATCCAAACAACCATTCGACCCCAAGGCTGGAGTCACGTCTAAATCAAGTAATGCTTAAACCTAATAAAAAACGGTGAGGGTGCAATTTCTGGTTGGAGTCCCAAACCCTCTCGGATAGGAAAGAAGGCACAACGCCACACAATGCAAAACAAGACAACAAAACAAGTGTAACTGGTACTAAGCAAATGAAACCGCATAACAAATCAGTAACAACTATAACTGAGATACAAGAAAAAACCCTAAATGGACGGCACCCAAAAAATCTATCGACCTCGGAACTAGTAAACAAAAACCTAATTGAGATATGTAGTGGGTCGAACCAGGACGTAGAAGTCCACGCACACACAGATTTGTCGAATGGCCCTGATGTTGATCGCTGTCAGGAACCATCAATAATAGAACTTTCAAGTGCGTCAGCATTGGCCGACCCAGCAACCTCTAAAAGCCCTGGAAACACATGTTTCTTCTACAAATAAAATGTGGCTCACCGAATCGCTTCGACACCCAAAGAACATTCATACCGGAAACCCACCACAAACAATAACAAAGTAAACCAGTGCCAGCAAGCAGGAAAGCCCGGTCTCAATGAAAACGTGAAATCTATAATCACTCTACACACCGCACTGGAAACTTCAATTAAAACCTTGAACATGCAGTCCGACAAACTCGACATTCAAATACACCTCATGAGCACAATAGCTGAACATATATCCAGCATAAACAAAAAATTGGACACCATCTTTAACACATTTGACATTTTTCAAGACCAGATTCGCCCCTGGGTACTGCCCCCAAAATGCACTTGTAGTCCCATACTTGAAAAATTGAAGGAGTTGCCATTAATACTCACAGACATACTACAGGAATGCAAGTACGCAAACCAGGGCACCAATAGTAAATTAAATGGAAGAGACCTCATTTCCCTACCCCACTACAAAGACACGCCTAAAGAAGAAACAGTTAAACCTGAAAAGGGGAACAAAGACCCTACAGCAGTAGTAGTACAACAAACAATAGATCAAAAAATGAAGCAAAATACGTTAATACAAATAAGAACTGATGAATTAATTGAAGAACAAAATTCAATAGGAGTCAAACCCTCTGCTAGGCATAACAACAGCCGTGAATCATCCGAAAAAGAACAAGATGAATCAATTGAAGAAAAAAATTCAATAGGGGTCAAACCCCCTGCTAGGCACAACAACAGCCGTGAATCATCAGAAAAAGAACAGCTTGAATACGACTGGAAAAATATTCAAACAACTAACACGTTCTAACCAAACGGCAGAAAAAACATGAGAGAAAAAACAGAAGTCAGCTATTAAATCGCATACCTGCCAATAAGCAGGCTTTGATCAATTTTCAACTGTCCAAAAATATTACCAAAACCCAAACTTGATATTGAAGAGGGGTTACATCAGTTACCCACAATGACAAAGCTCCCAAGTAAAACTAAAGAAGAAGGACAACAGCTCACCATTACAGGAGCAAACGAGTTAGCCTGTATGGTAAGACCAAAAACACCCATACTAACAGAGGAGATTGTCCACGTGACAAGTTCAGGAGCTGAGGACTCAACCGATGTCGAAAAGGCGACTCTACCCATAGCTTCAAGTAGCGCAGATTGGAGTCTGGGAAGTGCCGATTATGACTTCACACAATCAAACAGAGCTCCAGGGAGTTCAAAGTGTGAACCAAAACACAATGGGAATAAATCACGACAAAAAGTATGGACCTCTCAGCAAGATAGCAAACACCATACAACGAAGCAGGAGTGCGGTAGGCACGAGTCAAGCAAGCAGGAATGCCAAAGGGTGGTCACCAGAAGCGTTGATAACAAACATAAAATAACTTTTATCCCTCACACAACCTTTGGCACCAATGCCACTACTAACAAAAGGGATAAAAAAAATGTAGGACAAGTCACAGTAAAAGCTGACAAGAACACGCAAGACCAATTACGAGTAAAGATAATCACAGATCAATATGTTCAGCAACAAAGCATAGGTCCGGAAATAGCGACAAGGATAGGTCCTTATCCTGCGATCTCCGCTAATGAACACGGGCACATCACAGAACAGCGTGGTCAAAAAAGAGCAAGTCAGAAAGTAAAGGCTAAGGCAAGCAAGCTACCTGAGCAATCAGAGAATGACGTCCATAGGCAAAAAGCAAAAAATACATGTGATGATGTAAAGGTCAATGGAAGCAATAAAATGAGGAGAATTTGGACAAACGACCACATACAGTTTACCCGTGAGCAATCGTATGACACGAAATTAATAACAACGGGAAGGTTACTCTTTATCCCTAACTATAAAATACAAGGCACACAAGACTATCTAAACAGAGGAAATATCCTACACTTGACATCCGCAATTCCGAGCCTTAACCACATAACACCTACTGACCTACTAACAATAAAATTTATCAAACTCGGCAACAACACAGCTAAGGAAGGTACCCACGTAACCTGGAGGAATGCGGAAATTGTTAAGGAGATACTCAATGAAACCACTAAATTTGAAGAGTGGGGATTTTTCTTAAAAAAGAGACAACGCCAGGTTATCCGTCCCCCCTACTAAGGAAGCGTGCCAAAAAAGAAGATTACAGACGGGCAAGTCGACCTACATATTCAGTATTGCAAGGTGCCATGGGTGCAGAATCCTTTAAAATCAAATAGACAAAAACAAGGTGCAAATGAAGACTGAATCTATAGCCGGGCAGCTAAAACCGATCGAAGCCCAGTAAAAATTATTTCCTGGAACATTGCTGGTGCAAAAGAAATCCGAAACGGGCACTTGGGACATTTATGACATCATAGCCCTGCAGGAAACATGCTTAATTGAGCCAATTGACGTTCCAGGCAGATTATGCTTTCATGTCAGGGCAACCCGCACTCAGCGCCATGGGCAAGCGAAGGGGGGTCTGTCGGTTTATATAGCCACTGCTTTAAACATCAAGGCCTCCCAAATGGCCGCTTCTACGGCAGATATGCAAATAATCAAACTTGAAAGGGTATAACAGGCAAGCATTGGTACTATTATCTTAATCAACATATATGCTCACCCAAAAATTCAAGTAAAAAAATAACTATTCAATCACATTAATAATGTCATATCCAGTTTCCGCCTCGAACAACCAGCATGAGAGATAATCCTTACAGGCGATTTAAACGCTAATCTTTTACAACACCCGGAAGACGAGGATAATATCATCACCGCTAACGAACTCTGGGGCGTTGAAACACAGGAGATTCCGCTCGCAAAGAAGACAGACAAAGTGGGCAAACAGCTGATGTGGGATCTCGAGTACCAAGGGTTGCGAGTGCTAAACGGAAGAACCGAGCAGGATAAACCTCCCTCTAGCACTTATATAGGCCCCAGTACAAGCACAATCCTGGATTATACCATAGTTTCGCTTCCTCTATTAGGATTAATCAAAAAGTTCCAAATCATATGCTCTCCAGACAGCGACCACTCAATGCAGCACATCGAAATTAAATTGGCACCAATTAAATACTCACAAGCCCCAACAACAGCTGGGGAAACATCAACAATCAACCTGAAGCGCCTAAGGTGGACGAGTAATTCGCTACCACAAATAGCACAGGACGCTAAGAAGCTAATTCAAACGCTAACTCAGGAAAACGAATTGTGCGCAGAAACATGGTTTGCCTTCTTGAATAAACTACCTAAGACTGGTGTCAATCATAAAAAGAAGTCCAACCAAAAGAACAATGGCCATTTCAGCAAGACCATACTTTCCTTAAGAAGAAGTCTGCGAAAGTCCACGAGGAGAGCCCATGGTCAAAGCTCAAATTCAAATGTTTGGCAAGTATTACGATCAATAAGAAAACAATACAAGAAACAGAACTAGATTGAAAAAAAAAACGAGTCACTGACTTTTGGACCAAAATATTACACAACATAAAAAAATCCGACTCCAGAGCATTATGGTTGCAAGTAAATTCATTAAACCGACCAGCACAAACAATAAGTATGACCTGTATCACGGAAAAGGCATGGGTTCAGTATCTAGTTGATACTTTTTCAATAAACTCATTGACGCCTCCGATAACAACAGCAATCACAGCACATAAAACATCAAATGTGGTGATCCCGATGACCCCTGTCCTTGTTCAGTTAAACAGCTCAGGTATCAAACAGCAAGGTCCAGACCAAACATCGCGTACATATGAGGAACTAGAAATATTACAAATAATAAAAAGAAGTAGGCAAGACAGTGCACCAAGACCGAATGGTGTCCCTCAGGCAATTTACAAGGAGGACCCCCACTACTGGGCCCGTAATTTCGACTTTCTGTTTAGGTCAATAAATAACACAAGTCGGCTCCCAGAAAGCTGGAGAGGGGCGATCATTAATCCTATCTATAAAGGCGGAGATCGTAAAAATCCAGCTAATTACCGCCTGATAGCACTAATTGACGCTGAAGCTAAGTATTATGCATCCCTGATGCTAACTGACCTTATACAATGGTCTGAAGCCAATAACAAAATCCTGGCAAACCAGACAGGGTTTCGCCGCGGCACAGGCACCATGGCTAATGCCGTGGCGATAAGCTTAATAGCCGAAAAAAATCTGCAAACCCACCAAGCGCTGTACTCCTGCTTTGTAGACTTTAAGGCAGCTTTCGACCACGTCAGCAGACAACTACTCTAGTCAAAACTAAAGCAACAGGGCCTGCCGGACTCCATCCTAAACCCAATAATGGACCTGTACACCAACACCTGGATGCAGGTAAAGATCGACAACGGGAACCGGCTAACGCGGAAGATCTGTATTTACGACGGATTAAAACAAGGCTGCGTTTTGGCCCCCCATCTTTTCAATCTATTCATGCCGACTTGACGTCAAGACTAGACGGGATCAATGCTCATCCACCGCGGCTAGGAACATTACGTCTAACACATCTTTCCTATGCCGATGATGGGGTCCTTCTCAGCCAGACGAAAATAGGTTTGCAGCGTCTTCTGCAAGAACTGGCCGGATACACAAAACAGAACCTTCTTGAAATAAATAGTGAGAAAACAAAGATTATGATAATAACTCGCCGCTGCAAAGCACCACCAATCTTTGTAATAGACCACAAAAAATTGGAAGTAGTGGGAAGCTACAAGTATTTGGGAATACATCTGGAGAGGCGCCTTAATTTTTCTTCGCATTTCGACGCCATCGAAAAGAAGGGAACAGCCTTGTTATACGCATTTAGCAGTTTATCCAAGCAACTAAAAGGCCCTTTGTTCAATCCCCTCCTAACAGTCATCAAAGCCAAGCTACTTCCAACAATAGCCTATGGCAGTGTGTTACATCACGGAAGGAGTGCACAGCTCTTAGATAAAATTCAAACGAGAGTGTACAAGCGTGTATTCAGCTTACCATTCGACGCCTCTCCCGCGCAGGTCCGACTCGAGTTCGGCCTGCAGTTCCAAGTACTGCGGTTAAATTCTGGTATGACATCTGGATGAACCGGGAACTAGAACTCAATCGCGCAATATGGGAAGCAATGCAAAACAGCCCTAATTCTGAGTACGCTAAGTTTTTAAAACTTTCCCTTTAAACCACCGAACTAGCATTACTGCGGAAAACCAAGCTGCCTGTTTCAACATTCAAGCTGGCAGTAAAAGAAGCGGCCAATAGACACTCACTGATCAATGATAAGGCAACCCTGAGCCACCGCTCACATGCCTGGATGACAATACAATCATACAAAAAGCTCACACCTGCAGCCTATCTAGGGTTTGCTTTTTCATCATATGTCAAACTCAAATACCTCAGTTTAAGGATGGGCAACCTGCCAACAAATGCTGATCAACCTGACTGGAGGTCCCCAGGCACCAAGGAGTGCGATTTATGTGGCGCCGCAAAACAAGATCTTATTCACCTGATTTGCATTTGTCCAGCACTGGACCAGGAACGTCAGAGGGGGTTAAAAGCGAAGTTTAACGAACATGGAATACGCACCTGCCGTTCTGCGATTATACAAGTCCTGTGCTCAGAGGATCCGCAACTTATCTGTAGATCAGTTAAATTTATCACTAAGTTTGAGAAAAAAAGAGGAACCTCTGCAAAGAGCCAACGCAACCCCGGATCTCGCTGTTCCGTAACAAGTTTAAAGAATATGGAACTCGCACCTGCCGTTCTGTGATTACACAAGTCCTGTGTTTAGTGGACCCACAACTCCTCTGTAGATCAGTTAAATGCTTCACTAAGTATGAGAGGGAAAAAAAAAGAGGAACTTCTGTAAAGAGCCAACACAAACCTTGACCTTGTAGTTTCGTAACTTCCGTTTGTTCAAATAGTGACTTGGTCTTTCGAAGTCTAATAGGATATTACATTTTACCTAGGGTTTTAATTCTTAATCATGTATGTATTTTCTGACCAGTTTTAATAAGCACTGCATTTTATTTTTGTAATGGTTTTTATTAACTATACAATAAAAGAATTTACTTACATAGATCCCGCTAAGCAGTCCCTACTGCTCTGACCATCTGCAGACAATGAACCAAAGAGACTTGATTGATGCTGTCTGGGTCAAGAGCATCGAGAACAATCACCTAACTCCTATGAAAATCAATCCTGACCCAGAACTTAGGGAGAGGTAGTTATGGTCCTAAAATAATGATGTTGACACACAGGCACACCCACCTGTTGTTTTTCTCTGGTTGGCAAATAATAAGGGTACAAGAAAAAGGCCCTTAAGAATGGCAAACATGCAATCTCTAGTGTCCAGAGGCTCCAATAGAGTTCCCAGTAGATATAAAAAACTGTGAGAATAGATTGATCTCAAGCAAATAAGACTCTGTATAGAGTCACTAATATAGGTTCTACAGAAGAAAGGCACTTCAAGGTGAACTGGGCACCTTAATTGCAGATCACTGTAATTTCCATAAGGCCACAGACAATCTCTTATCAAGGCTCCTTTGTAAGAATTGGCACAATTAGGAGTTTCCGTAACAATAGTAGAAAATTCTTATCTTGGAAAAGCTTCAAGGAAGCCAAACAGAGAGCAAAGGCTTTATTAGTACATCCATTACTCCTCTAAAAAACCTGTGGAGAACCAGAGAAAGAAAGAAATTCCTCTCTTTAGGAATCTCACACTGTCAATCAGCAGAATGGTAGGTGTATAGCCGGGTACAGTATCAAGCGGTATAAGAGGATACCACAGATGAGAAGGAGATAATGAAAGATCCCACTCCTGAAACCCTTGTAGACACCCAAGGAAGAAAATGCTGGTCTCCCTATCAGACCAGAAGGAGCAAGGCCATTTCAATGGTCTACGACATGGAGGCAGTTCTCAGAGATAAGGATGTTCCTCCCTAAGAAAGAGTCACCTAGACTGAAGAGCCAACAGGATAAAAAGTGCCCATAATCCTGCCGAAGAGGAAAAAAATGGTAAGAAGAAGAAAAAGGAAAACAGGATCCCTCTATAACCGAACATATTAAGGATGCTACCCAATAAATATCACATCTCAATGTTTTAGAGGCTACTCCTTTACTTGAGTAACTTTGATTGACAAGAACACCTGTAAGTGACCGTTTAGACAAAAAGGACCGTATATATATAACCTCTGATTTGAATGGAGGTAGAAACAATGTTCAGATAATAAGAATCCAAGAACATCAGTCTCCCTAAGGATAACAGAATGAAGGAGGACTATCAGCACCTAATCACTGGGTCCAAGCCAGGTGAAAAAAACTGAAGGTGTTGCAATACCATGGCAAGCCCTTTGTCCACCAAAGTAAGCTGCCCACCGTAATCCTTTCAATCTCTGACAAAAGCTAGGACTAGCACAATGAAGAATTAAGCATCCCAAAAACCAATTGTCCTTCAGAAATTCCTCTAGGAATCATCAAGATGACACACAGCAGAGTGTCCATCTTGAAGGAAGTCATAGAACGGACCTGGATTGGGAATCTCCCATTTATTGGCACACTGAAGTCATACAAGGCTCTCTGCATTAGGAACAGCCTGGAATAACCACCATGACATTACTCATGGGAGGAGCTGGGATATGTTTTAAGGGAGACCAAGAGAAACTGGCTGCTAAATCTATCTGCTTTCTATTAAGAGACTTTCATGCTGCAAAAAGGGCTCATTAATACAAAAGTGGGATATTAATGGCTACAGCATGTTTTTCTATTTTATCAGTAGAGATGCTTGGAAAAGTTGGAATGAGATTGAATCCGGCATTAGACATTTTAAGAATGGATTGCAGTGGTCTTATATACAGATCTGGCATTTCCTACAGGACATAGGTCTAGTTGTGCTTATTTCGACATTGGAACTCATAGAGGAACTGATAGAGACAAGCATTAGCTGCTGGATATCTATTTTTCGTAAGAACATTATTAGGAAAACATATGAGAAGGTACAAGATAAGTGGCAAGCCAAAGAGACTATCCAGCTCTCGATGGCAGCTTGAAATAAGATCAATGGGTTTAATGTCACACTACTTAAATGGGCTAATTTTAGAAGAATGCATTTTTTGCCAAATTGCTATTATACAGAACCTCGGTATTTTTGCAGAAAAGAAGCCGTCAGATACCCAAAACTTGCTTTCGAAGCCTCTTGGGGGAGGGCAATTAGACTCATAATGTTTGGAATTGCCCAAAGATATAACAATTTTGGGACGACATTGAGAGATACTGCACTCATAATCTTGAATGGGGGGGGGGGTATTGGTGCTCAGACTGCTTTTATAGAATATTCTCTGGTCAGGGCCGGACTGAGAACCAAAACCGGCCCTGGCAAAGTGCTCGACCCCAAAGTTCCAGCAGTGGTTAAGCAAAATGCACAGAGTTGAGTAATTGGAAAAGCACAGAGTTGAGGAATTGGAAAAAAGGTATGGTTTAAGATCCGGCTCTTACTCTAGGTATAAATTGCTGGGGAAGTTCTTTTTTCAAAGAAGGGGGGATGAAGTCAGAATGTAGCATAAATGTTTTAATCTTGTAAGTGAGAAGGGCAATGGGGCAAGGTGTTATAGGTAGTATACAATATTTATCAGTGTTATGTAATACTTGGAAATGTCAAGAAGTTGGATTTGCTATTCTCCATTGGAATGTATCTCCATGTCTCATTTTTTATTTATAATGTATGGAATTATTATTATTATTGGGACATTTATTGAGCGCTGCGCTTACGCACACCGGCGTGTCCACGCGCTGAGAGTGGGAGTAGGCAGATGACAGGGAGCACAAAAACATCACGGGCCATTATTTGCTATAAAGATAAGTTTTTAATTTTGCCCGGAATCTGGCCTCATCTAGTTCCAGACGCAGGTCCGTTGGCAGTTTGTTCCAGTAAGTTGCCGCCAAATATCTGAAAGACCTGCCTCCCATGCGGGCCTTCTTGATTCTTGGGGTCCTCAATAAACCACCCCCTGTTGATCTAAGCGCCCGTGTTGGTATGTATGCTTTGATCAAATTCGTCAGGGGGGCGGGTGCCCTGCCATTCAAAATACGATGACAGGTACAAAGGGCTTTATACTCCACTCTTCTCCTTACGGGGAGCCAGTGTAGCTGCTGGAGGGCCGCCTTAGAAGGCGCCCTTTTTGGCAGTCTGAGTATCAGACGTGCAGCCGCATTCTGCAGCACTTGTAGCCGGGCCATGCTTTTTCCTGGCGCCCCCAGGTACAACAGGTTCCCATAGTCCGCCCTAGCTGTTACCAGGGCATGAACCAGGGTTTGACGTGCTTCCAGCGGGAGTAAGTCCAGGACCTTTCTCAGCTTCTTCAGAATCCCGAAACAGACTCCCACCACCCGATTAATCTGGGGGCCAAAAGTGAGCCCTACGTCAAACCACACCCCCAAATTGCGCGCCTCTAGGCACGGAGTAGGGGTGGGGCCAAGGCAGGAGGGCCACCATGCCGGCGACCAGGCAGACTGGGCTCTCCCTACCACCAGCACCTCTGTCTTGCTGCCGTTCAGCTTCAAGCAATTGTTGGCCATCCATTCGGCAAGATCTTTCATACACGAACGGAAGCCATCGGCAGCAAGACATGTATATGTTATATATGTTTTATATATTATGTTTAATATGTACATGTAATACTTCATATGTGATATTCATGATATCAATTATGTCAACAATGTGATTGCTAAACTCTCTGAAATACTAATATTTATTTAAAAAAAGGGCTCATGTAAAGTTAAGAATACTATTTGTTGTAGGTGAGTCAGGTAAGACAAACTTGCGTAATTATAGTTCTCATCCCCTTCTCAGGCACTTTGTTTTTGACCAAAAATAAGACGAGAATACTTTTGACTGTCTGGAAAATTACTTAGTACCTCTTTGAATTTCTCTCCAACTAGAGGGCATCCTAATAGAATGTATTTATTTATTCTTTAAGCATAAAACACACGCATCTCCTATGAGCCACAGATCATATAAAGCACAGCAGAGGATCTTACATTATTATGCCAACAACATACAAGAATCAGGCATTCAATCAACTCAATAACTGCGAACAATCCTCACGTGCTTGATTATGAATTGTTAGAAGGAATATTTTTATACTAAGAACTGGAGTATACTGCATTCTCTGTTCCACAATCATGACAGTAAACTGGGTCCAGGATGTACTATTCTCTAAGCATCAACAGCCAACTTGAAAATAAAACAAACAAGAGAAAGTCCTCAGTAGGAACTGAGAGATTTCCCACTGAATTTAGCATATAAGGCACGTAACAACATAGATTGTATTAACTCAATTTCTCAACCGGAAGAAAGATACAGTCCTCCCCATAATCTATTGAGGTCCGTCCACTCTCATTTTACGAGAATTTAAAAGAGAAAGAATCACCGATTCCTCCAGAAAAATGTGTCTCTGGAATTGCCAGAACCATTCACCTGTGCTAAGTCATTCTCCTTCTCAAAATCCAGAAAGGCACTAACTGAAGCAGGAGAGGAAGAATAACAGGATTTGTTAGAAAAGGAAGGCAAACATAAAGAAGGAAAGACCCTCCAAAAATCATGAAAATATGATTATCTAGTCCTTGAAAATAAACTGAGGATGATCAGAAACTTTTAATTTTACCCCCTGTAGCTCTCTCCCTGAAGAAGTAGAAACCTGGAGAGACTCTCCCTTGCTCTTGAACCTCGTTCTCTATCCTTTTTCTTCTTTATGTATTTGTTTATCTTTATGTGTACCTATGCATAAACAGTCCTCAAAGCATTTGCTAGGAAAGATACATGTACCTCATGCATCCACCGGTGTACAGAGAAGGTGTTTCTCAAACCCCTGTAGCTCTTGCCTTGAAGAAGTAGAAACCTGAAAAGACTCACCCTTGCTCTTGAACCTCTTTCTCTATAATTTTCCTTCTTTATGTATTTTTTCATATGTATATTTACCTATGCATAAAAAGCCAGTGACCTCAAAGCACTGGCTAGGAAGGAAACATGTACCTCATGTGGAGTAGTGTGGCTCACTGGTTAGAGGCAGCAGACCTGAGAGCAGAAGTCGGCCCGGGACCAGGGTTCAATTCCCGACGCGGCAGGGTCGTGGACCTTGGCCAGCGGACTCGATAATTCTCGCTTCGGTGCTAACTCTAATCAGGGGTTCCACTCGGCAACTCTGGGCATTAGCTTGCCTAATCTCCACAACGGCCCCATCAATTCCGGGGATGCCTGGCTCCACCTTGGGGACTCCCAGCAGGGACCATCCCACAGGGAAAGCCAGGACGGGTTCCCCAGAGTTATACAGCGCCAGGAGACCTATGGACGGGTAGCAGTGCGCTTTACAAGCTCAAATACATTTACATTACATGCATCCACCTATGTACAGAGAAGGTGCTGAGGCAGTCTTGAAAGCGTGTAATAAGAGAGTCCCAGAAAGGTCAGGAGCTCCGACCGATGCGTCTTTCTTTTTTACTTATAATCAGAGAAAGCTAAGAAAGCTCCTGTGGCATCCTCTGCTGCCTTTACACAGGACAGAAAGAGAAAGAAAAAGAAAGGGAAGCATAGTGTCCTCCAAAGACTCAAGCTGGCAAAATACTGAATATACTGTACAAAATGCAGTGCACTATAGCCATTCAACAATAAATAGCCAACAATCATTGTGTGTGGCGCCACAAGCAGTCACTATAATTAGAAATTAACGCAGTGCACTGCAACTGCAAACAGTCAATAAAGTGAGCGGTGACCTAAACACCCACTGTGCTTTAAAAAAGGCATCAACAAACGGTTTGCTGTACTAAAGTCACTATCTTCCCAGCTTTCAGGAACATGCAGAGCTGAATCAAAAAACACACTTTGTACCACAGTTTTGGCATTTTTCAAAGAGGTAGCCCATTTTTGCTATTTTGTGTGATCTCAACCAACTTCCAGTATGTGGTGGAAACCAGTGTGAAACTCAGGAGTGATCCAGGAAAGCTGTAGATTTCTGTAAAGTAGACAAAATTTCAAATTCAGCAAGGGGTGATATGTGCCAGGTAATATCCTTCAATATTATCCCAAGTAAAATAACTATAGAATTAAATAAATATCAAAAATGAGTACGAAAAAATGGCCATTTGTTACAACATTTACATCTGTAACTTTTTGTCACAATGGCCTACTTACAAAAGCAATATGCCATTACATCCTCTAGACCCTTCTTGTTGTGGGGATATATATGGTTTGTAGGTTCTCTATTTCTAAAACAGGCACAAGATATGGAATTTAGGAGCAGTGGCTGTTTGACATCTCTGAATTTGTGGGTACCCGTACTAGAGTATGATTTAGAGTGTATTTAGTAAAATGTCTTCTTTCTTATACAGAGGCTTACATTTAAAAGGCACAAATGCACCGAAATCCAATTAGTAATAAAAAATGTTCCACTATTCTATGCTCCCACAAATCTTCCAATAACAACAGTACCTCACTTGTGTGGGTAGACTTGGTGCCTATAACAGGAAATGTGCCAAAACACAACATGAACACGTCACATTTTTCCACTGAAAACTGACCTTTCATTCCAATGTGGGCAGGTCTAGATTTTGGACTCTAGCTCAGCCAGCACCTAGGAAAACTTATCAAACCTGTGCATTTTTTTAAAGTAGACAACTAGGGGTATTTAGGGTGGGGAGACTTGCATGGCTTTCCCCAGGAGTTTTTACCCAGGATCTTTTGCACACCTAAGCTTTGACTAAAAAAACAAATGTTCCAAATATTTCTGTGATGGAAAGTTCTGGGATCTGTGGGGAGTCAAAAGCCTCCTTCTACCCAGCATTCTTCAAAGTCTCCTGATAGAAATGGTGCTTCACTTGTGAGAGCAGGTCTAGTGCCCGACACAGAAAATGGCCCAAAATGCAACATAGACACATCATATTTTCCCACTCAAAACTGACCCTTTTCTTGCAAAGAGATAGCTGTAGTTTTTTTGCCCTAGCTCAGACAGCAGCTGAGGAAAAATAGCAAATATGTACATTTTTGAAAACTAGACACCTACTGGCATCCAGTGTGGGGTAACTTCAGAGGCTCTCACCAGGTTGTTTCACCCAGAATTCCTTGCAAATCTCAAACTTAGACTAAAAAACACATTTTCCTCGTAATTCTCCAATAGAAAGTTCGGGACTCTGTGCAGAGCTGCAAACTTTCTTCCACATGGCATTCCGCCAAGTCTCCTGACACAAATGGTAGCTCACATATTTGCCTAGGCTTAGAGCCTGCCACAGGATATGGGCCAAAATGCAACATGGACACATCACATTTTGCCACTGATAATGTACCCTTTTTTCTAATGTGGGTAGCTGTAGATTTTGGACCCTAGCTTGGCCGCCACCTAAGGGAAACCTAGTCAACCTGTACATTTTTGAAGACTAGACACCCAGGGGAATCCACAGTGTGCTGACTTGAGTGCCACTCACCAGATTTCTCACATTTATGTGATGGAAAGTTCTAGAATCTGCAGGGAACCACAAACCTCTGTCCACCTAGCATTCCCCCAAGTCTCCTGATAAAAATGGTTATCTCACTTGTGTGGTTAGTCCTTGTGCTCGTGACAGGAAACAGCCCAAAACGTAACATGACTGCATAATTATTTTCCACTGAAAATTGACCCTTATTTTCCAATTTGGGTACATGTAGATTTTGGACCCTAGCTCAGCCAGCACCTCGGGAACTCTATTAACCTGTACATTTTTGAAAACTAGACACTTAGGGGTATCCAAGGCGGGCTGACTTGAATAGCTCTCACCAGGTTAGTTGACCCAAAATCCATTGCAAACCTCTACCTTTGACTATGAAAATGTATTTTCCTCACATTTCTGTGATGGATAGTTCTTGAATCTGTGGGGAGCCACAAACACCCATCCTCAGGGCCTTCCCCCAAGTCTTTTGATATAAATTGGACCTTACTTGTGTGGCTTGGACTAGTGCCACTGACAGAAACGGACCAAACTAAGGTCAATGGGAGTCCCCTGGCAAGGGCTCTTATTGTCCTTGGTTTGAGCCATTCCTGTGGAGGACACTAGACCCAGCCACACAAGTGGGCAGTGTTTTTATCGGGAGATGTGTGGGAACTCAGGGTGGTAGGAAACCTGTGGCTCCACTCAGATCCCATGTCTTTCTGTTACAGAAATGCAATCAAATTGTTTTTTCCCTACCAAAGCTTGACATTTGCATGAACAGGCTTCTAGGTTATGTTATGTTATGTTATGTTATGATAACAGGTATTTATTAAGCGCACGTACACCCTTGGGTTTCATGGCGCTGAGGACAGAAGGCTGTTGTGGCCAGAACACTTAGCCAACCGCTTGCACGAATAGCCATGTTTTCAAGGATTTTCTGAAGCTGATAAGGTCTTTGCAGCTTCGGAGTGCCAGAGGCAGAGAGTTCCAGAGTTTTGGGGCCAGATGGGAGAAGCTGCAGCCACCCAGACGTTTCCGTCTGAAAGACGAGGTGGTAAGCAGAAGGTGGTGGGCTGAGCGGAGGCTGCGCCGCAGGATGTATTTGGTGAGCCTGCTGCTGATAAATTTGGGGCAGTTGCCGTGCACAGCTTTGAAGGCCAGACAACCAATCTTGAAGGACACTCTATGGGCTATCAGGAGCCGTTGGAGTTGTGCAAGGCAAGGACTGGCTGAAGACCGCTTAGGAAGTTTGAATATCAGTCTGGCTGCTTGATTTTGGACCATTTAAAGCCTTTTTAGCAGACCAGCAGGAAGGCCAAGATAGATGGAGTTGGAGAAGTCGAGCTGTGAAAGTATTAATGCTATTACCACCTGAATCAGAGCAGAGTGGTTAAGCAGGTGAGCGATCTTCCTTATTTTCCGTAGCTGATAGACGCTGGAAGAGATCACGGCGCCCACCTGCCCGCGAAGCGAGAGGTCGGCGTCAATGGTGATCCCCATGCTTTTCACGGAGGAGGAGGGGACCGGGGGGAGCCCGAGTTCGGGTGGCCAAAAATGCGGGCCCCAGCTAGACTTACTATTACCAGGCAGGACCAGCTCTGTCTTGCCTGGGTTGAGTTTCAAATGGTTTATATCCATCCAGCGCTGAATGTGGAGTAAGGTGGCCTGGAACTCGCTTACAGCGTTGGGGGAGCTGAGGGAGAAGATGATCTGGAGGTCGTCGGCGTAGTTGAATAATGTGATATTTCTGTTTTTGAGTGAGTGAATAAGAGGTCTGAGGTAGATATTGAAAAGCAGTGGGGACAGAGAGGAGCCCTGTGGGACCCCGCATGTGGAAGGGAGTTTGGGAGCAGTAAATTCTCCTAGCCTAACTGCCTGGGTGCAGTCTGCAAGGAAAGATTTGACCCATTCTAAGGCAGCTCCTCGCAGGCCGGCCTGCTCAACACGGTTTAAAAGGATGGTATGGTCAACCGTGTTGAACGCGGCCGACAAATCCAGGAGCACCAACGCTTGATGTTCACTCCTGTCTGCGTTGGCCCTCAGAGTGTCCCTTACCGCTAAGATCACAGCCTCCGTAGAGTGTGCTGGGCGGAAACCAGCTTGGTTTGGTTCTAGGTAATCCGAACGTTCAATGAAGTTGGACACACAGCTGGCCACATGGGCTTCCAAGACTTTAGCGAGGAAGGGTAAGAGGGAGATGGGACGGTAGTTGTTAAGGTTACTAGAATCCGCCCCAGGCTTTTTTAGAAGGGGGACGACCGTGGCGTGCTTGAAAGCACTAGGGACCATGCCTTGGGACAGAGACTTATTAAGAAAAGGAAGCACGCTCTGGGGCAGGGTGGTAAATATGTCTTTGGAGACATACGGGGGACAGCAGTCGTCGGGGAGCCTGATTTAACACGGGTCATAAGTGCTGCTAAGGTTTTAGTACAGATGGGTTGAAGAGTATCTAGGGTTCTGTGGTTACTTGCAATGTCATCCGGAGGTTCCCAATTAAAGGTATTATGGAGAGTGGCTTTAATAGCAGAGATTTTATCGAGGAAGAAGTGATTTAAAGAGTTACAGAGCTCTTGAGTGAGAGTCTGTGTCAGCGTGGTTCTGGTGTAGTTGCACAAGTCGTTAACAATTTTAAAGATCACTTTAGAATTATTGGAAGCATTGAGTAATGTAGAGGAAAAATAGGCTGCTTGAGTGGAAGAGATAGCAGTTTTGTACTCTCTACGGGAGATGACAAAGAGTTCCCTGTCTTTAGTGGAAAGCTGGATCTCCATTTTCTCTCGGTGTGGCGCAGTTCGAGTTTTTGTTGCTTAAGGTCCTGGGAGAACCATCTATGTGCCTCTGAGCGGCGGGCGCTAGCAAATTTCACTATGGGGGCGTGAGTGTTACTTGCAGATATGAGCCAATCAGCAATTTTTCCCTCCATGGAGTTGACATCGCAGCAAAAGGAGGGGGCTGAATTCTCCAGAGTTTTAATAAAGTCAGGTTTATTTAAGGAGTTCCACTTCCTAGATTCCCCACCCGCTATCGTCGTGTTTTTTTTGCGGATAGTGGAGGGGATGGTGAATTGTATCAGGTAATGATCTGACCAGATGCAAGGCAGGATGTCTGGGGTAGGAAATGAGATGTTATGGGTCCATATGTGGTCCAAAATGTGTCCCCCTTCATGGGTGGGGGTGAGAACTTGTTGGACTAAATTGAGATTAGATAAGAGTTCAGACAGCTCGGCCGACTGAGTACCTCCGGATGCGTCGTTGAACCAATAGTTCATGTCCCCTATTAAGAGCACCTTGTCGTGGTTAATCACCAGCGTAGCCATTTGTTCACTTAGGCTCATGGGAAAAGTGGGCGCTGACTTTTGAGGGCGATAGATAAGGACCAGCACGAGGGAGCCTGACTCCATATTAAGTTGTATAACCAAATTCTCAGTTAGGTAATATTACTGGGTGAGAGTCACATAAGTCATGCACCAATGGACTCCCCTGGTTGTCTCGTTTTATAAAATGTGCAGGTTTGCCTAGGTGCCTGCTGAGCTAGAGCCCAAAATTCACAGCTACCTAAAATGTGGAGAAAAAAACAAGGAGTTCTTTGTAAGGGCCAGCTTTACATTTTGGCTGATAAAGAAGACTACATCGCCCTGGTGGAGGACTTAACATCTGCCATGCTGAGACTATTCCACCTGCCAAATTTAGGAATGACAGCCAAGCTGGTAGTCAATTCGAAAACATCGCAGGAGCCACCGAACCGGCGGTTCCTGTCAATGGAAACAGCGGTTCCTGTCAATGCATTTAGCGCACTACATCAACATGACAGAGCCAGTTATCAATTTGTTTTTTTAAGTTTTAAAATCAAAATTCCAAAGTTGTATTAAAAAAAAAAAATGCCCCTCTCACCATAGGAGTTATGGCCCACATGCATCAAGCATTTTTGTAGTCGCAAACGGTGCGATTCCTTAAAATCGTCCGTTTGCGAATGCAAAAGTGCTTGTTGGGATGCATCATGCCATTTTAGAAGTCGCATCTTTTTTACGATTTCTAAAATTGCGTTAGCATTTAAGAAATCGCAATTGTGCGATTTCTTAAATGCTATGCATCATTACAGAAAAATATGCGTTTTTTTAAATTGGAAGTGCAAATTACCACGAAGTTCAACTTCGTGGTAAATTGCGAAATTGATTAAAAATGCACAAAAATGCATTTTTTAAACTGTAAAGTTACACACACACATGTCCTTAGGACATGTGTGTATGTAACTTATGCTGAAAAGTACATTTCATGGGTGCAGGGGGGGGACATTTTGACCCCCCTCTCCACCCTTGAAATGCATTGATGAATTGCAATTGCACATTGCGAATTCGCAATTCCCATTCATTCCTATGGGCATTTTGGCCCATAGGAATGAATGGGAATTGTGAATTCGCAATTTAAAATTCGCATTTTTTATGCATTTCGGTAAAAATAGCGATTTTTACCGATTTGCAAAAAAAATAAGAAAAAATTCATGCATAGGCTTTTGCGAATTCTAAATTGCGAATCGTTATTTTTCGCAATTTAGAACTCGCAAAAGCCGATATTGATGCATGTGGGCCTATATCCCATGGCAAGGGGGCTTTACACAGTTATCACTGCTCCTTACAATGGTTTTCCAGGTGGTTACGAGAATGGTAAAATTGACCTGTATGTCTGCACATCTAAATTAGTTGGTTGGACATAGAGGTCAGCCACAGATGGCCCTTACTCAGTCGGGACATGGGAGGGATGCAACCATGCCACAGATGGTATAGTTTTCTCCACAGTTACTCCATTGCTCCGTCCACATATTTTGAGCCACCAGACCATTATCTACACGGTAAGGATACTCTGTTGCTATTGTGATGGAGTATCCTACTGCCACAGATATAAATCTGGTACTAATGTTTTACCACTTACACTGGTTGATTTTAGCACCTCCACAAATGCTAGCTTCAAAGTACAAATACTTATCAAAGTACCTGAATATTGAAACCAATACTTATGCAGGTGAACCATAAAGCCACTTCACAATTGTCCAAACAGTGGCTCTTGAGCAATACTCATACACAACGTGATTAGATACCCATAGATGTAAATCATACAAACAAGAAAAATTAAAGAAAAGAAAGAAAGAAGGAGAGGCCAGAAAAGATCATAATATCAAAGAAAGCCATGTAGAATGTATAAATTAATTTAATAATAGACAGAACACACTGAAACAATTACCCTCCTACACAATGTAAAGCACAAAACATGAAAAATCAAAAAACAGACAATGACAGAGGAAAATACTTCTACAACAATCAACACAGAATATAATCAAAGCATTAATGTCCTCTCTGATTTAGGCCATGTTGGAAGCAGCGACGGCGTTTCAAACCCAGGTGGTTTTCAGGGTCATCATCAGGACTAGAAGCTTCAGGAGTGGGAAGCGACCACTTAACACAAATTCTTTAAAAAGCTGGGACTCCTCCTTGTATCTTTAGGGAACAGTGACATCAGTGTTCACAGATTGGCAGGCGGGGGGTCGATGCCACATGTCGCCCAGCCTTTAAAAAAATAAAAAGAATCCTCCGGTGCTTGCACAGGAGGACCATTTTTAGCCCTCCCTGGTGTCACCTAATGGCCAACAGACGAACCAGGGAGAGAATGCATGTATCAGCCAAGTGGATCAAGAACCTCACCCTCAGCTTTAGTGCAATGTAGGGTTCCTAATATTTTCACAGAGTAATCTTCCAATGTTATTTATAAGTAGAGATAGAACAAAGTCAGTATGGAGATCTCAACACCTAAAAGTGGATCCAGGTTTAACCTTTTCTGTGGGCAATTCTCTGCCCTGAATGAGTATTCTCAAGAATCTTACACTTCCTATCAACTGCAATCAGTTGTGTATCACAGAGAAACACAACATGCATGCTAAATGTGTTGTATCTATGAAAACAAGGCCTTTAAGAAAACGTTTGCAAAGATGTGATCCAAACTTTTTGTACATTCCTTGGAAACATCAGACTCTGTACATGGCAAGAGCCACATTTTGCATGACAGGACTGCTTAGTGTGGACTGTACACTGTAAATCATATGTGCTTACTTAGTACAGCTACATATAAATTGTAAATGACATACTTGCCACTGCTGAGAATATGCGTCCATTTAGCACACATTGATATGTATGTATCATTTCAAGTGACACAAGGGACACAATGTGAGCCTGTACTTTATTTTGCACCAAAAATGTGTAGCTATGACAAACACACACAAAACGAATGCATGGCACAACATTCAGCACACACATACTGATATACCAATAATGGGCAGTATCAAATCCATTCATTCACCATAGCATACAACAGTTATAAGGTCCTTAGTTCACTTGTCATGATTATGCAAGAGCATTTTATCTTAAAAATGCAATTGCAATGAAAATCTACCCATTTGTGTTCTGAAAACTGCAAGTCCCAAATGTCTTTCTGATAACAGTATTCCAATAGCTCCACTGATGTATATTCCTTATCATTTTTGCAGCCAGTACTCAGATAAAGTGAAAGCTGACAAACAACACATGATGATACATCTCTCTCACTCACATCATGGTTTAAGACACAATGCAACTAATGCGCTTACCAGCTCTCTGCTGCTCAAATTCCTCCAGCTGCGCATGGAGGGTCGGCCAGTCTGTCTTCAGGACCTTCCTGTACAGTGGACTCATGCAGGGCTGTAATGAATGTGGTTGGGAAGACATGCCTATGTTAGCCTGGACCTCAATGTAGGCCCAGCGTCACAGGTCTTTCCAGCGCTTGTCGCACATCTTGCGACGTCGTTGGTACACACCCACTGCATTGCAGCACGTATCAACATCACAGCATATTTATGCATGCGCTGCATCACTCAACTGGCTCTATGGGCCCCCATCAAGCTGAGGGTACATTTAAAAAACCTCAGTAAGAACATTCAATTCAACTCACTGAAGGGGGGTGACTTGTCATTAAGTTCTTCAGCCATGTTGGTGTACAAAGCAGCAGGATGGTAGAGGATTTTGCTCTGAGGTAAGAATGGCACAGAATGAACACAAAATGACTGTTTTTAAGTTCTTGTATGTAATTTCCTCTATGTACCTTCCTGTGTTTTTTTATTGGTTTCAGTCATAATCGCAAAGTCTCTGCCTTGAGTATGGAGTCTCTGCCCAGAGTGCAGAACCTCTGCCCCGATTGCAGAGTGGGATGTCTGCACACAGGGCAGAGGCTCTGTGATCTGACCAGAAATCAATGATAACAACACAGGAAGTGACATACAGGAAATTACATGAAGGGTGTATGAATTCTCCATTTACATCTCAACCAGTGCCATTCCCTCCTTGTCAACTATTTATCATGCTTTTTGGGAGTATTCTTGGGACAGTTACATGTAATTAGGGTCACTGAAATTATGCAATTGTGTGGTCATGGCAATTTTTGAAAAATTATAGATTTGCTGCATTTGCCGCATAATCCATCATCAGATGCATATTCTGCAGATTTTAACCCAAAAACATTTTATTCCTATCTCAAATGGATCAAAAGTTACTAAAAATGCTACAACACTTGTTGCAGAGCAGTGGAAGGACCTTTTCAGAGCTGGACTGGTCACCTTTCTGTTGCCTATTGCTATATTTGGGAATCACACTGGTACTAATGAGGTGCAGCCAATGCCCAGACAGGGTTACCAAGTTTAACATGCATTGGCATAGCCAATATGTCTCACATTTGTAACCTTATAAGTGTTTAGCCAGAGCTATTGACTTTGCCAATGTCTTTATGCTATGTTATACAGCAGCATGGCTGCTGTGCAGCATATTGAAATGTTATAATAAAAAAGTGGTAAAAGCATTTTTGATACCTTTTACATAACCAATAAGCCATTATGTACAACTGAATGCTCATATTAAAAAAGGAATTACCATAAAAAATGTATTTTGGGGTCATGCATCTGTCATGAGAATTAGTCATTTGTAATGGCTGTCTATATTTAAACAACGTTTATATATATCAGACTTTTATAGTGCTTCAGTACTTACCCAATAGCCACATGTTTCCAAATGTTCCCATTGCCAGCCGCCAGGCAAGTAGTTACCTGTGGAATATTTATCTGTCAGTTGTACGGTCTGGGGACACTGCATAGACACCAGTAAATCAGCTAATGGCATCACACACACCACGCGCATTGATGGAGTGCCAGCAGTGTCTGTTGCAGAATATATGTGCATTGTGGCAGGTGGCTGAAGTGTAACTTGAGTGCAAACAATTGTACCTACCACACATGGAAAGCAGGAAAAGAGGTAGAAATCCCTAGCAACTCTTTGCCTTTCTGACAGTTTATGGGGAATCCCTCTGTAGAGATGCACTCTCCTATTTATGCAGCTCAGAACCTGACGCAAGCCAGAGACATGCCCACAATGTCACTGTAGAGCTGCTAGGATCTAGACATTGGGTGGGATGGCATTGGAGTGGCATGTAGCAGAATCAAGATCCTGCTCCCATTCCGAAACTATGTCCAATATGACATCAGGGGAAAATTGGAATCTGGAGGTAACATCTTGGCTGGACATCCCAAAGAGGTTGAACTTATGCCTGAACATCCTCTTAGCTCTCCTCCTGAAATCATTCTGTCTCATTACTACGGGCAAACCAACAAACACACTCAGCAACATGTTGTAAAGTCCGAAAGGGTTTATTTGTGGTTGCTCATATTTTATGTATGCGGCCAGACTGTGATTAGCTGTTGTGCTAAAGACATTCTGATGGAGGTGAGTGGGGGATGGTAAGCACAGACACAGGTGTGCGTGTACAGTGTTTTTGGAGATACTTGGAAATCTGAGGTTTGATTAGGGGTTTAACATTCACATTTGAACTGATTGTGGAAGCCATTACATGACAGATAAGTAATTGTTAAATGTGCAAGTGAAGAACAGATGCTGTAACAAATATACTTGTGATGTTCTTGTTGCCACTTCAAGGGTCATATGAATATGTTTATGGTATTGTATCTTACTTGCTATATCTATACTGTTGTAGAGATGTGTGTTGGTCATCACAATTTCCACTTCAATACACTCCCTTTATAGCTATTCCCATCACATTTATGCAAGAGCTTTTGTTTTTTAACTTCCACGTATCGAGTGCACCGTACTCATTTTGTAATCCAATTTTTAGTATCATGTTGTCATACTCTACTGTCATCTATGTGTACATGTCCTAGACATACACATATGTAACAGCCCAGTACCTACATATAGCTGTTTTCAATTTTAAGTGAGGCATTTTGTACCATGCTGGTTGTACAATTAAATGTTGCACATCTAATGATGAGTAAATCTAGGCATATCTGTTGCAGCTTACACCAATGTTTACCCTGCACGTCCTAGAGTAGAGGTGCCCAGTACCCTAAGAAACAAGGAAGGTTGCCCCAGTCAAACTTTCAACAACCCTCATAGGGAAACAAAAATGCACAAAAAAGAACAGGAAGTGTTAAGGGAGGAGAAGTGATTTATGGATAGATTCACTCCTCAGGAATAGGAAAAACAAAAGAAACATTTTGGAAAGTGGAGGAAAGTTAACGGTGAATTGGGACAGTCAGTCAGTCAAAGATCTTTATTTGGCTCATTTAGCCAGAAAAGAGCAATAAAAAACATTTGAATTATATTAATATATATAATAAAATTAATCTTTGACAAAATCAAAACACAGGAATCATTTTTTTGCAATTTTACGAAGCCGAACTGCAGAGGAAATGTACCTACAAATCATTAAGCAAGTAAATTCATTGTTTAAAAGAAGTAGATGGCATAGCGCAGGTTGGCACTTTCCAATATTTAAGAATCTTAATAATGGTTTTTAAAAAGTACGTCTCGGGCCAGAATAAAGTTTACAAAAAAACATGTAGTGTAAAGTGCTCTGTGCAGAATGTGAATCACATGGACACATTTGTTGTTAAGTACCGCAATATACATCACATGAGTACGACACCAGGAGATGAGCAATATCCATCCTGAATCTAATCAAATAAAATATTTGAACCTGATTGAAATGGAAGGAAAGGTACGGTTCAATTTTTGGGGCACTAACTGATAATGAGAGCTCTAAAACCCTTTTTTTACCATCTCTTTACTATCCCTTACTTGCTTCAAATAAAGGAGAAAATCCTTTTTCAAATTATTTTTGGGGATTGCAGAAATATCACCCAGTGTGCTGAAACAGTCCTCCAAACCCAGCTTCCCTAATTGTTCGTGAATATAAGATAACCAGGGGATATTTTTTACAGAGTCTAATTTCAAGTAATCTAAAATGATATCCCGATTCAGGACTGGTTCCTCCTTGGTCCATATGTTATGCCAGAGCTTCAGGGGAGCTAATTGCATATAAAAAGTCAACGGTGTTACACCTAATTTGTTGTGGCACATAGTGGCAGAAGTGCTTTTAGGTAATGTCAATATGTGTTTTAACATCATATTTTCCGCTCTCTGAAGCTCCAGGTTATTAGTAAAGCCCCAGACTCCAGCAACATACAAAGCGACGGCACATGTCCGTACTTTGTAGATGTCTAATATGGCTTTAATTGGATGAGAGCCTAATTTTTTTGTAAATCTGAAGATGGCCTCTGCGTTTTTATTAAAGCTTCCAATCCTTGCATCTACTAGATGTGTCCATGAATTTTTTCATTAAAAAGTATACCTAAATAGAAAAAATTGGTACCCGAGACAATATTTCATTATTTATATAAAAAGTTTTCGTTTTTGTTGGGGATTTGCCTATTACCATTACATGTGATTTTGCAACATGGGTTTTTAGGCCAAGGTCCCTAATAAAGTCATTAAAACCAGTTAAAAGCCTTTGTAATCCCACCCCAGTTCTGGATATTAAAACACAATCATCAGCATATAATAGGGCGGGTAGAGACCTGCTATCTACTGTTGGTGCATCTATATTACCAGTTCTGATGTTACTTTCTAAATCATTTATATATAAGCAGAATAAAAATGGAGCAAGTACGCATCCCTTGCGGACCTCACAATCCATCTTTATTGGAGGGGTAAGCTTGCCAGTTGCTCCATAACGTACTCTCCCTGTAACTCCATGGTACATTGCTGCTAGGTAATGGACAATAGATGGATCAATGCCCATGAGCAGCATTTTCTCCCAGAGTCTCCCCCTCTGCACCCAGTCAAAGGAAGAGGTCAGGTCCATAAACCCAAGGTATAAGGTCCCTGCCTTCGCCATGGCATATTTGCTGATGACAAGGTGCAGATTGAGGCACTGTTCAACAGTGCCCAGAACCTTTCTAAATCCATACTGGATCATAGAAAATGTCCCATTTTCTGCCATCCAGACCTCCAATCTCTCCAGTAATATTCGACCCAATATTTTACAAGAGTAATCAATTAGGGAGATTGGTCGATAGCATTTAGGGTCTGACCTGTCTCCCTTTTTATATATGGGCACTATTATTACCGATCTCCAGGAATCTGGTGGACCCAAGGCCGCATAGCAGCCTAATATATTTGTTAACACTGGTAGCCACAAGGTTATATCTGCTAAAAATAAATCCGCAGGTACCCCATCAGGCCCGGGAGCCTTATTCTTTACAGTCTGGCAAAGTGCCCTATCTACCTCATCTAGAGTCGGCGGTTGCAAGGGAGATACCTTATATTGAGTATCAAAGCCACTAGATGATTTAATACTGTTACCATAAAGGTCAGTAAAATGCTTCACCCATGTTTCCGGCATAATGGTTACATCAATAATACTATTTTGTGTGTCATGGAAATATTCCTCATTCACTGTTTGCCAGAAGAGTCTGGAGTCTTTGCTCTGTAACGCTCTGTAACATTTACCCAGGCATCTTTCCTGATCTCCATCTTACGGTGCTCCAAAGCACACCTATAATCTATACGAGCCTGCCTAACTGCCTCCTTGTCACGTGGTATGATTTTTAAAATGTTAATGAATTTATTATGCATATGGGAACATTCTCTGTTGAACCACCTTTTATTTTTTTGTTCCCCATCACGCTGACTCTTGGTTAAAAGTTCCCTAATTGTCTCATTTATTGCCTTGTATGATTTAATCATGACTGGGATATTTATTTTTACTTCCATACACTCCAGAACTTGCTCAAGGTTGCGCCTTATTATCTCCTCTAGGACGAAGTCTTGGTTAATAGTGGACCATTTCCTTATTAACCCCTTGTTTTTAGTACAAGACAAAGGTGATACTCTTTCTGACATAGTTGACTCATAGGTTGGACCATTATGTTCAATATTAATGGGTAGTGATCACTAAAATATATTTTAGGTATCTTAAAAGTAACTATTTGTGAATTAAAACGATCAGACACAATAATAAAATCGATCACAATGCCTTGGCCTTTACCAACATATGTTACCATATTATTTTTGTCAAATCTATACAGTCTAGGGTTAAAAATAGTGAAAATGTCACCAACAGAAAGTTGAAAATATTCCTGCATGGACTGTGTTCAAAATGATAGCCCCGTCCCCCCCACTTCCCTGGGCAAACGGTGACAAGCCCCAAATTTGGACAGAGAGCATAGTTTACAATTAAAATCACCCCCCCCACAGTACTACATAATCAATTTTTATTTCCTCTATATGCTTTGTTAATGCGTTTTCCAATTATTATGATATAAATTAACAACCACAAACACCAGGTGTTTTTTAAACAAAATGTTAACAATCTGAAAATTTGGAAGCTACAACTTCATTTCCCTTATACTGCCATTTAATGTAGTTGAGATTAAAGTTAATAGTCCTTCTTTATTGTGTCCACCTATGAGAGCTTTAGCTGGTGTATGTATGGAATAAAAAACATTTATATGAGATGCATCATAACACCAGGCTTCCTGTCAGCAGACTATATTATATTTCATAACAAAGTCTAACCATTCTTTAATTTCTAGTTTGCTCTGCAGTCCTGCTATATTCCAGTACAAACTACCATGTGCAATAACACTGGCCTGGCGGTGGTGGTCATTCTGTAACCAACAAATAACGGGATTAACGGGGACATCACTCACTTCCATCAACTTTTCTAGTGACGTACTGAGATCCTGCGTTTCGGCCAGTAATATGTCAGAGCACGCTGACAATAACTCCATGGCATTCTTATGGGTAGTATTAACAAGATCAGGTACTATCAAATCCACTGTACCATCCAAGATCTGATGATGGATTTCACCTATAAATGTTGTTCCAGTATTACTACTAATATTGGATAAAACCCTTGGAGTTACTATTGGCGCATGATAACCAGCTCCATCTATTAATGTTGGTACACGTGTCAGAGGTAAAAAATCAGCTCCAGTCTTCACCCGGGGCTGATTATTCAGTCATTCCACCTGGTCTAAGGGTGAAAAATAATTAAATGTTGGACTAGAGAACAAGGGAGGCATTTTAATCTGTGAGGGCAAGGGGCCAGTGCCGGTATTATACAGTGGCTTGTAAAAGTATACTAATGGCACGGCTTCAATAGAGCCACCCGCACTTTCGCTCCAAACAAGCCTATCCATAAGTCAATGTACCAAGTTCAGATCCTTAAAGTTCACCACAATACAATCTCCTACTTCGGTTTTTGTATGTGAACCTAACCAGGACACACGTTCAACATTATTGATGTTATCATGTAATATATCACAACCGGACCAATCCAAGGTTTTTACCAACCAATGCACTGTTTTGTTTTTAAGTTGTTTCCAATCTTCTTCTTTACCGTGAGGCAAAGGGGGAACATTTTTAAAAACAATAACATAAGGAGTTGCTTCTGGTGGTAAATAGAGTGATCTCAAATGGCTTTTCCTCGTATCAATTGAAAATAAATGAATATTCCTACCATTATGAGTAAACTCTCCATTTTCCGCATTGGCTTTAGAAGGACCTGGGCGTGCTTTATCTGCTTGAATTAACTGTGAATTTGGGGGTTGCATTGGTGTCACTTTATTATTAGTGTCACCACCCACAGAGATCGATATCAAGGGGGGGTAAAAAGGATGTAGAAGCCCGATTTGTGGACAAAAGTATACTTAAAGAGGGATTAGTGGGATTAGTTACACCCCCTGGGGCAGAGGTTGCCTTTGAGATACTAGTCCCAATTAATATTTTTAAAGAAACATCAATACTATTTAAGACCCCTACCAGGGGGTCAATTACTGACTTAATTATAGCTTCCATTCATTTTATTTGGTGTGTAGTTATTACACTTTCTCCCAGAGGCTCAGTGTTCATCGTGTCTGCTGCAACAGCCGGTATGTGGGCCTTTGTAACTAGCCTTTGTGGGGGGCCATGGTTTTCTTGCATGTCGCCATAGGTAATGTCTCTTTTTTGGTTTTTCCGCAGGCCTTGGGCTTTTTATATGGTGGAGGGGCAAGACTGTCAATACCCTTCCTGAATGATGACCGAGAGGACTTCATCTCTGCTTACACCCCAACTAGTCCTCCGTGTTGTCTTCGTGCTCGTGGACAATCACTGACAAATTACTATTTTGAGGGCTCTTTGTGTTTCCCCAGTCTCTCCTCCACTGACTCTATCTCACTTGTTATTGCCCCCATTGCTGTTGTTAGAAAGTTAGTAATCAATGAAGTTAATGGTCTTGCTTTAGCAGTAGGCATGGGTGTTTTTCATTTTCCCATCTTCTTACCTTTGTGTGTAGCCTTCCTCCTTCCTCTAAGAGTGGCAGGGATCTTTTTCCGGGCTCTCCTCTGTCCATTTCTAGAGCCAAAAGTCCTGGCCCAGCCCAGCCTCAACCAAGCACAGACAGGCACAAACAGGCCCACTTAAAAGCGTCGGCTGACGATCACAGAAATATGCTGGCACTGGCGCAAAGGCTGCTGGGCTCTGTGGTCCAAAACCCTCGCTCCGGTAAAGTGCACTGTGCTCACCCCAAAAGGGCTCCTACTCCTGCCTTGATTGAGGTGAGCTGTGCAAAGATGCTATGTTATCACCACAAAAGAAATTAAGGCTCTTAGGAAGAAAATTGAAGGCCCGTGGCCCAGCCCGGCTTCTTCCGGTCTATGACGGGCTAAGACGGGCCCGTCTTGGCCCGGCCACACATTTGCGGGCGTTGACCTTTTCAGGCGTCCACAGCCCCTCCCTCCTCCAGGCAGGGGTTGGGGAAAAGTGCTGGTGCTTCCAGGGCCAGGGACCGGCAAAAATAGCGAGTGCTATCTCCCGCGCTGCGGGACCGGCGTTGGCCTTTTCAGGCATCCTCGGCCCCTCCCCTCCTCCAGATAGGGGTCGGGGTAAAGTGCTGGTGCTTCCAGGGCGAGGAACTGGCACAAGTGGCGAGTGCTAGGTCCATAAAAAGTTCCAAGGAGGAGGCTCAAAACACCAATGTCTCCTCAAAAGCCTCTCCGTGGTGAATTTTTCTTTTATTTTATATTCCCTTTCCCTTTACTTCCTTTATTTGTTTTCCATTTTCTCTTCCCCCTTCAGGCACCCGATACTCATGGCTTCTCCAGCAGCCTTCTCCCTCCGTCTATCCAGCTGTCTCTAGCAGAACAGCCCCGCCTTCCTCCAACAATCATCTGCCTTCCGTACCGGCTTCAGTCTAGCCAGCGGGGAGGTCAGCACACGCGGCAAAAGAGATGCGCGTAGCGGCCGCAATCAAGCAGCTGCCTCCCGCTCGCAGCTCCCAACCAGTCATCAGGGGGTCAGCACATGCGGCGAAATCCTCCTCAGCACTCCAGAATACCAGGGAGCAGTCGGCCTCACGCAGTCTCAGGAGCTTCCAGATCTGTCATTCGTGAATTGGGACATTCACTCATGAAGTAAGTAGTGGAATGAGGAGGGAAACGAGGAGGCAATGTGCCATTATGAGATTGTTCACAAAAATCTCTGTTTCAAATATTAGATTTATGTTCACTGGATTGTGTTTTCCAGACTGCAATGTTTGGCCTATATATATTTTCCCGCAAGGACACTTTAATGTATGTATGAATTGACTCATTTTACATGCATAATACCATTTAATTTAAACAACTTTGCCAGTCAAACCACAGAAGACAAGACCACCTACAAGAACGCCATGACAGAATACCACCAACTCATCAGATCCACCAAAAGGACCTTTATCTGGAACAAACTTCTCGCGAACTCCAGCAACTCAAAGAAACTATACAGCAATATCCAGCAATTCACCAAACCCCCCAGCAAAGCCACGGTCGTCACACCCTCCCAGGACCTCTGCAACAAGCTTGGATCCTACTTCCATCTGAACGACAACTTCAGCAAAAAAACTCCAGAAGCCACTCCTTACTCCAGCGATGATAGACAGCCCAGCATCACCACCTAGACCCCGGTCTCCACTGAAGAAACCGCCATGACCTAGAAGAGCACTTACTCAGGAGCCCCCACATACCCCTGCCCGCTGCACATCTTCCACAGAGCCGCCACCATCATGGCACCCGAGGTACGATGCCCCATCAATGCCACCTTTGAAACTGGCACATTCACCAACGACTGAAAACACGCAGAAGTCAAGCCCCTCCTCAAGAAACCCTCTGCAGACCCAACGGACCTGAAAAACTACCAACCCATCTCTCTTCTCCCATTCGTGGACAAAGTCACTGAGACGAATGTTAACTCCCAGCTGACTAACTTCATCGAGGAAAACGCCATCCTCGACCATTCCCAATCCAGATTTCGCAGCAACCACAGCACCAAGACTGCCATCCTCGCTGCCATAGACAACATCTGCATGCTCCTTAACCAAGGCCACAACGCGGCCCTCATCCTACTAGACCTCTCCTCAGCCTTGGATGCCATTTCCCAGTGCACTCTAGCAGCCAGATGCCACGACAACGGCATACAGGGAACAGCCATCGACTGGCTCCGCTCCTTCCTCGCTGGCAGAATCCACCTGCTTTTCCTCTCCAAACCCAGAGAGATCAACTGCGAAGTACCCCAAGGATCATCTCTCAGTCTCATGCTCTTCAACATCTACATGGCCCCCCTCGCCGCCATCGTCAGACAGCATGGACTCAGTATAGTATCCTATGTGGACGATACCCAGCTCATCCTCTCCCTCACAAAGGAACACAACGGCACCAGTTTCAGCTTTCAGGAAGTAATGAAATACGTCACATCCTGGATGAGCAGCAGCTGTCTGAAGCTCAACTCTGAGAAGACAGAAGCCCTTGTCCTCGGACCCACCCCCTCAGCCTGGGACAACACCTGGTGGCCCACTGCCCTCTGCAACCCCCCCACTCCAACGGACCACGACCAGAACCTCGGCATCATACTTGACTCCAGCCTCTCCATGACCCGCCAGATCAACGCCGTCACCTCCACCTGCTTCAACACCATCCACAACCCAACACAAGATCTTCAAATGGATCCCCGCGCATCCAGAATGACCATCACCCACGCACTCATAACAAGCAGACTGGTCTATGGAAACGTCCTCTATGCTGGAATCAACAAATCACTGCTACGCAAACTCCAAACCATCCAGGACACCGGGGCCAGACTCGTCCTTGGAATCCCATGACATGATCACATCACCCACCACCTGCAAGACCTCCACTGGCTCCCTGTCGAGAAGGGAGTAATGTTCAATCTACTCACCCACACCTACAAATCCCTCCACAACACTGGACCCAAATACCTCAATGAAAGAGTCTCCTTCCACATACAAAGAAGAAACCTTTGCTCTGCTGGCCTCGCTCTACCAGATTTCCCGCACATCCACAGAACCAGAGCAGGCGGAAGAGCCTTCTTCAACGTCGCAGCAATGGCCTGGAACCAGCTCTCGGCCAACATCAGATGCTCCCACCCTCTGCACACCACCAAGAAGAGCCTCAAGACCTGGCTCTTCGGCTTACTCGGAGCTACAACCCCCCCACTGCGCACCTTGAGACCCTCACAGGTGAGTAGCGCACTTCACAATTCCCTAATTGATTGATTGATTGATTGAAATGGTGTTTTATAACCAGGACCTTTGTAACACGTTTACAGATTTTATAGTTACAACAAGGATATGTACTTACCACCATGTGCGCCCCTAATGTTCGTGTTGAACCACTTTAGGGCCTTTGTCTCTTTGTATAAATATATTCTGTAAAACATTTTTTGCTTTTAATTTGTCCTGTTTATGTCTCTCAAGTTATCATCATTTTTAACAATGTTCCAATGTTTCAATACTGATCTGTATATTTTTCTACTTTGTTTTGCATGGTATGTTTAATTAAGTTGTATTCTCCTCTGATGTTATTGTGTTTTAGACTGGCGACGGGGAAGGCCCCGGGCCTCGACAGACTACCTGGAGATCTTTTTAGACACCATTCCGAGATTTGGGGTCCGTACCTCCTTATTCTTTTTAACGCCATCTTAGGAGGTATGGAGATCCCCTGTACTTGGCTGGGGGCGGAGATAGTCCCTAATTTTTAAGAAGGGTTCTCCTCTTCTCCCAGCCAACTACAGGCCGATCAGTCTTATAGATGTCCCCCAAAAACTATTTTCTCGCCTACTCCTGGACCACCTTTTAGATTGGATGGAGGCCAATGAAATACTGAGTCCTCTCCAGGCTGGCTTCCGGAAAAACACGTCCACCATGGACCAGATTTTCCGCCTCGTCCTCCTGTATTGGAAAACGGTGAGGATTGAGGGGGGGAGGCTGAACATGGTGTTCGTGGACCTGAGGTCAGCCTTTGACTTGGTACCACGTAAGAAACTCTGGGAGGTTCTGAAGAAGCTGGGTGTTCCGGAACAGTTACTACACGCTATAATTAGGCTGCATGATAGTAACTATGCGCAGGTTAGGTGCGGGAGGGTTGGTGCGTTATCATCTAGGTTCCCTGTTCTCAGAGGGGTAAGGCAGGGTTGTGTCTTGGCGCCAACCCTGTTCTGCCTCTTCGTTAACAGTGTCATCTCCCACCTTGACAATGTTAGGGACAATGATGCCCCCTATTTGGCAGGCAGGAGGGTGCCGGCTGTTATGTTTGCCGATGACACACTCCTGCTCTCCAAATCCCCGATGGGGATCCAGCGAGTTCTGGATGGATTTGGCCTTTTCTGTAGACAACATGGTCTAGAGATCAATACGGAAAAGACCAAATTTATGATCTTTAATCCATCCCCTAAAACTAGACCTAACCCCACACTGGGCCTAGCTAGCCTCGAAAGGGTAACAACTTTCCAGTATCTGGGGGTAACTCTACACGAAAATCTATCCTGGGACCCCCAGATACTGAGATCCCGACTAAAGCTGTCCCAATTGTCTGGCGCAATTTTAAAGGTTGTGAACACCTCTACCTTTAAACCTGTCAGCCCGGCTGTTGAACTGTATAAAACCCAAGCAAAGGCAGCCTCAACTTATGGGAGTGAACTTTGGGGCTACAAAGCAGGGCAAGAACTAGCCAGAGTGGAGAACAATTTCCTTAGACACCTTTTGGCTCTCCCTCGAGGCGCACCGCTGTTGCCCCTAAGATTAGATATGGGCCTCCCCTCCATTGCTGAGGATCTTGAGTCGAAGCCATTAAGGTTCTGGCATAGGCTCTGGTCCACTAGTGAACTTGTGCACTATAGGCAAGACCTCATTCATGTTTTGAACATGAACCACTGTGATAGAATCCCTTGGTTGGCCTTTGTGAAGAAAGAACTGTATTGTCTGAATCTATCTGAGTTGTGGGATGATCCTGCACAAGGCTGCCAAAGGGTTTCCCGAAAAAAACTGGTGCAAATCTACAAGGAGGAAAGGCTAGCACTTTTGGTTTCTGCGGCTAACAATGGTATTCTAACCGAGCGATTTTTGGAATCCAAAGATTCATATAAATTTGAGGGTTTTATGGATATTATTTTTCCCATTTTTTCACGAAAACTTTTTATACAATGGAGGCTAGGCACACTGCCGATCAAAACTTTTACTTGTAAATGGCTAAAGGGGGATGACAAAATTTGGCCAGCCTGCAACATCCAGGATGAAGATGACATCCATCTCTTGTTTTTCTGCCCAGCATACAATAGACCCAGAAAATTCTGGTTGGTGCCGTTATGCAGGAACTTGGGATTTAGGAGTCACTTGTGTGCTTACAGAATATTGAAAACTAGCACTCTGTCCCATATAGTTTTTGCAGTTGCTAAATTTTTAACGGCCATGTGGCACATAAGGAAGAATATATTGAAAATACGGACAATGTCATGAACTGTTTTTTAACCCTCATCTGTGGCTTTACTAAAATGGGAATTAATCGTATGTAATGTGTTTTTATAATATTTATGCTTTTAACGTGATGTGTTTGTATCTTTTATGGTCTAAATGACCGAAATAAAGAATTTTTGGATTGGATTGGATTGGTTATTGTGTTTTAAATGTTAAAACATATTTTCTTTTCACTGAAATTATCGTGTCTTTTGCTTCACCCAAGCACTTCTCTTATAAACGTGTAACCAGTCTCAGAAATGGCATGTACGCGCTGCATGCAACCAATCAGACGGACATGCTGGCACCCACTTGCATCTAAGTGGGCAAGGCTGCAGTGCAAGAAGACCACACAACTGTTTAAAATGCATTTTACGGATGAAAAGTGACAATGACAGTCTGAAATCGAAGGCTGATGACAGATGTAATGCCCATAAGTGCAGAAAATGAAACAACTTGCATCCCAGCATCAAACCAGACTTGTCTGTGAACCCGTCTGACTCCTGATAGACTTTCTCATAATTACTGTATATACTTCTGATTGCAAGGCCCATCTCCAACACATGTTTATTTCGCACCTACTTGGCAACCTGATAATAGAATAAATATTTCTGAGCAACATTTCCTTCACATAAAAACGCAGATTTTCATTTTGAAATAATGTTTTAAAGACAACTTTGTAATATAGGTGGGTGATAAGAAAGCCACACTGTATGCCCAATTAATGTTTATAAAATGTTCAGTTTAACCGATCGCACTAATGATAAATAGTTCTCAATACCTTTCACAGACAAACGTCCAAGGAAGTAGCAGGCTTGGCAACAGTTGGCATAGAAGCTAAACGCCACTCTCAGGAGTTTCTTCAGAGTGTCCAGTTGCGTCCAATTACTGGACACCCCGGTGAGAAGAGTGCAAGTTGCCATTTTTGAGACCATTGTTATGTTGTGCTTGTCTCTCATCCCTTCTCTATAGCCTTTCCGTAGTAAGTGAACTCTTTGACACCGGTGCTTTATTTGTCAGTTGGGATAAGTCATGCGTCATCTTCTTTGATGAACCATTTGCACCCCCCACCCAAAGAGTCACACTTCAGAATACTCATGCAGAGAGCTTTGAGAGATTTAGCTATACTGTTGCGAGTCCGTTTTTAGCTTCACTTTCGCCCTCCAAGTTATGCTGTTACTGAAAATGCCTAGGGGTCCTTGAAAACTGTTTTTTCCTCAGCAGTGAAACAAGTTTGCATGCAGAGCAAATTAAATTTTCCGAAGCAAACTTCACTTTTAAAAGTTCGGGTGTAACCGGGTACAGTAGGAGGCCAACCACTTTACTGTATGAAAAAAGATGTTTTTTTCTTTTTACATTTTAATATAACGTGACATCTGTTTTCCAATTGTGGTGAATAAAACACAAGAAAGTGAGCTTCATTAATTTAGGCCAACTTTGTACACGTGATCGTCGCTGTTAATATTATTTGCCGCAATAAATAATGTTAGGCTTGCTATGAAGAGACTAATACTTTCCCAGCTGAATTGAACAAAATTTACTTTCTCAAAACTGTCTCAGACTGAATAACTATGTAATACGTCATGTCACACGTCCAGACTCTGGGAACACTCGAGTCAAATGCAGTAGAGTGGTGAGAGAATCCCTGAATGTATTCTGTATTAAATGTTTATTTTTGCTTATTTTTTATTGTTTAAGAGCATGTGTACTATGTCTCATGTAGTGAATATGTGAAATCCTTTATTTTAGGACCTATAAAAGGATGTGATTTCTCCATGATAGGAGACCACCCTTTTCCCATTCTTAGAAGGCAAATCTATGCTGAATTGGTTTAGAACTGTACAGAGTTCCTTTTCTATTCCTTATAATTTGTACGCATATTGTACTAATTGATTGATGATTAAGCTTATGCATTTCTGTACTTTAATTCTTTAAGTACATTTTAAAACGAAGATCCTTGTCCATTTTGTTTTTGTCAGAAATGCTTTATTCTTGGCTTCTGTACTTTTGTAACATCTCCTACTAAGAGAAACGGTTCTAGCGGGAGCACCAAAGTCCAGTAGGGACTACACTGCTCTTGGTGCAGTGTCAGTGTAGGAGCAGAGAATTTGTGTACAGGTTTGTGTGCTGACAATATCACTCACAACCCTTTTGAAGAGGAGATTAACCGCCTGATTCATCAAGCTAAATTGCACTCGCAAAGGGCAAGATTATCAGAATCTTGCCTTTTGCGAGTGCAATTTTTGCATTTGGGATTCATCATCCCAAATGCAAAATTCGCTATTTAAGAATTCGCACATTTGCGAAGAATTGAATTTAAGGAATCTCTATTTGAGATTCCTTAAATGCAATTCATGAAGCATTTTAAATTGCGAAATTGCAATTTTGGGCCGCTATTTACCGAGAGGTCAGACCTCTCGGTAAATAGCAAAAACTTAGAAAAATGCATTTGAATGCATTTTTCTAAGTTGCATGTTACACGCACACATGTCCTTTGGACATGTGTGTGCGCAACACCAATGTAGATTACATTTCAGGGGTGCTACAGGGTGTCCTTTGAACACCCCTGCACCCTTGAAATCGCATCCTTATTTGCGATTAGCTAATTGCTAATCGCAAATAAGGAATAACTCCCCATGCATTCCTATGGGCCTACAGGCCCATAGGAATGCATGGGGAGTTATTCCTTATTAGAGATTAGCAATTAGCTCATCGCAAATAAGGAACATGTAGGAATCGCAATATTTATTGCAATTCCTACATGAATCCCGTTTTGCAAGTCCTTAATAGCGATTCGTTATGAATCGCTATTAGGGGCTCGCAAAACGGTAGAATGATGAATCAGGCTGTAAGTGATTTGCCCTGAATCACAGGTGTTGAGCTGACACTGAGACTCGAACATGATTTCTCATTTCCAAAGTAGCAATTCTGTCTGTAGGGCCACATCTCCTTCTTGTTATTGGGCAGCTTTTTAATGAACATACGTAGGCCCCTATGAGACACCAAATAAGAAGCAGAAGGTTTTTGAAAAAACATATTTTACAGGGAACAACGGAAACACTGATATATGTTTTAATATTAGTGACAAGTAATGCAAGTACCTTGAAAGGATTGAACATTTACTGTTGTGTTGTCTCTTTTCTTATTAAATGAAAAGCTATGCCACTTCCACTGTCTAGCAATTTAGAAGAACGTAAAGCAAATGTTACCGTAATACAAAGGAATGAACTGGATAGAAACTCATTTTAGAAGAGAATGGTAGGAGAAATACCCCGAAAAAAATGTAGATGCAATAATTCCACTGTCAAGGGACAAACTGCCCGCTTATAGTTGTGGCAATAGGCAGATATGTCATCATGCAAACTTTTCTGAGTTCACTTCTGCTACTGCCAATAAGGTAAGTCCACCAAAAAAGGTTAAGGTGAATCCATCTTTCAGTACATTTCTCAGAGGACCATTGCATCTCAAGGGCAGTTAGGCAATCCTTGTGTTATGCATTGCTGCTGTACCTAAAAATACACAAACCCTATATTACTGTGAGCACACTGAAATACCAAGTATCTTGTTTTCAGACATTGCTTTGCAGAAGGTAGCAATGGTCAAGTCTTAATCTTGGAGTGTGGTGTAGGGTAAAACATATATATAAGTCTACACTTTCATCGTTCACAATAATACGTTTTCAAAGAAGTAACTTATTTTTTAGAGAATGCTAAAATACTTATTATTATGATGTAACATGCTTAGTACGTTTAGTAAATTTAATTGGGTTCCCATCATCCGAATGTATATCTGTAGCTGAAGTGTGTTCTGTTAGAGGCAACGGATACATGACTGGAGGATCCCCACTCAATAGCCACACACAGTGCCTTCTTGTGTTTATTTTGTGCTAATTTTCTTCCAATCCTGTCTGAGGCAGGGGCAGAGGACATGAAGACAAGAGCTGGGATGGCAAAAACTGGTCACCCAGTCCTGCAGGAGACGGGTGCATCAGGCTCAAGGGTGGCAGATGTCAAAGGCCAGCCCACACAGGCGGACAGGCAGAGGATGGAACATGTGTTTGCTCATTGAAACTGGTCATCCACAGGTTGATGACAAAGGTGCAGGCTTATTCACATCTCATGTTATTTGTTTGAAGAAATGACAATGTCATAGTTTCAAGCAGTGACTTTATAGAGTCTCAATCACTTGAAGAAGTATGTAAAAAGAGATGCTGTCACAGGGTCTTTAACAATCTCAGTCGCTAAAAGAATTACGCTGGTGCACAATCCAAGTGACCAAGCGCATCACATTTATCAGCATAGAGCAGGATGCAGCATTGCTGGGTTCTGGTGCACAGGCCTCTGATGATAATTGAGTGGAGAACAAGATGAAGAGTTACTTCGCATATGCATTTCATGATCAGTGGTCACAGAACAGGATGAATCACACCGGCTTCTGGGTCTCCATACAATTAAGCACACATATCAGATTGTACAGAGGTTTGCATCTCCCAGTCTCAACAGACTCTGCGTCACCATCCTCCTCACATTAAGGCAGTCATGTTGATCTTGATCTCTGGCTGAGCAGGCAGTTTACCTTCTGGTCCCTTCGAGAACAGCAGGGGCAGAAGGCCTTCTGAGCAGCAGAGGCAGTATTCTTACCCCTGAATAGGGGAACAGCCAAGGATTCTGCATATGTTCCCATACTTCCTATACACTGGTGTGAAGATCTCTCAGGAGAAAAAGGTGAGCGATGGATATGTTGAGGGATAAGCTTATATCAGTCCTGTGGACAGTGGAATCAGTCTAGTTGTTCAGTCTAGTTCAAGTTTTGCACCAAATGTTTGGGTGACACTGAATAACAATGAAGTAGGTTTTCCATTAGGACTTCTTACCTCGATGGCAACATTTTAGTCTTTCTATGAGGAGTTTGTCCCAGGTAATCCCTCCAAGCCACAGTCGTTATTCAAGTGCTACTTTCCCACCAGGTCTTAACCTGACCTGATGGAACTGGTTCAGCTTCAGTCGATAAAAAGAAAAGATATTTCCTCAGTGTGATGATTCAAATCATATGGTGCTTTTGGCATTGTAAAGTCAGATGGTGCACTTGGCATTGCAATGAATTCCTGAGAAATGGGAGAATCTAATGAGCAGAGCAGTAGAATTTGCAAGGAGAGGGGGAAACTACTAACTTTGCCACCACTAAATCTTACAGAACACCCTCTAGCTGAAGGGAGAACTGAACATACAACACTTATTACACCGTTTAAAAGGACGAGTGTTGGACTCCGTTACCCTCGGCCTCAGACGAAAATACTGGAGATTTGTCCTGCCCACCAAAATGTGGCTTGGACGCAACTATATCTTGAAATTAAAACTAATAACTCTAAGAGATTCTGGTTATTGGTTGGACATGGGTATGAATCCCACCAACTGGCAAATTACCATGTTATCCTGTTTGGTAAATGGGAAGCATATATTAATGACACTTATGCCAGTAAATTCCGGGTCACTTTTCCTTTACTCGTCTATTTAACCCTTTGGGTGCCATGGACTTAATGGTTACATCCCCAGTCGTGGCACTCCTTTGCCGAGGTAATAACCATTACGTCCAGGTGCCCAACCCTGTGGGCCATCCACCTACATGTCCCCACCCGGAAGTGCTTCTGCTGCCATCCTAACCCCCCATCCAACCGCTGATCCGATGACGTTGGCGCGCAGCGCTGACGTCATCATATGCTGGTGGGGAATCCTTGTTAGCCATTTGCCAGGGCATCGAACAAGGAGGTGAGTTTCTCCTCCTGGGATGGTTTAGGGAGTGCACAGAGGAATTGGGGGAAGGAAACAGTTTTTCCTTTCCCTTGATGTCTCTTTTGGGGCAGAAAAGCACTATATTTTTCAGCCCATCTGCCCACAAGGGGGGAAGAAGCCACTAGACCACCAGGGATTTTGTAGGCAGTTGATTATGTTGGGCAAGGGTCGCACCCCTTTTTTGGGGCGTATGTTTTGGCCATTTCTGCCATATATTTTTAGGCCCAATTGCCCCATACAACACTAGACCACCAGAAATATTTTTATTATGCAGGAGTTTTGTTTTGGGGAGTGCCCCTTGGGCAAGGGTCGCTCCCATTGAGAGGCTATATATTTTGGCCATGTCTGACCTCCTTGATGGCAGATCAGTCTTATTTTTAGGCAGAAACCACTAGCCACCAGGAAAATAATGATTTGGCGAAATAGTGGAGCAGCCCATTGGGCAAGGGACGTTCCCCTTTATAAGGGGCATTTATTTTGGACTTTTCTGCCCCCCTTATATTTTTTGGGCACATATGCCCCCAAGGGGGGCAAAAGTCACTAGACCACCAAGGATTTGTTTCATTATGCAAGCTTGTTGCTTTGGGGAGTGGCCCCTTGGGCAAGAGTCGCTCCTATTAAGGGGCTATGTATTTTGGGCATTTCTGCCCCCCTTGTTGGCAGATCGGCCATATTTTTAGGCCAATCTGCTCCCATGTGTGATGTGGTCCCCGCTGTTTCCAGCAACCCGGAAGGGGTAGCGGTGAACCACCTGTTGTATATATAGCACGTGACAGAGGATTAATTGTTGGGGGCGGGTCTTAATTACTAAATAAAAAGATCCTGGTGTGGACAGGATATTGAACAGTCTTACCTGACTACTGGTGTTTCTTTCTACCTGGACATAACATTACTGGCGACGAAGGTGTGATTCTGTTGCTGTTCCTTCCTGTTGTTTCCTGGATTCTCGTCGTTTCTTGGTTGTTGGCGGTGTCCTCGTGCCTGCGGTGTCCCTGGAAGCCTTGCTGTGTGTTCGGGGCTTCCTGAGTGTTGCTGTTCGGCTGCTCCGGCTGTTCCTGGGGGCGTGGTCAGCTGCTAACGTGGTGCAGCGTGCTGCTGTGGACTGGATGCTTTGCGGTGGTGGCGGTGGGTGTTTCTTGCTGCCCGGTGAAGCGAGTGGGAGCAAGAGAACTCCCTGACTGCTCTTGTTTCTGATGCCTGGCAGCTCGTGGCAGTTGGTAGTATCCTGCTGCATGTGGAGTTTGCTGTTAGTGCTCCATTGTCTGGATCATCGTTTAACCTGTAATCTGGATTCTGAAGACCATATCTTTGGTCTTGGAGATTGGCGCCTGTGTGGTGTGCTCTGACCTGTTTTCCATTGGGTCATCATGTTGACCATTCCTCCAGTGGAGCATTTTCTGTTGGATGGTCCTCCCTCTGCCCAGGCTGCCCAGTGGAAGGAGTGGGTAGACCGCTTGGAGACTTATTTTGATGCTATTGATTTGGTGGAGGGACGGAGGCGCCCGATGTTGCTGCATCTGGGAGGGGCGGCCATTCACCGTTTGGGGCGGTCAGTGGTGGAAGGTGCTCCACATACTTATAATACCTTGAAGCAAGCTCTTACTGCCCATTTTGAGCCGCTGGCCAATCCAGATTATGAGCAGTTTTTGTTGCGTCAGGCTCGGCAGTTGCCTGATGAGTCTGTGGACATTTTTTATGCCCGTTTGCGTGACTTAGCCAGTGCCTGTACGTAGCACGATGCTGCAATTTTTAAAATGTATTTATTTATTTAATGCGATTTTATATAGCGCAAACTTTACCCGAAGGTGTCAGAGCGCTTTACATAAGAACCAGTTGCAAAACATAAGGACTAAGGATTACATGCGTTACATAAAAGATATAAACAGAAAAAATTGCAAATGTACAAGATGTAAAGTCACACAAAGAAGAGACTGGTGATTAGAGTCATCTCTATATACATAGGGAAGGGCTATGGATGGATATACTCTAAGAGTCACATAGGAATGGTAGAAAGTACAAAGGTCTACTGCATATACTAGTGATTAGAGTTATCTCTATATACATAGGGAAGGGATACGGATGGATATACTTTAAGAGTCACATAGGAATGGTAGAGAGTACAAAGGTCTACTGCATATACTAGTGATTAGAGTTATCTCTATATACATAGGGAAGCGGTACAGATGGATATACTCTAAGAGTCACATAGTAATGGTAGAGAGTACAAAGGTCTACTGCATATACTAGTGATTAGAGTTATCTCTATATACATAGGGAAGGGATACGGATGGATATACTCTAAGAGTCACATAGGAAGGGTAGAGAGTACAAAGGTCTACTGCATATACTAGTGATTAGAGTTATCTCCATATACAGAAAAGCAGAGTTCCATTAAGTGGGGTCGGAGGGGGGATGCAGTCGGAGGGGGGATGTAGTCACAGCACCAAGGGAGGGACAGAGAAGGGCAGGGAAGTGAGACAAACGAGAGAGGGAAACAGATAGTAACGAGTAAGACAGCGAGGAGTGTCTCAGAGGCAACAGGAGAGACAATAGAAAGGTCGCTAGGACAGAGGGGGGAGGTCAGAGAACGCTAAAATGGAGGAGGAGAGAAGTAGAAGAAGAAGCGAGTCATAAAAAGAAAATGGCGGGGAGCGCAACGGTCCAAGTCCGAAAGTCCAGGAAGAGGGCTGCCATAGCCAGCAAGTCCGGGGGGAGAAAGGCAGTCCGCAGCAAAGTCACAGCCTCATCGTCCATGAGGAGCTGGGGCAGAGGAGTTCGATCCGGAGACCAGAGTTCAGGGAAGAAAGACCACAGGCGCCAAGGCAGCTGTTCGCCGAACGGGAGGCAGCAAAGTCCAGGGATGCCTATGGCTGATATGCTGACCTGTGGCAGGTCTAAAGAACTTTCAAAGGTTAGAGCAGCTCATATGGAGGCTGCCCTTCTACATGTGGTAAAGGTGGAGCCAGTGAATGCCGTTTCAGCCCGAGTCTCTGACAAACAAAGACCGCCGAATCGGGGAAGGATGGACTGACGCCGGCTTTGTTATGGCTGTGGGGGTCCTTTTCCTCATAAGGGGACGTGTTCTGCCATTGGGAAGAGGTGCTCTAATTGCAGCAGGCTTAACCATTTTGTGAAGGTGTGCCGCTCTGCCCCTGCACAAAGTTCCGTTCCCATGTCATCTGCACAGGTGTATTTAGCTGCTCCGTTGTCGGCAGAGGGAGACATGGATGATGATGAACTTGAGGGGACTGCACATGTACTCCATGCCTTGCATCCTGGGGGTTCGGTACGAAGAGGTCTTCCTAAATGTTGTGTGATGGTGGATGGTCACCCGGTGCCTGCTTTGATTGATACGGGAGCTTCAATAAATGTGATGGCCGAATCGATGATGATGACACTGCCAACTGTTCCTGTTTTGAGTGCAACCACTACAAAGGTTTTTGCTTATGGAGCCTTTGACCCCTTTCCTTTGGCTGGTGTTTTTACTGCTGAGGTGGCACATATTTCTCATGATGTGAAGACACGTATATATGTCACAAAAGGTGGTCAAGGGATGTTGTTGAGTTGCCAGACAGCAGAGGGTTTACAGTTGGTCACCTTCGCTTTGGCCGTGCATCAATGGACTGTGGAGGATTTGCTGGTCCAGTTCTCCCCGTTGTTTAATGGAATTGGCTGTTTGAAAGAACATATGATCAAGCTGCACATTGATGACTCTGTCCAGCCAGTGGTGTTACGTCACAGGAGAGTGGCGTTCCATCTTCGGCCCAAAGTGGAAGCAGAGCTCGTGAAACTGGAAAAGGCAGACATCATTGAACGGGTGGATGGTCCGACTTCCTTGGTGTCCCCTATTGTGGTGGCTCGTAAGCCTAAGCAGCCTGGTGAGGTCTGCATTTGTGTGGATATGCGGTTGCCTAATCTTGCTATCAAACGTGAACGGCACCTCACCCCACTGTGGATGAAATCGTGGTGGAGTTGAGTGGGTCACAGTGGTTTTCCAAGATGGACCATCATGCTGGTTACCAGCAGTTGATGCTTGACCCTGCTTCCCGTGCGATCACTACGTTTTCTACACATGTGGGTTTACGGAGGTATAAGCGTTTGAGTTTTGGTGTTTCCAGTGCTGCGGAAGTCGTGGGGTTCTTTCTGGACTGGATGGTGTGATCAATGTCAGTGATGACATTTTGGTGCATGCACCTACATTGGATGGGCATTTCAGTCGTCTTAAGAATGTGTTTCAGCGGCTGCTGTATCATGGACTTACGCTACATAAAGAGACATTCGAATTTCTGAAGACTGACATCTCGTTTTTTGGATATCGCTTTTCACAGGATGGTGTGTCCCCTGACCCTTTGAAAGTGTGTGACATTCAGACTGCTCCTGCTCCTGTCAATGTGTCTGGTGTGCAGAGCTTTATGGGAATGGTCAACTATTGTGGCAGTTTTATCTGTAATTTGACTGATTTTACGGCTCCTTTGCGGGAACTTATTAGATCTAACGTTGCATGGAACTGGGTTCCAGAGCAGGAATCTGCTTTTCAAGCCACGAAGCGGGCCCTCTCCGCTGATACCATTCTGGTGTATTTTAATCCTGCACTGGACTCTGAATTATCCGTGGATGCTAGTCCCGGTGGCCTGGGGGCTGTACTTTCTCAGCGGCAGAGCAATGGAGCTAGCTCCAGTGGCATATGCCAGCCGTGCATTGACTGCTACTGAACAAAGATATTTTCATATCGAAAAGGAGGCAATCGCCATACACTGGGGGTGTCGTCATTTTCATTTGTATCTTTATGGTCAGCCGTTTGTTGTGCATACGGACCATAAGCCGCTTATTCCATTGTTCATGGGATCATCTTCTAAACCTCCACCTCGATTTGAGAAATGGATCCTGCAGTTGCAGGATTATTGTATTACGGTGGTGTTTCGTCCTGGAACTTTGAATCCGTTGACTATCTTTCCCGGCATTTTCATCCTGCTACTCCTGGTGAGGAATCTGCTGCTGAGGATACTGAGAAGTATGTGCGTCTGGTGGTGGAGCATTCCAGGCCTCTTCCTATTTCCTTGGAGGAGATTTTGGAGTCCACGAAACAGGATGGGTGTCTCCAGCTTTGTCTTTCTGCAGTGGGTACCAGGAAATGAAACGGACTCATGGATTCTGCCAGGTGTCGTACTGAGAATGCTGGGTCGACCTTGGTATCTCTTTTTAAGGTACAGGATGAACTGGCGATATCCCCGGAGGGGTGTTTGATGAGAGGTCCGCGGCTGGTGATTCCTGCCTGTCTCCAGCAGAGGGTGGTGGATTTGGCTCATTTGGTTCACCAAGGGGTTGTGAAAACCAAGTCCAGATTGAGATGTAAAGTGTGGTTTCCAGGATTGGATGCCTTGGTAGAAAGAACTGTATTGCGTTGTGCGCTGTGTCAAGCTGCTGGGGCTGGTGATTCTCCAGCTCCCATTTTTACGGAAGATATTCCCTCATTTCCTTGGCAGCGGGCAAGTGCTGATTTTGGATGTTTACCAGATGGGCGACATATGCTGGTGGTTATTGATGACTTTTCTAAATACCCCGAGGTTGAGCTATTGGACACTACTACGGCTTGTCGCACTATTCCATTGTTTGATAAGATCACGGCGACACATGGTTTGATTTCTGAGTTACGAACTGATAATGGTCCTCCTTTTTCCAGCCATGACTTTGCGAACTATCTGCAATCTAGGGGTGTTCATCATCGAAGAGTTACCCCTTTATGGCCTCAGGCCAATGGAGAGGCTGAGCGCTTTATTCGTACCCTTGATAAAGCTATCAGGATCGCTGTTGCCGATCGCCAAGATCTGGACTGTGCTATATTCACGTTTCTGAAAGAGTATCGGATGACCCCTCATTCAACTACAAAAGTCAGTCCGATGTCCTTATGCATGAATCGGCCTATGGGTGATTTTGTCCCTCAGATGGAGGCAGTGTCTGCCAAACATGCAGTTGTAGCTGATGAGCTACGGAATTGAAAACTAAAGAATGATAAGGTGGCTTTCAGGTGTGGAGCTAATCCCAGGACTTTTAATGTGGGTGATGCTGTGATGGTGAGGAATCGGCACCGAAAAGGAAAGTTTAGTTTGCCTTTTGAGCCTGAGCCATGGATTGTGCAGTCTGTTCATGGGACTAAAGTTACTGCGGTGAGGAATGGATTGAGTATTTCCCGGAATATGTCTTTCTTTAGAACCTACTGGGCTCCTGTTGATGCTCAGGTGAATGACCATATGGCACCGTCGGATACTGGGTCTTTGGTATCTGATGATGAGTTCACAGATGTGGATCCGTTTCCTGCTCCGGTGCTGGACCATGACCGTCCAGAAAAAGATCAGACAGTGTGATGTATCTCCATCTGCCATACCTTCTGGTGTGGCTCCGGAGCCTGTTCTGCTGCCCCCGTCTGGTGAATGTCAAGTGCCTGATTCTGGCTCCCAGCGGATGGGTGTTGGGAGATACCAGCTGTGGCCATGTCCTGCCAGGTCTACATGTCTAAAGAACTATGGGGCACATGCATCAACCTATTTAGGAAGTGCAAACGGTGCGAATCGGTAAATTTGGCCGTTTGCACTTCCTTAATACGTTTTTGGGATGCATCAAACACTTTTTCAGAATTCGCATTTTTTTGCATTTCTTAAAAATGCGAATGCATTTAAGGAATCGCATTTGTGCGATTCCTTAAATGCAATGCATCATTTAAAAAAAAATGCGAATTATGAAATAGGAAGTGCAAATTAACACGAGGTTGACCCTCGTGTTAATTTGCGAAAATCTTTCAAAATGCAAAAAAATGCATTTTTTACACTGTCATGTTACAGACACACATGTCCTTAGGACATGTGTGTTTGAAACATGCACTTTCAAATACATTTCAGGGGTGCAGGGGGGTGCTTTGGACCCCCCCCTGCACCCTTGGAATGCATCAACAAATTGCGAATTCGTAAATGCCTTCCCATTGACTCCTATGGGCCTTTCGGCCCATAGGAATCAATGGGATTTGCGAAAAAGCAGTTAGGAATTCGGTATTTATTTGCGATTCGGTAAAAATTACGATTTTTACCGATTCACAAATAAACACCGAAAAAAATGATGCATAGCATTTTGCAATTCTTAATTTGCGATTCGGTAATTGTCGCAAATTAAGAAATGCAAAATGTATGAATGATGCATGTGCCCCTATGTAACTTATTAAAATGGACTCAGGACTTATGGTTTTTTTTTGTTTGTTTTCACTTTGATTTTGTGGAGGAGTGTGATGTGGTCCCCGCCGTTTCCAGCAACCCAGAAGGGGTAGCGGTGGACCACCTGTTGTATATATAGCACGTGACAGAGGATTGATTGTTGGGGGCGGGTCTTAATTACTAAATAAAAAGATCCTGGTGTGGACAGGATATTGAACAGTCTTACCTGACTACTGGTGTTTCTTTCTACCTGGACATAACACCATGGGGGAGTAGGAGCCACTAGCCACCAGGGAAATAATGATTTGGCGAAATTGGGCAGGGACCCCTTGGGCAAGGGTCGCTCACATTTATAAAGGGCATTCATTTTGGCCACTTCTACCTCCCTTGTGGGCAGCTCGACCATATATATTTTTTGGCCCCTCTGCCCCCAAGGGAGGCAAAAACAACTAGACGATCCGGGAATTTTTTAGAAAGCTGATGCTTGGCTGGTGGGGTGTGTGAGCTGGCGCTTGACTGGTGGTGTATGTGAGCTGGAATTTGGCTGGCGGTGTGTGACTAGTGATTTGCTGTTGGTCACTACACTCACTGCTAGCCCAACGCCAGGGCACGCACTCCAACAGCCACCATCCAGTGTGATTGATGTGTAAGTTAAATAGGCATACGAAAGGGATGGGCCCTTGAATGGCGCTGTGTTGAGATGTGAGTGTTGTAATGTGCTGGGCCCACAACTGGCGGCATGAATGGTCTTGAGTGTGTCACGTTATGAGAGTTGTGTGAATGGCCTGTAAAGCTGTAGGTGCCTTGACGCAGCTTTACAGCTCATGAGATGTGTCATTGGTTCAGTTCTTTAACCATTCAATTATTAGCAGTGCATTTAATTTTTGTGAAATCTTGTGTTTCTTTACGTTCTGAACCTTCACTCACCCTTGTGCCAGATCAAACCAGTATATGTGTGTGCTTGAGGAATAGATGGTTGTGAAGTAATTGTGTTCTTTTCTGTCTTTCTGTGCCAGGATGTGCATTGTCTCTACATTGTCTGTTGATGTGAGTGTTGTAATACGCAAGGCCAGCAGCAGGTGATGTAATGGTCTTGTGTGTTTCATGTATAAAAGTTGTGTCTATGACTTGTAACGCGGTTCGTGCTTTGATGCAGCTTTTCAGCACACAAGCTGTGAGTCATTGGTTCAGTTTTTTAACCGTTCCATTATTAAAAGTGTATTTCAGTTTTGTGAACACATCTTGCTAGTAAAATATACATTTAGAACCTTTCACTCACCCTCGTGCAAATTCCAACCAGTATGTGTGTGTGTGTACTTGAGGAATAGATAGTTGTGCGGTAATATTTGTCTTTTCTGTCTTTCTCAGCCAAGGTGTACATTGTCTCTAGGGAAAACCTACTCACGCTAGTATTTTCGTAAACTAAATACTCAGTTGAGTACAGGGTGGTGTGCCTCTTGTGGATCCCAACAAGTTGTTTTTACCCATAATGCACCGCACATCCCAAAATGTGACTAAAGTCATACATTTTCCTTGCATTACTATGCCATATTCTTCCAGAATCAGAAAGAAACCTCTAATCTCCTACCACCGAGTACTGTTCCAGTTCTCCTGATAAAAATGCTACCTCACTTGTGTGGGTGGGCCAGGTGCCTGCGACAGGGAAGGGCCCAAAATGTATTATGGAGGCATCAAAATTATTGATCATGAAACAACCTGGTTTTGCAAGGGGGTAACCTGCATTTTTGGTCCCTGGCTCAGCAGCCATCTAAAGAAACCTACCAAACCCAGACATTTCTGAAAATTAGACAACTGGTGGAGTCCAGGGAGGTATGGCTTGCATGGAAATCCAAACATTTTCTTACTCAGAATCCCCTGCAAACCTCAAATTTAGCTAAAAAATCTAATTTTCCTCACATTTCTGTCTGGGATCAGCGCGCTAGCAGAAGATTTGCACCACCCCGCGTTCACCTTGGTCACCTGATTAAAATGATACCTCATTTGTGTGGGTGCCCAAAGCAGAGTCAGTCTAAAAATATTTACAGAAACTGCACTTATGAACATGCTGAGATGCCCACCCTCAAGTTCTACACGTTATTGTCCCTTCCTTGTCGCAGGCACTTGGCCCACCCACACAAGTAAGGTATAATTTTTCTCGGGAGATAGAGGGGAACGGTGGGTGGTAGGAAATTTGTTCTTCAAATAGGCCAAATCCTGATGTCTTGGAAAGGCGCATTAATTCATCCAATTTATAAAAAGGGACGAAACAACTATCTTAAAAATTATCATCTCATCACCCTCCTCCATTCGGAAGGGAAGCTTTTTTCTAAATTCCTACTAACTTATCTCCATGTTTGGGCATTTGACAATAAATTAATCCCTGCTGATCAAACGGGATTTAGTTAGGCTGCTCAATTAAAGACAAACTAACAGCCTTTAAGCTTTTGGGAAATAGGACATTAAAAAGATGTCTGTTGATATATGTATGCTATATTGATTACTCACAGGACTTTAACAAAGTAAATCAGAGCAAATTGTGGGTCAAGTTAACAAAATGGGGAATTAACCAATCTCTGCTACATTTGTTGATGTTGTTACATGATAATACATGGCTGCAAATTAAGCTTGCTTGAGGCGTTTTATTGCCCAGATCGAGCATTGCAAATGGTCTAAAACAAGGGTGCGTTTTTGCACCTCTATTATTCTCACTATCTACAGCTGATCTGTCCACTTCATTGGACCACTCAATGGGTTTAACCCCCAAATTAGGCTCTAAGGCAAGTAGCTACTGATCCAGCGTTTTCTGGGCCCGTTAAACTTGAGTCATTCAAGTTGTCTTATTTCTCTGGATCAATTACTCTTGGTCCGCCAATTGACCTTGCCCCATGCCATGGAGGGTGGAATATAGTGGAACCAACTCTTGGCTATCCAGCAAGGACCAGGAAATGCATTGCTGCTCTACAAGTTAGTAATTAAGTTCAGGTACTTAACTTTTAAGACCATGCTCTACAGATATAGGATGGTAATGGAAAGTCCCAACCTCCTCAAGAAGTTAAGATGGACTAGGATCATGCAAAGAAAAAACTCTGTTGCAATGCAAAACAATAATGTCAGTACCCGATGATCTTTAAGTACTTTAGGTTGATTCCTTTTAAGAATGCTATTTCAATATACATCTGTCTGCTCACTAAAGATATTATAGATTCTATCAAACAAGAAATCGATCCAGATACAACGTTCCGATGTACCCCGACAAGCACTTTAAATGAAACCTCGATCAGCGGGATCTCACAGTGATTAATATCGTTACTCCCTGTGCACTGAGACCACCGCATCAACCACATCAATCCCTCAAACAAACAAAAGTGATTTCCTTATCTTAACGGTACCGTTGATGACGTCTCATGATCAGCACCTCAACACAGCAGACAACTTACTCAGGGCCCGATTCACAGAACTAACTTACGACAACATCCTAAACTTACTACCATTTTGGTATTCACAGAAGGCACTTACTCATTTTGGTATTCACAGAAGGCACTTACTCATTTTGGTATTCACAGAAGGCATTTACTCATTTTGGTATTCACAGAAGTTAGGAGTCCTAACTTTAGGACTCCTAAATGCCTTCTGTGAATACGAAAGTCTTAAAGTTGGGATTTTTCTCAGTTTAGGAGTCCTAACTTTAGGACTGCTGTGACGTAAGGGGGACCCACCGGCTGCACACCAGGAGTCTGAGCGTAGGGGAACGGGAGGGACTTGAGGAGAGCGATCACCTACCTTGGCACTCCACTGCCGAGTGATCTTGGCAATCAGGGTGGCAGAAGGCAGGAGGGCAAACCGCTCCGGAGTCAGCCCCAAGTGTGTCCTCAATCTGGTGTTCAGGCCGCCTCATGGGCAGTGCCGTAATTCCTTTGGGCGCAGTCGGCGAGTGTCGCTCCAGGACTCAGTCCAGGTAGGTAGCCCAGGTACAAAGGAAGCACACCACGGTCACATCGCAAATAGGTCCAGCGCTGATCAGGCACTCCCCGTCAATATAGTTTTCCGGGCCGCCCGATGCATGATGACATTGTTAGTTCAAGGAACTGCAGGGACGACTGTCAATCAGAGATATGGTCTTGCAGAGGACACTGGCAGCACCTCAGTTGTCCCCCCTCAGTGCAGGAGAGGCTCTGGTACCTCTATGTGCCAATTAGGGGTGATAAAGAAGCCATGGACCCATTGGTCCCTGCCTTTTACCTACCTGTAACGCCCCTAAATCTAGTATTTAGGGGCTACCCTGAACCTTCTTTCCTCACATCCAGGCAAGAAACAAGAAGAAAAGAAGAAGGACCAAACAACCGTGCAGCAGCTAACAAGAGGAGGACATCCTCTGACTTGGCCCCAGCCCTCCCCTGCCTGACTCTCCCTCGAACCTGCTCCTGCAAAATCCCGATGTGTCCTGCAGCCAGCAACCTCACAGCACCTGCCCCAGGTGCTGTGTGTCACCTGGGAAGGACTAGCATGTCTTTGACACAGCCCTAGGGGTGGAGATCTCCCTCTGCACCAGTGTTGGAGGCAGGAGCCCAGATGGGTCTTGTCTGGGCATTCCCCTAACCCAGGACTTTGGTTGCACGGCCTGGGGGATTGAGTGGGGCAAGCCCCGGGCCCTCTTTGCCTCTTCACATCTGCTTGAACATATTGCTCCACTCCCACACTCACAGCGGACCTTTGCCACACTCTGGTGTGGCTCTTGCCACAATCGAGTTGGATCTCTGTGTAGCGATAAGGCCTAACCCTCATTGACTCCTGTAGAGTGAAGCAAACGGGCGCCTGCTGCGGTCCTTACTCCGCGGCCCTCCGGACACCTATGTGGACTGGCACCCCTTGCCCTGGACAGATGGGGTCCTGGTGGGATTGGCCCACATTCCCTGGGGGCTAGAGACCAGACTTCCACCATTGGACAATCTTAGCCACTTATGTAGCTTTGGGGAAAGGAGCCTATGCAGATTGCCAGCTTGGATGCATTTTTGAGCTAGCGGCACCCTGGGGGCCCGCTTTATGACTGGCCCTGCTCCATCGTTAAGACTCCTTGAACCCCTGAACTTTGCTAGTTTCACTGGGTGCTGAGCCTAACTACTTCAATGTAACTGGGCCTGATCCAGATCTATCAATTCTCTGCTGCGACATTAATGGGGTGCTTGGCCCTCCTGGACCCGGGGGTACCCCCTGCTGAATCAGCCCTTTACAAACATAGCGGTCAAGATCGTTCAGCTCTGCCACGCCATGAAGGGACTGATGAAGGTGGAGCTTATTTTATAGGTTACAAATACGTCTTGTGGACTTACTAGATGTCGGTACTATGAGACTGCTTCATACCAGTGGAAGTATGGTTCTCACTTTTCAATATTTATCTAAAGCAGAGTGACTTATAGTTTTGGTCCTGAGGAATGCCATGAACCTGTTGGTCTATGAAGGCAGAAACATTTCGACCAGAATATAGAATAGGGCAATATCCATATTCCTATTTCACTGAGCTTGTTTTTAATCCATTGGGGGTACCGGAATAAAAGTTGTCCTCACCCACAAAGAGATAGTTTTAACTCACACACTAGTTTTGGTTTGCATCCTGCCTCTCCTTCCTCTATACAATAGAGAGAACTTGTAGCGTGGATGACAAACTCCCCCCCCTCCTCTCCCACGGAAGAGTTGTAGTCCACACTGGGTAACTTGCAGTCCCAGTGTGAAGAGGGGACCCTATGATAAAGCATATTAACAACAAGGGGTGGTCAGGGTTCTCATCTTAACACAGCAGTGCGTCCTAGTCCATTTTTTCCTCTGTCTTGTTTCTCTTTCTTTATTATATGAGATAGATTGGGTGGTTATAAATAATCCAATAAGACCCTTCTCTATGAGATACTCCCACGTTTTGGTGCCAGCTGAGCATCACTGGTCTCCGAGCTGTATTGTCCTGATCTCCTCCACTCCCTGGCAAGTCACTATGCAGTAGACATGCATAAGAAGCCTAGAAGTGGAGCTGCCAGGGATAGTTTGTGGTTTCCCTCAGACATGAGCACCAAGAGAGAGTCGACCTCACAGCCCCCTGAGGCGTTCCCCGCTCTTCCTCTAACGCAGGACTACATGGAGATACTCTAATCAGACATACGCCACGAGATGGACTCCCAGAAGGCAGATTTCAAAAGCTGCATTAACGAGTTACACGAAGACTTCACTGTGGTGGGAGAAAGGGTTGACGGTCTGGAACACACTGTTGACTCTCATACTGAAAACCAGGAGGCCTTGTGGAGGGGAGTCAATGCATTGGAACAACAGCATATCAAACTCCAGGCCAAACAGGAGGAGCTGGAAAATCAGGAAGAACGCAACAACCTACGCATCACGGGCATCCCTCGTGGGGCAAAGGGGGGACATCATGTCCTTCACCAGTGACTTCCTGATGGCCATACAAGGAGAATTAGAGGGTGTTCCCCTGGGCTTGGACACAGAGCACTGTGTTACTGCCACCCCGGGTCACCTGGCTGCTCCCCTGGATATACTTACTAGAGTCCACTTCTTTCAAGATAAAGAAGAGGTACTTCTTACAGCCAGAGGTAAGGCAGACATAGTGTTTTGAGGCCATTCAGTACTGATTTTTCCAGACCTCTCCTTGCTGAGACCCTGACGAAGATATGGGACTTCAAGCCTGTAACTGAACATCTAAATATCTAGGACATCAAATTTCAATGGGCCCATCCCTCCGGGTTGCTCTTCGCCTGAAATAGGAGACATCTCACGAAGACCAGGCCCCTACTTGACCTCTCGGGTGACCTTGGGGACGTGGACACTCCGCCCCTTCCTCCAAATGGCCTGCCTCCTGGCAACACAGGTGGCACACGGTCCAGCGGCAGGGACGTACCGGCCACACTAAATCTACTCAAGCTTCAGATACAGCAAAAGCAGATGGACCTTATTGCGCACTGCCAGAAAATGAAAACAGAGCATGCACACTTTTCCGCTGAAGACACCTGACTCGTGCAACCCACGCTTGGCTCCCCTTCTGCTGTTGTCCTGGCAGCCCTCTGGCTCTGTGAATGACAGCTCAAATATCAGGGTTCTGGGCACGGAGTTCGAATTTTTATTGTTTATTGTCTGCCTTTTCTCATCCATTCTTTTTCCTTTTACAGGACTGATTTACTGAGTACACTGTTTCACAGAGTTGACTCTGGCCATCCATCTTCTCCCTCCAATACGATCTCTCCTCCATTGAGGAGACACCTTGCTTGGGTCAAGTACTTTCTTCCTGATTCTCTATGGAGTGGTTCAAATGGTTGCCCTGTTGGCCCTGTTAATTTTTCCATACTTTTGTGCTCTTCCAGTCCCTCAGGGTCCATTCCCATTGCAATATCTATGCCCGATAGGTTGTTCTTCGCATTCTGCAACCTTGCTACTTTCTGGTCCCCTCCCATGGCCACCACACATGACTTTAAATTGCTTTCCCTTAATGTTCTTGGGTTTAATTCCACTAACAAACGACATCATGTGTCGTGCTGTCTTTTTACAGCATGAACCCAACTTTAGTTTCCTGCAAGAGACCCACCTAGTTTGTTCTGATTGCCATGGTATGGGCCACTCGAATACCCATAGCAATGCTGGGCATACGCAGCCACTAAGACTCTTGGAGTTGCTAAACTCATGAAGAGGTGCGATCATACGAAGGTTCTTAAACTAACTAGAGATCCAGATGGGAGGTTCCCTACTTTAACAGTGGAGAGGGGGAAGGACACCCTATTGCTTCTTAATCTCTATTCTCCTAACCAAGCACAGGATACATTCATATGCCACACCCTCTTTCACCAATTAAGATCTGTGAGAGGAGTCATTGTTGTGAGGGGAGACTTTAACTTAGTTTGGGACCCCATGCTCAATGGAAACACACTGCACATACAGGGAACAGGGGCATGTCGGGGATGCTCAAGAAAGAACTTTAGATGCAGACTTAGTTGATGGCTGGCAATACTCGCACCCAGATACGAAAGATTACTCCTTCCAGTGACATGTGTACTTGTCCTACTCCCGCATCACCTATTTGTTGCCACCTCCGTACTGAATGCCCTTACCTCAGCACGGACATCTCCATCTCGGAGCACGCCCACATTGAGCTTACATGGACACCTCGCATAGGACAACCCCACATACCCCAGCGCTGCCTTCTTTCACCCCAACTCCTGAGAGATCCAGTGGATAGAGCTGTGATACAAGACGCCATCACAGACTACTTCACGATTAGTTCACTGCCTGATCCTCCCCCCAATGTCCCATGGGACAGCTTTTAAGGCCACCATACGCAGATTGCTGACCTCAATCTCCATAGCTAGGACCCAATAAGCGTGTCTACTCAAAGCCAAACTCACAGAAGATATTGTTTCGCTAGAGCGTACTGATGAACAGCGCCCCTCATTAAGACCCAAGTGCCAACTGGCCATTTTGTAGGGACAACTCCGGGCTCATCAAGTTAATAAAGCTGAGCGCTCCCTACTCACACTAAAAAAAATACTACGAGGGTGGAGATAAAGTATGCTCCCTCCTCGCACGCAGGCCGCGGCACCAACACACGAGATCTCACATTGCAAAGGTCCAGAAAGGCAACTCTGAATGGGCTGAATGAATGGGCTGTCTGGGTGGCAATCGAGATTGTTGAGTACCTCCAGAACTGCCACTGGTCACCTCTGGACCCTTCCCACACTAGCGAACTGGAGAGGAACCCTTTACGGCTGTTGAGCTCCGCAGGACCACCTTAAAGCTCATCTGCTCACACTTTACAGGTCCTTCACCTACATCACAGGCCTCACGCCATCCGTGTCCAACTCCAAAAATATTCTGGTCTCTAAACCAGGCAATGACCCAACTCTCTGCTCCTCCTATCACCCGATTGCATGCCTAACTATTGATGCAAAGCTCTATGCCAAAATCCTGGCCAACCACTTAGAGAATCTGCTCCCTGGGTTGATAAAGCGGACCGGGGGGTTTCATAAAACACCAACAGGGCACAGACAACATTCACCACCTGGCAAACATAGTCGAAAAAGTACAACAACACTCCATCCCCACTCTCCTCCTCTTTTTGTACGCTGAAAAGACTTGCAATAGAGTGAGCTGGACATTCCTGAAGGCGATCCTCCAGAAAATAGTGTTAGGCCATGTCACAATTAATAAAATCATCGGTTCTTATTTGGCACTCACCTATTCTATTCTAATCAATGGCCAGACTACTAACTCCTTTCTTTTATTCCTAAGCACTCTGCAGGGATGTCCGCAGTCTCCCCTACTCTTTGCCCTGGTGGTGGAGCCCCTTGCTATTCATTTGAGGCGCTCAGTGGACATCAGGGGCATCCCCTTCAGTAGCCAGGAACATATGGTTTTACTGTATGCAGATGACCTTCTGCCTGTGTTAACAGAGCCAAATACCTCCCTCCTGGTGGTAGTTAATATTATGCAAACCTACGAATGGATCTTCAGGTCCAAGCTCAATCTAGCGAAATCACAGGCTCTCAACCACACCCTCCCAGCACAGCATCTCCTTCATCTACAGTCACTTTCTCCCTTTCAATAGGTTCCACACTCCATACAATGTTTAGGCCTTAAAATCACAAACATCCTACCCTCCTGGACTAAGGCAAACTGGACACGCCTCAGTAGAGCGATCTTAGAGGATCTACGGCAGTGGAAACCGCTCCATATCTCCTGGTTGGGTTGTGTTAATGTAGTGAAGATGAATATTCTTCCCAGGCTCCTTTACCTATTTCAGTCTCTGCCAACGCCCATCCCCTCCAAAGTAATCACAAGGTTGCAAGCAGACCGTACCTCTTTTATATGGAATGGGAAGTGTCCCTGCATTTGTGCTGCACTCCTAAAGCTCTCCTGTAGCCGTGAGGGCCAGGCCTGCCCCAACCTCCAGAACTATTACTGGGCGACACATCTACACTATATTTCTGAGTGGGTTGTGTGAGAGAGTGAAAAACATAGGGTCCAAATGGACTGAGCGGCCATTTGCAGACTGCTTTGGGACCTTCTGTGGCTGTCTAAACACTCCAGTCTATGTAGATCCTACATCGCAACTCCGACAAGCACAGTGCTTGAAATTTGGGACAGACTAGCTATCTGACGAGAACTGACTACATTCCCTTCTCCAAACACCCCATTTGCACGTAACTCTGATTTCTCCCCCACTCTCCCCCGGGAGTTCCTCCCAGGGTGGGTTGGAGTTGAGGGCAGGGTCCTGCAAGATCTTTTCCAAGGCCCGACAACTAATCCTTTTGATCAATGGAAAAAAGAATTCCATCTGTCTGAATCTGCCTTTCATCAATACTTTCAACTCCGAAACTGGGCCCTTCACTCTTCCAATGTGGAGGCTGTCTCTCACCCTTTTTGAGCAACATGTTTGCAGTTCTGTAGGCTCCAGGGGGCTGAGCCGCCAAGACATATGCAGTTCTACAACAATAACGCCCTACCATCCCTACCAATGGAAGTGGTCCCCACACACTACATCCACTATCACCCAGAAACAGTGGGAGCAGCTTTGGCAAGAAATAGAGCATATACACAGAAGCGTTGCCCAACAAGATCATGCTCCAATGGCATTAAACCCCAACCCGTCTCCACGCCATGTAACCCATAGTCTCTGCCTTGTGCTGGCGCTGTGAGGCTCTGGTGGGTGACTGAGCTTTTAGAAGGAAGTGTGGAGCCAAATTAAGAGCACTCTGGGATACCCAATACCAGACAATTATCACACAGTCATCTTAGGCATTCACCCCTCATCACTGGCCGCCATGAGGACTGGTACCTAGTGTGTCACCTGACTGGTGCCGCTAAACAGCTTATTGCTCCGGCATGGCAGGCCCCCTTGGCTCCCTCTACAGCATCCTAGTTCACACATTACTGGCACACTATTGGAACAGAAGGCACAAAAGCTGTCCTACACAGACAAGACATTATTTTGCCTATGGACACCCCTTGTTCAATATATATCTACTATACATGTGCTTTCAGAGCCGCCCAGACTACGAACGCTTCACCTTTTTAGAGAACCGCTGTACAACACCTCCCTTCCCCCTGCTGACCCTTCTGAACAAGCTCAACATATACCTTTCCATCAACAACAACCCCTCCTTTCTCTGTTTCACCTGACTGCATGACTGCATGCCTGCAAGGGACCTACAAGGGACCCCTAGATCTCCCCTTTCTCCTCATCTACTCCTCTCTCTTCTTCTTATTCACCCCTGTTTTATCTTCCCTTCCAATAGACGTGAACCACCAAGTGCCCAGAGCACATGGACATGCACTCAGACCTTTTACATCCTCTTAGTGGGACCGACTTTGTCTTCTTTCAGCTCCTACCACTAAATTGTAGCAGGCCATTATACCGACACAATAGTGCTGAGTCGTGCATACATTGTAATTATAATGTGACTGTCTACGGAATGTCTTTTTATTTTGCAGTTGCCCGTATACTGTATTGTTGTTATTCCTTTTTTTGGGGAAAATTCAATTCAATAAACAGAATCTGGGCAACAATATAAATCAACTTGGGCAGAACATATAGCAAAGTAGCAAACAAAAGCACATCCTATAACTCAGTCGCTAAATAACGACTTTTCAAGTCCCTATTCGGGCGCCATTATGTGGTAAATAAATAAATAATACCCTATTTTTGACTAGACATATATCATAACAGATAGCTCAATAAATAAGAGTCAAGATTCGAGGTAGTAGGAGTTTTGCAGGTTTAATACAGCATAAGGACAGGAACAGGACAACCTGCACGGGAATAGGATGGCAGCTGCCGGGGGCCAGGATCTGGGATGAGCGCGCTCTGGCTTTTTAATAACAATACAAGAGCATATATACATAACGCAAACACATAGCATTACATTGCAGTAGGCGTAGCAGTGGGTGGAGCAGAAGGCGTGACGCGTAGCAGTCGCGAAAGATAAGAGTAAAAGTAGGTGTAACTGGGCGTATACATAGACATGTGGTGCAGACGTAACAGAATATGTCATGAATGGGGCGGAAACATTGGAGGGGGCTACCTAAGGAGCCGGGACCTCTAACCTGGTGGTGCGCGCAAACTGGCAATGACGTGTCACTAGGAGAAGCTGGGGGCTATGAACTCTGTGCTAGGAGCAGAGACTAAAGTCTGGAGGGTCGGAGCGACATGTACCTAAACTCTATCTAGTATCTGATGTTTAGGGAACATGTTGATATAAACTAGAAGTCATGAGGGGAAAAGCTAACTGACTCTAAGACTGGACCATGCATTATTCTACATGTAGTGCGTGATGAAGAATATTAAATGACCATTAAATGCAGTATTTCTCTAACGTGGAGACGAGAAGGCTAGACAATGACGGAAACTATTGATGCAGTTCAGTAGTTTAGGAATGCAGAGAAGGAGGACTAAACTGATAACTGGAACTATAACATACTTTTGGCAGACTCAGAGGCAGAGCCAAGCTGCACCGGGCACTGCGAGGCAGGAAGTAAGTGAAAGGTCGAGGATACAGGTGGGGGCTGCATCGCTCCTCAGCGAGGCTTCAGGAGACAGGAGCTGAATCTGATGTCCAGGCCCTTTTGAGGCCTAGAAACGGGGACTTTATAATGGAATAACGTGCACACTGAGAAACGTGGCAACATTACTTTACATAGGCCTGATATCCGTAGTATTCACGAGGACTGGAAACTGGCATACTAGAGGTGGACACAACTGTAATTGCGTCATTAATCAGACATGGGGAATGCATATGCATATTTAATCATGCACACATAACATATGATGGATGAGGCGTAGGGACACAGAACATGACAAAATTTACTTTTCCACATTCCCTCCTTGTCACTACGTTTCCATCAGGAAACATCAATATTCATGATACCATCTATCATTTCATATAGTATCATTTGCTCGTCTCGAATTATCCTGGAACGGGTTTTAGAACGGGGCTTGGGACTAGGAATACAAGAGGTAGCACACATGCCGCAAATCGCAGGGCCACATTGTATACAGAGGCAGCAGCTGAATATGATCGCTACTGCAATACCTAGAAAGGACAATATTTTCCATCCCCAGGCGGAAATTATATTCCAGAACCAACCGGACCATGTCCAGGTGCCTGGATTCTGGTGTAACAGATGGGCAATTTTATGGAGTCTGGTTATAGCTGAATAAACAGACGGCGCGTTATTTGGAATGAAAATGCAGCAACTAGATCCGATGACTCTACAGGCCCCGCCCCTATCGGCCAGTATGACGTCAAGGACGAGACGATTCTGGAGCACAACAATTCTCATAAAGGATTGCTCTTCGGTTAAGTTACCTAGAGCGGAGGCAGTCTCATCTACTACTGCTTCAAGGGTTCTTGTTAACCTACGGATTAACTTACTGTTTACAACTGTACCTAAATAAGGGAACACACCTTTATCAATATCAATGAATTGCTCTGCAGCAGTTTCAGTATAATCGACAATCGGGAGATTTCTCTTGTGTCTAGTATGTACTAGGAAGGAATTCCTATGGTAGTCAGGTGGGGCTAGGAAAACAGGTGGCAGTAGGAAAGCAATGTAACAGGTTCCCTCCCAATCGAGGGGCAGACGAACATATGCGGTTTGACCACAAACAAAATAAGAATGACGTGAAGCTTTAAAAATAGATTTCCCACTGTCACTATACTTGACAATAGTAGTACAATCACTATGTCCTACGTGTACGGAACCCTTATTTCGGACACATAATTCGCCTTTGACTGGTAGTACTGAAATAGCGGGTAAGTCTGGAGTAGTATCAGACTGAACATTCAGGACCATAAAATTCGACGAATAATTACCTAAATTATATACTTCATTTTCTAGATCTAAACCTGTTCTGTGGGGGAGACCTTGCTTGTCTGGGAAACATGTACTGTTAAGAAAAGACATATCTGTTGAGGATGACGTTAACGTGGACCATGCTCCACACGAACCATTATGTGAGAACGGATAAGGAAAAAGTGGCAGAACTCCCTTCGGTATCTGGAAAGGGGGGAGTCGACCACACACCCAACAATTAGTGGCATTGCTGGTCTGGTGTGAATAATGTAACATGCGGATAAATGAGTTATTACGCATAGCGAGGCGGTATGAATATTCGTGAGGAGGCAGATCACTAAACGTGTGCTCTGCTGTAGCATTAGCAGACTTATTTACATGAAGAACTGGGAAATATAGGAAAAAGGCATAACTGGTGCAGGAAATCATAATGCTGATGAATAATATGAAACTTAGAAAAACGATACATTGAATTGAGTTTTTACTAACTCTCTCACTATGGGGGTCTATTTTATACATGTCAGAAACAGTCTAACCGTTTCACCTAGGGGAGGACTTATACAATCAAACTGACTGACTTATTTTACTAGACCGGAGTTTTTGCTTATACTCCTGCTGCGGAGTTTTCTCTACCAAGGGAGGGGTTGTATCAATGTCATTTGCGGGACAGTCCTTAGGAACAATGTTTTGACAAGTCTTGATATCCTGGAAAATGTTCTTAGAGACCGGTTTCAATCCGTAGAATTTCTTGACGTGCGAAAGATGCACCCAGCCGCGGCGTCCTTCCAATTTCACGGCTGTACGGGTGGTGAGGAGGACCTGACGGGGCTCTTTCCATCGAGGCTCCAGCGGACTTGATCTGTCAAAGTTACGGACCATCACCATGGAACCTGGAACGATTTCATGCGGTGCCACCTCGGTATTGTCTGGAAATGCGGCAGCAACCTGTGAACGACATGAGTTGAGGGCAGACATCAAGGAAGCTAGGTAATCTGTCAGCATATTACATGAAACATCAGTAATACTTCGGGGTCTAGGAGTACCCCACATGTTAGGGGGGCGGCCGAATACGACCTCATACGGGGACAGACCTGATCTGGAATGTGCGACCATGCGCATATAAAACAAAGCGACTGGCAGAGCTACTAGCCAGTCCACACCCTTATCTTTACATATTTTTGCAATTCGAATTTTCAGAGTTTGATTATGTCTCTCGACTAGACCGGCTGCTTCGGGATGGCGTACACAATGGAACTTCCACTGGTACCCTAACAACAGGGAAACGTGCTTCATCAACTCAGATGAGAATGGCTGACCGTTATCAGAATATACGACTCTAGGGAGTCCATATCGAGGGAAAAACTCACGAACCAACTGCTTGGCAGTGGTCGCGGCTGTGTAATCTGGGACTGGATATGCTTCTGTCCATCTGGACAAAGCGCATACAACTACAAGGACATACTTGAAACCTCGACATCGCTCCATCTGAATATAATCCATCTGGAGGACTTCAAAAGGGTGGTCAGGAGGCTGGAAACCACCTTGTTCCACCGGGACACTTTTACCTGGATTAAACTGACAACATATCATACAGGTACGGACTTTCTGCTTGGCTGCAGCTCGTAAATGTTTGTTGAACCAAATGTTCTGGATACTGTCTAACATAGCTTTTTCTCCTAAATGTGCTGGACTATGTGCGGTATTAATAATGACTTGAACCATAGAGTCGGGGAGAAACCATGTGGCTCTACCCTTCGTTAACCATCCTTGATCTGTCTGGACCCCTCCTTGTTCGGACCATTTCTTGATTTCTTCAGGAGTAGCATGTAACTGGATATCTATGACATCTTGAGTAGGGTCTTTAACTGTCATACATGTAATCGGATCTGGAGTGTGTGTCTGTGTCGGATTAGCTTGAGTGTCTGGAGTCTGTGCTGTAAGCTTGGCTGTGCGATCTGCTAGATCATTACCTTGAGAAATAATGTCAGTGACTTTCGTATGTGCTTTGCATTTCATGATAGCGATAGATGTCGGTAAATGTATGGCATCTAACAGAGCTTGAATAAGGAGACCATGCTGAATCTTGGTTCCATGAGAAGTCATGAAACCTCTCTCCTGCCAGAGCACTCCGAAGTCGTGTACAACTCCAAATGCGTAACGTGAATCTGTGTAAACATTAACTTTCAGGTTCTTGGCGTGTATGCAGGCTTGTGTCAGAGCAACTAGCTCTGCTGCTTGAGCGGACAGAGTGTCAATACGGTGTGTTTCAATAACTTCGGTGTCAGTAGTCACTGCATACGCGGCGACTAGTTCTCCTGTACTAGTTCTCATACATGAACCATCCACATAAAGTGTCAGGTCGGAGTCTGGTAACGGAATGTCTGTCAGGTCTTGTCTTGGCTTTGTCGTAATGTTGACTACTTCCACACAGTCGTGTGCGGCAGAATTTGAACTAACTGAGGGTAACAGTGTAGCAGGATTCAGGATGTTGCAGCGTCTAATTACTATGTGTGGCTGGAACAGTGTCAATTCATAACCTGTTAAACGTGCAATTGTCAAGTGCTGAGTTTGTGTTCGGTTTAAAAGAACTTCTACTGAATGTGGGACTTGTACTGTCAAGGAGTGTCCTAAAACTATGGAATCACTTTGTCTGATAGCTAGTGCTGTGGCTGCAACTGACTTGAGGCACGCAGGCAACGCCTGGGCGACTGGATCTAGTGTGCTCGAAAAATAAGCACAGGGCTTGTATTGTCCTGCTTGATCTTGTGTGAGAACAGATAATGCTGTACCTTCGCGTTCAGTAACGAAAAGTGTAAAAGGCTTACTGTAGTTCGGTGTAGCTAGAACTGGAGCTTGGCATAAAGCTTTCTTTAACTCGTTGAAACTAAGTGTATGTTCAGATGTCCAAGGGAGAACAGTCGATACGGCTGCCTCCTGTGTCGTTAACTGTATCAGTGGCTTGGCTAGAAATGCATACTGGGGAATCCATTGTCTACAATAAGAAGTAAGGCCGATAAAGGCACGTACCTCCTTCTGGGTTCTGGGCTGGGGAAGACTCGCTATCAACTGGATACGGTCTGGTGTCAACTGCCTACCCCTCTTGGACAGTAAGTGTCCTAAGTATACCACTTGCTGGACACAGAATTGAAGCTTCGAAGGGGACACCTTGTGCCCCATCTCGGCGAGGAAATACAAAACCGTGAGTGACGCTCGCTCGCAGTCACGTTCAGAACGGGCTGTGATCAGGAGATCATCGACATACTGGAGCAGGGCAGTGTCAGTTGGCATGTGAATGTTATCTAGTTGTCTCTTGAGTGCTTGACTGTAAATACTAGGGCTTTCTGTGAAACCTTGAGGAGCGCGTGTGAACATATAGCTCCTTCCATTTAAACAAAATCCGAAAAGAAACTGGCTGTCTGGATGAATTGGAACACTAAAAAATGCATTCTTGAGGTCTATTACTGTGAAGAACGTGGCTTCGGAATCAATGGCTGTTAATAGGGAAGAGATATCTGGGACAACTGGGTACTGAGGAATAATACATTTATTAAGTTCTCGTAAATCAATCACTAATCGATATACTGGGGGTGCATTTGGATCAGTACGTTTCATGACTGGAATGATCGGAGAATTGCATACGTTGGAGTCAGTTTCTACAACTACTCCTTGAGCCATGAGCTCGTCAATAATTTTGGATAAGGCTGCTACAGCCTCGGGTGGCAATCTATACTGCCTGATTCGTGGTAACACTACACCTGGTTTGAGAGTCACACGATAGGGTGTGATTTGCATATAACCAACATCAGTTGGACCTTGCGCCCATAAATGCTGCGGGACATTAGACAGTCTGGAATCAAAATCTCGTAATACATAGTGACCCTTAAAGTCACGTAGGAACAGACGTATTCCCTCCGGGGAACAGCATATAACTGCACCTAACTCTTTCAGTGTTTTAATGCCTAATAGATTTTCTGGACATGACTTAGTAAGTAACAGATCAGTAGTGCGGGACAATGGACCTACTTCTAGAGTAACTGGCTTTGAAATCTCATTAACGATAGGCTTTCCTGAAAATCCAAGGGAAACATTTCTTGAGCCTGAGAGCGGAGCCCCTGGAACTTCGGCATGACTAATTGTGGTCCTACTTGCCCCTGTATCAATCAAAAACTTTCTGTCTTTCCCTAATACTTGACTGTGAACATAGGGACCTTCTTGATCTACAGGTATCTCGATGAGAGGCAAGCCTACCTCCCTCTCTAGGCTGTTTCATGAGTATGGCTGGTACTCTGGATACTCAGACTGTGCATACTGGTACATCTGTGATGTAACGTGCTGTGTTGCAGCGATAGGCTGCGGTACTGTAACTGTCTGTGGTGCATTCTGTGACTGAGAAGTCTGTGAAACTTGTTCTTGTCTAGGCGGACGTGGTCTTTCTTTTGTCTTACCAGTAGCTATGTTGTGTTTCAGAACTGCACACTCATTTATAAAATGACCTGGCTGTTTACAATAATTGCAGTTCCCTTTAACGGGAGCTGCAGGATGACTGACTTGATTCGGACCCCTCTTCTGACTGTCTTGAGGAACAGATTGTGCAACTAGCACTTTCATTTTCGTGTCTTTCATACGTTTTCTTTCGTGTTCTTGCTCTTCCCTGATTCTATTCTGGTGATACTGGAGCATCTGGAGCATCTGGGACGGAGTATTAGCTTGCCAGGTGCTTTCGACTTTCAAAACTCGGTTTTTAATTGGTGGACTTGAATTCTCGACTAATTTAGTAACGAAAAGGTGAGGGTATGACTCACTACTTGTCTTGAGACCACTGTTGATACTGAAACATTTTTCAAATCTAGAATAAAAATCACTAATATCTTCATCTTGCTTCTGTTTACAGGCTGAGATTGCATCCCAGTCTTCTTTTCTAGTTGTCAATAATCTGGGTAAAACTTGAATCAATAATTCTGGTAATTCTTTACATTTATCTCCAAGACCGGTACCTGGTACTCGTGCCTTGTCTTCAGCTTCTAGAACTGTCCAATCGATCTTTTTCTCTCCCACCTCCCATTCTTTTTCCTTTAGCTTTTCATACACCCCTGCGGGTAGCAGAACCTTTAACATTTTAATGATATCTGGGTATGTGTATTCTCCCATACGGAGCATGTCTTTTAATTCTCGATGGAACCCTGCTGGATCTTTGTCATGACAGGGAATTAATTTCTTTATTTCAAGGAGTTCCATCTTTGTGATTGGAGTGTATACAAACACTCGCTGCATTTCGCCACCCGTTCCTTTAACTGGGTGGACTTCTCGTAACGGATTCTGTCTGTCTATGTAGAATGATTTACTTTCTGGGGGTGAGACATGAACAAAATGCGGGTTCAAGAATGTTCTATATTTGTGACGCTGTTCTAGAATGACACTAATTAAATCGGTACCTAGACCTCTCCATTTGTACTGGAGTAACTCGTTCAGGATATCATGTAACGGACCTGGATCAGAGTGCTGACCCTCATACAGAGTAATGAGGTGCTGGATCATATACATACCCACCAGTCGCTGCTCGGCTGGGGGCAATTTCAGAAACATTTGTGCCACTATTTCGTCTGGAAAAGTGGTAGAATCAGTAATCCATCGGACTGCTGACCGAACTAGTTCCTGTTCATGCATAGTACTTAATTCACTATAACCGATTCGTGATTTCAGAATGTGATCGGTAGCTTGGAATACTTGTTCTAGGGAACCTTGTTCTGGTGCTGAATGATGGAAAATAGACTTGTGTTCTAGACGTAAATGGCGATCTGGAAATCTAGGTTTCCCTACATACGCTATTCTGGCAGTATTCTCGTCGTCTTCCTCTTCAGGATCAGAGGTACTTTCTTTCTCGCTTACTTGTGCGGCTTTACGCTGTTCGTGTATCTTTATTATTTCTCTACGGATTTTCTTGTACATACTTTCCATGGCACTAATGGTATTGTGCTTTCCTTCGGCTATATTATCACTCCACTTTGTCAGGATTTTCATTTCGGCTGGATCTTTAGACGGGTAATCTTGTTCTCTTATTAGACAGTTAATTAAGAACTTTAATATCATGCGCTGAATCTCGGCTTTCCTTTGAGACATGGCATTACTAATACTTTCTGGATCATCCCCTGTACGGATGAAACGATATATTCTGTCTAGATCTTCTTTCATATTCGGCAAGGTGACTAGATACTCGGTCACCCTCCTTATGCGTACGGAATATAAAACCATATTAAACTCGCCTGGAACTGGGTCATAGACACATTCGCCAAGGGTTTGCCTGATTTCTGCAACAGACTTATTACTTTTAGGAGTACGCTGTGATGCTTGAGCATGTAATTCGAGTGCTGATAAACGCTTGTATGGCGGCGGGGTTTGAGGAAGACCTCCCCCTGCGGCCCCTAAACTAGAATCATCAACTGATGCTTTTCGTCCTGGCAGGGTCGGTAATTGTAACGTGGACTGGACTTGTATGGCGGGCTGACCCGGGGGGGCTGTTAAGGGCACCCCAGTGTCTGGAGGAACAGGAATTACCTGATTTACAGGGACTGGCGGAGCGTGAACAGGATTTGCATATTCGGGGACTGTGTCGTCCAGATAGGACGAAATAAAAATATCAGCTGCGGTCGGTTTGTGACGTAGCTTGGTAGGAACTAATGGTGGCGGGAAATTACTGGATGCCTCTGGGGTCGCTTTTGGCAAGCCCTCAGCAAGAAGAGGATACATACCCTTAATAAGGGCATGCCTCTGTCTGTCTGATTGCTCAGTTCTAACTCGTTCACCTATCTCGATTAATTCTCTTTCTTGGGCTCGTTCTTGGGATTCTCTACTTAGTTCTGACTTTCTGATTTCTTTTTCGGTTCTTTTATGAGCTTCTCTGCGCCATAACTCGATGGCATCTTTCTGTGACTGTCTGGCTTTCTTTTTCCATAATGCTTCTTCTACTCGCATGATGCATTCGGCATCCCATGTACCCGATACGGGCCATCTATACTTTTCTTCTAACTGTTTGGTATAATCTACCCATAAATCTAGATACAATATGGCGCTTATGCCATGTTTCTGATACATAAAGTGACCTGGACTGTCCCTAGGCGGAACAGGAACTGCTTCTTCTAACAAACCCTTTCTAGTTTTTAACTGACGTAATCTCGAAAAGAGAGACATTGTAAACTTGAATCGGAACACAATACAATAGACGAGGAACAATAACAATTGGGAAAACAATGCAGGCATACCACGACATTGGAAATACATTGAACAACATCATAACATTACAGTTCGGACAGAAATATTACCTGGAATACTGAGAACAGAAACACAAGAATTTCTCGAGAACGGAACAGACTAGAGTTACTGGATGCACTGCTGAAACAGTACGGAACATACCGGTCCCATAAAGGGACGCATCAAGACCCGTATCCACCTAGGTGAACACTTCGTTTGTGGATCTGGGTACCACCAACCCACGGACCAGAGTCAATTTAGATTGACCCTGTCTAGATACTACCCCAGCAATGGTACTCACCGGGCAGCAAGAACGGAAAGCCTCGGACTGGACTGGACTGCTACGACGACGGACGACGAACTTCGGACTTCAGTTACGGGTGGGCCTCCGGATACCTCGGACCTTGAACTCTTGGCTTGGGCTCTGGTCGGGACTCGCCGCGTTCCTCCACCGTCTCGTTTGGATGCTGGACCGCCTCCTCCGTCTCCTCCGTGGGCCTGAGGGATACTTGAAGCAGAAATATCTGCACGTGGCTGGTATGGTTCCGTCACGGCTGCAGAGGGTCAGGGGGTCGGCGTGGCTTCACCGACGCGTGGGGAAAGGGCAAGTCCCTGTTCGGGCGCCATTATGTGGTAAATAAATAAATAATACCCTATTTTTGACTAGACATATATCATAACAGATAGCTCAATAAATAAGAGTCAAGATTCGAGGTAGTAGGAGTTTTGCAGGTTTAATACAGCATAAGGACAGGAACAGGACAACCTGCACGGGAATAGGATGGCAGCTGCCGGGGGCCAGGATCTGGGATGAGCGCGCTCTGGCTTTTTAATAACAATACAAGAGCATATATACATAACGCAAACACATAGCATTACATTGCAGTAGGCGTAGCAGTGGGTGGAGCAGAAGGCGTGACGCGTAGCAGTCGCGAAAGATAAGAGTAAAAGTAGGTGTAACTGGGCGTATACATAGACATGTGGTGCAGACGTAACAGAATATGTCATGAATGGGGCGGAAACATTGGAGGGGGCTACCTAAGGAGCCGGGACCTCTAACCTGGTGGTGCGCGCAAACTGGCAATGACGTGTCACTAGGAGAAGCTGGGGGCTATGAACTCTGTGCTAGGAGCAGAGACTAAAGTCTGGAGGGTCGGAGCGACATGTACCTAAACTCTATCTAGTATCTGATGTTTAGGGAACATGTTGATATAAACTAGAAGTCATGAGGGGAAAAGCTAACTGACTCTAAGACTGGACCATGCATTATTCTACATGTAGTGCGTGATGAAGAATATTAAATGACCATTAAATGCAGTATTTCTCTAACGTGGAGACGAGAAGGCTAGACAATGACGGAAACTATTGATGCAGTTCAGTAGTTTAGGAATGCAGAGAAGGAGGACTAAACTGATAACTGGAACTATAACATACTTTTGGCAGACTCAGAGGCAGAGCCAAGCTGCACCGGGCACTGCGAGGCAGGAAGTAAGTGAAAGGTCGAGGATACAGGTGGGGGCTGCATCGCTCCTCAGCGAGGCTTCAGGAGACAGGAGCTGAATCTGATGTCCAGGCCCTTTTGAGGCCTAGAAACGGGGACTTTATAATGGAATAACGTGCACACTGAGAAACGTGGCAACATTACTTTACATAGGCCTGATATCCGTAGTATTCACGAGGACTGGAAACTGGCATACTAGAGGTGGACACAACTGTAATTGCGTCATTAATCAGACATGGGGAATGCATATGCATATTTAATCATGCACACATAACATATGATGGATGAGGCGTAGGGACACAGAACATGACAAAATTTACTTTTCCACAGAGGGGAGTCAATGCATTGGAACAACAGCATATCAAACTCCAGGCCAAACAGGAGGAGCTGGAAAATCAGGAAGAACGCAACAACCTACGCATCACGGGCATCCCTCGTGGGGCAAAGGGGGGACATCATGTCCTTCACCAGTGACTTCCTGATGGCCATACAAGGAGAATTAGAGGGTGTTCCCCTGGGCTTGGACACAGAGCACTGTGTTACTGCCTCCCCGGGTCACCTGGCTGCTCCCCTGGATATACTTACTAGAGTCCACTTCTTTCAAGATAAAGAAGAGGTACTTCTTACAGCCAGAGGTAAGGCAGACATAGTGTTTTGAGGCCATTCAGTACTGATTTTTCCAGACCTCTCCTTGCTGAGACCCTGACGAAGATATGGGACTTCAAGCCTGTAACTGAACATCTAAATGTCTAGGACATCAAATTTCAATGGGCCCATCCCTCCGGGTTGCTCTTCGCCTGAAATAGGAGACATCTCACGAAGACCAGGCCCCTACTTGACCTCTCGGGTGACCTTGGGGACGTGGACACTCCGCCCCTTCCTCCAAATGGCCTGCCTCCTGGCAACACAGGTGGCACACGGTCCAGCGGCAGGGACGTACCGGCCACACTAAATCTACTCAAGCTTCAGATACAGCAAAAGCAGATGGACCTTATTGCGCACTGCCAGAAAATGAAAACAGAGCATGCACACTTTTCCGCTGAAGACACCTGACTCGTGCAACCCACGCTTGGCTCCCCTTCTGCTGTTGTCCTGGCAGCCCTCTGGCTCTGTGAATGACAGCTCAAATATCAGGGTTCTGGGCACGGAGTTCGAATTTTTATTGTTTTTTGTCTGCCTTTTCTCATCCATTCTTTTTCCTTTTACAGGACTGATTTACTGAGTACACTGTTTCACAGAGTTGACTCTGGCCATCCATCTTCTCCCTCCAATACGATCTCTCCTCCATTGAGGAGACACCTTGCTTGGGTCAAGTACTTTCTTCCTGATTCTCTATGGAGTGGTTCAAATGGTTGCCCTGTTGGCCCTGTTAATTTTTCCATACTTTTGTGCTCTTCCAGTCCCTCAGGGTCCATTCCCATTGCAATATCTATGCCCGATAGGTTGTTCTTCGCATTCTGCAACCTTGCTACTTTCTGGTCCCCTCCCATGGCCACCACACATGACTTTAAATTGCTTTCCCTTAATGTTCTTGGGTTTAATTCCACTAACAAACGACATCATGTGTCGTGCTGTCTTTTTACAGCATGAACCCAACTTTAGTTTCCTGCAAGAGACCCACCTAGTTTGTTCTGATTGCCATGGTATGGGCCACTCGAATACCCATAGCAATGCTGGGCATACGCAGCCACTAAGACTCTTGGAGTTGCTAAACTCATGAAGAGGTGCGATCATACGAAGGTTCTTAAACTAACTAGAGATCCAGATGGGAGGTTCCCTACTTTAACAGTGGAGAGGGGGAAGGACACCCTATTGCTTCTTAATCTCTATTCTCCTAACCAAGCACAGGATACATTCATATGCCACACCCTCTTTCACCAATTAAGATCTGTGAGAGGAGTCATTGTTGTGAGGGGAGACTTTAACTTAGTTTGGGACCCCATGCTCAATGGAAACACACTGCACATACAGGGAACAGGGGCATGTCGGGGATGCTCAAGAAAGAACTTTAGATGCAGACTTAGTTGATGGCTGGCAATACTCGCACCCAGATACGAAAGATTACTCCTTCCAGTGACATGTGTACTTGTCCTACTCCCGCATCACCTATTTGTTGCCACCTCCGTACTGAATGCCCTTACCTCAGCACGGACATCTCCATCTCGGAGCACGCCCACATTGAGCTTACATGGACACCTCGCATAGGACAACCCCACATACCCCAGCGCTGCCTTCTTTCACCCCAACTCCTGAGAGATCCAGTGGATAGAGCTGTGATACAAGACGCCATCACAGACTACTTCACGATTAGTTCACTGCCTGATCCTCCCCCCAATGTCCCATGGGACAGCTTTTAAGGCCACCATACGCAGATTGCTGACCTCAATCTCCATAGCTAGGACCCAATAAGCGTGTCTACTCAAAGCCAAACTCACAGAAGATATTGTTTCGCTAGAGCGTACTGATGAACAGCGCCCCTCATTAAGACCCAAGTGCCAACTGGCCATTTTGTAGGGACAACTCCGGGCTCATCAAGTTAATAAAGCTGAGCGCTCCCTACTCACACTAAAAAAAATACTACGAGGGTGGAGATAAAGTATGCTCCCTCCTCGCACGCAGGCCGCGGCACCAACACACGAGATCTCACATTGCAAAGGTCCAGAAAGGCAACTCTGAATGGGCTGAATGAATGGGCTGTCTGGGTGGCAATCGAGATTGTTGAGTACCTCCAGAACTGCCACTGGTCACCTCTGGACCCTTCCCACACTAGCGAACTGGAGAGGAACCCTTTACGGCTGTTGAGCTCCGCAGGACCACCTTAAAGCTCATCTGCTCACACTTTACAGGTCCTTCACCTACATCACAGGCCTCACGCCATCCGTGTCCAACTCCAAAAATATTCTGGTCTCTAAACCAGGCAATGACCCAACTCTCTGCTCCTCCTATCACCCGATTGCATGCCTAACTATTGATGCAAAGCTCTATGCCAAAATCCTGGCCAACCACTTAGAGAATCTGCTCCCTGGGTTGATAAAGCGGACCGGGGGGTTTCATAAAACACCAACAGGGCACAGACAACATTCACCACCTGGCAAACATAGTCGAAAAAGTACAACAACACTCCATCCCCACTCTCCTCCTCTTTTTGTACGCTGAAAAGACTTGCAATAGAGTGAGCTGGACATTCCTGAAGGCGATCCTCCAGAAAATAGTGTTAGGCCATGTCACAATTAATAAAATCATCGGTTCTTATTTGGCACTCACCTATTCTATTCTAATCAATGGCCAGACTACTAACTCCTTTCTTTTATTCCTAAGCACTCTGCAGGGATGTCCGCAGTCTCCCCTACTCTTTGCCCTGGTGGTGGAGCCCCTTGCTATTCATTTGAGGCGCTCAGTGGACATCAGGGGCATCCCCTTCAGTAGCCAGGAACATATGGTTTTACTGTATGCAGATGACCTTCTGCCTGTGTTAACAGAGCCAAATACCTCCCTCCTGGTGGTAGTTAATATTATGCAAACCTACGAATGGATCTTCAGGTCCAAGCTCAATCTAGCGATATCACAGGCTCTCAACCACACCCTCCCAGCACAGCATCTCCTTCATCTACAGTCACTTTCTCCCTTTCAATAGGTTCCACACTCCATACAATGTTTAGGCCTTAAAATCACAAACATCCTACCCTCCTGGACTAAGGCAAACTGGACACGCCTCAGTAGAGCGATCTTAGAGGATCTACGGCAGTGGAAACCGCTCCATATCTCCTGGTTGGGTTGTGTTAATGTAGTGAAGATGAATATTCTTCCCAGGCTCCTTTACCTATTTCAGTCTCTGCCAACGCCCATCCCCTCCAAAGTAATCACAAGGTTGCAAGCAGACCGTACCTCTTTTATATGGAATGGGAAGTGTCCCTGCATTTGTGCTGCACTCCTAAAGCTCTCCTGTAGCCGTGAGGGCCAGGCCTGCCCCAACCTCCAGAACTATTACTGGGCGACACATCTACACTATATTTCTGAGTGGGTTGTGTGAGAGAGTGAAAAACATAGGGTCCAAATGGACTGAGCGGCCATTTGCAGACTGCTTTGGGACCTTCTGTGGCTGTCTAAACACTCCAGTCTATGTAGATCCTACATCGCAACTCCGACAAGCACAGTGCTTGAAATTTGGGACAGACTAGCTATCTGACGAGAACTGACTACATTCCCTTCTCCAAACACCCCATTTGCACGTAACTCTGATTTCTCCCCCACTCTCCCCCGGGAGTTCCTCCCAGGGTGGGTTGGAGTTGAGGGCAGGGTCCTGCAAGATCTTTTCCAAGGCCCGACAACTAATCCTTTTGATCAATGGAAAAAAGAATTCCATCTGTCTGAATCTGCCTTTCATCAATACTTTCAACTCCGAAACTGGGCCCTTCACTCTTCCAATGTGGAGGCTGTCTCTCACCCTTTTTGAGCAACATGTTTGCAGTTCTGTAGGCTCCAGGGGGCTGAGCCGCCAAGACATATGCAGTTCTACAACAATCACGCCCTACCATCCCTACCAATGGAAGTGGTCCCCACACACTACATCCACTATCACCCAGAAACAGTGGGAGCAGCTTTGGCAAGAAATAGAGCATATACACAGAAGCGTTGCCCAACAAGATCATGCTCCAATGGCATTAAACCCCAACCCGTCTCCACGCCATGTAACCCATAGTCTCTGCCTTGTGCTGGCGCTGTGAGGCTCTGGTGGGTGACTGAGCTTTTAGAAGGAAGTGTGGAGCCAAATTAAGAGCACTCTGGGATACCCAATACCAGACAATTATCACACAGTCATCTTAGGCATACACCCCTCATCACTGGCCGCCATGAGGACTGGTACCTAGTGTGTCACCTGACTGGTGCCGCTAAACAGCTTATTGCTCCGGCATGGCAGGCCCCCTTGGCTCCCTCTACAGCATCCTAGTTCACACATTACTGGCACACTATTGGAACAGAAGGCACAAAAGCTGTCCTACACAGACAAGACATTATTTTGCCTATGGACACCCCTTGTTCAATATATATCTACTATACATGTGCTTTCAGAGCCGCCCAGACTACGAACGCTTCACCTTTTTAGAGAACCGCTGTACAACACCTCCCTTCCCCCTGCTGACCCTTCTGAACAAGCTCAACATATACCTTTCCATCAACAACAACCCCTCCTTTCTCTGTTTCACCTGACTGCATGACTGCATGCCTGCAAGGGACCTACAAGGGACCCCTAGATCTCCCCTTTCTCCTCATCTACTCCTCTCTCTTCTTCTTATTCACCCCTGTTTTATCTTCCCTTCCAATAGACGTGAACCACCAAGTGCCCAGAGCACATGGACATGCACTCAGACCTTTTACATCCTCTTAGTGGGACCGACTTTGTCTTCTTTCAGCTCCTACCACTAAATTGTAGCAGGCCATTATACCGACACAATAGTGCTGAGTCGTGTATACATTGTAATTATAATGTGACTGTCTACGGAATGTCTTTTTATTTTGCAGTTGCCCGTATACTGTATTGTTGTTATTCCTTTTTTTGGGGAAAATTCAATAAACAGAATCTGGGCAACAATATAAATCAACTTGGGCAGAACATATAGCAAAGTAGCAAACAAAAGCACATCCTATAACTCAGTCGCTAAATAACGACTTTTCAATTATATGGGGGCCAGGTAATTCTTCAGTCTATTGAGGTATTTAATATCAAACTTATTCCAACTCTTTTGCAGGTCTCCCCGGTTTTTAACGATAAAACAAAATACAGAGGTGAATAAACTTTATAGGAATGAAATTAAGCTCTTGTTAGGCCTTCGCACCTCCATTCCACATTATAAAATCCAACTGGAGCTTGCTTTAAACTCTACCTGAGAGGCATACAGGAGCAGTTTTAAATTATGTGTGGGATTGTTTTAATTGCAAGAAAGATACTTTGAAAAATGATATATATGTTGATGCCGCTGTTAAACGATTCCTCTTTAGCCTTGAGTCTTGCAACAATTAACAATGTTATAACCCAAAATATTTTACCTTTATTGCCATTTATTGACATTTCTCTCCAGCCTGTCAGACTCAGCCTGGAAGGCCCTTATAAGGCAGACTCTGTGGAAAAACTTCAAACAAATTGATTTTAACAATTTACAATTGCACAAGTTTTCAGACTTCATTTTTGATACCTATATGGATACATACTTAAACTATTTGTCCTCCACTTTGACTCCTTGTTGCAAAACTGAGTATTTGAGATTTCACCTTATGTATATTCCAATCGCCCAATTTGAAGGCTGCTGGAATAGTAGGTGCCTTCCAATAAAATCATTTCGGCTCTGTGGTTACAAGACCGAATACCTAGTACCTTAGACTATATTGTTTGTTTATGCCCCAAGGTATTGTGCATAAGGAAAAAGTACTTGAAGTCTGCCTTATTAAAGCAAACAGTAGAACAATACATGCTGCAGGTAGACACTGCTTTTCTTCGAAAGACAGACAATTTATTGGGAAGATCCAAACGTCTTGGCTCTTGTATATTGCTGCTTTTAAATCGCTATGTGCTATTTTAAATCCACGATCATAACCTATATATTCTTGGTATCTTAAGGTTATTTTTGTATGAACTGTTTTAATTTATTTTATGTTTGTAATTGATATATTAGTAAGTCTATAAATAAATGTGCTGGGGAACTCTAATGTGATCGATTTTATACCTCTGACCTGGCTGAACCTGGAAATCAACCGCTGGTGAAACAATAACTCACAAACCAAGGCCTAAGGTCCAAAATCTCAAATACACATTGGAATGTAAAAATAAACTTCCTACCAAATTTACCACTTTCAAGCCTACCATCAATCCAGAAAGGAATGACTGACAGGCATTAGTCCATTTACATGTACATTGAGCCTGCCATGAAATTACTGTCCATGTAAAGTCCTCATTATCCCCTAAATCCCACTCTAGGAGTGAAAAAATGGGCATTCCAATGTATTGCTATCCTTGGAAGTTTGTGAACATCCACATACATGTACATTTGTTCCCATTCATAAACTCATCTCAATCCCCTTTCCATCTTGGAAATAGTTGGATTTTTACTCAAGCCAAGGTCTGGCATAAATCCCTTTCCAGGGTGCAAAGGATTATAGGGGTGCAGAGGAAGGGAGTTCTCATGGGGAAAACATTCTCCTATAGAGAAAAAAGGGGAGAGCTTGCCTAAGAGATCCTCTTCTCCCTGCACAGGGTAGTACATTAGTCTTGATCTCTGCATAGGCAGAATAGGCTCTCAAGAGGAATATCACATATAAGCTTCCCAGAAGTATGCCTTGAAATCTGCAACTCATGTACCTATCCAGAAGTACTTATAGAAATGTTTGTGAATTCCATAATGTCCGAAAATTACATTCAGGCAGACTCAGAAATCACTGATCATAATTTTTCAAACTTTCTTTGGAATACTACTTCTCACATTAGCCAAAATAAAAAAGTTTGAACCTTCTTGCATGGAGATCCACAGAGGTTGGGGCAGATAAAATGATACCCTGTCAGCTCCCCACTCTCACTATCATAGTCAGAATTTGAAGCATATACTCAATGAGGAGATCAGGGGCCAAACAAGCTAAACAGGCTTGCCTCTGCTGTATTTGAATTGACCAGCCCATGTAAACCGTTTTCTGTTCGCGTTAACAGCATGCTAAGATCAAGCACGGTGCAATTTATCGAAGACAAATTCAAATACCGCCTGCACAAATTGTTTGAAGCGAACTGGCAAAAATCACCAACAATACTGTTTTATGTTCCAACCTCGTGTTTTCATCGTAAATTCTGCACCCATCAGAAGGATATCAATTACTTAGCAAAGAAATTACCTTCAGGCTTGATAAAATGGCTGTTTAACAAATCAGCAGGTCATAATTAGCATACCAATTTCCCCAGGTACATTAAATACGGTAGACCGCTTAGATGTTCAATGACAAATGTCTGAAAGCATTTCATTAGTGAATGTTCTTTTTGACCTTGCTTAGTCTGCTCTCATAATTCACTCATTTGCAGTTTTTCAATTCCATTTTTTAAACATCTGCACATGTAAATATACCCTTCCTTTATTTTAGGTGTGGCTCTCTCACCCCTTTAGACACATTTTTCCTAGACTCACAACCTCATGTTCTTATACACCACACTTATGTAGGTCACAAGAAGCAGACTTCCTAACTTGAGCTGCGGGATCAAAAGATAACGTTTACGATTATACAGTGTGCCTTGCAGGTTGTACAGATCTACAAGACAATGAGTTATCTGGTCAACATCAGAAACAGATTTTTTTTAACTTTTTCTTATTTTTCTTATTTTGTGCTCAGAGAATAAACTTGGTAGAATACATTCTGCATTTCGAGAGTTTGAGTCATTCTTTGGTTACTGGCAGGTGAATGAACATGGAGAATAACTGAATGGATAGACAAACACAGTGAATTAAATGGAAACCCCCCTCACTCTCCCATGTCTACAGTTGGGGCAGATAAAATTATACCCTGTCAGCTCCCCACTCTCACTATCATAGTCAGAATTTGAAACATATACTCAATGAGGAGATCAGGGGCCAAACAAGCTAAACAGGCTTGCCTCTGCTGTATTTGAATTGACCAGCCCTGTAAACCGTTTTCTGTTTGAGTTAGCAGCATGCTAAGATCAAGCACTGTGCAATTTATAGAAGACAAATTCAAATACCGCCTGCACAAATTGTTTGAAGCGATCTGGCAAAAATCACCAACAATACTGTTTTAGGTTCCAACCTCGTGTTTTCATCGTAAATTCTGCACCCATCAGAAGGATATCAATTACTTAGCAAAGAAATTACCTTCAGGCTTGATAAAATGGCTGTTTAACAAATCACCAGGTCATAATTAGCATACCAATTGCCCCAGGTACATTAAATACGGTATACCGCTTAGATGTTCTGGCATCCAGAGACAGCAAGGCCACTGGATTCAGTGTTCACTCTGATGTTATGTGGAGGACCCCAAACAATCGTCTTAAATTAAGACTGGTGCTTCTATGGGGCATAAACCCTGCCAGGTCTGGGTGAATGAGGAAAGGTATGGCCCTGCTGAATCGGATTGAGAGAGGCATGGCTAGTACTTCAGGGTCGTAGTTTAGGAGCGATATCAGCCGATATGACCCACACTTGGTCGGGGTTTGCTTCTTTAGGTAGTTCTACAATTAGTGCCTGTTAGAAATGGGATCTCTGGTAGGCTAAGGCTTGCGCCAAAGCCAGGCAGAGGCCACCACTCTAGTCAGGGCAAGGGAGTTACACGCCAAAGATTACCCCTGCTCACCCCCTTGGTAGCTTGGCACGAGCAGTCAGGCTTATCTTGGAGGCAATATGTAAAGCATTTGCGCAACACCCACACAGCAGCAACTTTGTTGAGATCTGTATGACAATGAGAAAGGATTCTCTTGGTGATATGTACTACATGCTATAATTGGATAATAGAAATAATGATCGGGTGTGCTCGGGTGTAGTGTATATAACATTTGGTCTAGATCTTTTGGATCAATAGATTAATTACCACCTCAGTGGGTGGGTGTAAAACACCATTGATAAGCACCCCTTAACAAGTGGAGTACAAGAAATGAATTGTGTTACGGACTTAGAAAGTCAGTAGATGTGCAGGTCAATTGAAGCAAACCCACCTTTTCTGTGTTTACAGCAGCAACCCACTATGCACACCACGAAAACAACTGCACACAAGGTTATATAAAAAATAGCCTTTGTATTGTCATAAACACATTAGATCATAATCACACAATGCACACTGTGCCAACTGGCACTTAGGCAGTATTTACAGGGGATTATACACAGGACCGGGCCAATCGGGCCACGGTCAGGACCATCAGAATGCAGGTAAGTAAATATAAAACACAACCAGTAACTACTGGCACAATAGTGACCTCAGCTTTATCACATTAGGCATAAACCATTTTAAGGCCAAACCTCATTAGTATAACACATTATGCACTAGGCATCACAGTAGGTATTACAAGCATAAATACATTATGCAATAACTGTAAGCATGAGCGTCATCACATAAACACATTGGGCATCACATTAGGGCCTTGTGCCCTACCAATACTCAACGGACCCCCTGGCCAACTGGACTCCTCTAGGGCTCCAATGCCCTATGTCCAAAAATGTCAGGGCTTGTTTGGGGGCTTCCACTGGCCCTTTTGCTACTTCTGCAGCCCGCACAATGTGTGCCCTGCTTTGGGCGTGGGGTGCTTCTCACCCCTTTCCTTGTAAAAGCAATCTGCCCAACGTTGCAGTTGCCTGCACTCTCGCAGGGCAACTGGACTTACCATTCGCCTCTGGCACCACCGTGCCTTTTGGACCCCCACTGGGGCTTTAAAAACGATGTGCCCCACATTGGAGCGGCCTGCAATGGCGGTTCCGGTCAGGTAATGGCACCAGCTTGGCACCAACAGTGCTCCCTGGGAGTGCTCCGTTCACCGGGCTCCTCCTGGTGCCTCAAACAGAGAATGCCCCCCTCAGTGTAGCTGCCTGCATTGGGGCAGCACAGCTACGCTTTCCTGGAGAATCGGCACTCCCGTGCTTGAGGAGTGCTGACACGGCTCCCCCTGCAGCCCCCACTTACAGTGGCTTTGGCTTGGGGACTCTGCTCCTCCTGGATGTCTCCCGGTCAGCGCCTGTCACTCACCGGCTCTTCAGGACTCCTTTGGTCTTCTCTGGTGACACTGCTTCCGGATCCGCCCACAGTCCGGCAGGCACTTTCCTGACTTCCAGTTTTGCTGGGCAGCCTGCACCGCTGAAGAAAGTGAGTCTGCAATTCCTCCCGATCCCGGGGCCAAAGGTGGTAATCACTCTTCTCCACAAGTGCGGGGTGGGCACCCACTTCCGTAAGCACAACTGCGGGGTGGTCTCCCGGTGTTTACAACAAAGAAATTGCGGGGTGGCTCCGGTGAAAAAACACCGAATTCAGGGTGGGCACCTGCTCCAAAGGCACCGCTGCGGGGTGGGCTCCCGCTCGGTGTTTGCATAAATCAGCGGGGTACGCTCCTGCTTTCAAATAAAGGCAATTGCGGGGTGGGCACCTGCTAGCCGAGCACAGATGCGCGGTGGGCTCCCGCTTTAGAATAAAGGAATCAATGCGGCACGAATGCGGAGTGGGCTCCTGCTCTTCCACGAAGCACAGGGGAATCCCTACACCAGAGATTCCCTCCCAATAAAGTGCAGCTCTGCACTGCAAAGCCCCCACACACTACATTTCTTCGGGGAGCAAGAAAATAGAGCGCTCTCCAAAATGAAAAATAAAGCGCTGGGGCAAATTCTCCAGCACTCTCCCTAATACAGGAAAAGCGCTCCCAGGAGTAAAAGTCAAAAGTCTAGGTGGGCAAAGACTGGGCCCAGGCTGGCCAGCACACAGGGCCCTCCAGCAGGGAGGCAGTACCTCGTGGAGGTTCCTCCTGGAGCCCGGAAGCAGCATCAGGCCCCCCTAAGTCAGGAACAGCACGACAATTTCATGGGGTCACAGCCCCTTCATTTATAGGACATTTTCCTTTGTCTGAAAGAACAGGGCTGGGGAAACCAGATACCACTGTTTTTTTAGCACTCTGTTTACCAGGCTCCTCTTTCCTATTGTTAGGTGGGGGCTCATCATCCGACACACCACAGGTGGGTGGAGCTAGCATTCACTAGGACAGACACAATCCTATTCAGGGACCAGGGACCTCCCCTCCCACTACTCAAAATGTAGATGTCCCATTCAGCCATCGCTGACTCACCCTGCCCCTGTCACTCAAAAGCCAGACATGAAGACACATAGCGCACAGAAATGCCAGCTTCTAAAAGTGGCATTTCTAAAATAACCACAATAAATCTGTGCACACCATTGCGCCGCATTTATTAATACCATTTTACACATACCAGACTTGACCACGCTGCGCCTCTCATATCAGGATTTACCACTGACCCACATTCATCAGGAAATCCCCCATGCATTCCTATGGGAGGGTAGGCCAATCTCACTAAATGTAACCTAGAGCGCAGAGCACTTTATACTCGACAGCAGTGGTAAAGTGCCTAGAGGCCTAAAACCACCAACACTACACAGGGAAAAGGCTAGGAGACAGGCAAAAAGTTTAGGGGTGAACCATCCAAAAGGGCCAAGTCCAACAGTGCCGTTCTTTGATCTTGTAAAATTGTGTCCACCTCTCCAGTGCCTCAATAAATATGTTGTGAGGTACTCCGCTGTGTGATTTAGTGTGCGTTTAAATAGCTCTACTGGTAGGCCATTGGGCCCACTGCTTTTCCTGTCTGCAACAGGCGAGTCGCACTTTTAATTTCCTCTATCAAGAGGTCCTCCTTCAGCATCTCACATTTTTCTGTGGACAGCCTTGGAAGTTGAATGTCGCAGAGAAACAATGTACATTCTTCTTCCGACTTCCAATCCACAGAGAGTATAGGGATTCGTAATACGAGGTGAAGGCCTCAGCTATCTCACTGCCTGTAACATGACTCTGGTGCTTTTAATCTGTTATGCTCGGTACCCAGTTATGGTTAGTCCTCCTTTTATTTAGCCAGACTAGGAGTTTGGATGCTTCTTCGCCTACCTATATTATCTGTGTTGTGTGTGCCCTTGCCTGTATTCTGGCTTTATCTTCCTCCAAGTCCCTCAGTTCCCTCTGCCGAAGCTCTAGTCAGTGTCTTAGCTCTGCATCTTCCACCCCTTTCTCTACCACCTGCGCTTCCAGCTTAGAGATAGTATCTTCCAAGGCTAGACATTGCAGCTTTTTTTCTTTTTTCACTGCCACAAATAATGCCTGGGCCTGGCCTCTGATTACCGCCTCATAGGCTTCCCAGAGAGTCAGTCCTGATGTCACTGAGCCACTATTCTCCTCGAAGAATTGTCTGATCCCTGTCTTTCCGACTGTTTTAATTTGGGATCTTTAAGATGGCATGGGGCGATTTTCGGGGGGGGGAGCGTTCTATCCCCATGGGGGCACCCTAGAACCACCTCAACCGGGGAATGATCGAACACTTCTCTTATGATGTGCGTTGCCTTATGAAATTCCCCTAGATTGCATCAGAAACAGATTTTATCAACAAATCGTATAAATGGTTCTCCACCAGTGTCAGTCTCAAAAGCTGCTCCATCAGTAAAGTTGCAAGAGAGCCTAAAAACGCCGGGCCATATTATCAAGAACGGCAATAACATTATTGCTGCTTTAGCGGCAGACAACTGCCGCTAAAGCGGCGATAAGGTGCTTGATATTATGCCCTTGTGAATTCCCATTGAAGCCCAGGTTCACACCAGAAGCTGGGCTTCTATGGGAATTCACAAGGGCATATTATCAAGCCCATTATCGCCGCTTTAGCAGCAGTTTCCTGCTGCTAAAACGGCGATATTGTTATCGCAGTTCTTGATAATATGGCCCGCCATTTTTCGTGAAACAGCTAAAAACGAAAGGAGAAACTATAAGTTGGCTTCAGCATGTAATAACGCCTCCTGTCTGAACTCCAATATCAACACATCAAAAAACAGACCCTCAAAATTCAAAAATTGACAGGCACCAACCAAAAACTCCTTATCTATTGGACCAGAAAATCTAAAAGCAATTAATTTTCTTTATTTTTTTCCATCAAAATCTTCCAAAATATTAAGAACTTGCTAACCCTAACAAAAGTAGCACAACCAGGAAAAACTTTTTAATACTACTGCAGGTGTTCATGCATCTTAAGCTCTCTCTAAAATTGGCCACTACATGGTCTTCTTTTGTGCAATTTCGGAAATATACCTTACATGGTTGTCTCTGAAACTAAACTATCTTTGTACTCCGAAGATCCCATTCCTCCTACTCTTGTTAAAAAACTAGCCCAGACTTTCCACCCATACTGGCTGCCCGTAGCAGCCTCCACACTCTAAAATGGTGTTCCTTCTGCAATATCTCAAGCCAATAGTTGTTGAACCAGTCCTCAAAAAACACAACTTCAACCATTTTGTGGAACTGAAAATATTGATATAGCTTTATTACAATGGCAGCAGCCATTTTCTTGCTCACTGCTTACAAATGCTGTTTTTGACATGTAAAGCTTCACTTTCTTGCCTGGCACCATAGTTAGAAAATATTAGATTAACTAGTTCAGATCTACAGGTTTACATTTCTGTATCAGTTTGAAGGTTGACTGTGTACTATTGCACAAATTAAGGGGCATATTACCAACAACTAGCGATAATTATCGCTATGTTGGCTTAGCAGCAATATTTTTATCGCCGAACTGCGGTGATTTTTATCGCTTAGGAACCTTGCTATTATCAAGGTTTATCTCCTAAGCGATAAAAATCGGCCGAAATGCATGAATATCGCTGAAAAGTCCGCGATATTCATGCATTACTGAGCTAATGCTCTTAGCCGTGTTATCCACCTACCATTGGATAACATGGCTAAGAACTGCTCAGGGGCAGGTGTTAGCTTTTGGAGATAATCGCGCTTAGCGCGAATATCTTCAAAAGTTGGTAATAGGAGATAGCAATGTTAGCGACTGTTTCCAGTCGCTAACATCTTGGCACGCCCACTTTGCATGTCATTAGTGATAAATTTCACTGACATGCAAAGCAGGGCCCAAGATGGTCGCTATCTCCTACTAGCTGTCGCTAACTGGTGTTAGCGACCGCTAGGTAATAGGGAGATAATTTTAAAGCCAAAAAAGCGGAGATAAACCCCCTTGATAATGTGCCCCTAAGTTTCTTTACTTGTATAGCTCTTTTGTTTCAGTTTTGTCACATGATCCCCATGCAAGCCCATGTATGATAACACATAAACTTACATTCTGTACTTCTGCACTTTTCCTTTATGCTCACAGGATACCAGGGAATCCCTGGCCACCTGGCTCTGTGATTCATAAATTACATTTTCCTTTTGTTAATAAACATTTACAGACATCTAATTCAACATGAGTGAAGATTTATTTGATCCCCTTTATGGCTGACAGCTACTGCTCATCTCCTCCCTACTCTTCCTCTGCAAGCTAGTTGAGAAATGTATGCTTCCACAATAAAAATAAAAAAACACAAACACAAAAGATAATGAATATCATTTGACACTATTGACCACCAAATTTGTATGGACATCCTCACCGCCAGAATGTGCTTTTACCACACGCAGAAATATGCATCTGCCCCTCCTTGACAGAGACCCGACGAACGGTCCTCCGGGAAGCCCTTAGGAAGGAACAAATAAGGTCATGTAGAGAAGCTGTCATTCAATGCCTTGGAGGACTATCTATCCAACTGTCCTGTAGAGCCATACAATTCCTGAAAACGGCTGCAACATTACTGGAAAAAAAGGAAAACATTAACTAACTTAACTAGTTTTAGTATTACCCCTCCAGAAATTCACTTATGGTATCGTCTGTATGTTTTATACTCATCTGTTTTTATTCCAAGATGTATATTTCATGTATGGTGGTTTCCCGCAATTTTATGATTTTTTATGAAATCAAGTAAAAGTGTTTATTCATTCATTCATTCACTCAAAAATAGTTTCAAGCGATCGCCAATTACTCTTATGCGTAAACACCATGTACAGTGACATGACTTTGTTTCACTGTTTTGCCTCTAGTCATATCTCTCCGCTATGCCATACTCAAGCAATGATTGATTGCTCACTGTTTGCTAGTGTAAGCCCAAAATGGTTGCTCTTCTACTCCTGGTATTGCAGTGCTTTGTACAGGCTCTGAAACTGTATCACTATATGCTTCTTATGAGCTTGTTACTTTGAAGACTTATACAGCGCTGTGAGGCCTGGATAAGTGGATTTTGTGCTATAGAAATATGAATAACTCTGTTTACTTTCTGCATTTGACACTCCTTGCACTGCCCTCTGTGAATAAATCAAAATAAAGACTGCTTAGGGGTTAGAAAGGCGGGACAAAGGGGCAAACAAGTCATGTCGTCTGTGCCAAAGGATGAATGATGTCACATCCGTGGCCCCCCGCATTGAATGGACGTTCACGCTAGTTAATAGATATACGTAAACCTCAATTTAAAAGCTGAAAATATATGCAAACGAGACATCTGCAGTCCTTGAATACAAAAGAAGCAACAGCCTCAGAGTGATTGTTTACCAGAATATTCTCAAGGGCACATAAAAGGAAGAACAGCAAACACCCTGGAGCAGTTACAATCATGACCGTATGGCGCATCAGCTCAGAGGCTCATTATAACAGTAGAAAGAAGCACATTCAAGTCAAGTCAAGTCAATAAATTTATATAGCGCACTACATACCCAGAGGGTCTCAAGGCGCTTGAGGAAGGGTGGGGAATTACTTGTCGAATAACCAGGTTTTAAGTTGCTTTCTGAAGGCTAGGTGGTTTTGAGTAAGGCGGAGGTGAATGGGAAGGGAGTTCCAGGTTTTAGCCGCTAAATAGGAGAAGGATCTTCCTCCCATGGTGGTTTTGTTGATGCGTGGAACAGCAGCGAGTGCCTGGTTGGAAGAGCGTAATTGGCGGGAGGGGGTGTAGAAGGATAGTCGCGTGTTGAGGCACTCGGGTCCAAGTTCGTAGAGTGCTTTGTGTGCGTGGGTGAGGAGGCGGAACGTTATCCTCTGATTGACGGGGAGCCAGTGGAGGTCTTTCAGGTGACCGGAAATGTGGTCTCTACGCGGGATGTCTAGTATGAGTCTGGCTGAGGCGTTTTGGATGCGTTGGAGTTTTTTCTGAAGTTTTGCGGTGGTACCGGCGTAAAGGGTGTTTCCGTAGTCCAGGCGGCTGGTGACCAGTGCGTGGGTGACCGTTTTTCTGGTTTCGGAGGGGATCCAGCGAAATGTTTTTTTGAGCATGCGGAGAATGTTGAAGCAAGAAGATGAAACGGCGTTGACTTGTCTGGTCATCGAGAGTGAGGAGTCCAGGATGACGCCCAGGTTCCGTGCGTGGTCTGTTGGGATGGGTGCTTTTCCTAGGGCCGTTGGCCACCAGGAGTCGTCCCATGCGGAAGGGGAAGTACCTAAGATGAGGACTTCTGTTTTGTCTGAGTTCAGTTTAAGACGGCTGTGCTTCATCCACTCGGCTACTTCTTTCATTCCTTCGTGTAGGTTGGTTTTGGCGGTGTTCGGGTCTTTGGTGAGTGAGAGGATTAGTTGAGTGTCATCAGCGTAGGAGATGATGTTGAGGTTGTGTTGGCGTGCGATGCTCGCGAGGGGACTCATGTATACGTTGAAGAGGGTGGGGCTGAGTGAAGATCCTTGTGGTACGCCGCAGATGACTTTGGTGGCTTTTGACTTAAACGGTGGGAGGCGGACTCTCTGAGTTCTTCCGGCAAGGAACGAGGTGATCCAGTCCAGTGCTTTTCCTTGTATTCTGACGTTGTTGAGGCGTTGTATAAGGGTGCTGTGACAGACTGTGTCGAAGGCTGCAGAGAGGTCAAGGAGGATGAGGGCGACTGTGTCTCCGTTGTCCAGTAGTGTTCGAATGTCATCTGTTGCTGCGATGAGAGCGGTTTCGGTGCTGTGTTTGGCTCGGAAGCCTGACTGTGAGGAGTTGAGGGATTTGTTTGTTTCGAGGAAGGCGGCAAGCTGGTTGTTGACGGCTTTCTCGATGACTTTGGCCGGGAATGGTAGGAGCGAGATGGGGCTGTAGTTTTTGAGTTCGGTGGGGTCGGCTGTGGGTTTTTTCAGAAGTGCGCTGAGTTCGGCGTGTTTCCAGCTTTCCGGGAAGGTGGCGGAGTTGAGGGAGCAGTTGATGACGTCTCGGAGGTGAGGTGCGATGATGGAGTCTGCTTTGTTGAAGATGTGGTGGGTACATGGATCTGTGGGGGATCCTGAGTGGATGGAGTTCATCAGGCGAATGGTGTCCTCAGTGGAGATTGGGTTCCAGTCAGAAAGGGTGTTTGAGGGGGGTTTGCCTTTGGGGGTAGGTTGGGAGGGTTGGTCTTCGGGATGGTTGTTGAAGCTGTTATGGATGTCGGCGATTTTGTCGTGGAAGAATGAAGCTAGGGAGTCGCAAAGGATTTGAGAGGGAGTGATGTCGTTGGAGTTGGCGGTGGGGTTGGTAAACTCTTTGACGATGTTGAATAGTTCCTTGCTGTTGTGGGCGTTGTTGTCTAGTCGGTCTTTGAGTGCGGATTTCTTGGCTGTCCGGATCAATTGGTGGTGTCTGCGGGTGGCTTTTTTGAAGGCGTCTCTGGTGATGGAGTTAGAGTCTTTTTTCCAGGCCTTTTCCAAGGAGCGACAGAGTTTCTTGGAGCTCTTGAGGTCATCGTTGAACCAGGGGGCGTTTTTACTGCCTATCTTGATTTGACGTTTTTTCAGGGGAGCTAGGTTGTCGGCACTGTGGGTTAGCCATTGAGTGAGGTTACTGGCTGCTTGGTTAGGGTTCAACGAATAGGCAGGGGTGTTTTGGAGAAGCGATGTGGAGATCTGGTCGATGGAGATTTTGTTCCAATTTCTTCGCAGAGTAGGTTGAGGGTGGATGTGGATTGTGGTCTTTTTGTAGTTAAAGTGAACGCAGCTGTGGTCCGTCCAGTGGAGGGCTGTGGTGTGATAGAAGGAGATGTGCTTGCTGGAGGTGAAGATAGGGTCGAGTGTGTGTCCTGCGTAGTGGGTGGGGGCGTTTACTAGTTGTTTGAGTCCGAGGTTGGCTAGATTGTCCAGAAGGGTGGTGGTGTTGCTGTCGTTGCTCTTTTCCAGGTGAAAATTGAAGTCTCCCAGTAGAATGTAGTCCTCGGAGGGGAGGGCGTGTGGGGTGATGAAGTCAGTGATGTCTTCACTGAATTGTGTACGGGGTCCTGGAGGCCTGTAGAGGAGGGTGCCTCTGAGCGTTGTGTTGGGGTCGGTGTGGATCTGGAAGTGAAGGTGTTCGGCGATAGTGAAGTTGGCGTCGGAGTTGGTTGAGATGCGGATGGAGTTCTTATGGACGATGGCGATGCCTCCTCCTGTTTGGATGGGGCGGTCTTTTCGGATGATCTTGTAGCCGTCCGGGATGGCTATGGTGATGTCTGGAGCAGATGAGGCGTTCATCCATGTTTCTGTTAGGAAGGCGACATCCGGAGAAATGGTGTCTAGTAGATTCCAAAGGTCGATGGCGTGTCTGTGGACCGAGCGGGTGTTGAGCAGGATGCATTTTAGGTGGTTAGTGTCAGATGTCCGTTTGGTGTTTGTCGGTTTGGTGTGGCTCTTGGTGCAGTAAAACTTGCAGGAGTAGCATGTGAAGGGTCCATGGGTGTATCCGGGTGTGGCTTGGTGGCAGTTTGGTGGCCGGCCGGGGTTGAGGGCAGTGAGGGTGGCGGCGTCAAACGTTATGCGGACGGGGTGGGTTTTGCGAGGACCAGGGGGTCTGGCGCTGGGCGCGGTCCAGGCTCGGACGGGCGTAGACGGGCTTACCTTTGGCGCACCTTCGGCGCGCATGGGGCGCGATCGCTGCGCGTAGTTCCATCTGTCATAAATGGAGGGTAGAGGGGGGCGGAGCGTGGGAGGGTCAGCTGGGAGGCGGGAGCGAGGTGGAGGGAGGGTCTGGGACGGGTCAACAAGCTAAACAAAATGGCAGTAACAACAACAAATACTGCGAGGGTGAAGAAATAATGTTGGCCGAGGAGCGCTATGTGGAAAATGAATCACAATGCAGCAGTGGAGAGGCGCTAAGCGCTCGGCAGCAGGCAGGCACAGTTAAACATACAATTTAAATATTCCCAATGCAGAGTAATGCCCAGCAATGGCGAGCGCTTCCAAGCGCTACACAAAGTTTAAAGCAGATAGCTCAGATACACAAATGCGGCAGACAATCTAAATAAGCAGTAATGAGGCAGGCAGGCAGGCGCAATGAGCACGATACCGGAGGTGAGGAGCTGAGGTGAGCGACCGTTTCTGTTGAAAACAGGACGGTCACAGCTTCCACGAGGGCGAGGGCAGCTCCTAGTCTCTGTGGGTGGGAGGGTCAGCTGGGAGGCGGGAGCGAGGTGGAGGGAGGGTCTGGGACGGGTCAACAAGCTAAACAAAATGGCAGTAACAACAACAAATACTGCGAGGGTGAAGAAATAATGTTGGCCGAGGAGCGCTATGTGGAAAATGAATCACAATGCAGCAGTGGAGAGGCGCTAAGCGCTCGGCAGCAGGCAGGCACAGTTAAACATACAATTTAAATATTCCCAATGCAGAGTAATGCCCAGCAATGGCGAGCGCTTCCAAGCGCTACACAAAGTTTAAAGCAGATAGCTCAGATACACAAATGCGGCAGACAATCTAAATAAGCAGTAATGAGGCAGGCAGGCAGGCGCAATGAGCACGATACCGGAGGTGAGGAGCTGAGGTGAGCGACCGTTTCTGTTGAAAACAGGACGGTCACAGCTTCCACGAGGGCGAGGGCAGCTCCTAGTCTCTGTGGGTGGGAGGGTCAGCTGGGAGGCGGGAGCGAGGTGGAGGGAGGGTCTGGGACGGGTCAACAAGCTAAACAAAATGGCAGTAACAACAACAAATACTGCGAGGGTGAAGAAATAATGTTGGCCGAGGAGCGCTATGTGGAAAATGAATCACAATGCAGCAGTGGAGAGGCGCTAAGCGCTCGGCAGCAGGCAGGCACAGTTAAACATACAATTTAAATATTCCCAATGCAGAGTAATGCCCAGCAATGGCGAGCGCTTCCAAGCGCTACACAAAGTTTAAAGCAGATAGCTCAGATACACAAATGCGGCAGACAATCTAAATAAGCAGTAATGAGGCAGGCAGGCAGGCGCAATGAGCACGATACCGGAGGTGAGGAGCTGAGGTGAGCGACCGTTTCTGTTGAAAACAGGACGGTCACAGCTTCCGCGAGGGCAGCTCCTAGTCTCTGTGGGTGGGAGGGTCAGCTGGGAGGCGGGAGCGAGGTGGAGGGAGGGTCTGGGACGGGTCAACAAGCTAAACAAAATGGCAGTAACAACAACAAATACTGCGAGGGTGAAGAAATAATGTTGGCCGAGGAGCGCTATGTGGAAAATGAATCACAATGCAGCAGTGGAGAGGCGCTAAGCGCTCGGCAGCAGGCAGGCACAGTTAAACATACAATTTAAATATTCCCAATGCAGAGTAATGCCCAGCAATGGCGAGCGCTTCCAAGCGCTACACAAAGTTTAAAGCAGATAGCTCAGATACACAAATGCGGCAGACAATCTAAATAAGCAGTAATGAGGCAGGCAGGCAGGCGCAACGAGCACGATACCGGATGTGAGGAGCTGAGGTGAGCGACCGTTTCTGTTGAAAACAGGACGGTCACCATTTGTAATGCTTTCTGTGGGGGTAACGTACGACCATTTTAAAATCTCAAAACACATTTTTCATTAGTCCAAATTCCCTCAAACTGGTCTTCCGGTAAGAGAAAAAAGAGCAAGGGCCTGGGTGTTGTTGCATGTTGCAGTGCAGTTCGCGAGCTCGTGCTGGGTGCCATGACGGGCCTGGTTCCTCCGGCTCGTTCTGTGAAATCCACGTCTACCGCGGGGATTTATGCATTGACGCACGACCGGATGATGAGAAGCATACAAATCGCAACACCTACATTTTTATGCGCATATCAAAGAACTCATCAAAACATAGGATAAAAACTGTAAAGTGCAGATCAAAGGTATGGTAAATTACGATTATACGTGATTATTTGTAGAGAACATTTGATTGTTTTTCATTAAAAAGGTAATAACACAATTTTAAACTATGAGCGATGCATTACAATTTCAAAGGGTAAACTTACAGTTGGGCACGTATTCTTAGAATAGATGGCATAGGCAAACGGGGGCGGCAGAACTCAGTCAGGCACAAACAATAGGTTAACATGCACAGAAGGGCATGGTTGGAGGTCGATTCACGAAAAGGCCAGCTGTAGAGGAAGCCAGATGATACAAACTTTGACATTAATGATGTCACAGGATGTGATATCACATGACTTTTGATCCGGAATCATCGCAGAAAGGGATGTCATATAACCCTAATCTTGTTGACATCCCCATAATTAATACTGCTGAAGTTACTTAACAGGTGCTGACATGATATGTCAAGGGAAGCTTTACCTGAATGTAAAATTTCCTAGCTATGGTAACAGAAGGAACCAAGCATCCTAAGAGCGATATCGGGGTTTCATGTTTTGATTTGTTCTGCATTCCATCCATCAATTGTGTGTCTTTTGCTTTCTCGCCCTAAGAGCCCCGGGTTTGCCCAGACGTGGGTCCCGGGCTCACTGTGCCACTGGAATCAAGCTATCCTGGCTGATGAGGGGTGAAACCCAGAAACCGGTCCTAGGATGCTTGTTTCTGGTCCAGGGAGGACCTGGTTTGGCAGTTCAGGCTGGACTGTTTCCATGAGGCACAGGATCAAGACTAATTTGCATATTGCCAGGTCTAAACTGGGGTAGCATGGTGAGCAAAAGAATGATGGATTTAGCCCAGATCTCTTGACTGGGGATGAATGTTTTGATTTGTTCAGCATTCTGTCCATTCATTGTGTGTCTTTTGCTTCCACGCCCTAAGTGCACCGGGTATGGCCAGACGTGGGTCCCGGGCTCACTGTGCCACTGGAATCAAGATATCCAGGCTGATGAGGGGTGAAACCCGAAACCGGTCCTAGGATGCTTGTTTCCACTCTACGGAGGACCTGGCTTGACAGTTCAGTCTGGACTGTTCCATGAGGCACAGGGTCAAGACTAATTTGCATATGGCCAGGTCTAAACTGGGGTGGCATGGTGAGCAAAAGAATGATGGATTTAACCCAGATCTTTTGACTGGGGGAATACTTTGATTTTTTCTGCACTCCGTCCATCAATTGTGCGTCTTAGGATTTAACTGAAACACCACAACCCACAAACACTGATGTGAGCACCACTTCAACAGCCACAAACTTGTCACCTCAACCACCACCACCACCACCTCTACCACTATAACCACCACTACAACAACAACCACAACCAGTATTGCGTAGTCAGAGATCTGGATGACCATTCCCCAAACCCCCCGAGGAAATTGGAGCCATTCTCCAATTCACTACAGTACTCTCATAATACCTCACTCACACAAACACACATTTAAACATACTTTGTTCTGCACCACATACAAATCCAGATTTGTTAAACTCTAACCTGTGAGCACTAAACTCATTCAAGTTTTTATTGTGTAGGCATCACAGCATCTACATACCTGTATAGTTCACACTACTGTCAAACAATTGCAGATTAGAACATCCTCAACCACCTAGCCAAAGAAGATCACCATCATATCCAAGAATTTACTTTTCCAATTTTTGTATTACTAAATCAAAAAATAGTTTTTACAATGTATGATAGAATATTGAGGATAGTACTTGTAACTGAATAAACTGAAAACAAATAGTAACTTTATTCAGAGGGAAAATTAAACTTGGGTAGGGGTAAGAAATTGTATTAAAACTCGCTGGGAACGTCAGGGACAAGGTCTATCTATAATGCGTTCAAATTGTCGAAAAATATATAAGGGAAAGTCCAAACATGGTATTAAAAAAGTCCTAAACGAAATCAAATGTTTAAATGAAAGGCAATCATCCAAAATATAATTATAGTCAATCCCTCAAATCCGATGTAGTTTTGGAACAAAGTTCCTGGGTTGCAGGCAAATATTTCAGAACATCCTATGGTTCGCTCTCAACCTCCAAAACATTGATATACTACCACGATGAAGACATGTGGCTGGCCATGGAAGGACCGAACATCCCCTGAGAAATTCGAGACAGAGGGGGAAATAGTTTGGATGGATGAACTGGGAGACGTGACAACAGCAGGTTGGGAGGGTTGTAGAGGCATATAAGATGTAGTGCATGCAATAACGGAACAAACATAGGGGCTTATTTGCAAGCCTCTTGCACCACTTTTGCTTTATTTTTAACATGGGAAAAGTGACGCACGGGTGGTGCAAGGGGCTTGTAAATAAGCCCCATAGTATGCTATGTTGGTCAGAAAACAACTCTTAGAGGGCTGTGATTTCCCCTGTCAAGTCCTGCACCTCCCAATTCATCGTTAACTGACCATCTCATGTGTGCTCCTTTGAGAGAAGCCTTTGAAATATATTGAGAGAAGGGGGTGTCAGTAAATGACGGCTGACATGTATCTGAGGCAACTGTCACCCTCTGCTACTGATGTACCGGGTTGGCGCATGGAAGAGGAGGAGGAGGTAGAGCAGGGGGTGCAACTGGAGGCCCTGTCTCTGGAGTTAAGGAGGGATGGGTTCAGGCACTGATGATAGTGGAGCCCATTCTAGAGTCACCACTGCGAGATCTTCTTGGCCAGGAAGAACCCCATTGTCCTCTTCCTCCTGGCTGTGGGTGTCCAATTCTTACATCCTCCTCAAAGTGTGCTCCACAGCCACCACCAGAAGTTGTTGTGATCTTGACAGAGTTAGTCTCCAAGTGGGTGCTGTTGCCCTACTTGTGCTTGGTTCTTCCTCATTGGCGGTAGACCTTTAATGTAATAAAAAGGGAGGTTTGGGCCTTTCAAGTAGGGTAACTTGCCATGTTAAAATTGCAGTTTAAAACTGCTCATACAGGCTCTGCAGTGGACAGGCCTAAGACATGTTTAAAGGCCTGCTTCAGTGGGTGGCACAATCAGTGCTGCAGTAGCACTAGTGCACTAGTAGCATCTGATTTACAGGCCCTGAGCACATGTAGTGCACTTTACTATGGGCTTATAAGTCGATCAGATATGCCAGTTGTGGATAAATCAATGTTACCATGTTTTAGGTAAAGGGCGCATGCACTTTAGCATTGTTTAGCAATGGCAAAGTTCCCAAATTCCTAAAGCCAACAAAAAAAAGTCAGCGAAACAGTCATAAACAGGCGGTCAGAAGGCAAAAAGTCATGGGAAACCACACTAAGGATGCCAGATTTAACATTTATGTTACTTTAAAAAATCAGTATCGCCTAGGTCAAAGGCATTAAGGGAACCTTGGAATGACTTTAAAACCTGCAACTGCTAATCCAAATTAGTTTTTCTCTGAACTTATTAGCTGTGTTGTTCAAATTCAAAAACAATTTGATCACATTTTCAAAGATTGCTTAGGTAAGGTTAAGGAATTTTCGCATGAAACCAAATTAAAAAATGCTATTCCTGTAAAACATTATTTAAGAAATGTTCCCCCTACTGTGAGAAAAGAATTGTTAAACATGCTGAAATATATATCCAAGGAAGGTATTATTGAGTCTTTGGAGTGGGTCTTCCTCAATCTCTAGGGACATAAAAATAAACGAAAATGGTGTGCAGATCTCAGAACCCTCATGAAAACAGACGTATGACATTACAACACATGCCTTTACCACACAGGTAAGTATAACTAAGTAAAATAAATGTATATACCCAATACCCTTATCCACCCAAGACATTGAAAATACTCTTGCCACCCCATGCACCTACCCACCCCAAAACCCCCAAAATACCCTTACCACCCTATACACCTACCCACCCTTAAACCCTAAGAAGGTCCCTTACTATCCTTTTCTATACCTATCCCTAAACCTCTAAAAACACCTTTACAACCCAATACCCTTACTCCCCCAAATCCTAAACCGACCCCTTACTACCCTATACAGTTACCTACTCAAAAACCCTAAAATGCCCTTACCACTCTATACCCCTACCAAGCCCTTAACCCTAAAAGCACCATTACAGCACAATAATCTTACCCTGCTCTAAACTCTTAAACAACCCTTATTACCCTATACTCATACCCACCCCTAAACCCTACACATCAGTGATGAATATCATCAGATACAGGTGACTCCTGATGGTAACATTTGACTCCCTTTTTCACTCTTGATGCTTCCTTATGTTACTTGTGCATGCCTTTTGGCTTGGTTTCAGTCTCTTCTCTTGTTCAAAGAATTGTAAACTATTGTTTAGGATTTTTCGCAGTAGTAAAGTTAGGACTCCTAACTTTACTACTCCTAAACTGAGAAAAATCCTAACTTTAAGACTTTCAGTATTCACAGAAGGCATTCAGGAGTCCTAAAGTTAGGACTCCTAACTTCTGTGAATACCGAAATGAGTAAGTGTCATCTGTGATTACCAAAATGGTAGTAAGTTTAGGATTTTGTCTTAAGTTAGTTCTGTGAATCGGGCCCAGAGATTCCTTCAACAATGTAATACATGAAGTACCTATTCCCAAATCCAGAGACCAGTTAGTTTCATTTCTGGGTTTGTGTGAACAATATTTACATTTTGTTGAAAACATTTTTGATTTATCTGGAATCGTTAGTGTGCTGATGAAAAAAGAATGTTTATTCTGTAAGAACACAAAAACTGACAGATGAAAACCTATTTTTGGAAGATAAAATCATTAATGCTCCAGCCCTCACCTCTTTTGATGAAAATTATGAATGTGTAGTGATGGTGCAGGATTTCGGTGAGACGCCCTAAAAGGGACAGGTATGCCCAGACATTTGTCCAGTGCACACTGCAAACGAAACCCAGGTATGCTCGACTGATGAGCCCTAATAAGTGCAAAACCAGTCTTGGATTGCTCATGTTCCAGTTAAAGTAAGGCCTGGCATGGCAGTTTGAGCTGTTCCTATTGGAGCAGGGTCAAGACTGATTTGCGCACGGCAGGGTCCAAACTGAGGTGGCATGGTATGCAAAATAATGATGGACTGAGATGCAGTCTGAGTAACTACCAGTGGTGAGAATAATTTAAGCTTTCCATCCATCACTTTTTTGTATAATTCAGTGAGACTGCCTAAGTGGGATGGGTAGGCCCTGATGTGAGTCTCGTGAACACCGGGCCACAGGATCCAAGCTATACTCGACAGATGATCCCTAATAGGGTTGAAACCTGTCTTGGGTTGCTTGTGTTACGGTTCAGGGGGGATGTTAGAAATGGGATCTCTGGGTGGCTAAGGCTTGCACCAAAGCCAGGCAGAGACCCCCACTTTAGTCAGAGCAAGGGAGTTACATGCCAAGATAACCCCTGCTCACCCCCTTGGTAGCTTGGCACGAGCAGTCAGGCTTATCCCGGAGGCAAGGTGTAAAGCGGTGCGCAACACACACACACACCAGCAACATACTAGGCACACTACAAAATCAACTCTACACAAGGTTATATAAAAATAGCCTTTATATTATCATAAAACACATTAGATGGTAATCACACAATATACACTGTGCCAACTGGCACTGGGCAATATTTACAGGGGATTATATACACATGACAGGACCAATGGGGCCACTGTCAGAATCATCACTTAGTAGAAATACTAAAAGTAACAATTATCATAGACGTAGACCACAGCCAGTAATTACTGGCGCAATAATGACCTCAGCATTATCACATTAGCATTAGGTATAAAACATATCCTGCATAAACCTCAGGGGCATAAATACATTATGCATAAGCACCATAGCATCACATTAGGCATCACAAGCGTAAACACCTTAGGTAATACATTAGCATAAAAACAGTGTGCCCCAATTGAGGGCACCACACACTGAACCTGGCCCCAGGCCCACTGACCTCTCACAGGGGCTCAAATGCCCAATTTCCAGAATGTCCGGGCCGGTTGCGCATGCAAAATCAGAAGGCGCAAAAGATCAGGCCTAAACATGGCAGCTGCCCACTACTTGTTGGGCAGCTGTAAAAAATGATCACGGGCACCGAGGTGTCTCCTGAGCCCCCTCTCTGGGACTCTGAAATGAAATGCCCCCCAAGGAAAATAATCAGGCTGGCACTACTGTGCACTGAGTCCCCCTCTGGGACTCTTTATAACAAATTGCGCCAACGTTGCAGCTGCCGCTTACTGGCGGTGCAGCTGATGTAGAAATGGGCAATGGCACCACTAGGACCTCGTGAGCCCCGCTTTGGGACTCTGAAGCACAACTTGCCCCGATGGTGCAGCTGCCCTCTGCCAGGCAGGGCAGCTGTCGAAGAAACGGGCACGGGTTCTCAGGACCCCACTCTGGGGCTCCTTGAACAAAAATCACCTCCCAATGGTAGAGCGGCTCCCCCTCCTGCGAGTCCGCTCAGCAGCTGTGCCCCCAAAGACGTTAGCACTGGCAGGAGGGGGGCAGGCACCGGCAGTGTGCCCCAACACACCCCCAACCCCTTTGCAACTGAGCCCCACTCACCAGGCTCCCAGGGTGCTGTGCAGCACGTATCGTCTAACCTCAGCGGGGGCAGGCACCGGCAATGTGCCTCGAGCCCCCTCCGCCTTTATCCCAAGACTCCTGCAGGACGCGGGGCTCTCCCTCCAACATGGGGGGCCCATTGGCGACTTCCGGCACCGGACCTCTTCACAGGTAGGCCAGAGCATGCATGTAGGCGGGGTGGGCTCCCACCTGACTTCAGCAGTTCCGAGGCTCTCCCCAGCCTTCGGGAGCCTCGCGTGCCATCCGCCGTGCTGCCTCACTCGTTTCCGGCCGGATACAGCTTCCGTCTTGCGGCCCGCCCCCAGAAGTTTGCCCGCCTTCCGGTTCAGCCCGGGTCGCGGCGGTGAATTCCTTACTGGGAAGGAAATACGGGGTGGGCTCCCATTCGGTGGCGATAACGCAGGGTGGGCACCCGCTTGTGGTTCTGAAAATTCTGGACTTGAGAATAAAACTTCGTCGTAACATGACGAAGTTAGTATCAAAAGACCGAAAATGACGAGTACACTATGTACAAGCATTTGCGTCATATTCCAGTGACGATTTCACCTCGAAATCATCATTCTCATTCTGAACCCTTGGCTTCCATTTTGTATACGGCAGCCATTTTGTGAGTTGCCCTTTACATAGGCTTATGATACAGCTAAATTCGATCCCAAAGGACACGTACACCTTAACTGACTTTCCTGTGACCTGGGCAAGTTGGAACCATTGCCCCAGGCCGAACCTGTTTGGTCAGTTCCTCTCCCAGTGGCCGAATGAGATAGCATCAAGGCTCAACAGGCCATAAAACCTTTTCAGCACACACACACCCCGCCGAATCTTGCTCACACCTGTCCCTGCTCTTTTCTCTCACTTGCTTTATGATGGGGAGGTGCCCGTTTTTATTGGGGGTCCACCGATATCTGATGAAATGTTGGGCCTTGCCGGGTGATTTGTTGTGGGCTGGACGAAGTGAAATATGGACATGTCATCATGACTCTACTTTTCCTTTGTAACAAAGAAATGTGAATAGTATACTGTAAATTCGAAGAATGTTTGCCTAAAGCACAATATTTCGTATAAAAAGAGAAGCCTGACTTTGTGAAGTTGAGCAGTCTCCTGAGAATAGACATCCCGTGCGTTGTACTTCTAGGACGCTTGTTTCTTGGTTGCAGCCAGTAAAATCGATCCTTGACTTCACCTAGAAGACTCTGAGTTTCTGTGGTCTGAATCAGGAAGGAATCCGAGGTCTTTGGGTGTACCCTGGCACCGCTGGGTTACCGGTTCAGTACCGGTTCTGAAAAACCCAGTACCTCAGTTGGCGCCCAATGTTTGGGGCGATACCAGCGATACCAGTCCAGCCAGAGGTTCGTGAGGAGCTTCGTGTGAAAATTCTGGAGGACGGCCAACCACTTCATCGACCCCTGCATGTCGACGTGGTCCGAAGGTCTTTGCTGCGAGGTTCCCCGCTTCCCGACGGCTACAAAGGACTGCTGCCCTGGCTATCGCCCTGATTTGGACCCTTGAAGTTTGGTAGAGCGAAACACTAAGACGAGTCTTCTGGTGACGTCATCGATATCTCAGTTAAGTATAAGTGGAGCGTCTCCCAGTCCTTAGTTGGTTTTGATTTAGAACTTGCAAGTGCCAAAGCCGAAGGACTTGTGTATTCATGAGAAATATCGTAATCGATAATCCTTTGAAGTTTGGAGCTAGACTAGAGAGCGAAGGTGCCTGGTCTTAGACTTGGAAATTTGTTTTGTCTTGGTTGTAATAATAGGGACTCCCGATTGGAGGACTCGTGTCCGGTTCCTCCGGTTGGAACTCCAACTTACGAGTTATATGTGAAACATGGAGTAGGCCCCATCACATATAATGAGGTGTGGATCAAATACACCGGAAAAGATGGTGTTTTAAAATGGCCCCAATATGGTAGCTTTGACACAGAAATTTTAGACAATCTCGAAGTTAAACTTTTCAAAAAGAAAGCCCGGCCGGCGATGTTTGACTCTTTCCGCCTATGGCGTAAGGAAGCCAAACAGAAGTAAATTAAATTAGCGAAGAAGAATAAGAGAGAAGGGGGAATTTCGATAATGCAAGCTGCTATGCAGTTTAAAGACAATGAAGAAGAACAGATGAGTGAGCAGTTGCACAGGCAACGTAAAATGGTAATAGATAAATGCTATCCAGTTTTGCCGTCTCTTCAGCAAGATGCAGCAAAAGAGCGTGAAAAAGATCCGTTAATGTCGCATTTATTAAGTTCGCCACCCCCTTATGCGCAAAATGCCACGGCACCTCCGCAACCTTTAGTTGTGCAACCTGTGCCTCCTGTTCCTCCACAGCACCCACCAGATGTTCTTCAGCTGGCTCCTGCTCCTTTGGTGCAGCCTCCTCAAGGCCCTCCGATCACATCTGTTTCACCTGTGCTTTCTACGGCTTTGCCTAGTGCACCTTCTATTTCTCCTAATGATCCCTCTGCTATTGCTTCTGCCCCTGCCTTATCTCACCCTGTTTTTCCACCCGTTCTTCCTTCAGTTTCTCCTTCCGTTCGGCAGAGAGTGGCCAACACTGTTACTAATCTTTTCTCACCTCTTTTCGGGTCGCCTACTACGACCCCTAACATGGGACGAAGACAGTTGCGAAGTCAACTGCCTGACTATCAAGAGAGAGATTCACTGAATTGTTTAGCGCATAAATGTGTTATGGACACTGTAAGGTATGATGTAGAGTCTGTCATGGAAGTCTTCCGTCAATGGGAAGCACCAACGCAGAGATATGTTTTTGAACAAATGTGTGTTTTTCTCTGTGAGGATTTGGAAGACAATGATCTGGAATGCAACCCGCAAAAGTTGTGTCGTGTACGGTTCGAGTTTGGAGAGGGCATGATCGTAGGTCCCGATGTCGAGAGAGCGGTTGAGACATTGTTGTCATTTCGGAGTAAGGGGGGCAGTTCTCAGTCGTCATTTGAGCATGGCACATCCGGTAGGAAAAAGGCGCGACAGTACCCCATGAGAGAGGTTCCCCCAAAATGGAGAGAGGGTGACGCAAATTCTCACCCACCTATTCTGCCACACTTTCAGCGTATGTGGGTACATGTCCCATGGAGACGAGCTGAAGTTTTAGCCCTTAAACAGACATTACCTAAACCCCGTAAAAATCCCGCAGGATATTACAAAGAGTTGTCACAGACTGCAGGGTCATGTATCATGAATTTAGCCAATATCGATATGTTATTTGGGAATGTTGTTTCACAGCCTTTATGGGGTAAGATTCGTCATACAGATCATGATCAGGAGTTAGGTGACTCATGGGCTAATATTGCTGCTGCAGATGCCCGACAAGTTGGTGGTGCTAAGCCTGAGCCTTTAGTAGCTGAACTTCCTGGTAAAATAATTGACTACATGAAAATGATAATGCCTGCAATACGTGTAAATTGGGATAAGTTGTCTGCATGTAAGCAGAAGAAAGATGAAACAGTCTCAGATTTCTTCACCAGGTTTGAAGAGACTTTTGTCGACCACAGTGGTCAAGATATGACCACAGAAGGTGGTCAGCGTTTGTTCGTCGATAAATTCGTGCACAATCCGCTTCCCGAATTGTGTAAAAAGTTAAAAGATTCAGAGAGTTCATGGGTAGTTTCCTCCTCAGCACAGATATTGGCTACTGCACAGTATTACGAAAATAGAGACAAAGACGAGAAAGATAGAGCAGAAAAGAAAACTAAGGAGCTGAAAACGAAGGTTTTGTTACAGCAAGCATATCCGCCACTTGGTGGTGGTGGTCAGAATAATGGTGGTCAGAATAACTATCAGAGTAATTTTCGCAGCCTCAACAGTATCAGAGGAACTCGCAAAGAATCGAGTATACTCAGCCACGTGTATCTGTAGGCCCCAACCAGTGTTCGTATTGCAAGGAAGAGGGTCATTTTAAGTATAGCTGCCCTATTCTGTTACAGCGCGCGAATGGTGTTTCAAACACAAGAGGTAGAGGTGTTCAGCAAGCGTCTAGAGGTAGAGGACGTGGAAATTTCCCCCAGAACACACAGTCTCTTCCACCTCAAAATTCTATGAATAGGTTCGATCAGCAGAATAACGCATCTGGTAGGACAGCTCAGTACTATGCTGATGATTACTATACGGAAGATGAGCATTGAGAAGGTAATGATTGCTAGGACAGCCATAGACAAAGAGAGGGAGTTGTTTCAGTTCCAGTAGATCAGAGTGGACCTTACGTTGAGGTGATTACATCAGGTGTGTCAGAGCCTTTTCTGTTGGATACTGGTGCTACAAAGAGTTCTATTATGCACTCCAAACTCCCTGGCGCACCTTTGTCTGGCGAAACGAATGTATCAGTAGGTTTTTCTGGTGCCCCAGTTAGAAATCCGATTTCTGACCCTTTGTCCCTTTCTGTTGGACCTTGTGAATTCGAAGCACCCCTTATTCTGACAACAGGTTGTGGTGAAAACTTGCTAGGATTAGATTTGCTAAAAAGGTTGTATGCGACTTTGTACTGTTCTCCTTCTGGAGTACAACTTACACTGGGTAAGAAAGTGGTTTCTCCAATGTATTTGTCGAGGGATAAACTTCCAACAGAATTGTCATCTCTCCCTAATATTCTTTGGGCTACTGGTCCTAATGATGTAGGTCTTCTGGAAATACCACCATATGTTGTAACATTGAAAGCCAATGTTAGAATGCCACGAATTCCCCAATACAAAATCTCTAGTGAAGGTGAAAAAGCTTTGCTAGCGATCGTTTACGATCTACTTGAAAAAGATGTGATTGAAGAGACAAGAGGCAACGTTTGCAATAGTCCTGTTCTGCCTGTTTTTAAGCGAACTGACCCTTCCCAGCCACCTGTTTACAGGTTCGTGATTGATCTTAGAGAGGTCAATAAAATAGTTGTGCCACAATTTCCAGTTGTCCCCGACATTACTGCCCTATTGACCATGATTCCAGCTTCTGCCACCTGGTTTTCGGTGATTGACTTGAAGAATGCTTTCTTCAGCATCCCGATTGCTGAGGAGAGCAGGGATATTTTTGGTTTCAGTTTAGGAGGTCGCAGCTTCCGCTTTAAACGAGCTCCACAGGGCTACTGTGAAAGTCCATCAATATATAGTCAAGCTTTAAAGACACAGCTTGATACAATTATTTTACCTGAAGGTGCTACCCTTATTCAGTATGTGGATGATTTGCTTATTGCTGCAGATACTGAGGAAATCTGTAAAGAAGCCACGTTGTCATTGTTGCATCATTTGTGTGATTTGCACCACAAAGTGTCTCTCTCAAAATTACAATATTGCCGACAAGAAGTGACCTACTTAGGTCATCTCTTATCGAAGGAGGGAAGGAAACTGACCCCAGAAAGAATTCAGGCAATAGCGAAATTGAGTGTGCCAAGAAAACAGAGAGAAGTGCGTGCTTTCTTGGGCATTACATCGTACTGTAGACAATGGATACCAAATTTTTCGCTATTAGCCAAACCTTTGGTGGCATTAACGTGTAAAGATACACCCAATCCCATTCCTTGGTCTGAAGAGTGTCAGAAAAGTTTTTCTGAATTGCGCACAGCATTATGTTCGGCTCCTGTGTTGGGTACCCCCAACTACAGTAAGCCCTTTACATTGTATGTCCATGAGAAGGAAGGTTGTGCATTGTCAGTGTTGACTCAGTTGTTTGGGGACAAACAGCGTCCATGTGCATATTTTTCGTCGACTTTGGATCCAGTAGATAGAGCGTTGCCAAGTTGTTTAAGAGCCACAGCGGCAGCAGCTGTTTCTATTCGACAGTCTGCTGGTCTAGTAATGAACAATACACTAGTCGTGATGGTCCCACATGCAGTAGACACGTTGTTAAATAGAACCAAGACACAGCACTTAACTAGTGCTCGATTGTCAGGTTATGAATTAACATTGTTAGCTAGTCACGTGCACATAAAAAGGTGCAACACTTTAAACCTAGCTACGTTGTTGCCAATTGTAGAGGAATTAGATGCTTCAGAACAGCATGACTGTTATCTTAGAACAGAAGAAGAAACGAAAGGGAGAGTAGATCTCTACGATACTCCTCTTGCTGAATGTGATGGTACATTGTGGGTGGATGGTTCATGCTTCAAGCTTCCGTAAGGTGACACGACTTCAGCATATGCTGTCACGACTTTGCATACAATTGTTGAAGCTGCACGTATTCCACATAATTCAGCTCAAGCAGCAGAATTGATTGCACTTACAAGAGCATGTGTGTTGTCTAAAGGAATGAACGTGACTATCTATACCGACAGTCAGTATGCATTTGGTGTGGCTCACAGTTTTGGACGATTGTGGAAAGAACGTGGGTTCCTGACTTCGCATGGAGCTAATATTCAGCATGGTCAGTTGGTGAATGAGCTTCTTGAATCACTGACCTTGCCTCTGCAAGTGGCGATTGTGAAATGTAGTGCTCACAAGAAGGTGACTGATGATGTTGGTCGTGGAAATGCATTTGCTGACGAAATCGCGAAAGAAACTGCAAGGAATGTGATGAGCCGAATGTATGTTGCAGGCCCTGCAAGATGGGTTGGTGATGTTGGAATGTGTGAGGACACGATAGAGAGTGTGAAGTCTATTCAAGCTGAGGCTACAGAGAAAGAGTTGAGCATGTGGAGAGAAAGAACGGGTAGAATGGATGCAAATGGCTGTTGGATTGAATTGTCAGAGCATCAGAGATGGTTGTTACCCGATGCATATGTGCTTGCAGTGGTTACAATGGCTCATGGAATGGCTCACATCAGTGTGAAAGGGATTTGTAAGTTGTTGGCTCCAGTATGGCAAAATGCAGGAATTCCCAAGTGTGCAGAGAATGTCGTCAAGAATTGCGTGGTGTGTCTGAAACACAATCCTGGTAGGGGAACCCCAACTCCAGCTGGTCATTTTGCACCTCCTACGTATCCGTTCGAGGTTTTGCAGCTAGATTTCATTCACATGGAGAGGTGCAACAAGTTAAAATACGTACTCGTTGTTGTTTGTGCCTTCTCAAGGTGGATAGAAGCATACCCCCTAAAAGACAATACTGCCTTATCCACAGCCAAAGCCCTTGTGAAAGAGTACTTCCCCAGGTTTGGAATACCTAGAATGGTCTGGAGTGATAATGGAAGTGAATTTGTGGGTCGTGTGATGAAGAGAGTGTGTGAAGGGCTAGGTATCCAACAAAAGTTCCACGCTGCAAATCACCCCCAATCAGCTGGATTAGTAGAATGTTACAATGGCACGCTTAAGTTAAAACTGGCCAAAATTCAAGCGAGCACGGGTCTTAAATGGCCTGACGCTCTACCCTTAGCACTCCTGTCCACCAGAATGACTGTGCATTCGCGAGTGAAACTTAGTCCCTATGAGATAGTTTTTGGCCAATATATGGGGAGTGCCTAGACCCACCAAGTTCAGCGAGATCGAACACCCTGTTTTGCTTGATTATCTGTATGAATTGACGGCTAAATTGCGTGTTTTGCATCAACAGGTTCACGACACCCTGCCTCCGGTCTCCGAGACTCCAGGTCACGCAATCGACCCTGGTTCCTGGGTCCTTGTCAAGAACTTACTGAGAACCAAAAACGACCAGCCCAGGTGGACCGGACCGCACCTCGGCCTTCTTTCCACAAGATCAGCTGTTCGAGTGGAGGGGAAGGCAAACTGGATCCACGGGGTCCATTGTAAAAGGGTACCCCTACCTCTGCCGTATGACCAGTGGGTCCAGAAGGGTGTCGCTGACTCAGAAACTGAAACTGTACCCCGCTTTCTCCCTTCAGTGATGCACGAGTAAAAGGAACATTTACTGAACAAGAGAGCGAGAACATTCTGCAACCAGCTGTATCACCGTCAATTCCATTGAACAATACAGAGCCTGAACTCCTGTTTCAGGATCAGACAGTACCCGGGAAAAAGCTATAATTTGAGGCCAAGACCTATGGACAAATAAACAAAACCTTTTTTCACCTCCAAGTACTATTTTTGAAAGTGCAGCTCTCCCATCTGAGAAACTTGCTCATTTTTGTTTTTCGAACCACCATCCGGGTTCCGCTGCTAGGGCCGCGATTGCCCAAAGTCTTTGGGGTGCAGCTGACGACGTTAGGTCGGCAGTTCTGGTTGGTCTAAGGGAGTTGCCCTGGACTGACAGAAGCATTCCTTAGCAGAATCAACCTCCCATCGCGGGCAGCACTTTAGAGAGGATGGAGTTTCTCGAGATGGAGAGCCCGCCAAGGAAATGAACTTTAAACACAAGATTTGTAAAATTATGACAAGGAAAAGCTTTTTGATATTGTGCATTTTCATGCTATTCAGTGTGATGATATTTTTAATGAGTTATGTGTTATTCTCTTTTCGAGTAACATTTGCACCCACTACATCGCCCATACCTCCTCCTTCTACTGTTTCCCCACACTCTTTTCAACCCCTTCCTGAACACGAATCAGCTAGGAGATTAGAGTTTATTAATAACTCCTTTGTTCAGCTCTTGCACCAACACCAACTTGTAATGAACACAACTAACTGTTGGGTGTGTGGTCTTATGCCTCACACAACGGATAAAGGTATCCCTTATCTGGTCCTGCCTTTCAGTCACAATAGTTCTGTGTGGGCATACAGAACAATGTTCATATACGCACATGAAGTCCACCCCCTACGTTCTGTAACAGACAATCCTAAAAATAGTGCTCTAGTTAAGGGTATAGTAGACATGATTAAGGAAGGTATTTCTTATGAGACTATCCCGAGAGATGAGACACTAGTATACATAGGATGGAACATAACCGGATATGGAGCTACTCTGAGTGAGAAACAGCAAGCTAAGAGATCTTCCCCGATTTGGATTGTACCCCATCAGGGTCATCTGTGTCTGCAAGATAATGGCACGAATCCCAGAGCTCAGTTAGGGAAGAGTATCTGCACTAAAACGTATGTTTTTGCAGCCCAGACTTCCCCTTCGTTTTTAGCAGCTAAGGGTACCTATTTCATCTGCCATGATAGAGCCTATACATGGTTGCCCCCTGACTTTTCGGGCTCATGTTTTGTTTCATTCCTGTTGCCTCCCACCTACACAGCAGCGGCAGATTACCACAAGACAAGGGTAGTTAGAGGTGTCTTGAGTGAAGAAGACACTGCAGGTCAAGAATTTGGGGACTTTGCAAAGGGTTTTCTGCCGTTCTGGGGATCCATGGCTAACAGCAGGAACATAAGGCAATTGACAAGGGTGGTTGAGTCCACCGTAATAGAAACTGCTGGTGCCCTTAGTAACTTGACTGCTGAGCTCCAGTCGGATCGACTTATGGCCCTTCAGAACAGGGTCGCTTTAGATGTCATACTTGCAGACCGAGGTGGGGTATGTAGATTGATCCAATCGAGTTGCTGTGTTTTCATCCCAGATAACGCTCCAACAGTGTACCAGGCCATCTCTAAACTGCATAAGATTTCCGAATCTATTCATGTGGATAAAGGGATTGGTCTTTAATGGGATGGTTCTGGGAACTGATATCCGGTTGGGGATGGAAAATTCTGATGGTCATTGGGATGGTCTTAGCCATTCTTTTCCTGTTCTGTCTGTGCGTGCAGTGTGCTCCTGCAATATGTGGCCTCTGTGCTGCATCATGTGTAAGGAAACCTGTATCAAGAGACGAGCTAAGTACTAGAATGATGTTACAGCAACATCTCAATGACTTTAGGAATATAGACCTGGACTCAGATTAGCATGAGATTAGGTTAAATTGCCTATGTAAGGGCAAAAGGACGGTTTGTGGTTCTGAAAATTCTGGACTTGAGATTAAAACTTCGTCGTAACATGACGAAGTTAGTATCAAAAGACCGAAAATGACGAGTACACTATGTACAAGCATTTTCGTCATATTCCAGTGACGATTTCACCTCGAAATCATCATTCTCGTTCTGAACCCTTGGCTTCCATTTTGTATACGGCAGCCATTTTGTGAGTTGCCCTTTACATAGGCTTATGATACAGCTAAATTCGATCCCAAAGGACACGTACACCTTAACTGACTTTCCTGTGACCTGGGCAAGTTGGAACCATTGCCCCAGGCCGAACCTGTTTGGTCAGTTCCTCTCCCAGTGGCCGAATGAGATAGCATCAAGGCTCAACAGGCCATAAAACCTTTTCAGCACACACACACCCCGCCGAATCTTGCTCACACCTGTCCCTGCTCTTTTCTCTCACTTGCTTTATGATGGGGAGGTGCCCGTTTTTATTAGGGGTCCACCGATATCTGAGGAAATGTTGGGCCTTGCCGGGTGATTTGTTGTGGGCTGGACGAAGTGAAATATGGACATGTCATCATGACTCTGCTTTTCCTTTGTAACAAAGAAATGTGAATAGTATACTGTAAATTCGAAGAATGTTTGCCTAAAGCACAATATTTCGTATAAAAAGAGAAGCCTGACTTTGTGAAGTTGAGCAGTCTCCTGAGAATAGACATCCCGTACGTTGTACTTCTAGGACGCTTGTTTCTTGGTTGCAGCCAGTAAAATCGATCCTTGACTTCACCTAAAAGACTCTGAGTTTCTGTGGTCTGAATCAGGAAGGAATCCGAGGTCTTTGGGTGTACCCTGGCACCGCTGGGTTACCAGTTCAGTACCGGTTCTGAAAAACCCAGTACCTCAGTTGGCGCCCAACGTTTGGGGCGATACCAGCGATACCAGTCCAGCAAGAGGTTTGTGAGGAGCTTCGTGTGAAAATTCTGGAGGACGGCCAACCACTTCATCGACCCCTGCATGTCGACGTGGTCCGAAGGTCTTTGCTGCGAGGTTCCCCGCTTCCCGACGGCTACAAAGGACTGCTGCCCTGGCTATCGCCCTGATTTGGACCCTTGAAGTTTGGTAGAGCGAAACACTAAGACGAGTCTTCTGGTGACGTCATCGATATCTCAGTTAAGTATAAGTGGAGCGTCTCCCAGTCCTTAGTTGGTTTTGATTTAGAACTTGCAAGTGCCAAAGCCGAAGGACTCGTGTATTCACGAGAAATATCGTAATCGATAATCCTTTGAAGTTTGGAGCTAGACTAGAGAGCAAAGGTGCCTGGTCTTAGACTTAGAAATTTGTTTTGTCTTGGTTGTAATAATAGGGACTCCCGATTGGAGGACTCGTGTCCGGTTCCTCCGGTTGGAACTCCAACTTACGAGTTATATGTGAAACATGGAGTAGGCCCCATCACATATAATGAGGTGTGGATCAAATACACCAGAAAAGATGGTGTTTTAAAATGGCCCCAATATGGTAGCTTTGACACAGAAATTTTAGACAATCTCGAAGTTAAACTTTTCAAAAAGAAAGCCCGGCCGGCGATGTTTGACTCTTTCCGCCTATGGCGTAAGGAAGCCAAACAGAAAGAAATTAAATTAGCGAAGAAGAATAAGAGAGAAGGGGGAATTTCGATAATGCAAGCTGCTATACAGTTTAAAGACAATGAAGAAGAACAGATGAGTGAGCAGTTGCACAGGCAACGTAAAATGGTAATAGATAAATGCTATCCAGTTTTGCCGTCTCTTCAGCAAGATGCAGCAAAAGAGCGTGAAAAAGATCCGTTAATGTCGCATTTATTAAGTTCGCCACCCCCTTATGCGCAAAATGCCACGGCACCTCCGCAACCTTTAGTTGTGCAACCTGTGCCTCCTGTTCCTCCACAGCACCCACCAGATGTTCTTCAGCTGGCTCCTGCTCCTTTGGTGCAGCCTCCTCAAGGCCCTCCGATCACATCTGTTTCACCTGTGCTTTCTACGGCTTTGCCTAGTGCACCTTCTATTTCTCCTAATGATCCCTCTGCTATTGCTTCTGCCCCTGCCTTATCTCACCCTGTTTTTCCACCCGTTCTTCCTTCAGTTTCTCCTTCCGTTCGGCAGAGAGTGGCCAACACTGTTACTAATCTTTTCCCACCTCTTTTCGGGTCGCCTACTACGACCCCTAACATGGGACGAAGACAGTTGCGAAGTCAACTGCCTGACTATCAAGAGAGAGATTCACTGAATCGTTTAGCGCATAAATGGGTTATGGACACTGTAAGGTATGATGTAGAGTCTGTCATGGAAGTCTTCCGTCAATGGGAAGCACCAACGCAGAGATATGTTTTTGAACAAATGTGTGTTTTTCTCTGTGAGGATTTGGAAGACAATGATCTGGAATGCAACCCGCAAAAGTTGTGTCGTGTACGGTTCGAGTTTGGAGAGGGCATGATCGTAGGTCCCGATGTCGAGAGAGCGGTTGAGACATTGTTGTCATTTCGGAGTAAGGGGGGCAGTTCTCAGTCGTCATTTGAGCATGGCACATCCGGTAGGAAAAAGGCGCGACAGTACCCCATGAGAGAGGTTCCCCCACAATGGAGAGAGGGTGACGCAAATTCTCACCCACCTATTCTGCCACACTTTCAGCGTATGTGGGTACATGTCCCATGGAGGCGAGCTGAAGTTTTAGCCCTTAAACAGACATTACCTGATCCCCGTAAAAATCCCGCAGGATATTACAAAGAGTTGTCACAGACTGCAGGGTCATGTATCATGAATTTAGCCAATATCGATATGTTATTTGGGAATGTTGTTCCACAGCCTTTATGGGGTAAGATTCGTCATACAGATCATGATCAGGAGTTAGGTGACTCATGGGCTAATATTGCTGCTGCAGATGCCCGACAAGTTGGTGGTGCTAAGCCTGAGCCTTTAGTAGCTGAACTTCCTGGTAAAATAATTGACTACATGAAAACGATAATGCCTGCAATATGTGTAATCTGGGGATAAGTTGTCTGCATGTAAGCAGAAGAAAGATGAAACAGTCTCAGATTTCTTCACCAGGTTTGAAGAGACTTTTGTCGACCACAGTGGTCAAGATATGAGCACAGAAGGTGGTCAGCGTTTGTTCGTCGATAAATTCGTGCACAATCTGCTTCCCGAATTGTGTAAAAAGTTAAAAGATTCAGAGAGTTCATGGGCAGTTTCCTCCTCAGCACAGATATTGGCTACTGCACAGTATTACGAAAATAGAGACAAAGACGAGAAAGATAGAGCAGAAAAGAAAACTAAGGAGATGAAAACGAAGGTTTTGTTACAGCAAGCATATCCGCCACGTGGTGGTGGTGGTCAGAATAATGGTGGTCAGAATAACTATCAGAGTAATTTTCAGCAGCCTCAACAGTATCAGAGGAACTCGCAAAGAATCGAGTATACTCAGCCACGTGTTCCTGTAGGCCCCAACCAGTGTTCGTATTGCAAGGAAGAGGGTCATTTTAAGTATAGCTGCCCTATTCTGTTACAGCGCGCGAATGGTGTTTCAAACACAAGAGGTAGAGGTGTTCAGCAAGCGTCTAGAGGTAGAGGACGTGGAAATTTCCCCCAGAACACACAGTCTCTTCCACCTCAAAATTCTATGAATAGGTTCGATCAGCAGAATAACGCATCTGGTAGGACAGCTCAGTACTATGCTGATGATTACTATACGGAAGATGAGCATTGGGAAGGTAATGATTGCTAGGACAGCCATAGACAAAGAGAGGGAGTTGTTTCAGTTCCAGTAGATCAGAGTGGACCTTACGTTGAGGTGATTACATCAGGTGTGTCAGAGCCTTTTCTGTTGGATACTGGTGCTACAAAGAGTTCTATTATGCACTCCAAACTCCCTGGCGCACCTTTGTCTGGCAAAACGAATGTATCAGTAGGTTTTTCTGGCGCCCCAGTTAGAAATCCGATTTCTGACTCTTTGTCCCTTTCTGTTGGACCTTGTGAATTCGAAGCACCCCTTATTCTGACAACAGGTTGTGGTGAAAACTTGCTAGGATTAGATTTGCTAAAAAGGTTGTATGCGACTTTGTACTGTTCTCCTTCTGGAGTACAACTTACACTGGGTAAGAAAGTGGTTTCTCCAATGTATTTGTCGAGGGATAAACTTCCAACAGAATTGTCATCTCTCCCTAATATTCTTTGGGCTACTGGTCCTAATGATGTAGGTCTTCTGGAAATACCACCATATGTTGTAACATTGAAAGCCAATGTTAGAATGCCACGAATTCCCCAATACAAAATCTCTAGTGAAGGTGAAAAAGCTTTGCTAGCGATCGTTTACGATCTACTTGAAAAAGATGTGATTGAAGAGACAAGAGGCAACGTTTGCAATAGTCCTGTTCTGCCTGTTTTTAAGCGAACTGACCCTTCCCAGCCACCTGTTTACAGGTTCGTGATTGATCTTAGAGAGGTCAATAAAATAGTTGTGCCACAATTTCCAGTTGTCCCCGACATTACTGCCCTATTGACCATGATTCCAGCTTCTGCCACCTGGTTTGCGGTGATTGACTTGAAGAATGCTTTCTTCAGCATCCCGATTGCTGAGGAGAGCAGGGATATTTTTGGTTTCAGTTTAGGAGGTCGCAGCTTCCGCTTTAAACGAGCTCCACAGGGCTACTGTGAAAGTCCATCAATATATAGTCAAGCTTTAAAAACACAGCTTGATACAATTGTTTTACCTGAAGGTGCTACCCTTATTCAGTATGTGGATGATTTGCTTATTGCTGCAGATACTGAGGAAATCTGTAAAGAAGCCACGTTGTCATTGTTGCATCATTTGTGTGATTTGCACCACAAAGTGTCTCTCTAAAAATTACAATATTGCCGACAAGAAGTGACCTACTTAGGTCATCTCTTATCGAAGGAGGGAAGGAAACTGACCCCAGAAAGAATTCAGGCAATAGCGAAATTGAGTGTGCCAAGAACACAGAGAGAAGTGCGTGCTTTCTTGGGCATTACATTGTACTGTAGACAATGGATACCAAATTTTTCGCTATTAGCCAACCCTTTGGTGGCATTAACGTGTAAAGATACACCCAATCCCATTCCTTGGTCTGAAGAGTGTCAGAAAAGTTTTTCTGAATTGCGCACAGCATTATGTTCGGCTCCTGTGTTGGGTACCCCCAACTACAGTAAGCCCTTTACATTGTATGTCCATGTGAAGGAAGGTTGTGCATTGTCAGTGTTGACTCAGTTGTTTGGGGACAAACAGCGTCCATGTGCATATTTTTCGTCGACTTTGGATCCAGTAGATAGAGCGTTGCCAAGTTGTTTAAGAGCCACAGCGGCAGCAGCTGTTTCTATTCGACAGTCTGCTGGTCTAGTAATGAACAATACACTAGTCGTGATGGTCCCACATGCAGTAGACACGTTGTTAAATAGAACCAAGACACAGCACTTAACTAGTGCTCGATTGTCAGGTTACGAATTAACATTGTTAGCTAGTCACGTGCACATAAAAAGGTGCAACACTTTAAACCTAGCTACGTTGTTGCCAATTGTAGAGGAATTAGATGCTTCAGAACAGCATGACTGTTATCTTAGAACAGAAGAAGAAACGAAAGGGAGAGTAGATCTCTACGATACTCCTCTTGCTGAATGTGATGGTACATTGTGGGTGGATGGTTCATGCTTCAAGCTTCCGAATGGTGACACGACTGCAGCATATGCAGTGGTAGGAAGATTATCTACCTTGCGGCCGTAAAAACTTACCATCGTGCTATATGTAAGGCCCGGGCAGCGTTTTACGCTGCGGAATTTGGCAACAGCCCTAATCCAGCTAAAACCATCTTTAAGGTGGTAAAAGATCTGGCTGTGAAGCGAGCCTCGGCAATTACTCCAAGTTCTACGGCACACTGCGAGGCTCTTGCCCTGTTCTTTCTGGAAAAGGTTCAGAACATCTACCTAACATTCCCTGAGGTCAGGCCACCGGTAGGTACCCCAGACTATATGGCTGGTGATTCCATGCTGTCTGTGGTGCCTCCATTAACATCTAAGGGCTTTGACACTCTGGCCCAGCGGGTGAAATCCGGGTCGCCCGCTGATCCGCTTAAGCCTGCCCTTTTCAGAGACCAGCTTTTCATGGGTCGTACCTCGATCCTTTCTCTGTTGAACATCTCACTAGCCTCAGGCACGGTCCCTGCCAGATGGAAGCGGGCTGTGGTTTCGCCCATTTTAAAGAAACCCTCTTTGGACCCGGAAAAGCCGGAAAGTTATCGGCCCATTTCCTTGCTCCCTTGGCCGACCAAAGTTTTGAAGGCCCATGTGAATAAGACTCTTTCCGACCACCTCTCCCATCTGAACATCTTAGACCCCACCCAGAACGGTTTCCGTGCTGGACATAGCACAGAGACCGCCCTTCTCACCATGGCTGAACATCTTCGCACAGTGATGGATGGAGGACAGACGGCGGCGCTGGTACTACTCGATCTGAGCGCCACCTTTGATACTGTCTCCCATCCAATCCTGTTGCAGCGCCTGGTGGAGATAGGAGTGTGTGGGTCTGCCCTCCAGTGGTTTCGGTCTTTCCTCGAGGATCGTTTCTTCAGCGTTGCAGTGCCACCGTTCCAGTCCAAATTCCATCCACTGAAGCAGGGAGTACCACAGGGATCCTCGCTGAGCCCCACGTTGTTCAACCTTTACGTGAGACCGCTGGCTGAGGTTGTCAGGCAATGGGGTATGACCATGGTGTCATATGCCGATGACACTCAGCTAGCGGTTACGATCAGCGGGGATGTAGACCTGGATGCTCCCAAGTTTCAGAGTGGTCTTAGGGCGGTGGCAAGCTGGATGGAGACCAACTCCCTCCAGCTCAACGCGAAGAAAACCGAGGTTATGATCGTCGGTAGACGGGCGGACCTCTGGGGAGATAGGTGGTGGCCTCCGGAGCTTGGGCCGGCTCCCCTCCCGGTGACGGAACTAAAGAACCTGGGAGTGTGGATGGATCCCACTCTCAGTTTTGAGGGGCACACAAAAAAAACGGCGGCGTGCTGTTTTGGAATCCTTCGATCTTTGCGCCCAATTCTCAAGTTCTTTGATTCACGCATCCGTCAGTTAGTTATACAGGCGACTGTTATATCACGCTTGGACTATGCCAGCTTGCTTCTGGCGGGTGCTAACCAGGCCGAACTTACCCGACTTCAGCGGGTGCAGAATGCCGCTGCAAGGGCTATTGTGGGTCTCCCCCGTTTCTGCCCTGTCTCTAGTACCTTGAAAGCTCTACACTGGTTGCCAGTTAGAGGAAGAATCCAATTTAAGGTACTCTGTTTAGCTTTTAAAATCTTAAAAGGTATGGCTCCTCAAACTCTACTGGACCTCCTGACCTGGTACGTCCCCACTCGGCACCTGAGATCTATGGGTCAAGCTCTCACCATTATCCCTAGATACAAGTTGTGCCGTGTTGGAGGCCGGTCTTTCCGGGTTAAAGCGGCCAAACTGTGGAATTCCCTTCCGGTGGGGATTCGGCTGTCGGAAGATCTTCTGTCCTTTCGTAGGGCGATTAAAACCTTCCTTTTTTAAATAAAAATCTGTCTGGATTGCTTTAGCTGTTGTGTTTCTGTGGTTGTCGCGTGGTACCTTGCCGTGCGCCGGGACGCCCCTTAGCTGGGGCAGCTGTGCGCAGTACAAATCCACGTAACATAACATAACATAACATATGCTGTCACGACTTTGCATACAATTGTTGAAGCTGCACGTATTCCACATAATTCAGCTCAAGCAGCATAATTGATTGCACTTACAAGAGCATGTGTGTTGTCTAAAGGAATGAAAGTGACTATCTATACCGACAGTCAGTATGCATTTGGTGTGGCTCACAGTTTTGGACGATTGTGGAAAGAACGTGGGTTCCTGACTTCGCATGGAGCTAGGATTCAGCATGGTCAGTTGGTGAATGAGCTTCTTGAATCACTGACCTTGCCTCTGCAAGTGGCGATTGTGAAATGTAGTGCTCACAAGAAGGTGACTGATGATTTTGGTCGTGGAAATGCATTTGCTGACGAAATCGCGAAAGAAACTGCAAGGAATGTGATGAGCCGAATGTATGTTGCAGGCCCTGCAAGATGGGTTGGTGATGTTGGAATGTGTGAGGACACGATAGAAAGTGTGAAGTCTATTCAAGCTGAGGCTACAGAGAAAGATTTGAGCATGTGGAGAGAAAGAACGGGTAGAATGGATGCAAATGGCTGTTGGATTGAATTGTCAGAGCATCAGAGATGTTTGTTACCCGATGCATATGTGCTTGCAGTGGTTACAATGGCTCATGGAATGGCTCACATCAGTGTGAAAGGGATTTGTAAGTTGTTGGCTCCAGTATGGCAAAATGCAGGAATTCCCAAGTGTGCAGAGAATGTCGTCAAGAATTGCATGGTGTGTCTGAAACACAATCCTGGTAGGGGAACCCCAACTCCAGCTGGTCATTTTGCACCTCCTACATATCCGTTCGAGGTTTTGCAGCTAGATTTCATTCACATGGAGAGGTGCAACAAGTTAAAATACGTACTCGTTGTTGTTTGTGCCTTCTCAAGGTGGATAGAAGCATACCCCCTAAAAGACAATACTGCCTTATCCACAGCCAAAGCCCTTGTGAAAGAGTACTTCCCCAGGTTTGGAATACCTAGAATGGTCTGGAGTGATAATGGAAGTGAATTTGTGGGTCGTGTGATGAAGAGAGTGTGTGAAGGGCTAGGTATCCAACAAAAGTTCCACGCTGCAAATCACCCCCAATCAGCTGGATTAGTAGAATGTTACAATGGCACGCTTAAGTTAAAACTGGCCAAAATTCAAGCGAGCACGGGTCTTAAATGGCCTGACGCTCTACCCTTAGGACTCCTGTTCACCAGAATGACTGTGCATTCGCGAGTGAAACTTAGTCCCTATGAGATAGTTTTTGGCCGCCCGGCCAATATATGGGGAGTGCCTAGACCCACCAAGTTCAGCGAGATCGAACACCCTGTTTTGCTTGATTATCTGTATGAATTGACGGCTAAATTGCGTGTTTTGCATCAACAGGTTCACGACACCCTGCCTCCGGTCTCCGAGACTCCAGGTCACGCAATCGACCCTGGTTCCTGGGTCCTTGTCAAGAACTTCCAGAGAACCAAAAACGACCAGCCCAGGTGGACCGGACCGCACCTCGTCCTTCTTTCCACAAGATCAGCTGTTCGAGTGGAGGAGCAGGCAAACTGGATCCACGGGGTCCATTGTAAAAGGGTACCCCTACCTCTGCCGTATGACCAGTGGGTCCAGAAGGGTGTCGCTGACTCAGAAACTGAACTGTACCCCGCTTTCTGCCCTTCAGTGATGCACGAGTAAAAGGAACATTTACTGAACAAGAGAGCGAGAACATTCTGCAACCAGCTGTATCACCGTCAATTCCATTGAACAATACAGAGCCTGAACTCCTGTTTCGGGATCAGACAGTACCCGGGGGAAAAGCTATAATTTGAGGCCAAGACCTATGGACAAATAAACAAAACCTTTTTTCACCTCCAAGTACTATTTTTGAAAGTGCAGCTCTCCCATCTGAGAAACTTGCTCATTTTTGTTTTTCGAACCGCCATCCGGGTTCCGCTGCTAGGGCCGCGATTTCCCAAAGTCTTTGGGGTGCAGCTGACGACGTTAGGTCGGCAGTTCTAGTTGGTCTAAGGGAGTTGCCCTGGACTGACAGAAGCATTCCTTAGCAGAATCAACCTCCCATCGCGGGCAGCACTTTAGAGAGGATGGAGTTTCTCGAGATGGAGAGCCCGCCAAGGAAATGAACTTTAAACACAAGATTTGTAAAATTATGACAAGGAAAAGCTTTTTGATATTGTGCATTTTCATGCTATTCAGTGTGATGATATTTTTAATGAGTTATGTGTTATTCTCTTTTCGAGTAACATTTGCATCCACTACATCGCCCATACCTCCTCCTTCTACTGTTTCCCCACACTCTTTTCAACCCCTTCCTGAACACGAATCAGCTAGGAGATTAGAGTTTATTAATAACTCCTTTGTTCAGCTCTTGCACCAACACCAACTTGTAATGAACACAACTAACTGTTGGGTGTGTGGTCTTATGCCTCACACAACGGATAAAGGTATCCCTTATCTGGTCCTGCCTTTCAGCCACAATGGTTCTGTGTGGGCATACAGAACAATGTTCATATACGCACATGAAGTCTACCCCCTACGTTCTGTAACAGACAATCCTAAAAATAGTGCTCTAGTTAAGGGTATAGTAGACATGATTAAGGAAGGTATTTCTTATGAGACTATCCCGAGAGATAAGACACTAGTATACATAGGATGGAACATAACCGGATATGGAGCTACTCTGAGTGAGAAACAGCAAGCTAAGAGATCTTCCCCGATTTGGATTGTACCCCATCAGGGTCATCTGTGTCTGCAAGATAATGGCATGAATCCCAGAGCTCAGTTAGGGAAGAGTATCTGCACTAAAACGTATGTTTTTGCAGCCCAGACTTCCCCTTCGTTTTTAGCAGCTAAGGGTACCTATTTCATCTGCCATGATAGAGCCTATACATGGTTGCCCCCTGACTTTTCGGGCTCATGTTTTGTTTCATTCCTGTTGCCTCCCACCTACACAGCAGCGACAGATTACCGCAAGACAGGGGTAGTTAGAGGTGTCTTGAGTGAAGAAGACACTGCAGGTCAAGAATTTGGGGACTTTGCAAAGGGTTTTCTGCCGTTCTGGGGATCCATGGCTAACAGCAGGAACATAAGGCAATTGACAAGGGTGGTTGAGTCCACCGTAATAGAAACTGCTGGTGCCCTTAGTAACTTGACTGCTGAGCTCCAGTCGGATCGACTTATGACCCTTCAGAACAGGGTCGCTTTAGATGTCATACTTGCAGACCGAGGTGGGGTATGTAGATTGATCCAATCGAGTTGCTGTGTTTTCATCCCAGATAACGCTCCAACAGTGTACCAGGCCATCTCTAAACTGCATAAGATTTCCGAATCTATTCATGTGGATAAAGGGATTGGTCATTAATGGGATGGTTCTGGGAACTGATATCCGGTTGGGGATGGAAAATTCTGATGGTCATTGGGATGGTCTTAGCCATTCTTTTCCTGTTCTGTCTGTGCGTGCAGTGTGCTCCTGCAATATGTGGCCTCTGTGCTGCATCATGTGTAAGGAAACCTGTATCAAGAGACGAGCTAAGTACTAGAATGATGTTACAGCAACATCTCAATGACTTTAGGAATATAGACCTGGACTCAGATTAGCATGAGATTAGGTTAAATTGCCTATGTAAGGGCAAAAGGAGGGTTTGTGGTTCTGAAAATTCTGGACTTGAGAATAAAACTTCGTTGTAACATGACGAAGTTAGTATCAAAAGACCGAAAATGACGAGTACACTATGTACAAGCATTTTCGTCATATTCCAGTGACGATTTCACCTCGAAATCATCATTCTCGTTCTGAATCCTTGGCTTCCATTTTGTATACGGCAGCCATTTTGTGAGTTGCCCTTTACATAGGCTTATGATACAGCTAAATTCGATCCCAAAGGACACGTACACCTTAACTGACTTTCCTGTGACCTGGGCAAGTTGGAACCATTGCCCCAGGCCGAACCTGTTTGGTCAGTTCCTCTCCCAGTGGCCGAATGAGATAGCATCAAGGCTCAACAGGCCATAAAACCTTTTCAGCACACACACACCCTGCCGAATCTTGCTCACACCTGTCCCTGCTCTTTTCTCTCACTTGCTTTTTGATGGGGAGGTGCCCGTTTTTATTGGGGGTCCACCGATATCTGATGAAATGTTGGGCCGTGCCGGGTGATTTGTTGTGGGCTGGACGAAGTGAAATATGGACATGTCATCATGACTCTGCTTTTCCTTTGTAACAAAGAAATGTGAATAGTATACTGTAAATTCGAAGAATGTTTGCCTAAAGCACAATATTTCGTATAAAAAGAGAAGCCTGACTTTGTGAAGTTGAGCAGTCTCCTGAGAATATACATCCCGTGCATTGTACTTCTAGGACGCTTGTTTCTTGGTTGCAGCCAATAAAATCGATCCTTGACTTCACCTAGAAGACTCTGAGTTTCTGTGGTCTGAATCAGGAAGGAACCCGAGGTCTTTGGGTGTACCCTGGCACCGCTGGGTTACCGGTTCAGTACCGGTTCTGAAAAACCCAGTACCTGACGCTATCAATAAAAGGCAATATGGTGTAAACGCAGGGTGGGCACCAGCTTTTAATAAAAGGCAATATGGGACGAAAAACGTGGGGTGGGCACCCGCTATCAATTAAGTGCAATGTGGCAAAAACGCGGGGTGGGCACCTTCTATTTATTAAATTAAAGATGTGGATAATGAGGGGTGGGTACCCGCTTTAGAAAGGGCAGTGTGGGGGGAATCCCACAAGTTGTAGCTTCGTGCTGCAGGCCATCAGCGCTTCCCATAAATGAAAGTAAAGAGCCTTCCCAGCAATAAAGAGCGCTGCGCTCTTCCCAATAAAGGCAAAGGTCAGGGGGGGCACAAGGCTGGGCTCAGGCAGGCCAGCACACAGGGCCCTCCAGCAGGGAGGCAGTCCCTTGTGGCGGTTCCTCCTGGAGCCCAGCAACAGCAACCCCCAGCGTCAGGACCAGCACAGCAAAAGAACATTTTCATGGGGTCACAGCCCCTTCTTTTATACACATTGTTCCTTTGTGACACCGCACAGGGCTGGGATACCAGTTAGAACTGGTATAGGGGAGCTTTGGAGCACTTTGTTGTGTTCAGCTCCTCTCTCCTTTGTCAGGTGGAGGCTAGGTGCTCAGGCGCACCACAGGGGGCGGAGCCAGCATTGTGGAGGGAAGGCACAGCCCTATTCAGGTCCCAGCTGCAACTCCTCCCTCCCATCTTCATGCAGATCTCCCTCTTCACCACTGGGCAGTCTCATCCTGGCTCCTGGTGCCAACCACACCATCCATCACCTGTCAATCACAAGCCGGACAAGCAATTCACATCAGGCCGGCAGACACTCCGCACACAGAAATGCCAACTTCTAAAAGTGGCATTTCTCCTCCAGTCACCATACATTTGCGCACACCATTGCGCAGCATTTATTCTCACGAGTTCGCACATACTAAACTCACCACTGCGCTCCTCTCATACCAGGAATTACCAGGGACATACACATATCCCCCATGCATTCCTATCAGAGGGCAGGCCAAACTCACCACACTCACTCAGAGCGCGCACACACTTTACACTGGGCCACAGTGCTAAAGTGCACAGAGGCCAAAAACTACTAACATCAGGTCACAGAAAAGGCAAATGTTTAGGGGTGAACCTGCCAAAAGGGCCAAGTCCAACAGGGGACCTGGGCTGGACTGTTTCTACTGGAACTGGGGGTCAAGACTGATTTGCATATGGCTAGGTTCAAACTGAGGTGGCATTGTGTGTAAAATGAAAATGTTAGTCAGTACAGACCCCAAACCTTTTATTTATCTCTTTGAAGTTACAGGAACAGGAAAAGCCTCAGCTAGGTTGGTCAGAATCCTGCCTAAATTGGGTGAATTGAATTGTCCTATCAAACATATTTCTGGTAAAGGCAATGGAAGAGCAGACTCTTTGTCTAGATTGCTGATGGTAAATTACTTGTACGGGGCTGATGCTGACAATGAAGAGTGCATTTGTTGTAGCTTCTACTATGAGGCTTTGAGTCCTGCTTCTGAGAGCATTTATGTTGATGAATTTTTAAAGGGTAGGTAAACTGATTTAATCCTAAACAAAGTTAAAGAATGTATTAAAAAAGGTTAGCCACAGGAAAGGAAACCATGAACTACTCTCCAAGTTTTTCTGAAAAGTTAGAGATTAATTAACCCTTGAGGGTGACACTGCACTGAGAGACAATACGTTTCGAACCTCCTGAGAAGGGTAGGAGGATTATTAAAGTTGTTCATGAATGTCACTTAGAGGAAATGGTCATCAAAAATGTGGTTTGTTCAGAATACTGGTGGCTTTACATCGATGAGATGATCAATAATCTTGTCAAACAGTGTAAGGTCTGTACTATCTCTGAAAAAAATGTAAGGATTTAGAGTGTTCTACATAAATTAAAAGTCCCTAAAAAGCAGGGAAAAAGATGGTGAAGCTTGTATGTAATTTAGTGCCTTTGAATATTCTGAAGTGATTAAAAAGGGAAACATTGGCTCTGTACTCAAAGTTATAGAAAAGTAGCAAGTGCATACTCGTCTTACCCCGGAAACCCAGATTAGAAGTATTGAGATGCAATGCTTTTATTCCAATTAAAGATTTCAGATTGTTTGAAAATGTACAATACTAGAGCTTTAGCTGTGGCACCTAATATACTTACATTTGTATGCACTTCCCAATGTGGTTTACTTTTTGTGGCTTGAGCATCTTTGCCAAAATACAAAGTTACATATATATTTGTCAGTGAAAGGTCCACAATGTTGAATCTAATACTCACCCAACAGGATTTATTTCTCATGATTAGTAACTGCTTCTTTCGTAGGTCAACAATCTTCCACAGCATACGTGAAAATGGAAGAAAAAGCATTCAAAAATAGCAACTATGGATGCATTCCTCAATTGGCCATTTTTTAATAGGACCTTTTTAATAACATCTAACAATGAAATGCAAGGTACATGCTCTGAATGTGTGCATGCTTGTGGCCATCTTTGAATGGAAAAAGAAATGTGAAGATGGGTGCCCCCTGCAGCGTGTGGCACTCCAATCATGAGGAGGTTGAAGGGACTTTAGGCACAAGCTGTAACTGGGGGGGTGCTATAGGGTGTTGCTACAGACAAAAGGATGAGTGACGTGGGCAAACAGGGAGAGAAGAAAAGAGATAAAGTCCCTGCAAATGCAGTGTTTGATTTCAGCAATGGGAAGTTACATGTCATCCACAAAACACTGTGAGACCAAACTGCCTAACACAAGAAAAGAAAGCGAAGCCATTGAGTCTGGAGCAGGAAAGAGAGACGTACAAGAAAGCGATCAAATCATAGTTAAGGGGCCAACCCAAGACCATCTCGATGTATTGTATTACTCACAATAGTTCCAAGCTTTGCAAATAGAGATGGATCCATTGAGAGTCCCTGTTACCCCTCCCACTCTCTGGAAATATGAACTAATTGAGAAACTCTCCTAGCAGAGGTGCAAGGGGACAAAGGAAAGGAAAAGAGATGCAGGTGCAAGTTTTCAACGAGAGCAGATTCCCATGCTGGTCCTTCATACAATGGATTTTGGAGATCTGAGTCAGCAATTTAAGGAAAAGGTAGCACAATGTTAAGTATTGATAGTTATGGGTTATAGGTATGTTTTGCGAGGGACAGGTTTCATGGTTTACCGAAATCCCAGGTGGATGTAGCATTTATGGGCAGTCGTCCCAACAGGGAACTGGCGGAGAACCCCTGGACGCTAACAAGTGGTATAAATGTAGAAGTTTGAAATAGCGATTCCTAACGGGTGGCAAATCGACTTACCTTATGAATATTATCGAAGCCATCAAAGGGATGATGGCCTGCTGGAGGCAGCAGACCACCATGTCTGTGATTTCTTTTTAACGCCTTAACTGCGGCCGTTACTTCGACCCAGTACGGGCGTTCCATTAGGTGGGCGGGGCTCCGTCGGCCATTGGCAGCACTAGGATACCCATCAAAACGCGTCAACGCATTTCTATACATTATCCTGAGGACAAGTTGGACCTGTAGATACAAAACAGAGTATATGTATACAGGCTAATCTTGCTAAAATTATTCCCAGGTAATTGTTGAGCTAGAAGACAAAGCATACTGTCTATCATTGTTCGTCCTCCCTATTTTTTAAGGTTCTCTGTGGTAAAAATGCTATGTCCTGATCTGATGAATTGTATTGTTTTTAATTATGCTGAAATTATGCATTATGTTATATTATATGTGTTTCATAATATTTGTGTTGTAATAATATTTACATGTACTAAATAAATAAATTGACTTGTTTGCACTGCATGGTATAGTAGTATCATTGTTTGAGTGTTTCATGGACTTTGAGTGAGATTTTTTTTTAGTTTATCTATGTGTTTTATATGAATTAAGAATTCCACTATTGATAGGGGGTTCTTGTTGATTGAGTGAATCAAGGGATAACTTGCTTTTTGGTCTGATAGTACTCTACTTCCTTGGTTGCTGACAAGGGGTCTCTCTCTGTTTAAACACTTCTTAATTATAAAGGCAGAGTTGTGTTCTTAATTATAAAGATAGAGACGGTATCCTTCAAGCTGCACTTGAAACTGAAAAGGATCATTTTGGCAAACACAAAATCTCAATGCACCCTGATTGCATGCAGCGCGTTGAGAAGGACTGATATTCTTTTTGGGACATTAAGAAAAAACTGAAGATTATGGGCATGAAATACATGCTTTTATAGCATTCTGACTGAGAGTGATTTCAGATGGAAAGTCACACTTCTTCGGCTACCCAGATGACATTTGAAGGTGGCTGGAGATGTAGGACAAAGTTACCCATGACAGGCTAGGTTCCTGGAGGAGTTGTCCACAAGAGAAGCGGGCCTGTACCATGGTGGGGGTCTCAAGAAGGGGACAGATGGCCAGAAATGAGTTCCACTGGAGAACTAGCAACCTCAAGGGTTGTGATTCAGAGAGATGGCACCATGGCATTGGATCCTGTCGCAACAGACTTGGAGGGTGGAGGGATGAGGTCATCCTTTGAAAAGGATGAGCCGGTGCTGAGTGACATCACGGAGTGAGGTAATAATCAGCTCTGGTCTGAACTCTGTTTGCCTCCTGATCTGCATGTGGTTACTGTGGGTTGATTGGCATGTGAACCTAGATGTCTGGGTGGGAAGGTGGCTGTACAGAAATTCCACCTTATTCTGGATCTTATTCTCTTGAGGGTGATGGGAAATGCAATTGTGCATGATTCCTGCTTGTTGGATTGCCGGGCAATGGGTGTGATGATTCAGTCACAAGCGTTTCATGAATCTCTATTAGTACACGGGAATGGGACTTGCTCCCACTTTTAGTGGTAGGCCTTTTTACTAACATTTTGGGTTTCTGCGGCAGGCCCTGGCAGTGTTGCCTTGATGGACGAACATGATTGTTTGTTGAATTGTTTACCGAGGGAGGGGGAAGGTGTATTTTCCTGTTTGATTTGTCACTGATTTTTGTAGTTTGTTGTTAGGTCGCTGCTCGATGCCCTTTTTCGCACCACGATGTGGGGAAGGAGATTGATGACACTAACCTATTTGTTCTTTGGGACCCAGGTTAGAACTCATGGTCCCTCATGGCAAAATCCAGCAATGTATTCTCCTGGAATGTACAGGGGTTGAAGGATTATGTAAAAAGGTATCGGGTCCATTCCTTCCTGAGACGCACTAAGGTCCATACAGCATGTCTACAAGAAAAGCACCTCATGGCCAGTGAAATTCAGAAACTAGCAAAAACATTGATGAGGTGTCAGCTCAACTTGGCAAATATACTCTTCCTATGCTAGAGGGGTGGTCATATGGACAGCTCATGAGTACCCTTTCACCACACATGCACAGTGTGTTCCCACCCCCTTCTGCACACATGCATAGAAGCGGACGCGGATGGCCGATACTTACTTATGCAAGGTACATTAGATGGGCAAGTCAATACTGTTACCAATGATAAACACTTCTTCACAAAGCTGCAGGACTTTCTTCAGGATAGTATAGGCTCCCCTATCCTCTGAACAGGGGATTTGAATTGTGTTATAGATGGTGAGAGATCGGTATCTACCTCATACGGGGTCAAAACAGCTGATGACTAGGTCACTCTTAGCTGTGATGCACAATTTTGGTCTCTTGGGCAGGTGGGGAATATTTCACATGCAGAAGCGAGAATACAGCTGTCACCCCTTGACACACAATACATTAAGGGCCAGATGTAGTTAATGAAGATTTACCGATTCTAAAATACCGAATTTTACCGATTTTACTGAGCCACCTACATCGGGCCCTAAGTCACTAGGAAAGAATAGTGGTGACTGGGCTCCCGCACCCCACCTTAACAGAGGTGGTGCATTTGGGGAGGTTTCTTTCTGATCATGCCCCAACACTAATGCAAGTACAGTGGCTGGAAAGGGTAGCACGTAGGAGAAATTGGCATTTACTCCCAGATGTCCTAACGGACGCCACTTGTAGGGCCTCATTGGCTGATGCATTGACAGAATACATGGAGCATAACTTGGGCATAACAGCCTCTAGGGCTAAAGAATGGGAGGCTAAGAAAGCGCTGATACGTGGCGCCTTCATAGAGTCAACAAAGGGGATACATAAACAGCTGAAAGCAGATGTTGTACATCAGGATAAATTGTTTGCCGAATATCAGAAGGGGGAGGCTGAAGGGCTTGAGGCAAGATGGGGGTAGTGGAGATGCAGCGGAAGTAGCATGATATCTAGAACACATTAGCTACGTACACAATTGGAATATATAGACAACGCCCACACAGGGAAGAGGGCAAGTCAAGGAAGGTACTGTCTTGGATTCTGAGATGAGAACTGCTGCATCCCAAACTAATCACACAATCTAAAATTGACCCACAAATATAGGAGAACATTTAGAATGGGACCCAAGTATGGAAAGATGTCATTTGGACAACCATATCTATATCCCAGTTTGTATGAGGGGCATGCCTGACAATGCGCATCAGTTGCTCTCTTATAATCAGACTTGTCCTTTATTAAATGTTGACAGACCAATGTCCTTATTTAGAGTTTTGGTTTTAGGATACCCCTACACAAATGTCATGGATGTCCCGTCTGCCATATCACAAGTTCATTATCGCCATGTTTTGATAGAATATTCCTTCGCCAACTTTAAATAAGGTCATGAGTACCTTATAGTCCAGATCTGAAGTAACGGATGCGAGCCTAATGTACTAAGGAGAGTGCAATAATAGAAGGCACAGTGCGAGTATAGAATCCAAAGGCACAGAAGAAGGAGGAAGTACTCTTTGAACTATGTAAAGATTTCTTGTTAGCAAATTCTTCCAGAGATATCGATTTGCTCCACTATGTAGGATGATCCATAAGGAAACATCAGAGGTATTATTCTGTGGATTGATTCAACTTAGTCTGTCCACCTGTCTGAAGGTGATAGGTGGTAGACTTGTAGTATATAGTATAAACCCATCTCATCAGTTTGTTTCCAAACGTATCCGCAATCTGAGATACTCAATCTGTGACAATGTGGTCAAGTAGCCATGGAAACACAGATTGTTTTCTAAGAAGATTTAAGCAAGTTCTATGGCAGTCGTTACTTTCTTTAGAAGACTAAAGTTACTTAACTTGGTAAATTAATCCGCCTCAACTAATAAAGTAGTGTATCTATATGATCTAGGAAGCTCCACTCTAAAAATACAAAGAAATCAAAGACCACAGTTGTTACGGAGCGTGGAGATGTTCTTACAACCCTTCAAGTAGTGAATGAGAGGTCTTAGTTTGAGCAATGATATATAATAAGTAGTTTGATAAAAGGGCCAACCTGTGAATTATGTCACAATATCCAAGGTGACATCAGCAAGCAATGCAACATTCTAGAATGCATGTTGTTGGTGATTGTTTGTAATGTGAAACTGGGTGAAAAGAACTGTCTTTTTTATTTACCATGAATGGTCATATTACCAGTTTGTATGAGGTCTGGCTGTGGTAAATAAATAATTAATTACCGGTTCTATTTTTTAATACAGTGAATGAAACAGATAGCTCAATAAATAAGAGTCAGGATTCGAGGTATCTTGAGTCTACAGGCTTTAATCAGGCATAAAGGACAGGAACAGGACAGCCTGCAATAGTACGGGATGGCAGCTGCCAGGGAAGGGACAAGGGAAACTGGGTGGCTAATTGGCGAATTGGCGACCTTTAATATGGGTGCACAATATATATACACTTAAACAAATACATTACATTCAATACAGTAGGCGTAGCAGTAGGCGTGACTCGTAGCAGTCGCGAAAGATAAGGGCAAAATGATGTAACAAGAAGGCGTGTACAGGGCGTATACATAGACATGTGATGTAAACGTAACAGAAGTGTCATAAACGGGGCGGAAACATGGAGGGGGCTACCTGAGCAGCTGGGACCTCTAACCTAGTGGTGCGCGCAAACGGGCAATGACGTGTTACCAGGGAGAACTGGGGGCTATGACTTCTGCGCTAGAAGAGGAGACTAAAGTCTGGAGTGTCAGAGCGACATGTACCCAAGGCATATCTGGTATCTGGTGTTTGGAGTACATGTTGATAGAATCCAAAAGTTATCAGGGCAAAGGCTACTAGACATTAGGACTGATGCATGCATAATTCTACATGTTATTGCGTGTACGAGGAATATTCTATGAATATTAATACAGTATTTCTCTTACATGGAGACATAAAGGCTAGACCATGACGGAAACTATTGATGCGATGCAGTAGCTTAGGAATGCAGAGAAGGAGGGCTGGACTGATAACTAGAAACATAACATACTCTTGGCAGACTGGGAGGCAGAGCCAGGCCGAGCCGGGCACTGCGAGGCATGAAGTAAGCGAAGGGTCAGGGATGCAGGTGGGGGCTGTATCGCTCCTCGGAGAGGGTTCAGGAGACAGGAGCTGAATCTGGTGTCCGGGCCCTTTTGAGGCCTAGAAACGGGGACAATTCAATGAGTTAACGTGCACACTGTGAAATGTGGCAACGTAGGTTTACATAGGCCTAATATTCGTTGTTTTCACTAGGTCTGGAAACTGGCATACTAGAAATGGACACAACTGTAATTGCGTCTTTAATCGATCAGAGGGGAATACATGCATATCGATCATGCACATATAGCATAATATGGGGAACACGTAGGCACATATAACATGGCAAAATTTACTTTTCCACATTCCCTCCTTGTGCCCTACGTTTCCATCAGGAAACATCAATATTCATGATACCATCTATCATTTCATATAGCATCATTTGCTCGTCTCGAATTGTCTTGGAACGGGACTTAGGACTAGGAATACAAGAGGTAGCACACATGCCGCAAATCGCAGGGCCACATTGTATACAGAGGCAGCAACTGAATATGATCATTACTGCAATACCTAGGAATGACAATACTTTCCATCCCCAGGCAGATATAATACTCCAGAGCCAGCCGGACCATGTCCAGGTGCCTGGATTCTGGTGTAACTGATGGGCAAGTTTATGAAGTCTGGTTATAGCTGAATAAACAGACGGCGCGTTATTAGGAATGAAAATGCAGCAACTAGATCCGATGACTCTACATGCTCCTCCTCTATCGGCCAGTATGACGTCAAGAACGAGACGATTTTGGAGCACGACAAATCTCATAGCAGATTGCTCTTCAGTTAAGTTACCTAGAGCAGAAGTAGTCTCATTCACTACAGCTTCAAGGGTTCTGGTTAACCTACGTATTAACTTACTATTCTGGATAGGTCCTATAAAGAAAAAGAAACCTTTGTTGAAGTCTTGATACTGTTCTAGAGTAGTTTCAGTTTGATCGACAATTGGGGACTCGATCTCCCTTCTAGGTCTGACGTGTACTAGATGTGTGTTTCTGTGATAATCGGACGGGGCTAGAAAAACTGGTGGCAGTAGGAAGGCAATGTAACATGTTCCATCCCAATCGAGGGGCAGACGAACATATGCGGTCTGACCACAAACAAAATAAGAATGACGTGAGGCTTTGAAAATATATTTCCCACTGTCACTATACTCGACAGTAGTAGTACAATCACTATGTCCTACATGTGCGGAACCATTCTTTCTGACACATAATTCACCTTTGACTGGTAGTACTGAAATAGCAGCTAAATCTGGAGTAGTATCAGACTGAACATTCAGGACCATGAAATTCGAAGAATAATTACCTAAATCATATACTTCATTTTCTAGATCTAACCCTGTTCTATGGGAGAGACCCTGCTTGTCTGGAAAACATGTTCTATTCAGAAGGGACATATCATTGGAGGATGACGTTAACGTGGACCATGCTCCACACGAACCATTATGTGAAAACGGATAAGGAAAGAGTGGCAGAACTCCCTTCGGTGTCTGGAAAGGGGGGAGTCGACCACACACCCAACAATTAGTAGCATTGCTGGTCTGGTGTGAATAGTGCAACATTCGGATGAATGTGTTATTGCGCATAGCAAGACGATAGGATAGCTCGTGAGGAGGCAGATCACTAAATGTGTGCTCTACTGTAGTATTAGAAAACATATGTACATGTGAAATTGGAAAACATAAATGAAAAGCATAACTTGTGCAGGTAACCATAAGACTCAAAAATAATAAGAAACTTAGAACGATAATACATATTTTAGAGTTTTGACTAACTCTCTCACTGTGGGGGTCTATCTCATACATGTCAGGAACCTGTCTAACCGTTTCACCCGAGAGGGACTTAGACAATTAAACTGGCTGACTTATTTTACTAGACCTTAATTTTTCTTTATACTCCTGCTGCGGAGTTTTCTCTAACAGGGGAGGCTTGAGTTCAGAGTCTGTTTTTAGGCAGTCTTTAGGAATAAGGCAGTCCTTAACAAAAGTCTTTTCTCGTAATCCATGGAACTTCTTTATATGGCTCAGGTGGACCCACCCCTTCCTGCCTTCAAGTTTGACGGCGGTCCTTGTTGTTAGTAAGATCATGCGAGGCTCCGTCCAGCGGGGCTCCAGCGGACTTGAACGATCGAAATTTCGGACAAATACGTGATCACCGGGAACGACTCCATGCGGTTTCACCTCGGTGTTGTCTGGAAATGCGGCGGCAACCTGTGAACGACAAGAGTGTAGGGCAGACATCAAGGAAGCTAGGTAATCTGTCAGCATATTACTGGAAACATCTGTAATACTGCGGGGTCTAGGTGTACCCCACATGTTTGGGGGGCGGCCGAATACGACCTCATACGGGGACAGACCTGATCTGGAATGTGCAACCATCCTCATATAGAACAGAGCAACTGGCAGAGCTACTAGCCAGTCTACACCTTTTTCTCTACATACTTTTGCAATGCGGGTTTTCAAAGTCTGATTATGTCTCTCTACGAGACCGGCTGCTTCAGGATGGCGCACACAATGGAACTTCCACTGGTACCCTAACATGTTTCATAAGCTCAGATGAGAATGGCTGGCCGTTATCTGAATACACCACCCTAGGGAGTCCATAGCGGGGAAAGAACTCACGAACCAACTGCCTGGCAGTGGTCGCGGCTGTATAATCTGGAACCGGATATGCTTCTGTCCACCTGGATAAAGCGCATACAACTACGAGGACAAACTTGAAACCTCGACATCTCTCCATCTGAATATAATCCATCTGGAGGACTTCAAAAGGGTGGTCAGGAGGTTGAAATCCACCTTGTTCCACCGGGACACTTTTACCTGGATTGAACTGACAACATATCATACAGGTACGGACTTTCTGCTTAGCTGCAGCTCGTAAATGCTTGTTGAACCAAAGGTTCTGAATACTGTCTAACATAGCTTTTTCTCCTAGATGTGCTGGACTATGTACGGTATTAATAATGACTTGAACCATAGAGTCGGGGAGAAACCATGTGGCTTTTCCCTTCGTCAACCATCCTTGATCTGTCTGGACCCCTCCTTGTTCAGACCATTTCTTTATTTCTTCAGGAGTAGCATGTAACTGTATGTCTATGACATCTTGTATAGGGTCCTTAACTGTCATACAAGTAGTCTGATCTGGAGTGAGTGTCTGTGTCGTGTTAACTGGAATGTCTGGAGTCTGAGCTGTAAGCTTGGCTGTTCGATCTGCTAGATCGTTACCTTGGGAAATGATGTCAGTGACTTTCGTATGTGCTTTGCACTTCATGATAGCGATAGCTGTCGGTAAATGTATTGCATCTAACAGAGCTTGAATGAGGAGACCATGCTGAATCTTGGTTCCATGAGAAGTCATGAAACCTCTCTCCTGCCAGAGCACTCCAAAGTCGTGTACAACTCCGAATGCGTAACGTGAATCTGTATATATGTTTACTTTCAGGTTCTTAGCACGTATGCAGGCTTGAGTCAGAGCTACTAGCTCTGCTGCTTGAGCAGACATGGTGTCAATACGATGTGTCTCTATAACTTCAGTGTCAGTAGTCACTGCATACGCGGCTACTAGTTCTCCTGTACTCGTTCTCATACATGAACCATCCACATAAAGTGTCAGGTCGGGATTAGGTAATGCAATATCTGTCAGGTCTTGTCTTGGCTTTGTCATAGTGTTAACAACTTCCACACAGTCATGTGTGGCCGGATTTGAAGTAACTGTCGGTAACAGTGTAGCTGGATTTAGAATGTTGCAGCGTCTGATTTCTATGTGTGGCTGGAACAGTGTCAGTTCATAACCTGTTAAACGTGCAATGGTCAAGTGCTGAGTCTGTGTTCGGTTTAAAAGAACTTCCACGGAGTGTGGAACTTGTACTGTCAGGGAGTGTCCTAACACTATGGAATCACTTTGTCTGATAGCTAGAGCTGTGGCTGCAACTGACTTGAGGCACGCAGGCAGAGCCTGGGCTACTGGATCTAATGTGCTAGAAAAATAAGCACAGGGCTTGTATTGTCCTGCTTGATCTTGTGTGAGAACAGATAATGCAGTACCATCACGTTCTGTAACAAAAAGTGTAAAAGGCTTACGGTAGTTCGGTGTTGCTAGAACAGGTGCTTGGCATAAGGCTTTCTTTAATTCATTGAAAACAAGTGTATGTTCCTGGGTCCAAGGGAGGACAGTCGATACGGCTGCCTCCTGTGTCGTTAACTGTATCAGTGGCTTGGCTAGAAATGCATACTGAGGAATCCATTGTCTGCAGTAAGAAGTGAGGCCAATAAAAGCTCGTACCTCCTTCTGTGTCTTGGGCTGTGGAAGACTCGCTATTAACTGGATACGGTCTGGTGTCAACTGCCTACCCCACTTGGACAGTAAGTGTCCCAAGTATACCACTTGCTGGACACAGAATTGTAATTTGGAAGGGGACACCTTGTGCCCCTTCTCGGCCAGAAAATATAGAACCGTGAGTGACGCACGCTCGCAGTCACGTTCAGAACGGGCTGTGATCAATAGATCATCGACATACTGGAGCAGGGCAGTGTCAGTTGGCATGCGGATATTGTCTAGTTGTCTCTTAAGTGCTTGACTGTAAATGCTAGGACTTTCTGTGAAACCTTGAGGAGCTCGTGTGAATATATAGCTCCTTCCATTTAAACAAAAACCGAAAAGATACTGGCTGTCTGGATGAATGGAGACACTGAAAAATGCGTTCTTGAGATCGATAACTGTGAAAAACGTGGCTTCAGAATCAATGGCTGTCAAGAGGGATGAAATATCTGGGACTACTGGGTACTGAGGTATGATACATTTATTAAGCTCCCGAAGATCAATCACTAATCGATATACTGGAAGTGCATTTGGATCAGTACGTTTCAGGACTGGAATGATAGGAGAATTACATACATTGGAGTCAGTTTCTACAACCACTCCTTGAGCAATAAGCTCGTCAATAATTTTGGATAAGGCCGCTACAGCCTCAGGTGGCAATCTGTACTGTCTGATTCGTGGCAAAACTATACCTTGTTTGAGAGTCACACGATGGGGTGTGATATGCATACAACCTACATCAGTTGGACCGTGCGCCCATAAATGCTGTGGTACATTCAATAATCTTGGATCAAAATCACGTAATACATAATGACCTTTAAAGTCTCTCAAAAACAATCGGGCCCCTTCTGGGGAGCAGCAAATTACTGCACCTAATTCTTTTAGTGTCTTAATGCCTAACAAATTTTCTGGACAAGATTTCGTGAGTAACAAATCAGTAGTTCGGGACAATGGACCAACTTCTAGAGTAACTGGTTTCGAAATTTCATTAACAATTGGCTTTCCTGAAAATCCAAGGGAAACATTTTTAGAGCCTGAGAGCGGAGCCCCTGGAACCTCGTCATGACTGATAGTAGTCCTACTTGCCCCTGTATCAATCAAAAACTTTCTGTCTTTCCCTAATACTTGACTGTGTACATAGGGACCCTCTTGATCTACAGGTATCTCGATGAGAGGCAAGCCTACCTCCCTCTCTAGGCTGTTTCATGAGTACGGCTGATAATCTGGATACTCTGACTGGGCGTACTGGTACATCTGCTGTGTAACGTGTTGTGTTGCAGCGATAGGCTGCGGTGCTGGAACTGTCTGTTGTGCATTCTGTGGTGGCTGAGAAGTCTGTGAAACTTGTTCTTGTCTAGGCGGACGTGATCTTTCTTTAGTCTTACCAGTAGCTATGTTGTGTTTCAGAACTGCACACTCGTTTATAAAATGACCTGGCTGTTTACAGTAATTGCAAGTCCCTTTAACGGGAGCTGCAGGATGACTGGCTTGATTCGGACCCCTCTTCTGACTGTCTTGTGGAACAGATTGTGCAACTAATACTTTCATTTTCGTGTCTTTCATACGTCTTCTTTCGTGTTCTTGCTATTCCCTGATTCTATTCTGGTGATACTGGAGCATTTGTAACATTTGTGACGGAGTATTAGCTTGCCAACTACTTTCAACTTTCAATACTCGATTTTTAACTTGTGGACTTGAATTCTCGACCAGTTTGGTAACAAAAAGATGAGGGTACGATTCACTACTTGTTTTCAGACCACTGTTAATAATAAAACATTTTTCAAATCTAGAATAAAAATCACTAGTGTCTTCATCCTGTTTCTGTTTACAAGCTGAGATTGCATCCCAATCTTCCTTTTTCGTGGCTAGTAATCTTGGCAAAACCTGTATCAATAACTCGGGCAATTCTTTAACTTTACCCCCAAGACCGGTACCTGGTACTCGTGAATTATCTTCAGCTTCTAAAGCTGTCCAATCTATCTTTTTCTCTCCCACCTCCCATTCTTTTTCCTTGAGTTTTTCATATACCCCTGCGGGCAACAGGGCCTTTAACATTTTAATGATATCAGGATACGTGTATTCTCCCATACGGAGCATGTCTTTTAATTCTCGATGGAACCCTGCTGGATCTTTGTCGTGACAAGGAATTAACTTTTTCATCTCTAAGAGTTCCATCTTTGTGATAGGGGTGTAAACAAATACTCGTTCTAGTTCACCACCCGTTCCTCTAACTGGGTGTACTTCTCGTAACGGATGCTGTCTATCTATGTAAAATGATTTACTTTCTGGAGGTGAGACATGAACAAAATGCGGATTCAGAAACGTTCGATATTTGTGGCGCTGTTCTAGAATGATACTAATTAAATCAGTACCTAGACCTCTCCATCTATACTGGAGTAACTCGTTCAGAACATCATGTAGCGGACCTGGATCAGAATGCTGTCCCTCATACAGTGTAATGAGGTGCTGGATCATATACATACCCACCAGTCGCTGCTCGGCTGGGGGCAGTTTCAGAAACATTTGTGCCACTATTTCGTCTGGAAAAGTGGTAGAATCAATAGTCCACCGGACTGCTGATCGGGCTAGTTCTTGTTCATGCATGGTACTAAGTTCACTATAACCGATTCGTGATTTCAAAATGTGATCGGTAGCTTGAAATACTTGCTCAAGAGAACCTTGTTCTGGTGCTGGAGGAGGGAAAACTTTCTTGTGATCTAGGCGTGAATGTCGGTCAGGAAGTCTAGTTCTACCTACATACGCTATTCTGGAGGGATTCTCGTCGTCTACCTCTTCAGTAGACGAGTTGTCTTCTTTCTCGGTTACTTGTGCTGCTTCCCGTTTCTCGTGTAACTTTATTATTTCCCTACGGATTCTCTTGTACATACTCTCTATACAGTTCTGTGTCTTGTGTCTTCCCTCGGCTATATGGTCACTCCACCTGGTCAGGACTTTAATTTCTTCTGGATCTTTATCCGGATAATCTTGTTCCCTTATTAAACAATTAATTAGAAACTTTAAAAGCATGAGCTGAATCTCGACTTTCCTTTGAACCATGGCGTCGCCAATACTTTCTGGATCTACTCCTGTACGGATGAAACGATATATTCTGTCTAGATAACCTTTCATATTCGGCAGGGTGTCCAAATAGTCGGTCACCCGTCTTAAACGTAATGAATATATGACCATAGTACCATCGCCTGGAACTGGATCATAACGACATTCGGTAAGTGCTCGCTTGATATCTGTAAATGTATGAACTTTTGGCGTACGCTGTAACGCTAGTTCATGTAGCGTCATACGTCTGTGTTGAGGCGGGGTACCAGGAGGACTTCCCCCCGCGGTTCCTAAACTGGAATCGTCGGTGGGTACTGTACGTGTTGGTAGAGTGACTGATGTAGCGGGTACATGTACTGTAGGCTGGACCGGGGGTGCCGTAACAGGTGCTGCAATGGGTGCCCCGGTGGCTGGAGGAACAGGAATTACATTATTTACAGGAGCAGGCGGAACAGGATTAGCATAGGCTGGGACTGTGTCGTCCAAATAGGACGAGAGAAATATATCAGCTGCGGTCGGTTTGTGACGTAGCTTAATCGGAACTAATGGCGGCGGAAAATTACATGGTGCTTCCGGGGTTGCTTTTGGCAAGCCCTCGGCAAGAAGAGGATACATACCCTTAATAAGGGCATTTCTCTGTCTGTCTGACTGTTCGGCTTTAACTCGTTCACCTACTTCAATTAATTCCCTTTCTTGGGCTCTTTCTGAGGATTCCCTACTTAATTCTGCTTTTCTGATCTCTTTTTCGGTTCTTTTATGAGATTCTTTGCGCCATAACTCGATGGCATCTTTCTGGGACTGTCTGGATTTCTTTTTCCATAATGCTTCTTCTACTCGCATGATGCACTCGGCATCCCACGTACCTGATACGGGCCATCTATATTTCTCTTCTAATTCCTTGGTGTAATCCACCCATAAGTCTAGATATAATATGGCACTTAAGCCATGCTTATGATACATAAAATGACCTGGACTGTCCCTAGGCGGGACAGGAACTGCTTCCTCTAATAACCCTTTTCTGGTTTTTAACTGACGTAGTTTCGAGAATAGAGGCATTGTCTAGGCTGGAATCTGGACACAATACAATACACGATAAACACAATAATAACTGGAAAAACAAATCACTCATACCACGACATTGAAAACACATGGAATAACATTTAAAATAACAGTTCGGACAGACCACATGAATTTCTCGAGAACAGACCTTACTAGAATGACTAGATGCACTGCTAAAACAGCACGAAACTTACCGGTCCCATAAAGAGACACGTCAGGACCCGCGTCCACCTAGGTGAACACTTCGTGTTGGATTTGCGTACCCAAACCCACGGACCAGAGACAAAATAATTGACCCTGTCTAGATACTACCCCAGCAACGGTACTCACCGGGCAGCAAGAACGGAAGGCCTCGGACTGGACTGGACTGTTACGACGACGGACTACGAACTTCGGACTTCAGTTACAGGTGGGCCTCCGGATACCTCGGACCTTGGACTCTCGGCTTGGGCTCTGGTCGGGACTCGCCGCGTTCCTCACCGCCTCGTCTGGATGCTGGACCGCGACCTCCGTCTCCTCCGTGGGCCTGAGGGATACTTGAAGCAGAAATATCTGCACGTGCACGGTATGGTTCCGTCACAGCTGCAGAGGATCAGGGGGCCTGCGTGGCTTCGCCGGCGCGTGGGGAAAGGGCAAGTCCCTGTTCGGGCGCCATTATGTGGTAAATAAATAATTAATTACCGGTTCTATTTTTTAATACAGTGAATGAAACAGATAGCTCAATAAATAAGAGTCAGGATTCGAGGTATCTTGAGTCTACAGGCTTTAATCAGGCATAAAGGACAGGAACAGGACAGCCTGCAATAGTACGGGATGGCAGCTGCCAGGGAAGGGACAAGGGAAACTGGGTGGCTAATTGGCGAATTGGCGACCTTTAATATGGGTGCACAATATATATACACTTAAACAAATACATTACATTCAATACAGTAGGCGTAGCAGTAGGCGTGACTCGTAGCAGTCGCGAAAGATAAGGGCAAAATGATGTAACAAGAAGGCGTGTACAGGGCGTATACATAGACATGTGATGTAAACGTAACAGAAGTGTCATAAACGGGGCGGAAACATGGAGGGGGCTACCTGAGCAGCTGGGACCTCTAACCTAGTGGTGCGCGCAAACGGGCAATGACGTGTTACCAGGGAGAACTGGGGGCTATGACTTCTGCGCTAGAAGAGGAGACTAAAGTCTGGAGTGTCAGAGCGACATGTACCCAAGGCATATCTGGTATCTGGTGTTTGGAGTACATGTTGATAGAATCCAAAAGTTATCAGGGCAAAGGCTACTAGACATTAGGACTGATGCATGCATAATTCTACATGTTATTGCGTGTACGAGGAATATTCTATGAATATTAATACAGTATTTCTCTTACATGGAGACATAAAGGCTAGACCATGACGGAAACTATTGATGCGATGCAGTAGCTTAGGAATGCAGAGAAGGAGGGCTGGACTGATAACTAGAAACATAACATACTCTTGGCAGACTGGGAGGCAGAGCCAGGCCGAGCCGGGCACTGCGAGGCATGAAGTAAGCGAAGGGTCAGGGATGCAGGTGGGGGCTGTATCGCTCCTCGGAGAGGGTTCAGGAGACAGGAGCTGAATCTGGTGTCCGGGCCCTTTTGAGGCCTAGAAACGGGGACATTTCAATGAGTTAACGTGCACACTGTGAAATGTGGCAACGTAGGTTTACATAGGCCTAATATTCGTTGTTTTCACGAGGTCTGGAAACTGGCATACTAGAAATGGACACAACTGTAATTGCGTCTTTAATCGATCAGAGGGGAATACATGCATATCGATCATGCACATATAGCATAATATGGGGAACACGTAGGCACATATAACATGGCAAAATTTACTTTTCCACATGGCCACTGTACTCACTATACCAACATAATCCTTCTTTACATCATCTCTCTTTTGATTTTAAGCTAAGATGTTCTCTTGCAGCTTCCATCTGTCTTGGCTCGTCATCACTGGATGTGATTACACTGTCTGGCCACGAGAAACGTTGAGGCACAAGGAAAGGCTAACATGGAAGAGAAGGCACATAGTACAATAGAAATTGCACCATTTGACACATAAAACTTCATTCCCCAGAATCGGAGTTGCAGCCACTGGAGGACCAGCACACTGGCACACTTTCAGGTCAATATTGGCAGATAGAGTATTTTGACCTGACTCACAGTGAGGTCCCTTGCCTGGCAACAGTGGTTGTTGTGACTCATTGCTACACATTTGGTTGGCTTCTGACTTGACTCATTCCTTCACCTTTCTTGTATTTGTCCCTTGTGCAGTTCCCTTGCTTCCCCAGTACCCTGTCCTATTGAGCCTTGTAAACTTCCTCTTTACCTTTTTGTCGAGTTTGTATTTTCATCAGTATGCCTCTTTCCTAGTGCTTCAGTGTTTTCTTCTTTGGATACTGCATTGGTTCTGTTGTACCCCCGGGGCTCGTTACAGTTATCATCTGCTTATACTGGGTTAGTTCCAATCTGTAGTATTTGTATCTATTTCTTTCCCTCTATGTTTTGGACCTCCTAACAATTTGTGATCTCTCACCTATTGGTGTAGACCTAACCTTGATATGGTTGATTCGAGAGCTGTGCCTATGGAATCTAGTTTTTCGATCTTCCAACTATCAACCTGCATGAGTATCTTTGTCACCATTTCCCTCACCCCCTTTTCCTCTTAGCCTTGGTATTCATTGTCATCCTTGACCTAATAGAGGGGGTGAGTAAACTGCTAGGGGGAGGAAAGGGATTGGCCTCAGTATTCTCACATGTGTAATATAGAGTCTATGAAAGACATTCTCTATATTAAACAAGTGGTAGCATGATTTAACAAAATGGCTACTTTTTTCTGATCGGCATCCTTTCTGATGCACATCAGGCTGTAATGGTAAGTCTATGAGCTCGATCACAGAAAACGGCATCTTTAAAATCATTGTGTGATCTCTGAAAAAAAATGCAGCAGTTCAAGCAGCTTCGGCTACTACCTGATGCAAGTAACAGATATAGAAACAATCTTTCAGTGACCTCATTTAAAGGGTGGAACCCTGTATCTGCCACCTGCGGGGTTTTTCTCTTTCTAAATTTTGCCCTATATTGTGTCACAAATAGGCTGTAATTGGATAACCATGGGATTTGATTTATAATGTTAGTATGATAAAACCAAAGTGACTTTAGATGTGCCTGTGAAAACTCTAGAGGATGGGAATTAAAGTGTCATTGATAATGAGCTATTAGGGGTTTGAATCGTATTCTCTGGATGGTGTAAGGAGTAGTGCTCATAGGTAGGCAGACTGATGCTTGAGTTAGGGAGCATCTCCACCAATAGAAGTTCCAGTATTTGGCATGACCATTAACTAGGAATAGTCAGGTGCCCTGTGGGACTCGTAGGGGTGTTGTTAATTCAAACATGTGAGTAAATATGCTCTTTCTTGTCTGATCATATCAACATTATCTTGTGTTTATACAATGGCATGTGCCTTTATCTGTAAAGTATTCCCAGTGGGATCCATGTCCAAATATATTTTTGGAACCTGGGGACCAGTAAATGTTAGCTGAAGGAAATGGATCAATTGACAGTCCCACTCCTCACACCTGCTCCCATGAAAGATGTTCCAATAAAGAAACACTCCTAACAGAGATGGAAGGGGAAAAAGGGGAAAGTAAAAGGGACTAAGAAGCCAGTCATCAGTAAGAGCCCTTTCAGACACTGAGGCCCTGATTCACAAAGAGCCTCTGCCCGCAGTCATAGCGGTATCTCCGCACTCATGGTGGGATCTCCGCACTGCAGTTTCCCATTGCAGAGATCCAACCACGAGTGCCGAGATCCTACTACGACTGCGAAGCCTATGCTCCGAGTTCAGAGGCTCTTAGTGAACCAGGGCCTGGGTCTTAATACACAGGGTATTCAGTATCTTGGATGACATTTTAAGGAAAAGGTATCAAAATGGTAAGAAAGGATATCTATGATTTATATGTATATTATTATGTGAGAGTCAGTTTCATGACTTACCAAAATCCAGGGTGGATGTAGCACTAATGAGCTCTTGTACTAACCTGGAATGGCGGAAAATCTAAGGAAACCAAGGAGCTGTAAGGTGGCAGCAAGGTGCAATCAGCAGGAGCCACAAACAAGCACATAAAAAGAGAGAGAATCCTGATTCCCTAGACTAAACTACCTGAGCGACCTGAAAGGGAAGCAAAACAACAAAGTTGTCGGGTGCAGGAAGCTGGGTGCAAACTAAACGGCAAGCAGATAAACCATACAACTAACTGAATCACTGCCTAACAGCTTTATATAGGGCTGAGGGTTGTACATACTTGTGCTGCCAGTGTCAACCCCGAACTGAATACCTAACTCTGAATTGACTATCTCTTGCTGGTTAGCAGCCTAGTCTGTTTCCTCAGTGTCATCTGTGAAGTCTTCCTAAATCTCCAAATCTTCCACATGCTGTACCTGGAAAGACTGCTTCTTGTTCTGTGATGAATGATTCAGGCTGCTTATTGTTCTGTGATGCATGATTCAGACTGTTTTCTGTTCTGTGATGCATGATTCCTACCCTCGGCCTGACAAATAGGTCTTCATATGTCTATATATAAGAACTAAATCAACACTACACTGCTTTATAGTGCAAGTTCTGGTAACAAGCAATACTAGTATCACTGAAATCAAAAATCCCCTAGAAACAGAGGATCAGTAAAAGCAAGAACACTGCATCATTTATCAGTGCTGACGGAAGCAAACCAAGGCTTTAAAGGGACTCACTAATGATCACATGACTCAGGTGTGATCAAGCTAGTATCTGCCAGCCAAAGATGTCCTAATTCCTCCACTTTTCCTTGGTCTGCAAGGGTGGAGATAGGTAGTGGGCAGTAGATTCTAGGAAATGTACTCTTTGGCAGAAAAATCTCATAGACTGACAAATAACTTGGGATTGATTTTTAATGAAAATTGAGTGCTTAAAGCTTCCCAAAAAGCTTGAAATCAGAATTGGGGTATTTCACAAAGCCATTCTCTTAGAAATGTAAATATATCTGACCATGCCTCAGTGATGCTGAGGCTCAACGTCGGTAAATTTCAGCCAAAACAGCGGATGTGCACATTGGGAGGATAGCCTTTGATAGCTGTTGAAAGAATCTGTAGCCAGGTTGAAACAACTGACAATGTTAAGGAATTGCTGATTATCAATAATGACTGAGGAAACAGGTTTAAATAAACTGTGTTGTGATGTATTCCTATAGGTACTGTATCGATTCCCCTATTCCTGACCCTGGTTTGGTTAATAATTAACTAGCAGACATCCAACGGTGCAAGAACCGTTATCTGATTAAGCCACACCACGGCACAGAAGCGCGTTATCTGATTAGGTCATAACGCATGCCATCTAATTAGACAAGCGATATTCCTCCAGCCCCTGATAAGGCATACGGAGTTCTCAAAACAAATCAAACCTACAGCGACCTGGGAAATTCCCATAACTATTGTTTTGATTTCACCGAGAACTTCAGCAAAAGAATGTGCGAACGAGCCCGTTCATATGACATCCTTATTGACGTATATATGTCCATCCTTACGTCAATCTCGGCACCTTTCAGGTATAAATATTACCGACATTGCCTTAAGCAAACACATGCGGTGGTGACGAGATCGGAGCAGCGAGACGTGCTGAGGAGCCCAGCAGAGAGCGAAGCCCACAGACGCTGCCCCGCCTTCCTGACGCGCTGAGAACGAGACGCTGTCTTTCTCCTGCCGAGAAATCCAGCTCCGGCGCTTCCATGCAGCCCTCGCAGGCAGCTGGAATATCAAGACCTGGGATAAGAGATACCAGCCCTCCATCATTCTAGATCTCAGGTACAGAACTGAATAACCCCTTGCAGAGAATTCTCGAATCAGTCCCTTGGCAAAACAAACTTAACTTAAACTGCTACTTATCTACTCCGGCCCACGTATTAGGCTTAGGTCAGGTACATTGGGGTAGGCGTGGTTAGAAGCACCAGTTGAGTACGATTAGTCAAATGTATATATGTATGTATCTATTTTATCCATTTTAAAGTATCATATGGCTCAGAAACCATATCAATGCTTTTACAGTATTATTTTATAATTCTGTCTCTACTGTATGCACTTTACTTAACTACAAGTATTGCAATAATAGCGATTCATTTCTCTTGTATGAGAAAAGAGACTGATCAATAAATAACATCTTTTATTGAAACACGCCCATCTCTTATTTCTCTACAAACTGGTGAAACTAAGAATGCACGTACTGACTGAGTAAAATAAGTTGTCTATTGTTTTCACACGACTCTAGAGATACACTCTTGATTAGGGGAGAGCAAAGTTGTCATGTTCTATGGTTGTCAGAAACTAAATCCCTTCTTGTCTATCCAGGGAGGTTAAAATCCTCCTTGTCTATTCGAGAAAGTTTCTAGTGAACTCTGAGCTAGCTGGCAAACACAAACCTTTAAGTCTAATATCGTCGGTAGAAGACCTAGTTAACCTCTGCCCTAGGTCTATACTATTGAAGATATTATTCCAATGCGCAGAGCCTATTGGGATAATAGGAACTACACTACATGGCGCCCAACCGTTTGGATAGGCGATAAAGCTAACGCAAGACATTAGAGTAACTCAGTCGTGCTTTTTCACACAGAACCCCTTTTTTCCCATAATACTCCAAAGACGTCTGGAGTGGGTGAAAGGTCATATCCGCCAAACCTCGCAGGAGGAGACTCCTATGTATGGTTCATGGTTTACTCAACGTTGAAGGATACACTGTTCCAAAATATTGTGCATCTAATCTTTGTTTCCATAGAAACCTGATCTGCAAACAAACAACATAACCTTCTTGACAATAGTATGTCAGAAAGTGAAGAAGAAAGGGAGACAGTTAGACTAGCAGCTGAACTCCTAGAAGCAGATAATACTCTGCAGCAAAATGACCCAGATATAATACTCATCCCGGTCAACATAAGAAAATCTATAACCCTAAAGCTTATAGAAAATGGACTGACACCAAGAGGTGGTACAGTCATATTCCTAATTGAGGCACACGAATATCGGCAAACAGAGGTATTCTATTCATGGATAAACTTTCCAGCAGCAAACGCTGTAACAAAGGACTTCCACTATTACAAAATAGAGGAACCTCCTAGTGAGTACACTCCTTTCGAGGAAGTGGAAATACCACTCAAATTCCAAGAGCACCTGCTCTTGTTTAATGGCGCCCTAAAACATAATAATCACATCACCAGGCTCGGTCCACTAAGTAGACCAGGAGCAACGTGGCCGGTCCTAGCCGGATACACACCACATCCAGACATTGAAGAAATGCCTGCACCAGAACTTTTAGCACAGCTAAAACAATTAATAAAAATACATAGACAATTAGTCCAATATGTAATGCGGACTTCAACTATCCAACCAGCAATTAAAATTCCACAGTTGACCAGTCATCAGGGGAACACAAATAAAATTACACCACAGAACATACAGTCCTGTCTAGGTAAGGTACCCGCAAAACGGGAACACATTCCTTTCTGGCTAGCACAAAAAATAACTCAAATAGAGGCAGTGTTTCCAGATACCACCCCTGTTGAGAAACATAGGATTCTGACTATCTGTCTTCCAATGGGAATCGCACCACATGTGGAGGACTGTGACACTTGGGGAACAGTCTTTGCTTCCATTTACACAAAAACACATGGTGTACCATCCATGTCAGTAATACCAGATGTGCTAAAACAGATTCAAGATGAATACGGTCCAGAACCCGCTTTAACTCTCGGTATGAAATTACTGAAAGACTTCAAGCAGGTCTCTGCAATATTATTAGCCAACATAAAGGGAGAAGCAGCAAATGTGGCGATTCGCCAGAGGTTAAAAGAGACAAATATAGCAGACCAACCATCTGAAATTGCCAGAATCATAGAAAAATCCTATGAAGAACTAGGAAGAGATAGTTTGAGTGGAATACCAGTGAAACCCCAACTAGTTGAAAGTCCTGAAAAGGTATTTATAAAAAATAATTTAAACACTCAAAAAAAGAGCTGGGATGGAAATAAACAATCCAATCCTAAAGAAAAAAGATTCCAGTCCAGAGGAAGGTCTCCTCGGCGGAGAGAAAGATCTCCCGACCAAGGACGCAAGTCTCCCCAAAGGGAGCCCTCTGTGAAAAAATACAACCTTAGAAATAGGGATAATATAAAGAAACCTGATAGATATCAAGATATTGATACACGTCCCTCTCAATCTTTTCAGACTTCCTCGCAGAAATCGGAAAGAAGAGGACGATCAGAACAAAGGGAAGAGCACGTCAAGTCCAAAGACAGAGAACCTGCTCATCTGAATAAAAAATTACAATTTCCAAAAAAGAAGGTAGCCAGTATTAAAGTAATCAACAATGCCGAGAATACTGAGGACACAGCTGAAAAACGGAGAATGGGCTCAGACAATGCTAGACAGCGCAGCAGAAGTGAGCATAGCTCGCAAAGTCCTTATGAATCATCTGGAGACAGTGGACACGAATGAATACATTCAGGTGGAAACTGCAGATACCACAGTTAGCAAACCTCATAAAATATATGAAATAACATTGCGTATAGAAGGGGATAAGACTAGAAAAATAAGGGGACTATTTTGGGATAATCTGTCCAAGGGCTATGACATCCTTCTAGCTGAACGAGACTGGCCTCCAAAGTTTGTCAGGGAGTGCCCACATGGCGAAGAAATAATTATGCCTGCCTTCTCAAACCATATTCCAATTCATAAAAAATATACACTTGCAAGAAAGTGGGCAGTAGCTCAAGCCCCTGCCTTATATAAAAATCATGTGGGATGGGATGAGGACTCTCCTCCTCACAAAATCCAGTTAAAATCACAACCTACTGCACAGAGGCAGTACACGATTAAGAAAGAAGCTAAAAAACAGGTAAAAGAGATCCTAGATCAACTTGAATACCAGGGGGTGATTGAAACTTGCACCTCACAAATGAATAATCCTTTGTTTCCTGTCTCCAAGCCAGACAATTCATATCGTCTTGTTTTGGACTACAGACACCTTAACTCATGTTTCAAAACATTTGCAGTACAAAACTCGCATAGTGCTGCACTAATGAATAACATAGTGCGCAAAAAATACAAAACCACATTAGACATTTCTAATGGATTCTTTTGTCAAAATATAGCACCAGAGAGCAGATATTTGACGGCATTCTCAATAAATGGCACGCAAAAGAATTTCTGTCGTTTGCCCCAGGGGTTCAAGAACAGCCCAGGATTATTCTCAGCGAGAGTAACAGAATTACTACAAACATATGATGACGAGGCATTATCTTATGTCGACGACATCTATCTAACAGATGATGACTTGGATACTCACTTGAAGAGAGTGAACACCATAATACTTGGGTTCGCAGCAGAGGGTTACAAATTCAACTTTAAAAAGTCAAGAATTGCCCATCTAACAGTCCTGTTTTTAGGATATGAACTATCAAGTGAAGGCAAAAGCCTGGCTGACAATTTCCTAGAGAAATGTGCTGTAACCCAAGCACCTAGAACACTGAAAAACTTACAATCAATTCTAGGCTTCCTAAACTTTGGAAGAACTTACATTATAAATTATGCAGAGAGAATTAAACCTCTCTATGATCTAATAAAACCAGATTTTAAAAGAATCAATTGGACTCAAAAACACACAGAAATTTTGAGATCGTTACAAACAGATATCTTAGTTAAAACAAAACTACAAACACGTGACAACACACGCAACCTTGTGATTCGAGTCATCCCAGGAAGATGCGGATTCACATACCTGACCTCTAATGAGGGAGAGAAGGTACCAATAGCATACAAATCACATTTGTACACAAAAGCTGAAATGAAATTTAGCCCAACGGAACAAATTCTGACCGCGGTACAGTCTGCTGTAGCAAAGGAGCGGGCCCTAGCACAGGGTAAACGAATAATAATCGTGACACCTATACCAGCCCTAGAGGCGGTAACAAAGGCAAGCATTCCGAATGCTAAAGCACTCCATCCAAGGTGGATACAGTGGGCTAACTCTCTTGCTGCAACAGACGTGGTATACGAATTTGATCCAAATTTAAAAACACAAGAATTTCTCCAATATGAATTCGAATGTCCTCCGCCGACCGAAATTCTGCCTCTAGAACACTATGGCTGTATAATATATACAGACGGATCAGCACAACCCGCAGTGGGGGGTAAGCAAGCCTACAGTGCTGCGTGCGCGATTGTTAAAGGTCGCTGGCACGAAGGAAAATTTAAACCTGTGGTCACTAAAACGCAATCTCTAGGAGACTGTACAGCTCAAAGAGCAGAACTACTGGCATTCAAGATGGCGCTTGAAAATACAGATCGAGAATTCCCCACACTTATTGTGTGCGATTCGTATTACTGCGTCCAATCTTACAATGAATACTTGCAGATCTGGGTTCAGAATGGTTTTAAAGATGCAAAAGGTGGCACAATCAAACATAAAATGCTTTGGGAACAAATAGTTCTTTTGCAAAAGGAACTACAAAAGACTCACGTGATACATACACTGAGTCATCAACGTGATGGCTTTCACGTTGCAGGGAATTCATTGGCTGACGAAGCAGCGAAGGCAGCAGTGCAAACGGCTTCCGTAGCTGCTATCACCCGGTCAAAAACAAAAATAGACAGCGAAATATTACAAGCTGTCAGCGCTACAGAAAAAGATGCGATAGAAACACTCCCGAAAGGCTTTCCAGTAAAGTACTCATACATAACTGATGCAAATAATGTTCCGTTTGCTCGAATCCCTGGAGTGGGGGATAGGGCAATTCCAAACATGGAACATAGGTTAGGACTCATTATAGCGGCACACGAAGGACTCGCTTCTGTACATGCTGGCGTTTCAGCCACAGTATCATTATTAAAACAGAGATATTGGTGGTCACAAATGAGAAGACAAACAAGGAACTATGTTCTAGAATGTGAAACATGTCAACGAATGAAAGTATCAACAGTGAAACGACCAGCACAGACGCCCCTTCTAATCTCAGATAAACCATTAGCCTGTGTTTACCTGGACCACTGTGGTCCCTTACAAAGGGATGGTAACTATAAATATATCTTGGTCACAGTGGATTCATGCACGAGATTCATATGGATGTGGCCCCAGCGATCGGCTGACGCCCAAACTGTTATAAAAGATTTGCGAGTCTTTATCGGCACATACGCAATTGGCATGCTACATTCTGACCAGGGTCCTGCTTTTAGCTCCCGGGCTTATAAGGAGGCCATGACCAGCATGGGCATTGCATTGCGGTACTCTTGTCCATTTCATCCCGAGGGAAACGGAATCGTAGAAAGAAAAAACCGTGACATAAAGCAATCTATAACAGCAAAGGTATTAGGTTCGGGAGCTGGGTGGGTCAAACATTTAATAAGTGTCCAACGTAGTCTAAAGAACCTGCCAAGGAATTCTCTGAAAGGGTTCAGTCCGTACGAACTATTGTTCGGGACTAGAATGATGATCCAAGATCTTGATAGTCAGACTTCAGTGGTTAAAGACAAAAGCTTTGATATCAAAGATCGTTTGGCTATTTTACAGGACTTAAATGAAACAAGAAAAGACCTGAGCAACATAAAGCTGAAACAACAGCAAACAAAAACTGAAGAGAAACCACCTGTCCCAGCAAGGCCTGTCTGGATTCCAAAAGTCGGGGATCTAGTCAGAGAAAAGATCGCGGTAAAGAAGGAATTCAGGCCTTCTTACAGAAAAGCAGTTCCTGTCTTGTCTATCAACGGGACAAGATCAGTAGTACTACCGCCCCTTGCTGGTAAAAAGGAGAACCGAGTTGTATCCATCGACCTGGTTAAACCACAATCATGTGGCCGATAACAAACAGTAGGCCAAGTGGACTCCCAAGAAGTAGCAGAACACCAATGTTTGCTACGAATACAGAGGCTCAAACTGGAAGACTGATCACCTTTGGAAAATCTACAGTGAATCAACAAGAACTATGCAACAAAGCAATGGAACTTGAACCTCTTAAAACCCAAATTAAAACTTTTCATCAAGAAACAACAACCTATGATGATGTAACTGCAGACTTTGCTAATGAAACAAAGCAAAATCCAAAAGCAATTGGAACAATTGACAGAACAGCATCCGGCTACTTCATCAACTTCGATGATTCATCTGAAGACCTGAGTGAAGCAAAGAAACAGCCATCAGCTAAAACTTTTAAAGACAAAGCTAAAGAACTTTTTCAACAGCTGAAAGAAACCTATCTGATTTCTCCATGGACTGAATTTTGGGTGGCCTTCGGTGCATTTATCCTCATTCTTTGGCTCATCATGGTACTATGCTTGGGACATTTCATTGAAGGAAAATATGCTAAAATGGACACAGCAAGCCAGAAAATCAACTTGGTCCTTAAACCAAACACATCTTCACACATCGAGAAAAGAGAACTTTCTTCAGTGAACTTCACAGCCAATCCTATACCAGGCGGTGTAGCATGGGACAAAACTGATTATGAAATCTATGGTCCGGTTGAAATCCTGAAGTATCCACACCAATTCAAGATCTCATTGAGTGACTTTGTAAAACCGAGCTCATTTGCTGATGATTGGGACTTTGAAAGTATTAATGATATGATGTCTGATCTTGTGATGTCTGCTAAATTCACAGAACATGATTATTTGCAGGGTTCGTCTAATTATGATCAGATGTTCTGCTATAACCACTATGGTAACCATTATCTACATAAATCTGCACAACCTAGAAATGTTTTGAATTATAACCAATGGGAACATTGTGCTACTCCTCCAAAAGATAGCTCGAAAACATTTTATGATAAATATTCATACTTTTCAGGGTTTAACATAAGTAATGCAGAAACATTTTATTTCAAATTGTCAAATAAGACAGGTATGAAGACCATGCTTACAAACACAAAATTTATATATTCCGATTCATTCTTTGAACAAATGAATACATTTGGGTTTGATTTCTGGAACAATAATATTGAAGCAAAAACTGTTTGGGGTACAAGAGATTGGCAAGTACAAGGTATAGAATCATTGTTTAGAGCCTGCATGATCCCAGAACAAATTATATTTTTGAACAACACTATTCAACAAACTACCTGTCTTGGCTTAGCCAAAATCAAAGATTTGAACAAACCGTCTATTCCAAAGCCAACAGTGAACAGTAATAGCTCTAAAGATGTTGAGATAGACGTAAACCATATTTTAAACCAAAACAGAACAGATCCTGAATGGAAAAAATGGTTGATCTGGCCCACAGATACAAATAACTGTCAAGACAGATTCCTGAACAAAATACAGGGGTTCACATTGACTAGGCCAGACCCTAGATATTCCCAAAGACAACATCCAGGGATAGTAACCACCTACAGCGTGGGCAAGCTCTGCCTTCAATGGCTACAAACGTCCACACTGGCTGAAATTAAGCAACACCTAACTTTACTTACAGAAGGTGCTGACTTGCGTGATTTCATATTGGGACCACGCAAACAGCGTCAAAAACGTTTCATAGCGGCCTCTATATATGCAGCTTATAACGAAGTTTGGAAAGTAACTCAAATTGAGACAGCAGAAAAAATACGGGAAATTGACCGTATTAATTTGGAAAAATCACTTTCTGTGGTGGACAATGGGTTAATGACTCTGTCCTCCAGAATATATTCTCTGGACAGCATTGTGTCTTCAGCAATCGATATAATATCGCAAGACTTACTGATGTTACAACACGGTCAGTCCCAATTGCGTTCTATTGTACAGCTTGGCTGGACGTTACAAAATCTGCGTTCTGGCTATGTGCCCTGGCGTTTAATCAACACAACGTCATTATTTAATATCTTTAACCTCACTGATAAACAAATCAGTTTGGCACAGAAGGGTGCTGACTATACAATTCTGAGCATTGAAAAAATTGAGAGATTACCATTGACAATGTCAGAACGACCTGTCATTGAATGGATAATACATGGGATAATAAATATTCCGATAACTACTTTCCAGTTTCAATTCTGCCAAAAATATATACAGGCAGGCCAGTATGAAAGGTTGGGTAAAGGATACATTAAGTCAATATGGACCTTGCCCTATACACACGAATGTGTAAGTAATAAAGGCCAGAAAGTGTTTCTCAGTGGCGATAATTGTGCAAGATCACTAAGTGGTACACTTCTGTGTCAGGGTATTAGTTTGCACGGAGCCTGTGAAGGGACTTCAAATAACCTTTCATGTTACCAGCTAGGCACACCTGCAACACAAATAGAACCATTCTTTAGGAGACTCTCGAACGGGAGTTACATTCTAATAGTAGATCGCAGATGTTGTAGTTTGCTGCCCAGAAAACCTTATCTCATAACTGTGACTAGGAAGGTCATGTGCTGTGAACATGTATTGTTCCCCAGCGATTCTCCAGACAGGGAGGCAAGGTTATGGCCCGATTTGAAAATTGCTTCTATTCGAATAGATACTTTAAGCAGAATGAAGACTGTGCTCCTACAGACGCCGACAAGGCTCACGTCATCAAAAGAAACGTATGATCTCCAAGTTGCAAGGACAACAAAAGAGATTCATTCAATATTATCAACTAATTCCCCCATACATTTCGCAGAAATACTGAACGAAATCTTAAATATTTCTGATACCACTGGTATCTCCAGTGTATTTAAAGCAGTGTTTTCGGGTGCTTTAACTCCATTCAAAGCCATCCTGGGTATTTTTCCAGAGTTTGTCCATTCCATTTTTGGCGGACTTCCTCTCCTTTTAGGACTAGTAGCGGGTATTCTATTTTTGATCCTGTTATTTCGCTATGGCAAACCATGTCACAGACAAAACACCTGCGACAAGGGAAGAAATGATCCTAGCCATTGGCTACCGGGACCGGGTAACTAAAATCCTTGGACTATCCCGGCTTAGAGACCTGAACATGACCTGGTTTCTTTCATTTAGACCAATGTGGCAAAGTTGTGTTATGCCTGTATTAAGGTGCTTGCTATGCGGCGAAGAATGCGTGTTGGACACCTGTCTGGCACTACAATCGGATGTGCCAATGGACGCAGATACCTTGTTGGGTCCGGTAACGGCTCATGCATTGTGCTGTCCCCAGCGGCTACCAATCCTGATGACGGCATTCGTGGAGTCTTCACCACTACGATTGAGGGGTAGTGAAGTACAAGATGAAAGCAGCATCAATCAGGTACGACCTTCAGTCAGCTATGCTGATCAAAACATCAATGGAGGCAATCATGCTCAGGCTCATGAATGCATGGTAACAACTTTTTCCGAATTAGTGGAACTTACGCAAGAAGCTGTTGACAGTTTTTTCAACAGTCTAAATGATTGATATGATGTTTTCACCAGAGCAGCAGGAATAACTTTGAGCAAACTAGCACTCGGAGTTCCTCACATCCTGAATTTGGCCTTCAACTTTTTAAAGAAAAGCGATATGAAAAATTTTCTCATCATTTTTTTCAGACTGCAAGAACTTTTTCCCCAATTCCAAAATATTTACGATTTTTGGGACACTTATCTTCTGCTTAAAGTAGACATTATTCTTAGAGAACTAAATTTCTATTTTAGGTAGTCACGAGACATTCGCTATCCTCTAGCACTATTATACATAACTTTATGATTGTGATGAAATGGTCTCGCATTCTTTTTTCTGTATTAAGAGCCATTTCATGTGTGGTTTTCGCATTTATTCATGCTGAATTTAAAAATATGCATTATATGTTTAGCATTATTAGACTGCTTGTGCATATAGTACACGTGATAGTACATATGATTGTATTTTGGGGTGGTACGGTATACACAAACGCTACTGGTTTCACTATGCCTAGATTTGTAAATATGGACATAGTCTACGTGGAGTGGGTGTGATGTATTCCTATAGGTACTGTATCGATTCCCCTATTCCTGACCCTGGTTTGGTTAATAATTAACTAGCAGCCATCCAACAGTGCAAGAACCGTTATCTGATTAAGCCACACCACGGCACAGAAGCGCGTTATCTGATTAGGTCATAACGCATGCCATCTAATTAGACAAGCGATATTCCTCCAGCCCCTGATAAGGCATACGGAGTTCTCAAAACAAATCAAACCTACAGCGACCTGGGAAATTCCCATAACCATTGTTTTGATTTCACCGAGAACTTCAGCAAAAGAATGTGCGAACGAGCCCGTTCATATGACATCCTTATTGACGTATATATGTCCATCCTTACGTCAATCTCGGCACCTTTCAGGTATAAATATTACCGACATTGCCTTAAGCAAACACATGCGGTGGTGACGAGATCGGAGCAGCGAGACGTGCTGAGGAGCCCAGCAGAGAGCGAAGCCCACAGACGCTGCCCCGCCTTCCTGACGCGCTGAGAACGAGACGCTGTCTTTCTCCTGCCGAGAAATCCAGCTCCGGCGCTTCCATGCAGCCCTCGCAGGCAGCTGGAATATCAAGACCTGGGATAAGAGATACCAGCCCTCCATCATTCTAGATCTCAGGTACAGAACTGAATAACCCCTTGCAGAGAATTCTCGAATCAGTCCCTTGGCAAAACAAACTTAACTTAAACTGCTACTTATCTACTCCCGCCCACGTATTAGGCTTAGGTCAGTTACATTGGGGTAGGCGTGGTTAGAAGCACCAGTTGAGTACGATTAGTCAAATGTATATATGTATGTATCTATTTTATCCATTTTAAAGTATCATATGGCTCAGAAACCATATCAATGCTTTTACAGTATTATTTTATAATTCTGTCTCTACTGTATGCACTTTACTTAACTACAAGTATTGCAATAATAGCGATTCATTTCTCTTGTATGAGAAAAGAGACTGATCAATAAATAACATCTTTTATTGAAACACGCCCATCTCTTATTTCTCTACAAACTGGTGAAACTAAGAATGCACGTACTGACTGAGTAAAATAAGTTGTCTATTGTTTTCACACGACTCTAGAGATACACTCTTGATTAGGGGAGAGCAAAGTTGTCATGTTCTATGGTTGTCAGAAACTAAATCCCTTCTTGTCTATCCAGGGAGGTTAAAATCCTCCTTGTCTATTCGAGAAAGTTTCTAGTGAACTCTGAGCTAGCTGGCAAACACAAACCTTTAAGTCTAATATCGTCGGTAGAAGACCTAGTTAACCTCTGCCCTAGGTCTATACTATTGAAGATATTATTCCAATGCGCAGAGCCTATTAGGATAATAGGAACTACACTACAGTGTGACAGGTATAAGGCGTGATGAGGTGACACTTGAAAGTATGACCACTGCAACCGAAATTTAATAAAGGTGGTGAACCATGCCTAACTTCCAAAAGAGTGAACATTATTGGAGGCAAGATGTCTGGAAAACCTGGAGTAAATAGCAGCAATTAGGGAACAAATAAACAGTATATGGCCAAGATGACCCTCACCCATCTTAAAATAGAACAGTGGTGCTGTAATGGGAGTAATAACGTGTGAAAGCTTCTGACATGCCACCTAAGGGCTAAACATACCAACATGTGTATCTTGTATGGTTTCTTGCTTCCCGGGCATCATAAAACACCACAAAAAGCCCACAGCTGAGAGCTTTGAGTCTTATTCACATGGGGCTGCCATCTTGCAAGCTCCTGGTCTCCTGTTTTTGTCCTCTCTCCTCAAGCTCCAAAATGAAGCTGCTCTTAGAAGTTACTCTGCCGCTATTACAGTTCAGGTTTTTGTTCTCTTTCCTTTTCCTTTTCTATCACAGCTGTCTCTTCCTTTGTTTCTTCCTGATTTCCCAATCTGGTATTGTTCCTGTCATGTGATGTTTTATGTCAATTCCTTTCGTGTTCTTCTGCTATATTAGGGCTTCAGTCTGCTTGGAGGGTGCATCACAACAAAGCTATGTTTCTTCATGTGTTTCCCTGCTCCCTCCATGTGCTGAACCTGACTCTTCGCTCCAGAAGAATTTCATTGCAAGGAAGGTTTTTATGTATCTTGCTTTTTCCTCCAGAGAAGGTGGCGGCACCTCAAGGATACTTGCTTACCACATAGTCCAGTGTGATGAAATGATGGCTTAAAAAATGGTCGAACCTGCCTTGGATGCAGAACACCCAGATCCATATTGCAGGTATGCGTCCTGACCAGAACCACGTGACAGATTCACAAATATAAAGCCTAAAATGTAGGTGTCTGTTTGCCTTGTAAAGTGGTGAGGCATTATTACTTGCCCCTCACTAGCACCAAGAGAACAAAGTGACTTCCTCCCGTGGCCATCAGGCAAATTGCCCCTCCACCTCAAGGAAAACTGTCATAAACTGGGCATATATAGGGCATGTTAGTTGGGCAGCATATTTAACATGATTTCTGTGTGCACTAAGCTTCCCAAAATGGAGTTAACCATGACAGATCAGGCAGAACCACCAATATCAAAATGCAGCAAATTGTCACTGTAAGTGTCCCAAAGAAGGCAGGGGTTATTGGGCCTCTACTGTGACAGCGCAGTGAGAGGGATCAATAGTGAAAAAAGTACATGCGTGCTATGTACAAAAATATACACTTGTCGCTGATAGGGATAATAGAGAGTTTGAAGTCCATACTCGTCAAGCAAGTATTGATATCCACCATCAAAGTTATTAAAAACACAGTCCACATATGCTGTTTCGACCCTTGGGCATAAGTTATTTAAAGCAAGGTCATCATCAGGACGTAAAAAATATATACAGGAAGAACCAGATTGATGTGCTTTCTGTTTTAAAAGATAAGAATAAATAAATAAATAAATAAATAAGAACGTACATTTGGATGACTTAAGCATCCAGCATTGCACCCATTATTCAACTAGGTTAATCGGAAGCTGCTTATTAAAGCACAATGTACAAAGTTGATTTTGACATCCAGCATTGTGCCTATTTTTCAACTAGATGTTGTGATAAATATCCTTCCGGAAGTTATACCACCCAGTAGAATTTCAATTTCTATATGACTGAGCGATCTTCTGCCACTATTTTTGCCTCCTTTATATATTTTTTACTCCCTGATACAGCACATTACAGTAATCCATGTGCGATACTACCAGCGCCTGGATAACTTTTTTCCTAGCTGCTACTGGTAGTAAGTCTAAGATTTTTCACAATTATCTTAGGATACTCAAAACATGTATGCACCAGTGTGGAGCTTTGATGACCAAAGCTCAAGGCTGTATCGAACCTGAATCCTAAATTGTTCACTCTAGGTTAGTTCTGGGATCCACCACACCGTGGACCACTAGGATGTCTGTTTTCCCAACGTTCATTTGCAGGAAGCTCAACGTCATCCAATTAGCAAGGTCCGCCAAACATTTCCTACATTTCAGAGCCGATTCTGCTGCATCCTGTGTCAGCGTGACAATTTGCTGCGTATCGTCCGCATACAACACCATCTGTACCCCATGGCTCTCCACAATCCTCTGCCTATTACATCTTTTACGTATAATTTCGAATTGGGAAGAGATAGACTTCTCAGATTTGGTGTCACTGAACTCAGAATTTAAAATTCCCATTTATAGTGAAGTTGGATTTTAAATTGCAGTTTAGCAAATGCCACTTTTAGAAATATGTGATTTACTTACTTTAACCATTCTGTGCCTGCTGCCTGTCTCTGAATACACATCTGGGGTGGGTGACAGCTGAGCTTTCTGAATTCCTTCTAGACACCCTAGTTTGGAGGGGGTGGTGACACGTACACCTGAATAGACTGTGTCCTGTCCCCCACAAAGAGCTGCATACCTTCCTGTTGTGAGTCTGGAGCCAGGACAGAAAGGGAGGACCTCTGTGCACATTCTAATTTTCCTTGAAGTATCCCCAACTTCCAAGGCACAACTGGGCATAAGTACTGGGTCTCTGATACCATGACTTCAGTACACTTCTGGAGCTGTGACTACCCTGCCAGGAAAAAGAGCTGCTGTGCTGCTGAAAGGACTTCCAATCTGCTGGACTCCTGCCTTGCTGAGCAGCCCTGCTGTCTGCTGTTCTCCTGCATGGGTGATAAGGACTGGACCTGAATCACTTGAACCCAGAGTGACTCCAAGGACTTGCTGGCTTGTCTCTTGTCCAAATCCCTGGAGTATCAAAGATTTCTACTACCTGCAGCTGCAATCTGTGAGTCTGCCTTACCAAGTGGTGCCACCCAGTCTTGGACCCTTGGAAGTGAGGGCAATGGTGCTTCTACAACCAGAACCCAAACATCCTCATCGGAAACGGCGTATCTTTGCCTTTGTGTGGGTCAACATTGGTGCATCTTCACCTTTGTGTGGATTGGAACCGGTGGATCCTCAATGAAGAGTGGAACAGAGCCGACGCATTACATTCGGATCCAGCTTGATAAGAATCAACAAATCACCTGCTGCAGGAAAAGTAGCTCTGGATCGCCTTCAGAACCGGCATCTTGCACTCTGTACTGACACATCACTGCCATTGTATGGAGAATCTCGATGCATCTCACCCGCTGTGTGGCTCGTCACCGACACATTACTCCGGCTGACCCTCATATTTTCTTTGTCTTTCGACACAAGCCTAGATCAAGGAACTTTGTTTCCATGCCCAAGTGGGTCGTGTTTCCGACCCGTGCTCATTCGCAGTCGGCCTGAACATTTGACTTTGCCCCACTCCAGCGTGACCAGATAAACCATTTTAGGGCTTATTGCTTTTAAGCCCTATTTTGCATTTATCCTTTAAAAATTCATATCTCAACTTTTACTTGTTGGATTTTTGTTGTTTTGGGGCCGATTCACAGAACTGACGTAAGACAAAATCCTAAACCTGCAACTTTTAGTATTCACAGAAGGCATTTAGTAGTAGTAAAGTTAGGATTTTGTCTTAACTTTGATTTAAGACAAACATAAGACAAACTTAAGACAGACTTAAGACAGACTTCCGGGGCTATTTTAGAGAAGGATCTGTCCCCATTCCTAACTGTACGGACTTTAGGAACGATTAGGAGATACTTGCTGGTGGAGCGTAGGGTTCTAGCTGGGCGATAATCCGTCAACTTTTTTGCTAGATATTTTGTCCCCTGATCGTTAAGGGTCTTGTGGACTAGGCAGCAGAGTTTGAACTTGATGCGTTTTTTAATGGGAAGCCAGTGTAATGTCCTAAGACTGGGCGGAAAGGGGGTGTGGGAGGGGAGGTTTAGGACCAGCCTGGCGGCGGTGTTCTGCAGGGCCTGGAGTTTTGTCAGAAGGTCCTCATTTATGGAGGTGAATAGTGCATTGCTGTAATGCAGGCTGCTTATGATTAGTCCCTGTACTAGGGGCATGCGAGATGGGAGGGGGATCCATTTGAAGATTTTCCTAAGATTGCGCATTAGCCCAAAGCTGGTGCGCACTATATTGTTAATATGGTCGGCCATAGAGAGTTTGTTATCTAATGTTATCTCCAGGTTACCGGCTTTTGATTTAGGTGTGGGGCAGGGTCCCAAGGCCAGCGGCCACAAGTCATCTGTCCATTGTTTGTGTGCATTGCCAAAGAGCAGTATTTCTGTTTTGCCTGCATTGAGCAACAAATAGCTGTTGGTCATCCAGTCCTTTATAGCTAGCATACATTGTTGGAATCTGAATTTGGTGTCAATGTGGTCCGGTCCTAGAGTAATTAGCAGCTGTGTGTCATCTGCGTAAGACACTGTTTCAAACCATGTGCTCTGATTATCTTTGCTACTGGGAACACATATAGATTGAAGGGTGTAGGGCTCAGTATGGATCACTGGAGGGGGTCCCTGGTCTATTTCCTGGTTTTTAGAAGAGAATGTTCCTATTTGGACCTTGAAGAGCCGTCCGGTCAGGTAGCTCTTGATCCAGAGTAGGGCTGGGCGCTCGACACCAGCCCCAGCTAGGCATTCTAGAAGAATGCTGTGTGAGATGTTGTCGAAGGTAGCCGACAGATCAAGTAAAATCAGGATGGCGGATTGTCTTGAATCAAGAGCCAGTCTTATAATGTCCACAATCTCAAGTAAGGCTGTTTCGGTGCTATGGAAGTCTCTGAATTCTGATTTGGATAGATCTAACAGCTTACTATTTTCTAGATGTTTGTTTAGTTGGTTATTAATCAAGGTTTCCGTTATCTTTCCGAACAGTGGTAGGAGGGAGATTGGGCGATATCAATCAATCAATCAGGGGAATTTGTAAAGCGCGCTACTCACCCATTAGGGTCTCAAGGCGCTGGGGGTCAGGGGGGGAGAACCGCTACTGCTCGAAGAGCCAGGTCTTGAGCTGTTTCCTGAAGGAGAGATGGTCCTGGGTCAGTCGTAGGTGGGTGGGGAGGGAGTTCCATGTCTTGGTGGCCAGGTAGGAGAAGGATCTTCCTCCGGCGGTGGTTCTGCGAATGCGTGGGACAACGGCGAGGCTGGCGGAGTGGAGCTGGCGGGTGGGTGTGTAGAATGTGAGGAGGTTGTTGAGGTATTTGGGTCCCATGTCGTGGAGAGCCTTGTGTGCGTGGGTGAGGAGTCTGAGCGTGATCCTCTTGCTGACGGGGAGCCAGTGCAGGTCTCTCAGCTGGGGCGAGATGTGGCTGTGGCGGGGGGTGTCCAGTATGAGTCGTGCAGAGGCGTTCTGTATGCGCTGGAGTCTTTTCTGTAGTTTGGCTGTGGTTCTAGCGTAGAGGGTGTTTCCATAGTCCAGTCGGCTGGTGACGAGGGCCTGGGTGACCGTCTTCCTGGTGTCGGCGGGGATCCACCGGAAGATCTTTCGGAGCATGCGCAGGGTGTTGAAACAGGATGACTAGACGGCGTTGACTTGCTTGGTCATCGTGAGGGAGGAGTCCAGGATGAAGCCCAGGTTACGTGCATGGTCTGTTGGCTTGGGGGAGGTGCCCAGGGCAGGGGGCCACCAGGAGTCGTCCCAGGCGGAGGGAGATGTTCCCAGGATGAGGTCTTCCGTCTTGTCTGAGTTCAGTTTCAGGCGGCTGGTCTTCATCCATCCTGCGACGTCTTTCATTCCTTCCTGGAGGCTGGCTCGGGCGGTGGCGGGGTCGTTGGTGAGGGAGAGGATCAGCTGGGTGTTGTCTGCGTAGGAGATGATGTTAAGGTTGTGTTGGCATGCGATGGCTGCGAGGGGACTCATGTAGACGTTGAAGAGGGTGGGGCTGAGCGAGGATCCTTGCGGGAGGCCGCAGATGATCTCGGTGGCCGCGGACCGGAATGGGGGGAGGCGGACTCTCTGGGTTCTACCGTCGAGGAACGAGATGATCCACTCCAAGGCCTTTCCTTGGATTCCGATGTTGCTGAGGCGCTGTATCAGGGTGCGGTGGCATACGGTTTCGAGGGCTGCTGAGAGGTCCAGGAGGATGAGAACAGCTGTTTCCCTGTTGTCGAGCAGGGACCTGATGTCGTCGGTAGCTGCGATGAGTGCGGTCTTGGTGCTGTGGTTTGCTCGGAAACGGGACTGCGAGGGGTCGATGGATCCGTTTGTCTCGAGGAAGGCGGAAAGTTGCTTGTTGACGGTCTTCTCGATGACTTTGGCCAGAAAAGAGAGGAGCGAGATGGGGCGGAAGTTCTTGAGGTCCGTGGGGTCCACGGTGGGTTTCTTCAGGAGGGCGCTGAGCTCGGCGTGTTTCCAGCTCTCCGGGAAGGTGGCGGAAGCGAAAGAGCTGCTAATGATGTCCCGTAGTTGGGGTGCGATGATGGAGTCGGCTTTGTTGAAGATGTGGTGTGGGCAGGGGTCGGTTGGGGAGCCGGAGTGGATGGTGTTCATCGTGCGGGTGGTGTCTTCGGTGCTGACCGAGGTCCAGGTGCAGAGGGTGGTGGTGGGGGGGCTGGATCAGTGGTTGGGTGCGTGGTCTGTGTGCCGAAGCTGTTGTGTCTGTCGGCGATTTTGCGGTGAAAGAATGAGGCGAGTGAGTCGCAGAAGTCTTGCGAGGGTATGGTGTTGTTGTTGCAGGCGCTGGGGCTGGAGAGCTCTTTAACGATGCTGAAGAGTTCCTTGCTGTTGTGGGAGTTGTTGTCCAGTCGTTCTTTGAATGTGGTCCTTTTGGTGGTGCGGATCAGCTGGTGGTTTTTGCGGGTGGCGTTCTTGAGGGCTATCATGTTTTCTATTGCCTGGTCGTGGCGCCAGGCTTTCTCGAGGGTGCGGCAGGTTTTCTTGGAGTTTTTGAGGTCGTTGGTGAACCAAGAGGCTTTCTTGCTGCCGTTTCTGCTGGGGAGGTTCTTCAGTGGTGCGAGGTCATCGGCGCAGTTGGTGATCCACTGTGTGAGGTTGCGGGCTGCTTCGTTGGGGTCCGTCGTGTTGGTGGGAGGGTTCTGGCTGAGGGAGGTGGTGAGCTGGTCGGCGGTGATCTTGCTCCAGCTTCTGCGGGGAACCTGTTGCGGGTGGTGGTGGGGCGTGGTTCTCCTGAAGTTGAAGTGGACGCAGCTGTGATCTGTCCTGTGTAGTCCGGTGGAGTGGCTGAAGGAGATGTGCTTGCTGGTGGAGAAAACGGGGTCAAGCGTGTGGCCGGCGTAGTGGGTGGGGTTGTTCACCAGTTGCTTGAGTCCGAGGTTGGCGAGGTTGTCCAGCAGGGCGGCGGTGTTGCTGTCATTGTTGTTCTCCAAGTGGAAGTTGATGTCTCCTAGGAGGATGTAGTCTGAGGAGGATAGGGCGTGCGGGCTGATGAAGTCTGCAATGGCTTCGCTGAATTGTGTGTGTGGTCCTGGGGGTCTGTAGATGAGGGTGCCTCTGAGGGTGGTCTTGGGATCGGTGTGTATCTGGAAGTGAAGGTGCTCGGCGGCGGTGAGGGTGTCGTCGGAGTTGGTCGTGATGCGGATGGTGTTTCTGTGGACGATGGCGATGCCTCCTCCGGTTTGGCTGACGCGGTCCTTCCGGTTGATCTTGTAGCCATCCGGGATGGCTATGGCGATGTCGGGGGCTGAGGAGGAGTTCATCCAGGTTTCTGTGAGGAAGGCGACGTCTGGCGATGTTGCGTCGAGGAGGTTCCAGAGTTCGACGGCGTGCCTGTGGACGGAGCGGGTGTTGAGCAGGATGCACTTGAGGTGATCGTTGCTGGTGCCTGGCTTGGCGGGTGGGGAGCAGGTTCGGAGGCAGATGAATCTGCAGGCTTGGCAGGTGACAGCTTTATATAGGGCTGAGGGTTGTACATACTTGTGCTGCCAGTGTCAACCCCGAACTGAATACCTAACTCTGAATTGACTATCTCTTGCTGGTTAGCAGCCTAGTCTGTTTCCTCAGTGTCATCTGTGAAGTCTTCCTAAATCTCCAAATCTTCCACATGCTGTACCTGGAAAGACTGCTTCTTGTTCTGTGATGAATGATTCAGGCTGCTTATTGTTCTGTGATGCATGATTCAGACTGTTTTCTGTTCTGTGATGCATGATTCCTACCCTCGGCCTGACAAATAGGTCTTCATATGTCTATATATAAGAACTAAATCAACACTACACTGCTTTATAGTGCAAGTTCTGGTAACAAGCAATACTAGTATCACTGAAATCAAAAATCCCCTAGAAACAGAGGATCAGTAAAAGCAAGAACACTGCATCATTTATCAGTGCTGACGGAAGCAAACCAAGGCTTTAAAGGGACTCACTAATGATCACATGACTCAGGTGTGATCAAGCTAGTATCTGCCAGCCAAAGATGTCCTAATTCCTCCACTTTTCCTTGGCCTGCAAGGGTGGAGATAGGTAGTGGGCAGTAGATTCTAGGAAATGTACTCTTTGGCAGAAAAATCTCATAGACTGACAAATAACTTGGGATTGATTTTTAATGAAAATTGAGTGCTTAAAGCTTCCCAAAAAGCTTGAAATCAGAATTGGGGTATTTCACAAAGCCATTCTCTTAGAAATGTAAATATATCTGACCATGCCTCAGTGATGCTGAGGCTCAACGTCGGTAAATTTCAGCCAAAACAGCGGATGTGCACATTGGGAGGATAGCCTTTGATAGCTGTTGAAAGAATCTGTAGCCAGGTTGAAACAACTGACAATGTTAAGGAATTGCTGATTATCAATAATGACTGAGGAAACAGGTTTAAATAAACTGTGTTGTGATGTATTCCTATAGGTACTGTATCGATTCCCCTATTCCTGACCCTGGTTTGGTTAATAATTAACTAGCAGCCATACAACGGTGCAAGAACCGTTATCTGATTAAGCCACACCACGGCACAGAAGCGCGTTATCTGATTAGGTCATAACGCATGCCATCTAATTAGACAAGCGATATTCCTCCAGCCCCTGATAAGGCATACGGAGTTCTCAAAACAAATCAAACCTACAGCGACCTGGGAAATTCTCATAACTATTGTTTTGATTTCACCGAGAACTTCAGCAAAAGAATGTGCGAACGAGCCCGTTCATATGACATCCTTATTGACGTATATATGTCCATCCTTACGTCAATCTCGGCACCTTTCAGGTATAAATATTACCGACATTGCCTTAAGCAAACACATGCGGTGGTGACGAGATCGGAGCAGCGAGACGTGCTGAGGAGCCCAGCAGAGAGCGAAGCCCACAGACGCTGCCCCGCCTTCCTGACGCGCTGAGAACGAGACGCTGTCTTTCTCCTGCCGAGAAATCCAGCTCCGGCGCTTCCATGCAGCCCTCGCAGGCAGCTGGAATATCAAGACCTGGGATAAGAGATACCAGCCCTCCATCATTCTAGATCTCAGGTACAGAACTGAATAACCCCTTGCAGAGAATTCTCGAATCAGTCCCTTGGCAAAACAAACTTAACTTAAACTGCTACTTATCTACTCCGGCCCACGTATTAGGCTTAGGTCAGGTACATTGGGGTAGGCGTGGTTAGAAGCACCAGTTGAGTACGATTAGTCAAATGTATATATGTATGTATCTATTTTATCCATTTTAAAGTATCATATGGCTCAGAAACCATATCAATGCTTTTACAGTATTATTTTATAATTCTGTCTCTACTGTATGCACTTTACTTAACTACAAGTCGATTCATTTCTCTTGTATGAGAAAAGAGACTGATCAATAAATAACATATTTTATTGAAACACGCCCATCTCTTATTTCTCTACAAACTGGTGAAACTAAGAATGCACGTACTGACTGAGTAAAATAAGTTGTCTATTGTTTTCACACGACTCTAGAGATACACTCTTGATTAGGGGAGAGCAAAGTTGTCATGTTCTATGGTTGTCAGAAACTAAATCCCTTCTTGTCTATCCAGGGAGGTTAAAATCCTCCTTGTCTATTCGAGAAAGTTTCTAGTGAACTCTGAGCTAGCTGGCAAACACAAACCTTTAAGTCTAATATCGTCGGTAGAAGACCTAGTTAACCTCTGCCCTAGGTCTATACTATTGAAGATATTATTCCAATGCGCAGAGCCTATTGGGATAATAGGAACTACACTACATGGCGCCCAACCGTTTGGATAGGCGATAAAACTAACGCAAGACATTAGAGTAACTCAGTCGTGCTTTTTCACACAGAACCCCTTTTTTCCCATAATACTCCAAAGACGTCTGGAGTGGGTGAAAGGTCATATCCGCCAAACCTCGCAGGAGGAGACTCCTATGTATGGTTCATGGTTTACTCAACGTTGAAGGATACACTGTTCCAAAATATTGTGCATCTAATCTTTGTTTCCATAGAAACCTGATCTGCAAACAAACAACATAACCTTCTTGACAATAGTATGTCAGAAAGTGAAGAAGAAAGGGAGACAGTTAGACTAGCAGCTGAACTCCTAGAAGCAGATAATACTCTGCAGCAAAATGACCCGGATATAATACTCATCCCGGTCAACATAAGAAAATCTATAACCCTAAAGCTTATAGAAAATGGACTGACACCAAGAGGTGGTACAGTCATATTCGTAATTGAGGCACACGAATATCGGCAAACAGAGGTATTCTATTCATGGATAAACTTTCCAGCAGCAAACGCTGTAACAAAGGACTTCCACTATTACAAAATAGAGGAACCTCCTAGTGAGTACACTCCTTTCGAGGAAGTGGAAATACCACTCAAATTCCAAGAGCACCTGCTCTTGTTTAATGGCGCCCTAAAACATAATAATCACATCACCAGGCTCGGTCCACTAGGTAGACCAAGAGCAACGTGGCCGGTCCTAGCCGGATACACACCACATCCAGACATTGAAGAAATGCCTGCACCAGAACTTTTAGCACAGCTAAAACAATTAATAAAAATACATAGACAATTAGTCCAATATGTAATGCGGACTTCAACTATCCAACCAGCAATTAAAATTCCACAGTTGACCAGTCATCAGGGGAACACAAATAAAATTACACCACAGAACATACAGTCCTGTCTAGGTAAGGTACCCGCAAAACGGGAACACATTCCTTTCTGGCTAGCACAAAAAATAACTCAAATAGAGGCAGTGTTTCCAGATACCACCCCTGTTGAGAAACATAGGATTCTGACTATCTGTCTTCCAATGGGAATCGCACCACATGTGGAGGACTGTGACACTTGGGGAACAGTCTTTGCTTCCATTTACACAAAAACACATGGTGTACCATCCATGTCAGTAATACCAGATGTGCTAAAACAGATTCAAGATGAATACGGTCCAGAACCCGCTTTAACTCTCGGTATGAAATTACTGAAAGACTTCAAGCAGGTCTCTGCAATATTATTAGCCAACATAAAGGGAGAAGCAGCAAATGTGGCGATTCGCCAGAGGTTAAAAGAGACAAATATAGCAGACCAACCATCTGAAATTGCCAGAATCATAGAAAAATCCTATGAAGAACTAGGAAGAGATAGTTTGAGTGGAATACCAGTGAAACCCCAACTAGTTGAAAGTCCTGAAAAGGTATTTATAAAAAATAATTTAAACACTCAAAAAAAGAGCTGGGATGGAAATAAACAATCCAATCCTAAAGAAAAAAGATTCCAGTCCAGAGGAAGGTCTCCTCGGCGGAGAGAAAGATCTCCCGACCAAGGACGCAAGTCTCCCCAAAGGGAGCCCTCTGTGAAAAAATACAACCTTAGAAATAGGGATAATATAAAGAAACCTGATAGATATCAAGATATTGATACACGTCCCTCTCAATCTTTTCAGACTTCCTCGCAGAAATCGGAAAGAAGAGGACGATCAGAACAAAGGGAAGAGCACGTCAAGTCCAAAGACAGAGAACCTGCTCATCTGAATAAAAAATTACAATTTCCAAAAAAGAAGGTAGCCAGTATTAAAGTAATCAACAATGCAGAGAATACTGAGGACACAGCTGAAAAACGGAGAATGGGCTCAGACAATGCTAGACAGCGCAGCAGAAGTGAGCATAGCTCGCAAAGTCCTTATGAATCATCTGGAGACAGTGGACACGAATGAATACATTCAGGTGGAAACTGCAGATACCACAGTTAGCAAACCTCATAAAATATATGAAATAACATTGCGTATAGAAGGGGATAAGACTAGAAAAATAAGGGGACTATTTTGGGATAATCTGTCCAAGGGCTATGACATCCTTCTAGCTGAACGAGACTGGCCTCCAAAGGTTGTCAGGGAGTGCCCACATGGCGAAGAAATAATTATGCCTGCCTTCTCAAACCATATTCCAATTCATAAAAAATATACACTTGCAAGAAAGTGGGCAGTAGCTCAAGCCCCTGCCTTATATAAAAATCATGTGGGATGGGATGAGGACTCTCCTCCTCACAAAATCCAGTTAAAATCACAACCTACTGCACAGAGGCAGTACCCGATTAAGCAAGAAGCTAAAAAACAGGTAAAAGAGATCCTAGATCAACTTGAATACCAGGGGGTGATTGAAACTTGCACCTCACAAATGAATAATCCTTTGTTTCCTGTCTCCAAGCCAGACAATTCATATCGTCTTGTTTTGGACTACAGACACCTTAACTCATGTTTCAAAACATTTGCAGTACAAAACTCGCATAGTGCTGCACTAATGAATAACATAGTGCGCAAAAAATACAAAACCACATTAGACATTTCTAATGGATTCTTTTGTCAAAATATAGCACCAGAGAGCAGATATTTGACGGCATTCTCAATAAATGGCACGCAAAAGAATTTATGTCGTTTGCCCCAGGGGTTCAAGAACAGCCCAGGATTATTCTCAGCGAGAGTAACAGAATTACTACAAACATATGATGACGAGGCATTATCTTATGTCGACGACATCTATCTAACAGATGATGACTTGGATACTCACTTGAAGAGAGTAAACACCATAATACTTGGGTTCGCAGCAGAGGGTTACAAATTCAACTTTAAAAAGTCAAGAATTGCCCATCTAACAGTCCTGTTTTTAGGATATGAACTATCAAGTGAAGGCAAAAGCCTGGCTGACAATTCCCTAGAGAAATGTGCTGTAATCCAAGCACCTAGAACACTGAAAAACTTACAATCAATTCTAGGCTTCCTAAACTTCGGAAGAACTTACATTATAAATTATGCAGAGAGAATTAAACCTCTCTATGATCTAATAAAACCAGATTTTAAAAGAATCAATTGGACTCAAAAACACACAGAAATTTTGAGATCGTTACAAACAGATATCTTAGTTAAAACAAAACTACAAACACGTGACAACACACGCAACCTTGTGATTCGAGTCATCCCAGGAAGATGCGGATTCACATACCTGACCTCTAATGAGGGAGAGAAGGTACCAATAGCATACAAATCACATTTGTACACAAAAGCTGAAATGAAATTTAGCCCAACGGAACAAATTCTGACCGCGGTACAGACTGCTGTAGCAAAGGAGCGGGCCCGAGCACAGGGTTCTCAATAAATGGCACGCAAAAGAATTTCTGTCGTTTGCCCCAGGGGTTCAATCACAGCCCAGGATTATTCTCAGCGAGAGTAACAGAATTACTACAAACATATGATGACGAAGCATTATCTTATGTCAACGACATCTATCTAACAGATGATGACTTGGATACTCACTTGAAGAGAGTGAACACCATAATACTTGGGTTCGCAGCAGAGGGTTACAAATTCAACTTTAAAAAGTCAAGAACTGCCCATCTAACAGTCCTGTTTTTAGGATATGAACTATCAAGTGAAGGCAAAAGCCTGGCTGACAATTTCCTAGAGAAATGTGCTGTAATCCAAGCACCTAGAACACTGAAAAACTTACAATCAATTCTAGGCTTCCTAAACTTCGGAAGAACTTACATTATAAATTATGCAGAGAGAATTAAACCTCTCTATGATCTAATAAAACCAGATTTTAAAAGAATCAATTGGACTCAAAAACACACAGAAATTTTGAGATCGTTACAAACAGATATCTTAGTTAAAACAAAACTACAAACACGTGACAACACACGCAACCTTGTGATTCGAGTCATCCCAGGAAGATGCGGATTCACATACCTGACCTCTAATGAGGGAGAGAAGGTACCAATAGCATACAAATCACATTTGTACACAAAAGCTGAAATGAAATTTAGCCCAACGGAAAAAATTCTGACCGCGGTACAGACTGCTGTAGCAAAGGAGCGGGCCCTAGCACAGGGTAAACGAATAATAATCGTGACACCTATACCAGCCCTAGAGGCGGTAACAAAGGCAAGCATTCCGAATGCTAAAGCACTCCATCCAAGGTGGATACAGTGGGCGAACTCTCTTGCTGCAACAGACGTGGTATACGAATTTGATCCAAATTTAAAAACACAAGAATTTCTCCAATATGAATTCGAATGTCCTCCGCCGACCGAAATTCTGCCTCTAGAACACTATGGCTGTATAATATATACAGACGGATCAGCACAACCCGCAGTGGGGGGTAAGCAAGCCTACAGTGCTGCGTGCGCGATTGTTAAAGGTCGCTGGCACGAAGGAAAATTTAAACCTGTGGTCACTAAAACGCAATCTCTAGGAGACTGTACAGCTCAAAGAGCAGAACTACTGGCATTCAAGATGGCGCTTGAAAATACAGATCGAGAATTCCCCACACTTATTGTGTGCGATTCGTATTACTGTGTCCAATCTTACAATGAATACTTGCAGATCTGGGTTCAGAATGGTTTTAAAGATGCAAAAGGTGGCACAATCAAACATAAAATGCTTTGGGAACAAATAGTTCTTTTGCAAAAGGAACTACAAAAGACTCACGTGATACATACACTGAGTCATCAACGTGATGGCGTTCACGTTGCAGGGAATTCATTGGCTGACGAAGCAGCGAAGGCAGCAGTGCAAACGGCTTCCGTAGCTGCTATCACCCGGTCAAAAACAAAAATAGACAGCGAAATATTACAGGCTGTCAGCGCTACAGAAAAAGATGCGATAGAAACACTCCCGAAAGGCTTTCCAGTAAAGTACTCATACATAACTGATGCAAATAATGTTCCGTTTGCTCGAATCCCTGGAGTGGGGCATAGGGCAATTCCAAACATGGAACATAGGTTAAGACTCATTATAGCGGCACACGAAGGACTCGCTTCTGTACATGCTGGCGTTTCAGCCACAGTATCATTATTAAAACAGAGATATTGGTGGCCACAAATGAGAAGACAAACAAGGAACTATGTTCTAGAATGTGAAACATGTCAACGAATGAAAGTATCAACAGTGAAACGACCAGCACAGACGCCCCTTCTAATCTCAGATAAACCATTAGCCTGTGTTTACCTGGACCACTGTGGTCCCTTACAAAGGGATGGTAACTATAAATATATCTTGGTCGCAGTGGATTCATGCACGAGATTCATATGGATGTGGCCCCAGCGATCGGCTGCCGCCCGAACTGTTATAAAAGATTTGCGAGTCTTTATCGGCACATACGCAATTGGCATGCTACATTCTGACCAGGGTCCTGCTTTTAGCTCCCGGGCTTATAAGGAGGCCATGACCAGCATGGGCATTGCATTGTGGTACTCTTGTCCATTTCATCCCGAGGGAAACGGAATCGTAGAAAGAAAAAACCGTGACATAAAGCAATCTATAACAGCAAAGGTATTAGGTTCGGGAGCTGGGTGGGTCAAACATTTAATAAGTGTCCAACGTAGTCTAAAGAACCTGCCAAGGAATTCTCTGAAAGGGTTCAGTCCGTACGAACTATTGTTCGGGACTAGAATGATGATCCAAGATCTTGATAGTCAGACTTCAGTGGTTAAAGACAAAAGCTTTGATATCAAAGATCGTTTGGCTATTTTACAGGACTTAAATGAAACAAGAAAAGACCTGAGCAACATAAAGCTGAAACAACAGCCAACAACCACTGAAGAGAAACCACCTGTCCCAGCAAGGCCTGTCTGGATTCCAAAAGTCGGGGATCTAGTCAGAGAAAAGATCGCGGTAAAGAAGGAATTTGGGCCTTCTTACAGAAAAGCAGTTCCTGTCTTGTCTATCAACGGGACAAGATCAGTAGTACTACCGCCCCTTGCTGGTAAAAAGGAGAACCGAGTTGTATCCATCGACCTGGTTAAACCACAATCATGTGGCCGATAACAAACAGTAGGCCAAGTGGACTCCCAAGAAGTAGCAGAACACCAATGTTTGCTACGAATACAGAGGCTCAAACTGGAAGACTGATCACCTTTGGAAAATCTACAGTGAATCAACAAGGACTATGCAACAAAGCAATGGAACTTGCACCTCTTAAAACCCAAATTAAAACTTTTCATCAAGAAACAACAACCTATGATGATGTAACTGCAGACTTTGCTAATGAAACAAAGCAAAATCCAAAAGCAATTGGAACAATTGACAGAACAGCATCCGGCTACTTCATCAACTTCGATGATTCATCTGAAGACCTGAGTGAAGCAAAGAAACAGCCATCAGCAAAAACTTTTAAAGACAAAGCTAAAGAACTTTTTCAACAGCTGAAAGAAACCTATCTGATTTCTCCATGGATTGAATTTTGGGTGGCCTTCGGTGCATTTATCCTCATTCTTTGGCTCATCATGGTACTATGCTTGGAACATTTCATTGAAGGAAAATATGCTAAAATGGACACAGCAAGCCAGAAAATCAACTTGGTCCTTAAACTACACACATCTTCACACATCGAGAAAAGAGAACTTTCTTCAGTGAACTTCACAGCCAATCCTATACCAGGCGGTGTAGCATGGGACAAAACTGATTATGAAATCTATGGTCCGGTTGAAATCCTGAAGTATCCACACCAATTCAAGATCTCATTGAGTGACTTTGTAAAACCGAGCTCATTTGCTGATGATTGGGACTTTGAAAGTATTAATGATATGATGTCTGATCTTGTGATGTCTGCTAAATTCACAGAACATGATTATTTGCAGGGTTCGTCTAATTATGATCAGATGTTCTGCTATAACCACTATGGTAACCATTATCTACATAAATCTGCACAACCTAGAAATGTTTTGAATTATAACCAATGGGAACATTGTGCTACTCCTCCAAAAGATAGCTCGAAAACATTTTATGATAAATATTCATACTTTTCAGGGTTTAACATAAGTAATGCAGAAACATTTTATTTCAAATTGTCAAATAAGACAGGTATGAAGACCATGCTTACAAACACAAAATTTATATATTCTGATTCATTCTTTGAACACATGAATACATTTGGGTTTGATTTCTGGAACAATAATATTGAAGCAAAAACTGTTTGGGGTACAAGAGATTGGCAAGTACAAGGTATAGAATCATTGTTTAGAGCCTGCATGATCCCAGAACAAATTATATTTTTGAACAACACTATTAAACAAACTACCTGTCTTGGCTTAGCCAAAATCAAAGATTTGAACAAACCGTCTATTCCAAAGCCAACAGTGAACAGTAATAGCTCTAAAGATGTTGAGATAGACGTAAACCATATTTTAAACCAAAACAGAACAGATCCTGAATGGAAAAAATGGTTGATCTGGCCCACAGATACAAATAACTGTCAAGACAGATTCCTGAACAAAATACAGGGGTTCACATTGACTAGGCCAGACCCTAGATATTCCCAAAGACAACATCCAGGGATAGTAACCACCTACAGCGTGGGCAAGCTCTGCCTTCAATGGCTACAAACGTCCACACTGGCTGAAATTAAGCAACACCTAACTTTACTTACAGAAGGTGCTGACTTGCGTGATTTCATATTGGGACCACGCAAACAGCGTCAAAAACGTTTCATAGCGGCCTCTATATATGCAGCTTATAACGAAGTTTGGAAAGTAACTCAAATTGAGACAGCAGAAAAAATACGGGAAATTGACCGTATTAATTTGGAAAAATCACTTTCTGTGGTGGACAATGGGTTAATGACTCTGTCCTCCAGAATATATTCTCTGGACAGCATTGTGTCTTCAGCAATCGATATAATATCGCAAGACTTACTGATGTTACAACACGGTCAGTCCCAATTGCGTTCTATTGTACAGCTTGGCTGGACGTTACAAAATCTGCGTTCTGGCTATGTGCCCTGGCGTTTAATCAACACAACGTCAATATTTAATATCTTTAACCTCACTGATAAACAAATCAGTTTGGCACAGAAGGGTGCTGACTATACAATTCTGAGCATTGAAAAACTTGAGAGATTACCATTGACAATGTCAGAACGACCTGTCATTGAATGGATAATACATGGGATAATAAATATTCTGATAACTACTTTCCAGTTTCAATTCTGCCAAAAATATATACAGGCAGGCCAGTATGAAAGGTTGGGTAAAGGATACATTAAGTCAATATGGAACTTGCCCTATACACACGAATGTGTAAGTAATAAAGGCCAGAAAGTGTTTCTCAGTGGCGATAATTGTGCAAGATCACTAAGTGGTACACTTCTGTGTCAGGGTATTAGTTTGCACGGAGCCTGTGAAGGGACTTCAAATAACCTTTCATGTTACCAGCTAGGCACACCTGCAACACAAATAGAACCATTCTTTAGGAGACTCTCGAACGAGAGTTACATTCTAATAGTAGATCGCAGATGTTGTAGTTTGCTGCCCGGAAAACCTTATCTCATAACTGTGACTAGGAAGGTCATGTGCTGTGAACATGTATTGTTCCCCAGCGATTCTCCAGACAGGGAGGCAAGGTTATGGCCCGATTTGAAAATTGCTTCTATTCGAATAGATACTTTAAGCAGAATGAAGACTGTGCTCCTACAGACGCCGACAAGGCTCACGTCATCAAAAGAAACGTATGATCTCCAAGTTGCAAGGACAACAGAAGAGATTCATTCAATATTATCAACTAATTCCCCCATACATTTTGCAGAAATACTGAACGAAATCTTAAATATTTCTGATACCACTGGTATCTCCAGTGTATTTAAAGCAGTGTTTTCGGGTGCTTTACCTCCATTCAAAGCCATCCTGGGTATTTTTCCAGACTTTTTCCATTCCATTTTTGGCGGACTTCCTCTCCTTTTAGGACTAGTAGCGGGTATTCTATTTTTGATCCTGTTATTTCGCTATGGCAAACCATGTCACAGACAAAACACCTGCGACAAGGGAAGAAATGATCCTAGCCATTGGCTACCGGGACCGGGTAACTAAAATCCTTGGACTATCCCGGCTTAGAGACCTGAACATGACCTGGTTTCTTTCATTTAGACCAATGTGGCAAAGTTGTGTTATGCCTGTATTAAGGTGCTTGCTATGCGGCGAAGAATGCGTGTTGGACACCTGTCTGGCACTACAATCGGATGTGCCAATGGACGCAGATACCTTGTTGGGTCCGGTAACGGCTCATGCATTGTGCTGTCCCCAGCGGCTACCAATCCTGATGACGGCATTCGTGGAGTCTTCACCACTACGATTGAGGGGTAGTGAAGTACAAGATGAAAGCAGCATCAATCAGGTACGACCTTCAGTCAGCTATGCTGATCAAAACATCAATGGAGGCAATCATGCTCAGGCTCATGAATGCATGGTAACAACTTTTTCCGAATTAGTGGAACTTACGCAAGAAGCTGTTGACAGTTTTTTCAACAGTCTAAATGATATGATGTTTTCACCAGAGCAGCAGGAATAACTTTGAGCAAACTAGCACTCGGAGTTCCTCACATCCTGAATTTGTCCTTCAACTTTTTAAAGAAAAGCGATATGAAAAATGTTCTCATCATTTTTTTCAGACTGCAAGAACTTTTTCCCCAATTCCAAAATATTTACGATTTTTGGGACACTTATCTTCTGCTTAAAGTAGACATTATTCTTAGAGAACTAAATTTCTATTTTAGGTAGTCACGAGACATTCGCTATCCTCTAGCACTATTATACATAACTTTATGATTGTGATGAAATGGTCTCGCATTCTTTTTTCTGTATTAAGAGCCATTTCATGTGTGGTTTTCGCATTTATTCATGCTGAATTTAAAAATATGCATTATATGTTTAGCAATATTAGACTGCTTGTGCATATAGTACACGTGATAGTACATATGATTGTATTTTGGGGTGGTACGGTATACACAAACGCTACTGGTTTCACTATGCCTAGATTTGTAAATATGGACATAGTCTACGTGGAGTGGGTGTGATGTATTCCTATAGGTACTGTATCGATTCCCCTATTCCTGACCCTGGTTTGGTTAATAATTAACTAGCAGCCATCCAACAGTGCAAGAACCGTTATCTGATTAAGCCACACCACGGCACAGAAGCGCGTTATCTGATTAGGTCATAACGCATGCCATCTAATTAGACAAGCGATATTCCTCCAGCCCCTGATAAGGCATACGGAGTTCTCAAAACAAATCAAACCTACAGCGACCTGGGAAATTCCCATAACCATTGTTTTGATTTCATCGAGAACTTCAGCAAAAGAATGTGCGAACGAGCCCGTTCATATGACATCCTTATTGACGTATATATGTCCATCCTTACGTCAATCTCGGCACCTTTCAGGTATAAATATTACCGACATTGCCTTAAGCAAACACATGCGGTGGTGACGAGATCGGAGCAGCGAGACGTGCTGAGGAGCCCAGCAGAGAGCGAAGCCCACAGACGCTGCCCCGCCTTCCTGACTCGCTGAGAACGAGACGCTGTCTTTCTCCTGCCGAGAAATCCAGCTCCGGCGCTTCCATGCAGCCCTCGCAGGCAGCTGGAATATCAAGACCTGGGATAAGAGATACCAGCCCTCCATCATTCTAGATCTCAGGTACAGAACTGAATAACCCCTTGCAGAGAATTCTCGAATCAGTCCCTTGGCAAAACAAACTTAACTTAAACTGCTACTTATCTACTCCCGCCCACGTATTAGGCTTAGGTCAGGTACATTGGGGTAGGCGTGGTTAGAAGCACCAGTTGAGTACGATTAGTCAAATGTATATATGTATGTATCTATTTTATCAATTTTAAAGTATCATATGGCTCAGAAACCATATCAATGCTTTTACAGTATTATTTTATAATTCTGTCTCTACTGTATGCACTTTACTTAACTACAAGTATTGCAATAATAGTGATTCATTTCTCTTGTATGAGAAAAGAGACTGATCAATAAATAACATCTTTTATTGAAACACGCCCATCTCTTATTTCTCTACAAACTGGTGAAACTAAGAATGCACGTACTGACTGAGTAAAATAAGTTGTCTATTGTTTTCACACGACTCTAGAGATACACTCTTGATTAGGGGAGAGCAAAGTTGTCATGTTCTATGGTTGTCAGAAACTAAATCCCTTCTTGTCTATCCAGGGAGGTTAAAATCCTCCTTGTCTATTCGAGAAAGTTTCTAGTGAACTCTGAGCTAGCTGGCAAACACAAACCTTTAAGTCTAATATCGTCGGTAGAAGACCTAGTTAACCTCTGCCCTAGGTCTATACTATTGAAGATATTATTCCAATGCGCAGAGCCTATTGGGATAATAGGAACTACACTACAGTGTGACAGGTATAAGGCGTGATGAGGTGACACTTGAAAGTATGACCACTGCAACCGAAATTTAATAAAGGTGGTGAACCATGCCTAACTTCCAAAAGAGTGAACATTATTGGAGGCAAGATGTCTGGAAAACCTGGAGTAAATAGCAGCAATTAGGGAACAAATAAACAGTATATGGCCAAGATGACCCTTACCCATCTTAAAATAGAACAGTGGTGCTGTAATGGGAGTAATAACGTGTGAAAGCTTCTGACATGCCACCTAAGGGCTAAACATACCAACATGTGTATCTTGTATGGTTTCTTGCTTCCCGGGCATCATAAAACACCACAAAAAGCCCACAGCTGAGAGCTTTGAGTCTTATTCACATGGGGCTGCCATCTTGCATGCTCCTGGTCTCCTGTTTTTGTCCTCTCTCCTCAAGCTCCAAAATGAAGCTGCCCTTAGAAGTTACTCTGCCGCTAGTACAGTTCAGGTTTTTGTTCTCTTTCCTTTTCCTTTTCTATCACAGCTGTCTCTTCCTTTGTTTCTTCCTGATTTCCCAATCTGGTATTGTTCCTGTCATGTGATGTTTTATGTCAATTCCTTTCGTGTTCTTCTGCTATATTAGGGCTTCAGTCTGCTTGGAGGGTGCATCACAACAAAGCTATGTTTCTTCATTTGTTTCCCTGCTCCCTCCATGTGCTGAACCTGACTCTTCGCTCCAGAAGAATTTCATTGCAAGGAAGGTTTTTATGTATCTTGCTTTTTCCTCCAGAGAAGGTGGCGGCACCTCAAGGATACTTGCTTATCACATAGTCCAGTGTGATGAAATGATGGCTTAAAAAATTGGTCGAACCTGCCTTGGATGCAGAAGACCCAGATCCATATTGCAGGTATGCGTCCTGACCAGAACCACGTGACAGATTCACAAATATAAAGCCTAAAATGTAGGTGTCTGTTTGCCTTGTAAAGTGGTGAGGCATTATTACTTGCCCCTCACTAGCACCAAGAGAACAAAGTGACTTCCTCCCGTGGCCATCAGGCAAATTGCCCCTCCACCTCAAGGAAAACTGTCATAAACTGGGCATATATAGGGCATGTTAGTTGGGCAGCATATTTAACATGATTTCTGTGTGCACTAAGCTTCCCAAAACGGAGTTAACCATGACAGATCAGGCAGAACCACCATCATCAAAATGCAGCAAATTGTCACTGTAAGGAATCTGGATCGCAGTGTCCCAAAGAAGGCAGGGGTTATTGGGCCTCTACTGTGACGGCGCAGTGAGAGGGATCAATAGTGAAAAAAGTACATGCGTGCTATGTACAAAAATATATACTTGTGGCTGATAGGGATAATAGAGTGTTTGAAGTCCATACTCATCAAGCAAGTATTGATATCCACCATCAAAGTTATTAAAAACACAGTCCACATATGCTGTTTCGACCCTTGGGCATAAGTTATTTAAAGCAAGGTCATCATCAGGACGTAAAAAATAGATACAGGAAGAACCAGATTGATGGGCTTTCTGTTTTAAAAGATAAGAATAAATAAATAAATAAATAAGAACGTACATTTGGATGACTTAAGCATCCAGCATTGCACCCATTATTCAACTAGGTTAATCGGAAGCTGCTTATTAAAGCACAATGTACAAAGTTGATTTTGACATCCAGCATTGTGCCTATTTTTCAACTAGATGTTGTGATAAATATCCTTCCGGAAGTTATACCACCCAGTAGAATTTCAATTTCTATATGACTGAGCGATCTTCTGCCACTATTTTTGCCTCCTTTATATATTTTTTACTCCCTGATACAGCACATTACAGTAATCCATGTGCGATACTACCAGCGCCTGGATAACTTTTTTCCTAGCTGCTACTGGTAGTAAGTCTAAGATTTTTCACAATTATCTTAGGATACTCAAAACATGTATGCACCAGTGTGGAGCTTTGATGACCAAAGCTCAAGGCTGTATCGAACCTGAATCCTAAATTGTTCACTCTAGGTTAGTTCTGGGATCCACCACACAGTGGACCACTAGGATGTCTGTTTTCCCAACGTTCATTTGCAGGAAGCTCAACGTCATCCAATTAGCAAGGTCCGCCAAACATTTCCTACATTCCAGAGCCGATTCTGCTGCATCCTGTGTCAGCGTGACAATTTGCTGCGTATCGTCCGCATACAACACCATCTGTACCCCATGGCTCTCCACAATCCTCTGCCTATTACATCTTTTACGTATAATTTCGAATTGGGAAGAGATAGACTTCTCAGATTTGGTGTCACTGAACTCAGAATTTAAAATTCCCATTTATAGTGAAGTTGGATTTTAAATTGCAGTTTAGCAAATGCCACTTTTAGAAATATGTGATTTACTTACTTTAACCATTCTGTGCCTGCTGCCTGTCTCTGAATACACATCTGGGGTGGGTGACAGCTGAGCTTTCTGAATTCCTTCTAGACACCCTAGTTTGGAGGGGGTGGTGACACGTACACCTGAATAGACTGTGTCCTGTCCCCCACAAAGAGCTGCATACCTTCCTGTTGTGAGTCTGGAGCCAGGACAGAAAGGGAGGACCTCTGTGCACATTCTAATTTTCCTTGAAGTATCCCCAACTTCCAAGGCACAACTGGGCATAAGTACTGGGTCTCTGATACCATGACTTCAGTACACTTCTGGAGCTGTGACTACCCTGCCAGGAAAAAGAGCTGCTGTGCTGCTGAAAGGACTTCCAATCTGCTGGACTCCTGCCTTGCTGAGCAGCCCTGCTGTCTGCTGTTCTCCTGCATGGGTGATAAGGACTGGACCTGAATCACTTGAACCCAGAGTGACTCCAAGGACTTGCTGGCTTGCCTCTTGTTCTAAGTCCCTGGAGTATCAAAGATTTCTACTACCTGCAGCTGCAATCTGTGAGTCTGCCTTACCAAGTGGTGCCACCCAGTCTTGGACCCTTGGAAGTGAGGGCAATGGTGCTTCTACAACCAGAACCCAAACATCCTCATCGGAATCGGCGTATCTTTGCCTTTGTGTGGGTCAACATTGGTGCATCTTCACCTTTGTGTGGATTGGAACCGGTGGATCCTCAATGAAGAGTGGAACAGAGCCGACGCATTACATTCGGATCCAGCACATCGCCTTAAGAATCAACAAATCACCTGCTGCAGGAAAAGTAGCTCTGGATCGCCTTCAGAACCGGCATCTTGCACTCTGTACTGACACATCACTGCCATTGCATGGAGAATCTCGATGCATCTCACCCGCTGTGTGGCTCGTCACCGACACATTACTCCGGCTGACCCTCATATTTTCTTTGTCTTTCGACACAAGCCTAGATCAAGGAACTTTGTTTCCATGCCCAAGTGGGTCGTGTTTCCGACCCGTGCTCATTCGCAGTCGGCCTGAACATTTGACTTTGCCCCACTCCAGCGTGACCAGATAAACCATTTTAGTGCTTATTGCTTTTAAGCCCTATTTTGCATTTATCCTTTAAAAATTCATATCTCAACTTTTACTTGTTGGATTTTTGTTGTTTTGGGGCCGATTCACAGAACTGACGTAAGACAAAATCCTAAACCTGCAACTTTTAGTATTCACAGAAGGCATTTAGTAGTAGTAAAGTTAGGATTTTGTCTTAACTTTGATTTAAGACAAACATAAGACAAACTTAAGACAGACTTAAGACAGACTTCCGGGGCTATTTTAGAGAAGGATCTGTCCCGATTCCTAACTGTACGGACTTTAGGAACGATTAGGAGATACTTGCTGGTGGAGCGTAGGGTTCTAGCTGGGCGATAATCCGTCAACTTTTTTGCTAGATATTTTGTCCCCTGATCGTTAAGGGTCTTGTGGACTCGGCAGCAGAGTTTGAACTTGATGCGTTTTTTAATGGGAAGCCAGTGTAATGTCCTAAGACTGGGCGGAAAGGGGGTGTGGGAGGGGAGGTTTAGGACCAGCCTGGCCTGGAGTTTTGTCAGAAGGTCCTCATTTATGGAGGTGAATAGTGCATTGCTGTAACGCAGGCTGCTTATGATTAGTCCCTGTACTAGGGGCATGCGAGATGGGAGGGGGATCCATTTGAAGATTTTCCTAAGATTGCGCATTAGCCCAAAGCTGGTGCGCACTATATTGTTAATATGGTCGGCCATAGAGAGTTTGTTATCTAATGTTATCTCCAGGTTACCGGCTTTTGATTTAGGTGTGGGGCAGGGTCCCAAGGCCAGCGGCCACAAGTCATCTGTCCATTGTTTGTGTGCATTGCCAAAGAGCAGTATTTCTGTTTTGCCGGCATTGAGCAACAAATAGTTGTTGGTCATCCAGTCCTTTATAGCTAGCATACATTGTTGGAATCTGAATTTGGTGTCAATGTGGTCCGGTCCTAGAGTAATTAGCAGCTGTGTGTCATCTGCGTAAGACACTGTTTCAAACCATGTGCTCTGATTATCTTTGCTACTGGGGACACATATAGATTGAAGGGTGTAGGGCTCAGTATGGATCACTGGAGGGGGTCCCTGGTCTATTTCCTGGTTTTTAGAAGAGAATGTTCCTATTTGGACCTTGAAGAGCCGTCCGGTCAGGTAGCTCTTGATCCAGAGTAGGGCTGGGCGCTCGACACCAGCCCCAGCTAGGCATTCTAGAAGAATGCTGTGTGAGATGTTGTCGAAGGTAGCCGACAGATCAAGTAAAATCAGGATGGCGGATTGTCTTGAATCAAGAGCCAGTCTTATAATGTCCACAATCTCAAGTAAGGCTGTTTCGGTGCTATGGAAGTCTCTGAATTCTGATTTGGATAGATCTAACAGCTTACTATTTTCTAGATGTTTGTTTAGTTGGTTATTAATCAAGGTTTCCGTTATCTTTCCGAACAGTGGTAGGAGGGAGATTGGGCGATATCAATCAATCAATCAGGGGAATTTGTAAAGCGCGCTACTCACCCATTAGGGTCTCAAGGCGCTGGGGGCCAGGGGGGGAGAACCGCTACTGCTCGAAGAGCCAGGTCTTGAGCTGTTTCCTGAAGGAGAGATGGTCCTGGGTCAGTCGTAGGTGGGTGGGGAGGGAGTTCCATGTCTTGGTGGCCAGGTAGGAGAAGGATCTTCCTCCGGCGGTGGTTCTGCGAATGCGTGGGACAGTGGCGAGGCTGGCGGAGTGGAGCTGGCGGGTGGGTGTGTAGAATGTGAGGAGGTTGTTGAGGTATTTGGGTCCCATGTCGTGGAGAGCCTTGTGTGCGTGGGTGAGGAGTCTGAGCGTGATCCTCTTGCTGACGGGGAGCCAGTGCAGGTCTCTCAGCTGGGGCGAGATGTGGCTGTGGCGGGGGGTGTCCAGTATGAGTCGTGCAGAGGCGTTCTGTATGCGCTGGAGTCTTTTCTGTAGTTTGGCTGTGGTTCTAGCGTAGAGGGTGTTTCCATAGTCCAGTCGGCTGGTGACGAGGGCCTGGGTGACCGTCTTCCTGGTGTCGGCGGGGATCCACCGGAAGATCTTTTGGAGCATGCGCAGGGTGTTGAAACAGGATGACTAGACGGCGTTGACTTGCTTGGTCATCGTGAGGGAGGAGTCCAGGATAAAGCCCAGGTTACGTGCATGGTCTGTTGGCTTGGGGGAGGTGCCCAGGGCAGGGGGCCACCAGGAGTCGTCCCAGGCGGAGGGAGATGTTCCCAGGATGAGGTCTTCCGTCTTGTCTGAGTTCAGTTTCAGGCGGCTGGTCTTCATCCATTCTGCGACGTCTTTCATTCCTTCCTGGAGGCTGGCTCTGGCGGTGGCGGGGTCGTTGGTGAGGGAGAGGATCAGCTGGGTGTTGTCTGCGTAGGAGATGATGTTAAGGTTGTGTTGGCATGCGATGGCTGCGAGGGGACTCATGTAGACGTTGAAGAGGGTGGGGCTGAGCGAGGATCCTTGCGGGAGGCCGCAGATGATCTCGGTGGCCGCGGACCGGAATGGGGGGAGGCGGACTCTCTGGGTTCTACCGTCGAGGAACGAGATGATCCACTCCAAGGCCTTTCCTTGGATTCCGATGTTGCTGAGGCGCTGTATCAGGGTGCGGTGGCATACGGTTTCGAGGGCTGCTGAGAGGTCCAGGAGGATGAGAACAGCTGTTTCCCTGTTGTCGAGCAGGGACCTGATGTCGTCGGTAGCTGCGATGAGTGCGGTCTTGGTGCTGTGATTTGCTCGGAAACGGGACTGCGAGGGGTCGATGGATCCGTTTGTCTCGAGGAAGGCGGAAAGTTGCTTGTTGACGGTCTTCTCGATGACTTTGGCCAGAAAAGAGAGGAGCGAGATGGGGCGGAAGTTCTTGAGGTCCGTGGGGTCCACGGTGGGTTTCTTCAGGAGGACGCTGAGCTCGGCGTGTTTCCAGCTCTCCGGGAAGGTGGCGGAAGCGAAAGAGCTGCTAATTATGTCCCGTAGTTGGGGTGCGATGATGGAGTCGGCTTTGTTGAAGATGTGGTGTGGGCAGGGGTCGGTTGGGGAGCCGGAGTGGATGGTGTTCATCGTGCGGGTGGTGTCTTCGGTGCTGACCGAGGTCCAGGTGCAGAGGGTGGTGGTGGGGGGGCTGGATCAGTGGTTGGGTGCGTGGTCTGTGTGCCGAAGCTGTTGTGTCTGTCGGCGATTTTGCGGTGAAAGAACGAGGCGAGTGAGTCGCAGAAGTCTTGCGAGGGTATGGTGTTGTTGTTGCAGGCGCTGGGGCTGGAGAGCTCTTTAACGATGCTGAAGAGTTCCTTGCTGTTGTGGGAGTTGTTGTCCAGTCGTTCTTTGAATGTGGTCCTTTTGGTGGTGCGGATCAGCTGGTGGTTTTTGCGGGTGGCGTTCTTGAGGGCTATCATGTTTTCTATTGCCTGGTCATGGCGCCAGGCTTTCTCGAGGGTGCGGCAGGTTTTCTTGGAGTTTTTGAGGTCGTTGGTGAACCAAGAGGCTTTCTTGCTGCCGTGTCTGCTGGGGAGGTTCTTCAGTGGTGCGAGGTCATCGGCGCAGTTGGTGATCCACTGTGTGAGGTTGCGGGCTGCTTCGTTGGGGTCCGTCGTGTTGGTGGGTGGGTTCTGGCTGAGGGAGGTGGTGAGCTGGTCGGCGGTGATCTTGCTCCAGCTTCTGCGGGGAACCTGTTGCGGGTGGTGGTGGGGCATGGTTCTCCTGAAGTTGAAGTGGACGCAGCTGTGATCTGTCCCGTGTAGTCCGGTGGAGTGGCTGAAGGAGATATGCTTGCTGGTGGAGAAAACGGGGTCAAGCGTGTGGCCGGCGTAGTGGGTGGGGTTGTTCACCAGTTGCTTGAGTCCGAGGTTGGCGAGGTTGTCCAGCAGTGCGGCGGTGTTGCTGTCATTGTTGTTCTCCAAGTGGAAGTTGATGTCTCCTAGGAGGATGTAGTCTGAGGAGGATAGGGCGTGCGGGCTGATGAAGTCTGCAATGGCTTCGCTGAATTGTGTGTGTGGTCCTGGGGGTCTGTAGATGAGGGTGCCTCTGAGGGTGGTCTTGGGATCGGTGTGTATCTGGAAGTGAAGGTGCTCGGCGGCGGTGAGGGTGTCGTCGGAGTTGGTCGTGATGCGGATGGTGTTTCTGTGGACGATGGCGATGCCTCCTCCGGTTTGGCTGACGCGGTCCTTCCGGTTGATCTTGTAGCCATCCGGGATGGCTATGGCGATGTCGGGGGCTGAGGAGGAGTTCATCCAGGTTTCTGTGAGGAAGGCGACGTCTGGCGATGTTGCGTCGAGGAGGTTCCAGAGTTCGACGGCGTGCCTGTGGACGGAGCGGGTGTTGAGCAGGATGCACTTGAGGTGATCGTTGCTGGTGCCTGGCTTGGCGGGTGGGGAGCAGGTTCGGAGGCAGATGAATCTGCAGGCTTGGCAGGTGAAGGGTCCGTGGGTGCGTTTCGGGGTGGCTCGGTAGCAGGTGGGGTTCCGGCCGGCGTTGAGTGCGTGTAGGGTGGCGGCATCGTAAGTCCGTCGGGTGGGCTGGCATCGTCGGGGGCCAGGGGTCCTGGCTCTGGCCGCGGTCCAGGCGCAGACGGGCGTAGACGGGCTTGCCTTTGGCACGCAATCGGCGCGCCTGCTGCGCGTACGCGCGGTCCCCGCCATATATGGCAAAGTGGGAGGGAGGAGCAGCTGGGAGGCGGGAGCGGGGCGGCGAATGGGGATCGGGACTAAGGAAGGGGGCGGGGCCGCAGGGGAGCAGCGGCGGGGGGGAGACAAGGGTGGGAAAAATCACCGGGGAAGCGGCGAGGGGGCAAGCCTGAGGGCGGAGGCCCAAAAAAGCAGTAACAGCCCACAGGGGAGATGGCAAGAGAGCAAGGCAGAAGGATAAGGCAAGAAGGCGAAGGCACGTAGGCGAGAAAGCGGCAACAGCAGCAGGAGTGGCGGCGCTAGAGGCGCTATAGGCAGCAGCGGTGACCAGGGCACACGGGGGCCATGCGGTGGGTGGAGTGACCGGGTCAAGGGTCACGATAGTTGAGAGGCTGTTTGGGGTCGGCAGTGTTTTTTTTAAGATAGGTGTGATTATGGCCTCTTTGCAATGAGAAGGTACAGTAGAGTGGGATAGTGAAAGGTTAAGAGTTTTGGTCAGATTGGGGAGGAGGGCCGGCACAATTTTGGATAGAATTTGGGAGGAGGCCGGGTCTGCTGGGCACCCAGATTTAATTCTGTTTATCGTGAGGGCTACTTCTTCCTCTGTGAATGTGTGGAATTCCTCAAGGACAGTAGTGTGCATGGGATAAGGCTCGCTGAGTGTCTGCTTGGGCGATGTGTCGGTTAGGGTCGTGTCAGTTGGTTGGGGGAATAGTATATGAATGTCAATAATTTTGTTGGTAAGGAAGGATGAGAGAGAGTCGACCCATTCTTGGGCCTCAGTGAGTGGAGGCTGGCATGATGGAGGATTCGTAAATTCCTTAATTATTTTATATAGTTATCTGTGTAAATTCACTGCCTGGCTTATCCTATTTCCCAGATAGACTTTTTTGGCTAAGGCTCGTTCATATAGAGCCGGTGTGATTTTTTGTATTGTTGTCTGTCTATTACATTTTTTGTCCGCCGCCATTTGCGTTCAGCTGCCCTGACAGCGAGTTTGGTCAATTTTAAGTCTGGAGTGAGCCAGGGAGAGAGTTTGTTAGGACATCTGGTCAGCTTTCTCGGGGCGATAGTGTCTAAGGTTGTTGTTATTGCAAAATTCAGATCAATTGCTGCCTTGTTTGGTTCATCGAACTCAGTAAGGGGGGGTTGAGATGAGTAGAAAAGGAATCTTGTTTCATGGTCTGCTCAGTTTCAGTTCTTTCCTGGATTGGGGTTGAGTCGGGTTCATGTGGATGTGAAAATTGATTACATGGTGGTCTGACCATAGGACTGGGAGCAGTTGGTCGATCTCTACATTAGGCGAGTTTGTGAGTAGGAGATCTAAGGAATGACCAGCGATGTGAGTAGGACCCGTCACTAGCAGCTTTAGGCCTAGTGTGTCATTAGTGTGGGGGTCTATAAATAGTTTGGCGTTATAGTTAAAATCCCCAATTAGAAGAAAGTTGCCAGAGTTCAGAACATGGGGTGCTATCTCCTCCGTTAGTTTGTTGACAACATTTATTTTGTTTCCGGGGGGCCTGTAGAGAAGGGCATCTTTCCATGACTCCTTACTCGCCAACTCTATTGTGAAGATGCAGGTTTCGCCCCATTCAGCTAGATGGGTTTCTATGATATATATTTTAGTGTTTGGCCTGTGGGCAGTTGCAACTACCCCTCCTCTTCTGTCAGTCCTGTCTAATCTAATCATTTTGTAGTCGGGGGAAGGGCTACAGAAATGTCTGGTAGAGACGAGTCATGGAGCCAGGTTTTTGTGACAAAAAACAAGTCTGGTTTTTCTGTGTCCAGTAGTGACCAGATTTCTAATGCAGGATTAGGGAGGGACTTAGCGTTACAGTATAGATAAGTTAGGTGTTTAGATAATAATGGCATAGGCTCTCTTTGGGAGCATTTGATGTTACTGTGTGCTCTCATATGTTGTCAACTAGGTGCGGGAAATTCCTGAGCTGCATTGGTGGGGCAGGAGTATTGCCAAGTGAGTTGTGGGGAGCTGTGTTTAGAGAGTGAAGCTCCTGGCTAGTGTATTTGCGAATGGCCATCACAGGTCAGTGAGGTGGGAGTTCTGGGTGGAATTGGGCAGGGTGCCTGGCATCTGGCGACGTCAGGCGCGGACGTGCGCAGACAGGCTTGCCTTTGGCGCACCGCCGGCGCACCGCTGCGCGCGTCCGCTCGGCGCACTTGCTTTTAGGCAGGAAGTGGGCGGGACCACAGCAGTAATACTGTAATGCGTTGAGCGCTAACCTTCTGTTCCAGGAAGTGAGTCTTTTAAAAGAGCAGAGATGGTGCTTGACCCCTCCGTGCAATCGGCACACGCAGCGACGGACCAAGGGAACACCAGAAGTACAACTAAGCAATGAACAGTTTTAAAAACACTTGGAAGTTTAAACATTCTGACAGCGTCAGTTCGGCCTGACCTGAGCAGTCTTGGTGATGTCAATAGGCTGAGTGTTGTCTACTGCGCGTGTGCGCTAGGCGCACTTTCTTTTAGGCAGGAAGTGGGCGGGACCGCAGCAGTAATGCTGTAATGTGCGGAGCGCTAACCTTGTGTTCCAGGAAGTGAGTCTTTTAAAAGAGCAGAGATGGTACTTGACCCCTCCGTGCAGTCGGCACACGCCGCGATGGACCAGGGTGACACCAGAAGTACAAGTAAGCAATGAACAGTTTTAAAAACACGTGAAAGTTTAAAAGTTTAAAAGTTCTCACATTATAATAACTTTATTTCGACTTTTTTTGAGTCATAAAAGTACATAGTTAAAATACAACAATTTAAATTATAACATCCATGTTTTGGATTGCGATTGTGGCAATAAAAAAACAACAAAGAGCAGCAGAGGCCAAAGCATTCACAAAATTCATACAGGTTAGCATTTTGGGTCCAATTGTTTAAAAAAATTAATTAGTATAAAAATCATTAAAAAAATCTATTAAACATTTATATTTAAAAGTTCTGACAGTGTCAGTTCTGCCTGACCTGAGCAGTCTTGGTGATGTCAATAGGCTGAGTGTGGTCTACCGTCTTAAGTTTGTTCTGGGAATCGGGCCCGTAGTTCTTGTTTTATTCATAAAATTAAGCTCTACGTTTCTAAGCTAGAGTGGGGTCTTTTCAGTGTTTTCAGTGTGTTACTGTTTGAAATGTTGCACTAATACTTTAAACATTGCCTCCTAAGTTAAGTCTGACTGCTCTGTGTCAAGATACCAGAGGGTTAGCACAGGATAATTTAGTTTGTATGTGTTGTGATTTACCCAGACTAGGATTGTGGATCCTGCTTGCAAAGGGTGCATACATCTGCCAACCAGAAACCCAATTTCTAACAACTAGCTTTTGTATGTCAACTACATCCTATCACATTTGTTATATGTTGTGAAAAAAAACCTGGTTGTGGTGGCATTGTTCAACAAAATTAGAAAATGCTATTTTCATATTTCCATTTGACTCTCTGGGCTTTTTCATACATGTGGGGCTGCATTACACATGCGGCACACTTTCCCTGTTTGAGCCACAGCATGCCTTTAAATAGGTGCGCCGTGGCCAAACAGGGAAAGTGTGCCACATTACCATGAATGACTGCCCCCAGGGCAGTCGGGAACTTGTGCTGCCCTGGGGGCAGGGCATTCAAGTGAAATACAGAGTGGCTGCTGCAAAGCCACTCAGTGTTTCACTGTGCAGTCGGCACCCCTTCAAAAGAGGAGAGAGATCCGCTTGCAGGTGGGTGCAGTGAGTGACTGCACTTGCCTGCAAGGGGATGTCAAGGTGTCCATGTGACCCTGTTTCTCTCCTCCAGAGGACTGCCTTTAGGCGGTGCACTGAAAGTACCGCACATTTTTGTGGCGCACTTTTAGTACGCCTCCTAAAGGCATGTTTGATTCTGCGCCTATTTCCATAATAGGGTGCGGGCACAAAGGCAAAGTGATTCCTTCATTTGCATGGGCCCATGCCCCCATGCAAATGATGGGATGCTCTCTAATGATAGCACTGGTGCTACATGAATGTTAGTGCTATCTGTATTACAGAAGGGGCCACATAAGCACCCATGGCCCCTTCTATAATACAGAGTGCCCCTTGCGCTCCCAAGGCACTGTGTGTAATGCAGACCCTGATTGGCACCTTCTACTATGACATAAGTTTCTAGTATATGTCACTAAATGCAGCCTGGCCCAGTAAATAAAATTGGCACAGCAGCAACCATTGTGAACAATGCTGTTGATACAGAGCAAGCCACACCCCACTCACACTAATGTAGTCTGGCAGTGTTTTTGAATAACGTCAGTTCAATATTGTTAGAATTGGGGGTCTCTAGTTGGCAAGGGTTTGCACCTTTGTCCAAATAGGGACCCTTCTTCCTAGTCAGGATAAGGGAGTTACACTCCTAAAATAACCCCTGCTCAACCCCTTGGTAGCTTAGCACGAGTAGTCAGGCTTATTTTAGAGGCAGTGTGTAAAGCATTTGAACGGAACCAACAGTAATACAGTGTAAGCACTACAAAAGTACACCACACCAGTTTAGAAAAATATCCAAAATTTGTATATACTTAAGACAAGACCAAAAACGATAAAAGTTATCAAAATATGCTTGAAAAACAATACCTTGATGTTGATAGCTCCATCCGGGGCTATCACGGCATCGTGAACAAACAAATCCAAACAGTTCTGACTGACCACGACGTTGCGGGTCAATTACAGCGTCGGGATATAGACCCGCAAACAGTACCTTTAGAGATGCACGCCGTCCGCAGACGTCTGTTCCGTAGTCAGTGCAGGAGTCTTCGGGACCTAGAAGTCACGCGGTTGCAGATCGAACTTCTCTCTGTTGAAGTCAGGAGCGCTGGCAGGCCTCGGGTGCTGCGGTGCGAAGTGCAACGGTGTGGCGTGCCGTGCCCTCAGGTCGCGGTGCGAGCAGTGGCTCGGTGGCCGTGTCAGGTGGCGTTGCCGGTGAGACCAGGGTTGCGGTGTGAGGTGAATGCGGTGCTCGTTGCGGTGCTGGCAGGTCACGGTGCAAGCAGCGGTGTCGCCGTTGCTGAAGTGCTGTCATCGGCTGACGAACTGGAGTCGATGACGCCAGCGTCAGTAGGCCAAGGCTACGGTGCGGGATGAGGGCGGTGGACCGTGTTACTTTACGAGCGGTGCCCTCGAACCACAGTGCAAGCAGTCGCATAGATTTCAACGTGGAGTGGCATCGATGGGGATACCAAGGCGTCGTCGTGAAGCGAGGCGGTGCGGAGTGCGGTGCCCACAGGTCGGGGTCCAAGCAGCGGCTCGGTGGCGTTGTCAGCAGGTGTCGTCAGTGAGACCAGGGTCGTGGTGAAGCTTTGCGGCGGTGCCCTCTGCAGTGCCGTCAGGACACGGAGGCAGCAGCCCCATCGTCAACGTCGTTGGGTTGCTTTTTCTTCTGTTGCAGCACAAAACACACAGTGCTGAGGGCAGAAGTCTTTGCTGTTCCTGAAACTTCTTGAACAGGGGGCAGGCTCCACCTCAAGCCCTTGGAAAAACTCCCAAAAATAGATGGCAGAAAGTTCAGTCCAGTCCTTTCACTGTCGTTGCTGAAGGGCTGTCGTCGGCTGACAAAATGGAGTCGATGGCGCTGGCGTCGGTAGGCCAAGGCTGCTGTACGGGATGAGGGCGGTGCATCGTGTAATTTTACGAGCGGTGCCTTCGAACCATGGTGCAAGCAGCGGCGTAGATTTTGGCGTCATTGGGGGTACCAAGGCGTCATTGTGAAGCGAGCCGGTGCAGAGTGTGATGCTCACAGGTCGTCGTGCAAGCAGCGGCTTGGTGGCGCGCCAGCAGGCATTGTCGGCGAGACCAGGGTCAAGGTGCAGCATTGCGGCGGTGCACTCCGCGGTGCCGTCAGGACACGGAGGCGGCAATGTCATTGCGTTGCTTTTTCTAATGTTGCAGCACAAAACACACAGTTTCCAGTGCTGAGGGCAGAAGAGCTTGAAGTCTTTGCTGTTCCTGAAACTTCTTGAACGGGGGCAAGCTCTACCTGAAGCCCTTGGAGAAACTCACAAAAGTAGATGGCAGAAAGTTCAGTCCAGTCCTTTCACTGCCCAAGACAGAAGCAGCCACTGCAGTCTAACACAGCAAATCACACAGCAATGTGGTAGTTCCTCCTCACAGCTTCTCCAGCTCTTCTTCTTGGCAGTCTTCCTAATCCAAAAGAGTTCTGAAATTCAGGGGTCTGGGCCCCAATATTTATATCTCAAAATCCTTTGATCTCTTAGGCAGAGAGTGTCTGTGCCCAGCCAAAACCAGTTCTGCCTTCTCTGGTGTGGCTTCCTGGCAGGAGATAGTGATGGCATTGTCAGAGGCAGACCAGGCCTATTCAGGTGCAAGGAAATCTCCTCCCCCTACTCTAAATGCAGCCCAGGTCTATTCAGCCCTTTCCTGACCCACCTAGACTATCCGTAGCCACTCCTGCTCCTCCGCCCCTGTCATCCAAAATCCAGACAGTCAATCTACAGACCCAGCAGAGGCACACTGGATGGTTAGGCAAGTTAATACCTACTTTCTAAATGCGGTATTTTCCAACACAGAATGTAAAAATCACCTTCACTAAAAGATGCATCTTTAGATTCTGAGTTCAGGCATACTAAACTTCATCTTCCTACCTAGTTCCCAGGGACAGTTATGTTTATAAGATGTTATAAACAAACTCCCCATTCTGTCCTATGGTGAACAGGTAGCCTTGCAATAGTGACAAACGAAATTGGCAGTAATTCACTAACAGGACATGCCACAAACACCAGGGCATGTCCTACCTTTCCCATACACTACACCCTGCCTACAGGGGTACCTTGAGCCTACCTTAGGGGTGACTGACATGTAAGAAAAGGGAAGGTTAGGGCCTGGCAAGTGGGTGGGCTTGCCAAGTCGACATGGCAGTACCAGACTGCACACAGGCTCGGCAATGGCAGGCCGGAGTTACATTTACGCGATGTTTGGGTGGGTGGCACAATCCAGTGCTGCAGCCCACCAACGGCATTTGATTTACGGGTCCTGGCACACGCAGTGCTATTTACTAGGGACTGACACATAAATCAGACAGGCCAATCATTGAAACACCAATCCACAACACCTTTTACTGCAGGAGCACTTGCACTTTACCACTGATCAGCAGTGAGAAAAGTGCGCAGAAACAATAAGCCAGTACAAACAGAGTAAAAACCGGGAGATCAGAAAGCAAAAACTCAGGGGAAAGATGCCAAAAGATGCCAAGTCTAAGAAATATGTACAAATATTTATATCATTTTGATTGAAATTCTTTGTTTTCTATATATTACATTACTGACAACTACACATAATGTCAATCCTGACACTACTAACTCTGAGACCTATGTGCATTGACACATTTTCCTAGTTTCAACATTCATATATTCACTGTTCTAAAAGTTGGAGAGTGAACACTTTTCCATCATCCCAACACACAGTGCATGTTCACACTTCTTTCCGTTCACTTATTTTTGTTTTTAACTTTGTTGTTAAGACCATTGCTGTGTATCACTGACCAATCCTAGCTGACTTAAAGGACTGTCACGCTCATTGGGATGCACATGCACTATAGCAGTGCTACGGAAAGCAGAAAAGACTGTGTGCTGCAATGGTAAATGCACACTTTTATAGTATTACTCTCTACTAAAACAAGACAAACATCCTGATAGATATATATTTACATGCACACCAGTAGATGCACAAACAATGGTGGAAAGACAGTTACTTTCAGATGAAGTAAGTGTACTGCACTTACCACAATGCTTTTGGCCACATTGCTGTCTGGTATGCCAGGCAGTGCGCTCCTTCCCCCCCTATCATTACAAATCTACAATGGCATGAAGACCAGCTTACCATGACACACCATCTATTCCACCAATCAGCTCTGGTCCAATGACAGCTGCCACTTGTTCCTCAGTAGGTGTGAGTACTATGTTGCACTCAGGTCCACCTCCAGTTGCCATGTCAGCAAGACTATTCCTCGCCACCTACTCTTTTGTATGCAGTTTGAATCATGGCAACGCTTTTTACACTCCTCTACAGTCCTTGATGTAGGTGCATTTTCACCTATGTGGATTTTCATATGCCATTTTTGGGGATTGAGGTATTTTAGAATCTACAAACAGCTATTGCTCATATTTGGTTCCTCAGCTATTAAGATCTATAAATCCACCTGTGAAAATGTTAACTTTTTTTTCTTCCTCCCTCCTGTCTTCCTTCAAGGGAAACATTTGAAACTGGATCCTGAGTTAACTGCTGTGTGCCACACATCTCATCTGCGGTACGATTCTCTGACATTTTGCTTTCTTCACCTTTCAAAAATCGTTCGCTTTGTTTTGTGCCATTTTGTGTGCTTTTTATGCTTTGCATGACGCTGTGACGATTTGTGCTATGACGCTACCTTTTTTTCTTTTGCACCCGCATGTCTTGGCTATTCTTGGGGGTGTAAATATGATGCAGTAATAATTTTTTCAAAGCATGCAGCGCAACACAAACATTTTTACACAGCACACTGAGACATACACTTTGGTAAATCTGGCCCATTGTTTCAGTTTATCCTGTCCACTCCGAACTGGACAGCCGCGTCCGGTAGTGGGAGTACCGGCCGGGCGGTGACGTGGGGCGGGGGAGGAGCAGGGTGGGGGGTAGTAATGTATGGAATCCGGACCTTAACAGGTAAGTAACCATAAAAATAAATAAAACGAATTTTGTTGCGCGCACTGTATCGCATTTTGTGATGCAGTGCGCGCAACGAAATTCTTTTTATTTATTTTTATGGTTACTTACCTGTTAAGGTCCGGAATCCATACATTACTAGCCCCCACCCTGCCCCTCCCCCTCCCCACGTCACCGCCCGGCCGGTACTCCCACTACCGGCCGCGGCTGGAACTGGACATTTGTCTCACAAAATGTTTGTGTTCTAAAAGTACCTATACAATATTACTTTTCCCTGAAATGTCAGCACCTTGTTACCACATTGTGTCAACACAAGTACTTTATGTTGCCTAACAAACACTTTGCAGAAACTCTTAAATTACCTTTTGGTAACTACTGTGCGCCACTTCGACAGCTCCTGATCTCCAGTTTTTGTGCTACATGCATCAGTATTGTAAATTGTGAATACCTAATTGCGAATTCCTGAGAACAGCAATTAGGTAATCGCAATTTACAATGCATAAAACTCAAAGTTTCAAATTGCAATTCCTAGGGGGTCGCAAATTGCTCTACCTCATTAATATTAATGAGGTAGATTACAATTTGCGACCCCCTAGGAATCGCAAAAATCACATGGATGGTGGCCTGCTGAGGTCAAAAGACCACCATGTTAGTGATTGCTTTTAAATAAAGCAATCTATTTTTTGTGAAGCAGCCCATTTTCCTTAAAGGAAAATTAGATGCTTTACAAAAAGTAACATTAATTTTTTTTTTCATTTTTTAAGACCAGGCAGTGGTCTGTAGGACCACTGCTTGCTCTTATAAATGTGTTTACAACCATTAATGAAGGATAAGGGATCCCTTGGGGCCCCTCCCCATTTGTGAATGGGTTACCACCTACTTTAAGTAGATGCTAATGTTTTGCAACTGCATTTCGATCAAAAAACATTCGTGCATACCGTTAGGATTCGGTATTTGGAAGGGACGCCCTAATCACGCCCCTTCCAACTACAGAATCGCAAACCCATTTTGTGACTCGACCGAATTGCAAATTGGGATTTGCTGCATCTGAAAAGCATTTTTTGCGTTCGCAAACAGCCCCGTTTGCAAAGGCAAAAATGCTTGATGCCTGTGCCCCCTTATTCCCCTCCTCAGATTAATAAAGGCTGAATTGACATTGCTGGGATTCAGTATTGTGACCTACAGACTGCACAGGATGTCAGCATCGAATTTTTAACTCATCGAGCCACTTTCTGGATATTCACCATGGTACTAATTCTTATTCAATATGAATCGTTTTGTAAATAATAATTTTCACACAATTGTTCAGTTATGGCGTAGTTACCCATCAGAGATTTCACTCAACTTTTCAACAACAGCTCCTTTGCCCTCTGGCTTTCCCCGAGGCAGCATTACTGCACATTGCTAGACTTAGTCAATGTTTGCACAGATGAAAGCACTTACAATTCCTTCCATCATTCATGAAGCTGCGCTCCCATTAATGCCAGAGTTGATAAAAATCTGTATGTCTTCAAACAAACCCCTCTCATTTGTATTAGTCAAACAGCTGAAATGACACTTTGTTTCTCCTTGGCATGCGCTACACAATGACAAATGGAGGCATCGTTTGCAAGGACAAAAAGTATTTTGAAACAGACAATAGTTTTCGAGAAAGAACACAAGCAAACTATTCTTACACCATATTGTACAGAATGATGCACAAATCTGGAACTGGTCACTAGAAGTAGAGCTAGCAGGAACACCCAATATCTGTTTCTAGGAAGTTTAGGCGTAAACCCTATAAAAACTTTTAAACCAGCAGGCATGTCCCTCAATTTTTCTTATGCTTCCAAAAATACATTAAGGGCCTGATTAAGTAAACTTTGACTCAACGCAATGCAACAAGGGAAGTAGCTGTGCGGTGCTGCATGAAACGGCAAGAGTAGAAATGGGCCATATCTAGTAGGATACAGCGCAGGTATGCTCTCTCATAGCGTTGGCATGCTTCTTGCTGCCAAGCGCCGATACAGGCACCCTTGCGCTACAATGCGAGGGTGCTGCATTGCAAAGTGCCGTCCTGCACAAAAACCATCCTTTTTCTTTTAGTTTGAAGGATTTTATTAATCGAGAAGAAAAAATACAATACAACAATCAAGAGCATATTACATAGAAATAGAATAAATGTTACTAAATCCTACCGGGGGAAGGGAAAGGAAAAAAGAAAGTAAGAAAAGAAAGGGGGATAGAAAGATAGAAAAATGGAAAGGAAATGTAAATTCCATGTTAAACCTTATAAGCAACAACAAAACAGTTATGCATAGAAATTCCTACTATAGTAAATTGCTCTATAACCATAGGATAAAAGTATTCAAAATAACAGTAACTATAAAGTGAAGGAGGTTTGGATACTTCTTCAGTTAGCAGGTTGTGTGAAGGTGTTATTTTAGCTGATACATTTAAGAAATCACTAACAGGCAACCATAGTACATCTCTCTTAATAGCAAGCGTGATTGGGGGTACATAGGCTCTATCTAATCTTTGGTTGTAGCAAACTCCATAACACCATGCTTGAAAGGATACAGCAGAGTTATCCTTCCATGACTTAGTGATTTGTTGAAATGAAACAGCTATGAGTAAATCAATAATACGAAAATCCATAGTATGAGAGGACCAAACTTCGGAAATGCTACCTAGAAAAGTATGTGAGAGAGTGAAAGGAAAATGGGTATGGCAAATAGTATTGATTTGTTAACACACTCTGGTCCAAAAGGAATGAACGGTTGGACATTGAAATAACATATGTTTAAGATCGACTGATGAGGATGTACAAGACCAACAGGTAGAGGGGATGGTGGGATCACTATTATGTAGTTTAGCTAGGGTAATCAGAAGCCTATTGTAAATAAAAAATAAAGTTTGAGTAGTATTTGCTGCTCTAGTAGACGTCCAGATTTTATTCCATATTGGAACAGAAAAAGATTCTCCCAAGTCAGATTCCCGACTACATTACACAGCTGATTTATCACAAGTAATGGAAGTATCCATTAAGTTTTTAATACATTTGAGATGTGGACGGGAAGTTATATAAAAACTATTTTGTGATAGAGGATGAAGAGGAAGGTGTATGAATAGAAACAAAAGCGTCATAGGAGGCTTGAGCAACTGCAATTAAAGACATATATTTGGATTGATATGAACAGGGAAGGGGTTAACAGAATTTCATTATTGAAAAGGGAATACATATACCATCCTGAAATAGCTGATGAGTCCACTTTAGGCCATAAGTTAAACAGTCCTTCCAGAAAATAAACTTATTGTTAAGTTTGATATGTTTATTATACGAAATTGCTGAATTTAAGAATCATGTGGTTGAAAATGTTTTCAAACATTTTTAAGGATAGGAAGAGATAGTGTTAAGGGACAATGAGAAAGAGAAATATATTCTTCAAAGGAAAAAGGATGAAAAGAGAATTTTTCAATATCGACCCACTAAGGGTAAAGATTAGAATCTTTTCCATTATCCCTACTAATAATATAAAGAGACCAAACCTTTGAGGCGGGTAAGCTCCGGAACCACTGCGCCAACCGGAACACCGCATACAGCATTGGAAAGGTGAGGCAAAACAGATGGACATAGGCTATACACCAGCCCAAAATGTAGTTTGGAAGGGACAAAGCACGTTGTGGGACAAAATAGTCCATTGGATGTAGCACCACCTCTGTGGTGGGCGTGTGCATTCAGCATTGTATGACGTTTGAAGCGTGAGAATAGCGTTCCATCACGTAGAATATGTGTGGCGTCTGAGTACGCCGTCAGATGACGTACACACGCTGAACGCCTGCGCCTTAATCAGCGGATGGAGAGGCACATGAGCATCGCTGGGACGCATTATCACATTGAACGGAGACTTTTGGAAAACGCACAGCATCGCGGTGCCGCATTTGTACACTGTGAGGCCAAGGGACTTGACAGCAGGCACACACGCTGAACGTTGGCGCCATAAACAGCTGATGCAGAGGCACATATCGCTGGGGCGCTTTCTGAGAGTTGCTGGACACATTTGGAGCACGCACACGCGGTAAACATTCACAAAGTGATCAGCGGCTGCAGAGGCACATGCAGCCGCATGCTGATCAGGTGATACAGAGGCAAATGCAAGCCCATGCACATAGAGCATCGTTGGGCGAATTCATTCATTGTGAGGACCCATCTATAAGAAAGGGCGGAGGTGCGGGCAGAGACCTAGTGCGCTGCCACAAAGGGGAAGCAAGGACGACTGAGTCACGGGACTGTGAGGTGCGCAGGAGCACAAAAGGGAAAACTTTCCCAGATGAGCCACTAACGGCCACAAGTTCAGCTGCAAGGAACACCCAGCAGTAGCGTGTCTGCACGGATCTAAAACACAGGTAACAAACAATTTCTAAAATTGTGACAAATAGCGTGTTATTCTTGAGAACAACTACATGATTTAGGACCTACTTACCCTACAGCCTTAACAAATGTGGTATACCATGAGGTTTTGAAATAAAATATACATACCTATTCTAACCATTGCAGACATTTTTGTCATACCCGGACAATGTCGGGACGAGCCGCTAGTCTGATAATAAAAAGGAAGAATGTTTAAGAAAAAATGAGGAGTGATAGGAATGAAAATCCGGAAAATTAATTCCACCCATTTGTTTAGGTTTTTAAGTTTACAAGGATAAAAGTAAGGGGTGTCAACGTGATGTGGAAGCAGTTAAAGTTGATTGCAGTTCTTTTAGATTGAAAGCAGTCTTATCTTTAATAGAAGGAGTGAACCATAGCCCCAGATATTTAATTTTTATTGGATTCCAGTAAAAAGAAGAGGATAAGAAATCGGCATGAAAACAGAGTTTGTTTAGTGGAAGAATTTCACATTTATCAGCATTGAGTTTGTAACCTGAAACAAAAGCAAAATCCTACATCTCTGATAGAAAAGTAGGCAAGGAATTTTGTGGGTTTGAAATAATAAGGTGCCATCTGCATATACTGAGAGTTTCAACTGATTGACACCATACGAGAAACCCATGATGTCTGCATTCGATCGGATTTTCATCAAAAAAGGCTCCAGGGCAGGGATAAATAAAAGAGGGGATAATGGGTAACCTTGTCGAACTCCTCAATGAAGGAGAGATGAGTCTGTTAGCTAGAATAAAAGATTTGGGAGAGGAATAAAGCAATGAGACTTAATTGATAAATTTAGGGCCAAAACCAAACCAAGTAAGAGTTGAGAAAATAAAAGGCTAACTGACTCTATCAAACGCTTTTTTGGCATCTAGTGTAATTACTGCTAACGATTTTTCATAAGAGTCAGATTTACTTAAGACATTAAAAAACAATTGAGTATCATCTGACAAATGCCTACCTTTAATGAAGCCACGTTGTTCTTTTCCGATCATTTGGGGCAATATACAATCCAAACAAAGGGCAAGGATTTTTGCAAATATTTTATAGTCTAAATTAATTAAAGAGGTTTGTCTGTAGTTTTTACACAATGTGTGATCTTTATGCTCCTTAGGGAGAAGACAAATTAAAGCTTCCTGAAAGGATCCTTCTGATTTTTGAGCTAAGATAAAATATAAATATAATTGGTGTAATTTGGGAAGAAGAAGCTGGGAGAAATGAGCGTAGAATGCGATGGTGAAACTATCAGGTCCTGGAACTTACCCTTTTTCAATAGATTGAATAGCAGTAAGATGTCATTGTTTTGAATATCATCCTCTAAGGTAGAGAAATCTACAAGAGGACATGAAGGTGGAGGAATAGAGGATAAATATTGAGGAATGTCAGTCTCTTGAAGAGGCAATTCAGGGGTATAGAGGTTTTGATAAAAGTTTGTAAATTCCAAAAGGATATCCTCATTTTTATGAACTGTAGTATTGGCTGAAGCTAAAATTGATTCAATTTTAGTGTGCACTTTTTAAATCTTATGAAAATTGGCAAGATGTTTGCCAGCTTTATGTTGTGCACTATGATATTTAGCACTAGATCGAAGTATATATAGGTTAGTCGATTCAGTTGAAAGTTTACTGAAAGTTAATTTGGCCTTGATAAGTTCATTCAAATCAGATTGGGCCTTTGTAGAATAATAGGAATATTCTAATTGCTTAATACGTGAATTAAGCAAGTGTATGGATTGAGAGGAGGTTTTCCGTTTCTGAGCTAAAAATGAAATAATGAAATCTCTAGATGCAGCTTTAAAAGTGTCCTAAATAAGTTGAGGAGAAGTATGAGGAGATTCATTTTCTATAAAAAAAAAATCTGCAAAATTCTGGAAAGAGGGTGTAAATTTAGGGTCTAATAGAAGGGAGTTATTAAATCTCCATCTCCTAGTTCCTTCAATGGGAGGGAGTAAGTCTAGATCTAAGGAGACAAGTGCGTGATCAGAAATTAATATAGACCCTATGTTAGAATGGGAAATGTGTTTGGTACGGGCTTTAGAAATAAATAAGTAGTCTATATGAGATTGAGAGGAATGAACCGGAGAGAAATAAGTGTATTCTTGGAGAGTGGGGTGACATAATCTCCAAGCATCAACAAGGGATCTTTGAGCTATAGTTGCTGTGAATTGAGTATGTATGAAAGAGGAAGTGAATTTAGAATTAGAACGTCTATCTATAAAGGGATCAACAACCATGTTACAATCCCCACCAAGTATCAAATAATCATCAGTATATGTCATAAATTTGGATAAAATCTGAAGCCAAAAAAGCTTATCAGGATTAGTGGGTGCATATACATTAAAATTGGTCAAAGGAATCTTATTAACAATTAAAGAAACTGAAACCCATCTACCTTCAGAATCAGTGTCCTGATGTAGAAGTTGAATATCCACGCGTTTATGGTAAAGAATAGCTACACCATTTCTTTTCTCAGAATGAGGAGATGCAAAAACATGACCCACCCGCTGAAGTTTGGCTATCTCTTTACTTGTCACGTGATTTTCTTGTAGTAAAACTATATCACTTGTCAACCCAGCAATGTGTGATAAAACCTGTTGACGTTTCATGGGAGATCCCAAACCTTTAACATTCCAGGATATAACTTGTAACGACATCTAAGTATACAAAACAGTTAAGAAAGTTTGATATTAAGAACTGCAATTAGCAAAGTACAATAATGCAATATAACTAATTCCCCAGTAAGAGGAAACCAACAGAGCAACAGTATAGATGAAAAATAATATAAAGTAGGAACCATAACTAAAAAAGATCAAGAAATTAGCAATAATGAAACGGAAAGAGGGAGGCCAACAAGAGGAAAAGGAAAAGAAAGAAAAATAGGAGGGAGAGTTTTAAATATGTATGAAGCAATAAAAATGCAAATCAAATAAGAAAAGACTAATAGGAGAGGTACTATGAAGAAGGACAGTACAATGAGAAAAGAAAAGAAAAACAAGAAGACATACCACAAACATTTAATGAACATGGGGATGTTGGAGCCACATAAGGAAGACGGCACGTTCAAGTGGGACACTCCAACCGAAGACGGGAAAGGGAGATGTCATCCAGGCGGGAAAAAGGAATCACATATCAGAAGACCACGATAAACCGCACCTGATAGTAGAAAATAAATTGAATATAAGAGGTACAAAAAAACAGCACAACAAAAATATAACAATATAAGTAGACTGCAGATAATAACAAACAACAAGGGAACAATCAAACCATTGATGAACCAGGAACATCCATTGTTTCTTCTCTGCAAGTATCGAAGAAACGTTGTAGGCGAGCAGGATCCTCATAAGTAGTGGTTTTATTGTTATAAATGACCTTCATGAGGCAAGGATGGAACAGGTCATATCTAGCATTCAAACTGCGAAGAACAGGTCTCATGTCCCCAAAAAAATTCCGTCAGTCTGCTGTCGCCTTGGCAGGAAATTTTCCCTTTGCGTTTGGCAGCGTGCAAGACCTTAAGCAAATCGGTATATTCCCAAAAATATAAGATGACTCCTCTTGGTTTGGTTGAAGAAGATGATGATCGTGGGTTTTGTCCCAAATGATGAGCTCTTTGAATAATCAATTTTGGAGTCTCGGGAAAACCCAGAAGCTGCGGAAAAAAGGACTGAAAGAAATGAAGAGGATCTGAGCCTTCAAGATTTTCCGCAAGGCCATAAATGCATACATTTTTACGCCTGTTACGATTTTCCAAATTTTCTACTTGTTGTTTAAGATGTGAAATCTCCAGATTTAGAGAAGGCACTTGGTTGGTAACAGCTTGAACGGAGTCACTCACCATTCCAAGTGAGTAGCATTTTGCTCTAAATGTGACCATTTGTCTTTGAGACGTTGGAGAGGGATATTTGTTTCCTCCATGTAAGGTTTGAGAGCACGTATTTATTCCAAAATTAATTGCATAGATATTGACAATGGCGAGGTCTTTCTTGACACATTTACCAGATACATTTGATGAGGCAGAGGGTATTTTAGATAACAACTGAGAAGCATTGCGGGCGTAGTGGGCATCGCACCAACAGTAGCAGACTGACTAGGTTCCAAATCCTCCATATTCTCCTGTAAGACGCTGAAAGGATTATAATCCTCTAATGGAGTACAGTCAAAAGGATAAGTGCTGCTATGTGTAGAGCGCGCTTTTGACATGCAATATAAAAAATCAACAGGAATTTACCTGTGGAACACACTGGCCAGAAGACATCGCTGCACAAAATTCCTTCAAAAATATGGTATAAAATGCTAGATACCGTGTGAGGAAAGAAGAAATTCACAAATTACATCATGGAAGATGAAATTCCCAAAGTCAGTAGTCACCAGAATGCTTATGGGTCGACATGGCCATGTAAAACTTAAAGTGACTAAATATCATGAGGAGAAAGTGCCCGGGTCGCAAAAAATGAAAACAAAATGGCGGCAGCAAAAAATGGAGCGCAGCCGAGTGGGAGAAGAAACGCCTAGAAGCACTCACCCCAGATACCTGTAATTAGTTTTAACCCCTTCCACGCGGGGCTAATTCCCCGTGGTGTGGGGGGGAGAGGGGCTGCGCGCGGCACCGCGATGCTTGTGACGAGCCCAGCTCGTCATGCTGTACAGTGGTGCTGTGCTCATGACGAGCTGAGCTCGTCATGACTCCGCCCTCTCCCATGGAATGCCCGCACAGGAGGGGAATTAGCCCCTGGGCAAGTATGACAAGCTCAACTCGTCATGAGCACAGCTCCACTGTGCCTCAGGACGAGCTGAGCTCGTCATAAGCGTCGAAGGGGTTAAAAGATTCTGCTGGGCTTCATTGTACGATGCAGGCGGTTTTGGGGTCCAGACAGCAGATAAATCCGCCAGGAGGATATCCGTCTCCTCACGTTGCCACGGAGCTCCACATCAAGGCGGCCACCTTCACTGGTGCTGAAGCCACGCCCCTCCCGCAAAAACAATTCTTAAAGACTTATTCTTCTTTGTAAGTGTGCTGCCGAATGCAAAAGGGAAGTAACAAGGAGAAATAAATATATTTCTCCTTGTTGCACTAGCCTCAGGTAGGCACACCATTTTGGTGCAAACCCATGTTTACTGACATTAGTAAATAGGGGTTTGTGTCAAAATATATGGGAACACCCATGCGCCCCCCATTATGTGGTTCCTCAGTGCAAGGTAACTAACTATGTGCTCTGAGCTGCCTTTTTTACTTTGGGATAGAATCACACGCAAAGCCACTTAACTCTTGATTTTTATGTCTCAGTAAATCCCAACATGGATGTGTCAGGGCTGCGCCACAAAAGTAGTGCACCCCAAAGACAAAACCTTAGTAAATCTGGGCCTGAATTACTACTACATTTCATGATCTAGCAAGAGTGACATACACTGTAATGCAGATGCAAAAAATGGGCATCCATAAGTTCCCTTTTGGGTATTAAGACAGCCATAATCAGGGTGCAATGGCCGTTAGACCAATGGGCCTCAGGGAAATGAACCCTGGTTCTCCATTTTATACGTGATCCAAGCTCGTTCACTTCTGTGTTTAAGGTGCCTGTTATAAAATCTGTTTAACCTCAAGGACATACCTTCTCATCCTTCCAAACATGTCAGTTGAAGCTTTACTAGGACTTGGGTCAATGGTCTCCCCCTGGGTTCTAGTGTTGGCTCCCAAGCACAGAATTATGGGAGAAATAAGACGTCAGGTGTGGATTTTCAAGCATGTTTGGTTTATATGACTGGTGAATAATGGTTCCTGACTGGCACATGACTAACAGATGACTAACACTGCCCAGCAGACACAAACCACTCCCTTTTCGTTTCACAGTTTCCTTGTCAACCAGTTCATGCCTCATGGTAAATCTCACCATCTCCTAATAGACCAGTGCAAGGGAGGTGAACAAATGGCTCCTTTCCTGTGGATAAAGTAGATAATCCCAAACCTGTGGGTAAATTAAACCTATTTACTGCTGCAGAGCCACACAGACCTATAGCAAATCTCCATATTTCCTTTTGCCGGCCAGTCTAGACAAATAGTAAGTTCCCCAAATATGTGCTGTTGGCCAATCCACACCTGTCATAAATATTACTATCTCCTGTTGCAAACCAGTCCAGCCCTGTGGGTTAATCTACCTATATCCTAATACTGCTAGTATGTCCTGGCATATCCAGACTGCTAATAAATATCCCTAATTGTTAAAGACTAGTAAATCTGAAGTAAATCTTCCTAATTTGTGTTGTAGGCCAACCTAGGGCTGTAGTAAATCTCTGTATTTCCTGCTGTAAGCCAACCCTGGCCTCTGGGTGAATCTCCCTTAAACTTGTTGAAGGCCAGTCGAGGTCTGTAGTTAATCTCCCAATTTGCTGTTGCGAGCCTGCATAAGCCTGTAGGCAATGCTTCCTATTTCTTGTTCCTGGAAAGTCCAGGCCTGTCGTAAATCTCAGTTTTCCTATTGTGTATATATATATATATATATATATATATATATATATATATCCAAAGCTCCGATGTCCGTCATACCTCCCTTCACTCACGGCTGGGTGCTTCCTCTTTCTATGTGTGCTGCAGAATAAAAATATTTCTCCTCATTACGCTTCCCCTGCGAAGGCATAGAGTTTTGGTGCATTCCCAGATCTACCAGTTATGGAAAATCTGGGAATGCATCAACCTCTATGGGTTTTGCCTGTGAACACCCGTGTCCCACCCATATACCACCTATTGAACGCCTTCCTGAGGCAGAGTAATGCAACGCAGCGATTTGTGCTGCGTTGCTTTACTCCGCATTTTTCCAGGCACTCAGGGCCACGAAAGGTGGTGCAATGTGGTGCAAACACGATGCAACCCTTGATAAATATTGCCCCCATTTCCTATTACAGACCTCTCCAGGACCAAAGTAAATCTTCCTGTTTCAAATTGCAGGCTTTTCCAGGCTATGAGTGTGGAGCAGCCTCATTTTGGCTTCACTCTTTCAGGTTTGAACAGACCACATATATGTTCAAGTATGGCCTCATGTGGATGTTCAATGTAATGTATTGCACTTGAACAGTTATAGAAAGTGCATTTACTGTGTAATCTCGATATTTATATGAGTGTGCAAATTAATGTTTTCTTTACAGTAACAACACATTTCAGTTCTCATATATATCTGCATTTGTGTGGTTTGAATAATACCGTTGATTCTCATATATATTTATATACTCATTTGAATAATACTTGCATTTATTTTATAACTGAAACTGTATTCATTTGACTAGCGTCATATATCCATATTGTAACCGTATGTGTCTCCGTAATCATGCATTTAAATATGCATTAGTACGCTTGCCACAGTATATTGACCAGAGGCCTTAGGCTTTTGAATTTCACAATGTTTAACCTTTAAAGCAAATGTTGTTTGCATGCAATGTTTGTTTTCCTCTGCAGGTGCAGACATTATCTAATGAATAAAGAAGGCACATTGTGTGAAAGAGATAGTGGGACTCGGGAGGAGTACTTTTGACAAGAATGAGAAGTTTTAACGAACATAGGGAGGACTACTGTCCTTATAGAATGGGAGACAGGAGGAATTCAAGGATGCTCTGAATGTGTAGACCAAAGGAAAGAAATTTCCAAGATTAATTGTTTCATGATGAAAAATTATTTGACATGTGATCTAGGATTCTTGAAGTTTCTGCTTTAAGTTTAATTGGAGATTACGCTTCAACTAGTTTCAGATTTCCTTTAGACTTTGAGAGGAACAGATTTCTTTGCTGCATCTTTGCTGTGTGACTTTATGTTACACAAAACTGTTGCCCTTGAAATAACTTCTCCAGAGGTTCTGCTATGCTGACACCTTTCTTGCTTCTCTGACTTAAATAGTGTTCTCTGGATTCTAGGTTAGAATAGAGCTGATTAGGTTTCTTAGACACATGTACAGGCAGGAGGATCGAAACCTCCAATGTAATCATCAGACTTTGGGCCTGGTTATGATGTCAGTTGGAGTTTCCTCCGACTGACACCTCTGTGGTTTCGAAACCGACTGATCTCGGACGGCGGTCTGAAACTGCAATTATGATATGACCGCACATGGTGTGGTCACAAACTTCCATTTCTCTATGGGAACTTGTGCAGCGATCGGAAATCTGCAACAGCACAAGCTCCCATAGAGAAATGGGAGTTACCGTAAATCCCTGCTCCGTATGGCAGGCACCTCATGGGGACTGCCACACGGTGCAGGGATTTACAGTGGAGCACCATAGGTCCCTCCCTGGCCCACAATCAGAGGCTGCGGAAAGAGGGATCCCTGCTAGGGGCCCTCAAGTTTGCTTTCCATGTCAGAAAGCCCAACATAGAGAGCCTGTCGAAAACCAACATCATAATGCCAACTGAGGAAATGCCGTCCGTTTGCGATTCTGATCAGTTTCCGCCGACTGGCAGCCGGGCTCCTTGGCCCTGTCGGGAATCAGTCGGATTGACTGGCCGGTTGAAACTTCAACTTTCTTCTTTGTAATAAAGCAGTCAGAGTTTAAACCATGGATGCAACATCCAAATGAGGCCCAATGTTTCTTATTTTTGGTATTGCAGCCACAGAATTCCGCGTTTGTTGTCTGTTATTGAATATACATTTGTAAGGCATTACAGATATCCACCAGTGATTCTGTATTTTTATACTATGTTTCTGAGACTGATTTATCTCAGATTGGCATTGAATTTGTAATAAATCCATACTTAAACCCACCTGTCGACTCTGAGCTTTACTGTGTGGCCAAATGGGTTACACTGTAATTGTTAAGTTCTAGTTGATCTTAACTCTTTTTATTTCTCAGGCATCTATAAACTTCCATTGCATGAGGCTAGGAAGAAAGAGTCCACATTCTATGCATTCTCAAGTGTTTCTCTTATTATTTATGTCTCCCTTTCCGCCTCTAGGCGCTGCCACACCTCCCACTTCCATCCATAGAAAAGAGTATGACTCTTAGGGGCCAATTACGATGTTGGTCGTAAACTCTTCCGACTGTTTCAGAATCAGCTCCGACCAACTCAGGTTAGGCGAGTCCGACCGACCAATTATGATGTTTCCAAATACCGTTGGGCCGTACTCCCATTGACTTCAATGGGAGTCTGTGTTCCAAATGAGAACACAGGCTCTCATTGAATAAAAGGGGTGGTAGTGGAAAACTGTGCACCCAGTGGCAGGCACCTTTGCATGATTGTAAAGAGGTGTCCTATGGGTACCCCTGGCCTGCTACGTGCCCACAAAGTCAGTCTCTGACAGCCTTTTTGTGTCAGACAGACCAATTTGGAATAGCTGTCAGAATCTAACGTAATCGGTTGGTCGGAAACGATGTTCATAGAGCTGTACGATTTGACTCCAAACGACTTGTGGACTCCGAGTACCGATGGAACCGAGTCGGACATTCCAAAAGGTTTTCCTGCATCGTAATCGGTCGTCCGGAAATTACTCCGATTCGGTCGGAAATATAGGTTCCAAAATAGTTTAGGGAAATTCGATTGTCAGTCGGAGGCCTTCCGACATCGTACTTGGCCCCTTAATGTTTTTAGTACCTGACATGTAAATCCCTCATTGTTCTGTTCTTTTTCTGCTGAATTTGTTTACATTTATTTTTCTGTAATCATTTTTCTGTGGTGCATGCCTGTTACACACTGCCCCACCTTGGAATGTGTAATGATAGGTGGAGAGAGTGTTAGCTGTTCCTTAAAAGAAAACTGGTTGTCATGATTTCACCATGCAGGCTGCAATACCGAGGACATGCTACATAATTATTCTAATCAAAACAATGGAAATTCACAAACACCATTCTCTCCCGTTCTGGTTGTTTGCTTGTGCTCCCGTGGACTAGATCTGAATAGTGTGTAGATACACGATGAGGTGTAATTGCATAATTTTGTGAATTTCATGTAACAAGCATAATACAAGATTACCAAATATACACAAGATTACACTCGCATAGCTTATATTTCCCTCATCCAGAGGGATCCATTGCGATGAAATACACATATATTTTAAACACATACATTTTTTAAACAACTTTAAAATCAGACAAAAAAATTGTTTGCGGCCTCTGAATACGCTAACTTAGCAATGCAATTACTTGGGCACCAGGGTTACAATATACGTGCACATCTGTGGACACATAACAAATGCAGTATTTCAATATATGCTTGCAGAATATAAACGTATACAGAATGTAAATAAAAGGTACACCTTATCATTTACATGTAAATATGATCACATACTACATTTTTATAAACGTCTAAATAATAGCATACACACATTTTATCTCTTCCTTAAAGCATTATGGAACATTTCAGCAATGCAATCGAAATGCCATGTCTTTTATGTAGTAATGTTAAATCAATCTAGATACATAAAGTGTTACTATTACTTTAATTATACTAATCATATTTTAGGAAGGAGCCAAAATGATGCTGCTCCAAGCCCGAAAATGTTGCTGCACATGGGGAAAGGGCCAGTTGACGCCTGCCCTGTGATCTGTTTGTTATTGCAGCCAAGATGGCTCACAAGGACAGCTGCCAGCTGGCCTGGTGCCAAGTTTGTAATTGTATACATGATATGATGATGATATGATAGATATGATAGATGTATTTATAGAGTGCGCGTTCACCAACGGTTTCTTGTCGCTTAGTGGAAAATGCGTGAACATGTGAAGCGGGAGAGCCATTAATCAAAAGCCAGGGAGAAAAGCCACGTCTTGAGGGATTTTCTAAACATGGGGTAGGAAGGGATTTGGCGTAGTTCAGGGGGTAGAGAGTTCCAGAACTGAGGTGCCAGAAACGTGAATCGAAGTCCACCATGTTTTTTCCGTTTAAAAGAATGCGGGGTCAGGAGATTAGAGCTGGCAGAGCGAAGGGCACGGGAGGGGAAATTACGCGGAATTCATTTGGCGATGAAGGCTTTCCCCGTGGTATGACAGGGCTCTGTGGATCAGACAGCCCAATTTGAAGAGACAGCGCTGGGCTACAGGGAGCCAATGAAGGCTCTTAAGCCGAGGTTTCACATGGTGTGATCTAGGTTGTCCGTACACCAGTCTGGCTGCTTGATTCTGCACCAATTGAAGCCGCTGTAGCTGATATGCGGGAATTCCGGCATAGAGTGAATTAGCATAATCAATGCGTGACATAACTAAGGCCAGGGTGACTTGAATAAGGGCCTCAGAGGAAAGAAATCTGCTAATTTTCTGGATCCTTCGTAAGTGGAAAAAGCAGGAAGAGACCACAGAGTTAACCTGAGTCTTCAGTGGGAGATCGCTGTTTATAGTGACACCAAGGCTTTTGACTATGCTAACTGGAGAGGGTGGAAGACCAATAGAAGGGCCAAAAGTTCCAAGGGTTGGCTGAGGTCCTTGTCCGGATTTAATTTTAACTGGTTTAGATTCATCGAGTTTCTCCATTGCGGAGGGTGACTCGTCGATGGTAAAAACAAGCTGGAGGTCATCAGCATATTTAAAAATACATGACTCTGGGGTAGCAGTTAGAGGAAGCCTCCTGGGCCCACAAAGTATTGCGGGCCAATAAGAACAGGGGAACCTGCTTTTGTTCGCTGTTGTATATTGACATATTCAACAGAGGACCAGGGCAGTTCTCAGCTTCTGGAGTCATCATTCTTTCTCATTGTTTTATAGTATGAAGGAGGTTGATGAAAAGTTGACAACGGGCTTTTGACAACTGCAAACAGGGCGCCGTGGCAGCTATCGCCTATTCTGTACCTGGTTGAGCAATTGCCACTGAGGTAGCTGTCACCTGTACCGGCGCTTGTTGGTCAACGCAAATTTGTGGCCCAAGGAGGAGTGAGGCAACTGACATCTGCCACAGCTCCCTGTTTGCTATTGACCTCATAGTGTTGTAACCCTGGGCCTATCTCACTCTCATTTTGTGTTGAGCTAGCTGTCAGCAATCCGGGGCCTTTTTTATCCTCATTTTTCAGGGTGGAGGAACCCCGGGACAGGTGAAAGAGCTGGCCTTTAGCCCTCATCTCAATTGTGACCAGGGCAGCAAGCAACTACCATCTGTATTGGGCCTCTGTACAATAACAATGGTGGGGACAAGGAGGGGCAGGCAACTGACTCCTGCCCCAATCACCACTATTTCCTATTGGAAATAGTGTGCTAAGGCAGCTTCCAGCTTTTCCCCATCTCCTTCCCCTCCTATTGTGGAGGAGGCCGAGAACAGTGGACACCTGCTTCTATCTGTTTTCAGCCGCTAAGAGAGTGAAAGGGCAGAATTCAGTTCCTCTAGGTCTCCTTCACCCTCAGTTTTTATAGGCTGAAGGGAGAGTGGGACAGCTGCTAGCTGAGCATTTCTATTTTTGCAATTTCAAACAAGGTGCGGGGCAGGTGATTTGAACCCCGGTGCCTTGACCAAGACTGTGTGGGTGGATTTCCACCCCCAGCCTTGCCCAAGAGGGACATATGTGTGTTAACTCTGCCGCCTTGCCCTAGGATATGCCGGTCAACAATTAATTATTAAAACTCTCCTCGCAAGCAAGGCTGGGAGGATTGTGCATGTACCTCCAACTCCCCCCCCCTTAAAGAAAAAGGTTTGTTGTCCCTGCTTTTTCCAAGATCAGGGGACATTTTTAGTTCCTTCTCTCCGTAGTCTAGGGATATAGTTTGTTCATCTGAATCCACTTCCGCTTTGCCAAAGTTTTTTGTGGTTGGTGGACACTGGGATAGCCTTTTATAAAAAGTGGCTTTGCACGGTCCTTTCCCAGGTTGAGCAATGCAACTTTGTTTTAAACTCTCCTGCACTTCACATCTAGTGTTAAAGATTTTCATAGCATTTTTGCGAAGGGGGGTTCCGTCAGAGACACGCTTTGTCCAATGACAGGAGGAGCATGTTATGGCTTTGAACCCTTTCTGTGTGAAAGGGCATGGAGGCATATTTTCCCACCTCAGTTTGCCAAAAGGCTGCAGTGATATTTAATTGCCCCACCTCTGCCATGCCCAAGGTCCAGTGGGAATATATGCTCGCGGTATAAGAGTAGTTCATTAGTACCCACTCATTGCCCGAAGAGGGAGGAGGGGGGTATATTTAACACTGTCATAGTTTAAAGCTACCATGATCCTCTTTGGAGCTTCACATTTTGTTTGCCAAGGAGTAAAGTTGGCATCTCATTTTTTTTAAATCTCCGTTAGCAAGGGGATGGGGGTTGAGTTCACAAATATCCCTGGACATCAAGACAATTGGGTTAAGTGTGGGAGATATGTCAAGAAACACCCCTAACCTAAGGTACTGTTGGGTGTTGCCAACTTCCCCTTGGTAGATCAGGGGGACTAGTGAAAGGTGCTTGTGAGAAGAAGAAGTCATGGTGACTCCAGAAAACTAGGTCAATCACCTCCGTCCAAGGCCTCTCCTCTAGAAAATGAGATCTATAACAGGAGATGTAACTTGGAAGCACGTAGCGAAGAGTGACGCCACTGGTGAGACCTGTACCTCCTGCAAGTTCATGACAATCTGAGGGGCTGGACAAAATGACCTTGTTAAGGAAAACAATGGGTTGAAGTAATCGGCTCTTATATTGTGCTATCATAAGACATTGGTCTTTGAAAGGGATAATAGATGCAACTTGGACCAGCTAAGTAGGAACAGAATTGTTATGAGTAGTTGGAAACTACTTATATGTAATATAAGGATTATAATGAGCTCATTACATAGTTTTTCATAAGTTCATTCATCCACAACTCGGACAAAGAAGTGCCTGGAAATGTATTTCCGGCAATTGAAATGATTACGTGAATAGAAATTATACATGTAAGGCTACAGGGCTACCTGGAGGGAGGGGACATTGAGCGTATATTGGGCATATCCGAAGCAGTATGAAACTCACAATGTAGCTTACTAGCTAATGAATACATAATACTAGCCATACACTCTGCCAAGCTGGTGCTGTATAGTTTTCTGAAAGATTTACAGCAGGCTGCTGCACACACATTGCAACGCATAATGTTGTCGTTTGTGTGTCTCATAATTCCAGGGTTTCTGAATGTACCCATGATTACTGCACTTGGTACTAGACTAGCGATTTTCAGATTAAAGTCAATTTAGAGGAGACAGGTTGACAAAGGAATGTGGGTGGTTGTGCAAAGAGAGGAAAGCATGATTATCACAGAACAGTCTAAGCATATATTTAGAAGCCAAAAAACCAATACCCTCACAGGAGGAGGAAATTGTATTGCATAATGAAAGTCAAAATTATGGCACAGTTTGTGATTTCTCCAGTTGGATAAAACAGGCATAGTCATAATTTATTTTTTGGTAAAGGTTATTCTTTGCAGGCCTGTTTTAAAAACACAAACATCAAGTTCATAGAAGGTTAAATGGCAATGAGTTATAACCCAAAGTGTGAAATATGATAAACTCCCAATTTAAGAGTTGATAAAGCTATTAACTCTACAGTGTATGCTTTATAAGCCCCACAGCGTGTTTAGCTAACTAGACAAGAGTGAAGAATTGTGATTTTGCTTGCTTCACTCTAGACTTCAAATAGCCTGAAAATTTGTAAGCAAAAGCGCATTTCAATTAAAGAAGACATGTTAAACGAAGACAAGAGACAATTGGAATGATAGAACAGTAGTTCTGCTGTTGCAATGCATTTCTAAATAACTCTGGGATCCAGGTGATATGTTCCATTATTTTCTCAATACGGGTGATACTCAAAGCTAAGTACATATATTGGAAATGTTCTCATATAAGAAATGCACCTAACCACTAACATAATTTTTTTGCATTCTTCTTATTAACTTTAAAGAGAGTGGATCTTCCCCACCTGGAGAAGCTAGTCCCAGGGCTGAGTCTGAAAGATAATCAGATTCTGAGAAAAAGGCCCATGAAACCCTTCTTGGATGGTGGCAGCATGGGTACTTTGCCTCTCGTAGGTGACCAGACAGTGACACCAACTGCATGAATCACTGCTCTTACCACTCCCTGGGGCCAAACCTCAGGAATATCTGACGCCACATTTCACGTTATCTAGGACTAAAGCTCAATGACAGACTAATTGTGATGACAGATGTGAGCAAGAGGCATGTTGTGGGTGTCTGGTGTTTAAAGAATGGGAATCCCCATCCATTCTGATTCCCCACATTCGTAGACACCCTCATTTCTTTCATCGCCTTTGATATCCCTCTAATTGAGCCCTAAATTGTAGACTGGGCTGCAGGCTTTCTAGTATGAGCATTCTCCTGGGTTTGACTGGCGGTACTGGGCATCAGGTGCTTTTCCGGGAGCCAGGAAGGGTGGGACCAAGTTTACAGTGGTGGGGGCTGGTTTTGTTACTGGGGGGTCATTTTTGCAGCAGTGCTGCAATATCAGCTTCCAGTAACATAAACAGCAGTGCTTAACACTGGCATCCACCCCCCCACCCCAGGGGTTGGTTCGATAAAATTGCCAGTGCTGCTTAGGGTTCCCAGTCCAGCCCTGGTATTTTCTATCCACACTTGTTAAAATCATGTAGTATCTTGTTGTTTCCTGCTCCCTTTGGAAAGGTATGGGTATTCTAAATTTATTGAAGAAGGGGTATTGGTGCATTAACACAAAATGTTTTGTTACTGACAAAGTAAATAATGTTTGAGAAAAGATGTAAGAAAGATTTCCACAGGGAAGCTGACTGCTTTCTCCTGACTGGCTCTGTTGAACAGGCAAGACACAAGAGAGCTGGTGGGAAGGTACCACCATCCATTGTTGTCTGGATTTTGTTCTTCGTTCGAGGCCTAAAAGTCTGTGTTCCTTGGAGTTGATTCCAACTCCCTTAAACATGTTCTATGTGAATGTACTACTGTGCTGCTAGCCTGGTGCGGCTATATGCCCTGTCTGGGTTCCTCTTGGGCACGTTTTTCGACCGACATCGCAATGCTGCTCCTTCAATTGGCATTCTCTTCAATGGTATTTGTCTCCTAAAATTCCCCACACAGAAATAAGGCCAGTTATCTGTCAGTGAGAAATGGTTTCTATGTCAAGGGTCCACTGACTATGATGTTCTTCTTGCCATTGCCATATTTCTGTCACAATGGATCTATGCTTGACCTGTAGCTGAGAATTCATGAATTGGATGACATTGAGACTGGTTGTCCATCACACATTCCCAACTGCATCATCTGCATCATATTTAAGGTTATGCTGAAAATATTTTACTGAGATAAAAAAATACTGGAATTCCCTCTTCAGTCACTCCGTGAAAAATCTTTGGGGGATGGTATTGAACTCGATGACGAGGAATGGCCAGAAGTGGTGTCCTCTCCAAGGGTGGTGGCAATCTCAGCCAGGCTCCAACTAGTGCAACTCAAAATTCTCCACAGGGTATACATCACAGGACCCTGTTTGGTGCGCATGGGTAGAGCCGAGAGAGGAGATTGTGGACGCCAATGCGGTCAAGTGGGCACATTCATGCACGTAATATGGGAATGCGACTGCATACAAACATACTGGAGTAAAATACACAACATTCTCAGCAAAGTACTCGCATCTACCCTCCGTACAGAGGCACAGAGATGCCTCTTGAACGTGTGGGAACCTACAGACCTCAAACACTATGCAAAAATATGGGTCACACTGGGTTTAATGTTAGCAAAAACGAATATTGCGCAAATGTGGGGAGCCCCGCAACCACCTCAAGTTGAAGAATGGAAAGCAGGCCAACATTGGTGTATGTCTAGAGAAAAGACAGTATATGTAGCATGGGGCTGCCCTAGAAAGTGTTTATAAACAAAAATGGTTCTGTTGGGTTCTCAAAAGGAATTTTTACTGCGCATAAAGAGTTGCATAACCCAAATATTCATAAGACATGACTAGGTGAGTGCTCCACCATAGTCTACCATTTCTGCACACCACTCAATGTGCTCCACATGCCTGACATTCATGTGTCCTTTGTCCGTAGGCTCTTACCGAATAATCACTCCCCCTTCCCCGCACCATGTCCTGATGAAGACCTGCAGTGACTACCGAAGGGAGCACACCGTGGGTTGAATCGTCGGCGATATAACAAGGCTCAGATCAAACAAGGCCCTACATACCGAAAGGAGCATTAATAGCCACTAGGGCCATGGTTATAAGTCTGGCCTCCAAAAAAACGTTGTCTTTTCCCTTGTATATATATATCCTGAACCACCTTGTATATATTGTACCAAGTTTATCGCCAAGCACATATGTCACATGAGCACTATATGTATATATTTGGCCTGTTGCTTAACAGCCTCTTTGTATCCTTGAAAAAATGAATATATTTGAATGCAAGTAATTCAGATAAAATGCAAAGTTGATTTGCATACACTGTGTTATTGTGATTATTCCAGATAACTTTTCGTATATGGTTAGGCATGTGTGAAATTCATGTCTTATGAATATTTGGGTTATGCAACTCTTTATGTGCAGTAAAAATTACTTTTGAGAACCCAACAGAACCATTTTTGTTTATAAACGGTGTACCCAGGTTCTGAGGGACACCGGGTCACCCCACTTTGTTAATTGTCCTAGCAGGTGGTCACTGATATGGAGTCCCTGGAACATCTACTGAGGGAATATTTGCAACCCACCACAAAGTATTGATTTGGACGAGCCCCCTACCCCATAAAATGTCCTCCCAGTGTACTGTTACGCAATATTGTCTGACAATGGTTCTGCTACCCTGCAGATGTAATTTGTTTCCTCTGTTCTGCATATTCTATGTCGATGAATGTTTAATAAAAATAAATTTAAAAAATACTGGAATTGTAGCTGAGACTAGGGAAATGGGTACCCCTGAACACCTATTGATTTAGGTTTACTACTGTCAGGAGTCTAGGGTCACGAGTGGCTGTAATGTCACACAAGGTTGATTAGAGGCCAAGACTGATTGCAAAAGGAAGAACGTGGTCACAAAGAATACGAACATGGAGCTCCAAGAAGGCCGTTAGGCTGGAGCGGGGGTTCGCAGTCTAGAGTTTCAGGCTGACGTCACCAGCCGAGTTCCGGTGGAGCGCGCGCTGAAGGAATCCTGCGCACTTCACCTGATAACGTACCGAGTTAGGAATGATATTTTAAGTCCCCTGAGAGAAACGTTTGAGGAGACCCGTAGTTCTGAATTCCTCGTTCATATTATAGTCTAGTGAGAGAGAACGAGTCCGGAGTGTATCAAGGGAACGAGTTCGAGTGTTAATACTCGCTCGTTATTTCTGTTAGTCAGTTTTCAGGCGACCCCGAAGTAAGAAACGCGGTTGCCTTACAGTTCACAGTTCACAAGTAAGGGCTAACGCCTTAGAGAGAATGAACTAAACCTAGTTGCCTACCTGAGCCTTATCCTAGAAGAAACCTGTCCTTCCCTGTAGTTCATGACCGGGGGCTACAACGTCAAGGTTGAAGGAGTCGACGTGAGTGGGAGGTCGTCGAGTCGGAAGCCCTAGAAAAGAAGAATGTGATAAGTGAAAAAGAAAACTTATGTTTGTCAATAGAGATTAAGCGTTTACCCTTACATTGATCCTTACCTTGAAAAGTTGGCAAAAGAACTTGACATTGTATAATTGGAACAGGAGAGAAGTTGGAAAATGTGCATCTAAAAGAAAGAAAGACACAAAAGGTTAAGGATTAAAAGAAAAACGAGTCACAAAAAGCAGAGAGAAAGCAAACACAGTATGCAGTAAGTCAGGATAACTAAGACAGTAAATAGAAGGTCCACCCAAGAGAGCCCAGAATATTAATACCCGTTGTTACATATTTCAGATAAAAACTAGACGGCTATTAAGACAAGGAGAATCTGATTAAGGAGGAGGAGAGCAGGGCTAAAGTGAGTAAAGAGAATAGAGGAATTAGAAGTTATAGTCATGAGCCTAGAATAGGAACATATTAATAAGGAAAGCACACATTTCTATATTTCAGGAGGAAAAAATAGAAGTTCTGCCTATTCCTGCCTAGTTAAGAAGCTAAGAAGAGAAGGCAAGGTTCTTGGCAATAAATGGTAGGTGAGAGTTAAGGAGGGAGTTTAGATAGGGAAGAGTAGAAATTAGAATAAGACATCATTTTGCTTCTCCTTTCCAGGGTCCTGGTTAAAGACGGTCTGCGGGTCGGACTGACGAGAGGGATCAACCAAGAAAATCTCTTCTCTTGTTGTTTATTATTTTATCCAATTTCCCCTTCCCTTTCGGGTAATGACTTTGGAGACTGGTGAATACTAGCTCTGGGTAATTACTCAAGGGGGATTCGGAAAAAGGCATCTCTGTTCCTGTACAGCTACAAGAAGTATCCTTTTATTAATGAGTCTGACAGAGTGAAGTGCCCAAGTTGCACCTTGCACCCGAACAGAGATGGCAGAGGGAATAAACTTGCAAAGTCTAGGAGCGATTCTAGACACGATCCAAAAAGAGTTAAGTGCAGTCAGAGAGGAAAATCAAAACCTTAAGTTAGAGATAGTAAATTCCAGAAAAGAAACAGCAGACTTAGCGCAGAGAATTAGACAACCTTTTGGTTCAGGTCAGGATATTCAAAACCCCGTAGCAGAGAGTACGAATAGAATGACAACTGAAGTTATCCATTCACTGTCCCCTGTAATTCCCTTGGCAGCCCCAGAGCGATTCGGTGGGGACCCCCAAAAGGCACAAATATTCTTAACTCAATGTTCATTGCATTACATGTGTCGCCCTTCAATATTCCCTGATGCGCAATCCAAGGTCGCCTTCGCCCTGTCCTACCTTAGCGGAGATGCAGCAGCTTGGTCTCAGCCACTTATAACCAGATATGATCTGATCCTGAGGAATTACGAGGATTTTAAACAAGAATTTCTGCGAATCTTCGATAGGAGAAGGATTTCTCAAGTGGTCGACAACGAATTACTGGATCTGAAGCAGGGGAATCGAGATCTAGTTTCATATCTGGTGCAATTTAACAAACTAATGGTGGAGACAAATTGGCCGGAGAGCAAGCGAGCAGCAGTGTTCTACCGTGGATTGAAGGACGAATTAAAGGACGCCTTGGCGGGAATACCTAACCGACCCACAGAGATATCAGCATTGGTTGATCTGGTGTTAGAGATAGACTTCCGACAGGGAGAAAGGAAAGGTGAAAAGAGAAAGGAGTTCCGGTCAACTATCCCGAGATTTGATCGTGTCAGTTCAGAAAATAGTCGAGGAAATGAAGGGGCCTCGGGAGTTGAGTCCATGCAAATCGGAACAATACGGGGTCCACTATCAAAAGAAGAGAAAGAAAAGAGGCGAAGTAGTAACCTGTGTATGTATTGTGGAGCTGGAGGTCATTTTGTCAGAAAGTGCCCCAAAAAACCCAAGACAAGTTACAAGCCGAAGGAAAACTAGTTGCACCACCTGTTGCTGGAGTTGAACAGGTGGGTGCGATCCAAGAAGAAACTCCCGATCAGCATAGAGTAGCTAACACCCTGCAGTCAGCGGCTCCTCATTTGAGTTTATCCATGGAAGTGAGGTTCAGAAATTCAACCTTAGTTGGAGTATCCGTAATGATTGACCCTGGAGCCACGGGAAACTTTTGTGATCTAAAATTCGCAGAAAGGGCTGGAATCCAGGCCATTATGAAGAGCAAAAGCGAACCCGTACGAGCTGTAGATGGCACAAATCTATCTTCAGGTCCAATTGTAAGTCATACTGAAGTTATGCATCTAATTTCGAACAATGGACATGAAGAAAAGATTCAATTTAATCTAATCGACGCTCCTAAATTTGAACTAATCCTTGGTCTACCTTGGCTCACTGAGCATAATCCGACAATCAATTGGAGTGACAGAACCATTAGAATGGATTCCGAATATTGTATCGGAAACTGTTTTGGAAAGAAGGAAAAGATACAGGAAGTCAATCTGGCTCAATCTCTGTGCCACAATGGAGGATCGTTGTGTGTAATAAATGCCCCAGAAATTCCAGAAGAGTATGCAGAATTCCAAGACGTATTCAACGAGACAGAGGCAGAGCGATTACCTCCTCATAGAATCTATGACTGTAAGATCGAATTAGAGCCTGGCGCAACGTTGCCCTGTAGCCGAGTGTACGCACTAACCGAAAAGGAACACAGTCATTTAAGACAGTATTTGGATAAATACCTTGCTAATGGATTTATTAGGCCCTCGCAATCCCCGGTCTCGTCGCCCTTATTCTTCGTGCCGAAGAAGGAGGGCGATCTGAGAACTTGCATCGATTATAGAGCCATTAATCGAATCACTAAGAAGAATAGGTACCCATTGCCTCTTATATCTGTGTTATTGGACCAAGTAAAAGGAGCACAGGTATATACAAAACTTGACCTAAGGGGGGCCTATCATTTGGTCAGAACGAGGGAAGGCAACGAGTGGAATACGGCCTTCAGAACCCGGTTCGGACTGTTTGAGTACCAGGTGATGCCCTACGGTCTTTGCAACGCCCCTGCAGCCTTCCAACATTTCATTAATGACGTGCTAAAGGAATACAACGACCAGTGTGCTATTGTGTATATAGATGATATACTTATCTATTCAGCGGATCAAGAGAGGCATCAAGATCAAGTCCGAGGAGTCTTACAGAAGTTAAGAGAAAACAAGTTATTTGTCAAGCTGGAAAAGAGCCCTTTCAATGTAACGCAAGTGGAGTTTCTAGGTTTCATCATCTCTCCAACTGGCTTACTGATGGATCGGCGGAAGATCGAGGCTGTGATAAACTGGAAGTCTCCAGAGAGTGTTAAGGGAGTCCAAAGCTTCATTGGTTTCGCAAAGTTTTACCGACGATTTATCAATGAATTTTCTCACAAGATCCTACCACTGACTAAACTACTAAAGAAAGGGATCCAATTTGAATGGACAGAAGAAGCTGAGAAGGCCTTCGGTTTGTTGAAACAAGACTTCACATCGGCTCCAATTCTTCAACATGCAGATCCCACTGAACCATTTTATGTGGAAACTGATGCATCGGATCAAGCAGTAGGGGGTGTCCTGTCCCAACGGAACAAGGTTACTGGACAGCTACACCCTGTGGCTTACAGATCAAGGAAGTTGTCCCCGGCTGAGTGTAATTATACCATCACAGAGAAGGAGTTGTTAGCAATAAAGGACGCCTTCAAGGAATGGAGACACCATCTCATGGGAGCTCAACATCAAGTGACAGTATTTACGGATCACCGAAACTTGAAATTTTTGAAGACAGCCAGAATGTTAACCCCAAGACAGTTGCGATGGTCCCTGTATTTTGCTGATTACGATTTTGTGATTACTTATCGACCTGGAACACAGAACGGAAAGGCAGACGCCTTATCAAGAATCGATACGGAAAACCAAAAGACGCCTGTAGAGAACCAAGCAATCATTCCTGAGGAAAGGATAATTGGTGTGACTTCTTCGGTGAGTTTGGAAACGAGTATTCCGGAGGTGATGAGTCCTGAAGAGATGCAAGCATGGATTAAAGAAAAAGAAGGTAGAAAAATTATTAATCAACTTCCTTACTTTCAAGACCAGTTGTACATTCCTACAAAAGAATTGCAGCAACAAGTTATGCAAGAATGTCATGACGCCAAGTTAGCAGGGCATAAAGGAGAAGCAAAAACTAAAGAACTAATAAAGCGTCACTACTGGGGGCCAGTTATGACTAAGGACATTGAAGAGTATGTTAAGACTTGTGAGATTTGCGCACAGGGAAAATCTGAACGGCAGGTCCCAAAGGGATTGTTACAGCCTTTGCCCACACCACCTTACCCCTGGCACACAGTCACCTTAGACCTCATAGTGGACTTACCCCTTAGTCAGGGCAATGACACCATATTAGTAGTAGTGGATTCATTCTCCAAGATGGCACATTTTACAGCATTGCAGGGGCTTCCGACTGCTAAACAACTAGCTACACACTTCAGTACAGAAATAGTTAAGGCTCATGGAATTCCAAAAGTGGTGATATCTGACAGAGGATCGCAGTTTATTTCACATTTCTGGAAATCCTTTATGGAGAGTTTAGGGACTGAAGTGAGATACTCTACCAGTTACCATCCAGAGACCGATGGTCAGACAGAGAGAGTGAACCAAGAATTGGAACAATATTTAAGATTATTTCTTCTGAAACAGGATGGAAACTGGTCAGAGTATTTATGGGCAGCAGAGTTTGCTTACAATAATGCCAAGAATGTGTCCACAGGCTTCTCCCCCTTTTATATGAACTATGGCAGACATCCCAATTCCACGCTTTGACAAACTGAGGTCACAGTTCCCGCTGTTAAGGATGTAGTATCGCACCTAGAACAAATTCACCAAAAGGCAACAGAAAGTCTGAGAGTGGCAAAAGAAAAGTATAAGAACTATGCAGACAAAAAGAGACGAGAAGGGCCAGATTTGGAAAAGGGGGACCATGTTTGGTTAAGCACTAATAATCTCAGGCTGAAAGGTAATCGGAAGTTCCAGGCTTGATTTATTGGGCCTTACCCCGTAGAGAAAAAGATTAACCAAGTAACTTACAGACTTAACTTGCCGTCCAGATTGAAAATTCATCCTGTTTTTCACATTTCACTGTTGAAGAAGGCTCCTGGAAATTTACGAAAAAATCTACCTCCAAAACCTCTTTATCTAGAAACTGGAACAGAGTACGAGGTGAAGGAGATTTTGGACTCAAAATGTGTCAAAGGAGAATTATTCTATTTGGTGGACTGGAAGGGTTATGGTCCAGACGAACGGTCTTGGGAACGTGAGGAGGACGTTCATGCTCCAAGATTAATTAAGACATTTCACCAACAATTCCCTTCGAAGCCAAGACGGAGGGAATCTACCTCGTTGGGGGGTACTGTCAGGAGTCTAGGGTCACGAGTGGCTGTAATGTCACACAAGGTTGATAAGAGGCCAAGACTGATTGCAAAAGGAAGAACGTGGTCACAAAGAATACGAACATGGAGCTCCAAAAAGGCCGTTAGGCTGGAGCGGGGGTTCGCAGTCTAGAGTTTCAGGCTGACGTCACCAGCCGAGTTCCGGTGGAGCGCACGCTGAAGGAATCCTGCGCACTTCACCTGATAACGTACCGAGTTAGGAATGATATTTTAAGTCCCCAGAGAGAAACGTTTGAGGAGCCCCGTAGTTCTGAATTCCTTGTTCATATTATAGTCTAGTGAGAGAGAACGAGTCCGGAGTGTATCAAGGGAACGAATTTGAGTGTTAATACTCGCTCGTTATTTCTGTTAGTCAGTTTTCAGGCGACCGTGAAGTAAGAAATACGGTTGCCTTACAGTTCACAGTTCACAAGTAAGGGCTCACGCCTTAGAGAGAATGAACTAAACCTAGTTGCCTACCTGAGCCTTATCCTAGAAGAAACCTGTCCTTCCCTGTAGTTCATGACCGGAGGCAACAACGTCAAGGTTGAAGGAGTCGACGTGAGTCGGAGGTCGTCGAGTCGGAAGCCCTAGAAAAGAAGAATGCGATAAGTGAAAAAGAAAACTTATGTTTGTCAATAGAGATTAAGCGTTTACCCTTACATTGATACTTACCTTGAAAAGTTGGCAAAAGAACTTGACATTGTATAATTGGAACAGGAGAGAAGTTGGAAAATGTGCATCTAAAAGAAAGAAAGACACAAAAGGTTAAGGATTAAAAGAAAGACATGTCACAAAAAGCAGAGAGAAAGCAAACACAGTATGCAGTAAGTCAGGATAACTAAGACAGTAAATAGAAGGTCCACCCAAGAGAGCCCAGAATATTAATACTCGTTGTTACATATTTCAGATAAAAACTAGACGGCTATTAAGACAAGGAGAATCTGATTAAGGAGAAGGAGAGCAGGGCTTAAGTGAGTAAAGAGAATAGAGGAATTAGAAGTTATAGTCATGAGCCTAGAATAGGAACATATTAATAAGGAAAGCACACATTTCTTTATTTCAGGAGGAAAAAATAGAAGTTCTGCCTATTCCCGCCTAGTTAATAAGCTAAGAAGAGAAGGCAAGGTTCTTGGCAATAAATGGTAGGTGAGAGTTAAGGAGGGAGTTTAGATAGGGAAGAGTAGAAATTAGAATAAGACATCATTTTGCTTCTCCTTTCCAGGGTCCTGGTGAAAGACGGTCTGCGGGTCGGACTGACGAGAGGGACCAACCAAGAAAATCTCTTCTCTTGTTGTTTATTATTTTATCCAATTTCCCCTTCCCTTTCGGGTAATGACTTTGGAGACTGGTGAATACTAGCTCTGGGTAATTACTCAAGGGGGATTCAGAAAAAGGCATCTCTGTTCCTGTGCAGCTACAAGAAGTATCCTTTTATTAACGAGTCTGACAACTACTTACTGTCATGGGTGAGGCAATTTTCCTGCTAATATTCATCTGAGCCACTCTTTTCACTGGAATAATAGCAAATCCAGAGAGAACATCAAAGACAGAGACTTGGAATTGGCTCACATACTCATGTACAGGATACTGATATAGTCCTTTGTTTTACAACGGTAACCAATAAAAAGACAACCCACTTCTTCTTCTACATAACAACTATGAGCTTGCTATTTACAGATACTACTTTGTGCTTGGCGCCTTGGATTATTCATTTCAAACCTTATGTTAGATGGTAGCACATGTATTTTTGGGTTTCCATTGGCACCCATTACTTGTCCTCTTTATAGGTCATAGTAGGAAGCCGTCATTAGCCCATGTTTTTAATTCGCTAGCAGTTTTACTGGGTGCTAGAAATGGGGTCTCTAGTTGGCAGTGGTAAGTACCATGTCCAAGTAGGGCCCCTCTCTCTAGTCAGGGTAAGTAAGGTATGTTATATTAAAATGTTTCTAAAGAGCTCAAATACCCATGGGTGTCTTGGCTCTAGTTGGGAATAGCATTGAAGGTGAGATCAAAGGAAGACTAGAAGTTAAAAAGCCAGGTTTTTGTTAGTTTCCTAAAGCTCAATAATGTGGGAGCTGTGTTAATGTTTATAGGAAGACTGTTCCAGAGAGCTGGTGCTTCAGAGGAAAAACAACTGCCTTCCCATTTGAGTCTCTTAAAATTGGGACGTGAGACCGTGCGGGAGTTTTTAGATCGCAGGTCTCTACTGGGTATGTACCAAGAAAGGAACTGTTTAAGGAAACTAGGACCTAGATCATGCAAGGCTTTATGGGTGAAGCATAATGCCTTGAATTTAATACAGTTCTTTACTGAAAGCCAGTGAAGTTCCTCAATGGAGGCTGAAACCGGATGGAACTTGGGAATATTAAAAATAAGCCTAGCCGCCGCATTCTGCACGCTTTGGAGTTTCTTCACGAACTGTTTTTGAAGTTTAAGAAAAAGTCCATTGCAATAATCCAATTTCATAAGTATTAATGAGAAAATAACTGTTTTTCTGGAATTGAGAGGAATAAAAGGGAAGGTATCTTCCTGATGATTCTTAAAGTGTTGAAAGTGGAAGAGAAATCTGAGCTAATATGCTTATTAAAGTTCAGTTTGTCATCAACTGTTATGCCAATTTTTTTTGCTTTTTGGACTGGGATTGGGAGAGTTCCCAACTCTGCTGGCCAGCATGCTGGGCTCCAAAACTGAGGTTTATTACCAAAGAGTATCACCTTTGTTTTCTCGGAGTTTAGTTTGAGGCAATGCATTCCCAATCAGTCACTGACAGCTCTCATACAGTTATGAAACTGAGAGATAGTGACTTTTGTATTGTTGAAAGCCTATACCACGATTTGAGTATCGTCTGAATAAGATGTGGGGGGAAATCTAAAAGATCTAATTAGGGAGGCCAACTCTGAAACATAAATACTGAAGAGTAGATGGCTTAGAGAAAACACTAGAAGTTTGCCTGTGCTTACCCATTGGTAGCTAGGCACAGAGCAATCAGGGTAAATTACAGAGGCAATGTGTAAAGCATTTGTGTACAAACACAGTAACACAGTGAAAAAATCGCAAAAGGATTCCACACCATTTTAGAAAATTGGCCCATATTTATCTGATTAAAACACAACCACAAAGATATGAATTTGGCAAGAATAAATCAAAAATTCAGTTCCTTGAAGTGGATAACTACAATTGGGGCTATTGTGGTGTTGTGACCAACACAAATCCAACAGTTCAGGGAATGCCGCACTGGGAGACCTGCAACATTATCTTTGGTAACAGAGAGGACTCGGGGACCTTGCGATGAAGTGCAGGGGTTGAGGAGATGCTGGCATCGTGAGGCATCGGTTCCCAAAGTGCAGAAGTCACAGAGGCCTTTGAAGTCACACACACTGATGATCGATCACTGTGATGTTGAGGTCAAGAGAGCTGGTGTCAGCAGGGACTATGATGTCGGCACGGTCGATCCGTCATGCTCTTCATGAGCGGTGAGCACGAATTGGGTGCAGACAGTGGCAGTGTTGGTGCAGAGCGCTGTCACTTACAAATTTGGGGCTGCAATGTGAGACGGGACGATGCATCATGCTCTTCATGAGAGGTGCTCTAGGTCACCACTATATTTAAGCTTACCTGGCTGAAGAAGACTGATGCCCTGAAACCAGCCCCAGGATGCTTGTTTCTGATCCAGGCAGGACCTGCCTTGGCAGTTCGGGCTGGACTGTTCCCATAAGGAACAGTGTCAAGACTGATTTGCATAAGGCTGGATCCAACCTGGGGAGGTGTGGTGGGCAAAAGAATGATAGATTAAGCTCAGACCCTTGTTACTGGGGGTGAATGTTTGCATTGTCCCAACATTCCATTCATCAATTGTTTCTTTTGCATATGTCACCTTAAGTGGGGAGGGAATGACCAGACGTGGGTCCCGTGCTCACTACACCACTGGATTCAAACTAGCCTGGCCAAAGAAGGGCGATGCCCTGAAACCGGTCCCAGGATGCGTGTTTCCGATCCAGGCAGGACCTGGCTTGGCAGTTCGGGCTGGACTGTTCCCATGAGGAAGTGTGTCAAGACTGATTTGCATATGGCTGGATCCAACCTGAGGAGGTGTGGTGGGCAAAAGAATGATAGATTAAGCTCAGACACTTGTGACTGGGGGTGAATGTTTGCATTGTCCAACATTCCATTCATCAATTGTTTCTTTTGCATATGTCACCTTAAGTGGGAAGCGAATGACCAGACGCGGGTCCCGTGCTCACTACGCCACTGGATACAAGCTAGCCTGGCCAAAGAAGGGTGTTGTGCTTAAACCGGTCCCAGGATGCTTGTTTCTGATCCAGGGAGGACCTGGCTTGCAGTTCGGGCTGGACAGTTCCCATAAGGTACAGGGTCAAGATTGGTTTGCATATGCCTGGGTCCAAACTGGGGTGGTGTGGTGAGCAAAATAATGATGGATTAAACCCAGATGCTTGTGACTGGGGGTGAATGTTTGCATTGTCCAGCATTCCGTCCATCAATTTTTTTTTTTATTGTAAGCAAACCAGGGGCTGCGATGTCATGAAGGTGATAAGTTGTGGTCATCACGAGCAGTGTTTTCAGCTTTGGTGCAGACAGCGTGAAGTGATGCGGCCGGGGAGTGATGCCCTGAAACCGGTCCCAGGATGCTTGTTTCTGATCCAGGGAGCACCTGGCGTGGCAGTTCGGGCTGGACTGTTCCCATAAGGAGCAGGGTCAAGACTGGTTTGCACATGGCTGGGTCCAAACTGGGTGGTGTGGTGAGCAAACGAATGATGGATTGAATCGAAACCCTTGTGACTGGGGGTGAAAGTTCGCATTGTCCATTATTCCGTCCATCAATTGTTTCTTTTTGCATATGTTGCCCTAAGTGGGAAGGGTATGACCAGATGTGAGTCCCGTGCTCATTACACCACTGGATTCAAGCTAGCATGGCTGAAGAAGGGTGATGCCCTGAAACCGGTCCCAGGATGCGTGTTTCCGATCCAGGGAGGACCTGGCTTGGCAGTTCGGACTAGACTGTTCTCATAAGGAACAGGGTCAAGACTGATTTGCATACGGCTGGGTCCAAACTGGTGTTGTGTGGTGAGCAAAAGAATGATGGATTAAACCCAGAGGCTTATGACTGGGGGTGAATGTTTGCATTGTCCAGCATTACGTTCATCAATTGTTTCTTTTGCATATGTCCCACTAAGTGGGAAGGGTATGCCCAGATGTGGGTCCCATGCTCACTACACCATTGGATTCAAGCTAGCCTGGCTGACGAAGGTTGATGCCCTGAAACCGGTCCCAGGATGTTTGTTTCCGATCCAGGTAGGTCCTGGCTTTGCAGTTCGAGCTGGACTGTTCCCATAAGGAACAGCGTCAAGACTGATTTGCATATGGCTGGATCCATCCTGGGAAGGTGTGGTGGGCAAAAGAATGATGGATTAAACCCAGACCCTTGTGACTGGGGGTGAATGTTTGCATTGTCCAACATTCCATTCATCAATTGTTTCTTTTGCATATGTCACCTTAAGTGGGGAGGGAATGACTAGACGTGGGTCCCGTGCTCACTACACCACTGGATTCAAGCTAGCCTGGCCAAAGAAGGGCGATGCCCTGAAACCGGTCCCAGGATGCTTGTTTCTGATCCAGGGAGGACTTGGCTTGGCAGTTCGGGCTGGACAGTTCCCATAAGGAACAGGGTCAAGACTGGTTTGCATATGGCTGGGTCCAAACTGGGGTGGTGGGGTGAGCAAAAGAATGATGGATTAAACCCAGATGCTTGTGACTCGGGGTGAATGTTTGCATTGTCCAGCATTCCGTCCATCAATTGTTTTTTTTTATTGTAAGCAAACCAGGGTCTGCGATGTCATGAAGGTGATAAGTTGTGTTCTTCACGAGCGGTGCTTTCAGCTTTGGTGCAGACAGCGTGAAGTGATGCGGCCGGGGAGTGATGCCCTGAAACCGGTCCCAGGATGCTTGTTTCTGATCCAGGGAGCACCTGGCGTGGCAGTACGGGCTGGACTGTTCCCATAAGGAGCAGGGTCAAGACTGGTTTACATATGGCTGGGTCCAAACTGGGTGGTGTGGTGAGCAAACGAATGATGGATTGAATCCAAACCCTTGTGACTGGGGGTGAATGTTCACATTGTCCATTATTCCGTCCATCAATTGTTTCTTTTGCATATGTTGCCCTAAGTGGGAAGGGTATGACCAGATGTGGGTCCCGTGCTCATTGCACTACTGGATTCAAGCTAGCATGGCTGAAATAGGATGATGCCCTGAAACCGGTCCCAGGATGCTTGTTTCCGATCCAGGGAGGACCTGGCTTGGCAGTTCGGGCTGGACAGTTCCCATAAGGAACAGCGTCAAGACTGATTGGCATATGGCTGGATCCAACCTGGGGAGGTGTGGTGGGCAAAAGAATGATGGATTAAACCCAGACCCTTGTTACTGGGGGTGAATGTTTGCATTGTCCAGCATTCCGTCCATCAATTGTTTTTTTTTATTGTAAGCAAACCAGGGGCTGCTATGTCATGAAGGTGATAAGTTTTGTTCTTCACGAGCGGTACTTTCAGCTTTGGTGCAGGCAGCGTGAAGTGATGTGGCCGCGGAGTGATGCCCTGAAACCGGTCCCAGGATGCTTGTTTCTGTTCCAGGGAGCACCTGGCGTGGCAGTTCGGGCTGGACTGTTCCCATAAGGAGCAGGGTCAAGACTGGTTTGCATATGGCTGGGTTCAAACTGGGTGGTGTGGTGAGCAAACGAATGATGTATTGAATCCAAATCCTTGTGACTGGGGGTGAATGTTCGCATTGTCCATTATTCCGTCCATCAATTGTTTCTTTTGCATATGTTGCCCTAAGTGGGAAGGGTATGACCAGATGTGGGTCACATGCTCATTACCCCACTGTATTCAAGCTAGCATGGCTGAAGAACGGTGATGCCCTGAAACCAGTCCCAGGATGCTTGTTTCCGATCCAGGGAGGGCTGGCTTGGCAGTTCGGGCTGGACTGTTCCCATAAGGAACAGGGTCAAGACTGATTTGCATATGGCTGGTTCCAAACTGGTGTGGTGTGGTGAGCAAAAGAATGATGGATTAAACCCAGAGGCTTATGACTGGGGGTGAATGTTTGCATTGTCCAGCATTCCATCCATCAATTGTTTCTTTTGCATATGTCGCCCTAAGTGGGAAGGGTATGCCTAGGTGTGGGTCCCGTGCTCACTACACCACTGGATTCAAGCTAGCCTGGCTGAAGAAGGGTGATGCCCTGAAACCCGTCCCAGGATGTTTGTTTCCGATCCAGGGAGGTCCTGGCTTTGCAGTTCAGGCTGGACTGTTCCCATAAGGAACAGGGTCAAGACTGATATGTAGATGGCTGGGTCCACACTGGGGTGGTGTCGTGAGCAAAAGAATTATGGATTCAACCCAGATACTTTTGACTGGGGGTGAATGTTTGCCTTGTCCGCATTCCGTCCATCAATTGTTTCTTTAGCATATGTCCCACTAAGTGGGAAGGGTATGCCCAGATGTGGGTCCCGTGCTCATTGCACCACTGGATTCAAGCTATCATGGCTGAAGAAGGGTGATGCCCTGAAACCGGTCCCAGGATGCTTGTTTCCGATCCAGGGAGGACCTGGCTTGGCAGTTCGGGCTGAACAGTTCCCATAAGGAACAGCGTCAAGACTGATTGTCATATGGCTGGATCCAACCTGGGGAGGTGTGGTGGGCAAAAGAATGATGGATTAAACCCAGACCCTTGTGACTGGGGGTGAATGTTTGCATTGTCCAGCATTCCGTCCATCAATTGTTTTTTTTTATTGTAAGCAAACCAGGGGCTGCGATGTCATGAAGGTGATAAGTTGTGTTCTTCACGAGCGGTGCTTTCAGCTTTGGTGCAGACAGCGTTAAGTGATGCGGCCGCGGAGTGATGCCCTGAAACCGGTCCGAGGATGCTTGTTTCTGATCCAGGGAGCACCTGGCGTGGCAGTTCGGGCTGGACTGTTCCCATAAGGAGCAGGGTCAAGACTGGTTTGCATATGGCTGGGTTCAAACTGGGTGGTGTGGTGAGCAAACGAATGATGGATTGAATCCAAACCCTTGTGACTGAGGGTGAATGTTCGCATTGCCCAATATTCCGTCCATCAATTGTTTCTTTTGCATATGTTGCCCTAAGTGGGAAGGGTATGACCAGCTGTGGGTCCCATGCTCATTACCCCACTGTATTCAAGCTAGCATGGCTGAAGAACGGTGATGCCCTGAAACCAGTCCCAGGATGCTTGTTTCCGATCCAGGGAGGGCCTGGCTTGGCAGTTCGGGCTGGACTGTTCCCATAAGGAACAGGGTCAAGACTGATTTGCATACGGCTGGGTCCAAACTGGGGTGGTGCGGTGAGGAAAAGAATGATGGATTAAACCCGGATCCTTGTGACTGGGGGTGAATGTTTGCATTGTCCAGCATTCCGTCCATCAATTGTTTCTTTTCCATATGTCGCCCTAAGTGGGAAGGGTATGCCAGACGTTGGTCCTGTGTTAACTACACCACTGGATTCAAGCTAGCCTGGCTGAAGAAGAGAGATGCCCTGAAACCGGTCTCAGGATGTTTGTTTCTGATCCAGGGAGGACCTGGCTTAGCAGATGGCGCTGGACTGTTCCCGTAAGGAACAGGGTCAAGACTGATTTGCATATGGCTGGTTCCAAACTGGTGTGGTGTGGTGAGCAAAAGAATGATGTATTAAACCCAGAGGCTTATGACTGGGGGTGAATGTTCGCATTGTCCAGCATTCCATCCATCAATTGCTTCTTTTGCATATGTCGCCCTAAGTGGGAAGGGTATGCCTAGATGTGGGTCCCGTGCTCACTACACCACTGGATTCAAGCTAGCCTGGCTGAAGAAGGGTGATGCCCTCAAACCCGTCCCAGGATGTTTTTCCGATCCAGGGAGGTCCTGGCTTTGCAGTTCAGGCTGGACTGTTCCCATAAGGAACAGGGTCAAGACTGATATGTAGATGGCTGGGTCCCACTGGGGTGGTGTCGTGAGCAAAAGAATTATGGATTCAACCCAGATCCTTTTGACTGGGGGTGAATGTTTGCCTTGTCCGCATTCCGTCCATCAATTGTTTCTTTAGCATATGTCCCACTAAGTGGGAAGGGTATGCCCAGATGTAGGTCCCATGCTCACTACACCATTGGATTTAAGCTAGCCTGGCTAAAGAAGGGTGATGCCCTGAAACCAGTCCCAGGATGCTTGTTTCCGGTCCAGGCAGGACCTGGCTTGGCAGTTCGGGCTGGACTGTTCCCAGAAGGAACAGCGTCAAGACTGATTTGCATATGGCTGGATCCATCCTGGGAAGGTGTGGTAGGCAAAAGAATGATGGATTAAACCCAGACCCTTGTGACTGGGGGTGAATGTTTGCATTGTCCAACATTCCATTCATCAATTGTTTCTTTTGCATATGTCACCTTAAGTGGGAAGGGAATGACCAGACGTGGGTCCCGTGCTCACTACACCACTGGATTCAAGCTAGCCTGGCCAAAGAAGGGTGATGCCCTGAAACCGGTCCCAGGATGCTTGTTTCTGATCCAGGGAGGACCTGGCTTGGCAGTTCGGGCTGGACAGTTACTATAAGGAACAGGGTCAAGACTGGTTTGCATATGGCTGGGTCCAAACTGGGGTGGTGGGGTGAGCAAAAGAATGATGGATTAAACCCAGATGCTGGTGACTGGGGGTGAATGTTTGCATTTTCCAGCATTCCGTCCATCAATTGTTTTTTTTGATTGTAAGAAAACCAGGGTCTGCGATGTCATGAAGGTGATAATTTGTGTTCTTCACGAGCGGTGCTTTCAGCTTTGGTGCAGACAGGGTGAAGTGATGTGGCCGGGGAGTGATGCCCTGAAACCGGTCCCAGGATGCTTGTTTCTGATCCAGGGAGCACCTGGCGTGGCAGTTCGGGCTGGACTGTTCCCATAAGGAGCAGGGTCAAGACTGGTTTGCATATGGCTGGGTCCAAACTGGGTGGTGTGGTGAGCAAACGAATGATGGATTGAATCCAAACCCTTGTGACTGGGGGTGAATGTTCAGATTGTCCATTATTCCGTCCATCAATTGTTTCTTTTGCATATGTTGCCCTAAGTGGGAAGGGTATGACCAGATGTGGGTCCCGTGCTCATTGCACCACTGGATTCAAGCTAGCAAGGCTGAAGAAGGGCGATGCCCTGAAACCGGTCCCAGGATGTTTGTTTCTGATCCAGGGAGGACCTGGCTTGGCAGATCGCGCTGGACTGTTCCCATAAGGAGCAGGGTCAAGACTGATTTGAATATGGCTGGTTCCAAACTGGTGTAGGGTGGTGAGCAAAAGAATAATGGATTAAACCCAGAGGCTTGTGACTGGGGTGAATGTTTGCATAGTCCAGCATTCCATTCATCAATTGTTTCTTTTGCATATGTCGCCCTAAGTGGGAAGAGTATGCCTAGATGTGGGTCCCGTGCTCACTACACCACTGGATTCAAGCTAGCCTGGCTGACGTAGGTTGATGCCCTGAAACCCGTCCCAGGATGTTTGTTTCCGATCCAGGGAGGTCCTGGCTTTGCAGTTTAGGCTGGACTGTTCCCATAAGGAACAGGGTCAAGACTGATATGTATATGGCTGGGTCCAGACTGGGGTGGTGTCGTGAGCAAAAGAATTATGGATTCAACCCAGATCCTTTTGACTGGGGGTGAATGTTTGCCTTGTCTAGCATTCCGTCCATCAATTGTTTCTTTTGCATATGTCCCACTAAGTGGGAAGGGTATGCCCAGATGTGGGTCCCATGCTCACTACACCATTGGATTCAAGCCAGCCTGGCTAAAGAAGGGTGATGCCCTGAAAAAAGTCCCAGGATGCTTGTTTCGGGTAGAGGCAGGACCTGACTTGGCAGTTCGAGCTGGACTGTTCCCATAAGGAACAGCGTCAAGACTGATTTGCATATGGCTGGATCCATCCTGGGAAGGTGTGGTGGGCAAAATAATGATGGATTAAACCCAGACCCTTGTGACTGGGGGTGAATGTTTGCATTGTCCAACATTCCATTCACCAATTGTTTCTTTTGCATATGTCACCTTAAGTGGGAAGGGAATGACCAGACGTGGGTCCCGTGCTCACTACACCACTGGATTCAAGCTAGCCTGGCCAAGGAAGGGTGATGCCCTGAAACCTGTCCCAGGATGCTTGTTTCTGATCCAGGGAGGACTTGGCTTGGCAGTTCGGGCTGGACAGTTCCCATAAGGAACAGGGTCAAGACTGGTTTGCATATGGCTGGGTCCAAACAGGGGTGGTGGGGTGAGCAAAAGAATGATGGATTAAACCCAGATGCTTGTGACTGGGGGTGAATGTTTGCATTGTCCAGCATTCCATCCATCAATTGTTTTTTTTGATTGTAAGCAAACCAGGGTCTACGATGTCATGAAGGTGATAAGTTGTGTTCTTCACGAGCGGTGCTTTCAGCTTTGGTGCAGACAGCGTGAAGTGATGCGGCCGGGGAGTGATGCCCTGAAACCGGTCCCAGGATGCTTGTTTCTGATCCAGGGAGCACCTGGTGTGGCAGTTCGGGCTGGACTGTTCCCATAAGGAGCAGGGTCAAGACTGGTTTGCATATGGCTGGGTCCAAACTGGGTGGTGTGGTGAGCAAACGAATGATGGATTGAATCCAAACCCTTGTGACTGGGGGTGAATGTTCACATTGTCCATTATTCCGTCCATCAATTGTTTCTTTTACATATGTTGCCCTAAGTGGGAAGGGTATGACCAGATGTGGGTCCGGTGCTCATTGCACCACTGGATTCAAGCTAGCATGGCCGAAGAAGGGTGATGCCCTGAAACCGGTCCCAGGATGCTTTTTTCCGATCCAGGGAGGACCTGGCTTGCCAGTTCGAGCTGGACAGTTCCCATAAGGAACAGCGTCAAGACTGATTTGCATATGGCTGGATCCAACCTGGGGAGGTGTGGTGGGCAAAAGAATGATGGATTAAACCCAGACCCTTGTGACTGGGGGTGAATGTTTGCATTGTCCAGCATTCCGTCCATCAATTGTTTTTTTTTTATTGTAAGCAAACCAGGGGCTGCGATGTCATGAAGGTGATAAGTTGTGTTCTTCACGAGCGGTGCTTTCAGCTTTGGTGCAGACAGCGTTAAGTGATGCGGCCGCGGAGTGATGCCCTGAAACCGGTCCGAGGATGCTTGTTTCTGATCCAGGGAGCACCTGGCGTGGCAGTTCGGGCTGGACTGTTCCCATAAGGAGCAGGGTCAAGACTGGTTTGCATATGGCTGGGTTCAAACTGGGTGGTGTGGTGAGCAAACGAATGATGGATTGAATCCAAACCCTTGTGACTGAGGGTGAATGTTCGCATTGCCCAATATTCCGTCCATCAATTGTTTCTTTTGCATATGTTGCCCTAAGTGGGAAGGGTATGACCAGCTGTGGGTCCCATGCTCATTACCCCACTGTATTCAAGCTAGCATGGCTGAAGAACGGTGATGCCCTGAAACCAGTCCCAGGATGCTTGTTTCCGATCCAGGGAGGGCCTGGCTTGGCAGTTCGGGCTGGACTGTTCCCATAAGGAACAGGGTCAAGACTGATTTGCATACGGCTGGGTCCAAACTGGGGTGGTGCGGTGAGGAAAAGAATGATGGATTAAACCCGGATCCTTGTGACTGGGGGTGAATGTTTGCATTGTCCAGCATTCCGTCCATCAATTGTTTCTTTTCCATATGTCGCCCTAAGTGGGAAGGGTATGCCAGACGTTGGTCCTGTGTTAACTACACCACTGGATTCAAGCTAGCCTGGCTGAAGAAGAGAGATGCCCTGAAACCGGTCTCAGGATGTTTGTTTCTGATCCAGGGAGGACCTGGCTTAGCAGATGGCGCTGGACTGTTCCCGTAAGGAACAGGGTCAAGACTGATTTGCATATGGCTGGTTCCAAACTGGTGTGGTGTGGTGAGCAAAAGAATGATGTATTAAACCCAGAGGCTTATGACTGGGGGTGAATGTTCGCATTGTCCAGCATTCCATCCATCAACTGCTTCTTTTGCATATGTCGCCCTAAGTGGGAAGGGTATGCCTAAATGTGGGTCCCGTGCTCACTACACCACTGGATTCAAGCTAGCCTGGCTGAAGAAGGGTGATGCCCTGAAACCCGTCCCAGGATGTTTTTCCGATCCAGGGAGGTCCTGGCTTTGCAGTTCAGGCTGGACTGTTCCCATAAGGAACAGGGTCAAGACTGATATGTAGATGGCTGGGTCCCACTGGGGTGGTGTCGTGAGCAAAAGAATTATGGATTCAACCCAGATCCTTTTGACTGGGGGTGAATGTTTGCCTTGTCCGCATTCCGTCCATCAATTGTTTCTTTAGCATATGTCCCACTAAGTGGGAAGGGTATGCCCAGATGTAGGTCCCATGCTCACTACACCATTGGATTTAAGCTAGCCTGGCTAAAGAAGGGTGATGCCCTGAAACCAGTCCCAGGATGCTTGTTTCCGGTCCAGGCAGGACCTGGCTTGGCAGTTCGGGCTGGACTGTTCCCAGAAGGAACAGCGTCAAGACTGATTTGCATATGGCTGGATCCATCCTGGGAAGGTGTGGTAGGCAAAAGAATAATGGATTAAACCCAGAGGCTTGTGACTGGGGTGAATGTTTGCATAGTCCAGCATTCCATTCATCAATTGTTTCTTTTGCATATGTCGCCCTAAGTGGGAAGAGTATGCCTAGATGTGGGTCCCGTGCTCACTACACCACTGGATTCAAGCTAGCCTGGCTGACGAAGGTTGATGCCCTGAAACCCGTCCCAGGATGTTTGTTTCCGATCCAGGGAGGTCCTGGCTTTGCAGTTTAGGCTGGACTGTTCCCATAAGGAACAGGGTCAAGACTGATATGTATATGGCTGGGTCCAGACTGGGGTGGTGTCGTGAGCAAAAGAATTATGGATTCAACCCAGATCCTTTTGACTGGGGGTGAATGTTTGCCTTGTCTAGCATTCCGTCCATCAATTGTTTCTTTTGCATATGTCCCACTAAGTGGGAAGGGTATGCCCAGATGTGGGTCCCATGCTCACTACACCATTGGATTCAAGCCAGCCTGGCTAAAGAAGGGTGATGCCCTGAAAAAAGTCCCAGGATGCTTGTTTCGGGTAGAGGCAGGACCTGACTTGGCAGTTCGAGCTGGACTGTTCCCATAAGGAACAGCGTCAAGACTGATTTGCATATGGCTGGATCCATCCTGGGAAGGTGTGGTGGGCAAAATAATGATGGATTAAACCCAGACCCTTGTGACTGGGGGTGAATGTTTGCATTGTCCAACATTCCATTCACCAATTGTTTCTTTTGCATATGTCACCTTAAGTGGGAAGGGAATGACCAGACGTGGGTCCCGTGCTCACTACACCACTGGATTCAAGCTAGCCTGGCCAAGGAAGGGTGATGCCCTGAAACCTGTCCCAGGATGCTTGTTTCTGATCCAGGGAGGACTTGGCTTGGCAGTTCGGGCTGGACAGTTCCCATAAGGAACAGGGTCAAGACTGGTTTGCATATGGCTGGGTCCAAACAGGGGTGGTGGGGTGAGCAAAAGAATGATGGATTAAACCCAGATGCTTGTGACTGGGGGTGAATGTTTGCATTGTCCAGCATTCCATCCATCAATTGTTTTTTTTGATTGTAAGCAAACCAGGGTCTACGATGTCATGAAGGTGATAAGTTGTGTTCTTCACGAGCGGTGCTTTCAGCTTTGGTGCAGACAGCGTGAAGTGATGCGGCCGGGGAGTGATGCCCTGAAACCGGTCCCAGGATGCTTGTTTCTGATCCAGGGAGCACCTGGTGTGGCAGTTCGGGCTGGACTGTTCCCATAAGGAGCAGGGTCAAGACTGGTTTGCATATGGCTGGGTCCAAACTGGGTGGTGTGGTGAGCAAACGAATGATGGATTGAATCCAAACCCTTGTGACTGGGGGTGAATGTTCACATTGTCCATTATTCCGTCCATCAATTGTTTCTTTTACATATGTTGCCCTAAGTGGGAAGGGTATGACCAGATGTGGGTCCCGTGCTCATTGCACCACTGGATTCAAGCTAGCATGGCCGAAGAAGGGTGATGCCCTGAAACCGGTCCCAGGATGCTTTTTTCCGATCCAGGGAGGAACTGGCTTGCCAGTTCGAGCTGGACAGTTCCCATAAGGAACAGCGTCAAGACTGATTTGCATATGGCTGGATCCAACCTGGGGAGGTGTGTTGGGCAAAAGAATGATGGATTAAACCCAGACCCTTGTGACTGGGGGTGAATGTTTGCATTGTCCAGCATTCCGTCCATCAATTGTTTTTTTTTTATTGTAAGCAAACCAGGGGCTGCGATGTCATGAAGGTGATAAGTTGTGTTCTTCACGAGCGGTGCTTTCAGCTTTGGTGCAGGCAGCGTGAAGTGATGCGGCCGTGGAGTGATGCCCTGAAACCGGTCCAAGGACGCTTGTTTCTGATCCAGGGAGCACCTGGGGTGGCAGTTCGGGCTGGACTGTTCCCATAAGGAGCAGGGTCAAGACTGGTTTGCATATGGCTGGGTCCAAACTGGGTCGTGTGGTGAGCAAACGAATGATGGATTGAATCCAAACCCTTGTGACTGGGGGTGAATGGTCGCATTGTCCATTATTCCGTCCATCAATTGTTTCTTTTGCATATGTTGCCCTAAGTGGGAAGGGTATGACCAGATGTGGGTCCCGTGCTCATTACCCCACTGTATTTAAGCTAGCATGGCTGAAGAACGGTGATGCCCTGAAACCAGTCCCAGGATGCTTGTTTCCGATCCAGGGAGGGCCTGGCTTGGCAGTTCGGGCTGGACTGTTCCCATAAGGAACAGGGTCAAGACTGATTTGCATACGGCTGGGTCCAAACTGGGGTGGTGCGGTGAGGAAAAGAATGATGGATTAAACCCGGATCCTTGTGACTGGGAGTGAATGTTTGCATTGTCCAGCATTCCGTCAATCAATTGTTTCTTTTCCATATGTCGCCCTAAGTGGGAAGGGTATGCCAGACGTTGGTCCCGTGCTCACTACACCACTGGATTCAAGCTAGCCTGGCTGAAGAAGGGAGATGCCCTGAAACCGGTCCCAGGATCTTTGTTTCTGATCCAGGGAGGACCTGGCTTGGCAGATCGCGCTGGACTGTTCCCATAAGGAACAGGGTCAAGACTGATTTGCACATGGCTGGTTCCTACTGGTGTGGTGAGGTGAGCAAAAGAATGATGGATTAAACCCAGATCCTTGTGACTGGGGGTGAATGTTTGCAATGTCCAGCATTCCTTCCATCAATTGTTTCTTTTGCATATGTTGCCCTAAGTGGGAAGGGTATGCCTAGATGTGGGTCGCGTGCTCACTACACCACTGGATTAAAGCTAGCCTGGCTGAAGAAGGGTGATGCCCTGAAACCAGTCTCAGGATGCTTTTTTCCGGTCCAGTCAGGACCTGGCTTGGCAGTTCGGGCTGGACTGTTCCCATAAGGAACAGCACCAAGACTGATTTGCATATGGCTGGATCCAACCTGGGAAGGTGTGGTGGGCGTATAAGTAACTGTAATACCAATTTGTTTCCCCGCTGTGCTGGGGGCGGGGGGCGCGCACAGCGCCCCGGTGCTCATGAAGAGCTCAGCTCGTCATGAGCCACGGCGATCCGGTGCTCATGACGAGCTCAGCTCGTCATGACCGCGCCTGTTTAATGGAACGCTCAGCACAGCAGGGGAATCAGCCCAGCGTGCGAGCGTTCCAACGGTCATGACAAGCTCAGCTCGTCATGAGCACCGGAGCGCCATGACTCATGACGAGCTGAGCTCGTCATGAGCACAGAAGGTGTTAATAAATTGTATTATAGTTTCAAAAACAAAGTAATATACAGTAATCTCAATAGCATTGTATAAAGATACAACATAGAAATATTAAGGCTGAATCTCCTAAAGAGGCACTGTAGAATACGTTATAGATATGCAAGTTATTTAAAACAAGAAATGAATGTTAAAAGTAAAACGTTGGGAGGAGGAGCTACGCGGGCATCCAAGATGGTCGCGTGAGCACAGAGCTCCCCGGACCTGTGCCACCCCCTCCGATTATCCTGTCTACATCCTGAAATCGTCGACGGGCTTTTGACCCCCTATCCTTGCTGATCTTCAGGCACTTTGAAAAATCGCATTCGGACTTCGGGATCTACTTTTATCCTGTTTCTCCATTTTGGGGCCCACCCCGAGGCGAGCCGGGGGTTTGGTTTTTGCAGCTGGCCGTGGCGCAGTTGATCAACAACGGCAGCGAGGGTCGCATGGTCCGGTCCCTTCTGACTTTCAGTTTCGATTCTGCTCCCGGCTCCACTGGCAAGGGTACGGACTTTCGCGATCTCCGTCTGGCCCACTGCCCCCCTCTCTTGGACTGCCTGGTGTTTTGCTCGCGGCCTGGTGTGCCCTTGTGATTGCTGTCTGGACTTTCTTTTCCTGTCTGTTTGGGCGTTCGTTCCCGGCCATTTTCACCAGATCGCAGGGACCCCCACGGGGTCCCACTTTCAAGATGGCGACCGGACAACCCCTCGAGAGGCGGAAGACTAAGGTGCCTCACCGTGGTGGCCAGCAACAGACTAACACTATGGACCACTATGCTCATGCTAAGGGATCGCCTGGCCCTGCTGGCAGAGTCTCTGATATTGTTAAGGACCCCCTCCCGCCGTCCTCGGACCCTTCCTTGACGGACGTTATGGGCGCCATCGCTGCTATGCAGGCCTCTATGGGGCAGCAATATGAGGCTCTGGCTACCAAGATTGATACGGTGGCCATCGATATCACGCTGGTTAGAGCGGATCTCTCGAAGACCAATGAGAGGGTGGAATCGTTGGGCCTAAAAACCTCTAGTCTGGTCACGGATGTCGCGGACGCCCAGGCTGAGATCACTACTCTTCGTTCCTCTCATGACCATCTGGCTCGTCGCCTGGAGGACTATGAAAATAGGGCCCGCCGCAACAACGTACGCCTCATTGGTGTTCCGGAGGGTTCGGAGGCGGAGGGAGCTGATCTCCTGGTTGAGGACTTGGTCACCAATTATCTGTCCCCCAAGGGGCTCACCAAGTTTTTTGCGGTCGAACGAGCTCATCGCGTCCCCGGCGGTAAAGCCAAGCTGGGTTTTCCTCCGCGACCCATTATTGCCAGGCTTTTCCATTTCCGGGACAGGGATGCAGTGTTGCAGGCTTCACGGGACAAGGGGCCGGTGAAATTTGAGAACGCCTCTATCTCCTTTTACCCGGATTACTCGCCTCTTGTTCAGAAACAGCGACTCGGGTTTCAGGGTGTCAAGAGGCGGTTGCGAGACTTGGGCCTGAAATACTCCCTATTGTTCCCTACCCGGCTGCGGATTGAATACCGGGATCGTACTTTCTTTTTTGACCGCCCTGAGGCTGTTAATGACTGGCTGGACTCGCTCCCCGAGGGACTTGATCGCACCGAACTTCCTGGTGGCGCTGAAGGTGGTGTGGCCGAATGAGGACAGTGTTCATGGATCCCGTCGTCTGGACTTTTGGCCGATATATCAGCTGAGTCTGGCCTTGGAACTCTTTAGGCCTTGTACTGTTTCGGGGGGGTTGGGGGGTGGTTCGGGGTCTCTTCCTCCTCCTGGGTTCTTAGCGTAGTTCAGTTTAGCTATGGGGCGACAGGCACACTGCAAGTTGGGGTGGCTTTTTAGTCTAACGCAGGGGTGCAGGGTGGGGGGACAGTTCTGGGGTTGTTCGGGGGTGGGGAGGGGGGTTGGTGTGTTTATGTTTTCTCACAAGGCAGCGTATTGATTGTGGTGATCTGTGTGGTTTCTGCTCCTTTCATGCATTGGGGATGGGGGGCGGTGAGTTGAGACTCTTATCTTGGAACGTCAATGGGTTGGGTGATAGGATAAAGCGGAGCATTGTATTAAAATTTCTTAGACGCCATTCCCCTGACGTTGTGTTATTACAGGAGACACATTTGATAGGTAACTCTTGTCAGGCTCTTAATCGACGTGGTTACCGCTTAGCGGCCCACGCCGGGTTTACTTCTGGGTCCAGGGGGGTGGGCATCCTTCTTCGGTCTTCTCTTCCTTTTGCAGTCGACAAGGTTATACTTGACGACAGGGGGCGCTATGCCGTGATCACGGGCAGGTGGGAGGGGAAGACCTTGTCTATTCTATCGGTTTATGTCCCCCCGGGCTTACAAACGGCGACTTTTGCCGACTTGTCTGGTGTCCTCCTGGACCTTCCCGTAGGGCCCTTGCTCCTGGGTGGGGACTTCAACTCTGTTGTCTCTGGTACTTCTGATCGGTACCCGCCCAGGGACCTACCTAGGGCTCATCAATGGTTGTCTGCTTTTATTGACACTTTTGGGCTTGTTGACACCTGGAGGCTGCTTCACCCTACACAGCTGCAGTATACCTTTCATTCTGGGGCCCATGGTAGTTTGTCTAGACTGGACTACTTTCTCCTACCAGCGGTACAGTCTACTTCTGTTAAAGAGGTCCGTCAGCTCCCTAGGGGAATTTCGGATCACTCCCCCTTATGGCTCCGTTTCGAGGTTGGTGTGGGTGTCGAGGGTAGGGTTGCTCCGATTAACCCGTGGCATTTCCATAATCCCCTGATCCGCTCCGGCCTTGTCAAAACGATTGAGGATTATTTTGCTGACAATGTGGGATCTGTTGCCTCTGCTGTTACATTGTGGGAAGCGTTCAAAACTGTTGTGCGTGGCCAGTCTCTATCGCTAATTGCTGCTGCGAAACAAGCTGCTGCTGAGGAGGTTGTTCGGATGGAGTCTGAAATAGCTGCTCTGGAGGATGACCTCCGTCATGGTGTGACTAGTTCCAAGCTGCATTCCCTAGCTTTGAAGCAGGCGGATTACAGGGCCCTTGTCACGGACGCTGCGAAAATGATGAACAGGGAGCAGCAGGGACGCTTGTATGATGTGGGTGATAAGGCTGGTAAATTGTTGGCATGGCTGGATAGAAAGGAGAGAGTGAAACGTGTGGTCCCGATGGTTGAGCGGCTGGATGGTGAGTGCATTACAGACCCCGCTGGGATCGTTCAGTGTTTCGCGGATCACTTTGAGACTGTGTATTCCTCGGTCTGTGATCGGGATGAGGAGGACTCTCGTTTACTGTTACAGAACATTGCTTTGCCCTGTCTCTCTGACGCGGACAGAGACCTCTTTGACGCCCCTCCATCGGTGGATGAAATCGCTACTGCGATTCGTTCCCTCCGTACCGGTAAAGCGTTGGGCCCCAACGGTTTGCCTATTGAGCTTTACAAGTTGCAGCCTGACAGGATGGCGCCTCATCTTAGAAACATGTTTCTTGAGGCCCTGGAGTCCGGCTCCCTCCCTGTTGACCAACGCCTTGCTACTATCGTTGTTATCCCTAAGGACGGTACACCACGTGATCGATGCGCCTCCTACAGGCCTATTTCGTTGCTTAATGCTGAGCCTAAGATCTTGGCGAAAGTCTTGGCTAATCGCTTGGTCACGGTGATTGGTGACTTGGTCCATCCGGATCAATCCGGCTTTATCCCACACCGCAATACCGCTTTGAATCTGCGCAGACTCCATGGAGTTCTCGCGAGGGCTGGGACGCTTGTGGAGCCGGCCATTTTGGTCTCACTCGATGCTACCATGGCCTTCGACACGATCGAATGGCCCTACCTGTGGGCTGCCCTCTCGAAATTTGGGTTTGGGCCGGGCTACATTGCATGGGTGAAGCTTCTTTATGAAAACCCCCTGGCCCAGGTGGTGGTCAACAGACGGGCTTCTTGTGCCTTTGAGCTCGGACGCGGCACCAGACAGGGCTGTCCATTGTCCCCTTTGCTCTTTGCTCTTGCCCTCGAACCGCTAGCGGAGTGGCTACGTTGGGAACCGTCTATGCGGGGCATTCGTTGGTCCCCCGACTTTGAGGATCGTGTCTCACTGTACGCAGATGATATTCTCCTCTATCTCACCTCGCCCCAAAAATCCCTCAACGTGCTTTTTGATGTCCTTGCTTCCTTTGGCAAGAACTCCGGTCTCGTCATCAATTGGGCTAAATCCTGCGTCTACGTTTTGGCGGGAGTGCTCCCTCCGTTGCCACGTAGATTTCCAATCTTGGTGGCGCAGTCCGGTTTTAAGTACCTGGGGATTTATGTTTCATTGGACTCCTCTATTCGCTATGAACTTAATTTATTGCCCCCCCTACAGCGGCTTTGACTTGACGTGGCCCGCTGGCGCAAGCTGCCGCTCTCCCCCCTTGGCCGAGCGGCGCTATTTAAAATGATGTCCTTGCCCCGTTTCCTGTATGCATTGCAGAACTCCTTTGACCCGATTGCGCCCAGTTACTTTCGTGAAGTGGAACATCTTCAGAGGCGCCTTCTCTGGGATGGGCGTGCACGCATTGCTCTTTCGAAGCTCACACTCCCTTGGTACGACGGCGGTATCGCCCTCCCTGACATCAGGAGGTATTACTGGGCATCTCAGCTCAGCGCGATTAATCACGCGACGTACACCTCGGGGCCTGCGCCGGCGTTTGCTATGGATAAATTTAGCCTTCCAGGAGGGTCCTTTAGTAGAGCACTTTACTCGGGTGGCCGCCGCGGAGCACTGACCGGCCCCACCAAGATTGCTGTGAGTGTGTGGCATAGTGCGACCGCTGCTTTGGGTTGGCGTGGTAGACTCACCTTGGCTACCCCTCTGTATGACTCGGAATGCCTGGGTTCTCTGTGGCGGACGAAAGGCTTTGACAAATGGGACATGATTGGCATTAGTAGAGTGGGTGACTTGTGGTCGAAGGGGTCCGTTAAATCTTTCGAAATGGTGAGTCAGGAATACGAGTTGAAAGCCACGGAATTCTTTCGGTATGCCCAGGTCTGCCATGCATTGTTGTCTGTGTTCCCTGTCGGCACTGCCGTCCCTGAATCCTCCCCTTTGGAGGATCGCATTCTCGATGGTCCCGTGCCGGACAGTACGATCTCCCTCATTTATAAGAAGCTTATTAACAACAGGGCGGACTTGCTGATTCGCCTTAGGGAGACTTGGTGCTCTGACGGTCTGGAACTTGACGATGAAGATTGGCAGTCTGCCTTGTCTTCTCCCAAGGAGGTTGCCATTCCTGCCCGCCTACGCTTTGTCCAATTGAAAATACTCCACAGAGTGTATGTCACTGGCCCTTGCTTGGTTCGTATGGGTTTTTCCGTGGATGGGTTATGCAGGCGTGGCTGTGGTGTGACTGGCACCTTTTTCCATATCTTATGGGAATGCCCAGAGGTGGCGCGATTCTGGTCTAGTGTGCATGCTGTTATGGAGAGTGTTACGGGTGTGTCCCTGCTGCCTGAAGCCAGGCGCTGTCTGCTTAATGTGTGGGAGCCTAACGACTACACTTCTGCGCAGACCACTTGGGCGACCCTGGGTAACATGGTCGCTAAGAGGGATATTGCTCAGCTTTGGGGCTCCAATAGACCTCCTACTGTCTCCGCCTGGGAAAGCAACATGGACTGGTGTATGTTTCGAGAAAAGACTGTTTTTCTTTCCCGTGGGCGTCCCAGAAAGTGGGGCCGTATCTGGTCCCAATGGAATGCGTACAGAGGTGACATATGTACTCCCCCTCACGACCTGTCTGTTGAAGAATCCCTGTCCCCCTAATTGGCGTTCATTTACCATTGTTGTTATGATTGTCGAATGTCTCCTTGCCTGCCCCTACCCCTGCTGTACTCGATTGTATTGCTTGTGCCCTGCTCTGGAGCTCGACTCACGGATCCGCGATGATGTCATCAAGTGTATTTGCCTTGTGAAGTTTTTTGTTTATTGTATGTCTGTTTGGTTTTAATAAAATTTATAAAAAAATAAAAATAAAAAAAAAGTAAAACGTTAATTTGCTTAAGCCAGCATAAATAAGCTATTTTCCCCAACAACCAAAAAATAAAAAGGTGTCAGCTGTCAGAATCTTCAGTGGAAGAAACCCCAATCTGTGAGAATCATGTAGCATGAAGCCACACAATAGAAATATATCAAAGAGGTCTGTACCTCTCGAAGTCCTAAAGATTTCTGACCCTCCCTAATATTGCAACACAAATTATTACTCCACACTCAAGGTAAATCACGTGACATCTCCTGTACTTTTCTAGCAGCTAGGTACAAATTGGCTACTGCAGACCTCTTTCCCACCATGCCAAGTTGATACTTCTCCCGACCTTGGACATTCTTCGCTTCTCCATAAGAACTTGTCTTGGGTCTCATTAATTCTTTTTATTTGCCACCCAGTTCTTCCCATGCCTTACTATCTATACCCCTTTTTTTCACTAACGAGGCTCTGTCTGCACCTGCAGAGTATAGAAAAAGAATTATGCAAGTAAACAATTTTGCACATTGAAGGTTAAATGCTGTAAATCCAAGCTTGAGGCCTCTGATCAGGCTAACCTAGCAATGCAATTACTTGGGCAACAGGGTTACAATATACGTGCACATCTGTGGACACTTAACAAATGCAGTATTTCAATATATGCTTGCAGAATATAAACGTATACAGAATGTAAATAAAAGGTACACCTTATCATTTACATGTAAATATGATCACATACTACATTTTTATAAACGTCTAAATAATAGCATACACAAATTTCATCTCTTCATTAAAGCATTATGGAACATTTCAGCAATGCAATCGAAATGTCATGTATTTTATGTAGTAATGTTAGATCAATCTAGATACATAAAGTGTTACTATTACTTTAATTATGCTGATCATATTTAAGGAAGGAGCCAAAATGATGCTGCTCCAAACCCGAAAATGTTGCTGCACATGGGGAAAGGACCATTTGACACCTCCCCTGTGATCTGCTTGTTATTGCAGCCAAGATGGATGACAAGGACAGCTGCCAGCTGGACTGGTGCCAAGTTTGTAATTGTATACATGACTCCAGGGTAGCAGTTAGAGGACGCCTCCTGGGCCACAATGTATTGCGGGCCAATAAGAACAAGGGAACCTGCAATTGTTCGCTGTTGTATATTGACATATTCAACAGAGGACCAGGGCAGCTCTCAGCTTCTGGAGTCATCCTTCTTTCTCATTGTTTTGTAGGATGAAGGAGGTTGATGAAAGCTGACAACGGGCTATTGGCAACTGCAAACAGGGCACCGTGGCAGTTATCGCCTATTCTGGACCTGGTTTGGCAATTGCCACTGGGGTAGATGTCGGTTGTACCGGCGCTTGTTGGTCAACGCAATGTTGTGGCCCAAGAAGGAGTGAGGCAACCGACATCTGCCACAGTTCCCTGTTTGCTATTGACTTCATAGTGTTGGGCCATCTGTCTGTAACCCTGGGCCTATCTCACCCTCATTTTGTGTTGAGCTAGCTGTCAGCAATCCGGGGCCTTTTTTATCCTCATTTTTTAGGATGGAGGAACCCCAGGACAGGTGACAGAGCTGGCCTGGAGCCCTCATCTCAATTGTGACCAGGGCAGCAAGCAACTACCATCTGTATTGGGCCTCTGTGCAATAACAATGGTGGGGACAAGGAGGGGCAGGCAACTGACTCCTGCCCCACTCACCACTATCTCCTATTGGAAATAGTGTGCTAAGGCAGCTTCCAGCTTTTCCCCACCTCCTTCCCCTCCTATTGTAGAGGAGGCCGAGAACAGTGGACACCTGCTTCTATCTGTTTTCAGCTGCAAAGAGAGTCAAAGGGCAGAATTCAGTTCCTCTATGTCTCCTTCACCCTCAGTTTTTAGAGGCTGAAGGGAGAGTGGGATAGCTGCTATCTGAGCATTTCTATCTTTGCAATTTCAAACAAGGTGCGGGTCAGGTGATTTGAACCCCGGTGACTTGCCCAAGACTGTGTGGGTGGATTTCCACCCCCTGCCTTGCCCAAGAGGTACATATGTGTGTTAACTCTGCCACCTTGCCCTAGGATATGCCGGTCAACAATTATTTATTAAAACTCTCCTCGCAAGCAAGGCTGGGAGGATTGTGCATGTACCTCCAACTCCCCCACCTTAAAGAAAAAGGTTTGTTGCCCCTGCTTTTTCCAAGATCAGGGGGCATTTTTAGTTCCTCCTCTCCGTAGTCTGAGGATATAGTTTGTCCATCTGAATCCAATTCCACTTTGCCAACGTTTTTTGTGGTTGGTGGACACTGGGATAGCCTTAAATAAAATGTGGCTGTGCATGGTCCTTTCCCAGGTTGAGAAGTGCAACTTTGTTTTAAACTCTCCTGCTCTTCACTTCTAGTATTAAAGATTTTCATAGCATTTTTGCGAAGGGATGTTTTGTCAGACACACGCTTTGTCCAATGACAGGAGGAGCATGTTATGGCTTTAAACCCTTTCTGTGTGGAAGGGCATGGGGGCATATTTTCCCACCTCAGTTTGCCAAAAGGCTGCAGTGATATTTAATTGCCCCACCTCTGCCATGCCCAAGGTCCAGTGGGAATATATGCTCGTGGTATAAGAGTAATTGATTAGTACCCACTCCTTGCCCAAAGAGGGAAGAGGGGGGTATATTTAACACTGTCATAGTTGAAAGCTACCATGATCCTCTTTGGACCTTCACATTTTGTTTGCCAAGGAGTAAAGTTGGCATCTTATTTTTTAAAAATCTCTGTAAGCAAGGGGATGGGGATGAGTTCACAAATATCCCTGGACACCAAGACAATTGGGTTAATCTGGGAGATATGTCAAGAAACACCCCCAACCTAAGGCACTGTTGGGTGTTGATGTTGTTTGTTTTTTAAAAATGTTGCAAACTTCCCCTTGGTAGATCAGGGGGACTTGTGAAAGGTACTTGTGAGAAGAGGAAGTAATGGTTACTCCAGAAAACTAGGTCAATCACCTCCGTCCATGGCCTCTCCTCTAGAAAATGAGATCTATAGCAGGAGATGTAACTTGGAAGCAAGTAGCGAAGAGTGACGCCACTGGTGAGACCTAAACCTCCTGCAAGTTCATGACAATCTGAGGGGCTGGACAACATGACCTTGTTTAGGAAAACAATGGGTTGAAGTAATCGGCTCTTATATTGTGCTATCATTAGATATTGGTCTTTGAAAGGGATAATGGACAAATTGTTCTGATTCTGAACTTGGACCAGCTAAGTAGGATCAGAATTTTTATGAGTAGTTGGAAACTACTTATATATAATTTCAGGATTATAATGAGCTCATTACATAGTTTTTCAAAAGTTCATTCATCCACCACTCGGACAAAGAAGTGACTGGAAATGTATTTCCGGCAACTGAAATGATTAAGTGAATGGAAATTATACATGTAATGCTACAGGGCTACCTGGAGGGAGGGAACATTGAGTGTATATTGGGCATATCCGAAGCAGTATGAAACTCACAAGTTAGCTTGTTAGCTAATGAATACATAATACTAGCCATACGCTCTGCCAAGTTGGTGCTGTATAGTTTTCTGAAAGATTTACAGCAGGCTGCTGCACACACATTGCGACGCATAATGTTGTCGTTTGTGTGTCTCATAATTCCAGGGTTTCTGAATGTACCCAGGATCACTGCACTTGGTACTAGACTAGCGATTTTCAGATTAAAGTCAATTTAGAGGAGACGGGTTGACAAAGGAATGTGGGTGGTTGTGCAAAGAGAGGAAAGCATGATTATCACAGAACAGTCTAAGCATATATTTAGAAGCCAAAAAACCAATACCCTCACAGGAGGATGGAATTGTATTGCATTACGAAAGTCAAAATTATGGCACAGTTTGTGATTTCTCCAGTTGGATAAAACAGGCATAGTTATAATTTATTTTCTGGTAAAGGTTAATCTTTGCAGGCCTGTTTTAAAAACACAAACATCAAGTTCACAGAAGGTTAAAAAGGCAATGAGTTATATATAACCCAAAGTGTGAAATATGATAAACTCCCAATTTAAGAGTTGATAAAGCTATGAACTCTACAGTGTATGTTTTATAAGCCCCACAGAGTGTTTAGCTAACTAGCCAAGAGTGAAGAATTGTGATTTTGCTTGCTTCACTCTAGACTTCAAATAACCTGAAAATTTGTAAGCAAAAGTGCATTTCAATTAAAGAAGACATGTTAAACGAAGACAAGAGACAATTGGAATGATAGAACAGTAGTTCTGCTGTTGAAATGCATTTCTGAATACCTCTGGAATCCAGTACCTCTATTTTCTCAATACGGGTGATACTCAAAGCTAAGTACATATATTGGAAATGTTCTCATAAAAGAAATGCACTAACCACCAACATAATTTTTTGGAAAGCTTCTTATTAACTTTAAAGAGAGTGGATCTTCCCTACCTGGAGAAGCTAGTCCCAGGGCTGAGCAGGACCGGACTGGCCATAGCGGGCACCGGGCAATCCCCTGGTGCGCTGCACGGGTGGGGGCCGGTTTTGGACCCCTGGGGGCCGATTTTGTTACAGGGCCGTTTTTTGCAGCATAGCTGCAAAGTCGGACCTGTAACAAAATCGGCCGAAAACCGGCCCTGGCAAAGAGCTCGGCGGCACCCACACCCCCCGGGGCGGCCGAGCACTTTGCCAGGGCCGGTTTTAGTTCCCAGTCCGGCCCTGGGGCTGAGTCTGAAAGATAATCAAATTCTGAGAAAGAGGCCCATGGAACCCTTCTTAGAAGGTGGCAGTATGGGTACTTTGCCTCTCGTAGGTGACCAGACAGTGACACCAACTGCATGAATCACTGCTCTTACCACTCCCTGGGGCCAAACCTCAGGATTATCTGACACTGCATTTCACGTTATCTAAGACTAAAGCTCAATGACAGACTAATTGGGATGACAGATGTGAGAAAGGGGCATGTTGTGGGTGCCTTGTGTTTAAAGAATGGGAATCCCCATCCGTTCTGATTCCCCACATTCGTAGACACCCTCATTTCTTTCATCGCCTTTGATATCCCTCTAATTGAGCCCTAATTTGTAGACTGGGCTGCAGGCTTTCTAGTATGAGCATTCTCCCGGGTTGGACTGGCCGTACTGGGAATCAGGCGCTTTTCCGGGAGCCAAGAAGGGTGGGGACCAAGTTTACAGTGGAGTTGGCTGGTTTTGTTACTGGGGGTCAGTTTTGCAGCAGTGCTGCAATATCAGCTTCCAGTAACATAAACAGCAGTGCTTAACACTGGCACCCCCTCACCCCAGGGGTTGGTTCGACAAAATTGCCAGTGCTCCTTAGGGTTCCCAGTCCGGCCCTGGTATTTTCTATCCACACTTGTTAAAATCATATAGTATCTTGTTGTTTCCTGCTCCCTTTGGAAAGTTATGGGTATCCTAAATTTATTGGAGAAGAAGGGGTATATGTGCATGAACACAAAATCTTTTCTTTTGTTACTGACAAAGTAAAAATTGTTTGAGAAAAGATGTAAGAACGATTTCCACAGGGAAGCTGACTGCTTTCTCCTGAATAGCTCTGTTGAACAGGCAAGACACAAGAGAGCTGGTGGGAAAGTACCACCATCCATTGTTGTCTGGATTTTGATCTTCGTTCGAGGCCTAAAAGTCTGTGTTTCTTGGAGTTGATTCCAACTCCCTTAAACATGTTCTATGTGAATGTACTATTGTGTTGCTAGCCTGGTGCGGCTATATGCCCTGTCTGGGTTCCTCTTGGGCCCGTTTTTCGACCGACGTCGCAATGCTGCTCCTTCAATTGGCATTCCAATGAATGGTCTTTGTCTCCTAAAATTCCCCACCTACACAGAAATAGAGCCAGTTATCTGTCAGTTATGGCTTCTATGTCAAGGGTCCACTGACTATGATGTTCTTGCCATTGCCATATTTTTGTCTCAATGGATCTATGCTTGACCTGTAGCAGAGAATTCATGAATTGGATGACATTGAGACTGGTAGTCCATCACACATTCCCATCAGCATCATCTGCATCATATTTAAGGTTATGCTGAAAATATTTTCTGAGATTAAAAAATACTGGAATTTCCTCTTCAGTCACTCCGTGAAAAATGTTTGGGGGCTGGTATTGAGCTCGATTATGAGGAATGGCAAGAAGTGGTGTCCTCTCCAAGGGTGGTGGCAATCTCAGCCAGGCTCCAACTAGTGCAACTCAAAATTCTCCACAGGGTATACATCACAGGACCCTGTTTGGTGCGCATGGGTAGAACCGAGACGGGAGATTGTGGACGCCAATGCAGTCAAGTGGGCACATTCATGCAGATCACCCGGCTGGGAAGGCTGGGGGTGGTGTGGCGATGATTATTCGCTCCACCCTGAAATTTCAGCTTCTCGATCACTCACCCATACCTAATGTGGATTACCTGGTCGCCCGATCCCTTAATCTCCCTGACCCTCTCACCGTCGTCCTCATGTACCGTCCCCCTCAACCCACGCCTCTATTCGTAGCTACCTTGCAGGATCTCTTGGCTACTCTGGCGGTCAAAAATTCATCGGTCATCTTACGAGGCGATTTTAACTACTGGCCAGGTGACCCCAGAGAAGATTCCTCTTCCAAAGATTTTTCTGCCACCCTCCAGTGTCTGAATTTCTCGTCTCACATTTTGGCCCCTACCCATGTCAAGGGTCATACCCTTGACCAAATCTGGTCATTGCGTCGTGATGTCTCACCCCCTTCTATTCTTCCCTGTATTTGGTCCCACCATTCTATTATTTCCTTTTCCATTCTTTCTGACTCTGCCATCAAATCGCCCCTTCCTAAAAACGTATTAGCTCGCAGCTGGAACCACACGGATCTCAACCTACTTTCGTCTTCTCTTGCCTCCTCAATGCCTGATCTTTCTGGTCTTTCCATAGACTCCCAGACTGAAGCCATTAGCACCTGGCTCTCTTCCTCTTGCGATCAGGTTGCCCCGTTCAAAAAGGTTAAATCCGTCCGGCCCTACGACGCACATAAATGGTTCACCAGGGAGCTCAAAGATCTTAAACTGGACCTCAGGTGTTCGGAACGCCATTGGAGACGAAACTACTGCCCCATTCTCCGTGCTAAATATAAACTTCTTCTAAATGATTATAAAAAAGCGATCTTGACGGCTAAATCCAACTACTTCACCGAGAGAGTTGCTCTCTCTGCTAACAAACCCCGTGAAATCTTCTCTCTGGTCCATCATCTCGCCACTTCCGACCGCACCAGCACCTATCTTGTCCCTTCCCAGTCCCTCTGCTTTTCACTTAATGACTACTTCATTGACAAGATCGCCAACATAAAGGCCAATATTCCAGTGGTGCGGCAACCTGATGTTTCCTGCCCCCTTCCTCTGCCCTCTTCTTCACTGGATTACTTTCCTCCAATTTCCAACCATTGTTTTCTTAACTTGCTCGCTAAAGTCAAGTCCGGTTCTCCGGCGGACTGTGCTCCTGCACGGATCCTCAAAACCCTCTTCACCAGTTGTCCCGCTCCCCCCCTTGCCCTTCTTAACGCCTCCTTGGCCCTGGGCTCTGTTCCTTCTTCCTTTAAAACCGCTATGGTTCTTCCTATCCTTAAGAAACCCGGACTAGACCCCTCCTTCCCCTCTAATTTCAGGCCTATCTCCCTTCTCCCTTACTTGGGGAAGATCCTTGAAAGTTATGTTACATCTTGCCTGTCCTCCTATGTCGAGGAGAACCACCTTCTGGCCTCCCATCAGGCGGGCTTTCGACCAGGACACTCTACGGAGACAGTGATCATCGCCGTCCTGGACGAACTTAAGGGGAAAGCTGACATCAATCTTCCCCAAGCCCTGGTTCTCCTCGACCTATCCGCTGCGTTTGACACGGTCGATCATGCCATCCTTCTCGACCGTGTCAGCGCAGCGGGGATTCGGGGCGTAGCCTTTTCCTGGCTTGCGTCCTTTCTTTTAGGTAGGTCTCAGGCGGTCCATCTCTCTGGCTTCTCTGCACCCCCTCGTGCAGTCACTTGCGGGGTCCCTCAAGGCTCTTCCCTTTCCCCTCTTCTTTTTAACCTCTATATTCACCCTCTTATCATTTCTCTTCGTGAGCTGGGGGTCTCTGTGTATAATTACGCGGATGACCTCCAGCTCGTCTTCGATCTTTCCTCCCCCTGGATTCTCTCCCTAAATTCTGTTCCACTTTAGTTTTTATTTCTGAATGGATGAGCTCCAATCACTTAAAGCTCAATCCTGATAAAACGGAGCTTGTCCTCACGGGTGGCCCCTCCAATCCTTGGTCCTCGATTCACTGGCGCCCTTCCTTTGGCCCCCCTCCCTCTCCGGTTCCCTCCATCCGGACCTTGGGCATCAAGGTCAGCCATGACCTCACCATGCATGCCCAAGTCAGCTCCGTTGTTTCCTCTTGTTTTTTGTCCCTTCGTCTCATTTGGAAGATCTCCCGGTATTTCTCAGCGGACGCCCTTAAATCCATAGTCCTGGCCCTCATCATCTCTCGCCTTGACTATGGGAATGGCCTGTACGTGGGTATTCCTGCTTATGAAGCCCGACGTCTACAGGCCATCCAAAATCAGGCCGCCCGACTCATCCTTCGTCTTCCTAAATCTTCTCATATCACCCCTGCACTTAAGGCCCTCCACTGGCTCCCTGTGCACCTCAGATCCTTTTTTAAACTGGCCTGTCTAGCCTTTCGGGCCTACACTCATTCTGCCCCCCTCTTTATTTGCTCTATGATCACTCCTTATACCCCGACCCGCATTTTGCGGTCTTCCACTCTCTCTTTGTTGCACGTCCCTCGCTTCCGAAAATCCAGAACGGGCGGCACCAGCTTTTCGGTTCTAGCCCCCCGGTTCTGGAATACTCTCCCTCTTTCTATTCGCTCTATCCCCACCTACACTCACTTTCGTAAGGCCCTGAAAACATTCCTGTTTTCTCAGGCATTTCCTTGTTAGCTCCCTCGGTCTTCCCTCGCAGAGTTAAGTCTAGTCTCAGCGCCAGGAAGCCGCTTGGCTGCAGTGCGCTTTACCAAGTTTCTTTTTCATTTCATTTCATTTCATTTCATTTCACATAATATGGGAATGAGACTGCATACAAACATACTGCCGTAAAATACACGACATTCTCAGCAAAGTGCTCACATCTGCCCTCTGTCTGGAGGCACAGAGATGCCTCTTGAACGTGTGGGAACCTACAGACCTCAATAACTATGCCAAAATATGGGTCACACTAGGTTTAATGTTAGCAAAAAGGAATATTGCCCAAATGTGGGGAGCCCCGCAACCACCTAAAGTTGAGGCATGGAAAGCAGACCTAGATTGGTGTGTGTCTAGAGAAAAGACAGTATATGTAGCACGGGGCTGTTTCTAAACAAAAATGGTTCTGTTGGGTTCTCAAAAGGAATTTTTACTGCGCATAAAGAGTTGCATAACCCAAATATTCATAAGACATGACTAGGTGAGTGCTCCATCATAGTCTACCGTTTCTGCGCACAACTCAATGTGCTCCACATGCCTGACATTCATGTGTCCTTTGTCCGTAGGCTGTTACCGAATAATCACTCCACTCCCTCCCCGCACCATGTCCTGATGAAGACCCGTAGTGACTACAGAAGGGAGCACACCGTGGGTTGAAACGTCGACGATATAACAAGGCTCAGATCAACCAAGGCCTTACATACCGAAAGGAGCATTAAAAGCCACTAGGGCCCATGGTTATATGTCTGGCGTCCAAAAAAACGTTGTCTTTTCCCTTGTATATATATCCTGAACCACCTTGTATATATTGCACCAAGTTTATCACCAAGCACATATGTCACATGAGCACTATGTGTATATATTTGACCTGTTTCCTAACAGCCTCTTTGTATCCTTGAAAAAATGAATATATTTGAATGCAAGTAATTCAGATAAAATGCAAACCTAAATTGCATACACTGTGTTATTGTGATTATTCCAGATAACTTTTCGTATATGGTTAGGCGTTTGTGAAATTCTTATGAATATTTGTGTTATGCGACTCTTTATGCGCAGTAAAAATTACTTTTGAGAACCCGACAGAACCATTTTTGTTTATAAACGGTATCTGAGGGACACCAGGTCACCCCACTTTGTTAATTGCACTAGAAAGTGGTCACTGATATGGAGCCCCTGGAACATCTACTGAGGGAATATTTGCAACCCACCACGTAGTATTGATTTGGACGAGCCCCATACCCCATAAAATATCCTCCCAGTGTACTGTTACGCAATATTGTCTGACAATGTTTCTGCTACCCAGCAGATGTAATTTGTTTCCTCTGTACTGCATATTCTATGTCAATGAATGTTTAATAAAAATAAATTTAAAAAAATATACTGGAATTGTAGCTGGAACTAGGGAAATGGGTACCCCTGAACACCTACTGATTTAGGTTTACTACTTACTGTCATGGGTGAGGCAATTTTCCTGCTAATATTCATCTGAGCCACTCTTTTCACTGGAATAATAGCAAATCCAGAGAGAACATCAAAGACAGAGACTTGGAATTGGCACACATACTCATGTACAAGATACTGAAATAGTCCTTTGACAACGGTAACCAATTGAAGACAACCCACTTCTTCCTTCTTCTACATAACAACTATGAGCTTGCTATTTAGATATACAACTTTGTGCTTGGTGCCTTGGATTATTAATTTAAAACTTTATGTTAAATGGTAACACATGTATTTTTGGGTTTCCATTGGCACCCATTACTTGTCATCTTTATAGGTCATAGTAGGAAGCCGTCATTGGCCCATGTTTTTCATTCGCTAGCAGTTTTACTGGGTGCTAGAAATGGGTTCTCTAGTTGGCAGTGGTAAGTACCCTGTCCAAGTAGGGCCCCTCTCTCTAGCAGGGTAAGTAAGGTATGTTATGTTAAAATGTTTCCAAAGGGCTCGAATACCCATGGGTGTCTTGGCGCTAGTTGGGAATAGCATTGAAGGTGTGATCAAAGGAAGACTAGAAGTTAAAAAGCCAGGTTTTTGTTAGTTTCCTAAAGCTCAATAATGTGGCAGCTGCTTTAAGTTTTATAGGAAGACTGTTCCAGAGAGCTGGTGCTTCTGAGGAAAAACAACTGCCTCCCCATTTGAGTCTCTTAAAATTGGAAAGTGAGACCGTCAGGGAGTTTTTTTATCGCAGGTCTCTATTGGGTATGTACCAAAAAAGGCACTGTTTAAGGAAACTAGGACCTAGATCATGCAAGGCTTTATAGGTGAAGCATAATGCCTTGAATTTAATAATTTAATTTACTGAAAGCCAGTGAAGCTAGTCAAATGAGGCTGAAACCGGATGGAACTTGGTAATATTAAAAATAAGCCTAGCCGCAGCATTCTGCACGCTTTGGAGTTTCTTCACGAACTGTTTTTGAAATTTAAGGAAAAGTCCATTGCAATAATCCAATTTCGTAAGTATTAATAAGGGAATTACTGTTTTTCTGGAATTGAGAGGAATACAATGAAGGTATCTTCCTGATGATTCTTAAAGTGTTGAAACTGAACGAGACATCTGAGCTAATATGCTTATTAAAGTTCAGTTTGTCATCAACTGGTATGCCAAATTTTTTGGCTTTTTGGACTGGGATTGGGAGAGTTCCCAACTCTGCTGGCCAGCATGGTGGGCTCCAAAACTGAGGTTTATTACCAAAGAGTATCACCTTTGTTTTCTCGGAGTTTATCTTGAGGCAATGAATTCCCATCCAGTTGTTGAAAGCCTATGCCACGATTTGAGTACCGTCTGAATAAGATGTGGGGGAAAATCCAAAAGATCTAACTAGGGAGGCCAACTCTGAAACATAAAAACTGAAGAGTAGAGGGCTTAGAGAACACACTAGAAGTTTGCCTGTGCTTACCCATCGGTAGCTAGGCATAGATCAGTCAGGGTAAATTACAGAGGCAATGTGTAAAGCATTTGTGTACAAACACAGTAACACAGTGAAAACATCGCAAAAGGATTCCACATCATTTTAGACAAATAGCCCATATTTATCTGATTAAAACACAACCAAAAAGATATGACTTTGGCAAGAATAAATCAAAAATTCAGTTTCTTGAAGTCGATAACTCGAATTGGGGCTATTGTGGTGTTGTGACCAACACAAATCTAACAGTTCAGGGATGCTGCACTGGGAGAACTGCAAACATTATCTTTGGTAACAGGGAGGATTCAGGGACCTTACGATGAAGTGTAGAGGTGAGGAGATGCTGGCATCGTGAGGCGTCGGTTCCCAAAGTGCAGAAGTCACAGAGGCCTTTGAAGTCACACACATTGCTGATCGATCACTGCGATGTCGAGGTCAAGAGAGCTGGTATCAGCAGGGCCGGGGCTGTGATGTCGGCGCGGTCAATCCGTCATGCTCTTCATGAGCGGTGACCACGAATTCGGTGCAGACAGTGGCAGTGTTGGTGCAGATCCCTGTCATTTACTAATCTGGGGCTGCGATGTGAGACGGGGCGATGCATCATGCTCTTCATGAGAGGTGCCCTGTCACCACTAAATTTAGGCTAGCCTGGCTGAAGAAGGGTGATGCCCTGAAACGGGTCCCAGGATGCTTGTTTCCGATCCAGGCAGGACCTGGCTTGGCAGTTCGGGCTGGACTGTTCGCATAAGAAACAGCGTCAAGACTGATTTGCATATGGCTGGATCCAACCTGTGGAGGTGTGGTGAGCAAAAGAATGATGGATTAAACGCAGACCCTTGTGACTATGGGTGAATGTTTGCATTGTCCAACATTCCATTCATCAATTGTTTCTTTTGCATATGTCACCCTAAGTGGGAAGGGTATGCCAGACGTCGGTCCCGTGCTCACTACACCACTGGATTCAAGCTAGCCTGGCTGAAGAAGGGCAATGCCCTGAACCTGGACCCAGGATGTTTGTTTCTGATCCAGGGAGGACCTGTATTGGCAGTTCAAGCTGGACTGTTCCCATAAGGAACAGGGTCAAGACTGATTTGCATATGGTTGGGTCCAAACTGGTGTGGCGTGTTGAGCAAAAGAATGATGGATTAAACCCAAATCCTTGTGACTGGGGTGAATATTTGCATTATCCAGCATTCTGTCCGTCAATTGTATCTTTTGCGTAAGTCACCCTAAGTGGGAAGGGTATGCCCAGATGTGGGTTCCGTGCTCACTACACCACTGGATTCAAGCTAGCCTGGCTGAAGAAGGTTGATGCCCTGAAACCCGTCCCAGGATGTTTGTTTCCGATGCAGGGAGGTCCTGGCTTGGCAGTTCGGGCTGGACTGTTCCCATAAGGAACAGGGTCAAGACTGATTTGTATATGGCTGGGTCCAAACTGGTGTGTGAGCAAAAGAATGATGGATTCAACCCAGATCCTTGTGACTAGGGATGAATGTTTGCATTCTCCAGCATTCCATCCATCAATTGTTTCTTTTACATATGTTACCCTAAGTGGGAAGGGTATGCCCAGACGTGGGTCCTGTGCCCATTACAGCACTGGATTCAAGCTAGCCTGGCTGAAGAAGGGTGATGCCCTGAAACCGGACCCAGGATGTTTGTTTGTGATCCAGGGAGGACCTGGCTTGGCAGTTCGGGCTGGACTGTTACCATAAGGAACAGGGTCAAGACTGATTTGCATATGGCTGGGTCCAAACTGAGGTGGTGTGGTAAGCAAAGGAATGATGGATTAAACCCAGATCCTTGTGACTGGGGGTGAATGTTTGCATTGTCCAGCATTCCGTCAATCAATTGTTTCTTTTGCATATGTTGCCCTAAGTCCGAAGGGTATGCCCAGACGTGGGTCCCGTGCTCACTACACCACTGGATTCAAGCTAGCCTGGCTGAAGAAGGGTGATGCCCTGAAACCGGTCCCAGGATGCTTGTTTCCGATCCAGGGAGGACCTGGCTTGACAGTTTGGGCTGGACTGTTCCCATAAGGGACAGGGTCAAGACTGATTTGCATATGGCTGGGTCCAAACTGGATTGGTGTGGTGAGCAAAAGAATGATGGAATAAACACAGATCCTTGTGACTAGGGGTGAATGTTTGCATTGTCCAGCATTCCGTCCATCAATTGTTTCTTTTGCTCAGTCACGGTGCAGGCAGCGGCATCGGAGTCAATGGCGCTATTGTCAGCAAACCAGGGGCTGCGATGTCATCAAGGTGATGAGTTGTGTTCTTCACGAGCGGTGCTTTCAGCTTTGGTGCAGACAGCATGAAGTGATGCGGCCGGGGAGGCCAGGGCTGCAATTTTGGCACAGTTGATGCGTTGGGCTCTTCATGGTCGGAGACTGTGGCTTGGGTGCAGGCAGGAGCATTGATGACTGCATCAGGTTGCTATTCCCGGTGTTACAGCACAACAACTAAATTCCAATGGCCCAGAATGGGGTTTGACACCCCTTTGCAATCTAGGATTCACAGCAGAAGAGTCACAGTGCTGGTAACAAGATGTGGGTGAAGTCAGACCCTTGGAGAAACTTAGAATGGAGGATATAGAAAGCAAAGTCCAGTCCTTTCACTGCCCAAGACAGAAGCAACAGGCCAATACAGCAAAGCAACACAGCAAATTGGTAGTCTTTCTTAACAGCAGTCCAGCTCTTCTTCTTGGAAGAATGTCCTCAGTCCGGAGGTGTTTCTAAGTTATGGTCACAGAGGTCCAGTACTTATACAAATATCAGACTTTGAAGTAGGCAAAATTCAAAGGAAAGTCTTTGTAGTGCACATGACCCTGCCATTCCCCGACCCGGCTCCAGACACACTACAGGGGGGTGAAGATACCTTTGTATGAGGACAGGCACAGCCCTATTCAGGTGTCAGTGACAATTCCTACCACCACTCTAGCTAAGGAAGGTCCATCAGCCTGGTGACGGGCTATCAAGATACATAAGGCACACCTCAGCTCCCTTTGTGTGACTGTCTAGAGTGAATGCACACACAGCTCAACTGTCAGCCAACTCAGACATGTATTCTACAAACAGGCAGAGGCAAAGATTGGTTAACAATAAAATTCCCACTTTCTAAAAGAGCCTTTTTCAAACACACAATTCAAGAACCAACTTCCACAAACAATGTATTTTTAAATTTTGACTGCAGAGACCCCAAACTTCAAATCTCTATCTGATCCCAATGGGGAATTTCACTTAAAAGACATTTCAAGACATTCTCCATGTTATCCTAGGGGACAGATAGGCCTTGCGATAGTGATGAACAAATTGAGCAGTTTTTCACTATTAGGACGTGTAAAACACACCAGTACAGGTCCTACCTTTTAAATACACTGATCCCTGCCCATGGGGCTACCATGGGCCAACCTTAGGGATAACTTGCACGTAATAAAAGGGAAGGTTTGGACCTGGTAAGTGGGTGCACTTGCCAGGTCAAAATGGCAGTTTAAAAACTTCACAAACAGGCTCCGCAGTGATAGGCCTGAGCCATGTTTGAAGAGCTACTGAGTGGGTTGTGTGGCACAAACAGTGCTGCAGATCCACTAGTAGTATTTAATTTACAGGCCCTGTGAACATACAGTGCACTGTACTAGGGACTTACAAGTAACTTAAATGTGCCAATCATGGAGAAACCAATTACCAATACAGTGTAGACAGAGAGCACATGCAGTTTAGCACTGGCTTGCAGTGGTAAAGGGCCCAGAGTCCTAAAGCCAACAAACATGTTGGAGAAATAGGAGGAAGAAGGCAAAATGTTTGGGGATAATCCTGCCAAAAGGGCTGGGTCCAACACTGGGCGTAGTTAATCGATCTAATGAGGCACTTTCTCTTATTCCCGCCAGCTTTTTGGCAAATAATAGATGTATTTTGTCTGGCAAGTTAATTTGTACTCTGTCAACTTTTTTAGTAACTCAATTTTTTCATCCACAGTTTTACCCAATCTGCCTTCCTTGTATCAGCATTGAATGATGGCATTGGGAATTGACCACATAGGTAGATTATCTGAAAGATTTGTTCAACATAAGGGCCCTGATTATGAATGGCATGGTATTGGCAGCGCACAAACAAAATGTGAAATTTACATCATTGAGTTATAACACCACATCAGTACCATGCAATTATGAGGTAAACCCCATGGAATAAATTTAAAAAGAAACAGACATCAGGAAAGCTCATAGATGTCTAACACACGTTTATTGCAAAAATATCCAGCAAACATCTAAGAGTAAATTGCCATTTCAGCGGACAAGAGTGTCACCTTCCTAGTCATATGGAGCATATAATCCTAAATTCCTTACATTTCAGTGTCACATTTACACAGTTTTTTCTCAGTGTATTGACTGGAGGAAAGAATACGCGGTACAACTGAAACTACTGACAGACAGGGCTCTTCTCAATGGAAAATTTCAAGAAGACCTTGATGATTGACTCTGTAACCTAGAGAGAAAACGGGGGAAAAGCTGCATATGCTCCCCTCTGCCAGAAATACATTTGGAAAAATTGGGAAAGAGGCTCGGCTGCTACTGTAGCCAAAGCCTTATGCAATTTTCTGGGCAAAGTTGAGGCCCGGTAAAATTGATTCCAGTGTTCTAACAGCTGAGAAAACCCGCAGAGGCAATACTGATCCACTCAGAATCAGGCAGTGTTATTTTAGGCACACTTACTATTGGATAACACAATAATACTCCAGGTTGACCTAAAATGGGTAAGTCTCCTTGGCAAAGACAAGAGCTGAGCGCCATTTCATACATTCAACATTTAATTTTTTAGAACCCCAAGTGTTGCTTGACTCTGTAAGCACATTGCAGAGTAGTCATAGAGCAGAGTTCTTCAATCTGTGGAGCGTGCCCCCCCGGGAGGGGGGGGGGGCGTGACACCATCTCAGGGGGGCGCGCACTCCACTGTATTCTGGCCTTTCTTCCCTTGGAGAACTCCGGTATGGTTGGAGGGGGGAGGGAGGGGAAATCGATGGGGTACTACGTGCCCGGGCTTTTGTCATGTTACCTCTCCCAGGAGGGGGTTAATTCATAGAGCTGACATGCTTCAGCTGCAGTGTGAGGCAAGGAGTCTCCTCTGCTAAAACCGAAAGCAAACAAACAAACAGACACGCTTTCGGTTTTAGCAGAGGAGACCACTTGCCTCCCACTGCAGCTGAAGCTTTTCAGCTCTATGAATTAACCCCTTCCTGGGAGAGTTAGCTCTTCCCAGAGAGGAGACAAAGTTTCCAGGGACGTTTCAAGGCATGGGCAAGGTGGGCTCTGGCCCCGGGTCCCAGCCTTTCAAAGGGGGACGGTGGGTTTTTGGGGGTGGGGGGGGTGACTGAAAGAGCCAGCTCTGTTCTACAGAGTCTTGCCTTCATGACCTTGACATTTTTTTAAACACAATGTTGTAAATAGCGTTTTTCTATCATTCATTTTTAATGTGTAAGAGTCTATTACAGACATTTTGCATACAAAATGTGTTTATGCATCATGCATCATCCATATAAAAAAGTTTATTTTAGATCACATATGAGAAATGGGAGGGTGTGACAGAGATAATTTGCAGTAATATTAGTGAACTGTTGTTGCGTTACATACCGAAAACATACATCACTATCCCTGAATAACAGAAGTACACACATTTAGTATTTGACCAAAATAGGCATGAAAGAGCTGAGACTGGATCATAAAATCAAAGCTGGTCCGAACTGGGGCCCCAAAATACAATTGGCCCAGGGCCACAAAAATCGTTAAAACGTCCCTGAAAGTTTCTTTTACAATTACACAGGCAGGCGCGCAAAATGCAAACCAGCCATGTGTTTTTTAAACAGCCTGCAAATTGCTTGTCTTGACACTAAATAGTGTGTATTCAGGACCGGCTTTAGCGCTGGTAGCGCCTGGTGCGAGAATCATTTTTGGTGCCCCACACCCCATGACTGCCTCCTCGGATTCTCTCACTACCACCAGGCATATGTGTCATTCATTAGTTATTGCTAAACACAGCGCCTCCCCATGAGATTGGTGCCCCCTCCCTAGGTCAGCGCCCAGTGCGGCCGCACCTGTTGCACTGCCCTAAAGCCGGCCCTGTATGTATTCATTTGTAATGTGACTTTTCTGTCTTTGTTCCTTTTTATTATCAGTCATGGATCATTCAGGCAGCTCTAAAAAACAATTAAAAGTTATTTCTATTTATATTTGCTGTTCAAAGTATGCACAGACAAAAGCTGAAAATACAGCTTTAGGTGACTGCTTATTTTTATACCATCTGTAACATCAAAATAATGAGCTGGCAACCCTAATCATAAGACTGGAACTTTGTTGAGGGATGAACAAATTATTTGCTTTCACCACCCTGATCCCTGGTTACTGCCATAATAGCAATAGTTTAACACATTTGAAACCTTACACTGCCCTCAATAACATGCTGAGTTATTTCAAGTGTCTGGGATTGCACCTTGCATTCAGACAACTGGCTCCTCATTCTTGCCCTTCACTTCCACCCTCACCCTGCACTCACACTGATCTTGATACACTCACACCATTCACCCACTTACCCTCCACCCACAGTGATCACTCTGCACTCACAATGCACTTGCGCTGTTCAACCTTTACCTCACCCTGCAGTCACATGAGCACTCTACTCAACCTGCACTCGTGACACTTCACTCACCTGTCCCCCGCACTGCTCAATCTGCAATCTCACTCAAATAAGCCCACCACTAATTAATACATTCATTAGTCCCACTCTGCACTAACATGCACACCCAAATTCATATGGCCACCTCACTCACCCCTGTACAAAAGTATGGGAATGTCCTGCCCCATCAGGGTTTTCGTCCTAAATTACAAAAGGAGACATCTAAATGCATTTCAATCCAGCCTTCCAGGGGCCCCTTTATAGAGGCAGTTATGTTTTTACCCTGATGGCCTGGAATAATTCCTAAACAGATTCTTGCAAATACTGTTTTGTTTAATTTATTTTTAATGTGATTGATGTGTGGGAGTCTTTTACTATTTGCGGAGAAATGTGTTTGTTTCATGCAACAGCCATAAAAAAGTGAACTATAAAAAGTTAGATCCAAGAGGGTCCTCACATATGAGAAATTGGAGGATATAACAGATATCATTCATTGTTAAATTAGTGGGTTGCTGCTTTGTTACAACAGTGAAAACACATCACTATCTCTGAATATTAGATGTAAACGCTTTTAGAATTTCAACTACAGCGCCTGTGCACCGTTAGTAGCCTGGCTAAGAGTATGGCAGAGCTGAAAGTAAATCATTTAAACTCAAATCTGTACTGAACAGGGGCCCCCAAAATAGTTTTTGCCCAGGGCACCCAAAATCCCTAACATGTCCATGCCATCACAAAGTCTGTCAGACAACATTGCTCTGATGTAAAATAGACAACATCATTAATTTATTATTAGGTTTTTTTTTTTAAACATAAGCCCGATGTGTCCTAAACCCCCATTGCTTCAGGCAAGCAACTTATGGTACCACTAAGGAATTCTCAATTAGGTATTTGTTCAGCGCCCTCTCTGCGGACTTTCAACTGTCTTCGGATCCATAACTGCTTGGTGGGCAATTATCCCATTATAATGTTGCCTAAGACATTTGGTAATGATTTCTAGAGAAGATTTGTTTCTCTTGTATCAGCTCTGAGCTAGGGAGTGCTCGAAAAATCTGACAACACTGTCTCCCTTACAGTCCCCGTCTTGGCTGAAAATTTCAGCAGATTATTCAGCTTTGGGAGAAACTGCTATCAAAACTCTCTTGCCTTTCAGCTCGTCCTATTTATGTGAGATTGGGTTCTCAGCACTTGCAATATTAAAGGCTAAGTACCGTTCAAGACTGGATGTGGAGCACAACTTGAGGATGGAAAAAATCCTTCCACATATTGATCGTCTCTGAAAAACAGGCACACCTGTCACATTTATGTTGGTGGTGTTATTATCAATCTATGTCCTGTGTAAAACAAAGTATTCTAGTAAAAACAAATTGGGCTAATTTTATCTTGAAAACCTCTGTCATTTCACCACACCCACTCACAAACCTGCAGTTTACTAAACACTCTTATTGTATTGTACATTATTTGCTGGATATGCCCGGAATATGCGCATGGGGTTGATTCAGAAATTTCCGTCAGGTGGTGGGGTTCCCAATATCTAAAAAAATTCAGCTGGGGGGCACAGCCTACAAAAGTTTGAAGACCTCTGTCATAGAGAATCTCCAGTGAAGCCAGTGTCAAACCATGCCATCTCAGGGTCCTGTGATCATTTTGTTGTTCCACTTTTTATTCAAATACTAATCACTAGTATATTTGTTCTGTCCAGTGAGGCAAGCATGCTGTTAAGCGCATTCTGAGTGAAAGGGTGTGACTATTTGTTAGCATTTTCAAAAGCACATTTTTTGTGGAGATTGCTAAATTCATAGTTTATTTCGGCACTCACTTCTAATGTCAGTTTTGCCAAGTAAAGACACAGTCCTTGTGCTGGCCTTTCCAAAGACTGAGCCTCAGGCGAAACTATGTTTGGCATCCCTCTGGACCCTCCTCCAGCCTTTATCTATCTGCCCCTTCCAGTAAACAACGTTTATCCCGAAACTTTTTCCCTGCAGAGAATCACAACGCGGTCGTTACAACGACTGCGTTGTGATTCCGCATACCATTACTCCGCAAGTTGGAACGACTTGCGGAGGGGGGGAGGTGTTGGATTTAAAATCCAACACCTTCCCTAGTGTCCGCACAGACTGGAGTTGGAATACATCCAGCGCCCCCTCTGCAAGTCGTTGTTCTGACTTGCGGAGTAATGGTATGCGGAATCACGACGCGGTCGCTGTAACGACCGCGTTGTGATTCCCTGCGGGGAAAAAGGCTGCGGGATTTCGACACAGATTCGCCCCTTCTCATTGATGATCCTAGTTGTGGGCCATTTGCGCTCATAGGTCACATCCTAGATGAATACCTCAGAGCAGTGACTGGCCTTTGAAAAACATTTGCACTTTCTCTTCTCACCTGAATCACCTATTCAGTTGCTAAACTGGAGACAAGAGCCCATAGAAGGCAGCGAGGGAGAGAGGGAGATGGAAGTGGAAGTGGAAGAAAGGGAATCAGAGGGAGGCTAAGAAAAGTCAATTAAAGAAGATTGTATAGCCAGTCTGGAGGTAATGGACTGACTGGCGGTCTGTAGTCAAAGCATTATTTAAGGCAACTTGCAGGATCAGATATGTGTGCACCCCTCTAAATCTAGGTACCCTGATTTTCAGCAGCAATTTATTTATAGCCTCTAGGAGCTGATGTTTACATAGTATATATTCTCTAGTCACATCATTGAAATGCCTGACCCTAGTATGCAAATAACTCTGTCATCCTCTTCACTGTTCTACTGATTAAACAATATATTCATGTTGTTGTCTGTGATAAATATGTCATCATTCCTTTTACCTTGAATTACAATGGCAGAGGTCCTCAAACGTTTGTGCTCTGAACCCCCCAAGCAAAATGTTTTGAAGGCAGGCAACCCTACAAAACTTTATGGCAAGAATTGGGAGAGTGACAGGAACTGGGCTGAGTGTAGGGGGTGGGGCTTATGAGATCATTTTAGGAGTATTTTTCTGTATTTTATAATCCACACTAAATGTGAGACTAATAAAACAGCAAACAGACCCAGTAGTTGACCCAATAATACTGCTCTCTATAATTGGGGTTTTGTGAGCCCCTTGCACTCCACAGTCCCAATTCTAATGAATCTGCTGCACTAATAATAACTGAGACCATGAGCACAAGACTATCATCTCTGCCTCGTTCACTGTTTCCACACCATGCCTTGCCATCACTCCAATCTTGAAACAGATTCTCTGTCCCTTTCAAGAAAACAAATGAGCTCGCACATTTTGCCCCATTTTCTCTGCATGGGTGCCCTTACCTCTAATGCTGGAAAGTAAAATAAGCCCTCAGGTCTTTTTTTAAAAAGTGAAACAGACATAATTGTGATGCAAGGCCCCCCCCCAGATTCCTGAGCTCCAATGCTGATTCTCTAATAATAGCTACTACCTTGCAAAGCAGCCTATTTCCTCAAGAACAGGGCTCTCATATTGCCACATCCCCTCCCTGCAATCACTCTGAGGTCCAACCAAGGTATCTCTACTGCTTCAATGTCCCCCCTCACCCCAACCCCTCGAGCCACTGCTTCAAAGACCAAAATAACACTGGCATTGCAAGTGTTCATAGGGCCTTAATTCAAGGAAGGATAGTAAAACAGCCATGATTGGGGTTTAGTTGGGGCCTCTTACCTCTGGGGCACGGTACCACTGTACCTGCAGCACCAGTGCTACTTCCTGTCCCCTTCTGTTAAAAAATAAGCAGCAAGGGTGACCTGGGCTCTAATGGTAGCAAGGACAATGGGCCCCAACTCCGCTTTTTTTATAGTAAGCCAGCCATAATTGGGAAACAGTGGCCACTTACAGTCTTGACCTCAGTACCTAGTACCTGCTCCACTAATGGTAGAGATGGCCCTTTATAAAAAATAAATATTGCCCATTTCCTTGGGAACATGTCTATGAAGAAGTTGTCTTTGTCCATTTGTAAACAAAAAACGAGCCCTCACATAGTGCCCCCTGTTCTTGACCATATCTTTGACACTATCCATGGATCTCGCCTCTTTCTTTTTACTCCTAAGCCATAACTCAGAGGTTCCAGCGGTCCAGTGGATTTGGACTCTACTTCTGAATTTAAACCTGTGAGACTACTCGCTGCCACCCCTTAACTCACCTTTATAAAAATAGCTGTCCTTGAACTGGTAATGCTGACTTTGATGAGCCTCAGCCTGAAAGTGAAAAGGGGATGGGAGAGAGATAAAGAAGAAACAGGCCTTCTCATCAGTCTATAATTTATGGAGGCACTTAAAGTTTATTGGAGGTAAAGATTTATTCTTTTTAAGAGGTAAGTTAAGGGAATTATAAGCTGAGATCTGAGGTACTGAAGCTGGTTACAAGAATGTTTGCACTAGGTACATCCTGATTACTTATTGCTAAAATATATATTTAGATAAACTTTCTTTTATCTCAAACACTACCTCATTTTACTGCAGCTGGGCTTATACTGTGTGTAATACTATTTTAAAATAAAGGCATTCATGTTCACAGTTCTTTCTGTCACAGGCTGGGAACTTGTAGCACTATAAGGGCCCGTTTCTCAAAGGTAACACACTTTTGGGTAAGTTTACTCTTTTTCGGTATTCACAAACAAGTGATGTAATAGTAACGTTGCTCTTTTTTCTGAAAGGTACATCAAAACACTCTATGCCACCAGTACAGGGGATAGCCACAGGTAGCAACAACGACCATAAAACTAATAACAATATACAAACTCACACCAAATGAGATCCAGAGGAAATTTTACAAATGAAGATATGCATGATAGAGCCCTATTCTAATATATAGTCCTATCTAGACTAAAACGCTATGTGTCCTCTAAGCAGCCCCAGATGGAGTAAAATTTTTGCAAGGAGCGACTTCCCCTGGCACGAGCTAAGACCATCTCCACTGCACAGGTTTATCTCATAATTACCCACCATTCAGCAACTGAGGGAGGTTTGGCTGAAATCCAAGCTCTAGCAATAGCCGGTCGGGCTGCCACCAACATAATTGCAGTAATAAATGTATAGCCCCAACTGTCCTCCTTATAATCCAGCATCACCTCAGCTGTTGAAAAAGTAAAATCCACCTTAACCGAAGCTTAATGGCAAAGGAAATCGTCTGCCAGAATGTTTCTAATGCAGGGCAAGTAGCGAACATATGCACAATATCCACAGCTGGCTCTCGGCATTTAGGGCATTTTCAGTGTCCCCCTTTTTGTATCCCCACATGTATGCCCCTTCTTTGGGCCCATATGGCAATCCGCTCTGGGGTATAATAACGTGCACCGATTGTCTGGAATTGCTGCAGAGACTGACCGAATGTACTGATCGTTCCATGGCATTGAATACTGTCCTGACCGCTTCCAAAGTAACATGCAACCCAAGAGTCTCACTCCATCTTTCTGCCGGTTTCTCATAGCCGTTTACTATAAACTGAGCCAAACATTGACACATCTTACTGATTGCTGCCTTCCGATCCAGTCCATACAGACAGTCCCATACCTCAGGGTCTGCTACATTTTGTAGTAAAAGGTTTAGTGTAAAGTATCCCTAATCTGGAGATATTTGAAAAACATCAGTCGAGGGACAGCACAGGAAGATTGCAAATTTTCGAATGATCGGAAGCCACTGTTACCATATAGCTGGCGCAAGCAGCCAATGCCATACTCTGCCCATCTCCTACCCTCAGGATCTTCAAAGACTTCGGGCAGCCTTGGATTACCCCAGACAGGAAGCTTCTCATGTATGAACGAGATGGAACACCAAGCCATTATTCCCTGCCAAATACAAACACAATCCCTGATGGCCTTAAAGCGTACGCTTTTAAAATAATTAGGATCACTAGCTCTATATAGAAACATTTGACCCTCAGAGGGGAGGACTAAGCGATGCCTAATCACCCTTGGTTACACAGCAGTTTCATCAACTCAATTGCCCACCTCAATTTTTGTACCCCCAGATGAAGCTGCTCAGGACACCATCTAAATGAATAAAGAAAGAATTAGGTATACGCTGTGGGATCGAGGGAAACAATTACAAAAACTTTGGTAGCACCTTCATCTTAATAATATTGCACCTTCCCAGAATGCTAATTAGAAGCATATGCCAATTTTCAGTTGCTTAGTTATAGTGGCCAGCAAAGAATCATAATTTAGTGTCAGTATGCATTCAAACTTAGGAGAGATACAAACTGCCAGATAAGTAGGGGTCACACAGACCCCAGGAATAGGGTGTACAGGCTGAACGCTAAGAAGCACGTGCATCAGCATATATCCTGAGAAAAGGCCGAATTTCTTTGCTTCTGTCTTGATAGCTTCTATAGCAGAAGCAGGATCGGAGGTGAAGACAGCTATGTCATCTGCATTAGCAGTGACTTTTAACTGCTGCTGCCCTATAGTTAGAGGAAGTATCCCTGCGTTGACCTGCAATGCCTTTATGAATGGTTCAATATAGCGCGAAAAGGAGAGGAGAAAGAAGGCTGCCCCGCTTAGTGCCACACTGGATTGGGAATAGAGCCATTTGAGTGCTAGCGTAATATATTTTAGCCTGTGGTCTACAATACAGAGCCTGTATCCACTTACAAAATCTCTCCTTTATTCCAAAATCAGTAAGTGTTGCCCTTAAATAATCCCAGGTCACACAGTCAAAGGCCTTTTCCGCATCTAACAACACCATGCCCAGACTCAGCCCTAGCTTCCCAGCCGCATCAAAGAACGCTACTGAGGTGTTAACATGAGCGGTGGTATCTCTGCCCTAGATGAAGCTATGTTGTGGAGGGGAAACCAAGCCTGGCATCATAGGAGCTAACTGGGTGGCTAGGATTTGGGCAAATATCTTAGTATCCACATTGTTTAAAGAGATCGGCAGATAAGAGCTACCCTCCTCCGGTTCCTTGTCCTTTATTCAAGAAAAAACTATATTAGTAATATTCCATGACTCAGGAGCCCAGTTGCTGACTTCGGTTGACTGAACTACTTCCCGCAGTAGTGGTGCCACCAAACTCTTCAAAGTTTTGTAGAACTCAACTGGAATAGAGTCTTCCCCATCTGCTTTCCCTGATGGTAAGCCCATTATTGCTTCCCAAATTTCCTTATAGCTAATATCCTGTTCTAGCAAGGCAGAGTCTTCCTCCCTCAAGAGCTGTAATGTATTTCCCTTTAAGAAGATCTGAATACCTATCTCATCCGGAATCACTTTTTGTGAATATAGATTTCGATACAAAAATAGACAATTGTTCAGTAATAGCTTGGGGATGCTTATATAGTATTCCTTCTTCTTACTTAATAGCTGTTATCAACTTCTTGGCTTGATTATCTGCTAACTGGTAAGAGAGCACCTTCCCAATTCGATCTCCATATTCATATTGCAGCGTCTTATACTTATTGTAGCACACAGCCACTTTGCTCCTTACAAGCTTGCTAATGGCCATCCATTCACCAATTAATGAAGCATGCAGTATATCCTGTTCTGGAGCCCCACGAGTAATTGCTTCAGCATGGCGAAGTTCGCTGGCTAGCAGTGTCTGAAAAGCCACCTTGCCCACCATTTCTCACTCCTTGTTTTGCCACCAAATATACTGCTGGGTTACCCCCCGAATAAATGCGTTTATTGTATCCCAGATTATTCATGGAGAGGCAGTCCCCACGCTATCCTCCAAAAAGTCTGCATGCTTTTTATGGATAAATGCAAGATAATCCTAATCAAGAAGTAGCTATCGCGGGAATGAAAAGGACCAAGGTATTTTTGGCTCTGCCTTAGCCGGGAAAGATAATAACATGGGGTTATGGTCTGATGTAATCCTAGGGCACACTTCCATATCAGAAGTCATCAAAGTGCTGTCAGAAACCCAGGCTTATACAATCCTGGAGTACTGTTGACATGTAGCCGAATAAAAGGTATATCCCGGGGCAGCTGGAAATAAAGAGCACCACGTGCCCCTTAAAGAATGCAGCCACCCTAATTCCAGAATTGAGGCTCTCACCTTCTTCATTTTAGACGTGGTTGCGCGGCTCCATTTCGCAATTAAAATCCTCCATAAAATAAATAAAATCAAAGACAGCAGGTTCATCAGTATTGGGGCCATATATTGCGCGGAACACATTCTTAGTGCCCTTAATTTCAACTTGCGTCAATGCCCACCGCCCTCTTTGATCTGCCAGGGTCTTCAAAACTTTGAGCTCGAGTGCCAAGATAGCAGTGCCCCTTATAGAGATATTCTGAGATGTGCAAATTATTAATTTGTATCCAGGGTGCTTGAGCAACCCTCTATCTTTAAATGCTAGATGCGGCTCTGTAAGAATAAGAATATGAGGTCTATCTGCTTTCAACTCTTCCCGAACTAATTGACGCTCCGCCCCGCTATTTAGACCTGACACATTCCAAGCTAAACATCTAACCAGTGCCATATCCTTGAAGTACTAAGCGACTGCCAAACATTTTTGGCATGAGCACTTCATTTATCCTCAGATCTTCGTTATGTTCCCTTGGCCTACTCACTGCCATCCACCGACTCCATTCATATGTACCCTTTTTTACTTTTTTACTAGTGTCCCCACCCCCTCCCCCTTATTTCCATCCATTCCCCAGACCCCTCCACCCCTACAGTATCCTAAAGAAGGAATCATCCTCCTTATCAGCTGCCGCTGAAATAGCAGCTATCATCCTGCAGCAACTCAAGAGCGTCCACCAATCCACCCAGCCCCTGCCCTCCAGTCAGCACCCCAAAAAAAAGAAAACAAAAGCAACAAACCAAACCATAAATCAGACTATAGATAAAAAAAGAGAAGAAAAAGAGGACACAGGGGAAAAAGAAAGAATTAAGAAAGAAGGAAGTAACCAATGGTATATCCATGGACAGCATCACCAATCCAAATGTAAGCATCCATTGTCCTATAGCAGTTAACTCCTATTATTAGAGGCCCTTGCTAGCTGCCATTGATTTAAAGCTTGTCTGGCTTCCTGATCTGTAAGAAACAATTGTATATGTCCATCTCTAATAACTTTTAGCCGGGCCAGCTACTGCAAGAACACCCGGGCACCTTCCGCCATTATTGAGTCAATACGTTTTCTCATTTTCTAATGTCGATCCAAAGTGGCTCTGCATAAGTCTGACTTGATAAAGATGGATAAAGAGTCGACCGCTACAGGGGTGTTAGGCCTAGCTTTTAAAGAGATTTCCTGCTTTAATAGGAAATTGCCAAAATAGATCAAAATTGATCTAGAATAGTGGTAATTAGGCTTATGCAGAACTAGAGGTAGTCTATGTGCTCTCAGGATTTGGCAATCCCAGTCTGACATTTCCGGGGAGGCCCTTTGAAATAACTGGCCCACATATGCGTGTGGATCGGCCGCCTCTTTGCCTTTGGGGACTCCAAATAGCCTTAAGTTGTTCTGGCGTTGCCGGTTCTCCAAGTCTTCGGTTTGCTTAGAAAGTAATTGTGCATCATGAGATTGTACTGATCTTGCTGTTGCAGTAATCGACCCCTCTATCTCCGCCACATGTGTCTGAAGCTCTGCAATGTCTCTCGTTAGTACCCCCACCGTGCTGGTCACCTCTCTTAAAGACTGCTGAATACTGAGACTATCAGCCCTAGCTGGCGCTTAGTGTTCTTGTGCCTCTCGTCTTTGCTCAAGCAACTTTTGTAAAATTAGGTAGAGTGATGGCTCCTTGCTCTCTCCTAATAGCAATTTCTGACTTATATCACCCCCTACCCCAGCATACTCAGGGTTCAATGAAGAGTCTCCTTGTTCCCGGGTTTGCACTTGATCGGTGGGCGTGATCTGTAATTCTTCTGCCTTTAAGTTTAAGTCTGTTGAATCCTTTTCCAGGTCCTCTGCACTCTTAGGAGCTAGCCCGATTCTTATGCCAGTGTTTAAGCCTGAACCTGGAAGCTGGGAGATCAAGGATTTCACCTCTCCCTTCGACTGGACCCATTTGCGAAGAGGGTTGCCCTGTGGGGTCCCCTTTGCCCTTGTGCTCAGGCTAATATGTTGGTTACTGTCAAACATATTGGTTCTTTTTTGCGCGAACTACCTGGCTTGGGTTTCCCATTCTTACTTCTGGAGGACCCCTGTTGGGAGCTGCCTTTGATGTAGCCATGGGCGGACTCACCAGACTTGTTTTGATAGATGATATTGAGCTATTATCTATAGTATGTTCCTTATGAACACTGAGAGTCTCCTCACCCCCAGACTGAACTTCTGATAAGACCGGAGTTACACTTAGAGCAGAGGGGGAAGAATTGCTTATGAGCAGGGAACTCCCCTCCTGAACTTCATCAACCATGTTTGTCACCCCTCTTAGGCCCCCAAGATCTAAAATGAGCCAATCTGCCACTGGGAAAGCCTCCTCCACCCTGGTCATATCTCCTCCTGCAGTCTGTAAATTGTCAGAACTACGAACAGCACTATCCGTTATGTCCACAACCATATTAGTATTTTCTGGGGACATTGTTTCACAGATGAGGGCACAAATGTGAGCTTCCTGCACAACATTGTTACAACCCATATAGCTATTGTCGCTACTAACAGGTTTCCCGCAGCCTGCCACCAAGCGCGGGGGTGCCTACTTGAATGGCATTCAGAATAGTAACCGCAACAACAGTACCTGCTGTTTGTGTGGAGACCTCACCAGATAAAAATAGTTCCGCTGCCTTTCCTGATTACAGGAGCCGCAACACTAGCTTGCCGACCCGCAACGAACCACCTCTTGCCATGCTCCTTGAAGCACCAGATGCAGCCTCTACTCATCCCGCAGATAGTCCAGTCCCTCCTGATAGCTGAGACTTTAGCAACCCATCCTGTCTTTGCCGCAGCTTTCAAAGAAGCCAACTCTCTGTCTGCCGAATCTGCCAAAACTGATGCAAGACCAATCCGATGGAGTCCCGAGAGGCGAGGGCCGGCCAGCCAGCAGGCTTGACGAGAGGACCGCAAAAACCGCCAGGCTCCCTTCACTACAGAGCCGCACATCTGTTCCTGTTCAGACGGCAACACTCGGGCCCGCGGTACAATAAATGTATTTCATTTTGGCTCAAGGTTGCTTTCTTATTTCTCTATACCACTCCAGTCTCAACTAGACCTGGGCGGTAAATTCCGTTCCGCTTGCGGAATTTGGGTCATTTCGCGTTCGCGGAGAATGCGGAATTGCCCAAAATTCTGGGTTCCGCGGCTTCCCGGAATTTTTTGCTTGTCCGCGTTCTCAAAATGCGTGTTAGCTAGATATTACCCCCAAGCGCGCAAACAGCATTCGCGAACAGGAAAAAAGCTTCGCGAACAAGCAATACCGCATGTTGACATCATTTCTGCGTGCTTGCGGAGATTTTTTACCGTTTCGCAGAACTTTGCGTAGCGCGACTACGTAAATTCCGCCCACCCCTAGTCTCAACCTAGCAGCATGTGGTGAACAGACCAGAGCACGCTCCTGATGTAGCGAGTCGTGGCGGCTCCATCTTCCTTCCTAAACCCCGGGTGGGTTTCGTAATAGTAACTTTGCAACTGTGAAGACTCCGCATTTGGGACAGAGTACTCCGCACATAAAAGAAAGGCCTGACTTATTGTAGTTCCTGTGCCCCTGAGTTCAGGTCCCTTGGCTTATGCCAAGCTCATATATGTCAAAGGCCGGCCCTGCCTGGTACCATTACCAGCACTGTGCTTCCTTGCAATATTGCTGGTGACTTAAAAAAGAAAGGATTGTCTAGTCAGAGGAAACTCACAGAAATCGAGTTACAAGTTCAGCCAGGTCAAGGAGCACATAGTATAACAAAATGAAAAGTCTTCATTCATCTTTAGTTGATCTCTATGGCAAATGCTTAGTAAGGAAAAGGGCTGTAATGCTTAAAGCCATCTGAAAACATGATAATTGGCATCTTTACGGAAATATAAACCAGCTCAGACGACTTGCCATCCTGAATATCGACTACAAAAATATGGACCTGTCAAATATATGTGTTTACAATATTGACTCAAAACATTGTGCACCCTATACTTAGAATTTAGATAACAATTTGTTTTTAATTAAAAATATTGGAAACCAAGATAAAGCATAAACAATCTTGAGAATATAATTTCAAAATAGTAAATGTATTGAAATAAAATTAATTTATCATTTTAAATAGTAGCACTATTATTTACAAATACATGTTATATACTCAAAATGAATTTATTTGGAAATTATTCTTTAAAAATATGTTTACAAAACATAGATCAATAAGTTTTTGTAGACATGTCTATCTAAAAGTTAAAATAAAATTTAAAAAAAACACAAATAAATGAATTTCTGCAATTTAAGAATTATAAAATATTTTCTTATAAATCTGAAAATGTAAAACAATTATTAATTAAGTAAAATGTTTTAATAAATAAACATGTATGAGGTGAGTCTCGTATTTACTATTGCAATCCCAATTGAACTAAAATTGGGGAAAGTACACCTACATCTATTTTGGGGGCGGGGTCACATTTATGATTGTATCTTCAATCCATCTAACATTAGGAAATACACATATATTTGCAGGGTGTTCGATTTACTATTCCCACTCAACACTAAGCAACACCAGTTAATGTGATGGACTCTGTGGAGTGTAGACTTTCAGATTTACTATACCACTGGAAACTAAGCAATATTAGGAATAGTGTTGGATTCTTGTTGGAGGGGGTGGCTGAGATTTACTATAACCACTCCAAACTAAGCAACGTTAGAGGAAGCGTTGAATTCGGAGGGCCGGACAGATTTAGTATAAGCACTCAATATTAAGCAATATATGGAAAACTGTTTTCTTTTTACATTCAACCATTCTGCACAGCAGCCATGACGCTGTACAACATGACTAAAAACACATTGTTAAAGCCATAAAGCTCTCGCATATGTAAGAGCTATTTGGCTTTGTCAATGTTTTTTGTGGTGGGAGGGGTGTGGGCCAGATGGGGCTTGGAAGAAAGGGTGGTAGGTGTGAGGCAGGCAGGTTGGACGGATCAAGCAACAATGGGTGGGGGAAGATTTGGAAGGTGGTAGTTGTCATGGACAAGTAATGATGGGAGTTGGACAGAATGGGTATAGCAGCAGAAATGGTGCAAGAAACAAAGGGGCAAGCAATGGCGTGGCAGGGGGAGTGGGCACAGGGCAAACAAAGGGCAAAGAAAGACACAGAAGCGGGATGGGGAAGCAACAGCGGAGCAAGCAACGACATGCAAGTAACAACGCAGGTGGGATCAGGGGGCAACCATCACTGGACAAGGCATAAAGCAGGAAGGTGGATGGGGGAACAGGCAACAACATTCACAACAACATTCACAACGGGGAAAGGGGATGAAAAAAGTACCTCAATCCCAGTGCAAGCAGCGGAAGAACACTAATAAAAAAAAATCAGTCTATGGTCCATGCTCCACAGAAGGGAAAAACAAACAAGGAGAAAGTGAAACCGATATGTGCTGACCAATCAGGAGCCAGCAAATAAGAGTGACAATTAATTGAATGAATAGCGGCGAGGCAAGCGAAGGAAGGTATGATGGCGGCCTTGTGATCATGGTCGATCGGTGCTCCTCGGGATCAGAGTTCCTCAAGGCTGACTGCCTCTAAGTGATGAAGAGCTGGATCATGCCGGGAGGATTGTTGCTGTGCACTCTGCTGCTGCTTTCCCATGGCCAGCAAATCTGTAAAACACCAAACGGCGAGGTGCACTACGCTGCACGAACGCTCTGCCTGGCTTCTCGTTCTTTAACCCCTTGCATGCTGTGCGGGTGAAATGGAGAGTGTGCGGAGTTCGGATGACCTCCGGCCGTCGTTAGCACACGCCCACCATGACGCGTGACGGCCGGGGGTCATCCTGAGCAGCGAAGGGGTTAAGCAACGTGCTGGGTTTCTTTGAAAGCAGGACATCCCCCTTCAAGATACAAGACATCAGAGATGCCCCCGGAATCTACAAAATCCCTGGGGCAGAGGTACGGCACAAGTACCTGGTGTGGATGCAGGATAGTGGAGCCAACAGTGCTGTAAGAAATCAGGTGAGGGGAGAATCACCTGGAAACACGATTGCTGGGAGAAAAGCTGCAACTTCAAAGCCTGTAGGAGCAATGGCAAAGTTTTTAAAGAAATCAGTACCAAGCGTGGATGGTGCAGTTAATCTCCTGCCCTGGACCTCTAAAGAACTCCCTGTGTATGATTCACAAATTGTGAGTACGAAGTCTCGGATAGTGACTGAGGGAGCTGCTACGGTTTGTGCAGAGGGTGTTCCTGACAGAATGGTAGCCATAGGTACTGATATATCTGTGGCAAGTTAGACTTCCCACAAGATTAAAGAGGGATATGAAGAGAGCACAACTGGCCAAAAACAAGGACCCGCAGGGCCTATTGCCTTTAAGGTTACTTAGGCGGTTGATGAACATGGTGGCTCAACTAAGAAAGTACAGAGTGAAGAACAGCGCCTGGCAGTGATCGAACAGGCTGAAGCAGATTCTGATGACAGATTCTTTTCACTGTCTGATCATTCAATTTTTTCTGGGGATGGAGAATCAGACTCAATCAGGCACCGCATCAGGGGGAATTCGCGGGATAGCATATCAAGCAACATGAGCAGCTTGGACGAGAACCGAACACCCCACCCAGATGGAACAGGAATGGAAATAGAGGGCCTGGTCAAGAAAGTACAAAAGACCAAAGTGCACCAAGATGGAGCTAAATCCAAATAAATGCTTTGAGTCTACTATGGCACACCAAGTTTGGATGAGTCTATCCCAGAAGCAAGGGCTATTACGAATGAGCCCTATGAGACAGCATCATTGGACCTAATTTATCAGAAGGTCGTGCTGCATTGGGATGAGACTCGGACAGAGAGCCAGAAAACCCAATCTGCATGCCGGAAAATGCAGAATGCTATTCACAGAACCACTAAATCATGTACCGATTTCTTGGAGAGAGTTGGGGAAGCTGAAAATAGAATTGTAACAATTGAAAGTGACATGCTTGCTCAAAAGGAAACAATGACAATACTGGAAACTCAATCTGCTGACATACAATGGAAACTCGAGGACTTTGAAAATAGACTTTGTAGGAATTACTTAAGAGTCTTGGGTAACCAGGAAAAGTAGAAAGGGATGATGTCCATAAATTTACTCTTGACCATATGAAGCCTTTCTTGAACTTACCTGTTCGGACTGTGACTCAAAAGTCCAGAGGGCACACCGATTCCCTTTTAAACATCCTTGGGGTGAGCAAGGAGCCACAAAGACAAGAGCAAACTGATCTACTTGGGGAACTTCTTGCTTCGTCAAGACCTTTATGACTTGGCTCGCCTGGATCGGAAGCGGGGAGCTAAGGGACATGAGTTCTTCGTCACACCAGATTTTTGCCATGTCACGTTCAAAAAGAGATGGCAGCTATGTCAGATGAGTACACTATTTCAATCTAAAGGTGCACAGGTTTATTTATTGAACCCGACTAAGTTGAAAGAGATGGTTAAGGACAAGGCTTATTTTACAGGTCCGAAATGAAGGCAAGGGAATTTCTTGAAACATTGAGTATAGTATTAAGGAATTTCTTCCCTTTTCTTAGGAAATGATTGGGGGAGAAAAGAGGGAGGGGCAATATATATAAATATAAATAGGGGGAAAAGGCGAGGACTCAGCTTCAGAGGAATGTACACCATCCGTAATGGACCCCAATGGTCCAGCAACCTATGGGAGTTGAAGAGGTAGAGATGTTCAAGAGGAAGTGGGAAGGGGGCTAGGGAGGAGGTAGGGGTAGGGGTAAGGCAAGGGGGGCACAGTAAGTGGGTGGTGGTATACAACAGAGATACAGGGGAGGCTGTAAGCAGGACTGCTGAAATGTCCATAGTAATATATGTATTATATAATAACTACAGACAGATGAATAAGATCATACAGGAGGATAAAAGAAATAGAATTAGCATGATGTGTCTAGCTAGGAAACACCGGAGTATATATATATAAATGGAGCATAAGGTGCAAATTTGTACAGTTAACATCTGAGGCCTTAATGATCTTGGAAAAAGAAATAGAATGGCCCTAAGCTTGAAAACAATGCCATACACAGTCTGTGTGTAAGAAACCCATATCACTTGGGGGAAGCACGAGCTGTTAAATCTTTTGGCCTGTACACAGCAGAGGATTACATCATGGGGGGGTGTGGTTTTAGTCAAAACTCACTTCTCTGTTGAGTGCAGATTAGCTGATAAGGTAGGTTGATGGATAATTGTTGAATGTAAGGTAGGTCAGTTCAACTTACCCTATGTACAATCTATGGATCAAATATTGATGAAGCTGACACCTTTGAATTACTAAATACGGCACTTATCCTATGGCCCTGCTCCTTAGTTCTATGTGGAGATTTAAATATCAATTAAGAGGGGGGGACAGCCAAATTTGGGAACAGGAGCATGGGGGTCGAAAACCGAAACCAATAGTATTTAAAGCCCTTCGGCAGTTAATAGATTACTAGAATAGGAGGAGAGTCCCCAATCCTAGCTTCACGTATTACTTTATCCCGCACAATAAATTAGCATAATTGGATTACTTTTTTATTTCAAAAGGCATTGCTTCAGCTTCTAAGATTTATAAACTCCCCAAGGTATTATTAGATCACAACCCACTGATTCTCGAGATCCCTATGGCAGGCCTAGTTAAGCCTAGGGTTGAGTTTACTTAGGATAGGAAACTAATACTGAATACACTATATCTGGAGCATTGAAGGTTTGGATAAAACAATTTATGGGAACTAATTAGAAGAACCGTGGAAACAAGGATGGTATGGGATGCAATGAATGCGGGAGTCAGGGGGGAGACATTTCGTTTTGGATTACCGTTGCAGAAAGTTAGACAAGGAAAAATTCAGAGCTGCTAAAGCAAATGTCACTGGCTGATGAAAAAATTACTAAAGGTTTGATTAGAGACCAGGATGTGGAAAAAGAGCAATTGGAAATATCTATGTGGAAAACCAAAATTAATCTGTATTTTAGTAATTAAAATGCAGCTAAATATACTAATCGGTCAGAAGGTCATGAATAGATTGCTAGCTAAAAATATTAGACAGAAAATCGTAGGGAGAGAAAAAACTGCCATAAAGTATTCAGGGGGAGGATTGTGGAAATCCCGATGGAAATACTTGAAGTATTCAGACAACTTCATGAATCTCTGTCCCAAGAAGATCTGGAAGATCCGTAAGATGGTTATGGCGCTTTTTTACATCAGCATCTTGAATTGACATCTCTTCAAAATGGGGAGCTAGTGGAGCTTCCTTAGGTGGCGCGTGATGTGGGTCCGCTTTGGGAGGTTGAAGATGAGTCTAGCTGCTGAATTCTGTATAGTCTTCAGTCTCTTCAGATGGTGCAAGGTGATTCCTACGTAGTGCACCTGGCTGGAAACTGGGGCTTGAGTGACAGTTTGTCTGGTGTTTACGGGGAGCCATTGAAGATCTTGCACAGACTGCGGAAGCAGACAGAGGATAATGCATCAGGCTGTCTTTTCATAGTGAGCTTGCTATCCAGGCTGATGCCATGGTTGCTGGGATGGTCTGTCGGCGTGGGTGAAGGTTGTAGTTTGGGAGGCCACCAGGAGTTGTTCCACTGGGATGTATTGTTTCTGAAAATCAGCACTTTCATTTTGTCTGTGTTGAGTTTTAGGCATTTTTCTTTCATCCAGATGGCAATGCTCGTCGTGCACCTGCTGAAGTTGGCCATCTTGGTGGAGGGGCCTTCCGATAGCAAAAGGATGTGCTGGGAGTCATCGACGTATGATAGGATGTTTAGTCCATGGGTTCTGACGATGTTAGCCAAAGGGGTCATGTAGGTGTTGAACAGTATAGGCTGAGGGTCGAACCTTGAGGTATGCCACAGATGATGTTCTTAGGTTCTATTTGAAGGGTGGTAGGCGGATTCTCTGGGTTCTTCTGGTGATGAAGGAGACAATCCATTTGAGGATGTCTCCTTGGATTCCAATGTGAAACCTCTTGGTGAGGGTGTGGTGGGATAGGGTGTTGAACGCTGATGAGAGGTCAAGGAGGATCAGGACCCCCATTTCTTCCCAGTCGAGGATAGTTCTGATGTCTTCGGTGTCAGAGATCAGGGCAGTTCAGTGCTGTGGTTGGTGCGGAATCCGGATTGGGAGGTGTCCAGAAGATTGTTGGTCTCCAGGTATTCCTTGATTTGGCAGTTGATGGCCTTTTCGAGGACTTTGGCAGGAAAGGGGAGGAGAAAGATAGGGTGGTAGTTTTTGAGTTCGCTGGGGTCGGCGGACGATTTCTTAGGAAGGGGTATGACTTCTGCATGTTTCCATTCTTCGGAGTATGTCTGCACCACTTAAGGCCACCCACGGCAAATTAACCAAATTACAAAACTAGCCTAATTTGACTATTCATCCAATTCAGAAAAAAATTAACAGCAGAAATAATAGCCTTCAGTTTCAGTTCAGTTCATAAACTTTATTCGACAATTAAGTCATAAAAGTAGTACATAAAATACACATTTAGCAGTATGAAAATTACATTACCATTTGTATAAATAAATACTTAAAACATGATTAAACTTCAAAAGACTGGTGTCGAACATCTTAATTCCTAAAAATTCATTAAAAAGATTGTTTAAAACAAATATCAGTATATTCAGTCCAGGATAATATGGTAATATTGCTCAAACCTCAACTACAAAGAATAAACCCCTTCTTTTCCCCAATTGGTTTGAGAGGATGAGTTTAAAAACCTCTAATTACTGCCGTATCTGTTTTGACCGAATTACCCAAGCCCATTTTAGAAATTTAGCTATAGCAATTGGGATACTGGGATCTGTACATAGGATTCTTAATGCCTCTTCGTGTCTGCGGGTGCCAATTAATTGGCAGATAGGTTTCACCCACATTGATCTAGGTGCAGCATATAAAGGACAAAAGAACAAGAGATGACTTGTAGATTCTTGTTGGTCCCTGCACCTTGGGCATTTATCATCATCGTTTTCTCCTGCCCATTTCGCTGTAAATGACCTTATTGGAAGGGTGCCTACTCTAAGTTGGAAATAGAGTTTACGGTCATACTGCTTCTCTATGGCATCCCAGTATAATTCCAGCTTCGGTTGTACCTTAAATTCAAGAGAGCGACCTGTTAGATGAGATGAAAGACCCTTTGCACATGCTTTAGAAGTAACCATCTCCCAGTACTTAGCCTTCATGATTTTTTTTTAAGGGAATATCGCATTTGTGGGATCATCCCACAATTCACCCATTCCCAGGCTTACTAGCAAGGACCTAATAGCCTTCAACCAATGTATTTTATGGAAGCCGTCTTTAGCAATTATTTCTTTTAGGCCCCAGGCGTAGTGCTGAAGTTCCTCTGTGGTCCATATCCTATGCCAATACAATAACGGCCGTAGGGAAGCTAGATCTTGAACAGCTTTTTTGCCCAGGTCCCACAGCAATGGTGTCAAGGGAGTACTTTGCGGGACACTAGTTGCTTTTCTCAAGAACTCGTTTTCCGCTAGTGTCAGGTTTCTTAAATTTTCAAACCCCCAAAGTTCAGCCCCATAGAGGGTCGAACTTATCACCTTCATCCCATGAATCTCATCAATCTCTAAAAGTGGGCTAATAGGTTTCGACACTGAGGCTTTAACCTTTTTCAGAAGAAGACCTGCCTGCTGGTGATGTTTTAGTACAGCTAGGTCTAATTGGCTGGTCAGGGCATATCTCTCTGTAGGGTTACCCCCAGATATGTAAAGGCATCGACCCGCTCTAGTGGTGAGTTATTCATATATATGCTCCCTCTGAATGGTTTAACAGACCTGGACAGTTTATGTTCAGTAAGAACCATAAACTTTGTTTTTGCAGTGTTTATTTCTAGGCCACGGTCCAAGCAAAAATCCTCAAAGCGCCGCAGGGCACGTTGGAGCCCACTCGGCCAGTTTCTCGTTCAGTTTATATAGATATGTGGAAAATTGGGCCTACCTTAAATATTCACTGTCACAAAACTTTTGGAATGTGCCACAGAGCCAACTACGCTTTGAAACCCTTGACTAATGGATGTCAAAAGGGTTTGAGCAGTAAGCCCCATGGTAAGTATTACTGGAAACCCTCTTTTAAGGGATTTATAAAACTATGAATTTCATTGCTGATTATCAGACTATAGGACCGACATGATCAACACTGATATGTCTCTATCCAAATTGGTAAGGGAAAATTTAACAAATCTTTGCAAACAAGGTTAAACCCTGCAAGGTATGCCTTCCGGCACAAAAGTAATCCTTAGAGGCATTCTACGTGTGCTGCCGTTAGAGGAAGTAATGAAGAGAAATAATGATATTTCTCCTTGTTACGCCTTACTGGGGAAGGCGTAGCATTTTGATGCATTCTCAGGTTTACTAGCATTAGAAACGGGCTAAAATCCACGCCCATGCTCCACCCACGGAATGTCTTCCCAATGCAAGGAAACGCAAGGCAGCCCTTTGTACTGAGTTGCTTCACTTTGTATTTACTGAACCATGCAAAGTGGGTTTGCATGGCTTAGTAAATACCCAAAATTATTTTGTGTTGGGCTGCGCTACAAGAGTGACACAACCCCGATGCAAAATCATAGTAAATCTGCCCTTCAATGTGCACACAGGAAGAGGGTTTCTGTCAAGACCCACCTCACAAACTTCTGCTTGAACCTACGTTCTCAGATAAAATACAGAACGTATTAGCATTTCAAAGCTCTTCACTGTTCTTTAATAGTTATTTGACGCTTTGATTAATAAAAACTCATAGAACAAACAATGCTGATTGTCACAAAACCCTTTTTTTAGACAAACAGCAAAACATGTACGTTTTGTAACATTCTTGTCAGCCTTTATTTGTAAAATAGGTTTGATTTGAGAGAAAATTGAAACAAAAAGGCTTCTGGAACATACCGCATCTATTTTTAGGCTTCTGGAACATACAGCATCTATTTTTAAAACAGACCAAAAAGGTGCAAAGAGAAGTGACGTTGAATCTGATTACCTAATTCTTGGGTTGCTAGTGCTTAGTTAATAAAGATATCATAGCTCATATTCTAAGTTCAGGGTCATATCATAAACTACTTTTGCAAAACACAACAGCACAGTTTTAAGCACTTTGGCCCAAAGTTGGTAAAGCCATCACAAGTGTTGCAAGAATATTAACATTCCAGCACAAACGTTATTGTGCCCTGGAATTGGATGCCATTTATTAGTGCAAATAGTGCTCTGTGCTCCTTTGCATCACTTTGCATCAAGCAGTTGTTACTTGAAGTAACTTAGGTGGATCAGCCCAACAGCCATAGCTACTGACACAAAAACTGATTTGCTACTATAGGCATATCTGGCTTTACATACAAAAAAATTGTGATTGAAGCAGGCTTTAAAAAAGGAGGAATGCTTCAATTTCTCCAAACAATCCATGCAGTGCGTGTGTGCTCCAGTGCACGGCACACATCCAATGTATGGGATGCTTCAGAGTTTGTCTAGGCATGGGAATTTGTTTTGGAAAGGTGTGTTTCCAGTACAAATCCTAAATTAGACAATGCACACTCAGCTGTGCAGCTCGGTGTGAGGTTGCTCATTGTGCAAGTCAGCCATTTTAGTGTGCCAGTGCCGGCAGGGCCGGACTGGGAATTGAAAGCAGGCCGGCAAACTTTGCCAGACCAGCCCCAGTCCGGCACATAGCGAGCTCAGTGAGCGAGCCGGACCGCTACCAGGGGGGTTTGGGGGTTCTCCCCCCATGAAAATTTTGGAAACTACAGACCAAAATGGTGAATTGTACAGCACATTTTTCATTGCATATTCAAATCGTATCAACTTTCAAAGCACAGTAAATAGTAGATGATGACCTTAAAGAACATCAGGGTTACCCACCCAGTCATATGAACCCATAGACATTCTTTCAGAGAGCATCAAAAATAGACACAAGTAGTGAATCATAGAGAACAAAGTAAAAGTGAGACCAGCCCCCACATGGTGTCTAGCGAGCAAGCGCAGTGAGCCACCACTACTAGGGGGAGTTTGGGGGGTTGAACTTCTCCCCCCCAAGAAAAGTTGAGAGACAGGCCAAAACAAAATAAATTTCAACACATTTTTCATTACATATTAGATTGTATTAACTTTTAAAGCATAGTAAATGAAATTGCTACCCATGACTCTTTAAGGGGTTGCAGTGCCCATTAAGGGGAAAGAGTGACTGGATATGTGATGTTTGCATTTAGGAGAGGCAAATAGGTAATCCAAGGTTTCCAGGATATTATTTGCATTAAAGTAAATTGTATCATCAGCTGATAATATAACAGAAGTATTAGGTGGGGGAGAGTATGTTTGTGGATTAAACGTAGAAATTACGTTTTTAACTTTATTCTAAAAATAAAATAAAAACGTCCAGATTGTCACACAGTGTTTGTTTGGGGATGAGCAATTTACAAAGAGCCAGGTGGGTTAATCAGGGTGAGCACCATGGAGACAATTATCTTTGTAGCATAAGGGGCTGCTAAAATTTCTTTAGTGACTAACTCTGCTTTAGTGGCTCTAATCACCTTTTTGTAATTCTTCATTTCAACCATAAGTTAATATTTTAGTTCCATCGAATAGTTGGTGCACCAAGATTTTTTTTAATTTTTGCATTTGTGCTTTGATGACCTAGACGTCCCCCTGCAAGTGGGTGCAGTCACTCCCTGCTCATTAAGCTACCTCCATTCCCACCCACTCTCGGGACTCCTTGTTCGCCGATCTGCAAAATCGATGTATAGAAACCGGCCAGCACTGTGGTGCAGCAGGAGGAATCTCAAGCACGCAGATCCGCCGCTGCCACGTCAAAGCAAGAGACAATTGATGTGTGGAAAACCTTAACACTGATTCACAGTCCAGTAACTTCCTGCGTCATGCAACAACAGTCAGAGGAAAATGTTGTGCTCTTTGTAGATATATAAAATAACAATATCCCAACCAGTGGAAATCAAAAAGACAATTGCTATAGTATGCAAAAAGCATTACACGAACAGAAAAATAAGGAGACAGTTATTCCAATGATTTATATATAATAGTTGCTTATATATTTAGTTCAGAGGGAAAAAAAGGACAATTGGACAGATTGGAACAGCACAACGTTCAAAGATTCAAATGACAACCGAAGGTAAACTTGGTGCTCAAATATATACAAGTGGTGGAAGGTGACGTAAGTGGGGGGTGAACAGCGTGGGCGGCGCAGTGTGAACAAGGTAAACATATTATACAGTGGGTGGCTCAATGTGTGACATAATTAAGCTGACTTAGAATCACAAATCACAGATTCTTGGAGAGCCCCACTGGATGTTGTGCCTCAAATAGTGCTGTGTGGTCGACGGCGTTTCGGTCCCTGATCAGTTGGGACCATCTTCAGGACGGGGTTGTCTCAATTAGGATGCTGTGGGGCAAAAGGACAGGGTGAGGGTGGACCAAGGAAGGAAACAGAAATTATAGCAAGTGAATGGCAAGAAGGGGAGGTCGGGTGAATAGAATATAGGGCCGGAGGGGCAATGAATGGTGAGTCTAAAGCATAAGCGCTAATGCGGGGGAGAAAAGGCCAGCGTTAAAAAGCTGGTCAAGCGGGCTCAAACAAGGCTAGATCCGCCGCATGGAGGTGGACTAGGTGCATGGAGAAGGAGCACTTAGATGTGTAAAGTGCCCGTAAGAAAAATGAAGGTATCCAGCGAAGGAGGTTAGAGCGCTGGAGTATTACGGACTGGATCTGTCAAGGATCGAGTAGGGAACTGAAGTGGGAGGGAGGGGGGTGTTTTTGTGAAAGCGCATTACCTGTAGGAATGCATTATAAGTGGTTATGTATGTATTTTTTTGGAAACATGAAATTGTTATTTATGAAAGTGTCATTTACAAAAAAAACAGTGTTGCCCGACAAGATGACATGAGAACAATGTTTAATCTTGGTTTGTAAAAGAGTTAAGAAGAACTGAAAAAAAACACTTGGGCACTGGAATAAAAGTCCAAAGTCTTCTTTGGTTAACTCATCAAAAGGGCCTATCTGGACACTGTGTTTGTTAGAGAGTATTAGAGTGGTCCAGTCCAGGAAGTGTAAGGCCCCAATCCTTTCTTTTTCAAAAAGTGCAGGGGATGACAGCACCAGCCGGCCTTTTTTAAATAAATCTGTCCGAGCACCGCTTTCTACCCCTTGTGTGAAACTGCAAATGATGCACAACAATGAATACACTTGGGTTTTACTTTCTTATACAGTTGATAAATATAACAGATTTTGAAAGATTTTTTTAGGGATTTTAGGTAATTGCTATGTGAAATCCTTTTTATAGTCTATAGTGTATATGCAAAGGACTTCTAGGTGCTTTAAACTAGAACTGAGTAATGTACTTAAGATACAGTATATATTTTGTGGACTAAATAGTTTTAATTTACTTGTGAAAGTAATTTTATTTCCCAGTAGTTATCAGCCAGAGAAATAAGGAATCCTGCATGATTAGGGACTGAAAGGGGTCTGCTGTCAAACTAATATATCCTGACTCTGTGCCACTCTGAGGAGAAATGATCTCAAGGATCTCAAGTAACCACAAAGGAGTAGTTATGGTTTAGGAAATGGAGGGGGGCCCCTGGTACTGAGGGCCTGGTGTATAATATGAAGAGCATTGAAATCCTCCTGTTGGCCACAGAGAGGTAGTAGAAGGGCTGTAAGTCAGGAGTAACACAATCCCTGCATCGTAGGCCTGCATGGTGATACTCCTGCATGGTAGTCCTGCTTGGCGATGAGCCGCTGAAGACTGTGGCCTTTCAAGGCAGGTAAGTATATGTTTTGTTTATCTTCTTGTCAGTGTGAGGCAGTCCTTTTGGAGGTGACACAAGAGCAGGAAAACAGGTCCTCCAAGGCTTGGGTTGATCAAGCTAAGTTTAGTTATTTGATAAAAATTAGATCTCTCACAAAGCACCCTTGAGTTATTTCCAGGGTCGTAGCTATCAATAGAGGTGGACGAGTCACTGAGTCTCGAGCCTAACGCGAGCCACAGCCAGGATCTGGCCAAGCTGAAAGTACTATTAGAACCTTCAGCCAAAAACAAACACAGCCTCCATGAAGGCTCTTCCACATACCCATTCTGCAGCAGAATCGCTGCCCAGTGCTGTGCTCTGGTCTTTATACAGATGCGAATATGCTGAAGACCAGTGGAGTGCTGTGAAAGTGCTTGTTGTAGCACTGAATGTTTCAGTTTGTTGTGAAATCCGGCGAGTGTTCTCCTCAAACACTTTCACAGTAGAGGGTCTCGATTATCTGAACCGGCTGCCCCCACCCATAGGGATCATGTACAATGCAAAAAACCTGCACCATGTGAGCTCTGCGTCTGCAGCTGAGCTCTTCATTGCAAGTGCCTGGATTTAAGTTCCCTTAATAATGCACTGAGAAAGGCGCCTCAAATAATTCAATAATGAACATAAAGGCCCAGAGTTACACAGCTCTCACACAACACTTCGCAGCACCCAAAAATACACGCTGTGTTGTGTGACAGGGAGAGCGAAGGACAGTGCCATATCTGCGGAGATGTGGCACTCTCATCCCCTCTCTCTGGTGTCACTCAGCTCCACTCCACACAGTTCCACTCAACTCCCCACCACAAAAGACCACTCACCCCTTGAAGCACAATCCCACTCTGTGTCAAACTACACAATGCCACTCCGCTCCAACCGACACAATGCCACTTCCCTCTATGCCACACAATGCCACTCCATGCCACACAAAGCCACGCCACTTAATGCCACTCCACTCCACACAATGCCACTCACCTTCACTCAATTCCACTCCTCACCACACCACACGATGCCAATCTACTCCACACCACACAGTGCCACTCCAATACATGACACATAATGCCTCTCCACTCCAAACAATGCCACTCTAAAACATGCAATGCTAGTCCACTGCACTCCACACAGCGCCACTCCATTCGACTCAAAGCCCCACAATGTCAGTCCATTCTATTGTATTCTAGTCCACCCCACACAATGCCTCTAGCCACCACTCAATGCCAGTTCCCTCCACTTAATGCCACTCCTCTACCTCCACTCAGTGCTACTCTTCTCAATTCCACTAATCTCCACTCCACACAGTGCTATTCCATGCAACACACTGCCACTTCACTCTATGCCACACAATGCCACTCCATTCCACTCAATGCCACTCCACTCCATTCCATTCTACTTCACTCCGCACAGCACCATTCCAAGCCACACAATGCCACGTCAATCCACACCACATAATGGCACTCCACTTCACTCTACACCACAAAATGCCACTCCACTCAACACAATGCCACTCCACTCAATGCCACTTCACTCCTTGCCACACATTGTAACTCCACTCCATAAAATACTACTCCATTTTACTCAATTCCACTCCATTCCATTCAGTGCCACTACCCTCCCCTCAATGCCACTCCAGTTCTCTCAATAACACTCTACTCTACACAGTGCCACTACTCTCAAGTCTACTTCACTCTACACTGTGCCACTCTATTCAATGCTACACAATGCCTCTCCATGCCACACAATGCCACTCAACTCCACATAATGCCACTCAACTCCACTCATTGCCACTCCACTCCATGCCACACAATATCACCCCTACACTATACTCCAACCCACAAATTCCATTCCACTCAACCCAATGCCACTTCACTCCAAGCCACTCCACTCCAGTCAATGCCACCCCACTCCACGCCATACAATGCCACTCTACTCCAGGCCATACAATGCCACTCCACTCCATGCCCCACAGTGCCACTTCACTAAACACACAATGCCATTCCACTCCATTCCACACAATGCCACGCCACTGCATGCCACACAATGCCACTCCACCCATACAATGGCACTTTACTCCACACAATGCCTCTCCAACCCACAAATGTCACTCCATGCCACACAATGTCACCTCACTTTATGCCACACAATGCCACTCCACCCCACACCACACAATACCACTCCACACAATGCTACTTCACACCAAGCCACTCCACTCCAGTCAATGCCACTCCACTCCATGCCACACAATGCTACTCCACTCCACTGCATGCCACACAATGCCACTCTGCTTCATGCCATACAATGCCACTTCGCTCCACACAATGCCTCTCCACTCCACAAATGCCACTTCATGCCACACAATACCACCTCACTTCATGTCACACACTGCCACTCCACCCCACCCTGCACCACACAATGCCACTTCACTCTACTCCTCGCTACAAAATGCCACTCCATTTCACTACATTCAATGCCACTCCACTTCACACAGTCACTCCACTCCATGCCACTCCACTCCATGTCACTCCACTTAATACCACTCCCCCTCACTTCATGCCGCGCAGTGCCACTCCACAAAATGCAACTCCATGCCAAACCACAATACACAATACCACTCTACTCTACACCACTTTTCTCTACATAATGCACTGCCACTCTCCTCAATTCAATGCCACTTCACTCCACTCCACTCAGTGTTCCTCCACTCCATTAAATTCTAACTGTAGTTGTATAAGGCTTACTACCACTGATGAGGCATTGAAGTGCTTTGCGGCATGCCACTCCACTCCACACCTCTCAGTGACATTCCACACAATAACACTTCTCTTCACTCCACATAATTTCACTTCACTCCACTCCACTCCACTCAACTTCTCCCCACAGAATGCCATTGCACTCCACAGCACACAATGTCTCTCAAGTCAACTCCACTCAATGCCACACCACTCCACATCACAAAGCCAATAGATCTCACATATCTGAGACCTTGTTTGATTCAGGGGCAAAATCATTGGAAAAGGAGGAAAAGCTAGGGGTAGGTGGTAAACTCCTCTCCGCTGGCAGAGTTTACAGAGTTGTATCGACTCCATGCTCTGCTTGGAGCACGGAGTGCAGCAAAAACTCTACCAACTGCTGCATGGCAGAGTTTACTGCCCACCCCAAACTACAACCAATGGGGAGGTGCCGAAGTTTCATATTGAAAACGGCAATGATTTCCCATGCATGAGGCCCTGGAGTGACTGAGCGGTGTCACATGCACCATTAACGCCAGCTTACAGTGGAGAAACGGCAGTCTGGAACGGTGAGAGATGAGTGCACTTGGGGCTTAGATATGGGAAAGCAAGCTGATTTATTTGGCGAGCCCTGCCAAAGGTCTGGCTTGCCTCTAAGAGCCAAGCTACCATCAGGACCATCAGAATTGCCAGCACTCAATTGTGCAACTAACGTCATGTAACAATACTTCCTACTCGAAAAATAGTACTTTTTAAATAATATTTTTGTACCCCTACTTAACACCCAATAGTGCTTTTTTAATATTCATTTGGTAACCCTACTCAATGCCCTTAGCGAACCAGGACACATGTTCTCCCTATATGGTGCCTAAATATGGAGCAACATTATAGTCTATTAAATCAAACACAATGGAGAGTTTTGTACAATGCCCATCCCAAATTGATGTATTGCAACTGACACAACTTGGTCCGGCCACCATTCCACGGGCCCTAGAGACGGATCACTGACATAATATCGACGACACAAATATCGAGATACACAAATATCGAGTCAAAAATATCGATTGACAAAATATCGACTCCCTATCTTCAAACAGGTAAGTACCAAAATATCGACTCCAAAATATCGACTTACAAAAATATAGACTGTCAAAATATCGATTTTTTAAAATGTCTTAAAAGTAAGTTAAAACTAATATAGTAATAAATATATTTAATATAAACTTAGAAATAATTATTAAAAAAATATAATTTTAATAAATAACTTATCTAATTAAAAAAATTATATCACCAAAAATTACACACACACATATATATATATATATATATATATATATATATATATATATATATATATATATATTTAAACATATTATTAAATAAACATATATAACATTTTAGAAAATGTTTAAAATTTATTGTTACAACTATAGTGAGTTCAACATTAGCAAAAGTGTTGGATAGCGTAGAGGTAAAATTTACTACTCCCACTCCAGTGGGTGCAACAGTAGGGAAAGCGCTGGATAGCGTAGAGGTTAAAATTACTATTCCCACTACAGGGATGTATGACGTTACAACGCATACTTTTACAACGCCTACCATTACAACAAAACTTTTACAACGCAAAAACTTTTACAACGCATACATTTACAACGCAAGATTTTACAACGCATATACCTTTACAACGCATACCATTACAACATAAGTATTGGTAAGTATATAATAATTTTTTGAATATAAATTAATAAAAAATATTATAATATAATTTAATATAATTTAATTTTATTAAATAAATGTAATTTAAATGTAATTTTACTTTATTTTTACAAAGTACCCCTGTACCCCAAAAACCCAAAACTGACCCTGAACCCTAAAAATACCCCTTTACCCATAAACTGAAAACTGACCCTGAACCCTAAAAATACCCCTTTACCCGAAAACTGAAAACTGACCCTGAACCCTAAAAATACCCCTTTACCCAAAAACTGAAAACTGACCCTGAACCCTAAAAATACCCCTTTACCTACAAACTGAAAACTGACCCTGAACCCTAAAAATACCCCTTTACCCCAAAAACTGAAAACTGACCCTGAACCCTAAAAATACCCCTTTACCCAAAAACTGAAAACTGACCCTGAACCCTAAAAATACCCCTTTACCTACAAACTGAAAACTGACCCTGAACCCTAAAAATACTCCTTTACCCCAAAAACTGAAAACTGACCCTGAACCCTAAAAATACCCCTTTACCCAAAAACTGAAAACTGACCCTGAACCCTAAAAATACCCCTTTACCCAAAAACTGAAAACTGACCCTGAACCCTAAAAATACCCCTTTACCTACAAACTGAAAACTGACCCTGAACCCTAAAAATACCCCTTTACCCCAAAAACTGAAAACTGACCCTGAACCCTAAAAATACCCCTTTACCCAAAAACTGAAAACTGACCCTGAACCCTAAAAATACCCCTTTACCCAAAAACTGAAAACTGACCCTGAACCCTAAAATTAAAATATTTATCAATTAATCAATTATAATTAATTACCAATTATATTTTAATTAATTACCAATTAATAATTAATTAACAATTAATTTTTAAAAAATATCAATAAATAAATTAACATATTTAATTAATTATAATTAAATTACTTCCCACCCTATTCCCCTATAAACCCACAACCCGCTACAGAAAATAAATTACTAAAATTAAAATATTTATCAATTAATCAATTATAATTAATTACCAATTATATTTTAATTAATTACCAATTAATAATTAATTAACAATTAATTCTAAATTATTATCAATAAATAAATTAACATATTTAATTAATTATAATTAAATTACTTCCCACCCTATTCCCCTATAAACCCACAACCCGCTACAGAAAATAAATTACTAAAATTAAAATATTTATCAATTAATCAATTATAATTAATTACCAATTATATTTTAATTAATTACCAATTAATAATTAATTAACAATTAATTCTAAATATATATCAATAAATAAATTAACATATTTAATTAATTAGAATTAAATTACTTCCCACCCTATTCCCCTATAAACCCACAACCCGCTACAGACTTATATTACACAAAAAATAAAAATTATTATTAACTTACCTTAAATTCGATATTTTTGTTGTCTATATTATGTCTAGTCGATATTATGTCCATTCTATATTTTTGATTCGATATTATGTCCATTCTATTCGATATTAATTTTCTCTAGTCGATATTTTTGTTGTCTATATTATGTCTAGTCGATATTATGTCCATTCTATATTTTTTACTCGATATTCTGTCCAGTCGAAATAATTGACTCGATATTATGACTGTACACCCTAGAGACACCTGTTACATCAGAAGCAGTGCAAATGGCTGATAAGAGCCTGGAACAAGCGTGTTGACCCGCCCGCTCCACAGAGCAGCAGTGCGGTAAGGGAAAGTGCTGGGGCTGGGAGCTCCTAGTCCAATCTAAAGGTACAGGCAAGTGGCTGAGTCTACCCTCCCCGTGCTGAAATTTGAAAATGTACAGAGCCGATCCAGTCGAAAGGGATCTTTTGTACATTCCAGGTGCACAGTTTTGTGTTGCCTGTTAAACGTTTGAGTAGAGTCCTGGGCAGGTTGCTCCACTGCAATGCAGTTTGTGTATCTGCTGCCTTGGAGCTGTTTGCTGTCCCTGCTACTACTCTTTTGAAACGTTCCTGCATGCAGTTTGCTCTTCCTTCCTTGGCTGGGATGCCAGGGCGCAGACACTGCAGTGGTGCATTCCTGCTGTTTCCCCTGCTTGTGATGCCTCTGTGTTGTGGATGGTCTGTGATATCCATTTGTAGCAGCTTGTTTACTGCTGGTGTCTGATGCCTATGTGTGATTCCTGTGGGTTGTCCATGAATGCTATGTGTACTAATGCCTCTGGTTCTGGGCTACACTCTCAGGGCTGTCTGTATATTGTTGCTCCTGCTTTTGTCTTCAGTGTATGGTGGCAGTCTCTTGGATGCTTCTTTGCTACTGCCTGCAATATCTTAATTGTTTTCCCTACTAGTGGTGGTTGTGTGCTCGTGCCTTTGGCGCCTGTGTCCTACTTCCCCTTTCCCGCAATTCCTGAGGTTTGATGCCCCTGGCTGTATGCAGCTCCTGTCTGTGTCTATTCTACTTCCTGGCATTTTTCTTGACCGAAGCCCATATCTTGACAGCCACTTATCCTGTACTGACAAGAGAGATACATAGTGAAATGTGGAGTGAAAAGGGCACATAGTTCTACTTTTTTGCCTCACATGTCTTGGATACCCCCACACACACTTGATTGCCACTTCCACCGTTTCTGTGCTCCTTCCTACTGTCAGACTATGCTTTGCACAGTGGCATGTATCTCTTCCCAGCAGCAGACATCTAAATGAATCTGGTGAGTCAGTTAGATGATGCTGCTCAATTTCCTTGTTGCTTTGCAAATGGAAACACAAACACTCCACTGTTCTTTGTGCTCTGATTTTCCTGCTTAACAATCCTTATCATTGGCCATGTTCTACCATACATCTGAACAAGTCTGCACAACAAACCATGTAAATCTTCCCATTTACACCACTGTGTGCCATGCAAGAGAACATTGTTTTGCTTCTTTGTGATTTCAGGACCACAATTCGATACAGATTTGTTCAGCAGAACAGAATTCCGCCGCTCACGGAACTCCGTGAAATCTTGCTGCATTTTTAGGTAACTCCACAGAATTCCGCTGAATAAAACTTTACGAGTTCAGCCCAACCCTACTTCCATTGATACTCAGCAGTATTGTCTGGTAAATTGTCTCACTTTGAAGTCAGAGAAAGAAAAATTAACATCAAGCTGCCTCGGAAGAGAGAGCTTGACATTTGATCCCTGTCTTTAAATGCATAACAAATGTGACAAGATAAGAAAAAGATTTAAAGGTCTGTTTACAGAGAGTGAATTTGTGGAAGAATACAGTAAACAAGTTTTGGGCAACAGGGGAGACACATTCAAGTTACAGACAAAAGCAAATAAAGTCAGCAAATAGAAAACCAGAAAATTAGAGTTATAATCCACAAAGCCAATGGTAAGCAATGGGCAGCCTGCATTCTTAGGTCAGCTTTCTGAATGTCCCCTGGATGTTTTAGCAAACCAGACAGCTGTGCTGTCTCATAGGTTTCGACCGAAAAAGCAATCACAGACATGGTGGTCTGCTCACCTCTGCAGGCAACCATCACTGTGATTCCCAATGGGTGGCAGCTATGACCTCCCTCATTGATATTCATGAGGTAGGTCAATTTGTGACAAATGAGGAATCCCTAAATGAAACTCATCGAGTTTCATACATTAGGAATGCCGACTTCTTAATCGTAATTTGGAAAGAACAGCAATGAGGAAATTGGTATTCCTAATATTTGTACTTCTGGCCCTAAGTGAGAAAATTGCCATTTCGAAAACAAGCGAAGTACCAGAGAGGAAAGCCTGAGAATAAATTATCTGTGTTCCCGTCGTCACTGCATATGTACCAGCAACATGTAACTCCTTTCAGATTTTTAATTGGCACAATTTCATGGCGTCAAAGATAAAATAGGGACATAATATTATTTAGCATACGAAAGTGCAACAAAGGTCCTCATTATTGTATTGTCAGCCACATAAAAGACAGGGGGGAGGGAAACAGTTAATTATGGCTAGGCAAATTCTCCTGTAAGTAAGTAAACAAAGTAGTAAGATGAAATTAGCAGGGCAAATGAAGAGATACATCAAAAGGTAGCTGCTGTCGCGCTCCCGACTCAAAATTATTTTATACTAAACGTTTATGATATCTCCAGACTGAAAATGGAATTGTGGCATCAATCTACACCCAAGACACGAGAAAAAAAGGACACGAAATGGCTTCTTGCTTCCAGACCGATTTCTGCATTTGTCAAATTCAGCTTTTTAAACACAGTGGTCTGCATTTTATGTTTTATAGGGAACTGTCTATAAGACAAATATTTATTGTTTTAGTTGCCAGAGGAGATGGTTAATACCTGTCAGGAAGTATACAGGGCAGGTAACTAGAACTATATAATATATATGGGTTAACGTACCTTATATGGATATTGTAAGACACTAGTGAGTTCTGTGACCATATAAAATACGTATTGGCAAATAGCTTTCGCCCATGCAAAATCTATTGGCTTTGCCAATGCTTGTATTAATATTGTTTTGGAGTATTCAGGGAATATTGACTTTCAGAGTATGCACTTAAGAGCTTTTTTATTACTTATGCATGTGTTTTCCTGTTTGGAGATGAGGCTTGGGTAAAGCAACAGAGATCGGGAGGAAGAGATGGAGTTTTTACAGCAGGGTGGTTGTTAAAAAAAAATGGTGGTGGTGTTAACACAACAAATGTACTACAGAGCTGCCGACCTTGGAACTGGGGAACTGGGGAACTGGGTTCAAGTCTCGGCATCGGCTCAATATACTGTGATTCTGGGCAAATCACTCAAAAAATGTGTATGTAATGTAAATGGTGCTCATGTAAAGAGCTCCAATACCTTCAGGACACAAGTGAGGGTGTGGGAGGTGGGTAAAAAAACAGATAACAGTGAGTAGGACACGGTGTGATAAAAGCAGCGGGGGTTTTCTCTGTAAATAACAACGTGCTTCTTTGGAGCACATAACTACATAAATACTATAAAAATATGCACACTGTCAGCTTGTGCAGATGGCTTGGCTAATATTGTGCAAACATTTAGATATACTGTCTGGCATGTCTAATGTTGGGTAGAGTTTGAATATAGGATTTATATTCATTTATGGTCTGCGGCCAGGAGTATAAAATACCATGGGCTGGTAAAAGATAGCAAGTCCTTAAAAGTTGAAATATAAATGCGGCAAGGCATGGTGAACTAGTCTAAAAGTTGAAGCTTTATTGCAGGCCTGAGCAACGAGTAAACATGAATAATGGGCGGAATAGAGTGTTGGCATGTGAGATGGGAACAGACATAATACACATCAAAAAGCTATTAGAAGTAAGCTGACCCCTTTCATTTTTGGGTGGTTCTCATTCGTGGTTCCTCCTTTGAACTAGGGAAGCTGGTTTCAGTCTCGGCAGTAGCGCAATATCCTGTGGTCCTGGACAAATCACGTAGGGGCATATAAGCAAAAACCTCGTTATAATTATCACAGTTTTAGCAGCATGAAACAGCTGCTAAAACGGCGATAATGAGCTTGCTAATATGCGTTATAGAATTCCAATAGAAGCCCAGGTTAGATGAGCAGGACATCTAACCTGGGCTTCTATTGGAATTCTATAACGCATATTAGCAAGCCCATTATCGCCGTTTTAGCGGCAGTTTCCTGCTGCTAAAACGGCAATAATTTTAACGAGGTTCTTGCTAATATGCCCCTAAATTCGCCCATGCATAATAAGCACAAAAAAACAAAATGAAAGTGTCTATATGTAATCTAAATGGTGCTCATGTAAATCAGTCCATTACCTTTGGGGACATGAGTGAGTGCGCGCGCGGGAGGTGGCTGAAGCAGGGTGATGGGTAAAACAACAGGGAGTAGGAAGTAGTGGATTACAATTTGCGGGGCTACATTAAAATCAACGACGGTCGGCGAAGGGTGGTGGGTTAATAAATTGAGGAGGAGAGAAGATGGCGGGGTGGTGGATTAATTTGCAGGGGAGGAGAAAAGGCAGCCTGCAGATGCACTCATATGGAGTGCTCGATAACAAATTGAAAAAAATTACCTTCAGGGTGCGTAGCCAGTGGAAGGACCGGAAGCTGTACTTGTGCCAGTATCCACGCCATTACCTCCTCGTCCTGTCTCCCCGTCCCATTCCTGAAAAGTGAGCAGCTAGTCTGCTCTACAGAAACCCCTACCTAGCTGAGCTGTTTGCACTTCCCCCTAGGATGACGTCACCATCACGTGACTATAAAGGGGGAAGTGCATCAAGAAACATCCTGTTCTTTTTTTTCTGTACCAGTTCCTGTTGCCTGGCTGTGCTGTGCTGTTGGGAGTTTGCTTCGAGTATTTGGTGAGTTCCTTTTGTTTTATTTTGGTTTTGGCGGCCTGCTCTAGCGGCCGCCTGTTCTTTGCTACTCTGTGTTCCCCCCGCGCTGCCTCTGCCGGTGGTCTGCCATTTGACATGGGTTTGCGTTAGCGGGCGTTTGTCATTGTCCGCTCTTACCTTGGTGCCTGGGCCTGCTTCAGCGGCCATTCCTGGGTGATTTCTCGAGTCCCCATGTGCCCTGCTTTAGCAGGCGGGGGTTTCTGTCTGTGGAGGTGCGGCGCTCCTGTTTTTGAGGTGCGTTTGGGGGGCAAGTCTGGCTGTTGGCTGTGCCTTTTGTGCCGGCCCGCTTTTCCTGCTCTCGTGGGATTTTGTGTCCTCGGGACTTCGTGTCCTTTAAATGGGGTCCTTCCTGACTTGCTAATTGTCCTTGCTTCTGCCTGTTTTTGGTGTTTTGAACTGGGCTGGTTACTGGCATGGATTCCGAGGCTTCTTCCTCTGCTGCCCCTCTTGATGCCCTGCGCCTCATTATTAATGAGGCTGTGGCTGCTGCTTTCCTGGCTCGGGCCGCGGCTGGGCCTCCTCCCAAGGTGCCTCGCGATTCTTTGGATCCACAGGCTGCTCCTGAGGATGACGTTGGTCCTGATGATGATGAGGGTGTCCGTGGTCGCTTTGTTAAGGGTGCTGAGCTCGCTGAACTGTTCACCCATTTGCGGTCTAATTTGGGTTTTTCTCCTCCTGCGGATGCTGTTTAGGAGGATGACTTCTTTACGCAGTATGTCCAGCCTGCTTCTGACTCTTTTTCTTTGCACGGGGCGGTGCGCAATGTGCTGTCTCACGAATGGAAGGAGGTGGACAAGTCTTCTTTTCCTCGTTTCCTATCCAGGCGTTACCCTCTTGAGGGTTTTGCTGCTGAGTTCCCTCAGGCTGTGAAAGTTGACAATTTGATGGTTGGCCTTTCCTCTCAGGGTTTGGTGGTTTCTGAGGATGCCCTTCCTGCAGACGCTGTGGATAAGCGTGTTGAAGGGGCGGTGAAGCGTTTCTATGCTGCTTCTAATTTTTCTGTCCGGGCGACTGCGTATTCTAACAATATGGTTCAGTCGCTCCTTAAGGATTTCCAGTCCCTGTCGGTTCTGCTGAACGACGGCGAGGATGCCTCACCTCTTTTGTCTCTGATGGAGTTGCAGGTGCGTTACCTGTCGGGTCTTTCCTTCGACAATTTGGGGGCGGCGGGGGCTGCTTCTGGTGCTTCCATTGCTGCCCGTCGTCATATATGGATGCGTTCCTGGAAGGCGGACTCTTCCCAGAAGTCGGTCCTCCTTAAATTGCCCTTTGAAGGTTCCAAGGTGTTCGGTCCTCAGCTGAAGGGTATGGTCAAGCAGTCTGCTGAGAACCGCAAGCTCGTGGCTCCGGTCCGCCCTCCTACTCGGGCCGTGGGTTTGGTTACCGTCGCGCTTTTGGGCCTCCTGCTCGTGGCGCTTCTCAGCCCTTTCGTGGCGGGGTCGTGGCCGGGGGGGCCCTGGAAGTGTCAAGCCCCGGGCCGCTGCCGGTGTTGCCACCCCCGCTTCTTCCTCTTCTTAATGACTGTCTGCCTTTGCCAGTTGGTGTTCGCCTCCAGTCCTTCCGCGCCCAGTGGTTGTCAGTTCCGGATGCCTGGGCGGTTCAGACTGTTTCTGAAGGTTGCCGGCTCGAGTTTTCCTCTCCTCCTTCTCCGGGTTTTGTTCAGACTCCCCTGCCCCGTCTTCCTCTGCGAAGAGATGCTTTGTTGGCAGGTGTGCGGCTCCTGTTGGAGAAGAAGGCTATTGTGGAGGTTCCTCCTCTGGAGAGGTTCAGGGGTTGCTATTCAATCCTCTTTCTTGTCTCAAAGAAAGACACTTCGGATCTTCGTCCTGTTTTGGATCTGAAGCGGGTCAATCGCTTCGTTGTCCACCGTCCGTTCAAGATGGTGACGCTCAAGTCCATCCTGCCTCTGGTCTTGCCGGGGGGGCTTCCTGGCATCCCTGGATCTGATGGATGCGTATTTGCACGTTCCTGTCCACCCGGAAGACCAGCGTTTTCTCCGATTTGCTGTGGGGGCCCTGCACTATCAGTTCCGGGTGCTCCCTTTCGGCCTTTCATCGGCGCCCAGAGTGTTCACCAAGCTCTTGGCCCCTCTGGTGGGTATCCTTCATTCCAGGGGACTTCTGGTGTTTCCATATCTGGATGACTGGTTGATTGTCTCTCCTTCTTTTTCACAGGCTCTGTTGGATGTGGCCCAGGTGTGTCTTCTGCTGGGTTCCTTTGGGTTCCTTATCAACCACAGGAAGTCCTCCCTGGTGCCCTCCCAGTCCCTGAAGTTCCTGGGGGCTCTCTTCCGCATGGACATGGACATGGTTTTTCTCTCGCAGGAGCACCAGTTGACTTTGTTTCGTCACCTTTCCTGGCTTCTGTCCCAATCCCGGGTGTCTGCCCGTCTCTGGTTACGGAGTCAGGGGGAGATGGCGTCCACTCTGCATCTCCTTCCTTGGTCCAGGCTACATCTGTACCCCCTGTTGCATCATGTCCAGTCACACTGGGATCCTGCCTCCTTGGACTACGAGACTCTGATCCCTGACACTCCGGGGATTCGGGCGGATCCCTCCAGTCCTCGAACTGGAAGGAGTTGAGGGCGGTTTGGTTGGCACTTCTTTGGTTCGCTCCTCTCCTTCGGGGTCGGGCGGTCTCTGTGCAGACGGACAATCAGGTGGTTCGTTCTTATGTGAATCACCAGGGGGGCATATGTCGTGCTCTGTTTCTCCTATCCCGGGAGATCGGCCTTTGGGCCGAGTCGAGTCTCTTGTCTCTGACGGCGGTCTATCTTCCGGGGAAGGAGAATGGGTTTGCGGATATTTTGAGCAGGGTGTTCCCCTCCTCAGTGTCCCTCTGTCTGTCCCCCGATCTGTTCGATCTGATTGTCCTCCGGTTCCGCCTTCCTTGGCTGGATCTTTTCGCCTCGGAGGAGTCCGCCCTTCTTCCTCGGTTTTGCAGCATAGTTCCCTCTCCATTGGCGTGGGCTACCGATGCTTTCTCGATTCCTTGGTCGAGGGGTCTGCTGTTTGCCTTCCCTCCGTTTGCCTTAATTCCGAGAGTCCTTCGGAAGATTCGTTTGGATCGGGCGGAGGTTCTCCTAGTGGTTCCGGAATGGTTTTGGCAGTCTTGGTTCCCCCTTCTGCTGACCTTTTCTGTTTGCCCTCATTGGCGGTTTCCCCGTCTCCCTCCCCGCTGCGGACTCCTCTTCTCGGGGTTGCCTCCCTGCGTCGCCTCCGGCTGGGGGTATGGCACTTGAGAGGTTGAGTTTGCTGGGTCTGGGTTGCTCGGTGGAGGTTGCCCAATGTCTTCAGCTTTCTCGGCGTCCTTCCACCTTGAAGTCGTATGACCGTCACTGGAAGAATTTCTCCTCCTGGTGTCTTGTGAGGGGTCTCTCTCCTGCCTCCTGTGAGGCCGTCAAGGTTTTGGACTTCTTGCAGGATGGTTTCGTCTTGGGGCTTGCGGTTTCTTCCCTGCGGGCCCAGTGGGCTGCCATTCTTGTTTTTCGGGGTTCCTCTGTTTCCTCTGTCTCCCCGTTGGTGGCTCGCCTTCTGCGGAGTTTCTTGCTTCAGCGTCCTGTCTCTCATTCTCCTGTGCCTCCTTGGGATCTTCCCTTGGTTCTCCGGGCTTTGACGGGTCCTCCTTTCGAGCCTTTGGACTCCGTGGCCCTGAAATTCCTTTTCTGCTAAGGTTACTTTCCTGGTGGACATTACTTCTGGGCGGAGGGTTGGTGAGATTGGGGCGCTGATGGCTTCCCCCCCCTTCTTGCGCTATTGCGATGATAAGGTCATTCTCTGTCCAAGTCAGTTCTTTCTTCCTAAGGTGGTGTCTTCTTTTCACTGTCAGGAGGATATTGTTCTCCCGGTGTTTTTTCCGGCTCCTGCCTCTCCTGAGGAGGTGCTCCTCCATTCGTTGGATGTGCTGAGGGCTCTCTGCATTTACTTGGAGCGTACGGCTGGTTTCCGTAAAGTTGATTCCCTATTTGTCACCTATGGCCTCTCGGGGCTGGGGCTTCGGCCTTCTTTGTCCACCATGTCTCGTTGGGTCAGGGTTGCTGTGGTTTCTGCTTACGATTCTGCCCACTGTCCTCTGCCTTCTTCTGTTCAGGGTCGGTCGACTCGGAGCATGTCTTCCTCCTGGGCCATGTTCAAGGGGGCCTCGTTGAGGGACATTTGCAATGCTGCCACGTGGGCTTCTCCCCATACGTTTGTTGCCCATTATCGGCTTCAGTAGGGGATGGCGGACTCTGCTGCTTTTGGGGCTAGTGTCCTTTCTGCGGTACCTGACTTGTGATCTGTACTATTTTCTGTTGATTAAAACTGGACCTGTTTTTTCTCAAACTGGTTGGTCTGTTTTTTTCTTACAATCACCGTGTGCTTGGGTATGGGCTCTCTTGTCAGGAATGGGACGGGGAGACAGGACGAGGAGGTAATGCCCGGTTACTCACCGGTAATATACATTACTCCGAGTCCTGGTCTCCCCGTCCCATTCCTGAGCCCTTCCCTCCCTCCCTGGTTTGGGTTTTCTTTGGGTGATTGTCTGGTTTTCGTTCTGGTTTCTTTGGTATTCTCAGGATGTTTCTTGATGCACTTCCCCCTTTATAGTCACGTGATGGTGACGTCATCCTAGGGGGAAGTGCAAACAGCTCAGCTAGGTAGGGGTTTCTGTAGAGCAGACATCGGGCAATCTCAACCAAGCAGCTAGGTAGCTGCTCACTTGTCAGGAATGGGACGGGGAGACCAGGACTCGGAGTAATGTATATTACCGGTGAGTAACCGGGCATGGCATGGACAGGCAAAGCAGAGCAAGAGGAGGTGCAACGCGCTGACCAATCGGAAGAATGTAAATAAGACGCATGTTGCAATCAAACAATTGTAAGTAAAGGTAAGTATTAGGCAGGCTGTAAGCCCCCCATTTTTTGTTTTTTAATTACAAAACAATTTTCAAGCACGCTGTGCTGCCAAAACCTAAAAAGAGACCAAAGGCTGAGTTCCTTTTTAACGTCAGGGACATCCTAGGTGACTTTCAATATCGTTTTAAAGAATGTTAGAAGGATTTTATATTCCTTATTATACATATTCAGACCATTATTCATCCCAATACCTGCTTAAATCTGTGGCGTCTTGCTCCTGCACAGGAAAGAGATAGTATGATTACAAACATGCAAAATACAAGCAGAATTTGTAGTGTGAAAATAAACACTTCAAAAACTGCTAGTTAGTTAATGTAAAAGTGCATTAGAATTAGAACAATGTAAATGAGATTTAAAAAAGACTGTAGCTCAAAATGAGTAGTTGCATACAGAGAGTTATTCTTTATTGTAATGAACTGTGGCATGCACAAAATAAACATGTTGCCATATCTCTCTCTTCTGTTGATCACTATTCATAAAAAAAAGCTGAATGAAAAGTAGTGCTGTAAGGATGCCTTGTGATCTGCCTTTCACTTTGGCTGCTGGCTCTAGCAGAAGAAATGCGGCTGCCCGAGGCCACGCAGTGGCCATTAGGAGGGCGGCCCCCTAGTCACAGTGGGCTTCCCCCGCCCCCCTCTAGCACCCTCTCCTCCCCGGGGCAGGAGGAGTCCCAAAGGGAGCGTAGGAGGAGCTGTATGGTCACGTCCGGTGCGGCAGGCAGGGCAAGGGGTACTTAAGTCCCCCTCGCCATTTTCCATGCCTCTTTGCCGCACCGGACGCGTCGTGGTGACCTCGCCAGCGGGGACACACATTTTTCCCTCGCTGCTCTGACGCCGTTCGGTTCGTCCTGGTGACGCCGTCGTTCCTTGGTCTGGCGTCAGGCTTGTTCCGGTGAGTGTGTGGGCACTGTAGCTATAGTTCTTTCCCCCCTTTCCTGACGGTGGCTCCGTGTGGGAGTCTGGTCGCACTGGGCAGGAGTTGGGGTCGGGGATGTCCGCGAGCCCCTTCGGCCTGGGGTTGGGTTGTGCGACGGAGGAAACAGCATGGGCCTTCTGGCTGGCTCTCGTAGCGAGAGTGGTACTTTGCTGGTGGCACAGCCGATCGGCAATCGGACCCCCCCCACCCGCCCTGCGTTGCATTTCACGGCCCGGTCATGAGACCTTGGTCCGGGGCCGGGGTTTGGTGCATGTGGTGAGCGGGAGCCTGGCAGTTGGGGGACCTGGTTTCCGTGTCGTGCCAGGGCTCCGCGCAGCGCTTTCGCCATTTTGAGGATTGCCCCCCCCCGGATCCGCCCGAGATTATCCAGCATGGCGCTGTTGCAATCATGACCATTGCCAGCTCGGGGCGATTGAGACTACCCAACCCTTCCGCCCGCAAACCGTGTATTTGGGTGGTTGTTTAATTGGGGGCTGCGTGCGAGGCCTACGCTTGGAGGCAGAATTGATCCCGCCTCGGGTCGGGATGATTAGTGGCGAGTGTGGCAGAAACTGTTGTCTTGCTGGTACGCAGCTAACTGACCGTCGCAGGGATCGAGGGCGCATCAGGATGCGCTGCACAGAGGTGGGGGAGGTCAGCCGGTCGCAAGCTGCACCCGGTCTGGGCGTCCTGTCCTGCCCAGGGAGCTGCTGAATTCTCCACACGGTGGGTGATTCCATCGGACACCCCCTCCCCCCCCCCCACTTCCCGCCCGCCTCCCCATGAGGGCCTTACATGGGGCTGGGCGGCCGAGCATGCTTGTGCCGGCTTGGTGGGGATGTAAGTCGGGGCAGATCCCTTAGGCTCGTCAGGAGAGTCGCTTTGGTCCAGGCGCAGCACCGAGGATCCGTCACCATGCAGTGCTACTGGCCCAGGGATTCTTTCCGGCGCAAGTATCTCCCGGCTTCAGGTGGCTTACTTGCTTGAGGGAGCACCGTGGCCTTCGCCCTCGCGGTCTGCCTGCACAGCAGGCCGGGGCAACAGGCACGGTTGGGGGGCCTTCCACTCCGTCGGGTTGCCCCGGTCCCCGAGTGGGCCGGTGGAGCAGAGGCTTGCAATGCCAGCGTTTTCCTGGTTAGGGGAGGATCCTCCATGTCAAATTGGCAGGCACTGGTTGTGTTGGGCCTGTGTGGGTGTCCTCCTGTGGAGTCCTTTGCCCCCCTCCCTGATGGCAGGCAGGGGGGAGTGAGCCGCGGTCCGCTTCGAGCATGCCCGACCAGCACTGGTGTCTTCAGAGAGCGGAGGGGGCTCACTGAGGGGCAGACGGAACAGCGTTTCGAGGACATGAGAGGCGAGGAATAACCAATTCCCTCCTTCTCAGACCCTGCAGTGAAGTTCCTTGGCCATTGTAGATCCGTCACATATGTTTGTGTTTTGGCTTGTACATCCTGTGTTTGGGGGTGTTCCGTTTTGCCTGCGTTGTTTTGATCCTGTGGCTTGCCGTTGTTCGCCGGGGGGTTATTTGGTCATTGTAATGTTTGTCATGTTGGTTGTTGCTTCCGCTTGTACTGTCCGTTGTGCTGTTCTGTCGTTCCATTGCGGCGGCAGTTCTCTCGTGTGGCGTTGCTGGTCCCGTTGTGCAGCGCCCTGACGCCTCCGGGCGGATTCCGCGCTGCATATAAATGCATTAAATAGATACATGTATTTCCACATCCCAGCCAGGTGTCTGACTCGCCAGCAATGAACTGTAATGAGTTGTTACAGCTAAGAGTGAATTCGGGGCTATGCCTGAGAGCCACAACTCCGGGTAGTCTCAGATAACCACGTCCCCGTGATGGCGATTCTTCGCGTTTACCTGGTTAGGGTGTAGCGTGTATGCCGGGTCTGCTCCTGTGATTGCCGCAAATGCTGCAGTTTGATCATTAAAAGCCACGGTTGAGGAAGAGAGAGGAGGCGGTTACCTTCTGTCGGAAGAATGCTTCTGCTCCTGCTATGACCCAGCTGGATAAAGCGTTTTTGATATAAGTGTGGCAGCGGCGGCGGAGAGGTCAGGGGGAAAAAAAAACGTCAAAAGCAAACAACACCCAATTAAGAATACGAATTTCAGAAAAGGCCTGGGCAGTGGCGCGGAGCTTTAAACTTCTGGTGAGAACTGGCGAAAGGCTACCAGGGACATGCTGTGGAGGAGGAGGAGGGTTGGGCTCTGGCGGCCCGAGGTTTTTTGAAAAGCGGAGAAAACGGAAAGAATGGAGAGAGGCAACCAGGTGAGGAGTAAAGTGCTGTTATACAACGTGCAACAATATAGCAGTAATATAGCAGCAAGAAACTAATAAGTTGTGCGTCTAGAGGAAGAGAAGTTTCTGCTGGTGGTAACATAAGGCTTTTTTGGACATTGGACATTGGAGTGTTGCCGCTGTGAGTTTGCTGACTTTTTTTACGATTATAGTCTGATTCATCAGGTTAATATGGGGAGACGCGACAAATTGGGTCGGTTGGTATCCAGAGGGAATACGACAATTGCCTTAAAAGTTAAAACACGGCTGGCTAAGGCACAGAAAAATTTGACAGCGGGAGGCAGTAAGTCAGGAGTAGTGGGGGAGTCTCATCTGCATAATTCCAGCTTTGAGATTTCAGAAGAGGAGGAGCTACCATTGGAAGCAACAACAGAGTCTCCTTTGACGCATACGGAAGCCAGAACCCCCTGAAAATTTCTGCTAGTAAATCAGGAGACATTGTGAATCAGTCAGAAGTATGCCCAAAGGGGAAAATCGGCAAAAAGGAAGAAGGGGGAGAAAGGAGTTCCACCTGTTTGTGAAAAAATTGATACAGCCTACCCCCCAGCGGTACATTCTATCTCCATCTCAGAATACAGCTCCTGATTCTGATCTTGCCTCTCCTGGCCCACTCACGTTGGACCTAAGTTTGTCAGCTTCAGCATTTCCAGAAAATTCCATGCTGGCGCCAACTACTCCAGGTATCTTCACCCCCAAGTTCAACCCTCATTACTCTGACGCAAGAATCAGAATCAAACCTGTCAAATCCAGCCTCTCCGGCCTCTTCACCTTGCAGTAACTCGGTGCAAGCTTCAGCTCAGCCTTCAGCTCTATCTATCCAGGCGAATAAAGCGCAGATTTCAGACTGGAGCAATCTGACCCCTTCTTCACAAACACAGGCCATACAAAGCCAGCAAGTGCTTATCCCCGAGCATGGTATGGAAATGTTGAATGTACTTACTGAGGGTCCAGAAGCTGCGACTGGGGCTACTAAACAACTGGAAATCAAAACTCTGCTCAACCTTATCCTTGAAGAGATTAGGGATATGAAGAAGTCCCAAGAAAATGAAATCGCTTCTCTACATTCCAGATTAAATAAAATAGAGGAGGCAGTCACATGTCTTCCAGGTAGAGTACAGGAAGCAGAGTCACGGATCTCTCAGTTGGAGGATCAGATGTCAGGATTGCTCACTAAAGTGTGTGATGTTAATAAGGATAAACTTTTATTGGAAAACAAACTTGAGGAGTTGGATAACCACTCTCGGCGATCGAACCTTCGTATTGTGGGTGTGCCAGAGATGGTGGAGGGAGCGCAAGCACGGCAATGGGTGGAGTCGTTCATTAAAGAAAAGGTCCTTCCGGATTTCAGTGGAGACTTGACTATTACAAGGGCCCATAGGGTTCCGTTTCATCCTTTACCAAGTTCAAGTGGTCCACGTACTATATTGGTTAACTTTTCGGATTATCGGATCAAGGAGAAGATCCTCACCAGGATCATACAGCAAAAGCAGTTTCCAGTAAATGAAACTTCAAATTGTAGTTTTTTTCCAGATATGTCGGCAGCTGCTGCCTGGAGACGGAAGGAATTTGTTAAATTGCTTTTTTTGTTTAAGGCACAAGGAGCGCAGGCATCTATTGCCCAACAATCTGATTTACGCGTCCTTGTTAAAGGGAAGTTTCACATGTTTACTAATATAGATGATGCTCAGGAGCTCCTCAAGGAAATGTCAGGGCCTCAGTAAGGCGGTTTACATCTGCTTTTTCTTAGCTGGAAAGTCTAAAGAGGGGTGTTTGTGTTTTCTACATTTTATGATTTGAAAAAGGAAAGATGAGAAAGATGAGAAAATGAATCTAGTAAGCTTTAAAAAGCTGTCACTCTTAACCAGATTAACTATTAGATATAAAAAATGTACGGGGGGAGGGTTAACCAGGTGCAATCACATGGCACCCCTAAAGGAAGCGAGGGAGCGTAAGAGGTGGAGTGTGTGGGGAAATAGGGGTGTCACCTCTTGTGGGGGGAAGGAGAAGGATTAGGGGAGGCAAAAAAGTTTAGGTGTAAAATGAGCAGTAGCAGGGGCGTATCAGTTGAAGAAATTGAGAATTGGTGGTACAAGTTTATGGTCAGGTTTGAAAAGGAAGGGAAGAATAATGAGTGTAACAGCCTTTACAACGCGGGCATTACCACGCGTTGCCATTACTACGCTGCGTTTACAACGCAAGTCGCTTGCGTTTCAACGACTTGCGCTGGGGGGCGCTGTTGGAAAAGGAATAGTTTAATTTTCTATTCCAACACCTTCCTTACTGTAACGTGGACTGGAGTTGGAATAGAAAATTAAACTATTCCAATATCCAGCGCTTACAGCGCAAGTCATTGTAACGACTTGTGTTGTAAAAACAGCGTTGTAATGGCACGCGTGGTAATAGCCCGTGTTGTACTGTCATACAACTGAATAATGATCAATACGTGTGGCATTCTATCCATTAATGTCAATGGGATATTAAATAAATCTGAATACGGAGCACTAATGAGTTGGTTAGTTTCTTTCTCCCCACAGGTCCTATTTTTGCAGGAAACTCATTTGAAAACAAATTTTCCCAAATAGTATCTTCCCAGGTATTTCTCTCATGTGTTTTTTGCCTCTGCCGGGCTAGCTAAAAGAGGGGTGGCAATATATTTAAGCCGCAATCTTCCTTGGGAGTTCGGGCAAATTAGGAGAGACCCGTATGGGCGGTGGATTTGGGTTGAGGCTAAGTTGAATGGGACGCTGCTAAATGTAATAAATTATTATGGTCCAATAGTTGATGATACTACCCCATTGCTCAGGATTACCGAGCTACTTAGAGGGATCCCGGGGAAGATCGTGTTTGGTGGAGACTTCAATTTTATTCAAGATTTGAAGAAAGATACCTCAAATAAAAACAAAAAAGAGCTGAAACCCCATACTAAGAAAGTTCTATAAGCCCTAAAGCAGGAACATTTACTAGTATATCAATGGTGCTTCAGCAATCCCTCTGCGGCTGAATTTACTTGCTACTCTAAGCAGTTTCATACGGCCTCACGGATTGATTTTATCCTTAGTTCACGGTCCCTAAGGGTTTTAGACACCTCCATAGGAATTAATCCTTTCTCTGACCATTCTTTGGTTGAAGTTGAATTTGAGATCGAAGGGGGAGTGAAGGCTCAATCCAGGTGGCAGATGGATCGGCTGCTCCTCCAAGACTCTATATGGGTGGCTTCAACTAAGGAATGGATACAGGAGTTTTTTAACCGGAATGAGGGTACAGCAGAAATCTTTTCGGTTTGGGGAGGCTTTAGGCAGCTATCAGAGGTTGTATGATAGCACGGTCTGCCGCACAGATGAGAGAGAGGCGCGATAAGATCAATAGGCTTCAGTTGGATGTGGCAAATGCTTTAGTTTCTAGAAGTATTTTGCCTCGGGGGGCAGATGCAGCTCTACAACTGGAAAGGGCTAAAGCTGCCTTAAAAGAGTTTTTTTAATTGAGGAAATCAATAGCTCTAAAACCTACCAGCAAAAGATATATGAGGAGAGTCAAATGGTGGGGAAGATGTTAGCGGGGCAGACAAAAACTAAACAGGAGAAATGTATATTTATGGAGATTATTGATCCAAAAACACAAAACATAGTCAGCAACAAGGATGATATAGCCCGAGTGTTTCTAGAACATTACTCTCAGTTGTATTCAACGACATACGAGGTAGGGACGGATCATATTTATAGATATTTTGATGAAGTTCATTTCCCTGCGATATCTACCTTTCTGGCGGACAAACTAGAGAGTGAAATCTCAGATTTAGAAATTCGGGATACAGTAAAATTGATTGCCCGGGCTAAAGCATGTGGAGACGACGGGCTCCCAATTGAATTTTATAAACTTTAAAAAAAATAATTGACTCCCTTGTTTGCCTAGCTATTTAATGCTAGTAGATTGGGAGAACAGGTCCCCTCTAGCTACAAGGAATCGATCATAGTAAGCTTTGTCAAGAAGGAGAACGATGAGAAAGATGTCAATTCGTATAGATCAATCAGCCTTCTCAATGCTGACTTTAAAATTCCCCGATTGCCCAGGCATAAATTCATACTGACCAGTCTGACTTTGTCCAGGGAAGATCGATGGCCTCAAATACCGGGTATTTAATTCAGGCGTTAGACTATGTATCTAATAGTAAAATTCCAACTTTAATCTCAATGGCGACGCCGAAAAGGCTTTCGACCTGGTGAATTGGGAAGCTTTATTTATCGGTCTGTTAAAGTTTGGGTTTTCTGAGGGAATAGTAAATATGTTAAAAAACATTTATCATAATGCACAAGCAAGGGTGGTGGTCAACGCTAACTCGATAAGGACAGTGAAGATTAATAGAGGTACCAGGCAAGGGTGCCCGATGTCCCCTATCCTGTTCACTTTCTTTATTGAGCCCCTCGCAATAAAAATACGTGGAAATCCTGATATTAAGCCACCCATACCAGGAATGGCTAAAATCAAACTATTCGCCGATGATATTATTTTATATTTACATCCTGCTACATCAAACCTTGATCTAGCAATAGGCGAATTTAGTAGATTTGAACTGATTGGTGGATACAAGATCAACCAGAATAAAACCGAGCTATTAGTAATGAACTCGGATTGTAATTTTCTACCTGAAAATTTAAAAACACAAGCTTTAAAAAAAGAACCAATCAGATACCTCGGTATTTATGTCTCCAATCAGTTCGATCAACTATTTAGTTTGAATTCGACAATGCTAAATAAAATTAAAGATTTGTTAGAGAAATGGACTTTATTGCCGTTGACTTTGATTGGCCGTGTGGCCTTAGTAAAAATGTTCATTTTTCCTTTAATGGACTTTCTTTTCTCAAACGTACCATTAAGAATTAACTCCCAGTATTTTAGAGAGATCGACTCCATGATCAGGGGTTTTGTATGGAACAAAAAATCCTCTAGGGTGAAATTGAGTATACTTCAGTTGGAAACTACGCAAGGGGGCTTAGCTTTACCAAATATACGTATGTAGTATATGACAGCAATAATGGACCTCACAGCACGTTTATTGAAGTCCAATGGTTTATTTGACATGTTTTTCTATGAAAAGATGATTCAGGAGGGTGGATCTCTAGTTCCGATCTTTTTAAAAACAGCAAAATTACCAAAAAGGACCAGGTATAAGACTATTCGGGACTTTTGTTTTTAGACTGCAATCTTTATTTAAGCAGGGAGGGGTGGTGGGTTTCAGTACTTGAAATTGGAGGAGTGCAAGAGTATGGGGCTTCAAATTGAGTTAAACAAACTTCAAAAGTGGAAAGATCTAAACTTTGGCAATTTAGCTTCATTCTTTATTGCACAGAAACGTATTACTTGGCAGGAAACTATGGTCAGAACTGACAATAAGTTCAAATCGGGATTTCTGGAATTTCTTCAGATTACAAATTTTATAAATAAATACAATTTATCATCAGGTATAACACCTTTGGCCACTGCTTTGTATAAAATAGGATTAACGGGAATAGGCAACTGTTATACGTTTCTGAGAAAAGGTGTAGAATCTCCCTTAGTTGATGAAATTCTGGTTAAAATATCTCAGGAAACTAACTGCTCCTTCTCAAGACAGGAATGGAAATGGATCACCCAGCTAGGCGGCAAGACTCTTCGTGCAGCCAAATTCAAGAGAATGTCTTTTATATCGCGGTGGTTGGCTTATCTAACTCCCAAATCACTAAATAAGCGTTTTTCGGGAGTGGAGAATAGATGTTTTAGATGTCAGCACCTGGGGGGGGGGCGATTGGATCCATACTTTTTATACATGTCCCAAATTGGTTAACTTTTGGTCTAAAATTTTCTCCTCAATTAGTCAGGATACTAACAAGGTAATTGAACCGGAAGCTGAGATCGCACTCTTTGGTATTTCAATGAAGAGAAGCGATTTGTCTAGGTCAGAAGAATCTTATATGGCAATTTGCACTTTGGTGGCCGCTCCCTAATACTTCAAAACTGGAGGTCCGAAGAGACACCATCCTATTTTAAATGGGCGAATAAAATGAGACGGGCCAAAATATTTTGAAGAGGCCAATGCCAAAAGAGTAGGATCCACGAGAAAATGTATTAAAAGTTGGAAGTATTTTAAGAACAGTGAGATTTTAACCTCCATGTAATATTTTTATAGTAATAATATGTCAATTTGATGATCTTTCTGTAACTATGCACTTTATACTCTCTATTTCCTCACAGTATTGGGGTACACTATACATTTAAGCACTTTAGCACAAGACACTTTATGTATACTACCAGCTTAGGCCAGTTAAGTTAACATCCTTTTTCGGATCTGCCATTGCATAAGTAGCTTTGGACAGATTATAATGGTTCAAATTAGGTCTAGTGGAGTATTTTGATGGCGCAATATGGTAGCACTTAGCACTTTTGCACAAGGCACTTTATGAATGCCAATAGTTATGGCTAGACATGTTGAATTATGGGCACTTATTACTGCGATAGTGAAATGGTATTAGGAAATAGAATGTACTAGGCATTTTAAGTGATATTTATGCTGCTGTGTACAAAAATGATTATTCTTGAATATATGATGATTTTACATAACTTCGCTCAAAGTTGCTAAAAACCCTTGTAAAGGTATTGCTCTTGATACAAATACTTTTCTTTCTCTAATTGTCCTCTGCTTTGCTCAATAAAAAATATTTGAAAACAAAGAGTTGTTACAGTTAAGTAGCTACATCAGTTTCTTATTATAAAGATATTGCAAGTCATAGAGGAGTACGGAGACTATTTAGAGCAACTGACCAGGTCCCTTTATACGTTCTGGAAAGTCAAGGTGATCTGCAATATCCTTTTAACATAAGGCAGATGGAATTGTATTCCTAATAAGACATGTTCTCACAAATCACTTAAAACCTTGGGATCTGGTTCCTTCATATGAAAGAGAGAGTATAATTCCAAACTTTAGGAATAAGAGCGCAAAATAGCGCATAGTAAAAAAAAGGAACTTAGTAACTTGTTGCAAAAACCTATTAGAATCAGTTTGATGTCAATCAGATTTTTTTTAAAGATTATTGCTCAAAATTGAGTAGTAACATGATGAGATTTTAATTCCTATATCAATCTATACAGTGCAAAAAATAAAGGTGTTGTCATAAATCTCTCCTTTGTGCTGACCACTTTAGAAAAACAGATAATAAGATGAAAACGTGTTTAAACTACAGCTGTAATTATGCTCTATGACCTGTATTTCACCTTGGCTGGTGCTACTCACAGCAGACATTATGATGTTACAACTCAGTTGGAATAATTTATTACAACTGAGCCGCCATGCCATTTCGTTATTACAGGCGATGAGAGACATGACAAAAAGACTAATAAGTAAAGTAGAAATGAACTGTATACAGGGAATGTAGGCCCCCAAGAAATATAATGTTATAACACCCGGAAGACCACAATTCCAGTATTAAAACCAGTGAGGCTGTTAGCTAGCAGCTTGTGCAATCTAAAACAATTCAGCAATGCTATAGCTAGAAATGAGAAAAGACCTGGTTGGACTTGGTGTCACATAATTTTTTTTGACCACCTGCATGGAACCTGAAAAAATTGATTTACAATAAAGCCTTATATAGATCTTGGCAGACAGGTTACTCTGTCACAATGATGACGGATATCCCGGCCACCAAAATTTTCATCTCATACAAATTGTATAGGATATAATGTGATATATATTTCCATCATTGTTGTGATGGAGGAACCGGTCTGCCAAGATCTAAATCCGGCTCAGAGTGCTCCTATTTATGCCAGAAATGCAAAGTATTGTGTTGATCAGTGCAGGCGCCACTAATTCCCACAAAGAAGGGTGAATATTTCATATAGCGTCAAAAGAATCATCTAAACAGCTGGGGATCTGTCTCATGAAGCTATTTTGTGCGTTTGGCCAAATTTAGAGTTTGAAGGGCATTGCCAAATTATCTGATTTCTAGGGAAGAGCTTAACCTGGAGAAGAATTCAATGGATGAATTTACTTCGACGTACAGTAGAACAGCGGAGGGAATTATATTGGCGAATTGGGCTCTATATTTGGCTCCTCATCCTGAAATCGAACAATTTTGCTTTACCACTTTTAAAATCGAAAAGGGAGTAAGACGGGTGTGTCCTCGCCCCGTTCCTTTTTTCTATCTTAACGAATAGGGTTGAGTCCTCCCTGTCTGCCCTTTCACTGGACGTGCCCAAATTTGATCAAACCCCCCTCCCGATCTTGGCGTACGACAATGATGCGGTATTGATGTTTAGATCGGGGTTAGCCCTTCAAAAAATAGTTAAAGCATATTCCATCTTTATGGCCTCCCTTGACTTAAAAATGAATGAATCCAAGTCATTTATAATTGTGGCTGGAACATCTAAAGGCGAGAAATATCCCCACTTTAGCTTGGCAGGCCAGAAAATTGAGGTGGTAGACTCCTGTTTATACATTAGAGTGCTCTTCGTTAAAGACCACTCGTGGTCCAAACTGGTGGAAACAAGAGGCCAGGGTAAGCAAAGGATCCTGAATGCTGTTGGAAGGTGTACTAAAAAATTGGGAGGAGGATCACTGGATGTGACTAAGAATATTTATTTAGCAAAAACAAAGTTGCAACAACATATGGGGCAGGTGTTTGGGGGACGGCTAACATGATCTTGTTACAGCAATTCGAAGATGCTTTCTTCAAAAAGTATGTGTCCTTACCCCAATCAGCCCCAAATTACATTTTACATCTTGAATTGGGGCTTCCCAATTTGAGTGACACCATAAGGTTGGCCCCAGTACTACTGTGGCTCTCAATATGGCGGAGAACCACGGTGGACTTGACCCAAACCATCATTAGGGAATGCTGTAAATTAGAATACTATACAAGGATTGGATGGCTAAACTATGTCGAGTGAATTGAAAGCCCTAGGCTGGCAAAACTTTTCCAGGACCTTGATTTATGTAAATAGGTCACGAAGACATCGTTAACGGATTTGTATATGAAAAGAACAAATTACGTGCGAAGGGAATAAAATCGGACCCTTCGTTCTTCCATTGCATACGATCAGGTACCACCAATATCAGGAGAGGAATTTCATTATTTATCATGCATAAATAACGCACAGCATAGATTTTTTTAATTGTGCTTTCGACTTAATATGATTCCGTTATTCCTGGGTTACCCACAAACCTACACACTATCAGATCTTGCTCCCTGCCCCTGTAGTAACTATGCTCCACATCTTTTTATTCTGTAAAATTACTCTAAGGAAAGAAAAATATTTCTTGAGGCGTCAACATTTTAGGCTAATCCGGGTCGCCATGTATTTCCTAAAGGCCTTACCAGACCCTTTTGTTTCTTTCTGGGTTGCCTCATTTTTATGGGCCTATTCTAGGAAGAGGAAAACGGAGGGTCTACTTGCGAGTAGCACTGTGTAGTTCTACCTATTAAACTGCTTTAAATGTTTTTAATGATCTATTTGGGCCACAGCAAATTTGTTTAATGCTTATTTTAACTTCATATATATTTATATTTATTGATGCGGAAATTTTACTTGTACTGTTGTGCTTTTATGGTCTGTTTACAAAGATCGAGTAAATCTTTGTGAACTGAACTGAACTGAGCTTTACCACTCAACTGCATGCAAGACTGGAAGTTGATTTACGGGGTCAGTGTTAAATGTGCAATCAATGTGCAATTAACACACCCAAAAAGTACACTATAGACTTCTCCTCCTTAGACAATACCACCTACAAGAATGTGGGCATTGCAGGCAGTGGTAAAGAAAATGCCATCAAAACCACATCAGCACCTGCAGAGTTATACCTTTGTGATTATTTACAAACAATTTCAATGTGTTGACCACACTTTGGTGCACTTACTTGAATAAATCAGATGGTGCATGCATTGGGGGAAGTAGTATCAAAACCACCTCAATAGTTTAGGTCCATTGGCACAGACATTGTCTTCGGCCCCACTCACACAGCAGGACACATGCTCGACCCCGTCTTCTCAGGATGAAACAACGTTTTCTTCAGCCACACCACAGAACTGCTCTGGACGGACCACTACTGCATCCATTTCTCCTTTAGAAAATTCACCGCACACAAGCACACGTGCCACCTCCCAGGCAGAAGCTGGAACAAAGTCACAGAAGAACACCTCACCTCTGCCCTCACCAGCACTCTTATTTGTATCTTGTAAAGTGCCCGAATCACCCCCAGAGGTATCTCCACGCTATGGTGGTGCTACAGCTAGGGAGAGGAAGAGATTTTCAAAAAATCTCAGTTTTAAGGAATAGTAAATAGTCTGGGCATTTCCGAAGGTGGCTGGGAAATTGGTTCCAATAGGAGGGGGGTAGGTAATAGGAGGCTTTCCCACCTGTGCGGGATTTCTTAACACGAGGTACCAGAAGTAGCGACTTAGAACCTGAACGGAGTGTTCTAGAAGGCTGGTAACTGGTGAGTGTACCTGCTAAGTTGCTAAGGCCATTGCCATTTAGTGCCTTGTGCACAATGCAGCAGATCTTAAATCTGATTTGCTTGTGGATTGGTAACCAGTGTAATCCTGGAAGAAGCAGGGAAGATGTAGTCCTGGCACGAGAGTTAGAAACAAGGCGAGCGATGTTTTTTGAACCACCTGAAGTCTATTGAGGGAAGACTCATTAGCTGAAATCAGAAGAGCATTACAATAGTCTAGACGGCTAACTACTAATGCTTGGAGGAGTGATTTACGCACTGTCAGAGGGAGAAAATGGAAACCTCTCTGTAAGTGGCTTAGTGTATGGAAGCATGAACCTACGGTGGTAGTGATGTGCTCCTTTATTTTAAGTTTTTGGTTCACATGTACGCCTACGTTTTATACCACCGCTTTAGGAATCAGGGCGGCACCCACTTCGGTGGGCCACCATTCTGGGGATCAGAGCAGAGGAGCTTCTCTGAATAACATGATCTTCGTTTTCCCTGCATTTAACTGTAAGAAGTTGTTCCTCATCCAAGCAGCAATGGCTGTCATGCCTCCTGAAAAGGTCAACTGGGTGTAGGGAGAGTTTTTGTCAAAAGCCATTAAAAGCTGGGTGTCATCAGAGTATGAGATGGGAATGAAACCCCATTCCCTGAGTAAATCCACTAAAGGAGCCAGGTAAATGTTGAACAATGTGGGGCTAAGACAGGATCCCTGTGGTACTCCTTTGGTCAACTTCGAAGTTTGGGATTGGAAAGCGCTGAGTTTGACGATTTGAGTATGGTGGGTTAGAATGCATGATAACCACTGAAAGGCTAAGCCGTGGATTCCAATATCCCTCAGTCTGTTAAGTGGGATGGATTGGGATATCGTGTCAAATGCCGCTGACAAATCCAGCAGCACTAATAGTGCTGCTTGACTGTTGTCCAGGGAATGTCTTAGGTTGTCAGTGACGGCAATCAGTGCTGACTCCATACTAAACCTAGGCCGAAACCCAGACTGAGAGGGGTCGAGGCATCCCTTTGCTTCAATGTACTCAGAGAGATGTATGTTAATGTGTTTTTCCAAGAGTTTACACAAAACAGTAACAGAGAGATGGGGCGATAATTAGATAGATCTTCCCGCGAGGCATTGTGTTTCTTTGGGATAGGGATTTTGTGGGCAGCCTTCCATTCAGATGGTAAACTCTTCCCCCAACAAGGCCTGATGCCAACACTGCAGCAAGCAACCTACACCTATGGATCACCAACTGCACCAACACACTCGCCCCCCTCCAGAAGTCTACAGGACGACACAAGAAAGCAAGCTGGTTCACCACGGCACTTCAAAAATCCAAGCGCTCCTGCCACTGATTTGGACATGAAAATACAGCAAAACCTCTAAAGCATGCACCGTCTACAAAACAGCCACCACAGCACACCACCACCTCATCAAATCCACAAAATAGAACTTCCTCCAAGACAGAATCCCCCAACACCCACAACTCCAAGGAACTCTTCTACATCATACAGGAATTTGCCAAACCCGACAGCAAAATGACAGACGTCCCACCCTCCAAAGACCTCCGCAACAGACTCAGCTCCTTCTTTCACCGCAAGATCAAGATGCTTTATGACAACTTCGATGACCAAGACCTCTGCACCACCTCAACTCCCACCACCAGCGATGCCTTCCAACAGACCCAACTCATGTGAGCCTGCTCACAACAGAAGACACCATAAAGACCATGGAGAGCCTCCACTCCAGAGCACCTTCAGATCCCTGTCCACCCCACATCTCACACAGAGCCGCCACAGCCATCGTACCCGAGGTACATCGAATGATCAACTGCTCCCTCGAGCATGCCAAAGTCAACCACTTCCCAAAAAAACCCTACGCAGACCCAACGGACCTCAATAACTTGAGGCCCATCTCACTGCTTCCATTCGCAGCCAAGGTGATCAAAAAGGCCGTCAACACCCAACTAGCAAACTTCATCAAAGCTAACAACGTCCTAGCCATCTCCCAATCAGGATTCCACAGCAACCACAGCACCGTGAGCATCCTCTTTGCCACCACTGACGACATCCACACCCTCCTCAACCAGGGCCAAAAGGCAACCCTCATCCTCCTGGACTTATTCGCAGCCTTTGACACCGTCTCCCACCGCACACTAGCCACCAGAGTCCACAACGCCAGCATCAGATGAAAGACCCTAGACAGGATACACTCATTCCTCAAAGGCAGAACACAGAGCGTCAGACTCCCGCCCTACCTCTCAGAACCAACAGAGACCAGATGCGGAGTATCCCAGGGATCCTCCCTCAGCCACACCCTCTTCAACATCTACTTGGCCCCCCTCGCAACCATCGTCAGATACCACAGGCTCAACATCATCTCCTAATCCGATGACACCCAGCTCATCCTCTCCCTCACCAAGGAACCCAACATCACCAGGCACAACTTCCAAGAAGGGATGAAAGCTGTCGCCACCTGGATGAAGGACAGCTGCCTGAAACTCAACTCAGAGAAAAACAGAAGTCCTCATCCTCGACTCCACCCCCTCAGCTTGAGACAATACCTGGTGGCCCCCCACCCTCACAAACACCCCCACCCCGACAGACCATGCATGCAACCTAGACATCACATTGGACTGATCGCTCACTATGAACCACCAGATCAACGCCATATCCTTGGCCTGCGTCATCACCCTCCGCATGTAAAGCATTCAGATGGATCACCTCCATATCCAGAAAAAAGTTACGCACACCCTCATCACCAGCAGAATGGACTATGGCAATGCCCTCTTTGCTGGAATCTACAAAAAACTCCTCCGCAAGCTCCAGAACGCAGAAGCCAGACTAATCCTGAACATCCCCGGCACAACAACATCACATAAAACCTCCGCCATCTCCACTAGCTCCCTGTCGAAAGAAGAATAAAGAATAAAGTTCAAGCTGCTCACACACACAAACAAGGCTTTCCACAACATCGGACCAGAATACCTCAACATCCGTCTCTCCTTCCATGTCCCCAAGAGAAAGTCCTTCTGCTACCTCTCAGACAAGACTTGGAACAACCTCAACCTCCAACAAAGCTCTATACTCCTCCAGTTCAGGACAGACCTCTAGACCTGGCTCTTCAGATGACCCCCAACGGAGCTGCACATTCATCCCGGCAGCACCTTGAGACCCTAACCCCTGATTGATTGATTGATTGATTGATTGATTGATTGAGACATATTTTGGCATTCCTACTCAGCACATCTAGACTTGATAAGTGTTAGCAAGTACATAAGACTGAAATATAAACCCAAAGACAGAAACAAGCATTGGCAAACCCAGTACGTCTCACCTACATGAACTATTGACTTTGCCAATGTTTTTATCCATGTTGCACATTAGCGCAGCTGTACAGCATGGCTGAGCGGTGTCCATTCTCTGTAGCGTTATCCTAATCGAGGGTAACGTCCCCAAATGCACACAATGATGAAAAATTGTCAAGCGATTGTAGTTTAGTTCACATGAATAAAGTTTTATTTAAAAATCATTATTTTTCATTTTTGGTATTTTCATTTTTGGTTTTTTCATTTGTTTACAATGTTGTATTCACATCCAAACATTAATGCAGGTTTTATATTCATTTGCCCAATGCATTTCGGGCCCTTGGCCCTTCTTCAGGGGCTCAAACTCTGTTCAAACAAAAAAGGGTATACATCACTATTCATGAATAACATTTCTCCAGTTGAACTGATTTACGATGTTAGAGCGTCACCGCTAATACATTACACCAGTTATAAAGCCTTATAACCCTCAATGTGCCTACTACAATGTTCTTTACCTAAAGTATTACTTCATTTAAACACAAGGAGTGCGACAGTGCTTTCTATTTTGAGCGGTGTCCATGTCACAGCACTCAATTTTGTAATGATGAGTGGGTGGGGTAGAGCAACGACAATAAGGGCTAAGGTGAAAACGACGACAACAAGCAGGGATATTGATGCATGACCTGAAAGTTTATTTTTTTTAAAAGCACTCTGACTCATCCAGCAGTGTCTGCATTATAGCACTTTTTGTGATGGACGAAGAGTGGGTGGGGGAATGCAACAGCAACAGGAGGAAAAGAGGGATTGCTGAATGGCATGAAACTTTTGTTTGTCATAACAGGGGGGCAACAGGGACAACAGGAGGGGAGTCGGAGGAGGAAAGCAACAAGACAAACTGTTGTAAGGGGCAAAGAACAAGACGAACAGTGGGGTGAGGGTGGGAAGGAGAAAGCAACAAGTGAGACATCGGGGAAGGTCAAGTGGGGAAAGAAGAAGAAGGACAGAGGACAGCAGGAGAGACAAGCAACAAGACAGACAGCGGGAGGCGGCAAGCAACAGCAGGGACGGCACTTGCCTGCAAGCAACAGCACAGAGGGAGCTAGCAACAACACAGACAGCAGGTGAGGGTAAACAACAAAGCGGACAGTGGGAACGGATAGGCAGTGTTTAATTTGAACCAGTGTGGGCAACTAGCGCTCATTTTTGGGGATTGGCACTTATTGTTCTTCACTGGACATTGTCTGGAAAAAAGAACAAAACAGAAAGATGAAGGAAAAGGAAGAGGGGCAAACTCCCACAAAGGGAGAAAGCAGGAACTTGCAAAAGTGAGATAAATGGGTAGGGGATGTTTGGTAGTCAATTAGAGCTGCATGAGGTGGTTTCTGGACTATGCAGCCTTGGTATTCAATCTGCTGATATTTAATAGCACTGTACATGGGCTTCTGAGCAGAGCTTAGGACACCAGCACTCGTTTTGTTACAAATTAAGCACTGGGGGTAAGCAATAACTCAGAGACAAAAGCACATGGGTAAGAGATAGCGACATGGAAGGGTGAGAGGAGAGAAGCACATGAGGGAGACTGCCTGAAAACACATACAGAGTGCTGCAAAAAAAGCAAGAAGTAGCTCCGAAAGTGTGAGCAGTCAAAGGACACGATTATTTGGGCCATGCTCCTGCAAATGACCAAACACAAGAAAAAAACATGAAGTTGGCATGCGTTGACTAAAAGGTAGCAAGCAAAGGAGAGTGACGATGAAGCCAACCAATGGTTGAGTGGGTTCTAAGTCCATGGTTTGCTAACAAAATGTCTTGCAGCAACAGCACAGGAGCAGTTACAGGCGAGACGTAAAAAGAATAGAAATGCAAATACTTATTAATTAATTAATTAATTGTGGGTTTCTAAAGCGCTAGAATCGACTCCCGAAGGAGTATCTCTGCGCTATAGACCGCTGGGGAACCCGTCCTGGCTTTCCCTGTGAGATGGTGCCTACTGGGTATCTCCAAGGTGAAACCAGGCATCCCTGGCGTTTGTGGGGGGCTGTTGTGGAGATGAGGCAAGCTAATGCCCAGAGTTGTCGAGTGTGATCCCTGGTTAGAGTAGGCACCGAGGCGAGAATTATCGAGTCCGCTGACCATGGTCCACGAACCTGCCGCATCGGGAATTGAACCCTGGTCCCGGGCCGTCCTCTGCTTCCGGGTCTGCCGCCTCTAACCAGTGAGCCACTCCACTCCACTTATGAGCATTATTAAAGGTTATTCATGTCAGCAAACCATTTAGTAAATTCAAATTTGTCTTTATTCGATCATAAGTATTCGTAAAAGACACATATAACAATACAAAGTAGTTAAAATACATGGTAAGTATTTTGTTTTAAAAAACATATTAAACATATCATGGTGGAATTCAGTTAAAATTCTACACACATATCAACAATAAATTGATTATGAATTCTTTCCTACTAAAAACAAAATAAAAAAACATTGTCTATTTACACAGGTTATGGCTAGACCTTCATTCTTATGAGCAGAATATATCAGAAACGACTAAAACACAGTACCGTCAACACAATAATGTTACGTAGAACCTTGCAAACTAATCCTTCTAAGGGCCCACGTCCAGCTCCAAAATTTAGCCATAGCAGTAACTATGACTTCACTAGTACCATTTAGTACATTTGAAGTGCATCAATAACATTTTGTGTGAACTACCTTTCATAAACATGTAGAATACTTTCACATTTTTCAGGTAATGTTGTTTGTTGTGTTTAAATATTTGTAAGAGGATCCAGTGCGGCATAATTGTCCCCACTGCAGCAACTGTGAGGTTATGGAGATCTTGTACGCTTAGGCTTCATGTATATCCCTTTGGTTAGGGAGATTGTACAGGCCCCATCATTAGATAGAAGGGCTATCTCTCATGTTACACAGATCTCACAAGCTCAGACTTCAGATGGCAGAACTACCTATCAGTATCCATTATGTTATACATATTTTACAGATTACAGATAACAGATGCTTCAGAGAGGAACACATTTCCTTGGGTTACACATGCTTACTGATTCAGGGCCATGACAGCAGATCTGTATCTCATATTGCAGGGGTCTTACACATGACAACAAATCTAAATTTGAGGTTACACAAAACTTACAGACAAAAGAAGCAATCCTCAGGTTACACAAATTCAGCAGGCTTAGGTCCTAGACTTACACACAGGTTACAAAAAGTGTATGGCTAAAACTTACAACAGAGCTATCCCACATGTTTTACAGACTTTGTAATCAAATTCTATCACTTGTGTTACAGAGGTTTTATAGACTAATGTCTCAGACAGAGGAACAATGCATTCAGCTAAAAGCTATCACACAGGTCTCAGCGACCTTTCAGGTTGAAGTTCATAATCACTTAAAGGCTCAGGCCTATGGCAATAGAAATATCATTGTTTCCTCCGTCAGAAAAGGTGATCACAATACTCTAATATTGCCAGATCTTTATTTCTATCCCACTGACATGAGGATCAAATTCAGAATCTACTGCCTTATTTCTAATGCTATCCAGATAAACCAATGCAGCAACCAAGTGAGATCCCACCACCAGTGACCATTGAATTAAAAAAAAAAGAAGCACTAAAGCAGCAGACCTCTGCACGAGCGGCAACCAAGTTATCTCCCATTGTATTATTTCTGTGGATTTTGACATTCGAGGTTGGAGAGGGAACTGCCACTTTGGTGCACTTTTACCATATAGGAAACAAGGCATAGATGCCAAGGTCTCAGATTGCTTATGTGTGATATTTCCATAATTCCAGTATAATTATGAGTGACAATTAAGGACTATGAGTGACACTTTCTCACAAGCAAAATCAAGCAATAAAGACAAGGGAAACATATATATGAATCAGAAATTACACTCATTTAAGAAACAAGAAACTCTAAGAAGAGATTCAAAGTGCTGGAAAGGACAAGAAATGCAAGGGCACTACTGCCCTTGTTACCTGATTGTACTCTTAAACAAATACAATATAGGTGGGCCCACCTACAGGCAACTTCCAGAAAGTTGTGATTTTAATATTAGGGGGTCTATTACAATGGCCCTTAACAGTCAACGGGACCTATCAGGATGCGACCACCACCATGGCGGTCGCATCCTGTATATTTAACATTGTGGTGGGCGGTGCTGTATTCAGCACCCACCACAATGTTAAACATGCATGTTGTGCATTTGCATGCACAACGTGACAGGCACCGCACGTGCAAATGCAGTGGAGTATCATAGGTACCCCCATGTGCACACCCCCACCCCCAAACACCCTGGAGGCCCGCAACAGGCCCCCATATGCAGACACTGCATGGCTTTCCATGGCGGCAACGCCATGAAAAGGCAAATCCCCGCTTGCATTATAATATGGATAGTTGTGTCTTGCAGACACCGCCTCCATATTATACCCCTTTTCCGGTCGGTCAACTCTTCGACCTGCAGAAAAGCGGCAGACGGTCTTCCCGTCCGCTGTGGTACCCGTCGCCATCATAATATGGCGGGGGGTAAATGGCATTCGGGCGGTGGTAAATGAGCGGATCGCCACCGCCATGCGGGCGGTGACGATGCTCCCGACATAATAATAGACCCCTAGGTGTCGAAAACAGACACACTAATGACCCCTGCTTTGTAATGTGCAGCTGCCTATATGTATATTGAAAAGGCTGCATTTGGAATGTAAACTGTGCACTTTTAATTGTGTAAATGTCTCCCTTGCTACCGCTGCCAGGAATTGTGATTGTGCTCCTTGGTGGACAGGATGATTGCTAACACACTGTAAAAAAACCTCTTTTTAATTCTAAATTTCCTATGTACTAGGTCTTTGTGTAAGGTTTGTGTGTCGGTCTCTCGCATACTGTCTACTGATCCATGCACACCTTAGTAAAAATAAATATGAAATCACCAATTAATTGTGTGGGTTTAGACTTGGAAGTGCATTTAAATCCAGATTTGTGACCTGAGGCATGTGCTGACTGGACCCAGAGAAAGTTCTGTTATTGTAACAAAAATCCCAGTAAATAAATTAGCGGGGCTCAGGCCAGTTTCCATAGCAACCGGTCACCTCTTCATGACCTGGTCCCAGCTCAAGCTTCAATATGAAAGCTCTCTCATGTGCCTAATGGGAAGCGAATTACTATCCACAGAATAAAATAACGATATAATACGATAAAATATTCAGTAAAGCAGTTAAATATTTCCAGACTTGCAAACCATTATTTAACTATCATGTAATCACTATTTGAAGAACCAAAAAGTTGTACATGAGAACTCACCTGACACTGTGCTCAGAAATTAACTATGGTGCCAGGCAGCTGATGATGACCTGCCTTGAGAGTTCAGGCATCTCGGTCCGCCTGCACCATCCAGAGAAGAGAGAGGAATGATTAGTGAAAACTTGATGCTGGGTGCCTGGTGCAGCAGTAAGTGGGCCCTCAGAGTGCTCAGGAACTACTAGGTGGTGGCATCATGGGTATTCCAATCCAATCCAATCCAAAAGTTCTTTATTTCGGCCATCAAGACCATAAAAGATGCAGTAAAAACAAACAATAAAATCACATGTCAAATTACAGTGTAAAAACAGCAAGGGAAGAAAGACACGGTAGTATAATATGTGTGACAATACATAAAATTCCAGACCTATTATTACAATTCATTTCCAACTTAATGGTTTAGCGTTTTCAGAATGTTACTCCGTTTCCACCACATAGCCATTAGAAACTTTGCAAGTGCAAATACGATGTAATGGAGAGAACTTGTTTTCAGAATTCTATATGATTGTAAGCAGTGTCTGAAACCAAGATTCCTGCACATAGGTACTAACCTGTACTTTCTTGATCTACTATAGGCTGGGCAGAAAAACAGCACGTGTAGTTCGTCCTCCACGCACGTGCTGCACCCTGGGCAGATATTATCATCCGATGTGGTCCATTTACTCGTAAATCCTTTGAGTGGTAGTGTACCAAGCCTCAACTGGATGAAAAGTTTCCTTGCTGTAGTGGGATAAATTATATCCATAAAATCCTCAAATTTAAATGAACTTTTAGAAACCAAAAATTGTTCGGTGCAGGTGCCTATATTCGGGGCACACAGAAGCATATCTAATCTTTTGTCCTTGAAAATCTTGCTGAGCATTTTTCGCGATACCCCAGAACAACCTCTTTCAGGATCATTCCACAAACTATCTAGACCCAATCAATAGAGCTCTCGTCTCACATAGGCCAGCCACGGTATTCTATCTGCACAGTTGTAGCTTAGAATGTGCTTCAGGTCTTGCTTATAATGGAGCAGTTCGGGGGTCGACCAGAGCCTATGCCAGAACCTCAATGGCATTAGGGCCAGATCCTCACCTATTGAGGGGAGCCCTAAATCCAGTCTCAATGGTAGAAGGGGCGTACCTTGAGGTAGCGACAGCAGTCGTCTAAGGAAGCTGGTTTCTACCTTGACTAGTTCTGTCCCCGCCTTATAACCCCATAGTTCACCCCCATAAAGTGAGGCTGCCCTGGCTTGAGTTTTGTACATTTCCAAGGCTGGACTAACTGGCTTGAAGGTTGATGAGTTCGAGACCTTCAATATGGCCCCCACCATTTGTGATATCTTTAAGCGAGATCTTGCTATCTGTGGGCCCTAAGATAGATTTTCATGAAGGGTTACCCCCAAATACTGGAACGTTCTACCCTTTCGAGTCTTTCCATTCCCAGAGTTGGATTTGGCCTAGTGCTTGCCAAGGGGTTAAAGACCATGAACTTGGTCTTCTCTGCATTAATCTCTAGCCCATGCACCCTACAGAATTCCCCAAACCCGTCGAGTATCCGCTGGATCCCCATCGGGGATTTTGAAAGCAGGAGAGTATCTCCGGCAAACATTATTGCCGGGACCCTCCTGCCTGCCAGCCTGGGGGCGTCGCTGTTGGGGACATTGTCAAGGCAAGATATTACGTTGTTGACATAGAGGCAGAACAGGGTCGGTGCTAGGACGCAGCCCTGTCTTACCCCCCTGCCAACTGGAAACCTAGACGACAATGCCCCGTCCCTCCCACACCTAACCTGGGCAAAATTACCATTATGGAGGCGGATTATTATTTGCAGGAGCTGTGGTGGGAGACCAAGCTCCCGAAGTACCGCCCAAAGTTTTGCACGGGGTACTAGGTCAAATGCGGACCTCAGATCCACAAACACCATGTACAGGCTTCCCCCCTCGATCCCCGCCGTTTTCCAATAGAGGAGAACGAGGCGGAAAATCTGATCCATGGTGGACGTGTTCTTCCTAAATCCTGCTTGGAGAGGACTGAGGATCGCGTTGTCCTCCATCCAGTCCAGGACCTGGTCCAGCAGAAGGCGAGCAAAACATTTTTGGGGTACATCTATGAGGCTGATGGGCCTGTAGTTGGCTGGGAGGAGAGGAGAACTCTTTTTGAAAATTGGTACTATCTCAGCTCCCAGCCAAGTACAGGGGATCTCCATCCCTCTCAGAATTGAATTAAAGATGATATGCAGATAGGGACCCCAAATTTCTGGTTGATGTATAAATAGGTCCCCAGGGAGTTTATCAAGACCTGGAGCCTTCCCTCGTGCAAGTCTCCCTATAGCATTCAGCACCTCCTCCAAGGTGAACTCAAGATTCTCATTCTCGTCTTTTTTACTGGTCAAATTGAGCATGCACAGAATTCAGCTCGGATGCTGTTTCAAGTGGTGAGCTCTCTCTCTAACCCTCCTGCTGGACCTGTGATTGAGAAATCTCAGGAACTTTGTAGTTCACTGGCCACATTCTTCACCACTAAGGTGATGGATATATATTCCACTTTTATCCAAGAACCGTTAGGAAAAACCATTGATCAATCCACTAATTTGGCTTTTACTCACCCTCCCCTTTCTCATTTTCAGTCAGTCACTGAAGATCAGGTCAGCAAGCTTGTTGCTAAGATTAAATCGGGTTCTCCGCTCGATCCATGTCCTCCTACCATAATGAATCAATTAAATAATACCATCACTCAGCCGCTCACCGATATTTGTAATTCCATCTTCAAAACCGGTGTCTACCCTGAGATTTGGAAGAAGGCCATTGTCAAACCTTTGCTTCAGAAGCCTTCTTTAGACCCCACCATTACGGCCAACTACAGACCTATTGCATGCCTTCCCTTCCCGGCTAAAATCGTAGAGGCCATTATGAACCAGCAGCTCTCAGAGTTTATTGAACAACATAAACTCTTGGATGATACTCAGTTCGGGTTCCGGAGGGGACACGGAACTGAGACAGCACTGATAAAGGCCTCCGATGAAATTAGAGACATCATGGATTCGGGAGGAGCGGCAGTGCTTATTCTGTTGGACCTGTCGGCGGCCTTTGACACGGTCGACCACACCATCTTGGTCGACCGTGTCGCAGTCCTTGGGATTAACCACCTGGCCAAAGATCTTATAGCCTCTTTTTTAGCTAATCGCAAGCAGGCAGTCAAACTGGGTAATTATTACTCACCGATTTCTGAACTGCCATGCGGGGTCCCTCAAGGATCCTCGTTAAGTCCCACGCTTTTTAATATTTATGTCGCAGACTTGGCGAGGGTCATCAAATTGCATGGGATGCGTTTAACTACCTACGCTGATGACACCCAGCTTGTGATGGCGGTGCATAAGAACGGCCCAGTGGTAGCAGCTAAACTTCAGGAGGGGCTACGGGATGTACAATCTTGGATGGACAGTAACTGTTTAAAACTTAATGCGGAGAAAACTGAGGTTATGACCTTTGGTAATATTTCCCCAGAGTGGTCCCCTACATGGTGGCCCAGTCAGATGGGCCCTCCCCCGGTCCCAGCTACCAAGGTCAGAAATCTTGGAGTGATCTTCGATAACAAGCTATCCTTTAGACATCATGTAAACAAGGTAGTTTCAGCTGCATTCTTTATGTTGAAAAAGATAAAAAAACTCCTGCCGTATTTACCAGCATCAGCAGGAAAAACACTGATTACCACCCTAGTGTTTTCCAAGCTTGATTATGGAAATGCTCTCTTTTTCAACATGCATAAATACATCCGGAATAAGCTTCAATCTGTCCAAAATATGGCAGCACGGATCCTGCTCAACATTCCCAGGCGCCACTCCACCTCGGCAGCCATACGCCATCTTCATTGGCTAAGAGTGGAGAGCAGGATCAAATTCAAAGCTCTATGTATCGCCTAAAAGGCCATCCATCAGACTGGACCGAAGTTCTTAAAAGAGGCATTTCAGGTGTACATCCCTAAAAGGAATTTAAGATCAGCAGCAAGCTGTCTACTGTCTGTACCCCGTACAAGAACGGCTACTTGGGGTGACAGACGATTTCTGGTAGCAACTCCCATATTGTGGAACTCACTCCCCTCAGACATTAAATCTGCACCAACCCTCATTGGCTTCCGTAAGGCTTTGAAGACCTGGCTCTTCAATCAATAAGTTCATGTCCTGACTACTGTATTTTAGAGTATCTCATTGCGCCTAGACACCTTAGGGTAGTAGCTGCGCACTAAAAATCCCATAAATAAATAAATAAATAAAAATAAATAAATTACGCTCGGGGGAAGTGTCAATTGCTAACTCTGAAGATAAGGTGAAACTGTCTTCATACAGTTTGTTAAAATGGGATTCCCATACTGAGGCTGCAATGTTTGGTTCTAAGGCAGCTTTCAGCTCCCCAGTACCTGTGTGTACCAATGACCAAAACTTTCTGGAATCCCTGATTTCAAGCGCCATTGTGAGACTGTGCCATCTGTCCCAATCCCACTCTGACTTAGCGAGGGCGATGGCTTCCCTATATTCCCTTCTCACCTCGTGTATTTTACTTTTGGCCGTACCAGACTTGACCAAGGAGATCAACTCAGCCTTGATCTTCTTACACGTAGAATTATACCATGCTGGGGATGGTGTCCTTTTCTTCCTACTCGTAGTAACTGGATAGAAGACATCTCCAAGGCTGTCTACCAAATCTGCATGAATTTTTCCTAGTTTCTCTAGGTGGGCGGTTGAATTGGGTTTGTTTATCAAGTTGTCCAGCTCAACTAATCTGGGAAGCGCCAAATCATACATTTTCCTAATACACTCTGTGGAATTGACTAGTTTTCCCCATTTTACCCTACGTCTATTATTGGTTAGAACTAGTGCCCCTGTATCTAGTTCTAAATTATTTGATGGTAAAGTATCTTTGGGGCCTGGGTGAACCAAGTCGAGTGAAAGAGCATTGTGGTCGCTATCCGTTCTCGTCACCACCCTGAAGTCCAAGACACTGGACCACATACTAGTATCTACAAAAATGTAGTCTAGGCGCGATTCATGGCCTTTTCTGTTGAAAGTGCACACTGAGGGGCTGTCGGACGGAGTGCGCCCGTTACAGGCCCGCAGTGCGTAGTTCAGGGTGAGTGACATAATCTGCAGCGCCAAGGGTGACCAGTTTTTCGGACTTGGCGATTGACAACGTGGAATCCCCCAATAATCGTCCTCAGCCGTAAGGGCGCCTTCCTTTAGACCATGTAACGGTTCGAAGTGGCTATTAACATCTCCTCCCATCAAGATTTTACAATCTGCTGGTAATAGTCCAAGAAATGATGATAGATCATCTAGAGTACGTGATTCCTTGGACACATTGACTGGACGGGAATAGACGTTAATAATCGCCAGATTGTAGGTACAAGGCCATTTTAAAAAAACGCATTGGATGTCTTCCGATTGGGTTGCCATAATTTCTGCTGTGCAGCCCAAATGGGAGGCCACCCAGATTGCAAGTCCCCCTGAAGGCCTCCCTTTTCCTCCCCACCTAGCTGGGATATAGAAAGTTTCGAAGCCCACCCTGGGGGAAGCTTCCCTGGCCCATGTTTCTTGAAATAGGCAGATATCATTACTGTCCACTAGAGAGCCCCAGTCACTACAATCTATTTTGTTAGCCAAACCCGCAAGGTTCCATGATAGTACCTTCATCCTTTTTGGCCCGGAGCTTGATGGATTTCCCTGGACACTCATTCGACCCAGGTCTTGAGGGTTGACTAATGCCCCTTCCATAGATGTCGGTCCCACCAGAGGCTCAGTGTCTATTATATCTGGGGGTGGCAGGATCAGGGGCAGGATTCCTGGTACATCAGTGCCGGATGACATGGTGGCAAGATGTGTAGGATCTGTGTGGCCAACCGTCCCCTCCCCAGTAGACTCGACCCATGAAAGTCAGTCCACCTGGTCGAGGCAGCTATACCTATTGGCATGGATAAAGTTGCTCTGCATTATTGTTTCGTGACGTTGGGGTCTATATCTTGTACCGTCAATGGCAAAGCCCACCCTAGTCCAGCCATCATTCCCTCCCAAATGCAAGTTACTGTTTCTTGGATAGAAAAAGGACAGCGGTACCAATTGTATAGATGAAGTTCCTCCGCTCCCCAGCCAATTACAAATGTGAGAAACAATGTTAGAGTTCCTAAAACTCACCAAAATACAGTCACCCCCAGTTTTCTTTACAGTGTGTCCTACCCAAGGAACCCTCCTGACCATCAAAATTTCCCCTCTCATATTAGGTGAGAGTGGCCTATGAATGTTCAGCCAACTGATGACTTTATTTCTAGGTGAATCAAAGGGTTCCTGTACAGAGTCGGGAAGCTCAGGGACCCCGATCAGAATCACGGTATGAGCTGCCGCCTCTGGGGGTAGGTTAACTATATTTGGGCGCTTAAAACTATTGACCACCCGTCGAGGATGATCGGCCACCCTATTGGGCGTCTTTTCTTTCCTCTGGGTAGGCGCTATAGTGGGCAACTTTGACTTCCGCACTAAAGGCACGGGAGGGAGTTGTCTTTGTGGGGGTACTGAATTGGATTTGGGTGTAGTGACCATAGATACACTGTCACTAGAAGGGGCATTGATCTTCTTCGCTATTGGAGTACTAGAAACACTGAGGGAAGAAAGAGACCCCGCGCTCTTCATAGTTGTGCCTTGAGCGCTTGTCAGAGTCCTTAACTGATCCTCCATCCCCCCGGTCGCTACTTCTAGAGCTTGTAGTCTAATATCAATATAATCAAGCCTGGCCAACAGGGGATCTAGAAGTTTCTTAATAGCATCTACAACAAAATCAATGGACTGAGCCCTTGCACCACAAGACCCTTCACCAAATATAAATGGGCCAGCCGATACGTGCGTCTGTGAATCGACAGGGTGCAATGAGCTTGCCGTTTCAGTGACCTTCACGATAGCAGGGTGTTCCGTCGTTTCAGGCCCAGTGCCAGTAGTGTTTGGGATTTGATCCAATTTGGGCCTTTTTTTGCCCTTCGGCTGTCTAGTTCTTTTTCTCTTTGGAACTGCACCCTCCCGGAGCCCCCGTGAATGAACTGCATTTAAGTCACTACCCTCATCCACAATGGAAACTGGGTTAGATGTTAGAGAAATGGAGACCTCAGGTGGTGTAGGACAGGAATCTCGATGTGGATTCGAAGGGGTCCGCAGCTGCTGCAGAACAGATTCTATAGTTTGATCTATACTGTCCAACAGAGAAAAATGGGGGACGTTCTCAGTGTCAGGAGTTTTGGCAATCATAGTTTGACATGGGGATAGGTCAGATCCTTCCACAGACTGATCTTCTGGGGACGTCATGCTATTATTTACAGCAGTATTGAGCTTAATGAAAAAACCATCCAAAGTACCTGTATCCTTGGTGGATAATCCTGATGGTTTATTTCTGGTCTCCCTCGTTGCCATGGTCTTGCAGTATCGGCTTATTCCCAAACAAACAATCGCGGTCAGTCACGGAGGGACCAAAAGGGGTGGTCCGGTCTCCTCCGGGCTACAACGGGCCCGCCCTTGGCCCGGGCTTCGGCCGGCGCCGGCCCGCGCCCGTTCCGCGATGCGCGTCAGGGGGCGTGATCTTATGGGCGATGGGTAGGTGGGAAGAGTATCCAGGTGCGACTGCTGTGGACGCCGCAAGCACTCCTGGGACTTGCAGTCCTACTCCGTCATCTGGCGCCCCAAATGCTGCAGTGATGGTGGGTAGAGGCAGGGGACCAACTCCAGTAAACAGATTAGCGCCTCACTCCCTCACAACTGCAAGCGGCTCCCGCGAAGTGGGGGCCGCGAGTCATGGTCAAGAACACCCGGGAGGCGGGGTCGGGCGGGAAGAGTCTCCAGGTGCGGCTGCTGTGGATGCCGCAAGCACTCCTGGGACTCGCAGTCCCACTCCGTCGAAAAAATAAGGCAATATCAGCAATCGGACTGTCAGCAGGGAGTAGGGATCAAGTCCTACAAGTCTGCGGGGTTCGGGCTGGTAAGAGTCAGAGTAGCTTGTCTTTGCTTTACTTTACTTCACTTCTCGAGTTTTGTCGCACTGCTTTTAAATTATTGCACTGCTCGAGTTTTATCGCACCGCTTTTAAATTGTTGCACTTTAAGCTCGAAAAATACTCAAGCCGTGCACATCCTGCTACTAGAGATGACTCACCCACCGTCCCCACTGCTATGAATAAGAAATGCGGCAGAGGCAAGGTAAAGAAGCAGTCCGTCGGCAGATCCACAGGTCCGCGGGGCTCAGGCTCAAGCTCACGCTAGAAGGAAGCTCCGCTCGAAAAAAGTTGCACCGCCTCAGTTATGCCACCTCGCTTTTGCTCTCCATTGCTGTCTTGAGCTTTTCTCCGCCGAAAAAATATCACCGCCAGTCAAAAGGGCTCCAAACGCAGGAAACATGCCAAGTTTAACACAGTAACCGGGAACTGTGAGAACGCCAGCTTCGGGAAGATTAGGCAAGCTATTGCCCAGAGTCACATGGTGCTTGGCTGACCTGCAGCCGGTGATCGAACCGTGAGCCCCAGATTCCAGCATCAGTCGCCCTGACCGCTGCGCCACACGTCTTCCACTCGCCCTGGCCGCTGCGCCACACCTCTTCCACACCGCACCATTGTGGAAAGGGCAAACGCTTTGATTAGAAGGCAAGTGAGTGCTGAACTGAGCTCCAAAGGATCCTCATAATTGCTGACAGCATGGGCCAGTAGGTGGTTCACAAGACAGGGAGCCAGTGGGGTTGGGCCCAAAGTTTTAGGAAAACCGCTAACGCCCACCCGTTCACACTGAAAGAGACAGCAGGGGCGGAAGGACCCGGCTATAAGTGTGTGCCTTAGAGCACTGACTCCGACCTTCCTGACGTGATTGATAATGCTGCGCCGGTGTCGGGTGCAAAGTGTTACGTTGTAGCACTGTGCAGGCTGAGCTCAGCCAGGGCCCCCGGCCTACCAGGAGCAGCACCCACTGAGCACTGCCACTGCAGCTGGTATGGTGCAGTACTATAGCAGCACTTTAGGTGACAGCTGAGGAGGCGCTATTATAATGCGTGTCATTGCATTTTATTGCTGTGATGTAGATCACCTTACTGAAATGCATTGGTTTAAGGCTGACGTGAGTTACTTGGCAGATAGCAAATGACAAAAACAAATTATTATCCTTAACCATCAGCAAATTAGGTAGGCTTGACCATATTAGCAGCAGAACATCGTTTTTTTCGATAGGACGGGGGAGCTTTCCCCCCCCCCCCCTCACCCCCTGCCTGCTGCCAGCTGCGCTAAAGTAATGTGAACAATAAAAAGTCAATGAAATTATTTAATTGCCATTTTATTATTCACAAAGCACCTGCAGCCTGCCCAGGAGCAGCCAGGAAGACGAAGGGGCATGTTCTCTGCTGTTTCTAGAACTGGTGACGTAGCTGACCTGACACTGCAAAGTGCGCACATCAGTTTGGCCGGCTGTCTTGAGCCGTCCAAAGTGACATGCGTACTTTGCAGGTCTCCACCCATCTGTCCTAGACAGCTGGGTGGAGACCAAGCACAGGCCTAAAGGAGCGTCCAGCCAGGATGCGCCATACAATCCAGGCGCTAATCTCAGCGTCTAGATTGGTTATGGAAGTTTCCACTTGCACTGGAGCCCATCGGAGCCACGGACTGCAAGGACAGAGGACGCACCACAGGTAAGTGTATTTATTTTATTTTTAACATAATTTTATTGCATGCAAGTGTTTTTATTGTATTGGTTTTTAATGTATCTATGTTGTGGGATGTGGTGGGGACACTTCACTCGCCCCACTGCTTTTATATGTTACCAGTTTCTCCTATAAGTAACTGCACGCGAACTCCCTTTTTGAGTCAAAATTCCAAAGTAAATCCTTACATTAAAGCAATATACGAAGCTCGATGTTTCCTGCGGAAGGCTGTCTAACTGACATCTAAATTGGTTTTATGAGGCAAATAGTGTTGAAAATTAAAATCTGGCTGTGTAGAGATATGCCTGAAGCCTCAAAATATTACTTGACTTCATCATACCAATTTTTTTTTAAACATGTTTTATTGAAAGTTTTACATAAAGCATAACAAGCACAACAGCCAGAGTTTATACAGCTGGATCACATGGCCATGAAGCATTGTATTGTCCATATTGCCTACACCATATAAGAGGGGCGAATGTATGGCCGTCAAGGGAGGTTGGCAGCTGAGTAAACCCATTGAGGTGGGAGTGATGGACAAGGTAAGTAGGTGGAAAGGAGGGGGCCACCCAATGGGCTTGCTGTAGTTTGAAGGAAGTGGATGGAGAAGCATGCAGTGCCCAGGGCTGAATGATGAAATTAGGCAGCCGGGGTAAATAGGCAGAGAGTCTTGCACTGTAAGGAGTGTGGGTACAATCTGGGAAGAAAGGCCACACTAGACTGGGCTTAGGATTGGGAGCGGGAAAGCACATGAGGGTGCCACCTCATTGGTAAAGATTGGCATTGCTTCCTCCAGGATGGCATCCCAGGAGGAGGCAGTGGGACGCCTGCGGAGACCCCTGGACTCCTACCTCTGTAGGGCCTTACTTGTAATGTAATGTAAGGGACATTTCTACCGCGCGACTTTCACTCCAAGGAGTATCTTGGCGCTCACACAACTCAGATGGAGGAGTTGGAAGGGAAAGGGGTGTCCTGAGTTCTACACAAACATTACACTAGAGTCCTACAAGTGGCGTCAGGCAAAGAAAAAATCCAAGTTTTTAAAGCCTTCCGGAAAGGGGCTTCTTGAGAAAAAGACCGCAAGAAAAGGGGAAGTTTGTTCCAGGCTTTAGTTCCCAATACAAAAAGGGATTTGCCACCCTTTGTGGCCAAATTGAAGTGAGGGGGAGTAAGTAAGTTCTGGCTCGCAGATCTCAGACAGCGCGTTGGATGGTATCTTTTAAACCCGTTGCATAAATAAGTCGGGCCTCGTTGGTGAAATGCCCTTAAGGTGATTAAAAGAAGTTTAAACAAGATTCTTTTACCTATTGGCAGCCAGTGAAGGGTGTTTAAAGCTGCTGAGGCTGATGACTTACGGGGCAGGCGCAGTACAAGGCGGGCTGCCGCATTTTGGACCATCTGTAATTTGTGGAGAACGATTTTGTTAGCTCCAACGTATAGTCCATTACAATAGTCCAGCCTAGAACTTATTAAGGCCACTGCGACTGTTTTCCTCGCCGATAGTGGGAGAAGATCAAAGAACTTCCTTAGTGCTTTTATGATCTGAAAGCACATGCCTGCTACTGCTACAGCCTGGGGTTTGAAAGATAAATGGTTGTCGAATTTAATGCCCAAATTGCGGGCGGATGCAATTGTATTGGGGGGCACTTCGGCATCCACTGGCCAACACACTGTTGGGGAAAAAAGATTGTGATTCCCTATGGGTAGGATTTCGGTTTTTCCGGCGTTGCACTTTAAATGGTTGTTCGTCATCCAATTAAAAGTTGCTGCAAGACAGTCCTTAAGATCTTCCTCGGCACCTGGTCGCTCCCTATCCAACACCAGTATCAGTTGGGTGTCGTCAGCGTATGAAATAGAACTGATCTTGAATGACGCGATCAGTTTCATCAGTGGTACCATATATAGGTTAAAAAGAACAGGGCTCAAGCAAGAGCCCTGAGGAACCCCGGAGCTGACGTCTTTAGCCTCAGACTGATATGGGCCTAGCACTGTTATTTGGTGTCTGTTGGTAAGGAAGTTCCTACACCAGGCCAAAACCTGTCTTCCAACCCCTGCGGCAGCCAACTGGTCCACTAAGATGTTATGTGAGACCGTATCGAAGGCTGCCGACAGGTCAAGTAGGATAAGGACAGCCTTCTTTCCTTGATCCATTGCTGCCCTTAATGTTTCTGCAGTGTAGAGTAAGGCTGATTCGGTAGAATGTTCTGACCGGAATCCTGACTGATTAGGATGGAGAACGTTATTCTTCTCCAAAAAGTTAGTCAGTTGACTATTGACAAACTTTTCAGTCAGCTTGAATAGAATGGGTAACAAGGAAATCGGGCGCAGGTTGGAAAGGGTAGTAGGGTCGGCAAGGGCCTTTTTTTGGAGAGGCTTAACAGCTGCAAGTTTCCAATCGTTAGGGATACTTGCTGTGGTTAGAGAGGAATTAATGATCTTATTGATCATTGGTTTAACCATCTCTATTAGAAGATGCAACACCGGAGGGGGACAGGGATCGAAAGGGGATCCCGATTTGCTGGCTAAGATCGCTTTAGCAGTTTCCTCCAAGGATACTGGGGCGAAATCATCAAAGCAGGGGGAAGATATTATCTCTACTATCTCTTCAACACCCATCGTTGCAGTGGCTCCTGATGGAAAAGTCTTCGTGATAGCCAGGATTTTATTATCAAAATAATCAGATATCGCGTTACAGAGATCTTGCGATGGAGGAATCTCTTGCGATAGAGCTGAAGGATTCATGAAATCCTTAACAATCTTAAAGATTGCTTTTTGTTCCTGGCCTGCTGTAGATATGGCTTGTAGATAGTATATTTTTTTTGCTGATTTTATTCCTGCATGGTACTTCCGTCTCGCTGCTGTATAGATGTTACGTGCAGCGGTGTCGTAATTTCGACGCCACCTCCGTTCCAGTGTTTTAACTTCGCCTAGTTCAAGCTTTAGGGTTGTTGAAAACCAAGGGGCATTCTTTTTAGTCTTCCTGGGTTTAAGGTTCTCACTTCTAGATGATTTTAGCAAAGTACCCGCTCTAGCAATCCAGTCACAGAAGGTCTGAGTATCTGTCGAGGTAAGATCGACTAGGACTGGCCTACTGTTATTAAGTTTCTCAATAATGTCAGGTCTGCTAGCTAGTGACTTCCAATCCGGGATGGTTTTAGAAAGAAGTTTATCATAACACTTTGAAGGGTTTATAGTGGGTTTCAAAATCCCAGCTATGTTAAAAGGGATTAAAAAATGATCTGTCCATCCCTGAGGACAAGGGGATTTAGCTGTCAGGCTAGGGTAATTGGAACAGATGCAATCTAGTAGATGTCTTGCCTGGTGGGTGGGTTCCCGGTTCACTAGAGTAAGGCCCAGCACTTCAATTTTATCCATAAAACAGCTAACCCCAGGATCGTTTGGGGACTCAAGGTGTAAGTTAAGGTCACCCAGTACAGAAAAATTGGAGAACCTGAGTGTTAAGTCACTCAGCGCATCGCCTACAGTATCCAAAAATTTTGAAGGAGGACCCGGGGGCGATAGATAAGGACTCCAGAGAAAACAAAAGAATCATTGATTTCCAAGGAGAATACTAGTGCTTATGCCTCTTTTATTTCCATCAGTTCTTGAGTGGAACATTTAAAGGTATTTCGATAAATAATTGCAAGACCTCCTCCCCGTTGTCCATGTCTATCCAAATGCTGGATAAGGAAGTTATGAGGCAGGGCTATGGCTAGGGCAGGATTAGACCACGGTTTTAGCCACGTTTCTGTGACCAAAAGCCAGTCCAGATGTGATTCGTTGATGAGATCATAAATGTTCTGAGCATTTTTCGCTAATGACCGTGCATTAATTAAACCACCCCGCACTAAAATAGCGTCTGAAGGTGTCTCCATTAAAGGTTCAGGACTTAATGTCGTGTGACAATGGGCACAACAAACAGGGCCATGCCAACTTTGCGGAAGTATGGCACAATTACAAGGTACTTGAGGCCCTTGGAAAGATAACAAAAAGTCACGTGACATACCTGAATCTGAGAATTACAAGTGGACAGCATTAAGTTGCTCAGAATCTCCCGCCTCTCACGCCTCCTTAGCGCTGACGGGCGCAGACGGGCAGACTCTGGCTTGACTCAGGCGCGGGTCAGGCGCTTCCGCTGCGCGTCACCGCTGCGCGGGAGGGGTGAGCATTAAGTAGAGGCTCACCTGATGTCCTATCTGAGCACTAGAGCGCTCAGGCAAGTGGCACGCTGATAGTCCCAAACACCCCCAAGATGGCGGCAAGGCGCCTCGAGTGGCAGTGAAAAAAACAAATTAAGTCCGCTCTACAAGCGGTGAGGGGGACAATTATAATGCAGGTATGTGGGCGCGATAATAAACTTTAAAATCAGGGGCTAAGAACACAAAATATAACAAAGATGAAAAAAGCGGTATTATTTAAAATTGAATTAGCGCTACACGCCTATTCACACGCTAGCAATAACGCGCGTTCTGAAATAAGGTACACCTTTCCCTACCCCAGCTCACTTGAAGAAAGCGGTGGCCCAGGTTGGGACTGATGGGGGGTTGTTGCTTCCCAGCAGGAAGTGAGTGTGCGCTTTGCCAGTTGACTTCTTCACATCTAATATTTCCATATTCTTTTCACCCAAATTGAGAAACTTATTGTCCATGGCAAAATGGCAATTGTAAAAGTCTAATCTTCAAATAAGCGTCCACTGATAATAACAGCTTGGCCACTTTGCAGGCTTCAACAGGTTTTGGTGGATACTAAAAGAATCCCTCTCGTCCAAAAACATAAAGAAAATAACTTAAAACAATTCAAAATAAAAAAAATAAAAAAAATTGCCCCTATAGGATTACTCCCACGTTTGGAGCAAATGTTCCATAAGTGCTCTTAGGAACCTACACCAGTCATAGTTTTTCCAGGGTACACAAATGTCATGAGGTGGAAATGTCTGCATAAGGAAATATGACGTAATATGCACTAGCGCATTTAAATCTGTGTTTGCTTTCAATTGGGGGTGTGGGGGGGAGTTGTTCTCAGTGGAGAAACCACTTCTCCTACAGCCTAGTTTAATTTGGGGTGCAGTCAGTCCTCATTTCCATCTCGAAAAAGCACAATCTCCTACATCTGACAAAAGTACATTTTGGAACTTTTTCCATGGCAGAAACTACTTGTAAAGGGATATTGATAACCACAAAGCAATGGGGTTGTGGGTCTCCATCTACTTTTGAGAGTGGAACCTCCCTGGAATGCCAAATAAACACACTATAAGCCACAAAAAAGTGAATGTTAAATTTCCACAGTACTGGCAGAATTTACATGGCTGCAAATCCCTTTTGCTCAGTAAAACTGTACATAGATGTTGCCTTAAAATGTATTTATTTACACACCTAGTTGGAGTTCAAGTAAGCAAACAGTTTTTCTACCTGGGTTCAAAACGTCTAAAAATGAGGGGTATATAACATTTGTACCCAAAATACCTCTTCAGTATATCCTACAGATTATCTGAGCATGAATCCCCTAGACTTTGAAGTCTTGCGGGCCCTGATATAATTTGCACTGGAAGAAGGGATTGGGAGCATCTCCAAAATAAACATTCAAGAGTTCAGATTGCGGATGTCCAATTAAGGTGCCTTACAGAGGCCAAATGTAAGGCTACTATTTGACAAGCCTTCTGAGTTACAAGGGAGTGTGATAGGAAATGCTGCAGGATGTCATTTTTTTCCTTCACACAACAGCATTTAAATACCTGGAAATGAGCTATACAAATATTCCCAAATGATGCAGTTGGGAAAACAGAAATGAAGCACCTTTTTTTGTAATTCAGAAGAAAGACGGAAGTAAGGATTTTAATAGGATCAAAATAAATCAAAACGCTTTATTTGGTGATGTGCAAATGATAAATATTTGTTGAAACCCATTTTCCACGCATTATCGTTTGTGTGCTACATAGTTTTACTAATAAAACTGCAAACTAGTGCCAAATTTGTGGCCACTTACATGGAAATATGTTAGGGCAAATTAACAATTTTTTCACATAGAACACTGCAGCAACCGCAAATGCTGCAATGGGCTACGTGAAAAGGAGAGAGGAGGAGAGCGCCCTATTTACTAAAATACGGCACTCTCCTCCACTCTCACTAGCACCGGCACTGAAATCAGCTGCTGTGCGCCACAGAGACACCTTTGCACCAAGCTCTGTGAGTCTAGCATAGGTTTTTGTACTGGAAGAAACCCTTCTAGTACAAAATACTATGCACAGAGTCACTTTAACAATTTTCCCACTCACTTTAACCATTTTCCCACTCTGTGTGCGCGCTGTAAAGTGCAGCACACATGCAAAGTCGGAAAAGGAAGGAGAAATTAAAGCATTTCTTCTTCCTCGCGCCTACTTGAAAAGGGTGCCCTTTTCTCACACTAAGCCCAATCTACTTCATTTAGTAAATTGGGTTTAGCGTGAGAAACCTTGAGTGGTTGTATGGGAACGCCAATGGACCACCCTTGGTACACCCCCATGGTGCAACGTAATGCGAAGCAGCACTATGCGCTGCTCCGCCTTACTTTCCCTTCATTTCCAGAGCTAAGCAAGTTTAGCGCTGGAAAGTAAATTGGGGACAAAGATTTTGCGCAGATTTGCATCACTTTTGTGACGCAAACACAGTGCAAAATCTGCACCGTTGTCTGTAAAGGATGTGAGCTAATTTATTTGCACCAGTGAGCTTCCAAATGTAACACCAGCTACATACAGCCCTTATCAGTCTCTTGTTGATTTGGAGTGCCGCATTTGCTATATTTGATCTTGGTATGACACGTGGATTTGTCACAATCCCTAGGACTTCAGTGATGTAACATTAATGGCAACAACCACTCTCCGAAAATTGTTCCAGCATCAATGCATGGTATGCCTTGTGGTGTGCACTGCTGTCCTATTGCTGGATTGATATGTGTGAAGCGGCACACCTTGGTCCAACAACAGACATCATCAGGCAAATGCGAGGACATGTATATGCAAAGAGAATCTGTAAGTGAGACCTTTTGTAGAGTAGTATTTCATTAACTGGATCTTTGAAAGTCAGTAGTCATTGAAATACAAACCAGCTGTGTCTCCTGGACAGAACAAAAAGAATATATGATTTTAATTAGCATCATTTATGACAGTTCCAAGTCACTGTTCATAGGCTATAACATCAATGTGAGAAGGACATCAAAAGCTTCCTGCATGATAAACATTTGCTACCAGAAAAGTGACCGATCCTTCTGTGAAAGGAGAGACTAGGATTCATTTTATAATACAACACAAACAACCACATAAGGCACAACAGCAGCAGATGTAGACTGGAAAGGTTAGACATATATATAATCAGAATATAAATTCACAGGCCTGTCCTTAGGGTTTGTGGTTCAGGACTACTGCGGCAAATTTAAAGGGTCCAGACAGGGAAAGAGGGTTGGTCTGGACAGAAGGGAACATTTGGTCGATGTGCTCCTTTCAGTCCTTATCACTGCATCCCAAAACATGTATTCCATTTTGCAAGTTGTTAATATCTGCTCAGAGCAAGTAGTAAAATAAAATAAGCACATACCCAGAACCAGCATCAGGCTTAACCTCATTATGTGCAAGTGTTAACAATATTTCTGGCCATTACATGGTCACAACCATTCAACAACAGACACTGGCAAAGCCAGTGGGTGTGCCCTTAGCAGTGTTTCTTTCTCTTTTTTTATGGCATTCATATGCCACAAACATTAACAGAATTAAAAAAGAAACCATACTGCCTAAAAAGTGAGAGCCATATGCTTGCAATAAAAAAATATTGGTTACAAAAATAACCATTGCATATAATTTTAACAAAGCAGAATGGGTGCAGCCAGTCATACTTAGTACAGGTGTAAAAACACTTTGCAAATTTAATGTACATGGTAGTGATATATGATTCTCGTTGCTGTAATGATGCGCATTGAATTACGATGTGCTTAAGGCATAATTTAAACAAAGTTAAAGCATTAATATTTAGCAAATATACAGTGGCACTGTTTTGCATTTAATGATATACTAATGTATAGCACGCATGCTCATTTATTGCACACATTAATGTTTAATGTTATATTTAGAGTGGCCATAATGTGTGACTTTTACATTACAGTTGATCATGTTAAGTTAGCAGAAAACGTTTGTAGGATTCATTTAAAGACTCCATATTAAATATTTCTGCTTTTTGTGCATTATCTTTTCCACATTCCAAGAACCAAGAGCTACACTGTTTTCATTATTGCATTGGTATTGTTAGAATTCTGTGTGAAGGTCAATGCTGTTGCATTTTTACGGGTTGTATAGTGATTCGCAGCACCTGTGTGAGAAGAGAGCCGAAGATGGATACTCCCTTTTGTGATAGCTATGAATGTCACGGTGTTGGGCCGGAAGAGTCCTCTGCATGATAACAGATGTGCACCCCTGCACTGATTGCCCAACGGTACGGATGTCTGGACCCCAAATGCTGATTTCTGTTGTCATAAGCAAACATGCTCATGCATGAACTCCATGAAATTGGCCTGTCTTTTGGATTGCAGTCCTCGTGGATCGGGAGGGGCACCCAAATCACTAACCGCATAGTGGTGGAAGGCTACCTCTTTCACCAGGAGTTAAGCGGCACACGCGTGATGCTGAGAGCATACTGGGTAGTGATCAGTGAGAGTAAATAGGTCCTTTTTAGTCTGTGTCACTGCAGTGAGGCCTACAGGCTCATACATGTTTTAAAGTTCAGCTGCTGTGTGCTTAACTCACTCTTGATCTATATCAGGTTGGTGTGAAGTGCTGCGCGGCACAAGAGTGGATAATCTTGCTGGGTGTATGTGTGCCTGGGAAGGATAGAGCAGTACTGTTATGTTTCATATAGGAACCCTAATATAGGCCCAGGTAACACCATATCCTTTCACCTACATCACGTCCCCAACACTACAGAGTAATGAGCATTTTAGGATTGAACCTTTACCTAGTTCTAGTCCTGGGCGCAGAAGGAGGGTTTCTCTGAACAATGGCGTTCTATGACTCCATCTTTAGACTGACACAGTATGAATGAATATTCATAGGGTGTTCTTGGCAACCAGGCTACGGTTACACCGCCTTCCTCCCCATAGCTACGTACACGGTTCATCCCATACGTCATCCTCATACCCGTCATTGGCTGATACAAGTAACAACCTTAGATACTTTCTGTATAAATATAGCACCTCTTGCTAGTGTTAACTAGAGAGAACCGAGACTTCCAGGCCGACACACTGACCAGAGACTCTGAGGCTCCTTGCATGCAGACACTCCAGCTGACAGCGGTCTAAACATCCCTTGCATGGTGTCCAACTTGAGTCCAGGACTGCGTCCCACACTCTCTTGCTTCAGGTAATGGGGACGACTAAATCTAGAGGGATCTTTGGCTTCCCACCTACTCACATGCTAGGTACACTTAGGTACATCTAGATAGGCATCGTAGGAGTATGCATGCTGTCTTTTATCATGCATTTTATATCCATTTATGTGTTCATGACTATTGCAAAATGGTAGAACTGTACTATCCTTTTATATTCACTGTATTGCTGATCATATATCTCTGCTGCTGTCTAATGGTTGTCACAGGACACATATTTTACACTAGAAAAGCAACTGTGCAATAAATACTTATTATAACACGCCGACTGTTTCTTCTGTGTTACTCTCTGGGAGAAACTAAGTGAGCACGAGTGACTGAGCGAAAGGTAGTACATTGTTTCCACGATCCTGGGGAATCAGGGTTGTCATGTTCTAAGGTTTCCAGAAACTATTTCTCTCCCCGATAAGAGGAGATTCTAGTGGCACTGTGAGCTAGCTAATGCAAACAGGTTAACATATTCGGTGGGGGTGCTCAGAGTTAGTCTGCAACCAATCCTACAGTTTATGTTATCCAAATGCGCAGGTCCTGTATGGGTAATATAGGAACTACACTCCATGGCACCACCAACGTTGGTTTGGAACTTATTTAGCAGTAGAATCTGAGTAATTCAGTTGTGCTTATTCTCAGAGACCCCTACTCATAAAAGACCAGAGACGTCTGGAGTGGGTGGGCACAAACTCCGCCACAGCCAAGAAGGTGAAAAAAACTATTTATTGGCTGCTGGTTAATCCAGCTGGACAGGAAACAGCGTTCATAAAAAATTGTGCATAAAGCCTTATCTTAGTTCCCTTGAACAAACTTCTTAATTTCAAAAAGACTGAGGGTGACGATCCCCCACTGGTGTCTCAACGCATCTCAATAGGGGAAGAAGATTTGACCGGAATTCTAATTGCACCTCAATACAGATGTAAAATCCCCCTAAACTATTGGAAAATGGCTTACAAGCTAGGGGTGGCATAGTTTCTTTCGTGACTGAGGCACACAAATCAAACAAAACAGAGGTATTCTACTCGTGGGTAACATTCCCAGCAGCAGATGCAAGAACACAGACATTTCACTCATACCCAGAGGGAGATGCACCAGAGAAATACTGTCCATTTGAAGACATACATATTCCACTCACTTACCAGGAACACCAATACTGGTTAAAAGGTGCCCTACCCCACTTAAAAGGAGGAGTAAGACTTGGTCCGTAAGGAAGACCAGGATCAACATGGCCTATATAAGCAGGCTACACACCTCTTCCTGACATTGAAAGAATGCCACAGCCGGACTTACTCATTCAACACAAATAATTAAATAAAATCTACAGAAACATGACAGAATTCGTCATGAGGACTTTCACAGTCCAACCAGCAGCAATTGCAACAAATGGAACTCAATCTCAGTGTACAGCACCTAAAATGACTCCACCAACATTACAGGCAGTAATGGGCTAAATGTCCACAAAACGTGAACAAAAGCCATTCTGGGTAGCTCAGAAAATAACTCAGCTTGAGGCAGCATTCCCGGTTACTACCCCATTTGAAAAATACAGAATGTTAACAATCTGCTTGCCCATGGGGATAACACCACAGTTAAAGGATTGTACCACTTGGGGTACAGTCTTTGCTGCCATATATACCAGAACTCATGGTATTCCTTCATTAGCGGTGATACCCGATGTATTAGGACAAATACAGAACGAGTACGGAGCAGAGCCTGCTTTGAACTTAGGGATGAGTTATTAAATAACTATGAACACGAATTAGCCATAATACTTGCCAATATCAAAGGGGAAGCAGCTTCAGTGGCAATCCGCCAACACCTAAGGGAGTTCAGCCTGTTAGATCAATCACATGAACTACTAAAATAATTGAAACTACGTATGCAGAATTAGGCAGCGACAGTTTGGGTGGGAAAGCTTTAAAACTTCAACTGATGGGCAGTCCGGTAAAGGACACTTCTAAGCAGACACCTGCTTCTTCTGAAAAGAAGTGGGACAATAAAAAACAACAAAACTATACAGAGAAAAGATCTCAATCCTGAGGTAGATCTCCTACGCAGGAGCACTCTGAAAACAGATACAACCTTAGGAATATCGATATTATTAGGAAACCTGACAGGTATCATGATACTGATACACGTTCCTCTCGTTCCTTTCTGGGTTCATCGAAAACATCCAAGAGGAGAGGACGGTCAGAACACAAAGAAGAGTGTACTAAGTCCAGAGACAAGCAACACGCTCAAGACTATACTTCCAAAAAAGAAGAAAAGCCTAAATCAAAACCTCAGTTTAAAAAGAAGAAGGTTGCAGGCCTGAAAATAAGACAGTAAGACATGCCCAGAATTCTGAGGGCACAACTTCTGAATGGGGAATGGGCTCTGACGATGCTTGACAGTGCGGCAGAAGTAAAAATAGATCGCCAGAACTGAAGAAATTTCTGGTGACAGCGGACTTGAATGATTACATCACGGTGGAAACACCAGATAAAAGGGTGAGCGTCCCACATAAGTTACATGAAATAACACTCCGGATGGAGGGGGACCAGCCCACAAAAATAAAAGGTCTTTTTTGGAAGAATCTATCATCTGGTTATGACATCCTGTTAGCTGAACAAGACTGGCCTCCAGTATTCATTGAGGAGTGCCCAAGGGCAGGAAATATAATTTTTCCATCTCTCTCCGACCTCATTCCCGTACACCTTAAACACACATATGCACAGGGGGGGAGCATGGCCGACAGCCGAGCACAGCGGTTGTGTTTTAGTGGAGCTCCGGACCCGGGTTCTCCCACATGCTGAATAGATCTGCCTAACGCTGCACTAACCCACTGCAAACAGAGCGATCACTGCCCGCTGGAGTGGGAGTATACGTTGGACCGGCTCTCAACAGTTTTGCCTCAGAATCGGACGGTGCTGGCACCTGGGGCCTTCCCACCACCTGAGAACCTGGAGAGGCCCCGACATCGGCAACCGGCCTGCTGGTTTGGGGAGGCGAGGCTAGCGCTGACTGTCCTGTGCCGTGAGATCAACCAAGGCGGCTGGCTGGACGGAGGAGTGTCCCTGGACCTGTCGCCTGCGTGGGGACTATTCGTGCCGGGTCAGGTCGCGAGCGGCAGCTGCATTCTGGGTGCAGTCCCCCGGGGTGGAATCCCGCGAGCCCAGGGGATGCGCTAGGGCCTTCGGCGGCTGTGCCGGTGATCAGATACTATCCCCGCATTACTGCGCCATGGTGATCCCCCCCCCTGCTGTGAGGACTTTTTCATTCACCGGTTGGGCCCCCAGGAGCGGCGCTTACCTTCGCATCGAGAGACGGTGAGGTCGGCCGCCCTGGCCCAGGGCCTACATGCCCTCCACGACATCTTGTGCCCGGTGGTGGGGGCCCGCTTACTACTCATCTGGCTTGGTGCTGGCCTGACCGGGAGTCAACCGGCCAAGAAGATCCGGTGGTGGGCGCCCGGGCGGCAGGGACGAGCCGCAACGCTGGTGAGCGACGTGATGATGGATGGGCCTGATATGGCTGTGTGTGCTGGCTATACATGGTGAGGGGCACCAGGGACGGATGCATATTAGCCCCTGGGAGGCCGTGGTGACCTGCTAGCAACATGCTGGGAGCAGCGAGTGGTGCCCGAGCAGTGTGGTGACTATGTGGACACACTAGAAGCAGCCCATTCCATACTCGGCTGGGGGACACACTTGGCCCCTGCTTGACACATCTCCCGGAACGCCCGCATATTGATCTGGACGGGGCGCCCACATGTAGTACACAGGGAGTGCGGCCACGGGAAAGCACCGGCACACTCCTATAAAATACCCGGCGGTAATTGGCCGCAACTATGGAAAGCAACAAGACATCGGACCCAGCGCGGGCCACCTCATGGCGCGGATGGATCCCACTGGGGTCTCACAATTGCCCAGCTGTGTCCCGCATACTGCTGAGCAGGAACCTGTAGACAAACTGGACCTCATCCTGCAGGAGGTAAGGGATTCGAGGAAGGCCATCGAACAACAAATAGGACCACTTACCACGGGCTTCACTCTGCTTAAAGCAGACCACGCAAAACTGGCGGACAAAGTGAAGGAAAACTCGATGGTACTGGCAGACCTCAGACAGGACAAACGTGCTACCTCGGCAGCACGCTTAGAGGAAAGGAATAACAATTTTTGTAAAATTAGTTTAAAACTTTTGAAAATTTCGAGTGCTCCTCCTATCCACCTTTCACTGGCAGACCTCTCCCAGCAACAAGCTCAGAACACGACGATGGTGCAACAATTACAGCAACAAGTCAATGGCCTACTGACTCGAGTGGAAGATGCGGAAGGGCGGACAAGACGGAATAACATCTGCGTCATTGGCCTGCCGGAAAGCTGCGAAGGGCGAGACCCGGCATCATACATGGAGCAGTGGTTCAGTGACCACATTACGCCGGAGGGGCTCTCCACCCAAATCTGTGTGGAACGTGCCCACAGGATACCCACTGGGCAGCCTAAACCGGGCACCCTCCCAAGGCCACTCATTGTCCGGCTATTAAATTATAGAGACTGGGAAACATTGCTGCAGAAAACGAGGGAGCTGGGCCAGATCAACTTTGAAAATGCACGCATATCCCTGTACCCGGACTACACGCTTCTGCTGCAATGACAGCGCTCTTCATACATGGCCATGAAGAAAAAACGGAGGGCTCTGAACCTTAAATACGCTCTCTTCTTCCCTGCTCATCTAAAAATCATTTATGCTCGTAAAACGTATTATTTCGAAAGCCCTGAGGATGTCGAGGAATGGCTGGAGGTAACAGACCCCTCGGAGGCTGGGGACAACGTCTCTCAGAGCTCTCAAGGTGGCTCCGATTGTGCGGATCGGATGGGCGTACGTCGCAGCAGAAGGATACGTGGGAACATTCAACAACCTACTCCGACGTCGCAACAACAATGACAGGGTAAGGAGCAGGTGCTCATAGCGGCGGACACTTTTCGTCCACCTGCACTTGTGGAAGACTCAACCTCTTCTGAAGAAGATGGGAACAAATCGGACTCGGGGGGTAGCGTGGCTCTCTTCCCCTCAGTAACCCCGCAAACGGCAGATGGACTGTTTGACTGAAGTTGGTATGGTGAGGCTGTTCACATATTGACTCTGGCTAATGGTAGGATACCCTAGCTGTCCACTGATAATGTATATGTAAATTTCAGCGTTGTGCTATGTTGTTTGCAGCAAATACACTTTCTTGAGCCCGGGTTCCGTGAGGTTCGGAACTCGTATATGTAATGGAGCATGACCCGCGCTCTGTAGACGGCGTTGGCAATTTCCCCCAATTGGCAAATGCTGTTGTTGCACAGGGTGTTGTTCTGTTCACTGTGTTTAGTTTCATTGTCTGGCATAGTTTCTTGCCCAGACCGAGTATTGGGGTTTCTGGGGTGGGTTGCGGTGTCTTGACCCAACCGTGGGGTCAATAACTATCCCAATGCATAGACTTAGCCACTATAACATAATAAAGTGGAACGTTAGGGGACTGGGATCCATGCAGAAACGCCATAGAATACACGCCCAACTCTTGCGACGGAAGGCGCAAATAGTGTATTTGCAGGAATCCCACATGTTACAGCTAGAGGCAGCGAAACTCCATAAGAAGTGGAGGGGGCAAGTGTTCACCACTAGTTATTCGGGGTATACCCATGGGGTCACGATCTGGGTCCGTCATGGGGTACCCTTTATGCCATTGGAACACCGAATTGATACACAGGGGCGTTATATATTTGTGCATGGGTCACTGGATGGCCAAATGGTAGTGCTAGGTAGCACATATGCGCCGAAAACTGATCACGAACAATTCCTCACCACCCTGAACCTGGCACTGACTGGTTGGGAAGCACACCCGTGGATTCTAGGAGGGGACTACAACATGGTTATGGATATATCCTTGGACAGGTCACACCCCCCTCTAAATGGGGTGGGTGTCACTAAACAAGCTACAGCACCGTGTGATGTGTGGAGTATGCGCCACCCAACGCACAAAGAAAACTCTTTTTATTCTTCTGTGCACATGCTGCACACCAGGATAGACAGGATCTACTGTTCAAATAGTATCGCAATGCAGGTCACGCACACTACCTACCTTGACAAAACTTTTTTAGACCATAACCCGTTGGAGATGACGATTACATGGGCAGGGTACCTACCCCAGTGCCCACCTGGAGGTTATGGCCACAATTGCTAGAAGATACATTATTTTGTACCGCCATGGCCGACTCTATTACACATTATTTTCTTGAAAACAGTAACACGGCTTCTAATGGATTAATTGGATGGGACGCCTTTAAGGCGGTGGTGCGCAGGAGGGCCATAAGTACAACTCTGGGTGCTTGACAGGAGGTTAATAATTCCCTCATAGACACTGAACGCAAGATGGATCGTTTAGAACAGGAAGCGGCGTGCGACAGGGAGAAATAGGGGCCACTGCAGGAAATTCGCATACAACAAGCGGAATTACTTGAGTCACTACGCAACATAGACTATCAGCGATACCCACAAAGAACCCACACTGAAGCAGACAAATCGGGGGTGTTGTTGGCAAAAAAATAATAAAAGACGACCCACCGGCACTGGTGTACGGTCACTACCTTAGAGGGTAACACAGCGTATACACAACATGACATTAACACAGCATTCTACGAATACTACGCCGTGCTCTACGGCAAACCCACGGACCGCCTGGACACACAGATGGACGATTTGCTAGACACACTACGTACCCACAACTGACTCCGGCTGCACTCAAGGACCTTTCAGGCCCAATTACTAAAACTGAAATAAAAATGGCAATCAAGGGGCTTCCCCATAAAAAAACACCTGGCCTGGACATTTTGTCTGCAGAATTCTATGAAACCTTTGGGGATTCACTCATCCCCCATTTGGAACTCTTGTATAAAACGACATTTGGAAAAGGGGTATTGCCACTTACAACGGCGCAGGCATTGATGATCACACTCCCAAAACCGGGTAGGGATCCCACTGACATGGCTGGCTACCGCCCATTGTCGCTCCTGGCAACGGAATATAAAATCCTTAGTAAAGTATTGGCAAATAGACTCTTGCCATTCCTACATAACCTGATACATATAGACAAGACAGTTTTTTTCCGGCCCGTAGCATGTCCTTGAACATCAGAAGACTACATTCTCTCATGTCTACCACCCCAACACACTTCTCTCATGCTGGATCTGTGTCACTGGACCTTCGCCAGGCATTCGACACACTGTACGGGGGGCTATTTTTTTAAGGCACTGGGCAAATTTGGGCTACCAGAAGATTATCTTAAATGGCTCCATCTATTATACCAAGCCCCTACGGCTCGGGTCCACACCGGGGGCCATATATCGGATGCTTATCCGATTTTCCGTGAGAGCAGACAGAGGTGTCCACTATCGCCACTTTTATTTATACTGGCGCTGGAACCCCTGGCTATTAAACTGAGGATGGAGGTACAGGACTAGGTATCCCGATCGAAACACTACATAAGTTTGGAATGTATAAGGTGTTTTCACAATGACAATTTGAAAACACCTTATACATTCCAAACTTTATGTGTACTGAAAGTGTAAAGGTGTAGGTTGTGTTTTGTTGCACTTTTACACTGTGTAATTACCGGTGCAACGAACCTTAAGCTTTTTCCTAAAAGCCCTTTGTTCCCTGTTTTGTCCTTAACTGTACGTTGTTCATGTGTTAAGTAGGGCACAGGCTTGTGCCCAACCTTGTGTATTGCTGTGTAATACCTCTCTATTGTTTATAAGTAAATATCAGCCCTCTGTCCGGCTGGACATGTCAAACTAATATAGTAACTACTGATTCTATATGTATTGTTCCTAATTCTGTCTTTTTTAAGGGACCACTGTTGTCTAAAAGAATTTACTCCCAAGGTCCTCGTTCGACTTTATTGGGTCCCCTTGTTGCTTTCAAATGTACCAAGAGAAAGAGCACTGGCTCAGGTAAAACCCATAATTGTCGTAATTCTGGTACCAGCTTTAGAAGCTGTTACAAAAGCTAGCATTCCTAATGCAAAAGCCTTACATTGGGCTAATGATCTTACTGCAACGGACGTTGAATACAGATTTGATCCAAGTTTAAAAACACAAGCATTCCTGCAATACGAACAAGAATATCCTCTACCAAATGAAATCTTGCCTCTCGATCAGTATGAATACATCATTTGCACTGACGGATCTGCTCAACTGGCCATAGGGAGTAAGCAACAATACAGCGCAGCATGTGCTATTGTTAAAGGTCGGATACGGGATGGGAAGTTCCATCCAAGTTGCACTAAAACACAATCTCTAGGAGACTGCATGGCTCAGTTGGCAGAGTTAAAAGCACTAATACTAGCACTTGTAAATACAGATCACGAATTCCCACCACTAATTGTGTGTGATTCCTTTTACTCTGTGCAATTGTTTAATGAATATCTATATCATTGGGAGCAAAACGGGTTCAAAGATGCAAAAGATGGCACAATTAAGCATAAAATGCTATGGGAACAGATAGTAGAGTTGAGAAATGAACTGCCAAGGTGTAGGAAGGTGGCTACCTGACTATGGTTACCCCAGATTTTTTGCCTGTGTTTAGCTGGTTTTTTGACTTAGTTGACCTGGTTCCCTGCTAATCAGGGCCCCAGGCCATCTGCTCTCTCTGTAAAATGGATTCCATGTACCCTAGGTACATACCACAATTGGAAATGGACTCCTTGTCAGCCCCTGTATAATGCACTATAGGTGCCCAGGGCATAGGGGCCACCAAGGCCTACCAGGGGCTGCAGCATATCTTTTGCCACCCCAGGCTGGTTCTTAAATTGACACAACTGGCTGATCACTCAGCTGGGGTAAGGTGGTGTAATCACCCCTTACTTAGATATAGTATACCTATGTCTAAACCTATATCTGGACACATATAAACCTGTGAGCCACTCCTAGGGAAGGCCTCATCAATCCTGGAGGCAGAGTGCGTGGTTTGATGTGAGATGGAGCTCTGGCATGAGCTGAGCCTGTCTACAGCTGTCGGGAACAACTCCCTAAGCTGTTTCAGGATAATGCCATACCATATACTCTTAAGTGCCTTATAATCCTCGCGGTTATATAGCAACTCTGGTTTGGCTTTATCAAAACATGTCGTGTAAGGTGTCATACAATTTGGAATACTATCCCCTCGCCAGTTCTGGCGACGGGGATAGCATTCCACCCCTCTAGAGGGGTAAGACATGTTCCTTTACTTTAATGCGGTTAATTTCAAAAAGGGCCTTAGATCCACAAAATGGATGCCTCTGCCACAGACAAGAGTCTGGACCCCTGCAGCTGACCGAAACTCAGCAAATGGGGCCTGGACAAAGGGTTTCCTGCCACAGGAGGGTGTCACCACCCTCCAGACAGGAGATAGTGGATTGTAGCAGGGAGGTCTGAAAGAAACCAGACACTGCCTGGGGCGCACAAGGCTGCCCCTTGCATAATCCGGCCAAACCGGTTCTGGGGCACTCCAGCCCTCGTGCCAGGGCGGCCTGGATCAAAGGAAAGGGGTGTATCCACCCCCTTCCTGGGTCCCCCCCATAGGGGGGGACCTAGCAGGTAATCACGCCCCCCAGATTCGAATAAGAGTGGGAGCAGTGCCAATGCACATCAGATCATCCTGAAATCACCTTTAAACTAAGAAGACGACTGGACTTCGACATTCTGATGAACAGAAGACTGAAGAGCATCTCCCTTGTGGCCTAGGAGGGGCCACCCTGTGAACACAGGCACTACCCAGCACCTCGATGTCTGCTTTGCCGCCGCCTCCCGCCGGAGCCCGAGTGCAGAGCCTGACAAGACCCAGCTTCCCAGACTTCTCCCAGCCCGATCCACAGTCCCTGCAAAGAAGGGACCCGTGGAGGCACCGAGAGACGTGGGAGCGGACATCTTGAAAGACCCCCGAGACGCTGACTGCGCAGCACCCGAGGCACCCTCGACTCTGTGCTTTGGGGTTTAAGAAGCCCCACAATCGAGCAGCATTTGCACCAAAGATCAGCCCTCCAGCATCTCCACGATCTGCGTGGGGCCCTTTTGCTTTGTGCCACTCGACTCGCCATCCCGGCCGCTTGTCACGTGGTCAGCGGCCATCTTGGCGACGAAACCTACAATTTACACTGTGGGTCTGGTTGCTCCAGACCTGCCCTCGCTCCTGTAGAAAGGAGTACCCGCTCTGACCTTGCTGGTCCGAGTAATAAGCCTTTTTCACTTTCCCCGTGGCTTGCATTAGCCAAGGCTTGTTTGCTTTAATCGAGTTGCCGACACCGCCATCAGCTAGAGCCTTCAAGGGACAGCTCGTGATCGACTTCTGGACGTCCTTGACCTCTTCGTGTCCACGTGGCTGCAGAGAGAAGCAACACCTCATCACCTGTTTGCACCCGACTTTGCCTGGTTCCAATCTGGTTCCACGGTGGTCACTGGTCAGTGACTTTGAACACTGTCCCCTCTGCTTTCAGGTCTTCACCACTTCAGATCCACCCTTGGATCCACCGGACACTTCTCCTTCACATCGCCTGCAGCATCTTCAGCTTCAAGCGCCAAGAATCTGCGTGTCAAAACCCGACGCCACTTCGACCCTGTGCACCCGCTTCCTGTGGGTGAGGTAACTTTGCTCCGCCAGTGTTCCCACACTGGTACACATCTCTAGGGTCTGTGTCTTAAGTTTTGTTCCTCTAGGTTCAGCGGAAGTGTCCTTAAACTTTAACTTTGTAACTTTTACGCACCATTGGTTAACATTGGTGCATGCGTGCGCTTTCCGCACTGCTCCCGAATCCCGTGGGCCTCTCCCGACTTCAGCACTGCTTGTCCTGACTGCTCCCAGCGATTCCCTAGGCCCTAGGCCTAACCACTGTTCGATTGGTATCTCTTATACCACTTGTTTAGTATATGGTTTGAGTGGCCACCCGCCCTCATCCATAATTGTGCAACTTTGTATGTTTAAACTGTGCTTTTGATTTAACGCTTGTGCCCCTTTATTCATAAAGAATACTGGGGATTGTTTTTAGTAATAAACACATATATTTTTATAATATATACTTGTGTGGTGTCCTTTCATTTGATATTACAGGATTGTATGTGGTAAAACAGCTCGCTTAACACGACCTCTTAAGTTAAGCCTTTAGGCTGCTTAGTCCATGCTACCCCTAGGATAGCTTGTCTAACAAGGTTGACTTACAACCTGACACCATAAGGGATTGTTTGGTCTGATAATAGGTGGTTCCAGAATTGGAAACATCACCTATCGGGCCAACTTCTCACATTGGTGAGCAGCGGTGCGGATTTGAGCTTGCTGTTGTTTTACCATTGCAATCTTTGTATCAAATTGAAAGATCACATCAAGTACCTCTAGGTACATATAAATCAAAAGCTTAGCATATTAAGTTCTACTGAACTTAGTAGTTGTAGATTAAAGGGATTAGCACACCCTGACTACAACTCACTAGCAAGGTACAGTAGGAAAACACTTAGTGTAGGTAAGTGCACCACTTACACCTCACTAGCAGTCATGTCTGACACAGGAAAAGCCTCAGGGTCTACTCCTGTGACAGTTGACCTTACCCAGGCAACTTTTAGCTATGACAAACTAACCCGAAAGGACTTGGTTGCCTTGTGCAAATCAAGAGGGTTAAAAAGGGGCAGAAGTCCCACCTGCCAAATCCTGGTAGGCATCCTAGAGCAGGATGACTTAGAAAGGGCAAAGGAAGCTTCCCTAGAGACAGGAAATGGAGGGAACCCCCCTGTAACTGATCCCCCTCAGGAGGAGGACGAGGAAGAAGAAGAGGAGGAGGAGGAGGACTCAGAAGTTGAGGACCCAGAAGATCAGGATCAGAGGGGTAGCCAGGTCCCAGTTGCCAGGCTTAGCCAGGCCAACTTAGACCTACTGGGGAATGGAGAGGGCCAGCACCTCCCCAGATCCCATCATGTTATTCTCCCAGGCAACAGAAGAGTGAGATCTCCCTCAGGGGACTCTCATATTTCTAGTGCCCCCAGAGAATCACAGAGAGGCATGACTGCTTCTCAAAAGCTAGAGCATAGGGCCAGAATGAGGGCTGTCAAACTCCAGATAGAGAGGGAGGAGGTAGCCTTGGCTCAAGCTAGACTTGCCTTGGCAAGAGAGCAAAAATTGTGTGGCTTAGATGCCACTGGTGGCAGCAATATTCCTAAAGAGAAACCCAGGTCCTATGATAGTAGAAACCTGACAAAGATTGTGCCCCCCTACAAGGAAGGGGATGACATCCACAAGTGGATAACTGCTCTTGAGAGAGCCTGCATGGTACAGCAGGTTCCTGAGGAACAGTGGGCAGCAATCTTATGGTACTCCTTTTCAGAGAAAGGGAGAGATAAGCTCCTCACTGTTAGACATGAGGATGCAAACAATTACAAAGTCCTGAAGAGTGTTCTGATAGATGGGTTTGGCTTAACCACTGAACAGTACAGGTTGAAGTTCAGAGACACCCAGAAGACACAGACTCAGGACTGGACTGATTTTGTTGATTGTGCAACTAAGGCTCTGGAGGGTTGGCTACATGGCAGCAAAGTACATGACTTTACAGGATTGTATAATTTGATTATGAGGGAGCAGATCCTAAGTAATTGTCAGAACCAGCTCTTACACCAGCACCTGGTGGACTCTGATCTGACCTCTCCCCAAGAATTGGGAAAGAAGGCAGACAAGTGGGTCAGAACCAGGATTAGGCCTAAGAATCAGGACAATAACCAGAAGAAGGAGTCTACCAAGCCTCAAGATAAGGGTGGGGATAAAAGTAAGGAAAAGACTTCCCCAGGGCCCCAAAACTCCAAGAATGGGGGTGGGTCCCAAGACACTTCTTCAACAGAGAAAAAGCCTTATTGTTATGCCTGTAAACAGGTTGGGCATTACAAAACAGACAACTGTTGTCCCAAGAATAACAATAAAGAGAATATACCTCCAAAGCCAGCTCCAACACCTCCTGTTACTGTCAGCAGTAATCCCCCAGGAAGTGGGAGCACACCCAGGAATCTGGGTGGGTTTACTTTTGGAGCCCAGGAGGACCCTGGCCTATCCAGGTCCCCATCCCCAAATGATCTTGTTTATGAGACTGGCAGGGGGTTTGCCAACTTCTCTGATTGCCCAAATACTTTGAGCAAATATAGACAAGAACCCATCATCAATGGTTTGAAAGTTGAAGCTTTTAGAGACACAGGGGCTAGCATCACCATGGTGGCTGACTGTATAGTCCCCTCTAAGCAACTTTTACCTGGTGCCACATACCAGGTAACAAACATTGATGGCATCAAAACAAATCATCCCATGGCAGTAGTAAGTCTCAGCTGGGGAGGTGTCATTGGCCCAAAGAGAGTGGCAGTGTCATCAAACTTGCCTGTAGACTGCCTACTTGGTAATGATTTGGAAATCTCAGCCTGGGCTGAGGTTTAACAGGAAATCCATTCTAGAATGGTAAATTCCAATGGAAAGGTTAGTGGGGCTGTAATGGCTACAGCCCCAATTCAAGATGTCCTTCCTGAAAAGGTTGGTAGGGCTGAGAAACTCTCTGCCCCATCTTTAGCAAAAGCTCTTCCTGAACAGAATAGCAAAGCTGTTATGATAACAGCAGAAACCCAAACTGAGTCTCCTCCTGAAAAGGTGGGTGGGGCTGTGATGGCCACAGCCCAAACTCAAACTGATATGTGTGTTGTGAAGCCTGAAATGATGGATAACTCCACACAAACTGAGAGCATGGAGGAGGAAGAGAAATCTCCCCCTCACCAGACTTTAGGACAGGATCAGCCTCCTCAGGGAACTGATCTTACCCCTGATGAAGGAACTGCCCCAGAGGTTGTTAGGCCTGGCCTGACAGAGCCTCTGATGGCGGTGGACCCTTCTCAGGTGGGACCCAGTCTGGAGCAGGTAACCTGCCCCTCTCTCCCTTGCCTTAGCCAGCCCAGGGCTGCAGAGGACAAGAAGGACAGTGAGACCCAGAGGGCCCCCTGTCAAATAAAGCACCCCCATCAACAGATTAGGGGCACCAAAACTAGTAGCCCTAGTGAGGTGAAAACTTTAAAAACTCCTGAGGGAGCCCCCTTAAAAACAGTTAGGGACCTCCCACAGATGGATTCTGTTGGGCACAGCCAAACCTGGGACCCAAAGGGCCCAAACCTGAACTGTCCCTCCAGCAAGCCAAACAGAGGGACCCAGCCTCCAGCTTTAGGTAGCCAGAGGTTGACCCTGAGAGCACAGTGCAACTCAGTTAAAGAAAGAAAGGCACACATGGTGGAAGATAATTGGAGGAAGCCAAGCCCTAACTTAGTAGAGCCTCACTTCAATACTCCATATCCAAACCAGCCTTTAACTTTGCATAAACACACCCAAGGTAGTGATTCCCTATGGTGGAGACCCTCTAATACCCCAAGGGTGAGGGACTGCTTAGTGGACCATGAGACAGGGGGTACCCATGCTAGTGCAGGTACTTCCTTATATGGCCACTCAGGCAATATAGGCTTACCTGGCCAAGGATAGCCTTATCTCCTTTCGTTTGGGGGGGGGGGTTATGTAGGAAGGTGGCTACCTGACTATGGTTACCCCAGATTTTTTGCCTGTGTTTAGCTGGTTTTTTGACTTAGTTGACCTGGTTCCCTGCTAATCAGGGCCCCAGGCCATCTGCTCTCTCTGTAAAATGGATTCCATGTACCCTAGGTACATACCACAATTGGAAATGGACTCCTTGTCAGCCCCTGTATAATGCACTATAGGTGCCCAGGGCATAGGGGCCACCAAGGCCTACCAGGGGCTGCAGCATATCTTTTGCCACCCCTGGCTGGTTCTTAAATTGACACAACTGGCTGATCACTCAGCTGGGGTAAGGTGGTGTAATCACCCCTTACTTAGATATAGTATACCTATATCTAAACCTATATCTGGACACATATAAACCTGTGAGCCACTCCTAGGGAAGGCCTCATCAATCCTGGAGGCAGAGTGCGTGGTTTGATGTGAGATGGAGCTCTGGCATGAGCTGAGCCTGTCTACAGCTGTCGGGAACAACTCCCTAAGCTGTTTCAGGATAATGCCATACCATATACTCTTAAGTGCCTTATAATCCTCGCGGTTATATAGCAACTCTGGTTTGGCTTTATCAAAACATGTCGTGTAAGGTGTCATACGATTTGGAATACTATCCCCTCGCCAGTTCTGGCGACGGGGATAGCATTCCACCCCTCTAGAGGGGTAAGACATGTTCCTTTACTTTAATGCGGTTAATTTCAAAAAGGGCCTTAGATCCACAAAATGGATGCCTCTGCCACAGACAAGAGTCTGGACCCCTGCAGCTGACCGAAACTCAGCAAATGGGGCCTGGACAAAGGGTTTCCTGCCACAGGAGGGTGTCACCACCCTCCAGACAGGAGATAGTGGATTGTAGCAGGGAGGTCTAAAAGAAACCAGACACTGCCTGGGGCGCACAAGGCTGCCCCTTGCATAATCCGGCCAAACCAGTTCTGGGGCACTCCAGCCCTCGTGCCAGGGCGGCCTGGATCAAAGGAAAGGGGTGTATCCACCCCCTTCCTGGGTCCCACCCATAGGGGGGGACCTAGCAGGTAATCACGCCCCCCATATTCGAATAAGAGTGGGAGCAGTGCCAATGCACATAAGATCATCCTGAAATCACCTTTAAACTAAGAAGACGACTGGACTTCGACATTCTGATGAACAGAAGACTGTAGAGCATCTCCCTTGTGGCCTAGGAGGGGCCACCCTGTGAACACAGGCACTACCCAGCACCTCGACGTCTGCTTTGCCGCCGCCTCCTGCCGGAGCCCGAGTGCAGAGCCTGACAAGACCCAGCTTCCCAGACTTCTCCCAGCCCGATCCACAGTCCCTGCAAAGAAGGGACCCGTGGAGGCACCGAGAGACGTGGGAGCGGACATCTTGAAAGACCCCCGAGACGCTGACTGTGCAGCACCCGAGGCACCCTCGACTCTGTGCTTTGGGGTTTAAGAAGCCCCACAATCGAGCAGCATTTGCACCAAAGATCAGCCCTCCAGCATCTCCACGATCTGCGTGGGGCTCTTTTGCTTTGTGCCACTTGACTCACCATCCCGGCCGCTTGTCACGTGGTCAGCGGCCATCTTGGCGACGAAACCTACAATTTACACTGTGGGTCTGGTTGCTCCAGACCTGCCCTCGCTCCTGTAGAAAGGAGTTCCCGTTCTGACCTTGCTGGTCCGAGTAATAAGCCATTGTTTACTTTCCCCGTGGCTTGCATTAGCCAAGGCTTGTTTGCTTCAATCGAGTTGCCGACACTGCCATCAGCTAGAGCCTTCAAGGGACAGCTTGTGATCGACTTCTGGACGTCCTTGACCTCTTCGTGTCCACGTGGCTGCAGAGAGAAGCAACACCTCATCACCTGTTTGCACCCGACTTTGCCTGGTTCCAATCTGGTTCCACGGTGGTCACTGGTCAGTGACTTTGAACACTGTCCCCTCTGCTTTCAGGTCTTCACCACTTCAGATCCACCCTTGGATCCACCGGACACTTCTCCTTCACATCGCCTGCAGCATCTTCAGCTTCAAGCGCCAAGAATCTGCGTGTCAAAACCCGACGCCACTTCGACCCTGTGCACCCGCTTCCTGTGGGTGAGGTAACTTTGCTCCGCCAGTGTTCCCACACTGGTACACATCTCTAGGGTCTGTGTCTTAAGTTTTGTTCCTCTAGGTTCAGCGGAAGTGTCCTTAAACTTTAACTTTGTAACTTTTACGCACCATTGGTTAACATTGGTGCATGCGTGCGCTTTCCGCACTGCTCCCGAATCCCGTGGGCCTCTCCCGACTTCAGCACTGCTTGCCCTGACTGCTCCCAGCGATTCCCTAGGCCCTAGGCCTAACCACTGTTCGATTGGTATCTCTTATACCACTTGTTTAGTATATGGTTTGAGTGGCCACCCGCCCTCATCCATAATTGTGCAACTTTGTATGTTTAAACTGTGCTTTTGATTTAACGCTTGTGCCCCTTTATTCATAAAGAATACTGGGGATTGTTTTTAGTAATAAACACATATATTTTTATAATATATACTTGTGTGGTGTCCTTTCATTTGATATTACAGGATTGTATGTGGTAAAACAGCTCGCTTAACACGACCTCTTAAGTTAAGCCTTTAGGCTGCTTAGTCCATGCTACCCCTAGGATAGCTTGTCTAACAAGGTTGACTTACAACCTGACACCATAAGGGATTGTTTGGTCTGATAATAGGTGGTTCCAGAATTGAAAACATCACCTATCAGGCCAACTTCTCACACAAGGGCTCACATTAAACATACACTGAGTCATCAGCGTGACAGCATTCACATTGAAAGGAATTCATTGGCTGATGAAGCCGCAAAGGGGAATATATGCACGGCTTCAGTAGCTGCAATCACTCGTTCGAAAACAAGGACAGACGGTGAGATTATGGTCACTGTCATTGCTTCATGCATAGGCAGCTTAGCAGTACCAAAGAAATTTCCACTCAAGTACTCCTACAAGTTAGATGCAAGCAACATTCCATATGCTCAGATTCCTGTGGTGGGGGATAGAGTAACACCAAATATGGATCGCAGACAAGGTTTGATTGTTGCAACACACAAGGGTTTGGGTTCTGCGCACACAGGCGTTACAGTGACTATTTCATTATTGAAACAGAGCTACTGGTGGCCAGGTCTAACAAAACAAACTAAGGACTATGTCTTGAAATTAGACATCTGCCAGCAGATGAAAGGATCCACCATAACATGCCCGGCACAGACACCATTATTAAAACAGACAAACCTCTTGCATGTGTATATTTGGACCACTGCAGCCCCTTACAATCTGATGGGGCTTACAAGTATATCTTGGAGGCAGAGGATTCATGAACAAGATTCCTATAGGTCTGGCCTAAGCGCTCGGCTGACGCTCGAACTGTTATCAAAGATTTGCGAGTCTTTATAGGGACATAAGCAGTTGGCACGTTACATTCTGACAGTGGCCCAGTGTTAGCTCTCAGGCTTACAAAGAGGCCATGGGAAGTATGTGCATAGCATTGAGGTGATCTTCTCTGTACCATCCTGAGGGAAATTCAGTCATGGAGAGGAAAAGCTGGGACTTAAAGCAATCTTTAACAGCTACGGTATTAGGCATGGGGTACAGAGAACCCTCAACAATCAGCCAAGAAGTTCTCTAGGGATTGTCACTCCATATGAGGTCCTATTTGGGAGGAGAATGTGGGTATCTGATCTTGATTGTGAAGGCGCAGTGGCGGATGAGAAACCCTTTCATATATATATGATCGTTTGTCTGTTTTACAGGATCTAAATGAATCCAGGACACAACACAGTAATGTCCACAAAAAACAGACCACCACTGGGGAAGTAAAGGCAGTCATGGCAAGACCTGTCTGGATCCCAAAAGTCGAGGATCTGGCCAGAGAGAAAACAGTGGACAAAAAAGAATTTGGACCATCCTACAGAAAGCCTGTACCTGGCCTAGCAGTACAAGGAAGAAGAACTGTACTTTTGCCACCTCTTGCTGGAAAAAAAGAGAAAAGATTTGTCATAATCTACTTAATCAAACTACACTATGTGGCCAATTGTAAGCAGTAGGCCTCGTGAACTCCAAAGTAGCAGACGCCCTCCTCTCGCTACAATCCAAGAAGTTCAAACAGAAAGACTCATCACGTTTGAAGAGCCTCCTGTACGGAATGAAGGATTATGCAACAATGCTATGGAACTCGTTCCTCTTGAAACCAAACGTCGACTTCAAAATCAAACTCAAAATAATAATCAGGTTGCAATTAGACCTAATACAGACGTCCACGTGAACATGCCTCAATGAGAGCAAAATGCGATTTCAACAAATCCCAATGCAATTCCAACAATTGGTCGAACTGCTTCTTGCTATTTCATGCACTTTGATACGTTTTCCTTGGATACACGTGAACCGGAAACAATGCAAGCCCAACAATCACGCAAGCAACAGATAAAGAACTTTCTGCACTTTCTTCAAAAGACATACCTGGTATCGCCTTGGGTAGAACTCTGGGTAATTACTGGGATACTGTTTTTTCTTTTCTGTCTAGGCTTAGTTATAACTTTTACCATGCTTATTAATGGACGATACCTTCAGCAAAGCTCTACATCCCAAAAGGTAAACCTGATCCTGAAGCCAAATCAATCATCACATCGTGAACAAAGAGACTTGTCATCAGTGAATATCACAGCAGTTCCTATACTGGACGGTATGGTGTGAGACAAGGTTGATTTCGATATATATTCGGCCCGACCAAACTTTAAAAAATATCTCATGTATTTAAAATTTCATTAAGTGATATCATTACCTCCATTGCCTTTTTGTGATGATTGGGACACTGAAACTGTTAATAACATGTTTTCTGATTTAGAGAAAACTGCCGCATTTCCGAACACTGAAATGTTAAAAGGTACTTCAGACTAGGACACTTTGTACTGTTACCAACATTATGGTCATCATTTCCTACACACATCTATTACACCTAGAAATATGTTTGAGTACCATCAATAGGAACATTGCCCTACACCACCAAAAAGTAGCTCGCAAACATTTACACAGAAATGTTCATATTTTTCAGGGTTTAACACCACTCACCCGACCTCTTATTATTATAAGTTTACACCGACATCGGCAATGAAAATTAAGCTAACACCAAAGAGATTTACTCTTCTTCCTTTATTACCCATCTGTCTGAACAGGGTTTTGACTTATGGAAGGACACAATAGACTTAAAATCGGTCTGGGGACCTAGGGACTGGCAAGTCCTGGAACAGAAGTGCTATTTAGAGCATGCCTCATTCCACAGCAGATGATATTTCTAAATGATACTGTGCAACAGGCATCTTGTCTTGGACTAGCCAAGAACAAGGACCTGAACACACTTCGGTTTCCAACACCATCACAGGGGTGGCAAAATTAAACTGCAAAGAAAGGGGCTACAGTAGATGACATTTTACAGTACAATAGGACAGACCCAAATTGGAAAGAATGGGTGGTTTGGCCCTTAGACACGAACATTTGTCATAAAAGCATTCTTGGGGATCACCGAAGGGTTCAATATGCATAGACCAGACCCACATTATGTACAAAGAGAACACCCAGGGGTAGTGACATCCTATAGTGTTGGGAAGTTGTGCCTTATTGGCTAGAGACCTCAACACTCACAGAAGTGAAACAATACTTATCCTTACTCTCACAAGACATAGATCTTTTGACATGATTTTTTGTTAGTTCCCAGAATTTTTTTTTGCTAGTTCCCAGTAAGACACGTCAGAAATGTTTCATATATGTTGGCATTTATGGTGCTTACAATTAATTTTGGAAACTATCCCAACAAGAGGCCACAGAGAGAATACGGGAAATAGACTGTATTAACTTAGAGAAATATCTAGATGTGGTAGACAATGGGTTAACAACTTTGACCGCCAGGATTTATTCTTTAGGCAACATTGTAAAATCTGCAATAAACATACTAGAACAAGATTTGGCCATATTAGAACACGGGCAATCTCAGTTACGTTCTATTATGTTATTAAGGTGGACGCTGCAATCTTTGTGTGCAGGCTATGTGCCTTGGCGTTATATCAACAGTACGTCTCTGTTTTCTGAATATAATCTAACAGATAAACAGGTTGAAATCGCACAAAGAGGAGCTAAATATACAATGCTACATATTCAAAAACTGGATAGATTACCATTTAGAGTAGCAGAATTACCATCCACTGAATGGCTCATCCATGGCCACATAACTCTACCGGTCAATACTTTTCAATTTCAATATTGCCTTGAGCAAAGGCAGGCAGACATATATTAAAAAATGGTTATGGAATACATTAAGTAATCCTGGGAATTACCATATAGATCTGTGAACTCCAGTTTTACTTGCTGTCTGCAAGTATTGTTTCCCCCGACAAGTACAATCAGGGAGGCGCCGTTATGGCCTTCGTTGAATGTTTCTTTTATACAATTTGATACTTTGAGCAGAATGAAAGCCATGCTTTTACAGCAAACTGTACCCTTAACCTCCGCTCAAGAGACCTTTGATCTTCAAGTCGCAAGGACCTTGACTGAGATACAGGCACTTACACGTACACACTGCCCCTTTCATTTCGTAGAAATGGTGGGTCGTATCTTTAACATGTCTGATACGAGTGGTATTGTACACCTATTTAAGACCATAGGAACAGGATTTCTAAGCACCTTTCAGACAATCCTCTGAGTTATTCCAAACTTTATACACTCCGTATTTGGAAGCATTCTAGGAGGTCTTCCTTTGATCCTGCTCTCAATAGCTGGAATCCTGATTGTCATCTATCTGCTATGCAATGGATGGCCCAATCATCAACAAGATGGCAAAAGCTCTCCTGGAGCGGAATTACTGTGAACGCATGGTACAACATCTGGGCACACCTCGCCTATGGTAACTAAGCGCGTCTTGGCAGTGCTGAATGTCATCTGTGCCCCATTGACGTACTCTGTAAGGTGTTAAAAGGTCCATCCACTGCGGCAGCAGGCAACAACATTGTTGCGTCTCCCAGCCAGAACACTTAATCTATAATTGGCTCATCGAGGGCTCGGAATGAGTTTGGATTTTCTTTTTCAGTTCAAACTCAACTAAATTTGGAACATTTCCCAAAATTAACACTTTCGCTAGAAAAGCATGGCCTTCTAAAATCTTGTAGGGGTTCAAATTATATAAACAAACTTCTTTAGGACTGTGACTTATGGAACAATTCCCAAAAACGAATTTTCAGAAAAAGTTGTTCCCCTTTTTGCTTTATTAAAAATATTTTAAATGTTTTAAAAATGTTTTTACATGGCTCACTGATAATTTTATGCGCTGCTACCTAGTCAAAATTTTTAGTTTGCTAGCATTTCATTAGTGTTGACTATTCAGAAGAGGAGTGGATGTTATGTTTCATATAGGTACCCTAATATACGCCCGGGTAACATCATACCCATTCACCTACATCACCTCTCCTACACTACACAGTAACAAGCCTTTTAGGATTGAACCTTTACCTAGTTCTAGTCCTGAGCGCAGAATGAGGGTTTCTCTGAACAATGGCGTTCTATGTCTCCATCTTTAGACTGACACAGTATGAATGAATATTCATAGGGTGTTCTTGGAAACCAGGCTGGGGTTACACCACCTTCCTCTCCATATCTACGTACACGATTCATCCCATACGTTATCCTCATACCCGACATTGGCTGATACAAGTAACAACCTTAGATATTTTCTGTATAAATAATCACCTCTTGCTAGTGTTAGCTAGAGGGAACCGAGACTTCCAGGCCGACACACTGACCAGAGACTCTAAGGCTCCTGCATGCAGGCGCTCCAGCTGACGGCGGTCTCAACATCCCTTGCAGGGTGTCCAACTCGAGTCCAGGACTGGTCCCACACTCTCTTGCTTCAGGTAATGGGGTTAGACTAAATCAAGAGGGATTTTTGGCTTCACACCTACTCACATGCTAGGTACATCTAGATAGGCATCGTAGGAGTATGCACGCTTTGTTTTATTATGTATTTTATATCCATGTAGGGGTTCATGACTATTGCAAAATGGTAGAACTGTACTATCCTTTTATATTCACTGTATTGCTGATCATATATCTCTGCTACTGTCAAATGGTTGTCACAGCACGTATATTTTGCACTAGAAAAGCAACTGTGCAATAAATACTTATTGTAACACAACATTACGGTAAACCTAGTGTGACAGACATATTGGAGGGGTGGACCACGCCTCCCCTATACACTTCAAAGGGTGTTTTTTGATTTGACGAGAGGTCAAGGGAAGGGGCCTGGGCACATCTCAGGAAGGACATGGGGCTGATAAGAGAATCATAAAGAGTAGGGCTGGGGCTTTTGTTAACCTTCTGATGCACATATCACTGCAGTTGACATTCAGGTGTGAACTCTAGTCACTCTCAATGCCTGTGTTGTGGGATTATCAGCTTTACTCCTTCTGTGACAGACTGATTTATAAGAGGAAGGGGAGCAGAACCCCAACATACAACCTCAAATATTCAGACCCTAAATCACATTTTGTGTCTGGAAATGGACTAATGCTATGCATCCAGAAGGGCTCTGAAATATTTCTGCCTATGACCATGACTGGGGGACAAGGCCTGCTAGTCTCTCAGCTGAGTGAGAGGATGTCACCCAGTGAATCCAAGACCATCTGTCCTGAAGCATCAGTGCCTGCCTGCTTCAAAGACTAGTGTGCCCTGTGAGGAGGAAGAGTGTGTTGGAGAGAGCTAGGTCCAGTGGGGAGTTCGGTTGAGTGGACTCCCGGTGTGAGGTGTGAGGAAACAGCTGCTTCAACTATCGGGTCATTGCCTGTGTCCAGCACTGAGTCAGTGACCCCCGTATGCCAAGAGGGATCCTCTGCGAAGAGAGACACGTGAAAGACTGTCTTGTGGCAACCCCATATGCTAGGAGGGGATGCTGACTAGTAGACTGCAGTGGGGTAAGGGCCAAAGCCCTGAACGGTAGTGGAGCAGCGACCCTTATGCCAGGAGGTGCTGCCTAGGAATAGACTCCTGTGTGGTAAGGGCCGAAGCCCCATGTGGTAGTGGTGCGGTGACCCTGGATGCCAGGAGGTGCTGCTGAGAGAAAGACAGCCATGCGGTAACAGCCGAAGCATTGTGCAGTAGCGATGTCAGGAGGGGCCACTGTGGATAACTTCACTGTGCTGATTGGGCCATGGATAGTAAGTTGCAGTGACACTGTCTGTTGGAGGAGATCACCAGGAACACCAAGGAATGCGACTTGTTCTTTCCCCCCTATCGGAGAAGCAAGGATGATGTGGCGGCCTTCACCTAGGCACAGGACCCAAGACAGGATCGACGTATCCAGCCCCCATTGGGATCCAAACGAACACTTAAACCACAAGAGGAGCTGCAGTACACAGCCAGCCACTTCAGTAGCGCGAGAGAATCTGCACCCACTGAGTGCAACCACCTGGGGTGTGTTCAGCTGACTTACCCCCACAATGCTGCAACCACTGTGAGCACCCTAGGCCAGGGTGCACAATAGAATTTGGGACAGTCCACACCTGCTGATGTGGGCAAGACTTGTTTCAGGCCTGAGGGCCCCGGGGGAAGTTGCTACCAATCTGAGCACGTTTGCGCTGGAACGTCGTTGACTTTAAATCAGAGTCGTAATGGACTCTTAAGAATCGGACTACTAGTGGGGCATACACTGGCTGTTACCAATAGCAAATGGGGAATAACTATGATCGTGAGTGAGGCAGGAAACCACCAATTAAATACTAGTCTCACAAACTCAAGGGAGGCATGTGTAATTGATTGTGAATGTCTTATTTTTTCTTTGTGTCATTAGCTGTAGAAATAAAATACTTTTTTTCATAAAAGTGAATATTTGGCTGGACAATGTTGTATTGCGGCTGCTACGCACATGTTGAGTGGTGAGCCTGTGTTCACTAATCTGAAGTCACCTCCTCCTACCAAGGGAGACTTAGACTGCTCGGACTGCGCAATCATGAGAGTCAAGTGTAGAAGGGGTACTTGGCCCAGTTGCTCAGAGTCCATAGTGGGATGGGCCCGAGAGATCAGAAGTAAAGGGCTGCATCCCCCAGGGTTGGGCCCAGTAACCCCTGCTGAGCCCTAAAAAGGGATTTTGACACACAGTGATGGTAAATTCCGCATTGCATTAACCAGGACAAATGGCCTGACACCAGATACTTCAGGAACATTAATTTTGATCAGTTCCTTCTTTGTGGGTACTGTAGGAGTTGTTTCTTTTTTTTAAATGTAGTGATTTATTTGTGTGCTTTTGGTATTAGACAGTTAGACATTCTTCCGTCCACCCTTGCAAGCGGAAACTCCCATTCCCACTCTTAACAATAAAACCTATGACATAGTAATTCTAATAAATACAAAAACTATTTGAAAAACCAGGGACTTCAGAACATGAAGTAGTAACTACATGAAGAAGAACAAAGGCTAGAGAGATCCATCTAAGAAAAATAATACGATCTCAAGTATGGAATGAATAAGAAGGACCTGACCCCAGAACACCCCCCATGCCGCACGGCTCACCTGCTGTTGCGCGTCTCGCCCTGCCTTGGTGCCTGCCTTGCCTTGCTGCCCGTTCTCTCCTCGCTGTGCCCTCGTGATTTCCTGTTTTTCTCTTGTCTTGCTGCCCTCTTTCTGTGTCTTGCTATCTCCTCCTGTTATTCAGACTCTGGTTTCTGGCCACTAGCTCGCACCCCTGGTTGCCCCCTCCCGCTTCCTGCCGCCGCTTCCCGCCACCGATCCCTCGCAGCCCCGCCCCCTTCGCTCCTCTGCATCCCCATTTGCTGCCCCGCTCCCGCCTCCCAGCTGCTCCTCCCTCCCACTTGGCCTCATATGGAGCCCGCGCAGCGTAGGTGAGTGTGTCCTGACCCCAGGACACCCCCCACGCCACACGGCTCGCCTGCTGTTGCACGTCTCGCCCTGCCTTGGTGCCTGCCTTGCCTTGGTGCCCCTCGCTGCTGCCCGTTCTCTCCTCGCTGTGCCCTCGTGATTTCCTGTTTTTCTCTTGTCTTGTTGCCCTCTTTCAGTGTCTTGCTATCTCCTCCTGTTATTCAGACTCTGGTTTCGGGCCACTAGCTCGCACCCCTGGTTGCCCCCTCCCGCTTCCCGCCGCCGCTTCCTGCCACCGATCCCTCGCAGCCCCGCCCCCTTCGCTCCTCTGCATCCCCATTTGCAGCCCTGCTCCCGCCTCCCAGCTGCTCCTCCCTCCCACTTCGCCTCATACGGAGCCCGCGCGTACGCGCAGCGAGCGCGCCAATTGTGCGCCGAAGGCGCGCCAAAGGCAAGCCTGTCTGCGCCCGTCCGCGCCTGGACCGCGCCCAGCACCAGGACCCCTGGCCCCCGACGACGCCAGCCCACACGACGGACCTACGCCGCCGCCACCCTCAACGCACTCAATCCCGATCGGAACCCCGCCTGCTACCGAGCCACCCCGAAACGCACCCACGGACACTTCAGCTGCCAAGTCTGCAAGTTCACCTGCCTCCGGACCTGCACCGCCCCCAAAATACCAGGCACCAGCAACAACCAGCTCAAGTGCATCCTGCTCAACACCCGCTCCGTCCACAGACACGCCGTCGAACTCTGAACCTGCTCGACACAACATCACCAGACGTCGCCTTCCTCACGGAAACCTGGATGAACCCCATAGCCATCCCGGACGGATACAAGATCACCCGGAGGGACCGCGTCAACCAGACCGGAGGAGGCATCGCCATCGTCCACAGGAACACCATCCGCATCACGACCAACTCCGAACACACCTTCACCGCCGCTGAGCACCTCCACTTCCAGATACACACCGACCCCAAGACCACCCTCAGAGGCACCCTCATCTACAGATCCCCGGGACCACGCACCCAATTCAGCGAAGACATCGCAGACTTCATCAGCCCGCACGCCCTCCTCTCCGCTGACTACATCCTCCTAGGGGACCTCAACTTCCACCTGGAGAAAAACAACGACACCAACACCACCACCCTGCTGGACAACCTCGCCAACCTCGGACTCAAGCAACTGGTGAACACCCCCACCCACTACGCCGGCCACACGCTTACCCCGTCTTCTCCAGCAAGCACATCTCCTTCAGCCACTCCACCGGACTTCATTGGACGGATCACAGCTGCGTCCACTTCAGCTTCCAAAGAACCACGACCCGCCACCACCCGCAACAGGTTCCTCACATGAGCTGGAGCAAGATCACCACCGACCAGCTTACCACCTCCCTCCGCCTGAACCCTCCCGTCAGCGCAACGGACCCCAACGAAGCAGCCCGCACCTTCACACAGTGGCTCACCAACTGCGCCGACGACCTCGCACCACTAAAGAACCCTCCCATCAGACCCGGCAGCAAGAAAGCCTCGTGGTTCACCAACGAACTCAAAACATCCAAGAAAAACTGATGCACCCTTGAAAAAGCCTGGCACCACGACCAGACCACAGAAAACATGACTGCCCTCAAGAACGCCACCCGCAAACACCACCAGCTGATCCGCACCAACAAAAGGACAACATTCAAAGAACGACTGGACAACAACACCCACAACAGCAAGGAACTCTTCAGCATCGTCAAAGAGTTCTCCAACCCCAACGTCGGAAACAACAACATCACACCCTCGCAAGACCTCTGCGACTCACCCGCCACCTTCTTTGTCCGCAAGATCGCTGACATACACAACAGCTTCGGCGCACAGACCACGCACCCAACCACCGAACCAACACCCCCACCACCACCCTCTGCAACTGGACCCCGGTCAGCACCGAAGACACCACCCGCACGATGAACACCATCCACTCCAGATCACCAACCGACCCCTGCCCCCACCACGTCTTCAACAAGGCCGACTCCATCATCGCACCCCAACTCCGGGACATCATCAACATCTCCTTCAACACCGCCACCTTCCCGGAGAGCTGGAAGCACGCTGAGCTCAGCGCCCTCCTGAAGAAACCAACAGCGGACCCCACCGACCTCAAGAACTTCCGCCCCATCTCGCTTCTCCCTTTTCCTGCCAAAGTCATCGAGAAGACCGTCAACAGACAGCTCGCTGCCTTCCTCGAGACAAACGGATCCCTCGACCCTTCGCAGTCCGGCTTCTGAGCCAACCACAGCACCGAGACCACCCTCATCGCCGCCACCGACGACATCAGATTCCTGCTCGACAACGGGGAAACATCGGCCCTCATCTTCCTGGGCCTATCTGCGGCGTTCGACACTGTCTGCCACTGCACCCTAGTACAGCGCCTCAACAACATCGGAATCCAAGGGAAGGCTCTGGAGTGGATCATCTCGTTCCTCGCCGGAAGAACCCAGAGAGTCCGCCTCCCCCGTTCAGATCCAAGGCCACCGAAGTCATCTTCGGCGTATCACAAGGATCCTCACTCAGCCCCACCCTCTTCAACGTCTACATGATTCGCCTCGCAGCCATCGCACGCCAACACAACCTCAACATCATCTCCTACGCCGACGACACCCAGCTGATCCTATCCCTCACCAACGACCCCGCCACCGGCCTACACGAAGGGATGAAAGACGTCGCCGAGTGAATGAAGAACAGCCGGCTGAAAGTGAACTCAGACAAGACGAAAATCCTCATCCTGGGATCATCACCCTCCGCCTGGGACGACTCCTGGTGGCCCCCTGCCCTGGGCACCACCCCCAAGCCAACGGACCACGCACGAAACCTGGGCTTCACCCTGGACTCCTCCCTCTCGATGACCAGACAAGTCAACGCAGTAACGTCATCGTGCTTCAACACCCTGCGCATGCTCCGTAAGATCTTCCGATGGATCCCCACCGAAACCAGGAAGACAGTCACCCAGGCACTCGTCACCAGCCGTCTGGACTACGGGAACACCCTCTACGTGGGAACCACTGCCAAACTACAGAAAAGACTCCAGCGCATACAGAACGCTTCCGCACGACTCATCCTGGACATCCCTCGCCACAGCCATATCTCGACCCACCTGAGAGACCTGCACTGGCTCCCCGTCAACAAGAGGATCACGTTCAGACTCCTCACCCACGCACACAAGGCCCTCCACGACATGGGCCCGAAGTACCTCAACAGCCGCCTCACTTTCTACACACCCACCCGCCAGCTACGATCGGCCAGCCTCGCCCTTGCCACCGTACCACGCATTCGCAGAGCCACCTCTGGAGGAACATCCTTATCTTACTTGGCGGCCAAGACATGGAACTCCCTCCCCATCCACTTACGGCTGACCCAGGACAACCTCTCCTTCAGGAAACAACTCAAGGCCTGGCTTTTCGAGCAGTAACGGACCCCTCCCCCCAGCGCCTTGAAACCCTACAGGGTGATTGATTGATTGATTGATTGACCTGAAGAATCCATATTGGTTGTTTTACAAGAGTTTATGAAGCTTTAGAGACGCACAGGATCCTCGTATGTTGTTGTTCTATTGTTGTATGTAACTTTGAAGAGGCATGGGTGGAAGAGACCATACCAGGCCCCTATTAACCTGTAGTGTAGTTCCTACATTCCCAATAGGCTCTGCGCATTGGAATAACATAAACGATAGTTTAGACGGAGGACTGAGGTCGACTAGGTCTCTATTGAATATGTTAGACTTAATTATGAATGCCAGCTAGCTCAGAGGTCACTAGAAACTTTCTCGAGTGAACAGGAAGGAGTTAACTTTCCTGAATAGACAAGAGGGGATTAGTTTCTGACAACCGCATAAACATGACAACTTTGCTCCCCCCAGAATAAGGAGTATATCTACAGAGTCGCGGAAAACAATAGATGGCTATTTCACTCAGTCAATCATTCATGCTTAGTTTCACCAGGAGTGCAGAGAAATAGAGAGATGGGCGTTTTCAATAAAAGTTGTTATTTATTGAGCAGTCCTCTTTCTCATGCAAGAGAAGTGAATTGCCAAAATTGCAATACTTGTCATAAAGTAAAGTGCGTACAGTAAAAGGAGTATTTATGAAATAATACTGTAAAAGCATTTATATGGTTTCTAAGCCATAAGATACTTAAAACGGATAAAATACGTGCTCAACTGGTATTTCTAAAATACGCCTACCCCGGTGTACCTAACCTAAGCCTAGTACGTGGGAAGGAGTAAGTAAGTTGCAGTTTAAGTTAAGATAGTTTTTGCCAAGAATCTGAATCAAGAATTCTCTAAGTATCTAATCAGCTCCGTACCTTGGTTATAGAATGAAGGAGGTCTTGTATCTCTTTCTCAGGACTCGATCTCCCAGCAACCCGCAAGGGTGACTGGAAAAACTGGAGCTGGATTTCTCGGCAGGATAAAAGACAGCGTCTCTCTCAGTGCGTCAATAGGAGGATCGGCTTCCTTCGGCTCTCGTTACAGCTGGGCTTCGGGTAAGTAGATAGCCTATCTGCTCCAAACCACCGTGTGTTTGTTAGGGCAGCTGCTGGTATATTTATACCTGGAAGGTGTCGAATTTGACATAAGGTTGGACATAAGACCTCACTAAGAACTTGCAGTTCTTTCAGGACTCCAGAAGTTCGTGGACAAATCAAAACAGAAGCAGGGGGAATTCCCGGGCTGATGGACGCTTGGTTTGTTTATAGAACGCGTTGTACTTTCTAGTAGTCTATGGGAGCAGCCTTGCTGTATTTGGACTGCATTGGCTATGACTAAATATGGATATGATTCTTATGCCTTTATAAGGATATGATTTGTTATAACCACATAAGGGCATGAATTGGGGCTATTTAAATAGAGTCCTAGATACGTTCACAACAAACCGTAGATCAGCTCTCATATCCAGAAAGGCCTAGCATTGGTTTGCAGTGGCCTTGGTGTAGTCCTGCGCAAAGAACAGAGACGAGCCAGACCAAGTGATTCGTGGAGAAGCTTTGACAGCCGATAACACCTTCAGTAGATCTGTGTACTCAAGAAAGTACAAAATGACTCCTCTTGGTCTCTGCGAGGTTGAGGATGGAGAAGGAACTCGGCCCAATCAGTGCGCACGTTGGATATTGAGCATCGTATCATCTGGCAGGTGTAGTAATTTGGGGAGAAAAGATTTTTAAAAAAAGAGAGGGTCATTCCCCTCAATGCCCTCCCCCAGGCCGTAGATGCGAAGATTATTGCGTCTGTTACGATTCTCAAGATCCTCCACTTGCCTTTGGAGAGAAGAGATCTGTGAATGCAAATGAGAAACGGTGACACATGTTTCTTTTAAGGATGAAACGCTTTGTTCCACTGATGAGACCCTCGTCTCCAGTTGAGACCAGTTATCTGTCAGTATTTGCAATTTGGCGTTGGTTTCTTCCATAAAGGGACGCAGAGCCCTAATTTCCTCCAACAGAAGCTCCATAGAAACTGGCGACATTGACTTAGGTGGAGAAGGAGTTTTTTTTTAGACTTTTGGCGTTTGTTTTCCCTGCGGCTGTAGAAGAGAAATCCATTGTTGTCTGCAGATTCTGAGGGGAAGACGTCTGAGAATCCTCAAACCTAGAGAACTCAGAGAAGATCTTCGAGTTTTTAACAAATATATCCTTTGGTTTAGAATTAGAAGAATGTGTCGTTTTTATTCTGCCCATAAGGCGCATTCACAGCATTTCCCTCCGACAAAGCACAAGAAGAAACAGTTCAGTGAGGTAGAAACTGTTGAAGAGATTGAGTGTCTGTGAAAGAGAAAGACAAACCAGCAACAGATTAAAGGAGACTCTTCATGCAATCACGGGTATATACATATACTGTCTGGTATTGCAGATATTGAAGTATGTTGAAGTGACTGACGGAGGGAGAGTGCAGAAAAAATTAAAGCTGCGAACTGAGAGGATTTGAGCAACAAAAGCAAAATGATCATGCTGCACATGAAGAAGAAATAGGTGAAAGTGCGAATCAACAGTTAATGTGCAGCATTTGATAATGTAGCTCCAGCGCAAAAAACATGAACTTCCTAAACCTGGTAAAATTGAGGCATTGATAAACAGAGAGTATAGTATTCAAGCTAAGGAAGCAGCAATATGAAGGAACATCATAGTGGCCTTTGATGAGACTCAAAATGGCTGCCTCACACAAAGCTGTGTATATGCCTCAGTAAATGATGAACAGAGCAGAATTATTCCAAAAAAGGCCAACTTCAGCTTAAAATCAGCAGAAACACAGTCTTGGGCATTTTCAGGGAGCGAGCAGGTAGAAATGCATAGAAGGAGCACCGAGGCAGTTATGTTTGAAGAGACACGTGTCGCGTGACATTACAAAATGGTGGTCGCGGCAAAAACGGAGCCGCGACCGGACTTACTGCCGTGAATAATTCTCCTGCAACACCAAATTTAGAGTTAATGAAGACATCAAGATGTGCCCATGGTCTTCAGACAGCAGAATCCGTCTCCTTCGCGACGAAAGGTAGACTGAAATCGCGGAGTTTACCGACCACACCGGAGCGCCTCACCACTGTGCCGCCATACTCCCCGGGTGCCAAGCCACGCCCCCCCTTCCATTACCACTCTTGAGACTTCTTCTTGTTGTTACTCTTTCTCATAGAGATAGTTACTGGAGCGAGCACATTTCTTCTTGCCCTGATTGGAACCTTCATTTGGTTCTAGTTGAGATAATATATCTGCTGATGAATTTCCCCACTTTGCCTGCACCTGTAGTTTAGTATTTGGGAGCTTTCCTTCAGGGGAACAGGATCTGGTATAATTTGTGTATTCTCTCTTTAAATAATTGACTTTGCATTTGGGTTAAAACTTGTTTGCTATTGGCTCTTTGATGTTCCATCCTTGACCATGTCTGATGTCACTGTACCATGGTTACTGTGGAACATCAAAGGGCAGATGGATCAGCTATTAAGGTTATGTGAAGCTCAACGAATTTATCAGTGGAAATAAATAAATAATTCAACTTAATTTGACTCCTGGAATTAATCCCAACAATTTGCCTTTTAGCTTGCTGGATTATTTTCAAATATGCTGTATTCTGGTGAATATTGACTTAAGACCAAAATGATTTGATTTGAAGTTGTAACTTAACTAATGTGTTAATAATCCATTATGGTTTGCAGATGTACTCCTCTCTGTCATTGCTGTGGGGCAATTAAGTCTTCACTGTCATTAATGTGTTATTGAACTTGCTGATTCAAGCCTCAGTCCAAGAAAAATACCCATCCAAGTAGATATAGCAGAATTTCGAATTTGCACTAAGTTTGCACTAAGGAAAACACCATTCTTCCATCCCGCTATCATCCCTGAGCAGCATAAAGTCTTGAAAAGTCTTGAAAAGCCTTGCACTTAATGCCATGCTAGCATGTGCAGATGACTCGAACAGTAAAGATGGTTCTGATACCAGTGTGTACGGAGCCACTTACAGTAAATAAACACCAGCCCGTCTCACTGAACATGGCACGAAAAAATGGTTATCACAAGTTGTTTTCTTCCCCATCTGTCTTACAGAAAAGGTACCGTTCTGACAAGGAAATACAGGGAAAAAATATCTTTCATGAATTACATTTTTATTTTACTAATCGAGAGCAGCGCATAAGATGGCCGGCACTGTTTTGGAACACATAACACGAAGGCATTCCAAAGCAGCTCCTGGCATCTTGTTTACGTCTCTCGAAGATGAAAAGTAGTGATCATCTCGGAAGCAGCAGAAAACATATTTCATAAAATAAAATAATATTTTATTTCTAAAGGGCACATTGGCCCCTGAAGATAAGACTTGCTGATACTTTTTATGGGCTTATGTGTATAAATTGTCAACATTTCGGTCTCATCCATGAGACCATTTTCAGGACTATATTTGTTTACAGGGACTATCTAGTGAGAGAGCGCAAACTGACTTAAATGTATGAGTGCACCACACTTACCTGTAGTAAGCACAAATCATGAAGAGAAATGCCATGAGTGCTAATAGTATCTGCAATTATATTCTAAATGTATAGCTAATGTAGAGATTTAAGTAGAAGTGGAACTAATACAGAAATGTGTGACACTATATGCTTTTATTAGATGTGATTACTTTTGAATCTATGTCGTGTAGCTGTTTTAAATGTAAGATGGTCTGTGGTTAAACGCAGAATGTGGTAGGCCTCAGGGCCAGAGCTGGAGCTAAAAGGGAAGGTGGTTCTTTTCACGACACAGATTGCATTAACGTTTTGGCCATCGCATTAAATGGGCCATGATTTATAAAATGTTTATTGAATAATAGAATAAGAGTAGTAACATGCTTTAATTAAAAGAAGAAGTTGAATGCTATAATCATAATGAGAAATATTGTAGGCCTGAAATGTTTTAGCATTGATTTACACGTACATGTCTGGGCTGAGAAATGTTGCAAGCCTTTTTAGAAGTCTATGAGAGTTGGGTTCTTGGCGGCAGATATCTGTCTGCAACGGGAAAGGGGGGATCCAATTATAAATGAATGAATAGAGGTCTGTTCAGTAGACGGCCCAGACATGGAGGAGGGTTCTGGAATGTTTAAGGGGTATCAGCGGGCCGGAGAAGAGCCTGAGAAGCAAGGTCAACTCTAACGTCTGAGGCCCAATACAAAGCATCATGGAAAAAGCCTGAAGCTGCACCACGTGAGAGGCGTTTCGCAAGGGGCGTCTCAAATGTTGTTGACTGTTTTGTATTAGGGACAGCACCCCTGGGTGGAGTTAGAGCAGATACCTGAGGACCCTTTAGAGAGTGGATGGGTAGGCAGAGAGGGGTCATGACTGGAGAACTATAGGTTTTCACCAAGAGACTTAGAGTGGGTGACTTCCCTTGGGGTCATTCACTGCTGACACCTTTGTTAGGTTGGGATTTGGTTAAGTAGGGATACCATCTAGAACAGGGTAGGGACGCCTAACCTGTGTGTGTTTTCCTCCAACCTAAATGAAGGAGAGATATGCGTCTATGCTGATAGCTTTATTATTCTTAGAACTTGTGTTAGTGATTTCTGTTGCTCGTTTGAGGGCTTTCCGAGAGCACATGTATGTAATTGGACCTGTGTATCTCGTGAATCTCATTCTGAGATGCCTGTATTTGCAGCTCATTATATCTTTACAATAAACTTTTGAAACCTAGAAGTTGTCCGTGATCTTTGAGAGCAGAGTCCTTTATTGGGTGAACTAACTTGGAAATGGATGTACCTTGTACCTTAATGACAGGCAACAAAGGTTCAGTCGACCAGATCGAGGTTTAGATCAATAGATATAAGGTATCGATCAAAATCTCGCCCTTTCAGTTGGTAGCTATAGAGGATGGTTGCCTTCTTGAGGACGGTGACCTAGGCCAGGTTAGCTTACCCCAAGGCCCCTAGAATTCGATGATTGGAAGAACAGCCCGCCGAAGAAGATCCGGATGACGTGAGACAGAGAAAAAGCAGCAGTATCGGTCGAGAGTGAGTATAAAGGGTTATGCGTGTTAGATTGCGGTGTTTTTGTATTGTACCTATGTTGTAATGTTTGGCGGAGTTGAATGTCTGTAGAGCGACTGTGGAACAGGTTGTGAGCGCGCGCAACCGGTGGAAATCTTAAGTTCAAGGAGAGCTTAAGTGGTTCGGGTGTATCGGACACCCAGAGTAATTGTCAACTAGTGTGAAGGGGGTCATGAGGTACCATTGATCACCCGAAGGACCGAGATAGGGGGAACGTAAGAGTGAGTGCGTGAGTAATGGACGCTGGTCGGAAGTTACTATGTGTGTAAGCAACCTATCAGAAAGACGATAGACATCTCGTCAGTTGTGTTGACAATTACAGATAGACTGTGGACGTACAGTCGAGAGAAGTGACCGCTTGGTCGGAAGTAGTCATTTTTCGGTGTATGAATGGGACGCATGCATAACCGGGAGAAGAGTTGAGAAAGGAGGGGTGCTGCTGCGAAGCGGAGAAAAGTGACGTCAGGTAGGGTCGCGACGTGATTGGCCGACCGGAGAAAGACCGCGCTGCGATAGGCCAAGCTAGCAAAGCCGCGACAGGATTGGTGGATTGTCATCAGGAAGTAAACAGAGTAGCGAGGCTGGATTTTGTGCGCATAATTATGAAGTGTTTTAAATGGCTGAAAGCGGTGTTTAAGAAAGAGAAGCGGGGATCGTATGAAGGGGAAGAAGCCCCGCCGGAGGGTACGCCAGCTCGTTATATGGCAGTGAATGTTGGGCTGCATACGATCCTTTGGATATCAGAGTGGAGTAAGATTACTGAAGGAAATGAGGAACTGACGTTCCCGAAGTACGGGACGTTCAGATTAGAGGTGTTACATCGATTGAAATCAGTCATGACCTCAAAGAGACCCTTGCCTAGACCAACCCAGTTTGAAGCCCTAGATGCATGGATTAGGGCAGCGCATGAAAAGAACATGAACAGACGACAAGAAAGGGTGAAACGATCGGTAAGGGCAGTGCAGGATGCCAGGTGGGATGCGGATGCTAAAAGATGGAGAGTGCATAACATGGAAGTAAATAAACTGTACCCAGTGTTAGAGGCGCCAGTAAATAAAAGTCCCCTAGAAGAAGATGAAGAGAGCGAAACAGAGGACAGCCTGATAAACAGATTATTGACAGACAGGCCACCCCCGTATAATAGAGCAGGGGGAGAGGTCGAACATGCTGAAGGAGAAAAGGGGGGCAATGCAGGAGAGCATAGACCGCTTCCCAGTTCAGAGTGGGATCCTGAGCCAAAGAGAGAGCTGTCTCAGCCTAGTCAGGTGCAACAGGTAGTCGGGAGGTTTGTGGTACAAAGAGCGCCGGAAACGGAAAGCGCCACATCCTACCCATTACCAGATGCACTACAGGTACCTGTTACCATAGGTCCTATAATATCGATATATGACCAAGAAAGAGCAAGAGGGGAAGAACGGAAACGGAAAGACAGAGAAAGAGCAGAGCAGGCAAGGAGGAACGATACCACTAATTCCCCAAGTCAGATGCCGATACCCAGAGAGTGGAGCACCCCGATGCACACAGCAGGGGACCCAGGAGGAGATCCCGGGGGCCCTAGATGGCCAATGGATCTGAGGGGATCTGGACGAAAATCCTTTCAAGAGCTAAATGAGTACATGAAGCAGTGGGATGAGGCAGTGAAGGCTCAAAAGAGCATCAATGCTGCGGAAGCTGAAAGAGAAAGTCAGGACAGCAGAGCACGGACTCACTGCGGGGCTGGGGAGAGTAGCCCGGAGTGGGACTGTAGAGGGAGTAGGGGAGTCACCCATTGGGCCCGGAGTGGAGGTAGAACAGACCTGGAAAACGGGGGCCCCGGGAGTGAAGGGGTGGCGTGCCCAATACTCAGTGAAGGGGAGAGGAGAGCGCAAGAGTACAGGAACAGCTTTAAGTGTCCACACTGTGTACCTGGCACCAGAGAACTGAATGGGAGTTGTGAGAGGTCGCACCATAGTCCCTGTGATGACAGAAATGAGCGCAGCCCAGGGAATATGGGGAACCAGGAAGGATCGTATCGGATACTGAGCGATACGAGGCAAAGGGAGAGTAGCGACCAGAGGGAAAATAACAGAGAGGTGTGCGGTGAGAGGAGAGAAGAAGAAGAGAGTAGGGATAACAGGCCCGTGTTCCATCACCTTCCAAGATCGGATGGCCGAGCATGGGACCTGGAGAGATGGGAGCAAGGGAGGGCACCCATTAACTCTCCCGAGCCCAAACGCAGAGCTCGAAGTTGGGATGGTAGGGAGACCAGTGAGCCCCCTTCGAAAGACATATTGCGAGCTGAGATAAAAGCCAAGAGACTTGATGTCTCCAGCTTAAGGTCAGATCTGGATGACATGGTAGATGGTACCCTGCCTTTAGAAAGAATGGAAATGTATGAACAGGATGAAATACTGTATATGGCAAAGGACATTACTCGAAAAGCGAGAGCAGTCCATGAGAAGTTAGTCGAACTAGCAGGCAAGTATATGGTGGACTTGTCAAGAACCAAAGCATTACAGGGTAACCACAGGCTACATTATACAGATCGAGACCTAGATGAGAGGAGAACGATTGGGCTGAAAACGCACATAAGGGAACTGATTACTGGAATAAGGACATGGAGAGCACTAGATAAGTGGGAAGAGAGGTGGTCCAAGAAAGGGACCGGCAGGAGAAGCATGATTGGTATGACACCAGGACAGCAGGGAATAGAAGCTTACCCTTTGCGTGAAGTTGCAAATGGGAACTATGTACATGTCCCTTGGAGTAGGGGAGATTTAGCTGCTTTTACCACCTCTTTCCCCAAGTTGCGAGAGAACCCTGTGGAGTGGTACAAGCAAGTCGAGAGGTTTGTAAAAATCTCAAAGGTCCTTTGGATAGATCTGAACACGCTGTTTGACATTGTAGTACCAGGAGATCTGTGGACAGCATGCAAGGTTAGCGCTGAGTGGCCCATAACGGAGCCAGAGAGAGATGCCAAGACTAATGGACCGTCCGAGATTGTGATGGCAAAATTCGAGAGAGTGATGACTTGGCTGAAAGAAAAAGTGCCAATGCAAGACATAGATTGGGTCAGAATAGACCGAACAAGACAGGAACCCAAAGAGACAGTTCATGAATATTACGAGAGATTGCTGAAGGCGTTTAAACAGTATAGCGGCTTGGATGTAATGGATCCAAAAGACATAGGGCAATTTGTGTCCAAGTTCGTCCTGGGACTGAGACCGGATATTAGTTTAATGATTCAGCAACACTCGATTTGTTGGCAAACTAAACCCCTAGATGAAATACTGAGATATGCTAGGTACTGCTGTGATGAGATAGACTCTAAGGCAAAGAAACTAAAAGAAAAGTTGATGGTGGTACAGATGCAGGCAGCAGGGAAAGGGGGACAACAGCAACAGCAGCAAGGGACAGGTACAGGAGGAAAGAAGCAGTACAGTCAGAACAAGGGCAATGAGGAGAGTTCCACCTTTAGACCCAGAATAGACATAGCTACCTTGAAGAAAACGACTAGGTGCCACCAGTGTAACGAGCTGGGGCATTGGAAACGCGAGTGCCCCTACAATGTAGAGATAGGAGAGCAAGAGATAGAGGAGGAAGAGGTTCAGAGCGCACCTACAAGAGGGGTAACGCCATACCAAGGAAAGGTGCTCAAAGGGGGGGGGGCTCCTCCCCGAGCCCAGTTCCCGCAACCTCCTCGAGTAGGGAGTATGGGTAAGACCTATAGACAAATGCCCCTGTTTGTAGAAGGAGAAGAGTGCTATTATGTGGACCCATTAACCGGACAGAGAGTGGAAAGAGAAGACTGCACCCTTGGGGCAGCCTTAGAGGTGGATCAGAGGGGACCCTATGTTGAAGCAGAAGTAGCAGGGTGCCCTACGACATTTCTGGTGGACACAGGAGCCACTAGGTCCACGATCAGATCAGCAGCAGTTCCAGACCTGCCCATGTCTGGAGAGACCATACAAGTGGTAGGGGTCGCAAACAGGAGAATAACCAGCCAATTGACAGAACCGGTACAGGTGAAAATAGGGAAGTACAGCGATGAGCACCAGTTTGTGGTTTGCGATTCAAGCCCTGTGTGTCTGCTAGGAAGAGACCTGTTGTGTAAGTTGAATTGTACTATATATTGTACACCTCAGGGAGTGGAGGTATTGACCAATGATGATGACGCAGATTTCAAAGTTGCAAACTCCAGAATATGCGTGGAGCTGTACCCTACTTTGACAGTAGATGAGCTCCCCTGGGACTTGAGAGAGACAGTGGCATCAGAAGTATGGGATTTCACTGGGGAAGAGATTGGATTGGTTAAAGGGGTGGACCCAGTGAAAATTGTAGTGAAACCGCATGCTGAGTTCCCAAGAACACCCCAATATAAATTGACTCCAGAAACGATTGCAGGCATAAAACCCGTGATCGAGTCCATGATTAAACAGGGAATACTGAAAGAAATCGTGGGTAGTCCATGCAACTCCCCGATTATGGGTCTGCAGAAACCAAATGGGAAATTTCGGATAGTGCAGGATCTTCGAAAGATTAATAACATAGTCGTTTCGTGTTGTCCAGTGGTACCGAATCCATCAGTGATACTGTTTCAGATTCCATTCCAAGCAGAGTGGTTCACAGTGATCGATCTGTGTCAGGCTTTCTTTTCGATCCCTCTGGACGAGGAAAGCCATTTTCTTTTCGCATTTAAGCTGGAAAATCGCGTCCTAACATGGTGTCGTATCCCTCAAGGGTATACAGAGAGTCCATCGATCTTTAACCAGCTTTTGAAGAAAAATCTTGAAAGTCTAGTGCTGCCCCAGAAGTCAGTTCTGGTCCAGTACATAGACGACCTCCTTGTGGCGTCAGAAACAGAAGAAGCTTGCAGGGAGGACTCCATTGCTTTGTTAAATCACCTAGCTGCAAATGGGCACAAGGTGTCCCCGGGAAAATTGCAGTACTGCCTGACAGAAGTGCAGTACTTGGGACACAGAATAGAGAAAGGTAAACGAAAAGTGTCACCAGACAGGATAGAGGCGATCATGAAAATGAATGCGCCTAAGACACAGAGAGAGGTCAGGATGTTTCTAGGGATGGTGGGTTATTGCCGACAGTGGATCGTGAATTTTTCACTGAAAGCAAAGCCCTTGCAAAAACTGACGCACAAAGAGGTGAGTGATCCGGTACCATGGGACAAAGACTGTTTGATGGCATTCTTGCAGCTGCGAGAGGACCTGTGTCGTGCTCCGGCATTGGGAATGCCTGATTACAATAAACAATTTTTTCTTTACTGTTGTGAGAGGGAAGGTTGTGCGTTGTCTGTGTTGGTCCAAATCCATGGGAATGCCCGTAGACCAGTTGCTTATTTCTCGGCTACTTTAGACCCAGTAGCCGCAGCGTTGCCCGGATGTCTCAAATCCGTTGCTGCAACGGGTGTCAGCATTGAGAGATGTGAAAATATCGTTATGGGGCACCCGTTAGAGGTGTGCGTGCCCCATTCTGTTGAACTGTTGATGACCAGGACCAAAACCCAGCATCTGACCAACAGCAGGCTCACGCGCTATGAGCAAGTTATTCTTGCTGCAGAGAACGTGACCCTTAAGAGATGCTCTGTTTTGAACCCTGCCACCTTAATGCCACTTCCAAATGATATCGATGATGATGATGAATGTACAGACCATGACTGTCTCGATGTGACTGAACTATGCACCAAACCCAGACCCGACATCGTAGATGAGCCACTGACTGACCCAGACGAAGTTTTCTTTGTCGATGGCTCATGTGTAAGAGACGAAGTTGGGCAGTTGAGAGCAGCTTATGCTGTTTGTACAATTGAAGGAGTTGTGGAAGCTGGGTGCCTGGAAGGAGTACACTCCGCTCAGGTAGCCGAGATTATCGCCCTGACACGTGCTTGCTTAGCAGGCAATCAAATTCGAGTTACCATATACACCGACAGCCAGTATGGGTATGGGGTAGTTCATGATTACGGGCAGTTATGGTCTCAAAGAGGGTTCATGACCTCTTCAGGCTCTCCCATTCGCAATGGAGAGTTTGTGCGCCTGTTGTTAGAAGCATTGCAATGCCCAGCAAGTATCGCAGTTGTAAAGTGCATCGCACATACCAGAAATGAGGACTTTGTTTCGAAAGGCAATAGATATGCTGATGAAGTTGCGCGGTATTGCGCGGAACAAGGGTACTCTTTCACAGAGGTGGATGTGGGTGGAATAAATGTAAGAACTGAATTAGCCATGATACTGGAAACTGTTGATACTTGGGATGAACTGTCAACCATGCAAGAAAATGCTCCAGATTCTGAAAAAGAAACATGGGAAAAGGCAGGATGTGTAATGGGTGAGACCCATTTTTGGGTCTCAGCAGACGGCAGAGCAGTGTTGCCCAATGAGATGGTGAGTCCAATGGCTAGACTCATACATGGTCCCGTACACTTAGGGAGAGATGCTATGCTGAGAGTGTTTAGACAGACTTGGTACAATCCTAAGTTTAGAATAGCAGCAGAAGCAGTGTGTCAGCGTTGTGTGACCTGTCAGCAGCTGAACGTAGGGAAAAGAACACCAGTTGCATTAAGTCACATAGGAAGGTCTGGAGGTCCATTCAATAGAATGCAGATAGATTTCATTGAAATGCCAAGGTGCAACCGCCTCCGCTATGTCCTGGTGGTTGTTTGTGTGTTCTCCAGATGGGTTGAGGCATACCCTACACGTAGGTGCGACACCCTCACAGTGGCCAAGTTACTGCTTAGAGAACTCATTCCTCGCTTCGGGGTGCCGGCCTTTTTGGAATCAGATAGGGGAACACATTTTAACAGCGAGCTTGTGAAGATGATTTGTGTTGCGCTAAACATTGACCAAAAGCTGCATTGCAGTTACCGACCAGAAGCCTCAGGAATTGTGGAGCAGATCAATGGCACGATCAAGAGCAGGATAGCAAAAGTGTGCTCCTCAACGACCCTGAGTTGGCCTGATGCCCTGCCATTAGTTCTCATGAGCCTTCGTAGTACCCCAGACAGAAGAACAGGGTTGTCACCACATGAGGTGTTAATGGGGAGAGCAATGAGGCTGCCATCTATTCCAGCTACTGCACTGTTAAATATCACAGATGATATGATCCTGGACTATTGTAAGGGGCTGTCTGACGCCATGCGTTCTGTGTCCCTTCAGGTGCAGGCTGCCGAGGTTCCAGCGTGCCAGGGCCCGTGCCATGACCTGTATCCTGGGGACTGGGTCCTGGTAAGAAAACACGTGAGAAGAAGCTGTCTGGATATTCGTTGGCGTGGACCCTTCCAGGTCATCCTGATCACGAACACAGCTGTAAAGGTGGGAGGCCTGCCCAATTGGATCCACGCGTCACATACGAAAAGAGTTCCAGCACCTCTGGAAACAGCTCCTCTCTCGGATAGACGTCCAGCTGAGGACCGAGAAGCCATAGAGGGGGCTAGCCAAGCTGTAGAGGTGCCAGCGGAAGCAGGGAACGAGTCTGACCAAGCTGAGGACGGTCAGTACAACAGTGAAACTGAAGACGCTACAGAAGGAGAAAGTAGCTGGGAGTACGAGTCAGACCCTGACCGGTCTGAGAGAGAGCGAGAACAGAAAAGAAGGAGAAGGAGTAGAAGGGCACGTGGAGAAGCAAATTGGCCGCAAAGAAGGAGCTCTAGCCTGAGGTCAACTCCAGAAGCAACCCTTCCTCCGATATCAGAAGACTCAGACCCCGAAGAAGGTGCTCAGGGCGCTGAAGCACCCGACCAAAGAAGGTCAAGAAGAGTGCGTGTGCCTAACAGAAGATACTCCACACCTGAGTGGACATATCTGGCGACAAATGTCTGTGAAACCGGAGACAGGGAGGATCCGAGCGGTGGTGGTGTCCAGTTCTGAGCCCATTATCACCGTGGAAATACGACTGTTGGTACCCGGAGTCGAACAAGAAGGGTCACTAACATTCATGCTCCCCAGACCTCCCCGCCTCAGCAAGTTAAAACACATGTTTCTTACAGAATTGCAATTCCCCGACTTTGGTACAACGATAACAGCACATGAAGAGCACAATCTTCGCTTGGAAATATTGAACTATGCTATTGAAGCAGCAACCACAAATCTGATAGTGGACTGTTAAAGAACTTTGTAAATAAAGCAAGCAGAAAAAAGAAGATTACCTAGCGCCCAGGAAGCAGAGAATCTTAGGGAACTTCCCTTGAGTTGATGGAGAAGGGCTAGGGTTGTCTTTTTGAACTGTTAAAGGACTTTTGCGAAGAAGGTTGTCAGCCTCCAGCTGTGTGGATTCTAAAGACAAAAGGATTGAAAAGAGACTGTAAAGGAACGAGAGGAAAAGAACTTTTTGCAAAGATAAAGAGAGAGCTATATTGTCTGACGAAATGGAGGCCGGCACCCCGAACCGCAGAGCTAAATGTATAATAGGTACACTAATAGTAGGAGTAATAATATTAATAGCTTTAGTGGTAACAATTTCTTATGTAAAGGGACATGAGGAAGAGGCAAAGGTAACTGATGTGAAATCTGTAGAAACGCTTACACCTACTGTTGCTGGTGAGAAAAGGGAAAACACTCAAGAGAAAGCGTTATTAGCTGCAGAAGCCCGCAGGTTACACGTAGACGAGTCCCAAGGAGACTTTAGGTCAAATGCTTATGCTAAACTTTTATATGAATACGTGGATGCCATGGAGGTTAAGGATTGCTACGTCTGCATGCAGTTGCCGGCGTCTGTAGATGAAGGAATTCGCTATCATCACCTCCCTCTGACATATGGCATTACATGTAGCTTATTGCTTAGTATATTTTATGAGAGAGACAGTTTTGAATACTATTTCTCCAATTATGATTCCGTGTTGCCAGAAGTCCCAAATTATAAGCAGATGAATAAATGGGATTACTGGAAGAGTGAAGACAGATTGGCCAAGTTCTTCATTCCTTGGATTACCTTAGATACTTCACATGCCCGTAGAAATAATCTGACATGCAAGGTGTCAGAAGTCGAGAAGAAGTTCATAGGGCAGGTGGATGATCGTTACAGGAGACAAAAGATTTTGAAAAAATCAGGACAAGGGAAAACAGATTGGACCGAGGAGGAGAAGTCACACCAGAGAAAGGGTAGTAGTGGTCCAATAGCTTTAGATAAAGCGCAGAGAGGAAAGTTATGTCTTCACAGAGCCAAAACGTATTATGAAAATGTATACGTTGGAGAAGTTGACTGTGAACATGCTTTTAATTTAGAGTACTACACTAAGGATTTCCTGAAGGGAATGCAAGTGATTCCAAATGTGTATTTTGTATGTGGAAGAAATGCTTATGTGAGACTACCTGACAACTGGTATGGATCATGTTACTTGGCAATTGTCTTCCCCAAAATATATCATGCACAAGACTTAGTGATCATTGAGGGTCAGACATCATCGAGGGGAAGGAGAGATGTAGGTGATGCCGAAATGGTTGGAGATGTCTTTGGAGCTATGTTCCCTCTTTTGGGAATAATCCTTAATGATGTTAAAATTAGACGACTGGCAACAGTTGTCGACAGGTTGTCTGCCAGCACTGCTCAGTCCTTAATGCTGGTAGAAGGAGAGATGCAATCGATAAGGGCTATGGTTCTTCAAAATCGTCTTGCATTAGATGTCCTACTAGCAAAAGAGGGCGGAGTCTGTAAGGCTTTGAAGGTCCAGGAATGTTGCACTTACATTCCAGACAATTCAAAACCCCTTGAGAAGGTTATTAGGAACATAACTGATATTCACAAGGAGATCGAAGACTTGAGTAGAGAAAATGTTTGGGAAAAGGTGGGCCACGGAATGAGTGCAGTTGGAGGGTGGTTTTCCACCTTAGGCAAAAGCTTTGTTTGGTATATCCTAAAGCCTATCATCATAATATTGATCTGTGGGATCATGTTGTGGGGATTGGTGAGGGTATTCAAATGGTACAGAGCAAGAAGGTCAGAAAGGGCCCAAAGAGAACAGCTGCAGAGATTGGCTGCCATACAAGATAATCAGTACAGGAGTCTGAGGGCTCTGGAAGCGCAGAGAATGCCAGCAATAACTGCAGTTTAAATGTTAGTGATGACCCCGAGAGGTCATCAAAGGGGGGAACTGAGAGAGCGCAAACTGACTTAAATGTATGAGTGCACCACACTTACCTGTAGTAAGCACAAATCATGAAGAGAAATGCCATGAGTGCTAATAGTATCTGCAATTATATTCTAAATGTATAGCTAATGTAGAGATTTAAGTAGAAGTGGAACTAATACAGAAATGTGTGACACTATATGCTTTTATTAGATGTGATTACTTTTGAATCTATGTCGTGTAGCTGTTTTAAATGTAAGATGGTCTGTGGTTAAACGCAGAATGTGGTAGGCCTCAGGGCCAGAGCTGGAGCTAAAAGGGAAGGTGGTTCTTTTCACGACACAGATTGCATTAACGTTTTGGCCATCGCATTAAATGGGCCATGATTTATAAAATGTTTATTGAATAATAGAATAAGAGTAGTAACATGCTTTAATTAAAAGAAGAAGTTGAATGCTATAATCATAATGAGAAATATTGTAGGCCTGAAATGTTTTAGCATTGATTTACACGTACATGTCTGGGCTGAGAAATGTTGCAAGCCTTTTTAGAAGTCTATGAGAGTTGGGTTCTTGGCGGCAGATATCTGTCTGCAACGGGAAAGGGGGGATCCAATTATAAATGAATGAATAGAGGTCTGTTCAGTAGACGGCCCAGACATGGAGGAGGGTTCTGGAATGTTTAAGGGGTATCAGCGGGCCGGAGAAGAGCCTGAGAAGCAAGGTCAACTCTAACGTCTGAGGCCCAATACAAAGCATCATGGAAAAAGCCTGAAGCTGCACCACGTGAGAGGCGTTTCGCAAGGGGCGTCTCAAATGTTGTTGACTGTTTTGTATTAGGGACAGCACCCCTGGGTGGAGTTAGAGCAGATACCTGAGGACCCTTTAGAGAGTGGATGGGTAGGCAGAGAGGGGTCATGACTGGAGAACTATAGGTTTTCACCAAGAGACTTAGAGTGGGTGACTTCCCTTGGGGTCATTCACTGCTGACACCTTTGTTAGGTTGGAATTTGGTTAAGTAGGGATACCATCTAGAACAGGGTAGGGACGCCTAACCTGTGTGTGTTTTCCTCCAACCTAAATGAAGGAGAGATATGCGTCTATGCTGATAGCTTTATTATTCTTAGAACTTGTGTTAGTGATTTCTGTTGCTCGTTTGAGGGCTTTCCGAGAGCACATGTATGTAATTGGACCTGTGTATCTCGTGAATCTCATTCTGAGATGCCTGTATTTGCAGCTCATTATATCTTTACAATAAACTTTTGAAACCTAGAAGTTGTCCGTGATCTTTGAGAGCAGAGTCCTTTATTGGGTGAACTAACTTGGAAATGGATGTACCTTGTACCTTAATGACAGGCAACAAAGGTTCAGTCGACCAGATCGAGGTTTAGATCAATAGATATAAGGTATCGATCAAAATCTCGCCCTTTCACTAGTAAATAGGGACGTCCATGTAGACAATATCTACAAGTCCAATGCGACATACTTTAAATCTGTAAATCTTTTATTTCGTAGTGTTGAATTTGTGTAGAGGTGCTGCAGTTAATATGCGAATTATCCTTGTGGGCAGGCCCCAACTTCAGGAACGCCCACAGTAACACCTATGTCACGCCCCTAACATGCAAAGTGTTGTGTAAAAAGGGGCAAAATTTAAAAGCACACGTAAAGCCACACAGGGTGACTTTACATGTAATTGTAAATGTCAAGCAGCAGGTTCCTCCGCCTGTGCATCAGCCAACGTGACGCACAGGTGGCGCAAGGGGCTTGTAAATAAGAACCCCAGTGTCATAGAACAGTGTATTATAGTGGACTTTTGAAGCATTACTCCATACTTTGGCCACCGCACAGCTTACCATGGATTTAGTTTAAAAGTGTAAGCTGTTTGCAAGTCAGATATACTACATCAAAAGATCTTCAAGTGTTTGAATTGAAGTAAATGTATTCTCAGATACCATAACCTCCGCTGATTACCTAAAATGTAGCAACCTAACCCATTTAGGCTTCAAAATTCATGACTGCAGAAAAAGTGCCTTACCAAATTAGATACAAAGAAAATGTAGCAACCTAAGTCATGTAGGTTTAAAAATGTATGACTGCAGAAAAAGTGCCTTACCAAATTAGATACAAAGCTCACACTTTTCTGAGAGGTTTCTGTCCAATCAGGTTCTAAAATATAGTGCTTGATTTATGCATCACATTTTGAATGTCTGTTTGAAGGCTGTTACGCCTAGATTCAGACCCGCACCGGTATCCTGACCCTGGCATCCATGAGGTTCGCGATTTTGCTTTTTAAATCACTCTCTTTCAAGAATTGAGAAAGGGAACACCTAACTGTGAGTAGACGGTTGGGTTTCACTGTGACCAAGGGTTTGGTACACCTTAGCGTCTGTATACCGCTCTGGTCACTCTCACTGGACATGACGAAAACCTGGAATTTTCCCTTGAGAGGTTGAAACATGTAGACCATTTTTAATTCAACCTTTTTTTCACTCATAGATACCAAAGGTCAATTACACCCCTTACGGTATCGCCCAATTTAAATTTTAATATTGTGAAGTTGCTCCAGAATAAATAATTTCCCGTCAAGGAGTTATAACTGTCCAATTTTTAACTCACTCATTTATTTCACCCTTTCACGAAAGTACCCGCTCCACTGTAATCAGGTGTCGCAGCACACCCGAACAACACTCAGCTGTTTGGGTGGGACCCCGATGATGAAGCATGTCACCAACTAGGTTGGTGAGTGAGGGGTCTTCTTCAAAAAGAAGAATTGTTGGGGGGGGGGGCGTGGCCGGCGATTAACCAAGATGGCCGCGACCTAGTGAGGCTCTGAGGGTGAGACCGATTCCCCGTACTTATCCGGCCAGTTATCCTGCTCCAGCATAGCCCCAAGCTGAAAAACCCTGTGGCGGAGGTGAACCGGCGCACATCGACCCTGCTCCGAGCTCTCTGAGACATCGGAGCCCGGAGCTGCATCGAGCACGAGTTTGAGGCCTACAACCGTGCCATAAGCACCGGCCTCGATTTGGGACGACCGCCGGTGGGGCACCACTGATTGCCGGCGAGCGGCATCACAGAGCGGAGCTGAGGCGACCGGAGGCTGGTGAGTGGTGCGACTGCTCACCCCCCCCGCCCGGCTTCGCCCCCAGCGAACGGACAGGCGAGATTACTGTTGCCTTCCCGCCACACTCCTGACCGGCTGTGACGGGGAACCAGAGGGTCCGCCGCTAGCGCCGAGAACTGCCGCGGCCCGGGCCTGCGCCCTTCGCGCCCCACTGGGGCTCACAGATACCGGACACGCTCCTGCTCTCCCGCCGACTGCTGGGGCGCATTCCTGGACTTTGGGCCCCCCTGACGGAGCGGACCTGGCGCCGTGGTGCCTGGGCGGACATTGCTAGAGCCTGCGACTGGTGTCCCCTCGCAGCGCCTCGGCGACGTGTGAGGTGAAGGGGCCGACACGTGGAACACCTTGGGAGGCGATCGCCGGACGTTCTCTGTTTCGGACCTGGCTTACTCGACTGGAGGTGCGAACTCACAAACTACGCGCCCACTACCTTTATCCAGTGTGACCCGAGGCGGCACTCCTCAATCCCCTCACAATGAGCGGCAGGGGTACTCGTGGGGCCCAGCAGAGCAAGCTCGATAAATTTGCCTATGCCAAGGACTTTCCCCCACCGACGGAGCAAAAGAGGACCAGCGCCAAGGGTGTGGAGGGCGGCGCTATCCCTGCCATAACGCTGGAAGACATCATGGCGGCCCTACACCAGGTACAAACCAAGGTGGGTTCAATCTCGACAGATGTCACACTTTTGCGGGCAGACTTACAAAAAATGTCATCCAGGGTCACTGCGGTGGAACAGGTCACAACGACCCTTACCTCGGACACTGCGTCACTGCTAAAACGCGTGACGCAATTAGAAGAAGACAACAAATTCCTGACAGACAAGATGGACGAACAAGAAGGGCGCTCTCGGCGCAATAATATTCGCATAATTGGCCTTCCAGAATCGGAAGGGGGGCCTGCCATGGACCTTTATGTGGAGGACCTCGTGAGAAACATGCTGCAACCAAAAGGCCTCTCAAATTTTTTCTCGGTGGAGCGGGCGCACAGGGTCCCGGGGGGGCGCCCACACCTCGGGGCGCGACCGAGACCTGTTATAGCGCACATATTCAATTTCAGAGATCGCGACGCCATTCTGCAAACGGCGAGGGTCGCGCCACCCATACGGATTCAAAATTCGGAAATTTCAATTTTCCCGGACTACACGATGGCGGTGGCGGCGCGACGAAGGAGTTTCATTGAGGTGAAAAAGACATTGAGATCTCGCGAATTGCCCTATTCCATGCTCTTCCCGGCGCGCCTCAGGGTGGTGGCTGATAAAAAAACCTGGTTCTTTGATACTCCGGAGGAGGCGCACGACTGGCTCGAGGGGTGGCGTCCGGCGGAGGGCTCTGGCAGACAGAACGGTAGGCGCAGAAGACAAGGACAAACCGACGAGCCTGATATGACCGGACAAGAGGAGAAGAACGAGACCGACCCAGCCGCAGACTCTGCGGAATGACTCCTGCTACCTCAAGGGAAGTACTTCTCTTTTTCCTCTGTGAACTATGGCCGGTGAGCCCGAACTTTCCCGATTGGGGTTCACCTCCCTTACTAGCTACTGAGCCATTCACGATTGAGCTGGGACTCTGGAACTTTTGGGGACTATCTGGTCCTCCTTGGACTTTCACCCCCTATGCTCTTATAGGCAACGTTGTTTTTTGACAGGGATCATGAGCACTCTGCTGAGTTGGGGTGGCGGGCAGTTTGGAGTCCGCACGGCAGGGAGGCAGGGAGGGGGAGGGAAGGGAGGTATGTTTTTTGTTGTTTGTTGTGTTCTATGTTATTGCAATACACCGATCTAAATTGAACGGCATGGTGTTTTGGATCACAGAAACGGATTGTTATCTATTTAGCACACTGATCCATAGGGGCCCCGAAAGCGCAAAATCTGATGATGGGGGTTGACACACGCACAGTTCTACAGGACGGCTCGGCTGGAGTAACCCCGTCCCTATCTGTACTCTCATGGAACGTCCGAGGCCTTGGTGACAAAATCAAGCGAGGTCTGGTCTTGAAGTGCATTAAAAGGGAGGGGGCGGCAGTGGTACTCCTACAGGAGACGCACCTCACTGGCACGGCCACGAAGGCAATGGACAGATGGGGTTTTCAGATGGGGGCCCACTCTGAATTCACCTCCGGATCCAGGGGAGTCGGCGTCCTGGTAAAGAAACAATTCCCCCTACTCATAAAGTCTGTTAGGTCTGACGCAGTGGGTAGGTTTGCCGCAATACATGCACAGTGGGAGGGAAGACCCTTTAATATTGTCTCAGTCTACATTCCACCTGCCTTACAGGCGGCGGCCCTATCAGATCTTAGCGCTTTCCTACTGGGGCTCCCTGAGGGGGATTTGCTTCTCGGGGGAGATTTTAATTTAGTGGCTGATAGCTTGGTGGCTAGAGTCCCCCCGAAGTTAGCTCCAGCTGGTACAACACGGTTGGGGGGCTTCCTGACAGCTATGGGATTGGAGGACCTCTGGAGGAAATACAATCCCCTGGACTGCCAGTTTACCTACCACTCAAGCGTCCATAATAGTCTCACCAGACTTGATTATTTGCTTGGCTCGGTGGGTGGCCCTGGCACTGTGGTCAAGGTAGAAATCCGACCACGGGGCATTTCAGATCACTCTCCCTTGCTAATTACCTATGCACACCACCAGCCCACACGGCGTCGGACCTATCCAATCCGCGCTGCTTACCTCCACAATCCTAAGATCAAGAGGGAGCTAAAGGTGGGGACTAAACACTATTTCCGGGACAACACTGGCTCGGTGACCTCCTCTGTCACTCTGTGGGAGGCCTACAAAACAGTGATTAGAGGACATGCAATAGTCTCCATTACAGCGCTTAAGCGGGAGGGGCGGGCGGAACTGTTAGCTCTAGAAACGGCAGTGGCTGAGGCAGAGACACGGCACGCGACTGACCCGAACCCCACTACGGCGCACAGTTTACAAGTAACACAACATCGCCACAGAGCACACCTGACAGAGGGAGTCAAGCTGCAACTGTCCACCACACGACACAAAATTTACGAGGTGGGTGACAAAGCGGGCAAATTACTGGCTTGGCTGGACAGACTTGACAGGCGGGACAGGTGGATAGCACAACTGACGCTGGAGGGAGGAGACCCTATTAGAGATCCGAGCACATTAGTACACATGCTAGCCCAACACTATGAAACGGTGTACTCCTCAGCATCCACGATCTCGGAGGATGAGGCGTACACCTACATTAAAGATCTCAAAATGCCCGCATTGACGGAGGAGGAGGCACAGACCTTGGACGCAGACCTAACGACCGACGAGGTACAATTAGCGATCAAGGCCCTGCAGCGGGTAAGGCACTGGGACCAAATGGTATACCAGTTGACTTATACAAGCAAGAGGCGGACACGCTGCACATGTTTACAGAAAGCTTGGAGGCAGGGGAACTTCCATTGGATCAACGCACGGCCACTATTGTAGCTATATTAAAACCAGGGAAGCCAGCTGACCAATGTGCGTCCTACCGCCCGATTTCCATAATCAACGCCGAGACTAAAATACTCGCGAAACTGTTGGCGCTGCGCCTCACGTCCCATTTACCCAAACTCATACATAAAGACCAGTCTGGCTTCATGCCCGGCAGAAACACGGCGCTCAATTTAAGGAGAGTACATGGTGTACTGGCGCGCGCGACGTTTCTATTAGAACCAGCGGTGATACTATCCCTAGACGCACACATGGCGTTTGACACGGTCCACTGGCCCTTCTTATTTGCGGTGCTACGTCACTTTGGCTTTGGCCCGAAGTTCTGCTCCTGGATCCGTCTACTCTATGCAAAACCTATGGCGCATGTTGCTGCCAACAGCCACATCTCGGCGGACTTTCCATTGTCTAGGGGCACGCGTCAGGGTTGCCCACTGTCCCCATTACTGTTTGCCATGGTTCTGATTGCTGGGCAGAGATGCTCCTGTATTAGTGCTGTAATTCTGCTGGTTTCTGTTGACAAATTACTGTGCCTAAAATATTTTGTGTTTCTACATGACCATGTATCGCGCTGTTTTGAAAATGCAATTAAAAATATTTTTTTAAAAAAGGAGAATTGTTTAGTTTTTTCATGTGCACCTCTAGTCCGACTTCGGAGACATTGTCATGTCTCTAAGGTGTACCTCTCCTATTGTTTTTGCGAGATTTCTCTAAGGGGACCAGGGGTATTCCCGCCTAATTACCATTTCTTCCCACCTTGTTCACTATTTCACCCATCACAGTCAAACAGCTAAATCTCCATATTATAAATTGCCGGGAACCTGGATCTCGACTAAGAAAATGTGGGGGCTTCAGGATTCAACCAACTTGAAGCGGATTCACACTTGTGCCACTGCCATGGCAATAAAAAACATATACTCCTTTTTTTGGCTAGCCCAGTATCCATCGAATCCTCCACCACCCCTAATACTAGTCATATAGGGTTGATCTTAATCTGACCCCAGTAACATGTTCTAAAAACCTGCCAATCTCTCGACAAAGAGAACATAATACCAGACATAAAAAGAACATGTGTACTATTTCAACATGCGCATCCCCACAGCAATGGCAGCACTCGTTATCACTTTTGTCCCACTTGAATATTTTCGCTGGGGTGTAATAAAGATCGAATATAGTTTTGAAATGTGAACTCTTCAGTCCTGCCATCAGCAATACTTTACTGCTTATATCAAGTGACTCTTGCAATATTAATCCCTCGTCCCTAAATCTGATTTCCCACTAAGCATTTTGGGATTCCAGAACTTCAGGTAAGTGTAAGTCATAGAGAAGCCCAATCCTGGCCCTATTTTCAATGGCCTCTTTAATAGAAATACAACTAGCCTACAGTTGATTCTCAGGCAGCTTATTAATAAAATCCAGAATTTGGAGATATATAAAAAACTCCTTATTGGTAAGCCCATATTTCTCCTGAAGATCACCAAATAAATATACCTGTTCACCATCAAAAAAATCCCCCAGTTGAAGGATGCCACTCTGCATCAGTTAGCCTCTCAGCATGCTAATTTAGATGTGCACCAACGTGATGTCATGTAACATATGACGATCATTGTAAAGATTTTCTATTGTGATTTGCAATGTCTTGATAGAATTTTAAGTACTTGAGGTATTTTTTTATTTTCACAGATCGGAGAAATAAATAAATTATTTTGCAGCCATCTATCTGTATCCATAAAGACTCTGGCTCAAGAACCAATTATAGGAAAATATTTTCCCTACTATACAGGTATGCCTCTTTCAGCTATTTAAAATGGAATGATGGCGAACCATTCAGAACAGATTAACAACTTATTATTGGCGTTCTGTGTTTGGATAGTGCTTCATTCGAAACAGCAACCCCTACTCCAGTTCATGGTATTAGGCAATTCTGTCACCAGGTCAAATAAGTAAGCGACACATTTTCCACTATGTCAGCACAAATAGGTGAAGGTGGTGGCAACTTTTAATTTATTTCAGGTGGTGCACAAATTGGATAACTGCACTTTGTGACACATTAGTCAACTTTTTTGTTATACACACAGGTTTCTCAGTTTTTAGAACTTTGCTTTTACAAATGAAAATATGTTTACAATTTTAAGGTAACATGCTGTATTATGTTTACATAGGAGTCTTCTTTCTCAGCCATTATTGTATCCGTCCTGAAGATGGTCTGATGGACTACAGCCGAACAGACTGAAACGTCGACCTCATCCTCTATTTGTAAGAAAAATATTCATTCTGAAGCAATACATATTCTCATTAAGAGATCCGTTGCCTATGATTGATTAGGAATAGTTGTTTAGTCAAGTACTGTTAGGCCAATTTGATTTAGCTTCTTTATTTGATTTTGTGCTGAATGATTTTATCTATTTGTATTCCATTTGCAAGCAAAATATATATAGTAAGATATATTTTTCAAAATACTAGGTTCTCCTTTGTGTTTTTATGTTAAGATAATTTTTCCTCTCTTGATGTCTATTGACACTTTGGTGTTTGTTCCGGCAGTACTACTCTCTTGATTCATCTTTGAACAACGAAAGATTGTTGTGAATAAATCCCTTGTAGGGTCCTTTTACCATTTTGATTACTGCCCAATCCTCCAAGGGTACATTGGGTTTCCCTAACTATTGATTTGATTTCCCACTTAGCATATTGGGATTCTAGAACTTCAGGTAAGTGTAAGTCATATAGAAGCCCAATCCTGGCCCTATTGTCAATGGCCTCTTTAATAGAAATACGACTAGCCGACAGTTGATTCTCAGGCAGCTTATTAATAAAATCCAGAATCTGGAGATATATAAAAAACTCCTGCTTGGTAATCTCATAATTCTCCTGAAGATCACCAAATAAATATACCTGTTCACCATCATAAAACTCCCCCAGTTGAAGGATGCCACTCTGCATCCACTTTCTAACAATTGGGTCATGAAATGTAGAAGGTAAAACCGATGCCCCTAAAAAAGTGTACAAAAATTATATTTGATGATATTCACTCTTTATTCAGTTGCCTCCACAACCGAAAAGCGCAACATAAGACCTTAAATTTGGTGTTGTGACAGCTACGTCCAATATATTTCAACATGTATCCTCTATCTTCCTCACCCATAAAACGCTCATAAATTGAGGGGGTTTCAGCTGATTTAAGCATATGTGTTCTACCCATAATCAAGATTCAAATGTTTTGCAGAAATGCCCACTAGTACAGTGTTGTATTCTGTATAGCCCAACTTCCAACGATTCTTTGGAAGGGTCATAAATTTAGAAGCTCTTCTTACCTTTTTAAATGTCCATAAAAAAACATAACACAGGCTTTCAATTTTAGCTATCCAGTGGCGATAAATATCCAAGGGAATGGCACTAAACAAATACAATAACTTGGGTAAATTTGTCATTGTTTGACGTTCTCCCTCCCCATCAATGACAAATGGAGGTTATCCATTCTCCTATGATCCTGCTGTTTCTATAGCATACAAAGGGAGTCATGTTTAGGTCTACTATATGCTCAACGTCTGAAGATATAAGTATCCTCAGATAGGTTGCCTTCTCCACCACCCGAGGATCAAAGTGTGAAGAAGCCCCAAATACGTTTGCTGTCTTCTGGATCTCCGCTAAAGCTTGCTGAGGATCTGCTGTAATATTTGCTACATCGTCCATAAGTGCTAGGACCTTTTATTCAGCTTCCCCTGCAGGCATTAGACAGATCTGTCGGTTTCTTTCCAGCTGTGTCATAAAAAGGTAAATATACAAGGCAAATAGTGATGGTGAACATGGACAGCTTTGTCTTGCCCCCCCAGAAATCCGGATTTCTTCAGATTCTATCTCCATAATCCATAGTTTGGCCCTGGGAGCAAGATACAGTGATCTAATAGCTTTAATTAAACCGCCCAAATCCTTATCTTCCCAAGCAGGCCATAAAAGGTCCAGGAAACTCGATCAAGTGCCTTCTCGGCATCGAGCAAGATCAGGCCTATTTTATTTCCTGGTTGTTTCAGCAATATCAAACAAGGTGATCACTTTTTATGTGATCAACAGTTCCATGACTGGGGATAAACCTGTGCTGTCTGGGGGATACAAGTGTAGCAATAATTCTACCTAAATGATTTGCCAAAACTTTAGAAAAAATGTTGGCATTGCAATTAATCAAAGTTTTTGGTCTATAAGACCCTGGATTCAATGGGGGTATGCCTTTTTTCTTAATAACAATTATATTTGCTACTGCCCATGAAAATGGAGTCTCCCCGCAAATCTTTTTTTTCAGTTTAATAAAGTTTTATTTTGTTTAAGAAAGAGTACAGCATAATATAACAGTGTACAAAAAATCAGAACCAATGTGAAAAGACAAGGAGAACGAGATGAAGAGGAGAAGTGGTTCAGATAATGTGAGAAAAGGAAGAGAGGGGAAGAAGAAAGTAGGAGGAGAAAAAAAAAGAAAAAGAAAGGGAGAGAGAGAAAGGAAGGAAAGGTTAGGAAGGGGAGGGGGATGATAAGAAGTTAGAAAAAGGAAGCCAGGTAAGATCGGATTGAATTTTTAAGGTGACAGAGGAAGAAGAAGCAATTGCAATTCTATGCTCATCACATATGAAATTCCACCATGTATGAACAGACAGTTTAGTATTATCCTTCCAACAGGACAAAATTACTTTAAAAGCAGTTGCAATGAAAAGATCAAATAGTTTAGCATTATATGAATGTAAGTCTAAAATATCAGATTGGGAGCCTAAAAAAACGTGTAGCGATGAGAATGGGACAGAAAAATGAAAAATACGCATGCAAAGATCCCAAACTGAGTTCCAAAAAGCAAGAACAGAGGGGCAATCAAACAGTAGGTGTTTGAGCGTGCCGGGGTGAGAGGAGCAGGACCAACAGAGGGGGGAGGACGAGGAGGAGAATTTTGTAATGCTAACAGGGGTGATAAGAGCTCTATGGTATATAAAAAAAAGTGACTGAGTAAGTCGAGCTGAAATCGATGTCTTAAACAATTTGCACCATAAGTGATCCCAAACATCGACAGATAATGAGATAGAAAGATCAGTTTCCCAAGCAGTTTCAGTAATAGTTTTAGGTCTAAGCACAATATTATCTAACAAAAGTTTATAAATTAGAGCAGCTTTGGGGATTTGTTGGGGAAACAAAGGGTATAGAGGAGTGGAAGGAGTAAGGGAAGGAAGGGAATCAAAAGTAGGAAGGGTAGATAAATGAGATAAAATGGCGGAAGTGATAATGTCATATTCTTTGCGAAAATGAACAGGTAGGTCAAACATGGTTTGCATTACAGGAAATGAAATAATGGATGAATCAGAAAAAAATTGGTATACAAATACAATATCCTTTTCTTTCCAATACCTGAATTAAAAAGATTTACCCTTATACTTAAGATATTTGTTGTACCACACACTTGATGAGAGAAAACATTGCAAGGGGGATAAATCTTTCGAGAATACAGTGTGCAGCAGAGTATGTGAGTATTTCAGTACAGGGTGGTTAGTCAGAAATGAACAATTTGACATAAAAAGAGATTGTTGGAAAGTAAAATCTTTTAACAAGGACCGTTCAATGTCAATCCATTTGGGCAGAGGGGTATCATTGAAATTAAAGGCCAATGAGAAAGATTGCTTTATTAGAAAGGCAGAGTGGTATGATTTAAAATCAGGAAAGCGAACTCCACCTTCAGATTTAGGGCGTATAAGCTTATGTAAAGCAATACGGGGTCTTTTATTATTCCACAAAAATTTGGAGCAGATGGAGTTCAGCCGGTTAAAATATAAATTAGGGATCTTCATGGGAAGCATGGAAACAGTGTACAAAATATGTGGGGAAATCATCATTTTAATGGTATCTAATCGACCCCACCAGGAGAGGAAAAGGGGGGACCAGGATTGAAGGAGGGATTGAATTTTTTGAGTAAGAGAGGCTAAGGTCAATTTAAGGGTTTCACCCAACCAAGAGGAAAACCAAATACCCAAGTATTTGATCTTGGAAGGACACCAGGCAAAATCAGTTGATGCAAACATATATTGGTAAAAAGTTGAATTTAAGGGTAAAACCTCCGTTTTGGAGAGATTAAGCTTCAAGCCAGAGACAGAGGAGTATAAGCGGACTTCTTCCAAAAATGGAGGGAGGGAAGAGACAGGATTGGCCATGTAAACCAGGATGTCATCCGCGTAGGCCGAAATTTTCGTCTCAATCGACGACAATTGGAACCCATTAATTAGGGGGTTTGAGCGGATTCTAATCAGGAAGGGTTCAAGGCAAAGAATAAATAATAAAGGGGAAAGAGGGCATCCTTGTCTCGTTCCTTTTGATAAGGGGAAAAATTTTGAGAATTGATTATTGACAAAAACGCTGGCACGTGGAGCTGAGTACAGGAGTTTAACTAAAGAGATAAAAGAGGGGCCAAAACCAAACCATTGTAATGATTTAAACATAAAATTCCAATTATTGCGATCGAAAGCTTTCTCAGCATCCAAGGAGAGGGCGGCTAGGGGGGCCTTAAAGTGTTTACTGTGTGAAATAACATTGGCAAAAACACGGGCATTGTCAGCAGCAAGTCTACCTTTCACAAAACCGACTTGATCCGTGCTGATTAAAAGAGGGATAAGGGATTCGAGACGGGCAGCTAGAATTTTGGCAAAGATCTTACAATCGTAATTAATTAGGGAAATGGGGCGAAAGTTTTTACATAGAGAATGGTCTTTGTCAGGCTTGGGGATTATGATTATCAGGGCGTCCAAAAAGGAGCCAGAAGCCTTAGCGTTTGCAATAAAGGAGTTAAAAAGTTGTAAAAGGTGGGGGATAAAAATAGAATGCAAGGCGGAGTAAAATTCAATAGGGAGACCATCTGGACCAGGAGCTTTCGATTTTTTTAGAGAAGTAATTGCCTTGAGGATTTCCTGAGGTGTAATGTCAGTTTCTAATTGGTGGAACTCGGTAGGGAGAGATGGGGGAGGGGGGAGATCTTTGAAAAAATGGGAGAGGTCATCATCATCAGGATGAGTGTCATCAGTATAGAGGAGTTTATAGTAGTTATGAAAGACTTCTGCAATATCCTCGTCTGAAGTAACTAGTGTGTTGGATGCGTCATTGAGAATGGGTCCAATTGATTTTCGTTCAGACTTAATTTTGAGGTAATTTGCCAACATTTTGCCAGCTTTATTCTGACCCCCGTGAAATTTAGATTTAATCTTCAAAAGGGTGTTACAGGCTTCAACTGTGGCAATTTGATTGAGGTCAGATTTGGCTTTACTAAGTTGGAGGAGAGCGTCGGGATTTTTGGAAGAAAAGTAAGAGTGTTCCAGTGTCTTGATATTGGTGAGTTGGGCATTATATTTAGAGCGATTGAGTTTCTTCTTTTTAGATACATAGGAAATTGTAAAGCCGCGTAGGGCAGCTTTAAAAGCATCCCACTTGTTTGAAATCGATGTGTCATGAGGTAAGTTGAGGGAAAAGTATTCAGAGATAAAATCCTTGACTTCAGACATAAAAACAGAATCTGAGAGGAGGAAAGTGTTAAATTTCCATCGGCTAAAAGATGAGGAGGTTTGGGTCAGGTCAAAAGTGGCATAAACAGGGGCATGGTCCGAAAGAAAAATAGAACCAATTTCGGACTTCTGAATCGTAGGGAGAAGGGACTTGCTGACTAGAATATAGTCGATTCTGGACCGGGTGTGGTGAACATTCGAGTAGAAGGTATATTCCAGCGAGTCCGGATTGCATGTTTTCCAAACATCGAAAAGGGGACGGGAGGCAATGGCTGACTGAAAGGATTTGTGCATCTTAACAGGCTGGAATTTGCTGGAAGATAGCCTGTCTGAAAAGGGATCTAACCATTGGTTAAGGTCACCAGTTATGACAATGTTAGGGCAATCAATGGAGGAAATGAGGATTTTGATGTCAGACCAAAATTTGGGGTCAGGACGGACAGGGCCATATATATTAAGGAGTACCATAGTTTTGTTTTGTATGATAACCTTAGACATAACCCAGCGACCCACATCATCGGCTTGAGAAGAGAGAATTTGAACATTCAAACCTTTACGAAACAATATAGCAACACCACCTTTTTTATCAACAGCAGGAGAAAATACAACTTGACCCACCCAGGCCCTCTTAAGTTTCAACGATTCAACATCTGTACAATGAGTCGCTTGAAGAAAAACAATCTGAGAATTCAACTTGGATAAATGGGACAGTACCTTTTGACGTTTAACAGGGTTGCCGAGACCACGAACATTCCAAGTTACAAAATTACACATGACGGAAGGCAGGAGAAGGGGGTAACATCTGGGTCCAATACACTGCAGGGAAACAACTACGAGGAAAGACAATGCAAACAAATACATTACAAATGAGAATCGAGTTCAAAATACAAACAAAGGCAAGGAAAGTCAGGTAAACAGAGAGAAACAGTGAACGGGTGAACATACCGAGCATAAAGAGAAGAAAAGGGGAGCAAGGAAAAATACGATGAGCAACAATAAGCAAGGATGAGGGGTAAACAAGAAAGAGAAGGAAAAACAGAGGAATAGGGGGAGAACACGCATGGCCTGTGAAATGAAGGACAAGAGAAGAAAGATAGAGAAGAAGAGAAGAAACAAACAGATCATGGCAAAGAAGCCAGATCTGAGAGAAAAGAGAATACTAAGACATTAGGAGCATGGAAACGCCGGCAAAGGCGCCAATCCCACAGAGCGAGGGAAACGCGGGAAAAGTAGAAATAGGAGATAAAAATAAAAGAAAAGTCGTAGGAAAGAATTACATAGGAGAGACCAGGACAAGGCCACAACAGTCGTCAAGACATAAGTTAAGTAAATGCAGGGAACAAAGAAGAATCAATTTCAGTCATTGGTGTCCATAGTGGAAGCAGAGACACTTTGAAGATACGCTTGAAGCTTCAGAGGATCATCAAATGTACGGGAACGACCGTTGTGAGTTATTTTGCAGAGACATGGATGCAGAATTTCATATTGAATGTTCAAGTCCCTCATATGAGGGCGAAGATTCAGGAACTCCTTGCGACGTGCATTCGTAGCGTTTGATAAGTCTTGGGCAATAAAGATGGTATGACCCGACCAAATGAGGCGACATTTTAGTCTTGCAGCTTTAAGAACAGTCATCAATTCAGTGAACTCAAGAAATAGCAGGATAATGCCCCTAGGTTTGGTCGGGTTGGATGTGAGACAACCCAGACGGTGAGCACGCTGGATGTTTAGAGGAGTGGATTCTGGTTGGAGTTCCAAAAGATCATAAAGGAATTTGCGAATGAAGGACACCATGTCAGCCCCCTCAAGGGACTCCGGAATGCCATAAATACGTAGGTTATTCCTCCTGTTACGATTTTCAAGGTCCCCTGTGTGTAGTTTCAACTGCTGAATTTCCTTTTCAAGAATGGGAATTTTGGTAGACACATCCTGGATGTCACTGATGCGTTGCTCTAGGTCCAAAACCTTGCCCTCCATGACAACCCATCTATCTTCTATCTGCTTGAGCTTCTCGTTGGTTGCAGACATAAATGGTTGTAAACCACGAACCTCTCCTAGGATGGAATCCAACACAGGGTTCGAGGAGGAACGAATTGGAGACGGAGGGTCATTCTTGGGGCGTTTCGGTTTGGTACCAGTGACGGAGGATTTCGTGTGGCCCACGTCTAGAGACATTGTGGCAACAGAGGGGCACACTAGGAGGGACGCAGGGATGGAAGCCACACCACAAGAACCAAAAGACTGAGACCCTATAGGCAGAACTCGGAGATGCAGTAGAAGGAAGAGGTTACATATGAGGTAAAGAGGAGCAATGGAGAAGCAATACCTCAAATCCACATGGCAGGCGTCGAAATTGAGTGAAAATCAGTTCAATACGCAGGCAAAAAACCATCCAGTAATAGGGCAGTAGAGAAACAGCAAAGCGTCCATAATATATGAGACCCAGGGGGTCAATTGATAATCCACAGAGGGTTGTAGGCAGGTGAGAGAAAGATGTTGAGCATTGCGCAGGAAGAGCACCACAAAATGGCCGCCGTTATGAAGTAATGACACAGTCACAAGCAAGGAAGGGATTTGTGGCGCAAAAAGTCATGAAGGTAGAGCAGAGTAGCATGCTGTGTTCACCCTACAACATACCTTGTAAATATGAGCCCACACGGTGAAGCAGGAGGAGTACTGGTTACTGAGGAGGCAGAGACGTGAGAAAAACGGGACGCGAGCTCGGCGGCACAAAAGGGCCTGACGAAAGCTCCATAGACCTTCGGGCCGCAGAGCTGAAACATGTCGACGTATGATTAAGTGATATGCATAGGACCCCTTAATCAGTCCTACTAGCATACCCCAATAATTTTTAATTTAGCCACTCAACTACCTGAATAAAAATTGGTCTGTAGATTGAGACTATTTTTATCTGCTACTGTACATACCTACCAGTTGGTTACCACCTATCTCTGGACACTGCCATGATACACCAGAGATTGCCTCGGGTGAGGCTGGCACTTTACTTTTGAGAGACCCTATGACTATTGCCACAACGCTTGTGTGGGGCGGATAACAAGATACACCGCTACTCGAATAACACGGCGTTTATGAGGGTTTCCCAGTAATACATCTCCTGGCTAAGCGGTAACAAGTGTCCTATCCAATTTGATTATAGTACTACGTTCTGGGGAACAGATAGGACTCCCTCATCCCTCCCTGGTGATAAATAATAGATATATATTTACACACATTATTTTACCCTGATCTAGGAATTATTTATTCTTTGTTACTCAGGGGGCCTTTGTTTTATTCACATGGGGAAAATATGTACACTGGCTTATGTCAGCAATAACTACCCTACTACGAGCTCAGCTTTATACAAAAACACGTCAAAACAGACTTTTCACAATACATAAAATGACAATGCATATGAAGGGTCACAACCTGTAAGAAAGTGCAATGGTTAATTCAAAACATTTTGAATTTTTTTTAGCAGCAGAATAGCAGATATAGAATAATGATTTGGGCAAAAATGGTAACTTCTTCATACACACATTAGTCATTAATGAGACAGAACATTCCATATAAAACGCAGTTTAATTTATTTACCAGCACCACAACATCAGCAATGCATCAATTGAAAATCACAATGGAAATAGAAGAAAAATGTAATAGAAAGAAAAAATTATGACTTTGTCAAAAACACCTTAGCCCACTCCTAGCGCATGCTACACGGTGCCGACGGGAGGCTCTGCGCGGTACATGGACTAAGTGAGCCCAATAGTCTGTCACAACGGCTCTCAGATAAAGATAGCATCAATTTACACGGAGAAGAAGGAACGACTCAACAAGTATAGGCCCTCCTTGGTCAAGCACAAGCTACACCTAATCCACCAGGTCCAAATTTTTCCCTAACATATGAATTACACCCTATGTCACACCCAGGGATCATACGTACCGGCTGTGTCATGCCCTGGGGTCCAAGTAAATAACAACTCTCACTTTTTTCAGATACTACCAGTGTTAAGAAACCAACAATACTGTGAAAAATCTTTTAGGCTAAAAAAATAAGATCGAGGTGGTGGCCCTATATCACACCCAGGGCCTATGCGTACAGTCTGAGTCACACCCAGTGGCCAAGTGATAAGGCCTCGCCCATGTGTCACACCTAGGGATCAAGCGTACCTGCTGTGTCACACCCAGTGGTTCAAGCGACTAAACAACCTTCACCTTTTCTAGCATGCTGACAGTCAAAAAAAGGTGACGTCCATGGGAACGCCTCCGAGGCCGCCTTGCGACTACTCTGCTTGGACACATAAATAAGGTAATGTGTCAGTTTTCGGTCAGTGACAGGATGCTCATGTTACATTTTTGTGCATCTTCCTAGTTTGCTATTTGCTAAATTCTGGGACTAAGGATCAGATGTAGTCTCTTACTCACAGACGGCAGCTTCAGGACAGACCTCAGCCCCGCGGATTTAGCAGAACTCACAATCAATTGCGTTGTCTGCTCACCTCCCTTCCGGCACAGATATGAATCCATATGGGCGGAGTCATTTTCCTTCTGCTACACTCGTGCTCGAAGAACCCATTTCTCATATATGGCTTGTCAAAATGTTGCTCGAATATGAATTTACCTTGAAAAAACAAAAGACAAGAGGAGTTTGGCAAAACAGGAACACTTGGTTTAATTAAATACTTCGGACAGAAGACAGTCCTCAGGCCCAGACTGTGGTTGCCAAATGCCTCTTGTTTTTTGCTTTTCAAGGTAAATTCACATTCGAACAACATTAATGAGGTCAAGTGATGTTTACTATAAAACAGAGGCAAAAGCAATGGTGACAATGTATTAAGGCTTTCCCCTATTCCGTTTCTTGCTTTTGTTATTGCTTGAGAAACATATATTACTTCCAAGAACATCTTAATGCAGGCGCTTAGATCTGTCACGGCAAACAGCTAAACACTTGACAATTATTGTGGCCTATGAAACTCCTCAAGTCCCGGCGGTAATTTGTCAGTGTCAGCGCAGGTGGCAATGCGGGAGACCTTGCAATTATCAGCCAGTTAATATTCTCGTGAATCAAAATAAAGGGCAGGAATGTGGTGCAGCTGACAAGCAATCCGTTCACCTTCAATCCGAGCAACATATGGCCTTCACGCGGGCCCTGTAACAATATCCTTCATTAAACAGGGTCTCCTAACAGCATCACCTAACAAGATGCATTGAAGACAGCAACATTTTCCCAAAGTCATCTAAGAAACAATAAATACATACAGCGCCCAAATCACTCATCACTGTCTGATGGCCGTAGGTCTGGTCTTGCCCATCACACTACATTTTAGTATTTATATTGCACATTGCAATTTATACTTCTGATGAAGCCACAAGGTGTTCTGATTTACCAGTAGCAGCTGCTTATTTTACAAAGTGGTGAACATTTTGACCCATTTCCAGGCACTGTTTGAAGCCAGGAAGGCCCTTAGGCACATACCCAATGCTCTCAATTGTGGTCTGTTATAAACAGTGTTCATAACAAGCCACGATTAGCTCTGGAGTAGAGGCTGAAGGCAGTGCGAGTTTCTCACATTGCCTGACAGTGGGCAAAAGAAAATAATTGTAAACAATAAAAAATAAAGTACTTACCTACTCCACTTCAGTCCCGTAGTCCGTTGCTCCAAGGCAGCTAGGGGTCTCAGAGCCAACTACCCTACCAATCAAGACATTCCTCTCATGTTGTGTGACTTTTTTGTTCGACGTATAGCTAGGGCAATAGGGGAAGTGGGTATTCTCTTAATCCTAGTATAAGGGATGTATTCCTAGTTTTTTCTTGCTCCTACCTCATCATCGCATTTCTGGGTATATTTTAAATCCGTTCTTTTTCTTCTCGTGTACAATAAAAAGAGAAACAGAAAATATAATGAGAAAGTGGAATTATGTCTGGTTCATGGAAGAGACGCCAATCATTTTTGATGTAGAAGGTTTCAGCTGTAGCATAATTCTTTTGATTGCCATTATATCTTCTGTGAAACAGCAGTTGATTTGGATTTCGTGAAACTTATTACAAATGCATTATATCCTGTAGGGCTTGCAATAAGGCGAATGAGGTACGTTTGAGATGCACTGGCGACAAGTCCACAAGTCCCCCACAAAAGCCGCATAACCAACACATTATTTCTGAAATTATGATAATCAATTTTATGTAAGCCATGAGGGAGTTCAGATGAGACGTTTGAGGACAAATACAGAGGCGAAGCACAGCAGGAAATAGTTTCGGTCGCCGCATTTTATATTTCAACGATGTGCTTTCTGGGAAGGAAAAAACCTTCGCAAGAAAAAAGGAATGTAAACAACTTGTATAACCCTAGGTTTAGCCAGTACATTTAAAACATCCTGTCATCATGTTGGGCATGAAATGTAACCTCAAGCATGTATACCGAGATAGATTTATAGGAGCTTACCTTGGGGAGTGAGAGGGGTGTCACACAGCCCCCACCACCATGATAACTACATTCGAAGGTTTGTAGTCCGACACGGTACACTGTACACCCTAGTCTGGATGTTGCCCTCTGTCGGGTGTCATTCAAATTGCAGCCTTGACCCCCATGACAATCGAGGAGTCCCTTTATAAACCCCCCCTACTTCCCACAAATAACAAGGTATGGAAAGCAAATAATGTCCTTTACAGCCACTTACCCCTGATGGCTCTAAGTAGGAATTGCTCACATTTAAAACTATGCATTTAAACTGCACCAAATGAAATTGTTTCTACTTGTTTATTTGTTGCTCATTTACTTCGATCTAGGCACAAAGACCCACAGGGGGTAATCCACAAATCTATTTTCGGCCATAAACATATGTTTATGGCCGAAAGTACCTCCTTTTACGCCTGCCAGTAATTCACCAGAGGATTCCTCCCAGGCGTGTACAGTTTATTACTGCACATTTAACCACCATGATGGCGGAGACATTTCTGTTGCCGTGATGCAGGATGGAATAGATTTGCCCCTGCATTGGGTGGGGGCGCGGGCATCCCCTGTCCCTAATTCTACTCTATGTAGAATTCCGCACAGGGGCAATAAGAGTCCAGGGGAGTTGTCACATGACATTCCCATCAGCTTGCCTGGAAAGCTGCACCTGGTGCAACTTTCCACACATCCTACTGCAAATGTATGTGACTTGAATAATAAGTAAATCAGCATCTGTATTGTAAGTCATTTTACTATTGTAGAGTTACTATTTTCTTTGTGAAGTGGCTCCACAATTTATTTATTTTATTTTGAAGGTTTTATAGAACGCAAACAAGATCCTGGCGGATATCAGAGAGCTTTCCAATGATCAAAGCTGATTATACATAATGAATAGCTTGACACATTATACATTCAGTAATATGGGGAAAAGAGCAAGCATGGGATGAATATACGAATACACACGAAAAGTAGTAAAATACAAAAGCATGGGATCACAGGACAAAAACACAGAAAAGTCTTCAGAGAACATAACAGGCGCGTCTCGGTTGAAAAGGGTTCAGGGCGGGGTAGAGTGGTCAAGTACATTTTGGTATGAGAACCGCTTTTAATTCCTTTTTGAAAGATACGGTAGAAGAATTCTGTCTGGTTTCAGAGGGAAGAGTATTCCTACATTTGTCTAAAGAAACTAATGATTGTCTCCTCTATTGCTAATTCTGCCATGATGACCCACAGTTTAGAATGTGATACACAGTCAAACGCTGCAGACAAGTCTATAAGAGAAAGAAAGATTGTGCCCTTTTTTTTTTAGCAACAGTGTATTTCCCAATAAGCAAGGATAAATTCAAGCCTTGGCCCACCATGCCCAATTCTTTTTTAAAACCATACTGTGTATCTGTTAAAACATTATTTCAGTGGCCCAGTCCTCCAATCTAAGCAATTAAATGCGTCCCATCACCTTCATTGCTGAATCCAAGAGGGATATGAGCTTATAGTTTTTAGGGAGGGATGTATCACCTTTTCTGAATATAGGGATTATAATCGAAGTGCTCCATGTGGGTGGTGGGCCTACTTTAGCAATGGCATTAAAGACATTAATAATTAGAGGAGCCCACAGGTCTAGGGGTTCACAAAATACATCAAGTGGGAATCCTTCAGGGTCCGGAACTTTCTCCCTACTATTTTCCCTCAAGGCCCTGTGTACTTCCTCTAATTTATATGTCAAATAAATAAAGTTACCCCTAGGAGAACCCTAGGTATCATCAGGTCTGACCTGTTCCTTAAAGTATATGTGCAGAACTGATTACAATGTTAAATGATTTAATTGAAAGTAGTGACTTATGCATCGTCTTGTTTTCGAATACTGTACTTCATGAGAATTGGACAGCGAGTCCTTTTCCTCTAACACAAGAATAGAAAACAGTTTACCATAAAATGTATTAGAAAGTCTTTCATTTTTAAATTGCAATTACAACAACTATTATTTTTGGAGACTCGTTCCAAAACCAGAGATTCTTCACCGGAGGTCTATTTCAATCCGAAATTGGAGAATAGCATTCCATAACCATTTGTCAAGAACGTGAGACAGTTATGAAACATGTCAACTGCATCCAGATTTCCAATAGAATGGTCAACAGAGCCCTTACACAAGGTATTCTGTTTCACTGTCATTGAGCTTTTCCTTAGCCTGTCATGATAGGCTCTCTTTACCTTATTTAGAGACAGGGGACCATCAACTTAAAAAAATGTAAATTCCCAAATCGGTAGTTTTTGCTAAATCAACAATAAATTGCGAAAATTCATCAGAGAGTGTCATTATGTCCTGCAGCATGAAAAATGAAAGTTTATTTTTATATTTTTTTAATTTTTTTTATTTCAAACAATTTTATTGACAGATTATTATAATTACAGTACAGTGTATAAACAGCGAGGGTAGTACAGCTGTTGTACAGAAACATGTGGACTTGAGATTGGGTCAAAATAATCTAGAAATCTAAACCCAGCTCAAGTTTACTGCACAAGTTAACAAGTAGTAGTCTTCTGTCAAACAGGTGATATGAGCAGCTGTGGTAATTTTTTGATTTTCTTCTTTTTTTCCCTTGAACTGTGAATGAAAAAAGAAAGTGGCCAGATGAAGGTCACTGAACCCTGTCATAGTCTATCTCACCTGAGCCCTGGAAGATCTTTCAGGGACTTTCCTTTTTCAGTCTAGGTCCTTGAGGTGTGTTGTGTTACCTTGAGGATGGCCACCTTGAATTAAGGACATTTGAACAATCATGCTATGACATACAGTTCTTGGTAGATTGCGGATTGAAGATTAGGGTGCAACCTAAAGCCAAACTAGGGTACCCTATTGTCCCTGGTCGGGTGCAATCTAATTCAGTGGGTGCTCGGGGTCCAAGGGAAACCCACTCACTGGAACATGTAGACCACAACTAGCGGGCATGAACTTTGTGATACACAGTTGGTGCCAAACACGAAGTACAAATCTATTTCCAGGTATTAGATGACACCTTTGACATTGTGTGTGGACAATTTGGAGGTGCTAAAGTTCCCATTTCCCATGGATTGTTTAAGGTAATCCATGTTACTTGCAATGGAGTCCATGGATACATGCTATGTCAATAAATTGAAACCCTGTTCAGTTTCCTTTGCCAATGTGCAATGCCAGCTTTTAGTGGTTTAGAACCAAGTTCACTTTTGGGTAGTGATTTACTTAGTGTCTGGCGCAACCTCTGTGGTACTGGCTTGTGTGCCTGAAACAAAAAGCTCCTCTGCAAGAGAAGATAAGCGCATAATTTCTCAAACTTTACATCATATTTTTTCTCCTGTGTCTGTAAAGCGCTTCTTAATGAAGGGTTAGAAATGAATGGTACAGCCATGTTTGAGAAACAGTTGAAACAAAACTATTTGTTTGTATGAAGCACATTAGCTGGCACTCCTTTCATACAGCATCCTCTAAGAAGGTTCTATGTACCGTTATATTATTCATGCTCAGGGAGATTGGCTGTCAGCTTTCTAATCTAGTGCCATTTAAAGGCATGTATACTGACAGTTCACTGCATCTCAATGGGTTGCAACAGGTGGCCTTTCACTGTGTATCCCTCTGGGCAAAAAGTAAATATATATAGCTGTGGAATGAGTATGGTGGTACCTGACATTTGCTGTCATCCAGAGGTGGTATATGGTCGCTCTAAACCTTGTGAAACTATGCCACATTTACAAACTCCCAAAGTGCCCATATGCCATTTCTTGATTAACCCAACCCTATATTTGGATGGGTGTGAAGAGCATCAATATAGAACTGAAACTCAGCCTATCCACATGCACTGTGGCATGTTATATCTGTAGGTGAGCAACTGACAGCTCAAAACTTGGCCAAACAAAAGAAAAGTAAATAGAAAATTTCATAAAGCGTCACAGCAAATAACACAAAAGTCATGCACCTGTCGTGCCCAATACCATCTGTTCAACTACACCCACCTTCAACTTCCTCACTCTGTCTGAACTATCAACATTTACCCATAATCAAATGTCTACATACACCTCAGGTGTTGGGGAATTGTGGGATAGTGGGGGTGAAAATAGCAATAGATCCTAGTTCAGCAGATTGTTGAACTTTGTAGATCACATGGCATGAAATACATAAATATTATCGCACAAAATTAAACTTGAGAAGAGAAAGGGAGAAGCACACACAAACCAACATGTGTACAGGAGAGGGATTAACCCATCAAGGTCAATCAAAGATAACTTTATTCGGTTCCAAGAACCATAAAAGCTTAACAAATGTACATAATACTTTAAAAAGATTTTTCCATACCAAGATTGTGCAATAAATATCGTTAAAACCCCAGATTTCATATAATTTATTTAATTTTCCATTTTTGGAAAGCTATAATCCCACATGCTCAATGCCCAGAACAACAGGCTGTAATGACAATCATCAAATTTCATTACTACAAGACAGTTATGATATTAGAAATATAAAAAATTAAATAAAATGGATGTTTATCTATTGTCTTATAGTAAGGAGAGGGGCTCTATGAACCAAATGGAATGGAGCGCCCAGATACCGTAAAGTAAAAAAGAAATTTTCCCTTAAGTGTGGTTTTATATAAAAGCCAAGAACAACTCACATCTCTGTTCACAATCAACACATGTATCATACCATTATCAAACCGTAAAGCACTTACAAAGAAGATCACAGTTATTTATAAGTATATCACAAAGATTTATTTATCATAAAAACATTGTCCCTATTGCAAAATTTCATACAAATAACTAACATAAATAAACAAGCATTTGCAATGCAATAGGTCTCGCATTAGGAAAGTTTGAGCTATTGGTATTGTAAATGACACATTTTTTATTTATCTTTTGTTTTTGAAAAATGCGAAATTAATAGCTTTGTCATTTACAATGCCAATAGTTATAACTTTCGCAAATGTGACACCTATAGCATTTGTGATGCAATATGTGTTTTATTTACGTGACTTACAGGTATTCATATTACAAATAACAATGGCTTTTAATTTTTTTAAAATAATTAATACTTAAATAAAAGTTATTGTAATTTTTAATGGTTATAGCTTAAACTTTTGTATATAACTTTTGTGAAGATTATGTTTAGTGTATTTTATTGTATATTTTATTGTGATGAAAATCCAAGAACAGAAGTGAAATATTAATATCTTTTTGTTACATTTGTAATAAAGCTTGAAACATTGAGAGAACATATTTGAACCAGTTGTTGTTGAATTGTTGCACAGATTGATGCTGTGGTGGCGCTGAGTGATGTTGTGATGGCGAACGAGTGATGCTGTGGCGTTCAGTGATGCTGTGGTAGCGCATAGTGATGTTGTGGTGCCCCTGAGTGATGCTGTGGTGGTGCTGAGTGATGCTGTATGCTATGCTACGTTTAGTTTTGCTATCCTATGTTTTGTTTTCTTATGCTATGCTATGTTTTGCTATCCTATGCTTTGATTTGTTATGCTATGCTATGTTTTGTTATGCTATGCTATGTTGTGTTAGGCTATGCTATGTTTTGTTAGGCTATGCTATGTTTTGTTATGATATGCTATGTTTTGTTATATCCTATGTTTTGTTATGATATGCTATGTTTTGCTGTGTTTTATTATGCTATGCTTTGTTTTGCTATGCTCTGTTTTGCTATGCTATGCGTTGTGTTTGGTATGCTATATGTTTTGCTATGCTATTATATGTTTTGTTTTGCTATGCTTTGTTGTGTTATGCTATGCTTTGTTTTGTTATGCTATGTTTTGTTATGCTATGCTGTTTTGTTGTGTTTGTTTTGCTTTGCTATGCTTTGTTGTGTTTTGCTATGCTATGTTTTGTTTTGTTATGTTTTATTTTGCTATCCTATGCTTTCTTTTGCTATGCTATGTTTTGCTATCCTATGCTTTTTTTTGTTATGCTATGCTATGCTGTGTTTTGTTATGTTTTGTTATGCAATGCTGGTGAGGGTGTGTGAGGGTGAGTGAGGGTGAGTGAGGGCAAGTGAGGGTGAGTGAGTGAGGGTGGGTCTGTGAAGGTGTGTGAGGGTGGGTGAGGGTGAGGGGGTGTGAGGTTGAGGGGTGTAAAGGGGGTGATGGGGAGGAGGTGAGGGTGAGTGAGGTGTGTGAGGGTGAGGGGGTGTGAGGGTAAGGGTGTGTGAGGGTAAGGGTGTGTGAGGGTAAGGGTGTGTGAGGGTGAGGGTGTGTGAGGGTGATAGGGTGTGAGGGTGATGGGGTGTGAGGGTGGGAGGGTGAGGGAGGGTGAGGGGGTGTGAGGGTGAGGGGATGCGAGGGTGAGGGGGTGTGAGGGCGAGGGAGGGGGAGGGGTGTGAGGGATGTGAAGGTGAGGGGGAGTGAGGGTGAGGGGGGTGAGGGTGAGGGGGTGAGGGAGAGTGAGGGTGAGGGGAGTGAGGGTGAGGGGGAGTGAGGGTGAGGGGGAGTGAGGGTGAGTGAGGGGAGTGAGGGTGAGTGAGGGGGAGTGAGGGTGAGTGAGGGTGAGGGGGGGTGAGGGGGAGTGAGGGTGAGTGAGGGTGAGGGGGAGTGATGGTGAGGGGGAGTAACGGTTAGGGGGTGTGAGGGTGAGTGAGGATGAGGGTGTGAGGGAGGTTGAGGGGGGTGAGGGTGTGTGAGGGTGAGGGTGTGAGGGTAAGGGGGTGAGGGCATGAGGGTGTAAGGGTGAGAGGGTTGTGAGGGTGTGAGGGTGTGAGGGTGAGGGTGTGAGGGTGAGGTGTGAGGGTGTGTGTGAGGGTGTGTGTGAGGGTGTGTGTGTGAGGGTGTGTGTGTGAGGGTGTGTGTGAGGGTGAGGGGGTGTGAGGGTGAGGGGGGGTGAGGGGGTGTGAGGGTGAGGGTGTGTGAGGGTGAGGGGGTGTGAGGGTGAGGGGTGTGAGGGAGGGTGAGGGGTGTGAGGGAGGGTGAGGGGTGTGAGGGTGTGAGTGAGGGTGTGTGAGGGTGAGGGGGTGTGAGGGTAAGGGTGTGTGAGGGTGAGGGGGTGTGAGGGTGAGGGGGTGTGAGGGTGAGGGGGTGTGAGGGTGAGAGGGTGTGAGGGTGAGGGGGTTGTATGGGTGAGGGCGTGTGAAGGTAAGGGTGTGTGAAGGTAAGGGTGTGTGAGGGTGAGGGCGTGTGAAGGTGAGGGTGTGTGAAGGTGAGGGTGTGTGAAGGTGAGGGTGTGTGAAGGTAAGGGGGTGTGAAGGTGAGGGGGTGTGAAGGTGAGGGGGTGTGAGTGAGGGTGAGGGGTGTGAGGGTGTGTGAGGGTGAGGGGGGTGAGGGGGTGAGGGGGTGTGAGGGGGTGAGAGGGTGAGGGGGTGTGAGGGTGAGGGGGTGTGAGGGTGAGGGGGGTGAGGGTGTGTGTGAAGGTGAGAGGGTTGTGAGGGTGAGGGGGTGTGAGGGAGTGTGAGAATGAGTGTGTGTGGAGGGTGTGCGAGGGTAAGGGTGTGGGAGGGTGAGGGGGTGTGAAGGTGAGGGGGTGTGAAGGTGAGGGGGTGTGAAGGTGAGGGGGTGTGAAGGAGAGTGAGGGGTGTGAGGGTGTGTGAGGGTGCGGGGGTGAGGGGGTGTGAGGGTGAGGGGGTGTGAGGGGGTGAGGGGGTGTGAGGGTGAGGGGGTGTGAGGGTGAGGGTGAGGGGGTGTGAGGGTGAGGGTGTGTGAGGGTGAGGGGGTGTGAGGGTGAGGGGTGTGAGGGAGGGTGAGGGGTGTGAGGGAGGGTGAGGGGTGTGAGGGTGTGAGTGAGGGTGTGTGAGGGTGAGGGGGTGTGAGGGTAAGGGTGTGTGAGGGTGAGGGGGTGTGAGGGTGAGGGGGTGTGAGGGTGAGGGGGTGTGAGGGTGAGAGGGTGTGAGGGTGAGGGGGTTGTATGGGTGAGGGCGTGTGAAGGTAAGGGTGTGTGAAGGTAAGGGTGTGTGAGGGTGAGGGCGTGTGAAGGTGAGGGTGTGTGAAGGTGAGGGTGTGTGAAGGTGAGGGTGTGTGAAGGTGAGGGGGTGTGAAGGTGAGGGGGTGTGAGTGAGGGTGAGGGGTGTGAGGGTGTGTGAGGGTGAGGGGGGTGAGGGGGTGAGGGGGTGTGAGGGGGTGAGAGGGTGAGGGGGTGTGAGGCTGAGGGGGTGTGAGGGTGAGGGGGGTGAGGGTGTGTGTGAAGGTGAGAGGGTTGTGAGGGTGAGGGGGTGTGAGGGAGTGTGAGGATGAGTGTGTGTGGAGGGTGTGCGAGGGTAAGGGTGTGGGAGGGTGAGGGGGTGTGAAGGTGAGGGGGTGTGAAGGTGAGGGGGTGTGAAGGTGAGGGGGTGTGAAGGTGAGGGGGTGTGAAGGTGAGGGGGTGTGAAGGTGAGGAGGTGTGAGGGAGGGTGAGGGGTGTGAGGGTGTGTGAGGGTGCGGGGGTGAGGGGGTGTGAGGGTGAGGGGGTGTGAGGGGGTGAGGGGGTGTGAGGGTGAGGGGGAGTGAGGGTGAGGGGGTGCGAGGGTGAGGGGGGGTGAGGGTGAGGGGGTGTGAGGGTGAGGGGTGTGAGGGTGTGTGTGAAGGTGAGAGGGTTGTGAGGGTGAGGGGGTGTGAGGGAGTGTGAGGATGAGTGTGTGTGGAGGGTGTGCGAGGGTAAGGGTGTGGAAGGGTGAGGGGGTGTGAGGGGGTGTGAGGGGTTGTGAGGGTGGGTGAGGGGGTGTGTGAGGGTGTGAGGGGGTGAGGGTGAGGGGGTCACACACGAACATTCCATTCACCAACATTCTCTCACACACTTGGGCTGAGCAGCAATATAACACACAAATGTAAGCACAAATGTATCGCTTGAGTTCTTTCAGTTGCATGGATAGCAATCACGGTGTTCTTAAGTTTGCCTATGTGAAACCACTATATAGTTTTTTTAACGTTTTGTCCACATCCCATCAAAAGGAACAAAATCACAAATAACAACGGCTGTTCCCCATCCTGGCCCTGGAAACAACAGTCACCATTGTGCAGGGATTTGGGATCTTTAAGAAAAGACTGGTGGGCAGAACACACCAGCTAAAACCATATTTTACGTATTTACAGTTGTGGCTAGCTGGTAGACTGACATGCACACAAGCGAAGTAGAGCCACAGTATCATAAAGCATGTTTTGTCATGATGCTCTTCCCGCTTTCTTTCTTGGCTTTTATTACTGGGCACCCTTCCCACATACACGTATGTGCAAGAAATATTTATACGCGATACTTGCGGGGAAAAGACAGAAAAAGAAGAACGGCAGTTGAGAGGGCTGCAATGACGTTTCGTAGAGTAGATTTGTGGCATGGGTACCCACTGTCATTGATGTACGTACTGCCTTTGCCAAAATTTCACTTAAAGAGTCACATAGAAAGACGTACACTCCTTACCTCAATTTCACACTTTAAGATAGACAGATTCACCAAGAATACTAGTGCATGGGCATCAAAGGATTATTCCAACGTCTTTCTGCAACGTTCAGGTCTATGAAAAGTGATGCATTACTATATCATCTTATGTAAATTAACATTTCTTACGCCAGAGACAACAAAAAGATCATTTCTAGAGTGGTGCTTACCTCCTCTGAATCCCGCTTGGATATTCCTTTCCTGATTTTTATTGTAATATTCCAGATGAAAGATTTTCTTCTCAAATGTATGAGACTGTGCAGAGTTTGGGGGACAGACAAGGCACCTACACACAGACCCCAAGCGCAATTTTGGAAAGAGGGAGACCGAGACAGAAACGAGAAAAAACAAGGTGCGCAGCCAGCGGTCTCCGGTGAAGCTCTGGGTGTTTGTGGCACTCCTCACACCGCAGCTCCCAGCCCACGGGCGTGCCTCCTGAAATCCCCCGCACCCCTCCCAGCTCCAGCGATGACACACACTCGCTTAACAGGGATCCAGCGAGCGCTAACGAAACTGAAACTTCCGGCGCATGGCAGTCAGAAACGAGCAAGGCATGCCGGGAATGACGTAGGCAACAAACCCAGAGTGACAATTGGGTGAGAGCCTAATACGTCAGACCGACGCTCTGCTTTGAGACGTGCCGCCATCCACCCGCAGCTATGCACAGCCCCCCCGCCATCTCTAAAAATGATGGAAGCCCTGCGTGTGCCCGGTGAGTGGGGTTGGGAGGGTGTGTGTGTGCGTTTGTGTGTGTATGTAAGCCCCGTGTGTGTGGGGAGGGGAGGAGGGGGATGCGTGTGTGCCCGTGGGAATGTGTGTGCGCATGCGTGAGTGTGGCAGTGTTTGCGCGTGGGAATGAGGCACGAGAGGGGCACGGCGCCGTGCACGCCCACGAGGTGAAATCTGCGCTTGGCGCTCGTGCACCCTCTCGTGTCCACATTCCCAAATACGGATCACAATAGGTCTTTCGCTATGCTCGACCTAAAAACGACTTCATAGATTAAAAACCAGGAGAAAACATAGACAATTAACTTTTGTCTTGTACACGGTAATTCGGATTATCTTGGTACAACAGAGGGCATGAGTCTAGCTTTCCTGTCACCACAATGTTGTTGGACCTTCCAAATTTAACATAAAATTAGAGCGTCAACGCGTTTCGGTGGTTTAAATTCGATAGGACCTCCTTCATCAGGACAAACAATAATATATTTCTCCTTATAACTGGTATCACCCATGCAATCGCACGTATGTGAGAATCTTCTTCTATTCAATCAGGGTATTTTGAAATCACAGCTAGAAGTCTTTATTAATGGCCATGTTTCCGTTTAATGATCTACCCTTGATTTAAGGATGAAAGGAACAATTTGGGGGCCAACCTTCCTTCAATGTCCAAGACCTTTACGTGAATATCTCTCTGATTCTCGGGGCCCAGGACTAGGATAAACTGTCTCTTATTCAGGATTTGGCAACCTTTCTTATTTAATATGTCCGAACCCTCATGTGATTATTTACATGGTTCATGGGACCGGTGTGTCTATTTGTCGTGGCTTTTAATTCCAACGATCTGCTTCTGTTTATCTATTGTGTTTTGCATCATTTTCTCATTGACATTGTAGTTTTAATATAACTGGAAACAGCAGTGCAAATAGAAGCAGTAGACAAAGAGTGCAAAAAGTGAAAACCATCTATGTAGGTGCAGGGACGAAGTTCCCTCAAAAGTGGGGCTAAAAATTGTACCCTCTGCTCTTTATAAAGAGGGCAAAACAGCATAATGTGCAGGGTGCTCTGAACTGTCAAATTGTCGCATGGGATGAGTTTATCAGCCCAAACTGACTGTGTGGAAAATGCCTCTAGAAAGTGCAAAGTGCATAGGTGAAATCTAGTCATAAAAAATCGTATCTGTACGTTCGTAGTAAAAGAAAGATAACATTGCTGTTGAGTAATGGGCAAACTTGGGTGACCTAGCCCCACCAAGTGTTGCCAACGTTTATTCACCTCAGACTTATGAGCCTCTTTTATCATGGTTTTCGCATTCATATGGATGCTGGTGGGATCAACAAAGTAGTGCCCCAAACTAATCTCATAAAATTTATCTCTGACAAATCGTGGCCAAGGAATCGCCATGACGCTATCAAGATTAGTACAGTCTTTGATAACTTCTCTTGAAATCGTTAAGTCCTCTGACAGGCATATTTGAACCAAAGGAATAAAGGGGCAGTATCAATTCGATCCTCTAGGTAATCCAACCCCACCTCGGAATGTCAAAAATGCGTGGGGGCACTCCTTGGGGTCATCAATAGCCTTTTGATGAAATTATTTTCCTCAACTTGTAAACGGCGGCTTTTATGATGACCCCACATTTCTGCTCCCTAAGATGTGACAGATAAGCATTTAGCTTTATACAAGGAGATCATCTCTGTCACCAGTTTATGGTCTAACTTACAGGTAAAGTGGAATAAACCCACCAAGCTCTTTTACTGATAGTACAATAAAAGGCATGCAGGTTATACGCAGATCACTGTAGCATATTCACACCCCTCCTCTTATTGGGACTGGAGTTTGCAACCTTGAGCTGAGATCCTCTATAGCCATACAACTTGTCTCGTCAATCGTTTTTAATTGAGTTCACTGTGGTGATTGTTAGGTAATTTTAGACTCCCGTCCTCCCAATATCACTGACTAAGATACCCCCCTGTAGATTTATGGTCAAAACTGAAAAGCAACAATATACTCCCTTATGGATAGTTTCAATGTATGTACTTTTGCAACACGGGTAACACATGTCTTGCCAATACAGTTTATTTCAATTTGAATTAATTTTGTGGCTCGGAAAACACAGCTTACTGTAAGTAAGCCTCAGGGAACTACCCTATAAATTAATTCATGTTATGTGATGGGTTTTGATGCAAACTACTTGTGTCTACAAACATCTAGGTATTAAGCCTGCCAATCAAATTAATCTGCAAAATGAACTGAATATGTGAGCCTTACATTATTTAAGGAGTGTACAATTGGGGGGGTTTACCCAGACGGAGTCAAGGGGACCTGGGTTGCTTAGTAATATGAGGAAGGGGTCCCAATGAGATAGAGAGAACAAAGTAAAACTGAATAAAGACAACAATCATATAGACATGAAATTTAGCCGCATTGTTTTAATCACAATGGGTAAAAAATAATTAATCACAACAATAGTTAATTAACTGGTGAAAAGGTGGAGCAAAAACCCCAAGAAGAGGGAAAGGGGGGGGGGAAACGTGATGTTGTGAGGATACAGTGATAGGAAAGGGTTGGTAAGTGACAGAATAATCAGTGTTTCCAACTGAATACTTTTGATGGCTACAAAATATGTACAAAGCAAAACTGAAAATGATCCACTTTAAAATCAAGACACATCGTACTCCAAACAGTACAGTGTATGAACATTTGGGGCGTGGAGTCGATAATTAGGACGGGTGGTTGTCGACGTTTCGACCCTCTGTTGAGCAGGAATACTTTGATCCTTGCAACGGGGTCTTCTTCAGGACGGGAGAATGGGGGTGGGCCACCTATTTAATGTATACAAATACTGGCATTATTCGAATTTATTTGACAGCCGGAAATAAATCACCATCATTAGATGAGAAAAGCACAGGAATCTATTGAATATATGAAAGGGAACACATACATAATTGTATCAAAGGTGTGGTTTGGCTCCACTATGGTTGGATTACGATTAAAAAGAAGAACGCTAGGAGAGTCAGCAATTCGCCACCAGAGGTAGTAGGATTGGCACGGAGTGTCTGACAGGGTATAACTAGTCACAAACGGTATAGTGTGGGAGTATTATCGTAATTAGCCACATAGTGATAGGAATGGGCACTTGGAGGGTGCGCAGGAGACTCACGACCCGTCGCACAATGGTTGTGTGCTGGGCCCATGGTGTCTGACATGATATACGGTTAGATGAATAACCGTTACCTTTAAAGAGTCACTTGTAGGTATAGTGTCAGTTTACGACATCGGGTTACTGTGAGGTATCGTATCGATCAGGGACATCAGGTGGACGTTCCTAGAAGGGGCCGATAAAGTGTCATTGGAGTGAGTGGTTGACACACATTATTAAAATTATTAAAGAGCGAGGTCTAACGCGCTCGGGAGTAAACTTACCCCAACTGAGTGTTCTTTCCACGTGTGACTAGGAATGAAATGCCAGATGTGTCTCCAAATAAGTCTATGCAGAAATCTAAACAAGAATAGTCAGATTGAGGATTAATGTTGAGGGGCCAACAAAAAATCGTCGGGTTGCATTTCTGGCAAACGTGATCAAGATACGGAACACTCGGGCAAACTTACCCCGTCGGAGTATTGTTGCCACGAGGGAATGGGGGCCGATACAATCCCGGATGATTCTACGAGTTAATCTGGGCGGGAACTGAGAGAAAGATAGTTAGAGGGAATGGCGCTTAACAAAGTAATCGTGGTAATGAGTGAGCTCGGATAAGTCCGCCAGTAACGCTTACCGAGAGCTGATTGAATCAGGTTCACGAATCCGATTGAGTTCGCAATGGCGAGACTCAGTTCCTGCTTGGCTAAGTTACCTAGGTAACAGAGTCACGTGGTCACACCGACCTCGATGGAGTTGGAAGACAGACTACCCTCAAAGCCGAGATAGCGGCTGATGCCAACTTTACAAACGCGAAGGAGACCCTCAATAACCTTGAAGCGACACTCAAGGATTTTGATTTAACAACTCAAAACCGCAAATTAGAGAAACTAGCCCGGGATATAAGACTATACGATAAGAAGAAAACCTACCCGTACCTGCAGGAAGACTACTTCCGTCAGGACAACCAGGGTCGTTTTACCAATCGTGGTCGAGGATCCTACAGGGCCAGACGCAATTACCAAACTTTTTCGGATTCCTCGTACAGTTCTGAAGGAGAACAGGAACAGCCCGGTACCAGCAACCAATTCTACGGCCCTGACTATGGACAGCAGCAGCAACAACAACATCAATACTATCCTTTTTTAGGCCAGCGTCAATGGTCATGGCGACCACCCCGTGGTAGGGCAAACAACTGGCCCAGAGGCAACCAACGTGGATTTCAACCAAACACAAGCAATTGGGATGGAGGTCGTGGTCAACCTCAAAAACAGGTTCAGTTCCAGCAGGAACAACACGGAGAGCGAGTTACCCGCAACAAAACATACAGATGGTAAATGCCTCCCATGTTCCTTTTCAAATGAAACTACTAGGTGGAGCACCTGTGTCTTGTAGCCCTGTGGTCAATATATCCAAACAGACTCTTAGCGAGAATGAAACCAAAGTATTGGAAAAAGGACTATCTTATGTTCCCACCAATAACCCTGATAACTTCACTGTCCGGTCAGAACTTTATCAGTTTTTTCGGAAGATCAGGCTTAAATACTTCTTTCGCAATTCGGAACCACGAACTCAACTATCAGTGACTGGCCTCAGACCTCCATCCACTTTTGTTCCCTACAATAGTACTATGTCACACAAGATTTTGGCGTTTGAGGAGGTAGTGTGGCGTGATGTGCAACAACTTCTGCTGACCAAAACATTCGTCCGTTACAATACCAGTAAGGGAGAAAAGGCGGCCTTGCAGTCACTTGCCAACAAAGACCAAGTGGTTATCAAACCGGCGGACAAAGGGGGAGCTATTGTCGTTCAAGACATTTCGTCATACGAAACTGAAATCTTTCGACAATTGAATGACGGAGTCAGCTACCAACAACTACGAGCCGACCCATCCAGAGCAATCGCTCAAGAAATTCTGGAGATAACACAAACCGGATTGGACATGGGCTTCCTCTCTGAATCCGAATTTAATTTTTTGAACCAGAAACATCCCTGTCTGGCTACTATATATATAATTCCCAAGATCCACAAGAGCATGGATAACCCACCAGGCAGACCAATCGTGTCTGGCTATGGCTCTATACTTGAGCCACTGGGCAAGTATATATATTTCATTTTGAAACCGTTGGCCGAATCCACTCCTACCTACCTACGTGACATGATGCACACAATTAACATTGTTGAAAATTCCCCCTTCAACCTGGAGCTCCAGTTGTTGGCGACATGCGACGTGGTGTCGCTTTATACTTGTATACCACAACAAGAAGCCCTGAATGTTATAACACGCTGTCTTCAGCGCCGTCCGGCACCAGCTCAAGTACCTACGGAGTTCATCGTGTCCCTACTCCGAATTGCTATGACGAAGAATTTTTTCATCTTCAAAAACAATTTTTATATCCAAACATCTGGTGTAGCAATGGGGGCTCCCTTTGCTCCAGATGTAGCCATTTTATACATGGCCGCCTTTGAGGAGGACACCATTCTCAATCCAGTCAATCCATTCAGAGACCAACTTGGTCTCTGGATGCGTTATATTGACGATGTCCTCATCATCTGGGATGGCAACCCAGCGGAATTGCTTTCCTTTTTCAACTGGCTGAACCTTCAATCCGATTTTTTGAAATTCACGATACAATCGGATAATCACATGATTAATTTCTTAGACCTCACCATCTATGAGGATGCGGGAATCCTTTTGACAACACTCTACCGGAAACCAGCAGAGAGGAATTCTCTGCTATACTACGACAGCCACCACCCCAGAGCCCTCAGGGACAATCTGCCGTTCGGGCAGTTTCTCCGAATCCGCAGAAACTGTTCAAACAGAGAACACTATCTGACGGAGTCTGAGGAGCTTACTAATCGTCTGTTGACTAGAGGGTACCCTAGACGGTTGGTGAAACAATCAAAGAAAAGAGCGTGGTTCTATCCCCGGGAGGAACTCTTATCACCAAAGAACAACAGGAGCCAACAAGAACCTAGGATTGTGTGTGTTACCACATTTAATACCAGAAGCAACGAAATCAAAAGGATTATAAATCATCATTGGCAATTGATCTCCGAGGACATTAACCAATCTGCCAAACCACTATACGCTTTCAAAAAAGCTAAAAGCGTAAAAGACTTTGTAGTGAGATCTCTCTTACCCACACCGCAGGAACCGACTATCACGACTCTATGGAACTTGCCTCCAGTGACCGGCCACTCCAAATGTGGCAATTGTAAAGCTTGTGACAACACCATCCAAGGGAAGGAATTCCAACATTGTCAACGGAAAATTCAGTTAAAGGCACACACCAATTGTAACTCCTCTAACGTAATCTATGCGATAGTGTGCCCTTGCCAGCTAATATATATCGGGCAAACTCAACAGAGAATCAAGGTGCGCATACTTCAACATATGAGCAGAATCAGGTGTGCTGTACAGGGAGCTCCGTTGGTTGAACACTTCACCACTGCCACACACCCACCAGAAAGTCTCAGATGGGTAGTGATAGAAAAGGCTATCCTGGGTCCCCGGGGTGGTAATGTTGCAAGTATTCTTAACACTCGGGAACTAAAGTGGATGTTTTTCTTTGATTCCATTGATAAAGGTCTTAATGAACAAGATAGCTCTTTTTCACAATTGGCAACCCTGCAGTGACTATGTATTTTGTCTCACATGTGGCGCCATGGCCTTTACCCTTTTGGAAGAGGTACGCCAAGGCGTTGCATACCATGATGTACACTGAATATATTCATGTATGACTATGTTACTTCACAGTTGAGTTGACTTGGCCTTTACCCTCGTGTGAGAGGTACGCCAATTAATATAACAGTGGCCCCCTTGGAACATTTTATCTCGCACCTGTGGGCCTCACTATGCGTTACCGCGTTTACCATGATAATTATTGTTTTTTACCCTCCATGAACGATATTAATAATGCACCACCTAGTACACATATAATGGTTTCCATTCTGGTCACCAAACTACATGCGGTAATATCTGCATTTAGCAATTTTTGTACTCGTACCATTCATTGTATTCGCATTGTTCATATAATGTCTGGCAACCCGCAGTAATTTAACGACTCCTCTGAAGAGACTAATTATCATATAATTTTATCCATCTATTTGGCTTTTTAATTATTCTACCTCTCCTGCCAAATGCAGCGATCGCTTTAACAATAATCCCCAGTCCCTTTGACATTAGCGTAGTCTGTCTTCCAACTCCATCGAGGTCGGTGTGACCACGTGACTCTGTTACCTAGGTAACTTAGCCAAGCAGGAACTGAGTCTCGCCATTGCGAACTCAATCGGATTCGTGAACCTGATTCAATTAGCTCTCGGTAAGCGTTACTGGCGGACTTATCCGAGCTCACTCATTACCACGATTACTTTGTTAAGCGCCATTCCCTCTAACTATCTTTCTCTCGGTTCCCGCCCAGATTAACTCGTAGAATCATCCGGGATTGTATCCGGCCCCCATTCCCTCGTGGCAACAATACTCCGACGGGGTAAGTGTGCCCGAGTGTTCCGTATCTTGATCACGTTTGCCAGAAATGCAACCCGACGATTTTTTGTTGGCCCCTCAACATTAATCCTCAATCTGACTATTCTTGTTTAGATTTCTGCATAGACTTATTTGGAGACACATCTGGCATTTCATTCCTAGTCACACGTGGAAAGAACACTCAGTTGGGGTAAGTTTACTCCCGAGCGCGTTAGACCTCGCTCTTTAATAATTTTAATAATGTGTGTCAACCACTCACTCCAATGACACTTTATCGGCCCCTTCTAGGAACGTCCACCTGATGTCCCTGATCGATACGATACCTCACAGTAACCCGATGTCGTAAACTGACACTATACCTTCAAGTGACTCTTTAAAGGTAACGGTTATTCATCTAACCTTATATCATGTCAGACACCATGGGCCCAGCACACAACCATTGTGCGACGGGTCGTGAGTCTCCTGCGCACCCTCCAAGTGCCCATTCCTATCACTATGTGGGTAATTACGATAATACTCCCACACTATACCGTTTGTGACTAGGTATACCCTGTCAGACACTACGTGCCAATCCTACTACCTCTGGTGGCGAATTGCTGACTCTCCTAGCGTTCTTCTTTTTAATCGTAATCCAACCATAGTGGAGCCAAACCACACCTTTGATACAATTATGTATGTGTTCCCTTTCATATATTCAATAGATTCCTGTGCTTTTCTCATCTAATGATGGTGATTTATTTCCGGCTGTCAAATAAATTTGAATAATGCCAGTATTTGTATACATTAAATAGGTGGCCCACCCCCATTCTCCCGTCCTGAAGAAGACCCCGTTGCAAGGATCAAAGTATTCCTGCTCAACAGAGGGTCGAAACGTCGACAACCACCCGTCCTAATTATCGACTCCACGCCCCAAATGTTCATACACTGTACTGTTTGGAGTACGATGTGTCTTGATTTTAAAGTGGATCATTTTCAGTTTTGCTTTGTACATATTTTGTAACCATCAAAAGTATTCAGTTGGAAACACTGATTATTCTGTCACTTACCAATCCTTTCCTATCACTGTATCCACACAACATCACGTTTTCCCCCCCTTTCCCTCTTCTTGGGGTTTTTGCTCCACCTTTTCACCAATTAATTAACTATTGTTGTGATTAATTATTTTTTACCCATTGTGATTAAAACAATGCGGCTATATTTCATGTCTATATGATTGTTGTCTTTATTCAGTTTTACTTTGTTCTCTCTATCTCATTGGGACCCCTTCCTCATATTATTACATTATTTAAAGCATAAAACAGTGAACAGTGAAAGAAGTGAGTGTTGGTTTCTCAGCTAGGCCCTCATTCTGACCTCCACAAGACTCATGCAGCCAGATGCATCAAGCATCCATTTTGCGATTCCTTATTAGCGAAAAATAAGGAATCGCTAATAAGGAATAGCAAAATGGTATGCAAGAAGAAATCGCTTAAAAAATAGCGATTTCTTAGAATTCCGTAATTGCGAGTCGCAAATTGCGAGTCGCAATTAAGGAATACCTCCCATTCATTCCTCTTGGCCTAGAGGCCCATAGGAATGAATGGGAAGACAATCTCAATTTGCTAATTGCAATTAGCGATTCGCAATTTGAGATTGCGATTTCAAGGGTGCAGGGGTGTCCAAAGGACAAGTACCAAAGAGGGGACTGGGCTGTTCCTGGGTTAAAGGTGCAGGTCACTGGGGTGTGGATATGTAGAGGAGGTTTAAATGATAACCTACCTATGGGTATCCATTTTGTTGGATATAATGGCCTCACACACCCTTGCAGGTGTCATGCTTCATCATTGGCAGTGCTCCTCGTTGGGTGGGCGGTGCAATACCCAACGGGCTACACCTCAAAGAGGGGCTCTTTAGCGGAGATCTTTTATCCAACTGCCCTTAGGTGAAGTGTGGGTGAGGGGCCAGAGTAGTAGTAGACAGCACGTGAAATTAAAATAACGCAGGGGTACCAAAAGGAACTTTAATCGGGTGGTCCCGTGTGTTAAATAAAAACAAAAGTTAGTCTAGGAGGTTTGGAAAGTGATATATTCCACACTCGAGACTATACTAATAAGTGAGGATTGTGGTCGACATGTTTCTCGCTCAGGGCTTAGTTACCCGCGATTCATCAGGACCTATAAATAGTACTCATTGTCTACAGTATTGCTGATCTATCTAAGTATCAGTGTTTACATATAAAGTTATGAAATAGAGTACCTGCAAATACATTAGTCCATGCCTGGGTTTAAGGAAACAAAAGGAGAAGGTAAGAGGTTACATCTCTCAAGCAGGTACAGTACAATACTCCATACCTTACATGACCTGGTGCATACAGTGGCATGCTAGTGTTGGTGACTACTAGCATGTGGTGAATGTGAAACATCTCCCAATGGAGCAATATTGAGTGCCATGCTCACATGTGTAGGTAAGGAGGCGTTTCTTGTGAGATTAAAAACATGAAGGGCAGCAGCGTAAATATTAAGAACTTAAAAACAGCACTACCGGTTTACATAGGTACAGGCTGGCCCCACTCACCTAGAGGTCAATTGTTAAATGTACCAGCAGTGTCTGGCGGGACGGACATCGGTGAGTCAAGCCTCTGTAGCTAAGGCTAGAGTGGAATAATAGTAAGGAGGGAAAGAAAGACAGGCACAGTCTCCGTTTTCAAATCGACTCACATTATACATTTACTCAAAATTACACCCCACTACATTCTGTTCTAGTATTACTAATGTTCAGTAAAGGTAAAGTAGTGGTGTTGTCACCCAGGCTTGTTAATTCATTAATTAGCCTCTAAGGGTTCAATGGTGTGTCAGGGCGTATGGTACACCAATGGGAAAGGTTTATCCTTATTTGCCTTCACACGACCCTACTCTTCACAAGACCCTGCTCCCACTCATGTAAGGAAGCCCGGCGTGTGAGTGCATGATTAAATAAAACACATGTTGTTACATTTTAATGCCCAAATGTTAGCGAGTCCCTACTCAGTAATTGTGGAGCGTCACTGCCCTTTCATTAAAGCGGTGGACACCCTGTTGCACCACTGAAATTGATCCGTGCACATATGTTGCGCACACACATCCCCTTAGGGCATTTGTGTGTGCAACATGAAACTTTGAAAAATGCACTTTGGCGCATTTTTCAAAGTTTTTGCAAATTACCATGAAGTTGTACTTCGTGGTAATTTGCGTGCCCTATTAGCGAATTCGCTATTTTTGAAACTTTCATGCATTGCATTTAAGGAATCTCTATTTGAGATTCCTTAAATGCAAACATTCGCAATTTAGCGAATTCTCAAATTGCGATTTTTGCATTTGGGATGATGCATCCCAAAAGCAAAAATACCGGTCGCAAAGGGGCAGATTCTGAGAATCTGCCCCTTTGCGACCGGTTGTTAGCTTGATGCATCTGGCTGATGATGAGTAATACTGCACCTGTAAATCCCAATACCATATCCTGGGGGCTTATTTACAAGTCCCTTGCGTCCCCAGTGCGTCTCTTTAGTTTTAACATGGGGAAAAGTGATGCCCCGGTAGCTCAAGGGGCTTGTAAATAGGCACCCTGGTGTATTACTTACTGTTTGATATTGGTTTTTTTGCGCGAGGAAAGAGAATTATCTCAAGAACCAGTGATTGCTTACCAAATCACTGAGGTTTTTCCCCTTTTTGACCCCCCCGCCAAAAAAAACATTCCGTCCGGTTTTTCCACATGAAATGTGAGTGGAAATCACTGACCCCAGCCTGCTTAGTCAAGGTCCCAGCATGTCAACCATCCTCAATCATGTCTTGTCAGAAGGCCCCTTTATCTCTGGTGGTATCTGGGAAGGCTGCAGTTGTTTTGGTGATGCAAACTTGATTCTGTGCTCATGCTTCAAGCCTCGCTCCATGGCTAAAGTTCCTCGGGGATTTAGGACTTATTCCTGGTCCTTTAATAGAGGGGTGATGTGGCAGCGTCTAGGCTCTTGACAAATGAGCCTTGCTGCCTGATTTAAACCAGCTGCAAACTCTGATTTTACCTTTGGGGAGGCCAAGATAGAGGGGAATTGAGTAATCAAATCTAGAGATTACCAAAACCAGCACAATCTGAATTAGAGCATTGAAAGTAAAAAAAATCTGCCAATTTCCTTTATTCTTTGTAGTTGAGTGAAGCAGGCAGAAGTGATTGCTCCCACACGGGGTTTCAATGATAAATTCTTATCAATGATTATTCCGAGACTCTTAACAGAATTCTTGGGCATAGGAGGGTCTCCCACCAACAGAGGAAAAGAAGATAAATTCCCCAGATTCTGTTTATTGTGAGTGATGACAATCTCAGTCTTATCAGAGTTAAGTTTTAAATGGTTGCTATTCATCCAGTCTCTTATAAACAACATTGTGTTCTGAAAGAATTCAAGGGATTCATTGGAGTGATTGATGGGAAATCATTACTGCAAAACATCAGCATAATTATAAACTCTGACTTGGCTCTTTTTCAATGAGATATGATCTATTATGTGATATTCCTCTTACAAATTAATGTATCGAAGAAATAAAATCGAAATTGATTAATCTGGCCTAAGTAATGAAGAAATAGATTGATCTACCGTTTTGAGGACTCAATTTTATTTTTGATCTAGTAACCATGACTGATGTTATGAGTATAGTTGTTAGTTTGCATATTCCTAGATCCAAATTATGGGCCTGATGTACATATATTCGCAGGCTGCAAATAGTGGCATCTAATTGTGCACCGATTTTTTGCGAATTGCCTTTAATTTATTGATGCAACCTATGTACTAATAGGTTAATCGCAAAATTAACACTTGCAGACGATTGCAAAGTAAACTGTCCAAGAATATTATAATTTGGGAAGATATCAGGGAACAAAGAGTGTGCTCAGGACTGCAGCTGCTCGCCCTCCAAAGGCAGCCTGAAAAAAATTCTCAAAAGGAGAAGCATCCATTACCATATGCAATTAGGTGCCCCTGTCTGTGTGACAGCAAGCGCAGTTTTGGGAAGAGTTCTGGCATTATTTTGGACAGTCTCTGAGGTGTATAATAAGTTCTGTGTAGATGCAGAAATTGGATGACATGGAGGAGAGAGAAGACGGATATAACGCATGAGGCCACCTTGGCTTCCTTCCACTCATCATCATCGAGCATGGCAAGGTATGCTTCCAGGAAGCTCGTAGTTGTACTGTTAGATCTGGCGTATTAACCACCAATGACTGCTTGAAATCCCATTTCTTCCCTAGTGGGCCCAAAGTCAGCTTACACTCTAGTGGGTTAAACCCTTGACGGATGTATTAGTTTAGATCTGAAAGGCTGAAGTATATGTCTCAATTGATGGAATTTGAACAATTGGGGTTTGTGTATGCAAAATTCTCAACTAAAATCGATTAATGACTTTATATAATAACCTTCCTATATATCATTTAATGTTGAATTGCCTATTTGGTCCCAGGAATTGAATTCAAGTGCTATCAGACTTTCAGGAGCAAATCTCTCTGCCATGGGGGGGGGGGGGTCCATCATATGTAGTTATTTCTTTTATACCATGTAATATGGTTTAATGCCTTGCACCACCCCATTCATACCAGCATGGCAACCTCAGAGTGATATTTAGGTATTTTTATTCGGTATAAAATGTATAATTGGTTGGTATCTTAAAAATATTGTAATTAAAGCCTATATTCCAGATCGTCTCTGTCCGTAAACATACAATCATTGATGATTATAAGTTAAGTGGCCCAGTGGTATAGTTGGGTATCTGCCATACTTAATCCCCCATCATGTGTGGTTTGTGTATGCTTAGCCTAGGCTCTCCTTGGTACCCATGCACAAATATTTCCATGTGATGACTTTAAGTTGGTCAAAGAAGGATTGTGGAATGATACATGGATAATTTTACAGGATGTACAGATCTTAGAGAGGGCAATCATTTGAAAAGTGCTATCCTGCAGCTATAGACTGGGGAAGGGCAGTCCATCTACGAATATTAAGGACAAGTTGAGTCAGTTGAGGGGAAATATTAGGTTTCCATACTTGATGGGGACATGTAGAAATATGGATTCCTAAATATTTGAAAATTCCCATATGTATTTTCAGTTTTGACTGCGATATCATACCATCTTCGGACAGGTCAAGGGGGACCAACAGGGATTTATTCCAGTTTACTGTGAGACCTGCCACATCTGCAGCAAGGTGCATAATTTGCATTATACAGGTATCAGTTATTTCAAAGTTTCGCAGAAAGAGAAACAGGTCTTCTGCATATAAAAGTATTCAGGCTTCTTGTAGATCTACCGATTGAAAACCATCTATTAGTGCATATATCTTGATCCACGCAGCTAGGGGTTCAATTGCCAGTGAAAATAAGGATAGAGACAGGGACATCCCTGTCTGGTGCCCCTGTTTACAGGAAAGGGGTCTAATAATGCCTTGTTAAACCTCACTTGTGCCCTTTCTGACCAATATATGATATTAAGGTTGGCCACAAATCTAATGCTTTTAAAATTCATCTTATGAATCACTTACAGCAAGAACCTCCAACTTATGGTGTCAAAAGCTTTCTCAAAATATAATAATAGAAGGGCAAGAGGACCTCAAAACTTCCGCTTACTGCTATGATCAGATGCAATCTCCATAGGCTGTGTTTAGTACTATGCCTAGACATGAAACTGTTCTGGTTTAGGTGCACAATTGTTCTGATAACTTTGGTCCACCAATATACAAGTATCTTTGGTAGGGTTTTGGTATCTATATTTGTGAGTGAGATCAATTGGTAAGAATGGCATTGTTCGGGTGTTTTACCTGGTTTTGGTAACTGAGCAGGCCTAGTGCACTATACCTTTCTTAGTCACTTCCTCGTATAGAGTGTAAATGAGGACTAACCAATGATAGGAACTTAAGAAACAAATCTATTTGGAAACCATGTGCTCCTGGTGTTTTCCCTTATTGTAACCGCTTATACAATTTCATCAATTGTTATGGCAATGTCATGGTCTCTTTTGTGTGTCAATTGCAAAAAATCTAAGTGCGAGGCGTGCAATATATGGGTGTGCAACTTTCAATGTGTGGGAGGCCAATGAGCATAAAAGGCCTGACAACAGGCAGAAAATGTATCTGCTATTTCTTTGGTGTCAGTAAGTATGTTACCTTCCTTGGTTGTAATATGTGAGATCACCCTCGATTGTTGCTCATGCTTAGCCAACAAATATGCTAATTTCCGTGGTTTTTCCAGTGGAGGCTCCGCTAATTCGGAGGAGCATTGACCCAATGCTTTTTAGCAGTGAAATAAAGGAAAAATAAAATGATAATAACTCCACGTTATTTTAATTTTATTTGGGGCGGCTCCAATGACAGAGGAGCAGGAGGAGGAGTGGTGTGCCCACTCCAAGTGCGCATGAATATTTGGCTGGCCGTCTCTGGCCGGTCAAACATTCATTCGCACTTTGCATGTTCTCCACCGAGTCTGCATTAGAGCCTGGGTGGAGAACATGCCCAGGCTTCCATTCCCTGGCTGAGCGCTAAACCACGATGCTCAGTCCAATCACAATGCTGCATTGCAGCGCTGTGATTGGTCAGGGGAGCCTGGTTGCTTCCTGTTCCGTTCCCAATGCGAGGAGAGATGGAGTAGAGACGCGACGATAAGGTAAGTGTTTTTTTTCCTTATTGTTAGATCCCCTCCGCCCGCCGCTCCCAATCCCTGCTGGCCACCACTGGATTTTCCACCACATTCGTAAATTCTACTTTGGGAAGCAATCCAAATGTTCTGAGCTTTGTCCATGGACACGTCTTTAACTTGGTATCCAGAGAGTTCAAACTGTTAGAGATGCAGAGCTTTGGTAGGCCCTGCATTCTGGCGTTCAAGCTCAAGTACCTACATCTCTAGGGTGAGAATGCAAGCTGCCTAATCTATGTGACCTGATGAGTGCAATAGCCCACCCCTTATCCCTCATTTTTTAGTTTTTAAGGCTTTCCACACAGTGATAGATGAGGAAAATGAGGCTAGGTTAATCTGAAAGTATTTTTCAATATGTGCGGCAAGGATTTCACTAGGTCTTGATTCTTAAGCCACCAGGGCGTAAATCTTTAAGACCCTTTAGGTCTTGATCTTTCCTCATTCAATGTCTCAAATATAGGGGAACAATCAGATATACCTCTTGTTAGAATTGTCATGTTGTACCACTGCATGGGTTTCTAAAGCCGGAAGGAATAAGAAGTCTAGGCAAGAGAGTAAGTTGTGAAACGGGGAATAAAAACTGAATGTTCTCTTGCCATGGTGTCTAATCCTCTAGATGTCACAGAGACCCATGGACTCTACCCAGTCACGTAGTTTGGGGGTCTGTCACATGGTCATAGGTTTAAGGTGTCTAATATCTAGGGGTAGATTTACCATTAACTCATGCTGCGCAGTGCAGCAGCCGCAAATGCTGCGCTGTGTATGAAGGAGAGAGGAGGAGGGCACCATATTTACTGAAATATGGCACTCTCCTCCCCTTTTCCTAGCGCCGGCACTGAAATCAGCTTCCCTGCACCACAGAGATACCTTCGCTCCATGGGCAAGGGTGCACCTGTGATTCTAGCATAGGTTTTGTACAGGAAGAATACCCTTCCAGTACAAAATACTATGCGTAGGCTGCCTTTAACCTTTTCCCACTTTGTATGTGTGCTATCCAGGCTAGCTTGAATCCAGTGGAACAGCGAGCAACACCCGGCTTGGCAGTTCGGGTTGGACTGTTCTCATGAAGAGCAAGGTCAAGACTGATTAGCATATGTCTGGGTTTAAACTGGGATGGCATAGTGAGCAAAAGAATGGATTTAACCCAGATCTCCTGACTGGAGGTTAATGTTTAATTAATTCAGCATTCCATCCATCATTTGTTGCCGCAGTACTTTTTACCCTAATTGGGATGGGTATGCCCAGACGTGGGTCCCATGCTCGTTGTGTCTCTGGATTCAAGCTAGCCTGGTTAATGAGGGGTGTTACCCTGAAACAGGTTCCAGGCTGCTTGTTTCCAGTCCAGGGAGGGCCAGGTTTGGCAGTTCGGGCTGGACTGTTCCTATAAGGAGCAAGGTCAAGACTGATTATGGCTGGGGGGAGGAGCTACGTCAGCAAACGAGATGGCTGCTTAGGCTCCCGGCTCCGCCGACCTCCGTATCCCGCCGCAATATCCTGTACATTATCCTGATTTTACGCCTAGCCTTTTTGTACATGAACTGTTCCGCACTCCGATGGTGAAATCCGGGAACTTTTATCGGCTGGTTTTACGAAGTTACATCGAGTTGAAGATTGTGGCCTACTCCAGCGGTGAAGCCGGGGCCTCGAGTACTTTCACAGCCGGGCTGCAGTGCAACAACATCGGCCGGGAGACCCAGGCTGGGTCCGGTCAATCGGAGTGGAGGCTTTGTTTAAGCCCGAATTTGGCAGCGATCATTTCTATTGCTCAGCATCGATGGAGGAGTGACTCTGCTTGCTGTTGGCTGCGGGTGGGGGTCCCCGTCCCGCGGACCCGGTATTGGGCCCGCCGGGGTTCGGTGGGTCGGCCTTAACCAGGTTAACCGTGTCTGCGAATAAAGACTGGTCACCCTCCGCATCTGCACGTTCGTGATCCTGTTTGTCCCCCATGAGGATGCCAGATTCACCCGGGGAGGTGATTGTGATTGGTGTCGGGTGTGAGATTATGGATCGAACGGTGCTTGAGTCATCGCTGAGGTCAATATTGGCAGAAATTAGGGCGTTTCATTCACATGTGGATGTCTTATTGTGCAAATTGGACATGCGCCTATCTGAGATGCTCCTGGTGGAACCGGACCCAGCCTAACTGTTGGAACAGCAATCTGCAGCCATTCAAACCGTGGCCATTTTGACTCCGTGCGAGAACCCCATGAGGAAGCAAGTATTGAAACCATCGGATGGTGCCCTGGAGGAAGGTGTTCCCGAGGTCGTCAGTGTATTGCCGAACCTTCCACCACTATCGACTTTGGAGGTATCGAAAGGCGTTCCCCTCCCGGAGACTTTTGTTCTTGACTCTCCATTCATTTTGTGGTCGTCTTCTCTTTTCTTGGTGATTTTACGACTCCTGCACAAGATACATTGGGACTGTCCATCTAGGAGGGAGAGTTCTTCTGCGTCTGAAGTTCTTGTGGACTCACTGCCTACGAGTCGCCATAGATTGATTCTTGATGACTCCCTTCTCCTCTATTACTCCTTTGTGTGCCTTTGGGTCTCACTGGGGGGGGGTTTGTGTGCTGATTCGGAAGGGCCAAGGTTGAGATCAACTAGGATGGGACGGGTTGGAGTGGCTTTTACGGGTGTTCGACCTGCAACCGTTTGATCTAAAAGGCTGGGCGGTGAATTACGCTGCCCCCTAATTTCGTCTATAAGTGTTGTCATACGTTGGTCTTTTAGTGATAGGGGGTGTCTGTTTCTGGCGGGGGGACTAAAGGGGCTGGGAGCCCAAACGGATAAGCCCTCCTCCATTCTTTTTCCTACTTTTAGGGTTTTAGTCATTAGGGGCGACAGGCACGCTGCTAGTGGAGTTAGGCTGTAGCCATTTGCAGGGGTGCAGGGTGGAGGGTTGAAAATGCGTTTTTTATTTTGCCTTTTTTATTTCTATGGCCTTTTTCTTTTCTCCCTTTCTCTTCCTTAAAGGATCGTATAGCTTGTGAATCATTCGGATTCTTATTGTGTACTTGTATTTAGTGCTTATGCTTTTTATGATATCCTGATTCCCGGGTGGGCAGGCCCTGAGAACTGGCGCTCAACATTGAATGTATATTGTATTGTCGTTTGCATAGATTCATATGCTTTGGCGCCAATGTTCCATTATAGCGGTTCTTAAGTGCATATCCTGTCTCTTGCCCTGTCCCCCGTATTCTTTTGTTTGATTGTATGGCGCCTGATCCTTTCTTAAATAATATAAAATGGAACCTCTGTCTCATCCTGGGACTCAGTTGTGCATTCTAATACAAGTTCTATCCTGAATCGCTGCCGGACCTCAGGGTTGTCGGCTGATGAGCTGTGTCGTACTGTGATATAGGGGGTCTTAATTTTGTTTAGCGTCCGGCCCCGGCGGTTGTAGGCCCATGCTTGTATTTTTATTGAATGCCACAATAAAGGTTTAAAAAAAAAAAAGACTGATTATGGCTGGGTCCACATTGGGGTGGTGTAGTGAACGAAAGAGCATTGGATTTAACCCAGATCTCTTGACTCAAGATGAATGTTTGATTCATTCAGCATTCTGATCATCATGTTGCCGTAGCACTTTCTGCCTTAAGTGGGATGGGTATGTCCAGATGTAGGTCCCCTGCTCACTGTGCCACTGGATTCAAGCTAGCCTAGCTGATGAGGGGTGTTACCCTGAAATCGTTCCTAGAATGCTTGTTTCAGGACCTTGGAGGACCTGGCTTGGTGGTTTGGGCTGGACTTTCCCATGAGGAGTAGGATCAAGACTGATTTGCATATGGCTGGGTCCAAACTGGGATAGCGTAGAGAGAAAAAGAATGATGGATTTGACCCAGGTCTCTTGACTGGGGGAGAATGTTTGATTCATTCATCATTCCACCAATCATTTGTTGCCACAGCACTTTTCGCCCTAAGTGGGATGGGTATGTCCAGATGTCAGTCCCTTGCTCTCTGTGCTGAAACTGGATTCAAGATAGCCTTGCTGATGAGGGGTTTACCCTGAAACGGTTAGCGTTAGCAAACAGCCCAAAAGCTTGAACTTAAGGAGCTGAGTGTCAGGCCCCACCAGACGATCCTCAGGACTGTGTTGATGCGCTATAAGGGGCCCACCTCTGGACTACCTCAAGTCTGGCTTGTGAAACAACTCAGACTTTTGAGGTGATCGAGCGGAGGAAGGAAAGGGTAGGGACTGCGGGGAGGGAGATCTGAGGATGAGAGAAGAAAGACACAATGCTACTGATAGCCCTAGACACACAGTATTAAAGAATTCATCTTATTCCTCACCTTCCCCCTCAGCTGAAAAGCAAAATAATTGGAGCCTAGGCCCTAGAAGAGAGGGGAGGGCAGAGGTAAGATCACTTCATACACTGAGTTTGCAAAATACAAAAGATAACAAGAACATCCCACAACTGCATTATCTTGGATATCAACGTATATCACGTTTCCTATTTCCTTACTCACCTACCCATGTGATGGAAGTGACTCAGATACTTTAGACCCCAGCAATGACATACCCTCTCTGATATCTCTCCTGGATATAAGTAAAAGAAACAACAAAAGCAACAGCTTAGGAGGTATAGACTTCAGTGCGAAAATGAGTAACTCATGATCCTAGTTCATTTCACCAGTTAGATTGAGAAAATATAATAAACGTCAAAATAGTCAGAGAGCACTTAATCCTCTTTTAGTTAATTCTCCACAAATAAACACTACAACAGCAAAGCTTACATATGTGTGTAAGCTGCAAATGTTTTACAGTTATGAACAAAGAGAGCTCCTCTGCACGAGATCGCCGTCATCCGATCTCACCCAACAGAGAAGCAAACGAAACAGAAATAACAACAAAATGGATCTAACAAAGGCTCCTCTGCACGAGACCGACGAAATACGGTCTCACCCAACAGAGGAAAGTTCTGATAAGTGGGCGGCCAACCCCATGGCTTCTATGCCCGTAATCCCAGCTCAGGTGCCAGCCCACTGAGAATTGCTATCGCAAGGCAAACACGGAAACCAAACAGAGACCATCTATAGTTCCTCAACTCCCCCAAGATGAACGAAAACACGTCGTCCTGGGCCAGAAATAGTCGGCCAGAAGAGTAGTGCAAGTGCACTCTTACCGCCTCATAGAACAAGGAAAGTAGCAGCAAGTTTAGACAGCCAAACCTGTAGTCCAGAATTATCGGCACCGCAGCCTCCAGCAAACGCCATTAAATTCCGTCTCTGGCATTAAGCCAAGCCACGTGATACGTGACCCGCTAGTAGTGCTGGGAAGTGTAGTTTCTTCGATCACTCGTTCCTTACCCAACACACTGCAATGAGGCAGGCAGTGATTACCGGTAATAGGGCGATCGTGACACTGAGAGGCCCCTCTTGGGGGTCAGGAGCTTGTTGAAGTCTGGTCCAGGAGCTGAGGGGAGACTTTTATGTCCCTTGGGCTCAGATCAGGAGGCTAGCAGGCTACCCCTTTGAGTCCCGCTGTGATCATGGGTTCAAGATGGGTGCCATGTCCAGTCCATCCTCTCCAGGCAAGAGGGCAGCAGGTCAGCAACAACAATGCAGCAGCTCCTTCAGAGTAGCAGTCTAGCAGAGTGGCCTTCATTTCAGCAGCACAGCAGTACTACTTTCTGACAGATTTTATTACAGGTCCAGAAGTGTACTGAAGTGGTGGTATCAGAGGTCCAGTACTTATTAGAAATGTGCCTTTAAAGTGGGAGAAACTTCAAAGACATGTCTTTGAAGTGCACAAAAGTCCTCCCTTACTGTCCTGGCTCCAGACTCACTACAGGGGGTATGCAGCCTTTTGTGTGGGGAAAGGACACAGCCTATTCAGGTATAAATGAGGCTGGGTCCAGCTCCTCCTTCCCATCTTATCAAGATGGCCCATCAAGTCACATCTAAGCTCCCATTGTGTGAGGCTGCCTAGGGGTAATACACAACTGTCACCCACCCAGACATGTGATCAGAGAAGAGCAGCAGGTACCAGATGGCTAAAGTAAGAAAATGTCAACTTTCTAAAAGTGCCATTTTCAAAATTATAACTTAAAATCTGACTTCAACATAAGTTAAGATTTTAAATTAGTATTCCAGAGACACCAGTCATGTGGGTCTTATCTCTTCCCAATTGGAAATTACACTATGATGTGATGAATGTGATGAGGTAACCCCAAAGTTATCTTGCCATACTGAAAAACAACTCTGGAGCTTTTCACAACCAGGACATTTAAACTTAAAAAAGCATATGTCCTGCATTATAAATACATTGCACAATGCCCTCTGGGTTGTCCAGGAACGACCTAAGGGGTGACTTATATGTATAAAAAGGGAAGGTGTGGGCCTGGCAAAAGGTTTATTTTGCCAGGTCGATGTGGCTGTGTAAACTGCACACACAAGCTCTGCAATATCAGGCCTAAGATATGGCTAAAGTGGCTACTTAAGTGTGTGGCACAATCTGTGCTGCAGGACCACTGGTGGTGAAAATTACAAAAAACACAGTTGATGGACAGAATGTAGAACAATGTCATACATTCACCCCAGTACAAGGATCTGGGCCTAAATCCATCGTTTTTTTCACTCCACACCACCCTGGGTTAGACACTGGCTATATGCAAATCAGCTCTGACCCTTTGCCTCATGGGAAATGTCCAGTCCGAACTGCCAAGCCCTGTCTTTCCCAGACCAGAATCAAGCATCCAAGGACCGGTTTCTGGCTATCAGCCTTCATTCAGCCTGGATAGCTTGACTCCAGTGGTGTGGAGAGCCTGGGACTCACGTCTGAGCATACCCAGCCCACTCGGGGTGAAAATTACAAAAAACACAGTTGATGGACAGAATGTAGAACAATGTCATACATTCACCCCAGTACAAGGATCTGGGCCTAAATCCATCGTTTTTTTCACTCCAGACCACCCTGGGTTAGACACTGGCTATATGCAAATCAGCTCTGACCCTTTGCCTCATGGGAAAAGTCCAGTCCGAACTGCCAAGCCCTGTCTTTCCCAGACCGGAATCAAGCATCCAAGGACCGGTTTCTGGCTATCAGCCTTCATTCAGCCTGGATAGCTTGACTCCAGTGGTGTGGAGAGCCTGGGACTCACGTCTGAGCATACCCAGCCCACTCTGGGTGAAAATTACAAAAAACACAGTTGATGGACAGAATGTAGAACAATGTCATACATTCACCCCAGTACAAGGATCTGGGCCTAAATCCACCGTTTTTTTCACTCCACACCACCCTGGGTTAGACACTGGCTATATGCAAATCAGCTCTGACCCTTTGCCTCATGGGAAAAGTCCAGTCCGAACTGCCAAGCCCTGTCTTTCCCAGACCGGAATCAAGCATCCAAGGACCGGTTTCTGGCTATCAGCCTTCATTCAGCCTGGATAGCTTGACTCCAGTGGTGTGGAGAGCCTGGGACTCACGTCTGAGCATACCCAGCCCACTCGGGGTGAAAATTACAAAAAACACAGTTGATGGACAGAATGTAGAACAATGTCATACATTCACCCCAGTACAAGGATCTGGGCCTAAATCCATTGTTTTTTTCACTCCACACCACCCTGGGTTAGACACTGGCTATATGCAAATCAGCTCTGACCCTTTGCCTCATGGGAAAAGTCCAGTCCGAACTGCCAAGCCCTGTCTTTCCCAGACCGGAATCAAGCATCCAAGGACCGGTTTCTGGCTATCAGCCTCCATTCAGCCTGGATAGCTTGACTCCAGTGGTGTGGAGAGCCTGGGACTCACGTCTGAGCATACCCAGCCCACTCGGGGTGAAAATTACAAAAACACAGTTGATGGACAGAATGTAGAACAATGTCATACATTCACCCCAGTACAAGGATCTGGGCCTAAATCCATCGTTTTATTCACTCCACACCACCCTGGGTTAGACACTGGCTATATGCAAATCAGCTCTGACCCTTTGCCTCAAGGGAAAAGTCCAGTCCGAACTGCCAAGCCCTGTCTTTCCCAGACCGGAATCAAGCATCCAAGGACCGGTTTCTGGCTATCAGCCTTCATTCAGCCTGGATAGCTTGACTCCAGTGGTGTGGAGAGCCTGGGACTCACGTCTGAGCATACCCAGCCCACTCGGGGTGAAAATTACAAAAAACACAGTTGATGGACAGAATGTAGAACAATGTCATACATTCACCCCAGTACAAGGATCTGGGCCTAAATCCATCGTTTTTTTCACTCCACACCACCCTGGGTTAGACACTGGCTATATGCAAATCAGCTCTGACCCTTTGCCTCATGGGAAAAGTCCAATCCGAACTGCCAAGCCCTGTCTTTCCCAGACCGGAATCAAGCATCCAAGGACCGGTTTCTGGCTATCAGCCTTCATTCAGCCTGGATAGCTTGACTCCAGTGGTGTGGAGAGCCTGGGACTCACGTCTGAGCATACCCAGCCCACTAGGGGTGAAAATTACAAAAAACACAGTTGATGGACAGAATGTAGAACAATGTCATAGATTCACCCCAGTACAAGGATCTGGGCCTAAATCCATCGTTTTTTTCACTCCACACCACCCTGGGTTAGACACTGGCTATATGCAATTCAGCTCTGACCCTTTGCCTCATGGGAAAAGTCCAGTCCGAACTGCCAAGCCCTGTCTTTCCCAGACCGGAATCAAGCATCCAAGGACCGGTTTCTGGCTATCAGCCTTCTTTCAGCCTGGATAGCTTGACTCCAGTGGTGTGGAGAGCCTGGGACTCACGTCTGAGCATACACAGCCCACTCGGGGTGAAAATTACAAAAAACACAGTTGATGGACAGAATGTAGAACAATGTCATACATTCACCCCAGTACAAGGATCTGGGCCTAAATCCATCGTTTTTTTCACTCCACACCACCCTGGGTTAGACACTGGCTATATGCAAATCAGCTCTGACCCTTTGCCTCATGGGAAAAGTCCAGTCCGAACTGCCAAGCCCTGTCTTTCCCAGACCGGAATCAAGCATCCAAGGACCGGTTTCTGGCTATCAGCCTTCATTCAGCCTGGATAGCTTGACTCCAGTGGTGTGGAGAGCCTGGGACTCACGTCTGAGCATACCCAGCCCACTCGGGGTGAAAATTACAAAAAAACACAGTTGATGGACAGAATGTAGAACAATGTCATACATTCACCCCAGTACAAGGATCTGGGCCTAAATCCATCGTTTTTTTCACTCCACACCACCCTGGGTTAGACACTGGCTATATGCAAATCAGCTCTGACCCTTTGCCTCATGGGAAAAGTCCAGTCCGAACTGCCAAGCCCTGTCTTTCCCAGACCGGAATCAAGCATCCAAGGACCGGTTTCTGGCTATCAGCCTTCTTTCAGCCTGGATAGCTTGACTCCAGTGGTGTGGAGAGCCTGGGACTCACGTCTGAGCATACACAGCCCACTCGGGGTGAAAATTACAAAAAACACAGTTGATGGACAGAATGTAGAACAATGTCATACATTCACCCCAGTACAAGGATCTGGGTCTAAATCCATTGTTATTTTCACTCCACACCACCCTGGGTTAGACACTGGCTATATGCAAATCAGCTCTGACCCTTTGCCTCATGGGAAAAGTCCAGTCCGAACTGCCAAGCCCTGTCTTTCCCAGACCGGAATCAAGCATCCAAGGACCGGTTTCTGGCTATCAGCCTTCATTCAGCCTGGATAGCTTGACTCCAGTGGTGTGGAGAGCCTGGGACTCACGTCTGAGCATACCCAGCCCACTCGGGGTGAAAATTACAAAAAACACAGTTGATGGACAGAATGTAGAACAATGTCATACATTCACCCCAGTACAAGGATCTGGGCCTAAATCCATCGTTTTATTCACTCCACACCACCCTGGGTTAGACACTGGCTATATGCCAATCAGCTCTGACCCTTGGATGCTTGATTCCGGTCTGGGAAAGACATGGCTTGGTAGTTCGGACTGGACTGTTCCCATGAGGCACAGGGTCAGAGCTGATTTGCATATAGCCAGTGTCTAACCCAGGGTGGTGTGGAGTGCAAAAAAATGATGGATTTAGGCCCAGATCCTTGTACTGGGGTGAATGTATGACATTGTTCTACATTCTGTCCATCAACTGTGTTTTTTGCAATTTTCACCCCGAGTGGGCTGGGTATGCTCAGACGTGAGTCCCAGGCTCTCCGCATCACTGGAGTCAAGCTATCCAGGCTGAATGAAGGCTGATAGCCAGAAACCGGTCCTTGGATGCTTGATTCCGGTCTGGGAAAGACATGGCTTGGTAGTTCGGACTGGACTGTTCCCATGAGGCACAGGGTCAGAGCTGATTTGCATATAGCCAGTGTCTAACCCAGGGTGGTGTGGAGTGCAAAAAAATGATGGATTTGGCCCAGATCCTTGTACTGGGGTGAATGTATGACATTGTTCTACATTCTGTCCATCAACTGTGTTTTTTGCAATTTTCACCCCGAGTGGGCTAGGTATGCTCAGACGTGAGTCCCAGGCTCTCCGCACCACTGTAGTCAAGCTATCCAGGCTGAATGAAGGCTGATAGCCAGAAACCAGTCCTTGGATGCTTGATTCCGGTATGGGAAAGACATGGCTTGGTAGTTCGGACTGGACTGTTCCCATGAGGCACAGGGTCAGAGCTGATTTGCATATAGCCAGTGTCTAACCCAGGGTGGTGTGGAGTGCAAAAAAATGATGGATTTAGGCCCAGATCCTTGTACTGGGGTGAATGTATGACATTGTTCTACATTCTGTCCATCAACTGTGTTTTTTGCAATTTTCACCCCGAGTGGGCTGGGTATGCTCAGACGTGAGTCCCAGGCTCTCCGCACCACTGGAGTCAAGCTATCCAGGCTGAATGAAGGCTGATAGCCAGAAACCGGTCCTTGGATGCTTGATTCCGGTCTGGGAAAGACATGGCTTGGTTGTTCGGACTGGACTGTTCCCATGAGGCACAGGGTCAGAGCTGATTTGCATATAGCCAGTGTCTAACCCAGGGTGCTGTGGAGTGCTAACAAATGATGGATTTAGGCCCAGATCCTTGTACTGGGGTGAATGTATGACATTGTTCTACATTCTGTCCATCAACTGTGTTTTTTGCAATTTTCACCCCGAGTGGGCTGGGTATGCTCAGACGTGAGTCCCAGGCTCTCCGCACCACTGGAGTCAAGTCAAGTCAAGTCATGAAATTTGTATAGCGCACTACATACCCAGAGGGTTTCAAGGCGCTTAGGAAAGGGGGGGAGGATTATTTGTCAAATATCCACGTTTTAAGCTGCTTTCTGAACGCTAGGTGATTCTGGGTGAGGCGAAGGTAAGCGGGGAGTGAGTTCCATGTTTTGGCAGCCAGGTATGAGAAGGATCTGCCTCCCATGGTGGTCTTGTTGATGCGAGGTACAGTGGCGAAGGCTTGGTTGGAAGAGCGAAGTTGGCGGGCGGGGGTGTAGAAGGACAGCCGAGAGTTGAGGCAATCTGGTCCGATGTCGTAGAGTGATTTGTGTGCGTGGGTAAGCAGTCGGAAAGTGATCCTCTTATTGACGGGTAGCCAGTGTAGGTCTCTCAGGTGACCAGAGATGTGTTCGTTGCGTGGGATGTCTAGTATGAGCCTAGCTGATGCGTTTTGGATTCGTTGGAGTTTCTTCTGGAGTTTAGCGGTGGTGCCTGCGTAGAGGGTGTTTCCGTAGTCCAGTCGGCTCGTGACCAGAGCATGGGTGACTGTTTTCCTTGTTTCGGAGGGGATCCAGCGAAATGTTTTTCTGAGCATGCGAAGAATGTTAAAGCAGGAGGAGGATACGGCGCTGACTTGTTTGTTCATTGAGAGTGAAGAATCTAGGATGACGCCTAAGTTCCGTGCGTGGTCTGTCGGGATGGGTGCTTTTCCGAGGGCTTCCGGCCACCAGGAGTCATCCCAGGCCGAGGGGGATGTACCTAAGATGAGGACTTCTGTTTTGTCTGAGTTCAGTTTCAGACGGCTTTGTTTCATCCATTCTGCGACTTCTTTCATTCCTTCGTGTAGGTTAGTTTTGGCGGTGCTGGGGTCCCTGGTGAGAGAAAGGATCAGTTGAGTGTCATCCGCGTAGGAGATGATGTTGAGATTGTGTTGGCGAGCGATGGCCGCAAGGGGGCTCATGTAAACGTTGAAGAGGGTGGGGCTGAGTGAGGATCCTTGTGGTACGCCGCAGATGATTTCAGAGGCCTCGGACTTGAATGGTGGGAGGCGGACTCTCTGGGTTCTTCCATTGAGGAACGAGGTGATCCAATCAAGTGCTTTTCCTTGGATTCCGATGTTGTTGAGGCGTTGTAGAAGGGTGCTGTGACAGACTGTATCGAATGCTGCAGAGAGGTCGAGGAGGATGAGGGCGACTGTGTCTCCATTGTCCAGTAGAGTTCGAATGTCGTCTGTTGCTGCGATGAGGGCGGTCTCAGTGCTGTGTTTTGCTCGGAAGCCAGATTGTGAGGGGTCGAGGGATTTGTTGGTTTCGAGGAAGGCGGCGAGCTGGTTGTTGACTGCTTTCTCGATGACTTTGGCCGGGAATGGAAGAAGCGAGATGGGGCGGTAGTTTTTGAGTTCGGTGGGCTCTGCTGTTGGTTTTTTCAGAAGGGCGGTGAGTTCAGCGTGTTTCCAGTCATCCGGGAAGGTGGCGGAGTTGAAGGAGCAGTTGATGACGTCTCTGAGGTGCGGAGCTATGACGGAGTCTGCTTTGTTGAAGATGTGGTGAGGGCATGGGTCTGTGGGGGATCCTGAGTGGATGGAATTCATCAGGCGGATGGTGTCCTCGGTGGAGATTGGGTTCCAGGCGTTAAGGGTGTTAGCGGGGGGAAGATGGTCTGCAGATGGTAGGGTGGGTTGGCTTCCGGGTTGGTTGTCGAAGCTGTTGTGGATGTCGGCAATCTTGTTGTGGAAGAAAGAGGCTAGGGAGTCGCAGAGGGTTTGAGAGGGGGTGATGTCGTTGGAGTTGGCCGAGGGGTTGGAAAATTCCTTGACGATGTTGAAAAGTTCTTTGCTGTTGTGGGCGTTGTTGTCAAGTCGATCCTTGAATGATGTTTTCTTGGCTTTTCGGATCAGTTGGTGGTGAGTACGAATGGCGCTTTTGAAGGCATCCTTGTTGCTGGTGGATTGGTCTTTTTTCCAGGCCTTTTCAAGGGAGCGGCACAGTTTCTTGGATTTCTTGAGGTCATCGTTGAACCATGAGGCCTTCTTGTTGCCAAGTTTGTGATGACGTTTTTTCAGTGGTGCTAAGGTGTCGGCGGTGTTGGATAGCCAAAGGGTGAGGTTGGAGGCGGCTTCGTTGGCATTAGAAGAGAGGGCTGGGGGGTTTAGAAGGAGCGATGAGGAGATCTGGTCGATGGTGATTTTGTTCCACTTTCTTTGTAGAGTTGGTTGGTGGTGGTTGATGGGTTTTGGTTTGTTGTAGGTGAAGTGAACGCAGCTGTGGTCAGTCCAGAGGAGCTCCGTAGTGTGGCTGAAGGAGACATGGTTGCTGGAGGTGAAGATGGGGTCGAGTGTGTGACCTGCGATGTGGGTGGGGGAAGTGACCAGTTGTTTAAGTCCGAGGTTGGCGAGATTGTCCAAGAGGGTGGTGGTGTTGCGGTCGTTGTTCTTTTCAAGGTGAAAGTTGATGTCTCCCAGAAGGATGTATTCTTTGGAGGGGAGCGCGTGTGGAGTGATGAAGTCCGAGATGTCTTCACTGAATTTTGCGCGGGGTCCTGGTGGTCTGTAGAGGAGGGTGCCTCTGAGTGTGGTCTTGGGGTCGATGTGGATCTGGAAGTGAAGGTGTTCGGAGTTGGTGAGGTTGGAGTCAGAGCTGGTTGAGATGCGGATTGATTTCTTATGGACGATAGCGATTCCACCTCCTGTATGGTCGGTGCGGTCCTTGCGTGTGATCTTATAGTCTTCAGGGATAGCGATGGCGATGTCAGGGGCGGAGGAGGCGTTCATCCATGTTTCCGTTAGGAAGGCGACGTCAGGAGATATGGTGTCTAGAAGGTTCCAGAGGTCAATGGCGTGCCTGTGCACCGATCGGGTGTTGAGAAGGATGCATTCTAGGTGGTTGGGGTCGGGAATCCGTGGTGTGGTCGTAGCGGAGATGTTGTCGGTGCCGCTGAATTTGCAGGAGTAGCAAGAGAAAGGTCCATGGGTTTGTCCAGGGGCGGCTTGGACGCAGTTGGGAGCGCGACCGGGGTTAAGGGCTAGGAGGGTGGCGGCATCGTAGGTAATGCGGGAGGGCTGGGCAGCGCGAGGGCCAGGGGTCCTGGCGCTGGGCGCGGTCCAGGCGCGGACGGGCGTAGACGGGCTTACCTTTGGCGCACCTTCGGCGCGGATTGGGCGCGATCGCTGCGCGTGGGAACTACTGTCATATATGGATAGTGGAGGGGGAGGGGCGAGGGCGTATCAGCTGGGAGGCGGGGCGGGTGCACGAGGACGACGACGAGGACAACAAACAAAATGGAGGCGGAGGGGGGAGGCACAGCGTAGCGCTGCAGGTAAATGCGCTGAGAGCGTAGGGGAAGCAGTTGTAATCTTACAGAGCGCAAATGAGGCACAAAGCAAGCAGAATGTCAACAAAGCGGCACAATTTCAGAAGCCACAGAGCGCCAATGCAAATACACTATGAGCAGATAAACAGCGCAGATCAAGCAAAGCGCTACTTAGCTATGCAGCAGGCGAAATGAACCAAGTGAATAATTCTGGTAAACGAGGCAAAGCAGCGCGGAGAAACCAGCTGTCTGCAGGGACAGTGGGAGCGACTCCTCAGCTCGTGGGAAAGGAGCGAGTCACGGCGCTTCCAGGGGCAGGGAGCTATTTGAGGACAGTGGGAGGGCGTATCAGCTGGGAGGCGGGGCGGGTGCACGAGGACGACGACGAGGACAACAAACAAAATGGAGGCGGAGGGGGGAGGCACAGCGTAGCGCTGCAGGTAAATGCGCTGAGAGCGTAGGGGAAGCAGTTGTAATCTTACAGAGCGCAAATGAGGCACAAAGCAAGCAGAATGTCAACAAAGCGGCACAATTTCAGAAGCCACAGAGCGCCAATGCAAATACACTATGAGCAGATAAACAGCGCAGATCAAGCAAAGCGCTACTTAGCTATGCAGCAGGCGAAATGAACCAAGTGAATAATTCTGGTAAACGAGGCAAAGCAGCGCGGAGAAACCAGCTGTCTGCAGGGACAGTGGGAGCGACTCCTCAGCTCGTGGGAAAGGAGCGAGTCACGGCGCTTCCAGGGGCAGGGAGCTATTTGAGGACAGTGGGAGGGCGTATCAGCTGGGAGGCGGGGCGGGTGCACGAGGACGACGACGAGGACAACAAACAAAATGGAGGCGGAGGGGGGAGGCACAGCGTAGCGCTGCAGGTAAATGCGCTGAGAGCGTAGGGGAAGCAGTTGTAATCTTACAGAGCGCAAATGAGGCACAAAGCAAGCAGAATGTCAACAAAGCGGCACAATTTCAGAAGCCACAGAGCGCCAATGCAAATACACTATGAGCAGATAAACAGCGCAGATCAAGCAAAGCGCTACTTAGCTATGCAGCAGGCAAAATGAACCAAGTGAATAATTCTGGTAAACGAGGCAAAGCAGCGCGGAGAAACCAGCTGTCTGCAGGGACAGTGGGAGCGACTCCTCAGCTCGTGGGAAAGGAGCGAGTCACGGCGCTTCCAGGGGCAGGGAGCTATTTGAGGACAGTGGGAGGGCGTATCAGCTGGGAGGCGGGGCGGGTGCACGAGGACGACGACGAGGACAACAAACAAAATGGAGGCGGAGGGGGGAGGCACAGCGTAGCGCTGCAGGTAAATGCGCTGAGAGCGTAGGGGAAGCAGTTGTAATCTTACAGAGCGCAAATGAGGCACAAAGCAAGCAGAATGTCAACAAAGCGGCACAATTTCAGAAGCCACAGAGCGCCAATGCAAATACACTATGAGCAGATAAACAGCGCAGATCAAGCAAAGCGCTACTTAGCTATGCAGCAGGCGAAATGAACCAAGTGAATAATTCTGGGAAACTAGGCAAAGCAGCGCGGAGAAACCAGCTGTCTGCAGGGACAGTGGGAGCGACTCCTCAGCTCGTGGGAAAGGAGCGAGTCACTCTGGAGTCAAGCTATCCAGGCTGAATGAAGGCTGATAGCCAGAAACCGGTCCTTGGATGCTTGATTCCGGTCTGGGAAAGACATGGCTTGGTAGTTCAGACTGGACTGTTCCCATGAGGCACAGGGTCAGAGCTGATTTGCATATAGCCAGTGTCTAACCCAGGGTGGTGTGGAGTGCATAAAAAATGATGGATTTAGGCCCAGATCCTTGTACTGGGGTGAATGTATGACATTGTTCGACATTCTGTCCATCAACTGTGTTTTTTGCAATTTTCACCCCGAGTGGGCTGGGTATGCTCAGACGTGAGTCCCAGGCTCTCCGCACCACTGGAGTCAAGCTATCCAGGCTGAATGAAGGCTGATAGCCAGAAACCGGTCCTTGGATGCTTGATTCCGGTCTGGGAAAGACATGGCTTGGTAGTTCGGACTGGACTGTTCCCATGAGGCACAGGGCCAGAGCTGATTTGCATATAGCCAGTGTCTAACCCAGGGTGGTGTGGAGTGCAAAAAAATGATGGATTTAGGCCCAGATCCTTGTACTGGGGTGAATGTATGACATTGTTCTACATTCTGTCCATCAACTGTGTTTTTTGCAATTTTCACCCCGAGTGGGCTGGGTATGCTCAGACGTGAGTCCCAGGCTCTCCGCACCACTGGAGTCAAGCTATCCAGGCTGAATGAAGGCTGATAGCCAGAAACCGGTCCTTGGATGCTTGATTCCGGTCTGGGAAAGACATGGCTTGGTAGTTCGGACTGGACTGTTCCCATGAGGCACAGGGTCAGAGCTGATTTGCATATAGCCAGTGTCTAACCCAGGGTGGTGTGGAGTGCAAAAAAATGATGGATTTAGGCCCAGATCCTTGTACTGGGGTGAATGTATGACATTGTTCTACATTCTGTCCATCAACTGTGTTTTTTGCAATTTTCACCCCGAGTGGGCTGGGTATGCTCAGACGTGAGTCCCAGGCTCTCCGCACCACTGGAGTCAAGCTATCCAGGCTGAATGAAGGCTGATAGCCAGAAACCGGTCCTTTGATTGCTTGATTCCGGTCTGGGAAAGACATGGCTTGGTAGTTCGGACTGGACTGTTCCCATGAGGCACAGGGTCAGAGCTGATTTGCACATAGCCAGTGTCTAACCCAGGGTGGTGTGGAGTGCAAAAAAATGATGGATTTAGGCCCAGATCCTTGAACTGGGGTGAATGTATGACATTGTTCTACATTCTGTCCATCAACTGTGTTTTTTGCAATTTTCACCCCGAGTGGGCTGGGTATGCTCAGACGTGAGTCCCAGGCTCTCCGCACCACTGGAGTCAAGCTATCCAGGCTGAATGAAGGCTGAAAGCCAGAAACCGGTCCTTGGATGCTTGATTCCGGTCTGGGAAAGACATGGCTTGGTAGTTCGGACTGGACTGTTCCCATGAGGCACAGGGTCAGAGCTGACTTGCATATAGCCAGTGTCTAAACCAGGGTGGTGTGGAGTGCAAAAAAATGATGGATTTAGGCCCAGATCCTTGTACTGGGGTGAATGTATGACATTGTTCTACATTCTGTCCATCAACTGTGTTTTTTGCAATTTTCACCCCGAGTGGGCTGGGTATGCTCAGACGTGAGTCCCAGGCTCTCCGCACCACTGGAGTCAAGCTATCCAGGCTGAATGAAGGCTGATAGCCAGAAACCGGTCCTTGGATGCTTGATTCCGGTCAGGGAAAGACATGGCTTGGTAGTTCGGACTGGACTGTTCCCATGAGGCACAGGGTCAGAGCTGATTTGCATATAGCCAGTGTCTAACCCAGGGTGGTGTGGAGTGCAAAAAAATGATGGATTTAGGCCCAGATCCTTGTATCGGGGTGAATGTATGACATTGTTCTACATTCTGTCCATCAACTGTGTTTTTTTCAATTTTCACCCCGAGTGGGCTGGGTATGCTCAGACGTGAGTCCCAGGCTCTCCGCACCACTGGAGTCAAGCTATCCAGGCTGAATGAAGGCTGATAGCCAGAAACCGGTCCTTGGATGCTTGATTCCGGTCTGGGAAAGACATGGCTTGGTAGTTCGGACTGGACTGTTCCCATGAGGCACAGGGTCAGAGCTGATTTGCATATAGCCAGTGTCTAACCCAGGGTGGTGTGGAGTGCAAAAAAATGATGGATTTAGGCCCAGATCCTTGTACTGGGGTGAATGTATGACATTGTTCTACATTCTGTCCATCAACTGTTGTTTTTTGCAGGACCACTGGCAGCATTTAATTTACAGGCCCTATGCACATGTAGTGCACTCTACTAAGGACGTATAAGTATATTTAATATGGCGATTGGGTATGAGCCATTGTTACCATGTTTTAAGGAGAGAGCACAAGCACTTTAGTACTTGTTAGCAGTAGTAGAGTGCACTGAATCCTAAACCCAACAAAAACAAGGTCAGAAAAAGTGGAAGAGGAAGACAAAAAGTTTGGGGGTGACCCTGCATAGAGGGCATTTCTAAGAACAACTATCTATGTTTAGCCACTTTTCTTGCTAGGCCTGGCAGAAAGAATCTGCTTGAGGCTTCACCGAGGGCCATCGGCCAATATTTAGAATTTTCTAAAGTGTTATTAAACAGCTTCAGTACAGAGAAGAGGTGTACCCTGGAGTTTTCATTCAAGTGAGTGCATATAATTGAAAAAATGTGCTGCCAGTGTTACTATTTAAAAGCTAGAATGCCACATTTGCTTACAGACCTTGTCTTCCATTCACCTTCTATGCTCACAAAAACTGCCAAATGTGTTTATATTTGGCTCTGGATCCACACTGGGTAGGGCTAGGGTTGCTACCTTTCCAAGAGAAAAATACCAGCCAAAGACTGTAAATGCCTGTTAGAAATGGGGTCTAAAAGTTGGCAGGTTGTTACCCTGTCCAAGTAGTGACCCTTCTTCTTAGTCAGGATAAGTGGATGTACTACTGAAATAACCCCTGCTCACCCCCTTAGTAGCTTGGTACAAGCAGTCAGACTTATCTCAGAGGCAGTGTGTAAAGCATTTGCACATAACATACTGTAATAGAGTGAAAACACTACAAAAGGACACCACACCAGTTTCGAAAAATATCCAATATTTATCCATGTAAAATAGTGCCTTGAAGATGGCAGCCCAGTCCAGTGCTCTAGCAGTGCAGAAAACAACAAATCCAACAGTTTCAGTCGACAGCATCGGTGCAGACCAGTATCGATGTCAGAAGACTTGTAAATAGTATCTTTTGCTCTGGCCGACCACGGCAGTGTGGGCCAGTGTCGCTGTTTGACGAGGTTGCAGTCTGAAGCAGGGTGGTGCGGCATGCGGTGCTGACGGCCATCGTACAAGATTCGCGGCCGTCGAAGATCAGCCGTCGATGGGGCTGGCGTCGGTAGACTGCAGCTGTCATGTGGCATGGGGCGGTGCTTCGTGTACCTTACGAGCGGTGCCCCCGGACCACGGTGCAGACTGCGCCGGCGATGTCAGCTGGCAACGGCAATGTCAGTCAGACCAGGGTGGCTGGGTTAAGCAAAGCGGTGCACAGTACAGTGCCCACAGGTCGTGGTGCAAGCAGCGTTTGTGTGGTGGTGGCGTTCGTCATCGTCGGTGGGACCAGTGTTCCGGTGCGAAGGGCGGCGGTGCCCTCTGCAGTGCCTCCAGATCACGGAACCGCTGGCGGTCTTGGTGAAGGATTCGGATTGTGGTTTCCCTCTGTGGCAACTGAGACACGTGTACCCAGAGGGGTTACCCAAAGGAAGGTGAAGTCTTTGCTGTTCCTGACACTTCTTAAACAGTTGATTGATCGCTGTGACAACTTTTGACTAAATTACTTCCACCGGCTGGTGAAGACAAGCATCTAACTTTCAACCGGATATGTAGGCAACTGGCTAGCCCTCACCCTTTAAATGATCTGTAGCGTGGTACACAGTACTCTGTACCACATATGATTAATGCTCCATATTGTTTGCAGACCACAATCAACTGATGTGAGTCGTAGGTGTCAGCTGACACGTCTACGAATATTGTTCACTACTGAATGGATATTCGTATTAGGAACCAAAATCGTTGATAAGCATGATGTTGCTACTGCACCTCTTGCTTTTGTCACACCAGGTACACACACCTCTCCTGATCTTTATGTTTGTTATTCAACATGCTGTCAAGTTCCTTTCCCCCCCCCCCCCCTGTCCTGATGAAGACCCGCCTTTGATGCGGAAATAGCAGCACAACAGTTTTGGGTCGAAACGTCAATGTTATTGTCTTAATTAGTCCTCGCAATGTCCCTGACTTGAAAAGGAAATTATAACTACCGTTGGGATTTATGCTTTGAATCTTGGACTTGCAATTTAAATATATTTTTTTACGCTTTGTACATGTTATTTATGTCACCTTTGACAACACTATGTCACATATCACTATCAGTCACTAACTGTACACCACCGTCATTTTGTTTTTTCGCTGCATGTGTTTCATGTCACAGACAGCCATCTATGATGATGATTTGCTTATATATGAATATAAAGTAAAGGAATTCAATTCCCTATCTTAAAGAATTTGTTTTCCTTGGGGTGTTACTTGGATATATGACTAAGGCATATTTTCTCCACTGCATCTAATACCTATTGCAAATCAGTTGAACTACCTGACAGAACCACTTTTTTCGTTTATTGTATTTGCCCAGGTTCTGAGGTTTGCTGGGTTGCCCCATTATCTTTAATGACTTCTTGAACAGGGGGCAAGCTCTACCTCACGCCCTTGGAAAAACTCAAACGAAGAAGTTGCACAACATTCCATCCAGTCCTTTCTCTGCCAAGGACAGAAGCAGCCACTGTAGACCAACACAGCAAAGCACACAGCAAAGTGGTAGTTCCTCCTCGCAGCTTCTCCAGCTCTTTCTCTTGGCAGGTTCCTTGATCCAAAAGAGTCCTAAAGATCTGGAGTCTGGGCCCCAATATTTATGCAGCCTTTTCTTCCTTCTCTTGTGGCAGAGTCTCTGTGCTTGGTCCAAACCAGTTTGGTCCTCTCTGGCCCAGTTTCTTGACAGGAGGTGGAGACGTCATTGTGTAAGGCAGACCAGGCTTATTCAGGTGCATGGAAATCTCCTACTACTACTCTATATACAGCCCAGGTCTACTCAGCCCAGCCCTGACTCATCCAGGACAGGCAGGACATACCTCAACCCCCCCCAGTGGCTGTCTACAGTGAATGCACATCCCCAGTCGCTGTCACTCCAAAGCCAGACAGTCGATCCACAACATAGCAGAGGCACACAGGGCGGTTAAGCAAGAAAATGGCTGCTTTCTAAAAGTGGCATTTTCAATCACACAATATAAAAATCATCTTTACTGATGAGTTCAGGCATCCTAAACTCCATTTCTCTATCTTGTCCCAATGGAAAGCTATACAAAGTATCTCCCATTCTATCCTATGGGACAGATAGCCTTTCAATAGCGAAAAACGAAATGCACTGTATTTCACTATCAGGATATGTCACACACACCAGTTCATGTCCTACCTCACCCACACTGCACCCTGCCCATAGGGGTACCTTGGGCAACTTTAGGGATTACTCACATGTAGTAAAAGGGAAAGTTAGGGCTTGGTAAGTGGGTGCACTTGTCAAGTCGACATGGCAGTAAAAACCGCGCACAGACACTGCAGTGGCTGGTCTGAGATACCTTTACAGGGCTACTTCTGTAAGTGGCACAACCAGTGATGTAGGCCCACTAGTAGCATTTGATTTATAGGCCCTGGCACTCTCAGTGCACCTTGCTAGGGACTTACTAGTAGCTCAAGCATGCTAATCATGGAATCCGTAACATAATTTGCAGTAGGAGCACTTGCACTTTAACACTGAACAGCAGTAAGAAAGTGTGCAGAGGCACTAAACCAGCAAAAACAGAGTCAAAACCAGGAGGTCAGAAAGCAAAAGGCAGGGGAAATACACCAAAAGATGCCAGGTCTAACAAGGCCTAGACATGATATTAAAAAGAATTGTAAACAAAATCATATGTATTCATTTGTAACATGACGTTTCTGTCTTTGTTTACTTAATTATTAGTTTATGCATCATTAAAGCAGCTGTAGAACACATTTAAAAGTGCTTTTTATTTATATTTGCATTTGAAATATGTACAGATAAAGTCTAAAAATACTGGCTTCAGGTGATTTTGCTTCATGTACCTGAGACATCACAATACTGAAAGTAAGACAGCTCAGGCTCACAAGTAGGTGCAACTGCTATAATAAATAAGTCCTCCAGTCAATTATGATACTCAACTCACTGAAAAGAAACACAATTACATTATACAGGTATAAGGCACACCCAAGATGGTGTATTTCATAAAAGTAAGAATTATGCTTCCTCCTTATGAAGAAGTGGGTAGAGTACCCTCTATGAAGCAGTTGCTCAACAGCGGAGGTGGGGGCTTTGCCCACAAAACCGGTACACTTTGTAATAACATATTGTAAATTGAGGGTTTGAAGATTAGGTGACTATGGACCAGATGTAGGAGCCCTAATACCGGTGGGTGTTGGCCGAATTCGGCTATTACCGACCGGTATTTGGGTTTTCAGATGAAGGGGCCATTATTTTACAGAATCAGTAAATTTGCCGATTCGGTAAATTTACCGATTCTGTAAAATACCGAATCGGTAATTTTACAGATTCTGTAAATCCAAATGTAGGTGACACTCCTGAGAGTGCCACAGGCCCTTAAGAGTCGGTATTTTACCACACAATCCTATTGTGTGGTAAAATACCGAATCCAGGTGTGCATGCACATCTGTGCATGCACACTGTGCAATGTGACACACAGACATGCCCTTAGGGCATGTATGTGTGCCACATGTCACACATGCCTTTACTTGGGGTGCAAGAGGGTGTCAAAGTGACACCCCCTGCACCTTTGCAACATTTGGTATTTACCGATTCGGTAAATACCGATTCGGTATTTTCCATTGATTCCTATGGGTTTCACAGCCCATAGGAATCAATGGGAAATACCGATTTGGTATTTACCGAATCGGTAAATACCGAATGTTACCGATTCGGTAATTCAAATATAATAATTACCTACATCTCCCTCCTTCATATTTACCGATTCATAAATACCGAATCGGTAAAATTCTGTATTTATGAGTTGGTAAATTGAAGTTACCTACATCTGGCCCTTGGTATTCTATCTATAGAGAACAGATGTTCATGTAAAAAAATATTGATATTTGCTAGGTTAATTTTTTAGAGGTTGGTTATATAAGGTTAGGTTTTGCACTCCATGTCAAAGATGTACAAATATTTAGCTGCAAAGTTTTTTAATACAATACATTTATGTTTTAATTATGTACTAGTATTTGTTAAAAAATACACAGCTTAATCAAGATTAAATTTGTTTTAAATTTAAATGAATTGGATACTGGGGTTTTCTTTTTAATTTTTAATTACACGTAATGTTGCTTCCGTTAAAGAATGGCCTGCTTTTTCTCAGTATTATAAAGGTTTTCAATAAACGTAGGGTTATAAACATATGCTCAATGAACTGAATCTCCAGTGCCCCCTTATGAAAATTTACCACAACAATCTGTAATTACACATTTTAAATAGCTACATTTCATTAACTTTGAGGATTTATTTTAAATTCTCATTTTTAATCATTTGTAGGAATTGTTTATTATGAAATAGCTACATTTCATTAACTGCGAGGATTTCTTTTAAATACTATTTTTATGATCTTACAGAAAAATCCATCATCTGTGGGAATTGTTTATTATGAAATATTGTATCCAACTGTACATTAGGCATCAACACATTAAAGAGTTTAACAAACACTCAGACCGTGGGACGGTCTTTGATTTCCTTACATTATTACATCATAGAGCTTATCCTTACATTATTTGATTCGAAGTAAATTTTTATGGATCATGTTAAAGATGTACGGATGATTACTTTTAAAGTATTTTACTACATTAAATTTATGTTTTTAATGATGCAATAGTATTTTTTTTAATTACAGCAAAATCAATGATCAATTCATTTTCTCTATAAATGAATCGGATGAAGGGTATTTACTGTTATTTACATGTAAATACTGCTATGTTTTGACAATTCAAAGTCTTTCTTATGGGTCTGGAAAAGAATGTTGCTTGCATGCTAAGAAATACATTTAGAGAATGTAGTGGAAAGGATGTTAAAGGACTCTCAGTGATAGCCTTGATGTGGTCAGCCTGCTACGGAATGAGATATTCTGGGTCACTAATGTGGAAATGGTACCACCTTATAATCTAAATAAAGGACATGACCTAAAACGATGTTCAAACAACTCTGACTACTCTAGCCTTGTAATTTCAATCCTCCACTGCAATATATTTTTTCTATGTGAATCTCACCTCTTTTCTCTTAATAAGAGGCACTGAAGAAGAGACACAATATTGGCAAATGTAACCTCCATCACTTGATAACAGTATCAACATTCCAATTCATGTCAAAGTAGATGTAGTGAGTGCTGTACATCGTACTGATCTAAAATGACATACTCAGTTTCATGCATGGTGAAGAACAGACAGATTGCATCCGCCCGTTAACACTTCCTCTCTTCATGCCACTGCACTAGTCACCTTTTCTTTCAACAGCTCCCTGATTAACCCGAAACTTTAGGAGGGAAGCGTACTGCTACACTGGTGCCGTGATCAGTTCAAAGGAAGGTATCAAGAACTCATCTGAGACCACCGGACTGAGAAGGGAAAATATATTTTTACTCACAATCAGTCCGTTGCTCAATGCTGCCTCCATAGGCAAATGAGCACCACAAACTCTTGGAAAAAGAGTAGAACCAAAGCTTATAAATAGCCCTTTCTAGGATGGTGTACAGTCCATTGGGGGTATTGAGGCTCCCAATCCAAGATATTGCTGGGGCTCTTCCTTTGATGCAAGCTCCTTTTTTGTCACTTATAAAGGGTGTTTTATAATAGGAAAAGTAAGATGCCTTGCAATGCAATTTGTTGCCAGATTTTTTAGTGCACTTTTCGCCCCTTGTTCCTGTTTTTGTCACTGGTTTTTGCTCGAACAGGTTCAATCCTTTCCTTTATGGGACCTTCTGACCTGGCTCTTTTCTCCTTCCTGATGACAAGAAGAGTTTGCTGCCTTGCTGATTTCCATAAACAAATTAAGGGTAGTGAAGAGATACTGTTGAGCATGGGCTAACCCTCCCCTGACTCAGAACTTTATACAAACTATAGAGCCCAACTCGTTTAAATCAATTTAAAAACCCTCATCACGGACAGAGGTATTTTAGGCGAGCAAGCCAGGCAGGATCCTTGGAGTCTGTGTAACAACTGGCATGCCTCTCCTCTGTGCACCTATGGAGCACCATTAAGTGCCTTAATATGTACCCATTTACGGACACCAAGTAGGTGGTTTAGATGTGCTTGAAGTATGTATAGTAAATTCACCAGTTAAGTCAGCATTATGGAATAGATGAGGATAGAGGTAGTATATTAGGACCTGACAAAAGCCACGATAGTTTAGAAACATAAGTGGCAAAAACATGTTGGCCCAAGCATGGGCGTCCGCAGAAATGTTTCCAAGGGGGTCTAACCTGGCAAAAGAAGGGGCGTGGCTAATGTTAATCAATAGGGGCGGGGATAAAATGGCAGACAATCAGGATCGGGTAATGCCCAGGCCAAGCTGAGAAAAAAAAGTGGTGAATTCTGCATTTTTTTAAACTGGACAACAATTAGAGCACACATAAACCCTAAAATTACCCCCCTGGCCCCTTAAAACGCATACATTCTCTGAACCCTAAAATTGTCCCCCTGGCACCCCAAAACACATACCCGCCCTGAACCCTAAAATGTCCACCCCTTGCACCCCAAAACCCGTACCCACCCTGAACCCTAAAATGACCCCCCCCTGGTACCCCAAAACCCGTACCCACCATGAACCTTAAAATTATCCCCCTGGCACCCCAAAACCCATACCTACCCTGAACCCTAAAATTATCCCTGCCCCCCAAAACTCATACCCTCCCTGAACCCTAAAATTACCCCCCCCCCTGGCCCCTTAAAACTCACACCCGCCCTGAACCCTAAAATTACCCCCCTGGTACCCCAACACCCATACCCACCCTGAACCCTAAAATTATCCCCCTGGCACCTAAAAACCCATATGCACACTGAACCCTAAAATTACACCCTGGCACACCAACACCCATACCAGTCTGGAACCCTAAAATTACCCCCTGGCACCACAATCCCTAAGTTACCCTGAACCCTAAAATTACTCCCTGGCACCCTAAAACCCACACCCAACCTGAACCCTAAATTTACCCCCTGGCACCCCAAAAGCTGAACAGAATAAGCTTACACTACATTTGCATATTTGGAGGGGACTGTCCTCCTTGACGTTTCCATGCATGTAAGTCTAGAACACTGTTCACTGAGAGTAACTTATATATGCAGCCAGTAGGTAATGCTGATGCTGTAGAATGCATTAAAGTTACTGAAACTTACTTAAAAACTTCTGACTGGTCTTCTGATACTATTTATTGGAGTCGGGCTGATCAGCAGCACTGTCGTCGTGGCATCCAGCCCCTCACTAAGGTCTCACTTTGTAGATAGATGTGGGTCAAATGTCTCCTGGTTTCTCCTTGCCTGGGCCTCCTCTGCTTCTTCGTAGGTGCCCTTGGATGCGAAAAGAGACAGATCCATGGCCCTGTTCACCATCCATCTGGTGAGCAGCCCCGCGGATGTGTATTCCATACAACTGCACCGACAGCAGGGGAAAGGGTTGGCAGTGCAGGTGACCCTTTTTCTTTGCAAAGTAATTCCTGCTGGCATCATAGCCCTGGGTTTGCTGTTTGTGCACTTGTATGGAATACACATCTATACAAGTGCACAGACAGCAAACCCTGGGCTATGATGCCAGCAGAAATTCCCACACACCTGCACTGGCCATCCCTTTCTCCCTGCTGTGCACATCTTCCCACTCCCACCCCATGCACACATTCACAACACATCAAGTGCTTAGGTGAAATCCCTGCCTTCAGGCAAGGATATCACCTCGGTGGCACCAGTCTAAAAGAAAACAAAGGGTGGGGGCAGGGAGGGTCACTGAAACCGTGCAGAGGCGGGCTGGTTCTGGGCCTCTCAGAAGGGGTCATAAAAATCACATTCTTGGATGCTTAGCATTCAACCATGGCTCGTTCTTAGCACCTGGTGGTGGCTCAGATCAAAGTAGGTGCTTTACAAGCGTAATATGATACACAGAAAAAATATAGAAACACAACATCCAGGAATTCTTAACACTCTATGGGAATGAAATATTAAGTAAAACGTCAAACACAAACAGGAACTAAATCGCTGATATGGATTGCCTTTTTACATTAGTTATTTAGAAATCGATCAGTGTTTATGTCAGAATATGGGCATAACGTTAGAGCCCGATAATGACCCGTTGCAACGTCCTCTGCGACCTAGGAGACCCGGCCCATTTAAAGCCCTGGTTGAGGGGTCACTTCAGAGAAACCCCTATTCTGGAATGGGGGCTGGGCAGGATGTTTGTGGCGGGGAAGGAGGCTCATGGTTCCTGCACGGCTTGTAGCGTGTTTTTCCCTTGCTAGTGGAGGTGCGTGCTTCAGTCATGCTTCTGGGCTTCATCCTGTCCAGATCTGCGCATCCGAGAATTTCACATTGTAAGTACCATGGATGCACTGGTGAATGCTTTGCAGACACTTTTGGTGAACTCTGTACTTTTGGTGATGTCATGTGTGAACGCAGCGCCCAAAGTGAACTCACCAGTTAATGTAGGGTGACCAACTGGCAAGGTTGCGAATTCAGGGCGGTAAGTGTAAAAATTCAGGACAAAGGGTCAAAATTCAGGACGAATATTCAGGACAGAAGGTCAAAATTCAGGACAAATCTTCAGAACAAAAGGTACGTTTTACAGACACATCCGAGGAAGTTGCGGGTTAGTATAAAAGTAAGTAAATAGACAACCACTTAAGTACAAGTCAAAATAAGTTTATAATAGGTTGAGACAATTGTACACGTCACGGTTTTTTGGTATGTGCACAGCTTTGAGCAACTGTGCAAGTCTTTTTGAGGTATTTCATATGATAATAATCTATTTATATGGTTACTGCACTAGGTTGTCTAGTCTGATATTTTGTTTGCAACTCAGGGTCGTGAGCAGACATGTTACGTGAGAGAAGTGCTCAGGAAGATCTGCTCGGATAGACTTTGTTACTAGCATCTCATATATGAATGTCATTGTGAGATGTAACACAGCAAGCATAGGTGAACTAAAGGGAGGATTGCTGTGATGAAACCACTATAGGGAACGCATTATGGGGGTTTCAGCAAGTGGAACTTAAAATATGGAATCTGACTTTGCTTATGGGTCTTCGCAGATAGTTGCACTAGCTGACGGAAGTCACAAAGGTGCTTTTCCCTGCAGCTTTCTTAAATAAGGCACTGTCAATACACTATTACATCGTTTATTTTTGACACCTTGCCTATTGTTAAAAACACAATTTACATCTCAAGCACAGTTTATGGCACTATGATGCTCTCCTTAAAACCTTACACCTAAAACAAAGCAGGCAAACATTTACTATTACTAGTGTAACATTCAAGTAACAGTTGGGTGTCACTCAAAATGTCGTATGCATGATGTATGGATCCCACACATAAGCACACAGCAAATACAGAATAGTAATACATAGGCAAGGGAGGAGCCAGAAAATTGAAATACCTCCCTCTTTGAACTAAAGCTCTTATGGCACCAAGAAAAGCAAAGTAAGTCATCACAACCCTCCCCAGAAGAGCTCTATTGTCCAAGGATCTAGCCATTCATCCTTCCATCAAACCCCTGACATCCACCATTTCAAATGTACTTTTTGTTATCTATTAATTTTTTCATCCACCATTCAGTCTTTCACCATTCATTCTGTCCTTCCATCTGTGTTCCCATCCATATTAAAACCTTTTCAACCATTTGCAAACCTATCCAACGTCTGTTCTTGCATCCATCATTTCACTCATCTATCCCTCTATCCTCCCTTTCACCCAATCCATCCATCCATCATCCATCCACTATTTCACCAAATCCATCCTTTCAATCATCCATCCACTCTTCCACCAATCCATCCATTCACTCATCCATCCAACCATTTACCATTTCACCCAAGCCATCCTTTCACTCATCCATCCACTCTTCCACCCATTCATCCACTCCTCCATCCAACCACTTACCTTTTCACCCATCCAGCAACCCTTTCACTTATCCATCCATCAACCATCCACCCTTTCACCCAATCCATCCTTTCACTCATCTATCATCCATAGACCCATTAACCCAATCCATCCTCTCACTCAGCCACCCACTCTTCCACTCATGAATCCCATTCGCTCATCCATCCAACCATTTACCTTTTCACCCAAGCCACCCTTTCACTCATCTATCCACACTTCCACCCATCCATCCATTCAGTCATCCATCATTCCATTCACTGACCCTTTCACTTATTCATTTATCAATCCATCTATCATTTCTCTCATCCATCCACCCATTCACTCGCCCATCATCTACCCTTTCACTCATCAACCCATTCTTTTACTGATCTATCTTTCATAATTGGTGATGTGAAGGGTGGGAACCCACAGGACAGCAGACACATGCGCTCACTACATTTCTTTCACATCCCCTACTGCTCACCTTTACTGGCACGCTCAAATCTTTTCTATTGCCATCTGAAGTCAGTCTGGTATTTTTCTAAATGGTCCTTGTATTTTTATTGGAGCTGTTTGTGTTTATTTTTGTATACAGATAGACATGCACAAACATTTTGCCACCTCTCTCTTTCATTACAGACAATTAAAACAACAGATTGATTTACATTTTTTTACCAGTTTCATAGCGAGATAAAGCATTGTCCGTTCCTTTCACACTACAAAATGAAATGGCACTGGAGAGTAACAAGATCTCACAATTGATCGAACACAAGCAGGTACATTTGTTAGAAGATACGCGTCTTCTTATGAGAAAAGGGTGAGATTATGCTTTCAACTGCACGGATCCCATACTTGCATATTTTCCAGGACAGAATACCCCCAGGGTACCCCCACTGCCTTCACTGTGCACCCCAACTGCAAGAGGAGACCTCTTTTAACCCGGCAGTGCTCTTCTGCTTCTCCTACCATTTGTGGCATATTTAAGCTTCAACTTTGAACTTTACCTTCCGCTGGGCTCCTGGGTGATTTTAAGCTAAGGCGCTTTATAGGTTCCAGGATGGGAAGTATGCTAGGTTCTGAGCTGGGATGGTGCAGTGAGCTAAAAAACGGTGATGGATCAAGCCCTGATCTTTGGACTGGGTAAGAGTGGTCTGCTTAATTCAGACACTCTGTTCATCACCACCCCCTTTTCTGAATCATCGGGAAGTATGCTTTGGCAGCTCAAACTAGCCATTGTCGTTCTGTATGTGACAATCAGCCACAGACAGAATGACAATGGGCGGGAGGAACTGCAAGGAGGAGTAAGAGTAACCCCATCAGGGAGTTGAGGCCTCTGGCAGGGAACAGCTCTGCTCCCTGCAAGGCCCATAATTACAGACAAAAGGCGTCCGTAAAAGCATGGGCGTCCGCAGGTGGGGGCAAGGAGGGGCGCTCCAGGGGTGGCAAGCACCCCTCCTTGCCCCCCATGCGGACACCCATGGGCCCTAAGAGGCTTAGGGGTAACTAGAGCCCTGGGACTTCCTAACTTTTCCAGTTTTTAATCATATTGGCTGGCGCCAAGATTAACGTGTTGGAGCTACCAGGCAGGTATTTTTAAAGAGTTACCCTAACCCCATTCACTACCCTATTCCTTTTCCAAGAAAGTGATCCCATGCATCTCATAGTTTGCTGCATGTCCTGTCCCACAGCGCAACGGGAAGAACTCTGTGATGGATCACTGACTAAATATCGAGGGACAAAATATAGACTACCCAAAATATCGATGCCAAAATATCGACAGACAAAATATCTAATTCCTATCTACAAACAGGTAAGTACCAAAATATCGAATCCAAAATATTGTTTAAAAATATATACTTTGTAAAAATATCAAATTTCTTAAAAATAATGTAAAATTAAAAAAATATTAAAAATAAATAACTAAAATATAGTTCAATATACTTAAATTACCTTTAAATGATTAAATAATTAATGTAACTTATAAAAACAAATATGCAATAATATATGTTAAAACATATATATATATATATATATATATTCACTGAAAAAACCATAGGTTATACACCATATATAGTTAGGAATTAGCATTTAAAAAACCTTATTTTACTCACACAAAACCAATGAAATTCCATATATAGTTAGTTGTACTAACTATATATCGCGCACCCGCAATCCACTGCTGATCATGTCACATATTACATCATTCATGACATGGTCAGTGACATCACTGATGACATCACTGATGACATCTCAAATGACATCACTGATGACATCACTGATGACATCTCAAATGACATCACTGATGACATCACTGATGACAACATCCAGTGACTGTATTTTTCTGTAAAGTTAAAATATGTCTTACATATTTAAGAATGAGTGGATGTATAAGTGTCTGGATGAAGGATTTAGTAGGTGCATGACTGACTGTATGAGTGAGTGGTTAAATGTGTCTCACTGAGTGCATGGGTTAGTGACTAAACTGTCTTAATTTGTGCATCATTATGTCTGTTCTTCTGTAAACTGCTGCATGTGTTGATCAGTAGCTATATGAGTAACTATATGGGTTATTGATTGGTTGCCCAAGCATTTGTATGGGAGACTGAGTGTGTGTGTGGGTGGCTGGGAGGTGTATGACTCTGTGCATAGATGTATGGGTTCAAAAGTGCATGTGGAAACAGCTGGATGGGTGGTTGACTGTGTGCATGACTGTATTGGTGAGTGAATGGATATCTCAGTGCTACATGTCAAAGTAAGTACATATGTAAAATACAGTACATGTGAGAGTTGACATATATAAATAACTGTGCATAAGAGCCAGTGAATGTGTGAGTGGCTGTATGGATCATTGTGAACTTGTATCCAGGATTGTATAAGTGAGTAAATATGTTTTAGTATATGTTTGAATAAGTAAGGTGTGTATAACTGTATAGTTGTGAAAATGGAGGTGTGATTGATTCTTTGCATGACTGACTAGGTGTGTAAGTAACTCCATGGATGAGTGACAGTCTGTGAGTGTCTGTTTACACTGAGTGTATCTAAGGTTATAATAGAGTCTGAAGAGGTTCATCGTATTATCACATGAATGATGTCATCAGTGATGTGATCAGTAATGTCAAATGAGATGTCATCAGTGATGTCATCAGTGATGTCATCAGTGATGTCATCAGTGATGTCATTTGAGATGTCATCAGTGATGTCATCAGTGATGTCACTGACCATGTCATGAATGATGTAATATGTGACATGATCAGCAGTGGATTGCGGGTGCGCGATATATAGTTAGTACAACTAACTATATATGGAATTTCATTGGTTTTGTGTGAGTAAAATAAGGTTTTCTAAATGCTAATTCCTAACTATATATGGTGTATAACCTATGGTTTTTTCAGTGAATTTTCAAGGTTTTGTAAATGCTAATTCCTAACTATATATGGTCTATAACCTATGGTTTTTTCAGTGAATTTCATTGGTTTTTTAAAAGCTAATATCTATAGCTGTAAAATGTATTCTTCTTTAAATCCCAAAATATATTTTATATGTTTATTAATAATTTTTTTTAAATATTTTTTTTTGTTTCGCTCCCGGTCCGCGAACCGGAAAGCTTTCCGTTAGCTCAAATTGATGCCGCGACCCGGTCCGCGAACCGGTAAGAAATCAACATAGTGACGGTATCGCGTTGCCGCGTAATGCGTCTTGTGACGTACCGCGTTAGCGCACCCGGAAGTGCCCCGGGGCGCGGACCGAGGCGCGAAACGCAGCTCCCCGGAAGCGATCCGCGTCGCGTCGCAAAAGCGCGACGTATCGCGTTGCCGCGTAATGCGTCTTGTGACGTACCGCGTTAGCGCACCCGGAAGTGCCCCGGGGCGCGGACCGAGGCGCGAAGCGCAGCGACCCGGAAGCTAACCGGGGCGCGTTCCGCAGCGCGTAACATGAGTGTGAGAGGTCATGTGACATGTTAATAAAACTTTTCATTGGTTCATTTCACTTTTGGTTTCATAATGATGTAAGGCTAGGTCAGGTGACCTAAAAATAACACTTTTCATTGGTTTAGAACTATTTTTTTTCCCAAATGATGAAAGCCCCCACCTTTTTTCTCACTCTGACTTTCAACTTTGAGAAAGGAAGACCTGATCATTTGCTCTGATTAAAAAATGGCTTCAATAGTAGCTTCAGCTTCTGCACCCCCACCACCACCACCACCATCTCCTCATAGGAAGAGAGGACCACCTGCACAGTTTATTGGAGACACAGAGGAGGAAGAGGAAGAACAAGACGGAGAGGAAGAAGAGGGACCACGATTTGTCAAAGAGTTACCCCGGGTATCTCATCGCAAAGTTAGCTTTATCTGGCAATTTTTTTCCATTCTACCAGGAGAGAAAAAAGTAAATGCACGCCATGCTACGTGCCTTATCTGCCAAGATAAGTTATCCCGGGGCACTAATAAAAAATACAGTTATGGAAATCACACGATGCACCGACATATGCAGAGGTGGCATCCAATCAACTATAGTCGTGCAGAGATGCGTGAACTACAACAGAACCCCCCAACTTCGGTAACAAGAACATCTACTGATATCTCTCTCACAGTTGGAGAGGCCAACGAAACAGTGGCAAATATTCAAAAAAATGTTGTCCATATGAAGCTGACATGCTTATATTGTGGCACTTTAATTTCATGCGCAAACATGAGTCTGAAATTAATTAATTTGGCTTTCGAGAAACACCGATGCTCCAAACGCAGCAAGTTTTAATTTTTTTTTTTGCTCCTGTTGAGCCTTTTTCAATGCCTCTTTCTGTTCTTTCCCTTTGAAAAAAAACAAAAAAACAAATAAGTGTTCAAAAAATACAAAAAAAACAAATAATGTTCAAAAAAGAAAAAAAAAATATAAAACAACAAAAATATTAAAAAAAAAGTTCTTTTCAGAACTACCTCTCCGTTATTAAAAAATTGCTAGAATGTTTAGCACTCTGGCAAGCTCTATTTCTTTTGGTTCGCTTCCCGGTTAGCTTCCCGGTACGCGGACCGGGAGCTAACCAAAAAAAAAAAAAAAAGAGTAAGTATAAGGAAAGTAAACAGACAGTGATGTTAAAAGAAAGACAGCTATAGGGAGTAAAGAAGAGATACTGTTTAATAGATCTATTTACCGAAGAAAAGACGGAAGAGGGTATAATTGTGAAAAACAAAATAGATAACGAAGTGAAAGAAAAAAAAAGAGAGTATAACATTAACAAAGAAGAGTTTCTTGGAGAATGTGAGTGAATGTTCAAAATAAGATTAAAACATGAAGAATAACAGAGAGAAAAAATAGAAAACAGAAAACAAAAAATAACAGAAAAAGATTAATTGAAACAGCAAAGAAATGTAAGTAACATAGAGCCATATCATCAACATATGCAATAAAAGTTTTGCAGCTTTTATTGGCAGAAATGTGTCGCTAAAGCTGCTTTTGCGGCAGAAAACTGCCGCTAAAACCACTTTTGCACCAGTTTTCTGCCAATAAAAAGAGCAATAATTTTATTGGCTGTGTTCATAATATGCCCCTTAGTGTGCTTCAACTACACAGAGAAAGCATTATGAACAAATAGTGATACAGTGATCAGTCAAAGACACTAAGAGTAATAGAGACGGAGTGAGTGAACAAGAGTGAGGAACTATGAGAAGAGAGGGACTGAGAAAAAGAGTGGAAGGAGTTGAGTAAGTAGGTAATAGAGAAAGGAATGAGGGAAGTAGCAAAGGCAGGAAACTGAGGGTTAAAGAAATGAAGCAGTGGAACTAATAGAAGTTAAATGTGATAGAAATGTAATGAAAAGAGTACAAAACATTTACCTTATAATTGTCGTTAAATTACTCACTTTTTGTTTTTATACTTTCAATCTGTGAAAGAGAGAACAAACATTTGAAAAATATTAAAACATGTATTTAAAAATTACAAAAGACAAGGGAAAAGATTGAAGGACAAACAGTTTTTCAACAACTTTGACACTTACAGAAGCTTCTGCTTCTCCAGGCCCCCTACACAGTCCTAAAGATATACATTTTAAACTAACAGTATCTTGATGCAGATGAAGTGAGGCCTATCTTAAAACATGGTGCATCTTTTGCATTGCTGTTGTCTCAGAAAAGTGTCGCAAGACACTAAAATTTTAAATGATTGCTTCAGGATGCCAATAAGATGTGTCCTATCCAGAGGTTTGTTTGAGGTGAGGCCTACTCAGGGTTGCAGATGAAATTTCGAGTTGTTGAAGAGAATAGAGGACATAATACATGTGAAGGTCTACCAATGAAGTGAGTCATGTCCACTGCACTCTTGAAAAAAGTCCAAACCTCCTATGTTTCCCTGGACAGACCTAAACTTGATCTGCACAATGTGATTCGTAATGATAGGAAACACAGGTGATGTAAATGAAATACGTGCAATTTATTTTGCTCATTTCACAATCACATCACTTGTGTTTCCTTTGCTTAGGTATCTCATTGTGCAGATGTAGTCCAGCATATGAAAGAATACGCAGAAGTGCAGCACTGCATGCAACAACTTTGACACTTACAGAAGCCTCACCTTCTCCATGCCTCCTACACAGTTCTACATATACATCATAAATGCAAACAGTACAGAATTAATTATACATGTTAAATGGTTTATTTTTGCTGTTCTCAGAATGTATCAAAATTCACTAAAAACAGTGACTTGAAGGTATTCATCATATAACAGCGGGGAAAAAAAAACACAATCAAAATGATTGTGTTTAAAAAACCCATACAACATAACAAATCAGAATTCAGAACTCCTTAAAGTTAACTTACTTTCCATGACGTCAAAGGATGTCCTATGAACAGCTTACACTCTGTTGTGCTGTTATTACTTTCAGCCCACCACTTTCTGAAAGAAAATCTCCATCGTTTTTAAAAACATGTTACATGCAATAAATGACTTCTTGCTCTCTACCACAAGTTTCCACAAGGCCAAATCTTGTCAGAGCCATTTATAACTCTTGGATTTCTTGTAAGCCAATCCCGTCATTTGGCATTTCTGCAACTTTCAGAATTAAAATGTTGAAGATCATTTTCACAATCCTGGAATAGTAATATCTTCCCCTTCTTGCTCAGTCATGTTCTGCATTTCCTATGACACTGATACTGCTTACTATAAAGCAGACTTACACTACCTCTATGAGTACTACAATTATTTAATTCTCTACATCACTTTTAATCACAAAGCAATGTAAAACAGTAGACAGCATTGCAGACTTACATTCCCTCTACTCTATGTTTTGATTGGCTGCTTCAATTAGCTTATAAAAAGAAATAGTTTTTCTGAACTCATTCAAAGTGCACTTATTTCTCCATGACGTCCAGTCTTATGGTTAGAAGTTATGTCTCTGAACTACTATCCTCAAGGCCAAATTGTGTAGGAGCCATTAGAACTTCTTGAAATTCCACAGAGCACATCCCGAGATTATTTCCCTAAAATTTTGGTTTTAAAAACACCAGGTAAGAATTTTTAAGGTCATACGGTAATTTTTTTGGGAAAATTAAAACAGAATCATTGCAGAATGACCAGCCATTTCTAGACTTTAAATAAGCTGTGTAATGTCCTGATGTTATTGAAGGGCCGTCATGATATATAATTGCTGCAGTTACAAAAGTCCTTCCTGATATTGACAACTGCGAAGCTACAAAATTTTTAATTAAAGTTGTCAATTTTGTTCCATCAGGCCTACATCGTTGGAACATTAAAATGACATACTGGCCATATGTTCGTATAAATAATGTGGACACCATTTCAGATTTACATTGGCTACACTCCATGTTGTGATCAGCTGCTTTTACTAGCTTATTAAAGGAGACTGATTTACTGTCTGGCAAAGTTAAATATATAAATCTTTCTGAGTCTACACTAGTAGTACTTGATACCATACAGTTCTCGCAGTCATGCTGCCATTGATAAGAAAGCCCAAACAGCTGATCTACATCTACACCTTCAGCATGCAATACATCAAGCATATACATTAAAAACTCCTGACAATCTTGCTGAATATTTTGAGAGAATTGTGTTTGGCCTGAACATCTGTCTAACAGATTTCGAATTTCAGACACACTTTCTATGTTTGTTCTATCAGTGCTACATTTCTCTAACACAGAATTTAACAAACTGCAAAATCTTTGATCAGAATTGACCACAATCTCTTCTTTTACATTTTCTAGAGAAAACAAAACATTAACCACTACATTAGCATAGCAGTTGACACCAGAACTGTTTTCAAATTGAAAACCAACAACATCTTCAACAGAATCCTTTTTGTTTCTGCTTGTAATTTTAGGTTCATTGACTTTTCGTCTTTTTGCTACAACCTCCCCAGTATTGGTCACATTTCTTCGTTTCCGGCCTACCACACGTTTCTCAAACAAAGGATACTGAGGCAAATGTGGCGCATACTCTCTTCTTAACCTATTGTATTCCTTAACACAATCTAGATCCGCACAAATGTTTGTGACATCACACTCAATCAAGTACAATCCCGATAAAGTTCTAACTCGTGACAATGCCACATATGCCATACCATCCTTGAACACAGAACTGCCAATATTCACCAATGCACAGTCTACACTTAAACCTTGCGATTTATGGATTGTCACCGCATATGCCAAGCAAACAGGAAACTGCTTACGGCGAACATATAAGTCTTTTACAAGCAAAAATCTAGCAGAGCAACGACCAATTAGCTGTACTTCCTCAATGCCATCAAATTTAATTTTAAAAAATTCAATTCCATCTCTATTTCTGTATTTTACAAAATCAACAACATTACCCATTGATCCATTTACCAGACCTCTTTCAACATGTAAATTCCTTCTTAAAATTATACGGCAGTTCAAGCACACATTCAGAGTCTTTTCAAAACCTGCAGTTTTAGATATACTCTTCTCTAATGAATCCAATTTTGTTTTCAGATTCTCAGACAAAATAATTGTTGATCCCATATGCTCTACTCTGTCAATAGCTTCCAGTTTCACAATCTCTTGCTTTTCTAAATGCAACATTTTGTTGTTGAATTTGGCACATTCTGCAAGAGTTGGCATCAAACATATTCCAGATTTCTTATCAGTAATTTTCTGAAAAATATTCTCAGGCACAACATCTTGTTCTGGATATAAATTTGACAGTAATCGTGCATGTAAAGCTTCTTTCCCATGCTCGGTCACTTTTCCAATTCTAACATCTTGTAGAATAGTCTTGTAAACTTCATCCTTCGCCTGACGCATATTTTCATGCAGTTCAGCATAATTGAAGTTTAACCATATATTGACGTTGCCAATGCTGCCTAGGCACTTCCTGGTATCTTCATGCGTGAGCATTTTGAACACAGGTTGCCCTTTCACTGGTGTCAGCTGCAAAAGATCTCTGAAAACAATGATGTGTTTGCCACCAAATAACACATCATACTCTGTTTTGAGAACTTCTTGCATTCTCAAATGCACAAAGGCAAGCATGACATTGGAAACCATGCTTACTTCGTCAATGATAAGAAGTTTCATTTTCCTCAAGATTCTTGAAACTTCAAAACAAGCATCTCCAGATAGCTTGTGATATTGTAATTTGTTGTCATGCTCCACTGGCAGCATCAGTAAACGATGTAAAGTAATCCCTTTAATGTTATGTGCTGCCAGTCCAGTTGGAGCGGTGACAACACAAGACAGCGATGACTCTGTCCTTTCCTGCAAATAGCATGAAATTGCTTTAATGAGGAAACTTTTTCCAGTTCCCGCTTCTCCACTCACGTACAGTCGGACAGGCTTCAACGACGTACATGAGCACTCTTTCTTGTCATGACTTAATCCATGATCAATTTGCATGGTAACTTCGTCATATATTTTCCTCTGCTCAACGTTGAGTTGTCTTTCCAACTCTTCTAAGTTAACCGCATCCTCCTGAGCATGTGCCATGGCTCTTTCCACTTCATTCATAGCAGTGGCAGCTTCATTTTCGATAACAGGTCCTCCTAGTGGATCCTGACTCAATGAAGCAGAACTCTGACTGTCCTGAGAACTGTCTCTGGCAATCTCGGCTGCAATCGTTGCTTCCTGCTCAATTTCCGCATTCAACATTTCTACATATTTGGGAAAAGCAGGACATTCTATGGTCTCCTTGGCAGCATTGAAAGAGTCTTCGTAACAGAGGAAATCTCCAAGCAGTTCCTCTTCTGCACGCCAAGGCTTGAAAAGTTGCAAAAGTGCTAAATAGAAAACCTCCTTTTTTTCAGGAGATTCGCCAGTCAATTTTCGATGGTTTACCAAGTGGCATTTTCTTTGCTTGACCAGACATCCCTCACTTCCTATTACAGCATACACTCCTTTCTCAGTATCTTCTTTGATGTTCCTCTTGAATATGTAATTTTGAAGAACCTCATACAGACAAACATTGTCGAGGTGACTGCTTCTATTTGGATAATATGTATCCAACATGTTGGTCTTCAAAATGTCAGTACTGTTTGCCTCCTTTTCCGCCAAATACTCAATTTCCCGCACAGGTTTCAGAACTCGATTACGCGTTGCAGCAAGACCAAGACTCGCCCAAACGATACTCCTGGACTTGGCATAGAGACTTGCTGAAGACAACCGGTCAGAGCATTCGTACGCTCCGATTTCTCGATGCGACAACATCTTCAGACTGAAACTGTACAACTTCTTGCTGAGGCTCTTTTCATGGGAAATGTCCTCCCACATATCCTTCAATTCTGTCTTCTCTTTTTTGGTGATGTAAGATGTCACATACCGAGCCACAGCCATACAGTTATCAGCCACAAACTGTATATCCATGTTAGCATTCCACATGGACAAAATCACCGGGTTGTAGTCGTTGATGTACTTTGACTCTTCGTTCCTCTTCAAATTGTATGTGTTTTTAGGTGATTTCTTCATCACATTATGTCGCAGCGAAGACATCAAACTGTTTACTCTTCCTTTAGAAATCACCGGTCGTGGAAAGCCGAAACGACATTTGGTGTAGAACTTGTCCTTGTTTCGGAATTTACGACGGCAGTACTTTCCACATCGATGGCTTTGGAAACGCAGAACTTTTTCTCTTAGGCTTTTCTTCTCCTTTGCGTTTGGAACAGCACACGTACAATACTGTTGGATGAAACTCATCACTGAGTCTTCTGGATCCGTTCCAAATTTAGGTGCATCCTTGATCCACAGCAGCATATGTATATGAGGAGCACCTCTTGCTTGGTACTCCTTTCTCCAGAAGAAATCCAACACCTCTCCAAGAGGTGGATTCTTCTTATTCATGATGAAAGACATCATAGCTTCAAATCTATGATTGAAGTACCTACATACATTGACTGGATCCAAAGAGCACAGTTCTCCGGGTGTCTTGAATTCAATGTTATCTACGTTAGCATTTGCCTCTCGTAGAAATTCAAGTAAGTCTTCCCAGCCATACTCGGCACAGCTCAGAGTGAGGAACCATGTGGGAGTACCTAAGTTCCTCAGCATACATTTTAAATCACCATGACGACGGTACCAGTACTCATTAGTACCACGCTGACACGCCATGAGATTAATCAGGTGAGAATCCAAAATACTGTCTTGGACATTGACTTTATCCATAAAGTCACTTGCCGAGATGTTTTGCATGTGTATACCACTTTTCAAGATGTGGTTCACTGCATATGACAGTCCAGACAGATCGCTTTCAAACAGGAGATGAAACAAATAAGGAATGCATTGTCGAAACCTAGCATCTCCTGCATACAATCGCAAAGTCCGGTATTCAGAAGCAGGAATTTGATGAGGTCGCTCATCATATCTTCCTCCTTGACCTGTTGGAAAAAGCTGTGGGAAACACCGAGCTTCCAAACTTTCCTCCCAAACACTAATGGGACTCCCTTTGGCTTGTTTCATTTGAAACAACTCAATAGCATTCCCCATGACTTCCTTGGAATGCAAAGGATGAACACTATAATGTTCATATATTTCTTCACTAGTAGAGGGTTCTACTTTCTCAATTTGACCAGCACACAAATCGCTATCCTCTTCCTCACTTACTTCCTCTTCTGCAACATATACATTCTTATAGTATTTATTATTTTTTTTCAAATACAATGTTGCCTTTTTAACTTTCCTAACATCTACTAAATCTTGCCATATTTTCTTATTCTTTGTCGGAACCCCATTAACTAAGATAACCAGAGGTTCCTCTTCCACTTTTTCTACTCCAATTGTGTTAATGTTTTTCTTCAAATCTAGAGGCAAATAAACAACTCTTCCCTTTAATCCTCTCTGTAAATCTGATGGAGGCAATTTCCCTGTCTTTGGCTCCATTCTTACAATAGCCTGAAAGGGATGGATACTTTGAATCAAAATAGATTCATAAGTATTTAAATCCTTCAATTCAGAAGGAATCTCAACCAATTCCAGATTATTATGAACTGCTCTAGCAGGCATCTGGTTTTGATTTAATTTGCAACAACAATAAGTACACACACGTTGATCCAATCCCAAATCAAAACAATTTTCTACCATCAAGTATGTTGCGAAATCCTTCCATTCACTATTATTTTCCCTTTCACTTTTTGCATATAAATCCACTAACTTAGTCTGATTCTTATAATAAGTGCGTCGACAACACACACAAGTGAAATTTGGCCTCTCACTTGATTTGACCTGAAATGTGACAATTTCCCTCTGGAAATTATCTGTACTGGAAACCTGTACACTATCTTCCACATAACCCGCTTCTTCTTCGTCAATTTCAACATTCTCCTCTTTACTTCCAAAGTAAGAAAACTCAATTTCTTCACATATATTCTTCACATCTATTTCAGAACCATGCAAAAGAGCAGCACATAATTGTTTAAGCATAATTGCTGGACTCTTAGCATAATACAACATTCTAACTAATTTCCTCACTTTATTATGATGCACTGCTAGCATCCTGAAATGATGAAAAACACTCTGGCATACTCTCCTGGAAAGACAAGCCAGTGAATGACCATGCAAACCTGTCACTTCTCTCACTCTGCAAGGATCTAATTCTTGCAACAACCTTATTTTCTGCTTCAAACTTTTCTTATTAAATGACCGTACAAAATCACAAAGCAAATTGATGGAATCCTGTCGCACACTACAAATACTACTGCACTTCCAGGTGTACACAGGACCCTTAGCACGTCTTCCTAAAACCTCATTACCTAACACCTCTTCTGCCTCTGTTGTCACAAGTTTTTCTTTTTCAACTGGACAACCATCTTTCACTTCATAAGCACGACCACTGGTGTCAACTGCATGCACCAAATCATTATCCTGGAAATAACTCTCCTCATTAAAAAATGCCTCACAGCTTGAACTATGCATCCATTCTCCAGAAAAAACTTCACAAAAATTACTACGATTAACTATTCTCTTCCATCTACTATTTCTTTTGAAATCATAAATTGCCTTGTTTAGCTTCCTAATTCTATTGATTATCAAAATAAATAACTTACGTTTAATTTCAAATGCCTGATCAATAACTTTCTCAACTTGTTTTTTTCTCTTATAAAAACCACTTTCTGTTGACCTTTCTTAATATTTTTTAACAAATTGCCAATTATCCTGTTGCGGAACATTCGTTTACGAATGTCCCTAAACTGTTGTTTCCTTCTACTATCATGCACAGAGTTATCTCTTGCTCTAGCAGTAACATTTTTGATTGGTCTTTCCTTTCCATTTGAATTGCTTCTCTTTTTATGGACTGAAACATTTTCTGCAGTAATATTTTTTTTACTACACATATTTCTTATGAATGTTTTTGTACTCTTACCCGGTGCTTTCTTCGTGACTTGACAAATCTTTTTGTTAGAGGACTGCTGCTTCTTTTGATTGGCCTGCTGTCTTTGACGTTTTGCAGCCTTTCTCTCTCTTTCTTTCGTTGGCATGGTGAAATGTTGAAATGATCTGCAGTTGAATCTGTGGTAAAATATATTAAAAAATGTTATTAACCACTATTACCAAACAGTAAATCAATAACAGTGATCAAAAACTTAACACACTACTTGACATTTTAAATAGAAGATTTTTTAGTCCTTGGCAAATTTACAATACAGAAATAGCAGAAAAGAAATGGAATTTATATTCATGTTACCTGTGCTATTTTATATGTGAATCTGATCTAATTTTATGAGCATATTTTAATATTTTATTGAACACACTACACATAACCTGTTTTTGAAGGTGTCTTTATTTTTAAATTAAACGGTTTACACTTTTACTTTTTATTTATTATAAATTTTAAAAATAAATGTTTATAGTTCCATAGGCTCAAGCAGGTCAGCTTCCCACCCTATGTCATATAAATCGGACAAATCTGCATCCTCATCACGCTCTTCTTCATCCTCAGGATTTAAATCATCCAAGGGATCAACATCCACTGATGTTTCAATTACAAGTTCAATGATGAGGTCAAAATCAACTGATTGCAGATTGTCGCTCATGTTGATGTTGTCTTTATCTTTAAAGAAAGATAACAACAATGAGATGTTGCAGAGTAAGAGACAAATCTCAGAGATTATAATAGTAAAATTGTTTAACAAGAGTAACATTTTGCAGCTATTATTTAGCCATGTCCAGCGATGCTGAGCAGGTGAAGCCTATGTCTAATTTTTCAGTGAACAGGACTCATCTCTTCTTAACCTTGGATAAGCCTCACCAACTCTGTGTCCCCTGCACATACTTAAATGTAAAGGGGCAGATTTATGTTAAATGGCACATCCCCAGGCATGCACCAGTTAACGTGCACCGCTGCTCTGCCACCCATGGTGTGCCGTATTTACAATCATATAGGAGAAAGCTGCGTCAAAACCCTGCGCCTGCTTTAAGCAGGCATAGGTCTTGACGCAACATTGTGGAGATGGGGCACCCCTGAGCCTTGCTTGAGCTGCATCGCACTTGCGATACAACTCCAGCAATGCGCCACCTTTACAGCACAGATACGTCACGCATCTGTGCCATTTTTGCCCCATGCTGCGCCGCATTGTAAATGCAGCACACCATGGGTGGCGGAACAGCGGCGCAGGATGACTGGCACATCCCTGGTGATGCGCCAGTCATCATAAATCTATCCCTAAGCTTCTTATCTTGTTACAGATGAACCGCCATATGTACCATCAAACTATTTTGCATTTCCTAAATAGCGAATTTTAAGGAATAAATAGCAATTCTTTACGATTCCTAATTTGCAATGAGCAAATTGCTAATTGCAAATTACCCATTCATTTCCATGGGCTAGGAGGCTCATAGGAATGAAGGTGCAATTTGCGATTAGCAATTAGCTCATCGCAAATTAGGAATTTTTCCAAGGGTGCATGGGTGTCTCAAGAACACCCTGCTGCACCCCTGAAAAAGAAATTTGGGGGCATATGGCGCACATACATGCCCTAAGGGCATGTATTGGCGTCATGTGGCACCTTTTGTTTTTTAAAAAAAAATGCTTTTTGAAAAGAATTCGCAAATTACCACCAACTAGAAGTTGGTGGTAGTTTCCAAATCCTTAATGTCATTTTTTACATATTTTTACTTTGATACATTGCATTTAAGGAATCGCAAAATTTGCAAATCCTTCAGTGCAATCGCAAAATAAGGAATAGCAAATTTTGCTATTCCTTATTTTGCATCAAACTTGTTTGATACATACCATTTGTCTAATTAGCATTCGCAAAGGCTGAAATTTGCAGAATTTTGATCTTTGCGAATGGTAATTAGCTTTATACATATGACCCCAAGTGAGGCCTGTCTTGCAACATGGTGCATCTTTTGCATCACTGCTGCATCGGTTTCATGTGGCACGTTTTTTTTACACCATGACACATCTGCCTAAATGCATCAATTTGTAATTTTCCCGCCTCATAGCAAATCTTTTGCACCGCCACTGCATCATAAAACTGACGCACAGTGGCGCAAAAGAGACATACACCTATCATAAATCTGTCTCTACCATTTTAAATGATTAATCCAGGATGACGATAAGGTGTGGCCTATCCAGAGGTTTGTTTATGGTGAGGCCTACTCAGGATTGCAGATTAAAGTTACGCTTGATAAAGAATACAGAGGAGATAATACATGTAAAGGCCTACCAATGAAGTAAGTAATGTCCACTTTATTGCGCCAGTCATCATAAATGTATCCCTAACCTTCTTATCTTGTTACAGATGAACCGCCATATGTACCATCAAACTATTTTGCATTTCCTAAATAGCAAATTTTAAGGAATAAATAGCAATTCTTTACCATTCCTAATTTGCAATGAGCAAATTGCTAATTGCAAATTACCCATTCATTTCCATGGGCTAGGAGGCTCATAGGAATGAAGGTGCAATTTGCGATTAGCAATTAGCTCACCACAAAGTAGGAATTTTTCCAAGGGTGCAGGGGTGTCTCAAGAACACCCTGCTGCACCCCTGAAAAAGAAATTTGGGGGCATAAGGCACACATACATGCCCTAAGGGCATGTATTGGCGTCATGTGGCACCTTTTGTTTTTTGGAAAAAAAGCTTTTTGAAAAGAATTCACAAATTACCACCAACTAGAAGTTGGTGGTAGTTTCCAAATCCTTAATGTCATTTTTTACATATTTTTTGTTTGATACATTGCATTTAAGTAATCACAAAATTTGCAAATCCTTCAGTGCAATCGCAAAATAAGGAATAGCAAATTTTGCTATTCCTTATTTTGCATCAAACTTGTTTGATACATACCATTTGTCTAATTAGCATTCGCAAAGGCCGAAATTCGCTGAATTTTGATCTTTGCGAATGCTAATTAGCTTGATACATATGGCCCCAAGTGAGGCCTGTCTTGCAACATGGTGCATCTTTTGCATCACTGCTGCATCGGTTTCATGTGGTACGTTTTTTTTACACCATGACATATCTGCCTAAATGCATCAATTTGTAATTTTGTCGCCTCATAGCAAATCTTTTGCACCGCCGCTGCATCATAAAAGTGACGCACAGTGGCGCAAAAGAGGCATACACCTATCATAAATCTGTCCCTAGCATTTTAAATGATTAATCCAGGATGACGATAAGGTGTGGCCTATCCAGAGGTTTGTTTAAGGTGAGCCCTACTCAGGATTGCAGATTAAAGTTACGCTTGATGAAGAATACAGAGGAGATAATACATGTAAAGGCCTACCACTGAAGTAAGTAATGTGCACTTTATTTCGCCAGTCATCATAAATGTATCCCTAAGCTTCTTATCTTGTTACAGATGAACCACGATATGTACCATCAAACTATTTTGCATTTCCTAAATAGCGAATTTTAAGGAATAAATAGCAATTCTTTACCATTCCTAATTTGCAATGAGCAAATTGCTAATTGCAAATTACCCATTCATTTCCATGGGCTAGGAGGCTCATAGGAATGAAGGTGCAATTTGCGATTAGCAATTAGGTCATCGCAAATTAGGAATTTTTTCAAGGGTGCAGGGGTATCTCAAGAACACACTGCTGCACCCCTGAAAAAGAAATTTGGGGGCATATGGCGCACATACATGCCCTAAGGACATGTATTGGCGTCATATGGCACCTTTTGTTTTTTGGAAAGAAATGCTTTTTGAAAAGAATTCGCAAATTACCACAAACTAGAAGTTGGTGGTAGTTTCCAAATCCTTAATGTCATTTTTTACATATTTTTTGTTTGATACATTGCATTTAAGAAATCGCAAAATTTGCAAATCCTTCAGTGCAATCGCAAAATAAGGAATAGCAAATTTTGAATTAAGGACATTTTAAGTCATTTCCACATGTGCAGTGTTTTCAAATTATGATTTGAAAATCGTTTTTGGGGAAAAGGAATGGTTTGCAAATTTATGACAAGGACATAATGGTGTATGCTTCTCTATAAGGCATTTCACTGTCTCTGATGTCATTTTTCCCATATTACATTATAAGACCTTTCCCCATGAAGCACATTCCTTGTAAATATGCTCCCACCTGTGCATGGTGAATTTAGATTTTGACTGTTTGAGTCACATAGCCATGTTAAAAGTGACCCAAAAAAATTGCAAACGCTTTAAAAAAACACATTCATGTGTCTTAAGCACATTTTAAGTCATTTCCCCGTGGACAGTGTTTTGTAAGTGGTGCAAAAGAGGCATACACCTATCATAAATCTGTCCCTAGCATTTTAAATGATTAATTCATGATGACGATAAGGTGTGGCCTATCCAGAGGTTTGTTTAAGGTGAGGCCTACTCAGGATTGCAGATTAAAGTTACACTTGATGAAGAATACAGAGGACATAATACATGTAAAGCTCTACCAATGAAGTAAGTAATGTCCACTTCATTGCGCCAGTCATCATAAATGTATCCCTAAGCTTCTTATCTTGTTAGACATCAACCGGCATATGTATCATATAACTATTTTGCATTTCCAAAATAGCAAATTTTAAGGAATAAATAGCGATTCTTTACCATTCCAAATTTGCGATGAGCAAATTGCTAATTGCAAATTACCCATTCATTTCCATGGGCCAGGTTGCCCATATGAATGAAGGTGCAATTTGCGATTAGCAATTAGCTCATCGCAAATTAGGAATTTTTCCAAAGGTGCAGGGCTGTCTCAAGAACACCCTGCTGCACCCCTGAAAAAGAAATTTGGGGGCATATGGCACACATAAATTTTAACAACATTCCATTACCTCAAAAACGATTTTCAATTCTTAATTTGAAAACACTGCCCACAGGGAAATTACTTAAAATGTCCTTAAGACACATGAAAGTGTTTTTTGAAAGCTTTTGCAATTTTTTGGGTCACTTTTAACATGGTTATGTAACTCAAACAGTAAAAACCAAAATTAACATGCACAAGTGTGACCATATTTACAATGAATGTGCCCCACGGAGAAAGGTCTTTTAATATAATATGGGAAAAATGACATCAGAGACACAGAAATGCCTTATAAAGAAGCATACACCATTATATCCTTGTCATAAATTTACAAACCATTCCTTTTCCCCAAAAACGATTTTCAAATCATAATTTGAAAACACTGCACATGAGGAAATGACTTAAAATGTCATTAAGACACATGAAAGTGTTTTTGATTGCCTTTCCAGCATGGTTGGGTCACTTTTAACATGGCTATTTAACACAAACATTCAAAATCTAAATTTGCCATGCACAGGTGGGAGCATATTTACAAGCAATTTGCGCCACAGAGAAAGGTCTTACATTAAAATGGGAAAAATAACATCAGAGACAGTCAATTACCTTATAAAAAAGCATACACCATTATGTCCTTGTCATAAATTTAAAAACAATTCCTTTTCCCCAAAAACGATTTTCAAATCATAATTTCAAAACACTGCACATGGGAAAATTACTTAAAATGTCCTTAAGACACATAAAAGCATTTTTTGATTGCCTTTGCAGGATGTTTGTATCACTTTTAACATGGCTATGTAACACAAACATTCAAAATCTAAATTTACCATGCACAGGTGGGAGCATATTTACAAGCAATTTGCGCCACAGAGAAAGGTCTTACATTAAAATGGGAAAAATAACATCAGAGACATTCAATTGCATTATAAAGAAGCATACACCATTATGTCCTTGTCAGAAATATTATAACCATTCATTTTCCTCAAAAACGATTCTCAAGTCATAATTTGAAAAGACTCCACAGCTCCTATGCAGAAAAACACCCTGTCAGTACTAATACTTCACATTTTCTCCAATTACATTTTCTCAAAGAAACAAAATCTATTTGTAAAACACTTGAGACAAAGCAACATTTGAAAAACACAACTTTCTTCATAATTTTCTCCTTAAAGCACACTATTCTCTATCTAAATTAAAGAAATATTTTCTCACCTTAGCAAATACTTTGAGTTTGAAAACAGTCTCAGAAACACACCAATTTGTCTTCAGCAGAGCAAAAGGTATGCACTCCAGAGTCTGCAGCTATCAAAAGCACAGAAATGCTGTAATTCTTCACACATATCTCTCATGTCACCCAATCAAAACTCTTCCCTCACTTTTTTTCAAATGAAAACCCTTCCCCCCTCTGCCATTTCATGCCTTTTCTGCATAGCAACCACCTCTTGGAAGACCTCTGGTGTTTGCAAGTTCACACAACAATGTTTCAATTGAACTCTGAACTCTCAGTGCACCTGCATATCCAGTGCAATCTTTCATTTAATGATTATTTCTTGACCACTCAAAATACATCTTTCAAAGAACTCATCCGTGCACCCTAACTTTCTGTTTTCAGCAATCAAAATCCACCAATCACTGTTACTGCTTCATTAACACAGAAACTCCACCGTTTTTTTCATTTTAAACTCTCATTTTTTCAACTGCCATTTCATTGCCACACTTCATCTGACTGCAGCAGAACCTTCTCTCACCATGTTTTCTGTCTGGATTGTTGGACATAGTTATATCCATTGGGCTCACAGGTATGCTGAGAACAGAAAATTACCTAACCTCAATTTACAAGATGTGGAAATTAAGTGGTTTGGCCACAGAGGATTAAAATGTCACCAATTGATACCATTGGTGAAAACCTTTATGCATTTGCCCAAACCTGACCTGTTAATGGTGCACTGTGGAGGTAATGATTTGGGCACTTTGACTGGGGTAGGTCTGGAAATGCTTTTAAAAGACACCTTTGAGCAATTGATGGCACTTTTTCCTCAGACTGCCTTGGTATATTCAAATATATGCCAAAGACAGAAATGGAGGTGGTCAAACCAATTTTGTCCACAAATTGAGAAGTCGAGGAAGCATGTAAACAAATCTGTTTCAGCTTACATGAGAGACCATGGAATGGGCTCCATTTACAACAATAACTTGCGTTACTACATGCAAGATATCTACAGAGGAGATGGAGTTCACTTCTCAGATGAGGGCAACAGAATTTTCACTCTGAATTTAAGACTGTGCATTGGTACCTACTTATAAGTACCTAAATGTACCATAAACCCAAAAGCTCTCCTCAGAGCTACCCTACATCTGATCACTCACAATTATTATTTTACTCTAACTTTTTTCACTAATTTTCAACAAAGTACGCTCCCCGGGGCGCTACCCGGTACGCGAACCGGGAGCTAACCTCGCGAAATTTAAAAAAAAAAATGTTTTTTTTTTCCGCATATATAAGCCTCCTCAGCCACCCTCACAAAACCTAGGGGGTCAAGATAAGTCTACCGTGCCCCCTTCTACCCATTCTGAACATTATTTGCCCTCCATTTTGTATCTTAATTCGACCGAAACACAAAATGGTGGACTCCCGTAACGCTTAAGGTTCGCGAACCGGGGCGCTCAACAGTTCGCGTACCGGGTCGCTCGCTGGGAAGCGCACCATCAAAAAAGGTGGGAAAGTAGTTTACAGAAAAACCACTGGAGACAATTTCACCAAATATAGATTAGCTCATACTACATACCAATCCCTACCATTTTCACAAATTTGATTGGAATTCCATTTAGCCATTTAGCCTGTAGACCTCTCTTAATATCCTGAGGTAAATTACTTCTCAAAACACATCTGAAGTGTTGGAATTGACAACCAATTAAAATGTTACTTTCATTTTCTACTTTTTTTACCTGACATTTGATTGGTTATGTACCTGAATATATATAAAAGAAGAGAATGAAACACAGCCATTTTGACTACTACTTCCTGGTGTACATTTCAATTGGATTTTCACTAATCACTTCAACTTCTTTCTAAAGGTAAGTTGTTATTTTAAAAACTGAACTATATTGTGCACTATCAGTTAATATGGTAAACTTTTTCTGATAGTTATATACTATCCCTCTGTAGTAGTTATAGATTTAGATAGACTTCTCTGTTATAGTTATGGATGGAGTTAGGCTTCTCTTTTATAATCATGAATTTACTTACGTTAAATCACATACACTTTTTTATATTCCTACTTCCACTCTGATACTATACACTGCCCAAAGATAAATTCACTGATAAAAAATGCCTATCTAAAATTAATCCCAACAGTGCCCTATCTCTACTAATATATATTTTTTTTATCCAAATTTCAGGCAACATGGAAGGCGAACAGAAAGTTTCATTTCAAATTGTCCTGCAAGAGAGCAGCCAAGAATTAATTGATCCAAATTATGTAGAATTTATGGATGAAACTTGGGACCAAGAACTACTGCAATGTGTGCAAGCAGTGGATGACCTCCTTCAAAATGAGGACATTTTACACCCTCATAGATTACAAGCTATGTTCAATGAAAATGACGACATTTCAGACAGTGAAATGTTAGAAATGTTATTAAATTTTGAAACACAATCACAATAATAAATAATTGCTTAAAAAATAAAAAAATTAAAAAATAATCAACAAAACCAACAATCAATTAACATACAGTATTTGAAAAAGTCTATCATTCATTTTTCATTGCAGTACGCTGCCCAGAACGCTTCCCGGTTCGCGGACCGGGCGCTACCCACGCAAAAAAAACAAAATTTTTGTTGTTTTTTTTTGCCCCGCGGGGCCCTTTTAAAACCTCCACATTAAACCTAGGGGGTCAGGGAGGATCTACTATGCCCCCTTATGGTTATTTCCCCCTTTGTTTTGGCCTCCTTTTGTCTCTCAATCCTACCGAGAGACAAGATGGCGGCCGCTCCGGACTGTTTAGAATGTTGACAGACACCGGAGAACCAATCAGCTTCGCTACGCGAAGTTCCGTTGCGCGTAAGGTCAGCGAACCGGGGCGCTGCCCGGTCCGCTGTTACAGATATATATCTTTTTTTAAACGTTAATTTCTCAAAATCCACTGGAGCACATATATTGAGACCTACAAAAGGCACATCGGGCTACCAGTCCCTACAATTTTGCCAAGTTTCGTGCAAATCCATTCAGCCGTTCGGGCTAAAAGTGAGGCCAACCGCCCTATGGAAAACTCAATGTTAAAAACACGTTTTGGGACCCCCCTTTTTTCTCGACCCCCCCTTGACGAACCCCCCCAAATTTTCAGGGGGTGCTCAGAAACAAAATGTTCCATTTTCCTGAAAATTTCAGCCAATTCCGTCCACAAACGCCAAAGTTATTAGACATAGAATTTTCAAAAATCCCATAGGGAAAAAATCCTAACTATATATACCTACTGGCGACCGCCAGTAGGTAATATATATATATATATATATATATATATATATATATATATATATATATATATATTAACATATTATTAATAAAAAATACACAATATTATTACCGTAGGATAGCGGGAGTGTAAAAATTACTATTCCCACTCCTGGAAGGGCAACAGTAGGGAAAGCGTTGGATAACGAAGGGGTAAAAATTACTATATTCCAACTCCAAAGAGTGCAACAGTAGGGAAAGTGTTGGATAGCGTAGGGGTGAAAATTACTATTCCCACTCCAGAAAGTGCAAGAGTAGGGAAAGCGTTGGATAGCGTAGGGGTAAAAATTACTATTCCCACTCCAGAGAGTGCAACAGTAGGGAAAGCGTTGGATAGCGTAGGGGTAAAAATTACTATTCCCACTCCAGAGAGTGCAACAGTAGGGAAAGCGTTGGATAGCCTAGTAGTAAAAATTACTATTCCCACTCCATGAGAGTGCAACAGTAGGGAAAGCGTTGGATAGCTTAAGGGTTAACAATTACTATTCCCACTCCAGAGAGTGCAACAGTAGGGAAAGCGTTGGATAGCGTAGGGGTAAAAATTACTATTCCCACTCCAGAGAGTGCAACAGTAGGGAAGGCGTTGGATAGCGTAGGGGTAAAAATTACTATTCCCACTCCAGAGAATGCAACAGTAGGGAAAGCATTGGATAGGGTAGGGGTAAAAATTACTATTCCCACTCCAGAGAGTGCAACAGTAGGGAAAGCGTTGGATAGCGTGGGGGTAAAAATTACAATTCCCACTCCAGAGAGTGCAACAGTAGGGAAAGCGTTGGACAGCGTAGGGGTAAAAATTACTATTCCCACTCCAGAGAGTGCAACAGTAGGGAAAGCGTTGGATAGCGTAGGGGTAAAAATTACTATTCCCACTCCAGAGAGTGCAACAGTAGGGAAAGCGTTGGATAGCGTAGGGGTACAAATTACTATTCCCACTACAGAGAGTGCAACAGTAGGAAAAGCGTTGGATAGCCTAGGGGTACATTTTACTATTCCCACTCTAGTGAAAATAAATTAATATAATTCATATAATTATCAATTAATCAATTAATAACAATTATTTATCAATTAAGAATTAATAATTACTCATTAAAAATTAACAATGTATTCAAAATAAATACCAAGAAATACATTTACATATTTAATTAATTATAATCAAATTACTTCCCACCCTATTCCCCTATAAACCCACAACCCGTTACAGAAAATACATTAATATTATTCACATAATTATCAATTAATAAAAATTAATTATCAATTAAGAATTAATTAATTACCAATTAAAAATTAATTAACAATGTATTCAAAATAAATACCAATAAATTAATTAACATATTGAATTAATTTTAATTAAATTACTTCCCACCCTATTCCCCTATAAACCCACAACCTGCTGCAGAATTAAATGACGCAAAAATAAAATAATATAAAATTAATTACTTAAAATAAATTACAAAAAAATATACACTTTTCACACATGCTGAAGTAATGGGTTTTTTCGGAACCCAGTGGTGCCAGGGACACACCCTAAGACTTCGAGTCCTTCCTGTTTCAGACTACAGAAACACAGAGTCTTCTTGGTGAAGTCAAAGAGTGAATTTATTGGCTGCAGCCAGTAACAGGTATCCTAGAAGTACAACACGGTGTATAGTCTCAGGAGACTGCTCAAACTTACAAAGCTAGCCATCCCTTTTATACAAAATATTATGCTTTAGGCAAACATTCCTTATTTTACAGTTGACCATTCACATATTTTCACTACAAACAAAAAGCAGAATCATGATGACAAGCTTATTTTCAGTTTGTCCAGCCCACAATCAATTACCCGGCAAGGCCCAACATTTTTCATCAGATATCGACGGACCCCTAATAAAACCGGGCACCTCCTCCTCGTAAAGCAGGTCATAAAGTAAGGAACAGAGACAGGTGTGTGTAAGATTAGGCGTGGTTTGTGTGCGATGAAAGGTTTATGGTATGTTGTGCCTTGATACTATCTCGATCGGCCACTGGGAGAGGAACTGACCGAACGGGTTTGGCTTCAGGCAGTGGAGTCAGCTTACCCAGGTCACATAGAAGTCAGCAAAGGTGTACGTGTCCTTCAGACTCGTTTTTGGCCTTAGTCATCGGCCTAAGTGAGGGCAATCACAAAATGGCTGCCATTCTCAAAATGGAACCCGAGGGTTCAGGACGGAATCTCTAATTTCTGGGTGATTTCGTCACTCCAATATGACGAAAATGCTTGTGCATGGTATACTAGTCATTCTCGGTCTGCCGATATCAAAATCGTCATGATACGACGATGTTTATGACACGGGTCCAGAATTTTCAGTACCACAGACCCTCCTTTTGCCGTTACATAGGCAATAACCTACACTCACGCTAATCTGAGTCCAGGTCTATATTCACAAAGTTATTGAGATGTTGCTGTAGCATCATCCTATTACTTAGCTCGTCCCTCGATACAGGTTTCCTTACACACGATGTAGCACATAGGCCACATATAGCAGGGGCAGACTGTACGCACAGACAGAAGAGGAAAAGAATGGCTAAGAACATCCTAATGACCATCAGAATCTTCCATCCCCAGGCGGATAACAGTTCCCAGAACCATCCCATCAACGACCAATCTCCTTTATCCACGTGAATAGATTCGGAAATCTTATGCAATTGGGAAATGGCCTGGTATACTGTCGGAGCGTTATCTGGAATGAAAACACAGCAACTTGATTGGATCACTTTACATACCCCACCCCGGTCTGCGAGTATGACGTCTAACGCGACCCTGTTCTGAAGGGTCATAAGACAATCCGACTGGAGCTCAGCAGTCAAGTTACTAAGGGCACCAGCAGTTTCAACTACGGTGGATTCAACTACCCTCGTCAATTGCCTTATGTTCCTGCTGTTAACCATGGATCCCCAAAACGGCAGAAAACCCTTCACGAAGTCTCCAAATTCTTGTCCTGCAGTGTCTTCTTTACTGAAGACACCTCTAACTAGCCTTGTCTTATGGTAATCTGCCGCAGCTGTGTAGGTGGGAGGCAACAGGAACGAAACAAAACATGTGCCCGAGAAGTCAGGGGGCAAGCATGTGTAGGCTCTATCATGGCAGATGAAATAGGTACCCTTAGCTGCTAGGAACGAAGGGGAAGTCTGAGACGCAAAAACATATGTCTCCGTGCAGATACTCTTCCCTAACTGAGCTCTGGGATTCTTGCCATTACCTTGCAGACATAGGTGACCCTGATGGGGTACAATCCAAATCGGGGTGGATCTCTTAGCTTGCTGTTTCTCACTCAGAGTAACTCCATATCCGGTCACGTTCCATCCAATATACGCTAGTGTCTCATCTCTCGGGATAGTCTCATAGGAAATAGTTTCCTTAATCATATCTACTATACCCTATACTAGAGCACTATTCTTAGGACCATCTTTCACAGAACGTAGGGGGCTGACTTCATGTGAGTAGATGAACATCGTTCTGTATGCCCACACAGAACCGTTATGGTTGAAAGGCAGGACCAGATAAGGGATACCTTTATCAGTAGTATGAGGCATAAGACCACACACCCAACAGTTAGTCGTGTTCACTACTAATTGGTTTTGGTGCAAAAGCTGAACGAAGGAGTTATTGATCAACTCTAATCTCCTAGCGGATTCATGTTGAGGAAGAGGGTGAAAAGAATGTGAGGAAACAGTAGAAGGAGGAGGTATGGGCGGTGTAGTGGATGCAAATGTCACTTGAAAAGAGAATAAAACATATCCCATTAAAAACATCATTACACTGAACAACATGGAAATGCATAATATCAAAAAACGTTTCTTGGTCATAATTCTACAAATTTTAGTTTTAAAGTTAATTTCTTTGGCAGGTCTCTCCATCTCGAAAAACTCCATCCTCTCTAATTGCTGCTCGCGATGGTAGGGTGTTCTATGCTAAGGAATGCTTCTGTCAGTCCAGGGCAACTCCCTTAGACCAACCATAACCGTCGGCCTAACGTCTTCGGCTGCACTCCAAAGACTTCGGCAACCGCGACCCTACAGCTGAACCCGGATGGTGGTTCGAAAAACTAAAATAAAAAAGTTTCTCAGATGAGAGAGCTGCACTTTCAAAAATAGCAAAGAAAAGGAAATTTGTATTAGTCCATAGTTCTCGGCCTTAGATTATAACGTCTTTTCCCAGGTAATGTCTGGTCCTGGAACAAGAGTTCAGGTTCTGTAGTGTCCAATCGAATTGACGGTGGCACAACTTCTTGCAAAAGATTGTCACTTTCTCGTTCAGAAATTGTTCCTTTTACACGTGCATCACTGAAAGGCAGAAAACGAGGCACAGTCTCAGTCTCAGAGTCAGCGATACCCTCCTGGACCCACCGGTCGTACGGCAGAGGCAAAGGGACCCTTTTGCAATGTACGCCGTGGATCCAGTTTTTCTTTCCTTCCACTCGAACGGCTGATCTTGTTGAGAGAAGGACTAGGTGGGGGCCGGTCCAACGGGGGTGGTCATTCTTTGTCCGCTGAAAATTCTTGACCAGCACCCAGGATCCAGGATCGATAGGATGTCCTGGAGCTTCAGAGACCTGAGGCAGAGTATCGTTAACCTGTTGGTGTAAAACACGCAATTTAGCCGTCAATTCATACAAATAATCAAGCAGTACAGGGTGTTCGATCTCACTGAATTTTGTCGGCCTTGGCACTCCCCATATGTTGGCCGGTCGGCCGAACACGATTTCATAAGGACTAAGTCCCACTCGCGAATGCACAGTCATTCTTGTTGATAGGAGTGCTAAAGGCAGAGCGTCAGGCCATTTAAGACCAGAGCTCGCTTGAATCTTGGCCAATTTCAGTTTTAGTGTGCCATTGTAGCATTCTACTAGTCCAGCTGATTGGGGGTGATTTGCAGCGTGGAATTTTTGCTGGATACCTAGCCCTTCACATACTTTCTTCATCACTCGACCCACAAATTCACTCCCATTGTCACTCCAGACCATTCTTGGCAAACCGAACCTAGGGAAAAATTCTTTGACAAGGGCTTTAGCTGTGGATAAGGCAGTGTTGTCTTTCAGGGGATATGCTTCTACCTATCTCGAAAAGGCACAAACAACAACGAGTACGTATTTCAAATTGTTGCACCTTTCCATGTGGTTGAAATCTAGCTGTAAAACCTCGAACGGATACGTTGGAGGCGCAAAATGACCAGCTGGAGTTGGGGTTCCCCTACCAGGATTATATTTCAAACACACCATGCAATTTTTGACCACATTCTCTGCACACTTAGGAATTCCAGCATTTTGCCATACCGGAGCCAACAACTTACAAATCCCTTTCACACTGATATGAGCCATTCCATGGGCCATTGTAACCACTGCAAGCACATACACATCAGGTAACAACCATCTCTGATGCTCTGACAATTCAACCCAACAAACATTTGCATCCATTTTACCCGTACTCTCTCTCCACACACTCAACTCTTTCTCTGTAGCTTCAGCTTGAATAGACTTCACACTCTCTATCGTCTCTTCACACATTCCAACATCACCAACCCATCTTGCTGGGCCTGCAACATACATTCGACTCATCACATCCCTTGCTGTTTCTTTTGCGACTTCATCAGCAAATGCATTGCCACGACCAACATCATCAGTAACCTTTTTGTGCGCACTACATTTCACAATCGCAACTTGCAACGGCAAAGTAAGTGACTCGAGAAGCTCATTCACCAACTGACCATGCTGTATCTTAGCTCCATGCGAAGTCAGAAACCCACGTTCTTTCCACAATCGTCCAAAACTGTGAGCCACACCAAACGCATACTGGCTGTCGGTATATATGGTCACTTTCATTCTTTTTGATAACACACACGCTCTCGTAAGTGCAATCAACTCTGCTGCTTGAGCTGAATTATGTGGGATACGTGCAGCTTCAACAATCGTATGCAAAGTCGTGACAGCATATGCTGCAGTCGTATCACCATTCGGAAGCTTGAAGCATGAACCATCCACCCATAAGGTACCATCACACTTCACAAGAGGAGTGTCCTGAAGATCTACTCTCACTTTCGTTTCTTCTTCTGTTCTGAGAAAACAATCATGCTGTTCAGAAGCATCTGTCTCTGCTACAATCGGCAACAACGTAGCTGGATTCAACGTGTTGCATCTCTTTATGTGTACATGACTCGCTAACAGTGTCAACTCATAACCTGACAATCGAGCACTAGTTAAGTCCTGTGTCTTGGTCCTGTTTAACAAAGTGTCCACTGCATGTGGAACCATCACAATCAATGTATTATTCATCACTAAACCAGCAGACTGCCGAATAGAAACAGCTGCTGCCGGTGTGGCTCTTAAACAACTCGGCAACGCTTTAGCTACCGGGTCCAAAGTCGATGAAAAATACGCGCATTGACGCTGCTTGTCTCTGAACAACTGTGTCAACACTGACAATGCACAACCTTCTTTCTCATGGACATACAATGTAAAGGGCTTACTGTAGTCGGGGGTACCCAACACAGGAGCCAAACATAATGCATTGCGCAATTCGGAAAAACTTTTCTGACACTCTTCAGACCATGGAAGGGGATTCGGTGTATCTTTACAAGTTAATGCCACCAAAGGTTTGGCCAACAAAGAAAAATTCGGTATCCATTGTCTGCAGTATGATGTAATACCCAAGAAAGCACGCACTTCTCTCTGTGTCCTTGGCACACTCAATTTCGCTATTGCCTGAATTCTTTCTGGGGTCAGTTTCCTTCCCTCCTTCGATAAGAGATGACCTAAGTAGGTCACTTCTTGTCGACAATATTGCAATTTTGAAAGGGACACTTTGTGGTGCAACTCAGACAAATGACGCAACAACGACAACGTGGCTTTTTTACAGATTTCCTCAGTATTTGCAGCCACAAGCAAATCGTCAACGTACTGAATAAGGGTAGCGCCATCAGGTAAAACAATCGTATCAAGCTGTGTTTTTAAAGCTTGACTATATATCGATGGACTTTCACAGTAGCCTTGAGAAGCGCGTTTGAAGCGGAAGCTTCGGCCTCCTAAACTGAAGCCGAAAATATCCCTACTCTCCTCGGCTATCGGGATGCTGAAGAAAGCATTCTTCAAGTCAATCACCGAGAACCAGGTCGCGGAAGCTGGAATCATAGTCAATAGGGCAGTGATATCAGGAACAACTGGAAATTGTGGCACAACTATTTTATTGACCTCTCTAAGATCAATCACAAACCTGTAAACAGGTGGCTGAGAAGGGTCGGTACGCTTCAAAACAGGCAGAACAGGACTATTGCAAACGTTGCCTCTTGTCTCTTCAATTACATCTTTTTCAATCAAATCGTAAATGATCGCTAGCAACGCTTTTTCACCTTCACTAGAAATTGTATATTGGGGAATGCGTGGCATTTTAACATTGGCTTTCAATGTCACAACATATGGCGGTATTTCCAAAAGACCCACATCATTAGGACCAGTAGCCCAAAGAATATCAGGAAGAAACGACAATTCTGTCGGAAGTTTATCCTTCGACAAATACATTGGAGAGACCACTTTCTTACCCAGGGTAAGTTGTACTCCTGAAGGAGAACAGTACAAAGTCGCATACAATCTTTTCAACAGATCCAATCCTAACAAGTTTTCACCACAACCTGTCGTCAGAATAAGGGGTGCTTCGAATTCACAAGGTCCAACAGAAAGGGACATAGGACTAGAAATTGGGTTCCTAACCGGGGCCCCAGAAAAACCTACTGAAACATTCATTTCGCCAGACAAAGGTGTGCCAGGGAGTTTAGAGTGCATAATAGAACTCTTTGTAGCACCAGTATCCAACAGAAAAGGCTCTGACACACCTGATGTAATCACCTCAACGTAAGGTCCACTCTGATCTACTGGAACTGAAACAACTCCCTCTCTTTGTCTATGGCTGTCCTAGCAATCATTACCTTCCATATTATCATCTTCTGCATAGTAGTCATCAGCAAAGTACTGAGTCGCCCTACCAGACGCGTTATTCTGCTGATCGAAACTATGCATTGAATTTTGAGGCGGAAAGGAACGCGCGTTCTGGGGGAAATTTCCACGTCCTCTACCTCTAGGAGCTTGTTGAACACCTCGACCTCTTGCACCAGAAGCACCATTCATACGCTGTAACAAAATAGGACAACTATACTTGAAATGACCCTCTTCTTTACAATATGAACACTGATTGGGACCTATAGGAGCACGCTGTTGAGGATACTCGAACCTTTGCGAGTTCCTCTGAAACTGTTGAGGTTGCTGATAGTTACTCTGACCACCACGTGGCGGATACGCCTGTTGTAAAAGAACCTTCGTCTTTAACTCTTTAGTTTTCTTGTCTGCTCTATCCTTCTCATCTTTATCTCGATTTTCATAGTACTGTGCTGTAGCCAGTATCTGTGCTGAAGAGGAAACGGCCCAAGAACTTTCTGAATCCTTTAATTTCTTACATAACTTGGGAAGCAAATTGTGAACAAACTTGTCAACGAACAACCGTTGACCACCTTCTGTACTCATATCTTGACCACTGTGATCGATAAACGTTTCTTCAAACCTGATGAAGAAATCAGACACTGTTTCATCTTTCTTCTGCTTACATGCAGACAATTTGTCCCAAATCACTCGCATAGCAGGCATTAAAGTCTTCATGTACGTAACAATCTTATCAGGGAGGTCTGCTACTAAAGGCTCAGGTTTAGCACCACCAACCTGTCGGCCGTCTGCAGCACCAATATTAGCCCATGTGTCGCCTAATTCTTGCGCATGATCTGTATGACGAATTAGACCCCATAAAGGCTGTGGAACAACATTCCCGAACAACATGTCTATGTCGGTTAAATTCATAATACATGAGCCTGCAGTCTGTGATAATTCCTTGTAATACCCTGCAGGGTTTTTACGGGGGTCAGGTAATGTCTGTTTAAGGGCCAGAACTTCAGCTCGCTTCCATGGAACATGTACCCAAACACGCTGAAAGTGTCCCGGAACTGGGGGATTAGCTGCTTGGTCCCCATCCCTCCAAACTGGGGGAACTTCTCTCATGGGATATTGTCTCGCCTTCTTCTTAACGGAGGAATCAGGCTCGAACAACGACTGAGAAATACCCTCACTCCTAAACGACAACAATGTCGCAACTGCTTTCTTAACATCGGAACCCACAATCGTGCCCTATGCAAACTCGAACCTGACACAACATAAATCAGGCGGATTGGATTCCAAATCATTTTCCTCCAATTCCTCACAAAGAAAAGCACGCATTTTCTCAAAAACGTACCTCTGCTTTGGTGCTTCCCACTGATGGAAGACATCCATAACAGACTCTAACTCATATCTTGTCGGGTTGGTAACCCATTTATGTGCCAAATAATCCAATGTTTCCTGCTCTCTAGAGTCAGGCAGTTGACTACGCAACTGTTTGCGCGCTGAGACAGGGGTCATACTCGATGCCCCAAAGAGAGGATATAGAATGCTAGCAACAGTGTCAGTCATTCTCTGTCGAACAGAAGGAGAAGTCGACGAGAGAACAGGAGGAAAAACAGAATGAGGCAGGGTACTTGCAGATGCAGACGGAGAGGCAGTATCAGGAGGAATACCAGAAAAGGTAGTCGATGCAGTAGGCAAGATCGTAGGAAGTACAGATAGAGCAGGTAGAAAAGTCGCCGGCCCTTGAGGAGGCTGCGCCAGAGGAATAGGAGCCAACTGAAGAGGAGCTGGCGGCTGTGGAAGAACCTGAGGCACAACAATAGGAGGTTGCACAACTAAAGGTTGCGGAGGTGCTGTAGCACTCTGCGCATAGGGGGGGCGAACTCAATAAGTGTGACATTAGGGGGTCTTTTTCAAGTTCTTTTGCTGCATCTTGCTGAAGAGGCGGCAAAACTGGATAACATTTATCAATCGCCATTTTACGTTGCCTGCGCAACTGCTCACTTGACTGTTCTTCTTCGTTATCTTTATACTGCGTAGCAGCTTGCATTATCGAGATACCACTTTCTCTCTTATTTCTCTTTGCTAATTTAATTTCCTTCTGTTTGGCTTTCTTACCCCATAGGCGGAAAGAGTCAAACATGGCCGGCGGGGCTTTCTTCTTAAAAAGTTTGACCTCCAGATTATCTAAGATGTCCGTGTCAAAGCTACCATATTGGGGCCATTTTAAAACACCATCTTTTCTGGTGTATCGGAGCCATACTTCATTATATGTGATGGGGCCTACGCCATATTTCACATATAGTTCATAGGTTAGAGTTCCAATCGGAGGAACCGGACACGAGTCCTCTAATCGGGAATCCCTATTACAACCAAGACAAAACAAATTTCCAAGTCTGCTAAGACCAGGCATCTTCGCTCTCTAGTCTAGCTTCAAGCTTCAAAAGATTATTGAATACGATAGTCTTGTGAATACACGAGTCCCTCTGCTTTGGTACTTGCAAGTTCCAAATCAAAGATCCCAAGGGGATACCCAAACTAAGAACCAAACTAAGGACTGGGAGACGCTCCACTTATACTTAACTGAGGTATCGATGACGTCACCAGAAGACTCGTCTATCGTTTCGCTCTACCAATCATCAAGGGTCCAAAACAGGGCGATAGTCAGGGCAGCAGTCCTTCGTAGCCGTCGGGAAGCGGGGAACCTCGCAGCAAAGACTTTCGGACCACGTCGACATATAGGGGTCGATGAAGTGGCGGCCTTCCTCCAGAATTTTCACACGAAGCTCCTCACGAACCTCTGGCTTGGACCGGTACCGCTGATATCGCCCAACGTTGGGCGCCAACTGAAGTACTGAGTTTTTTCGGAACCCAGTGGTGCCAGGGACACACCCTAAGACTTCGAGTCCTTCCTGTTTCAGACTACAGAAACACAGAGTCTTCTTGGTGAAGTCAAAGATCGAATTTATTGGCTGCAGCCAGTAACAGTTATCCTACAAGTACAACACGGTGTATATTCTCAGGAGACTGCTAAAACTTACAAAGCTAGCCATCCCTTTTTTTACAAAATATTATGCTTTAGGCAAACATTCCTGATTTTACAGTTGACCATTCACATATTTTCACTACAAACAAAAAGCAGAATCGTGATGACAAGCTTATTTTCAGTTTGTCCAGCCCACAATCAATTACCCGGCAAGGCCCAACATTTTTCATCAGATATCGACGGACCCTTAATAAAATCGGGCACCTCCTCCTCGTAAAGCAGGTCATAAAGTAAGGAACAGAGACAGGTGTGTGTAAGATTAGGCGTGGTTTGTGTGCGATGAAAGGTTTATGGTATGTTGTGCCTTGATACTATCTCGATCGGCCACTGGGAGAGGAACTGACCGAACGGGTTTGGCTTCAGGCAGTGGAGTCAGCTTGCCCAGGTCACATAGAAGTCAGCAAAGGTGTACGTGTCCTTCAGACTCGTTTTTGGCCTTAGTCATCGGCCTATGTGAGGGCAATCACAAAATGGTTGCCGTTCTCAAAATGGAACCCGAGGGTTCAGGACGGAATCTCTAATTTCTGGGTGATTTCTTCACTCGAATATGACGAAAATGCTTGTGCATGGTATACTAGTCATTCTTGGTCTGCTGATATCAAACTCGTCATGATACGATGATGTTTATGACACGGGTCCAGAATTTTCAGTACCACAATACACAACACTTAAAAAAAATCAATATTATTAAAAATTCGATATTTTTAATGACCTATATTACGTACTTTGATATTTTGACTTTCTATGTTTTTAAAATCGATATTACATTACTTACCTTAAAAACGATATTTTTGATGTCTATATTCTGTCCATTCTATATTTTAGACTCGATATTTGTGTTAGTCTATATTTTGGACTCAATATTTTGACCATATACCCTCTGGGATGTATGGTATGCAATAGACATCTTGGGGAGATTCAGAAAGTTGCCCATTGCATGCCATTGGCTTTGTGGTTTGTAACTCATGTTTTCTTGCTTCCCATTTGTTGGATGTATTTGCTTTCTGCTGTCCAGGTTCAGTACGTTCTACCTGATGCGAAAGCAGTGTTCAGTGTATTTTTCCATGAACTTGTTTTCTGTCAGCAGGCCTTTAAATCTTGTTCTTATCTCATCATGTTTGATGGGCAGTCAAACACAGAGGTCATATATCAGGTGATGACTTATCCTTCCGAGTGCTCTCTGTCTGTTAACTGGCCTTTAAATCTTGTTCTTATTTCATCACATGTATAGTGCAATGAGACTTCAAAGTGAGAGTGTTTATAGGAAAGAGAAAGGCTTTTTTTTGCAGTGCTGTAATGTGCTGGAGTTTGTGCTATATAAGACCACCTTAACATTCTTTTACTTTTTATTTAGGCATGTTTTTTGTGTTTTTTGTTAGGCACAGGGCCATTAAGCAATTTGCTCAGAATAACAAGTTGTTCAGCGCCGCTGGGACTCGAACCTGGCTCCCCAGTAAGCTGCCTTTCGATTGTATACTGAGTGTGCCCATTCTGGATGCTGATTTAGAACTCACAAGGCACTGTACATTAAACAAAGGGCACAGGTTCACTCACACAATATCTTGATCCATACATGCATAAGGTAAGGGATGCAGGTGGAAACGCTGTCGGATTAAATCTGGATGTGTAATACTAAAGTGCAGCATGGATAACTGATTGGATGCACTTTGACTGAGATATGCACTCCCCTGTGCAGCAACAAGTAATCGAGCACACATAGACATGTCACTGGTAATTGTCCAGACTCTGCTTTGCTCTAATAGTCTTAACAACCAATGTGTTGTACATCAGAGTGCTTCTAATAAAAACACTAGTGTGCAGAGTGTTGAGATAGTTATCAATGGTATGTCTTACATGTGTCAGGCAGTCTGCACTCAGCACTGACCAACACTTTAAGTAACCATAACACTTTATTTACATGTTACGGTAAAGAAGCAAAGAAGGTGTTCTAGACAACTAATCTTTAAGAACACCTTCAGTTTTAAAGACATCTTGTGCTAAACATGTAAAAACCTCATAAACTCTCTGCAAACTAGATAGAAGTGAATTTCATTAACAGACATGGGCGTTTTTCCTTAGTATATTAGATGATATCACTGCATTGGGGGCCTACCTATGCAGCAGGGCTGCAGGAGCATACATTACACCCCTTATCTGTGGTATAGCAGACATTTGTAGGGGTGCATTATAATCACATGTGTAGAGAGCACCTGCATATAATGCTTACATGTAACAACATGAAACGTGATGTGTTTAGGCCATGGAAGAGTAACATGGCGAATTAATGTAGAAAGTGAATGTAACCAGCAGAAAACAGTAGCGCGAAGAGCTCGTATTGTGGAACTGAAGATTATTCATGTATTAAAAGTGTTTATTAATGTTGTCTTCTTAATGTAAGTAAATGCATTATTTGAATGTGCCTTATTTTCCTATGCCATTCGTAAAGTTCATCTGTTAGCTTCTTATGTTAGCCGAATTTTGTAGGTATGAAATGCATTTCCCTGAAAGCTCTCACTTTAGAATTAACAGTTTGAATTTCATGTGTGCATTTGTGTTGCAGGTGAAAGAAGTTAGTTATCAGTTAGAATAAAGGCTTTGTTTTATTAGTTAGGCAAGAGACAAAAAGTGATATTATACATTCTGAATCGATAAGGGAAGGCCATTGTCATTTGCACAGGAGAAGGCTTGGGAACCAAGGACAAATGTGGTGAGAAGAAGAACACCATTGTCCCACGGAAAACTACCTTTAGGACGGTACCCAGAGAAAATGGTGTGACCTGCAATGAATCTTTGGAAAGTTCTCTTTAATGTTGTGTTGTTGGGAGTAGGGAAAGTGCCCACTTCTCCTTCTCACTTCGGAGAGAGAGCACCTTAGAACAAGCTGTGTAGCTTTATGCTATCTGACCCATCAATGGTGGAGAGACTTCTTAGGAAGACTCCACATGTTGTCACCTTTTATTTATTTTCCCTGAAAATGCTTAAGTAGGGATGTCATTTTAGCGTTAGTGTAGGGATAGATTAATGCTTTTCACTCATCAATCCTCGATGCAGGACAATTTGAACTGATACTTTTTGATCCACTTTATCTTGCTTCTTGGATTAATTGTTTTGTTTGTTCTACACCGTTTAACCTGCATAAACAGGTTTGGTGTTATGATGATTCCCATGTATTGCAATACTCTCATCTTGAGGTGTCTCTATGTCCAGTTGTTTTTAACTTTGTAATAAATGAACTAACCTTACGTAGTTGCCTGTGGTTACTATGTGTCCAGAGAAATTCTTGTTGAATTGATTGGCAATATTCATGACCTTTCCCCCTCTATGCTAACATGCCGCTAAAAAGAACCATCATGTTGTGATTCTGGAAAACGTCCAGAACTTATGAGCCTGGCCCTTTCATCTGCGACAAGTGTTCGTCTGAAACAAATGTGGACAGCTCTGTTTCCTTCATGTATTTCCTCTTTGGTTTTGACTCTGGATATGAATAATCATCAAATGTCACTGGAAAATATGAATCTGATGTCAGCGTACTTGATGCTGATGTGTGCTTGCCTTGGGCTGCCCTATTTAATCATTAGGCCTCTGCACCGCTAGAGTACATATGTGCTTCCGAGCTGCCTTCTGTCACCTCACATTGTCTGCTGTCACTCAGACAGCCGAAGGGGCCAAGTGTCTCCCTTTGAAAGGCAAATGTGACACTGTTCGAGCCCCTGTGGCACTGGACAGAAATCCAGTTTCATTTGCTTCTCTGAGGTATCGTATAGCAACAGAGGGCAAGCTTAAAGGAAAAGTGAAGTAAAGGAGGAATCAAAAACTTTACCCAGTATCTTTCAAGATGGTGACGACGTTGGTAACATTTAAAGAAGCCCCATAAATCATTTAACACTTTGAATTATTTCATTTTTATTCCTGCTCAGAGCACCCATTTTCAGTATCCTCTTTCCTTCATCTTCAGTGCATTCAAACTTCTTCCCTAAATTGAGAAAAACCTAAGTATAGATTTGGCAGAAAAAAATGAGTTTCTGCACACTTTGGGCTTAAGAGATAGATTGTTAACCCCTTGCGTGCTCGTGACGGAACCATTCTGTCACGAGCCACGGTGGGGCTGTGCTGGTGACGAAATGGTTCCGTCACGGCCCGGCCCGGCCGCCCGCGCGGCGCTAATTTCGAGCCTGCGCGTTCTATTGAGCGGGCGGGGCCGTGACGGAACCATTCCGTCACAAGCACTGCGCCACCGCGGCTCGTAATGGAATGGTTCAGTCACGAGCATGGCGGGGCCGTGCGGCGACCCCCCTGCTCCCTAGCGCCGCGGCGGAATTACCACTGTGGCCAAGGGGTTAAACTGTATCTTCTGGATTTTCCATGAATATATTTCACCACTGAAAACTTGAAAGAATATGTGTGGGGAAAAAGTGCCCTGAATATTGGAAAAGCCAAAGGAAATTGGTGGGCAAATACCAATTTCCGCCGAAATTCCACATTGTACATGTAAAACCTCATAATAGTGTGGTAATCTAACACCTCGTAAATATCATACATTGGGCATCAACACCGAGGAAAGGCATATGGGAGCAATAGTGACAGAGGGCATTATTTATTGCTGGGTGACGGTGGGAGGCAACACTGTGGTTGGACGTTGGTGCCAGAGGGAGCACAACAACGTAGACAGCGGGTGGGGCAGAAGAGGGAGCAACAAAACTCAGCAGATTTGGTGGGAGAGTGAGCAACGACATGGTGAGTGGGTAGGGGCAAGCAACAACATGGACAGAGGGTAAGGTGGAATGGAGAGCAAGAACATTGGAAGCCTTTAGGGGAAAGCAGCAACATAGACAGTGGGTGGGATGGGAGATGGTAGGAGGGAGAGCAACAATACAGACAGTGCGTGGGTGTAAGCAAAAACAAGAACAGCAGGCAGGGCAAGTAACACGGAGGGAGAAGCACTTCACACTAATAATGACTCCATGGAGACTCATGTTTCTTTCAGTTCCAGATAAGCTCCCTGCTAGAAGCATAGCTCTTTGCAGACAATGCCCCAAAATAACTGTGGGCCACATGTGTAACACGGTTTGGCATTCGCAAACGGGCCAATTCGCAGAATCGGGCCATTGTGACTGGAAAAAGGCTTTTTGAAAAGTACAAATCCCTACTTGCGATTTGGTAACCTATAACTGACTAGCAAATTGGGTTTGTGATTCTTTATTAGGAAGCGGCGTGCTTAGGTCGTCCCTTCCTAATATGAGATCGCAGTGGTATCTATGAATGTTTTGCAACCAAAGTGCGATTGAACAAACCTTCGCATTTTACCACCTACTTCAATTGGGTGTTAACCCATTCCCAAATGTTAAGGAGTCCCCAAGGGACCTCTTTGTGAGTGTTTGTAAAAGCATTTCTTAAGAGCAGGCACTGGTCCCACTGACTTTTTTTTAGGGATAATGGGCTGAATTTAAAAAAGAAAAGATTGCTTTTTTGAAAAGCTATCACAGACATGGCGGTGTGCTGGCCCTGTGGGTCGCAAACCGAGACCTACCACATTAATATTCATGAGGTCGGTCTATTTGCAACCCACTGGGAATCACAAAATGTGTGAAGCACATTTGTACATGGGTCTTTGCTTTTACCACATAGGGAATCATAACAATTCATAATTTGGTAATCACAAACACTTACTTTTGTACATGTGGCCCTGTATCTCTCTCAAATACACCCATAATGAATTGTATCTTACTCAGATTTCATTACAAGACCGGAGGCTACCATTATGCAAATACTTTTATTTGCTGCCCAAAGTGCAGCCCTTTAAAGAATATTATTACATCACAATAAACAGAACATTAGTATCATGAAAAAAAGGCTGTGCAGGCTCCCATCTTCCTCTTTTGTTCGCTGCTCTGACACAGCTAAGTACACTTTCCATTAGCGGTTTATCTCCCTTTTAATTGACTTTACTTTGACTTGCTTTATCTGCTGTTTGATACAATATTTAACTATTATACCTTTTAGATATTTATACTCGTACTGCCAGTTTTTAAGATCCTTATGCATTACTGCTGCACGTTAACCTTTTTTCCCTAACCGGGCTCCCCTGTCCAATTTATGGCGGGGATTAACTTCTCTTGCTAATGATATCCTAAGCATTCAGCTTTCGATTGTTTACTCATTCAGGTAAGTTTCTTGTCTTTTACCCGGTCTGCTCAACGCAAGCAGTCTCAATATTTGTTTCATTAAACAACCAGGGCAATTAAGCGTTCATATTCCCAAGAGCAACAGCTATGTAATCCCCCCCACCCCCCAAAATTTGTTTTAAAAAAAATGGGAAAATATTATAACGAACTGGAGCTTGTGGCCTTTTGACTCCCGCGTCTCCTGGCAACTTGCTAGGAGACGTGGGAACGTGCCTCATTCTTGCGCACTCCTGCGCATTACGAAATGCTCCCTCGACTCGGCGTCTAGTTCCCCTTGGTTACGCTGGTCTCGAGAGCGTAACTGAGCCTTTTGCCGTTTTGGAGCCTCTTTCCCTGATTTTTCCCAATAATAACATTTAATGATAGATCACCACCTGCTGGCTTCTTTCAAACGCTGCGCTCAACTCCTCATTTCTGCCGGTTATATATATTTTATCAAAGCTGCAACTTTTGAAAAACGTCAACCGGCAAGTCTGTTGGTAAGGCCTCTCTGTAGGGTTTAAGCCTCATAAAGGCATTTTATTGATCAAGCCTCATTTAGGCTTTTTATTGAATAAAGCCTCATAAAGGCATTTTAAGGATACTGTACCTGAACTTGTTTATATTTTACTATGGAACCTGATACAAATGTCCCTCAGAACTCCCCTAAGGAGATTTTTGGCGACAACATCAAGAGGTTTGTGGGGGAAGAACTTAAATCTTCCATCAGAGAAGCAGTTGACGCTGCTCTCTCGAAGAGGAAGAGGGTTTCTCCTCCCGGGGAGATCTATTTCTCTCTGTCGGACGGGGAATCCCCCTCCACCTCTGGACCTTATAAAAGGGGTAAGGTGCTCCAGAAAAGAAAACATAAGTTGGAGGCATTCACCAATGCGATGGAATTTGGTAGTCCTCGCGCTACAAGAGATGATGGTGCTCCCTGCAGCGCAATAGAGAGACCTCAATTCCTTGGGGCAGAGAGAAGGGGTGCCCGTAGCGGCATTATAGAATGCGTTACCCTTTACGGGACAAATGATTCTAATGATGTTTTTAATATCCAAACCACAGACTAAGAGGACTTGGATTAGTTTATTTTTGACCCCCAAGATACCTTTGAGGACCTCGATGAGGATTTAGACCACCCCTCCACCTCATCTTTATCTGTTAAAAACCCCCTCGGTGGGGAAATGTTTAACCCTTCCACCATTCGCCATCCTCGTAGCACCGAATGGTGGCCTATGGACCACGTAGGTAAATACTTATCCCAGTGGGTCAGAAAACCCCTCGATATGAATACCCGCAAACTACTGCGGAATGAGTGCCCTCAACCCTCCTTGGAGGACAAGATCTGCAGCACTCCAGCCTTGATCCTGAGCTGATCACCTTCCTTTTTAAATCAGGAAGGAACCCTAGGAAGGGAATTGAAAAAGGTCTCAAGCAAGTTCAAGACAAGCTCCCTGATGTAATGGGTCCACTATCAAAATTTGTGGACATTACTGAGGAGGCTAGATCCAACAATACCCCAATAAATGTTGAACTCTTACAAGGCTGGTCACAATGCGTAATATGTCTTAATGGCAACGCCAATGCAAATCCTATTACTGAACGCAGGAAGGCGGTTCTTCTCAGAATGAACCCCAAGCTCGCAGACCTTTCCGCTATGGAAGATATGTTCAATGCCAAAGGTCTCTTGTTTGGCAACAATTTTGTTAAATCCTTAGGGAAGTATGTCTTCACTTTTAACGCCTTCAGTAAGCACAATCTAATATGCGGTGAGTTTTTGGGGGACAACCACTTTTTGGAAGGGCTGGCAGGAGGGGACAGCCTGTCAGCCGTACCTCCTTCAGGTCCCACTTTTACCAAGACGGCAGAGGCTCCTGCCCCTATAGAGGGTTTCGTGCCAACTCAAATTTCTACCCCCAGCGAGGAAGAGGTTCAAGATCCTGCTGTGGCAGATCAAGGTCATCCAACCAAGCATTTCAAGGTAAGCACAAAGCCTTCTTCCCCCTTGAATGTGGCAGGAAGACTGAAGCATTTTGCACACAATTGGCATCGAATCACTCAAGACCCATTGATCTTGGAGACTGTTGTGGGGCTCAAAATTGAATTTTGGGAAGAGCCACTCCAAGAAAGAATTCCAAAGGAGGTGACTCTAGACAAGGAAAATTCAAAGTTAATAGAGTCAGAGATTTCCCAAATGTTAGACAAGGGAGCTATTATAAAAATTGCCCTGTCAGAATTGTCAAAAAGTTTTCAAAGTACTATCTTTCTTGTCAAAAAGAAAGGCAAGGAATGGCCACCGTCGTAAATTTAAAACACTTAAACAAGTTTCGAACATACAGAAACTTCAAGATAGAGAGTATCCATCTTTTGAGGGACATTTTACAAGCCAAGGACTGGCTGGTAAAGTTGGATCTGAAAGATGCCTACTTTACCATGCCCATGGACTAGGAGTGTCTCAAGTACCTTCGCTTCATTTGGAAGGGAACCAACTACCAGTTCCAGTGTGTTCCGTTCAGCCAATCATCAGCCCCTTGGTGCTTCACCAAGGTTCTTTAACCAATGGTCAGTTCTCTCAGACAGAGAGGGATTCGTCTAATAATTTACCTAGACAATATTCTCATCGTGTCTCAAGACAAGTCAGAAATCTTGAAACACTTAGATATGACCATGAACCTTCTTCAAGACTTGGGTTTCATCATAAATTTGGAGAAATCCATTTTGTCCACGGCACAGGAAATAGAAACCCATGGTTTACGAGTAAACACTATTCTGTCCAGCCTAATACTTCCCCACCAAAAGGTTACCAAAATAAAAAAAACATGTCTCCCTTATTCTTTCCAAAGAATCTATTTGTCTGAAAGACCAAGCCAGGGTTCTAGGTCTCCTCTCCTCCTCTATCCAGGCCATTATTCCAGGTCCCCTTCATTACAGGGGTTTGCAAAGACTAAAAGCTCTGAGCCTGAGAAAAGGCCTCTGGTACGAAGATTCCCTTCCCCTTTCGGAAGACGCTCAAGAGGATCTTCATTGGTGGTTGAACAACCTCCAAGCCTGGAAACATTCCAGATTTTGCCTTAGAATCAGATGCGAGCAACCATGGCTGGGGTGCTGGCCTAAACAATTTAGAGACCAGGGGGAGGTGGTCCTTAATAGAACAATCCCTTCACATAAATTCTCTAGAAATGTTAGCAGCTTATGAGCTTCAAAGAGCTTCTAAAGAACTCGAATACCCTAATCTGCTTGGGCATCTTCTCAGCTGTCTCCTACATAAATCGCCTGGGGGGGCGCGAGATCCAAAAATCTCTCAGATATTGGCAAGCGAATATGGTATTCCTGGTGAGACCAAAAGATCACCCTCAGAGCAGAATTCATCCCGGGATCCCAGAATTTAAGGGCAGACTGGAATTCACGTTTCTTCCACAATTCCAGCGATTGGAAGTTGAATCTCGAGGTTTTTTCCCTGATACAAGAGCTTTGGGGCCCAATCCAGATAGACTTGTTTGCCAGCAGATTAACTCAACAAGTACCAAAATACTTCAGTTGGAGGCCAGACCCGAATGCGTCAGGAGTAGATTCCTTTCTCCAGTCTTGGGAAGGGATCAAAGCTTATGCCTTTCCGCCCTTCTCAATGATTCAGAGATTATTGTGGAAAGTGAGACTCGAGTCATGCTCCATCATTCTGGTAACTCGCTTTTGGAAATCCCAAGTTTGGTTTCCCGGGGTAATAGAGTTAGCGGTGGACTTCCCGTGGTTGATCTCATCATGTTTAGGCCTACTCCAGGGTCCAAACGGAGAAGAACATCATTTGGTCTTTGAAGGGAAGATGAACCTTCTTGTCTGGTGGATATCAGGGATTCAGGCAGATATTCTGACCTTTCAGGAGAAGCTAAAAGCTTATTGGAAGATTCATGGGCACCAGGAACCAGAAAAAGATACAAAGGTGTTTGGAGAAAATGGTCTTATTGGTGCCTAGAAAGGGATTTGGATCCCGTTCAATGTCCTCTACAACAGGTAGCTAATTATCTTGCTCATCTTTTTGAGTCAGGTCTTTCTTTCAGAACTATCAACTGCTACAGATCAGCTATTTCTTCAGGCCATGCCTTGGTTTATAACCTTGCTATCGGTAGCATCCCCCTAATCAAAAGAGTTATTAAGGGTATTAGACTAAGGAGACCTCCCAGAGCTTGCTATCAATCCCTTTGGGATTTTAACCTTATCTTTAATCTTTTCCTTTCCTGGTCTGTCAACCATTTACTCTCCCTCAAAAGAATTTCCATGAAATTGGCAACTCTTCTGCGTCTAATCTCCTTTAGAAGGGTCTCCGACATTAAAGCCCTGGAACTTTCTTATAGATTTTACTCCTTTGAAGGTGTTCATTTGGATATCTGGAAAAGAACAAAAAACAATGTCAGAGTCTATCTCTTACCCCTTTTTCCATGAATGTGAAAAACTGTGTGTGGTGAATTGTATGAAGTGTTATGAAAATAAGATTTCATCATTTAGACCCGTTGGTTGTGATCAACTTCTCTTATCATATGTTAGACCCTTTAGACCTGTTTCCTCAGCGACGTTAGCCAGATGGATATGTTTGTTTATGCATGAGGTTGGAGTGGATCTCTCTAGATTTGGAGCTCACCCTTCTAGGGGTGCAATCGCTAGCAAAGTTTTTTGGGCCGGAAGTTCTCTGCCCGAACTACTTAAAGCTGCAGATTGGTCTAATGCAAGTACCTTCTCTAAGTTTTACTTGAGACCAATAGAGCATGTTTGCAGTGTAGCTCTACATGGCTTTAAACATGCATAATGGTAGCCTCCGGTCTTGTAATGAAATGACGATTCTCCAATTATTATGAAGAGAGAATCTTGATTTCATTAAAGACATACGGAGGCTAACATTATCCCACCATAATATTCTGATATTGCACTTTCTGCTTTTGTCTTCAGCTTTAGGCTGTCATTATACCTTTCACTAGCCAGTGTTTTTTTATTCCTTTTCAGATAACAATGTTAAGGATTAACCCGACTAACTGGAACTTAATTTTGTACTCCTGTGTCATCGTAGCCCAGGAGGAAGATGGGAGCCTATTTGTCATAATACTAATGTTCTGTTTATTGTGATGTAATAACAATCTTTAAGGGCTGCATGTTGGGCAGCAAATAAAAGTATTTGCATAATGTTAGCCTCCGTATGTCTTTAATGAAATCAAGATTCTCTCTTCATAATAATTGGGGAATCGTCATTCTCCCCCATGTGCTATATAAGGCTGTTTCTGCTCCCAACAACTGAACTTAGCAGACACTGGCTAGCACAGACTGTAACCAAGGCTTTGCCCTTCACACAAATTATGATTATGATGAATAATTCACACAGATAATGATACTCATCCCTCCCAAAAAACTAGACTTAACACTAGTATTGCTCCCCCAGAAGTGTACTTAATATTGTCTCAATGAGGTACAACAATAGCTGAGATGCACCTCATGCTGAATTGGCCTCAGATGCAACTGCCTAAATTGGTGCACCTCAAATATGCCTCTTTACCTCAATAAAAATAGAGCTGAACCTCACAAATATATCTTCTCATCTACAAGAAACACATCTCATTGACTATGTTACCTGACATAAAACACAGATACTTACCCCCTTCCCATGGAGCAGCATAACATACACACAATGTGCCTTCTCTTAAGATTTGTATCTAATACTGAAAACTTTGTCCTGGTAAAGCAGCTCACATAGACAACCTGTTTACAAGTTTAGCAAAAAAAAAACGCTGTTGGAGTTGACCTAAAACTGATAAACTTTCAGTTGCTTTAAGAACCAATGGGGCATATTACCAAGGGCCATTATCGCCGCCTTAGCTGGACTTTTTCCCGCTAAAGCGGCGATCATTTTATCGCCCTATTACCTAGCTGTCGCTAACACCAGTTAGTGACAGCTAGTAGGAGATAGCGATCATCTTGGGGCCCACTTTGCATGTCAGCGATATTTATCGCTAATGACATGCAAAGTGGGTGTGCCAAGATGTTAGCGACTGGAAACAGTCTCCAATTATCAACAAAGCCTTACTTTTGGAAATATTTGCGCTAAGCGTGAATATCTCCAAAAGATAACGCCTGCCCAGAGCAGTTCTTAGCCATGTTATCCAATGGAAGGTGGATAACATGGCTAAGAGCATTGTCACGATAATGCATGAATATCGCAGATTTTTTCAGCGATATTCATGCATTTCGCAGGATTTTTAACGCTTTTGAGATAAACCTTGATAATATCAAGGTATCTCAGCGACGATATAATTTTAGCCGCTAACCATGCATAGCGATAATTATCGCTATTGCTTGGTAATATGCCCCAATATTTCTCACCACCAGTACTGTACTTCAAAGACCAACACCTTCACTCATGAATTAACCCCTTCTCCGTGGGGCTAATTACCCCGCAGCACTGGGGGGAGCTCAGCTCGTCACGCTGCACGGTGGTGCTGTGCTCATGATGAGCTGAGTTCGTCATGACCACACCCGTTTGCGTGGAATGCTCAGCACAGCAGGGGAAATATCCCCGTGTGTGAGCGCTGCACGGGTCATGACAAGCTCAGCTGGTCATGAGCACAGAGCAACCGTGCCTGTGCTCGTCATAAGCACAGGAGGGGTTAAATAATTGACCATAGAAGGCAGACAACAAATTAATAGAGAGAGCCAAGTCAGAGGTCTGGCTTGCCTCTAACAGTTTGTGAAGAAGCCAAGCCATAACAATGTTTGGCATGTACACTGTGCAACAAACATCATATAAAAATATGACAAAGTATTAAAAAAAATGCTTTTTTCGTTAACACGCAGAAGCTTTTCACCTTATTACATCAGATTATATCACTGCATAGAAAGGCATTTATTAAAAGAAATAATTTTTATTAAACTAAGAGCAGTGCTTAAATTGGCAGAATAATTTCTGGGGCTCAAAATGTTGCTTAGAAGTCCACGTCCTGCACTATTGAATGTCGGGGTGCTGAGTACCGATACATAAGGGGATGATGGACGGAGCGCTTGAGCAAATCAAACACTCACCCCCAGTCAACTGATCTGGGTTTAATCCATCACCATTCTTTAGCTCACTCCGCCACCCCAGTTCAGATATGGCCATATGAAAATCAGTCTGACCCTGTGCCTCATGGGAACAGTCCAGCCCGAACTGCCAAGCCATATCTTGCCTGGACCGGAAACAAGCATCCTGGGACGGGTTTCGGATTCATAATCCTCATCAGCCAGGCTATCTTGAATCCAGTAGCAAAGTGAGCAAGGGACTCACGTCTGAGCATACCCTGCCAACTTAGGGCGAACAAAGCGATACAAAAGGGGATGATGGACGGAGCGTTTGAGCAAATCAAACACTCACCCACAGTCAACTGATCTGGGTTTAATCCATCACTATTCTTTAGCTCACTCCGCCACTCCAGTTCAGACATGGCCATATGCAAATCAGTCTGACCCTGTGCCTCATGGGAACAGTCCAGCCCGAACTACCAAGCCATATCTTCCCTGGACCGGAAACAAGCATCCTGGGACCGGTTTCGGATTCATAATCCTCATCAGCCAGGCTATCTTGAATCCAGTAGCAAAGTGAGCAAGGGACTAACGTCTGAGCATACCCTGCCAACTTAGGGCGAACAAAGCGATACAAAAGGGGATGATGGACGGAGCGTTTGAGCAAATCAAACACTCACCCCCAGTCAACTGATCTGGGTTTAATCCATCACCATTCTTTAACTCACTCCGCCACCCTAGTTCAGACATGGCCATATGCAAATCAGTCTGACCCTGTGCCTCATGGGAACAGTACAGCCCGAACTGCCAAGCCATATCTTCCCTGGACCAGAAACAAGCATCCTGGGACCGGTTTCTGATTCATAATCCTCATCAGCAAGGCTATCTTGAGTCCAGTGGCAAAGTGAGCAAGGTACTCATGTCTGAGCATACCCTGCCAATTTAGGGCGAACAAAGCGATATAAAAGGGGATAATGGACGGAGCGTTTGAGCAAATCAAACACTCACCCCCAGTCAACTGATCTGGGTTTAATCCCCTTTTGTATCGCGGGGTGCTGAGTACCAACACTTCATAATCTTGATTCCACCTCATGCCTCTTTAATCTATGACCAGATACTTTGTGCCTCTTTATCTCACTCTATCCAGTTACTGCTTTCTCACGTTTTACTCATCTACCTCCCTCTTCTTCTTTTCCCCTTGCATGATTTTTCCCTCTCTTGCTCGGAGTTAAAGGCTGATGAGGAAAAATAACTGTTGGTCCCCAAAACTGAGCGCCAGTGGGTCACACTTGCAACCACCGATTCAAATGAAGCACTGACTAAGTGTCAAGCAAGCTGTCATGTGAACCCTATAAGTTTTCGAGATTCTTATTCTACAAAGAGCGACATTGTTGTCTATTAAAGCAAACACTAAAGATGTTTTTGTACAATGCACAATATGAACTCATGTATTTCCAGATGTTCTCATATACAATAATGAAAAAAAGGAGGCACGCTGGAATAAAATATATGCTTCGGATCACATAGTTTGGCCAAGCAGGTAAGTCAGATTTGATCCCAGGTTTTCTGGTTTCACGTTGTGCAATTCTGCCTTTAGATTGTAATCTCATCTTGTAGAATTACTTTAAGTTTCTTTCTGCTACACTTATCATATAAACTTCACATGCAGGACATCTGATGATAAGATGAGATAAATGTTGAGGCCCGAGGAAGGAAAGGTCTCCCTGTGTAATTTTATGTTTAGTCTTCTACGGCTGTGGACACTGTGGAAGTGGGCCTGCAGTACCAATTCTGCCAAGCCCTGCAACATTTAATTTGTGGGGTCATTGTGTGAGTTTGCATTGGTACCTGCTAACTGTTAACTTTTTGCGTTTTTACTTTTTGAGTTAAAAGTGATGCAGAATTGGATTGGTGAGAGCCAGCAACAACTTCACAGAGTATTCCATTGTGCTGTGCATTGAAAAGATTTCAAAAATAAGCTCAATTTAAATGCACCGATTGAATCCTAAAAAATCGCTGTTCAACTTGATTTTAAAGATATAAGCTCTCCTTTGCTGCTCTAATGAAACATGCATTTACTACTATAATCCAATTACACAACACTTGATGTAACTCTGACGGCCTCATACATACTTTGGAATGGCGGTATACATGGGGAAAATATGAAGATAAAATGTGCAATTAAATTATTTACCACACAGTTTTTGCACAGTTCCACTCCCTGCCTGTTTAAGGAAGTGGGAATATTTTCCATGTAGGCCAGAGACCATGGGGCCAGAGAAGAGCTTGGTTCCCTAGAGTGTGAATTTGGAGCGCTTGAGTCCATTCTACAGAGGCAGAATTCCCTGGCAGATATGGATCAAGCCATTAGGAGACTTGTATATTTACAGACAAGATATAAAACAAAGGTTGAGTTCAAATGCAGAGAGAAGTGGCAGACAACTGCTTGAGGCTCTTTGAATGCGGGAAACTTGTGGGGCATTGTTGGCCTGGAAATCAAAATCTGACAGGAAAAGGAATAATTTTAAAAAATTGAGGATCACTGAAACAATATCGACAGACCGAATATCGGCTACCCAAAATATCGAAGTAAAAATATCGACTACAAAATTATCGACTACCAATACATAAACAACAAACTACACAAATATCGACTCCACAATATTGCAACTAAAAAAAATTGACAACATTATCGACCCAAAAAAATATCGCTAACAATAAATATCGACTTTCAAAAGATATAAAAACATAAGCAAAAATATCGATAAAAAAAATATAGACCACTAAAATATCGAAGAAACACTTTATCGACTTCTCTACACATCATAAAAAACACAATATATAACGAATAAAACATGTAAAATATTAACAAAACTCACCATAATTATATAAAAAAATACACACTATAATTGCTGAGTAAATAAACATCAAATACATTATAAAAAGTAACATTTTGAAAATACAATGCATTGACATCATATTATTATACCACATAACTCCCAAAAAAATTCAAACACTCTCAAGCAACCAATAAAAAAACACCAAATAATTAGGCAGACCAATGAAAACAACCAACACTTTATAGAAACACTATAAAAATAAAGCAAATCCACACCTAGATAACACTTTGCACCACAAAACGTGAAAAAGGGGAAACTCTGCCAGATTTTCACCAGAAGAGAAACCTGCTACACACAAAAAAGGATACACAAAAGAAAAGTAAGTACCACTACCTTATAATAGCAACTAAACTTAGCACTTAAAACTAAAAATAAAAAATTAAACAACAATAACTAAAACATTTTCTTTCCTTCCTTGCAGATATATCAAAGTTACCGAAAAAAAGCCCAACTTTTACAACTCTATCAAGTCTAAAACAAATGTAAGTATATAAAGTAAAATAACAGAGACAACTACTAAAAGAAAAACTATCAAGAGAACGTCCTTAGGCTAAGAAATCTAATAATACAAAATAAAACATATACAAAAATCTCATTTTCTTTTCCCAACAGAACCATCGGCAAAATAAAGAGAAGTAAAGCTTCCAAATACACAGCACTGCCCTCAAAACAACTAAGAAACAGGTAAGTATATAGTGAAAATGTTATAAATGCTAATGATGAACCTAGAAACTATACGAAATATCTCTATGCAACATTTATTTACTGTAGAAAGAAAAAAGAAAAATGACTGAAGGAGCCAAATTCATAACTTCACAGAAAGGCAAAACACTTTAATGTTATATGGGCTATACATATACCCAAGAAAAACAGCATGAAATGAAAGTGTTTTGGAAATGCAGCAAATATTACTGTAACAAATGATATGGTCGAACTATAACACAGGAAGCAACTGTAACCAATACCACAGAACATAACCACCCTCCCAACGTGACAGAAATAGAAATTAGACAAATGCTTGACTCACTAAAAGAAGCAAGTACTAGTACAGACCTCCCTTCTACAACTATCCTTAAAGAACACTTAAAAGTTCTCACCCAACATGCATCAAGCCAACTACCATCCATCGAATGACTAAAAAGGACAATAGCTAGGCAAAAAAGAACAACTGCAGCTACTCCACCTGCCCCAAAAACCTTTGAGTAAGTCCAAATTCCCCCTGAACTGAGATTAACTCATATTGACGAACCATTCATCCTATACGACAATGCATGTAAAGAAAAAAAGAATTATAACATTTGCTACAGCAGACAATATGGTGAAATTACACCAATGCGAAACATGGATGATGGATGGCACATTCTCTGTATGCCCTAAACCTTTCTATCAATTATACACCATCCATGGACACTATCAGAACTGCAATATTACCTTCATATATAGCCTACTACCCAACAAACAGCAAACAACCTATGTTGAACTACTAAATAAAATAAAAGAACAAACAAATAATAACTTCCCCCAAAAAATTATCATTGACTTTGAGAAAGCAATGATAAATTAAATTCTAAAAACCTACCCTCACACAGCAATCCAAGGTTGCTACTACCATTTTAACCAATGTATATGGAAACATATACAAAAATCTGCCTTAAGCTCCCAATACTGCAATGACAGCACTTTTGCCTACCAGGTAAAAAAATGAATAGCGCTAGCCTACGTTCCTGTTACAGACGTAGCAGAACATTACAACCTACTGATAGACAGCCCCTATTATAAAAAAAAAAAATTAAGCCCTCTATTAGACTACTTCGAAGACACATGGGTGGGAAGGCTACACAGATCAGGACAAGGAAAGCAACCAAAATTTCAAATCCCCTGGTGGAACGTCTACCTAAGTACCCTAAATAAACAGGCTAAAAGTAACAACGCTGTCGAAGGATGGCACAATGCTTTCCAAGCAACTACAGGCCGAGGTACCCCCACACTACATAAACTACTCCAATCATTACAAAAGGAGCAAAGTTACCAAGAACTTCGAATGGAGTAATCTGTAACACTAATTGGCCCTAAGCTAACTAAACAAACTAAAAAAATGTACAATACCTTACAAGACCAAGTAACCCTATACTAAACTACCAGAGGCCTACAATATCTGTCTATGATAGCAAAAACAATTCTTTAAACAAATCTAACATACCTATACTGAGAAAATATTAAACATAAAATATATATATGAGATACATGTTAGAAACTGTAACAAAACTGTCAAATATAATAATACAATTTATTTATATGTATCTGAACAGATTGCTTACAATTTCTAACATGTAACATAAAATAATTAAACAAATAAAGTGACAATCCCACTCAAAAAATAAATAAATAAAACTGGATGCCCCAGGGTAAGCTGAGCGCATTATAAGTTTCATATTATTATTATTACTTTGTTGCTGAAGATAATCCTTTGTAACAAAAGAAATCCTTCAATACTAGAAATCCATCCAAACAATCCAAAGGAACCCATAAAAAAATTCCAAAAATTCCAAAAACAATCTTCTCCAATACCATCCAGTCGATAAACTTTAAAAACCCGAAAATATTTATCAAAATTTGAAAAAAAGCTCCAAGGAAACCAAATGTAAAAATGTAAAAATAAAAACAAATCCATAACGAATCTTCTCCAAAATCGATCCAACGGTAAACCATTAAAAACCCGAAAATAGGTTAAAAATTAAAGAAACGCTCCTTGAAAACGCAAAAATGTAAGAAAGTGTGTTTAAAAAAGAATAAATAATATTCTACACACTTCTTACTAAAAAAAACCGCAATCTTCTCCCACAAACGACATCCACGCGAAGTACCTGAAAAAAAAAATACCCACCCACACACAATGCACCCCAACATACATTTGCAAACATTATTAAACATAAGAAGACCGCATGCCTTTCTGTGGCGGCATCGCCGCCGCGGAACGGCATCCAAAGCAGCCCATCATAATATGGCTGGCGGTGTCTATTAGACACAGCCACCATATTAAACCTTTTCCGCCCCGGTCACTTTGCGACCGGGGCGGAAAAGCGGCGGAAGGTCTTTCCGTCCGCCGCGGTCCCCCCGCCATTGTAATATGGCGGGGGGGGAATATAGGTGCGGATGGCGGGCGGATTGCCCCCGCCAGGCTGGCGGGGGCAATCCGCCTGCCATCCTAATGGGCTCCCATATATCTAACTTAAATAAAATACTTAAAAGTAAATTACCCTTCCACACACGAAGCAGCCTCCAACCGCGAGCTGTCCATGTCGAAATGACCCAAAATAGCATAATGCAGTTACAAAATAGTCCCTAAGAAACAAATAGTCCCATTCATACTAACATTAAATAACCTTCTAAAACGATTTGATACATGTTTCAATCAATATTATCTAACTTGTATTTTTTTTTTTTTTTTTTTTTTAAATGTTATAAAAATACTTACAATGTCCTATATGGTATTTTCAATAACTTTATATTAATTAAACAAACATTTACTTTAATAAAAAATACTTACATAACTGTATGAATATTAAATACTGCAATACATGTTACTATTATTTACTCTTTATATGTACAAACAATGTACCTTAAAACCTTACCTGTGTAATAATTCTTTACCTCTGTAAAAATTATTATTATTATTTTATGTATTATTAATAATACTTTCTTCCAAAAAATACAATTGTAATTTATAAATCAATGTCAACAATACCTACTTTTTTTCGCTTATATAAATATGTTTGCTTCAAAAAATCTGAAAATATACAAACACTGTATTATAAAATTATTAAAAAAATTGTATATGACATAAAATAAATCTTTATTTTTACAATAATAAATGTGAAATAAACAAAAAAATATACACTGAATAAATGTTACTTTTCTTAAAAATTATTGTATTAAAAATATATTTACAATACAATTTTTTTTCACCAATATACAACTGTGACTATAATGTAAATATGTTATTAAACTATTTCTCATCAAAATAAAAATGTGTACTTAACATTGAAAAATGTCAATACATTTTTATACTCATTTTATTACCATCTTTTGAACATAATAAAATCTTTAAAACATGCTTTGAGTCTGATCTATTTAATTTCACTTACTGTCAATTATAATAATTAATATTTTATATACATTTTACTGTATAATATGTATGTAAACACTTAAAATATCATTGTATATACTCTTACAAAATGCTGGACAGTCAACCAATATAAATTACTATTCCCACTCCACCTAGTATAAACTCAGGGAAGGTGCTGGACACTAAACCCTTATAATTTACTATACCCACTCCACCAAGTATAATGTCATGGAAGGTGCTGGACACTAAACCCATATAATTTACTATTCCCACTCCACCAAGTATAAAGTCAGGGAAAGTCCTGGACACTAAACCCATATAATTTACTATTCCCACTCCACCAAGAATAAATTCAGGGAAGGTTCTGGACACTAAACCCAGATAATTTACTATTCCCACTCTACCAAGTATAAGTTCAGGGAAAGTGCTGGACACTAAACCCATATCATTTACTTTTCCCACTCCACCAAGTATAAAATCAGGGAAAGTGCTGGACAGTCAACCCATATAATTTACTATTCCCACTCCTCCAAGTATAAAGTCAGGGAAGGTGCTGGACACTAAACCCATATAATTTACTATTCCCACTCCACCAGGTATAAAATCAGGGAAGGTCCTGGACACTAAACCCATATAATTTACTATTCCCACTCCACCAAGTATAAATTCAGGGAAGGTGCTGGAAACTAAACCCATATAATTTACTATTCCCACTCCACCAAGTATAAATTCAAGGAAAGTGCTGGACACTAAACCCATATTATTTACTATTCCCACTCCAGCAAGTATAAAGTCAGGGAAAGTGCTGAACAGTCAAACCATATAATTTACTATTCCCACTCCACCAAGTATAAAGTCAGGGAAGGTGCTGCAAAAAACCCATATAATTTACTATTCCAACTCCACCAAGTATAAAGTCAGGGAAGGTGCTGTACACTAAACCCATATAGTTTACTATTCCCACTCCACCAAGTATAAATTCAGGGAAGATGCTTGACACTAAACCCATATAATTTACTATTCCCACTCCTCCAAGTATAAATTTAGGGAGAGTGCTGGACACTAAACCCATATAATTTACTATTCCCACTCCACCAAGTATAACGTCAAGGAAGGTGCTGGAAAGTCAACCCTTATAATTTATTATTCCCACTCCACCAAGTATAAAGTCAGGGAAGGTGCTGGACACTAAACCCATATAATTTACTATTCCCACTCCACCAAGTAAAAAGTCAGGGAAGGTGCTGGACACTAAACCCATATAATTTACTATTCCCACTCCACCAAGTATAAATTCAGGGAAGGTGCTGGACACTAAACACATATAATTTACTATTCCCACTCCACCAAATATAAAGTCACGGAAGGTGCTTGACACTAAATCCATACAATTTACTATTCCCACTCCACCAAGGATACAGTCAGGGAAGGTGCTGGAAGATAAACTCATATAATTTACTATTCTCAATCCAACAAGTATAAACTCTATAAAGGTAACACATAGTAAACACATATAAATTAATATTTCCACTTCCAAAAACTATATACTTTAGAAAGCTGCTAAACAAAAAAAATTGAATTTACTATTCCCAACTCCACCAAGAATATACTCTAAGAATGCGCAGAACAATAAACACATATAATAATACTTCATAAATAATACATACCTCTTACATCACAAATCTTTTAAAAATATTAAACAATCAAAATTCTCAAATAAAAACAAATATTAGCAATATTTTTGTAAGTTTGTATCATTATTACAATTTTTAATAATTGTTAAATATATTTCTAAAAATGTAAAATAATTTTTAAATACTTGTACCTATTTACATAATTTCTAACAATACTGTAAAAAAAATTAAAATTTTAAATACATAACATTATTTTTCTCAAAACGTTTCCCAAAAATAAATATGTTACAATATTCTAAATTATAGCACAATTCTTAAAAACATTATACTTTATTTACACTACAATGAATTTGTGTAGTTCAAAATTAACATTTTAAAATTGTCAAAATAAATTAACTTTTTAATTTTTTAATTCAAATATTTAATTTTAACAAAACAATATTACACAAAAAACACAAAAAAAACCTAAATAAGAGGCCTAGTAGGATGGCGGACGGACCTGCGTCCGTCCGCCACCTTCGAGGTGGAGGGACCATCCGCCGGGGGTAGTGGCGGTCCCTCTGCTGCAATTAGGATGTGACCGCCACCCTGGCGGTCACATCCTGTATCTTTAACCTTGCGGCGGGTGCTGCTTGAAGCAGCACCCGCGCAAGGTTAAAAATGCATGCTTTGCATTTACATGCACAAAGCAGCAGGCACCGCGCGGTGCCTGCCGCTTTGTGCATGTAAATGCAGGGGGGTACCATAGTAACCCCCCATGTGCACCCCCACCCCCCTTCACCCTGGGGGCCCAAAAGGGGCGCCAGAAGCAAAGTTCCACATGTTTTTCCACGGGGAAAAGCCGCAGCGGAAAAGCATTTGTAAACACACATCCTAATTTGGCTGACGGTCTCTTGCAGACACCGCCACCAAATAATGCTCAACACCCCGCAGATCAGCGGCGGACGCACCTGCCGTCCGCCGCTGTTCCCACCGCCATCATAATCTGGCGATGGGTGTTTTCTGTGACCTCGGCGGTGAATCCACATTCTCCGGGCCGGCGGTGGCTTACACCGGCCCGGAGGATGCGGATTCACCGCCATCATAATCGACCCCTAAATTTCAAAATGTAATATTTAAATTTTTTTTTTTAATTATATGTCCTAAAAAATATAACTTTTAAATAAAAATTCTAATTTCCAAAATGAACATTTCTAATTACATTTTTTTTTAAAAAGAAAAAAAAATTATTAAATAAATTTCAAATTAAAAAAATATACACACCCTACACACCTAAAAAGATAAATAACACACCAAATTTGAAAACAAATTTAAATATTTTTTTTTATTTAATTTTTTTAATGGACAAAAAAATTATTTAACACACTCCCCACCCATTTCCTCTAAAAACACGCATCCCACTCCTAAAATGTATTATACATTTTATTAATTTAATTAAAAGATGTAAAATATTTATAATAAATAAAATTAAAAAAATCAAATTCACATTTTTAAAACACTCCCCACCCTATTCCCCTAAAAACCCACATCCCACTCCTAAAATGTATTATACATTTTTTTAAATATTTAAAAAATGTTTAAAAAAAATAAAAATATATATATATATATATTAAAATTGACATTATGAAAATACTCTCCACCCTCCAAACCACCCCTAAAATGTAAAATGTATAAAAGAATTTACAATTAAAAAATTAAAAATATTCAAAAATATATATATTTTAAAACACTCCCCACCCTATCCCCTAAAAACCCACATCCCACTCCTAAAATTTATTATACATTTTTTTTAATAATTACAAATTTAAAAATTTTTATAAAAACTTCAATACAAAATTATATATATTTAATTTTATAAATTAACAAACATATATATATTTTTTCTTACAAATACCTAACTTTTTCGACATTTTTAACAGTCTATATTTCTAACATCGATATTATTACACTCTATATTTTGAAATTCGATATTCTAACACTATATTTTAAGTTTCGATATTTTTAACTAACAAAAAATAACGATATTTTAAACAGTCGATATTAACTACTCGATATTTCTAACTTCGATATTTGTAATTTTTTTTTAATTCGATAAAACATACCTCGATATTACTTACCTCGATATTACTGCCATCTCGTTATTTCTCATTCGATATTCTGTCCAATCGATAAAAATGACTCGTATAAACACCCGGGGAGTCACTTCTAATAAAATAGGGGAAACAGGGGAGCATTTGGTACATTTGTACTTGACTCTCTGGGGTCGATTCCGATCCGGTAAAAAAACTGTCTGTACGAATCGTATCCGGAGCCCTCTCCGTACGACTCGTACACACGCCGTACGACCCGACGAGTACGATCCGGACCGGGGCATCTGGACGCGATCCGTACGGTCCACGTCAGGGAAGGGCGATTCGTATGGAAAAGCGCACAATCACATACACATCGTACGGTGCGTACCCCCCATGATCGCAGGGGTACGCCCCGTACATCAAGTGTACATGGGGTACGGTGCGTACCCCCCATGATCACAGGGGTATGCCCTGTACACCCAGCGTACATGGGGTATGGTGCATACCCCTGCGATCATGGGGGTACGCACCGTACCCCATGTATGCTGGGTGTACGGGGCGTACCCCTACGATCATGGGGGGTACGCACCGTATCCGGGGGGGCTTTCCGTACCTGTTTTGGCACGAACTCTGCTTTTACGGCTGTTTTCAGCTCCCGTTAAAAAAAGGGTCGTACTGTGCGTACCCGACACGTATCATACTTGCTGGATTGTATAAACCAGCCGCGAGCCGTACAGATGTCGCGTCCAGTGGGTTCCGATGGAGACTCGTACGGGGATTCGAGTCATACGGTCTCTGTACGATTCATACGGAATCCGGCTCCTGGTACGAATCGTACTTCGACGTACGTACGCAGGACGTTGCAGGGTACAATTTGTTCGGGAAAAACGCTCCGAACGGCTATTCGGAGCGTTTTTTCCCGAATCGGAATTTACCCCTCTATATTGAGAAGGCCCACCCAGATATACTAAAGTTAAGTGGATGGCTGAGGGGCAGGGGTCTCCCCGTCATGATGGACACTGGGAAACATTCTCTAGCAGCCCAGCATATTATAGAGGAAGAAATTGGGGAATATCTGAAAAAAGCTAAAAATGACAAAGCAACTGGTCCAGACGACATCCCGTCTGAACTCTATAAGTTATTAAAATAGGTAGTTGTCCCTATATGGAGGGACCTACTAAACGCTATTTATCTTGGGAGTGCTCAGATCCCAGAATCATGGAAAGAAGCCACTCTGGTATTAATTTTAAAACTTGCTAAGGATACTAAGAAGGCTCGTATAGGCCAATTTTACTTGTAAGTACTGATTTTAAGGTCTTTCCTAATATTCTTGCTAGTACATTGGCCAAATTAGCAACCAAACGAATCCATCCCGACCAGAAAGGTTTCAGCCCAAAAAGGAAGATACTTAAGCTCACACAACTCCTAATAGGTATAATTGATCTTGCATCCAATTACTCTGATTCCTTGACAGTAGCTACAATCGGCGCTGCCAAGTCTTTCGATGGAGTATGCTGGGTATATCTTTGGGAGGTTTTGCTTGTATTGGAGTTTAGCCCCAATTGTATTGTGACCCTTCAAAATCTGTATGGATCATCCTTTGTCCACAATTTGCTTAATGAGTCCTTAACTAGGACATTTAATATTTTCCGAGGTACTAGGCAAAGGTGCCCACTCTCCCCACTTCTCTTTGATATTTACATAAAGCCGTTGGCCCAATCTCTCAGGATGGATTCACAAGTAATACCTTTTGTCTCTCAGAGTTTCAGGAATAAGATAACCTTGGATGCAGATGATTTTATAATTTATACTGCAGATCCGAGTACGACCATCTCTAGGCTGGAGGAGCTAGCCCAGGAGTTCTGGACCTTTTTTGGGTATGGTATTAATAAGGCCATATCCAAGATTATGTATTGGAATATACCAGACTTTGATAGGAAATTAAATATTTCTCTGATTTCCCCCTATCTGCAGTTCCCCAGGCACCTCGGAGTGTCTACTAGATAGTTTAAGCTCCCCATTGAGGGATGCTGGTAGTATAAACCTGGTTTTCAAAATTTGATAGTTCAAGGTCTGGGAAAATGGGAAGTGCTAACAGCAAGGACCAAGGGGATTCTATCTAGATTCAAATATCTTCCAATGGCTTCTTGGTTTGTGGCTGAAAGGTAAGACGTTGGAGGAACCTAAGATGCTGAGTTAAGAATGCAGGATATGCGTCCTATAAAAAAGAGGCGCCCATCTGGTATTGGGAACTACTAGATGTAGAGGAGGAAAAATTGAAGGCTCCGTACCAGATTTGGGAGGAGATGGCGCCAGCGACGGAACTACAGCATCAATGGCAAGTACTTCAGAAACTGCTATATAGTACTGTCAGTTCTGCCACACTAATTAGGAACCATTTTTATACCCTCCATGGGCTATATTGGACCCTTCAGAAGGTCCAGAGGTTTGCGAAAAAAAAACAGGTCCCTGACTGCAGAAGGTGTGGTTGTTTTGAGGCTAATAACGAGCATATGTTAGTAACCTGCACTTCTCCTTCTGCCTTTTCGGATAGCGCTAAGTACTCTGTCAAAATCAAGGGTAAGCCCCATCCTTGTTTTATTTGGGATGGGTATTTCATCGTACTAATTCCTTGATTGTTCTCAGTGGAGTTTGTTACTCTACCTGTTGCTATTTTCCAGAAGGAAGATTTGCAAAAACTGGATGAATCCTACACCTCCCTCTCCTATGTTGCGGATAAAGGCTGTAGAACATAAGTGCAAATTGGATCTTGAAACCTCTCCTCATAGATCGGATGCAGTTTGGGCTAGACACTCGAGTTGGGAACGTGTCAGATCCATATAACAGAAAAGGCAGTCCTATGATTACACCTAAAATGCCAAAGCAATCCGGGCGTTATCGAACACTTTACTTAGATGTGGCAAATTCAATGCATAAGGCTTGTTGTCATTCCATTACTTGCACTTCTGGTTGCCTTTGTTGGGTGATATGATGACAAAAAAATGTATATATACTTTAAAAAAATTTAACTACATTTATTTATTTTAACATTACATCTAATAGGGGTTTATTTTAAGTCCTTCCCCTATTATTTTCAATGGGAGGGTTTTGCAGTGCCTCTGAGTGGCCAAGGGTGGTGCTGGACTTACCTCAGCTCTGAGCTTGAGTACATTTATGACTTTGTTGGGTTCCTTTTACCTGTAGTAACTACTGAAGTGCAGTTTATGAATAGCAATGGGCTTCATCTTTAATGTTTAGTGGACGAGTGCAGAGGCTACCCAAACCCTACCCTAAACGCTACTTACTGCTCCCTAAACACCTCCCATTTAGTAGTAAGCAGTCCCCAATTTCCAGCAATTGGCCTGCCCCCCCACACATTTCCTACTTAAATGTATACCTATGTGTTTCCTGAGCTCTCTGCAGTAAGATGGGAGAGATGGAGGTGTAGAACGTTGCATAGAGATTTGTGAATAGCATGTTGTAGCACATTAGTAGTGCTACTGTAGTATAAGTTAACATACTACAAAATTCAGTTTGTAAACAGGGCCCCATGTTTATAAACCAGCTGACTTTAACCAGTGGTACTTAGATAAAAAATTACTTTATTGCAGTTGGTACAGTGAGGCTTGTACTAAAGCTTGCTCGTAGCATGGAACACAGAAGCGCAGCACTAGGGCACCGGAGGGGTGAAGAGCCAATAGATGCCTGCTCCTAGTACACAGCTTAGGAGTCCCCAGTAGTGCCGAGGGTGCAGGGGTACCAGGCCCTAGGCAGAGTAAACAGCTAAAAGCAGACTGCTTCTGGCACGTAGCACAGGAGTGCTGCTATGAGCAGTACAACAGGTGCAGTGCCACCAGGACACAGCGCAGTAGTGAGTCAACAGTACCCTGCTCCTGGCACAGAACACAGGGTTGCCACTATCAATAGTGTAGCAGGTGCCGTGGCACTGGAGCACAGGGAGATAAGAAGCCAACTGTAACCTGCTCCTGACATGTAGCATTGGGGAACAAAAATCATTAGGGCATCGGGTGCAGTGGCACCAGCGCACAGGTGGATGTAAAGAACCAGATGCACCCTTTTCCAGGTATAGAGAACAGAGACACTGCTACACTGTGTTTTGCTACTCAGACAGAGCAGCTAAAGGCTGTCAGAATAAAAAAGATAAAGCAATTTTAGAAAACATGCTTACTTTTATATAATTGCCCCTATATATACTGTCCTTGATGTTCACATACCACAATATTGTAAGTGTTGATATTCAGTGGTACAACTGAGCCCAGCATCAGATGCAGACAAAATCTGCATATTGTACTGGGGAGGGTCCGTGATTGCCAGAAAAACACACCTTTACTGTTAGAATTGGTGGTCTGTAGTTGGTACAGGTAGGTACTTGTGGCAAATAGGGACCCTCTCTAGTCAGGATAAGGGGATTACACTCCTAAAACAACCCCTGCTCACCCTCTTGGTAGCTTGGCACGAGTAGCAAGGCTTTATCTCAGAGGCGTTGTAAGTTAAGCATTTGTGACCACATACAGTAACCCAGTGACAACACTACAAATGGACACCACACAAGATTGTATATCAAAAATAAGTATTCTTTTATATAGAGTTACCAGAAAACCAATAAATGACAAAAAGAATCCACAGTACTATTAGATTTTAAGAGTTCTGGTTAAAAGGCTTAATTCAAGATTCAGTGCGAGTCGGTAGCCCTGTCTGGCTACAGCTTTGTTGAAATAACACAGAGTCGGTGGGTCCAAGGGGTGCGATGCAGGGCAAGACGGTGCTTCGATGCGGTGCTTGCAGCTTGCAGTGCGGCGTCAGAGCCAGAGTTTGGGAGCTGGCGTCGATCAGTCCGGACAGCTGTGCAAGTCGGGTGGTGCGTCGCGAAGCGTGCGAGGCGGTGCCCAACTCCGGTGCGTTACCAGGACTCGAAGTCAGCAGCAGTGACCGCGTCGGTCAGACCAGTACGAGTAGGTGTAGCGAGGTGTTGTATGTCGCGGTGTCCACCAGTCGCGGTGCAGGCAACGGCTCGGTGAGCTCAGAGCTTACGTTGTTTGAGGCGGACATTGCTTGATGCGGTGCCTACAGGACACCGGCCCGGTCGTGAGAGTCGGTCACAGCTCCCTGCCTCTGTAGCCACTGAAACAGCGTTTCCAGCAGCAATTCACAAAGGCTGGTGAAGTCTACTGGTCCTGAGACTTCGTCACGGAGCAAGCTCTCTTCCAAGCCCTCGGAGATCTTTTCACAAGTTGAAAGTAAAGTCCACAAAGTTCTTTCTCCTCTCTTTGGCAGTCAGGCAACCACTGCAGCCCAATCCCCCAAGAAGCAGTTCCGCTTGGGAATAGTCTCTCCTCAGTTTCTTCAGGTTCCTTTTCTCAGCAGAGGTTTCATCTTGTAAGTCCAGAAGTGATCTAATTTCTTGGGATCAGGGTCCCAATATTTGCACCCCAAAATCCTTTGTTCTCTGAGGGGAGAGCGGCCTGTGCCCAGTCCAAACCAGTTCTGAAGCACTCTGTTTACCAGACTTTTCCTTTCCTTTCACAGTGCAGGGCAGGAACATCAGACGCCCCACAGGAACTGGAGCCAGCATTGTGGAAGGCAAGTACAGTCCTGGAGCACTTTGTTGACAGTCTTCCTTCGCTTCTTCCAGTGTGCAGGGCAGAGACATCAAACGCACCACAGGGGGTGGAGCCGGCATTGTAGAGGGAAGGCCCCCGTGGGCCTCCTTGATAAGGCCCGGTTGATAATCATCACTGGCGAGGTCAGTACAACTGTTACATGCCCTGACAAAGTTCAATCTTTTGAACGAAACGCGTTGACTGATGCTTTGCACAATTTGATGGATTTTTTAAATAAAGATTTATTTTTTCACGACAGAATTGACCAAGCTTCATTATTGAAATATATGTGTCTGGGAGTGCACCGCTCCATTGTTCTTGAAGTATTGCATATCTGCTCAGCAGTTGGCATCTCTCAACGGCTGGTGCAGGAGCTGATTGTGCACACCAACTTGCATCACACTACTAACCACTACTTGGGGAACATAGCCAAGAGGTGCGGCCACTGGAGTCTGCCGTTGGTTCTTTCTCTTTGTTAAAAAAACAAAGTGGCTTTTATAGATATGTTGTAGAGCATTTTAGGACCCTAGTGTGATTTTCCCGATTCATGCCCAGATACACCCTATCCTTATATAGGCATAGAAATCTTAACCATATTTAGACTTAGCCTATGCAGTCCAAATATGGCATGGCTTCTTCCACTAGTTCCGAAAATCCACAACGATTTCTTGGAAAAACCTGCCTTCAGCAGTCAGGGACCTCCCCTTGCTTGAATATTGATTTATCCAAGAGTTTTCAAAGAACTGAGTCTTTGATGACGTTAATATGTCCAACCTTACGTCAAACTCAGAACCTTCAAGGTATAAATATGCCCACACTTGCCCGGGCAAAGATACAGTGGTTTGGAGCAGTTCAACTATCTACCTACATGACACAGCTCGCCACAGCAAGTGCCGAAGGAAGGCGACCCTCCAGCAGACGCGCTGAGAAAGACGCTGTCTTTTCTCCTGCCGAGAAATTCAGCTCCAGTGTTTCCAAGCTACCCTTGCGGGTTGTTGGGAAATCGAGTCCTGAGAGAGAGAGAGAGAGAGAGAGAGAGATACCAGACCTCCTTCATTCAAAACCAAGGTACGGAGCTGATTAGACCCTTAGAGAATTCTTGGATAGATTCTTGGCAAATAATACTGAAACTAAGCTACACCTCACTTACTTCTTCCCTCGTACTAGACTTAGGTTAGGTACACCGGTGTAGGCGTATTTTAGAAGCACCAGTTGAGTACTTTTAGTCTTTATTTATTAATGTATGTATTCTATGTATTTTATGGCTTAGAAACCATATCATGCTTTTACAGTATTATTTTATAATACTCTTCGTACTGTACGCATTGTACTTCACAACCAGTATTACGATTGTAGCAGTTCATTTCTTCTGCTTGAGAAATAAGACTGTTGAGGGGCGTGGCTTGAGCGCCGATGTAGCTGGAAGCGGGACTCCAGAGCTCCTCTGTAGCCGACCCTCTCCGTCACATATCCTGACCCCAAAATTGGACCCCTGACCTCCACGGTTGCAGCGGAGGGTCTGGGGAGCATTGGGGGAGAAGCTGGGGGCGCTGAGTGCCCCGCGACCGCTGGAAAATAACTTTCCCCCCCGAGCGGAGCGGCTAGAGTGGCGGGCTCACGAAATGGCGGCCGGAGTCACAGGCCGTGCTGCCTGACGGAGATGAGCTGCCGGCAGCAGGGGGCCCACGGAGGTGGCAGGAAATCTCTGGGCGGGAGCGGAGCATCGCACGAGCTGGTCGAGGTGGTGAAGCGCGGCCTGAAATTGCGGGTTTAGCGAGGCCCGGGAGCGGCAGGTTCGCGAGCTGCCTGACCCTAAGATGGTGGCGCCCGCGGCGCCCGCGTGATCGAGGCGGCCCCTGGATCACCGTTCAAAGACGTCGGAAGGCCCGCAGCTTTCCCCTGAGAGGGGATCACCCTGCTGCTGGAGCGGGGGCACCGGTGACCTCCATACCTGGGGAGAGTGACAACCGTGGACTGTGGCTGCTGGCTGCCTGGGGGGCCATCCTGAGAGGAGATCGCTCTGTTGCTGGAGCGGGGGCACTGGTGACCTCTGTCCCTGGGGGGAGTGCCGACCATTGACTGTGGCTGCTGGCTGCCTGGGGGACCATCCTGTGAGGAAGGCGGGTGTGCTGGGGTGCGCCCCCGCCAGGCCCCCACGTGATCCTGGAAGGACACCAGTGAGCCGGCTGATGGTGCTCTGGTGCCCTGGAGACCGGCGATGCCCCCTTTATCTGCTTCTTCTGGACCCACCAGTGGTGCGAGGGCCCGGGGCCCCAATTTCCTACTCAACCTGCATTGGAAGCTGTGACATCGGCGGGGTCCATTGTGGTCCTGCAGTGGGGTCCTGAGAACGTAGAGGGCTGCTCCCTGGGGCAGAATGCGGTCCCTACGGCCTGTAGGCCGTCCATTTGCCTGCTGACCACTGCAGTCGACCGCCTAGTGCTGGCCCTGGAGATCTGCCTGAGGGTCCTCGCTGGAGCGTCTCCCCTGCGCTGACCTTGCCCCTGCGCCCACCGTCAGTAGAACAGATTTTCCTGCCACGAAGAACAGGGGGGTGTGGGACCAGCATTGGTGCCTCCCCTGGCGACGCCCGTGGTTTCGGACTACCCGACCAGCACTATCGCTTGGAGTGGACTCCGAAAGCTGCCACAAGATGGTCAGGGGGGCCAAAAAGAAGGGCTTTGATGTGCTGAGACTTGATGACCCGGGACATTCCATGGCGGGAGACGGGGCGGCGTCTGGCTCTGGGGGCTCGGCCCCACCACAGGAACCCTCCCTGAGTGACATTATGCAGGCCATTGTGACATCACGTGAGGCCCTAGAGAAGCGGATGGACACCATTGGGTCTGACCTGTCCCTCTTGAAGGATGACCACAGGAAGCTGAAGGAGCGAGTAACGACTTCGGAAGCGAACATGAAGGACATTCCTGGCGAAGGGGCTACCCTGAAGGCCTCATTGGCAGACGTGGCGCCGAAAGTTCAGGTGCTGGAACTCAGGGCCGAGGACAGTGAGGGACGCTCCAGACGTAACAACCTCCGTATCGTAGGTGTCCCGGAGAGAGAGGAGGGCCAAGATGCGGTGTCCTTTTTGGAAACCTGGTTGCGGGCAGAGGTGGCACCGGAGGGGCTCTCCCCATTTTTCTCCCTGGAGCGCGCCCACAGAGTCCCTAGAGCTGGCGGACCGCCGCGCCCGATGGTGGTGCGCCTTCTGCACTACCGGGATTGTGACCACATTCTTCAGGCGGCCAGGGGTTTACCGAACCTGCGCATTGGTAACAGCAAGATCATGATTTTCCCGGACTTCACCAGGGACGTCCAACGACAACGGTCATCCTTCCTGGCGGTCAAGCTCAAATTGAGAACTATGCAACTGCCCTATGCCATGCTGTTCCCGGCCCGACTGAAGGTCATTGCTGGAGGGGACACACACTTCTTTCTTACACCGCAAGCGGCTTGGGACTGGATAGAAGCCAGGGGGGAGGCTGGCGGGGGGCGCCCCCCCCCTGCGACCACGCCTAGACGAAGCTCCACTGATCTGACACCGACGCGACGACCTGGCTCCCCGGCTGGGTGGCAACAAGAAAGGGATAAGGCGGTGCTGGCGGTGGCAGCCATCAGCCAGGGGGGGGTCAGCCCCTCCAGTAATGCCTCGGAGCGCACGAAGAATGCTGATTTAAGTCCTAGCTCCAGCAGCACTCATGGTCTCTCAGAGGCGAACCTACCGGTGGTAACCCCACAAACGGCGGATGGCATCTTTGGCTGATGTGGCTGTGAGGACATTGGACACGCTGATGTACGGTACTGGGACACGGGGCGGGCCCTGCCTGCTGTCGCTGGGAGGCGGGGGCAGCCGGCTTCTGTTGATCATAACTGTGATATTGGGGGGTGAGCTGTGGATTGTTTCTGAATACTTGGGAGAGGGGAGGTAGGGAACCTCCGGATCAGAATAAGATTGACGTTTCAAATGGCCTAGCCTGCTTGGGTGTATTTACGCTTGATTTGCAAGGTTTGGATGGGGTTACCACGTTGGTTGTCTGTCCTGGGGAGTGGGAGTTGGGTAGGATTGTTTGATTGTACTTGTGGGGGGTGGTGGGTGGGATCTGGGCATGTCAGAGGGTCCTATGAGGGAACATGTGAACTGCAATGTGGGCTGCCATGGGACCCGACTTAGGCTACAAATGTATCACGTGGAATGTGAGGGGGATGCATACCATCCATAGACGCCACAAGATTCACTCATATTTAATTTGGCGGGGCATTCATATCACCTTCCTCCAGGAAACGCATCTCTTAGCACAGGAGGGGAAAGCATTGCAACGGAGATGGAGGGGGCAAGTCTACCACACTGATTACTCGGCCTAAGCTAGGGGGGTGGTCATCTGGATAAGGGCGGGGGTTCCCTTTCAATGCATTCAGCAGCTTATTGACCCGGAGGGGAGGTATGCAGTGGTGAGGGGAAAACTAGATGGGAGGGACCTAACGTTGGGTTGTCTATATGCTCCAAACGAAGAACAGCCTGCCTTCTTCTCCTCGTTGTCCCGCAAACTGGCCCCGTTTTTAGTGGGACTATTGCTCCTTGGAGGGGACTTTAATTGTGTAACTGACACTGCATTAGACCCCTCACATCCCCCCTTACCAAATGCACCGGCGAGCAAACTAGCGCTTGCGCGTTCTGACTGGCAACGTCAATGGGGGCTGATTGACTCATGGAGCTAACCACCCATTAGACAGGGACTATTCCTTCTTTTCCTCCCTTCATGAACTTCACGTCCGTATAGACGCCTTCGTGTGTTCCCCGGAAGTGCATGGAGAGGTGTGCCACAGTGAATACCTTACGCGCACGATCTCCGACCATAATCCGCTGCTGGTGCAGATGCGATGGTCACAGCGTCGCCCACGCATTCCCACCTGGAAACTACGCCCGGAGGCGCTCGACGATCAGGTCTTCCGGACAGCGATAGTCTCGATATAGAGACGTATTTTCAGATCAATGCGGGGACCTCGGGGTCGGCCACGGTTAAATGGGACGCCTTCAAACAGTGGTGCGGGGGCGATGCATTGCGACGGTGTCGGGGGTGCGGAAAACCTTACTAAATGACATTCGCCGAGAGGACGAGAAGCTACGCCCGCTGGAGAAAGAAAGACCTGAGCGACCGGACATTCATGAGGCCCTACTCGAGGCGAGGGAATCAGTGGCGGCGACGGTGGAACGTCTCAGGTGCTTCGACTACAAATCCTACCTCGCGCGTGCTCATTCGGAACAGGATAAAACAGGGGCTCTCTTGGCCTGGCTAGCCAATCCGGCTCGCCGCGGTTCGGTCATCCTTGAACTCAGAGATCACGCGGGAATGTCGCGGTTCAACCAACAGGGAATTAATGAGCTCTTCTATGTTTATTACACGGAACTATACCGTAGTCGGGTCCTTCCGTCGGAGGACGAGTTCCAGAGATTCCTGGAGGGTTTGGGTTTGCCGGAGCTGGACGAAGAGGACGCAAAGCCTCTGGGGGATAAAATTGAGGTGAGGGAGGTGAGAGTCGCCATCAAGAGTATGGCGCGGAATAAAACACCAGGCTCCGATGGTCTCCCGACGGAATTCTATCACACCTACGTTGACCTCCTAGCGCCCCAGCTAGCGTGGCTCTACAATGAGGCTAAACGGCTGGGTAGCTTACCGAAGACCACTGGCGAGGCGCTAATTGTCCCACTATTGAAGCCTGGCAAGCAGCCTTGGGACAGATCGGCATATCGCCCGCTGTCCATGCTTAACCTGGACTACAAAATTCTGAGCAAAATATTGACAACGCGTCTACTCCCCCACATGTCCACACTGATCCACGTGGACCAATCTGGCTTTATCCCGACCCTCAACACCGCGCTTAATATACGACGGCTCCTCCATGTTCTGGAGGCTGACACCTATGTGGACGAGGCGGCGGTGTTTGCAATCGACATGGAGAAGGCCTTTGACAGCCTGGAATGGCCCTACCTTTTCCATGTTATGCGTGCAATGGGACTGGGCAAGGATTTTGTGGATTGGACGGCACTATTGTACCGGAACGCTACGGCGAGGGTCAGAACAGGAGGTGTAATATCCGAGGCTTGCGCCGTAGGAAGGGGCACTCGTCAGGGTTGCCCCCTCTCCCCCTATTATTTGCCATAGTGATCGAACCTTTGGCGGCGCGGACCCGGTTGGGGCGGGCGTATCAGGGGTTGGACGTCTACGGGCAGGTGCACCATATCGCATTATATGCTGATGACCTCCTACTGTTTTTGGCGGACTCTGCTGCCTCCCTGCAGGGGGTTAAATCCCTCCTTCCGTCGCTGAGCACGGTGTCTGGCCTCAGAGTGAACTGGGCGAAATCTTACCTGTTCCCGACTCGTGCGCGTAGAACATGCCCGCACTCTACAGAAGGAGTGGCCTGGGAGGAGAGGAGTCTTCGCTATCTGGGTACTTCGATCTATCATAATAGTGTAGACATTCTAGAGGGTAATATCGGGTCGGCGATCAGACTTACTAAAACGAATCTCGACTTCTGGAGTACGCTTCCATTGTCTCTGGCGGGGAGGGTGGCGCTCCTTAAGATGGAGACGCTACCGAGGTTGCTCTATTTTTTCTGAACTCTTCCGGTCTGGATCCCGGCGAGTTACTTCCGGCGGCTACGGGCCATGGTGATTGGTTTTCTGTGGGGTTCGGGTAGACGCAGAGTGGCACACACCACGCTTCTAAGGCCTCGGGCTGAGGGGGGTCTCGCAGTGCCGGATTATGAGCTGTACTACCTGGTGGCCCAGGTACAGTGGTTGACACAGTGGGTAGCGAGAGCCACGAGAGAAGAGGATGGATCCGGTGAACCTGCGGGACCGGTTCGGGTAGTATCCCGGATCGTGCTGGGCCTCCCGATGGGGGACCTCCATCTCAACCAGGAATTCTCGACGGTCCGGAAGTGTTGGAATAGGTATCTGCGGAGGGGACATATAGTGGTTCCATACGCAGGGCGCTCCCGCATGGGGGCACATGGCACCGTTTGGCAGATTGGGAGCATCAGGGGCTAGCGACCGTTGGAGATCTGTTTGATGACGGAGTGCTACTACCTTTCGATCTCTTGAGGGATCGCTTTGCTCTTCCGGGGGGAGACTTCCTCCTTCATGCGGCGCTGACAGCGGCGATCCGTAAACATTGGAGGACGGGTATGACGGAACCGCCATTATCCATGGGCTGTCAATACGTGGTAATGGCCGCGGGGACAGTTAAGGCTATTACGTGCCTCTATAAGCGCATGACTGTGGAAGCTTTGACCCCGCTGCTAGCTCTGAAGGCGAAATGGGAGGCGGATTTAATGACAGAGATCCCTGAGGCGGCGTGGTCTGGTATAGTGGAGCGGGCCTGGAAAGGGACGCGCAACGCGAGGTTTCAGCGGGTGCATTTTCACATCCTCCATAGAGCATACCTGACGCCTGACAAGCTACATAAGTACTTCCCGACACACTCGGCGGCCTGCCGGCGTTGCCCCGCAGAGGTGGCCGATTTCCAACACATGTTCTGGTCCTGCCCGGCACTGGGCTCCTTTTGGCAGGGGATAGTGGAGAGTCTGCGGGAGGTCACTGAGAGGGATTTACAACCCACAATGGCACACTGCATTCTACACTGGTTCCCACACACACCAAAGAACAAAATCACTAGTAAGTTTCTGGACCTGGGTCTGCTTTTAGCGAAGCGAGCCATAACATCCCAGTCGAAGGCGAGTAAGGGTCCCACGGTGGAGAGGTGGCGGGCGGAGCTCAATAAATGGGCCCCCTGTGAGGGGGAGGTACGTCTGCAGATGGCACTTAGGGCAGGTACTGATACTGCTCTGGAGCAGGCCCGGGCCTGGGAGCGATTGGTTCTGGGACTTACGCTTTCGGACTCTGACAGCGAAGGCTCCCCCGCACTTAGTCCTGCTCCTTCGGTGCCTTAGCCTGGGTTTGTGATCGGCCAGGTTCTTTCCCTTGGATTGCCCCATGCCCCACGTGATGACTGCAGTCTCCTTTTGGCTACTCCTCATAGTCTATCTCGGACCTGCATTGCCCGGGAGGGAATCTGGCTTGCTCTTGTGGAACTCTGACATGCCTGGGGGGGGGGGAGTAGGGGGTTAAGGGATATGGGGGGGCTTGGGTTGGGGAGTTGGGGAGGAGGGCTGTTTGGGTTTGTTAGGGGCTCAATAGGATGGGAGCGAAAGGACCGGGAGGAAAGAAAAGCAGCCCTGGGTACTGCCTGAGGAACAGTTTTATTTGAGACTTAATGCACCTATCAGTTACTAGTGCTCTCCTGTCTAATGCCGCTCGACCTCCGGCGTGAGAGCTGAATGGCCGTGTAAGGCTTTTATTTAGGAACCGGTATTACGAGAAGGAGGGTAGCTGAATTGATCGATGAACTTGTTGTACAAACTTTGAATCTGCAATAAAAATATATTTTTTAAAAAAAATGAGAAAGAAGATTGTTCAATAAATACTTTTATCGAAAACGCCCGTCTCTCTATTTCTCTGTACCTCTGGTGAAACAAAGCATGCACGATTGACTGAGTGAAATAACTATCTATTGTTTCCGCGACTCTAGAGATATATTTCTTATTCTTGGGAAACAAAGTTGTTATGGTTATGCGGTTGTCATAAACTAATCACTTCTTGTTTATTCAAGAAAGTTTCTAGTGACCTCTGAGCTAGCTGGCACTCACAATTAAGTCTAATATATGCGATAGAGACCCAGTCGACCTAAGTCCTACGTCAAATCTATAGTATGTATTATTCCAATGCGCAGAGCCTATTGGGAATATAGGAACTACACTACAGATACGGCACCTGTTGGGAAGCATAAAATTGGGGGAAAAATATTCACCTGCAGACAATCCTCTGGCTTAGGAAAACAGGCATACAGATGGAAATGTCAATTGTTATAGTTCTCCAAGCACACTTTTGGGGATTTTCTTACTCCCCAAATCCCTTTCTCCCTCCATTTCTTTCTACCAGTCCCCGACATCTCTCTTTCTTAATCTACATTGATACCATCCAGCCAATGAGTGGTGCAACTTTTTTTTTTTTTAAATCTTTTTATTGTAAAAATTCATCTCCATAACAGTGCACATCAGTTTACAGCAGAAGTTCATTGGGAAATGCAATCAAATCATTCATAGAATCTCCCCCTTCGGTACCCAGATCTGTCTATCCACCAGAATCAAACTCTGAAACCCTCCCCACCACTTAAACAAGGCACCTCAACTACCCCAGACTAACATCCCACATACAGACAACCACCCCATCTTGCTCCCTCCTGATCCCTCCCCTGTCATGATATGCCTTTCTTCATCTACAGTAGCGGTTCGTAAAGCCCCTAGGGTATAGAGCACCCCACTTCTTCACTACAAATAATTCACACAGGCAGTATAACATTGTCAGCTTATACCTCTTTAAGGCATTACAGACTCATTCTGGGTGTCCCTCCAGTTTCCCCTATATCGCCTCTAAGCCGTCCATATTTTCTCCCCTTTCTTGGGGCAGCCTCGGCTTTCATAGATAATCTTCTCCGCCCTCTGGCACCAATCCAAGTCCCGCTCCCACTCTTCCACCGTTGGCAATAAATCACTCCCCATAACCTCGCCATATTTCTCTTGGCTACTATACTCGCCAGGGCCAGCCATGTCTTGTCCCACTTTGGCCAGGTAGTGTCGTTCGTCACCCCCAGGACATGCCATTGTGCCTCTAGCGGGACCTCTGCTCCCACCACCTCCTCCATTATACCTGTCAGTCTGGACCAGTATGCTCTCATTTTGGTGCAGTCCCAGAGAATGTGGAAGAAGGTTCCCTCCTCTCTGCACCCTCACAGACAGAATCATGAAGCTACATATCCAATCCTGTACTGTACCGTGCGTGGGGTGTATGATCTATGTAGGATACGCAGCTGAACCAGCCTAAATCTGGCGCGGATCGCCACCTCCCGGGGACATTGCAGAGCCTCATTCCAATCGTCATCCTCTAGAAGCCCTATATCGGATTCCCACTTTTCTCGCAAGGGTCCTAGTGGGTCCGGAAGATTGTTTATAAGCTTTTTGTAAGTGAGGGAGATAGCCTTATCAATCATGGGGTCTAGCAGTAGCCTGTCTTCCAGCGGGGCATATTCAGGTAGCTGGTCTACCTGGCTCATGTGTGTGCGTATGGCATGTCGAAGTTGCTGATAATGCAAAAATTCTCCATCCCCCATTTGGAATTCTGCCTGCAGGGCCGCAAAGTCCACCATATCCCCCCTCTTCCACACATCTCCCAGTGTGTCGATACCGATGAGGCTCCACTGATGTAGTTCCTGTAGTTTCGCAACTTCCGGGAGGACATTGCCAGCCCATAATGGCGTTTGTTCCGTGAGTTTCGCCCCCCATCCCAGTAGTTTCGTCGCCCACTTCCACGCCCCCACCACCACTGCTGTTTGGGACGACCAGGTCCGATCGCACCTTCCCTTGGTATAGAGAGCCGCTAAATTGGTATCGCTACCTAGGGCCATACGGTCCACTCTGTATGCAGGCTACTCCTGTGGGGCAAACACCCATCCATTGATGTTAATCAGTTACGTCGCCCAATAGTATAGACGGATATCTGGAATAGCTAGGCCTCCTTCATATGGCCCCCGTTGCAGTTTTCTAAGGGCTATCCTCGGGCAGCCTCCACTCCACAATAAGGAACGCTGTTCCGACTCTACCTTTCTAAAGATCTGGTCCGGGATCGGAAAGGGCGAGCTCTGCAGAACGTATATTAACCGGGGAAGGGCCATCATTTTAAATAAGACAGCGCGCCCCATCAAGGAGAGCGGAAGGGATTTCCAGTGTTCCACATCACCGTGAAGTCGCTCCAGTTGGGCCGATACATTCAATCGAAGAAACTCGGTATCTGATGTCGTGACCCATATGCCTAAATATCGAAATATCTCCTGCCAGACCAGACCCCTACAATGGTCTGTTAGCTGTGGCTGTGGACCCGCCAAGACATGCCCCAGGGATTTACCCCAGTTAATGCGGTATCCAGAGTACTCTCCGAACGAGTGTAGAATAACCATCAATCTCTGAATAGATGCCTCCGGTTGCTATACATACAATAATATGTCGTCGGCATATAACGATATGCATTCCTCCTAGCCTCCTCCCAGGTCTATGCCCCGCAACCCGGGGTCCGCCCATATCCAGTGGGCCAGTGGTTCCAGCGCCAAGGCAAAGAGGATCGGTAAAAGGGGGCAGCCCTCGCCCCAACTGGAATTCCCTTGAGAGAGCGCCATTGACTCGGACCCTCGCAAGCGGTTCCGTATACAGCAGTTTCATCCATGATTTGAAATTGTCCCCATATCCCAGTTTCTCCACGACTGCATAAATGTACTGCCATTCCATACTGTCAAAAGTCATATGGGCATCAAGGGACAGTAGGGCCGCCGGCACCTCAGGGCGTGCAGACACCGCCTGCATTACCCCAAACAGACGGCTCAGATTGAACCGCGTGCTTCTGTGGGGCATGAAGCCCGACTGATCCGGGTGGATCAAAGACTGGATAACCGCCCCAAATCTCGTGGCCAGAATCTTCCCCAGGAACTTTATTTCATAGTTAAGGAGGGAAATGGGCCTATAGGAGCTGCACGCTCCCTGCAGTTGCCGGCCTTATGAATAACTACAATTGTTGCCGACCGCAGATCCCTCGGAAGCTGCCCTACTTGCTTTGCCTCAGGGAACATGCATAATATGTGGGGTGCAATTCCGCTCGATACACTCCCAAACGCCTCTGCCGGGAATCCATTGGGCCCCGGCGCCTTTCCGGTTTGCAAATCCCCCATGGCCTCCTCCACTTCTTTGACCGTAATCTCGGACTCTAGAATGTCCCTGTCTGCCTGTTCTAGGGTGGGCAACTGCAAAGGGGTCAGGAAATCCCAGCACTCCTGCTCCCCCCTGGCCGTCTGTGACCGGTATACCGCCTCGTAATAGAGCGCAAATTCTTCCGCTATCTCCGTGCTCGTGTTTCGCACGGTCCTATCCGGCATCTCTATCCCCGGCACCCAGTTACGGTCCCTATCTCGCTTCTCCAACCAGGCTATCATTTTGTTGGCCTTGTCCCCCAAGTCGTACACTCGTCTCTGGGTGGCAAGGGCGTGCGACCTCGACTGTTCAGTAAGTACATCCCTCAGTTCTTTTTCCAGGAGTCGCGCCCTATGTTGCCTGGTCTGTTCCTGGTCCTGGGTTTGCCCCCTTTCATCCTCTATGGCCTGGAGCTCCAATTCCAACCTATCAATTTGGGCGTTTTTGTGCTTACGTCTACGTCCTACCTCCGCTTTTATATTGTCCCTGGCTACGGTTTTATACGCCTCCCAGACTGTCCCAGGGGAGCTAACTGAGCCTACATTCTCTGCAAAGTATAGATCTACCCATTCCCGGAACTTCTCCTGGAACTCGTGATCTTTGAATAAAAAGGTGTCAAGCCTGGGGGGGGGGACACTCCATTCTCGTCGTGGACCTGTCAACTGCACACCCACCTGGGAGTGGTCAGAAATCCCTCTTGCTTTGTGATGTCCACCCCGAAAGAGGCCCATACCGCCTGTTTGTGTGAATAAATAATCAATCCAGGATCCAGAGTCGTGAGCCGCGGATATATGTGTGTATTGCCGAACTTGCGGGTTGTGCGCCCTTCATAGGTCAACCAAGCCCATAGCTTGCACAAAATCTCGCAGGTGATTCAGCCCTCCCCTAGTCAGGAGGGCCTGCGACCTATCGATGTCCCTCCCCATGACTTCATTCATATCTCCTCCCAGGATCAGCGTCCCATTAGGCATCTCTAAGAGCAGTTTCCCTACATCGGGGAGAGTAGTGCTGTGCAATTTCGGGGGGATGTAAAGGGAACAAATGTTCAGTGTCCTGCCCTCCCATTGTGTCGACAACACCGCGTAGCGCCCCAAGGGGTCTAGCCATCGCTGCCCTATCACCAGTGGTAAAGAGTTCTTGATGAGAATCCCCGCGCGCAGAGTGTAACCAAATCTATCTAGGGCCTTACAGTGGTTTCCTAACAGGTGAGTCTCCTGAAGGAGGGCAATATCTGGGGCGTGTCTGTGGAGGTACTGAAGCACCATAGTGCGCTTAATTTTATTCTGTAGGTCATTTACATTCCAGGATACTATATTAACTTGCTGTGCCCTTGGGGTTTGCATCTCTGTCATCTGATACCCCACCCGTTAGGGGTGGCAACCAAGCCCCCCTGCCACCCACCTCCTGCCTGCCCACCGATTGTGCTAAAGGAGCCATAACATGTGTACAATAGAAAAGCAAACTCATCAAACAGAAACAATACCCCTTCCTCCCCTACCCCCACACCATCCCCCCTCCCTGCTACCCTGCTACGTCGGCCAACATGGCCAGACATCCCCCAACAAGCAGAGCGCCTGTAGCCCTTACAAAGAAAAACCCAGGGGGTGAGTGCTACAACCAAATCTCCCACCTGAGGCTCTCATCCGACCCCTCGCCGGAATGCGTTAGCCATCTCACCATGTGCTGCGACGGGGGGCAACGCCCCAAGGACAGTAGCAGTACCCAGCAAAAGTGGGCCCTGCCCCCCCTCTCCGGAGTATCCAAACAGTTCAATCCAAAGTGTCCACTTACTGCTGTATCATCTCCCCTGGTGGCCACCCTGCAAAGCAACATATTCCATCCCAATCATGTTCCAGTATGTCTGTACATAGAAGCGCCAATATACATTACATGCTCTTAGCTTGTGTTCAGACCGCACCACAGTCTCAGCCATGTCACCCCATGTACGGCGACGCCGACAGGCTACGGGATCTGTTCCTAGCCGATGGTCGAGGGCTGCCTTGCCATGGTCGCTCTTGCCCAGTGGATCCCGCTGATGAAGTCAGGGACTGGGTCGCCACATTCCTCCAGCCGCCCCCTTGCCTGGGGCCTCCCGTCGAGTGTACGCACTCCTCCAGCCAGACATGAACTTCTTCCGGGGATGTGAAAAAGAAGGATTTCCCGTTCACTAGGACCTTAAGACGCGCCGGGGAGAACATCATGTATTTGCTGCCATGATCACGAAGCACTTTCTTGACCCCATCGAACGATCAACGCTCTTGCTGGACTTTGAACGTAAAGTCAGGAAAAAGTCTAATAGTGGCGTTGTCGATATGTAGGTCAAAATGATGTCCCGATCCCTATAGTTGAGGATCCTCGCGATGATTGTTTGTGGGGGGGATCCAGGCAGAGGGACTGGCGCCCTATGCGCCCTTTCAAGACGAAAAATTTGGACAGGCGTTTGGGCTAAAGACGGTTCAATATCAGATCTTCCAAGAAAGGATCCACGCTTGGGCCTTCCATTTTCTCTGGCACTCCCACCACCCGTACATTATTCCTCCGGGCCTTTCCTTCCTGATCCTTCAGGCGGGCCGCCACCAGCTTCTGTTGATGGGTGAGTTGCTGGACCTGCTGCTGCAACTGTTTGGTGGTGCTTTGAAGTTCTGCAATGTCTGTGGCATTTTGCGAGGCTTTTTCGGAGGTCTTGTTCAAGTCCGCTCGCTGCAGCGTCAGTTCTATGGACATTTTATCAATCTTTGACTCCAGCGTGGTGCCCAAGGCCTGTATAGCCTGCATTATGGAGGTCAAGGAAGGTTCCTGGGACTCTGTTGGATTTCCGGAATGGGCCTCAGGTCCCCCACCCGGCGGAGCTGTGTAATTGTCCATGGTGTTGGTCTGTGTCAACGTGGATTTCTTAGGCCTCATGGCTGCTTTCAGGTCCGCCCACTGGGCCACAAATTAGGCCACTCACCGCCTAGGCACACTCCGAAGTACCTCACCGCCACGCGGCCCTCGCCTCTCAGCTCCGGTAACGCTCTCTCTGGGGACTTTAGGCTGGGCCTTCCAGTAGTTCCACGCTCTCACCTCAATCACTACTGCCCTGTCCTCTCGACCACCAGCCCTCTTGCCGCTCAACTTCTAGGCCAGGGGGTAGCAAAGGACGTCCCACACTAGGCCTGCAATTCCTACGCGGGGACCTACTACCGCTCGAAAGGGGGACCCTCCAGGGGTCTCATGCCGCTCCTTACAAGTCAGGGCGCCTCACCTCCTCCACCACTCCCATTCCCACCGGGGTCCACTCGCCTGATTGCAAGTTCACGTCAGCTTCCACTTCGCCCCCGTCACCACTGCCTGCCCGGGCTCTTCACCTCCAGTGTCCGCTTCACCACGTCCCCCCGGTAGGGGATCCAGGCGTTCGCCGGGTCAGGTCATTGGAATCTTGGAGCCCTCACTCCGTACGGGCTCGCCTCTGTGCCACCGTTCAAGGGGGGGTCATTACTCCCCGTTGGCGCTCACGGGGGGGGGAAGAAGCAATCCACCTGCCCGGTGGAGCCCCCCGCAGTCTTTTCAACCTTGTCGCTTCCCGGCACTCGCCGCTGCCGCTTAGGGAGCACCGCGGCCGGCTCGCTGATCACGCGAGGTCGGTGCTGCTATCGCGGTCTCCCGCAGTTTAGGCCCCAGTAGGCCCGCAAACGCCGGCTGCCGTCATACTGCTCCCGGACGTCGGAGAGGAAAAAGGAGCACACCTCTCTGAACCGGAGCTTAGTGGCTTGCAGATTCTGTCGCGCAAATGAATGAGACAGCAGGATAAGTGGTGGATTTAAGGGGTCTTCGGCAATGCCTCAGGAGCGCCGCAGTATTATGCGGCCATCTTGGTTGCCGCCAAGTTACGCCCCCCGAGTGGTGCAACTTTATCTATGAATTGCTAGGCAAGGTCCTTCTCACAACCTGTCACACCACAAATGTGTAAAGCTGCTGTAAGTTACATACACATATCAAGCTTGCTTGATACATACTAATATGTTAACCTTCAGTCAATTGTGTTACCCTTTTCATTAAAGTTAAAACATTGTATGGTTTCTCAACTCAAAGAGTTCTGTCATTTTGTGGATATTGTAACATTTTTGAGCATTTACATCTTCTGACAGCTTATCATACCTTTGAACCTGTGAGAATCTTAACTCCCAGTCTCTACCATCTCTCGTTCTTAAACTACGCTTATACCGTCTAACCAATAAGTGGTGTAACTTTATCCCCTAACTGCTGGACAAGGTCATTATCACAACCTATCAGCCCACAAATGTTTATAACTCTTGTAAGTTACATACACAGATCGAGTCAAGTCAAGAATAACTTTATTTCGGTTACGAGAACCATACAAATATTAACAGCATCACAAGATAAAATACAATACGTCAAAAAACCCCGATAAAATCTAAAACTAATCATAACATTCCAGCTAAATCATATCATTCTTTTATTACATACACAGATCAAGTCAATTAACCCATGCACTATGCAGCATGTACAAAGAGTTGCTGATTTACTGAAAGACTTGTCACATACCTTGAAAAACAGCCAGGCTGTCATCCACTTGACCACTCTCCCAGCCCAGAAGACATTTCGGTATAGGTTACTGTTCGCCACTCCTGGGTCTATCACTTTAGCAGTCACATAACTCCCTACTGCCGTGAGATGATGTTGTTGGTGTTAGGTGAACAGAACAAGGGCAAGCTTACTCATGGCATAGGCTCTATGGGGGGAATAACAATAACTGTTTCAAATTTTGAGAAAGAAAAAGGAATAACAGGAAAGAGTGTCTGAAACAGGGCAGACAAACTAACAGAAAGGAATAGTCTTAGCAATGGAGATAAAATAGAAACAGCAACATATAACTGCTTGACAGTGCAAATGTGCTACTGATACTGCTAAACAGGACAGTCCAATATTGTCTTCGCATGTCACCTGTCTCATGATAGGCCACAGCCTGAATAATGTACTAATAAGAGGGCTTGTTCATAGAGTTTCAGAGAAGCATTGACATGGTAGTCCATAAACCAGTCCTTTAAAAAAAATATATATATTTTTTTGTTGCCATTTTTCAGTTCAAGACAGCACTGTTCAAAACATCAACAAATAAAGGCACTCATGTCAGCATGTAGGACAGTGAAAATCATCATAGAAACAAATTCACAATAGGATAACATTAAATGAAAAAACAATATGGAGAGTGCGTGGCACATATGTAGACCAGACTTTTGGTGTTTAGGATTTAACCCTCAAATGAGGGACATGGGCCAGAGCAACACAGTCCCCCATTTAACGCCAACAAAGTATATCCATTTTACAACAATAATCAAAATTATACAAATTTAAACATGTTTAAACAACTTGGGAAACTGGGAGTCTGGGGGCTGCCATGGGAACCCAATAGTGCAATCTATACAAGAGCTAAAAAGAAAAGAAAAGGTATGTAGGGGGAAGTGTCGGGGGACATCTGTGAGTGGCTATGTGTATGAGAACACTCTCCACTTCATCTGCCACTAGGGCATCCAGGAGCAAGGGCTCCCTCTGTGCATGGAGGGCAGTGCAACCCTAATGCAGGGGCTTCCCAGAACTGACCACTTAGTGGCCATCCCACACTTCATGGGATCTCAGGGGTACTGCAGACCATGTCCGTAACCAAGTAAGGGCATCCAATTTGTCCTGCATCATGAGCAAATATATATCTCATAGGGTGGCGGGACCTCCCTTTCACCACTCATGTGAGTGATGTGCCATGACGTAAGCCTCAGATGTCACAAATTTAAGCACCACCCGAAGCCAGCCGTCAATCAAGGGTAGCTGTGCTGCCATTCATGGCATGACAGTCGCTTAAAGAGAACCATAGTGAAAACGTCCAGTTTTAAATAATACTTAGTGTGTTTTGTGCACTTGGTGGCTCCAAGTAGGCTGAGCAGGGTGTCTGGCCAGACCTGCATATCAACCACCGCTGCCTCATGCTCCATAACTTGCACCCATATCTGTCCCAACTGATGGCATTCCCACACAATGTGGAGGAAGGTCACATCGGGGGCACACTCGGGCCACCCCCGGAAACATTTTATGCAGGCAGTCGGTGCGGCATGAGGTAAGTGTGATGCAAATAATTGAACTGGGTAAACTTTAGGCGAGCATTGATGGACACCCATTTTACCTGTTCGAGCTCAATCTCCCACTGCTTGGAAGTCAGAACTGTCCCTAGACACACGTCCCAGTGGGGTTCGCCAAGCAGGGTAAGATCTGTGTCACATCTGGGTCCGTGCTTTAGTATGCACTACAGCCCATGGTGTAGGACTGGGGCCTCCTAACCCACCGTCCAGGTGTTTCTAATCTCCTGCACAGGAGCATTGTATGTCAGTAATTGACCAGCTCCCAGGTCATTGACATCCCGTAGATCTTGAAAGGAACAGAGGTCCCCATCAGTGTATAGGTTTCCTATGCAGGACACCCCCACCTCCTGCCAAGGTGCTGGGTCATGTACCTCCAGCAGGGCCCTCCTCCTAGGCATGCTCCAGAGTGGTAATTGCGGGGCGTAGGGCCTCAATTCACATTGTGGCTGAATATATCTGTTCCAGCAGCATTTCGCAATACACATCAATCTCTTCGTTCCTCAGGGTTGGCCACCTGCCGGTAGCAGCCATTCTGATAGCCCTAATCCACCCAGTTCCTCTCTGACCAATCTACCCTCACCTATTTCATCCACTGCCAGCCAGCGCATGGGCCACTGCAGCGCCGCCGCTGCGAAATAGATCTCGAAGTTGAGTACTCTCAGGCCACCTTCCTTTAATGGATGCTGAAGTGTTCAGATAGAAATTTGCTTATGCGCTCTGCCCCAGATTAGATCAGAGAGTAATCTCGATAAGTGCTGAAAGAAAGCCCTGGTGGGGATCACTGGCACTGCCACAAAGAAATAGAGGAGCCATGGAGTATCAGCATTTTCGCAATGGATGCTCGGCCCACAGGTTATATGGGGCAGATGTGCCCAAAAAGCCCATAGACTGTCACAGCGACGCCAGGGCTCAGCCACGGTTCCCGTTGAGGAGGTCCCTGTCAGTGTGGTCTACTGGTATTACTCGATTTATCTGCAGCCTTCGACACGGTCGACCACAAGATCTTGGTGGACCGTGTCGGAAAGATGGGCATTTGCCACCTGGCAAAGAACTTGCTCTCCTCTTTTTTGGCTGGGAGAACGCAGGTGGTCACATTGGGGCATTTTCAATCAGACAAGCTGTCACTGCCGTGTGGGGTACCCCAAGGCTCATCCCTAAGTCTGACACTATTTAATATCTATGTGTCGGACTTGGCATCTGTCATCAAGGCCCATGGGATGAGCCTTACCTCCTACGCAGATGACACGCAGCTTGTGTTGGCCATTAATGGTGATGGAGAAAGGGTAGCAGAAAACTTCCAAGGGGGCATGCGGGCGATTGGAGAGTGGATGGCCTCCAATTGCCTAAAACTAAATTCTGAAAAAACGGAGGTGGTCATTTTCGGACATCTCTCACCCAGTTGGTCTACTACTTGGTGGCCGCCCACGTATGGGACCCCCCCTAAACCGGTTCCTACTGTTAGAAATCTGGGAGTGACTTTTGACGAGAACCTGAATTTTATGGCCCACGCAAACAAAACAGCAGCCACTGCCCACCATAAACTAAGGCTGATTAAGAAAATTATGCCGTTCTTGCCAGCTGCAGTAGGAAGGACACTGGTAAGTTCCCTGGTGTTGTCCTCCCTCGACTACTGCAATGGCTTATTTATCAATGCCCAGGCCAAAGTGACTAATAAACTGCAGACAATTCAGAATGCCGCAGCCCGTCTCCTGTCTGGAATCCCGAAGTTCATGCCTATCTCGGAGGCCATAAAAGATCTTCACTGGCTCAAGATCCGGAACAGGATTAAATTCAAAACCCTTTGTATAGTATACAAAGCACTGCATAATTGCGGCCCGCATTTCCTGAAAGCCCATCTTAGGTTCCACTCATCCACAAGACCACTTCGATCTAATAACCTTAATCTTCTGCTGGTACCGCGTACCAAAACAGTCACTTGGGGCGATAGGCGCTTCCTGGTGGCCGCTCCTAGATTGTGGAATTCTTTGCCAGTAGCCATCAGAGAAAGCTCGTCCCTGATGCAATTTCGCAGAAAAATAAAGACTTGGCTGTTTGGTCAATAACAGCTGCCGATTTAGCCTCTGTGGGAACTTTACGCACTGTTTCTAGCGCCGAGACGCCTACGGGCATTTGTTCGCGCTCTATAAATTGTAAAAATAAAATAATAAATAAATAAATAAATTCACCCTAAGCTATCGAAAGGTGTCGAACTGCCAAGGTAGACGTTCAAAATGGTGGTTCCTCCACGTCTACATGCACTGCCCTCCTTAGGGGAAAGATACAGCACTTGGAAACTTTATCTAACTCAGAAGCTGTAAGGTGTGTCTTTTGCAGGCAAGCTATGTGGATGTATCTACGCCTGAGGTACGCATATATTCTAGGTTGGCGTACAGGAGTCACCATAACCCTTATATTCCATGTCAATGTGTTGTACGTGGAGCCCATACCGTGAATAAGATCCCCCTCTCTAAGGCTTGCTAATGTGTGTACGCAGCACAGAAAAATTGTTGCCCCCATTTGCCTCCCCGCTTTCCTGCTCAGTCCCATCAAATAACAACAAACAGTACATAATAATAGCATCCACTCCCTTGGACGCTAACAGGCATCGTGCCACAATCTCCCCAACAGAGCATTCAATGAGAAAAACGTAGCGTTAATGCTAAGCAGTCCTTGACAAAGGTCCAATGTGGCCCTGAGTGGCTCAGGCCCCCAAATAGAATATGCATGCCTCAGAATCACCACCAGTCAAGTACGAACTCTAGGTGCCCACAAGGTGATCACCCCATCCTCCCCCACCCTCTAACACAATCCCATGGCGGTTCACTCACCATCATGGCAAGAGTCACTGTTCTGGAATCTTTCTGCAAGGCGATCTTACCAATGCAATGGTAGAGTCTCCATCAGAGGTCACCAAGCTGGGTCCACCCAGTGCAGACTCCTGGTCGGTGTCAGGGGCCAATGCCTGAAATAGATTAGTTCCATGCAGCGTAACCTCAGCCACCACCTGCACTCATTCCTTTGCAGCCTGTTCATCGGATGGGTGAGACTGGGGTCTGTGAGGACGGTGGTGGCACTTGGATCTCCCGTTGGACCAGCCTCATAGGTCATCACCTTCTACTTCCAACTGGTCTGGAACTCCCTTGGTTCGTAGCCATACCCAAGCCTCATCAGAGGAAGAGAAGAAATAGGTTGTGTCGGTATTCACTACCCAGAGTCTCACAGGGTAGAGAAGAGCATACACTAGTCCCAATTGCCGCAGTTGCACTTTTACGGTTCAGAGCGTGTTGCGACGCCTTTGGACTTCGGCAGTGGAGTCTGGATATGCTGTGATGCAATTTCCATTATCGGTCCATGTGCCATTTGCAGAGAACAGCTGTAGGAGGAGGTCTCTGCCCCTATAGCTAAGTAGCCGCACAGTCAGTTGGTGCATAGTGGCACCCGGAGCAGGTGGATAGCCAGGAATACGGTGCGCTTTCTCCATCGAGAAAAAAGTAGGTATACGGTGAGCCCGGACCGTTTGTGAGAGCCAGTCCTCTAGAAAGAGTTTCATGTTGGGACCGTCCACCCTCTTGAGGAAGCCCAGGAAGCGAATGTTATTGCATCAGGAGCCCCCCCACATCTTCAGCTCTCATCTTGAGGTCACAGACTTCAGTGTGCTAGAGCTTTAGCTGGTCCTGTATGGCCATCAAGGAAGGTCGAATAGATGTCAGGGTAGACTCCCTATCATCTAATCTCTCCGCGAGCGAGGCATGATCTGCCCGCAGAAGCCAAGTTTCCATCTGGATACTCCCAAACTGAATCTCCATGACACTCTCAGAGCCCTGAATGGCCTGCAATACCCTATTGAACATTCCAGTATGCTTTTCAAGAGTGCTTTCTATCTGGCGGGTTGGGTTCCCTCGGTGCTGGGGAGGCCGTCAGCATAGCCATTATCATTTTTGGAGGTGGCAGTGGTTTGGAGACTTTTGGCCTAACCATGCACAAATGACTGCTGTCCATGGTAAGAGGGAGTTTATGGAGAGGTTTGATGGTAGGAGTTCTCAAGGGTAAACAAGTAGGAGAGGAGAGGGAAGACCACAGTTCCTCCCAGCACTTTTAATTCATAGATGCACATGTGCTCCTGTGCCTGTCCGGGGCTCTTGTGGTACAGTATGACTCAGGTGGTCATTAAGGAAGTCAATGCACATGGGCAGAACACTGCCCAACCACCTATGCTGTCCAAATGTGTTCCAGCAACTCCTTTGGAGGTACGGGTCATCAGTTGCCAATTGGGAACATGAGTGTGCCCTCTGAGGTATACACCTTGACAGTCTGAAGCCCTACAGTGTAGCTCCAGCCCAATGTCCACCCATGTACTGTGGTGACCAATCCTCCCCTCGCGTCTCTGAGGGTTATGACTCCCATGGTCCATAACCCAATGCCTTGCAGCGCTTCGCTATTTTTTGGGCACCTAGCACAGCACTGGTTAGTTTAAAATATAGTGTATTTGAATTAGGGGTAGTGCGGAGTTTGTGTGTCTTATTTTGCAGGGTGACTTGTTACCTGCTGTATTTATTTATTTATAGGTTTATATAACGCCAGAATCGACTCCAAGGAGTATCTCTGCGCTTATGTGGGTGCGGTAAGGGGAGGACAGTGGCAGTGTCTCCCGACCCCGCTTGGTGCCAGGTAACCATATCCTCAGAGCGGAACACTCGGAAATAGCTGGTGGACCTTCTTAGAATTGATTGCTAATTTTAAAATAACTCACTTGCGCCGAATGTCACCTGACAAAGATTTTATAACTGCACGTTGTATTTGAAATTGATTGCTAATTTTATTCACTCACCCTCTGTGCACTAACGATACTCCCCAGAACTGTAAGGGGCATCAGGGGCTAATTTCCTGGTCTGCGCTCAGTGTTCAAGCCTGCCCGCCCCGGTCCGACTCGGTATCCATTACCGTAGAGCGGAGGGCGGGGCAGGTGAGAGCCAGACACGCCCAGCAACCCCGAGGCAGTCGAGCGGTTAGCGCTCTAGCACCACTTTTCCAAGGACTATTTTGGCGGGAGGAGGCTTGGGCTCATTGGGGTAAGGGGTGGACAGTGGCAGTGTCTCCCGACCCCGCTTGGTGCCAGGTAACCATATCCTCAGAGCGGAACACTCGGAAATAGCTGGTGGACCTTCTTAGAATTGATTTCTAATTTTAAAATAACTCACTTGCGCCGAATGTCACCTGACAAAGATTTTATAACTGCACGTTGTGTTTGAAATTGATTGCTAATTTTATTCACTCACCCTCTGTGCACTAACGATACTCCCCAGAACTGTAAGGGGCATCAGGGGCTAATTTCCTGGTCTGCGCTCAGTGTTCAAGCCTGCCTGCCCCGGTCCGACTCGGTATCCATTACCGTAGAGCGGAGGGCAGGGCAGGTGAGAGCCAGACACGCCCAGCAACCCCGAGGCAGTCGAGCGGTTAGCGCTCTAGCACCACTTTGCCAAGGACTATTTAGCCACTCGTCGGACCAAGCGCGCAGCGGTTGCGCGCAGAAGGGGCGCCTTCGACAGCGCCAAAGACTAGCCTAAGACCAGCCCGTCTGCGCCCGTCCGTGACAGGACGGGGCAAGGGGCCATAGGGGCTACTACTTTCAACTTGGAAATCGCCCCTTCCTCCAGGAGAACCTATTCCCCTCAGGTACTTCGAAATCTATAGGTCAAACAAATGCACGATTGTGTTACGGGAGAGAGCCCTTATGTGGAGGGTCCTTTTTCTTGCCGCCACTGTCGTGCCCAGTTCACTATACATATTCAGGAAGTTTGCACTAATGGGTGTTCCACCGTTCATACACCCACCCCCAATGTCACTAATAAAACCGCCAGCACTCTCATTGGGAGGAAAAATCTTCTTTGCAACATAAGGTCGCTACCCAAACACACATCTGAGGTATGGGACCTAATTTCCTCTACCAAACCAGATTTATGTTTTCTCACTGAAACCTGGCTCAAACCCCATTTGACCCCCTCCATTACACTAGCAATCCCGACCGGTTACAAAATAATCAGACTAGACCGTCCCACAAAAATAGGAGGAGGGATCACGATCATACATAGGCAGGAAATTAACTGCTCCATAGTAGCGGAACTGAGCACCCCAGACATCGAATTATTGATTTTCAAATCTGCTCTTCCCCCCAAACAAAGCCAGATGGGAGCTCTGGTCTATCGCCCACCTGAACCTTGCACAAACCTCTCCAACACACTACTAGAGAACCTTGCCCCATATGTAAACAATGACAGGTATTTTGTACTAGTAGGAGATTTTAATATACACAGCGAGCAAAAAGACTGCAAGGAGGCGCAATTTGTACTAAATGACCTATCCCTACTAAGACTAATACAACGAAACTCGTGACCCACACACCAGGCAGGTCACACCCTAGATCTGATCCTATCTAATTCCCCTACAGTCACATGCCTACCCCCTATCCAGGTTAGCTGGACCGACCATTTTATCATCGAATTTTACACTCCTTACTCCAAACCTGCCCCCTCTGGGCCAATTTCCCTTCCCAGGGAACGGCGTCAATGGCACAAAGTCAATGAAAGTGCATTTAAAGAAAGATTTACTGAACCCTCCCTCACCCCCTCTGAAAATATAGAAACTGCCCTCAAGAAATTCGAAATAGCATCTAGGACTGCCATAGACTACGTAGCCCCCTTAAAACAATTTAGACCCCGACCAGCCAATAAGCAAGAAATCTGGTTTTCTGATGACCTCAGGGCACTGAAACAAGCAGCCAGGAAACTAGAAAAGAAATGGAGAACCTCTCGCCTGACGACTGACAGGAACCACTACTGGGACTCACTATCCACCTACCACAAAGCTATCCGTACTGCGCGAAAAACCCATATTGCATCCCAAATCACAGCCGCAGGGAACTCCCCCAGGGTCCTATACCAAGTATTACAATCCTTTGTTAATCCTGTAGCATGTGAAAGCTCTGAGCTGGCATCACAACAACTCTGCGACAAAATATCTCTATTTTTTACCAATAAAATAGATACCATCTATGAGAAAATAGTCAACACCAATAAAGCCATGATCACTGACATAGCCCTTGTCCAACACGATACGGAACATAAGCAAAACATACACACCCTGGATATTTTCCCCCCTATCCCCCCGAGGAGGCATCAGCACTGATCACGCAGATCAAAAGCGGCAGCCCGGATGACACTATTCCAGCCAGACTAATGCCCACTCTACTTAGAATACTATGCCCGATGATTGAGAAACTCGTTAATCTGTCACTTAGCACAGGCACCGTCCCCAGAGAATGGAAGCGTGCCCTAGTAAGGCCTATTAGGAAAAACACTTCCACACCATGGACCGAACTGGCCAATCTCAGGCCCATCTCCCTGCTACCCTTTCTGGGGAAACTGACTGAAAAGCACGTCAACCGTCAACTATCCAGCTATATCGAACTTGCTGGCGGCCTGGACTACTCCCAATCTGGCTTCAGGCCGAAACACAGTACAGAGTCCACCCTTCTGTCTGTTACTGATGACTTGCACATGTACCAGGACAAAGGCTACTCAGTGATCCTGGTATTATTGGATCTGTCGCAGCGTTCGACACCGTGTCTCATACCATCCTGATTGACCGGTTGGCGAACATGGGAATCAAGAACAAAGCCCTTGCCTGGCTAAGGAGCTTTTTATCCGATCGCACCCAGACTGTCACCATGGGTGCATATCGTTCAGCGGAGGTAGAGATTTCAAAAGGGGTGCCACAGGGCTCATGTCTGAGCCCAACCCTCTTTAACATCTATGTGGCACCCCTGGCAAGAGTGATGCGCACATTTGGCTTCATTCCCGTGTCATATGCTGATGACACGCAGCTCCTCTTCCCCTTTAAGACTCTCTCCGCTGAAGTAAGGAGCTCCTTCTCATCAGGCATGAAGGCAGTAGCACAATGGATGTCCACTAACTACCTACAATGCAACGTCAATAAGACAGAGGTCATGCTGTTCGGGGAGGCAAAAATATTATGGACCCCAGACTGGTGGCCGCATGACCTTGGAACTGTCCCAGAACCTAAACAGGTCGTCAGAAATCTGGGGATCCGACTTGACCAGGAACCATCGCTGAAACAACACAGCAACTACGTTACAGGCTCATGTTTCCACACCATCAGCCTGTTACGCAAAGTCTTTCCCCTGCTGCCAGACTACTTCAGGAAAACCTTAGTCCAAGCCCTTGTCTTAAGTCGAATCGACTACTGCAATGGCCTGTTTCTCTCCGCCAATGAGGGAGTGTTGGCCAGACTCCAGGTAATTCAAAACACGGTGGCCCGCCTAGTCCTCAATGCCCCCCCAAGAACTGCATCTAAACCCCTCCTTGACAAACTGCACTGGCTCTCAATTCGACAGAGGACTAAATTCAAAATATGCTGTCTTATACATAAGAGTGTAAATGGACAAGGCCCCACGTACCTGGAAAAGAAATTAATTCCATACATTCCCCCCAGATCTCTCAGATCCAGCAACAGTCATCTACTGGTAAAGCCTCGTGTCAAGAAGGCTAGACACGGAGGTAAGGCACTCTCAGTAGTGGGACCTACACTATGGAATAAACTACCTCTGACTCTCAGATTGTGTTCTGAACATCTGAAATTCAGGAAACAACTCAAAACTCTTCTGTTTAAAAATGAGATCTAGTCCCAGCCAATACCGCATCCTCTGTTTATGCTAACTGGCCCAAAAGCGCAGAGATACTCCAGTTGGAGTCGATTCAAGCGCTATAAAAACCCATAAATAAAATAAATAAATAAATAAGTATCAGTTGTTCAAGGGGAGACTATAGCTTGATTAAAAACAGAAAAAATAAGTTTTAAGTAATTTTCTAAAAACAAGATGGTTCAAGCATTCTCTTATCTAAAGAGGAAGGTCATTCCAATGTTTAGGGCCAATGTATGAGAGAGATGTACCCCAATCTCACTCTCCTGATTCTGGGAACTGTCAGCAGGTATTTAGTGCTGGAGCGCAAAGCTCTCGATGGAAGATAGGGAATGAACTTTTCGGACAGATAGCTGGGGCTGAGATTGTGCAGTGCCTTGTGAATGGTACAGCAAACCTTGAACTTTATCCGTTGGTGTATTGGGAGCCAGTGGAGTTTTTGAAGAAGTGGGCGGGAAGCTGATCTAGACGGCATGTTTAAAACCAGACGTGCCGCCGTGTTTTGAACCACTTACAGTCTGTTAATTAATGCTTCATTGGCGAGGAGCAACAGACCACTGCAATAGTCCAGGCGGCTCAATATAAGTGTCTGGATCAGAGTCTTTCTAACAGAGTCTGAAAGTAAAGGAAAGACTCGTTGGAGTAGGCCCAAGGTGTGAAAGCATGCACCCACTGTCTGGCCAACATGCTCTTTAAAAGAAAGAGCCTTGTCTTACAGAACTCCCAAGTTTTTAACAGAAGTTTTAGGAACAGGGGACTTTCCAAGATTGGTGGGCCACCAGTTTGGGGACCATAATACAGGGGCCTCTCCAAATAGTAGGAGCTTGGTTTTCCCGACCTTAGTGAAGGTCTCCTGGATGGTAGGAGTAAGTTCATCGAAGGGGAAGAGCAGCTGCATATCGTCTGCAAAAGATATTGGAACAAACCCATATTTTCTTAGGACATTTGCCAGGGGAGCCACATAGATGTTAAATAAAATCGGGCTCAGGCAGGAGCCCTGTGGAACTCCCTTGGTAAGTCCCATGGGTGCCGAGCGATACGCGCCTAAGGTAACCGTCTGAGTCCGGACAGAAAGAAAACTTGTCAACCAATGAAAGGCAGAGTCCCTTAGTCCCACTTCCTTCAGCCTTCCGAGTAGTATTTGATGGGGAACAGTGTCGAATGAAGCGGATAGGTCCAATAGCACCAGAATCATGGAATGGCCCTTGTCTAGGGTCATTCTGATGTTATCTGTGACCTCTAGCAGGGCTGATTCAGTGCTATATTTGACCCTAAAGCCTGACTGGGAGGGGTCTAGGCTGCCTGAAGATTCGACAAAGCTAGAGAGGTATTTGTTGAAATGTCTCTCTAATACTTTACTCGGGTAAGAGTGAAATGGGGCGAAGATTGGTCAGGTCGGTCAGGGGGGCCTTCGTGTTCTTTCGAATGGGCATTATCTGTGCTGCTTTCCACTCCAATGGCACATGACCTTCCTTCAATGATAGATTCAAAAGATGTTCAAGCAGTGGTGCAAGTTGAGGAATAAGGGTGTTAGCTATTCTAGCAGGAATTATGTCACAAGGAGAACCAGACTTCACTTGGTGCATTAAGGTCTCTACGTCTGGAATAGTAAGTGGGGGGAAGTTTACGAGTAGCGTAGAAGGAACCTGTCCTAGTACATCCACTGTCATAGGTGATTGAGGTGGGCTACTCAAGGAAACGATACAATCATAAATTGATTAGATTTTGGGTGAAAAGTATGATGCAACTTGATTGCAGAGTAATTGTGTGGGACTTCTGCATTTTCACAAGCCTTAGGGTTTATAAATTGCTGGAGAATGTTATATAAAACCTTCGGCGCATTACCAGCCAAAGTGAGTTGGTTGAAATTGTGATTCCTTCGTGCAAGCTTGATACTATTATGATAGCTCGACATAGACGCTAAGAACTGGGTTTTATCACTTTCCTTGTGGAAGATACGCCATTTCCTCTCATGTTTCCTACAGAGTTTTTTCAATGAGAGTAGGTGGGGTGTATACCAGATAGCTTGCTGGCGTTTTGGATGAGTAGGGGAACGTTTCGCTGGAACAAGATGGTCTATGGTTTGAGGTAATACTAGTTAGTAGTTTGTAAGCACTTATTCTAGACTATCAGAGAGTTTGTTCGAATGGACTTTCAGAGAAGCTTGAAAGTTCTCTGGGGTAACCTTCTGCCAATGCCTACGAGTCCTACTAGAATCTTTACATTGGCCCCTATGTTCTATTTTATGGGTTTTAATTGAAAACTCAATTAAAGCATGATCCGACCATGTGAATTGCTCTGGTGTCTCACACTGTATGTTAGGAGGGTTAGATAGATTAATATCTAATGTATGGCCAGCCGTGTGGGTGGGACCTGCATTCAATTTTTTAGGCCCAGAAGTGCAAGGTCGTTCAGGAAGGCTGATGACTCCATATTGTTAGAACATTCACTATGGATATTAAAGTCGCCTAACAATAGGATGTTAGTGCTGGCAAGTGCATGAGGGGCTATAAGTTCAATCAGTATATTTGAAAGGTCTGCCAAAGGGCCGAGGGCGGTAAACCAGAGCCCCCTTCCAGCTGACTTGAGCTGACAGATCAATTCGGAAAATGAAAACTTCCATCATTGAGTCAGTGTTCATCTAAAACAGAGACTTTGATACTATCCCTATGTATGATGGGAATCCCTCCCCCCATCTTAGCTGGTCTATTCATTCTGATAAACTTGTAACCATCTGGTATGGCCAAAGCAATGGAAGGCGTAAAATGGGGCTTATGCCAGGTTTCCGTTAGAAACACCAGGTCTGGCTGTGTTGAAGAGAGTAGATCCCAAATTTCCGTAGAATGCTTGGGTAGTGAACGGGCATTGCAGAGTATATTTTTCCATTCCCTCTCATTCCTAGTTGTAAGGTGTGTCCCACCTAACAAGGGGGTGTGCTTTGTACGATAGGGAACCTTATATAGTAGGAAATGGTCAGATGTTACCCAAGTTTGCTTAAAATTGGCAACATTACTCTGATATTGGCAGTGTCTGAACGAAAAGGGGCCTTCCACTACTGGTGGGAGGTAAAGTTGGCAGCATGGAGTGTTGCTTTTCCTAAGATCCAGTAATCCCTTGGGCACTGTGGTAATTTATTTTAATGTATTTTTTGTGGTAGCCATACAAATATTACATACTACATACACTACTCATATTTATTTTCATACACCACACACAACTCATAACATACCCGCAAATTACATAATTACAGAGTTAACTTTTAGGTAGCTACTTGGGTAATTTTTTAGTGCGTAGTTCCTGAGCAATCTCATCTTCTCCCATAACCAGACATAGATCAAATTCCCTACTGATACATGTCCATATATTAACTTCACATACGCTCTTGTCAATTTTGTTAATCTGTTCATTAAAGTTAATACATTGTTTGGTTGCTCAGCTAAAAGATTTCTGTCATTTTGTGTGAATAGAAAACCATTTGAGATTGTCATCTACACGTTTAGATCTTCTGACAGCTTTTCATCCCTCTGAACTTGTGCCAGTTTTGAACTCTCCTGCAGTGGATCACTCCTTATAATCCATCAGCCTGTGAGTCAAGGTCTCCATACCAATCCATTTTATGCATCTTGTCAATCCCATCGCCAGTTGGATTGTGATTATTCCCAGTTTTAAATGCGCTCAGCTCCACCAGTAAGAGTATATTGAATTTGTATTGCCAGTGATGTCATCACTCGATCACATACCATCCTCCGGAACACAGCTATGCGAATACAGCCGCATGCCATGGGATTGATATCTGCATCAGCTTGGTTACATTCAGGGTCTGTCCTGATTGGAATTAAAAAAAAATTCAGTTGTTTAGGAGTGATATAAATCCTGTCTAAGGTGTCAAATTGTGTCAGCTTATATCTGGCTTCACTAGAAATTTCTGCTGGCACTCAACAGGGGATGTATGTCATTACCACGCATGCTTTTACAACGCATGCCTTTACCACGCAACTTTTACAACGCAAGTCGTTACAACGACTTGCGTTGGGGGTGCTGGATAGTTATTAGTTTAATTTACTATTCCAACTCCAGTCCCCGTGGATAGTAGGGAAGGTTTTAGATAGTAAATTACCTATTCCCTATCCTAGAGCGCCCCCCAGCGCAAGTCGTTGTAACGACTTTCATTGTAAAAGTTGCGTGGTAAAGGTACTGCGATGTAAAAGTTGCGTTGTAAACGCTGTTTACCCTCAACAGGCAGTGCCCCGGTCTTTCTCTGGCAGTTCTTCACTACAGTCTCTGTCCCATTTATCTTTCAGCTTTGTCTGTTCGGTATGTCATTCTTTGTAGCCCTATTCAGTTGTGTATTCGCATAGTGTTTGCTGCCTCTGTGATATTTTGGTATGTTATAATAATTCTGGATTCAGCCTGCAACTGAGCACGTGTTTTACCAGCTTTTTGCAATCTTGCATATTAAGAAGGTGGTGTTTGGCACTCGATATACAACTTGTGTTTCCTCAAATGTGAGTATTTCGCCACTGAGGAATAACTCCCCTATTCCCTTCAGCCCCTCTTGCATATTATAGAGTTTGTACCATTGAGTGCCTTGTGGAATTTGTTGATGTACCATTCAGCGGCCTCCAGTTTGGGTTTGTGATCTGTATTTAGTTACATAATTGCTTTCATTGCTTGTGCTAACCCAAGTAGAACGTGTTTGATTCATCTGCCATATTGGCATGTCGCAGATGCTGGTTCACTTCTTCATCTGCCATATCCCCTCAGTAGTGTTCTATTGTGTCTGATGTTGTCCCCCTTCCTCAGTCAACTGTAATGATATAATATATTGCAGATGGGAAGCTAGGTAATAGTTTTCCAGCTCTGGGATTTCCACTCCGCCCTCCTCTCTTCTGCTGTGGACCACAACAAGACTCGGATTACGTCTTTCTCCCTCCCCCCCACATTAATCTTCATAGTAATTTGTTCATTCTGCCAAACAGATCTGTCAGGAGAACAGTAATGCTGCCCTAAAATGCATAAAGACATCTTGAAAGAAGGATCAATTTTGCCAATGCCACTGTTCTTATTTGTGAAAGCCAGAATGATATCACCCTTTTCAAAAAAGTCAGAATTTTATTAGATTTGTCAGCATTTCTGATGCAGTTATCATTATGCATAGGTACAGGAATGGTTCCCTGTGCCATTTTATGGGTGGCTGAGTAGCTACAGATTCAGCGAGCTCTCCTCCCCCCTCTAATCCCTTCCCTGTATTCAAGGGGGATAGCAGAGATATGTCCCAGTCCAACCTGAGTCTGGAGAAATCCCAGAATTTCTCCACCGATTTCAACAGTAGCACAGAGAGTGTCAGATTGCTCAGGTGTATCAGCATGTTATCAGCATACAATGATGCTATGAGTGGTTTGTCAAATTTGTATACCACATCGACCAAGCTTATCTAATAATAGACATGCCGATGGTCCAAATGCAGGTGTAAGTAGTAGAGGGAACAGTAGGCATCTCTGTCTTGTGCCCCTACCTAGTTAACATTGTTCTGATACTACTAAATCAGTCTTTATTATCCCCATAGACACTTTAAGGAGCAATTTCACACCAGATATAAATTGTAAGCCAAAACTGAAAGTTTTTAATATCAGGAAAAGATACGCCCATTCAATTATGTCAAAGGCTTTTTCCCTTTACTACACCAATATGTAACAATTATTTACACGTTTCTTACTTTCCTTAAGCATATGTGCTAGTATCTCTAAGTTCTGCCCAGTATTTATGCATGGTGTAAATCCACATTTATCCTGACCTATTAAAGATACTATCATCAGCATCAATGCATTTGTTGATACTTTTCCAAAACGTTTAGTATTGGTTTTTAACAGTGAGAGGGACCTGTACACCTTGTAGTCAATGGGTATATTTTTTGGTGTAGGAATCATTACTACTTTTGCCTCAAGCATGGTATCTGATTGCATCCTTTCTAGTGTGGTGATTTTCCTCGTACAATTGTTTTAAATTCATACTATCCCACTAGTTGCCCCTAATTATGCTTTACCCCCACTCAGTGCAGAATGTATGTAGCTCTTGCCTATTTCTGAATAGGGTGTCAAGTAGTATACTAGGCTAATGGCGTCATGTCAGTGCACTCTATTTCTAGTCAGTGTATATTGTGCCTTGCACTGTCCTAGTCGATAGGCATGCGCCTATCTGCATAAGAGGTCGAGATGTGGAATGTGTCCTAACATATGTGTGTGTTATGTAACACTCGCTCTACAGTATGAATAGGTCAATAATTGGCCATGGTGCTCTCTCCATGTGTCTTTCTTGGGGCACTGTGGTAGTTTTGGATACCATCGTGCATGTGCATCTATCTCAGGATGCTTGTTTCCGGTCCAGGGAAGACCTGGCTTGGAAGTTCGGGCTGGACTGTTCTCATGAGGCACAGGGTCAAGACTGATTTGCAAATGGCTGGTTCTGAACTGGGGTGGCGAAGTGAGCTAAAGAATGATGATGGGTTCAACCTAGATCTGTGACTGGGGTGAGTGTCTGAAAAATGTCAGCGCTCCGTCCATCATCTCCTTGTGTTTGCATGTGCATCTATGACATACCTTTATATAAATTGCCTTGTAGAGCGATTTGTTCTTAATTGTTTTATTTGCTTATTTGTTTATTGACATGTATTGCTTACAAACCGAGGGACAGGAGCAACAGAGCATTGCACATTTTTATCACAAATGATAGACCAAGAAATCCAAGTGGTTGCAAAAGCAGAACCTGAGCAATCGTAAAGGGAGCAATAATGCCATCTTGGGGGACGCACATTCTGCAGGCTAGTTGTTTTACTTGGAAGATATAAATTGCAGCGCCAGTGCGAACGCGCCTACTACTAGCGAATTCCTGAGGCACAAGCCGGGAATTTCACCACTGAAACTGTTACCTTGCTTTGATTTTAAAACTGCACTCTGTCTTTATTAATTTGTAAATTGTAGATTACACCCCTACCCTCTCAGCCGATTAGGTGCTGATCAAGGGATCGGGGAAGGACGCTGACTCCTTGACTCCGCAGACTGTGCGTCCTCTTGGGGGACGCACAGTCTGCGGGCTAGTTGTTTTACTTGGAGGATATAAATTGTGGCGCAAGTGCGCATGTGCCTACTACTAGCTGTCCCTCCCCTTAAAACTATATATGACCCCGACAGGGCGTACGCGCAGCGGGCCCACCGCTGGCGCGCCGACGCCCGGACGAGCCCAGAGGCCAGAAATTCTGTACATAACAGTACCCCAGCCCTGGATGCCGTCCCGCTAACATACTCTGGTACTGCTTTACGCGAATTTAGAGCGAGTGCTCTCACAGACTTCGTGCGTAGCATATGTTGCCCGATGAAGTTCCCGGGAGCCCTTGACGGCCCGTTGCCTGCAGCATCTGCAGCTTCCACACCTTCTCGGATACTATAGACTTTTATGATTCATTAAATAGATCCCCTCGAATTTCCAACTCTCCTAAACATATTTTATGTAATGCACACTCTTTGGCTAAACACTACGGTAGAGGTGTGGGACATGATTTCCACTCACTCTCTTGATCTCTGTTTCATTACTGAAACTTGGCTGACATCCACAAATCATCTCCCCTCGATCAACTTGGCCATTCCGGAGGGTTACAAAACCATCCATCTTGATAGAGTGGGAAAAATTGGAGGAGGCATCGCCATTGCCTTTAAAAACCATTTAAAGGTTCAATGGCTGTCCTCCGTAACTAATGACATCTTGGAACTAGGGATCTTTAAAATCACTAGGTCCCCATCGGAGGTCTAGAATGGAGCATTAATCTATCAACCACCAGGACCAAAAGTAAATTTTGCTAACTATTTGATCGAACTTATTGCTATGCAAGTCCTCGCCTCCACAAAGTTTATCCTACTTGGCGATTTCAACTTCCACTGTGAAGATCTCGCAAACTCAGAGGTGAATAAATTGGTCTCCAGCCTCAACCTTATTAGCTTTGTCCAAAAGGTGGGTGGCCCTACACATCAAGCTGGGCATATGCTGGACCTAATTTTCACCAATATGGAACATCTAAGCTGCCATCCTGCCTCCCCACTCACTTGGACAGATCACTTCATGATTGTGTTCACTTATCAATTCCAGACTGTCCCTACCTTTTCTGACTATCCACAACAGAAAAAGAAACAACGAGGCAGACCTTGGCATAAACTTACACTAGAGTCCTTTAACGAAGCTATTCCACGATACAGGGGAAAAAATGACAATATTGATGATAATGTCTCTGACAGGCTGGACAATTTCAACTCCAAATTGACAACAGTATTTGACTTAGTCATTCCTCAAACTAATCACAATACTGCCCAGCGACGACCATCTGCCACCTGGTATTCAGGGGAGCTGAAAAACAATAAAACCAGCTGCAAGCGCCTAGAGAGACGTTGGAGAAGCACTAAAAGCCCTCAAGATAGGCATATCTATAAGCTTGCACTCTCCAACTACCATCAAAATATAAAGAAGGCGAGATGGACTTACATCCTGAACCAAATCGAACAAGCGACCAACTCTCCTAAAGCTTTGTTCGACATAGTTAAAGATTTTGTGGCACCCCAAGCTTGTAAGGAAATACCAGTTGAGTCGCAGGAACTCTGCGACTCAATAGCAGAATTCTTCCATAACAAAATTGCATTGATTTATGCCAACTTTCCCACCACTACCTCATATAATTTAGAATCAGCTACTAGTTTGGTGGAGGAGCGGGTAACATCATCTGCTGGGCGTCTCGACCAGTTTAATACAATCCTGCCAGAAGAGATAGAGAATCTTCTGGTAACTGCAAAATCGGGCTCGCCAAGGGACTTATGCCCTCCTAAAATCATGGCTCTTCTTTCTTCCAGCTGTGCGCTGGACATCGCAGAAATCTTCAACTGTTCGATTCAATCAGGCAGTATCCCCGCAGTATTAAAGGAAGCTTATGTCCGCCCTATTTTGAAGAAAGCCACAGCAGACCCTCAGTTGTTCAGCAATTATAGACCTATATCTTTGCTGCCCCTGCTCGGTAAGCTATTAGAAACACTAGTAAACAGACAACTAAGTTTCTACCTGGAAGAGAATAAGGTCCTTCATTCCTCCCAATCGGGATTTCGCCCAGGCTTCAGCACCGAGACAGCCATCCTAGCAGTGACCGACTCTATGAGACAGGCACTAGATACAGGTGGCTCTATGGTTCTGGTCATTCTCGATCTCTCCGCAGCATTCGACACCATCTCGAATGGAATGCTCATGGAGAGAAAACATGCCAGTGGCATACGAGAACTGGCCTTAAAATGGCTTACAGATTTTCTGACAGACCGATGGCAAACCATCATGCTTGGTCCCTACTTGTCAAATAAACATCGTTTAGACAAAGGGGTGCCCCAGGGCTCATGTTTAAGCCCTACACTCTTCAATATTTATATGGCCCCTTTGGCCTCTATTGTTGAACCACTTGGGTTTGAAATCATCTCGTACGCTGACGACACTCGGCTTATATTCCCAGTTGGTTTGAATCCTGAAGAGGAGAAATTGCGATTCTCAGCGGGCATGCTGGCCATCTCAAAATGCATGATGGAAAATCGCCTCCAGCTTAACCCGAGAAAACAGAGCTGATGCTTATGGGCAAAGCATCCGCCATCTGGACCGATGACTGGTGGCCTGGCCTTTTGGGACGGCCTCCTGCTCCAACGTCATCAGTAAAATACTTGGGCCTAAAACTGGACCAAGCTCTTACTATGAAGGACCACATTTCAGCTACAGTGAGCTCCTGTTACTACAGCCTTCGCCTCCTGCGCAGAATAATACCTTTTCTGCCAGAGAAACATCGTAGAACCGTGGTCCAGGTGCTGGTAATCAGTCGTCTTGATTACGGAAATGCCTTACTGGCGGAAGTGGGTGAGACACTATTAGCCAAATTACAAGTCATTCAGAACACTGCTGCTAGGATGACACTAAATCGTCCCCCTGGCTCCCCATCACTTCCTCTATTGAAGGAACTACACAGGCTGCCAATAAAAAAACGATCCTTCTTTAAGATCTGTTGTCTGACTTTCAAAGCCTTAGAAGGCAAGGGCCCCAGTACCTTCAAAGATGCTTGTCAAACAGACCTCGGGTTGCAACCTTAGGTCCAATTCTTTAGCTTTACTGAAGGTCCCACGTATACGTCTTGTACGCACTGGGGGTAGAGAATTTTCCTATGTTGCCCCAAAATACTGGAATCAGCTCCTCTTAGCCCTGCGTAAATATACTTCCTACCTTGTCTTCAGGAAACACTTGAAAACATTCCTTTTCTAACTCCATTATAAATTTGTGGTTCCCCCTTCTGACCTCACTGTTTTCGCTAAGAGAAGCGCCGAGATGCCCCCGGGTGAGTCGAGCGCTATATAAAAGCCCCTAGCATAACATAACATAACATAATTTCACATATGATGTTTTCAATGAGGAATGGGATCATTTTTATGGTGTACCTTTACATTTGCAGATAAGGAGAAGTAATTCATTTAACCTCAAACCATTTTACCACCAACTGAAATTGAGCCGGATTGCAGAAGAGTAATTTTCACATGGGGGCATTGGTTCCCCATTCTGAAAGAGTCAAGGGCATAATTACAAGAAAAGTGACGGAGCGCGGTGTTAGTCTTCTTGGGTTCACACTGCCACTTTTGAAACGCAGGGCTGCACTGTATTTACAACAATACGGTGCAGTACGTTGCAGCCCTTTGTTTCCCACTTCTCTGGCGCTAATTACAGGTGCCTAGCTCCAATGCAGGCACCCTTACACTATAGTGCAAGGGTACCTGTGTTGTAGGAATGATTGTTTATGTGCAGGAAGGTGTCCATTCTTGCTGATGAGCAATCTTAAATGGCGATTTGTAATTTCTACGCGTGCTGCTTTGTGCAGCACACATTGGAGTTGGAATTCATCATTTTTAAAATGATTGTTTATCTGCAGGAAGGGATACCACCCTGCACATAAATAATCATGCACGGTGTTCTGCTTTTTTTATGTGTACTGCACAATGCAGCACACATAGAAACAGCAATAACGAGGAGAAATAAAGCATTTAACCTCGTAGCAACAGGTTTTTTTTGTCTTAATTTCAACGCTGCCCTGTATTTACGCCACCTTTGTAAGTATGGGGCAGAGTAAAAATCAATGGGTGTTGTGGCGGAATGCCCACCTCAACGCCCATTCCCCCCACTTTTCACGCTAAAGATAGCGTGAAAGAGTGCCTTATTTACAAAGCATCATTAAGTCACAGTCGCATACACTAACACTGCCATGTTAATAAGACGAAACCCACATTGCCACCTGAAGGTAAAAAAAGTGACATTCCTGTGACGATAGGGGCTTGTAAATATGCCCCTCAGTTTATTATTTTGAAAAAAAATTCAACAAGATATAAAATACCAACAGCTGTATGGGAGAGGACACAGCAAACCGGGGATAATCGAGCGCCTGTCTTCATTGAAATTAAACTTCCTGGTGATAATTGTTGGTCCACAAAGTATTTTTTAGCATTCATAGAAGGGGTTCAAGAGCAGACTACATTTAATTTTTCTTTTTTTAATGAAACCCTGCCAGTTGCCGCAAAACACAAGGCCTTTTTCTCTGCTCAATATGACAGTCCTGAAGTCTGCTTAACTAACTTTTCCGCGTTATAGTAAATACTATTTTTATTATATACAATAATCTTAACATTTCAACAACATGATCAACCCCCTTGAGGCAAAAGCCCTACCTAGGGAGCAGTGAGGACGTAGTGAGGTTGCTTTGAATGCCACATCTATAGGCAGTTTACCATTTGTAACTTTCAGGCAAATTCTATCTCCATCAAACACTTCCTAACTGAGTATTTTATTCCTACAGTCTAATGTAGTGTTAACTTTCTTCTCCACAGCTAAAGTTTAAGTTCCTCTCTCTGTGCCCTTGAGGCCAATACAGCCCTCACTGAATCAGCTTCTTGGTGACCAGGGAGACAGCAGATGGGTGTTGGGATTCTGCCCTAGGCTTGTATGGAAATACAACTTGCAATCTGTTATCAAAAGCAGAAACTGAGCTTCGCCCAACAGCCCTTCATAGAGAAGGGCCTCCTAAAAGAAACAGACAAGCTCCACCAAGCATATGGGAGAGTTAGAGCAATTGGCATTGTGAATGACAATGTTTTTTATCTATGTGTTTTTGAAAAGGACTTTGAAAAACACAGGAAAGATTGGCCTCTTGTGAAACTCTGAGGCCTGGTGAAAGGCCAAAATTCAGAAACTGCAGTTGTATGTCTGCCTTCAGAGGAGGAAGTTGAGCGGAAAATGGACGACAGACATGAGAGGGAAGAGAGACAAATATAGGGAGACAGTGTGGTGGGGAGACATTGGCAAAATTGAGAACAGAGAGAAAAGGCAATACAAAATGAGAGTATGAAAGATAGTAAGGAGAAGAGAAAGTAGAAGTCAATAGGGACATGAAAGAGGAAGAGAAAAAGAGACATAAAGGGAAAAAGGGGCATCAAAGGGCAAACATAAGGATATGAAAGAGAAAGGAGATGGTGCTCTTCGGCTCCTTTCCTGGCACACTGCACAAGCTGAAAAACAATGGGAGAGATAGGGAAGTGCAGGAACACTCTCTTGATCCCCAGTTATATATCAATAAACAACAAAAGAGAGGTTAATGTCTCTTATAAGCCACTTGGATGGAGCCACCAGATTTAAGATAATCGCACCCTATTTGGGTTTGTGGGGCCCGATGATGAAGCATGACACTGACTAGGTCAGTGTGTGAGGGTTTTCCTTCAAACCCAAATAGGGTGCGATTATCTTAAATCTGGTGGCTCCATCCAAGTGGCTTATAAGAGACATTAACCTCTCTTTTGTTGTTTATTGACACTGCACAAGCTCCCAGACACCCCTACACCACTCCAGACTCTCAACAGAATCTATGGGGCTCATTACAATGGCAGACAGACTTTCATCCATCAGCCATCGTTTCAGATTTGGGACCAGCCGCCCACGAGGCAGCCTCCCCACAATCAGAATTATGATGCAACCGCCACCATGGCGGTCGCTTCGCCTATATTTTGCATTGTGGCGGGGATGCGTTCAACAGCCCCCGGCGCAATGCAAAAATAAAGGCACTTGCATATCCCTGCACTACGTGGCAGGCACCATGCAGTGCCTGCCACATGGTGCAGAGATCTGTAGGGGGTAACATAGGTGCCGCCCAGCGCCATTACCCAGTCACCAGGGATTAAGGGGGGGCCCAAATCCATTTCCGCCATTCATTTTGCTGCGGTTTGTCTGCTGCAAAACTAATGGAGGAAAGGGATATCATAATCCATACTGCGGTGCCTGCAAGGCATGGCCGCAATGTTGGGCTATGTTTCTGTTCTGACAGGCGGTCGGAAAAGGACCGCCTGTTAGAACCGTGGGGGATGGTCTTTACGACCGCCACGCATACCCAACGATTCCCCCCACCATCATAAAATGGTGGGGGAAAGCAGCAGTACGATGGCGGAAGGCCCCCACCAACCGGCTGTCAGTGGCGGGCCTTCCGCCATTGTAATGAGCTCCTATGTCTGCATGTCGGTTTGGTTGTCCTAAGACAGTTGGCAAAACAGAAATGTGCGCGCACTGAGCCCCTAATGGCAGAGGTCGGTCACCCCACTGCTGACAGCATCGCACTACTGCTGACAGCGAGGAGATGCAAACCAGACAAACACAATGATAATATAACTATTGTATTACCATTTTATTTTTCACTGAGCTGAGTCTTAGGGCGGAGCCATCCTGACAGACAGCAGCAGGTAGGAGGAGTGGTGGGCACTGTAAGTGCACTTGTCGGTTTGACTATTTGTCTTAGGATGGTCAAACCGACATGCTCACTTAGATTTCTCCAACCTGAGCTGTGTTGCACATCAACATGACATTATTTGGGGAATCAGGGCGCATTTGAGAAGCAACCTGTTACCACTGAAAGCCATGGGCTGTTATAGTGTGTGGGGACGGCATGTGGGTGTCAGGACTTTATGCTGATTGTTCATGATCAGCAGCAGCATATGCAGAATGCACATGTGTATGCAACTTACCTGCAGTGGATATATGAATAGAGGAGTAATAGATGTACGCCTGGCAGGAATTGTCTTTTTTAAGCAGTACCCAGGTGATGAGTGCATAAATAGGGTGAAAAAGGTTCTGCGCTGCATCTGTTCTGGTTAAGGGAGGCCCTAGCTTGGCAGTTCGGGCTGAACTGTTCCGACTGGAGCAGAGTCAAGACTGATTTGTATATGGCAGGGTCTAAACTGAGGAGACATGGTGTGCAAAATAACGAAGGATTGGGATGTGGCCCTAATAATTACTAGTGGCTGAGATTCATTCAAGCATTCCATCCGTCAATTTTTGTATACCTTAGGATTTTTTATATAGACATATAGGTGCCACACGTTTAAGTGTATGGGATTTATGAGTGCAGGGATAAGTGTGGAAGGATTGTGACTATCATTCACAAGAGTGAAAAATATATGTGAACAGGAGCGTGGGGATGGCGTATGGGTACAGAGAGTGTGTGGGGGCATTGGGTACCAGGAATGTGTGGAAGGTTAGTAACTGCTAAGAATGTATGAATATCACAAGACTGCCATGAGACATGTGTGAAACCTATATTTATTGGGTCAGTGGCAGCCAGCAGAATGTGGGGACAGCACAGTAGTCACTTTAGGTGTTACAGGTGAGGTCATATCTGATAAAATAGGCTTTGGAGATGGGGATGTCTTGAATGAGTTTACCAATAGTGTATTTAGACTGTCATGGTTTCCTAGCCACCCTAGCTTTAGGCTTTTGGAGATTAGGTTTGCACTGCTACTTTAATGCCCATCCAACTGAAACATTTTTCATAAGATAGATAGACATTGATGGGGAAACAGCCATTACAACGCAACTAAAACAATGCACTACCATTACAACAAAATCGTTACAACGCAGGATCCATTACAACGCATGCCATTACAACGCATGCCATTACAACGCAGCTGCTATTACAACGCATGCCATTACAACGTAAGTATGGGTAAGTATTTAATTACATTTTAACCCCTACACCATCCAACACATACCCTACTATTACGCCCCCCTGGAGTAAGAATAGTAATTTTAACCCCTACACTATTCAACACTTACACTACTATTACATTCCCATTATTAAAAAAAAAAAATACTTACGTTGTAATGGCATGCGTTGTAATAGCAGCTGCGTTGTAATGGCATGCGTTGTAATGGATCCTGCGTTGTAAAAGTTTCAGTGTAATGGTATGCGTTGTGAATGTATGCGCTGTAACGTCATACATCCCATTAATGATACCTTAAGAGTTGGCCACTTGCCATATTGACGCCGGACACGGAGGGGGACTGGGTGGTCAGTAACCGGGATACCGCCGAAACGTTTGCTAAATTGCTGATTGCCATGTGGGTGGTAGTTGTCTAGCTGGGCGTACTGATACGAGACTGTGAGTGTGCTGTGGGATCGATGCATGTATGTTTCTTTCTTTTGCTGTTCTGTAAAACAATACCATATATTTAAAAAATAGACATACGTATACAAATATTCTTATACATCCAGAAATATAAATGAACATTTATCCCTCAAGTTAGTGCAAATCCAACAGAAAGCTTTCTTCAATTATCATTAATATGGAACAGTACTTGGAGAGGCAAAGACACAGTAAATGCACTTAGCAAGCACTGTTCTGAAATTATATTACATTTTTTCTACATAACGGAATGTATTTTTAAACACACTAATGCATGCATGCTTTATTTATTTTCAATTTGTACAGTTTACAGAATTTTATAAAGTGTGTTGGATAATGCAAGTCAGTTTGTTATATAAAAGGGAAATTGTCTATAAAGGTTTAACACCCGCCCCACTCTTCATCTCCTCCACTTTATAGCTCCTCCGTGTCTCTTTCATATTTAGTATATAATAGGATATAATAACTGTTTTTGCAAAATGCCTTCTCTAATTAAAAGGAATGCGATTGGTTCACACTAAAAGTTAATATTTACTTTTACAATACTTTAAAACCATGTGCACTAAAAAGGGACAGGATTATGGGGGTCATGAACACGCATAAAAGGACAAGATACAAATGGTTGCAGGCATGACGTATTATGATCTTCTAATTGGTGCTGCTTCTTAATTTTAAAACGTTTGAGCTAGTTTAGTTAGATTGAATTTTGTACAAGTAGGTTATGCCTTTGCCCAGTGTCTGTAGTCTGTATCCAAGGTGCACAGTTACAAACGTCAATGCACTCTAGGGACAAAACCTCACACATTACGATGCATCATAGGAACACTAAGGTAGCATACTGCATTGGGGCCCATCGGGAGACGGGGAGGGGAAAGACCGACCGGAGACAATATAAGGTGTGATAAAGGCTGCTTTATTGGGAACAGGTGCATCTTAACACAATACCACATCCTTGGCCTTTGCCGTACAAAACTAGGCCTAACTAAATATACACATACCTGACCAAACCCCCACCCCCACCCTAAAAAGTTCCCCCGCAAACAACATATACATAAGTACCAACTACCCAAACGCCTGCCTCAACTGTTTAAACACTTGCCATATGTACACTCCCTCCCCCTCTGTCCAGGAAACATCATTCCTCCTATCCTACCCCCCCTTAACTAGGGAAAGCGCCACCCCAACAACATTTTACCAGCACCTGCCCCCAGCTACATCAGATCCCAGCCGACCTAACCAAAGAGCGCACCTGCTCCCAACAAAACCCCTCCAGAAACAGCCCCCAGGACCAGAGAAACAACCCCCGCTCAAACCCACCCGAAAACCATGCCTCCATAGGGCGGGAGGGCGGGACAACAACTCTCCTGCCTAACTCGGCTGCTGGGTCACTGTCCCCAAAATGGTGTACAGTGACCCAAAATGGCCGTTCTTATACCCCCCAGCCCAAAGGAAGCCCCAGCCAGCCCAAAATCCCCCCAAGGAGCCCAACCAGCCCAATCCTGTCTTCCTGTCCCCTGTCATTCCCGTCCCCCCCCCCTTTCCTCCCGGGGTCCCAAAATTCCCCGGGGGGGCAAGCCTCCCTCCGGTCGGCCACCCCCCGCAAAGCCACATTGGGGCCCATCGGGAGACGGGAAGGGGAAAGACCGACCGGAGACAATATAAGGTGTGATAAAGGCCGCTTTATTGGGAACAGGTGCATCTTAACACAATACCACATCCTTGGCCTTTGCCGTACAAAACTAGGCTTAACTAAATATACACATACCTGACCAAACCCCCACCCCACCCCTAAAAAGTTCCCCCGCAAACAACATACACATAAGTACCAACTACCCAAACGCCTGTCTCCACTGTTTAAACACTTGCCATATGTACACTCCCTCCCCCTCTGTCCAGGAAACCTCATTCCTCCTATCCTACCCCCCCTTAACTAGGGAAAGCGCCACTCGAAAGCCCCATACGGCTTTCGACCCCCCCCCTAGGATCCCTGCACCTTTGGATACCTGCGCACACCAACGGCCCGATCCACTGCCTCCTTCAGCTGCACAATATAGAGCTCCATCTCATATCGTGACAAATGCACGCCTTCCTCCCTGAAAAAATACATCGCCCCATACCTCAGCTCCAGGTGCTCCATCCTACCCAAACCTTCCTTCTCACAGAAAGCCCGCATTTCCCTGTTAATTTTCCTTCGTGTCCTGTCAATAGCCGCAGGCCTCTCTGCCCCTCTCCAGCATCGTCTAGGAATGAATTCCGACCAAATGACATAACACCCCGCCCACTGCCTCTGAATTTCCAGCAAATCCCTCTTCATCTGTTTCACAAGTGCCAGTCCCTTACACTGCACCAAGTCATTTTTCCCCAAGTGGATGACTACCACATCCGGACAGACCCCCCCCCCGCACAACATTGTTTAAGGCCGGCACCAACTCGTGCCAACGCATGCCCCCTTTTCCCCTCCAATGACACCTAAACAACTGTTCATCTAACTCCAAATTGAGGTTCCTGTGTTTCTCCCATTCGGCCCCCTCCGCTCTCTTAAGAAAGGAATGGCCCACCACGTAAATGCTAATCGCTGTCGCAGTAGGCCCCGCCACCGCACCTGCAAAGATACATATGAAAGCAGTGGGCCAAATATGTCAACCTCACTCCACTCCTACCCCCGCATCCTGACGTATGTCCTATAACAGTCCGATTTCCAGCGTCCCAGCCTTTTTATCTCTTCCTTACCCCAACCCTTTCGCGCCGCCTCCGTCGCCGCACCAATGCGAAAGGAATGCGTCCCGAATTCCTTCGGGTCCTCACCCATAGACCGTTGGGCGTGCCGCAGGACCCACAGCAGCTGAGCCGCCGTCACCCGACCGGCCTCTCCCCGGCCAAAAACCTCCGCACCGTCCTGCGCCTGCCCCCTCACCAGTCGTCTCCCCCACTCCGCCGGTCACACCGCCTCTGACCCCCCAGGACCCAGCACCACCCAAGTACCCTCTCCACTCTGATCAGTCTTTGACCTTCGCAAACGTACCGCCACCTCCCGGCCTCGCAACTCTACCTCCCCCCACTTCACTCGTCCTTGCAACCCCACCAACTCCGACATGCGGAACGCTCCAAAAAACATCCACGACATCAGTGTTGAAAACAAAACCGTCTCCGCCTGATCCCTGCACACTCCCGGTAGGCGGCGCACCAAGCCTTCCAGCATCACTTCCGTAATAGGACGTCGCTGCCGCACCCGCGCCCCCTTCTCCCTCTCCCAACCCACCAAAAGATGCCCCCCATAACCCCACCAGAGCTTCCCCATGAACACCACCCCTGCCAACTTCCCCGCAATCGTCACCCTCGCCAGCCCCTTGTCCATCAAACAGAGCATGAACCGCACCACCTGCTCCTCCCGACGCCACTTGCCACATTGCCTTACCGCTCCAAAACGTAGAAACTCCAGCCAAGCCTGCTCATAAGTCTTCTACGTGGACGCCGCAAGAGACACCTTCACCAACTGAACGATCCGCGCTCTCCCACCAACCAAAGCTCCTCCGGCACCTGCATCTTGACTGCGGCCGCCTCCGTGGCTAGCCCATGGAACCTCTGCCACTGTGAACGAGACAAAGCATCCGCAATGTCATTGTCCACCCCCGGTACATGCTGAGCTTGAAACAGAATGTCATGCTCCAAGCACTTCAAGACGAAAACGCGCATCAACTTCAGCACCTGTGGCTCCCTCGCGGACTGCCGATTCACCACCTGCACCACCGACATATTGTCCACCCTGAACAAGACTCGCTTGTGCGCCAGGTCCTGCGCCCACACTGTCACAGCCACCACCAACGGAAAAAGCTCCAGGAACGTAATACTCCTTCCTCCCGCCTGCCAATGAGCCGGCCACTGCTCCGCGCACCATCTCCCCGCCCAGTAAAGCCCGAAGCCGCCGACTCCCGCCGCGTCCGACGACATCGTGACGTCCCACTCCCAGTCCTCTGGCGGCACCATGGGCACTCCATTAAAACGCCCCAGAAAAGCCAGCCACATGCTCAAGTCCTCTCTCGAACCCGCCGACAGGCGTACGTGATGGTGTGGCAACGTCAGACCGGACAATGCCAGCCCCAGCCGACGGCAAAACGTCCGCCCCGCCCGCACAACACGGCACGCATAGTTCAAATGCCCAAGCAACACCTGCACCTCCCGCACCTTCACCTTCTGCCTGGCCAACATGCCACTCACCATGTCCATCATCACCACCCGCTTGTCCTCCGGTAGGCGTGCTTCCATGGCCGCTGAGTCGAGCTCTATACCGAGAAAGGACAGCACCGTGCTGGGACCCTGAGTCTTCTCTGGCGCCAAGGGAACCCCCAGGTAACCCATCATGTCCGTAAAACTGTCCAGCTGCTGCTGGCAGTCCGTCAAACCGGGCCGACCCACCAGGAAGAAGTCGTCCAGGTAGTGCGTCACCGCTCAGAGCCTGTGCTCCAGGAAAAAGCCCACTGCAAGAAGGAGCTGAACCTCTCAAACAATGCACACAACACGGAGCACCCCATGGGAAGCGCTCTATCCACGAAAATGAGGCCGTCAAACTGGATCCCCAGCAACTGATGATCCGCCGGATGCACCGGCAACAACCGAAACGCACATTTTACATCACATTTCGCCATGAGTGCACCCCACCCCGCCGCCGTCACCAGCCTGTTCGCCACATCCACGGACGAGTACGATACTAACGCCAAATCTGCCGAGATATAATCATTCACCGACGTGCCCTCTGGCCTTGACAGATGCTGAATCAGTCGAAACTGACCCGGCTCCTTCTTTGGAACCACTCCAATCGGTGAAATGATCAAGTTCTGCCGGGGCGGCTCCTGAAAGGGACCCACCATCCTCCCTTCCTTCACCTCCTTGAAAAGCTTCTCCCGGACGATACCTCTGTGCGCGTTCACGGACTTCAGATTCTCCGCCCACCGAGCGATCCGCGGACCCTCGTACCCCAACCGAAAACCCTCCCTGAAGCCCCAACGCAGCACGGCCGCATCGTCCGCCCGCGGATAAGCCGCCAAGAGAGGTTCGAGCCTGTCCAGCCTAGCCGGTGTACGAGCCTTTTCTCATGGCACCGCCCCCCCCCTGTGCCCCCTCTCCCACCAACGGGAGCTGTCGCTGGCTGCTGCCCCTGTGCGGGCCCTCCCCCGAGCTCCCAGCAGCGCACCACTGGGTGTCTCCTCCCGCACTTGGAGCATTCGTGCCAAAAATGGCACACTTGCCTGAGACAGGACCCCTTATTGAAGTCCCAGCAGGCCCCGACGCTGTTTGTACTCCAGGTGTCTCCCGACCCCACCCCCCCACGGGTGGGGCGGCCCGTAAAGGGGGGTGGCGCCAGCGGAAGCCCACTGGCCGTGTAGATGGTGCGGCCAAACTTCCACCCACTCATCGTCTGCTGATACAAGTCCGCATCCAACTCTCCCCACTTCGCCTCTGGATCCGACGCCATGCGCGCCCGGAACTCCTGGTCGTAATGCGACCAAGCGTAACCTTTCAAAGCTTTATTCGAGCAATATACTCATAAAAGCATAACATACATTTAAAAAAATACAAAACAAGGAATTAACCATTTTACAATCAATACAATCAATAATAAAAAAACGTTGTGCAAGCTTTAACAAGAGAAGGATAAAAACAGTCAATAACACATTTGCTCAAGATTCAATGTTCGTTAAAAGAGGTGGCCCTCCGTCTAATGGACCATGCCCACCCCAAGTATTTTGCTATTCCCAATACAATTGACAAATCAGTGGAAGTGCAAATAATTCTTAGCGCCTCAACACCACTAGATATCCCTAAGTTCCTACAAACAGGGGCTAACCAGACTCTTCGAGGAGTTGCGTATGCTTTACAGAGGAATAAGAAGTGGGCTATGCTTTCCTTCGCTGCACAACACACCGGGCAGCACGACTTGGTTGTGCTCCTCTACCTACCCGTCAAAGATCTCAGGGGGAGGGAACCTGATCTTAGCTGGAACATTAGCTTCCTGTCTCCTGGGACGGTGATACTGTCCCAGTATAATTCTAAGAAAGGACATTGTTTAATTTCCAAGAAGCGCCCCCCCATCGTGTCAGATCTTGTTCCGCTCCAGAGTTTACCATCGACCTTGTCCCAATATAAACTTTTAATGGTATTTTTACTAGGGAAAACTTCCCCGGAGGGATTATTCCAAAGTTGGGAAAGGCCGAGATCTCCTAGAGCAGCCCTGAGATATTTGAGCCAAATTATTTTGTGGAAAACATCTGCTTTAATTATAGCAAGGAATCCGTCGGCATAGTGCCGAATCTCTGGGGTAGTCCAAAGACGTCGCCAATAAAGAATTGGGCGCAATCTTACTCGGTCACTGACTGATCTTCTCCCAAGATCAAGACCAAGCGGGATTAGTGGGGTACTCTGGGGAAGTCCCGTAATGCCCCTGATAAACCTATTCTCTGATATCTGTAGGGGGAGAACCTTGTCAAAGCCCCAAAGTTCCGCCCCGTACAGAGCTGACCCAATGACCTTTGCGTCGTAAACTGCCAGGCTGGTTTGATAGGTTTGGATTTCGATTTCTTATGTTCTATCCTTAATACTCCCGCGATCTGTTGATGTTTCAGGACCGCCTTTTCAATATGGTGCGACCACTTTAAATTGTTGGCGATCTGGACCCCGAGATAAGTAAATACACTAACCGTCTCTAACTCGCAATTATTCAGAAGTATTTTTGGGCAGGCTTTCCGCTTAGGCGAGAAAGTCATCAACTTAGTCTTGCCCACATTGACTTCCAAACCGTGTTCCCCACAAAAATGGTCAAAAATATGGAGGGCGCGCTGCAGACCACCCGGTGTTTTTGACAGAATCAATGTGTCGTCGGCGAACATCAGGATGGGGACCCTGATGCCCGCCAGCGAAGGTGCATCAACACTGGCATCCAACATCCTAGCCACAATACCGTTAATAAATAACGAAAAGAGCAAGGGTGCCATTGCACATCCCTGGCGAACACCACGCTCGACAGGGAAGTTGGCGGAAGATTCACCATTCATGCCCCATTGAACCCTGGCAAAATTTGCCTCATGCAGCCTCATAATTAAGGTGAGTAGCTCAGCTGGGAGACCAATATCGCTCAACACTGCCCAAAGCTTTCCCCTTGGGACCAGGTCGAAGGCAGCCCGCAAGTCGACAAAAGCGACGTACAGGCTGCCCTCGCCAAGCACCACTGTCCCCCATTGTAGTAAGGTGAACCGAAACACCTGGTCAACCGTACTTGTGGCCCGCCTAAAACCAGCCTGGTAAGGGGACAATGCACTATTCTCTTCAACCCAATCCATCAGCTTGTTTACCACCATTCTCCCTACCACTTTCTGAATGGTGGCAATCAAGCTTATCGGCCTATAGTTGGCCGGTAGGGACCTATCCCCCTTTTTAGAGATGGGTATAATGATTGCCCCCCTCCATCCTTCTGGGACTTCAGCTCCTTTTGCAATGGAATTACCCAGGAGGGAAATATACCTAACCCACCGATCCATGTCAGTCAGTCAGTCAAATTAACTTTATTCGATTTGTTAAAATCATACAAAGTACATAAAAACAGTATTATTTACAATTTAAGAAAGAATTAAACAATTTCATTTACGAGCAAGTTAATTTGGATAAAAAAACACATTATGTACATCAAATTTCCAAATTCATGCCCCTTCTGGCTCTGGATGCTGCCACAAGAAAATTGGCCATGGCGAATGTGATACAGATGTTACCCAGTGATTTTAAATATAACATGGCTGGTCTCACCTGGGAGAAGCCCGCTTCTCTTAAGACTGGTAGCAGGTATTTTTTCCTTTGGTCGGAAAAGAAATCGCAAAACATAACAAAATGTAAACTGTCCTGAACAGAAAAATTGTCACAAGTGCAAGGGAGAGCTAACTCAGGTTTCATCCAGGTATTAAAATGGCCCAAATAAAAATGAATAGTGTTAAATCTGAATTTTGTTAACAAGAATCTATGAAACGGATTAGTAACAAAACATAAATAGGGTTCAATTGCAAGTGACTGGAGTGACAAAAAATGCATTCGAACAGAAGGTTTTGACAATTCGACTTCTTCACGCGACATGTATGCCCTAACCATAAACTGTTTTTTTATAAGACTCACATCCTGCTTAGTGATACACGAAGGGGAGGTAAATAAATCTGGACGACCTAGTTCAGTAAAAGATTTGTGCAAATATGCCATCCATGGTATCTTGTGACTATACTCTAAACTCATCACATCCCTCATGATCGTGTGATTTAACACAAGTTCAGGATTTAACCACGTCTTAAGCCAGTATATTAATGGGGCCAGTCTCAGTTTGTCCTGGATGTAGTCCAAACCAAGTTCTGTATGGATTGAGAACACCGGGGAGGATTGGGGGAGGGACAGGACAGAGCGTAAAAAACTATTTTCAGCTACCTGGATTTCTTCTAGTCGTGCATAACCCCATAAAGAGGCACCATACAGGGCCACGGGAAGGGATTTACTGTTATAAACCTTGATGATGGCCTTCATGGGTCTATGTCCCAGCCTTTTAGCGAAACTTAAAATGGCCCTAGATGTTCTTGTAACCGCTAAGCTTTTTGCGCGTATCTGTGGGCCCCAGGTACCCCTGCAATCAAAAAGCACGCCCAGGTATGAAAACACGGGAACTCCCGACACAATCTCTCCTTTGCAAAAGAAGGATTTAATTCCTCTCTTGCCGCTTTTCCCTTGTGTCCCTACAACCATGGTGTGCGATTTGGAGGCATTGACCTTCAAGTCCAACCGGTCCATAAAAGTCCCAAAAGCGTCCAACAATTTTTGGAGACATACCCCTGTGCGTGCAATGAGTACAGCATCGTCCGCATATAGGAGAGCAGGAATCTTAGCTTCTCCTACATGCGGTACGTCACATGCTGCCTCAAGTAGATGCTTACCTAGGTCATTTATATAGATGGTAAACAACAGGGGGGCCAATATGCATCCCTGCCTAACGCCCCGTACAGATCGAAAACTTGACGTACATCTTCCCTCTTTGGTTACTCTTACAGCAGCGAATAAATCCTGATGCATAGAAGCTATAAAAGCCACCAAATCGGCGTCAATTCCCATATTCGTTAGGATTTCCCAAAGTTTTGATCTGTTTACCAGGTCGAAGGCCGAGGAGAGGTCCATAAATGCTAAATACAAGGTCCCCTCCTTGGCCACCGTATACTTGGAAATCAGAAGGTGCAGGTTTGAGCACTGTTCTAACGTGCCCCTTTTTTCCCTAAAGCCGTACTGTATGTCAGCCAGGCCACCACGCTCCTCCAGGCTATCTCTTAATCTCACTAAAAGGACTCTGCCCAGGATCTTAATGGCAGAGTCCAGGAGAGAAATGGGCCGGTAACACCCTGGGTCATCCCTTCTGCCCTTTTTAAATATTGGGACGATGGTAGACGTAGCCCATGTATTTGGAGGGGGCGAGGTGTTTGCGGCTGTGAACACATTGGCTAGGATACCAGCCCAGAATTTGGGGGAATGTAAATAAAAATCAGCTGGTACCCCGTCTGGTCCGGGGGCTTTATTCTTTGTTGTAGCACAAATTGCTTTTTCCACTTCCCCACTATTAAATTGTATAGGTGTGGCCACCAAACCTACATTGTTTTGTGGCAACGAACAGGCACCAGACTCGCCATAAACAGAGCTGAAGTGGGCCAGCCACTTCTCATCGGGTATTACACAATCGGTATCTAGATTTGGAGAATCAGAAAAATAAGGGTGATTTACTACAGCCCAGAATTGCCTGCTGTCTCTCAAAATGTTAATGTCGTTTAGTTGGTCCCATGCCTCATGCTTAATACTATCCCTTCTAGACTTTGTTGCGGCCCTGTACTCTTTTCTCAAGGCTGAAACCAAAACCCTATCCCTAGGTTGTGCTTTAAGGGCCATTTTTAAGGCTCTGAGGGCCCTGGTGCAGTCAGAATCGAACCATTTATGCGGCTTTTGTTCACCCCTACCCCTTAATACCGTAAGGTTCTCGGCCACTACATGGCATATTGATTGAAAGGCGGACATGGTGTCATTACCTGGCACGGTCGGATCTTGGCAAATTTTGATGTGCTCTTCGATCTGCTGACCGATATTAGTGTAGAACTCCTCTGCCACCACGTTCCCCCATTTCAAACGCCTGCCTTGATCTGTTGTGCGAAGGGTGAGGCCCTGTTTGGAATGCCCTGGCATTGGACCTAAGGCACCCCCCCAGCAGATGGACAGGAAAACAGGATTATGGTCGCTAAACGGCGAAAACACAGTACAATAGGTAATAATGCATTTACAAATGGCAGAAGTCACAAAAATATAGTCAATAACAGAGCCCATGGGGGAGCCCTTAAACGTTGATGCTCTAGGAGCCCCCTCTCCTGCTGTGAATTCAAGAAGGTTATATTTGGCCAGAAAATCCTCCAGTTCCTCTCCTCGCCTAGTATGTTCGAAGTGTGGGCCCTCCTGATCCCAAGCCTCCGTCACTCCTAGGGCGGGGCAACCCAGATTGCAGGGGTGAATGTTAAAATCACCCATTAACACCAGTTCATAGCTAGAGGGGGAATTTTGAGTAAAAGCGGTTAAAAATGCATCCAGTTGGGTGATGTTATTACCCCCGAGTTCCTTATTGACAGAATTGTAGAAATTAATGAACAGAATGCTCTTTGATGGGCAGATTTGCCTTTCCACAATTAGGCAATTTGGGGAATCACACTCAATTTTTTTCAGCGTGCCAGCAAAGTCTAGAGAAAAAAAGGTCGAGAGGCCTCCCCTCGCTCTACCTGCGGCACTTGGGCGAGCCGCGACTGAGAAGCCAGCAAAGCCATCCAGCCATTGATTGGAAGACAAGTCCCAAGTTTCTTGTAGGGCGATAACGTTGTGGCTTGCGACAAAGGTGACCCACTCGTTGTCGCTCCATTTTGTACTGATTCCGGCAATGTTCCAACTAATAATTTTACATCCTGTTTCTTCCTTCAAGATAGGTATAGTAGGAGAACAGGGGTGAGTAGTGGACTTGTGTGATGCCCTGTCACCATTGGCCAAATTAATGGTAATTACATTTGATGGGCCTGGGGGGTCATTGAACAGATGCCCCTGGGTACAGCCTGTTGTTAAATTGCTGATTGCGTCCGAAGTTCTTTTGTCAGAGCAGGGCAGGGTGATGGGATTACCGATATGTGGTTGTCAATCGCAGTCATCTAAATTAGAGAATGCAGAAAAGCGATTTTCCATCCCCAAGCCCCAATCCACCGACGCAACATCCTTCCTCCCTCTTTTGGTCACAATGTTCCATTTGGTTCTCAAGATGTTTGAGTTAGGGCCACTGCCCTTTCTGGGATAGAAAAAATCCAGAGTCAATGGAACTATAGAGGTTGATCTCCTTTGTGGTGGTAGGATGTTAGGAAGGATATTAGGCAGAACCCCAGGGTCAGAGAAGTGTAAAACGACACACTCCCCTTGAAACTTTTTCACCCTCTCCCCGATCCACTGGACCCTTCTAGCTTTGACGAGCTCTTGGGAGAGTTGTTGTTTTCCCCAAGGAGTGATTACCATATTGTTGGATAGCCAGGATAAGGATTTGTTAATTAGAGAAGATGTTGTTTCCCGCTCACCTTGAGCCAAAGGAGGAACATTGGCGAGGACAAGTACCAATGGGGAAGCTTCAACCACAAGCTCGAAGGTCCCTTTTTCTGTAGATGGGTCATCAGCAACAGCAGCAGAGGTCGGTGCGAACAGGGGGGCACCAGGAGGAGTGCTATTAGTGATATAGTTTATTGGCGGAGGGTTTGAAGCAGGGGTAGGTATAAGACCGCTGATAGCTGTGGATACCGATTTGTTTAAAGATTCCTCTATCTTAGCAGAGACGTTATCAGGGAGTTTTCCTATCTCAGCCATAGTCTGTTGTAATAGGCCTTCCAGTCGGTTGACTTCCGATGTTAGCTTGTCTATTTTGCTGACCAGAGGCTTAACCACGCCTTTGATTTTAGTGTCCATCATAGCCAATAATTTGTTGAATTGGGCGTTTGTAAAATAAGCTTCACTGGTCAAGTCTAACTCGTCTTCCTCAGAATGCTTCCTCGGGAGGTTAGCCACTTTATTTCTAGCTGATCTTAGGCATTCCCGTTTTCCCGGAACAGGTACTAGTGGGGAAATATGACGCTCAATACTAGTAGTTGACTCTAGCGCTGTCTCCTGCGTGCTACGCTCTTCAACGACAATACCACTAGGCTGAATAATACTAGTGTCCGGGAATGGGTTAGGTGTATCATTGTTTATACTAAAGGTGCTCACAAGACCAAAGGGGTCCTCTGACTCAATGTCTATAAAGGGGGATTGATTGGCTGAGTCTATGCCCAGCGAGGCTCTCCTGTCGCAGTTGATTTTTTCAACGACTTGTACCAGGTAGTTCTCTATAGAGTTGCTGGGTGTGGTTACCTTTTTAGGAGGCATTGTGCTGTTGACACACGATCAAAGTTTTGCAAACACTTACGTGAAAAAGCACGGAAGCCTCGACCGCGGGGCAGGGAACCAAGGGGCCAGTCCCAACCCAACCGTGGACAACCTCGGACGGCCTCAGACGGCCCGCCCTTTGCCCGGGCTTAGCCCCGGGCGTCCCGCGACGCGGGGGCTCTCCTCCCTTTCTAGGGCTCTGGCACCCTCTGGTGCACGACGTCCCGCGTCACAGCACGCGCGCCGCCGCGAGGCCTGCCGGGATTTGTGGTCTCCCGGAGCGGCGGCGCGGAGTCCGGTGCCCTGGGACTCTTGGCGGTGGCGGCGTCGGTGTTTGCGCTCCTTCGCGCCTGCTGCACTCTGCTCCAGTGACTCTCGAGGCGGTGGCGGCAAGGACTAGGTAAGAGACAGGTTCCCCCCGCTTGCCGGGGCTCTCCTCCCTTTCTAGGGCTCTGGCGCCCTCTGGTGCACGACATCCCGCGCCACAGCACGCGCGCCGCCGCGAGGCCTGCCGGGATTTGTGGTCTCCCGGAGCGGCGGCGCGGAGTCCGGTGCCCTGGGACTCTTGGCGGTGGCGGCGTCGGTGTTTGCGCTCCTTCGCGCCTGCTGCACTCTGCTCCAGTGACTCTCGAGGCGGTGGCGGCAAGGACTAGGTAAGAGACAGGTTCCCCCCGCTTGCCGGGGCTCTCCTCCCTTTCTAGGGCTCTGGCGCCCTCTGGTGCACGACGTCCCGCGTCACAGCACGCGCGCCGCCGCGAGGCCTGCCGGGATTTGTGGTCTCCCGGAGCGGCGGCGCGGAGTCCGGTGCCCTGGGACTCTTGGCGGTGGCGGCGTCGGTGTTTGCGCTCCTTCGCGCCTGCTGCACTCTGCTCCAGTGACTCTCGAGGCGGTGGCGGCAAGGACTAGGTAAGAGACAGGTTCCCCCCATGTCATTTTTAAAAACGTCAGAGGGTATCCCGTCAAGACCCAGGGCCCTTCCCCCTTTGGCAGCACAAATTGCAATTTCGGTTTCTTTAAAAGAGAACAGATTTCCATTTGCAAAAACAACTGAAATCGTTTCCACAGACTCATCCTCATTGGACTTTGCATATTGTGGTTTAAAATATTCCACCCAAGCACCTTCAGCAACATTATTATCAGGTTTATTCGGGGTGCCACCTCTACCCCACTTTAATAATCTCCAAAACAACCTGGAGTCCTTGTCCCCTGACGCTTCCTTCAACTCAGCCCAATACTCCTCATCCCATGCTTTTTTCACTAGTTGTATACTGGCCTTGTAGTATTTCCTGGCCTTGCTTATAGCTTCCCTATCCCTTTTTCTAATAGCACTACCTAAAGCTAGCCTAGCTGCCCTGCACTGGTGGTTGAACCACCTAGCTGGTTTAGGTGGTTGTTTCATATTTGACTTGCATGCTCTCATGAAGAGTGGTCTTATAAGGGAGAAGAGCTTATTATGTATATCCGTTATTTCCCTGGACCCTGGGTTAATGGAATTCTTAAATTCCATTGCAGCGATTGCAGCATCCAGCTCAGTTCTTATAAATTCCATTGAGTCCACATTCGCCAGGACACTTGGCCATTTAAGTCTGCGCATATCGTTGGTCATTGTGGGCATTTGGTCATCTTTCAATTGGTGGCTACCTAACATGGTTGACCACCAGTTGTGGGTCACGCAGAGGGGATTGTGGTCACTTTCCAATCTACCCTCTACTTTCATGTCCCGTACCCACTGCCACAGATTCGGGCTGCAAATGACATAGTCTATCCTGCTATGGTTAAGACCATTGTCAAAAGTACTAGCCCCATCCCTATCACCTTTCGTTCTCCCGTTGAGAGCTCTCAACCCATATTCCAGGCAAATTGCATTTATTAACAGGATGTCACCCTAGGATCTTGGAAGTTAACAACTATACAATCACCCCCCACTTTCTTGGCAGTACAACCAATCCACTCCGTCCTTCTTACTCCAACAATCAAACCATCTACTTCCCCGGGGAGTGGTCTATTTACCCTCAACCAGTGCATAACTTTATATTTGAGCATTTGGAAGGATTCCTTTTGCCCAACCAGTAATGGTGGCACATTTATAAGGACAGCCACATAGGGAAAGGAGTCTGGGGTAAGATTCATGTAGGGAATCCTGCGCGGTGCCCTCATCGGTGGTGGATTGGGTAAACTATTAGCAGGAGCCACAGAAGAGGTAACATTTGGTCGTTGGGAACTGTTTGGAAAAACATTTTTATTCCCAGGGACATTTATGCTGCTACTAACTGCAGTACCGTTACAGGGTGTTGGGTTGGCCAATGGGTCTTGATGAGTAATGGTTGGGGGGGCAACAGTACTAGAAGATTCATTTGTACCCGTGGCAACTGTGGCAGATGGCTTAACTACTTTGGTGGTCTTGCTACTTGGGTTGATCTTTGGCTCTAAATTTGTCTTTTTAGATTTCCCTTTACCCTGAAGCCCACTTAGGGTGCCATCCACAAGTGGGAAGGATACAGCGGCCGACACATCCATCCCCTGTCCACTAGGTTGGTGAGAATTATTACACTCTCCCAATCATATGTGAGACTTTATTAAAGATTTTGTGGTGAAAAAATTGTCCAGAGTTGCCTGTTCAAAGTGGTCTAAGCTATCCACTAATTTTTTAACTTTTTCCTCGAGCGGGGTTAAAAGAGACTTCATTAATTTCTCCAGCTCGAGTAGCAGGGTAGGGGTGACATGTGAGGACTCACCCGCTCCCATTTCTGGGAAGTCGTTGATGTTGGAATTGGAACTGATTGGCACATTACCCCCCTCAAAAGACGTAGAAAGGACTAACGGTGGGAGCTGCGACAACCCTGTGGATAGTATATCAGTACTATTTGGGTCAGAACTAACTACCTCAGGAGCGGCCCCCGCCTCATATGCGTTTTCCTCATTGGGGCCAACCTCTATAGATTCCTGGGAAGGACGAGAACTTACTACAACTTTCCTTAATTTCTTAGGGGGTTTAGACAAGTAGCTCTTTTTTTGGGCAGGACATCTCTTCCTTTTAGGGCAGGACTTTGTTCTAACCACTTGATTTAGCACACTCTGTTGGGCCGAGATCGGCTGCCCTATTGATGGATCAGTGGATAAGGGAGGTGTACTTACAAGGGTAGAGCAAATGCCCGGATCCACATAGGGGTCGGTCAACAACTCAATCATAGGGGGAAAAGGGTAAGAGATTTCAGCTACCATTGGCAAGGTTAAAGAAGACCGTGGCGGAATCAGTGCCGGGAAAACCTGTGGTTGTCTCTTTTCCAAGGGTATTTTAAGAAGTTCAATTGACAGCCTACGCTCAGCGCGTCTCTCCGCCAATGCAATCTCTTTATCGATATCGTTATTTACCCGTGAAAAATATTTATCCAAAGGGCCCGAGATTGCTGGCCCCACCTCTCCCTGAGGAGGGATACCAATGGTGGAAATTGTTGGTGAAGACATATTTGGTAACCCAAAAAAGATATTAGATTTCACTAATTACAGTACCTAGGTTCGTTTTAAACACCAAGTCATAGAAGGAAGGCAAAAAGTCACTAATATAAGTTAACAGAGAGGGGGCCCAGCCCGGCCTCCCTCGGCCCCTGACGGCCACAGACGGTCCCACCCTGGTCCCGGGCTTCTCCCGGGACGCTCCCGCGCGCTCCAGCGCAGCGGAAGTAACAGTTCCTGTTATAGGAGAGAGGTGTTCAGGGGGCGGGTCAAGCAGGGAGAGCGTCCAGGTGCAGGTGATGACAACGCAGGGACTCCTGGGAAATGGAGTCCCTGTCTCTCACCTGGCGCTCGCAGCCCTGCAGATCCCACTGGTCACTGGTCGGTAGATGTTAGCACCAACAAACAAAGTCAAGCGCCCAGGCAGACGGGCGATGCGGGACCCGCGAAGCGGGTACCGCGAGGTTCAGCAGCAAGCACTCAGGAGCAAAAATGGAACAAAGAGCTCTCCCTCCTCCAAGCAGGTAGGCGTAAGGCGTCTCCCAACGAGGCAGCAGCGAGCAGGCACCTTTTCACTCGGTGCTCAGGGGGCGGGTCAAGCAGGGAGAGCGTCCAGGTGCAGGTGATGACAACGCAGGGACTCCTGGGAAATGGAGTCCCTGTCTCTCACCTGGCGCTCGCAGCCCTGCAGATCCCACTGGTCACTGGTCGGTAGATGTTAGCACCAACAAACAAAGTCAAGCGCCCAGGCAGACGGGCGATGCGGGACCCGCGAAGCGGGTACCGCGAGGTTCAGCAGCAAGCACTCAGGAGCAAAAACGGAACAAAGAGCTCTCCCTCCTCCAAGCAGGTAGGCGTAAGGCGTCTCCCCAAGTGTAACCTCCGTACGTCACGTGTGCCCGCCGCACCACATCTATATATTTGAACAAAGCGACCGACCTGTCCGGATACTTTTAGCAGTATACACTGGCGTATATCAGGAAGGCAGCCGACCAATTCTCAATGGTCACTGGCACTTTGGGGCGCCTAGCTTACTCCTGCTCCTCCTCCTTCGAACCCTCCTTGGCCATCAATTCCATGTGAAGCAACTTCAAAATCTCCACATACTCCCCCTTCCAGATCTTCTCCTTAGTTGCCAGTGACAAGTGCGCCCCCAGTGGTTTCGCCACCCCAATATAAGGCAGCTTCCTGACCGGCACATCACAACTCTCCTTCGCCCCAACGCCAGACGCCGCCGACCCTCCAGACTTCGCCGCATCCCCCATCCCGGCGCCCACCGACTCCGCGTCTCCCGCCGCCCCCTCCGTCGCCGTACACACCCCGCATCCATCACATACCTGCCCTTCACCAATCTCACCAAATCCCCTCCCTCAGCATCCGTACTCACAGACACCTGGCCTCCCCGAGGCGTGCCCAAGCCACCCCCTCCGGCATCCGCACCCCCAGACACCTGGCCTCCATGAGGCCCGCCCAAGCCACTCCCCAACCGTGCACCGGCCTTACCTGGCATCAAGGCTGGCGTCCGCACCGGATCCCGCCGCCTAACCAGGTCCGCTGGGGGGGCCGTCACTCGCGGCACCGTCTGCCGGGGGCGTACCTGCAAAATACTTCCAACAGCATTACTCGTTTCCCCCTTCCCCTCCCGAAGCTCCCCTTCCTCCTCTGACTCCATCTCCCCGCATCCTTCTCCATCCCCCCACTGCCTTGCCTGGCCACCTCCCGTGCTCACCCTGCTCAGACCTGCCTTGTCCCTGCACGCCTTCATCAACGCCCCCAAGTCCACGCTCTCCCTCCTCCCACTCTCTGCTCGGTAATCTGTGTAGCCTGACACATTCGCGCTCCTTCCCCGTCCCCCGGCAGCCGTCCTGACCCATCGGGAGGGGGGCGGCGGAGACCAATGGCCCTGCCATCTGCTGTCCTCACGTGCATGGTCCCTCGGTGGAGCGCGACCGCCCGTACAAGGCAGAGCCGGCCCATTCTCTCGGCGGGTTGGAGCCGCATGCTGCTCACCCGAGCCCCCTGCCAACTGCTCCTGCCAAGAAAAAAGCGGGGAAGTCCAGCATGCCGAGGAAAACTCACCCCCTTCGCCCCCCAACCTTCTGGCGCGCCCCTCCCTCGGCCGCTGAATGCCCTCCCCGTCACGCCGGTCGTCCCCCCCCACCACCCCCACCCCGCACCCCCGCGCCCCCCGTATCCCCCGCGCCCACCCCCAACCCCCCACACGCCCCACATCCCTGTGACCCGCCACCGCTACCCCCCGCCACCCCCCACCCTCGTGACTCCACTCTCCGTACCCCCCACCCCCGTCTGCCCCCGCTCCCCGTGGCAATGCCTCGCCCCTCCCCCACCCCCGTCCACCCGCACCTCACCCCCCCCGCCCTCCATCTACCCTCACCCCCCGTGGCGACGCCGGCCTGCTGGGCTCCACCGCGCCCCCCTCCCCCTCCGACGATGACCCCCAATCCAGGTCGCTCTCCCCCTCTCCCCCTGCCTCCCCCTCCACCTCCGATTCCTCAATCAGCAACGGGGAGCCACCCCCTCCCTTCAGCTGGCCCCCCAGCCCCACCCCCCCGTCCGCACCCTGCGCCGGCCCCCTTCCCCCCACCCCCTCACTCCCCACACCTTGGACGCCAGGCAACGCCCCGTTACCCCCTCCCCCACCAAGCACACCCACGTCCTGCACTACGGGCTCCCGCCCTCCTTCCCCCCCCCACCAACACCTCCAACCTGGCACTCCTCCTCTTCTTCCGGGCACCCCCCCACCCCTCCCCCACTGACAGCTCCCTTAGATCCCCCCGCGCATTCCTCCAGTGCCCCGTCTGCCTCTACCTCGCAGCCCGCCCCCCCTCCCCCCCGCCCCCTCCACAAACAGCAGCGGCGCCTTCCGCGCTCCTCCTCGCTTCTTCCCCGGCCCTTTTCCCCGGTTCGGCGCACCAGCCACCTGCCGACCGCCGCCGCGCGTCACTCCGCCTCCCTTCCCCGCCCCCTCCTCCCTCCGCGCCCGCGACTTCAGCGGCTCACAGGCCGCAACCGCCGCCGCTGCGCCATCAGCAGCGCGCCGCGGAGGCCTTACCCGGACATCTCCTCGCAGCAGCTCCATCCTGCCAGCTTCCCCCAAGAGGCGCAGAGCCTCCCGCACTCGGAGATCAGACAGCGCCTTCTCCGCCATGCCGCACGCCAGGTAACGCCGCTCCAGCAGTCCGAGTCACAGACCACAATACCTGCTGCCCTGCCGCTTCCAAAACCTCACGCCTCGATGCCACCACCGCTCACCAACCTCCGCCGCTAAATCCCTCCTACACCCTACACTGCAACAAAACCCAAACCACAACAACTCTCCTGCCTAACTCGGCTGCTGGGTCACTGTCCCCAAAATGGTGTACAGTGACCCAAAATGGCCGTTCATATACCCCCCAGCCCAAAGGTAGCCCAAGCCAGCCCAAAATCCCCCCAAGGAGCCCAACCAGACCAATCCTGTCTTCCTGTCCCCTGTCATTCCCGTCCCCCCTTTCCTCCCGGGGCCCCAAAATTCCCCGGGGGAGCGAGCCTCCCTCCGGTTGGCCACCCCCCGCAAAGCCCCAATGCACACTAGTCAACGGAAATCCACCGCATCTGAGGGACTTCAGGTCACTGCTTGTAACTGGTCACTGAAAAGTAGGGGCGCTGAACAGCCACATAACCCAGCAGCCGATTGCCACTGTCCACTACACCTCACTGAATCCTAGAAATCCTATTGCACCGCACTATCTATCTCCAATAGTCAGTGCCCCTTTATCACTGGAATGCTAACCAATCACACTGCATTGCATTCTAGGCACACTAGCACTCAGCACAATGCTGTAAGGATACCAGCGCAATATATTGCGCTTCATCCTGGGGATACTGGCCCACCTCCCTTAACTGCAGCCTAGAGACATTAACTCACTACGGGAGACCGCAACAGAGGCAGGAGAACTTTCACTCTGCCCCTGGCCCACCAAAAGCACGCAGCTCCTTTGTCCCAGTCTCTGGAGGGGCTTTGAAAACTCGGCGGCAGTACCATAGCGCAGGAGACTGCAACAGAAGCAGAAGAACTTTCATGCTGCCCCTGGCCCACCAAACGCACCCAGCACTTTTACCACGGTCCCTGGAGGGGCTTTGAAAACTCGACGGCGGTCCCGCAGCGCGGTGGCGTGCCAGAGCTCAGTCCGGGCAAAACAGGGCCAAGACGGGCCGGTCTTAGCCCATCAATGACCGACAGAGGCCGGGCTGGGCCACCCCCCTAAGGTTGGTTCGTCTTTACCTATCTTTATCGATTTACACGTGTCATAGGTTTCCTGTTCCAAATTGTGATTGTGAAAGCTTTTGCAAAGTTATGGGTAAAAGAAAAATGGGCCACACGCCCATCACAGTGGGAAAATTGGGAGGGCAAAAATCACTATTGACTTATTTGACTGGTGCTATGAGGGCCATCGAGGGCCATCGAGGAGCAAATTCATACAGTGGAACTCAAGGATGGTTGGGCTTGAGCGTGGAAAGTAACAACGGAGCAAGCACATCTATGAACTCTGGTACACCTACGTGTGGGGGCAAATTGCACAGGGAGCAAAAAATGGGTGTATTCAGGTGACTTCAGATCTCCTATATGTTAGTGACCTAGAAGAGGACCCCCAACCACGTCCGAAAGTTGTAAGAATCCTGACGCTGGGGAGGATACACATGAAGTTAATCATGCTGGGAAAACCCGGGCAAATCACTTCAGAAAAAAGGAAACATTTGGGTAATCACTCCAAAATAGCCGGACCGAGTAACTCTGCCTGTGTTGAGAGAGCCAGTGTGAAGGCGGATACTATAGGCCAAACCCTTGAATTATACCACATTGTTAGGAAGATCGATAACTTACATAGCATTGTGGTTGAAGCTTTAGGGAAATTAGCAGTTGCTAATACAGAGGGGTGCCTGAGAGGAGATAACAAAGCCACTGCAGGGGGGGGTGAACACGTCACAGAATGACAACCATTCCAGAGGCACACTCCCAATCCCTCAGACAGGGATTTACCCTGTCATATAGCTCTAAGCTAGACTGTGCATGATGTTACCTGTATGCCCTCCCAAAGACCTACTCCCTCTGGCAATAATTTGCAATCTTATAATGACCACAATAAGCTTATTGTAGAGCAGAATGGACCTAATAGTAGATCAGGGGGACACCAAATTGGGCCTACGCCTTCCCCTGAGAGCTCAGTCTTTACATACCTTGACCTACCACCGGCGGCTACACCATATGTAGTAATACTAGGCAATGCCCCCTCCTTGCACGTAGCGGAAAACGAAACATGGGAGCTCTTCAAAACAAATCTCTTCACTGGCTAGGTAAATAAAACGGTCTCACTGACACATTATTTGAGAACTTTAAAATGGTCTGACGGGTTACTTGGGTGGGTAAGGGCCCGAAAACCCTCCAGGGAGATTGTATTGACTTAACTTTCAGTGATCCCATGTTAGTGCATGCAGTACTTACAAGGACAGGGAACACATGTTTCAACTATACTGGAATCAATGTCTTACCTCTAGGTGCTTTCTATTTGCCCCCTGTTGTGAATAATTTTAAAAACCATGTAAGGGATCCATATGCTGGAAGTAAGAGATTACGTAATGTCCCGCTCCACAATCGCTTCGATCTGCTATCCACTTTGGAAGACATAGATTGACCAAGAATTCAACTCATTGGGGGGGGGTTGACCGAGCGAGGCTGGAATCCCCATCACCCTCAGGTATTTCCTCACATGAGTTGGGTAGTGGTCAAATCTTCCTTATGTGAGAGTGGGATAGATCGTAATCAGTTTTCAGCACATATTATTGAGGGCAAGGATTCGACTGATAATCGTTTCAATTCTGCGGGCAATTCTGAATCCAGCTCTGATACCACAGTAACATCTATCATGGATGTGAATAACCCTGAGTGGTTAACGTTTGTAGATCATTTCTCTATAATTTGTTTACAAGAAACCTGGTCAGTTAAGGAAAACCATATTGTTGGTTTTAGAACTTTCTTCACACCGGCAGTCCGTAGCGAGCATGGGCTTAACAAAGGGGGCGTATGTATATATGTTTCAAATAGGGTGGGGGCAATTAACACAAAACTTATAACTGACTCTAATCACTATCAGAACCTATTAATGAACAAGACAGGTGGACATGGTTATTAATTTGTATAATAACATCCCCAAATCTCAGACTATGAGTGTGCTTAAGAATCTACATCACACTATCGGTAACCTGGAAGATAAAATGTCTGGTGATATGTGTATTATCTGGGGCGGTGATTTTAACTGTTTTCTGTGCCAGTATAGTCAATGAGGTATATGTGGCCTAGGAAGGGATAAAGAAGATATAAGGGCCCATTTTTCCCATCTTGTACTGGGGGATCAGCTAAATGATATCTTGTTTCAGTTTGACCTGGGATATGCCAACAAACTATGCACTCCCACAGTACCTCGTAAGCCCACCTTTAATGGTAGGGGCTGTAATTGTATTATTGACTCTATCCTAGTCTCAAATAGATATTTACGCAGCGGCCGCTCCTTCGTAACACATGATATTATAATAAGTGATCATTTCCCAATCAGCATGGCTCTTAAACTGGAGAGGACAGATAGAACTAATTATCAAAAGGAGTTAAACTATGATTTTAAGATTAATCTCGCTAGTACTAACAAGTATTCCCTAAAGTGGGCAAAAGTGGATCCCGTGGCTTTTATTCATAACCTGATAAACAGGACTAGTGATGAATTTGAAACCTGTTTTGTCCGAGGGAAGGGATGATGAAGAGGTTTTAAATGCTTCCTTCAATATCTCAGGTAAAGCCCGGAAGTTACTAACGAGGGAGCAGAAACAGGGTCTGCATAAGCCACAGGGATGGTTTGATAAAGATTGTAGCAAGGCCCACTCCCTCCTGAAAAAAGTATTGCACAGCGTAAATAGATCAAGGGAGGAAATGAGACAGGCTAGAATCACTTATTGACATGCTTTAAAAAAGTGCAAGATACAATTGAGATTAGAAGCATGGGAGACGTTACACCAGGCATGCGTAAGAAAAGACAACTATGACTTCTGGAAAGTGGTAAATGCTCCGTTTTTTACAAAGGGGGATATGGATAAAATAGACATCGCTATTACTGAGGATGAGTGGGTTACATTTTTTGCAGACCTCTATAATGAGGAACCCACTGGAAAAAATGAGGCATCCTCAATAGCAACGATGACCAATGATAGTGTACAGATGGTAGTATTCCCCATAGATATTAACATTTCTGTAGAGGTTACTAGGGCCATAAAAGAGAGCACTTCTGGTAAAGCACCAGGGCCGGACAGCGTCCCTGTGGATGTGTATTAAACTGACATCGAACTATGGGCCCCACTCCTAACTAATGTCTTAAATAGATGTAGCCATCATGGTTTTATCCCCACATGGTCGGATGCTATAGTGATCCCCATTTTTAAAAAGGGGGCACAAATGAACCAAAGTGCTATTGTCCAATTTCCTTGTTAGACTCCCTTCTGAAAGTAGTAGGGAGGGTGATTCTTAACAGACAACAATCCTGGGTTGAAGAGACAGGCGTGCTATCCAATTTACCATATGGTTTCCGAGCGAGGCTCGGTACGGTTGAGCAAGGTCTCAATTTAACTCTGATCATAAGCAAATATACAGTTGTTAAGGAGGGAAAACTCTTCTTGTCATTCGTTGATTTGAGCTCAGCATTCAACTGTGTAAATCATGAAATGCTGTGGAGAGTTCTTAAAGATATGGAAGTTGAGCCATCCTTGCTTTTATTTATCAAGGAATTGTATAGGGAGGCTTAGCCAAATTTCGCACAAAAAAGGGAGTGAGGCAAGGCTGTATACTTGCCTCTTTTCTTTTCTCCTTATAAATAAATAGCCTGGGCCAATATTTGACTGAACATCAACAGGACTACCTGAATATCAAGAATACCCCAGTCCCTATCCTGCTCTATACGGGAAACAACCTTTACAACGCAACTTTTACAACGCACTACCATTACAACAAAACTTTTACAACGCAAAAACGTTTACAACGCATACCATTACAACGCATGTTTTTACAACGCAAGTACTTTTACAACGCATGCCATTACAACGTAAGTATTGGTAAGTATATAATTATATTTAATATTTTATATGTTTTTTTTTTTTAAGTTTTCAGTTTTTGGGTAAAGGGGTATTTTTAGGGTTCAGGGTCAGTTTTCAGTTTTTGGGTAAAGGGGTATTTTTAGGGTTCAGGGTCAGTTTTCAGTTTTTGGGTAAAGGGGTATTTTTAGGGTTCAGGGTCAGTTTTCAGTTTTTGGGTAAAGGGGTATTTCTAAGGTTCAGGGTCAGTTTTCAGTTTTTGGGTAAAGGGGTATTTTTAGGGTTCAGGGTCAGTTTTCAGTTTTTGGGTAAAGGGGTATTTTTAGGGTTCAGGGTCAGTTTTCAGTTTTTGGGTAAAGGGGTATTTTTAGGGTTCAGGGTCAGTTTTCAGTTTTTGGGTAAAGGGGTATTTTTAGGGTTCAGGGTCAGTTTGGGGTTTTTGGGGTACAGGGGTATTTTTAGGGTTCAGGGACAGTTTTGGGTTTTTCGGGGTACAGGGGTATTTTTAGGGTTCAGGGACAGTTTTGGGGTTTTGGGGTACAGAGGTATTTTTAGGGTTCTGGGTTAATTTGGGTTTTTTGGGGTACAGGGGTACAGGGTAAAAAAAAATTAAATTAATTAAATTAAATTAAATTAAATTATATTAATTACAATTAATTAAAAAAAAAATATATTATATACTTACCAATACTTACGTTGTAATGGCGTGCGTTGTAAAAGTACTTGCGTTGTAAAAACATGCGTTGTAATGGTATGCGTTGTAAAAGTTTTTGCGTTGTAAAAAATTCGTTGTAACGGTATGCGTTGTAAAAGTATGCGTTGTAACGTCATACATCCCTCTATACGGACGACCCAGTCATCATGGCGCGGACGCAAATAGGGTTAAAACGAACACTTACCAACTTTGTTAATTTTATGCAAGGTAGGGGTTTAAAAGTAAATATCAGTAAAACATTTACTAGGAGTTGTGAGAAAAAACAAAGAAAAAATGTGATATTTTTATTAACAACATCATTGCCGAAAGTACTGATAAGTTCTCCTATCTGGGTATTACTTTTGATCGGACTGGGTTCTGGTCTGCGGCAATGCAGGCAAGAAAACTAAAGTTCACTAGAGCCATTGGTGCGGTTATTAATTTCTCAAGGAAATTAGGCTGTAGACCTGTCCCTGAGCTATTAGCTATCTATAAAGCTAAATGTATATCTACAGCGATATATGGGGCAGGCATTTGGGGATTTGTAGATGCTGAACATATCCAACGTTGTGAAAACGCTTTTAATCATTATCTCCTGGCGGGTCCTGGCTCCACTGCTACTTTTAATTGTCATATAGAACTTGGTCTCCCTTTTATTACTGATATTATCAATTTGAATCCTTTTTTACTCTAGCATAAGGTGTGGGCATCAACTGAGACTGGTTTTAACCCCTTGCATGCTCATGACGAGCTCAGCTCGTCAGGAGCCACGGTGCTCCGGTGCTCATGACGAGCTGAGCTCGTCATGGCCTTTAGAACGCTCGCATGCTGGGCTAATTCCCCTGCTGTGCGAGCGTTCTAAAGAAACGGGTGTGGTCATGACGAGCTGAGCTCGTCATGAGCACACGAGCACTGTGCTGCATGACGAGCTGAGCTCGTCATGAGCACCTGGGCGCTGCGTGCGCCCCCCCTACCCCCAGCACAGCAGGGGAATGTGCCCAGCAGGGAAGGGGTTAATCATGATGTAATTGCAGATTGTCTTAAACTAGAGAATGTGGCTAACGTTCCATGCCTCAGTTATATTAAAAAGAATGGCGATCGAAATCGTCCATCCTGAATATTTTGATACGCCAGAGATCTTGGAAACAATCTCTAGGAAAACTTTGAAAGCTGTTTGCCTGACTTATCTGGAGAATAAGCGCTGGCTTAGAGAGAAAGATAAAAAAAACTGTTATGGAGAACCAACTAATGACAATCTGTCGGGATATACACGATATTTGGTACAGATCCAGGGAAGCTTTAGTCGTATGCTTCTAACCCTGTTTTCGTTTTGGGATCTTTCACAGAATAATTACGTTCGCAGATATTAATGATTGGTCGAGAAATCTACTCCCATGCCTGTGTGACGATATTTCTATTCAAACAATGCTGCACAGTGTCTTATTTTGCAAATTGTATACACTTCCCAGGAAAAGGATTTTAAAATCGTTTTTGAGGCAAATGGGCCAAAGACTATGCAGAACAGCTTTATTGAAGCTACAGCTTTTAGATAGAGGAATACAATGTGATGATCTACAGCCATGTTACCCTTGCTTTTATGAATGTATTCTGTTTGTTCTTAAACTGTGTAACTATAACAACATGTAATCCTTTTTAACTTGTGCTTTTATGATTTTCATGTTTGCAAAATCGAATAAAGCTGAATTTTGATTTGATTTGAACTCACTGCAAAGCATTCTAAAGGCACTCACATGGCAATTGTCCTAATGTCTCTCAGAGTCAAGCCATCAGAAAGTGGAGTGGCATGATTACTTCTGTATTTGAGAGTCTCAGAAAGTGGGTTAATAAATTGCAAGGGTACTCCTTAATGACCGAATGAACAAACCATGGTAAGGTCACAACCTAGTTCCAAGAAAATCTCTCTTCAACCCTTGGAAGCTGTGGCACAAGCTGCAGACATGTTAATTTCAAGCAGTACCAAGCTATATTAAAATCAAGACCACATTAAATTCCCAGATCAATCTACAATAATGGAGACAAACTGAAATATGCAAGAAACGCACAAAAAGATTAAAATCATATAAAGGGGTGACTGAGATAGAGTTTTGAGGCGAAATATGTCAAGATGCCGCAAAACGACAATCAGAAGTATAAGTATGTGGTTGACCAGTCCAGTCGCAATGAGCCAAACACAGGTAAAAGTTTTTACTTTCTGACTTAGTTCATTTTTGGGAGCTCCGAACCTTCTAGCAGGGAAAGGCAAGAATCTGAAGCCAGCAGTGGGCCTTCAAAGTCAGATACACCGTCGTCAAGCTCTCACTGACACAGTTGGTTTTGGCTCCAAAAACTTGACCAGGACAAAGCTCTAATTTGTAGCCAATGAGGTTGTTTTGCTATTGGTATAGATTTGGTCCCTCACCCTTTCCCTGTTTGAACCCAGTTACTTTTCAGATTTTTTGAAAATCCACTCTTGGAACAAGGCTGGAAGGCGCATGGTTGCCTGAGGTAGAATATGTTAGCAGCGAGGTGCCACTGGAGCCATATTCAATCTGCCAAAAGGCTTAAAGTGAGTAGAACATGGTTTTCTTGATTGCCCAGAGTGCATCCTCACTGGGCAAGCCACAGCACCTTGTCAATGACCTATGCATGTGGGAAAAAGTTATTAAGTACCTTTTTTGTCAACTACTGGAAAAGGTCCTCCTGACCACTCCAGCAACCCTCAGTCCTCCAGGCTTCTAAGCACCAAGTTGCTCTTGAGCCAGCTACTGAGGAGACTTCATTATAGGCGGCAGTAAAGAATCAACTAACCTGAAAGCTTACCTGGTGCAGTCCCACTACCAGTTATGACACAATAAACAAGCATTGGCAAAGCCAAAAGGACTGGCTTTGGCAAGCAGATGCATTTTTAATGCAAGCATATGCACACAAAAATAGAAATAACAAAAAAAGAAAACTTGAAGCTGCATAACTGTAGGGGCCATGTGGTTGCCATAAAAAAATTTAAAAATAGCCATTATAGGTAAGTTTATTAGAACAGAAGGGGTACATCTAACTGGCAAGCATACTCAAAACAGGTACAGAATCTGTTTTTAGTTTTAATGTAGAGGAATATGTAATTCTTCTTGCTGCAAAGAATAAATACTATTGGCTTTGAATTACTGTAACATGAAACATAGCTTAAACATGCAAGGATGATTTAAAAGAAAGTGAAACATGGATAAAGAAAGGGAAGAATCAACTTTGGAACCACCAGGCCTGGCACTAACGTGCACTTCTGTTTAGACAGACATGCTCATTTGATCAGGAAAAACTGCATCACTCACAGCACAAGTGTAAAAACGTCTAAAGTGCCTGACCAACTGCCTTGTTGCAGGGTTTCTGTACTCACACAGAACTGTGCACAGAGGAGTGGAACCTCGGCAAATTAGGGTGTCCCAAAACTTACCTTAGCAACCAACTCACCCCTTACCGAGCTAGCTACAGTGTCTCATTGGACATATCAAACACCCAATGTTTAGACAAACCAGAACATGAACTTACAGTACCTCAGGGTACGTGGGACTCATGAACACTCTTTCGTTATATTATCATTACAAACCAGAACATGGAGTAAAGAAGACACATGTGCATTTGAAATGTTTATTTACTAATGCCGTCTTCTCAGGCGCAGTATCTTTGATAATACAAGTATACTTATTATCAGTAGCAAAATTATCAGCATAGTTACTAAGACATAAAAAGCGAATGGTGACAGCATGTTAACATGCTGTAATGAATAAGAGTTAACAACACTTATATCTCACCCTCCCTAACACATATATTATATTATTATCTAAGAAGGTCTCTTTGGGTTGTTTTAGGGCGGGCCCATACCTTAGTGTCCTAGCATGAAGGAATCACATCAGCATACACCAGCTCTCTCTGCATGTGCACCGCATCAAGTGTGTTAACAATTCTCGTGCAAAGCAATATCAATCCCGCCTCAAGCCCAAGTTGGCAAAGGCTGCACTTGTGTTATGACTATGAAGGCGTGGAGATCAGACCTCATAACAATTCCATATCGTGTTGCTCCTGAAACTTCAGCACTCTCCGTGCAGACATGTTTTATTAAACAAAGCAGATATCAGAGCAATAACATATTATTCTCACATTCACCACGGCAAACTACTAGGTTGAAAGCTAAGTCAACAAATGAGGGTCGTGTGCAGAAGTTGCAAGAAAGGAAAAATGGCGTTTAAATCTCAAACGTACCTATGCTAACTTAACACGATATAGGGATATATAGGAGTTATACAACACCCCCCCATGATCCGAGAACGGACTAAATAAGGTAACAGAAGTGCCATCACATGAGAGCAGAATCCATTTATAAACGAGCATGAATAAAGATTCAAATATAAAAATTAATGCTAAAAAAATAGCCCACAAATATACTGTGGCTCAAGCCAATAGGCAAGCAAAAAATAAAATGTCTTGACCAAAAGTCAATAAAATCAAGGAAATGCTATCAATCAGCATGTCAATTTGAGGCAGTGTCTATGATAAGACCGTATATGAAAAGTAAGCTGCAACAGCCTCCAGGAGGAAGTCACTGTCCTCATCAGAAAACAGTTCAGCCATCCAATTTAAAAGATGAAAGGAACATACGTGATCTTCCAGCACCGGATCCTCTATAACCATCAGAGGACAGCTCGGTGGGTTCTCAAGAAAACTTAGTTCCAAGAAATTCTGCGCTGCCGACAACACATCCCAGGGACCCATTAGTCCATGTGCCACCGCCAAGGCCATAACCCTTTCGTCAGAACAAACCAACTCGTGAGCAATGATAGGACTCATCAGTTGATCAAAATCGACGTCAGAAGATGCTGGTCCGCAGAGACACAAATCAATGGCCCAAAGGAAATCACAGGTCAGACAGCGAAATACAGGCTGGACACAGGTGAAATAGGAGAACCGAAAAGATAATCCAAACGCCGTGCTTAGAGTCGCTAACGGCAGTGTGCCATAGTAATCAAGCATGCGGTTGCGAAACCGCGTCAGTAGTAGCTGTGCGTGGTCTTGCACAGGAAGGGCATCCATATTTAAAAAGGCAGAAAACCACCAATGCGCCAGCCGCTAATGCAAGCAAAAACGGGAACCCTCCAAATAAGGATGAAAAAATAGAATGGAAGAATGCAGGGATGACTCCAAATATCTTCTCAAAGGAAGTCACGAGACCACCGCTAACAACTTTAAAAAAATGTGCTAGGCCCGTTGTGGAGGATGCGTTAAAGATAGAACGGACCATGGCTCCGAAATGCAAAGGCAAATCAGTGTTTAATAGAGCCTGAACCTCCGTACGGGTGTTAGCAATGTGAAGCACGAAAGTTTCACGGGCCGAGCTCAAGGCCACCTCTTTCTGGGACAATAGAGCTCTTATTCTAGCCATGCCGCTGAATTCTGCTCCCAAGGTCGGTATCTGTGGCCAAATGGAAGACTCCCTATGTTCACGTGTGGGAGGATAAAGAACATTTCTGCAGCAAATAACTCGCTCACTTACCGTTACTATGAAAGCTATACCCTTAATTAAACCACAACAGTTTTCATTATTGAGCATTAAATAACTACCATTCTCTAACAATTTAAACGTGGGGATGATAGCAGGAACTGGCGTGCCCTGTAAAACGCAAGCCATATTCGGTCTGTCCTTATTACATGAACCGTGTAACTGTATGTGTCTGCACATTAAAGAATGATCTGGCGTCTCAGTACACTCATCCCCTGTTAGATAAACCTCTTGTTCATCCTTGAAACATCTGTATGTGTATGGGAGTGACCAGACCTCATGAAGAAAACCGCTACCTAAAGGTTCAAAACGACCTATTGGCACATATTTCATACAATTTGAAAACTTATATAAAGCAAAAGGCAGCGTTATTAAACCGTGGATAAGCCACGTAGCAGCTGTTGATTCTGCCACAGAAAAAGGTAAAGATTCCAACCTTTCAATATGGAGCATAGAAAAGGAAGCATCACGCATTGAAAGCAAGCGTTGTTTGTCTGTCAAATTAAACAGTGCAAATAAAGAAGAAACATTCATGTATCCCCAGGGAACTTTACCCATTTTCAGAGTCTGAAGTGTCCATGCAAATTGCATGATTGAACGTAATTGATTTTGACCATGGTATAATACAGATACTTCATCATGTACAATATCAACAACAGACGACACAATATTATCTAATGTGTAAATTCTAGAGGAAAGCACGTTAATGCTATTGTCAACAACTGCAAGAACTTTCTCAAGATTTGCCTGATCAATAGCCCTAAGGCGTGAAGCAGCCTCAATCTGTGAGAGTTTCCAAATTTCATTGTAAACACCATATAACCAACGTTTCGACCTGCCACTAGCTGGGCCCTTAATGAAATCATTCAAATCCACGTCTGCATTCAGTTTGGAAAGGTGATACTTAACCGCAGGTAAAGTTGAATGTTGCAGCCAAGCTTGACACAACTTGCCCACAGAGTAAGAGGTGACAGTATGACTCAAATCAAAACGGGGATCAGATCTAACAGTCTTAAAACCGTCAGTCATATTTAAAAATCTCTTTTGGCAAGAATCAGCACTACGGTGCCAAAGCAGCCAACCCTTGGGATTCATACTGGAAATGTTAAAGGAGGAATTCAGAAGCAGAGCCTGTATATCTCTAATGGACAATTTAGTAAAATTACTCCAATTCTCATATTCCTCCAACTCCGGGAAAGACGGGGTGTTTAACCTTTTAGATGTAGCCAATCCAAAGCATGTGGTCTGGGAAATGGTTTCATTTAAAAACCACATATGATTCGGGATGAGACATGCACGGTGCAAAGCCTCAGTGCCTTGTACCTGCCAGGCCCTTGAGCCCCAAACTGATTTAAGGTCTATGGTATCCTTCCATAACTCATACCCTCCAGTAACTAATTGATCCAGGAAGGCCTTTGAATATAACAATTTTGTATTTGTAAGTCGAACCTTGGACAGTGGCTGTTTGTTAAATTTAAAATAAAATGACTCGGGATTGGACTGATTAAAGTCAGTGAAATAAGTATACTTTTTAAGAAACGTTTCCGAACTCCCTTGTGTTGGTGCTGGGCAATGTTCCCACTGAGTAAAATTAACTGCATCCCTTCGGGAAGATGTCTTGTGTAAAAAGTGATTGCCATAATGTTGGTAACAGAACAATTCACCATAATTAGCAGATTCTAAATATAAATCCTCAGCATCAAAAGCAGCATAATATTTCAAATCAGAAAACAAACTTTCCACAGCATTAACATCCCAATCATCCGAACGAATGTTTTGTTTCACTACATCCCCCATATTAACTCTTAGTACATTAGGGACATTAACGACTTCCGTTGGGCCATGAATCTGAAAACGAACTGCATCCCACGCGATTCCATCCAGAACAGGCCACGCTGTGATGTTAACCAAAGTCAAGTCTCTTTTTAATCTGTGTGTAGAATGTGAAGAGGAAAGTGGGGCCAAAGTTCCATTTAAATGAGTAATGCAAGTTCTCTCCTCGACATAGTGTCCATTCATAATCCGAAAAAAATAAAACACAAAACCAATTGACATAAAAAGGTAAACTGAAAAAAGGACCAGCCAAATGTATATCCAAGGAGGTATCAAAAAATGTTTTTTAAACAGGCCAGCATATACTGCAATTTTAGAGGGTTTTTTCGAGGCAAGGGAAGCAGAGTCAAATGAAAATCTGGATTCTGTGGCTAAACGAGCTTGCAGGTCAGGCATGGACAAATCAGTGGGGTATGTATAGTCTGTCTCATCAAGGTTAGTTCCTGGTAAATTATTCAATAAAGGACTGGAAACAGCAGGCAATTCGATGGCCACCTCAGGTTCATTATTAGAAGCAGTGGGCATAATTGAATTTCTCACAATGGAAGGACAGGAAACAGCCGGTGTCATGCTAAGAAGAATCGGCCACTCTGTGTATCTTGACATTGTCAATAGAAATAAACCTGTTTTCCTTACGACCTGGAAGTGGAGGTAAAATGACTGTTCTTGTGCCCTTCACTCCAAGCACTGGGACCGGAGCTCGATATGAGGGACCAAACTCTTTCTTGTTGTCGATCTTCTCTCGAACCAGTTCTCCAACTTGGGGTAGCCAGCCAACTACCGGGATCTGCAACGCATCATCCGATGTGGAGGGCAAATGTTCCTTTGCAAGAGTGTCTCTCGTCTTTTGTAGATTCTGTAAAACATTGCAATGTTCATCTGCGTCAAAGGAAGTGGCGCGAACCACCGAGTCTAGACCGTCAAGGTCAGGGACGAACATCTTGATGCCAAAGAGCATTTCGTATGGGGTCCGCCCACCCAGAGACCTTCTAGGGAGATTATTAAGAGCACGCTGCACGCCATAGAGGTGAGCCAGCCAGTTTCTGCCAGTGCCTATAACTCGGGCTGTCAAAGATTGCTTTAAATCACGGTTCATTCGTTCAACTACAGAATTACCCTCAGGTCTGTAGGGCGACGAAAACTTGACTTGGACCCCCATCGAAGTCATGGCATCCTTATACGCCTTAGAGGCGAAAGCCGGACCCTGATCCGAATGGAAGGTACCACAGGCAAAAATCCCTATAAAGATACGCAAATCTCTGATGACAGTCCGGGAATCAGCGCTGCGATGTGGCCATACCCAAACAAAGCGTGTGCATGAGTCAACTGCTACTAAGATGTATTTATACGCAGTATCAGATGAAAATGGACCGCAGTGATCTAAATAAACACAGCCTAGGGGTTTATTAGAAATGTACAACTGAGTCTGTGGCGGACGCGTAGCAGTTGAAGGTTTAATCTGCTGGCATATGTCACAAAGAAGGACATAATCACGCGTCTGTTTGTACAGTCCCCGCCACCAGAAACGTTGTTGTAGTTGCGCTACAGTGGCTGAGACGCCCGCATGCGCAGACGCCACACCTTCATGAGCCGCTGTAATCAAGACTGTTCTGCGATCCGAGTTGGGAATCAGCCGTTCCCCAACATCAGGAATTGTCACAAAAGGAACCTTCTCGGGACTTAAGTGGTATTTATACTTCGAAGGGAATCCCGAAGGATGTTTACTTCCCTTCTCAGAGGCAGCAATCGCTGCCAGGATGTCGCTATCAATCATGGTTTTAGACCTAGTAACTGCTGCAACTAAGTACGTAGATACTGCTGATTTCGCTGCTTCATCAGCAAGCGAGTTGCCAACAGCGTGAACTCCTAAGCGCTGATGACCGAGAGTATGAATCACATAAACGAGTGGCAACATAGCCTTAAGCTCTGCCACTCGAACCCAGATCATTTTATGTTTTATTGTGCTACCCTTGGAATCATGAAAGTCATTTTGAATCCAAAAGAACAAGTTATCATTGTAAGACTGGACACAGTAGTAAGAATCACTTACAATTAGAGTAGTAACACTTGGATCCGCGTACTCCAAAGCTAGTAATAGAGCACGAAGCTCTGCCAATTGTGCGGTGCAATCGCCCAGGGGCAACGTGTGTACCTCTCTGGATATGAACTCATCATTCAACATAGCACCGACCACAATGGCGCATGCGGAAACGTAGGCATGTTTAGAGCCATGCGCAACCTGCGCCGACCCATCAGTGTAAATGATGCAATGGAAGTCCTCCAAAGGTCGCATCGCCAGAGGAGCAGGATGAACGAATTCATACTGCAAGTACTCCTGCGACCGTAAGGAAGCGTCAAAAATAAACATGACATCCGAGGATGACAATGACGCAGCCCACTGAATCCACCGAGGGTGCAAAGCTTTTGAATTTGGTACACTTGCTTTCGTGACTGCCTCCAAATGAGGACAGGGTGTTACCACTAGCATGCGTTTCCCCTGTGACAGAGCACGTTCTTTTAGAATTGCCATCTGTACAGCAGTTAAAACTTTTTCCACAGTGGGAAACCGCATCTCAGCCGAAGTGTACAAGTGAGACTTGTAAGCGATAGGTACAGTGTCACCTTCATTAAAAGTGAGGTATGTGAAACCCACCGTCCCAGGAATTATTCTTATTACCAGGTTGGTGTGGTTATCACGAGTCAGTAAATATTTAGAAGCGAGCAGATCAGCCTGCAATGATTGCAAAATGGCTGAATGCTCAGGCAGCCAGCATGATTTTGAGAAAGTTGGTTGAATCAAAGCATACAAAGGCTTGATACGCTGGGCATATTCCGGAATGTAAGTTCTGCCGAAATTCAAAAAGCCCAGTAAGGATTGTAATTTTTTCAGTGTTGTCGGTGCGCGCAATTGTGCGCACTTCTCCAAGAAGTGAGGAGCCAAACCTCTACCTTCATTGTTGAGCTCATAGCCCAAAAACAACACTGTGTGTTCAGCAATGTGCGATTTTGCAAAGTTGAATTTGTAACCCATGTCTGCGAAGTTGCAAACAAGGGAATTTACACGACACAGATGCTCCCAAATATCGTCGTCTGTGAGATATATGTCATCCACATACGAAAAAGCATCAGGGTCGAGTGCCTCCAGAATAGAGACAATTCGAGCAGTAAATACACCAGGACTATTCTTGTAGCCCATTGGAAGACGCCGGAATTGCTTTTGGACTCCAGCGCTTGTAAAACTGGTCCATTGGGAGCTAAAGCTGTCCAATCTGTGGGCATAAAAACCATTGGATATGTCAAGCGTTGTCTTGAAACGCTTACGCACGAGACTATCCACTAGGGCAGAGCCGTGGGTATTCTGTACTGCACAGTTACGGCAATGCGAGTTCAAATGCCGGTAATCCAAAACCAAACGATATGATCCGTCAGGTTTATTCACAGTAAAAAGGGGATTATTCATCGGTGACACACACGTTTCAATAACTCCCTGATATTCCAATTGTTCAAGGATTTCCGCGACGGAAGATTTTGCTTCACGCCGAATGGGATATTGAGGTTGAGGCCGCGGCTGAGACCGCAACGGAATTTCGTGGCAAGGCGACAATTTATCCCAACCACATTGGTTACGGTATAGAGCCGGCGCGAGAGCCCGAGCCCACTCTTCTGCAAAATGCTGCGCATGCTCTTTCGAGACAGTGTTCGCGAAACTGGGTAGGATTACCTCCTCCCCTCGCGGCGCCGCGAGCACAAAAGGTGGGGGCCAGTCAGCCTCCGAAAGTAAAATATCATATGTAGAAGACAGATTCTCCCAAAATACACCTTTAACGGTACGCTGTATGTCACCTTCAATTAACAGGACAATTTCATATAGTCTTTCAGGGGGAGCAAGTCTCGTATCCGCTGTTTCTATCACAACGTAGACATCAGTCGCTGTCACCCTCAGTAGTGGACGCAGCGCCTCTCTGACTATGGTTATCTCCGCCGCGCTGTCCAGCAAGGTCAGAGCCCACGTCAGATTCCGAAGCCGCGTTCTCACTATCTGTGGCATATCGATGCGCTGTTAAGGCTGCGACTTTCTTTTTCGCAAACTGCGGACGCCTAGGCGTAGAATCCTCCTGCTTCACTGCGCCGTCCGTCTGGCGGGACTGGCCACGTCCTTGTTGGCCACCACGTCCACGTCCACCCCCTCCTCCTCCACCGGTCTTCGGGGCCGATGTGTCCTGAAAGGAACGAGGAGAGCGTTGATCAGAACCCTGAAAACGATCAGGCGATTTAATCATCGCGCGGTCGCGCAAATCATAAACTTTTTCGGGTGGCGCAGGAGCTTGTATTGCAGGAAAAGTCCCCTGAGTCTGCGTTGTCTGCTTCCCCTGTGTCTGTTTTTTAGGCCAATTCTGTTTCTTGGACTTGGGCTGGGCATCTGTCACTGCAGATTGTCCCTGTGGTTGTTTTTTCTCCTTCACTGGAAAATATTTCAGACCTCTACTTGTGCGGCCAATCGTTTTATAAGCGGCCACCACAATCTTTGCTAACTGGCGGGGTTTGTCGGCATCGGGCAGAGCAGCCAAAGCATTCGACACCTGAAAGTTAACTGCATCTCCTTTAACATTGGAGAGAATGAGATCACTTACAATCTCAAAAGAACCACACAGGCGCATACCCAATTCAACCGCTGCCTCTGGACCGTGATCATTCTGAACACGTCTAACGATTTCAGGCAGGGCAGTCATAGACGGGGTGCCGAAGCACCTTGTATAAACTGCCGCAAATGTCTTTCCCCAGCTGTCACAGTCAGCAAGTTCAGGAGTAATATCCTTCGGTAGAGTAATCGTCAACATTCTATGTTTATCAGCAGGAGTAGAATTCGGAAAAACCGCCTCCAGTTGATCAAACTTCTCTGCTAGCCAGAATGGGAAGTCATCGTTGTCAACCGGACGCGCACCAAAAACCGAATTTACCATCACTGGATTGAGACGCATTCCGCCTCGTTCCAAGGGAGCGGCCGCACCCCCCTGGGGACCACCAGGAAGATGTCGACCGATGTATTGCACTAAAGCACGAATCACGGAAATGGAAACTACATGCAGCCTGCGAATTTCTGCCAGGGTGCAAGCCCCGTGATTCGGGTGCGGGGTAAAGCCACCCAACGCAGGCCAATTAGTACCTGGAATTGAGAGTGGGCCTAACCTCGCAGGGGACATAGAGTGTGGGAGGGCGCCATCAAACCAAACTCGATGCTGCCAATGATCAATAGGTATTTCCAATGCCCTGTACGGCGTATATTCAGCCGGGACATCCGAGGCGGTGTAGGAGTGGAACGAACCAGAATTAGCGTCCACAGCCGGAAACGTAACCCAAGAGTAAAACAACTCGTAAGGAAACGCCGGATCTGCACATACCACGAAAATCACAGCCATCCCATCTACTGGGACTTGGTACGTCTGAAGATGGTTGCGTACCGCTACGCGACTATGCTGCGCAATAGCCACCGCTGCCGCCATTACAGAATTGGAAATAAGAAAACACAAAGAATACTTTGTAGCACAACTGGGTAGTAATTCAAAGAAACCGTTTAAGTAAGAATCAAGCTTGAATAAAGACCTATTTGAAAAAATAGGTAGGTTTCACCAACACCCCGTTTTCCGGAAACGGACGTGATGGGGTTAAGGCATGAACGATAAACTACTCGAGTGTCATGATATAAGACCACCGAAACCGTTGGGCGCCATGTTGCAGGGTTTCTGTACTCACACAGAACTGTGCACAGAGGAGTGGAACCTCGGCAAATTAGGGTGTCCCAAAACTTACCTTAGCAACCAACTCACCCCTTACCGAGCTAGCTACAGTGTCTCATTGGACATATCAAACACCCAATGTTTAGACAAACCAGAACATGAACTTACAGTACCTCAGGGTACGTGGGACTCATGAACACTCTTTCGTTATATTATCATTACAAACCAGAACATGGAGTAAAGAAGACACATGTGCATTTGAAATGTTTATTTACTAATGCCGTCTTCTCAGGCGCAGTATCTTTGATAATACAAGTATACTTATTATCAGTAGCAAAATTATCAGCATAGTTACTAAGACATAAAAAGCGAATGGTGACAGCATGTTAACATGCTGTAATGAATAAGAGTTAACAACACTTATATCTCACCCTCCCTAACACATATATTATATTATTATCTAAGAAGGTCTCTTTGGGTTGTTTTAGGGCGGGCCCATACCTTAGTGTCCTAGCATGAAGGAATCACATCAGCATACACCAGCTCTCTCTGCATGTGCACCGCATCAAGTGTGTTAACAATTCTCGTGCAAAGCAATATCAATCCCGCCTCAAGCCCAAGTTGGCAAAGGCTGCACTTGTGTTATGACTATGAAGGCGTGGAGATCAGACCTCATAACAATTCCATATCGTGTTGCTCCTGAAACTTCAGCACTCTCCGTGCAGACATGTTTTATTAAACAAAGCAGATATCAGAGCAATAACATATTATTCTCACATTCACCACGGCAAACTACTAGGTTGAAAGCTAAGTCAACAAATGAGGGTCGTGTGCAGAAGTTGCAAGAAAGGAAAAATGGCGTTTAAATCTCAAACGTACCTATGCTAACTTAACACGATATAGGGATATATAGGAGTTATACAACAGCCTCATGTTGCATACTGTGGTCGGCGGCGGCAAAATGACTAAAACTTTTTTTTTCAATATTTTTTTCTTACCAGGTGTGGGAATGTTCTGAGGAGGTGGTGTTGAAGTGCCAGTCGTACCCTGTGCAGAAGTCAGTAATGTGCGAATTTCTTACACTAAATGCTGGCTGCTTTCTTGCATTATTTCCATCTCCTTTTCAGCACTTCCTTTCTCAGTTACTGCAAACCTTTCAGGGATCACTCAAACAAAAAGCATTAGCTTTCTTCCAGCTCCCAGCGCATTGGCCTTCCCTCTAGTTACTCCCATACAGAAAGTAGGTGCTTTCAGCCATGCCAGTTCCAGAACTCGTTTCCCTCCTACTGGTGACACAGACATAAAGTGTAGGGTCGGTCTGGGAATCAATGGCTGCAGTACCTGCACCCTATGTAGACCTTCCATTTCAAAGGAAGAGCTAGGGAAGTTGTCCTTTGAGTTGCCAGCTATTGATGTCTCCCTCCCAGGTGGCTAATCCCTGCGAAGTGACCACAGTTACCACCACAACTGCCCTCCTGCTTTGAAAGCCCAAACCAGTCTTCTTGGAGAGTGGTTGTTAACAAGTCAGCCATAGATGTGTATTTAGTCTCTGAATCAGGGCTGTGAAGTAAACCAGTTCTCAACAAACTTAGTTTTCTCTGGGCAGCACAAAGAACAATTTTATTAAGTTACTTTCCCTCAAAAGTTATCAAAAACATACGTTTAGCACAGATTTTTTTTAAGTACGTGGAAAGTAACGTTGAGCAATTCCTCTAGTATTTTCACACACATAGATACAAACGAATAGATTTTATTCATAATCAGACTTGTTCCTAGAAATTTCAGCAGCCCCTAAACAGTGAAAAGAACTTTATGCAATTGTTTATTTAGAGGACATTCCCTTCTTAATGCCTAGTATGCACCATATTTAGATACTAGGCCCCTGCTCAGTGTTTTTTTACGAGGTACACTAGAGACGTGGCTTAGCTAAAATATAAAAATAGTTTTCTCTACACGGTAAAGGCATTCTTACTTGCATGTCAATAGTGCCAAAATGTTCATCTTCAGCCTATTCAGTAAACAATGGTTCTGTCTTGGCCCATACATTTTTCTCATATATGTGGGTATTGTAAACACACATTGCAGTCCTAATTTGACATTTGATTTGCATGTCACTTGTGTGTTTCTTGTTGCCATCTACCAAGTGAAAACAGTGAATTAGATGAAACCAATAAACAGTACTTGTTTTATTGGAAACACACATGACTTGTGCCACTGTTTAGTCTCAAAGTCAAGAAAAACAGTCAAAGAAAAGTGAGGATACCATCACAAAAGTGATGTCCTTTCTTACAGTGACTTTAAATTCTTCTCTTTTTTTAACTAGAGGCCATAGAAACATAATATGATGGTAGATGAGAACCAAGGACCAGATGTAGAAAGCTTTTTTGAGTTTGTAGACGGCCCAATTTGCAGAATAGGGCCGTTTGCGACTGCAAAAACGCATTTTTTAATGTACAAAGCCCAATTTGCGACTGGGTAGCCTATTACCAAATCACAAATTGGGTTTGCAATTCGGTTTTAGAAAGGGGCCTCTTTAGGGCAACCCTTCCTGTTACCGAATCCCAGTATTATGTGTGAATGTTTTGCAACCAAAGCAAAACATTCACATTTTACCACCTAATTCAAGTAGTTGGTAACCCTTTCGCAAATGGGAAGGAGTCTGCAAGGGATTGTGCATGTTTGTAAAATAATTTTTTTAAAGCAGGCAGTGGCCCAAAGAGAAAAGAAAATTGTTTGTTTTCTTTTTGAAAGGCATGCATTTTATTTTTAAAAAAAGATAGCTTTATTTAGAAGCAATCACAGACATGGTGTTCTGCTTACCCCAGCAGGTCACCATCCCTGTGATATTTGCGATTCCCAATGTGTCGCAGACCGAGACCTACCTCATTAATATTCATGAGGTAGGTCTTTTTGTGACTCACTTTGAATCGCAGAAAGGGTAAAGAACACTTTCATACATTTATAAATAATAAATAGGTGTTTGCGATTACCAAATAGCAAATTGGAAACATTTACTATTTAGTAATTGCAAACAATTACCTATGTACATTTGGCCGCAAGTGGTATGCCCCATTGCTGACTAATCATGAAACCCAGGACCTGCATAGTGAACTGCTGCTCCACCTTTAGTAATACTTGTATTCTGGATACATTTGAAATACTAACCCTTTATAGGCAGCAGCTCAACTTAGAGGGACCAGATTTAGGGATGGTGGAATAAAACCTTCTGGGGAAAGGCAATGCTGTACTTGACTTCATAGAATGGTAAATTAAGTGATAAGCAGTATTAGAAAATGTAAGGCTTTTATTTACGAGGCAAGATGGCAGCCGCTTAGCAGTGGCCGAGCACAGCAGAGCAGTGAAGCTCCAGTAAAACAACCCCAGCGATGCTTCCCCTTTATCCTGGAGTTCTCCGATCCTTCCGTAAAGAATAAACGGCAGAATTGCAAAATCCAGTAGGAAAAAAAGCAACGGATGCTCTGCCTACTCACCTGCTGACCCGGTCCGCTCTCACTGTGTGTTCCCGCAACCGTCGGAGAACGAAGGGGCGGGGCAAGGGTGAAATTCCACAGGCCTCATGGGCTTCGCGGAGCAAGGTGCAGAGCTAGCGAAGTCGGCAGGACACGCAGAGGATTGCGGCACAAGAAGGCACTGGGCGGAGAAAAGGCGAAAGGCGATGGCTCCCAAAGTTAATACGGGAGGAAAATCCGCAACAGAGAAGAAAAAGAAGACTGGATTTGAGGCAGCACAGGGCGATACTGATGGAAAAATACAGACCCCCCGGTAAGAAAACAAATCTCGGCAAGATTGAGGCAGGCCACAGCCACAGCCCCAATAGCAGACATTTTTACTAAGGCTGGCAGAGAAAAGGGGCAAAAAACCATAATGCTAGCTGGGGGGGAGGCGAGGTGGAACTAGAGGCACCAGATGATGTAGCCTCTTTGCCCCTAGCTGATTTGGTTGAACCCCCACTGCCCCTGAGTACTGCAGTTCAAGGCACAGCAGAAAGAGATGATTCGGCTGAGCTTAATGCCCCAGATAATCCAGAGAGTGGGGCCGCCATTGATTACAGTCTACCTGAGAGTGAATCAGAGGGTATCATTGCCAGACCTGTGGATGGTACCAGCCAAGGGAACTTAGCCGGTATGGATGAAGCTGTGAATAAAGCGGAAAAACGAGATGGGAAGGAATGTGGTGAGGGGATAAAGGCATGTCAGGGGCAAGATCAGGAGAACTTGGTGGCCCGCTCCGAAGCCGACAAAGGAAAAGAGAACGAAAAGGCCCCGAGCGAATGCTTTTTCTCAGTGTCGGAGGGAGGAGAGTGGTCAGAGGATGATGATGATGAAGATCATAGTTCTAACCTGGCTTCAGACCTTGATTCAGAAAGCGATCACATGCCGGATTCTCCGGTAACTGCAGTCAAATCTCAAATGGGCTCGAAAAGCCGTGAGCCTGCTCAATGCGAGCTCAGTTGGGACCACTCTTCGGCAATGCCCCTACAGGGGAGTCCGGGGGGGGCTGCTGCTCAGATGTCACTTCTGCAGACTATCCATAAGGAGATCTTGGCCCACAGGGAAGAAGCCCGGCAGGACAGTCGGAAGTCTCATGCCGCTGTAAGGAAAATGCAGGGCGTCGTTAGGAAAATGTCCAAGGCCTGCATTAACTTGGGAGATCGGGTCACTGACCTTGAGGATAGAGTGGTCTCCACGGAGGCGGAAGCAGCAGCCGCTACCAACAAGGTTGAAGCACAAAGATCACAAGTAACAGACATCCAGTGGAAACTGGAGGACATGGAGAACCGACTCCGACGGAATAACCTCCGGATTCTTGGGGTACCCGAGGGAGTGGAAGGGTCTGATGTCAGGGCTTACGTTATTAAACTATTTCAGCAGGCATTCCGGGAGCTCTTAAGTTGGGACTGGGCTGCAGAGATCCAGCGAGCGCACTGCACCCCGTTTAAAATCAAAAGAGGTACCAAGGAAGGCGACAAGCCCAGGGCAATTTTAATCTTCTTGGGCAACTTTGTGCTGAGGCAGGCAATTACGGAGAAGGCAAGACCGGATGCTAAGAGGAACATGGAGGGGGTCTTTTTCTTTGTCCGCCCGGATTTCTGCCACGCAACGGTAGAGAGACGTTGGAGACTCAGGCAACTGATTAACTCATTTCAGGAGAAAAAAAATGCAGGCTTACCGGATCAACCCAGCCCAGCTGAAAATCATCAATGAAGGGAGAACTATTTATTTTTCCTCTGAAATTAAAGCCAAAGATTATTTGGACTTGTATGGGAAATAGAGCTACACAACTTTGAGTATATATTTGCTGGCTCTGAAACATTTTTTGAAGCATTAGTGAAGGGTCACGAGAAGCCGGGGTATGGCTATTTAGAAGGTCGTAAGGGGTGACGGGACGGTGATATGGATTGTTGTGTAAAGGGCTTCACTGTTCTCACTGTGACCATCACACGCACAGACTTCGTCTGAGCGCCTCACGAGCAAGGGTGCAGGGGAGTTGGGAAAGGGAGGGGGTGGGGGGGGGGGGTAAGGGGGGTGTGGGGGACCAGGGGGGGGGGATGAGGGGTTGGGGAAAAAAGTAAAAAAGAGAAAATAAGGAGTTTCAAGACTAATATGATCAGCCTTAAGTTCTTAGTGAAGGCTATAACTACAATCCAGGCTTATCAGGAAAATTTGGTACAAAGATATGTCAAGCATTAAAATCTGTACAGCCAACGTGGGTCGCCTGAATGATGCGAGGAAGCGCCAAAGGGTGGGACACTTTTCTAAATTTAATAATATTGATATTTTCTGTGTACAGGAAAATCGCCTCCCTTGGGCAAAAAGAAACTTGATGAACTTTAGGGGGTTTGAAATCCTGGCCTGCTCTTCCCAAACATCAACAGTTAGGGGGGTTGCCATTCTAGCCAAATCCCATTTAGGGGGCCAAAACGGCATAAAGCTGATAGTGCAGGGAGATGGGTAATAGCGGAACTCAAGTTAGGATATACTATCTGTGTGATCTATGGGTCTAACCAGGATGACTCAGAAGTATTTGACCTCTTGGAAGGAGAGTTAGCCAATTGGCCAACGCCCATAATAGTTTGTGGGGATCTAAATATATCAGTAGATCGGAATAAGACAGCAGGTTACTCGGGGCGGAAACCAAGAGTGTTCCGAGCTTTGGACTCTCTTATGAAATCTCATGGGCTTAAGGATGTTTGGGGAGTCAAGGAACCCTTTGATCCAGGCTACACTTACTTTTCTTGCCCTAATAGGAGATACTCTAAGTTAGATTACTTTTTGATATCCTCCCCGGAGATGAACAAGGTCCGCATTAAGAAACTCTCAAAGTCAATTTCGGACCACAATCCATTGGTGCTATTATGTGAAGTGCCTAAAGTAGAGAGAAATCAAATCAGCTGGTCTTTTGAGAGGAAATTATTATTAGATATCAGATTCGTAGAACATCTCAGAAAATGGGCTGGGGAGTTTTACGATGCTAACCGATATAGCACGTCCCGGAACGATGTGTGGAAAGCCTTTAAAGCCTCTTTAAGGGGAGAAACGATAAGCTGCTCATCTAGGCTTAGGAGAGAAGATAAGAGAGAGACTGAGAAGCTTATGGATAGGCTAGTGTTGGCTGAAGAGCAACACATTAAGGATATTGGGCAAGGACGGGATGGACAGGAGAGCTTAAAAAGAATTACTAATATTAAAGCGGATCTCCAGAAACTAGTTATACAAAAGGAAGCTAGCGAGTATCAGGTCTCTAAGGCAAAACGTTATGAAACAGGTTAACAGGCAGGTAGGGCATTAGCTCTGCAGATAAGGCAGGATAGGACCAAGAACCTAATTCCATGTATTCAGGAAGAAGATAAGGAGTACACGGAGCCTAAGATATTTTAAAGGTTTTTCAGAACTTTTATCGAAAACTGTACAATGAGGAGGGGGTGATGTGTGAGCAGGGCCCGGGCTATGTGGATGGTGGTCCGCGCATAGATGCACAGTGTAGAGAAGAACTTGATAGAGATTTAGATATGTTGGAGATAACCAAAGCCCGACGGGAGTTAGCTGCGGGCAAGGCCGCAGACCCTGACGGGATCCCCCTAGAGGTTTATAAATGCTTAGAAAAGGAGATCACCCCAATCTTACTTGATTTATTTAATGGGATCTTGTTTTCAGGTATTATACCGGGGTCTTGGAATGAGACTAACATCATTATCTTCCATAAGAAGGGGAAACCCAACAAACTGCCGGGGTCCTTTCGCCCAATATCGCTAATAAATGCAGACACAAAGCTATATTCTAAGGTCTGGGCTCATAGGTTGGGGGGGATCATCGTCCGTCTCGTTTCCCCGTGACTGCATGGGTTTGTGCCCGGTAGAGGCACTACTGATCATACTAGACGGGCAATAGCGTTATTCGATGCCCATGGTGCCACGGGGGGGGGGAGATGGCCATGATCCTCCTCGACGCAGAGAAAGCCTTTTACCGCGTGGTCTGGGACTTTCTCTGGGGTATTTTGGCTGCTAGAGGCTTTGGCAGTAACTTCTTGAGGGCAATCAAAGCCATGTATCTCAATCCGGTGCCCCGGGTCTTGGTTATGGGGCAACGTTCGGACAAAATAGTAATCAAGAGGGGGACGCGTCAGGGCTGCCCCTGCTCCCCCATTTTATTTTCCTTGTATATAGATCCTTTTATACAGAGAATGTTAGCCTCCCGTCAAATCAGCCCAGTGGTGTTTAATGACTTTACTACAAAACTGCTTGCTTACGCCGACGACCTGGCGATAATAACACCGGACCCTCATCAAGCAATGCCTGTGTTGGTGCAATTATCAAATGAATTTGGGCTTCGTTCTGGGTATCGGTTGATTGAGGGGAAAACCCAGATCATCTGTACTAAAAATATCACGAAGAGCGATCATAAGTTCGTAGACTCAGCTGTATATCTTGGGGTTACAATTAATGCATCAGTTAAAAAGATGGTGGCAGAAAATTATTTCCCCCTGATTAATTCAATTGAAAAAGATTTGAAAAGAATTGACGTGTTACACCTATCCTTGATAGGAAGGGTGAACGCTCTAAAAATGACTATGTTCCCAAAAATATTATATCTGTTCAGGGCTATTCCACTATTGCTAGGGGAAACAGTGATCAGGAAAATTGAAGCAACATTTGCTGGGTTTGTTTGGCAGTACGGTAAAACTAGACGCTCAATTAACAACATGTCACTACCCTGGGATAGGGAGGCCTGGCTATGCCGAACCTTAGATTATACCACCTAGCATGCCTCCTCACGCAAATGAATATATTGATTCAATCTGATCCCCTACCATTGGAAGGACAAATGGAGAGCCAGGAAAACCCCTCTATTTTCGAGCTACTAATTGGGAGAAAGGCCTTTGGATTACTGCAGGGTGAGGCGTATCGAAGGTACTATAGGAAGGCAAGATATAAGATTATTGAAGGGGTTTGGGGAATCTGGAAGGCTATTAGAAAAATGTTGAAGATCCCTAAAATAAACGCCAACACCAATCTGTGGAAATCTAGCTTATTCCCACATTTGTGTCAGAATGCAAATTGCATTGTATGGAGGGAGCATGGGGTAAGGTGCCTGGGTGATGTTATGACAGGTGACGCCCCTCTTAGCTTTGGTGAAATACAGCAGAAATATGGAATTCCTGACAGTCATTGGTTTTTATTTGGGCAAATTGTTCAAACATTATCAGCATATAGACCAAAGATTGTGTTATCCCCAGATAGTCAGATGGTTGATTATTTAAAAAGAGGGGGAAAGAAGATAGGTATAGCTTATAATCTCTTGTTGTCGGGCCTCCCAGATGATTTGGAGAAAATTGAGACCACATGGGCACAGAAGCTGGGGGACCCTGACGTTGACATAGACCGTGCTCTACACTTAAGCAAGAAAGTATTTCGAGCGTCAAATTTGAGGGCCCAACATTATACGTCTGTGTTTAATCTCTACTACACCCCAGCGAAACTGTATGGGTGGGGGCTTAGAGAAGATGACAAATGCCCTAAATGCAATACAGGTCCGGCAGACCTATTGCACATGTTCTATCACTGCCACAATCTGGCCTTAATCCGCAGTGAGATAACTCTGTTCTTGGGGGGGCTGCTAGGTCATAACATCGATCTATCCCCCACCTTGATCCTTACAGGGACGATTGCCAAATTTAAGGTTGGGAGGGACACCCAGGCGCTCTTGTTCATGGCAGTTGCAGTATTACGAATTCTTATCTCTGCTGGGTGGAAAGATACCAGCGCCCCCACGTTTCAGATGTGGCTATCTAGGCTGTTGGGCATACATAATTTAGAGGCTTGTTTATATGAATTTAAGGGAAGGAAGACACAGGAGTTTGGTAGGAATATATGGGCGCCACTGAAAAAATGGAGGAATTCAAAAAGTTAAGCTTTATGACTACAGCATTCAGAAGAGCCAATGGTGATGTATACTTTTAAACTGATCATATGAAAGATCCACGAGCTATGATTGTATGTATATTATTTTTTTTATGAGTAATGGTGACTAACTTATTGCATAATATGAATTTTATCTTTTTATCATATGTATTGGATTTTAATAGAAACCTTCCTTATCTCTAAATAAATAAAAAAATTAAAAAAAGGAAAATGTAAGGCTTCTCTTCAGGCTAGTTTGTCATTGTTCTCCACAAGCTCTTGGTTTAAAAATTGACCTTTAAAAAGCCATGGATAAATTCATGAATGAATGGTTGAAGCTTTTGCCCTGCACACCACATTGTGGTACACTTTGGGATAACGGCTACAAGGTAAAAAAAAGCACTATATATAAAGAAGAAGCCTGAGGCCTTTGTAAATACCGATCACTAGTGACTAAGATGGGACGTGGAAAACCTTCCCGGCAGCACCCAGCGATGACATCATACCTCCATAGACAGCCATATTGCTATCCGACGCCAAGACTGATGGCAGGTCCACTGCTCTACTCCAATGGTGACCTTGGGACAATCCTTTCCCTTCTATTCAACCATTGAGATCAATACCCTCTTATCCCCTCGGTATTGTCCCTCAGTGCATCCAGTAACAACATACTAATCCTTGACCGACAGACCATTCAAATCATAACCTGATACGCTTCCCCCTCCGCTCTCCCTCCACTTGCCTCCAACCATTACAACTAGATAGCGGCATTCCCCGGAGTTGGATAAGCCATTGTGTGTATCACCTTCTCTCAAAGCCCATGCAGTTTCTTGTTGGTTTGTTCAATACCACTGTTTGAGATTACCTATTTGATGAAGGAGATAGCTATGGCAGCTGAGTCAGAATTACTATTGCTGTTACTCTATTTATTTCAAATCTTTTTTATTTGAGAATTCAAATAACACAAGAAATACCAAAAATACAAGCATACAAAAGTTGTCTCACAGAAAAAAGAGGCAGAGAATAATGCATGGGTAAGTACATGAAGGACTGTCGGAAAATAATAATAAAGGAGCTAGGATACATAACACAGAAGAAATACACGTAGTAAATCAATGACAAATACATTTCAGTTGAGAGCATTGATCAGGACATCCATGCATAAAATATCGGTCCCGTGGAGCATATGTAATGGAAGAGAGAAGGGGAGAAAGGAGAAAGGGAGAGACGCGGGGGGATAGGCAAAGGTAAGAGAGGAGCTAAGGGAGGGGGGCAGAGGGGAAAGAGGAAGGGGGGGTCCAGGCAACAGCAACATAACCTGAAGTAGTTAGCTTAGTTCAAGACAACAAGCACACAGTTCCGGAAATAATGCCCATCATATCCTCAATGACGGGGTGAGGAGCATGATGGATGTCAGCCAATTTGCCTAAGTCGGGTCGTAACAAAGTTCCAATGAGTCAAGTAAGCTCCAGAGTTTGTTGTGAGGTTTTTGCCAGGGGGATGAATGGAGGACGTCATTATCCGCTCCCCTCAGGGAAGCCAGCCATTCCTGCCACTGTGTGAAGGAGACATCAGAAGTACTCTTCCACTTACTCAGAACAACTTTGCATGCAAGTGTGAGCATGAGGTCCAGAAGGTGTCTGTCATGATACCTAGCTATTTTCGGGTCAATCGCCCCCAGCAGGATATATGTGAAGTCTCTGGGCGGCCGAAAGTGGAAGGTACATTGGATATAGTTAAAAATCTTATCCCAAAACGTTTTGAAGTAATGGGCAGTGAAAGAGCATATGTGCCATGTCACCCACGTGGGATTTGCAGTTCCAGCAAAGGGGGTTATCAAGGAGTTTGAGCTTGAATAGTTTTTCTGGCGTCCAGTACGATCGGTTTATCAGCATAAATTTGGTTTGAGAGAGTATCGGGGATATTTTATTGTAGAAAGGAGTGAGGTGGGTCTTATCCCAATCAAAAACCAGATTAGAGGAGTTAGGTTCACTTTCCCAGTCCCGCTCACATTTTCTGTGTGTCCACTGAGGCATAGGAGATAGAATTTTGTAAATTTTCGATACCATATGACCCTGTGACATGAGGTGGATTAACTTATTGCAAAGTGTAGGTTTTTGCGGCATGATGGCTCTGGCAGAGACAAGGGCTTTGAGGCGTAGGAATTTATAAAAATCAAGTGGTTGGAGATCAAACCGCGTTTGTAAGGTGGCAAAAGGAAGAGGTGAGGATCCTTCATAGATATCTTGCAGTGTGTTCAGACCCATCTTAGCCCAGTTTTCCCAAAAGAGGAATTTGCCTTCATCCTTTAAGGCCGGATTAAACCAAAACGAGGATAAATTGTATTTGGAGAACTTTATTTTAACTTTACAGTGTCACTCAAGGTTAAGGAGAGCCCATTTAGTGTTAAGGAATATGTACTTGGATTGAGGAAAGGCAGAGGCATCCATAGTCATTATGGCGGAGAGCGGTACGTTGTTAATGATAGATTTTTCTACGTGGACCCATATAGGCGTATATTCCTGATGAGCATGGAACCAGTTCGCTCCTTGCTTGCATAAATAGGCCATCTGATAGCATCTAAAGTTAGGTAGACCTATTCCCCCTTTATCTTTTGGTAGTTGGAGTTTTCGTAAGGAGATTCTTGGTTTCTTGTCCTGCCATATGAAAACATTAAAAAGCTTATGTATCTTGGCGAGGAGGTCATCGGAGTGCAACATGGGCAACATGCTTATTAAATAATTGACAAGGGGCGTGATAATCATTTTCAGAGTTTCCACTCTGCCCCACCAGGACAAAAATTTTGGGGACCATCCATCCAAGAGTGAGGATATCTTTTTATACAGGGAGAGCTCATTAATTTTAAGAGTATTGATTAAGTCTTTCTCGAAGTCAATACCTAAGTATTTAAAGCTCTTCGGTTGCCAGCATAGACCGGAACTACCCAGAATGCTCCTATCACCTATGTTATTAAGCCGTTTTACCTCCGTCTAATCCTCATTAAGTTTATATCCGGACACCTCTGCAAAGTCTGCGATAGTGGACATCAGGGCCGGGATTGCCAAATCCGCGTTCTCGGACACCACCAAAACATCGTCAGCGTAGGCTGAAATTTTGACTGTGGCGCCTTCGAAGCCTATGCCTTTAATTAGTTCGTTGTTCCGTAGAGAATAAAGAAAGGGCTCAATCGCTAGTACAAAGAGTGAAGGGGAGAGGGGACAGCCTTGTCTCGTACCTTGTTTTAAATCGAATGAGTCCGATAGGCATCCACCCGCTCTTACCCTTCCTGAGGGGTTAGAGTATAAGGCCATCACCATACGGATGAAGTCTGCTCCCAAATTAAATTTATGTAGAGTGGCTTCCAGGTAAGCCCAGTCGACTTTGTCAAAGGCCTTTTCGGCATCTAAGGTCACGGCCACCGTGGGGGAGGTAGTCGTCTTCGCTCTTTCTAAAATGTGCGCAAGGTTTCGAGTATTATCGCTGGATAGTCTGTTTTTGAGGAACGCTACTTGTGAAGGGTGGATCAGTTGAGGCAAGACTGTTTGAATCCTTTTGGCCAAAATCATGGCGTAGATCTTACAATCGAGGTTGATCAAGGATATCGGCCTGTAGTTCTTCGGGGCTGACGGGTCCTTCCCATCATTCGGAAGAACCACAATAATGGCGTCTGCAGGGGTACCCTTGTGTTAAAATGATCGTATAAGTCCTTGAGTGGCTCCGTCAGGGCAGACGAGAAGCTCTTGTAGAACGTAGTGCTGAACCCATCAGGACCCGGGGCTTTTCCAGTTTTGAGAGATTTAATGGCCTGGACGATGTCTTCTAAGGATATGGGCTGATTGAGTGCGATTTGGTCGTGATCCGAGAGAGAAGCGAGTTTACAGTTATCTAGATATTTCCCCAATTTGGAGCCATCAATTTCTTTGTTTTTACTGTATAGTTCATTGTTGAAATCTTTAAAGATTTCAGCAATTTTGTTGGGGTTCGAGTCAGATGTCCCTAGTTTGTTAACAATGCTCTTGATAGTTGATTGTTGTAACTTGAATTTCAGGTAAGAGGCAAGGCTCTTGCTCGCTTTGTTAGTATGAAACAACCTGAAGTTTTTATGGTGTTGAAGACAAATACCTGCTATTTCGATGATTATTTTATTATAATCGTATTTTTTGTTCATCAACTCATTGAGAACCAAGGGATCTTTAGAGACTATGTGACGTTTTTCTAGAGCTGATATCTCCTCTTCTAGCCGTGTTAGGGTGGAGTTTGCGTCTTTGTTCGTGGCTGCACGTATTTTAATTAACACCCCTCTGATTGTTGTTTTAAGTGCCTCCCATCTTATAAGGTCTGTGGTATCCCCTTTTTTGTTATGAGTAAGATAGTCAGTAATGGCTGTTTCTATGGCAGCCCTGTTCGCTTCCTTTTTTAGGACCGTATTATTGAATCTCCATAAAGGCGATCTTTTACCCACCTTGCGTATCGCCAGAGTCATTGTGATGCATGAGTGATCAGAGATCACGCGTGGTTCAATGGAGGTGGCCTCAATGTCCCCCGTGGAGTGAGCAGATGTGAGCAGGTAGTCTATGTGTGAGTATGAGCCGTGGGGTGGAGAATAAAAGGTATAATCTCTACCTGTTGGATTCATCAATCTCCGTGAATCAACCAGATTGAAGCATGTACAGAGATTGAGGAGTGCTTTGTGTGAGTTGTTCGGCCGGAAGAGACAGCAAATCCCTGTCTAGAATAGGGTCCATAGGGAGGTTTAGGCCGCCACCTAAGACATGCGTTACGGTGTCTTGTATCGTGTCAATGTGGGAACAGAGTTCCTTCCAAAAATCTTGATCATCTTTATTGGGTGCATATACGTTGGTCACGTAAAACTCTTTCCTGTCCTTTGACAGTTTAGTAGAGACCCATCTGCCCTTAGAATCCGCACTACTGTGTAGAACATCGATGTTGGCTCTTTTCGCAATGAGAGTGAGAACTCCGTTCTTTTTACCTAAGGCATCAGACCCAATAGCCTCACTGTACCATTTATATTTCATAGAATTAAATTGTGGCGAATCAATTTTAGTTTCCTGTAGTAATATAATGTCACCCTTCTGTTTGTGTATGTAGTCTAGATTTTTGATCTTTTTGATTGGGTGATTGATACCCTTAACGTTGAGTGATACTATAGTCTGTTTATTCGCTGCCATAAGAAAAGAGCAAGTGTGATCTGTGAAACAGCATGTTATTCATAACATAAGATGTGTGGGTCATTATATCCCTAACAGAGGTGAGACTAAGGGACCACGATGTGTATAAACGGACGTACATGCACAAACATAGAGCGCTGTCTTTGCTACCGGAGTGTAGAATGTTGCTGCAAGAATACAGAGACAGGGGGGGAAGAGGGAGCAAAAACAAGAATAAAGACAAGAAAAAAAATCACAAATAGTAACGTAACCAAGAACCCTACCCAACCCACCCACAACCCAAACCCACCCACCCCACCCAAAAAGTACACTAGGAACATGGCGACCAGGGAGAAGCAATGTGTACAAAACAAGGACCCCCTGATTTGAATATAGTTCCTGGGTCAGGGCAAATAATATTTGTAAAGTAACGTACCCAGGCACACAGAATCGAGACTGGCACAATACAAATAGCAAACACAAGCGAAATTACCAGGGAGAAGCAACCACACCAGCTTCCCCCCTCCGTGGCGAATACAAAATAACCTGCTTACAGATGCAGAAATTACAATTTGAACGTAAACAGACATTATGAACAACAGGAACATATCACAAGCACATCGCCTCACAGTGACTGTAACTAGCAAATCAAATATATTTGCAGCGGAACAAACATAAGGCACTGGATACAACCCCACCAGCCCTCTATCAGCACCAGCTTAAGATGAAAAATATTGTGCTGTCTGACTAAACTAAACCAAGCATGTGGTCCCAGGTGAGACATTAAGTTTGACTCGTGTGAGAAGCAGACAGATCTGATACTAGGCTTGCAGTGCATCACCAGGAGGCAAACTACACCTACAGCAGATGAGGGAACATGAGTGCCGGCTATATGGCATTGTGGGTTACTGTGGCAAGCAGTGTATGGCTACGTTACCGTCCCCAATATACTTTGAACGCCCATCATGTCTAAAAAGTGCCTGAAAGTTAACAACATGACTAATAAGTGCCTGAAAGTTAACAACATGACTAGGGGTCAAGTCTCGTGCAAGTATACATTATAAGACAGTTTCATAGGAACGCAGACACATGGTGAATAAGAAAAAGTTCGTCCTACCACACCGCCAACCATATCTGCAACATAAGACAATGAAGTCAATGAAGATGAGAAGGCTTCTTGGGTTATGAGCCAGGCAATGAACCCCAAGACCGTCGTGAGATCAAGCCAAGATCAACTGTCATCTTGTGGTGATCAATCAGGCAAAAAGCAAAGTCAGGCTGATTATGGTGGGATCATGTACGTGCAGTATGAGTCACAAGAACTATTTGCCATCTCCTTGAGCATTCGCCGCAGCAGCAGTTTCCATCGTAGAGTCCTCAGGGCCATCGAGAAAGTTCTTCAGGTGTGATGGATCCGTGAATATTTGTGGTACTCCTTGAATTGTTACTCGAAAGCGTGCAGGGCCTACAAAGCCATATTGATATTCGAGCTGACGAAGCCGTGGACGAAGGGCAAGGACATTTTCCCTCAAGTTGACAGTCTCTTTGCAGTAATCCTGGGAGATGTACACTTTACTGGTCTTCCTTAGGATGTGATTATGCTTAGGCATGAACTCTAAGATTTGCTCCACGTGCTGATACCTGAGATGTTTACAAACAATCGGTCTAGGGCCCCTTTGTTGGTGTGTGATACGGGTAGGAACCGTGTGAGCACGACTCCAGTGGAGTGCTGAAGGAGAGGTTGGTGGCTTGAGGAAACCAGGACTCCAGGAAAGGTATGCATGACCCATCTTTACCTTACGCCCCTTCCGGGATACCAAAAATACGCAAATTTCCCCTTCGGTTCCTGTCTTCCAATTCCGAGAGGCGCCGTGACAGTGATGATGTAGATAGGGAAAGATTTTTAAGAGATTTGCTCACCTATACTTCCAAGTCCTCCAGTTGGCTGATCCTGCATTCAGTCTCAGAAAGTCTTACATTGGTATCTTTAATATCTTGCCTCACCGCCGCAATTTCTTCCCTGGTAGATTTTGCGATTTCGTGTACTTCAGCAAGTTTGAGAAGAATCGTGTCCAGCATCGCATTCATGTCACGCGCTCCCTTGGTTGGTGAGATTGGATTCGGTGGTTCGGCCTTAAGCCTTTTAAGATTTTTGGCTTCCTTTTCCCCCATGGTTAGGGACTGATCTGTAATAGCATGAGGTACCCAGGAGTGGCGCCAGTTAGTGGTAGCATTGAGGCAGGCCTTAGCGTGTCGTGTGATTGTGATTGTTGGGGACAATTATGGTATCAGCAAGCGTATTATTGTTATCGCCTGTGTAGGAGAAGCCTAGGTATTGAAACAGTAGTGATGTTTATACAGCAGTGACCCTATGCTATGAGACCAACATCCAAATATCACAGCGTCGCCATTATCACCACAACCAGGGATACAGCACAACATCCAAGGGGTGTTCCTATGTAGATCTTGCTGTAGTTGAAAGTACACTGCCCCGTCAGTTAAATGAATAAGTGAAAAACAGCATTAAGGACATCAGCAAACAATGGCAGTTGAAAATGTCCCAAACGTCGGCCATCTTGGGGTCAGGCAATGCCGATCATGGAACCCCTCTTTCATTCCTGAAACATCTGGGCGCACAGGGCATCAAGCAAATAGTAACTAAGGCAGCTTGGTAGCGGGGCAGGCAGATAATGAGCGAGAGCAATCAATTGGGGTCACTGGAGAAGCCTTGAGACCACGGCAAATTTCCACTATGGAGGCACGAGGGGTAAATCCACCGAGGAGGTAGCGGTCACCAGCGTGCATTTAAACCGATACAACCGCTATTACATGTAATCAAGGATCACTGCGCAGTTGGTGTGCCCTCAGACGAGCTTCACGGCATTGGGGGCAAGTGCCGCGGGAGCGGGAGTGGGCCGATGTGGAGCCGGGCAGCCGCCATTTTGTTGGAAGCTATACGCTGTACCTGTGGGTCAAGGCCAAACTCCTCAGAAGCTTCCTCTTTCCATTTAGCTGCGCATTTATTATGCCCGATTGCGCGGATCAGCAGTAGGGATCACGGGCGTCTTGCGGCCATTCAAATAGTCTCGAGGAGGTGAGCCAGTAAATCAACGATGCAGGCAGAGCCCCACTCCGGACTCCATGCGGCCGCAGCAGTCGGTTCACAGTTCAGCCTGTCTGTAGCGCTATCCGGTTGCCCGATGTCTCCGTCAGGCTCCTGATACGTTCCGCCACCTCACCGCACCATCGGGGGTAGTAGAAATCGCAGGTAATCACGATAATGCGTTTAAGCTCGGCGCCACGGGAGGAAAGGCTCAGGCGGCCATCTTCTCCGGCGTCCAAGCCACGACCCCGCTGTTACTCTATTTAAATTCTAAATGGCCTTTCTTGAATGTACGTGATCATACTAATACTCCAAATGTTCTTGCTTCCAACATAACATACCAATAAAGATATCTTTTAAAATGAATGAATGAATGAGTCTATGTGCATGGCATACCATTTACTCGTGGGTCTCTGCATCTAACACCTCTAAAGTTCTTGTACTTTCCTTCCTCTTCCCCTTTCTCCAATAAGTAGTCCTGCTCAATCATGTACAATATTACTATACTTCTTTTCTAAATCTGTTCATACTCATCGATCCCTTCCTCATTCTCTCCTATCCCAATACTTTTTTCTCGTTGTTCTCAAACGGCACAATACCTTACATTAAATATGGCACCTTTCAGCTGGTCTTGGTTTTTTAGACAATTACACTTTGCCTACTGGTATTTTTCAGCCTATATTCATCTAATGTGCAAAAAAGCCAAGACTGGCTGAACAGGTAAAAAATCACAGTTGTCCTCCTAGCAGCTCTTATTTTCTTTCCCAGTCCTTCACAGCCTCTCCATGCTTTGCCCACTCTTCACCAAGCCTGCCCTCCTCTCATGGCATAATGCATTGGCCTGTGCTGAGCCATTTTTTTTCAGCATGTACGATTGGCAAGGCTACTGCGTAAGACACCTAACATGCATCCACGCCTTCACAGACCAGACGCAACCAATAAATGGGAGCAAGGCAATCATGCCTCAACCACAACAAAGTAACTGACTATACAAAGTCCTTACTTCCCCATGCAGCCCTGCAACTACACAAGCATCAGGTAAGACCAGTCAGATTTCAGGATGGACAAAGTTTGTGAGTGAGGATTCTCCTCAAGCTTAGGAACACATTCTGTGTGCTCCAGCATCAGAAGGAGTTGTTTTCCCCAAATAAAGTGTGCTATTCTGGTGCTAGCAAACTGTATTCACCTGACAGCTTCTTAGGGAATGCAGCCATCAGCCCTGTGACTTCAATCAGGATGGGCACATGAATTATTATGAGTTGTGATTTCACCTTCTTATTTCTGGTGAGTTCTGGCACCAGAAATCATTTAATAGGAAAATAAATTACAGCAGCTCATCTGGAAATGATGATTTCCCATACTTTATCATTTCATTTCACCAGTTATCATGGGAGCTTTCCTTCTGCAGGTCATCGAAAACCTGCCTTTTTGGCAACTAGCTCTCTGATGATTACGTTTACTGTTCCAGCGCTGCGAGGCCTACTGGTAGCCACGCGCTTTACAAGACCTTCAGAATAGAATAGAATTAGAAGAGCTTTATAAAATGCAACACGAATTTAGCACTTACATACAAATCATGTTTAGATTAAAAAAACTGGAATTGCAACTTGTGATTTTAAGTTAAAAGCAATCTTTGGCATCAGACTAAACATGAGTTTGAACTACGCAGCCCTCTCTGCAGTTGTTTTCTCAGTGTTTTGATCTAAATCACAATGCTATCTCAGCAATAAAAAAAACGATATAAAAGCATCTGAATTTCAAACAGTACAAACTCCTTAAAGATTTGGCTTTAAACTCTGTTGTAAAGTGTGCTTCAATAGCAAGCAAGGTCGTGCAAAGCACAGAACGGAGACTGTGCAGCCAGGTCATGCTGCAAGCAACTTGCCACGAGGTCCTCCTTTTGTTGGAGGTATTGTTTGTCTGTTGGGCCAAGAGCTGCCAGTTCAGTTCCCAAGATGAAGACTTTGAAAATGACGTGCTCAGAATGAGAAACCATTTCTACTTACAGAGGGAGCGAGGGTTTCAGTAAAAGATGTACCCTGTCACTGTGATCCTATTGCAACAAAAACCAGACATAGGAAGGGTTTTTGCAGTAGCAAAATTACATAGTTTGCTATTGAATAATTCAATCTTCTTATGTTATCAACTCGTAAAATGGGTTTAGAAATGCTTACCGATTTGCAATTTGGAAATGGCATGCTTTGCATATGTATCAGTGGTTTCAGACTGCAATTCTGGTTGCAAACCATTGATCACTTACCTTCTCCCAGGTTGTGGTGGTAAATGATTCGCAAAGAGGAAGGGGAGTGACAGTTTCAGAGAGAGTAGGTAGTGGTCCATGGGACCACTTTCTGCTCTCACTAAACTCTTCCAAAATATTTTAATAAAAACAGCTGTGGTTTCTTTAAGCAACTTGGGCTGTGTTTATAAAAAGAGGTTTCCCTTTTGGAATATACAGCTAGATTCATCATTGTTAAATCGGCTCACAAAGGGCCAAATTCTGAGAATCTGTCCCTTTGCGAGTGCAATTTTTGCATTTGGGATTCATCATCCCAAATTCAAAAAACGCTAATTGAGAAATTGCATATTTGCGAGGAATTGTATTTAAGGAATCTCTATTTGAGATTCCTTAAATGCAATTCATTAACCATTTTTTATTTGCGAATTCGCTATTTCTGGCCGCTATTTACCACGAAGTCTGACTTCGTGGTAAATAGTGAAAACTTAGAAAAATGCACTTTAGTGCATTTTTCTAAGTGGTTATGTTACACACACACATGTCCTTTGGACATGTGTGTGCGCAACATCTGGCTTCATTTACATTTCTGGGGTGTTACAGGGTGTCCTTGGTACACCCCTGGCACCCTGGAAATCGCATCCTTATTTGTGATTAGCAAATTGCTAATCGCAAATAAGGAATGACTTCCCATTCATTCCTTATTTGCGATTAGCAATTTGCTAATCGCAAATAAGGAAGCTGTTGAAATCGCAATTAAAATTGCGATTTCTACGTGAATCCTGTTTTGCAAGTCCTTAATAGCGATTCCTTAATAATCGCTATTAAGGACTCGCAAAACGGGACAATGATGAATCTAGGGGATAATCACAGGGAAAGACATCTGCATGCCACCATCACTGTGATTTTAGTCAATCAAAGGGGGTCGTAAACTACAACCTGTCCAATGAATATCAATTAGGAAGGTCCTTCCTTGCCGACCCCATGCGATTTGTATTTATGTATTAGTATGTAAGTCAATTTGCAATATAAAATAGTGGTAGCTAAAAAGTCAGTAAGTACTTTGTGATCACATTTTAGTTAATCTTTCCTACCATTTCATTAATGCTACCAGTATAGTTTGCTGCTGGTAACATAAATATTGCAGCTACTGATCCTATTCCAAGACAGAAACAGGTTGTTTCATCCCACAAGCAAAACCTCTAATGTTGTAAATTATAGTAAGCTGCATATTGTAACTACTGTGCATTGATGAAGGACTTTTGGTAGGTTTTATTTATAAATCTTTCATTCTAGACAAGTGCAGACTAACATTTGTGTTTTGCTCTTTAGGTTCCAATAGTTAATGTTTAATAAAATATTATTTAAAAATATGTCATAAAAAAAAGGCACTGCTACTTCCTAGAGGTACCAATTTCTTTATGAAAATGCAAATATATTTAAAGCGTATGCATGTACTAGAATTCGTAAGGTGAAAAATAATTAGCAAATAATGGGATTTTCTACAGTGTGGATATTGGAGACATTTCAAGTTCATGTGCTGAAGTAGGTATAGGGGTGGGTGTGCCTTCCATAGTTCCACCATGGGGTCAAAAGGATCTCAAAGTTTCCTTATGGGTGGCAGATAAGGTTCTCCTGGAACAGAGCAGTTTTAGTCATTTTTTGAAGTAGAGGAGCATGGCATATCTATGGAGGCATCTAGTTGGGCTGAGCGTGCATACTTGAGAAGATTTGACTTCTGGTCATATCCTTTTTGTGCTTCTTAATCTCAGGTCTAGGGGTCTCATGGCTTTGGGTGATGTGTTGTCATTCTAAGAATGTGTGTGTTTCTTCCAAGCAGGGTGGTGAGTTATTTGCTACTGCCTTGCAAGCGGTGGGGTAGGTAATGCACATGATGCAGGTTTTCACAAACAGCCAACGGGCCTGGCATTACCACAATCTAGGTGGCAATGATCAAGACTTGTGCAGTGGTTCTAAAGTTCAACTTAGGAAGGTATGTTTGTATTCTATGCAGAAGTGATACCTGAAACAAAGCTGTCTGAGGCTTCTTGAAGGTATGAATTCTTACAGTGGTGGCTGTCAATGATGATGCCAAGATATTTTTCGCTTGTAGAAATTTGGAATGCCGATCCAACCACCTCACTGTGATGGATGATTTTGTTTGGGACTGAGGAAGATGGATTTGGTTTTCATTAAGTTCAGTTTGTGGTAGGCATTTAACTTCTAGGCTCGGATGATGCAGAGAAGTCTGCAGTCTGAAGAGATGTATATCATTGGCTCCATGTGTATATTGTAGACCCTGGGGAGAGGATGAATCCTTGGTGTAGTTTTCAATATATTAGAAGCCACTGGGATCTACAGGTGCCCAAGATAACACATTGGTTTTAGATAGTGTGACAAAAGGTGTGTCTCCTACATATTAGCTGAACAAATATATTTTGACACAAAGTTGATTATGGCTTTATGGTCATTGGTATCAAAAGTTACCAAGAGATCGAGCGGGACCATGTGGATGGTGGTGTCTTTTTATTGGATGAGAAGTGTGTTGTCCACAATGTACATAGGTGCTGTCTTGCAGTTTGATGATGACTAAATAGTAGGTTAGTGATGGAGCTTTGTTTTCTTAAGGCGCACCATAAGGGAGTGTAGGTGTAGGCATTGGCTAGCAGGGTGAAGTTCGGTGCATTCAGGAGGGAGTTGATGTCAGCTGTTGAACCAATTCTTGTTACCACAGTACGTCCTTGAATAAATGGTACTCTTGTTTGGTGGGTTTTGGCTGACCATAGTAGGCGGGTGGCATATTATGGATGATGATTGAGATGTAGGAGTAATCTCATCAAATCGCATCATAGACAGGCATTCAAACGACAGTGAGTACTGACTCACTATGCACTCGTTTAAGAGGGGTTAATACTCCAACAGTACATGGTTCTGTCAGTAGCTCACACAGGTGGGACTGAGTATGCACAGAGAGAGTTGATGGGGGTGTTCATGGCAGCAATGGCAGCCAGCATGGCACTTTGGGAGATGAGCAGGGAAATCCTGCAGCATATCACTGGGGATCAAGATGGCTTCCATGGTAAGATCACAAATGGCAACCATCCTGATCAAAGTTAATTGCAACTCTACAGTCTGCTTCCAGGCACGCTTTTTGGTCATGGAGTCATGAAGCATGGCGTATGCATGAGAGGTACATGCAAGCCGTAACACATTGCCTAGCAAACCTGTGTGTTTATGAATTTTGCTCTAGTTCACATCCGTAACTGTCATTTTTCTTTCAAGGTTAGATCATACAGAGACTCCTAAAATATCACATGGTTCCTATAAGCATTCAAGGCTAGAATAACAACCTCTGCTTCTGACTTATCCTCTTTGAAGTTTCCAGCACCCACTCCATCAAGTTTTAAAGTGCCTTGGGGAAATTCACTTCACCAAAGTTTGCTATGAAAGTCTATTCATGAAGCCACAGAATTGCTATGATGCAGAGCATTCAAATCTATTTTCCTGTGCTACATTAATGCTAATCATATGGCATATAAAATAACTGACCGCACACTACAATTTAATAGGTCACAAGATTAGGCAAGTATCATAAGGAGAGCCCTAAACTGAATCTGCTACATTTGTAGAGACATCAGACAACTGTGATTCTGGTGTTTGATCGTACAGACCACAAAATCACCCCTTTTCAAGTTCAAAATATTTTATTGAGTTTTGTAATAAACAGGAACAATATAGAAAAGAGCACCAGACTAAGCACCTTGAGGAATCTTTCAATACAAAAACAATAAATAAGAATATAAAAGGTACAATATACTGTAAAGAATAACCAATTAAAAATAAATGAGAAGAAAACAGAAAATAATATTGTCAATTGACACAGATTTCTTCTTAACAGAGCTACATATGAAACCCACATAAGAGTTATAATTATGAGAGAAACAAATACAAATTTTAGGTAGGAATTAATGTAATCATCAATCGGTTGCCAAAATGAATGATAAGAAGGATTATTATGGACAATGCCAGACAAAGATACATTATTTTTGAAAGACAAGGGAGACCCAGCGGGTAGCCAAGAACCATGGGTATAACTGTGTTATAGAAACAAAGGTTCCTAGCTTATTTAAATTTTTCACAATACAGTATAGCACACAATGGACTACTATACGATAACTTGTTCCTGCCCAGCCGGACAGGAATTTTATTTTTCAAACAATATTAATTTCAACACAATATTTTTGACACAAGCCTGTGCCGTACTTTAGAAAGGGAGAAGATAGAAAAAAGTGAAAGGGGTGTTTTCAGGCAAGGAAAAAAGAGAGCAAAACAGGGCACTTTACGATTGAAAAGAAAATAGTGACAGTGTCGCCTGGAGTGAAACAAACAATCTCAAATTGTTGTGTATGTATGTACACTCATAGGTGACACCTATGAGTGTACATACATGTAGCATTTCTAAATTTGAGATTGTTTGTTTCACTCCAGGCAACACTGTCACTATTTTCTTTTCAATCGTAAAGTGCCCTGTTTTGCTCTCTTTTTTCCTTGCCTGAAAACACCCCTTTCACTTTTTTCTATCTTCTCCCTTTCTAAAGTACGGCACAGGCTTGTGTCAAAAATATTGTGTTGAAATTAATATTGTTTGAAAAATAAAATTCCTGTCCGGCTGGGCAGGAACAAGTTATCGTATAGTAGTCCATTGTGTGCTATACTGTATTGTGAAAAATTTAAATAAGCTAGGAACCTTTGTTTCTATAAGACAAAGATACATTAGCACCTCGTCTAGTAAAAATAGTCCAAGACCATGATGATAATATGGACACATCTTTCCAGCATGCAGTAATAGACTTTAAACCAGCCGACAATAAGAAATTCAAAAGTTTACAATTCAAACCAGACAGTTTTGTAGAAAGAGCCATGGATTTGCAGATCAAAATATTAAATTATAGCATTTGAGAATTTTTTTATGACATCCAAAATGCGTGAACACAATTTCAATCAAAAAAGCATATGTTTTAATAAACATGGAAATAATTTATAATGCCAACAATTCGAAGTAGGTAAAAGCTTAGCTTGAAATAACTTTAACTGAGTCCATAAGCAGTTAAGAAGAATAAAGGAGTTTGTTTGATTTACTGAAACTGTTAGCCATACAGAAGTATTATTTAACCATATTTTCCTCCATGTATCATGTGAAAAAGATGTTGAAAGTTAATTATTCCAAAATGACGTAATCAACTCTATATTGTCTCCTTGAAAATTATTCCTGTTTTTATAAATTAATTAAACAGTATGAGATGAAGAAGATACTGCCTGAAAATATTTTATTGCATCTGAGTTAATATTTAAAGGGAAATTATTAGGGAAGGAATCTAGAATAGAATCACCCAAAATTTCATATTTAAAAAAATCAGAAAGAGATTTTTGACATAGTTCATCAAATGACAAGAAAGCATTATTATGGTATATATCCTTTAAATAAAAAAATACCAGCTTTAATCCATTAATTACAAAATGGTATTGATCGAGATAGTTTTACTTTAGGATTATGCCATAATTACATCTCAAAAGAATATGTAATAGTCGATTGAAAAAGAGTGTCTAAATCTTGGAAGATTAATTTTGTAGAGCTCAAAATTCTTGAAATCTTAAGTAGTATTGATTTATTGGAAATCGTTAACAGAGGGAATGGCTTTATCAAATGTTTTTCTATAAGAAGCCAAGTAGGGGGATTAGTAAAATGGGAATGATGAAACTTTTGTTTTAATGTAAATGGTTTATGATAATTAAAAGAATTAGGCAGGCCAAGCCCTCCATTACATTTAACTATTTTAATTTTTTTGTAGCCTATACGGGGTGTTTTATTATTCCAAAGAAATTTAGAAAAATGCTGATCAATAGTCTTATAAAACTGCATAGGAACTTGACTAGGAATCAATTTTATTGAGTCAATTTTTCCCCACCATGATAAATGTAAAGCAGACCATTTGGATAATTATATTATAGTTTATAATAGATTCACAATTTAATGGAATTGTTTTTTTTTATAGAATTGGTAAACTGAATCCCAAGATATTTAATTTTACCCCTTTGCCAAATTATTAAAGGTAGCATATCAGGGGGGCAAAGCGGATTTAAATGAAAGAATTCAGTTTTGTTAGTATTTAATTTATAACCTGAAATCTGTGAATATATTGAAATAATTTTAACTAATGGAGGAAATGGAGATTCAGGATCACTAACAAACAAAAATTGTATCATCAGCATATGCTAAAGTTTTAATGATAACATCGTTAATATTAATACCAGTGATATTAATACATTTCCTAATAGTAGTAAGTAAGTAAGTAAGGATTCAATAATAAGGAGAAATAACAATGGTGACAAGGGACAGCCTTGAGTGGTACCTCAAAATAGAAAAAAATGATTAGAAATGTGACCATTAATGAATAGGCGTGCAGAAGGGCTAGAATATAGAGCAGAGATAGATCACCAAAATTAAATGCATTTAAGGTATGAAATAAAAATTGCCAATGAACTTTATCGAAATCTCAGTATCCAATGCAAGCAAGGACGATAATTAGATACAATGGCTGGGCCTTTATTAGGTTTTGGAAGAACAATAACCAAAGCTTCCATAAAGGAACCGGAGGATGAGCCTGAGGCACTAAAAAATATAAGAAGTTTATATAAATGAGGAATACGTTGAGAGGAAAATTCCCTATAAAATTCTGCAGGAATTCCGTCTGGACCTGGAGATTTACCCTGTTTAACCACATGGATGCTGCAAATAATTCTCTGCTGTGCTGCAGATCCTTCTTTCCCATTGTTCATGACGAGCTCAGCTCGTCATGAGCACAGGAGCACTGTACTGCATGACGAGCTGAGCTCGTCATGAGCATGGAAGGGGTTAAGGGATTTATAAGCCAATTCAATTTCTTCCATTGATATTGGTGAGTCTAATTTGTCTTTGTTTGATTGCAAAACTTTAGGTAATCCACATTTATATAAAACAATGTCAATCAGAAAAGGGTTTTCTAAACTAGGTTTATTATAATACTAAAATTCATTAACAATATCCATTTGTGATAATGCAATCTTTATATTGGAACCATGAATTGGATTGGTTTGGGATTTATTTTATTATATTTGTAAATAGTTTGTTAAGAGCCTTCTAGATCTGTTAACATAAAGCAATACTTGGCGTTAGAATTAGAAAGTTGAATACCAGCTCTTTTGCTTAATATTTAGTTAAATTTATAACACAGCTTTTGTAATTGTATTTTAATTTGGGGATCATTAGATGTTATGAAAAGTCTTTCAAAGTTTGCAATATGTTTGTCTAATTCTTTAGTTTTAGAGTTAAAAGATTTGTTTTAATGAGCCATAAGAGAGATGCATGTCCCTTTAATATATGCCTAAATGCATCCCATTCAGTAACCAAAGATGTCGAGCCTTCTGGGTTAAAATCAAAATAATACTGAAGAGCTGATAACATTTTTGGTTTATTATATTCACTAAGGAGAGTATGAGTATTCATAAGCCATCTGGGTAGAATTTGAGAATTTGGTTTAAGTTGTAAAGCCATAGAAATAAGAGCATGGTCAGAAATATTATAGATATGTGGTGAAGTAACCGAATGAAATAATTGACGAGAAACTAAAAAATAATCAAACCGTGAGTGAGTGTTATGAGGGTTTGAAAAAAAGGTAAACATTGTCTCAGTAGGGTGATGTTACCACCAAATATCAACCAACTTAGTTGATTTAAAAAAAGACTCTAGCGTCACGGTTAAAATCTCCTCCAAAAATAATTGGAATAATGCCTAACTTGAGCACTTCTGTGGTAAGGAGAGACCAAAAATTGGGGTTGTCTATGGTCGGACCATAAACATTAATTAAAAACATAACTGTGTCTTGGATTTTGAGTTTCACTATAATAGATCACCCTTCGGAATCCGAGGATTTACTCTGTATTTGAAAATTGAGTTTTTATTGCAAGAAGAATAGCAACACCATTGACAGTGGTAGTAATACTGTGCTTAAATTAAATACGTATGTATTTACAGCACCCTAGAATTCACATACATGTGTGGTCATTCCTTATTTATTATAGTTTTTCAATAATTATTATGAACTGTGTGGTAGAAGATATTTGAGAATTATTACTACCCTGTCACTATTTGATATGAATCTGTATTCCTTTGTTGTTTTAAAAGATCTTGAACTGAAATTTGGCTTTGATATTTCCTTTCTCTTTTATGTTATTTGTGTTCAATGTTTGTCTGTTATATCTTTGATCAAAACAAACCATTTTGATGTTTTATATTCTGCACCTGTATACGTTTTTAATTGCATGTACTACTGTGTAATTCAATGTACATATTATATATATATATATATATATATATATATATATATATATATATATATATATATATATATATATATATATATATATATATATATATTACCTACTGGCGGTCGCCAGTAGGTATATATAGTTAGGATTTTTTCCCTATGGGATTTTTGAAAATTCTATGTCTAATAACTTTGCCGTTTGTGGACGGAATTGGCTGAAATTTTCTGGAAAATGGAACATTTTGTTTCTGAGCAGCCCTTGGAAATTTGGGGTGGTTTCGTCAAGGGGGGGCCGAGAAAAAAGGGGGGTCCCAAAACGTGTTTTTAACATTGAGTTTTCCATAGGGCGGTTGGCCTCACTTTTAGCCCGAACGGCTGAATGGATTTGCATGAAACTTGGCAAAATTGTAGGGACTGGTAGCCCGATGTGCCTTTTCTAGGTCTCAATATATGTGCTCCAGTGGATTTTGAGAAATTAACGTTTAAAAAAAGATATATATCTGTAAGCGCGCTCTGGGCAGCGCTCCGGTCCGCGGACCTTAAGCGTACCGGAACTTCGCGTAGCTAAGCTGATTGGCTCTCCGGTGTCTGTCAACATTCTAAACAGTCCGGAGCGGCCGCCATCTTGTCTCTCGGTAGGATTGAGAGACAAGAGGAGGCCAAAACAAAGGCGAAAATGACCATAAGGGGGCATACTAGATCCTCCCTGACCCCCTAGGTTTAATGTGGAGGTTTTAAAAGGGCCCGCGGGGAAAAAAAAACAAAAAAAAAATTTTGTTTTTTTTTGCGTGGGGAGCGCCCGGTCCGCGAACCGGGAAGCGTTCTGGGCAGCGTACTGCAATGAAAAATGAATGATAGACTTTTCAAATGCTGTATGTTAATTGATTGTTGTTTTTGTTGATTATTTTTTATTTTCTTTATTTTTTAAGCATTTTTTTTATATATATATATATATATATATATATATATATTACCTACTGGCGATAGCCAGTAGGTATATATAGTTAGGATTTTTTTCCTATGGGATTTTTGAAAATTCTATGTCGAATAACTTTGGCGTTTGAGGACAGAATTGGCTGAAATTTTCAGGAAAATGGAACATTTTGTTTCTGAGCAGCCCCTGAAAAGTTGGGGGGGTTTCGTCAAGGGGGGGCCGAGAAAAAAGGGGGGTCCCAAAACGTGTTTTTCCCATGCAATTTTCCATAGGGCGGTTGGCCTCACTTTTAGCCCGAACGGCTGAATGGATTTACACCAAACTTGGCAAAATTGTAGGGACTGGTAGCCCGATGTGCCTTTGCTATGTCTCAAGATATAGGCTCCAGTGGTTTTTACGAAAATTAACTTTGAAAAATATATATTGGGCTACATTGGGCTATATATATGTTGGAGCCCAAATGTAGCCCAATGTAGCCCAATGTAGCCCAAAGATGGCCACCAGAGACAAAAAAAAACAAATGTAGCCCAAATATCAGCCAGATGTAGCCCAACTATAGCCCAATGACAGAATGTCCCAGAGTGTTCTAAAGAACAACTAGAGTGCTAACAGTCCTACTTATTACAAAGGTATGGCACACCTGAAGCCATCTTGATTGGAATAAAGTGGTAACTCTTAAAACATTTAATTTAAAAAGGAACAAAATGAGGGGGTTCATTTTGCCATAGAAAGTATGATTAGCGAATATATGACGAAATCCCGCATACCATCAGTCCGCAAAAAAAATCCTGCATGTACGAATATGCCTTTAGCATACACTAAACAACTAAACTACCCTAAACCCTAAAACACTACCCCCAGCATGACCCTACACTACGCAAACACTACAACACTACCCAAAACCCTAAAACACTACACCCCAGCATGACCCTACACTATGCAAACCCCTCAACACTACCCTAAACCCTAAAACACTACCCCCAGCATGACCCTACACTACACAAACACTACAACACAACCCTAAACCCTAAAACACTACCCCCAGCATGACCCTACACTACACAAACACTACAACACTACCCTAAACCCTAAAACACTACCCCCAGCATGACCCTACACTACACAAACACTACAACACAACCCTAAACCCTAAAACACTACACCCCAGCATGACCCTACACTACGCAAACACTACAACACTACCCTAAACCCTAAAACACTACCCCCAGCATGACCCTACACTACGCAAACACTACAACACTACGCAAAACCCTAAAACACTACACCCCAGCATGACCCTACACTACGCAAACACTACAACACTACCCTAAACCCTAAAACACTACCCCCAGCATGACCCTACACTACACAAACACTACAACACTACCCTAAACCCTAAAACACTACCCCCAGCATGACCCTACACTACGCAAACACTACAACACTACCCTAAACCCTAAAACACTACCACCAGCATGACCCTACACTACGCAAACACTACAACACTACCCAAAACCCTAAAACACTACACCCCAGCATGACCCTACACTACGCAAACACTACAACACTACCCTAAACCGTAAAACACTACCCCCAGCATGACCCTACACTACGCAAACACTACAACACTACCCTAAACCCTAAAACACTACACCCCAGCATGACCCTACACTACGCAAACACTACAACACTACCCTAAACCCTAAAACACTACCCCCAGCATGACCCTACACTACGCAAACACTACAACACTACCCTAAACCCTAAAACACTACACCCAGCATGACCCTACACTACCCAAACACTACAACACTACCCTAAACCCTAAAACACTACCCCCCAGCATGACCCTACACTACGCAAACACTACAACACTACCCTAAACCCTAAAACACTACCCCCAGCATGACCCTACACTACGCAAACACTACAACACTACCAAAAACCCTAAAACACTACCCCCAGCATGACCCTACACTATGCAACCACTACAACACTACCCTACACCCTAAAACACTACCCCCAGCATGACCCTACACTACGCAAACACTACAACACTACCCTAAACCCTAAAACACTAGCCCCAGCATGACCCTACACTACGCAAACACTACAACACAACCCTAAACCCTAAAACACTACCCCCAGCATGACCCTACACTAAACAACCACCACAACTCTACACTACACTAACACAACACTACACTACACAACACTACACTACACAATCACTAACCCACGAAAAAATTAACACAAACCCACTTACCTCTCTCGTCATCGTGGTTTTCACAACGCAAATGCATTTACCATACATGCCTTTAAAACGTAATTCTTTGTAAAGGCATGCGCGATAAATGCACATGCGTTTTGAAAAAATGCGGGATAATGGTATGCGAGGTCAATGACCTTGCGGGATAATGGTATGCGGACTGAAAGTCTGCGGGATAAAAAATGCGGGAAAATGGCTGCAAACCATGATTAGCAGCAGACTTCCCTGGTGAGCACTAGCTTTACTACAGTGATCTAATGAGCAACTAGAGTGCTAACATTCAGAATTTATGGCAAATGTGTGACACATCTGAATGCCTTCTTGATAGAACCAAAGTAAACAAGCATTGAAAATGCAATAGATCTCGCCCTCGTTTAAGTTAAAGCCATTCTGTTTGTAATGAGGTGGCTTTTTAGCTTTGCTTTTATTAGTGTTTTTAAAACTTTCATGTAAATAACATGCATATGTATGCATATATGTATATGTATGCATGCATTTATATTTATATAGATATGCAGATTATATATGTTTATATATGTATATTACCTACTGGCGATAGCCAGTGGGTATATATAGTTAGGATTTTTTCTCTATGGGATTTCTGAAAATTCTATGTCTAATAACTTTGGCGTTTGAGGACAGAATTGGCTGAAATTTTCAGGAAAATGGCACATTTTGTTTCTGAGTAGCCCCTGAAAATTTGGGGGGGTTTCGTCAAGGGGGGGCCGAGAAAAAAGGGGGGTCCCAAAACGTGTTTTTCCCATGCAATTTTCCATAGGGCGGTTGGCCTCACTTTTAGCCCGAACGGCTAATTGGATTTACACCAAACTTGGCAAAATTGTAGGGACTGGTAGCCCGATGTGCCTTTGCTATGTCTCAAGATATAGGCTCCAGTGGTTTTTACGAAAATTAACTTTGAAAAATATATATTGGGCTACATTGGGCTATATATATGTTGGAGCCCAAATGTAGCCCAATGTAGCCCAATGTAGCCCAATGTAGCCCAATGTAGCCCAAAGATGGCCACCAGAGACAAAAAAAAACAAATGTAGCCCAAATATCAGCCAGATGTAGCCCAACTATAGCCCAATGACAGAATGTCCCAGAGTGTTCTAAAGAACAACTAGAGTGCTAACAGTCCTACTTATTACAAAGGTATGGCACACCTGAAGCCATCTTGATTGGAATAAAGTGGTAACTCTTAAAACATTTAATTTAAAAAGGAACAAAATGAGGGGGTTCATTTTGCCATAGAAAGTATGATTAGCGAATATATGACGAAATCCCGCATACCATCAGTCCGCAAAAAAAATCCTGTATGTACTATTAGGCCGCAAATTAAAATAACGAAAACTTTTAGAACGAATATGCCTTTAGCATACACTAAACAACTAAACTACCCTAAACCCTAAAACACTACCCCCAGCATGACCCTACACTACACAAACACTACAAGACTACCCTAAACCCTAAAACACTACCCCCAGCATGACCCTACACTACGCAAACACTACAACACTACCCAAAACCCTAAAACACTACACCCCAGCATGACCCTACACTATGCAAACCCCTCAACACTACCCTAAACCCTAAAACACTACCCCCAGCATGACCCTACACTACACAAACACTACAACACAACCCTAAACCCTAAAACACTACCCCCAGCATGACCCTACACTACACAAACACTACAACACTACCCTAAACCCTAAAACACTACCCCCAGCATGACCCTACACTACACAAACACTACAACACAACCCTAAACCCTAAAACACTACACCCCAGCATGACCCTACACTACGCAAACACTACAACACTACCCTAAACCCTAAAACACTACCCCCAGCATGACCCTACACTACACAAACACTACAACACTACGCAAAACCCTAAAACACTACACCCCAGCATGACCCTACACTACGCAAACACTACAACACTACCCTAAACCCTAAAACACTACCCCCAGCATGACCCTACACTACACAAACACTACAACACTACCCTAAACCCTAAAACACTACCCCCAGCATGACCCTACACTACGCAAACACTACAACACTACTCTAAACCCTAAAACACTACCACCAGCATGACCCTACACTACGCAAACACTACAACACTACCCAAAACCCTAAAACACTACACCCCAGCATGACCCTACACTACGCAAACACTACAACACTACCCTAAACCGTAAAACACTACCCCCAGCATGACCCTACACTACGCAAACACTACAACACTACCCTAAACCCTAAAACACTACACCCCAGCATGACCCTACACTACGCAAACACTACAACACTACCCTAAACCCTAAAACACTACCCCCAGCATGACCCTACACTACGCAAACACTACAACACTACCCTAAACCCTAAAACACTACACCCAGCATGACCCTACACTACCCAAACACTACAACACTACCCTAAACCCTAAAACACTACCCCCCAGCATGACCCTACACTACGCAAACACTACAACACTACCCTAAACCCTAAAACACTACCCCCAGCATGACCCTACACTACGCAAACACTACAACACTACCAAAAACCCTAAAACACTACCCCCAGCATGACCCTACACTACGCAACCACTACAACACTACCCTACACCCTAAAACACTACCCCCAGCATGACCCTACACTACGCAAACACTACAACACTACCCTAAACCCTAAAACACTAGCCCCAGCATGACCCTACACTACGCAAACACTACAACACAACCCTAAACCCTAAAACACTACCCCCAGCATGACCCTACACTAAACAACCACCACAACTCTACACTACACTAACACAACACTACACTACACAACACTACACTACACAATCACTAACCCACGAAAAAATTAACACAAACCCACTTACCTCTCTCGTCATCGTGGTTTTCACAACGCAAATGCATTTACCATACATGCCTTTAAAACGTAATTCTTTGTAAAGGCATGCGCGATAAATGCACATGCGTTTTGAAAAAATGCGGGATAATGGTATGCGAGGTCAATGACCTTGCGGGATAATGGTATGCGGACTGAAAGTCTGCGGGATAAAAAATGCGGGAAAATGGCTGCAAACCATGATTAGCAGCAGACTTCCCTGGTGAGCACTAGCTTTACTACAGTGATCTAATGAGCAACTAGAGTGCTAACATTCAGAATTTATGGCAAATGTGTGACACATCTGAATGCCTTCTTGATAGAACCAAAGTAAACAAGCATTGAAAATGCAATAGATCTCGCCCTCGTTTAAGTTAAAGCCATTCTGTTTGTAATGAGGTGGCTTTTTAGCTTTGCTTTTATTAGTGTTTTTAAAACTTTCATGTAAATAACATGCATATGTATGCATATATGTATATGTATGCATGCATTTATATTTATATAGATATGCAGATTATATATGTTTATATATGTATATTACCTACTGGCGATAGCCAGTGGGTATATATAGTTAGGATTTTTTCTCTATGGGATTTCTGAAAATTCTATGTCTAATAACTTTGGCGTTTGAGGACAGAATTGGCTGAAATTTTCAGGAAAATGGCACATTTTGTTTCTGAGCAGCCCCTGAAAATATGGGGAGGTTTCGTCAAGGGGGGGCCGAGAAACAAGGGGGGTCCCAAAACGCGTTTTTCACATTCATTTTTCCATAGGGCGGTTGGACTCACTTTTAGCTCGAACGGCTGAATAGATTTACATGAAACTTGGCAAAATTGTAGATATGGTTTGCCCGACGTGCCTTTGCTATGTCTCAATATATGTGCTCCAGTGGATTTTGAGAAATTAACGTTTAAAAAAAAATATATATCTGTGACAGCGCTCCGGTTAGCGCCCCGGTTCGCGGACCTGACGCGTAACGGAACTTCGCGAAGCGAAGCTGATTGGCTCTCCGGTGTCTGTCAACATTCTAAACAGTCCGGAGCGGCCGCCATCTTGTCTCTCGGTAGGATCGAGAGACAAGATGTGGTGAAAAACGAAGGGGGAAATGAAGGAAAGGGGGCAAGGTAGACCCATCCTGACCCCCTAGGATTGATGAGGGGGATATTAAAGTGCCCCGCGGGGCAAAAAATAAAAAAAAATTGTTTTTTTGCGATTTTACGCCATAGAGGCGCGTCCCGGTACGCGAACCGGGCAGCTCACCGGGCAGCTAACCGGGCAGCTAACCGGCAGCGTAGCTGTCAACATTGTAAACAGTCCGGAGCGGCCGCCATCTTGTCTCTCGGTAGGTTCGAGAGACAAGATGTGGTGAAAAAAGAAGGGGGAAATGAAGGAAAAGGGGCAAGGTAAACCCCTCCTGACCCCCTAGGATTGATGAGGGGGATATTAAAGTCCCCCGCGATTTTTCGCGGTAGAGGCGCTTCCCGGTACGCGAACCGGGCAGCTAACCGGCAGCGTAACGGGAGTCCGCCATCTTGTGTTTTTGGAGCATCCGGTTCGCGTACCGGGTAGCGTCCCGGTAAGCGTAACAAGGGGAAAACCAAGAGAAACAGTAAAAAAAAAATGAAGGGAATAGATTTCCAGCAAACTTGGCAAAATTGTAGGGACTGTTTGTTTGATGTGCCTTTGCAAGGCCTCAAGATATGTGCACGTGTGGATTTTGTCTAATTAAGGTTAAAAAAAAATATATATATATCTGTAAGCGTGCTCCGGCACGCTTACGTTACGGGTTTTGTTTGCGCTGCAGAGCCGATACGTCACGGTTATGCGACGCGCCATGAGGCGTCTCACGTGGCTACGTGATACGTCACGTAATAAAGAATATATTTTACAGCTATAGATATTAGCTTTTAAAAAACCAATGAAATTCACTGAAAAAACCATAGGTTATAGACCATATATAGTTAGGAATTTGCATTTACAAAACCTTGAAAATTCACTGAAAAAACCATAGGTTAGAGACCATATATAGTTAGCTGGACATTTTATTGACATAAAACCAATAAAATTCCATATATAGTTAGTTGCACTAACTATATATCGCGCACCCGCAATCCACTGCTGATGATGTCACATATTACATCATTCATGACATGGTCAGTGACATCACTGATGACATCACTGATGACATCTCAAATGACATCACTGATGACATCACTGATGACATCTCAAATGACATCACTGATGACATCATAACACACCAATACCAGTTACTACATACGCACTCACTGATTCCTACGTCTACACACACATTCACTCATTCACCCATACAATCACTCATACATACAGTCACTCATTATTACAACACTATCATATGCACTCATACACCTATGCAGACACTCACACACTGCCACTCATCCATGGAATTACTCACACACCTAGTCAGTCCTGTAAAGAATCAATCACACTTCCATTTCCTCATCTATACAGTTAAACACAGAACACCATACTTCAGTGACATCACTGATGACATCACTGATGACATCTCAAATGACATCACTGATGACATCTCAAATGACATCACTGATGACATCATGAAACACCAATACCAGTTACTACATACGCACTCACTGATTCCTACGTCTACACACACATTCACTCATTCACCCATACAATCACTCATACATACAGTCACTCATTATTACAACACTATCATATGCACTCATACACCTAGTCAGTCCTGTGAAGAATCAATCACACTTCGATTTCCTCATCTATACAGTTAAACACAGAACACCATACTTTTTCACACATATACTAACACATACTTACTCTCTTATACAATCACTGATACAAGTACACATTGATATGCACAGAGTCACACACCTCCCAGCCAGCCACACACACACTCAGTCTTCCATACATCCACTCATTCTTCAATATGTAAAACATATTTAAACTTTACAAAAACACACAGACACTAGATGATGTCATCAGTGATGTCATTTGAGATGTCATCAGTGATGTCATCAGTGATGTCATTTGAGATGTCATCAGTGATGTCATCAGTGATGTCACTGACCATGTCATGAATGATGTAATATGTGACATCATCAGCAGTGGATTGCGGGTGCGCGATATATAGTTAGTGCAACTAACTATATATGGAATTTCATTGGTTTTATGTCAATAAAATGTCCAGCTAACTATATATGGTCTCTAACCTATGGTTTTTTCAGTGAATTTTCAAGGTTTTGTAAATGCAAATTCCTAACTATATATGGTCTATAACCTATGGTTTTTTCAGTGAATATATATATATATCAGCCTTGAAAAAGCCCCAGGCGTGCCAGCCTTAAGGGCAAAACACATGTCAGCTGTACACCTCATTTCAAAATTATACCCTAATGCCTCAAATAGAAATGTTCAAAAAAAATAAAAGGATCAGCAGATATTCATTTTGGAAAAGAAATAGTTATGTCTAAGGGTACAACCTATTTCATCCATATCATTGTTTCTATCCAATACCTCTGCTGTGTCAGCAAGGGCACAAGGCCAAGGGCACAGCATACCATATCATTTTCACGAAGGCCTGCTATATCTCTTTGTTCATCTCTAAGATAGATCTTCTCCAGGTGGTAGTGAGCGAGACGTCTTTCCACAAATGAACTAGCTACTAATAGTTACTAGCACAGTGAGCCACATCTCTATTTGCCTCAAACATAGAAGCTGTTTGTAACCCATGGATGAAGACCAGTTCAGGTCTGACGGCCAATATTATCCGCAAAATGGATGGGGATACTTGGGCCTCATATAGGTTTGCAGGAATGACAGATCAATATTCTGTACCGATTCATAGCTTTGTGATTTGAGACAGGGTTGTGTGCATGCCTCCCGCTTCTTCTTTTTAATTTATAATTCATTGATCTTGCTGAAGAATAGGGTTAGTGTGAGATTTCTATCAGAGTTTCAGAGGGAACATTTTCCTCCCTGTTTTACACACACAAAACGGTATTAATTGATAGGTTCTTGCAATGGAGCTTGAATTCTGTTAATAGTTACACAAAGAAACAAAACCTTAAAATCAACGCGGAAAATCTACAATTCTTTGCTTTGTATCATGGTCTGCTGAAAAGAAGTTTCTTTTGGGATAGATAAAATGGAGATTGTTTCTATCTCCAAATGCCTGGGGTTGCATTTTGAGCTGGTCTGGGTTGGGGGCTTATGTTTGCTGATTAGCAATGTTCAATTGGGGCACTGATAGGACATAAATGTAATCACGGAGGCCGATTGATTTTGGCCTTCAGGAGTGACCTACCTAACTATGGTTTTTCTAACATTGATCAATGCTTTGGGTATTTGGTTTGTGGACTTTAAAATTGATCATTATTAATTATAGGCCCCAGTTTAGAGGTGTGCACTAGGTGTGCACTAGGCCTGTACCCCAGGTGCACCTGGTGTGGTTTCCGGACTGGATTTTTAAACTATCAATATAATGTTGCCCAGGAGGCACCTGACACACTACTCTAACTTAGAAGGATGAAACAAGTTAAATCAAGTACACACTTCACACCAAATAAATCTGAAGATCAGAATTTTATTTTAGAAATTGTGGGCATGAGTGGTGCATTCTGTATTGACTCTCTTCCCAATCATCAATTCAAGGCTTTAGTACAGTAACAGATTGATGAGTATTATATAAATGCCAATGATGGGTGCAGTTCTGAATGTAAATGTTATGACATGGAAGGGTATTTAAAGAAGAATCAGGTACTGTTGACAATAAGGGGGTACAGCATGGACAGTGTCACATATTTTTTGCCACGCCTTCTGTAGGCTTTTTATTTTCACTATGTTGTAATATTAGCCGCAGTCTTATAAGGATACGTGGTGTGTTATCTTTGAGGCATTGACTATTGTGGAGAAACACCTTGTATGCATTAAAGTGTTCTGATTTCAAGCGCTATGGGGATTAATTAACTCATTTAATAGGTGGATATGAATCTCCTTGTAAATGTTAATCTGCTTTTCAGCATTAATGAGTTGAATGTTATGGATATTTTGTACTGAGATTCTAATTGTTGCATGGTTTAATTAAACTAGACACAAATGTTGAATAAGCAGAGAAGGTTTGGTGCTGAGTGTGGGCTCAGTTTCTTTGGCTGTTTCCCTTCATTGATCAGTACCAGTCTATGAGATGTGGGCAAACATGGGACCACAGAAGACCCAACAGTTCATAAGAATAAGCATTGGTTCATCCCAAATCCTATATTCTCAAGGTAACCGTGCAAAAGCAACATTGTGCCTCAGAGGAGGAAGGACCCAGAGGAGGGGAGACAAAGGTGGACATGGAGAAAAGATCAGCCTTGACCGGCTCTACATCAACAAGAAAGTTTCTCCAGAGATGACCTGCTGTCTGGCTAATGTGATCCCTTTTGCCAACTGCTACCATGTGACAAACAAAACTATTAAAATATTGTTATGTATTAATATTTTCAACATCACATCATCTAAGGTTTTCCGCATTCCCATCAATGTGCTAAAAAAGACAAAATTGCTCCAAAAATGGAACATTTTTAAGTAAACTGAATGTCTACTGGAAAACCGTCATGTATCTGAGATAAACGCATATTTTTATGTACCCAAACAAATAAGAAACTCTGTCAAACTCCTAACATAGGTCAGTAATTGGCAGTTAAGCTCATTTTTATGCATTGTGTATGCTGCATAATTTGTACCACTGAATATCGACCCCAAGTTTATCATGGTTCAAGAATATTGAAGACAGAATATCGAAGGACAAAATATCGAAAGGTATGGGCATTTAGGGAAGTACAGATTTACTGTCCTTAACTCCACATCTATGTACCTAGAAGATATATGCAGCATGTAGGTACATATATGTGGAGTTGGTTATATATAATCTAGACTTACTTACCTGTCAATATTTATTTATATATTGTATCCTCCAAATCATGTTGCATCGGTATTCTGCGGGCGATATTCATAGAGCACACCATTGTTCAGTATGTCCCTGCATCTTCCTTCAAATACATCATTTCATGTAAGAAAAAAATACATCTGGACTTATGTCCCAGTGGGACACCCACAGATCTTTAAATCCTGAAAAAAATCCAAGCCTATTTTGCAGGCTTATCAGGACGTTGCACAAGCAGCTGTCCAGAAATGTACTCCCAGCAAATCTCCCCCCTCACTTATGCCCCAGAGATGTATTAATTATACTGTTATCCGTCCTCCTGTGCAGCTCAATTGGACTGCAGAACAGTAATTACCATTTAGACAAAATACAGATGTAATTCGGCCTAATTACTTTAATTTATCCAGTGAGTGCATAATAGGGGTGAAGAGAAGAGGTTTGAAGAAATGATTTGCACGAACTGAAACCTCATTGGCATTGAAATGTACAACACATGAAAATATATTTGCTGTGAGACGGGAATTGAAAACAAAATATATAGCAAAACGTTTGACAGTTGATCCAGAACATGCCCCACCCATGTTAAGTCAAGAATCTCGCTGAAATGTGTACCTGACATTATAAGGCTGTAAACACTTTTATAATTTCCCCTAATTTCCTCTGTGTACTGTTTTAATTTGCACGTATGTAGGCTCCAGGGCACTGGGTCTGCTTAACAAGTTATACATTCATCTGGAACTAACAGAGAAGCGAACAAATATGTGACAGTATTTGTCTTCATCATTTTGTGATTAGCTATGCCTCGTAGCCTTCCAAGTTGACCAACAAAAGGTCTACTCTACAACAACATATTTATCAGCCTCTTCACTTGCCAGCTTTGTGCCACCCACCAATATGTAAACAAACAGCACTTAAGTTATTCCATCCAGCTTTTCTAGCACAGAAGCAGATGTGACTTCTATTACTAATGATGTGAGCCGGCATAGAGTGAAAAATAGTTAGAGACAGTGGCGTAACGAACCTTGAGGGGGCCCCCTGCAGGGTAAGTGAAGGGGCCCCCTCCGGACTCAATCTAGAGCTCCCCGGCAGAAGTGTGGTGCGGACGGGCCCCCCTGGAGGGTGAGGGCGCCCCCGCACTGCGGGGGCTGCAGGGGCCTGTGTTACGTCCCTGGTTAGAGAGTAGCCCTGCATGGGAATTTTCACTGAAATTCAGTTGTGGCGGTTTTCCTAAAGGACTTATTTAATGTTTGGTGGGATAAGGGACTCATTTAATGTTTGTGGGTGTCTTCCAACAGCAGGGCAGTAGAGGCACTGCCTGCCTCATTTAGAGATGCCCGCCTGCCTGGTGTGTGCCTCAGTGATTTAAGTGCATTTGCTGATGTGGCAGATACCCCAAAATCACAGATTAATGCCAGTGGGTGCCAGTACTGTTTGGCAAGTGTGGCATTCGTTTTTCATTTTTCATAAACAAATTCCCAAAGCACAAGTCTTTTTGAGAAAAACCAACCCATCGCCAACAGGAGCAGGGAGGCTTCTTACTGCACGTGGAACAATTTCTTTATTTTCACGATTGTAGGGGAGGGAAAATAAGTGGTGGAAAAGCCAAGGGGAGAGCAAGGAATAGGACAGGGGGTTCGTACCAGTCCCCAAATTGATGCTAGACTTAAACAATGTGGACAGACCCACTATGTGTATGCATTACAATCACTATTTGTAGTATGAACATGGACCCATTAGGTGTTCTTAAAAGACCCCTCACACACCATCCAGGTTGGTGTCATGCTTCATTATTGGGGTCCCAACGGGGCGGTATAGTGCCCACCGGTTGTGCTACGACGCCTGATTACAGCAGACCTGGTGTTGTGCAGGTATGTGATGTGAGGTGAATTACTGAAGCTAAAAATATCTCAGAGAATTCTTGCCTTAAATTTCAATACTGGTGGCTCAGGATATGGTTAAAAGCAATATGTGTAGTACAACTATTTGGGGATTATTACCGTTAGTTGACTATGTGTGGGGGTATACAGGGTTTTAACCCATTTAAAAAGTGAAAGGGCTTTCTTCAGGACCAGGTGAGTGATTAGTGAGTGGAAAAGGTGAAGGATGCCACGTGAAACCTGTGCAGTACCGACACACGCTCCAAGGTGTGTGGTAAAAGTGTTGTGTACTCACTGACACTCAGAAAATAGCAATGTTTAGGGTTATTAGGCAGATTATCGAGGCTCCGGGGGTGCTCTTCCGAAGCCCCTGCCGGGACTACGGTGGACTGATACAGGTGTGAATCGGGACACTCAACGAGACCAAACCTTGGCAATGATCAATGGAACCTGAGCACCTCTTAGGGACTAGTTCCCAATAGGATGGTAAAGTCTAGCATTCAAATTCTAATGACACTTAGTGTAGAGAATACTATATGGAGAAGCTATAAATTGTTAGTTGAAACCCAAACATACCCATCGAGTAAGGAATCGCCAATGCTGATGCTTTTGTCTCGTTATCAGATACATTATTTGAGGGATCATTTTTAATCAATTGAGGAAACAGTATTGTTGGACTTGGCCCTTTTTGGCAGGTTCACCCCTAAACTTTTCGCCTTAAGTTCTGACATGGGCACTTTAGCACTGTGGTCCAGTGTAAAGTGTGTGCGCTCTCTGTGCACATTTGGTGAAGTTGACCTGCCCTCCCATAGGAATGCATTGTGGATAAGTGTGTACATGGTAATTCCTGGTATGAGAGGTGCAGCCGGGTCGAGTTTAGTATGTATGAATTTGTGGGAAAAAATGCTGCATAATGATTTGCACAGATTTATGATGACTGGTGGACAAATGCCACTTTTAGAAGTTGGCATTTCGGCTTGTCAGTGACAGGGGCTGGGAGGTGTGTGTGGCTCCAGGAGGGGTAGGGCAGGGATGAATAGGACATCTGGGCTGGGAGTAGTGGTAGGGGTAATCCCCTGACTCTTAATAGGATGAAGCCTACCCTAGTGAATGCTGGCTCCACCCCCTGTTGTGTGTCTGATCACCTAGCCCCCACCTGACAAAGGGGAAGAGGAGCTTGCAAAACAACGTGTTCCAAATCCCCCATAACCCAGTTGCATCTGGTTCCCCTATGCCCTGCACTCAAACAAAGAGAATCTGTGATATAAATATTGGGGCTCTGACCCCCATGTAAGTTGTTCGGTTCCTGTTCTGGGGTGCTGATCCTGATGGAGGGGGCTTGCTGCTGCTGGGGCCCAGGAGGAACCACCGTGGGGGCTTCCCTCCCTGCTCGAGGGCCCTGTTTGCTGGCCTCCCTGGGCCCCACGGTGTCCCTGAAACCTTAAGGACCGGGTACTGCCTTTAGAGCCCTGGGAGAGCTATATTTTCCACTGCTTGGATGGAGGAGAGCGTGGGATCCACAGCGTAGTGCTGCGCTTCAGCCCTTGAAGAGGGACTCCTGGTGTGAAGGATTCCCCCATGTTGCCTGCCGAGCGGGAGCCCACCCCGCTTTATGTCTCAAATAGCTGGTGCCCATCCCGCATTGGTGATTTTATGGTATGGCGGCTGCCCATTCGGCATTGGTGAATTTATGAAGAGCGGGTGCCCACCCCGCACTTCACCGAGGGAAAGAAATCACTGCTGCGGCCCGAGCCGGGAACAGAGAGCAGGCGCGCCCACCTGACTGTGGGCGGGTCCTCACGGATGGAAGACGGAAGACGTCCATAGCCCTAAATGCCCACGTCAAAGCCTCGGTCCCGAGAGAGGGGACCAGGCAAAGCAAGGGAGAAGTTCTGAGCCCTAGGAGAAAGCCCAGGTGAAGGCTGGCAAAGGTCTGTGGCCAGGCGGGTCTCCCGTGAGCTGAGGGAGCCCCGCAATGTCACAAGAGAACCCTGCGTGCGGTAAAGAGTCTTGCGAGCTCCACATCAGAGTCCAGGGTCCCAGGAGGGTGCCCAGTTGAAGTGAGGCGAAGAGCAGAGTGTCGGTCCCAGCCGGGAACAAAGACCGGAGGAGTCCTACCCCCAGAGCCGGCGAGTGGCGCTCCGTAGTGGCTCCTCTTTGTTGTTGGTGCCTGTCTGAGGCATAGAGTTTGAGCTGCCCTGTATGGCAGTGGGCCACTCCAACAAGGGGCATCTGTGTTTCTAGGGCCGCAAGGGGGGTCCCCAGCGCCTGTAGGACCAGTACCTCCCTTTGGTCATTTTTCTACAGATGCCCCGCATGCCAGAGGGCTGCTGCAACGTTTTGGGGGCACAAGGAGTTATGTAAAGAAGCCCAGTGAGGCTGAAGAGGCACAGATGTGCCAGGGCCCCCATATCGCTATGCCCAGTTGCGCCAAACCAGCGCGGGCAACTGCAAAGTTTTTGCATAACTGTTCGGATGGCACAGTGTTGCCAGGCTTTGTTTGCATCACAGCTGCGCAGCAATTAGTGCCAGCTGCAAAGTTTAGGCCAACAGTTCTTTGGGGGCATTTTAAAAGAGAGAGATAGGAGTGAGATGTACTCCTATGCCCCAGCGCAATGGCACACTTGTGAATTACGCTGCCTTGGCAGCAGCCCTAACATTTGGAACCTAGGGCATTTGAGCCCCTTTAAGAAGGCCAGTTGGCCGGGGGGACTGTGGGATTTGTACGGCGCCAGGCCCTAATGTGATTTATGTGGTGCTAGGAAATGTGATTCATGTACTATGATTTACGCACCCTGTTTTATGCCTCTAACTGTGGTTTATGTATGAGGTTATTTGCATACTGTTGTTTATGCTAGTGAGATCATTCTCTACTGTGAGTTATGCCCCTAATGTGAGTTATGCTTAGGAGGTTAGGGTCTAATGTGTTTAGACTTATGAGATGATTGCAAAATGTGTTTATGCTGGTGAGGTTGGCGCAGAATGTATTTCACGCCTAAATGGGATAATGTGCATAATGTGGTTTATGTTAAAGGATGATGCTGAGTACACTGGTCACCATTGATTACTGGTTGTACGTTTATGTGATGTCCTACTTTTACTAAGTTCACTTTGTGATGGTTCTGACAGTGGTCCAGTTGGCCCAGTCAGGTGTACATAAACCCATGTAGATATTACCTAGTGCCAGGTAGCATAATATATATTATGTGATTACTATTCTAATGTGTTATGAGAATACAAAGGCTATTTTTGATATAACCTTGTGTGGAGTTCCTTTTGTTTTGTGCCTGGTATGTTGTTGCTGTGTGCGTGCGCAAACGCTTTACACATGGCCTCCGGGATAAGCCTGACTGCTCGTGCCAAGCTACCAAGGGGGTGAGCAGGGGTTATCTTTGGCGTGTAACTCCCTTGCCCTGACTAGAGTGGTGGTCTCTGCCTGGCTTTTGCGCAAGCCTTAGACAACCAGAGATCCCATTTCTAACAAGTATCATTCGGTGGAAGGAAAAAGAATATTTGCCTGGAACAAGACAGAAATGCTGTTGGTGGATTAATGCTTGTAACTTGCACCGCTCTTTGTTTACAATGGGGTATAGCCAGAGTTCCCCCTTCTGTTTTTGAATAATTTGTGCATTACTCTAAGCTTATGAGCCTTTAGTTTCAATCATTATAGCTTCCCTGTTCAGGATATTTCCCTCTGATGAGAGTTTAACATGCAGCAGGAGTTGCTTTTACTCTATTCCAGGATGTCTTGGGTGGTATTTTACCTTACCAAAAGAGGCAATAATCTGCCTGGGATAGTGTATATTTATCCTTCTTTCTAGTTTAGCATACACTGTATAAAGCTAGTGTAATGCTTCAAGGCCTTTTCAAAACACTGTTTTTCTGTAGGATCTTGCAGAGGGTTCTTGGTAGATGTTTAGACTTGAGTGTCAGCTATGTAAAATAGGAACCTAACCAGGGCGTCTTCTTCTGTTTTGAATACAGCAAGCGCCACTCTAAGCCTTGAGGAATTTGGGTTTCTTCTTGAGGACGTCTTCTGTATCCATCTTTGAATTTCCTCCATTCAGTTCTCCAATTCCAAAACCAAAGTTTTCATCTTGAGAAAGCTTGATATTAGTCACAGTTCATGTTGCCTTGGCTTGCTATGAAGAATCCATTCATTGAATCCTCTGGTTGTTCTTTGCCCGTCTTTGTCACCTGACATAGAAAAGGCAATCAAATGGCAATGCAAATGTTCTGACAAACCCTATGAAGTTGACTATTTTTACAAAAGCGAAACACTGAGGGGAAGCATATGCTAGCGACCTGACTCCTGATGCTGATCTCTGACCTGCACTTGCATGCCTTACCCGTCACAAGCAATCAGTATGCAGACTCTATTGCAAGTAGTCTTAGATTTTTTTTTACTTAACTAAAGATGTAATTGTCTGGACTTTTAAGAACATGAGTTATTAATTGAGGGGAGTAAGCACCCGCCTCTTGTAACAGATACATTCCTTGTAAGGGTGAGCCACTGAAGTCACTAAATAAAACTGAGCTTAACACCCTGGTAGCTATGGCACAGAGTATAGAGGCTTAACTTAAAGGCAATGTGTAAAGCCTTGTTGTATTACTAAAACAGTAGCAAAGTAATTATGCAAAGCAATAGAAATCCCAAAGCAAATTAGAAAAATACAGTAAAATCGAATAAAGGAAATTATACCACAATGACAAAAATCCAATAAGAGGAACTGGAGATATGAGTTTTTACAGATTTAAGTAGAAATGGCATCAAGAAGCTCAAAGTGCAAATGATAGTCAATGGTCGCAGTAGAACAGGACCTATGCACAACTTGATTCTGACCACACTGGAGTGCAGCTCAGATACACTAACCAGGTTAATCCTGGGCAAAGGCTTTACCTTCTGACTTTAGTCCCTCAAGTTCCCATCCACCAGAGAGTACACTTCTAAATTACCCCAGGAGCTTAAAGGAGGCACTTAGGGACTTACAGGGTGTCAGGCAGAGGCCAACAGGAGAGACATTTACCTCTGGTCAGCTGGGTAGCTGCAGGAAAAGGCCTCTTATAGTTTCCTTTGTCCCTGGAGCTTTAACAGGATGTCAGTCCCATGGCCCTTGGAGTCCACTTCCTTGTCCTGGGTATGATAGAGAGCAAGTCCAGGTCTCCAGGGCTCTTCTCAGATGCAAATAACAGATTTGGTCCTCTTTTAATGTTCCTCATGTCCAGGAGTGTTCTGAGATGGTGGCCTTGAGGTGCCACATTTATGCCTTGCATGAGTTAATGGGTACGAATGACCCTTGGGGATACACTATCCAATGGGGCAAAGGCTAATGCTACCCACTTTGGCCATTTTCAAGATGGTCAAGGTATTCGTCCACATGGAATTGGGCACTGAGGGCTAGGGGTGTGTGTGTGAAATGTCCTCCCACATCTAACAGTAAATCCAGTTTTAGGCAGTGTGCATCAAATGTTATAGGTAAATCCTGCCAAACAGGCTGTAAGAGACTTCCACTATGATTAGGGTCTAGTTGGCTGGCAGGACAAAAGAAGGGCCCCACACAAGAGTCAGCTAACATATGCCTATGACAGTGAAGCCCTGTTGGAGGTGCGCCCAAGTGTCATATGAAAAAGTCCAGCAGGTCTGTCAGGTAGGATGTGACATTCAAGCAGGACTTGACAGTTTAATGTCAAAGAAGACTCTCCCCTGCATATTCTATTAGGTTCAGATGGGTCATTTCCACCCATTCAGGTGAGTTGACTGTTTGCTTCTGGGAGGAGTTTACACCTCACCACTGGGGAGCCATCAGCTGAAGGGAGACAGTTAGAAGGCCCTATAATACCTTGGAAGCTTAGGCAGGCAAAACGTAACTCTTCTAAAGTATCTTTTCTGTAATAGACAAAATTAGAATTTACCACTACATTGGATTTTGTTTAACTATTTTTGGAGTCCTTGAAGTATTTCTGTAGCTGTTACCCAGGCGGAGATAACATTTATGAAATTTAATATTGTATCCCATTGCTTTCCTATGGCACAGCCAACACTGCTAGAAGGACAATAGCTTTGAGATGCTAGTCATTGCAAGGCCATGCTTAAAATCAACCTTTACATGTCCTATTTTTAAATATCATGTACCCTGTCTTAATGGACAATAAGGCTTTCTTAGGGGTGACTTATACATATTTGAAAAAAGAGTTTTAGGCCTTTTTAAAAATATATATTTTTATTGATGACATGAGGACAGAGTAGCAGCAAATAAGAAACAAACTCACTATACAGAATTAAAAAGCGGAAAAAAAGGGAAACAAGCAATTATGGCAAACAGCAAAGGTTAATACATTTTGGGGCGGCAGACACGAGTAGAATAAACTTACACAGAAAAACTCAAGATCCATTTTAAGAAAGCATAGCTTCCTATAAGCAACTAAACAAATTCCTTAACACATTCCTAGACAAATTCTCCCCAGATTTTTCCTAATTTACATAATGCTCTTGCACCCCTGATTTTAGCTAATGCACGTTCCATATTGTATGTATCTATTACTATTGCCCACCACTCTGCCAACGATGGTGGATCCCGTGCGATTCATGCTCGAGCAATAGCCAGCCTAGCTTAAGCCAGTATAATACTAATAAGTTCTCTTGAGCTATAGTCACATGATTGTGGGCCCAGTAATATATCCATAACCGTAAATGAAGTAGATCTATTAAGTTTATGAGAGACAGTCCTTTCCGATCCTCCCCAAAATGTTGATAATGATGGACATGAGTAAAACATATGCGCTAAATCAACTGCGTATAGATCACATTTTGGGCATCTAGTCCAATCACTACTTAAGTTACTTGTTGCCCATTTTGAGATACATGTAGGGGTATAGTAAAGAGAGCAAATAGTCCTGTATGATTGTAGCCTTAAACTGGATGAGTGTACTGATTTACGAATGGTATTCAGTGCAAAAGATATGGAATTAGCAGTAATGTTAGACCCCAATTTCTGACTCCACCGTGTGGCTAGTTTCCCACAGTCACCGTCTTTCTGAGAATTCAATCTTTTATATGCAAAGCTGATCAGTGATCTATCTTTAGCTAAGTGAATACATTCCCATATGTTAGAGTCCGTCAATTCAGTGATTTTGAGGCTGCGTATAAAATAGTCATGAATTTAATAGTATTTTAGGTGCATGTTTTCCGTAACATTATAGAGAAGTTGGAGTCTCCCAAACGATGAGAACCCAGTATTATCGTATAGATTGCCTACATTTTTAATACCCAATTGTGCCCATTGTCTCCAGCCCCCATCGTGGAAAATTCCTGGGAGAGCTGGATTGTCCCATGGAGGTAATCTAGAATGGTATAACGGTATTTGGAATTTACTAACAATGGCTCTCCAAATGTATGCTATGTCTCGAACAATCTTGAATTGAACCCTCTTAAAGTAGTTCCGGTCGTTGATGCGGTATAAAAACATTTTGGATTCCGTTTCTAACATAAATGCATAATAAAAGAAAGGTTCCTCATAAGGGTGTATCAAACTACGAATGCGTCCTATAAATGTCGACCAGAAGAATGCTTTAAAATCAGGAAAGTCAAGTCTGCCTTTTCCATAAGGTAATTTGAGTATTTCAATTGCACGACGTGCTTTTTTATAACCCCAAATGACACTGCTCAATATGCCATCTAGGCATTTAAAAAAAGATTATTAATACGTAGTGGGATAGATCGGAATAGATAGATACATTTGGGGAGAATCTTCATTTTGATTAAATTGATTTTGCCGATTAAACTGAGTGGAACAGTATGCCATTTTTTAAAAATAATAGCTGTGTCTTTTAACAATAATTCATAGTTCAGCATGGCTATCTCTTCTGGGCAAGCAGAAAATTTTACTCCCAAGTAGATAGCAGTTTTGCACACTCCCTGAATTGGGTCCTTTGGTTTATAGTTCATTATGATTTACGTCTTATTAGTGTTCAGCCTGTAACCAGAGACTACACCAAACATCCTGGCCTCCGTTATAATCCCTGTCATTGCCTCAGCTATATTTGTCAAATAAACCGCAATATCATATGCGTATACCGTCATTTTAAGTGTCTGAACCAGATGAGAACGGTACTATACGCGGATTGTTTTGTAATGCAACTAGAAATGGTTCGATAGATAGAGCAAATAGTAAAGGTGACAGTGGGCACCCTTGACGGGTACCCGCATGATAGGAAATGTACCCGACTGTATCCCTGCATAGCATACTTTGGCTCGCGAATTATCGTAGAGAGCCTTTATCCATTTCAAGAATGAACCCTTGATGCTGAATCTATTCAACACAACCCAGAGGTAATCCCACCCCACTCGGTCAAATGCTTTCTCAGCATCAAGTAGTATCATACCGAGTGGGGTGGATCTTACCTTATCAACATCAAAAGCTGTAAAAGCTGTGTTAATATGAGTCATAGTATCCCTACCGGGTACAAATCCATGTTGTTGTGGAGAAACCAGGGCAGATATTATTGGGGCAAGTCAATTTGCCAATATTTTGGCAAATATCTTCGCATCGGTGTTTATTAGCGAAATCAGTCGATAAGACCCACATTCGTCTGATATTTTCTTCTTCTTAACAAAAAATATAATTTGCGTAATATTCCATGACTCGGGGGCTTTCCCCTCTTGTCCCTTGAGTCCGATCACTTGGCTCAGTATAGGGGCTAGTTCCTCAATGCAATGTTTGTAAAGCTCGACCGGAATCAAGTCTTCCTCTGATGATTTGCTGGAGGGTAGAGCAGAGACTGCCAATCTAATCTCAGCCAAAGTAACTTCTTTATTCAGCATATCTGCTTGCTCCATATCAATACGGTTCACTTCATTAGTCTGTAAATATATATTAATATCGTCAGGACCCGGTCGACTTTCAGGAGTATATAATTCTTTATAATATCTAGCAAACTGTTCAAGTATTTGAAGGGGGTTATTATATGTCACGTTATCAGGGCCTTTGATAGTCCTAACTAATGTTTTAGCCTTGCTTTTTGCCACCTTGTAAGCTAATATCTTTCCTACTGTTTCGCCACCCTCATACTGGGAGAGACGATATTTATGCAATTTAATAAGACTTTTTTCTCTCAGGGTCTGTTTTAGAGCAGACTTGAGGCCAATTAAGACACATGTTAGTTCTTCTTCTGAATTAGACCCCTGTGACAGCGCTGTCGCTAGCTGTTTTTCTGCATGTAAGATTTTCGCTATAATATCATCTGTATTCTTTTTATTTTCAAAGTTCTATCTAAATATGTGCCGCTAAGTAAAGCCCCTAATGCTGGCCTTACAGGAGTCCCATACCATATTGTACGAGGCTGAACCAATATTAAGTTCCAAAAAATCTTTTATATGGACCTTAAGTTTAAGTATAAAATCTGCATTAAGCAGCAAATACGTGGGAATGAAAAAAAGCGGTAGTTTAATTTCTTTGTTGATATTTTAAAAGAAAGGATGATGGGAATATGGTCTGATGTGACCCATGGGCAGATCTCCATATTACTTGTTTCCAAAATATTATTTGACGCTCATGCCATATCATTGCGAGAGCATAATTTATGCGCTGTTGAATAGTAGGTATAGCCGGCAACATCAGGGTGCAATGCCCTCCAGGCATCTTTAATATTGTGGATGTGCCCTATTACTATAATTGCAGCCCTTGTTTTACGCATCCTCGTAAATGCCCACCGTCTGGTAGTATCAATATCATAATTCATAATACAGTTAAAGTCACCAAATATCAGATGGTCCCCCTCCCATTCAAGAAGTTCCATATTAATTTTGTCCATAATAGTGGGATCGTCTATATTTGAACCATGGACCACACAAAACGTATATTTCTTACTTTCTATAATAAGTTGGGCAATAGCCCATCTACCATTTTTATCTGTCGAGGTTTTAATTGTCTTGGCTTTGAAAAATTCATTTTGTAAAATAGCGACTCCTCTAATTGACACATTTAAGTCAGAGCTTACAACGACAATGTAACCTAATTCTTTAAGGACATTGCGATCCTTATAGCATATATGTGTCTCTGACAGTAAAACTATATGCGGGCAGCACATCCTTAACTCCTCAAAAACTAAGCGTCGTTTGTTCCTACTATTTAGCCCTGCCACATTCCAGGCTAGACACCTTACTCTATCCATAACAGTAACTTTCTCATCTCCCCTTGCCACCTACACATTATAAATAAAAAGAAAAAACATAAATAATAAATCTTGCCACTTATTGTCTTTCTAAAAACTCACCTCATGTCAATTTTATTGATTTTACCCTCTCCCAGGAGCCTCCCACCCCTAGACCCTCCTCCCACCCCACCGCACCCCATTCCTTACCAACCCTGCCTACCCCACCCACCCCCTACTTCTTTCATAGAGGAGGATTCCTCTCTCTAACCAGCTACCGTTGGTCTAGGCAGCCAAAAGAGACACAGCAGTGTCCACCCCTCTCTTCCAAAAGCCCCACAAGTATCTCCGATACCACCATATGTAATGCAAAAAAAAATAATGCGTTGTTACATCATTGATCCTAAAGCCATTTTTTAACAAAATAGAAGAGCTAAGGGTAGAGAAAAGAGAGAGAAAAAAAAGCATATAATCAGAAAGCAGCTCCCTCTTGAGTCTACTATCAGCAATTCTTAAACCTCTACCTGCGCCATTTTAGCTCTTTAACATTTTTAAATCATTATATATAGTCTGTCTCTAAATTATTATTCTGCTGATTTCTTAGTAGATTCTCTCTGCCATTTTTTCACAATTTTTTCCGCTTTTTGGTCATCGGAAAAGAAAAATGTATGACGATTCTTAAATACTTTTAGGCGCTCCGGTTCTTGTAGGAAAGCTTGACCACCCAGGGCCTTAATTGGATCAATATATTGCCGTAGCTTCCAGCGCTTCTCCATGGTAATTTTACTTAAATCTGATCTAACAAAAAAAGTTATTGACTCTATAGTGACTGACTTATTAGGTCGAGCTTTCAGCGACACCGCCTATCTTAACAGAAAGTTACCCATATAAATCAACAAGCATTTACAATGCAACGGTCTCGCCTTTGCAAAAGTTAGAGCTGTTGGCATTGTAAATGACATTATTTTTATATATGTGTTGGTTTTGAAAACAGATAAATAAATGGCAATGTCATTTACAATGCCAATAGCTTAATCTCTCGCAAATGCGAGACCTATTGCATTTGCACCCACAGAGAGCCATACTCACACACACACAGAGCCCCCCACACACACAGAGCCCCCCACACACACAGAGATACCCACACACACATAGACACACACACACAGAGCCACACACACACAGAGCCACACACACACAGCCACACACACACACAGCCACACACACACAGCCACACACAAACACAGCCACACACACACACAGTGCCACACACACACACTCAGCACCACACACACACATACACACACAGCGCCACACAAACAAAACGACACACACACACACACACGCACACACACACACACACACACACAGCAAATTTTGGTTACACACACCATGATTAAAACTGGCCTCGCCAGGTCACAATCACCCTTTTTCAATCCCAGCAGGGTTCCTCAGATGTAATCAGCCACAAATGCAGGTCTAAACAGCTTACGTTCTTCCTGCCATTACATACACATGAGTTTAGATACATTTAAGTAAGCGGCAGTATAGGATCCAAACATCTATGAGCAATACATTTGTTTAGCGTGTTCACTTCTATTATCTAAGTGTCAGCTGTTTTGGGTGAAGGATTTTTTTTAAGAAGGTGTTATATAATGAGCAAGTAGTTTTGATTAGTGAATTACTTATAATTATAGCAGTAACTAACTTGTAGACACGGCCCTCCAGGCATACGGCTATAGAAAACTACGTAAAGCATCCCCCAACCACCGTGGGGATAAAAACGTGGGCTGCTAACTCCCTAGGAGGGAGGCAGCGCCTTTGCAAGAAGATGAGACCAATTAGTGGCCTGACTTGCACATACTATTTGCCACATAACAAATTGACTTTCCTTTCCTTGATGTGAAAAAAACATCCACCATCAAACATTAAGTCAGACAACACTTCCTCCCAACCAATAGCCCCCCCTTTTAACTTGGGTCCATGCCACTGGGATGACCCCAAGCAAAACTCTTCCCTTGGACCTTTAAGCAGACAGTACACGACGAACATCTGCAATAATGGGTAATAAATATATAGGTATTTCCGCCATGCCTAAAATAAGGCAGGCCAAGCTTCGCCTCTCATGGCAGACCACTTCATAATCCCGGGCTCAATCTGACCGTCACATTTCACCAAAACGATCTGCCACGACACATCGCAAACACCACACGACAACAAGTAATATGGAGGATGCCATCTACCTCCAGATCATAGGACACTCAGGAAGTAACACCTGAACTTTTCTATTAAACTACGGTCTATATATGAGAAACAGAGTCTTATCCACAAGGAGCGAGATGTCTATTCTACCTGAAAATCGCTATCCTATGACCTAACATAATTTGACTTTCTGCAGAAGCCCGGTATAATTGATGGTCTCGTGACTTGCTTCCACACCGACCCAAAAGCCTCCATCAGCCACTCAACCAACCCTGTAGCTCAAAAATTGAACCATTAGGCCCCACGGCCACCGCTCCACCAAAATACTTTACGTAAGTCCCTGCACCAACTCCCGAAGGGCCTCTGACAAACAGCATCCTGATTTGGGTCCTGTCCCAGGGGCACACCCAATACTCCAACCTCTTCCTCCCAACTTGGTGCCCTGGGTTCAATAACCGTGAGGGCCAGAAACTCCCCCGAAAATGAATTCTCCTTCTCCGGCCACCACAACAAACCACAGGCCACCAACACGAAGCACGCACGTCCCTTCCTGTAATCTTTACGCTTCAAACCCCCGTGGCCCAAGACACGCTTCTCGACCTACACAGCTCAACTTACTGCTTATAATTTAACAGGCCATTGGCCCCCTATATTTTTACTGACAGCTACGTGGCTCTTGGCCGACCAGGATCCCACCCCGCGCGCACACAGGAAGGAGGGTCAAGTGCGTTCAAACCCTATTGCCCTAGCATGGCCACCGTACTTCAGACGTTCACATTTTCGATTTTCCGAAAAGAAAAGATTGTCTACCCATACCGCCACCCACGTCCACAGTGTGCAGAGCTGGCGCCAATCCCAGCTCGGCTTGGTGTTCACGTTGACTGACTCTGGGCCCGATGAAGGCAAACAAAGTGCTCTTGCGGCTCCCAGGCCAGCGGCGGTGATCGGGGGCACACAGCGCACGCTGTATAGGCGGGCACACGCACAGCCCTGGGAGTCTCCCTCGCATGGCGCTGCTGTACAAACCATAAAGAGCTCGCTTCTGCATATTTTCATGAGGACAAAAAAAAAAACAACCGCTCCACGCGCTCGCCATTTCTCACTAAGCCCGTCCTTTGCTGACTGGGGGGAGTGTTTTTCTAGAACAAACCTAAAAAACACGCCCTCCAATCCGAAAAAAGATGGGGTTAGAGTGAGACAATGACGACACTGAGACCTCTTCTCCAATGGCTGGCCGCGGTTTGGGAGGCCAGCTAATGGAGAAGAGGGGCGGGGTTTACCCTCGCTACTCAGAGTCATTAACTCTCGCTGGCGAGACTGCGCATGTGCGCAGCCTACGCCAGTCTCGACCTAAAAAGGGCCGGGGATACTGATTATCCTTGTTCCGTTGGACTAAGGGTAATCTATGGACCCTTTGCATCTGCGAGTCCAAGTCCCAGTCTGCTAAGTCCGGGAATACTTTTTGGAAAAACTGGACCATAATGCTCGCGGATCTTCACCTTCAGACCCTTCTGGTATGCCAAAGACTCGGAGATTTTGTTTTCTTTGTTGATTTTCCATATCCTCAATTTAATTTTGCAAATTTGGGATATGGGTCTCGTGTTTGTTAGCGCAGGCCTCTGTGCGGGTGGAGAGTTCCTCATTGTTTGCAACCATTTGTTGTAGCTCTGTCATCTCTAGCGTGAGACCACCTAGTTTATTTTCCAAGGTGTTTAAAGTCCATTGCATTTTATCGTTTTCTACACGCATTTGCATGTAGTGCTGCTGAGATTTGTGTCTCTGTTCACTGAGGAGTTGAACAATCATGTTAAGTGATGCATCCTCCCCACTGGAACATCACCGGGGTCGCAATGTGCCGCAGCATATTTACAATGCCACACAAAGCCACTTTATGTGGCTTTTTATGGCCTTGTAAATATGTGCCCCATTAATGCATAAAACTGTATGAAAGGGTTGTTCCATGGGTGTTGCTATGGGTGTTCCCAAACAACACCCATGGAATCGGGAGAATTCCCCGATTTACGAGGAATCGTAAACATGGGAATGTGTCAGATTATAATACCACGGGAGGCACAACAAGTAAAAATTTCATTATTTCTCATTCTTCTTTACTTTTTCTATACATACTGCATTCTTTAGCACAAACAGAAAGAGGAAAACACCTCTTGTGATTGTTTTTGTGGAGGAGGTGTCCTTTCTTGCATAATCACAATCACTCCTTCTATGCAGACACCCTTGCACCATGGCAATGTGTGATCATAAATATATGTATTAAGGGGATATTTCAGGATATATAATCTTGGTATGGTCAAATACTTACTCGTCCATTGATTTTGCTATACTAGCACGTTTTAATTCCACTGTTCAGGAATGTGACAAAGCTGTTGACATTGTGACCTAACTGTTAGAGTGATCATAAAATAATAGATTGTTATACTTTCTGTCATATAGCTCAGGAGTTGAGCCTGGACTTAAAAGAGGAAAGCCCTTATACAAGTATCAAAAATCCTCTGAATTGGCCTGTATATATATTAGGAGCAATCTACAGGAATTGACATCAACTCTGGTCCGATCAAATATATTAGCAAAATTAGGCAATCTCTTTTCAACTTTTGCCTTAATTCTTTCAAGAATGGCTAATAAGTTAAAAACTCCCTTAGCATAAATAGAAAACGTAGCTTAAGTAAAGCAAAGAGTAATGATAAATTGAAGTGAAAAATATGCTTTGAATTAAATAAATATATACACATGCAATATGTTTCCTGTTCCTCTTTTCAACTACTAAGAATGACAACTAAGAAAAAGTGTACAAATGGTTTAAGAAGCACCAATGGAAAAGGCATGATCAGGCATGGTGTTCTCTTCAGGAAGCTACTAAAGATCATTTTAGTGAACACAACAAGATAATAGATGGAGTGCTGAAACTATTCAACCACTCACCCCCAGGCAAGAGATCTGGGTGTAATCCATTGTTCTTTTGCTCACAATGCCACCCCAGTTTGAACCCAGCTACATGCAAATCAGTCTTGACCGTGCTCCTCATGTGAACATTTCAGCCTGAACTGCATGGCCATGTGTTCCCTGGACCGGAAACAAGCATCCTGGGACCGGTTTCAGGGTATCACCCCATATCAACCAGGCTTGCTTGAATCCAGTGGAACAGCAAGCAAGGGACCCACATCTGGGCATACCCTTGGCCACTTAGGGTGAACATAGCAAACACAACAAGATGATGGACGGAGTGCTGAAGATAGTTTTTAGGTTTTGCCTCCACAGCGCTTGTGTGGTGCTTGTGAAATCTATTGTATTAAATATGTCTTGAAAGGGACTTACATCCCCCCTTCACTTCTTATTGGTCCTTTTACTTTTCCTCATTTCTATTGGTTGTAAAATTATATTTACTGTTCTTCTGTGTGTGTTTCTCTTATCAGTTTCCCATCGGCAAGGTACTGTGCTCACCCTCCTCTGGTGGAACTTATTTTAACTGTCTCAAGCAACGATCGGGGAAACAAAATAAAAACAAGACCTACAAGCTTGCTTAGTTACAGCGCTGCCCTAGTGCCATGAGCTGAGCGCGGTGTACTGGTCTCAGTGGAGATCTTGTGAATCCAATTCTGGTATGGGACTCACCAGTCCCCCCCTCCAGGCAACGCGCATTTACCAGTCCCCTCGTGGCTGAAGCAAGCACTCAATCTAGTGCTCCTTTTTGTTGCAGAGGCTGGCGTTTTTTTTTTTAGATTCACGACCACCATATGCGGCGATACTTGCTTAAAGGAATGTCTTTTCTAGCTTGCAAAATGCCTTTGATACTTTGGATTCTTGCATTTTACTGTCGCAAGACCTGTGATTTTGCCAATGCATCAGGATCTATAACTATATGTTTTTGTTGACCAAATAAAGAGGAGGGTACGTGTGTCTGTGTGTGCCTCTGCGTAGGGTAAACTGCATGTATGAACTGTTTTTTTTGGTACTCATCAAGAACCTGTTATGTTCTCACACGCTTCCGTCATTGCATTGTTGAAATGGCGTGACAGTCAAAAGCCTGCTTTGTGGTGACACATTTATTTCCATAATTGTTCAACTGTGAATGAGGAAATTGAAAGTAAAGTTTGTCTTGCAAAAACAGGGGTTTCAGGATGTCAGCTGCAGCCCAGGGAGTCAGCCCCTGCTGGAAGGACATAGCGTAAAGCACACAGACCGGGTATCGCACTTTCTCATGCATGGCAAGGCCTCTCGTGTCTTGGGAACAATTCAGCGATGTCCCTGTTTAGCTAGGAGAAGTGACAGCAGGATTTTAAAAAGCAGACTGGTGATCCAGTGTTCACTGGGCCCAACTTGTTTGGATCTTTTGACCTACAATATTTAGACTTTAAACATCAAAATACCTCACAACACTTAGTTCTCCAATGGCCCTTTCTTTGTACCATGGAGGGGTTGGATAGGGAAGTTCCGACACTTAGGCTATGCAATGAAGACTAGAATTGAATAACCAATTTACATGCTGGAAAATATACTTATGTAAATGCTTCTCAGGACCATGCTAAACAGGTACAAAATTACACAGATAGTCCAAACCTCCTGAAGAAGTTAAGATGAAATAAAATCATACAATTCTGTTAGGGCGATACAAAACATTAACATTAGCACCTGAATTTCAGAATATAATCTAAGCTGTTCTTTTCTTGACATTACTAAATGAAGTTAACACCATGCACAATCAACTTGAGTAGACACGTCATGATAAACCAAGACTCAAGGATTTAGTTAAAGATTAGTTTATCGCAGATTCAATAAGTGCAAAACATTATTAATCAACATCTAGAAAAAAGTTCAAATGGAAACCTTTAAGGGACATTTACAGAGTTAAAGTTCTCTAAATAGTTCAGGACAGTCAATTAGTCAAGGGCTTGCCATCAAGTGGGCAAGATTTCAGGAAAGTTGAGCAAGGATATGAGCCATGACAGCTCATAGGCAGTTTCCCAACAGGAAAGAATCAAACAGCATAGCATCAGGATCTTGACAAGAAAGAAAGAAGTCGTCCCACCGCAGGCAGATCGCAATAGAAAAAGCCAAATCATCTGGGTTACACATACTCTGGGTATCATACATCATACATCATCATACATCATATCATACATCATCATACATCATCTGGGTTTATACACTGGTATAAACATTTATAGTCTTTAGATTTCTGGGGTGACACCTCCTTGGTCACTTCATGGTGTCAGACCACTCAGTTCATTGGTCAGTTTGTATAGGATGATAGTCATGAGGTATAGATAGGAAACATTTTATAAGAAAGTTCATACCATTCATGTAACTGGAGAATTTTTATCTGAATAAAGATTAAGTAACTGGTAACTGGCAGCTCGTAGGTTCTTCCTGCATACATATGGCTGTAAAACAATGGATCTTTTGCAGACAGCATATCTGCACGTTCAACAAGGCAAGTTCTCTAAGCAGAGGTTCCTAATGTATCAACTTTGTTTCAAGCAGTCCCTCTACAGAGTGAGAACTCTGTGGGAAGCAACAATTTCATTACATAGTGAAAGTTTGAAATGCCTTTTTATGATGTAATACAGCACAGTTATGTGTGATAAAGGCTTAGAATAACGCCAATTTAAAGAATATACAGAATCTAAAGTAATCAAATGTAGGTTTCATGTGCATAGATCATCTTTAAAATAAATCATTTTAGAATGTCTCTGTTCAGTACTATTAATACATGATTAGCAATGATCTCCTCTAAGTATGACACCCTATTATGTTACAAAGTACGAACATGTAAAATAGTTTTACATTTTTAATTATAAACGTCATTTCTTATGCACTACATTTGCATATAAGTGTGCATATAAGTGTATATCTTTCTATTAAAATTTCATTTATATGCTTTCTTTATTTGATGCACAATTTCACACATACTATTTATTGTTAATCATAACATATAATTTCATTTAAATTCGATTAGATTTCAATAACTTTTCACACCATTTATTTCCATGAGAATGTTTATGATTCTACCACATTTTTCACGTTACTTAAAGTTTTAGTCATGCATAAAATTAGAATGTAAAGGATGGTTGATTAAAACATACACCTATGTTATTCAAATAAATGTAACTTCATCTAACCTACAAATATCTGCACGCTTTAACAATTCAGTAACTCAGTTCTCTCACCTTTGTTTTGTCATTTCTCTTATCGTGTGCTAAGTGCCAGTAGCAGCTGCTACTGGGGGCGGGCGGAGGGGGCGAAAAAAGGGGAAAAAAACTTACCAAAAAACGGCCGTCCACCACCTCTCTTCTGTCCTCTTCTTCCTGTCTCAGGTCCTGCAGCAAGAAGCATCTGGAAGCACCTGGGCTCCCAGGCTCCCCTGAGCCAATCAAAACGCTGCAATGCAGCACTGTGATTGGTCTGAGCTCCATGGTTCGGCACTCAGATAGGAAATGGGAGGCAGGGCATGTTCCTCACTAGGCTGTGCATTACAGCCTGGTGAGGAAGATCCAAAGTGTGCACGACTGTTTGGACATCCCTAGAGGGCCGGCCAAGCAGTTGTGTGCACTTAGGGAGTGCAAACCACTCGCCCCCCTACTCTGGCTAGCCCTGCACCACCCCACGAGACACTGACTGCAATAGGAAAACTAAAATGATAAGAACAATACATTATTATCATTTTAGTTTTCCTTTTGAGCAGAGGGGCGATGCTCCTACGCCTTAGCGGAGGAGCTGCCACTACTAAGTGCACATTTTATTTCTGTGGTTTTTAAATGTCTCAATTCAGTTTATATGTCATGTAAAGGACGTGCAGCTTTTCAGCTTCATCCTAGACAAGTGAAATGTTCATTCTGTGTGTAGATATTTGCACCGGGGTCATAGGCTACAAAGTGTAAGAAAACAAATAGATCTGAGCAGACATCTTTACGGACGAACAACATAACTTGATGCACCATAACATATATGTGCCTCAATGTTTTTAATAAGAGTATTTCATGAACTTTGCCTTCCAATTTTCATTGTGTTCAGAGTGGCACAGATGGAAAACCTTTATGGCATGATGCAATTATTACATAATGTATACTAATCCGGTGAAATTAACATGAACATGTCAAGGGAGTGGGACTGTGGTTTCTGACCTTCTGGCTGGAGATACACCCTGCCCTTCTTCTATCCATGCTGTGCGGGAATATGACATCGAGAACAATGCCAGAGTGAAAATAGCAGGAGCACTTACAAGAGTGACTATAGATTATTGCAGCTGCCTAATTTGGGAATGCCAGAAAAACTTAAGTAGATTGTAGAAGATATGGACTACTTCTATATGTGTTGACATGGTCAATTTCACTTAGAAAACTTTTTTATGTGCTTTCCTTGCCTCTGGAGTCTTCTTCAAAGCTGATGTACTTGCTTATGAACAGAAGTGTAGCAAGCATGCCATGGGCTCTGGTGCAAGCAACAGAACTGCCCTTTTGACTGCGGTTGGGGTAGGAAACTACAGCAATCAATAGGGTGCAATTTGCTCCTTAGGGTTCTGGGCCGGGTGCTGCGACACCTGCTGCACCAATGGTAGCTATGCCCCTACTTATGAACATACCCACTCTCTTCTCCAAACGCTATGATCAACTCCCCCCCCCCGCCCTGGCCATCGCGGAAAGTAGACGCTTCTTAGTTATCACCTACAAAATGTGGAATTCTTTCCTTTTTGTGCTACATGCTTAGAAAAACATATTGTTCTTGAAAACGTAGCTGTTTCAAATCACATTCTACAACACCCAGCTCATGATTGCCTTTGTGATCAAATAGTACAGAAGCCCAGTAAACATAAACAAATGTCCAGAGCAGAGACAGCTACTCCTCTATGATGGTATAATGAAAGGCTTATCATCTGTTTTGATCTCCTCTTTCGTAACGGGGACCACTAATTATTCATTGGCATCACTGGGTGACTGAAAAGTCGGTTTCATAAATCTCAGTGTCCTCAGCAGGAGGATGTGCCAAGGCCCCACTACACATAAAGACATGTTTTTTTTCAATTGCACATGAGTTATTTTGAGTTTCCTTGCACAACCACTTTAGTAGTAGCAATGTGATTGACACTAAACCGAAAAAATATATACATTTGTATGAAAAAAATGTAACAGTTGATCACATTTAGGAAGCAACACCTAAAAAATAAGTCTTGAAGACATCCAAAACCTACATACAGTTTGAATGGGAGATCAGGAGACTGTGTGCTTATTGTATGAGCTGAACCTGACCATGGTCCAATGCTGTTCGTTACAACAAGGGCAAGGTATAATACAGGGATACCATGGGCATGTCATGGCATTCTTTACACTCCCATCAAGCTAAGAGTCCATTTCCAATCTCTTGCTCCCACACACTCCCTATTACTCAACTTCCATATTCCATGCTTAGCCAAAATAGCTTACTTCTCCACCTGCTGAGTTGTACATGCCCAGTGGTAGTTCCCTGTGCTGTTTCAACCTCATTCAACTCACAACACCTTCATGCCACCTCCATCATCACAATGGGTTCATCTTCCAGCCCACTTCATTTCAAACACTTTTATCAGAGGTATCTTCCCACTGACACCTCGCTGCCTCCTGACAACTACAGCAGCATAAAATCTTATATCACACTAAAGGTCTTGGGTATTACTAGACTCTCACAATCAGTCAAACTAGCATACCAAGAATCAAGCTGTGTCAGCTCCTCTTAGTGGCCTTCAGCGTAATACCCTAGTCCTTAACCCCAATTTTCCTGCAATCATCGTTCAACGTTCTCCAGGCCCAAAGCAGACTGCATGAAAAGGGCTTGGTTTAAATGATGTAGCAGGTGCAGTGGCACTGGGCCAAAAAACGTCATAACTCCTCTAAACATCAAATATTGCTATTTTTTATTACAAAACGGGCAGACACAAATGCAGTTATCTTTCAGGCACTAGGGGCATAATTTGAATAGGGCAGCAGGTGCAATGGCACTGGGCCCGAAAGTTGCCAGAACTCCTCTAAACACATGATATTGCTATTACATCAATTAATTAGATTATTTCCCTATCATAACACTTTAACAGACTTTCTGTAACTTATATTGTACAATTACTCAGCAAGCTACAACTTACAACAAAAAAAAGCTTATTATTAATCACATATTAAAACTTAATGCATTTACCAATGCTTGTTGGAACTACTGCAGATTGAGCGCCATATACAGAGGTATGAAAATAATAAGAAACACTGTCCCAATAACAGAGCAAAAATGAATTGCTTATGTCTTCTACTTTATGCAGCAAATACTCTCTCTATAAATGGTTGGGATAATCACATTGTGTATCCTTACTTGCCCTGTGTATCTCCAGCCCCTACTGAAACGTCAACCTAAATAAAAAGGCAAGATATTTGGGTGGTCAGGGCCCGAATTGCATTCCTATTGCTATAACTAAAAAAGAATCCATTAAGTTGGTGCTGTTTTTGTTTCCGTTATTTAAATAATGGTAAGTGACTGGCCTGTCCCCTAATTCTTGGAAAAGAAGCATCATTATCCGTATCCATAAAAAGGTTACAGATTCATATCCAAATTAATAGTAAATAGCCTTCTTAGATGCCAGTGGAAACATTTTTTTGTAAATCTCTTTTGGGTCATTTTCAGACTTTGGTTACTGAGGGTGTGATATTCCCCTTAGAACAATTGGGCTTTCGGGACCAACATTCTGTATTAGACAAAATAGCTGTGGTTCATACTCTTTTAGAGGATGTATGTCAGTACAACGCAATCTTTTAGATCGTGGTACATGACAACGCTGCCATTACAACACAAGTCATTACAACGACTTGCGTTGTAGGGCGTGGATTGTGGAATATTATAATTTTATATTTTATATTTTCGTTTTGTTATTTTATTTTTCAGGAAAGCATTAAAGACATGGCTTTTCGCCGAGGCATATCTGTAATCTGGCACTTGGCTCCTATATCATAATTATTCTTTGTTAGGCGCCTTGATGCCCGTTGGGCTAAGTCGCGCAATATAAGATGTCTTTCATTCATTCATTCATTCATTCATTCATATTCCAACACCAGTCCACTTAACAGTAGGGAAGGTGTTCGAATATAAAATTGCAATATTCCTTATACAACAGCGCCATCCAGCGCAAGTCATAGTAACGACTTGCGTTGTAATGGCATCGTTGTAAAGGCATCGCGGTGTTTTCACCGCGTTGTAAACGATGTTCCCCTCTTATAGACAAACATAACATAATTATTTTTTTGCAATTTTATATTGCGCAAACTCGACCCGAAGGTATTGGAGCGCTATACTTGAGCATCATTTACATTACACAAGGACACATTAAATTTTGGCAGGCAAAACACATATCCTAATGGGAAAAGGGTACTTTCCACATCTGTTGAAGACCTGTCACACTAAGGTACCTGTAACTCCTATGTATACAGGTGAGTTTTTGCCTCATGATAAACTACTATTTTTAAATGAAAAAAGGAAACTGTCTTAAAAAGACTATATTAGGCTGTCCCTGAGCAAGCTCTGCACTTAGATACTGGCGACTTCTCACTTGGGGCCTGATGTACGACTGTTTCTAGTAGTCGCAAACAGAGAATCAACAAACTTGTGACTGCTAAAGAGCCCTTTCACATGTGCCAACCCTATTTTGTAAGTCGGTAAATATCGCCAAATCGCAAAATAGGGTTTGCGAGTCAGTATTAGGAAGAGACGTGCCAAGGGTGTCCAATCCTAATAGCTAGTCGCAGAATGCGGTCGCTAACCATTCATAGTTTACTGACTCCGTAAAGGAGGTGGTAACCCATTCGCAAACAGGAAAGGGTCCCCAAGACCCCTTCCCCTTTGTGAATGTGGCTGCCAACATTTTTTAAGAGCAGACAGTGGTCCCATGGACCACTGCCTACTCTTAAACAAGTATTTGCAATGCAATTGGTTTCGCATTTGTGAAAGTTAGAGCTATCGGTGTTGTAAATGACGTTTTTTACTTAAATTGTTTTGTTTGTAGTGTAGTAATTTTTTAAGCACCTATGTGGGAGTTAATCTGTGTAGAAGTGGCCTGTTTAAAAATGCACTAATGTTACATATGCATATACTCCTTCAGAGCTGGTCTGACCGCCAGCACATAATAATTGTACAGTTTCGATGAGTCAAGCATCCCAGTTGGAAGCTGGGGGATGGAAGGAGGGGTGGGACCTTGTGGTAGTTAAGAAAATAAGCGTCTTTTCCATATACTTTCGAGAAGGGCAAACTAACTGGTTAGTGGTGTGATTGATGTGAAAGTCTTGGCCCCATTAGTCCAGGTGCCATTTTGCAATGCAGTTTTATAAGCTGCAGAGGTTTTCAGAAAGCCATCATTACTGTGCATACTATGCAGGCATATTGTATAGTACTTGTTATCCTGACTACACAAGGCATAAAAGAAATAGCAAGACCTTCAGGGCTCGTAATGCAACAGATCATGAAATAAACACTTCTATCACCATAAATATGCAGGTCACAGTGCTTCTGCGCTCCTTTCATAGGTTTTATGGTAAGTAATGCCAGACCATAGGACACAGGAACCGCTGTACATCTATAACATTTATTACAGTAATTCACAGTAAAGCCTTTTTTTTTCCTTTAATCAAGCGGAGGCCTCCATCGAGGTTCCACCCCGTAACTACATGTAGTGACCCCAGATATGTGCCAATGTTGAGACACACATTCTGCCTAAGCCCCCAGATCGCAATCCGGCAAGGCTGGAACCTCTCATTTTCTATTCCTGTCTGCTCCTGTGACCCAGATGAACGATATAGAATTTACCAACCTCATAATCATTAATGAATGAGTTGTTTTTATCTGGTAGTTTAATCTGAGACCTGCAGGCTATAAAATGCAAAAGCAAGCGTTGAACTGAATGACCTCTTAGTCTCAGTTAAAGCAGTCTCTGCCTCCTGGGAGGGTTCTGATGTCTAATTTCTGTCCCTCCATCCATTACTGTTAGAGTCTGTGAAACTGAGTCATAGGACTAAGAAAAGATAATGTGTAGGCATGTAGACAAAGACTGAACAAGGGAAAGTGAGAGAAATGAAGAGGGGAGAGAGAGAGGGGAAAGGAAGAGAGGAAGGAAATTATAGAACAAAGAACCAAGACAGAGAGAGAGGAAATGAGAGGATATATAATGAGGCAGAGCAGGAGAAAGGGAACAATAACAAGTAAGACAACCATGATAGAAAAAAATGATGGCCACGCTGCTTTGGGACTGACTCTGCCCTTACTCATTGCCTTTGACTATACATTGGTGTGTGTGGAGTTTGGCTGCAGTGTGTACCGCGCGCTTGCAGTGACCTATTTGTCACAGAACTGAAAGTAGCACTCTGACATGTATAGCACCTTGTCAGATTGAAGTGGGAACTGTGGTTTTTGTTTAAAATATGCCACTAAAATGCAAGAGGCACAGTCCATAATTACTGCTGGAATACTTGTTCTGCCCAACAAAGATTAATGCTCTGTCTCGCCGACAACTACGCACGGCCAGACATGCACATTTACAATTACAGACTTGTAAGTGGAGAGAAATTATGCCTTCTCCATCATGAGGGCCGTGCCTACTCAATCCGTGTCCCTGGTCGCAGGCGGCTGGCAACATGAAAAAGTAAGCGACTTGGGTCGTCCTTTTGCAATCATATAAAGTGGGATTAAAAACACACAAAGAAGAATCCATTGCAAATATTGGGTAGTGTATTATGGCTCACAGGCGATGACGCACCTCCCGAACGCCCAAGTTAGTTATGTTTACACCCTCAATTGTGAAATACTGGGACTTTTCAGCATTTTTCATAGTCTCTGGTGACACTGGAATATGCCCGTAAATCCTTGGCTTTCCTGGGTAACAGAATATCTGATCCGCAGGTAGCAATGCACCTTTACTGAGCCCAATCTTGCTCGCTTCTAAATAAGGGGGGGTAGCAGCGGCACCACTCAGGCTGCAGGGGATCAAAGAGCCCTGCAGGAGAGAGGAGGAGGCAGCTCAGCCTGAGAGGGAGCGAGGAGCAGCTGCTTAGAATGAAAACAAGCTGCGAGGGGCCGGAGGTGTTGTTGTGGAACAGCACAGGAGATTAAGTGAGCTGGGAGCAGCAGGGAGGAGAGAGCAAAAAGGCAAAGTAGTGCACTGATGCAAAACATATGGTCCATAGTGGAAGGATCCATGTAGCAGGCAGAAACAAAACAGCCCAAAGGCAGAACAGATGAATGCTATTGACCAATGAAAACAAAGGAATTTGTAAAAGCAGATGAAAGAACCAATGAGAAGCGCTGGGCATATTTAAAAGACCCTAGACTGAATACCACATGTCTCGAAGACAGCGCAAGTGCTGCCCAGGTGAGACCTAAAATTGAAAAGTTAGCTTTTCATTTTTATTTTTGAAATGCATCCCATGCTCCTTTGAGGAAAACTGGCTGCATTTCAATGAAAAATATTGCTTGATTTAAAAATCAATCACAGACATGGTGGCCTGTTGACCCCAGCAGGCCACCATCCCTGTGATTACAGGCCATTCCCAATGGGGAACAAAGTGCGACCTGCCTTGTGAATATTGATGATGCAGGTCAATTGCAACCCCGTTGGGAATCACAAACAGTGTCTGAGATGTTGTATACATCGCATTTTGCGAGTTCCTAATTGCGAGTCACAAAAAGTCGCAATTTGGAACTTGCTAAATGTTTTGGACATACATCTGGCCCTTAAACTCTTGTGTTTATAGATATATCACTGATTCACTTACAGACTATGGTAGGCATGAATTATTTCTTGGCTCAGGGCACCTGAATTTTCATGAAGTCTTAAGTTTTCATTTGACCAGTCAAACATCCCTTTTTCAGATACAATGGAATTGAGTACAAATGTACAGATGAAGCTTGAAATTAGGAAAGCAGTGGCTAGAGCTACAACATTGTGTCCCTAAATTAAATTCCCTCCCCCTCATCTATGTAGTTTACTGCTGCCTTCCAAGGCCTGAGAATTCTCCTTACACCTGCCCTCACCCATCCACTTCCTTATTGCAGCAACTGATCCTTTAAGAGCTCTCTCATTCTGTGTAGCTAGATTTGCCCTACATAAATCATATGAACACTTCCATAGATACTCATATACACATCCCATGTACTGTATACTTTGCTGCTGGACAATGTTTGAACAGAATTTCTGAAATGCAGGAGGTGACATCCCGAGCTACCTTGGCCTAGACATATCACATACAAAATGTCATTGCAACACTTGACTCACAGCTTCCCTACTTGCTAATTTATAGTTGTTGTGAGTATAGAATTTCATTGGGGCAGTGGTTCATTTGTAAAAGAATAAGTGCTGGGGCTCTTGTCAGGAGGCAGCTTGCACATGCCCATTTCTCCTATTTCTGCTGCCTAAAACAGAACCAACTACTAACCATGAAAGTGGGTAGAGGATGTAGCGTAATGTCCAGAGCTGCAGACTTCAGAGCTGTGGAACCAGTTCGAATCTCGGCATCAGCTCACCATTCTGTGATTCTGGGCAAATCACTTTGGGCCAGATGTACTACCATTTTTTGGGGTCGCAAACGGGAAATCGGCCCATTTGCGACCACAATATATGTTTGCCCTATGTGCAACCTCTAGTTTGCAAGTAGGTAACCTATTACCTACTCGCAAAATAGGCTTTGCGACTCGCTATTAGGAAGGGGCGTGCTAAGGGCGTCCCCTCCTAATAGCGAGTCATACTTCAATATACAAATGTTTTGCGAGCGCAATTTCGGTTGCAAAACACTCACACTTTACCACCCATTTCAAAAGGGTGATAAGCCACGTGCAAATGGGAAGGGGCACCCACTGGACCCCTTCCCTTTTGTGACTGGTTGGGAAAATATTTTTTAAGAGCTGGCAGTTGTCCCACGGACCACTGCCTACTCTTAAAAAATTAAACAGAAACGTTTCATTATTTTTTTTAAATGCATCCCGTTTTCCTTGTAGGAAAACGGGCTGCATTAAAAAAACTGTTTTATTTAAAAAGCAGTCACTGACATGGTGATCTGCTGACCACAGCAGGCGGCCATCCCTGGGAGTGCTAGCCATTCCGAATGGGGTGCAAATTGCACCTGCCTCATGAAAATTAATGAGGCAGGCAATTTGCGACCTCATTAAGAATTGCAAACAGTGTCTGAGACACTGTTGTAAATTCCATTTTGCGAGTCGCAAATTGCGAATTGCAAAATGACGCAATTTGCGACTCGCAGATTTGAAGGGTCGTATATCTGGCCCTTAATTTCCCCCTAAATGAACGTGTCCATAACTGGTGCTCATGAAAAGCACCGGTGTTGATCATTAAGTGCTGGTGCTGAGCACCAGAAACCACAGCCTCAAATTAAGCACTGCATTGGGGTTACCCCGGTTTTACACACAAGCATTTTGTTGTTAAGAAACCAAGGAGTGGGAAAAAGCTTCTTTCGCAAGTCAGTAGTTGAAATTAACAATCCCCAAAGCAAAAAAGTAACCCGAAAAAGCCGGAACTCCCGGCTTTATACCATATATAAAGTCAGGATATTGTAAATCTGATCGAAATAGTGCGCATTTTGTTAAACTAACGGTTTGGTTTAAAATGCCGTTTGTCTATTGCTTAAACTTGTAAACTGCACACTATTGCTTTCGTGATGTTGAGTTCCCCCTGAAAAAACACCAGGTCTATAAATTGCACCGAACTGGTTCAAATATGAAATAGCAAATATATATATCCCCATCATGAATTATAATGCTGTCAGAGTCCTGCTCATGTCCTTGCAGGTTAAAAGAGACGAAAAACGAAAATCCCTTTGAGGCATTTGCTGTTAACTGCCAGCAAACGCCTCCTGGCAGGCCTAATTAAAAGGTCAGGGCACTGTTTTTATAGCGCAGAAATTAGAACGCGTTTGAGTTAATTTAAGCCGCGACCTTTCTTGGCTCTAAACCTCTGTGCGTTCTTCATATTTTACTGATATTACGTGACCTTTTTAAATAAACGTTGCAGCTTCCAGGAGAAGCTCAGAAGAAAGCATTAATTACTAATTGAACATTGGTCGTGGGAACTCTCTGCACAGATACTTTTCCCCGAAGAAAGGAGGGGCGTCCCACCGAGGTATTCAACTTGATGCTGCCGGGTCACCTCACGCAGGGCCGGCCTAAGGCATGTGCAAGGTGTGCACCTGCACAGGGCCGCCAAACCCCAGGGGCCGCCACGCCAATATATATCCGTAGATACATATTTGCGTGGCGGCCCCTGGCAGGGATTTGGCGGCCTCGGGCCCCCTACCTACACTCCCTGCTCAGGGCCTCCGTGAGCCTAGAGCCGGCCCTGCCTCACGATCGCAGGGATGACACCAAGTTGAAAGGTACTGGGTCTCAAAAGGCTTCATCTCAGCAACTTCCGCCTCACCTCTGACAGGAGCGTAGCAAGGATGCTATGGGCCCTGGAGTGAGCAATAAATATAGGGGCAGATTTATGAGTTCTGGCGCATCTCTGCAAATCAGCAGGGATACGCCAGAACTGATGCGTCACGCAATTCCCTCCTTGCGCCACCACAGATGCGCCGCATTTACAATGCGGCGCACCATGGTGCAAGGAAGGGCAGATGCGTGACGCATCTTGTGGTGTAGGGGCGGCGCATTGCTGGAGTAGCGTCGCAAGTGCGACGCAACTCCTGCAATGTACAGAGGCCACCCATACATAACGTGGTGCGTCACTCCTTACGCCTGCTTCAAGCAGGCATAAGGATTTGATCCAGCAGCGTCGTAAAACTGACTCAGTGAAATCTTGTAGATTTCACTGCGTCAGTTTTACGGGGCTTTCCTACGAGGGAACGCCCACCCTGCGACAGAACGCCCACATGAAACCTGACGCAGGTTTCATGTGGCGCAGGGCTTTACAACGTGACGCATCTGCCTAGATGCGTCACGTTGTAAATAGGTCGCAGGGATGCGCCACGTTTCCGCGCCATTGCGTGACGCAACGGCGGCGTAAACGTGGCGCAAGTCCGACATAAATCTGCCCCTGAATTTTTAATTCAGGCTTTGGATTTCTTCAACATTAACTCAACCCCTGCCTGCATCTTAATGGTTGATGCGGAAAAAGCATTCAACCTAGTAAATTGGTCAACTTTGTTTTATTCTTTGGGCCAGTTTGGGTTTCCAGATCATGTGATTAAGATGCTTCAAAATATCTATCAGGATGCTTCAGCGAAGGTGATAATAAACTCAAGAAAATGCCGGTTCCATTAAAATCAATCGCGGGACCAGGCAGGGTTGCCCGTTATCTCCCCTGCTTTTTACTTTTTTTATCAAACCCTTGGTGATCAAAATAAGAAATAATCCCTCTATTCCCCCCTATCCATGGGATGGCGAAGCTCAAGCACTTCGCAGACGATATTATCCTTTATTTAAGGCCAAATAAAGAGAATTTAGATTGCATCTTGAGGGAATTTGAGGCCTATGAACAAATAGGAGGCTACAAAATAAATCCAAATAAAACTGAAGTTCTCGCGCTAAATACTAAACTCAGCCTCTTTCCATCTTGCCTGCGCGCTCAGGCTGCCAGCCGAGACACGATAAGATACCTAGGTATTTATGTGATCTGTGAATATAATCAGTTGTTTTCTTTCAACTATGGGAGAATGATTAATAAAATTAAGAATCTGTTTTCTCAATGGCTTTTACTTCCCCTCACTCTGATTGGCAGGGTATCCTTGATTAAAATGTCAATCCTTCCCCTACTTATATTCTTGTTTTGCAATGTTCCTATTAAATTGAATTGTATTTTTTTAGAGACATGGAAACCATGTTTAGAAGGTTTGTTTGGGGTGGGAAAGCACCAAGGGTGAAGCTGTCCGCAATCCAACTTCCAACTGAACAGGGGGGACTGGCTCTGCCACATGTTAAAACGTATTATGATGCAGTTTTTATCGATATAATGGCAGGCCTGATAGGTGCAAAAAACACTCGTGATTGCTTCTTCTTAGAAAAAATGCTACAGGAGGCTGACTCTCAAGTCCAGGTGTTTTTAAAAACTGCAAAGCTCCCAAAAAGGACACAATATAAGACTCTGAAAGACCACTTATTCAGAGTGCAGTCCTTTTTCAAAAATAACCTTGGCTTCTCTGCCTCTAAGTTTTTGAGCTTACGAGAGTGTACTTGTTTAGGCCTGCAAATTAGAAATAGTCATATAATAAATTGGGAGAATTTGGGATTTAGGGAGATAAGGCATTTTATCTTCAATAATAGCATTATTACATGGCAAGAAATATTGGCTAGAACATGTAATTCTGATAGACCCATGTTTCTTGAATATTTACAAATTGTTCACTTTCTAAGGAAAGATATAGGCGGCTTACTAGACTCAACGAACGAGATGGCAATACTTTTGTATGAGTCTAAAATCAGCGGGATAGGAAACTGGTACAAAAAGCTTCATTACGAGGGGCAAGCCGCAATGATAGATTGTCATCTAGTCAAAATAGACACCCTTACACAATGTAATTTTACACATAAAGACTGGGAAGCTTTAAGTGTGTTGGGTTATAAATCGTTGCGTGCTGCCAATTTTAAGAGAATGACTTACTTGTCCTGCTGGTTGGCGTATTGCACTTGGGAAAAGGTTTCCTGAGGTAGTGAACAAGTGCTTCAGATGCCAGGCGGAGAGCCAGGGTGGTTGGCTTCATATTTTTTTCACTTGTCCCCAGCTTACATCTTTTTGGGAAGCCATTTTCGCAGATTTAGAGGTGGCTCTGGGTGGTAAAAAACTCCTTCCCACTCCAGAGTTGGCCCTATTTGGGATTAGTAAGGACAGAGGGTCCCTTAAAAATGCTGAAGAAACATTTGTATTTATTTCTTGTGCCATTGCTCGCTCCCTAATTCTCCAAAATTGAAAAACCAAGGAAGTTCCATCACATCTGAAATGGCTTAATAAAATGAGGAGGTCAAGGAGTTTTAAAAAGCTTTTGCTATGAAGGTGGGTGCAGTTAGGAGATTTGAAAATAACTGGAAATACCTGGAGACTCTTGAGGCTACGAGGGGGTTTAATTAAACAAGCTAAACATCTCAGATTAATGTTGATATTAAGTTAAAATGCACGCTAGCAGTCTTAAGTTTTGGGACAGGTTCAAGTGATAAGCTATTAAACTTTCTTTGGCGTGTTTTGCACTTTTTGAAAATTCGTAGGCACTGGCACTTTATGTATTCGTTTGGAATGTACTGTAATTGCATTTGCACTTTAGGATTGAACTTGCGTATTTTGCACATTGCTTATAAATTGATAATGTATGAATACTCTATAACTTGACTGCTAACGGACTAAATTTAGCTGAAGAGCTTCCCCTCGTCCCTGGTTTTTTTAATATGAAGAAGCTTTTTGTACGTTTTTTGTATTTTCATTTCCTTGCTTAACATTTCACTGTCTGTATTGTACTTTACCTGTGCTCTGCTCAATAAAAAATGTATATAAAAAAAAACATAGTCAGTGCCCATCTCTCGAAGTTGACGTTTCATCGGCACAAACTGCCTCCGTGCTTCCTGTACTGAAAAGTTCATAGAAATGCTAGGAAAATGTATAGTTTAGTATAGAGGTTTATTTAATAACACCTCATCCATCAGCTACCAAGGAGTAACTGACTTCAAGAGAACATTGCTAAGAAGAGCATTCTAAGTTCCACAGAACCTTTAACAACAGAGATGAGGAAAGACACTACACATCTTCTTTCTTATAACAAAAGTTCAGCTATACAATTACAGAACATAAAGCATGGTACAATAAAAGAAAATGATACAGAAAGTAAAACAAAGTTAGTTGCATAATGACAAAACAGTTCAATTCACATAATCCTTAAAATAGACAGGAATTCTTTTAATCCGAGTACTACTTCGGATATGTGATTCATCAGAGACATTTAAATCAGAAAACTTACTTTTAAACAAACTCCTATCTGAAACAGATTCCTTGATAACAGCAACACAATTCAAATTCCAGATCTTGCCATTCTCTAACTTTACAGAATTCTTAAAACGCTTTATGACACGCATAGAAGCAGAGTATTTTGACCAAGATATCGCTCCAACAGGTGCCTTAACTCTAACCACATCACCAACTACAATACTCCTGTCCTTTACCCTTTTTCTTTCATCAAAACTGATTTTATTCTTTTTCTGAACCCTCTCTTCCCTAAATCTCCAATCTCCAATACTGTTATCTTTCACTCCTTTGTCCCAGAACATCCAACCAGGAGATAAACTTGTGTTTGGTGTTCTTCCCTTAAATAATTCAAAAGGAGTCTTCTTTGTCGTCATTTGAGGAGAGAATCTATGTGCCAAAATGCACTTCTGTAACTCCTCCTTCCAATCTAATGAATTCACTCGAGAAAGTTGTATATTTTCTTTTATAATCCTGTTGAACCTCTCAACAGATTTGTTTCTGGATGATATACTGATGTTCTTTTATGAACAATCGCACAAGATTTCAAGAATTCAGACATCATGCTTGAACAAAATTGAGGTCCATTATCAGATAAAAGAGTTTTAGGAAACCCCTCTTTTCTAAAAATCTCTTTGAGAAAAGAAATAACACATGACGATGTAACCTCGGATACCAAAGAAACTTCCACCCATCTTGAATATAAGTCAATTACCACAATAAGATACGGAGTTCAATGTTCACCTGAAAGCGGTCCTACAATATCAATCGCAACATCCTCCCAAGGACTACCAGGCAACGTACGACACACCATAGGAGCAGTACGAGAAGTAAGAATTTTATCACTTACTTTACATTGCAAACATTCTCTCACCTCTCTTTCAATTTCTAGATCCATACCTGGCCGCCAGAATGAACTACGAATTCTTTCCTTAGTCTTCACTATAGCCAAATGACCTTGATGGGCTTCTTCACTTTTCTTAAAGAACCTGGAGGGATTAATTTCGAACCTCTCAAAAGAATTCCATTTTCCATAGATAACTAATTTACAACCCAATTCCAAACCTCAGATAAAGACTTGTCAAAAACTAAATTCTTCACTACCAAACTAATTATCTTAGAAATTTCTTCGTCTTTTCTGATTTCCTCCAACCACTCTTCTTCAAGTATAACCCCAGAAGTCACTTCACATACATTCACCTCATCCTCACCAAATTCTTCCTCTACATCACCTTCTAAAACATCACACACCAAACGGGAAAGACAGTCAGCAGACACATTTTCCACTCCTGGAATATAATCCACACTAAAATTAAACTCCTGCAGACCTATCACCCATTTCCTAATTCGTGAAGAGACACAATCCAAACCCTTTACAGTGAAAATTTCCTTTAAAGGTTTATGATCTGAACAAACCTTAAATTCCAGACCCAAAAGAAAATTTTTGAACTTCCTGAGAGCCCAAAATATTGCCAAAGCCTCCTTTTCTATAACAGAGTAATTTAACTCTGCACCACGTAAGCTTCTAGAAGCACAAGCAATAAGTTTTTCCTTTCCACCTCTTTTTTGTTTTAAAACTGCACCTAAACCTTTTGAACTTGCATCAGTTACTACATAAGTCTCTTCATAAGGAATAAATGCCTGAAGATTAGGTGCATTAACCAGATCTTTCTTAATATCTTCAAATTCTTTTTGACATTCCTCTGACCAATTAAACTCCTTATTCTTGCCAAGCAAATTTCTTAAATTACTAGATTTACTTGCCAAATTCCTAATACATTTTCCATAATATTCAACCATGCCTAGAAAAGAAACAATCTCCTCTTTGCTTTTACGAGACACTAAATTTTGTATTGTATCCACCAATTCCTTCTTCGGTGAAATCCCTAAAGCCGAAATGCTGTGCCCAAGATAATTGACCTCATTCACAGAAAATTTGCATTTCTCAAATTTTAACGTAAGTCCAGCAGATTCAAACCTCTTTAATACCAATCGCAGAGTCCTGTTATGCTCCCCTTGCTTATTACCAAAAATCAACAAATCATCTTGGTAACATTTCACAGATCTAATTCCCTTCAAAATAGAAGCCATAACCCTCTGAAAAACTGACACAGCAGACACAAGACCAAACGGCATCCTTTTATACTTAAATGCACCCATTGGAGTGATAAAAGCCGTTACATCTTGTGACTCCTTTGTCAATTCAATCTGATGATAAGCCTGAGTTAAATCTAAAGTTGTAAACACCTTGGAATCACCCAAAGAAGTTAACAACTCATCTATATTTGGTAATGGAAATGTATCCACAATTTCCTCCTTATTCAATGATCTCAAATCACTGCATAATCTTATATCCCATTAGGCTTATTCGCGACAACAACTGGCGCCAACCACTCTGTTGCCTCCACACAAGTAATAATATCCTGCTTTCGCAATTTCTTCAACTCTTGTTCTACTTTATTTTGTACAGCTATTGGGATTCTTCTTACTTTGGCAATGACTGGTACAGCATTCTTCTTTAACTTAATACTGTGTTTGTAACCTTTTAGACATTCTAATTCCTGACGAAAAAGCTGAGGAAACTCCTTTACAAAAGAATTACCATCAGATGTTACCTCCCGAATCTGTACCTGAGGATTAGAATTAGGATTTAACATCACACCCAATAAACGTTGATGTGGCCATCCACTTAAACAATCACCAATTTTAGATACATACATTTTTCCAACAATTATATTTTTCTCCATTTCAATAGACCCCTCCAAATTCCAAACCTTAGATAAAGACTTGTCAAAAACTAAATTCTTCACTACCAAACTAATTATCCTAGAAATTTTTTCGTCTTTTCTGATTTCCTCCAGCCACTCTTCTTCAAGTATAACCCCAGAAGTCACTTCACATACATTCACCTCATCCTCACCAAATTCTTCCTCTACATCACCTTCTAAAACATCACACACCAAACGGGAAAGACAGTCAGCAGTCACATTTTCCACTCCTGGAATATAATCCACACTAAAATTAAACTCCTGCAGACATATCACCCATTTCCTAATTCGTGAAGAGACGCAATCCAAACCCTTTACCGTGAAAATTTCCTTTAAAGGTTTATGATCTGAACAAACCTTAAATTCCAGACCCAAAAGAAAACTTTTGAACTTCTTGAGAGCCCAAAATATTGCCAAAGCCTCCTTTTCTATAACAGAGTAATTTAACTCTGCACCACGTAAGCTTCTAGAAGCACAAGCAATACGTTTTTCCTTTCCACCTCTTTTCTGTTTTAAAACTGCACCTAAACCTTTTGAACGTGCATCAGTTACTACATACGTCTCTTCATAAGGAATAAATGCCTGAAGATTAGGTGCATTAACCAGATCTTTCTTAATATCTTCAAATTCTTTTTGACATTTCTCTGACCAATTAAACTCCTTATTCTTGCCAAGCAAATTTCTTAAATTACTAGATTTACTTGCCAAATTCCTAACACATTTTCCATAATATTCAACCATGCCTAGAAAAGAAACAATCTCCTCTTTGCTTTTAGGAGACACTACATTTTGTATTGTATCCACCAATTCCTTCTTCGGTGAAATCCCTAAAGCCGAAATGCTGTGCCCAAGATAATTGACCTCATTCACAGAAAATTTGCATTTCTCAAATTTTAACGTAAGTCCAGCAGATTCCAACCTCTTTAATACCAATCTCAGAGTCCTGTCATGCTCCTCTTGATTATTACCAAAAATCAACAAATCATCTTGGTAACATTTCACAGATCTAATTCCCTTCAAAATAGAAGCCATAACCCTCTGAAAAACTGACGCAGCAGACACAAGACCAAACGGCATCCTTTTATACTTAAATTCACCCATTGGAGTGATAAAAGCCGTTAGATCTTGTGACTCCTTTGTCAATTCAATCTGATGATAAGCCTGAGTTAAATCTAAAGTTGTAAACACCTTGGAATCACCCAAAGAAGTTAACAACTCATCTATATTTGGTAATGGAAATTTATCCACAATTATTTCCTTATTCAATGATCTCAAATCACAGCATAATCTTATATCCCATTAGGCTTATTCGCGACAACAACTGGCGCCAACCACTCTGTTGCCTCCACACAAGTAATAATATCCTGCTCTTGCAATTTCTTCAACTCTTGTTCTACTTTATTTTGTACAGCTATTGGGATCCTTCTTACTTTGGCAATGACTGGTACAGAATTCTTCTTTAACTTAATACTGTGTTTGTAACCTTTTAGACATTCTAATTCTGGACGAAAAAGCTGAGGAAACTTCTTTACAAAAGAATTACCATCAGATTGCACCTTCTGAATCTGTACCTGAGGATTAGAATTAGGATTTAACATCACACCCAATAATCGTTGATGTGGCCATTCAATTAAACAATCACCAATTTTAGATGCATACATTTTTCCAACAATTATATTTTTCTCCATTTCAATAGATGCGTTAAAATAACCCAACATACTCATGGGAGAACCACCATACCCCCCTGGATTCACATCCATTTTAAATACCTTATTTTTCATTTGAAAACATTTTTCAAATATTTCCTTTGAAATGATAGATATATGTGAACAGGAATCAAATTTCATTTCCAACACAATACCATCAATCTTTACTTTTCCAATAGGATGATCATTATTTTTCTTCTCCTTTACTTGACAAATAACTTCTTTTATTTCCTTGTTGAATACCTTCTTTTCCTTAGATTTACAAAATTTCACAAAATTCCCTTTTTTCCCACACCCATGGCATACAAAACTCAAAGCTGGACAAGACTTTGAATTAGCCTTAAGACCAGACTTTCCACATCTGTAACACGTTATCACACTAAACGATGTTTCTCCTTTTGTAGAATCTTTCACAACATTCTTTACATCTTTAACCTGACAAACATCCTCCTTGATATCTTCTACAACTGTTTCAGTTTTCCCTTTGTCACCTTTTAACTCATTCACACATTTTAACATATGCTCCACCCTTTTTGCTATAGCTACGACCTCCTGTAAAGGCGGTTCGTCCTTCAGCCACAACTCCTCTCTGATCTTATCCTCTCTACATTTTAAAACTAATTGATCCCTTACCGTTCTTCATTTGCTGCTCCAAATTTACAAGTAGAGGACAATTTCCGCAAAGCAGTTAAATATTCCTCTACTGATTCATCCTTGCCTTGCTCCCTTTTTCCAAAATGGTATCTTTCCATGTTTGTACTTACACAAGGCAAATAATGTTTATCTAATTGTAATAAACATACTTCATCTCATCCAAACCACGTTGTGCTTGTGGAGATAAAGCCGGCAAATTCTCTAACACTTCTTGCCCTTCACCTCCCAAACAATGCATCAAAAGAGAATATTTTCTTTCTGCACTTAAATTAGTGCCACATACTCTCTCATAATGCGCAAAAATCTTCTTCCACTTACTCCATTTTACCTTTGGTTCACCCCGATCACTAAGAAAAAAGGGCGGAGTAGTTACATTCTGCATTTTTCTTACTTTGCAATTATGTTCTTAATTTATCTAAACCTACTTCATACAACCTTTAAGCTAAAAATATTTTCAAATTTTGACACTACACAAATGTACCACGTTTTCACCTAAAGCATATGAAATATTATCTTTTCAAAACTAGTCTTTTAGAACAAGGTAAAACATAAAGAAGAATGCCTAAAGTAAAACATAAAATTATACATTTCCACAACCTTTTTAAAATGATGAACAAACTAAAAATAAATACTTCACAGTCTTCCTAAATTTACACCTCCATTTAAGCAATTTTCTTTTACCTTCTTCCAATATACGATTAATAACCGTTCTTCCCAGTCCGCTTTAACCGATTCCAAAATATTCACATATGAGCAAAGGTCCCTGACGCAAATAAACAGTTATCGCTCTGTCTTTGCTCAACACAGTGACATACACACTGCACTGAGCAATCAGATGTCGTGTTATTTTCTTCAAAGTGATGATGTACACCATGTGCTGACTCCCGCCGATCAATCAGATGTCGCGTTATTTTCTTCACAGTGATGACGTACACCATGCGCTGACTCCCCCAGCAGCGTTCCACCACGTCATCATTCACCGCTGTCCGCCGACCTGGAAAGATCTCAATGACAGCAGACAAGCAACGGGGATCAGCGCTCTCACCACCAACCGCCACAGAACAGCCTCATTCAGCTCGTCCTTCGCCACTACAACAACATCGGCAATGCGGTAATTTCCACCTTCCCTCCTCAAATTATAATGCACAGCCGCTGGAGAAGCTGCAAACTTCCCAATGCTTTTTTTTTATATATTTACTGCCGCCAGGGAAGGCTAAATTGCACTTTCATAATTACGCTCAGTAACTTGTCCGCTTAAACGTCAGACGCCTTCACACCAGCTTATGTTCAAACACCATCTCTGTCATTTCTATTTTTCCGCCGCTGGAGAAGAATTTTACCTCTCTTTTTAAAATACAGCCGCTGGAGATGGTAAAATGAACTCCTGTCACTGCGCACTCATTGTAGCACACAGCAACTTGTAAGCTTTAATTCTAGATGCCTTTACACCACCTTTCGCTCAAATATCTTCTCTCTAAATTTCTTTAATCAGCCGCTGGAGAAGTATCTAACTTCTCTTTAAAATACAGCCGCTGAAGAAGATAGATAAAATACTTTTCCTTTAAAATTTCATCCAAATTCTTTTGCTTAATTCAGCAAATGTCAAAGTTATCCTTCCACTGCAAAACACACTCCATACTACTTAGCTTGATGTTGAGGTGTTCTTCTGAGGTGTTCTTCTTCTTCTTCTCCTCTATTCCTCGTTGACCCTCGTCGCCAATGAAAAGTTCATAGAAATGCTAGGAAAATGTATAGTTTAGTAAAGAGGTTTATTTAATAACACCTCATCCATCAGCTACCAAGGAGTAACTGACTTCAAGAGCATTCTAAGTTCCACAGAACCTTTAACAACAGAGATGAGGAAAGACACTACATGTACTTTAGCAGTGAAATCCGGGAATAATGAGAGCACCAACCCCTCCTATTGTAATGGCTGTTTCTCTCTTGCAAGCTTCAACGCCACGTCACGGTCCCTGTAATTAAGCAGCTTAGCGATTATAGGTCTTGGAGGCGCCCCTGTTTTCGGCCTCGGGCCCAGAGATCGGTGGGCTCTCTCAACCACAAACATTCCAGAGAAGGCCGTGTCCCGAGGAGTCTCTTTAGGAGATTTTCCACAAACACCTCCATATTCCCGGTCTGTGTGTTTTCCGGAAGACCCGTAATGCGGAGATTACATGTCCGAGAACGGGCCGCTAAGTCCACCGTCTTATCCTATAATATCTGAATCACTCTGCCCAGCTGTTTATGTTCTAAGTCCAGGGAAGTCTGCGCCTCCTCCATCTCTGTTAGGTGGCGTTCGGACATGTCTATCCGTTCCGCCTGTTTGTCAAGCCTCTCCACCATGCGGTCCATCCGATAGGTGAGCGCGTCAATCTTGGATCCCAGGGAGGCAATCCCCTGGTGCAGGCCCTTCTCCATGGCTAGTAAAATGCTGCGGATATCCTGCTGCGGTGGCTCCTTTGCAGGCTCCGACACCACGTGGCCTCCCCTGATGAAGGCTCGCCAGTTTTAAGTCTCTTTGGGTCAAATGTCAGCTTAGGCTGAATCTTGTCCGTACACCCCATCCTGGTGGCACTATGTGTCCCTCATTCGCTGAGGAGAAGGGAAAGGACTTGTTGGACCGCCGCCGGTGACACTGCAGCTCCCACCCCGCAGCAACGGTTCCCACGAAGATGAGGCCCGTTGGCGTCGGCGTGGAATGCTAGTGTCTTGGCTCACCAGTGGGCCTGTGACCAGTTAGGCACCCGGGTGAAGGTCCAGCCCTTTAGAACTACTATTTAGCCCCAGTCCAGCGCCTCAATGCAGCCCCACTACAGACTCTGCCAACAATCTCGAAGAGGCGTCAGTGCAGGGCCCCTAGGCGACCCAGTACACGCGTGGCGAGGCGACCAGCCTCCCAACCTGGTGGGTCTCCAGCTTTCGCTCTCCAACGTCGCTTTGAGGGCAAGGGAAGCCCGTCAGACCCAAAGGGGCATCCACTTGATGTCACCGTCCTAGCTCCACAGGCGCTAAAGCCTTTTACACCATCCCCTCACTCCAAGGCGGCCTCCCCCATCTCACCACTTCTCTGTCAGCAAACTCCTCCACGCACTGGCGCCGATATGAGAGATCAATTCCCAGGGAGACTCCTGTCTATTCTGTCCCTGGGGCACGGCCCACTGTAGGGGGTACTCACAGTATCGTGTTCCGCCCCGGTGGCCTCGATGATGCACTCGGGGCTCCCGGACTCAGGCCGCTCTGGGAAGGACTCTCCAGGTCCGCCCGTGTGCGCAAACCTCCACTCCGGATCTCACCGTCCACCTCACTGCTCCTCAGGGCCACACTCCTCCCGATCGGTCCCGCGGTCTCCAGCAGCAGTGGAGGGGCGAGGGTGCCCAGCACACCCCCTGCCTTTTGATCACAACTGTGGGGACACCCTCGGCTCTAGACTCAGGCCACTCCGTAGGCCGCAACAATGGTCTCAGCGGCACAGGCTCACCGCTCCACACGGGGCCCGACTCCCAAAGTCCTCCTCAGGACGCACTCCGTCCGGGCAGAAGCTCCGAGGCAGACAGTAGAGGGGAAGCACTCCCCGCGAGCCCTCCACCAGGGCAAAGCCACCGGCACAGCGGCCCAGTCTGCGCCTCCGCCCCCAAAGGGAATGCCGCCTCCCAGCCACGGCCGGCTCACCAGGGCCGTGCAGCTCGTTCCCGAAGAAGCGGGGGGTCGGGATCCGGACGCACGCCGTCTGTGATCTATGGCGGTCCCAGGGCCCAGATCGATAGATTAGAGCTGCCGGGAGTGTAATAACACGCAGGATAGATGAAGGATTATACCCGAGACGGGGGAGCTCTCGGCTCAAGCAGCCATCTTGTTTGCGAGCTAGCTCCGCCCCGCCCTGGCTGCCCCTTTCAGTCACTGAGAAGTGGGAGGCCGAGAATGCTCTCCTGGAGACCCACACACCCCGTCCCCGATGGCAGCACTACTCTGCGCCGTCACTTGATCGGAGCTGTTACCTGAGTGAGTGATCCTCTTCCGTCTGACACAGCCAATTTGCCGGGGCACTCCGCTTCCTGGATCTCGGTGTGGTGCCCGTAATGCACGAGCCCCTTGCTGCTAGGCACTCCGTGACGCTGGGAGCCAATCCCAACATGACTTGCCGTGATGGAGTCGGGGGAAGGGAATCAGTGCCGATGAAGCTCCCTGGCCAGCGGCAGTGATTGTTCCTGGCACAGTGCTTCGGTTCTTTTCTGTACCGGGCTGGAAGCGGTGATCTCGGCTCCAGCAACACGCACTCAGCACCAGCAAAATGGTTTCCTCTACAAACTTTTGTGTCCCTGTGTTTGGTAACAGGAGGCCACCTCTACTCAGCCCCTTGGAGACTCTTAGGACACAGCAAACAGCCAAGTCCTTTCTCTTCAAGAAGTGGGGACACAGCACACAGCAAAGTCCTTTAGCCTCACCCTCAGCAGAATCAGTAAACTGCAGGCCAGCCCCAGAACACACAGCAAGGGCAGCACTTCTTCTCAGTTTCTTCAGGTGATCTTTTTGGGCAGAGGTTCCTCCTTGGTTCCAAAGTAGTCTAATTTACAGGGATTTCAGGTCTTATTTTTATACCCCAAAAGTCTTTGTTCGTACATGAGTGAGGGGTCCAGGACCCAGTCCAAACCAGCTCTAGTGCCCTCTGCCAGGGCATGTCTACTTTGTGAGGGGAGGCTAGGGCCATCAGACACAACGCAGGAGGTGGAGCCAGCATTGTGGAAGGCAGGCACAGCCCTATTCAGGCCCAGGTGCAACTCCTCCCATCACTCTAATTCCAGATAGGTCTATTCAGCCTAGTGCTGACTCACCCTCCCTCCTGGAGCAACCCCTAGCCCCTGTCACTCACAAACCAGACAGTCCAATACACAACCAGGCAGAGGCACACAGAAAGGTTGACCAGGAAAATAGCCACTTTATAAAAGTGCTATTTTCAAACACGTAATTTAAAAACCATCTTGGTTCTATGGGGAGATATGCAGGTACACAAGGGACACAGCATTCCCCATTATGTCCTATGGGCAAGATGGCCTTTCAATAGTGAAAAACGAAATTGGCAGTATTTCACTATCAGGACATGTAACCCACACTAGTACATGTCCCACCTTTCACATACACTGCACCCTGCCCAGGGGGGTACCTTGGGCCTACCATAGGGGTGTCCAATGTGTAGGAAAAGGGAAGGGACAGGCCTGGCAAGTGTGTACCCTGTCCAGGACAACATGGCAGTTCACAGACTACACACAGGAACTGCAGTGGCATGCCTGGGACACCATTTTAGGGCTACTCATGTGCGTGGCACAATCAGTGCTGCAGGCCCACTAGTGGCAAATCACCAGCCCTGGAACACTAAGGGGCAGATTTATGTCGGACTTGCGCCACGTTTACGCCGCTGTTGCGTCACGCAATGGCGCGGAAACGTGGCGCATCCCTGCGACCTATTTACAACGTGACGCATCTAGGCAGATGCGTCACGTTGTAAAGCCCTGCGCCACATGAAACCTGCGGCAGGTTTCATGTGGGCGTTCTGTCGCAGGGTGGGCGTTCCCTCGTAGGAAAGCCCCGTAAAACTGACGCAGTGAAATCTACAAGATTTCACTGAGTCAGTTTTACGACGCTGCTGGGTCAAATCCTTACGCCTGCTTGAAGCAGGCGTAAGGAGTGATGCACCACGTTATGTATGGGTGGCCTCTGTACATTGCAGGAGTTGCGTCGCACTTGCGACGCTACTCCAGCAATGCGCCGCCCGTACACCACAAGATGCGTCACGCATCTGCCCTTCCTTGCACCATGGTGCCCCGCATTGTAAATGTGGCGCATCTGTGGTGGCACAAGGAGGGAATTGCGTGACGCATCAGTTCTGGCGCATCCCTGCTGATTTGCAGAGATGCGCCAGAACTCATAAATCTGCCCCTCAGTATTTGAGGCCATAGAGCGGCCAGCTATAAATCCAGATTGGTCGAGATGTATAACCTCTTGTGCAGCATATACAAAGCGACAAGGCCAGATTTTCATAAAGATCTTGTAATCTGAATTTAAAAGACTAATAGGCCGATAGGAGTTAATATCTTCTGGATTCTTATCTTTTTTAACAAATTATACTATAGTTGCTTCCTTAAAGGATGCAGGTACCAGTCCACCTTGTTTAATATGATTAAATAAATTCTTAAGAGGTGTCGATAATTCTTTTATAAAGGTTTTAAAAAACTCGATTGGAAATCCATCCTGCCCACAAGCTTTCACCCCTGCTGTGACTTTTATAGAGTCTACTATTTCCCCTATACTAATTTCAATCCCAAGTTCAAAAGCCCGATTGCCCGAGATCTTCGGGATTTCTATGTTAGAAAAATACTCCACTATTTGATCCTCCCCCAGCGGATATTCGGTGGTATAAATACGACCAAAATGCTCCAAAAAAGCCTTTTGAATCAGATTATTATTTACTAATTCTTGGCCACTCATGGGATCCTTAATTTTAACTATCGAGGCAGACTCCTGTCTCTTCCTCGTGGAATTAGCCAGGAGCTTGCCCACCAACTGACTATCCTCATACACCCTCTGCTGGAAGGTTTTAGAACTATTAATTTCTTCCAGAACAAAAAAAGTCTCTTAACTCTGCCTTTACATGTACCAATTGATTTGGGTGTGAACGGAGCTGGAGGGCATATTCTTTATCTACCGTTTTTTGGAGCATAGATATTTTTAATTTCATCTCTTTAGCCAAGGCAGATGTAAAAGATATTATCTGACCGCGAGCCGCTGCCTTATACCCCCCCAGACTGCAAATGGATCAGCTGTATCGTTATTAATTTTAAAATATTCCACAATCCATGCCCCAAACTCAGTTACCCACTCCTGGTTCTGGAGCAGAGTTCGGTCCAGCTGCCACCTGGATTGGTCTCTGCTTCCTACGCTAATGCTAACTTCCAATTCTACCTTCCCATGGTCGGAAAAGGGATTGCACCCAATAGATGAATCAAGGGTTTGGATGGATCTAGATATAAAAAAAAAGTAAATCCTGGATACCGTCCTGAAGCGATGGGAGTAGCAAGTAAAGGACTCCCCATCTGGATTCAACAGGCGCCAAGGGTCAATGAGTTGGTATTCTGACATTAAGGTGCCTAAGACTTTTTTGGTGTTAGGTTTTAATTGTTTCTTATTTTTATTGGAGGTATCCTTTTTTAGATCTTGTATATAGTTGAAATCTCCTCCCATAATAATCTGTCCAGGAGCCCCTCTCAGAAAATCAATGATTTCTAAGATACTGGAGAGTTCATCGGATACCTGACCATAATAATTGATAAAATTCATCACCTTTCCATGTAATCTGGCAACCACCCATATCCATCTCCCTTTAGGATCCCTTTGAGTTTGTATAACTTCCCAAGGAAGTCTTCCAGAGAAGTAAATGGCAACACCTCTCTGAGCGACCCCTGCTGCAGATGCAAAAACAGCGTGGGAAAAGTATCTTGGAATACATAGATTGGGAGCATTTGCTTTTAGGTGGGTCTCTTGGAGAAATAACACATGGGGATTTTGGGAGACTACCCATTTTATAAGAGCGCCATATTTCTGTTTGTTTAAGACACCATTGGCGTTCACTGATAGGATACCACATTTATTCATTTCAAAAAAGAATTTCCCCCCAATTTTACGTTCTCATATTCGAATAAGTACAAACCCTGCCTGCACCTTCTGCTCTTTTTAACTGCTTTCCCCCAACCCCCCCTGCCCCCCAGCCCCAGATGGATCCCCGCCCCCCCCCCTGAAATGTGGAACCTTCCGTCCCCCCGACGCTAACCACATTTCACCCCTTCCTCCTGACCTGGGTGTCTTCTTGTTACACCCTGCGTGACCCTGAAAACCCCCCCAACCCCCTCCAGCAAAAGAAAACTACATCCTATTTTCTATTATTCCAATAGAAGGGTGAATCAAATACCTAATACATAATACATATATAATCAAACTTCATGACACCCTCCTAAACAGAGCTTTATACTTGCTCAGGCATTCGACCCTGGAGAGATCTCCTTGAGGAGAGATTGAGCCTCCTCTATGTCAGAAAACATATAAAACTTTCCCTTCACCAGGCCCTTTAACTTTGATTGATGGGCAATAGAAGCCTGCGCCCCCTGATATTTAAAAAGATGAAGTATCTTGACAAATTCTTTCCTCCGTCGTGCTGCTGTCGCAGTCATGTCCGAGAAAATTCTGCATTTAAATGTCTCAGTTGCTGAAAATTGTCGCTGTTGGAGCGCCTTTGATATGATTTTTTCCTTTATTCTGTAGTCCGCTAAATTCATCAAAATAGTTCTAGGAAAAGTCGAGTTTTCAAATCTCTGTGCAGGGACCCTATGGACTCGCATGATAGTCACCCTCGAACTCTGGTAATACTTTTTGGTGGATAAAGGAGTTAACCCATGAGAGCATATCCGACCCTTCAAGGCCCTCCGGGACCCCCACTATCCTTAGATTGGATCTTCGAGAATAGTTTTCTAACTCGTCAAGTTTATTCTCAAGTTTGCTCTCCAACATACTCTTTTTACTGACTGTCTCTTTAGCTTCTGCTCTGACTTGATTTATGTGGTCCCCCAGAGCCGAAATCCTTTCCTCTGCCTCATGTAGTCTATTAGGAAGTCCTGACATCGACTCTTCAAATTTTTCAAGTTGGGAATGAAGGGCGGCTATTTCAACTTGCTGATTAACTTTTATCTTGCGAATCTCATCGAGAATTAAATTTAACATCTCGCAAATATCAAGCTGATAGTTAATTCCCTTATCCAAATTATCACCTTTACCCTTAGCCTGGACTTCTGGAGTTGCAGATGTAATTGACATAGATACACTCTCTTGCTCTGAAATGCTTAAAGGAGATTCTATAGCGATACACCGGCTTACCTCCTCATCTGGGCCCAAGGTATTTGGAGCTGCCATTAATGCCCCCTCGGAGTTGAATTTCTTTTAACTTTAGCTGCTTTGAATGTGTTACCCTCTCGGGTGATTCGGGCAATTTTGGCAGAGAAGTGATCCTATTATGTATCACCTCAGGTGAGGAGGGCAAAACTAGAGAAGGGGCTGATACTCCAGAGTATTTTTCCAGCTGAGCCATGGACATTTGAGGAGCATGTGGAACCTTTTTAACAAACAAAGGAAACAAGAGATTCTGCCCATCTTGAGCCGATTTGGGCGGAGCTGCTGACAGAGGATCTGTGTCTGCTTCTATTGTTACCACGTTTTCCTCCACATTTGTTGAAAAAATTGTACTATTTTCAGATTCCTCCACACAGACACCTCTCTTTGCAGTTTCCCTAGCCTTTTCATCAGATGGAGAGGTTTGAGAGACGTGAAGTTCGTCTTCTGAGCTTTCTTGCGTTTCTATCGTTGTGTCTTGCCCCAGAGCTGATGAAGCCTTATCTCTCTCTTTAGCTGCCAGCCGTGCTGCCTTTCTAGCCAAGGCTAAACGAGTTTTGGTATTAAGACGTGTCCCTGTTTCAGCCTTGGTAGTTTCATTAGGCTCCTCACTGTCCTTTAATTGCTTCCCCATTATCCTGCCAGCAGGCTCAGAACTGGTTCAAAAACTGCCAAAAAAAAAAAAAGAGTAGCTTTGGCAGTCTATAGTCTATAGAGGCAGCACCCAATGCTCTCAATTCCCCCCTTATATCGCTCCTCCTTGCCTCACCATATTTCTTTAGGAAAAAGTCCAGCCCGTGTTTTCTCACTTGCCAGGATCCCTCAGGAGTTCTTCCAGTCACTGCTCCTTATCGCTCCAAATCAAATCTCTCGCCATCTCTCTATCTCGCCACTGTGAGGCAGGAATCGCTGGAGCACTCAGTCGGCTCGTCGGCACCCGGGCATCAAGGTGGGCAAGCAGCCAGATTCTCACAATTCCTCCAAAGCGCCAACTCACACTTCCCAGATGTCGAAGGGAAGAAGGGAAGAAGTATCAACTCAGCGCCGCTTTTCCTGCCGTTTTTCGCAATTTCAAAAACACCAGCAGCACGACGCACCGCTCGCCATTCCTGCTTCCTCTGCAACTGACGAGGAGGGGGCGGGGTCTCGGGTCACAGTGCTAACCGGAGGCGTGGAGCTCCGGAGCCATCCCGAGTGAGCACTGACTATGTGATGTGGTGCCCCGCGAAGCTACGGGTCAACAGTCAAGGGAAGCCCATGATTTTCACTGACCCCAGGGCATTACAGAAGGCCCTCAGAGAATGGCGTAGAGAAGTGCGGTCCTCCCCGAACAGAGAGCAGCAGGCTGAGGCGACGGAGGGCTCCCTGGAAGAACAGGATTAACTAAGACACCTAGTGATGGGATGCTTAGTACAGGTGCCACCTGTCGGGAGGTTCGGGGAGGGGGTCTCAAGAAGTGGGTGTAATGATGTGTCCTGTGTTTACTTTTCTGTTTTACAGGGATTGCCCTTAACAAGCTTCGTGTTGTGGGAGGGGTGGGGGTAGAAGGGTTAGGAGAGGTGCAATTCAATGATTTGATACCTGCTGGGTCACGGACCAGAAGTACCTGATGCTGCAATTAGGATGCATAGTTGAACAGTGTATTGATACTGGGCAAAGTATATTACTGGTGGGCTCCTGTGAGTGGAGAGACCCGGATGTTAAAGCTGTTGCTACTACTGCAGATTATGTGATCACCTGGGAGTATGCTCAGCGCTACCAAGACATAAGGGTTATTGGGTGCGGGTTGTGGTTACACGCTTAATATCTATGACCTGGAATGGGGGAGGGACGGGCGGTCACACGACATTGTTCAGTATAGTGTTTTTTCTGCTGGTTACCTACGTCCCCGCGTGAATTCCACTTTCCGCAAAAGGTTTTGTTTCTACTTTTTTTCAGGTTCTGTGGGATGGGGTGTGAAGAGTGCGGGGTTTTGTAGGGGTAGGGGGAAGCTCACGGCCTAGTTGGGGTTGGGCAGGCATGGGGGGGTGAAGGGCGGGGGGAGGGGCAACACCGCCGTTTACTGCTTGGGCTTGGGGGGGACAGTTTGCTGTCTTGGGCGGGTTTAGTGGGTTGTTTGGCACAGAAGCGACAAGGCATGGCGAGATGACAAACGTTCAGGCCACATTGTTTAGTTCTATACACCGACTGTTACGAATCGGATGACACCACCATGGGAACCTTTAGATACACTAACGCTGATTACCTGGAATGTCCGCGGTCTTAATGACCATTCAAAGGTTAGGAAGGTCCTACAATATCTTTCAAGAAATAGAGTTGACGTTGCGCTCTTACAAGAGACGCACCTTCACCCAGAAAGTCATATCTTGCGATATAGGGGTTTCATGGGTAATGTGCACGCAGTGGGATTTACATCGCATGCTAGGGGGGTTCTCACGTGGGTCAACCCTAAGACACTGTTGAAGCTGACCCCAATGGAGACGGACAGGGAGGGACGGTACTCAATCACGAAATACTGCGGGAAGGGCATGGAGCTCTGCATAGTGAACTCCTACGGCCCTAACTACGACCACCCAGCCTTTTATTCAGATTTGGCGGTGAAAGTCCTGGAGCACTCTGGGGGCTGTGTCCTTTGGTGGGGTGATTTTAATATGACGCGACAACCCAACATAGACAGATCGGACGGCCCTGAACGTCGCCCATCGGCTTCTGCTACGGCGCTGGAAGCGGCAATGACGCAACTGGACTTATGAGACGTGTGGAGACACTGATAACCGACTCTTAGAGGCTATACGCCCTACTCAGCACCACATAACATACATACTAGGATTAACTATTGGTTGGCCACTTCTCTTCTAACTCACAAAGTTCAGGCCTGCACGATACTACCGTGTACATACTCGGACCACTAACCCTTGCTGCTGACAGTCTCTGCGCCGACGAAGCGCCTACCGCCATTTGCTTGGTACTTCCCTTCCTATTCCCTGCTAGATGAGTCCTTTAAGGAGGAGCTGGCTGCGTCCATTGAGATGTTTTTTGATACCAATGTGGGTACTGTAGACTCATTCCCAACAGTCTGGGAGGCCTTTAAGGCATACATCCGGGGGGGTCGCCATTTCTAAACATGCGGGGGTGCTCAAAGCGATCAGGGGTCGGCTAGAGACCCTGGAGAAAAATCTTAAGGAGCTGGAGGCTCGACGCCTACGGGACTGCAGTGAGGCCCTCACGCAGGAACTTGCCCAAACACTGTATGAATACCACGAGGAGGCCGACTCGGAAGTAAAACACTTGGGAAAGTACGCCACTGCTAGATCCTATGGTGAAGGGGAGTGCCCCTGATTGGTCCTGGCGCAGTTGGCTAAACAGCGTAGGGGCAGGGTGTTGGTACCGGATATGAGGCCTCCCCGACAGATGAACCACTATTCGAAGAGCAGGTTGCGGAACAATTTCGCGAGTATTACGTTGCTCTATACTCCTCCCGAGGTCCTACTTCGGAGGAACGCATACTAGACTATCTCTCCCACATTGAGCTCCCCTGACTGTCTAATTTATATCGCGTATTTCTGGTACTCCTGATTGAGCGAGAGGAAATCGTTTAGGCTCTATCTGCTATGAGGGCTGGGAGTGCGCCGGGAAGTGACGGCCTCACCAATGCCTTTTATAAGGCATTCGCAGACATTCTGATACCTCGGTTACTTACGTTATTCGAGGACATGGCGGACACCGGGGCAATGCCACCCACTATGAGTGAGGTGATAATGGTTGCTATTCTTAAACCTGGGAAACCTCCGGGGGATTGCGCCTCGTACCGTCCTCTGTCGTTATTGAACGTGGATGCGAAGATATTTGCCAAATTGATCGCAAACCGTCTCAGTCCCATGGCTACCTCGATGGTCGCCCCAGAGCAGGCAGGATTTGTGCCCAGTCGCAACCTCACTTACAATCGCAGGACGGTGTTTGCGGCGTTTCAGCATACACGCCTGGAGGTTTCCGCTGTCGCGGTCTTTCTAGACATGGAAAAGGCCTTCGACTCTGTCGAGTGGCCTTTCCTGAGACATGTCTTAAGATGCATGGGTGTGGGTGTGCTGTTCCTTCAGCGATTAGCTACACTGTATACCTCCCCTACGGCCCATATACGGATTGGGTCGCTGACCACGGACCCCATACAAATCAGTCGGGGCACGAGGCAAGGATGCCCCCTCTCCCCTATCCTTAACACACTCGTGGCCGAGCCTCTTGCATGCGCCCTACGCGAATACCACGGGCACAGGGGTATACGATTCCCCACATACAATTTGATTGTGTCCACATATGGGGACGATACCCTCTTATATGTCCGGGACCCGGAGGTGCATCTGCCGGCGGTGCTGCGCGATGTGGTCTTGTTCAGCTCCCTTTCGGGTATACATGTGAATTGGAACAAATCTATTATGTTCCCACTCACGCCGGCTACGAGGAGGATTGACCCGAAATACCCGATCCAGTGGACTACTGAAGCCGTGCGATACCTAGGGATCCGCCAGCATACGGACTCGGAGGTGGTTCTTCGAGAGAGAACTATGGTGTGGCCATCTCCAAACTGGAGGATGACATTAAAAAGTGGATATCTCTGCTGCTGTCACTGCTGGGACGAATCTCTCTTATGAAAATGATAGTATTACCTCGCTTTTTATTCCTGTTTAGCAATTTTCCTATGGTGCTATCGAGCTTATTCTTTCAGCAACTACACTCGTTAATGATTTGTTTGGCTTGGGCCGGAAAACAGCCAAGGGTGGCGTGGAAAATTCTCATTCGTCCCTATGCGGAGTGTGGCCTGAATGCCCCAGATCTGGAACTTTATTATCGGGCTGCGCAAAGCCCACATGCCTACCACTGGATACATGGCTCAGTGGATATACCGCATATACGCATTAAGTCAATAGTGGCCGATCCTGTCCCCCTACCTGCATTGCTGGCTCATCCTCGGGACCGCTGGACGGGTATCCTAGATTCTCTAAATACAGTCACACATATCTGGCACCATATGATGGATGTACAGGTTTGCAGCCTACTGTATGCCCCGAAGGCCTCTCTTGCCTGATGTACATGGCTGATCCCATGTAGAGACAGGGGGGTGCTGGCTGCGATGGGTACATTGAATATACACAATATGGGAGACCAATTCTCGGAAGGCACTGCACGCACCTGGGGAGAGATAGAGACGGAGGATGTTTCTCATTCGCTACTATCGCGCTTTCAGTTCCATAGGGTGAGGCATGCGCTTAAGGATCTTCTATGGGAGGACATGGCGGAACCCCCAGTGATTACGGCATTTGATTACGACATCAATGCCAAGACTCCTGCTAAATTGATAACTAAATTGTATCGCATTGCCCTTTCAGAAAGGACGGCAGACTATGCTAAACCTCACCCGGCATGGCAGAATGACCTGGCTATACACCTGACGGACGAGAAATGGCAATACTGCTGTTCTAGCACAAAGAGAATATTACTTAACAGCCGTCATAGGTTGATACATTTTAAATTCCTAAACAGGGTCTACTATACCCCGGAAAGGCTCTATAGATATGGTCTACGGGAGAGTCCTGACTGGGAGTGATGCAGGGTGCAGGTGGCGGATTTCTTACATGTGGCATGCTCTTGTCCAGACATCTCTTCCTTCTGGTGCAAAGTATATGAGGAGGTGAACAGGATCACGGAACTAACACTGCTCCCGGATCCTTTGCTAGCCATTCTGGGCTACTCTAAGCCTCTACGGAAGGAACATAGAAGGGTGGTCGACATGGCCTTTCTCCTTGCCAGGAGATGCATTGCACTCTCTTGGATGCGAGGCCCGGTGCCAACACTATCTCAATGGACCAACGAGATGATATATTGCAGCACGCAAACTGAACTATACAGCGATTTATTGCCCCCATGTAATAGACCAAAGAACTTCTGCTCAATGTTTCTAGACAGGAGGCCCACACAGGACACCTCGGACGAGGAAGATGCAGATGCACATACACGGGTGGAGGATTTAACTGGGGATGCTCAAGTTATTTGGCTGAGCAGCCACCCCAAACACCCCGTACGCTAGATGGACAGTTTGCACATATAGGGACTGACTGTAAAAATCCTGGGCGGGTATAAATATCAGAGATATTCTGGCCTTGGTGGGCCTGTAGTTGCCATGCAATGTGAGCCTGTATTCTTACTGTGTACATGTAATGGATCTTCTTTTCAGACTTATTGCCTTGATTACTGAATGATGTTTTTTTTTTCAATATCGTGATTTGATGCCAATGTCTTTTGTGTTTGTTTATTTCCGAAATGCCAATAAACATATAAAAAAAAAAAGAAAGGGGCAGCCAGGTGCAAGGGGCAATATTCAAGGACCGCGTCCTTAGTTGTGGCTGGGCGTGCTTGCATTTGGGAACTAAGGAAGTGAGCAAACAAGTGCTACAACGTCCGTGTTACATCATGGGCCAGATTAGGGACAATGTCCTTCGTGGTGTACCGCAGGGCATTGTAAAGGAGCACCCGTTTTGGGGAAGGAAATCTTGTGTGCAAAAAGGCAGTTAGTAGTAAACGAGTACATTGGTAAAAGGGACTTGCCGCATGTTGACAACCAGAGTTTGGCATTCAAGAGAACTTGCCTGTTTATTTTTTTATACAAAGAGCATTCCTAAGGTGAAATTTGAGCATACAAAGGTTGTTTACGCTGAGAGAACTGTGAATAAGACAAACAACATCACAAGAGAGCCAGTGATTTTTTAAGTAACTTTATTTATATGTATGTGCATCATTCTGATGTTTTGATCTGACCTAAGCTATATAAAGATATTTTTATAATAACTGGTGTAGTGCCCATAGGATAGAATGGGGAATGCTGTGTCCCATGTGTACCTGCATATCTTCCCATTGGAGCAAGATAGAAAATTGAAACCGGTGTAGTGTCCATTTGTGGTGTGACACTGTGTTACTGTGAGTGTTCGTGCAAATACTTTACACATTGCCTTGGGGACAAGCCTGTCTGCTCGTGCCAAGCTACTAAGGGGGTGAGCAGGGGTTATCCACAGTTTGTATCCCCCTTGCACTGACTAGAGTGGTGGTTTCTGTCTGGCTTTGGCGCAAGCCTTAGCAAACCAGAAATCCCATTTCTAACATGGTCAAAACCAATCACACCCCAATTGTTCTCCACACTTAGCGAGATGGAAGCTAGGCTACAATCTGCTAGCACTTTAACTTGAGGGAAGATTTTTCTGGTATTCTATCCTCGGCCTAGTTTTGAGAACTATAAAATTAAGGCATCCTTTTGGCTTCCAAAAGATTTTTTGCAAAAGGCAATGGTCAAGTGATTTAAAGACGCACTCTTAGAAAGTCCAATATAGACTACTATTGAGTCTTGCTCTCTGGGTGGTGTGTGGTCTTAAGTCAACCATCTTGAGCAGAAGCACACACTTCCTACTTTGTTGCTCTCCCAATGATTTCTTGCCCAATGTTCCTTAACACAATGTATCCCAAGAAGCAGGAGATTACTGATCACAATATTCCAAACTGATTCCTTTTCTCTGTTGCTTTTGACTTCGCACGTCAAACTTCTCATTTTGTAAAATGTGTTCACCGTTTTTGCATGAAATCCCAATATTGGTGATTAGGATGAATTTCGGCACTCAACTTTGGGAACTAGGAATTTGACTTAGGTGGAACGTTGAGGTGGTTTGCCCAGGAAATTTGCAAAGGAGGGAGCTGACTTTGGAACTTTAGCCTCATATATCTACAGGAGACAACTTAAACATGAACTACATTTCCATCTCTACACTGTGAAGCTTTCTATGTAGATTTACTTTAAATGATGAAAAATGCATCCAATGAGAAGCAAAATGTATTCTGTGATCTATCTGTACAGAAGAGATAACTCAACCATAAGACTTTTTCTAAATGCTCATAAATACATATTTTGTAAAGAAATTTATGGAGACCCAACCCCTTTCATAATAATCAAAATACTACACCTTTTCACGTCCCCAATTGAAATAAGCAGAAATTGATTAGGTCTTTCTCCTTACAAAAGAAAGGAAAACTTTATAACAGTGGTCAGTTAAGTTATGTGATTTTCAGTAAAAATTTGATTCTCCTTAGTGGCAGCACAATGGAGGAGCGATTTTTTCTAATTGTGCCTTCTCTACTTGACAACTTTGTGAGATCTTGGACATCATGCATCATCACCCTGTCTTTCAGCATTCAATATCTGTAAAATGAGTTAGTATTTGAAATTGATTGAATGTCAATATTAAATATTAAATGCTATTTTATTTTTAAATTAGTGGATGAAATTAAGGTAAAGCAAGCATTTTACATTAATTAATATAAAGTAAGCACTTTAGTGTAAATTATGCTTGATTGGCTACTGTTTAAAAGTTAAATGGTTTTTAAATATACTGGATTGATGCTCTTCAGGGAAACGGTCTGCTCATACCACACATGCATTGTGGTTGTCCTGCACTTAAGGAACACACCGAAGATTTCTTGGTTAGATTTTACACCGAAAAAAACGATATAAGAGTGGGTTTTGCCAGCTGGATAACTTTGCAATCATCTGGCGATTAGATGCAATGAGCATTGACTACCTGGCGATGAGAGTCCATGTGGCAAAAAATGTTGTTATTCCAATTCATTTTTAGTTGTGCCTGCCCTTGATCCATGACAGATAGTTTTCAGATGCTTTGACATCACTAGCGGCTGGTGCTGTGGACAAGTGGCCAGGCGGATAGGGGTCGCGGGTGACAAAATTAAAAAATAAATTCATTAAAATAAACTTAGCTGCAGTCAGACGCTTTGCGTTTTTTGCTCCCAGACTGCCCTACGGCCAATCCTGAACCTAGTCTCATGCATGAGACTTGCAATCACAAGAGCGCAACCCAAATGTCCATGTGAACATGGGTATAAAGTTTTTTTTTTTTTTTTTTAAACCTTTATTTGAAAAAAAGGAGTACAATTACAGACCCACAACCACCAAGGCCGGTCAGTTATACAGATGAATAATTACAAAGCAGTACACAGCTCATCAGCCGACAACCCGAGGGTCCGGCAGCGTATAAACTCGATATTCTCCGGAGCTCATGGCGGGCGGGGATAAATAAAAGGTTTCATATTTTACTATACATGCACAACAAAAAGAAACACAAAAAAGAATTTGAGGCAAAACCAAGCAATATAAGGACTGTTACACGCGATAGGGGGGAGACAAATGAGCAGCAAGCATATAGAAATCATGAAAAAGGGGGAGTGGGGATCGAGAGTGAGCAATACATTACACATAACAATAAGGCAAAATACCGAAACGTACAGTCAAGGAGATCGTGGAACATCAGGGGACTCAACAAAGGGAGGGTCACATATCTCTCCACGGTACGAATTCCACTGACCCCATATACTTCCCCACTTCCTGGGTCTACCACGGGAGATGTACACAATTTTTTCTCTAAACATGCACCAGTCCATGTTCTCTTCCCAGGTCGAGACCAGTGGTGCCCTCTGAGATCCCCACAATTGAGCGATATCTCTCTTCGCTATCATGTTGCCCAGTGTGACCCATTGAGTGTGAGCAACCGTACAGTCATTCGGTTCCCAGATATTCAGCAAACAGCGTCTGGCCTCGGGGAGTAGCCCAACACCAGTGACCTCACCCATCACCGCATGCACTCGATTCCAGAAAATCACTACCTCCGGGCATTCCCATATAATGTGGAGGAAAGTAGCAAGCATACCACAGCCACGCCGACATGACCCATCCTCAGAATAACCCATATGCATCAACCGTGGACCCGTGACATAGATACGATGCAGAATCTTCAGCTGCACCAGTCGGAGACGCGCCGGAATCGCAACTTCTTTAGGGGAGGATATTGCAGCCTGCCAGTCTTCGTCATCTATCTCCAGGCCATCACCAGTCCATGTATCCCTTAGCTGTATAAGAAGGTCCGAACGGGCATTAATAAGTTTTTTATATATGAGGGAGATAGTGCTGTCAGGGACATGCCCATCCAGCACTCTATCCTCCAGGGGAGAAGACTCAGGGATCGTAGTACCAGCAGGGAAGACCGAGTCAAGAGCGTGGCGGACCTGAAGGTATCAAAAATACTCTCTATCACTCAGCTTATACTCCCGTTTCAGCTCGTCAAACGATTTGACTCTATCAGTGACCCAAAGATCACCCACTCTGCTGATACCAATAAGGTCCCATCTATCGAAACTCTTCGAGGACCACAGGCCACCTAATCTCTCAGCTGCATACAGGGGAGTTGCTCTAGTCAGTTTATTCGTCCAGCCCGTGGCCGATGTTGCACTATCCCATACACGAACCGCCACCGCAGTGGGGCCCGTCAGATTCCTCATGGCGGCCCTGGAATAAAGCGCTCTATTATAATCGCCCCCCGGCAATTGCCACCTGTCCATCTCATAAGCAGGATTCGGACCGGGACCATACATGGCATGATTGATGGCACTCAACTGAGACGCCCAATAATAGCGTTTGACATCAGGCAAAGCTATACCGCCATCATACCAGGGCAAAGTCAGTTTCGCCAATGCTATGCGAGGCTGTCCGCCCCAAACCAGTTTCCTCTGGAGGCCCTCGATTTCACGAAAATAGCCGGCCGGAACCAGATCAAGCGTGTTTTGGACAGCGTAGAGGAACCGGGGAAGAGACATCATTTTAAACAAGGCCGCTCTCCCCAGAGGGGACAGAGGCAGTCCACACCATCCCGCCACATCCGACCGAAGCAGGGCAAGCGGAGGAAGTAAATTCCGCTCATAGCGTACCTTGGGGTCCAACGAAACGTAAATCCCCAGGTACTTGAAACCAACTCCGGAGACAGGGCAAACGCGGGGCAAAGAAGGCTTTCCACCTGTAAGTGGGTAAATACAGGATTTAGCCCAGTAGATGACCAAACCAGAGTTCTTTCCAAAAGAATTCAGGACGTCAAACAGAACACCCAATGACTTACGGGGAGAAGTAAGGTACAACAGTATATCGTCGGCATAAAGCGACACCCGATCCTCGAAGGTAGGGGACCACCGTATGCCCCGGAGCGAGGGCTCCCAACGGAGCCACGCAGCAAGGGGTTCAAGAGCAAGTGCAAAAAGGAGAGGCGACAGAGGGCAGCCCTGCCTCGTGCCACGCCCAAGGACAAAAGGATCCGAGGCCCTTCCGTTGACCACCACCTGAGCCAGTGGTTGCTCATACAAGAGTCTAACCCACCCGATAAACTTAGGACCAAAGCCAAACTTGGCAAGGGCAGCCCACAGATAAGGCCATTCCACCGTGTCGAAGGCCATCGAGGCGTCAAGGGAGACCAAGACGGCCGATTCCTCAAGAGACCCCGCCCTTGCCAGGACACCATGAAGACGTCGAAGATTGAGTGCAGTATTGCGGTGGGGGATAAACTCAGGGATCGTAGTACCAGCAGGGAAGACCGAGTCAAGAGCGTGGCGGACCTGAAGGTATCAAAAATACTCTCTATCACTCAGCTTATACTCCCGTTTCAGCTCGTCAAACGATTTGACTCTATCAGTGACCCAAAGATCACCCACTCTGCTGATACCAATAAGGTCCCATCTATCGAAACTCTTCGAGGACCACAGGCCACCTAATCTCTCAGCTGCATACAGGGGAGTTGCTCTAGTCAGTTTATTCGTCCAGCCCGTGGCCGATGTTGCACTATCCCATACACGAACCGCCACCGCAGTGGGGCCCGTCAGATTCCTCATGGCGGCCCTGGAATAAAGCGCTCTATTATAATCGCCCCCCGGCAATTGCCACCTGTCCATCTCATAAGCAGGATTCGGACCGGGACCATACATGGCATGATTGATGGCACTCAACTGAGACGCCCAATAATAGCGTTTGACATCAGGCAAAGCTATACCGCCATCATACCAGGGCAAAGTCAGTTTCGCCAATGCTATGCGAGGCTGTCCGCCCCAAACCAGTTTCCTCTGGAGGCCCTCGATTTCACGAAAATAGCCGGCCGGAACCAGATCAAGCGTGTTTTGGACAGCGTAGAGGAACCGGGGAAGAGACATCATTTTAAACAAGGCCGCTCTCCCCAGAGGGGACAGAGGCAGTCCACACCATCCCGCCACATCCGACCGAAGCCGGGCAAGCGGAGGAAGTAAATTCCGCTCATAGCGTACCTTGGGGTCCAACGAAACGTAAATCCCCAGGTACTTGAAACCAACTCCGGAGACAGGGCAAACGCGGGGCAAAGAAGGCTTTCCACCTGTAAGTGGGTAAATACAGGATTTAGCCCAGTAGATGACCAAACCAGAGTTCTTTCCAAAAGAATTCAGGACGTCAAACAGAACACCCAATGACTTACGGGGAGAAGTAAGGTACAACAGTATATCGTCGGCATAAAGCGACACCCGATCCTCGAAGGTAGGGGACCACCGTATGCCCCGGAGCGAGGGCTCCCAACGGAGCCACGCAGCAAGGGGTTCAAGAGCAAGTGCAAAAAGGAGAGGCGACAGAGGGCAGCCCTGCCTCGTGCCACGCCCAAGGACAAAAGGATCCGAGGCCCTTCCGTTGACCACCACCTGAGCCAGTGGTTGCTCATACAAGAGTCTAACCCACCCGATAAACTTAGGACCAAAGCCAAACTTGGCAAGGGCAGCCCACAGATAAGGCCATTCCACCGTGTCGAAGGCCATCGAGGCGTCAAGGGAGACCAAGACGGCCGATTCCTCAAGAGACCCCGCCCTTGCCAGGACACCATGAAGACGTCGAAGATTGAGTGCAGTATTGCGGTGGGGGATAAACCCGGACTGATCAGGGTGTACCAAATCACCAATCACCGTAACCAGTCGACTCGCCAAGATCTTAGCAAGGACCTTGGGTTCCACATTCAAAAGTGAGATCGGCCGATATGACGAACTGTGGTCACGAGGTTTGCCATCCTTGTGGATAACCACAATGGACGCTAGTCTCTGATCCCGTGGAAGAATCCCGAGATCTCGCGATGCCAAAAACGTCCGACGAAGATATGGCGCCATTTTGTCTGGGCTCAACTTATACAGCTCAACTGGTAAACCGTTCGGGCCCGAAGCCTTACCCGAACGAAGCGCACGGATAGCGAGCGCTACCTCATCGGTGGAAAAATCCGCCTCCATAAGCTCCTGGTCCGAGTCCGACAGTCTAGGCAACGCTATATCGCGGAGCAACAGGTGTGAATCCTCCTCTGGTCTGCCCGAGACCGGTGCGTAAACCTTCTGAAAGTGCTGGGCAAAGACCTCCACTATCTCGACCGGGTCCACCACTCGCACACCATCCACTCTCTCAATAACAGGCACCACCCGATTCAATCTCTCCCGTTTGTCAAGCCAAGCAATCAATTTCCCCGCCATGTCACCCACATCATACAGACCTCCCTGCTGCTCACGACTCATTGCCATAGCCGCATCAGTCACCAGAGCTCTGTATTCAGACTGTTTAAGCGCCAAGGAGTGCAAGCCATCAGGCGTAGTTCCAGACTCCATCCGCTCCTCCAACTCAGTAATATCATTTTCCAGTCGCACCACTTCCGTAGCTCTGCGCCTCCTCTCGCCAGCAATCAAAGAGAGAGTCTGACCACGGATAACAGTTTTATAAGCCTCCCACAATGAAACAGGGGAGGATACTGACCCCTCATTCTCCGCAAAGTAATAATCCATGTGTTTAACCACCTCCGCACCAATGTGGGGGTTACGAAGATGCCACGGATTAATCGGAGCAACCCGACCCCCGGACTCTAGCCGCACGTCAAGAGTGAGCCAGAGTGGGGAGTGATCCGAGATCCCCCTAGCCAAATGCCTAATTTCCCTGACAGAGACCATCTGCACCGCTGGTAAAAGGATGTAATCGCGTCTCGAAAGACTACCATGAGCTCCTGAGTAAAAGGTGTATTGGAGCTGTCCAGGGTGAAGTTGCCTCCAACAATCAGCTAATCCCAATGTGTCTAGAAATTTCCCCAACCACAACTGCGACGTGGGGAGGGCCCTACGGGGGCTACGATCCTCCTCTCCACTGACGACCGAGTTAAAATCGCTACCAACAAGCCATCGGGGAGCCCAAGGACCACCCCACCCAAATCAGAAAACGTGGTGGACTGTAGACCAGGGGGAACATACACAGACAAAATGGAGATCATCTTCCCCTCCCATCGACCCACAACAGCGGCATAGCGACCCCTATCGTCCAGCACCCTATCATCTATTTCGAGGGGGAGGGAGTTTCTAACCAGGATACCCGCTCCCCTCGATCCAGTAGTGAATCCAGAGTGTGCCACCAAACGGTAGCCTCGTCTATTCAGCGCGTGGCACGTATTACCTACAAGATGCGTTTCCTGTAACAGAACGATATCCGGGGAGTGGCGCTTCAAGTACTGCAACACTATCCTCCGTTTAATCCCATCCCCGAGACCATTAACGTTCCAGCTCAGCACTTTCAGCCCCCTACCCCCATCCCAATAATGAAAAAACCCTCCCCCCACCACGAAACAGGCACAAAGGATAGAATATAAAACCAAATCGTAGCCTCGAAACAGACAAACAAGAAAAGACCCCCCACCACCCCCCAAGGAACCCTCAACACACAACCCCCCACCCTGCACCCCTGCGGTAGACCAAAAAGCCACCCCAACTTGCAGTGTGCCTTTTGCCCCATTAAACTAACCTACAAAAAGAGAGAGAAAAAAGTCCCCTGAGGAGGAAGAGTCCCGAGTCCCCCCATCCCAGGGAATCTGCAACATACAATCATTGCTATCACAGAGCCACTGCAAAGCGTCCAGAAATTGGCTCGTCGGCGCAGACTCACTACTCCTGTTCTTCCAAGCCGCCCTCGGCTCCCCCCGAATTCTCCGGGTTGGTGTGTTGCGTCGGCAGGTTGTCCAGCCAGTCACTGACCATCTCGGGTCGATCGAAAAAGAACGCACGTTCATTATGTTCAATTCTCAGGCAGGCCGGAAAAAGTATGGTGTATTTCAGTCCCATGTCCCTGAGGCGTCTTTTCACCCCCGTAAAGCCCATACGTTGCTTCTGTACCGCCTGCGTAAAGTCCGGATAGAAGCTGATCGACACATTTTCAAACTTGGTGGGGCCATTAACACGGGAGGCCTGCAGGATAGCGTCTCTATCTCGGAAATTAAAAATCCTGGCTATTATGGGCGTCGGAGCGGCACCAAGCTTGGGCTTCCCACCCGGAATCCTGTGGGCACGCTCAACAGCAAAAAGATTACTGAGGCCCTTTGGTGCCAAGTGGTTCCGGATAAGGTCTTCCACCAAAAGGTCCATAGGCACACCTGTAGAATTCTCCGGGACACAGACGATGCGAACGTTGTTGCGCCTGGCCCGGCTCTCAAAATCGTCCAGTCTACGGGCGAACGAGTCTCTCGCCGTTCGGAGATCACGGACCTCGGTCTGGAGATCCAAGACATCCGTAGTCAGGCTTGCCGTCTTGATGTCCAGGGACTTGATTCGCTCATTGGCTTTCCCCAAATCCGTCCTGATGAGATTGACCTCAATCGCCACCGTGTCCAACTTAGTAGCTAGTGTTTCATACTGCTGGCCCATCGCGGTCTGGATACTGGCAATGGCGCCCATTACATCCTTTAAAGTCGGTTCTTCAGTCGCAGGCGTATCGTCACCAGTCTCCCCAAGGGCCTTGTTCGCTCCACCTGGGGATCCCTTCGGGCGAGTAAAGCGATCTATAGTCTGAGCTTGGGCAGCCCCTCCACGGTTCGGACCTCTGGTGTTGCGCCTCTCAGAGTCCGCCCTGCCCGCCATGATAGGCGACGGGCTCAGACAGGACCCCAGGGGCCTGGCCAAAATAATTCCCTCTATGGCTAGCCAGTAAAGTCGAAAGGGCGAGGATCGACGGCCAAAGAAGAATTGACGACCAGACCAGGGCAGCAGTATAAATCAGCAACGAGGTGGCGTCAACAATAACCAAAATCGAAACCGAAAGTACCACAGGGGCAGCGGAAGTATCTCTCCAGCCGTTGTTGTTCAATTGCCACCTGGGTATCTCGGGAATTCAAACCCCCGGTTGGCCTACGCTATAGGCCTCAGACTACGAGGTGCAGCAAGTCCCAGTCCCGGCGGCCAAATCGAGTTGTAGAAAAAGTTTTTAGCATCAGCAGGGCATCAGCAAGAAATACCCGTCGTCCAAATCAGGATTTACTTCAGGATAGATGAGGGTGGCGGAAGGGGTCTCGGGAACCCTGTTCTCACGCGTCCATATTGGATCCGCGTGTAGCTCCTCCTCATGGGTATAAAGTTGATAGCTTAAGACAAGTGTACACTTGGAACTCATTCTCTGAAGATCTATATGGTAATACAGGAAACTCTGGTTAGACTTAATCTCACCAAAACATTATTATTTTTACAGATTCAATCTTAAAAAGAAAAGAAAAACCAACCAGTATTCGGAATAAATTCGATTCATCCAAATCTAAATTTATTATTTTGATCAGTGTCAAAATTAAATCACACAAAGTATCAAATATACCATGTCAAGTAAAGAAATGTTCTATGAAAACCCCAGGTGACCAGAAACAAAACCATAAAGGAAGAAGTTTCTGCTAAAATAATAATGTGTTTTGGTGAAATTGAGTCTAACCAGGATTTCCTGTATTACCTTCTAGATCTTCAGAGAATGAGTTCCATGTGAACACCTGTCTTAAGCTATAAACACATGCATGAGAGCTTCTTTAGCATTGGCCTGAGTGCCATGGATTTGCGCTCCCTGATAGACTGGAAGCCTGTGCCTGCTCCATCCAACCCAGCAGTGCAACTGGGGTTGGGGAGAGCTTCAGTGCACATGATGGTTTGGCCAGCCAGAGAAGGTTGGCCAAACCGTCATGCGCACTGACAACGGTGCCTAACACTCCTCCTGGCATCCCCTGGCCCCTCCCTCAAAGACTAAGCATGGCAGGAAAAATTAAACGATAATAAAACATGTTTATTATTGTCTTATTTTTCCTTTTCTGATATTTTTAGGTGGCTGTTGGTGGGAGTGGGGGAGGGGCGATGCTCCTCCACCATAGCGGACAAGGTATTTTTCCAGGGGGTTGGAGGAGTCATGGAAATAAGCAAAAAAAAAATCTGCGCAAAACCACGTTGGTGCTCAGATGCCTGAGTAGCGCACAACTATTCTCCCCTCTGACAGTCTCAATATCAGAGGCAACTGCACTTGCCAAAATTATTGAGCTTTCCCTGCTTATCCCCTGAGTACCAGTACTCTCCTTGACCAAAGAGAAGATACGGTCCTCGAGGGCTAATAATTAGAAGTTCTTTACTAGTCAGAAATGGCACAGAGTGTGCCTCAAGCCTAGTTTCACCACTCACATATTAAAAGAGAGAAAACTGTATTTTACCAATTCCTAATATCAAACTAGAGTAAGAATAAACTAAATTCACCCTCCTTCATTTTTCACCCTGGCCCAAATTCTAGGTTTATTATGGACAGGATCAATGTATTCCTTCCGGTATTAGGCAGTGTTAGACCTGTAATCTTTCAATGTGATATCCCCTGTCTTTTTGTTTCTGACCTCCTGTTTTTGATTGTGTGCTGACTTTCGTTTTTGCTTGTTTTGGGGCTCTGGGCACTTTACTGATGCTGACCAGTGCTTAAGTGCAAGTGCTCTCATTTTAAAATGTATTGGCATTTGGTTTCTCTATGATTGGCCTATTTAATTTACTAGTACTTCTCTAGTAAAGTGCACTATATGTGCCCAGGGCCTCTAAATTAGATGCTACTGGTGTGCCTGCAGCACTGATTGTGCCACCCAATTCATAGCTCATTTAAACATGGCTCAGGCCTGCCATTGAAGTGTCGGTGTGTGCGGTTTTTAACTTCCATTTCGACCTGGAAACTACACCTACTTGCTAGGCATCGATGTCCTTTGGAGGTAGTCATGGGTCGCAGCTGTGACCTCAACTTGCTTCCTGCTACTCCTGGTAATTTATTTGCGACCTCTGGCCTCAGAGGAGGTAACACAGTTGCCTCCTCTGAGGCCAGGGTTTCACAAAGGAAGTGGCAGGAGTAGCAGGGAACAAGCTAAAGGCCACAGCTGCGACCACTGACTACCTCCAAATTACGTCCATGTTGCCAGACCCAAACCTTCCCTTTTATTACATGTAAGGTACCCCTAGGGCATGCCCTAGGTAGCTCCAAGGGCAGAGTGCAATGTATTTAAAAGGTAGCACATGTACCTTGGTGTTTTACATGTCCTGATAGTGAAAACTGCTAAATTAATTTTTCAATACAGCAAGCCCTATCGCTTCCATAGGTTAGCATAACGATTGCCTTGAAACATCTTTCAAGTGTAATTTCCCATTGAGAGCATATAGAAAATTGGAGTTTGTTGTCGCTGGAATCACAATTTAAAAACACATTTTTAGTGAAGTTGATTTTTAAATTGCAGGTCGGAAAATGCCACTTTTAGAAAGTTCTGATAACTAGAACCGTCGGTCTAGACACCATGTGCACTACTGTATCCCCCCCCAGGGTTCCTAACCAAGTGTACCTCAATTAGACTTTGATAACAATATTATATAATAATTAGCTGTAAGTAGGCAGCCAAATTTAGTTTGCAAAACAGATATTATTAGTGTGAATTAAACATAAAGTCCATTGGTGTGATGTAAAGAAGACAAGACAGAGGTTGATGAGCAGTCCAATTGAGAAATGCTTCTTTAATTGTACCTGTAGAATGATGAAGCGTATCAATCCCAATGCATTTTGGGCCTATACCAGGCCCTTCATCAGAGATATCTATAAACAAGAATACATCATACGTACCATCAATGTATTTGAGACCATATATGTTTTGACAATGCTTATGTGAACAGATCGGTAGAAACAATTGTAACCTTATAACTAGAGAGCCAAAATTGGATCAAATGCATAACAAAAAGTGAACCATGCATAGACGGTCAAGAGTGTAAAGAAGTTGATAAAATAAAATGCGTGAGAAAAAAATATGTGAGAAAAAAATAGAGCTGATTCCTACTTAAACTTATGATTGGAGTGAGCAATAAGGAGCCACAACTGCTATTAGTCATGCACAAAAGTATGCATAATTGACTTGTGTGCTAGTGATATCATAGTGAATGAAAATTAGCATTCAGTGAAAGCGTGCCAACTCTGAGAAATGCTAACCTTGTTGTAGTCATGGACCAAAGGAGCTGAAAACAAAACGTGATCCGCAAATCACCAGATACCTTAATGGCCATAAAACAAAACAAAGAAAAGTAATATAAAAACCAGTCTGCAAAGGTCAGAAAAATTGTGTTCACAAACTACTGTGACAAGAAGTACTTGCGTGTTCTAACCTTTTTTTCCAGATGCACGAGGCTTATGCAAACGTGTCTTGTGTAGTTTCCGTGTAACTTAGTTCATGTCACAGTAATACTTTACACATTACCTCTGGGGCTAAGCCTGACTTCTCTGTGGCAAACTACCAAGGGGGTGAGCAAGGGTTATTATTAGTATGTAGCTTACTTACCCTGACTAGAGTGAGGGTCCCTATTTGGACGGGGTACATACCACTGCCAACTAGAGACCTCATTTATATTAAGTAGGTAAAACAAAATATACAAAAATACAGTTTGTGTCACTGCATAGATTATGCAATCTTACTTTATAGTATGTTTTACTTTCAATGGTAGTGCATTACAGATGACACAATTTGAAATCTATTTACCTTCTTTGTTAATCCTCAAGATTTAGGGGCATATTACCAAGCTATAGCGATAGTTATCGCTAAGCTTGGTTAGCGGGAATTAAAATATCGCCGCGCTCCGACGATTTTTACCTCTGAGATACCTTGATATTATCAAGGTTTATCTCAAAAGCGGTAAAAATCGTGGGAAATGCATGAATATCGCTGTAAAATCAGCGATATTCATGTATTATCGTGACAATGCTCTTAGCCATGTTATCCACCTTCCATTGGATAACATGGCTAAGAACTGCTCTGGGCAGGCGATGGCTTTTGGAGATAATCGCGCTTAGGGCAATTATTTCCAAAAGTTGGTAATAGGGGATAGCGATGTTAGCGACTGTTTCCAGTCGCTAACATCTTGGCACGCCCACTTTGAATGTCATTAGCGATAATCATCGCTGACATGCAGAGTGGGCCACTAAATGCCCGCTATCGCCTATTAGCTGTCGCTAACTGGTGTTAGCGACAGCTAGGTAATAGGGCGATAAAATTATCGCTGCTTTAGTGGGAAAAATTCCCGCTAAAGCGGCGATAATGCCCTTGGTAATATGCCCCTTAGTTCACTGACATAGGGCCCGATTCACAGAACTAACTTAAGACAAAATCCTAAAATTACTACTTTTGGTATTCACAGAATGCACTTACTACTTTTGGTATTCACAGAATGGTTTTACGACTACTAACTTTACTAACTTTAGATTGGTACTAAATAATTGCTTTCAAAATGTTGCTTCAACTGGTAGGTAGGTAATAACTTAGTGTATGGCTAATAAACAACTTTACAAATCAAAGAAACATATAAGAAAAACAACAACAAAAAAGCCATTCTGCAAAAACTACAGTACAAACTCTTAAAAACAAACAAACATATCACAGAAACAAAACAAAGACAAAGCATATTACAAGGGTTAAAAAAGAAATCCCATATAAAATTAAAATCTACTCTAAACCACAAGATGATCTATAAAGTGCCAATGTGCCTATATGAAGAAACAAAGTGTCAAGGAAAACAGGTCTGTTTATAAGAATCCATAAGGTGCATAGTTGCACTTCCGATTACTATATGTTTTGCTGACAGGACCTGAACCATAGATGGATATTTGCATGGAGAAAGAGAACATTCTTGATAGAAAACGTATTTGATGTGAACATTTGCAATGTTGCTGCAACTCTTTTTACGTTCATAAATATTCATTGCAGATAGCCAGAAGAATCGATAACTTTAACTTTAAACTTGCATATTACAGGAAATTGGAAAATATGGAAACTATTTCATGGTCCCCAATGAGATACAGATGTGTTCTATTAAATCACAGCTCTCAAACTATTTGCAAGACTTTACCTCTGCCATGGCCATTGGATTATGGGACAAGTACCTAAATGATGTAGCAAAGTTATCTACATTATGCAGCAAAAACAGGCAAATCATGTGACACATTCTCTGGCAGCATTATTTTCATTCACTTGAGCTAGAAACAATATTTTTGTGTGAAATATGCATCTTATGCAAATTATATGGCAAATATAATAGATCCATGATTAAAAAGACACCAAAGCAACATTAATTGGCCAAGGGAATCATAACTTGTAGGGTTAAAAAAATAACAAAAGGGTCCACAGAGAACAGTAGAAGTCAAAACAGTCCATAATGTACTTTGTGCCTTTGATCTGATCCCAAATAGCCTCTTGAGTAGACTCATGATGGAGCAAGCTCAACTAAGGTCCTGTAAATCATCCATCAATGATTTTACCTTTTTGTGTAGTCCTTTTCTTGAAGGTCAGATTCCACCAGAAGGTTAAGGTGGCGAGCTGTGGCCAAGATGGGCTCAACAAAGTTGGATATGCTGGTTCAGTGGTTCCACTGATGGTCCAGTATGTGCTGCAAAAAGCACTAAGCGGGACACATCAAATCATAGCTGCAGAGTGTGCTTTGTCATTAGTCATACCCCAACTTTTCCCCTTCTCACATAGAACCATTTCTGTCCATGCTTTTAACATTTGTAAGAAAAACTCTGTAGCGTCGCAGTTTATGCTCAAATGTCTCCAAACCTTCAGGGGCAGCTCCTTCGACCCCTGCAATGGGTTTAAATGCTTTTCTCCAATCCCAGTCAAGACCACATCCAGAATTCCTGGTTTTCATGGAAACATTTTCTGTATTATCTTCTCCCTGTAAATCAGCATGTTGTCCAATTTTCTGACTTTTAATAGTAGCATTGAGAGTCAAAGATTCAAGGTAAAGGAGGAACAGTCCACAGTTGGTTCAAAGGCCGACTTGAGTTCTTCCAACAGCAGTATTTTTCTGGTTGTTTTCTCAGATTCCCACAGCACTCTGAGCTGCAAGTGATGGAAGCAGTGTTTTATAAGATGGACCCACTAGTGGTTGGCTTAATTCCATAAAATAAATCAATCTTTACCTGTCTTTTGTGGCATGGGGATGGTGTTTTTGTAATTTACCATAGGAGCCTATCCCACAAGGCTACATTAAAGCATTTTCTAAAATGGTAATAAATAACTCTTATCTATGATTCTGATTCTGTGCTTCTCAACCCTATACAGAACTCACTACTCACGCCACAACCAGGCATGATCAAAGTAAAGCACACTCCTTGTAAGCACCTGTCATCTCCATAAAGTTTGGCGACTGACTAGCTCTAGTGTCATTCTCATCTGTTCACTACTATTCTTTATACGAGAGAAGTTGGAATAAAAAGAATTTCTCATACTTCATGGGAAGCCAAGTTAACTACCAGGTACCAAGTAGAAAATTTAAGCGGGATGTTAGCCAATAAGTTTTATTTGCACAAATTACTTTTATGCCATGCAGATGGGGGGTTCTAGGTGTACTTGATCAGAAGTTATAGGTTTAGGTTTAAACTTCATCAACTTAACAAAGTGCGAAGTGCCTGTAGCAATCCAGGACCATAACAAGCAAAAATTTAAGCAGTACACTCAGAAAAGATTGAGTTTCCTATATCAGTGTTCTAATGTCAGCGGTAAAAGTGTTACAATATAGTGCTGCAAACAGGTTACATGATCAGCACTGTTAAGATGGACACAATCAATACTGATTCTACAAGGAAGGGTGAAGAAGGCCATGGAATGAGTGAAGCACAGTGGTGTGGGAATTAATTGTTTCATATTTGTACATTTTGAGCCTCTCTAGTTTATGTAGTTTAGCCACTGTCTGGGTGAAATTAATGGCTTATGTAGTGTCCAACTGGCAACATTCTGCATTATTATCTAGTGGTTGTAAAAAGTAGTCGGCCGGACCTTGGCGACTACTCCAAAAAGAAGGTCACTTTATTGGTAGCCTGTGAGATGATTAGGGTTTTGGTGGTGGTAGAGTGCTTTTATGAATTGGAAAAATAATGCTTAATTCGGATAAGCCTAAGCTGGCATGACTAGGCTGCCACCAGCTTGCACTGATATCTACTCATATTCACAGAAAGAAATGCATACTTTTATTATGTGTGAACAAGCTTTTTCTATGTATGAGTTTCTCTGTGTAAATTTCCATTTCAGAAAATTAGTGAAATAGAAGACTAATCCTTGGTATCTGTATTGATATTTTGTATTCATTTGCATAGCTCCCAAGGAAGTCAAGTCCAGAATGCTCCTGTCTTCGTAACTTTCAAGGGCCCTTCTTCAAGCCTTTCCCATGGAAAACCCATTAGTTGTACTGTTTATTGTATTTCTGTATTATATAAATATCATGTACTATCCTTTGGTATTCAGACATTTTCCATTAAAATGCAGAACACGTTTATGCTTCTAGGTGTACTTTATTAAATGTATCCTATGTATTAGAATATTAATTGATTTATCAGAACGATACATTGCTAGTTTAATCCTATTATGTCACATCTCATCACTGAATGTGAATGGCTATTCAGTCTAAAACCCTATAAAATATTATGTTTTTGGAATATGTTCCAGACTTTCTTTACCCTCCTCACTGTGCTTAGTCTACACTACTCTGTCAATTGAGCTATACTAAGTTATGGCTGCTAGTTTTCTTTGGCGGTTTACCTTATGTTGATCCTCTCAGATTATTTGATTTTGGTTTACTATTAAGACCTTGCTTGCTATTGAATAACTAACCACCTTTGCCTTCTGTAATGATTTTAATTTTAAATAAACCTATAAGGTATACATCGAAACTGTCTCTCAAACGTTTATTTGATTGGCTTGGACACAGTCTGATATAGACTGAGATAATCCCCATCACATGTATCAACCCTTCTAATTCTTTTAAATAGAGCATTAACAGTGGCATGGAATGTTTTGGGGGTGAATGTTGTGCATCTGATGACATGCCGCAGTAGGGAAAGAGGTGATGAATATTCTCAGACATTACGCACCACTGTACAGTATTCCCAGAATACGAACCATGATGGAGGTTGTGATTAAATCAGGGTCAAATGAGTTGGGATGGAACTTGTTTTAGGTGCAATAGAGGCTGGGACATAAAGTAATTTGGTCTCGGTGGGATACACATTTGGCACTAAAGTACCATTAACAGCCAAAGGGATTGAGGCAGTCTCAGAAGCTTTGATGAATGGGAAGGAGCAAGATATAATGGTCTTGACCGCAATGGGATTATAGAAGAAGCTTAATGATGATGCAATGTCAAGGGATGGTATACATTGTGACTAACTAGGGACAAGTACTGAAACCTTTGAAACACCTTTTAAAAGATGCATGGGGTAGCAGTCTGCCAATACCTCAAACAGACAAACAGAATAGATATTCTACTTCAAATGCAATAGTGGTATTCTCTATATTAGAATTTTCTGTATTTTGATCTGTGCATAGCGCCCAACTTTGAATTGGGGCAAAAAGTGAAGATGATTGAGGGAAGATTCAGTAGAAAGTGTGCACTTGTGCAGCTATAAAAATAAATCGGCATGCCAATACAACTACCTATTTCTCTTGAAAAATTGAAGATTATGCGGCTTACATTGAACTAACTCACATGTGACATTTTTGACGATCTGAACAGTTTTATTCTGTATCAATACAATTGAATGACAAAAGTAAATGTTGGTTGACAAGAGCTGCCCTCCAACCATCCAGGGTGTCCAATCACATTTTCATTTCCTGATGGATATGTTCTTTTAAGGTACACGTAATAAAAGCATACAGATATCTTTAGAAGAGAACTTGTAGACACCTCATCAATCTTTGAGACGAGGATAGGCATTCAAAAATTCATCAAAATGATCCAAGTTGAAATCTTGCAAAGTAATTTATTAATAAAAGCCCTTTCAGCTTCATGTCCAACCGAATAAAGAATGTTGCACACTTAAATTAGATTTAGTTTTGCCTTTTTCTGCAATTACATTTTTTATTTATCATTTTAGACCATACTGTAGTCACAAAATGTGTAATGGAATATCGTCTAGTTGACAGTAAGAGATTATCTTATGAAAGTTATTCTGTTGTGATCATTTCAAACTATGCAGAGGCGCGTTATGCTGGTGCTGTGATTCATTGGCATTGATGAGATTTACTTCCAAAGTGCATGTCAATCCTGTCTGATACTCCACCATTTGCTGTTGGTTCATATGTGTCTCTTTGTGTTAAGGTCTATGATATATTTTAGTTGTATGTCCTTTTTTTCTGATAACTGATTTAAGTATTTGCAAACAATTTCATGTCAAAGCAGGTTTTTTTCTGAGTTGCTTCATTTTCTTGTAATGATGCGAAAGTCGTGGACATTTGCATAGACATTTTTTATGCTTTACCTGTCACCAAAAACAGTCAATGTGAGTCCATCCCACACTTTACACCAACGTTGACAAGCACTGGAGGAGGGAGCACTGTGGAGCAGAAGAAATAAATAAAGGGGTTCTATTGTAATGCAAGATCAATCCCCAAACACTCACTTGAGGTATGGAGTCTGCTAGAATCAGAGAAACCAGATATATGTTTTTTAACTGAAACCTGGCTTCACGGGTCAGCCCTGCCTGACGTGGCAGCTGCCTTCCCCCAGAATATTAACTAATAAGACTACAAAGAAATACCAAAATAGGGGATAGCCTAGCAATAGCCTTTAGGGCAAGATCGAAGATAAATATTTTGGAAACCATTACCTCCGACTGGATTGAATTATGTATTTTTAGGATTGAAAATTGGGAACCTGGAGAGGTGCCTTTGTATACAGACCTCCTGGCCCAAAAAACAAATTTCAGTAACCGTTTGACAGAGATCATTGCCCCACATATACTAGCGGCAGATAACTTCCTTCTCATTGGAGATTTTAATTGCCATGCAGAACTCTCTTCTGATTCAGACACCAGTCAACTGATCACCAACCTAAACACACTGGGACTAGTACAGAAGGTGACTGGACCCACCCATTTGGCTGGCCACGACCTTGATCTCCTGTTAAAAAACGAAGCCAACATTATGGTGAAACATTCTATCACTCTGATCTGGTAGGACATAGCTTACTAAAATTCCATTTACAAATAGCTACCACCCTTGAAAATGAAATGGATCAGGCCCTGGAAAAAAGTCAGCCTTGAAGCCTTTTCTTCCAAATTTAGTTCTCCCCTCTTGACAGGCTCAGAGAATATAGACCATGCAACGGACATCTTTGAGAAGGCAATCACATAGGCCTGTGACATTATTGCACCCCTGTCAAAAGTGAAACACAAGTCTAAAGCTCACCTTGGTTCACAGAATCTCAAAAAATCAACAAACTAGCTAGTAGGAAAGCAGAACGTAAATGGAGAACATCTAAAAGTACGGAGGACAGACTAGCCTATAAACACATCTATAAGCATTAGTTAGACAATTTTAAGATAGCCAAAACAACTAATATCATTAATAGAATTGACAAAGCTGTCAATTCACAAAAGGAATTACACAAAATACAAAAATAATTTACTAACCCTTCACCCTGCCAAACAGAAAGTCCATCTTCACAAGATTGGGTAGACACATTGTCAAACTTCATTGTTGAAAAAATTGACATAATTCATAACACCTTTCCTAAACATATTACCAAAGAGCAAAGCAATGAGTTTGACCGCAATCAGACTCCTGCCACATTACTTTTAGAAGAGTTCTTTGAATTTACCCAGGATCGTGTCAGAGTAGGACCAAATCTGGTTCTCCAGTCAACCCTGTCCTCCCCATAGTCTATCAACTCCCTCCCCTGTTCTCCTTAAAGGTCTTACCGGCCTTTTTAACATGTCATTAAATCAAGCGGCAGTTCCCATTAATGGAAATCAGCCAGGGTCAAACCAATTCTTAAAAAACAATCGGCAGATCCTAATGAGCCTAGTAACTATCGGACAATTTCTTTACTTCCCTACTTTAGAAAAGTACTTGAGTCCCTGGTTAATAAACAATTAACAACCCATTTAAAAAGCCATCAACTGTTAGATCTTTCTCAGTCAGTTTTTAGGACTGGCTACAGCATGGAAACCTCCCTGGTAGAGGTAGTCGACAACATTAGACTTGCCCTAGTCATTGCACAGTCAGCAATGCTGGTCCTATTAGATCTATTGGCAGCCTTCGACACCATCTACCACAGAACTTTAGAACAAAGGTTGCGGGAGATGGTAGTCAGAGGAAAGGCCCTTAACTGGCTGAGCAACTACCTTAAAGATCAAACCACTGTTGTACAAATAGGCACACTAGTTTCCAGCAGTTAGATGGTAGATAAGGGAGCCCCCCAGAGATCGATACTCACTCCCATGCTTTTTAACCTCTGTGTAGCTCCTTTGGCTAAGGTAATTAGATCTTATGGGTTTGATGTGGTGTCATATGCTAATAACACTCAGTTGGTACTCACTCTCGGTCCCAACCCAACAGATACTAGAATCAGATTCAAAAGCTGTATGACACACCTAAACACCTAGATGCAAACTAACCATCTTCAGCTCAACGCCAGTAAGACTGAGGAAATATTATTTGGAAAAGCACAAGAGCTCTGGTCCAATGACAGGTGGCCTGTGAGCCTAGGCTCCTGTCCATCTCCTAAGGCAATGGTACGTAACCCTGGAGTAAAAATAGATGGCAAATTGTCCATGTAAGACCAATTAAATCATGTCCTATGCACCTGCTATGGCATAATGCAAACCCTATGCAAAATCTTCCAATGGATTCCAGTGGAATCAAGGAAACCTCTCATTCAGGGTCATTTGGACTATGGAAATGCACTGATGGCTTCTATCAATGAGGAGCTATATACCAGACTCCAGGTGTTGCAGAACACCGCTGCCAGACTGGTGTACAATCTTTCACCGCGGTCTCTGTCTGCCCCAGTTTAAAAGCTCTGCACTGGCTCCCTATTAGGAAACGTATTCATTTCAAAATCATCTGCCTGGTACATAAGACCATTCATGGAAATGGGCTTATCTACCTAGCCAAGAAACTTAACTGCTATATACCAAAAAGGAATCTTCGGTCAGGAACAAAACATTGACTCGCCCTTTTCAGGGTGCTTACCTCCAGAAATGGCAGCAGATCTTTTCCCCATTTAGCTCCCCACTTCTGGAATGAGTTTCCAATGCAATTCCGAATGATCACAGATCACAAATCATTCAGAGAGAAGCTTAAAACCAAGCTGTTCATTTGAACTCGCTACAGCGCTTTGAGACGCCCCAGGTGATATATGAGCTCAATAAAAACCTTATAACATATGAATGAATGAATGATTTTTTATTTGCATAATTACTTAAAATCATTGAAAAATTGAAGTACATTAACAAAACAGTTGGACTAAAATACAGGTCTCACACCATTATAATACGTAAAACGTATTAAAGATTAGAGATTTCCTTTGGTCAATAGTGACAGACCATTTCTAAAATGTAGTCTTATTTTAAAATTCATTGGTTTTAAAACTACATATTTAGAGAGGTCCCTGTTCCCTGTATGTTCATGGGAGATTGACACTTAATTCATTGTTGGACAGGGCTCTTCACCATTTGACTCCTGTTGCTACCGGAGACACAGCAGTTACAACTGCACACTTTTCCTCCGTACTGTCTTCGATTAGGACCCTTCGTGTTGTATTCATAAATTTGCCGAATCTGGCCTGGTCCGAGGGCTCCGTGCTGGACTGAAGCATTGCCATCGCTTCGGCGCATTTTCTGGTCCTGTGCCTTAGGAACATCGGTTTCAACAGTATACGTCAATGTTGTAGTAAAGAGGGGCAGTAGCATAGTAGGTGTACCAACAATTCTGCCCTGTAATTTCACAGCCTACAACTATATCATAACATAACAATGCAAAGCCAGTTGTTATGCTATTATCTTTAGCGTTTTGTGCCTTTAAGTGTTTAATTTTAAATCCTGTTAGACATGTTAACATCTCTGGATTGTGGGATTAATTTTTTTTTATTTGAACTTTTAGGTATGAAAGTTACTACTAAAGTAGTAACACACCCTCTGTGTATTTGCAGCTCTGACTATTACAGTTGATTTTGTAGGATGTTATGTTGCTAACACGGTGCCACCATATGACACACGGTATCGACTTCTGACACACGGTATCGACTTCCATCACACAGTCTCCCAGTGAAGAGCCAATATCACACAGTGGCACAAAAGATGTATTAGAAACCCTTCACAAAGTGGATTCCAGTTGTATTTGGAGGCCCTGCACAGCCAATATCCATTATAGTGTGTGAAACCTCCCCGGGACACCAGCTTTAGGCTAGGAAGCTTTTTTGCGGTGGCGAGGGGTGGGTTCTATTTTTAGAAGCTAGGTTGGGGAGGGTAGAGTTCCCCAGACTATTAGGCTCTAAGCCCCTCCAATTCAAGGCCCACTCCTCAGGCACACATTGAAATAGTTGCAGAAGTTGGCAGATCTGGTACTGACAAGAAGTCAGATGAGGTATGAAGGTAAATCTCACATAGTAAAAATGTTAACCACGTTTTGAAACCTCTGCTCATGAGAGTACACTGGTAGGTGCCCACATGTAACAATAGGGACATCAATCTTTACAACTCAATCATCTTCCATCTTGGACAAATTATTACAATGCCTACTTACATCCACTTCAACACAACACACTTTTTTCCATTTCTCTCATCTTACTTCCAGTGCACTACTGATATTGCCTGCTTGTACCTAGAGGCGGCTTGTCCGATTTGTATCTATATTCTGCATCACACAAAAAATCCTACAGGGTTGATATAATCTTTGTCTCCCAGCACTATTTTACCATCATTAACTGGGTGGGTACCAGGGCACAAGTAGAGGGTGCACGCGAGTTGACAAGGTCTACTCACTATTTTCACAGGGTACAGAAATGTACTCACAGGAATGTACTCATAAAAGACCTGCTAAACATATATATGAGGTCTTAAGATCTGATTTTACTTTTTGTGATGTCACTTCCTGTGAGGTAATGGGTTGTGATGCCACTTCCTTTGATTCCACGTGTGATGCCATACACTGTGATGTCACATAAGTTAATGTCACCCGCCATGATGTCACTTGCATACTGCTTAACTTGGTTAGTTCCCCCACTTCTGTTTTTCAGGGCTTGTGCCTTGGTGGTTACATTTATCCACATAATTTCTTGAAATGCCATATGTATTTACAAGAGTGAATATTCGAGGCTATTCTACAGGCAAACATGTTTTATCAGGTCAAAGCATGCCACAAATGATTATCTGTTCTTTGCCCTCGCTCTAGATTAACCATGCAATGGCATTTCCTGGGCTCATTTGTGCTTACTGAAATAGAATCTCTGGCCGTAGTGTTGATTCACCACGAATAGGTACCCCCACCCCCATTCAGGTTCACAGATATTACAAAGAATTATATTGTTGAACTGATATGGGCTACATAGTGCCACCCAAGTACGTGAACAACTTATCCAGACTGGCTGTGATCCTATCATAACTATAAAATATTGCTGCCTGCAGATTCTGAGAGATGCAATCATAAGGGCAAAACATAGGTTGCTGTTACCTAGTGCTATAAGTAATCTCTCACCTTTTTGGCACTCTTTCTATCAACCTTGCAGTGAGCGCTTAACTCACTGAGGTATGTGACCAGCTGGAAGAGAAACAAAATACAGAATCATAGACAGTAACTTGGAATGTCAGGGATGTTTTTCACCAGGGGGTTCTGAGTGTCTTTAAATACACAAGAGCGAAAAATGAGTTAAATATGAAGCCACTCAGAACCTTGGGGTGTCATGCTATGATGCAACTCAGTATCAAGTATTCATAATGAAGTCATACATGATCTAAAGTACTTCAGCGCCTCATTAAGGGTGGTAAGCACTATATAAGACAATTGCAATACAACAGTGTTACATATCTTTTGAAAACAAATCTCTCATAAAGCACTTTTTTTGAACTCCACGACAAAACATTCAGCCTCTCCCATCCTCATTTTAAAAATATTTAACTGCAGACCTATTTTTTTAAATATATATTTTCAGCACAAATTGCTGCCATTAAATTCAAAGAAAGGAAGAGACACTGCATTTACCGTTGGTTCCAAGTGAAAAGCGATATCCCCCTGAGCTGTTCAGGGATAAACAAACCCAGATGAATAGTGTGGTTTGCCTTCGCCGCTCACAGATGCGTGAGTGCGCGATGCTAGGAGCAAGCTGTCCTTAAAGTATCCCTCCGCCACTGCCTGCCTCAGATCTGAAGCTGGGAGACGGAGCGACACTTGTTCTCTTGATCCGCATCCGGCACTCTCCGCCTCTCTCCTTTCTGCGCAAATTGCCTCGAGAATTCAGGTAATCTCTAGAGTGGATTTTAGGCTACATTTGAAAGCATGTTTTGTTCAAGAAATGTCAGAATTCAAAATATTGCTGCCAGATGATTCTTATTTTGAAAGAGCTGTCGCCCGCCTTGTGTTCACTGATTCAGCTGTATTGACAGCCTGGATCTTTACACTTCAATGAGAATTAGTGGGAAGCACGACGTGAAGCCAGACACAAGCTGTACATCTTCTTATATGAACAGTGATGTGTCTTCGGATGCAAGTTTAAATAAGCATTATTAGCAAAGCCATTCGATTTGTCATGTGGAGCCAGTCTTTCAGATTGGTCAATGCTTGTTTTGTCATAGTTTTTGCAAAACTCTATAGTTGGGGAAGCTGCCATGCTCGTGTCAGTCTAAAAAAGAAATTGGCTAAAGGCAAAAATATTTTTGGGCCTAAACAACACACATTGGAAAAGTATTCCCTATCACTGAAGGGAACACATGTGTGTGAAGACGTGTTCCTTGTGAAAAGGCACAATACTGCCACTCAAAGTGAAATTAGCCAGTGGCTGAAGTGGGCTGACTCACTGCCCTATGTTGTAGTGGGCAGGAAAAAACTGGGAACGACCGAATCACCGGCCATTTAGAAATGATTCAAGAAAGACAGGCTGTGCCTAAAAGTAATGGCATGTGTCAGGAATAAATGTCCAAATATTCTTTACATATCAGTGTGCATTTATTAAGGTCATCAGGGTTTCAGCCTGATGTAGGAAAGTACAGCCGACACATGTTTCGCACACATGGCTGGCACGCCTAGGGCTTTCTCAAGGCTGATAAATATGAACCAAGTGCACATAAAACATGAATACATATAGTGAGTTGAATGACCAAATAACTATGTAATACCAACAATGAACATTACATTACATTATGGCATAACATTACAAAACATAATTATAAAGACATAATAAACAGGAAAAACATGGCAAATATATAGGAAGAAAAATAAAAAGGAGATGGCAAGGGAGAAAAGGGAAGATTAGAAAGAAAAAAAGGGTTGGGAAGAAAAATGGTATAAGTTCAATACTGGCTTTTGGATAACAATAATCATTATCAGTTTTCTATTTAAAAGAAAAGGGGATGTTGATAAACAGACAAACTGTGCTATGTTTGTGCCATGTTCATGATTAACCATCATTGAACTAGGACTACCACGATGATAGACTACATATAGTTGATTTAAATATCAAAACAGTCACTTAACCCAAACCATCAATGACCAGGAAGGAAACTGCAGGAAGCTTAAAATATCACCAGAAACCCCCCAAAAAAGAGTGGTAGACAGGGAAAATAAATCACCTAAGCCCAAAAGCCAAAGAAAAGTCCAGAGTTAAAAAATCTTTTGTGGTACTCACCAAGAATCAAAATCAGTATTCCAATCTATCTTTATGAAAGAGGTAAAAGAAAGATGAAGGACTGCCCCATGCTTAAAGTACTTTAAATAGAAGCCACAGAGCAAAGCAGAATGCGCCCACTTACCCTAAGGATTCATTTTGGGCAACAATGTCACAAAAATGCAATAGCGCCAATGGTTTAAGTATTCATGAGGGCAGCTACATTATAAACATGTAAAAACATATCTTAATGTAAAGATTATTTGGACATTTATTCCTGATCAAACCCATTACTCCTAGGCACACCCTGTCTTTCTTGAATCATATCTCTGATTATTTGGTGGACATTAGGGGCGTATCCACCTGACAGACAGTCCTACCTTGGAGTATCTAATAAGGGTCCTGTCCCATTTATGTATGTAAACCCCTTGAGCCCCACCCTGATCAAAGAAAACAGTAACAATGGATAAGGAGGAATGTCTTAAAGCCTTATATATATATATATATATATATATATATATATATATATATATATATATATATATATATATATATATATATATATATATATTCACTGAAAAAACCATAGGTTTCACACCAGTTATAGTTAGGAATTTGCATTTAAAAAACCTATTAAATTCACAGAAAAAACTATAGGTTTCACACCAGTTATAGTCAGCTGGAAATTTTACTCGCATAAAACCATTGAAATTCCCACGTTATAGTTAGTTGGACTCACTATAACTTGCGCGTGCAATGCACTGCTGATGACGTCACATATTACATCACTCATGACATGGTCAGTGACATCACTCATGACATCACTGATGACACCATCCAGTGAATGTGTGTCTTTTTAAAAAATAAATATGTGTTATATATGTATATGTAAAAGTTGATGGAAGAATAAATGTTTAAATAAGTGTTTACATGGATGTTTAAAAAAAAAAATGATTGGTTAACTGGTTTATTGAGTGTATCTTAGTGAATACATATATTAGAGAGTAATGTTTAAATATTCAAATATATGTATTCGTGTTTCACTTTGTGTATAAGTGCCTGCATGGGTTGGTGAGTTGCTACATGTGTATGTATATGGGTTATTAGATGTTTTTCTTAGTATCAGTATGAGTGTTTGTATGGTTTGGTGGGGGTATTACTTAGCACATAGATGCATGAATGACTGACTCTCTGTTTGTATGTGTTTTGAAGACAGCATATGTGCAGGACTGTATGGGTGGATGAGTGTGTATATGTGTGTGTTAGTGAGTGAATGACTGTCTCACCAGTGTGTTTATCAGTAACTACATATGTTTTAATCTAGTATATGTGAAGATTGATGTATATAAGTGAGTATATGTGAGAGTGAGGAATTGTAAGAGTTCCTGTTTAAATTAGTATGTGTTTCTAAAAGTGATTGTTTAAGAGAGTAAGTATGTGTAAGTTTCCTTAGAAGTAAAGTGGTAGTGTGTGTATAGCTGTATATGCAAATAAATGGATGTTCAACAGTTTATTTGCATGTGTGAGTATGTGTGAGAGTATCTTTAGGATGACTGTCGGTGTGTAAGAGGATGTATAGGTGTATCACTTCATATGAAGAGTGAGTATATGTATGAGTGACTATATAGAACTATTGGTGAATGAGTGCATGAGTATATAGATGGTGGAATAATTGAATTGGTTGTTGTAACTGGTATGGCTATCTCCATTTTTTTGAAAATGTTAGTTTTTATTTTTGAATATGTGTTTCAAGGGTTACATTTCAGTGAAAGGAGGTCTGTCACTCTGTCACAGGGATGGTGTCATCAGTGATGTCATGAGTGATGTCACTGACCATGTCATGAGTGATGTAATATGTGACGTCATCAGCAGTGCATTGCACGCGCAAGTTATAGTGAGTCCAACTAACTATAACGTGGGAATTTCAATGGTTTTATGCGAGTAAAATTTCCAGTTGATTATAACTGGTGTGAAACCTATAGTTTTTTCAGTGAATTTAATAGGTTTTTTAAATGCTAATTCCTAACTATAACTGGTGTGAAACCTATGGTTTTTTCAGTGAATATATATATATATAAAATTTCTATGGCAAAATGAAACCCCTCATTTTGTTCCTTTTCAAATTAAATGTATTAAGTGTTACCACTTTATTCCAATCAAGATGACTTCAGGTGTGCCATACTTTTGTCACAAGTAAGACTGTTAGCGTTCTAGTTGTTCTTTAGAACACTCTGGGACATTCTGTTATTGGGCTATAGTTGGGCTACATCTGGCTGATATTCGGTGGCCATCTTGGGAGACTGCATATCAGAATGTTGCGGATTTCCTATGGAAAACGATCCTAACTATAACTACCTACTGGCGACCGCCAGTAGGTTATATATATATAAATATATATATGACCTACTGGCGGTCGCCAGTAGGTAGTTATAGTTAGGATTGTTTTCCATAGGGAAATCGCAACATTCTATTGGGAATAACTTTGGCGCCGGTTGAGGAATCTGCCTGAAATTTTCCTCAAATTTGCCTCGCGGCTCTCCGCTCCTTTCCTGAAAGTTTGGGGGGATTCGTCAATCGGGGGCCGAGATAAAAGGGGGTCCCAAAACGTGTATTCCCCATGTTAATTTCCATAGGGCGGTTGGACTCACTTTTAGCTCGGACGGCTGAATGGATTTTCACCAAACTTGGCAAAATTGTAGGGACTGGTAGCCCGATGTGCCTTTGCTATGTCTCAAGATATGTGCTCTAGTGGATTTTGAGTAATTTGGGTTTAAAAAAATATATATATCTATAGCCACGCCCCGGTACGCGCACCGGGGAGTGCTCCCGGCACGCACCGCGAGTAACGCGAGTTCGCGTGCAGAAAGCTGATTGGCTCTTGGGTGTCTGTAAACATTTCAAACAGTCCGGAGTGGCCGCCATCTTGTGTCTCGGTAGGATCGAGACACAAGAGGTGGCAAAAAACAAAGGGGAAATGACCAAAAGGGGGCAGGGTAGACCCCCCTGACCCTCTAGGTTTGATGTGGGGGCCATAAAAGGCTCCGCGGGGAAAATAAATTTTTTAAAAAAAAAATTTGATTTTCGCAGGGGGAGCGCCCGGTACGAGCACCGGGGAGCATACCAGGGATCGTACTTTGGGGAAAAATAGTGAAAACAATTAGTGTAAAATAATCATTTTGAGTGATCAGAGGTAGGGTAGCTCTGAAAAGAGCTTTTGGGTTCTGTGGCTGATTTAGGTACCTACAAGTACATCCCACACACCCCCACATGCACACACCCCACACACACACCATACACACACCCACACACACAGTCCTCATACACACACACACCCACACATCTCACACACACACTCACACCCCACACACATAACCCTACACCCCCACACCCCCACACCCCCCACACACTCCCCACACACACCTCACACCTCCACCCACACCCAAACACCCCACACACCCACACCGACACCTTACACATCCACACCCACACCCACCACACACCCACACTCACACACACACCTCAGCCCCCCACACACACCTCACAGACACACCCCACACACACACACACACCTCACAGACACATCCACACATCCCACACAAACACACACACATCCCACACACATACTCCCCACACCCACACACCCCCCACACACACACCCACACACACACTCCTCACACACACACACCCACACATCTCACACACACACACACACCCCACACACATAACCCTACACCCCCACACCCACACACTCCCCACATGGGGAGCGTACCAAGTGGAAAAGCCAGTGAAACAGTAAAATAATAATTTGAAGTGCTTAGAGGTAGGGTAGCTTTGCATAGAGTTGTTGTGTTGTGTGGGTGATTTAAGTACCAGCATGTAGGTACCAATACAGAGTCTTATATTCAATGTACACCTTTTTTTCTGTAGATATCTTGCATGTTGTTACAGAAGTTATTGTGGTATATGGAATCCATACCATAGTCTGTCAGGAAAGCAGAACCAGATCCTTTAAGCACTCCCTGAGAAGACCTAGGGGATCATGGGTAGTCTACCCTGCTCCCTTATGATGTTTTAAAATTGCACAGTATACTGTAAGTTTCACTTTATATTATAATATAAATATAATCATTTTGGTAACTTCATGAATTACATATAAAAATGAATAATGTCTGAAACAATTTTTAATAATGAAATAAAAATTTATTGGTTAGAATTTTCATAGTTTAATACAACTTCCAGCATTAGTTCATCTGGAATCTCCTCAAAATTGCATGATTCAATATCTTGTAAACAGTCAATAAATTGTTTGTCCAAAGATTCATCCATAAAATCCTCGTCAACAAAATCTTCATTAAGAATCTCCTCATTTGTAATCTCGAAAGAAACATTGATGTTTTCTTGTTCCCCTTCCATTTTCTTGCTGTAAATTGCATAAAAAATAACTATATCAGTAGAGTTAGGGCACTGTTGGGTTTAAGTTCAGACAGGTACTTCTGAGTTTTTAACAGTGAAGTTATCTTTGGGCAGTGTATGGTATCAGGCAGGAAGTAGAAATATAAAAAAGTGGAAAATGAAATTTTGCCTGACCAAGATGCCCCCTACGTGTACCCTATGTTACATGTGTGTTACATATATGTGCATGTCACCCATGCATATTTTCCCTTAAGTGGCCTGAACAAAGAGGCCTCTGCATTTACGTCCTGCATTAGGATGCCAGTCATCAAGTCTCCCATGTAAGAAATATTAAGCTAACATGAAGGCCCATGTATTTACATTGTGCACTTTTAAATAAATCACGACAAACCCTTTTTGTGGTTCAGTCTGAGCCACTTTCTGAATTAGGGTTTTCATGACTCCTGACACACTGCAAGCTGCAGTTACGTATCTCTGACCTCGCATATTTCTGGCTCAGCTGAAAGAAGCCCAGCAAAGGGTGCCAAGACAGTGTTTTGCAAAATAGTTATCTGCTTGCTGTACAGAGTCACATTCCTGCCCAGTGAGGAAGGTAAACAGAACCCGTCCGCGAAAGATAGGGCCTAGCCTCTCTGTCTCCATTGAAGTAAATCACAGTGCTTGCATCCATAGAAAGCTCACAGCCCCATGCAATGAACAAAGAAATATATGCTTTTTCTGATTCCTAGTGACGAGCAACCTTTGCTTCAGATAATACATCCCCTGACTTAAGATATCAGTTAGTACCAGACGTGCTGGTCGCCTTGACACTAAAGATCTCTCTACTAGACTGAAAGTCAGCTCTCCTCCCAGTTACACGTCAATTGCACGTCATGCTCAAATTGCGTGCACAAGTAGGGCAAAGTTCCAGCCTGCCATGTAACTCCTCCTCTATGTAGCCACCCACCTATCACCCACCTGTGACTCATCAAGTGTACACCCTCATGCACGCCCACATGCTCTTATCTCTTTCTTTCATGCTCTGCCTGGGGCGCTCCTCCCTATGTACAAGGAAAAATGTATATATGTGTTGTTCTCTGTAAATAATGTTAGAAGACCCTTCCTGAACCTTAGAGGTGATGGAACAGATTCTCCCTTAACTCGAGTTATTGGAATAAAGCCCTTTTAACTTGGACACCACGGACTCTCTGCCTCTCATTTGATACATGCTAATTGTTAATGCCTAGAAATTATGCCAGGGTAATATTTTATTTACCACATTAATTTGGCGCCCGAATAGGGACATATCCCTTTCCCCACGCGCCGGAGTTGCAGGTCCAGCTTTGCCCCCTTCTACAGCCGTGACGGACTTTAAAGTGTACACGCCATCGGGATTTCCCGCTACTCCCTCAGGCCCAGGAGGAGGACGGACTGTGACCAGGCATCCATACGAGGCGGTGAGGATTGCGGATCGTCTCAACCAGAGCCCGACTTGTGAGAGAGCAAGGTCCGAGGTTTCCAGAGGCCCACCTGTTCCGAGGCGCATGCGCAGTATCAAGTTTCCGAGGCCTTCAAGTCCTGCTTCCCGGTGAGTACCACTATGGGGAATGCATAAAGTTTCAAGACGGGTTCATTTTATATGAACACGGTCAAGACGGGTCCACAGTAAAACGTGGAAACGGTAAAGACGGGTTCACGTTATTCGTGAAAACGGTAAAGACGGGTTCGTTCACACGAGCACGGTCAAGACGTGTCTCATTTTTGAGACCGGTATGGTTGTACTGTATTCCAGTGCATATAGTTTTTCAAGTACATGTTTAGTTCTCTGTATTGGTTTAGATCATGTTTGTTTTAATGTTATGATGTTTTAGTGTGAATGATTGATTGATTGTTTCAGTCTATTTTTGTGTATTGTATTTCTATTGTGTTGGTTTCAACATGCCACTGTTTTCAAAATTGCGTCAGATAGGGACCAGAAAAGGTATACTAGAAGAGTCAGTTAACATCCCGCCTAGAGACACACCTGGTCATTATATGTATAATAAGCATGGGCTAGACGCCATCTTGTTTTTAGATTTATGGGTAGACTATACAAAGGACCTGGAGGAAAAGTATAGATGGCCTATCTCTGGAACATGGGATTCTGAATGCATTATGAGAGTAGAGGAAGCGCTATGGAAAAAGAAGTCAAGACCCTCTCAGAAAGATGCCATTGAATTATGGCGCAAAGAGTCACATAGGAGAACAGAGAAAGAATTCAATAAAGCAGAGAGAACTAAACAAGCAGAGGAAAAAGCCAAAGAAAAAGAACTACGGGAGGAGGGGGAACGGGTCAAAACAGAACAGACTGATAGAGAAAGAAACGCCGTCGTTAATGGTATTTATCCCGTCCTGACTGAAGAACTAGCTAGAGTGACCACCTCAGAGAGACCCAGTAGGTCGCGAACGCCACCACCTGTACCATTTAGAGTATGTAGAAAGATGCCGACAGCATCAGAGGCTTTTATTTCCTCCTATCTAGAAGAGCCCGCACCGGACTACGTTAATGCAGGTTTCCCTCCACCCCCACCAGCAGATCAGCTCCAGCAACTTCAGCAGCAGCTAGTAAAAGATGATGTAGGGCCAGGGGCAGTAGGAGGGGTGCCTACTGTAGATGTAGCAATCCCACATTGTATATATGATCCAGAACCAGGAAAGGGTTCAATGCTTGTGATTTCACTAAGACTACGACAAGCCGTCGCATATTTGGACAAATTACCAGACATGAAAGAGCACCTAGATAAAATGTACCGTTTATTAGAACGGGGGAGGGACCAGATAGCATAGCACAAGCCATGGCACAAAGAAAGGTAGGGGTTAAGAACTATATCCTACGTTTTATTATTAACTGCCTGATCAGGGAACAAGACGGAGGAGACGGAGATGTAAAACCTGGTTTGATCGAATGGAGTGATCACATAGATGCCGGTAGGCATGATAAACAGGGACAGACAGAGAGCATGTACAAGAAAATACAAAAGGAAATATTAGCCATACACAAAGGGTCTGACGAGAAGGGTGAGTCATCAACGGAAGAGGTTGACGAGCCAAAAGACAAAATGAATTATGTAGGAAAAGCGCGACAGTTTGACAGACCCAAATGTCTTGACTACCGTAAACAAGGGCCAGCTATAAAAGAAAGATATTCCCTTGAAAATCTGTTCCAAGCTACTGAACAAGCCCTGAAAAAACGGATAGGGAGCGAGAGACCTCCCACCTCACATGAAATTGAATTGGCCCGGTCAGCCACCCAGTGGGTGTCTAATTCTAATATATATAGCAGTGATGTAGTGGCTCAGACTTTCTTAAGCCTTCCACCGAACGAACAGCGTTTGGCTGGTATTTACATGGTCCAACACTTGATAACGTTGTATGAGAGTCAATATTCTGATCCTGGTCACTTGCATAAATTACTAGACGACATTTTACTAGACAGATGGACAGGTTTAGGTACCGAATTAATTAATGTTATTCTGGATCAACGACATAAGTACATAAATTCTCTGACCACATGTATGCCTCCAACCTCACACCACGGCAGAAATAACTTACACGTAGACAGACAGAACCCCCTACGAGAGGTACATCCCGTCAAAGATGCGGACAATGTGTTGCAACAGGTGTATGTTTACACCCCCTTAACAAAAATAGAAATTCTAGAAATGAAAAAGATGCTGCCCTGCCATGATAAAGACCGGGGGGGGGTTTCACCGAGAATTAAAAGACATCCTCCGCATAGGAGATTATACGTACGATGATATTCTGAAGTTACTGAAAGTACTGTTGCCTGCTGGTATTTATGAAAAGCTTAAGGAAAAAGACTGGGAGGTAGGCAAGAAAAAGTTAAGCTGGGGTGCACTGGAAACGGAAGAAAAAGGTAGGCTCCCAGGGGTTGGTCTTGGGGAAAAAGCTAGAGAACTGCCTGAACTCCTGATACAAGTTTTACCGAGATTATTAATTACGAAAAAGGAAGACTGGGATGCTATTTCAGCCTGTAAACAAAAGCAAGAAGAGGACACAAGTGATTTCTATTCTAGATTTGAGAAATGCTTTACTATTAATAGTGGCCTTAAGCCAGGTAGTGAATCATATCCACACCTTTTTGTGAGCAAATTAGTAGAGAATTCCTTACCCCAGATCAAGAATAGAGTACTGAAGGTTGAGAGTACTTGGCAAGCAAACAGCCCTTCCCAAATGTTACAGATGCTACAATATCATCAGAACAGAATTAGAGAAGAGCAGGATCAGGAAAAGAAACGCATGAAAGAGACAAAAATGAAGGTGCTGGTTGCCCAGACGGTACCAACAAATAAGAACAGAAATAACATGACACATGTTAAGGGGAACTGTAATTATTGCAAACAACCAGGTCACTATGTAAATGAATGTACTGTCCTGAAACACAATATAGCTACAGGCAAGACAAAAGAGCGACAATACACTCCTAGACAGAATAGCACGCAACAGAACACACAGCAGACAGTAGCAAATTTTCCTCCACCACCGCCAGTTCATGCCACACCACAAATGTATCAGTACACACAGTGAGACTATCCAGAATATCAACAGTTCTCATGAAACAGCCTTGAGAGGGAAGTAGGCTTGCCCCTTATTGAGGTTCCTGTAGATCAAGAGGGTCCGTATGTACATAGTCGTGTATTAGGACAAGACCGAAAATTTCTGATTGACACAGGGGCGAGCAGAACTACCATCAGTCATGACGAGGTTCCAGGGGCACCTCTCTCAGGCTCACAGAATGTTTCCCTGGGATTTTCAGGAAAGCCTATTGTTGATGAAGTATCGAAACCAGTTTCCCTAGGGGTTGGTCCACTGTCACGTACCACTGACTTGCTACTTACTAAGTCATGTCCAGAAAACTTACTTGGTATGAAGACATTAAAGGACCTAGGAGCAGTTATCTGCTGCTCTCCAGAAGGAGTACGCCTATTCTTACGTGATTTTAAGGGACATTATGTGCTGACTGATTTTGACCACAGACTCAAGAATGTGCCACAGACTCTATGGGCACAAGGACCGACTGACGTAGGTTACATGGACATAACGCCACACCATGTCACCCTCAAAGCAGGAGTAGTATTTCCACATATTAGACAATACAAGTTACCACCTGACGCCGAGACAGCCTTATTGAAATTAGTTGACGAACTTATTGCACGAGGAGTAGTAGTAGAGACTGACTCAAATGTATGTAACTCGCCTGACATCCCTATCCTTAAACGATCTGACCCTAGTGTACTGCCAGTGTACCGACTAATTATTGACCTACGAGAATTGAACAAATGTGTAGTACCACAATATCCAGTGGTGCCAGACATTTCTTCATTACTGACTGCCATTGATTCTGAGGCCACGTTCTTCACTGTCATAGACTTGAAGAATGCTTTCTTTAGTGTTCCCATTCATCCAGATAGCCAATACCTTTTTGCATTTAGTTTAAAAGGGCGTAACTTTGTATTTACAAGAGCTCCTCAAGGTTTTACAGAAAGCCCTAGCATTTACAGTCAGGCACTGACAAGACAGCTAGACAGTGTTCACATGCCTGCCAACACTGCCCTACTCCAGTACATAGATGACATCCTAATTACAGCACGTTCAGAAAAAGAATGCGAAAATGCATCACTGACAGTTTTACATTTTCTGGCTGACAAAGGGCACAAGGTGTCCCCTTCCAAGTTGCAATTCTGTGAAAAGCAAGTGGTGTACCTTGGACACTTACTTTCCAAGGAGGGTCGGCAACTAACACGAGAACGCATACAACTCATTTCTAACCTTTCACAGCCCAAGACACAAAAGGAAGTACGTGCATTTATTGGCCTCACTTCATACTGTAGGCAATGGATTCCCCAGTATGCCTATCTAGCCAAACCACTCATACAATTGACAACACAGGAGGCAGCCACTTCGACTGTCCTCCCTTGGACACAAGAACATACCTTGGCATTTGAGGAATTAAAAAGAGCATTATGTCAAGCACCAGTTTTAGCGACTCCATGTTACAGCAAACATTTTATGCTTTTCGTAACTGAACGAGATGGAACAGCGTTATCTGTCCTCACACAAGATCAAGCAGGAAAACACAAGCCTTGCGCTTATTTTTCTAGTACACTAGATCCAGTGGCCCAGGCTCTGCCTGCGTGCCTGAAATCAGTTGCAGCAACAGCCCTAGCCATAAGACAAAGTGACTCGATAGTGTTGGGACACCCTCTGACAGTACAGGTTCCACATGCAGTGGAGGTTCTCTTAAACAGGACACAGACACAACATTTGACTATAGCGAGACTGACAGGATATGAACTGACATTATTTCAACCACACATAGAGATCAGACGTTGTAATATTCTGAATCCTGCAACACTTTTGCCCTCAAGTACAGTACATGCACCATCACATGACTGTGTGGAAGTAATGAATATAGTGACGAAACCAAGACAAGACCTGACAGATATTGCACTTCCAGACCCAGACTTAACGCTCTATGTAGATGGATCATGCATGAGAACAAGTGCAGGAGAATTAGTAGCAGCCTATGCTGTGACCACTGCTACTGAAGTCATAGAGACACAGAAAATAGACACACTATCAGCACAAGCAGCAGAGCTCATCGCTCTGACACAAGCCTGCATAAGAGCTAAGCACTTGAAAGTAAACATTTATACTGACTCACAATATGCTTTTGGCGTTGTTCATGATTTCGGGGTACTTTGGAGGGAGAGAGGTTTCTTGACCTCCCATGGGACCAAGATCCAACACGGCCAGCTCATTCAAGCCCTGTTGGAAGCAACACATTTACCTACAGCCATTTAACCTGAAGTGCAAAGCTCACACCAAAGTTACAGACACCATTTCCCAGGATAATGACCTGGCAGACCGAACAGCTAAACTTACAGCCCAGACAGCCCAGACACCAACAGACACGACAAGGACAGAGGTACCATTACTGACAACATGTATGACAGTCAGGGATCCCACTCAAGATGTACTCGACATACAGTCACATGCCACTGCAGATGAGATAAAGAAATGGACTGAACAAGGAGGGGTCCAGACTGAACAAGGTTGGATGACTAAGGGAAAAGGTACATGGTTTCTTCCAGATTCTATGGTACAAGTAATTATAAACACAGCACATAGTCCAGCACACTTGGGAGAAAAGGCAATGATAGACAGCTTACAGAATATCTGGTTTAACAAGCACATGCGTACAGCAGCGAAGCAGAAAGTACGAACATGTATGATCTGTTGCCAGTTCAATCCAGGTAAACGCATTCCGGTGGAACAAGGTGGATTTCATCCTCCTGACCACCCTTTTGAGGTCCTCCAGATGGATCATATCCAAATGAACAGATGTAGAGGTTACAAGTATGTCTTGGTAGTTGTGTGTGCACTATCTAGATGGACAGAAGCATATCCAGTTCCAGATTATACTGCTGTGACAACAGCCAGGCAATTAGTGCGCGAGTACTTCCCCAGGTATGGATTGCCTCGGGTCGTATATTCCGATAACGGTCAGCCATTCTCCTCTGAATTAATGAAACAAGTGTCTCTTCTGTTAGGATATACTTGGAAATTCCATTGTGTAAGACACCCTGAAGCAGCAGGCCTTGTAGAAAGACATAATCAGACAATCAAAACAAAACTTGCCAAGATATGTGCAGAAAAAGGCGTGGATTGGATGGTAGCTTTACCGGTTGCCCTCTTTTACATGCGTATGGTAGCTCATTCCAGAACAGGCCTATCCCCGTATGAAGTAGTCTTCGGTAGATCGCCAAATATGTGGGGTACGCCTATGCCTAAAAGAATTACTGATGTTGACAGTAACATGCTGACAGATTACCTGGCTTCCTTGATGTCTGCACTACTTTCTTGTCGTTCACAGGTTGCTGCCGCCTTCCCTGACAACACCCAGGTCAAGGAACACGCCATTGTCCCTGGGGATTTTGTATGTGTCCGGAACTTTGATCGATCAAGCCCCCTTGAGCCACGTTGGAAGACGCCGAAGTTGGTGCTACTGACCACGAGGACCGCAATAAAAGTCGAAGGACGCAAGGGATGGCTTCACGCTCAACACTGCAAGAGACACTTTGGACAATCTAATACAGACACTAAAAAGATTAAAAAAATTACAGACTTTGCGCCGCTTGCGCCGCCTGCGCCGCCTTTACTAGAAAAGACTCCACAGCAGGAGTATAAATCTAAGTTAAGATCTAGTAAGTCAGACGTAGTTTAATTGTCTAAGTCCACTCGGTGGTGAATCGGTTAGACTAGATTTCTGACATGTATAAGATCACATACGAGAATAGTAAGAAAAAAAAACATGAAAGCAAAGTACTGCAAGTTATTACGCAGTAGATGTATAGTTACTTTGATCATTCTTTTTATTCTGTGCATTGTTATAATCTGTGTTAGTTTAATACTACATGTTTTCTTTCCTCCTCTTGCCTCACATATGCACTCATCCCTTAACAATACTGTAGAGCATACATTCAGTGACCTGCCACCTCATGAACTGTCATATCGACTTGCATTGCGTAACAATACTTTTATTCAAATGTTAAACCATTCTCATCAGACCAGCAATGCGACTAATTGCTGGGTATGTGGCCAACTGCCACCTTATCAAAAGGCGAAGGGAGTTCTGCCCTTCTATCCTCTGCTGTTCTCACACAATGGTTCATGTGGAGCATGGTTTGCCTTAATGACCTCAATAGATAGAAAGTACATAGCTTATCCAGGTGGCTGGATATATGGAAACCTGAATAAAGTAATGAATGAAGCATGTTTTCCAGACAAAGACGGATTTCCCCAACGGAAGGGAACCGATCTAGAGAATGAAGAGTACGAGCAGGGAAATGCATCCGTTAATTTTATAATGTTAAATGTTCAGCCCAAGCAAAACACAGGTCCACCGTTTATTTCAGTTCTACCAGCAAAAGGTGATTTATGTGTTAATAAGAAAGGCTCAGTACATATGGGACACAGCGAGTGTAAAGTTGTAGTAGAGTTTAATGATAAAGGACTTTCTTCTTTCAAAACATCACGCCATACCTATTTCATTTGCGGTCAGACAGTCTTTGTACATCTGCCCTTAGACTGGGGTGGGACTTGTTATATAGCATTCTTATTGCCACCTGTATTCTTGGCCCCATCCCATTATCATAGAGATTCACGACTAGAACATGTTAGAGTAAAGAGAGAGACAGATGCCTCAGGGATTGATCAGACTGAAACAGCTTGGGAGCAATATACAGATTTCAACAAAGGATTCTTCTTCTTCATAGGTCCCGTCCAAAACAGTAAACTGATACGCAAGTTAACAAGGACTCTTGAGGCAGTAGTGAATGTGACTGCATCTGCCCTGGCGAACTTGACCCAGGAACAGTCTGCTATGAGACTTGTTGTTCTTCAAAATCGTCTCGTTCTAGACGTCATCTTGGCGGATAGGGGCGGAGCTTGTAGCGTGATCCGATCTAGTTGTTGCGTTTTCATCCCAAATAACGCGCCATCTGTGTATGCAGCGATAACAAGGCTCCACAAGATTGCTCATGGCATACATCAAGACCCAGGCACATGGACTTGGTCCAGTTGGCTCTGGGGTGTGATATCTGCTTGGGGATGAAAAGTGTTGTCCTTCCTAGGAATGATCCTACTTGTGATATTTGGTTGCTGTCTCTGTCTGCAGTGTGGCCCGGCCATTTGCGGCCTGTGTGCAACTGCATGTGTTCCACATCCAAGTATACAAAGGGTTAAGGACGAACAAATGATGCTGTATGATCAACTATACGGTCTCATGAATATAGATGTATCCTGAAGGGTTAAGTAGGGGACAAGGAGGGAATGTGGAAAATGAAATTTTGCCTGACCAAGATGCCCCCTACGTGTACCCTATGTTACATGTGTGTTACATATATGTGCATGTCACCCATGCATATTTTCCCTTAAGTGGCCTGAACAAAGAGGCCTCTGCATTTACGTCCTGCATTAGGATGCCAGTCATCAAGTCTCCCATGTAAGAAATATTAAGCTAACATGAAGGCCCATGTATTTACATTGTGCACTTTTAAATAAATCACGACAAACCCTTTTTGTGGTTCAGTCTGAGCCACTTTCTGAATTAGGGTTTTCATGACTCCTGACACACTGCAAGCTGCAGTTACGTATCTCTGACCTCGCATATTTCTGGCTCAGCTGAAAGAAGCCCAGCAAAGGGTGCCAAGACAGTGTTTTACAAAATAGTTATCTGCTTGCTGTACAGAGTCACATTCCTGCCCAGTGAGGAAGGTAAACAGAACCCGTCCGCGAAAGATAGGGCCTAGCCTCTCTGTCTCCATTGAAGTAAATCACAGTGCTTGCATCCATAGAAAGCTCACAGCCCCACGCAATGAACAAAGAAATATATGCTTTTTCTGATTCCTAGTGACGAGCAACCTTTGCTTCAGATAATACATCCCCTGACTTAAGATATCAGTTAGTACCAGACGTGCTGGTCGCCTTGACACTAAAGATCTCTCTACTAGACTGAAAGTCAGCTCTCCTCCCAGTTACACGTCAATCGCACGTCATGCTCAAATTGCGTGCACAAGTAGGGCAAAGTTCCAGCCTGCCATGTAACTCCTCCTGTTGGACTTGGGCCTTGTGGCAGGTTCACCCCTGAACTTTTTGCCTTAAATAATAGTGATTTCTGGTCTTTGCGCACTTTGACACTGTGGCGCAGTGTAAAGTGCGTGCGCACTTGGAGTGTGTGTGTGTGAGATAGGCCTGCCCTCCCATAGGAATGCATGGGAATGTATGTGTCCCTGGTAGTTCCTGATGCGTGGGGAGTGCAGGCTCGAGTTTGGTATGTGTGAACTCGTGGGAATGAATGCTGCGCAACGGTATGCCCGGCTTGTATGTGTCTAGTGGGGAAGGGCCACTTCTAGACATGGCTGTGTGTGTGCAGTGAGGGTACTGGAGCGTGATTGGCTGGAGCTGGCTGGCATGCCAGGCTCCAGGAAGTCTGGCTGGGTCTGCCCGGTGGTGAGTGGGAGATTAGCATGAGTGATGTGTGGGAGGAGTGTACCTGTGTCCTGAATGAGGCTGGGTTTTCCCCTGACAATGCTGGCTCCGCCCCCCTGTGGTGCGTCTAATGACCCAAGCCTCCCCAGTGAATGAAATGGGTGGTTGGGCCATCAAGAGTACTCAAGAACCAGCTGCGACTGGTTCTGCCCCCACCCTGCACCTAAAGACAAAGGGAAAAGGTGTATAAAAGAGGGGCTGTGACCCCATGAAAATGTTCTTGTTCCCAACTAGAATCTTGCCAGGGGCGTGCTGCTGCTTGGGCCCAGGGGGAAGGCTTGCCTCCCCTGGGCCCTGCCCAGCCCCTGGACTCCTGAAGAGCTTTGCTGGACTTGTGTTCCCCTGAGGCGCCTGGAGGCCCTTTGTCCTGCTGGTGGCGCTGGGAGCGCTTGACTGGTGGCTTCTGGCGCCTGGAAGCGCTTGTGTGCTGTCCCTGGCGCATTGGAGCGCTTTGTGTCCCGCTAGCGCTGAGAGCGCTTTGTTTTCCGAGGCCGGTGCCCACCCGGCGTTTGTTTGCACGCATTTTGCGTGAGGATCGGCGCGGGAGCCCACTCCGCTGTTTTTGCCGACTTCCGCGATCCACAGCCGGTGCCCACCCGGCATTGCCAGAGATTGGGGAGCTGGTCCCCATTATCCTTTCACTTCGAGGGTGCCCACCCCTCGCTATGGCCCTGAGAAATCACCGCCGCAGCCGCGGGCAAAACCAGGAAGTCAGGCAGCATCGCACCTGACTGTAGGCGGGACTTCCGGGTTGCTGAAGGAAGTCCCGCCCGCCGCCGCGCTGTGATTGGCCAGGGCGCCCGGCCGGAGAAGAGGAGCCCGGAGCCTTGAGGGCTCCACTTGCCGAGTCCCGGTCCCGAGATGGGGGACCGGGTGAAGATGCCCCCTGTTGGCGCCGGATGTTGCGTGGCGGGGCTCCCAGGAGTGAGGGGAGCCCCGGAGGCAGAGTCCCGCGCTGGCCCCGGAGGAGAGACGCCCGGTGAGTGTTCTGGGGGCTCCGGGTGTGTTTATGTGCCAGTAGATAGCGCAGCCTCAGGGGTACCTGCAGGGCGGCCCCGGATGGCAGTGGGCCGCCCCAACGTGTTATCAATACTATTGCCCAGAGCCTAGAAGGCTCCAACGATTGGGGGACATCTTCTAAAAGGGCCCAGTAGGGTCCTCAGGGATCAGTAATATCCCAGTTTGGGGCATAGTTGTTCCCTAGAGCCCCGTGGCTCCCCCAGGGATGCCCGTATGTAAAGCCACCTCCTGGGGGCATGAGGAGTTTAGGAGCCAGTTGATTCTAGAGCCTAGAGGGCTCCCATGCACTGTTGTTCCTTCCGAGCCAGAGGGCTCCAACCTTTTTGCGCAGTCCTTCTCCAAGAGGGCTAGTGAGAGCCCTGGCGCAGTTTTTGCTGATCTACAGCTGCCCAGCAATTAGTGGGCAGCTGCACCGCTTAGGTCTTTCTTTTGCTTCTAGGGACATGTTCCTTCATCCCTGGCCTTTCCCCAGCTGCGCAGCATTTAGTGCCAGCTGCCGCGTTTAGGCCCCCTGTTCTGTCCCTCAGCTGCCCAGCACTTTGTGGGCAGCTGCTACGTTTAGGTCTTGGCGCAGTGGCGCAACCTGGACCCTGGACTTTGATGTAAGTTCATGTTACTGTGATTTCTGCAAAGTGCTCTTTGCTGCACCGCTGAATGTGTTGTTGATACATCATGTGCCTTGTTTCTCTTACACCTCTGAATGAATGTTATGCATTGCATCATGTGTTTTGTCCCCAGGTCTATGCCCCTACTTGTATTGTGATACTGAGGTGGTTGTTCTTGCTAGTGCAGGTGGTGCTAGTAAGGTCCTGGTTCCCTGCGTGACCTGTTCCTAGGGTGGTTAGGATTGCGTAGGGGGGACTTACCAGTTAGCAGTGGGTACTGGTTGTGTGCTTTATGTCCTATTTTGTGTTACAGTGATCTTCTGTTATAAGTGATCCCAAGGGCTTGATACTGAGCTTGCCCCCTGACCAGAGTCCCAGGACCAGTGGACTCTATGGTGCCTTCCCTGCCAAATTGCTGGGACTTGTCTGATCTCCCTTGGCCCCTGGGGCCTCGCTGAAGTGTGCCTCGCTCGTTCCCCTCGGCAGCTCGTGCCGGCAGCCCGTCCAAGCCTCGAGCAGCGCCGCTCTCCCCTGAGCCGCGCCGCTTCGCTGGGTCGCCCGCATCCTGCCTTCCCCTCCTCTTCTGAGCCGCACACATTGGTCACCCCAGAGAAACGCTTGTACCGTGCCGGCAGCCCGTCCAAGCCTCTCTCCCCTGAGCCGCGCCGCTTCGCTGGGTCGCCCGCTCAAGCTTACTAAGGAGGTCACTCGCATTATCCCGTGCAACCAGGACGGAAGGTACTGTCTATGTTCTAGGCCTACAAGTATTGTATTGTTACTTCTAAAAGTGCTGATTCCTGACAGTGGTCCAGGTGGCCCTGTCTTGTAATATCCCCTGTAAATTCTGCCCGTGCCTCTGGCACATTGTAAAGTGTGTGTTTTATCTAAATGTGTTTTGGTGTAATACAAAGGCTATTTTTATATAAACCTTGTGTGGAGTTTCCTTTGTGGTGGGTCCTGGATGTTGTTGCTGGGGTGCGTGCGCAAATACTTAACTTACATCGCCTCCAAGTTTAGCCTTGCTGCTCGCGCCACGTTACCTAGAGGGTGAGCAGGGGTTATCTTGGCGTGTAACTCCCTTGCCCTGACTTGGGAGTGGTGGTCTCTGACTGACTTTGGCGAAAGCCCTGGCCAGCCAGGGATCCCATTTCCAACACTCCTCTATGTAGCCACCCACCCGTGACTCATCAAGTGTACACCCTCATGCACGCCCACATGCTCTTATCTCTTTCTTTCATGCTCTGCCTGGGGCGCTCCTCCCTATGTACAAGGAAAAATGTATATATGTGTTGTTCTCTGTAAATAATGTTAGAAGACCCTTCCTGAACCTTAGAGGTGATGGAACAGATTCTCCCTTAACTCGAGTTATTGGAATAAAGCCCTTTTAACTTGGACACCACGGACTCTCTGCCTCTCATTTGATACATGCTAATTGTTAATGCCTAGAAATTATGCCAGGGTAATATTTTATTTACCACAATTACATATAAAAATGAATAATGTCTGAAACAATTTTTAATAATGAAATAAAAATGTATTGGTTAGAATTTTCATAGTTTAATACAACTTCCAGCATTAGTTCATCTGGAATCTCCTCAAAATTGCATGATTCAATATCTTGTAAACAGTCAATAAATTGTTTGTCCAAAGATTCATCCATAAAATCCTCGTCAACAAAATCTTCATTAAGAATCTCCTCATTTGTAATCTCGAAAGAAACATTGATGTTTTCTTGTTCCCCTTCCATTTTCTTGCTGTAAATTGCATAAAAAATAACTATATCAGTAGAGTTAGGGCACTGTTGGGTTTAAGTTCAGACAGGTACTTCTGAGTTTTTAACAGTGAAGTTATCTTTGGGCAGTGTATGGTATCAGGCAGGAAGTAGAAATATAAAAAAGTGTATGTGAAGAAGCCTGAGTAAATTCATAAATATACCAGAGAAGCTTAACTCAATCTATAACTATAACAGAGAAGCCTATCTCAATCTATAACTATAACAGAGGGACAGTAAATAACTATCAGAAAACGTTTTTACAAATTACCTTAAAGTGCCTCTTACAAATTAACAACTTACCTTATTGAAAGGTGATGAAGATAAATGGAGAAAATTGTTTCAAGATGTACCTCAGGTAGGTGTAGTCAAAATGGCCGTGTTTCCCTCTCATTTTACATTTATATTCATGTACATAACCAATCAAATGTCAGGAAAAAATAGTAGAAAATGAAAGTAACATTTTAATTGGATGTAAATCCTAACTGTTCATATGTGTTTTTGTCATGTAATTTACCTCAGGATATTTAGACAGGGCTACAGGGCAAATGGCTCAATGGAATTCCACCAAATTTTGGTAAATGGTAGGGACTGGTATGTAGTAGGGCCTATTCTATATTTGGTGAAAGTTTCTCCAGTGGTTTTTAAGTAAATTGACTTACAAAATTTTTTGGGGGCGCTTACCGGTGTGTGCCCCGGTACGCGTACCGGCAGCGCTACGGGAATCCTCCATCTTGTGTTTCGGTAGATTTGACACACAAGATGGAGGACAAACAATGTTGGGAATGGGTAAAAGGGGACACGGTGGACACCCCCTGACCCCCTAGGTTTTCTGAGGGGGGCTTAGGAGGCCCATATAGGCCACACACAAAAAAAAATTTAATTTTTCGCGGGGGGAGCGCCCTGTACGCGTACCGGGGAGCGTACCGGGGAGCGTACTTTGGTGAAAATTAGTGAAAAAAGTTAGAGTAAAATAATCATTGTGAGTGATCAGATGTAGGGTAGCCCTGAAAAGAGCTTTTGGGTTCTGGGGCTGATTTAGGTACCTACAAGTAGGTTCCAATGTACAATCTTAAATTCAGGAGGAATATTCTATTCACAGTGCACACCATCTCCTCTGTAGATATCTTGCATGTTGTAATGCAAGTTGTTGTTGTATATTGAACCCATTCCATAGTCTCTCAAGTAAGCAGAAACAGATTTATTCACATGTTTCCTTGCTTTCTCAATCTGTGGCCAAAATTGGTTGGACCACTTCCATTTCTGTCTTTGACATATATTGGAATATACCAAGGCAGTTTGTGGAAAAAGTGTCATCAATTGCCCAAAGGTGTCCTTTAAAACCATTTCCAGACCTACCCCAGTCAAAGTGCCTAGGTCATTTCCATCACAGTGCAAAATTATAAGGTCAGGGTGTGGCAGATGGTGAAATGTTTTCACCAATGGTATCAATTGATGACATCTCAATCCTCTTTGGCCAATCCATTTTATGTGCACATTTGGTAAATCAAGGTTGTGAACATTTCTGATTGCTGCATACCTTTGAGCCCAGTGAATGTAGCTATGTCCAATAATCCAGACAGAGTACATGGTGAGAGGAGGTTCTGGTGCAGTCAGATGAAGTGTAGGAATGAAATGGCAGTTGGAACAGTAGGAGCTTGCAAAATAAAAACCTGTGGAGTTTCAGTGCTCTTGAACCACAAGCAATGATTGGTGGATTCAGATAGTTGAAAAGTGAAAGTTAGGGTGCATGGTTGTGTTCTGTGAAAGAAGTCATTTGAATGGTCAAGAAAAAGTCATTAAAAGAAAGATTGCACCTGATAAGCTGGTTTATTGATAGGTCAAACATCCTTGCTGAGTTCATTTGCAACATTGTAGAATAAACTTTTAACCCTGAGAGCTCAGTGAGGAGGGAGTTGCTATGGTAACAGGTAGAAAGGGCTGAGGGGGGAAGGGTGTTGATTTGAAAATAGAGAGGGAAGAGTTTTGATTGGTTACCATGAGGAATATGTGTGTAGAATTAGAGGTTTTCTGTGCCATTCATGGTTGCAGTGCCTGGAGTACATACCTTTTGCTCTGCTAAAGAAATATTGGTGTGTGTATCTGACACTGTTCTCAATCTCCCAAAGCATTTGTAAAGGTGAGTTATGATTCATTCAATATAGATAGAGAGTTCAGATTAAAAAGCACATTGAGCTTCTTTGCTGTTGGTTTGTGTGATGCTTTTTGAAAATGCATGGTATCAATATTTGCAATAGAGAGGAAATTTATTTTGTAAAATAGTGAGTTTTCAGTACTGAAATGGAATGCTTGTACATAGGACCTGTGCTCTGTTTCTAAAATGTTATTCAAAAAACGATTTTGGGGCAAATCAATGGTTTTACATTTTTGAGAAGGAATAAATAGTGTGTGCATGATTACATAAAAATATTTAAACCTTTCATAATTAATCACCTCTGTTACCTCAGATTAGGAAGCAGAATGAGCTTCTTTGCTGTTGGTTTGTGTAATTTTTTGGTAATGCCTGGTAGGAATGTTTGGAAGAGAGAGGAAATGTATTTTTTTAAATAGTGAGTTTTCAGAACTGAAATGAAATGCTTGTACATAGGATCTGCGCTGTGTTTCTAAACTGTTATTCAAAAAACAATTTTGGGGCAAATCAATGGTTTTACATTTTTGAGAAGGAATAAATAGTGTGTGCATGATTACATAAAAATATTTGAACCTTTCGCAATTAATCACCTGTGTTACCTCAGACTAGGAAGCAGAATGAGCTTCTTTGCTGTTGGTTTGTGACATTTTTTGGGTAATGCCTGGTAGGAATGTTTGCAATAGACAGGAAATGTATTTTGTAAAATAGTGAGTTTTTGAACTGAAATGGAATGCTTGTACATAGGACCTGCGCTGTGTTTCTAAAATGTTATTCAAAAAACGATTTTGGGGTAAATCAATGGTTTTACATTTTTGAGAAGGAATAAATAGTGTGTGCATGATTACATAAAAATATTTGAACCTTTCACAATCATGTCACTTGTGTTACCTCAGATTAGGAAGCAGAATGAGCTTCTTTGCTGTTGGTTTGTGTAATTTTTTGGTAATGCCTGGTAGGAATGTTTGCAATAGAGAGGAAATGTTTTTTATAAAATAGTGAGTTTTCAGAACTGAAATGGAATGCTTGTACATAGGACCTGCGCTGTATTTCTAAAATGTTATTCAAAAAACGATTTTGGGGCAAATCAATGGTTTTACATTTTTGAGAAGGAATAAATAGTGTATGCATGATTACATAAAACTATTTGAACCTTTCACAATTAATCACCTGTGTTACCTCAGATTAGGAAGCAGAATGAGCTTATTTTCTGTAGGTTTGTGAAATTTTTTGGGTAATGCCTGGTAGGAATGTTTGCAATAGAGAGGAAATGTATTTTGTGAAATAGTGAGGTTTCAGTAGTGAAGTTGAATTCGTGTACATAGGACCTGTGCTCTGTTTCTAAAATGTTATTTAAAAAACGATTTTGGGGCAAATGAATGGCTTTTACATTTTTGAGAAGGAATAAATAGTGTGTGCATGATTACATAAAAATATTTGAACCTTTTACAATCATGTCACCTGTGTTACCTCAGATTAGGAAGCACACTGAGGGCCTTATTTATGAAAACAGTGATGCGTCAGTTTTCACTGCGCACTCCTTGCGACACCAATGATGCGTCATATTTAATGTATGACGCATCATGTCGCAAGGAGTTACAGATAAGTCAGTATTTCTGACGTATCTGTAAGCGCAAAAGTGACGCATTGCTGGAGTGTGTCACAAAAGTGACGCAACTCCAGCAATGCGTCTTTTCGAATGGGGAAAGCCACATGTGAAAGGGTTTGCGTTAGTCTTACGCCTGCTGTGAGGCAGGTACAAGATTTTGACATAACAGTGTCCTAAAAGTGACGCAGTGAAATCTCACAGATTTCACTGCGTCACTATTACAAGGTTTTTTACGGGGGAACGCCCCCTCTGCATACATTATATCTGACGCAGGTATAATGTGGCACAGGGGTTTAAAAAGTGACGCATCTACCTAGATGCGTCATTTTTTAAATATGGCACAACAAGGCACATGTTTTATGCTGCCGATGCGTCACAGAAAGTGACGCATCACCAGCGGAAAACTAACGCAGGGCCTCATAAATTAGGCTCTGAGCTTCTTTGCTGTTGGTTTGTTTCATGCTTTTTGATAATGCTTGGTATCTACATTTGCAAGATAGAGGATTTTTATTTTGTGAAATAGTGAGGTTTCAGTAGTGAAGTTGAATGCTTGTACATAGGACCTGTGCTCTGTTTCTAAAATGTTATTCAAAAAACGATTTTGGGGCAAATGAATGGCTTTTACATTTTTGAGAAGGAATAAATAGTGTGTGCATGATTACATAAAAATATTTGAATCTTTCACAATTAATCACCTGTGTTTCGTCAAATTAGGAAGTGGATTGTGCAGATGAGGTGAGGCATGTCCAGGGGTGCAAAGGAGTTGAGGCCTGTGTCCATGAGTGCAATGGAGAGGACTTACCTCCTCTGAACTTTAGACAAGCATTATCTAATCTGTGCCCCTTCGACAGGCCTCAATACATTGAGTATAATTGATGGTAACAGGGTGCAGATGAGATGAGGTGTGTTCAGGGGTGTAAATGAACTGAGGCCTGTCTAATGGTGCAGATGAGTTGAGGTCTATTCTGGGTTGCAGATAAGGTGAGGATTGTCCATGGGTGCATAGGAGGTGATGCCTGTGTTGAGGAGTGTAGTGGAAGAGAGGTCTGTCCAGAGGTGGAAAGGAGGTGAGGGCTGTGTCTAAGAGTGCAGTGGGGGATAGGCTTCATGAAGTGCAGTCCAGTGGACTCTTAGACACCGGCCTCACCACCTATGTTCCCCAGGACAAGTCCTTACCTCATGTGTACAATCTGCTTACTAATCTGAGGAAACACAGGTGATATGATTGTGAAATGTGCAAATATATTTTTTTAAATATGCGAATACTATCTAATCCTTGTTAATAATAAAAAAGTAATTCATGTGCCGGAAATATTTTTTTAGAATTATATTTGAAAAACAGAGATAAGGTCATATGTAGAAGTATTATAGTGTTTATATTGTTTGCTTATTGTCATTGTTTTGTTGTTTGGTAATAGTGGTCTATAATGATTTTTTTATTTTTATTTTTGTTTTCCACAGATTTAAATCAAGATTTCAAAAATAAGAAAAAGTGCCCTCAAGGGAAAGGAGACGAAAAGATTGTAAGCGGAAAAAATCAAAAACAGCAACGGAATTAAAGCAGTCTTCTACAACAAATACTTCAAAAAACAGGAAAAAAGCTCCTGGTAAGACAACTAAGTCTTTCTTACGGAACATATGTAAATCCAAAAAAAATGTTGTACAGTATGTAGAAAAAGAGAAGGAGAGAGCAATTTTGAAGAGGAAGGAGAGATTCCAAAAAAATGCTACTACTGCAGCAGGAGACAATAATATGTATAGGAATAGAAGGCAAAATCAATTTAGGGACATTCGTAAACTAATGTTTCGCAATAGGGTGGTTTTAAATTTGTTAAAAAATATTTAAAAAGGTAAACAGAGATCTGCTTTTTATAAGAAAAAGAAAAGTGTAGAGAAGATCGTTGATCATGCTTTTGAAGTTAAGAAAAAATTATTTATTTTAATAATCAATAGAATTAGTACACTTAACAAGACAATTGATGTTTTCAAATCAAACAGTAAATGGAAAAGAGTAATTATTCGGACTAATTTTTGTAAAGTTTTTTCTGGAGAATGGATGCACAGTTCAAGTTGTGAGCCATTTTTTAATGAGGAAAGTTACTTTCAGGAGAATGATTTAGTGCATGCAGTTGACACCAGTGGTCGAGCATATGAGGTGAAAGAGGGTTGTCCGATTGAAAAAGAGAAACTTGTGCCTAGAGAACCAGAAGAGGTGTTAACTGATGAAGTTTTAGGGAGACGTACTAAGGGTCCAGTGTACACTTGGAAGTGTAGTAGTATTTGTAGTGTGCGACAGGAATCAATCGATTTGTTTTGTAACTTCTTAAGTACATATAGTAAGAAAACTCTAAAACAGAAAATGAAGATGTTGCAAGACTTAGGGCCAGATGTAGGTAAATCCATTTTACCGATTTTTAAATACCGAATTTTACCGATTTTTACAGATTCGGTATTTAAAAATCGGAAAATGATATGTAGGTAAAAAATCGGAAAAATATACCGAATCGGTAATAATCGGTAACGGGTGATCTGTATTTACCGATCGGTATTACCGATCGGTATTTGCCGATCGGTATTACAGATCGGTATTTCCAATGCATTCCTATGGGCCGAAAGTCCCATAGGAATGCATTGGAAATACCGATCTGTAATACCGATCGGCAAATACCGATCGGTAATACCGATCGGTAAATACAGATCGGTATTACAAACAAACGTGCAGCAAACAAAAGTGAAACTGAACACAACAGCCAATCAGGTGCAACCACCCTCCCCCTTCCTCCCAGGAAGTGCCTGCCCAGCCAGGTGCAACTCATTAGAAAGTTCTGGAGACAGGCAGAGCAGAGCACACAGAGAGAGGAGCAGGGGGAGAGTTGTTTGTGTTTAAAACCCAGGAATAATGTCAAGCAGCAGTGAGAGAAAGAGAAAAATTAAGTTCAGCAACACTGAGCTTGAACTCCTAGTTGAGGAGGTGGTCAAGGTGCACACCCAACTATTTGGGAAGCTCTCCCTCACCATGGCTGAGTCAGCTAAGCGAAAGCTGTGGCTGCACATAGTGGAAAGGGTAAATGCAGTGGGAGTCACCAGCAGGAGCATGGAGGATTTAAAGAAAAGATTCTATGACCTCAGGAGCCAAACCAAGAGGAAGCTTGCAGAGCTGCATAAACAGGCTGGTGTCACTGGAGGAGGCAGGAATCCTGCACCCCCCCTGACTGAGCTGGAGGAGTTGGTGGCGTCTACCATCGAGCCAGAGAGTGTGGCGGGACTGGGAGCAGTGGACAGCTCAGCCCGAGCCAAATCAAAAGGTAAGATGCATGCGCAGCACAACACCCCATACCAAGCAGCATCCCTTAAACCTCTGAGCACAGGCCAAGCCCAGTCCAGTACTGCTAGCACTATACAGGAGCAATGCATAATGGGAAATGTAGTCTGCTAATATTAGACCATGTATAACTGAACAGACATCAGCAAGGCAGTGAAAGTATTGCAGAATCATGAAAGTTAAATGTGTAAAGATTTATTTATAGTCAGTGTGACACAGTAACAATCAATGTACATACGCTTATTTACACCTAGGGGCACCATCAGCCAAGCAAGGCACATCGACACCAGGGACTGCAGCAGCGAGGGAGGAGAGAGAGGAGGCAGGGCCAAGCCATGTGCAACCATCGCAAGATGAGGAGGACACAAGTGGCATTGCACAGGAGGAGGAGACAGGCCTCACCCCCGAGCTTCCACACTCCCCACACCTGTCACAATCACCTGCATTGGTATTCTCACCGGAGACTTCCCCAGTAATGCAACAGGCTGCACCTGCAACACCACCAGCCAGGAGGCGACTCGTGGCCACACTGCCCTTGATGGAGGCAGCATTAGATCAGGCTGAGCAAACTCCACCTATGCCTCATGCTGCACTGCAGGCAAACACTGATGAAGACACCATGCACAGACGTCGCCGCATGCACAGCACTGCAGGAGGCACTGGAGAAGGCACTGTCTTCCGGGGGCTGGAGGGAAGCATGGTGCGCATCCAGCGCATGCAGGGCAGATCCATCCAGGCCTGCCACCGGCAATTCCGTGCTCTCAATCAAACTGTAGGAGAGATGGGGAAGGGCATTACTGATATAGCCAATTGCAGCAGGGACATGGTAAAATCAAATGACAACCTAGTTGCTGGTATTACGTCTGCTATCACGCAGCTGTGCGATAAGATGGACCACATAGAGAATACAAGGCGCAGGGACACCCGCGCTACCAACAGGGCGCTGAATCGCCTTGCCACTGCCACTGCACAGCTATGCAGGAGAGGAAACAATATGCAGGAAAGCCTAACACAAAATACAGCAGAGGTCACAAGGGGCATAGCCAAAATAACCAGTGCCCTAGAGGCAATGATGATCAGTAATGCTGCTCACAATCCTGCCCTGGATGTGGCTGAAGGGGAGGACAGTAGTAGCCGCAGCAGCTTGGGTAGTGCTGTGGTGCCTGCTCGTAGGGGCCGGAGGCGCACAGCTGAGCCTTCAAGCCTGGAGGAAGGCAGTGGGGATACTCCCAGTGTGTCTGGGAAGCGGCAGAGAAAGTGACTTTAAAAGTTTGGGTGAAGTAACCCTGGACATGTTGTCCCCACCTTTGTACATGTTAATTTGTTGCACCTAAGTGCTGTAAGTTCGTGCCAACAGATAAATACTTTACTTCCATTCACAACCTGTCTGTGTGTCATTACTTACTCAGAAATAGTTGGCTGTTATTTCCTCACGCCTGTATCTCCCATCACTTGGTGTTGTGACTCCAGCAGGTTGTATGTCAGGCACGGCATTGTCGTCATCATGGTCCTCGTACTCCTCCAACTCCACCTCTGTACCCTTTTTGACAGCCAAGTTGTGCAACATGGCACAGGCAGCTATGATTTTGCAGCATGTTGTGGGGGTATACTGCCTTGCGCCTCCACTCTTGTGAAGGCATCTAAATCGGCTCTTCCAGATGCCAAATGTCCGTTCAACCACATTCCTTGTACTTTTATGTGCCTGGTTATACCTCCTTTGGCTGGGTGTGGAGGGGTTGAGGTAGGGAGTGAGAATAAAAGAACGTAGGGCATATGCACTGTCTCCTAAAAGGGAAATGGGAGTACATTAGTCACATGTATACTTGTAAGTCTCACTGCAATATGTGTGAATGCTGTCGCAGACTCTGTCTTACCTAGGAGGTATCCTTCGCCAAATTCCCCTGCTGACAGCCGTTCATAGATGCCGCTGTTCTGAAATATATAGGAGTCATGTGTACTTCCAGGGAATTTAGCTACAAGGTCTGTGATAACGTACTTTGCATTGCAAATCACCTGGACGTTGATGGTGTGGCTTGACTTCCTATTGCGGTAAATGTATTCGGTGGCAGCAGGGGGACAAATGGGGATGTGTGTCCCATCAATGCATCCGATGATATGGGGAAATCTTGCCATCTGGTAAAAGTCTGATTTTGTTTGTACCAGTTCAGCATGGGTGGATGGAAATGAAATATAATGCTCCATCCTGTGCAACATGGCGTCAAGGAATCTGTGGAAGAACCTTGAGAGGCTGCTCTGGGTCACCCCTCCCGCCACAGCAACCACGCTCTGGTAGCTCCCTGACGCCAGCAGGTGGAGGCTGCACAGCACCTGCACATGTGCTGGTATTGCATGTGCCCTTGGGGTGGGGTGCTCCAACAGTGGTTTAAGGTCCCTGATGAGCTCCATGATGGTTACTGGAGCCAACCTGTACCTTTGTACTATCTCCTCCTCTGTCAGCATGAACAGGGTGACCCTCTGCCTGTAGACCTGCTCCTGTCTCAGCCATTCCCTCTCTCCTTCCTCCCGTAGCCGTAGACGTCTTGCTATTACATAGAATGCCGCCATTGTGCAAACTGAATTGCATTTTGGGTCCTTTTTTATAGGCTGCACCTGGTTACCACCTGATTTGAATCCATGGTAAATTCCGACTCTCAAATACCGATTTTGAGGCAAAATCGGTATTTCTGGGCCTCCCTACATCTCGATTTTCAATTTTACCTACTTTTATTTACCGATCTGTAACATTTCCGATCGGTAACAATACCGATCTGTGACATTACCGATCGGTAACATTTCCGATCGGTAACTTTACCGATCGGTGACATTACCGATAGGTAACATTACCGATAGGTAACATTACCGATCGGTGACATTACCGATAGGTAACATTACCGATAGGTAACATTACCGATAGGTAACATTCAATTTTCGGTATTTTACTGCTCGGTAATTATACCGATCGGTATAATTACCGAATCAGCCTATTTTTGGTCACCTACATATCGAACGCTCACTACCGATCGGAAACGGACGGAAATCGGTATTTTCGGCCGATTCCGATCGGTAATAGCCTACCTACATCTGGCCCTTAGATCCTTGCAGAGTGAGAGAAAACACAGGTTTGCAAGGGCATTCACTGGCTTGTCTTTCTAGAAAAGTCTGTCAGAGTGTTTTTCATCATTTTAGGATGTTAGCAGTGCATCATAACAAAATGAGGAAATTAGTGAGAAGGTTGTATTATGCAAAAAGTCCAGCACTTAAGCTTAAACAATTAAACAGTGCTCTTTTGCATGGAACTGAATTAGATGTGAAGAAGATTTGTGAAGAAATTGAGATTTGTTATTTTAGTGAAAAAGAGGACAGTGTAGAAATTGACACAGAAATTCAAGGTAATGTGGAAGACAATGTACAGATTTCAAATACAGAAAAGTTTGAGCAGGAAATTATCAGGTTTAAGGTGAAATCAAGTGATAGGCCGAATTTTACTTGTGTGTGTTGTCGACGAACTCATTATAAGCATCAAACTAGATTAGTTGATTTATACGTAAAAAGTGAAAAGATAAATAATTATGAGTCAAAGGATTTTGCAACTTATTTGTGGGTGGAGAATTCTTTTGATTTGAGTTCTGATCAGCGTATTTGTAAATATTGTTATGATAAATTAAATCAAAACAGAATGCCTGCTAGAGCTGTTCATAATAATCTTGAGTTGGTAGACATTCCTCCTCAATTGATGGATTTAAATACATATGAGTGTATTTTCATTCAATGTGTCCATCCTTTTCAGGCAATTGTTCGCATGGAGCCTAAGATAGGGAAATTGCCTCCTTCAGATTTACAGAGAGGATTAAAGGGAAGAGTTGATTATTTGCCTCTAGATTTCAAGAAAAATATTGACACAATTGGTGTAGAGAAAGTGGAAGAGGAACCTCTGGTTATTCTAGTTAATGGGGTTCCGACAAAGAGTAAGAAAATCTGGCAAGATTTAGTGGATGTTAGGAAAGTCAAAAAGGCAACGTTGTATTTGGTCAAAAACAATGAGTACTACAAACATGTATGTGTTGGAGCAGAGGAAACAGCTGCAGATGAAGACAGTGATTGTTCAGCTGGCCAAATTGAAAAAGTTGATGTGTCTAGAAGTGAAGAAATATATGAACATTATACTGTTCATCCTTTGCATTCCAAAGAAGTAATGGGGAATGCATTGACTTGTTTCAAATGAAATCAGCAAAAGGAAGTCCCATTAGTGTATGGGAAGAAAGTTTGGAAGCTCGTTGTTTTCCACAGCTATTTCCAACAGGTCGAGGTGGACGATCGACCACTTCAAATTCCAGCATCTGAATACCGGACTTTAAGATTATATGCTGAAGATCCAAGGTTTTGTCAATGCATGCCATATTTGTTTCATCTACTGTATGAAAGTGACTTGTCTGGGCTTTCTTATGCAGTAAACCATATACTGAAATGTGGAGCACATCTCCAAAATGTTTCGGCGAGGGACTTTATGGAGAAAGTTAATCTGCAAGATAATCTTTTGGAATCTCATCTAATCAATCTCATGGCATGTCAGCGTGGTACAAACGAGTATTGGTACCGTCGTCATGGGGAATTGAAATGTATGCTAAGAAACTTAGGAACTCCTACATGGTTCCTCACTCTTAGCTGTGCCGAGTATGCATGGGACGACTTACTTCAATTTATACGCGAGGCAAATGCAAATATACAAAATATAGAATTCAAAACACCTGGAGAACTGTGTTCTTTGGATCCAGTGAATGTATGCAGATATTTTAATCATAGATTTGAAGCTATGATGTCTTCCATTACCAACAAAAAAAATCCTCCCCTTGGAGAGGTTTTGGATTTCTTTTGGAGAAAGGAGTACCAAGCGAGAGGTGCTCCTCACATACATATGTTGTTGTGGATTAAAGATGCACCCAAATTTGGAACAGATTCGGATGACACAGTGATGAGCTTCATTGAAGAGTATTCAACATGTGCTGTTCCGAAAACTACCAAAGAAAACAGTTTAAGGCAACAAGTTTTACGCTTTCAATCCCATCGTTGTGGAAAGTACTGTCTTCGAAAATTCAGAAACAAGGACAAGTTCTACACAAAATGTCGTTTTGGTTTTCCACGAGCAGTGATTTCCAAAGGAAGAGTAAATAATTTGATGTCTTCTCTGCGACATACTGTGACGAGGAAATCACCCAAAAATACATACAATTTAAAAAGAAACGAAGAGTCCAAGTACATCAACGACTACAACCCAGTGATTTTGTCCATGTGGAATGCTAACATGGATATTCAGTTCGTTGCTGACAACTCTATTGCTGTGGCTCGATATGTGACATCTTACATCACAAAAAAAGAAAAGACAGAACTGAAGGAAATGTGGGAGGACATTTCATATGAAAAGAGTCTAAGCAAGAAATTATACAGTTACAGTCTAAAGATGTTGTCACATCGAGAAATTGGAGCATAGGAATGTTCCAATCGACTGTCATCAGCAAGTCTATATGCCAAATCTAGAACCATCATTTGGGTGAGTCTAGGTCTTGCTGCAACACAAAACCGAGTTTTGAAATCTGTACAGGAAATAGAGTATTTGGCGGAGAAAGAACCAGAAAGTACAGATATTTTGAAGACAAACATGTTGGATACATACTATCCAAATAGAAGTCCTTATCTTGAGAACGCTTGTCTCTATGAAGTTCTGCAAAGATATATTTATAAGAGGAACATCAGAGAAGATATCAATAATGGAATATATGCTGTCATTGGATGTGAAGGATGTCTAGTGAAACAGAAAAAAGGTCATTTGATTAATCATCGAAAATTGAGTTGTGAAAATCCAGACAAAAGAGAATTTTACTATTTGGCTCTTTTGCAACTCTTTAAACCATGGCGTACAGAAGAGGAACTACTTGGAGATTTTCTCTGTTACGAAGACTCTTTTAATGCAACGAAGGATACCATAGAATGTCCTGTTTTTGCAAATTATCTGCAAATGTTGAATGAATAAATAGAGCAAGAAGCAACAATTGCTGCAGAGATTGCGAGAGACAGTTCTCAAGACAGTCAGAGTTCTGCTTCATTGAGTCAGGATCCACTAGGAGGACCAATTATCCAAAATGAAGCTGCCACTGCCATGGATGAGGTGGAAAGAGCTATGGAAAAAGCTCAAGAGGATGTAATTAATTTAGAAGATTTGGTGAAACAATTAAACCTTGAGCAGAAACAGATATATGACGAAGTCACAGAACAGGTTGAACATGGATTCAGTCATGAGAAGAAAGAGTGCTCATGTACATCATTTAAGCCTGTCCAACTGTACGTGAGTGGAGAAGCGGGAACTGGAAAAAGTTTTCTGATTAAAGCAATTGCAACTTATCTGCAGAAAAGGACTGAATCACCGCTGTCTTGTGTTGTTACCGCTCCAATTGGGCTGGCAGCATATAATATTAAAGGGATTACTTTACATCGTTTACTGATGCTGCCAGTGGAGCATGATAACAAATTGCAATACCACAAGCTATCTGGAGATGCGTGTTCCGAAGTTTCCAGAGTCCTGAAGAAAATGAAACTTCTTATCATTGATGAAGTAAGCATGGTCTCAAATCTAAGGCTTGCTTTTGTGCATTTGAGAATGCAAGAAATTCTTAGAACAGAGTATGATGTGTTATTCGGAGGAAAACACATTATTGTTTTTGGAGATCTACTGCAGTTGACTCTAGTGAAAGGACAACCAGTGTTTAAAATGGTCACGCATGAAGATACCAGGAAGTGCCTAGGAAGTATTGGAAACGTTAATATATGGTTAAATTTCAAATATGCAGAACTACTCCAAAATATGCGGCAGGCAAAGGATGAAGATTATAAAAATATTCTACAAGATGTAAGAATCGAAAAAATAAGTCAGCATGGAAAAGAAGCTTTACATGGATGATTAATTTCAAATTTGTACCCAAATGAAAACATTCTTCCAGAGAATATTTTTAAGAAAATTAACGAGAAGAAATCTGGCATATGTTTCATGCTAACTCTGAAAGAATGTTCCATGTTCAACAACAAAATGTTAAAGTTAGAAAATGAAGAGATAGTGAAACTGGAAGCTATAGATAAAATAGAGCATATGGGAGCAACAATTATTTTGTCTGAAAATTTGAAATCAAAATTGGATTCATTAGAGAAGACTATATCTAAAACTGCTGGTTTTGAAAAGACTCTGAATGTGTGTTTAAATTGTCGTATTATTTTGAGAAGGAATTTAAATGTTGAAAGAGGTCTGGTAAATGGAGCAATGGGTCATGTTGTTGGTTTTGTGAATTACAAAAATAGAGATGGAATTGAAATTTTAAAAATTACATTTGATGGCTTTGACGAAATAGAACAAATTTGTCGTTGTTCAGCTAGGTTTTTGCTTGTGAAAGACTTATATGTTCGCCGAAAACAGTTTCCTATTTGTTTGGCATATGCGGTGACAATTCATAAATCTCAAGGTTTAAGTGTAGATAGTGCTTTGGTGAACATTGGAAGTTCTGTGTTTAAAGAGGGTATGGCATATGTGGCATTATCACGAGTCAGAACTTTATCAGGATTGTACTTGATTGAGTGTGATGAAACAAAGATTTGTGCTGATCTAGATTGTGTTAAAGAATACAATAGGTTAAGAAGAGAGTATGCTCCACATTTGCCTCAATATCCTCTGTTTGAAAAACGTGTGGTAGGCCGAAAAAGAAGAAATGAGAATAATTGCAGGGAGGTAGTAGCAAAAAGACAAAAAGTAGATGAAACTGTAATTGTAAGCAGAAAGAAAAAGGATTCTGTTGAAGATATTGTTGGATTTCAGTTTGAAAACAGTTCTGGTGTCAACTGCTATGCTAATGTAGTGCTTAATGTTGTTTTTTTTCTTCAAAATTTACAAGAACAGATTGTTGAAAATCGGGGTCAAATATTCTGCTGTTTATTGAACTCCGTGTTTGAGAAATGTAGCAGTGATAGAGCAAAAATAGAAAGTGTTTCAGAAATTAGAAATCTTCTAGACATATGTTCTGGTCAAAATCAATTTTCACAGAATATTCAGCAGGATTGTCAGGAATTTTTAATGTATATGTTTGATGTTTTGGAAGATGAAGGTGTAGATATAAAAAATCTTTTTAGCCTTTCTTATCAATGGCAGCATGACTGCGACAACTGTAGTTTATCAAGTAGTACTAGAATAGACACTGAAAGATTTATATATTTGAGTTTACCAGACTGCAAATCAGTGCATTTTAATAATCTACTTAAAGCAGCTGATCACAATATGGTGTGCACCCAATGTAAGTCTGCAATGCTGTCCACATTATTTTTACAAACTTATGGTAAATATGTGATTTTAATGTTCCAACGATGTAGACCTGATGGAAGTAAATTGTCAACTTCTATCAGTTATCAATTTCAGGAAGAACCTTTGCAACTGTAGCTATTATTTATCATGACGGCCCTTCAACAACATCAGGGCATTACACATGCTATTTAAAAAGTTGTAAAGGTTGGACCCAGTGTAATGACACTCATTTGACTTTCAAACAACGTTTGCCTTTTGACTTAAAAAAGTCATACCTAGTGTTTTTAGAACCAAAATTTAAGTAAAGGTAATTGGCCTATGAAGACGGGAGCAGTTAATAAAGGTTAGTTTGCTGTTTAAAATTATATTCTGAGTAAAAGTGATCAAGATAATATAAAAAATTGACTTGTCATATAGGTACTGTAAGTGGATCTCATAGTAAGTGATATCAGTATTAAACAAAATGATAAACATGAGTGTCTCAGAGATGGTTTTACGAATATTTAAATATTGTGAATATGTTGTATGAGCCTTTCTTTCAGAACGTCGGAAAAATGGTAATTTCAGAGTTTCTTTTAATTAATTTGCAAATATACTCATACATATGACACTATTTGGCCTAAAGGAAAAGTAAAGGAATGAGTAAAGAGTCATGACTGAAAAAAAGGAGTATATGAAAATAATGAAAATATTTCAGATGTTCTTGGAGCTTTTCTTCTAGAAAGTCGATGAAATTGATTTTTTAGTGAACAGCAGAGTACTTTCCAACGAGAAAAGGACCTTCATGATATACTATTTGGCCTAAAGGAAAAGTAAGTGAATCAAAGATTAGTGTACATTTGTCATTTGTCAGTAGCTAAGGTTTTTTTTTAAAACACAATCTTTTAGATTGTGTTTTTTTTCCCGCTGTCATATGATGAGTAATTTGAACTCACTGTTTTAAGTGAAATTCAATATATTCTGAGAACAGCAAAAATAAACTATGTAACATGTTTTACAAGTTATTCTATACTTTGGATTGTGTAATTTAAATTGTATTCCCATTGTCTCACACTCACTTTCCTTTTTCCACCCTCTTTCAGCTCTTTTTACTCACTTATAATGTTCTGTCACTCTCTTTCACCCCCGTTCCTTTACTCCACTTCTTTCACAACCCCTCATTCTCATTTCAACTGTCTGCATCCCTTGTCTCCATTGCATAACTATTCAGCTTTCAGTCTCTCTGCTTTACTTCCCTTTTCCGTCTTTTCCTCCTTTGCTCTTTTAGTAATTCCTCTTTACTCACTCAGCAGTATTGTCGCACTCTATCACTATAAATCACCCACTCTCCCTCGCTTATCTTTGTTTGCTCCTTTCTTTTGACCTCTTCTCTGTATTTTCCGTTCACTACCTCTATGTCCTCAGTCCCTCACTCTTATTGTGTTATGTTCACTTGTGTTTATCTACCTTCTATCATTTCTCTTACAACAACTTCACTGCTCCTCTCTCATCGTTCTTCATCCCATTTCTTTTACTCTGGTTCCATTACTATCCCTCATTTCCTATCTTTGAGTGTCCTTCTCTTTACTTTTATCACCGAATCATTTTCTCTCAGTACCACTGTTTTAATCCTCTTCTCCTCTCTTTCCTTTTTGTGCTCCCTTACTCATTTCCGTTCCTCACTCATTGTACTCCACTTCACTCAGTTTTTCTCTTAGTCTGTCTGTCTACTAACTTCCTCACTCCTTTTCCCTCAATCCTTCTATATTATCCTCTCTCCCTTCATCCCTTCACTCTATGACTGTTCTTCACTTACTCTCAGTTATCTTCCATTCTTCATTCTTCTAAATGCATCCTTAATTAGACTTTTTTGCGTCTCAGTCATTATCTTTTTATTTACTACTGTTTCCTGATTTAGTTTTGCTAACTCACATTCTTTTAGTATCTTTCTTACCTTCAGTTCATGTCTCCGTTTTTCTCTTCCTCTCTGTCAGTGAATCTATATGCCTTACTTTTACTAATTTGCTCTCCTTCTATTTCTTTTTCTCTCTTTTTGTCCTTCTACCTTACTTTATTTCTCTTTCTGTGTCCCTCACTCTTACTTTATTTCTAAATACACTGTTATGATTTTTAACCTCTTCATTTGTATCTCTTATTTTAAAATAGATATTTTACTAATTATAACTTATTTTTTCTTCTCTCTTTCACAGATACAAAGTGTAGTGAAAAAATGTAATAAAAGTTACATTTATTATATGGTAAGTGTGACTACAAAACTGTAGTTTGTCATCACCCTTTGCTTTAACCTCACTAATAATTTCTCAAGCAACCTCACTCCTGTTTCCTTACTCTGCTTCCTTCACTTATTCTTAATCTCCGTGTTTACTCCCCTTTTCCTATTTCCCCTCTCACATTCAACTTCTTTCAGTCCTCATTCTTTAGTTCACTTACCCTCTGTTCCCTTCCTTTGCTCCCTCACTCATTCTCTTTTTCTTAATTATTTACTTCACTCCTATACACACACCTCATCCCCCTCCCAACACATACACACACCTCTGACATACAGCCCACACACACACCACACACACACCTCATAAACCCCCCCACACCCCCACACACACTCCTCACACACACACACACATTCCATACACACACATACATCCCACACACATACCCCCCACACCCACACACCCCTCACACATATCTCACACACCCTCACCTCCACTTCCACCCACACCGAAACACCCCACACACCCACACGCACAGACACACCTTACACACCCACACCCCGACCTACACCCACTGACTCCCTATAAGTCACGCACACTGCATTACTTACCTTTCTTTGCTGTTTCACTCAGACCCATTCAGGCACTGTTTCCTTTACTCTCTCTGTCCTTTCTCTTTGTCACTCCCCATGTCTTATCCTAATTCAATTTTTCACCCTCTTCCACCCCTCTTTACTTACACTCACTGCTCTTTTCTCACCCTCCCTCACCGTTTTTCATTTATCCCGGTTCCGTCACTACCCTTCATTCCCCATTTTTTACTGTCCTTTCTTTTTCTTTCAACACCCACTCACATTCTCCCACTATTTCTACTTTAGTCTTCTTCCTCTCTCTTCCCTTCTTTCGCTCCCTTATTCATTTTACTTTTCTCAATTTCACCCTATTACACCTTCTCTGTTTTTTACTATGTAATAAACAATCCCTCTGTGTTTCTCCCTCTAGCTCTCTTTCTCTTAACATTACTCTCTTTGTGTTCTTCCCTTATGCTAACTCCTTCATTAATTTTTTTTGTCTTTTTTTTGGGTGCGCGCCCCGGTGCGCGTACCCTGAGGAAAAAAAATTGACAGAGATTCTTTAAAAATATAGGTTTATTTTTATAAATTAAAGGTAGTTCTAAAAATAACTGGGTTTTTTCTTCTTTATTTTTTTGTATTTTTTATGGGGAGAAACAAAAAAAAGGGAATTGAAAATGGCTCAACTGGAGCAAAAAACAAAAAACTGAAAAAATTAGGGTTTTTTGGGGCAATTGTGGTGGTCACCAGCAAGGACGATGAGCTTTACGCTCTTTTCACCGTAGGAGATGAGCTTACCACAATAAATACATGTAATTCGGTAATTCTCAAATCGGGTTGAATGCAAGGCATCGTCTCCGTTGTCTCTGGTCCCGATGGAGTGGGGTTCTTTCTTTTGGAGGTGGTCCTTGAAGAATGGGGGAGGTTACTGGCCAGTTCCCTCATCTCTGCACGAGAATAGTTGTTCGGATGCTTGCGGGTCATGTGTCTAATCATGGTATTATTACCAAAAGAATACTTCTTGTTAGGGTTGCCCCTTGAAAGTTCCATGCCACAGATTAGACAAGTCACCTTGGCCGCATTGACTTTTTTCTTGCCCTCTGGGATAGAAAAAAACTCCCATACAATGTGTGGCCTTGGCTGGTATGGGGTATTGTCTTCATGCAGCCATCTTCTCCCCTCCTCCTCTTCCTCTTCCTCCTCCTCCTCTTCTTGACCACCAATGTAATGTTGTGGTGGTCCTCTTGGTGGTGGTGGTGGTGGTGGTGGTGCAGATGCTCCAGCTGCTGCTGCTACTGTAGCCATTTTAAAGTACAAAATATTTCTCTAAGTTGTTCAAACAGGTCTTCCTCAGTCAAAGGACAAAGTCAGAATAAGGAAAAAAGGTGGGGGCTTTCATCATTTGGAAAACAAAACTGTTCTGGACCAATGAAAAGTGTTATTTTCAAGTCACATGATCTGGGCTTTCATCATTTGGAAACCAAAACTGATCTGCACCAATGATAAGTTTTATTTTCAGATCACATGACCCGACGCGCTTACGCTACGCGCCCCGGGGCGCGCCCGGGGGCGCGTAGCGTAAGCACGTCATGACGTTGCGCGATCGTATGCGCTCGCGTGCTTCCGGGTGCGCTTCCGCAGTGCGTCATATGACGCATCACGCGGCTACGTGAAACGTCACGATGTTGTTTTCGTTCGCGGGAATAGCGCTAACGGGACGCTCACCGGTACGCGCCCCGGGGAGCGCTGTAACATTGCGCTTACCCGTGCGTTCACCGGTATGCGCCCCGGGGCAAAAAGAAAAAATACATAATTATACAATATAAAATTCGTTATAACATTTTTTACTTTTTATACCTATAGAGATTTGCTATTAAAAAACCATTGAAATTCACTGAAAAAACCATAGGTATTACACCAGTTATAGTTAGGAATTAGCATTTAAAAAACCTATTAAATTCACTGAAAAAACCATAGGTTTCACACCAGTTATAGTTAGCTGGAAGTTTTACTCACATAAAACCATTGAAATTCCCACGTTATAGTTAGTTGGACTCACTATAACTTGCGCGGGCAATGCACTGCTGATGACGTCACATATTACATCACTCATGACATGGTCAGTGACATCACTCATGACATCACTGATGACACCATCCTTGTGACAGAGTGACAGACCACCTTTCACTGTAATGTAAACTTTGAAACACACATTCAAAAATAGAAACTAAAATTTTCAAAAAAATGGAGATACCCATACCAGTTACAACAACCAATTCAGTAATTCCACCATCTATATACACATCCACTCATTCACCAACAGTTCTATGTAGTCACTCATACATATATTCACTCATCATATATAGTGATACACCTATACATCCTGTTACACAACGACAGTCATCCAAAAGATACTCTCACACATACTCACACATGCAAATAAACTATTGAACATCCATTTATTTGTATATACAGCTATACACACACTACCACCTTACTTCTAAGAAAACATACACATATTTACTCTGTTAACAATCACTTATAGAAAAACATAGTTATTTAAACAGGAACTCTTACAATCCCTCACTCTCACATATACTCACTTATATACATCAATATTCACATATACTAGATTAAAACATATGTAGTTACTGATTAAGACACTAGTGAGACAGTCATTCACTCACTAACACACACATGTACACACTCATCCACCCATACAGTCCTGCACATATGCTGTCTTCAAAACAGATACAAACAGAGAGTCAGTCATTCATGCATCTATGTGCTAAGTAATACCCTCACCAAACCATATAGACACTCATACTGATATTAAAAAAAACATCTAATAACCCATATACATACACATGTAGCTACTCACCAACCCATGCAGCCACTTATACACAAAGTGAAACACTAATACATATATTTAAATATTTAAACATTACTCACTAATATTTATTTTTCAGAAAGACACATGTCATGAGTGATGTCACTGACCATGTCATGAGTGATGTAATATGTGACGTCATCAGCAGTGCATTGCACGCGCAAGTTATAGTGAGTCTAACTAACTATAACGTGGGAATTTCAATGGTTTTATGCGAGTAAAACTTCCAGCTAACTATAACTGGTGTGAAACCTATGGTTTTTTCAGTGAATATATATATACATGATTCCAAATGCGCTGCCTCCTGGATGATCAAACAGCACGCCGTGGACACAAATGTTGAAAAAGCGGTGTTATTTTATTTTAGCTTTTCGTCAAGACCCAACGCGTTTTGGGGACAACCCCTTGATCACGAGTAGTGATCTTGTTGTGAATAGCATATTTAAATAAACAATCATGTGCCATAGAAAACATAAACAACAGACTTCTTTAAGTTAATGCACTCAAAGTCTTTCTTAACAAAAATGAAAATTGTTAAACAGTGAGATGTACGTAAATAGTATGTTAATTACTTTAGGCATATAAGGGAAGAAAGTAAAATGAAATCGAGATTTATGATGTGTGTGTCATCAATAAAACGTAATCGACACAAACAGTGTTTTTTCCTCTCCCCAAAACCCTTGCTTGGTTGCACTTAATGGCTCAATATTAAACATTGCAGCATTGCCGTCAGTAATGGTCTAGCCCAAGTGGGCAAAATTCATTAGTTCAAACAAAATTAATAGGTTCGGGAAATTTAATTGAATAAACATGAAACCTCATGTTGACAAGTTAGTCAATTCATTCTCCACACATATCTGCTCATGTGGGCAATGATTCTAATGTGTCACACAGTAAATTCTTCTAGGAGAAAAATATATACAATATAATCGAAAATTCATATAATCTCAACATGACTAACCAGCGTTAAACCAAACAATCAATTACCCGACTTAATTTGAAAGTGAATTCATAATAGCAGTCTTAGCTATAGTACCCTAGTGCGTTAGTAGATCAGATATCTCCTCTTGGATCTAGAGGAGAGAATTGGAGCCAGGAGGTGGTCAGCCAATCGTCTGTGCGGTTGAAAATCAGAAAAGACTTGCTAGCAGTATCAGCTGGTCTTCAACTAAGGCATGAGTTTCAAATTCTTTAAACTTTCTTCTAATCATAGACCTGTAGTCAAAACACACAACACATTCTAACTATTAATATGTCTTAAAAAGTGATGCCAAACAAGAACATTTAAAATATAAAAGAAGATTTCAACTACAAGGCAACAGATTCATTTGATTAAGGTCCCAAGGGTAGGGTGAACCGCCCCAGGATCCATTACATTAGATTTTCTAGATTCCGTTATCAGTCATCAACGTGCATGACTTACATTATTAAAACCCAATTCAATGTAACTTTAGCAACACCAAACATCTGGATGTCAAACGTGTTCTCCGCTGTAAATTGTACCTGAGTCACCAGATTCAAAATGTTGGTCAGTTGTTCTATTAAAATTCAAGGATAAGATACTGTGGAACAGTTATAGAAAGACATGTCTCAAACATCAAGCGTACAATTAAGAAAAAAGAGAATTCATCCGGCGAAGACATTGTGAATTGTTTCAGATGAAAACGTAAAGTTTATCACCCTAGATGTACTGACAATTCTTCGTCACAATTGTGTCCCTCAGGACCATTGTCTGGTATTGAATAATAAGCCTGGATTCAAGGCGTCGCAAGTCTTTAACTCGGTTGCCACCTCTTGCATTAATGCCTACCGAACCCAACACAATGAATGACAGTAATCTCTCATCCTAGTTGTGGTAGGCTTGGAAGTGCCTAGCTACTGGGTACTGTTTATCACCTTTGCGTATTGCCCTTAAGTGTTCAAGCACTCTTTTTTTCGCTTTATATAAGGTACTCCCTATGTATGCTTTTCTACAGGGACATTGGAGGGCATATACCACATGGTCTGAGTTACAGGAAAAGTGTTTCTGGATGACAAATGGTTTGCATGATGTTGATAGTACACATTCCTTACAATTTTTACTGTATTTGCATGCCTTACAGTTACAGCATGTGAAAAAGCCCTTAATGTCTGTTTTCTTAGGGTCTGGTGTTTCTAAAGTTCTACAGATTGCTGGGGCAGATTTATGATGGGAATGCGCCACGTTTGCGTCACGCAACAGCGGCGTAAACGTGGCGCATCCCTATGACCCATTTACAACGTGACGCATCTAGGCAGATGCATCACGTTGTAAAGCCCTGCGCCACTTGTGGGCGTTCCGGCGCAGGGTGGGCGTTCCGGGGCAGGTGTGCCTCGCAAAAGTGGCTGAGTGAAATCTATAAGATTTCACTCAGTCACTTTCAGGCCAATGCTGCGTCAAAACCCTGCGCCTGCTTGAAGCAGGCGTAGGTCTTGACGCAGCATTGTAAAGATGGGGCACCCCCGAGCCTTGCTGGAGCTGCGTCGCGCTTGCGACGCAACTCCAGCAATGCGCCACCTTTACGGCACAGATGCGTCACGCATCTGTGCCGTTTTTGCCCCATGGCGCGCCGCATTGTAAATGCGGCGCACCATGGGTGGCGGAGCAGCGGCGCAAAATAACTGGCGCATCCCTGGGGATGCGCCAGTTATCATAAATCTGCCCCGGTGTCCTTAAGTGATCTAGCCTTTCTGTGGGTTATCTGGGGAAAAGGTTCTATCTCTGATGCCAAATCTTTGTCAGTAGAAAGTACCTGCCAGAACTTTCCCAAACTCTGTCTTACTTGTTTTGATTGTTGGCAGTAGTTGTTAATGAACCTGATTTTCTGACTGTCTTGGTAGGGCGTACTGGTGCTGTCAGTTGCTAGGAGATCAGATCTGTTTCTCTTTTCTGCCTCTCTTTTGGCTTTCTTGATGGTATTCTTAGTGTAGCTTCTTTCTTGGAATCTTTTTGTCATAATTGCCTGTTCTTTAATGTAACTGTCCTCTGTGCTACAGTTGCGTTTGGCACGGAGGAACTCACCTAGGGGGATACTACAGATGAGGCTTTTGGAATGGCAGCTGCGTGAATGTAGTAGGGAGTTCCCTGCCGTTTGTTTGTGGAATAGAGAACTCCCCAATTTGTTGTTCACTATGGTGAGTTTGAGATCTAAAAATTCAGTCTCTTCCCAGGAGAAATGACTCGTGAATTTACGATTAAAGTCATTCACATTGAGACTGTTCACAAAACAGTCTGCCTCCTATTCATTGCCATTCCAGGCAATGAAGATGTCATCTATATATCGCGCCCATGTCACTACATGTTTTTTATACATCTCCATTTTAATGACAATAGTATCCTCCCAAAATCCTAGATAGAGACCTGCAAAGCAAGGAGCAAAGCATGTCAAATGTAAAAAAGTTTTGTGTGAGGCAACTAAGCATCATGCAGGTCAACATGTCTGTATGTGATGTGTAAGAGACTGATCTCTCTTTTAAGAAATGTTGACATGCCGTCAGTCCTGATTCATGGGGGATACACGTGCATAACTCGTGACGTCTAAACTTAGAAGGTTAAAGTTGGTGTTCCATTCAATCTTTTCTAACAATCTAAGAGAATCGCCCGTGTCGTTAATATACAATGGTAATTTTTGGACAAATGGCTGTAGGAAAAAATCTACATATTTAGACGAGTTCTCTAGAAAACTACCCCTTGACGACACAATGGGTCTGCCCGGGGGTTTCTCTCTGTCCTTTTGGACCTTTGGGAGTAAATAGAGAGCGGGGAGTTTCGGATGTTTGCAAGCTAGGAAATCGTATTCCTCTTTTTCTAAAATCCCTTCATCTTTCCATATTCCTAATTGTGTTTGGTAGTTTTCAATGGATCTCTCCTATTTCTGCTTGCTAGAAATTTCGTATTTACTTGGGTCTGAGAGCTGTGTTAGACCTCCCTCAATGTACATTTCACTTGACAATACCACCACGTTCCCACCCTTGTCTGCTTTCTTAATTCCAATAGTGAGATCGTTTTTCAAATTTTCAATGGCTTTCAACTGTTCATTAGTTACATTTTTGTTGAAATGCCACATATATATAAATATATATATACATATTACCTACTGGCGGTCGCCAGTAGGTAGTTATAGTTAGGGCCTATTATCCATACGAAAACCACAACATTCTATTGCTAATAACTTTGACGTCGATTAATAAATCTTCTTGAAATTTTCCAAACTTTTGGCCAGCTCAGTTTTGCTCCTTCCCTGAAAGTTTGGGGGTGATTGGTGAAGCGGGGGCCGAGAAAAAAGGGGGGTCCCAAAACGTGTTTTCCCAATACAATTTCCTATAGGACCTTTAGACACGGCTTCAGCTGAACGGATCTACACCAAATTTGGCAGAGGTAGTCCACAGTTCCGACTTGTGCCTTTTGTTTATCTGGTGTCAATCTGTTCAGTAGTTTTTGAGAAAATTGCAGTTAAAGTCATTTATATATCTATGGGTGCGGTGGACCCACGGATTGTGTGAGGATTGGCATCGTAGCATAAGCACACCGTCCCGATCACGCGCTCAATTCTAATTGAGTGTCAAGCGGTTGTAAAAATTCGAAACCAGGAACTGTTGGCAGCCATTTTGTGCCTCAGTAGAAGCGAGGCTGAGGAAGTCAGTGAAATATGTGTGCAAAACGTGAACAGGGGCAGGGTAGACACACCCTGACCCCCTAGGCCTACTCAGGGGGTCTCATAAGGACCCATAGGGCAAAAAACAGTAAGAACATTTTTTTACAAAAAAAGTTGCGAGATTGGTGTAGGATCCACACATTTGGTCGCTGAAAAAAAAAGAAGCATGTATTTTTTTAGATATATCAAGCCTATGTGTATAGATGTTGGGTGGTTCTACAAAGAGCCCTTGTGTTTATTGAGAGATTTTAGTATTTACAAGTAAATACCGATGCAGAGTCTAAAGTTCATGAGGAAGACTCGGTTTCCTTCATCTGTAAAATGTACACTATCTCTTCTATAGATGCCATGCATATTGAAACACAGATTGTTGTGGTATATGGACACCATTCTATAGTCTCGTAGAAAAGTAGAAACAGATTTATTCACATGTTTATTCACTTATCTGCGCAGATCAGGGGTTCCAGTCTTCCCCTATCTTGCCACTGGTTGTTGAAGGCGGGCTCGCCCCAGACAGTCGTCTCCCACCTCCAGACTACAGCCGACCTCCTGCACCTGCTGGGGTTGTCCATCAACGTGCCGAAGTCGCACCTGTGCCCCTCCCAGAAGCTCCTTTTCATCGGAGCGGTTCTGGATTCTGCGCAGTTTCGGGTTTTTCCCTCAGAACAGCGAGTTCGGGATATTCAGGCTCTGATTCCGATCTTTCAGCTTTTATCCCGGGTCTCGGTCAGGTTGACACTGCGGCTCCTGGGGCTGAAGGCCTCCTGCATCCTACTGGTGCATCACGCAAGGTGGCATGTGAATAAATATAAACATAGACAGTTTGCCTCCCGTAATACACAATTTTCAGGGGGTGGTGGTTCCCGGGGCTTGAGGGGGGTCGTTGAGGCCCATATACTTGTAATGTTGTGGGGGGGGGTTGGACGCAAAAGTGATGCAAGGGGGCTGTAAATCTGGTGCACAGTGTTTTGTTTTACTTTGCTTTCCTTTCTGTCATGTAGAAGATCCTTGGTAAATATAACGTTTTTTGTACATACAGCAACTTTTAACCCTACCCCCAAACGGCTTTCTGCCTGTTACCATAGTAACAGTTCCTGGAACACTTACGTGAGCACAGAGGTTAGAAGTTCACCACACTATGTTGCTAATGAGTTGGCCTCAGAATTATATTTCAAATTATAAATATAATTTCTATTGATGACTGCTACCCCGCAAAAAAAAACAGAGTTATCAACTTTTTTTCATTAACTTTTATTAAAACAATAACTGGAACTATAACTAAAAGATAACAATACAATAAATAACTAGAGCCATAACTAACAAAACAATATAATAAACAACATATAATATGGACTACAAAAGAAGTACTGTAGTTAATCTGCAAAACAAAAAAGAAAATTAGTGTTTAAAATTAGATCGATGTGACTAAATGAGGTCAAACATTACAAGTCAAAGTAACACTTGACGATATTTATAGTTTGTTAAATGTTTGCAGTGTGCCTGATAGATTTCTTTTATCTTATAGGCTTGCATTCAAACGATGTTTGTACAGAAATGCCTACTGCATCATTTTTATATAACAGATGAACAAGTCTTTAATTCAGAGATGAGACAGAATTAGGTGAGAGATCAAATCATTATGCAGAACAATATTTTTTAGGGGTTATTTACAAAACTATTGTGCCACATTTGTGTTGCTTTCCTCATGTTGAAAGTGACGCAAAAGTGGCGCAAGGGGTTTGTAAATAAGCTCTTTTATTTCTAATGCATTTATTCGGAGGCATTGTATATCTAGGCTGCTCTGCTTACTTTGTGTAAACATTGTGAACTACAGAGTTTACAACTTCAACTCAGCTTTGGTTCTACATGTCAGAGTGGACAGCAGCGTCCATAACTTTAAAAGAGAAAGAGAAAGGAAGTGAGAGAGAGAAAGAGAGAGAAAACATCATTAAAACTGTGATAGAAAGTTATAGATGGATCAGATTTCCAACCCCAGCCTCCACCACCCATGGACATTCCTCCTCGTTGTTGCCATCTCCTTTGCTATGCCTTATCAATCAAATCTCTTTACTCGACCTTGGATGTACTCGCTTTCAAAACGCTTCCACTTTTCATTGTACATGCAGACTTTGGTCCACCCTTTTTATCCATTTTTGCACTTTGAGATATAACGTCCTACCTCTGTTATTCATCTCCTACTTTCTATTTTCAAATTCTCTTGTAAAGACCTTATCAACAGTTAAAGGGAACACTTTCTGCATATCGTTAATAAAGCATTTGACACAATGCATAGTGACACCGTATTTATTGAATGTTTTGAAATTAATTTTCACAAGTCTTAAAAAAGGTGAATGCAAGAACAGTTACTTGCCGCATATGCAAGACTGCTTTCAAGAGGAGACCCCAATAAAGAGGACTGGGGTGGAACTGCAAGTATGCGGAAGCACTTGCAGACTAAAAACCCGGTCAACTTTGCAAGGGAAGAGTTGAGGAGTTTGAGAGAGGCTCCTCCTGCTTCATGAGGAGGCCCAAGTGCCAGTGGAGCAACACTGTCAACCTCTACTGCACAGCCTAATATTCATCCCCAATTTGGAACCCTTTAAGAGAAAAAGTAAGAAGGTTGGGAGCTCTGAAAGCCATCCTAATACCTAATCATCCATTAGTAATACAGAGATCCACCCTGTATCAGACCCATCCGTACAAGTGTGAATTGGAGATTATCTGCCACGGAAAACCCCTCAAGTACTTATATCCGTTCTTTTTAACTTCGTTGAGTAGTCGTATTCTGAGTATTTACCTTATAGTTGTCCATTAAAAATTTGTGAATCTCTCTGGCTTCACAAAACTAGTTCATGCCATATTCGAGACATCGTTGAAATGATCTGGAACAGGAGGATATACTTTCTTCAATTTCGGCAAATTGCTGCTGACTTATGTAACATTCTGCAAACTGAAAAAAGAGTTACAAATGTATATGTTGTACAAATGTCCAAGCTTAATTTTAATGTAAATAAAAACAATTATTCTCAATAGGATTGGGGTTGAAAGGAAATCATCAGAGGTTTCAAACCAACCGCGTTAGGACCATACTAGTGGTTAGACAAAATCATATGCGAATACCAATATGCTTTTGATGGGCACTATGGACGCGCTCGGTAAGCGTTCATAAGTGTCATCCCTAAGAGCCCTTTTTCCTATTTACAACTATTCTAACGAAAACAGTTTTTAACATAAAATAACATCAAGTTATGCATCTTCAACAAACTAATGTTTTTGGAAGTATCATTACTAGTATGCAAAAAACACCACAAATGTAGCTGCCTTGATATCTTTGGTTAGATTCTATCACTAACTGCCATTGGTCATATTCGGGACGCTTCAATATCTGTAGGAAAACCTTTTAGAGATATACAAATGGTTATGTTAAATATTTCACTTTGATTCAACATGTCGAGATTATAAGTTGTACATAAAGGCATTTTGCTAGCATAATTGATTAATTTTACAAGCTTTTCTTGCATATCAGCAATACGGTACGGTCCAGTAAACTTATGCTGTAAAAATGCCTCTTTTTTTGTTGTTCGCTTGGAATTTGTCAGAAGCACTAACTCTCCTTCTCTGAACATCAAGGAAAATTGAAAGATGTCTTCAAATAAAAAAAATCCAGAATGCCCACTAATTGTACCAAAAGATGACAACAGCACAGTTATCTGTCGGCAAACACATGAAATACACAAATGCTTATCTCAGAATGCTTGTCTATCATGAAATGTTGAAGTCACACCTGATAACGCCATTAGGTCCAGTGCAATTTTCAGCTGATAACATATGGAGAGTAATCAGTGGATCTGGTGTGTCGAGTTGATGACCAGCATTTGGTATAATGCATGGACAGGAATAAACAGCTTGTGGCGAGCAGTTCGTCCCATGGTTGAGATATCTGTATAATGAGATACAACAGGGAACAAATCAAGTTTAAGGTTATTAAAAAACTTGGAGAGCGTGCTTAAATACAATATTGGCCAATCGATTACATGTGCATTGCATGGGGAGGAAGCAGCACGTGGCGCGCTAGTTATAAAATTAAAGGCGGCAGGATTAAGTGATTTGCCCAGAAATATCGCCTACCAAGGCAAGATATTTGAGGTATAAGAGCTGGACACCGTGCTAAAATACACTATTGCCGAAAACATTACTTTTGTAATGCTTGGGGCACGTGATGCACTAATTACACGAGAAAAACTACATCGCATTAACTTGAACAGCACGTAGCACACTTCTGTGGGAGCAGCCACGTAGCGCTTAGCAAATTAAAAAAACGTGGCAGGATTAACTGATTTGCATTAAACAAAGGATTGCAAATCAAGTTTAACGTTATTAATAAAAACATGGAGCGTGCTAAAATACAACATTGGTCAATTGATTACATGTGCAGTACATGGGGAAGAAGTAGCACGTGGCGCACTAAAAAAATGAAAGGCGGCAGGATTAAGTGATTTGCCCAGAAACATTGCCTACCAAGGCAAGTTATTCGATATACAAGAGGTGGAAACCGTACTAAAATACACTATTGCCGAAAACAATACTTCTGCAATGTATGGGGCACGTGAGGCACTATTTACATGAGAAAAACTACATCGCATTAACTTGAACACCACGTAGCGCACTACTGCGAGAACGGCCATGTGGCGCTTGGCAAATTAAAGAGATATGGCAGGATTAACTGATTTGCATAGAACAAAGGATAGCAAATCAAGTTTAACATTATTAAAAAACATGGAGAGCGTGCTAAAATTCAACATTGGTTAATAGATTACATGTGCAGTGCATGGGGAGGAAGTAGCACATGGCGCACTACTTAAAACATTAAAGATGGCAGGATTAAGTGATTTGCCCAGAAACAGCGGCTACCAAGGCAAGTTAATCAACATAGAAGAGCTGGAAACCGTGTTAAACTACACTATTGCCGAAAACATTACTTTTGTAATGCATGGGGCACGTGACGCACTATTTACACAAAAAAACTACATCGCATTTACTTGAACACCATGTAGCACACTGCTGCGGGAACGGGCACGTGGCGCTTGGCAAATTAAAGAAATGCAGCAGGATTAAGTGATTTGCACATAAACAAAAGTTAAGAAGTCAACTTTAACAATATAAAAAAGCAGGAAAGCGTGCTTTAAAACAGCATTGCCAAATCAAACAAAAATGTGCATTCACGCGGTATTTAAAGATCGTTCACATTAATTAATTTAATTACTCTTGAAAAAAGTGCTCACCTACGAAGAAGTGGATACGAACACTATCAATGGCTGTGACTGCAGAATAGGAAACGTTCGAGAAGGATGGCATGTTATAAATGCTTTGCAGAACGATGATTGGTTGAGCATGATGTCACTGGGTGTGAGAGCTGTGATTGGGCATGTTGTAATTGAGCATGCGCAAATAAAATGATATACGTTAGGGGTGCATAACCAGACAGTGGGACGCACTACCACAAACATGCATGCGCAAAGTGAAGGGAATTCCTAGGGATTACATACACAGAGGGAGTTCGGATGTCAATCGAACACCGGCTCTCGCAGGAGGCGGGGAGCCAGCGGGACAGTGGGGGTATTGCAGACCCTCCCACAGTCCCCAACGGAGACAGGCAAAATAAATAAAAAGAAAAAGGTCGTCCTGGTGGAATGGGGTCCCCGATACTTGAAGTGGCTTCGGGAGGGGGGCTATGCAGCCGTCCTTGATAAAATGATAAGATATATTTAGCCACGCCCCGGGGACTGGGGACCTCGGTGCCCGGAATTGGCCACGGGATTGGGGGCCACGCGGCTCCCTTCTCATAAAAAAATTTAATACGGATACTCCGCTTATTGTCATCGTACCATAAGCGCACCCTTCCGATAACACGCTGAATGCTAATTGGCTGTCAAGTGGTTGTCAACATTCGAAACTAGAAACTGTTGGCAGCCATGTTATGCCTCAGTAGAAGGCTAAAGAAGCGTGTAAAATGTGTGTTTAAAACGTGAAAATAGAGAGGGTAGACACTCCCTGATCCTCTAGGTGTGCTCAGGGGAACCCACAAGGACACCCAGGGCCCCAATTTTATTTATTTTTTTGCTAAAATCGCTGGGTGCGCGTATGATCCGCACATTCTAGCGATATAAAAAAAAAAAGATAGACATGGGCTTCCGCGCGTCTTTGGTAATTTGCATTCATTCAACTGTTTAGAGGAGATGTAGCAGTGCTGGATGCAGGATCCACCACTGAGTAAGAAAACGTAACGATAACACTATTTACCTGCTTAGTGAATTTCCTTTCATAGGCTAACATTGACTGTTTTCACTTGCAAATTCTTCTAAGTGTGGAGTTTTGGAAGTTTAAAATATTCACCTAAAATCATCCGAACAACGAATTCCAATTTACTCACCTGTTATCAGAAGAGAAACCAGTGCTGCATCGTTTAGCCCAGCACTGACTCTGAAAAGTAGTTCTAATCAGACTTACAAGTAACTTGTATTTCCTTCCATAGGAATCCCCTTCCTATAAAAAAAAATGAATACATTTAGATTTGCGGGTCAGGCTCTAGGGATGGGGTCCAGGGCCCAAAAAAAGTAAAAGGAAGGGGGCCACACAATGTAATGTAATTTAAAAAATAAAATATCTCAAAATAAAGAGTTTACAAAAAATAGTAAATCAGTATCAAAAAGATAAATTTAAGAATAAATAAATACAAAAATTGTCATTTACACAACCTCTAAAATTAACTGAAAAAACACAGGTTTCAGATATGTTATAGTTAGGAATTAGCATTTAAAAAACATTTTGAAATTCACTGAAAAAACCATAGGTTTCAGACATGTTATAGTTAGGAATTAGCATTTAAAAAACATCAGAAATTCACTGAAAAAAACACAGGTTTCAGGGGTGGTATAGTTAGTTGGACATTTCATTCGTACAAAACCATTGAAATTCCCACGTTATAGTTAGTTGTACTAACTATAACTCACGCGCCCGCAAACCACTGCTCATGATGTCACATATTAATCATTCATGACATGGTCAGTGACATCACTGATTACATCACTGATGATATCATCCACGTGACAATCTGATACATTTTATCATTCTCTAGTATAACTTTTTAACACTCATTATAAAATATGAAGTATCATACTTGAAAGTATTGACACACCAATACAAGTTTCTAAAAAGCCACTTAGTGATTCGTAGACCTACATACACATTTAAACACTTACCTATAGATTCACTCATACATGGTAACAAAGATCAATACAACACTATTAAATATACTTATACACCTACATCAACATTACACACCAGCTCACATCCTATCCACTTATGCAGTCATCCTACTCACATATGCAAACAATGGACCATACTTACATTTACTCAGGTACACACTTATACAGTTGAGTTGGAAGGGAGCTCTCCTTTACCGCCCCCCAGGACTTATTGCTAATTCCATTGCATGCCTGTTGGATACATTGGCACCTCATGTCATTTCTTCTGACAAGTTTGTTTTGTTGGGAGACTTTAATGTCCACATTGATAATCTGGAAGATTCAGACGCGGTCACTTTCTCTAGTGAAATGCTAGCTCTAAATCTTACCACAAGGAATGATGCCCCCACGCATAAAGCCGGTCATATTTTGGAACAGGTCCTTTCTAATTTATCTGACTTAATCTACACTTCGACTGCTCCACTAATATGGTCTGACCATTTTATGGTCTCTTTTGACCTTTTTGACTTAAGGAAACTAGTAGTAAAGAAAATCCCGACTAATAGAACTTTTAGACACTGGCACAAACTATAACCTATCATATTCTGTGAAATGCTTACAAGGAATAAGCAGGAATCTGGCGTAGATACAGTGGATGGTCACTATGAGACTTTCCATAATATCACAAAAGCTACCTTGGACGCTCTAATTCCGGAGAAAATATCTAATACCATGTCAAGTCGCATACAGACTGTATGGTATACAACTGAGCTAAGGATGGAGAAGAGTAACTGTAAAAATCTCGAACGCAAATGGCGGCGCTCCAAGGACTCTGTAAGCAAAGAACATTACAAAATTGCTCGTAAACATCAAATCACTGCGCAGTTAGAACAATCAGGTAACTCCTCTAAAATGCTTTTTCAAATCCTTTACACTTTTGTTAATCCTAAAACCCTTGATACAGAAGAGGAACCCACTCAATCTCTCTGTGATAAAATTTCGGATTATTTCTTTAAAAAAATAGAGGACATTTATAATAACATAATCTCTTCTGCCAACCAAAAGGATGATGTCGGCACTTTCCAATTCTCTGAGTTCCTTGGACAGGGCACCCTTAAAGAATTCCAGCTGCTGACAGTCCAAAACACGGAACTTTTATTAAGATCTGCTAAATCTGGCTCACCAACTGATCTAATTCCAGCTAAATTTGCTAGAAAGTTAGCAGTGGAATTGGCAGAGCCTCTTTGTTCCATCTTGAATCATTCCATTAAAAAAGCAAACTTCCCAATGCTTGGAAAGTTGCCCAAATTATGCCGATTCGGAAAAATACTAAATTGGCTTCAGATATTATTACCAACTACCGCCCTACCTCCTTGCTACCTCTGTATAGCAAATTACTGGAAAGACATGTTAATACCCATCTCTCGATCCACTTGGAGTCTACCAACTGTTTGGACTATTCTCAGTCTGGCTTTCGGCCAGGACATAGTACCGAACTGGCCCTGGTGAAGGTAACTGATGATATAAGAATGCTGGCGGATGCAGGTCAGGCAGTAATTTTGGTGCTGCTTGACCTATCCGCCGCATTCGATACCATATCCCATCGAATCCTAGTGAATAGACTTCGCTCTATAGGGATGCAGAATTTGGCCTTGAGCTGGATACAGGACTTTCTAACAGATAGGACACAAGTAGTGAATCTGGGCCCTTTCCAATCTAAGGTCAGTAGTGGCACAAAAGGAGTGCCGCAGGGCTCTTGTCTTAGCCCGTCTCTTTTTAATGTCTATGTGGCCCCTTTAGCTGCTCTGCTTAGGAAAATTGGGTTTACCCCAATTTCCTATGCAGATGACACATAACTGATCTTTACATATAACAAATACACCCCAGATGTTCAGAATGTCTTTTCGGAAGGCATGAAAATAATAACTCTCTGGATGAAGAGCAATTTCTTGCAATTAAACACAGGAAAAACAGAGATCATGCTCTTCAAGGATGCCATTAATAGATGGTCTCCTTGCTGGTGGCCTGAAGAACTGGGTGTAGCCCCAACTCCAAAGACAGTGGTGAAAAACCTTGGGGTGCTAGTAAATAGAGACCTTAACTTGGAGGGTCACATTGCAGCAGTTAAGAGATCTTGTTTCTATGCACTGAGCTTTCTTCATTTTCTTCCTATGAGGACGCGCAAAACATTAATCCATGCACTAGTTCTTAGTCGCTTGGATTACAGCAGTGCTTTGTTAATCTCTGCTAAGGATTCTGATTTACAAAGCTTGCAGGTGGTGCAGAACACTGCTGCACGTCTGGTGACCAGTGCCCCCTATCATGCCCCTTTTCTTACACTGGCTTCCAATTCATAAGAGAATCCATTTCAAAGTGTGCTGCCTGATGTTTAAGGGTCTCAATTTCACGGGCCCCACATATTTGACTGAAAAACTAATCAAATATACTCCAACGCGCACACTGCGATCCAAAGGGAAAAGTTTGCTTGCTATCCCTCGAATTAAGCAAACTAGATTAGGAGGAAAATCTTTCTCTTACTTAGCTCCTAAATTTTGGAACAAACTGCCCATGGACCTCCGTCAAGAGACCAATAACCTGACCTTTAGGAAAAAGACTCAGCTCTTCTAACCTCTCTTGCTTCCACTGAGTTTTCTGCTAGCCGTCTTTAGCGCGGAGATACCCCATTTGGGGTGAGTCAGGCGCTCTATAAATGTAATAAATAAATAAAAAAATACAAATACTACTTCATTTATTCATATAGATAGTAATTCATAGTTTGTGTGTTATAAAATCACTATTACAAGTATACAGTTATCTATACAGTCACTCTTACAATCACTAAGCCTTAGGTATACTTATTTATATACAACAACTGTCACATACAGTGCCTTTTATATTTCTAGTTTGTTTGACATATGTCATTCAGAAATATGTTTACTCATCACTTCACCGATAAAGAGATTCACTCACTCAAACAACTGTTTCCACATACACTCTAAACCTCATATACCTACAAAATGAACAATTTACACATCTTTGGACAGTCATACACTTCCCACCAAACCACACACATTCATTCACTATTCCATACAAATACTCACTTAACTAATTAATAACTAATATAGACTTTCACATAGCTAGTAACCAACTTATGTAGTTGTTTGCACAACAAGAGATATAATGATACGGGTATTCACACAGTTTAATCACTATCCCATATATTTAGTGCGACACATTAAATTTCCTCACTTAGACAGTCAATCACATTGCTACTAAATACTCCATTCTTATTTAAATATCAAACCAAACCACATTCACTGGATGATGTCATCAGTATTGTCATCAGTGATGTCATTTGAGATATAATCAGTGATGTCACTGAATGATGTAACATGTGACATCATCTGCAGTGGATTGCGTGCGCGTGAGTTATAGTTAGTACAACTAACTATAACGTGGGAATTTCAATGGTTTTGTGCGAGTGAAATGTCCAACTAACTATAACACCCCTGAAACCTGTGTTTTTTTCAGTGAATATATCTATATCTATATATATATATATATATATACATATATATATATATATATGTATTACCTACTGGCGGTCGCCAGTAGGTATATATAGTTAGGATTTTTTCTCTATGGGATTTTTGAAAATTCTATGTCTAATAACTTTGGCGTTTGTGGACGGAATTGGCTGAAATTTTCAGGAAAATGGAACATTTTGTTTCTGAGCAGCCCCTGAAAATATGGGGGGGTTTCGTCAAGGGGGGGCCGAGAAAAAAGGGGGGTCCCAAAACGTGTTTTTAACATTGAGTTTTCCATAGGGCGGTTGGCCTCACTTTTAGCCCGAACGGCTGAATTGATTTGCACGAAACTTGGCAAAATTGTAGGGACTGGTAGCCCGATGTGCCTTTGCTAGGTCTCAATATATGTGCTCCAGTGGATTTTGAGAAATTAATGTTCAAAAAAAGATATATATCTGTAACAGCGGACCAGGCAGCGCTCCAGTTCGCGTACTTTTCGCGTTACGGAGCTTTGTGAAGCGAAGCTGATTGGTTCTCCGGCGTCTGTAAACATTCCAAACAGTCCGTAGCGGCCGCCATCTTGTCTCTCGGTAGGATCGAGAGACAAGAGGAGGCCAAAGCGAAGGGGCAAATGACCATAAGGGGGCATAGTAGATCCTCCCTGACCCTCTAGGTTTGATGTGGAGGTTTTAAAAGGGCCCCGCGGGGCAAAAAAAAAAATAAATAATAATAATCGAACGGCTGAATGGATTTGCACGAAACTTGGCAAAATTGTAGGGACTGGTAGCCCGATGTGCCTTTGCTAGGTCTCAATATATGTGCTCTAGTGGATTTTGAGAAATTAACGTTCAAAAAAAGATATATATCTGTAACAGCGCTCCGCTTCGCGTACTTTTCGCGTAACGGAGCTTTGCGAAGCTGATTGGTTCTCCGGCGTCTGTAAACATTGCAAACAGTCCGTAGCGGCCGCCATCTTGTCTCTCGGTAGGATCGAGAGACAAGAGGAGGCCAAAGCGAAGGGGCAAATGACCATAAGGGGGCATAGTAGATCCTCCCTGACCTCTTAGGTTTGATGTACCATTTTGCCAAGTTTGGTGTAATTCCGTTCAGCCATTCAGGCTGTAGACGTATCTAAATGTCCTATGGAAAATTGCATGGGGAAAACACATTTGAAAGTGTTGAAATTTAGAACCAATTAAAATGTTACTTTGGTTTTGTATTTGTGTGTGATGAAAGTTAATTGGTTATGTATATATCTAAAATGAGAGGAAACCACAGCCATTTTGTGATACTACTGTCTGAGGTACATTTGTGAGGAATTTTTGGTGCTCAATTTCTGGTGTTTGGTTTACACAGTACTAACACTTCTCCTACTTTTAAAAAGGTGAGTTGTTAATTTGTAAGGGGAACTATGTTGTACACTTTAAGATAATTTGAAAAATGTTTTCTGTTATTTATTTACAGTCCTTCTGTTATACTAAATACTTGATAAAGTTAGTTTTATATTATGTATTACTAAAAACGATAAATGAAAGTGATTATTTTTTTCTGCAATTTACAGCAAGCAATTTCAAAATAAAATGGCTCACAATGAAGAGACCGTGGCAATTTCTTTTGAATTATCCACTACATTTAATGAAATTGACAGCACCAATAATGAAATATTCTCACAAGGAGGAGATGACTTGAATGATTTTTTTGATCAATCTCTTGATGGCGAATTTATCGAATGTTTGGAGACCATAGAGTTACAAGAATCATCATTGCAGACTTTTCATGAGGAGATTCCTGATGAGATGATTGAAGAGGAAATTCCTGATGAGGACATGTTACTAGTTCTTTCAAATTATGAAAATTCAGAAGATGTTGCCTGGGGGTGGGTCGTCAGTAGCAGTTGTGCGAATAGTTCCAAGGCAGCAGAACGCGCTGAAATCTAGATGGCACGAAGGTGATGTCTAGTAAGTTGCCGCCCAGCAAATAACGGCGTGGGGCGCCGCGGGGGGGGGGCAGTCCAAAGTTCCGTTAAAAGGGCAAAGGAAAGGATCGGTGGTTTGAACCATCAGTCAAAAAGGGGAGGGGGTGCAACAATTTTTCCTACCGGGTCACACTGTGCTTTCAGCGGAACTGAGGTCTGCAGGATTCTAGTCATTCAAACTGAGGCTGGCGCCAGCATGGGAGCGCCGACGTCCCGCGGCTACAGTTTCGTCACTCCACGGGCGATCATGGCAGTCATTCCCCATCGGGGGTGTCTGCGGGGGTCGGGGACTCCCGCGGCTCCTCTAGAATCTTCAAGGTCGTGGAGGACTACGGTGGTGGAGTCAACCAGTGACCGGGCCATTTCTTTATGCTGGGCCCGCTCTTGCCAGGTCGACCGCCATTTTGAGAGTTCGGTAGCTACTGGCGATCGCGGGGTCAAATGAGCGGACGGGCTCCACCCTGCCGGGCGAGACGTTGCAGCATCGCCACAGTGGAAGAACCCTTTTCCGGGCGCCTGGAGCGCTGAGGGTGCAGGTGGGAAACCTCCACCTGGGGAGGCGGCAGAGGCCTGTTCGCACCGTCTCTCCCTCCCAGTGCACCCCACGGCGTCTCGCTTGAGATTTGTTATGGTCGGACCAGGCGATGAGGACGAGAGGGGGGGGGGTCGGAGGCATGTGCAAGACATCCCCCCCCAGGGTTGTTGCAGCAATTATTCAAGAAAGAAGAAATGTCCCGTCCGTCTTTGGGCCGGACCTCCGGTGGATGGCGGCCGGACGCCCTTTGCTCTGGCCCCATGAACGGGTTCCTTGGCTCATCGGCTGCAGCCGGATCCCGTCGGCCCCAGCCCCCGGCCGTTGGTGGCCGGACTGGGAGAGAGTGTGGAGGGACAACCTGCAACTCTCAAGGGCCACCGCGGCCGGACTGGGAGAGAGAGGGGAGGGTCGAGGACACGGACATTCCCCCCCCCTAAAACTCTCCAGTGTTGTCAATCCCCCTGGCCGGGTCCCGCTGGCCTCGGCCTCTCCTCCGGCTACACCCTACGTGATGATCTCCTGGCCGAGGCGTGGCAGCAGGACCCGCCTTATATGTGTTGCTTCCGGCTGGGCGTAGCCGAAAACCTGTTGCCCTTTGGAAGTTTCTAGAATGGGGCGGATGTCTGCTGACTTCTATCTTTCCCAGTTTGCCGTTATTTGGCCGTGGCAGGCGGTGGGACAGACACGTTTTGGGGCAGTGAGGGGCGATGTTTTCAGGTTTCTTATTACGGGCTTACTTCTAACGTTTCTTGTTTCTAGGACAATAATAGGTTTTATCATTACGTATTGTTATCGTTTCTTTGTTTGTTATTTAATAAAAAGTTCATCAGTGGCCTACTGATTTTCGTTTTCCTATTCTTTTCTTTCCAGGTTGTTTCATGCTAAAGTTTCTGTTAACAGGATACAGTGATCACTTCGTTATTATTGCATATGTCCTTTTCACTAGGGGTGCTCTCTTGTCGGGCCAGATGACCTATCTCTAGTAAATGGTCCGGGTGAAACAGGTGCATCAATCAGTGGGGAGTAGATAGGCATGACAGATTACAACGGGGGAGAAAGGTCCGCATTACGTACCCTTTCACTACTTGCAAAGATTTTCCTACGTTTATTTGCAAACAGGGAATACCTCCAAAAAGAACTAATTCCCAAACAGTCAATGTTCGGACAATCAATCAATCAATGAGGAATGAAATAGGTACGACGTGTTAAAGGCTTGCGTTACCTACCCTTCACTATCTGCAAAGAGAGAGAGAATATTCCTATTCTTCCTCGTTTGCAGGCAGAGAAGATCCTTAAGAGAACCAACTTCGAACAATTCAATGCTTGATTCAAACAATCAACAAGGGGTACTGTGAACACAAATGAACGCCGCTTATGTACATACACATTGCTATTTTCAACAGGTTGTTCCTAATGTTTCTATTTTAGCGAGGTCAAAAAGAGATCCCATTAGTGGCCTACTGATTTTGCTCGATTTCTTTTGTTTTTTTACACGATTTTTCGCTATCTGCAAAGACTAAACAGAGTATTGCGACTCTGTGCTTGTTTGTAAATAGAGAATGAACCAAAGAGAACAATCAATCAAATGGAGAGAGAAGCAGGCACGACGGATTACAACGGGGGCAAAGGCCTGCGTTAACTACCCTTCACTATCTGCAAAGAGAGAGTACTCCTAATAGAAATGAGGGGTGGGGGGCAGCATTCAAAGCAGATCAGTGTGCATAAACACGAAAATGTTTTTACTTACCACGTACTTGACATTCGACAGCTTATGATATTTGCTATTAAAAAACCATTGAAATTCACTGAAAAAACCATAGGTTATAGACCATATATAGTTAGGAATTAGCATTTACAAAACCTTGAAAATTCACTGAAAAAACCATAGGTTATAGACCATATATAGTTAGGAATTAGCATTTACAAAACCTTGAAAATTCACTGAAAAAACCATAGGTTATAGACCATATATCGTTAGGAATTAGCATTTAAAAAACCTTATTTTACTCACACAAAACCATTGAAATTCCATATATAGTTAGTTGCACTAACTATATATCGCGCACCCGCAATCCACTGCTGATGATGTCACATATTACATCATTCATGACATGGTCAGTGACATCACTGATGACATCACTGATGACATCTCAAATGACATCACTGATGACATCTCAAATGACATCACTGATGACATCATGACACACCAATACCAGTTACTACATACGCACTCACTGATTCCTACGTCTACACACACATTCACTCATTCACCCATACAATCACTCATACATACAGTCACTCATTATTACAACACTATTATATGCACTCATACACCTATGCAGACACTCACACACTGCCACTCATCCATGGAGTTACTCACACACCTAGTCAGTCCTGTAAAGAATCAATCACGCTTCCATTTCCTCATCTATACAGTTAAACACAGAACACCATACTTCAGTGACATCACTGATGACATCACTGATGACATCTCAAATGACATCACTGATGACATCTCAAATGACATCACTGATGACATCTCAAATGACATCACTGATGACATCATGACACACCAATACCAGTTACTACATACGCACTCACTGATTCCTACGTCTACACACACATTCACTCATTCACCCATACAATCACTCATACATACAGTCACTCATTATTACAACACTATCATATGCACTCATACACCTAGTCAGTCCTGTGAAGAATCAATCACACTTCGATTTCCTCATCTATACAGTTAAACACAGAACACCATACTTTTCACACATATACTAACACATACTTACTCTCTTATACAATCACTGATACAAGTACACATTGATATGCACAGAGTCACACACCTCCCAGCCAGCCACACACACACTCAGTCTTCCATACATCCACTCATTCTTCAATATGTAAAACATATTTAAACTTTACAAAAACACACAGACACTAGATGATGTCATCAGTGATGTCATTTGAGATGTCATCAGTGATGTCATCAGTGATGTCATTTGAGATGTCATCAGTGATGTCATCAGTGATGTCACTGACCATGTCATGAATGATGTAATATGTGACATCATCAGCAGTGGATTGCGGGTGCGCGATATATAGTTAGTGCAACTAACTATATATGGAATTTCAATGGTTTTGTGTGAGTAAAATAAGGTTTTTTAAATGCTAATTCCTAACGATATATGGTCTATAACCTATGGTTTTTTCAGTGAATTTTCAAGGTTTTGTAAATGCTAATTCCTAACTATATATGGTCTATAACCTATGGTTTTTTCAGTGAATTTTCAAGGTTTTGTAAATGCTAATTCCTAACTATATATGGTCTATAACCTATGGTTTTTTCAGTGAATATATATATATATATATATATATATATATATACCTTCAAACACTCCTCTTAAAGAAGATCACGGGGGACACAGCGGGATTCTTGGCAGATTATCTTTAATCAGAACATTCGGCATTGACCGGTTTCGGCATGTGCCTTTTTCGAAATGCCGCAGTTCGTACACACTGTAAGCACCCTCCAATTTAAAGTTCAAGCTCCTCCTTCCTAGTGGTGGTGGGCTCACCTGCAGGAGATTGTCTCTGCTCGCTTTTGTATTCGGGACTTCCAGTCCCAGAGTGCTGCGTGCTGACAGTCCATGTGCAGTGGTGGGGCTTCACATTATTAAAAAACTAGTGTTGCTGCTGTTTTCCCAAACTCTCTGCCATTGCCACCCAGATAGCATATATATGTATCCAAAGTAATGCTGCAATGATGCGATTACACAGAGTTTAAGCAGCCACCAGTGTTGGTGTTTATTTCAGGTTATTTCAGGTTACGCGTTTCGCTCGCTGAACGAGCTTGGTCAAGCTTGATCAAGCTCGTTCGGCGAGCGAAACGTGTAACCTGAAATAAACACCAACACAGGTGGCTGCTTAAACTCTGTGAGATCGCATCATTGCAGCTTTATTTTGGATTTTAATGTTGCCGTGCTCCGCCAACTCTTTGCGATCCACTGCGAGGGCGAGGGAAAGCAGAAGGATCAAGCAAGTGAAACTTATATATATATATGTATATACACACACACACATACATATTCACTGAAAAAAGGTAAAAGGGTTTTTATAGGTAGGTGAAAAAGTGAAAATGTTGGTTAAAACATATGCTTTAAATTAACAAAACCACTGAAATTCACCAGTAATAGGTATGTCAAGTAACTATAACTCGTGTTCTAAGGTAACTGTAACTTGCACATTTGCCATGCATTGCTAATTACCCCCCATTTTCCATCACTCATGACTTGTTCTATGACATCACTGATAGTACTCTCTCATTTATACATGGTCAAATTGGCTTACACCCAATTGTGCCATTTAAGTTACTTTTATGTCCCCAGTAAAGTGGTACTGCATGTACCCAGGGTATGTAAATGTAATGCTACAAGTGGGCCTGCAGGATTATATTTACTTAAGTAGAAATGTAAAGTTGTGTCAGGCCTGGCATTGCAGCCTCTGTGGGAATGTTTAACTGCCATTTCGACCTGGCAAAATGAACCTTGTGCTGGGCCTAAACTTTCCCTTTTAATACATATGCTATCCCCACTGTGAGCCCTAAATATCCCCTATTGCAGGTTGCATTGTATTTTTCAAAAAAAGCTGGACTTGTACCTTTAGGTTTTACATGTCCTGGCAATAAAAAGTTCTCAAATTCATGTTTTACTACTGCTAGGCCTCCCTCTCGCATAGGATAACACTGAGTTACCTTATTACATTTAATAAGTGATCATTCTTAATTGGGAGCAGGTAGGAAATTCAAGTTTGGTGTCTGAGGAATCGTACTTTAAAATTCCCTTTAGTAGTGAAGTCAAATTTCAATTCACAAGTCTGAAAATGCCACTTTTAGAATGTTAGAACAATATAATTACCAATGCTGACTATCCTTTAATACATTCCCTTGTTTCCTGGGCACACAAATTAATTGCTGTGACCACCATTTATTTATTCATATTCTGAAATATTCATAGATCATTTTTATATCACAACTCATTGACAGTTAAAAAACATACATAAAAAACAATACCTGCAATTTTGTTTCAATCACACTAATAACCCACACAATAATTAACACAAATCATAACCTACACATGTGGAAAACCTATCAACATATTCACATTCCATTTGCCACAGGGTGCTGGGCATAGGCTATCTGAGCGACTCTATCCAGACTCACCCGGCCACCCTGTGGCTATCCATTTGGAGCACAAAAGGTGCCACATTAACAAAGAGCCTAGTCAATGATTGTCTGGCCTGTGATAAGGGCCTTTCTATCCCCTGGTTGGCCTATGTCAAAAAATCCTTGAAAAGTTTGGCCCAAATAGATACGTTTTTGTTAAGAGAGCCAAAGGCTGCCGCTTGTAGGAAGCAAGTGAAGCAATTGTTTCTAGAGAAAGCTGAAACAGACAGATTATGGGGCGGGAGCAAGAAAAGCAGTGTTTTAGATTATCTGCATTTTAATTTAGGGGAGTTTAGCAAAGATTACTTATTGAACACGAAAAGCAGCTGGACTCGGTCCTTATTGTTCAGCTTTTTGGATCGAATGATAAAATATCTCCTACGCTTCCCAAGTGGGTTTCAGCAGGGGCTTGAACAGAGGACATGCCCATGCAACAATTATTCCAAGCAAAATAGGCTGCCTTTACTTCTTTTCTCTGGTATTTATATGTTATATACTCAGAAATGTTTTATACCATTTATGAGAGTCAGAAGGATACCATCTTGTATGCAGGCATATTGTTTCTTATGTACTCTGTCTGATGATGAAATATGTTGCTGCATAACTATGGGGCATATTAGCAAGGGCGTGTGATAAATATCGCAAATCGCGCTTAGCGCATATTTTTTTATAGCTGTCTATTGCTGGATCTTATCGCGGAGATAGCGCGTTATTACCATCGTTTTTCTCTGATGCGAAAAAGATCCAGCGATAGTGGCGAAATCCAACAAAAACACAAGTAAAACAGAGATAAAACTTTGATCACTAACATAAACCTTGCTAATAGGCCCGGGAGGATTCAGCCTTAGAATCCACCTCCCATTGAGAATAATGGCTAAGTCAGGATTTTAGCAGTGTAAAAATTCCTGCAATAACCCCGGTTAGCGCGACTTTTTACATTGCTAACCGGGCCCTCATTGCTAATAGGCGTTAGGTCTGTTAGCGGCTGTTTGCGTGGCCTTTTAGTCGGGAATGCCTACTTTGCATGTCATTAGCGATAAATATCGCTGACATGCAAAGCCGCCCCCAAAACGGTCGCTTTCGCCAGACAGCTGTCGCTAACAGCTGTTAGAGACAGCTTGCTGATAGGGCGATAAAAATATTTAGCGGCAAAAAGTGCTGCTAAAGCCGCGATTTTGCCCTAGCTAATATGCCCATATGTTCCTTCAAGCTGCTGTATCCTCTAGGAAAATAGGAAAACTATGTTAGAATATTGATCTTTCTCTTTCTCATTTCAATGTTTTAAACATTAACCAACTTATGAAATACGATGTTTCTTTTATGTACGTATATTTATTGTATTTTATCTTTTGCTTTTATAGCTATTTCGTAGCCGGAAAAAAAATGCATTGGAATTGAATTGAACATATTCACAACTGTGTATGAACCTAAACAACCTAGTATCCTGGTTCTGAATTGAATAGCCCACTGAGTGCCACACTAATTTAATCCTTCACCTAGCTCCTATTAGTTGGGCACAAACAGAAGCATGACAAAAATAATGTGAAATCAATAAATAGTGACAATGATATAATCTTTACATCATTTCAACCTAATCATATTCCTTGTACACCAATAATGTCTTTGAAACACGATCTCCGGTGCACAACACTGTAGACGCGTTTTGAATCCTAATTAATTTGGGGGTTATCCTTAGGACACAGAACGACTGGATATTTATTTGTACTGTTAAACCGATAGTATGGTCCTCCCATTCTTCTTTCTGTTTGAATGTCCCAATAGTTCTTAAATGTAGTTGTGTGCAGCAAACTTGACAGTTGTGGGTTGCTTCTGTCAGGGAAAATTGATTTGAAGAAGATTTCTCTTCACATTTTAAGTGCTTGTAAATTCTTTGTTCAAACAATCAACCCCTCAAGGATGCAGGCATTTGTCAGTAGATTTTCTTTGGGCAACTTTCCAGTCTCTGTTTGAAACGAAGTTCAGTGAGTTTTAGAATGTTGACTTTGTTGTTCTAACCACTTGGTGCCTGAATTCTGTTCCTGGGCCACATGACTAGGTGTAGTTGGCAGTTGGCCTTTGTGTATTCCTCACAGACAGTATCACAATATTAGGTCTGGGTGTTGGCAGGATGGGCCATCTGGCTTAATGATGGGGCGGAGCTGTCACCTACTACAGTTGCTACTGCTTTTAAAGGCATTGACCCAGCACACTCACAAAGAACTTCACTCTCCCCTATTGTGCCCCCAGACAGACTGGGGCCAGGGCACGGAGGCAGGAATTCCAGACTCCTCTATAGGAGGACGACTCCAGAAGATTCTCCCACTTCAAAGGAGGCACTGGGTATACAAATGGGACCCTTATACCCAACTGTTCAGATCACTTATGGACCTGTGGAAGACTCTGACGAAGGAATGCTTTGCTTCCCAACTGCTCTGCTAAAAGAAGGTCTGCCCATCTGCTCTGCTGCCTGAGGAAGAAGGACTGTACCTACACCTTGAAGCCATGACCACCACAGTGACTACAAGGGCACCAAAACTCCTGAACCCTGCACCTGTATTCTGTCTTCTGTGATTTCTAAACCCTCCAGTCCTGAACTCTTGGAAGTGGGGATAAAGGTGTTCTACCAGCCCAGCTGTGGTCCCCATCAGAAGGGATGTAGCATGACGCAGCAAAACGCAACCCGATGCAGTCCTCGCAGCTCCTCATCAGAACTGACGCAGAGAAAAGCAACATGATGCTGGATCTCACATCTCAGCCCTCATAGCTCCCCATCAGAAACGACACAGCACGACGCAACTCGATGCAGTACCCAGCATTCCACCTTGGAACTGCTGTTGCGCTGTGCAATGCCCCACATCCATGCCATAAGGTACAATTGTCAGAGGGCCTAACCAGGCCCCTGTAAACTTGTGACTTTGTACCGGTCTGGCACAACCAGATAACCACAGTTGGTGCTTTGTGCTTCTAGACACTTTTTTTACCTACAGCTTTAAAATAGCATTTCTCCGGTTTTACTATTTGGGTTATTGTAGTTTTGGCATCAAATAATGTATTGCATTTTAATCTATTTTCTAAATTGGTGTGGGATATTTCTTGTGTTGTATTTACACTTTAATACTGCTTGTGAGCTGCAACAATGCTTTACACATTGCCTCTAAGTTAAGCCTAACTACTTTTGTGCCAAGCTACCAGAGAATTAACCTTAAATCAATCCAGTGAATTCTGTAGTACACCCTGACATGGATTGTGCTGTTGCTTGAGAAGGGCTCACACCCCCCTTAACCAACACCCCAATTTCTCACAGCATTGTTGAAAAAAAGTCTTTGATTTGAAATGTATGAAATTGCAAAATGAAGATTTAGTTCTATTAAGTCAAGGATTTATAATTTTACACATTTGTGGATAATGAACTGAATGTTCTTTCACTGCTTGTAACTTTGCTTAAAAATGTCCTCGTCAATTTCTAGTCTTGATACATAACCATAACAATGGTGCCTGTAAAAAGGTTGTCCTGAATAGTAACTATGAACTAGCAGTGGCAGCACCATGCAGGAAGTCCACTTTCCAATCCTGAATTCCAATATCATTAACAGGATGCGTTGCACTAACCAAATGTTGGCGCTGCCTAGGTTACTACATTATTTTGCTAATCTTCCTATGACTCTATCCTCAAAGTTCTGTAAGGAATTACAATTGCTGTTTCCTGACATCATATGGGGCAGGGGAGGCGAAGGGTCACTCTACAGCAATTGGTGCTTTTTCTTAGCAGCACCACTACAGTGGGTATCTCAATGAATATCGCGCCATAAACCAGCAGAGGCCACCACTCTATCAAGACCACTGACTGATTGCTGATCTGGGGGAAGCCCAATGCCAAAAAAACACCAATGCTGGTTGGATTTGCAAGAAGTTGCTAGTCTAGGTATGCTAGAAAAACAAAAGCAAATCCGACATACTTGAATGTGCTCCTGCTATGGAGTGTAGGGAAACTGGGAGATATTAGGCAGGCCCATGCCTTCATCATGAGGGGTACCCAAGGACAATAGCCAACTGCCTCAAAAACGTGCTAATTTCTTCTGATTTTAACTGAACTACATTGTCATTGATTAAAAACACTAGGTTTACCCTCCGTATGGAAGACTTCCACCAAAAAAGCTATCACTGCACTTGTGTTCATATAATCCAATCCCCTCAAAAGAAGGTGGATGCTAATTTACTTAACCATTACTATAGCTAACCAAGGAGCTACATTGCTCACATGTACAAGCCCAAAATATCACCAGCCTCACTGTCCGACAACATCATTGGAAAAAGAAAGGAACCAGGTTGGGTTTAGTGTCTTCTGAAATTGTCTAGCACCAGCACACCCTGCACATTCTCTTACCAGTTTTCATTTCTTAACACACACCAAAGAATAATCTTTCTCTCATGCTGCAAAACCACATCCCTATTTGATAATTTTGTCTGTACCCCTCATAATGACAATCTCATATTAGGTAGTTTAAGTTTGGTAGCAAACCCTTAACTTTACAACCCACAATTTTGGCATCACCTTATCATGTTGTTACACTTTCCTCCTCCAATCTAGAAATAGCCTTGTCCATGCCTGCCCAATGAATGCACCATATATTAATCCATCTCATTGTTATTCTTATCCTTTCTTGTGGTAACCCGTGCTATCAAGCGTAACGTGATGTCTCCAATTGTGTGCTTGCACCTTTCACACTTACTGATAGAATATTGAACCTGGCAAGCATAGTCCTACAGTTTTACAGACATTTGAGGGTTGATCTCTGATGCCTTTAATAGTCCACAAATATGGTCTTATTTAGTATTTGGCAGATAGACTACTTGGTCACAATCATGGGGGATGTTCCATCCACCACATTACAAGTGCATTATAGCCTATGGCACTTTTAATAAGGTGGACAGGATATCTGCCACATTTTGACAGAGTATTCAGTCAGCCAAACTCTAAATAAGGTCCACAGTGTTGTGAGGCACAACAGGGCCCACTCTAAGCCTCCATTTTAGTTTCATGTTTTTAACTTGACATTGTTTCTAATGGTAACTTTTTAGATGCTTTGTGCTTATACAATAATATATTGAGAACTCATTATACATGCAGCTTGTTTCTTAGCAAGCATTATTATCATGTTCTTGGTACACTCTTTCCAAGGATAGGCACATAGAACGCGAAGCTCTTATATTTCTTTATACGGTTAGAGAGAGTGTTTCGGCTCCAGACGAACCATCACATAAGCTCTGCACCTTGATAGTGCGTTTGGAACAGTGCATATATTATATAAACAACCTCAGCATTACATTTGGCAGAGGAGCACTTCTGCTGGGAGTGTCCTGGAATGCAGCCCACTGTGGCTGAGATGCAGTCCTGCTGGCTCTGACCTCTGTCCTGCAAAGGAAGATAGGCTGTTTTGCAAAGGCTGCCTTCCTGATACATCATACTCAAGTATGGGGGTTAGGCTATCCCAAGTATCAGGCAGAGGGTACTCCCACTATGCTTTTGATAGTATAGGTAGTGTTAGGTAGGTGTGTAAACATATACTCATATAATCACATAGTAACATTATAATGGTTGAACTGTTTATCTTTTTCACCAGTATTGTAAAGCTGGTTACAATGCTTTGTTTCTTCTGCCCAATAATTGCAGCACACTCTTCCTATACTAGAATATGAAAAATGTGAAAAGCCACTTTGTATATTTCTTGTGTCTGCCTTGGGCATGGCAAAGTAAACAACAAAAAGGTAGATCTGTTTCCAAGTTTTCCTTGGGGAGTAAAAGAGTGGTCATGTTCGAGGTTGTTGATGCCATTGTGTACCCTAGTAAGGTTAGGGATTTAGATTGAGCATTCTGAGATAGCTAGGACCCAGGCCAATGTTCTCTGATGGTATGTGTGAACTAAGGGGCATATTATCAAGGGATTTATCTCTGCTTTTTTGGCTTTAAAAGCCAAGAAAGCGGAGATAAAATGATCTCCCTATTTCCTAGCTGCCGCTAACACCAGTTAGCAACAGCTAGTAGGAGATAGTGACCATCTTGGGCCCCGCTTTGCATGTCAGAGATATTTATCACTAATGACATGCAAAGTGGGCGTGCCAAGATGTTAGCGCCTGAAAACAGTCGCTAACATCGCTATCTCCTATTACCAACTTTTGGAGATATTCGCGCTAAGCGCGAATATCTACAAAAGCTAACACCTGCCCTGAGCAGTTCTTAGCCATGTTATCCAAGGGAGGTGGATAACATGGCTAAGAGCATTAGCTCGCTAATGCATGAATATCGCTGACTTTACAGCGATATTCATGCATTTCAGCCGATTTTGATCGCTTAGGAGATAAACTTTGATAATAGCAAGACTCCTAAGCGATAAAAATCACCGCTACACGGCGATAAAATTATTGCCGCTAAGCCAACATAGCGATAATTATCGCTAGTTGTTGGTAATATGCCCCTAAGTCCCCATATTCTGAAGTTTATATTGTCCAGAAACACAGTCCTACTTAATTCATAGTGTATAACAACAGTCAGCAAGGATATGAATGAACTGTCAAAAATGGCTAACTTTTCACATGTGCGCAAGTGTTTCTCTCTGGACCACAGAGCATTTCTCCTCAGGTGGAGTCAAAGTTCTCAAAGCAAATACGTGCCCTTCTCTCCAATATTTATCTTTTGTAACAATGCTTTTCTTAACCTATAACACTGGCATTGGTAGTTTCTAAACTCTCCAGACTTACAGCAAATCTTCTTAAAGCATAAGCCTCACAAATCACTTTCTTCACCTTTTCAAATGCCTTACCACATGATCCTTCTCATTTAAACTGTACTCTCTTCCTTCATAGTTTCTGCTTGAGATTTGACATAGAATACTAATGGGGCACAGAAATTGCAAATAATACTCAACTGTCCAAAAGGATCTCACTGTTTCTTTAACAGTAGAGACTGCAGCCAAGGTATTGCCTCCCTCAGGTTTTCTTTTGGTTTGAGGACAATATCACTGACTTAATGCCCAACGGTATATCACAGATGTCAATAAAGCTGCACATTTAGATATTTTGACTGTCAGCCCATTTTACTGCAACTTACTCAAGACTTTTTGTACCTCTTACTGTGTTCTACGATGTCTGCTGCTATCATGTGCATGTCCTTCTGAAGCACAAGACACCTTGCCATCTCTTTAACACATAAGGCACTAGTCACTGCAATTGTGGTGGAGACCAGAGCAAATGGCATCTTCTCAAATTGGAATGTGCCAACAAGCTTAATTAATGCCATATAAGTCCTCAACTCTCAGTGCAGCAGATCTGATAGTACAAGCCTAATATATTGATTGTGATAAACAGCATTTCTAAAATCAGCACTAGCATATAACCCGTATTTGATATAGGGCACATTTCAACTCAAATACTGCAGTCCAGGTAACTCAATTCTACATAGCTGTTTTACCCCTGCCTCATGGCTCACAATCAAGGAAGCAACCTACAGTAAAGATTTAATGGGATCTAGGCCTCACAACTTTTCTAACCTTTTGAGTTCCTTTACTACTTCACTTCTGATAGAGATTGTGAAGGTTTAAACTTTGCATACCTGTCATATGATATCCTCATGTAACACTAGTTTCTGTAAGAACACCTTGAAAAATTAGAGTTGATTAGGGATCTATTGAGGAACATTTCTCTTGCTTATAGCACCTACTTCCGACTAGGCACAGGCAACATTTTTGGTTACACCAGTCTTGCATAATTACAGCATTTCATTTTATGCTTTTTATTAGAAATGCCTGACATTTCACCATTACGCCACATTGCATAATTTGCCAACTATTCGGGGGGAAATCCTTATGCGGGAGCACAAGCATAGGGTGAATATAAGCGGCTGTTGATTACATCATATGCAATACATTGCTAATTTCTTTTGGCACAAAATTATTTTGCACTATGTTGCCTCACCAATCGCAGACTTGGGCGATACAATTGAGAATGCCAGGAAGGATTATGGAATCATGACCTGACAAGGAGGCAGGACTCACCACAAGGCAAAACAGGGGAGAATATATGAGCATTGTGAGGAACCCGGGAAACTCTTGGCTTAGTAGGTGCGGCAGAAAGAGGGGCAGAAAGGTAGACAGGGCCTGCGGGGACAGGATGGAGTCCTGGTTAAGACATCAGAAGGCATAAGCCAGGAATTTGCAAGACACCTATGGGAAGCGTACAGATCAGGAGTGTCGGTGGGTGAGAAGGGACTATCCAACTTCTTCAGGCTCCTCTTGATGCCTACGCTGGTGGACGAGAACTGGGAAAATTTAGAGGCTGACATATTTGATGAGGAAATTGCAGACACTCTGGTGCATTTGAAATGTATGACAGCCCCAGAACCCAACGGATTCCCACTAGTATTTTTGAAATGCCTACAGGTGCAATTATTTCCCCACATGGGTGAGATGTTCTGGGGCACAGGGCAAGATGGAACACTTCCTGTGGACCTGAGGCAGGCGCTGTTCATCCCAATCGAGTAAAATGAGGGACGGCTTCATACCATCCCATATCATTACTGAATCAAAGGGAATCAAGAGGGAAACTCTATGTAGCAAAATAAGGGGCATCTGTATTATGTTGGCGTGATCAAAAAGATCTACATACCATCCTAGGTTCTAATAGCAAGGAACAAGTCTTAATTATGGATGATGGAACGACCATGGGGGATGTTTCTTTTATAAAGTTTCCAAGGATATTCAAGAAGGAATTGGGTAACCCTATTCGGTTTGAACATACAATTTGCCTGAAACAGGATGCGTATTCCAAAGTGCATAAGGTCAGAAATGTACCTATTACAATAAGGGAGGAGGTTTCTCGGGAATTAGAAAAGTTGGTGCCTTCTGGAATTACGCAGCCAGTAGAGGCATCCGAATGAATTTCTCCGGTGGTGGTAGCTCAATGCAGTAATGGCAAAATTAGATTATGCGTCGACTTATACCATCTCAATAATAACATCATTATTGACAGATTTCCACTTCCCAAAATAAAAAAATGGTCACATTGCTCAAGGATGGCCAGTTGTTTTCCACCATTGACCTCTCATGCGTGTACCATCAGGTTTCCCTGACTCCTGGCTGAATGAAGTATACTGCCTTTATTACCCTTGATGGTTGCCTTCATTTTAATGGATGCCTTTGTGACTAGCTTCGGCTGCTGCCATTTTCCAGAGATTAATGTTTAATCTTTTTGGGAGAAAAAAGCCATCATTATCTTTCAAGATGACATTCTTATTTTCGGTAAAACTAAGGAAGAAGATGATGCCAAGTTAACAAAAGCATTATCTATTTTGGAATCTTAGTGGTTTACCGTAGAATTTCCAAAGTTGGCGGAAAGAAGTGTAACTTATCTGGGCAATGTCATTGATGAATCAAGAGTTAAATCTAACCCATCTTTGGTACAAGCCATCAAGAATGTGGCCACATCGAAATCTGATCTTTTTTATGTCTTTCAGAATATTGTGTTAAATTTATTCTGATGTTTGCAGAAAAATGTTATCACATTAGGGAACTCCTTAAGCAGGGAAGTAAAATTATATGGTCACAACAATGTGAGAGGGATTTATTTGACCATAAAAGACTGTATTCCAAGTGTAACCAAATTGAGTAGCTTTGACCCTTCAGCAGATAACTTAATAACAACTGATTTTAGCAATAAGGGATTGGGTGCTATGCTGACACAAATTAGTGCCAAGGTTTTGCAAAGTCATCCTGTGCGCTAGGCACCCCCATATTTTTGTTGACTGGTACTGGTGGTAACTGACTCTGACTGTCCCTGGGCTCTGCTTAACCAGGCCCAGGGCCTATGATCTGGTGAAAACACAGTGAAAACCCTCACATTAAGGTACACTGTGTGTTAGGGTACCCCTAGGATTGGTATGACCTAACCAGTAAGTCCCTAGCACATAATAGGGAAGTGGACTAAAACTACCTTTAAGCCCCTAGTATCTAATAGGGCATGGCGGTTTAGAGGCCAGCAGCCCTTTCTGCAATTGCATGTGTGCAATGCTGAGAGCCTAAGGTCAGTTCAAAAGCAGCCCTGTGTTGCAGGACTGCTTTTAAGCGTCAATTGTGCCCAAACTCGACTTTGGTGTTAGGGACACTTAGAAATTGATACTCTACAATATTTGGCTTATTCATTTAATTTCACACAGCTTCATTAGATCATCGTAAATAGGCCATAAAAGCACAAGAATACATATAAAAAATGTCTAGATCAATAAATATTCATATATACATTAGTTTAAAACATTATTAAGCAACTTTTGCTGTGATCCAATTAAAACCTTTAAAATCAGGTTTGTAAAAAGAACAGTTCATAGTATGATTACGGGGTGCTGCTAGAAACTATGCCAACCCTTTTCCTCTTCCTGAGGCAGGCCCATAAATATGAGGCGACACAGAAACAGAAAAATGGGTCACGTAGGGCTTTTAAGAAATACAGTGCGACCCGACATTGCCTAAAATGATGATGCCTCAGAATTGGCAGTATAAACAATATCCTTTCCTCAGAATATTTTTTACAAAATAGTAGGCTCTGCAGATCTGTCTGCGCCGCGAGGTTGTTACATGGGCAGCGATCAAGATCTGCTAGCCTATACATTTTTTGTGGATATCCCAGGAGTAACGGGATCACGTTTAATGTAAATGTAGATGTAAATGTAGCCGTACTTGTAAAGCGCACTGATACTCCTGAGTGTCCTGGCGCTGTACTCATACCGCTAGGGAACCCTTCTCTACAATACTCTACAATATTTGGCTTATTCATTTAATTTCACACAGCTTCATTAGATCATCGTAAATAGACCATAAAAGCACAAGAATACATATAAAAAATGTCTAGATCAATAAATATTCATATATACATTAGTTTAAAACATTATTAAGCAACTTTTGCTGTGATCCAATTAAAACCTTTAAAATCAGGTTTGTAAAAAGAACAGTTCATAGTATGATTACGGGGTGCTGCTAGAAACTATGCCAACCCTTTTCCTCTTCCTGAGGCAGGCCCATAAATATGAGGCGACAGAAACAGAAAAATGGGTCACGTAGGGCTTTTAAGAAATACAGTGCGACCCGACATTGCCTAAAATGATGATGCCTCAGAATTGGCAGTATAAACAATATCCTTTCCTCAGAATATTTTTTACAAAATAGTAGGCTATGCAGATCTGTCTCCGCCGCAAGGTTGTTACATGGGCAGCGATCAAGATCTGCTAGCCTATACATTTTTTGTGGATATCCCAGGAGTAACGGGATCACGTTTAATGTAAATGTAGCCGTACTTGTAAAGCGCACTGATAATCCTGAGTGTCCTGGCGCTGTACTCATACTGCTAGGGAACCCTTCCTGGCTTTTCCCCGTGAAATTTCCACTCCTGGGCATCCCCAGGGTGCAACCAGGCATCCCTAGCGCTGTAGGGGGCCGTTGTGGAGATTAAGCAAGCTATTGCCCAGAGTTGCAGCGTGGGACCCATGCTTAGAGTAGGCACCGAGGTGAGAAATCAGGTCCGAGGAATTATGAGCCCAAGATCCGCCGAGACAGCCAAGGCAGGAATTGAACCCTGGTCCCGGGCCAGACCTCTGCATCAGGGTCTGCCGCTCTAACCATTGAGCCACACTTCTAATCTGAAGTGTAGAAAAATAAATCTGTGCTGTGCGTTGTTTGTCCGTGCTAAGTAATGGAAACCATCTCTTGGTATTGATGGGACCAAGTCATACTCAAAAGTAGAGTGATGGATCCATTTTTTCCCCCTACTGGCGTATTCTGGTTTTTGGGAATATAGATCTTTTAACTGTTTCTTCGTGACCCCCTTACAGAAATCACCATCCTGAAAGAGTTTTTCCATCCCTATAGCCTTCAATATAGTTTCTACTTGATTTAGCCACCCAATTATTTTGTAATAATCTAGGTTACAGCATTCTCTTACAATAGTTTGTGTCAAGTCGACCATACATCTTTGCCAAATGGATACCCACAAGAGGACCGGGGCCATTCTTATGGTGTCCCTCAAAAAGGGGAGCCCTAATTCCGGATGTAAAATATAATTTGAAGCCGATTGGGGTAAGGACACATGGTTTTTAAAGAGTTAGTCTTCCATTTGCAGTAACAGGCCAGCATTGGCTATCCCCCACACGCCTGCTCCATATGTTGTGGCTGATTTTATTTTGGCTTGGTATATGTTTTTAGTTACGTCCAGTGAGCTTCCACCCACCTTTTTGCAAATCTTTTAAATGCATTTAGGCTCCTTTGCAGACCCTGGGCTCTTGTTTTTACTAGTTTGGACCAAGAATGACCCTTATCAAAGTGCACTCCTAGGTATGGAAATGAGCACTCCTAGGTATGAAAAGGAGTCAACCACCTTGATTTAATTGACGGCCATCTGGAAATGCAGGAGTTTCTCTCCTCTGGTCTCTCCGGCCACAATAATAAAAGATTTTGTTTCATTTACTTTTAAGTCAAGAGAAGCCATAAAGATGGTGTAAGCTTTAATTAGTTTTTGTAGGGCCAGGGCCGTTCTTGCCATCAAAACCGCATCATCGGCGTATGCCAAAATTGAGAGGGGAGTTTGGTCAAATTTGGGTACGTCCAAAGAGAGGGCAGACAGGGAGGACTCGACTCCGTTCGTATAGATTGAGAAAAGGAACAGGGCGAGCACACACCCCTGTCTAACTCCCTTTTCAATTTTATAGTGACATGTACACTCCCCCTTTCTACCATACCTTACACAGGCAGTAGCATTGGTATACAGCTGGCGGATGAACCCAATAATCATCGGGTCTATACCCATGTCCTCCGTCATGGACCAAAGCCTAGAATGTGATACACAGTTCGAAGGCTGATGTTAGGTCCATGAAGGCCATGTATAGTTTCCCATTTCTAGCCTCCGAGGTCTTCACTATAGTTAGGGAAAGGTTTAGGCACTGGTCGACTGTCCCCATACCACTCCAGAACCCATATTGCGCCTTCATGATTATGTTATGTGATTCTGCCCACTACTCCAGTCTGGCCAATAGGACCCTCCCCATTAGTTTGGTAGTGGTATTGAAGAGGGATATAGAGCGGTAATTCTTTGATGAGGCCCTATCCCCTTTATTATAAATCAGGACTATTACGCTTTGGTTCCATGAAGGCGGTGTGCCTGCTAACACAATGCTGTTAAAAGTGTTTGTAAGTAAGGGGACCTATATATCGCAATCAATTTGGAAGAGGTCAATCAGAACACCGACTGGACCCGGTTCCTTACCGGGGGTATAGGATTTTAGTGCCCTTCGAAGCTCGTGTGTAGTGAAGACTAGTCTTTGCTGAGGAGTGTTAGGTGGGGAGGGGGTTTGTGAAAATACAGGAGGGGTTAACCTGACAATCTCTTTGAAATGTCTCACCCAAGACTCTTTGTCTACGTGAACATCTAGTACGGGGACATTAGTATCTTTAAAATAAGGAGCGTTTACAACTTCCCCGAAAGCTTTGCTGCTGCCAGAACTGGCTGCTTGTTCAAGATCATCCCAAGAATTTGTTTTTAAATCATTCTCTCTCATCCTCCTGGCTATTTTATATTCGAAGGGTAGTAAACGGATCTTAGGGTAATCCCTCTGGAGGTTTTTTAAGGTGTTTACAAGGTCTTCTTTGGCTTTAGTGCAGGCTAAGTCGAACCACCCCTTTTCTACTGCGAAGTTTGATGACTTTGCCCACGTAATTGCTATTTTTATTTTTGCCAAAAGGGCAGTGAATCTGGTGACCATGTCTACGAGGTTAGGTCTTCTCCCAGGCACTCTATAATGTCTTTCTTTATGTGTGCCAACATTTCGGCGACCAAATTTGATTTTATTACCACTGTCCATTTCAGTTGGTAGCCATTTTTTCTGGACAGATTCACATCTGTAAGTACCATATTATGTGCTTTGGGTGTAGGAAGGATGTTTAGCAGAGTCAGTAGGATGGCGTGGTCGCTATGGGGTGAGAACCTAATGCTCTTAAGGTCTGCCTTCTGAAGTAGATGTCCAGACACTAAGACGAAATCGATAGTAGTTTCATGAGTGTCTCTTATGAAAGTTGACCCTTGCCCTTTTTCATTAGACCCACTTAATATAAACAAATTCCACTGAGATAACAAGTTGTTTAAGGCCTCTCCATACCCATCAAGCGAAAAGTGCAGGAGGGGATTACATCGATGGTTTCTACACCACAGACTCTAGTCCCAGTAAGTTTACATTATGGGTATTAAAATCCCCCACCCATATGAGATTCACATCTCCCCCTTTCTTCCCTTTATACAATGTGTCAATCTCCACTGCTAAGACATCCACCACAGCCCTAGAGTTTCTCCCAAATTCATTGTTATAGAAGTTGACAAGAGTACAAATATTCTGTTTCCTAATGACCAACTCTAGTATCTGGAATTGGGTGTGTAGTGGGCAAACTTGTCTGACTTGGAGTGGTGAGGTATTTGAGATTAGTGTAAGAAAGCCCCCCTTTGCCCTTCCTGAAGCTGCAGGCACAGCTGGGGAGTGGAAGGAACGAAGCCCCGTGAAGAAGGAAAGGTCTATTGCCCAGGTTTCCTGGAATAGGTCTAACTCCATATCTTGCCACTCATTCAACCAATATTGGTTCATTAATTTGGAGGCTAAGCCTGACACATTCCACGATACCATGTTTGCTCTGGAGCCCATGATTATATTTGGGGAGGTGGAGGGTCTGCCCATGTCCCTGAGTTCCTTGCGCCAGAGTTACATCTACAGGGACTGCTTTAGGAGGTGTTGGATTAAATAAAGGTGGCCGTAAGCTGTTTTCTGCTATGGCCATGATGGGAGATTTGCTAGATAATTGGGATGTTGACAAGGTTAGTCAATCACAATCCTCCATGTTAGACAGGGAAGTGAATCTATTTTGTACACTAATCCCAGGATTTATGTTGGGACCCCCGTTCTAGTCAGTTATCTTGGCCGGCATAAAAGTATTCCATCGCTAGGGGTATTATCTGGGTGTTCTTTAATGCAGGGGTATGTAGATTAGCCAGGAGGGAGGCACTTGCGTGCAAGTTATTAAAATTGATTACCACGCAATCTTCATCATAATGTTTGCTTTGTCCCCCCACCCAACCAACTCTCCTGGCCATAATCAATTCTTGAGCCAACACCTACCTCCCCCGATCGGTCACGTTAACATTGTGAAGTAACCAGTGCAAATATTTGTCCATTAACTGTTTAGTAGTTTCACTCTGAATTTCAAGGAGGAGAGGGACATTTGCCAGAACCAGGACCAATGGGGCAGCAGCAGGTGGAAGATGAAGGATCTTGGATACTTGCCTAAGTGCAACTCTCATTTTACCCATCTGGGATTAGAATGGCTGGCGATGATGGCTCTTTCCTACGGGCCTAAAGAACTTTGCATGGGCCCAATTGGATTGGCGTTTTAGGGAGTGTTGGGGTCTTGCATTAGATGACTGGCAAGACCTCCATGTGGTAAACACGGTGCTAGTGGTTGCTTCAAATTTGTCACTAGAGGAACATCCCGAGTTTCTCTTGATGGGTTTTGACTTATGGATGTTAGTGGGTGAGGGGCGTGGATGGCAGGCATTCTGGCAAGTAAAGTCCGATTCTGCGATTCCAAATCCATCAGGCGGGACTCAATTTGGGTCAGTTTGTCAAGAATAGGAGCCAGTACCACATTTATTTTACCTATAATATCCCGCCCTGCCTCTGAGTCGCTAGGATCCGGAGATAACAAAGAGTTTGTGGCATAGGGCTTCATTTGTGCAGGTTTTGGAGCACAGATGTTCTTGGGTTTTTTGGGTATTGCACCATTGATGGCCCCACCTGCTCTGGTTCGTTTGGCGGGTGGCAGCGGTGTGGAATGATTCAATGAGGAAACAATCGTGGGGGGACCGGTCTAGCCCCCTTCCTGGGGCAGATTCTGTGATGTGGTTTACAGGAAGACTGCCACTCTTATCTAATACCAGAACTGTTGGAGTTACAGGAATTGGCAATGTTGTAAGTGGTAAGGAGACAGACTCGGGAGGTGGTGTCATACATGGAATCAATCTTAGTGAGGTAGAGTCTAGAGAGAGACGTCTCTCGGTCAACTCTATCTCATGGAAGAGGACGCTTTCCGCTCTTACTAGGAAAGAGTCCAATGTTGCTCCGACCCTCCTTCCGGACTTCTCCTTACAGCCCTTTCCTTTCAACATAGTTATGGGCTGGTATAGTAAGGGATAAACTGTACCTTAACAGAAGTGCAGATGAAAGGTAATAGGTCCAGCCCCGCCTCTGATGGGCATGGACGGGCTCGCCCTTGGCCCGGGCTTAGCCTGGGCGTGCCCGTGCTGCGGGCGGTTTTCGCCAGTTAAGTAGGCGTCTCTGGGTGCGTGGTCAGCTGGTCAGCTGCAGTGGTGGCAAAGGAACCTGGGACATGTAGTCCAGTCCCGCTTCTGCTCCCAAACAAAGTACCAGCAGTAGGAGTGTCGGCAGTGTCCTCTCAAGCGGCAAGATGTGTTTTCCTGAGTGTTACAGGTAGCTGCTAGACCCGGGCAGCACCCTCCTGCTTCTCTCGAGCTTCTCCTTTGGCATATTAGGTACCCCAGGGTCTCCTCTAGGTGTCCAGGGATGGGGGGTCAGGTACTTACAAAGAGAACACAAACTTGTGGAGTGGTGCACCGCTCGATTTTAAAAAGGTTGTTGGTCAAATAAGTCATATGGTCTTGTTGAAGTTGTCTTAATCAATCCTTTATTTTCATAAGCGGACGGCTCACTACTTTCATTGTCTTCAGACTCACCTCATACGGGCACTTATCAAGGAGGCCCATGCAGCCCAAATTGCATGCATACATTGACTCTCCCAGGACTGTAATTTTATGCCCTGAAGAAGTTCATTCTTATGAACAAAACGCGTTGGCTGGTATTTTGTATTTGGACACTTATGAAAATAAAGGATTGATTAAGACAACTTTAACAAGACCATATGACTTATTGACTTATTTGACCAACAACCTTTTTAATATCGAGCGGTGCACCACTCCACAAGTTTGGGTTCATCCATTATCTGCATAGCAGTTGGCACCCAACGACGGCAGGTGCTGGAGTAGCTTGTGCACACTCAGCCGAATTGACTACTGAAACAAACACGGAGAGAACACATCAGGGGAGTGCGGTCACAGCGTCAGCCATTGTCCGCAACCATACCTTGTTACTTACAAAGAGAAACATTATAAAAGATGTTTTATATGCCCTGTGAATACAGAAATTGCACATTTCACTTCCCCCATTGTTGTAAAGTGCTTCTCAAAATCGAGTTGTGTGCTAGGAGCACTGTGGTGTGAAGATATGCATTATTTTTACATATTCAGAACCCCTAAAGTCTCCCCTAGGTGTCCCAGGGTGGGAAGTCATGTAGCTATAAGCAGGGTCCTTATAAAAGATATTTTATATGCCCTGGCGTTAGAGAAATTGGACATTTCATTTTCCCCATTGTAGATCCCCAGCCACATTGGTTAGCATTGCAATAGTTTATGAACTCTTACCTAACACTAGCGATTCAGAAAAATACTATTCAAGGACTTAGGAGAATAGTATTGATAAATTGAACAATATGCTATTGTTGAATTTATCCTGAAATGTACAGAAAATCAGTTTTAAGACTTTCTTGTCTGTAAGCCAAATCACAGCCTTCCAGTGGTCTACCAGGTTCATCTACCCCCTTTCCACTCTGAACCTAGTCAGATAGCAGGCTTAAGAAAGGAATTTGCAGAAGTGGGAGGGAGGGGAGTTATTAAAATGAGCCATCCTGGAGGTTGGTTTAGCTAGCTCTTGCTTCTCTGCGGAGACTTCAGTCATATTGAATTTTGGAAGAATCGGACTTTCTGAGAGATCATTGTGCCACACTTTGGAAGAAATTATCCCGCTCTGGGGGTTACCCTGCACCTCATTGGACCAGAGTGCACTGCTGATTAACCCTAGAGAACACTGAATAAGTATCTGAGAGGGGCAGAGCCTCCCAGCTCTACTGTTTGAAACTGAGAGAAGAAGAAGCATTGCCAAGCTGGAAACTTGATTTGCACCATCAGGCCCTGCATTCTGACTGATTGTGCCTGCTGCATTATCTCGAACTACAGCCTTGGATGTACCTTGCTTCTAGAGGAATAAAGGGGAATATTCTTAAGAACTCGCGATAATCATCGCCAAAATTTGTTAACGCAATGTTTCATATCGCCGTCTATCGCTGGATAATAATAATGGATGTTAACGTCCTATTCACAACAAGGCGGTAACATGCGATAGTCTCCTGATAACCTGACAAATGTCTGCGATAAAGTCACCGGGACGGCAATACAAATCTAAACCCAAAGTGAAAAAAGTTGCGATGGGCCCAACCGTAATAAAATAATCAGCGAAAAGATGCACCGGGTCTCCAATTCACACACGTCAGGCGGAAAACATCACTATAAAAGTAGAAAAAAATACAAACAAAAGCAAAACAACTGCGAAGCACAATGGAGGTAGCCGGAGCAAGTACAGAGGACAACCAGAACCCCACAAGCCCCCCAGAGGCCCAAGCTGGAACCTCGGGGTCAGGGAAGGGCAAAAACGAGAAGAGGAGAAAGACGCGGTTCAGTCCGCAGGAAAACAGGATCCTGATAACTGAGGTGATAGAACACCATCAACTACTGTTCATCACCTCCACTGTGTCATTGGCAACAAAAAATGGAATATGGCAGGCCATCGCGGTGAATGCAGTCGGAGTGCTGAAGAGGACAATGGAAGAGGTCAAGAGGCGCTGAAATGATGTGAAGAGCAAAACCAAGCAGAAACTCGGCAACAACCAGAAGGCAGCAATGTAGCCTGGAGGTAGGAGTCCAGCACCACAGAAGGAGCTGGATGAGATGGAGGAAATTGTGTCCAGAGTCGTCAGTGTGGAGACGGTGGCAGGAGTTGGGGGGCCGGACACTGCTCAACATGGCCTGACACAACAGCAACAGGTGAGTAACGACCAGGGACTGAGGGGACGGGGGAGATGGGCACAATGGCACACATGCACGATTAAGTATAGAACATCTGCGGAGAAACCATGCCCCAGACCCCCAACTCCCACCAAGAGACCAATGTACCCAAGTATGCAACATCTCAGCACTGTATAAGCACAGAAGTCAATAGCACACCGCATGAAAGGGTTGAGGGGCAGCAACATCAGAGCTGCAGGGGCGACTCTCCCAAAATGCAGCACACACACATAACATGCAGAACACATCAACATTGACAACAATTTGCTACAAATCGCAACACGTCCACAACAGAACAGAGGACACAACTGGTGCCGCTTGTGTGTAGAAACTGGCCAATCACATTTGACATTGCAGGGAAATGTGAGTTGACAATGTACAAGTACAAATCTCACAAAAAGAAGAGGGATTAAGAAGCTACGTGGAGATAGATAAGTGTATGGGAATGCACCAATTTTATAAAACTACCCTCACACATAGCAAGCAGTGTCATGCTTCATCATAGAGCTGCTAACACACCTCTGCGCCAGCCAAAAGCTGGAGGTGGAACAATAGGGGGGGAAGACAATACAACACAAAATATGAATGTGGAATCACAAGTGAGATACTGGTGCAGAATAAGTGATGACAAGTGATATAAAGCTGGTAACAGGGAGTCTTTATAGTATTTTTTATATTAGGTACTCCGTCCAGAGTAAAAACAAAAACGTGGATGGTTGGTTGGAGAGCTTGTAATGAGATTTCAACCCCTCCACTCTGCATAGCTGTCGACATGTTTCAGCCAGCAAAACTAATACCCCGGCTTTCCTCAGGACTCTCACCACTGTAATCCCTAGGTGCTGAACCTCCCTCCTCACAATTCAGAGGAAGAAGGGGATATCACCTTAAGTGGAGCCCCCCACATTTGGAGAGGGACCTGCAACAATTTCAAAGGCCAGGAAAAGATGGCTGAACAGGTGCGGGTGGGGTTTGACAGCATGGCAGCCAAACTAGATGCCATACGTGGGTGTCTAAGTCCCATTAGGGACATCTCACAGTCCCTAAGGACACCCACAGTCCGCTCCATGCTCTCCAACGATCCATGGCTGACATCACTGGAGTCCTGACTGAGACAAGAACAACTGCCTAGTCAGAGTGGCTCCAGCGATGTCACCCGGAAGTTGGGACACATGCGGAGGATTATGGAGAACATGGAGCATACACAAGCGGAGAGAGCGGCTGCCACGGCTGCACACCAGCAAGAGGTAGCTGAGTTCTTCAATGCCCTGCAGACCCTCCTCATGGCATTGCTGCCACAAGGCCTGGCGTGGATGAATGCTGCTGCTACCTCTCCATCCACATCTCCGCCCCCTTAAGTGTCAGTGCCACACCGTGTGGCAGACATTCCAACTCCGGCCCCTGAGGTATCACTGCCACACAGTGCTGGATACAGAACGCCACCACCTACATGTGAGGCACATGAAACAGCAGTGGATGAAGATGCAGATGATTCTGCCTTAGTGGTAAGAGGACGCAGTAGCATTCATCTCCGCTTGGTTCTGCCCTCTGCATCATCACCCTCCAATGTCCCCCATACACTCTGCGACACTCACCTTGGACCTCGATATAGACTGCCATATTCTGTTTGGTCACCAATAACACAGCAATCAGAATGCGGACTGAACTCTTCCTCTTCTGATGAACTTGTCATTCACTAAAGGACTCTGGCTGGCCCTCCACGGGCCTACAATGTAAAGTGGGGTTTGCATTGCCCTGTACTGCTCCAGCTACAACACTCCTCTGAATGTGCATTAAACATTAATTTTCACACAGATGTGTCATGTCTATGATCATTCAAGTTTGGAAGTATGAATGAATGTAGGGTCAGTGATTCCCCCTTACGTCCATGTTGCTCATGTTGTGGAACTTGAGTCACAGGGTGCAAAATTACCGATTACGGTCTGGGTGGCGCCGAAACTACAACAGAGACACACGCATTAGTTACTTCCTTGTCCAGCCCAGGACGGAACCACACCCAGAGCCCCGATTGTTCACACCCCTACGCTGGAGAGGTGTATGCCAGGCCAGCAAACCGCTTACGTTCACGTGGGGGTGACAACGCTACATGTCCCAGGTCTTACCTGCAGTGATCTGCTGATCACAGGTCTAGTTGTCAGCATGCCAAAGCCACTCCTTCACGGTTGGTTTACACCCACACCACACCCCTCCTGCACACGCATCACAGGACATGTGACCCTGCCAATAAAAAGGGCCAGGCGCACCTGCTCGATGCCATTTCCACTCTCTATCTGGGTGTATCCGTGTGGCTATAATTTATGCATGATGGCCCAGGGCCCTACCACATCACATTCCCCACTGCTGGAGGTGACATGATGGCGTCCGCACCACAAGACTCAATCATAAAGGGTCCATGACTTGTGTTGCACAGACTTGGTGACACAGGACACACTGTGGCCGGCATGGGCCTACCACCATGGTACGGTGACTTTCGGTACACTGAGGTAGGGGCATCTTAAGTGCTGAGTGGGTGTGCAGCCTGCAATGATGAGCCATCCTGGCAGTTCGGACTGGTAAGGATTTGTGTGAACCCTGCTGGACCTCAGTGATGGCCTGAGCCAACGGGCAGCGCGGGCCTACTGCCACGTGGCGTTGCCTCGCGGTTCACAGAATTAGTGACACCTACAGAGCTGAACAGGTGTGCAGCCTGCGATGATGTCATGTGCACTGATATGATCTTTGCCATTGCGAAATCAAGACCCAGAATCAAGTGTGTGACCTGGTGGCCCGTGGTGCGAGGCTGCATGATGTGGAGGCTGCCAAGGTTGCGGCCCCAGGCTTGGAGCTTGCACGGCACATGGTTGGCCCTCTTGAAGACATGCCGGTGGCGGAAGGTGAGCAGTGAAGCCTGGGTGCGCAGGGGAGGGCAATCACCACAGGGCGGGGGAGGGGGTGGGGTGCAGCAGCCTATGTGCGCGGGGGCGGGAAAGATATGATGGCATGTGCAATTGTATGAACTCTGCCATTCATGAATCTGCTTCAGATAAGGAACCTGGTGGACAGTTGTGTATACCAGCACATGGTTGGAGACACACCGTTGTCAGCAGGTGAGCAGTGAGGCCAGGGTCCACGTTGTCAGCACTCTCTCTTCCTCTCCCTCACTTCATTTCACTCTCTCTCTCTCTCGCTCTCTCTCTCGCTCTCTCTCTCTCTCTCTTTCCCTCTCTTCCTTTTACTCTCTCTCCCTCTCCCTATCTCTCTCTCTCTCTCTCCCCCTCTCTTCTTTATACTCTCTCTCACTCTCTCTTTCCTTCTCACTCATTTTCTCTCTCTCTTTAGCTCGCCCTCCTTTTCTCTCTTTCTCGCTCTCTTTCTCGCTCTTTTTCTCTCTCTTCCTTTCTCTCACTTTCTCTCTCTCTCTCTCCCCCTCTCTTTCTCCTTCTCTCTCTCCCTTTCACTCTCTCTTTCTCTCTCATTCTTTCTCTCTCTCTTTTTCTTGCTTTCTGTCCTTTGATGAGTGCATGACACACCTTCTTATCTTGAATTTTGTCTTGCAGGCTGTGACTTACAGATTGTCCAGAGAAGACCCGCCATGACTCTTCCAAATAGTTGTTTTGAGTTTGATTTGAATAAAATGATTTGTTTGGAAATTCAAAGATGAATAAATGATTCTCCTTTTTCTGCCCACACATGAGTGTTAAGTTTTGCAATTGTGCGACATCAGACGAATTGTTTTGTTCATGATTTCGTAAAGTTGATGTAATATATCTTTGTCTGGGGTGATGCACGGGGCTGGCGAGCCTGGGGGTGGTGGTGGTGGGTGTTTTGTCCCTCTTGGGTGTCCGAGCTGCGTGATCAGTAGCTCCATGGCATCTGTTGTACTTCAGGTGTGGTTCTGGGCAGGGCTCCCTTTTATGGTGCAGGTTGTCGTCCGACTTCACACCAGGTAAGAGCAGGTGTTAAATCCCTGCTGCTAACGCGCCTTATCGCATCTTTTGTGATCTTATCGCCGATCTGGTTGGTCGTTGAGAATGTTACGAAGTGGTGTTTTTGCTGCTTTTTTGCACGGGAATGCCTACTCTGCATCTCATTAGCGTTAGTTGCCGGGGTCCTCTGTGGCGATGATTTCTGCAGCTGCTATCGCAGGAAAACTGGTGATATGGGCTGTTAGCACCAGATTGTGAATTGGGCGATATATTTATTGCCACTTTGGCTGCGATAAAGTGCTGCTAACTCGGCGATAAGTCCTTTAAGAATATGCCCCAAAGAGTAGATGCAAGTTTGAAGCTTGATTTGCACCATCAGCCCTGCATTCTGGCTGACTGCACCTGCTGCAGTCTGGAACTACAGCCCTTTGGGTGTACCTTGTTTCAAGAGGAATAAAGAGTGATCTCCCTGAAAGCTACAGGCTAACAGAGCTCACGTGCCAACTCCACCAAGATTCCTCTTCCTGGAGTGCATTCAGTGGACTTTTAAGGGTTTTGGCCAGTGCATTGTGGGAATTGTGGTCCCAAACTATCCAGATACATCTTGGAGATTCTAGACCCAGGGACTGTGTTTTGGACACTTTGGACCCGCAAGAGGAACTTTAGGAATATGTTCCAAACGTTTGGTAAAGTTTTGAGCAACTTTGGGAAAAAAACTCCATGAGGTGACTAAGAACTTGAAAGTGTTTATTCTTTAAAAATTCATAGCTCAGGTTCCATACATTGTTTTTTTTTCGATTTGGTGTCATTTTCAAAGATACAAATATTTCCTATTATTATAAACTGGTGTTGGATTTTGAATTTGTGTTGTGTCTTAAATTTTTACTGAATTGGTGTTTTTAAATGATTTACATACCTGTCTCTGAAGTTAAGACTGTCTTCTCACAGCCAAGCCACCAAAGGTGGAACAGCATGGGAATAATTTTCTGAGACCTATTCTGAACCCTAGACTGTGTTAGTGACCTTATTGCCAGGGTTGATGCATGTTTGCTACTACTAATAATCCACTTTCCAACACAAGGGTATAGAAACCATAATAGCTTTTTCATCAATATCATTGACACCTATAGAGGAGAAATTCCCTACTATTGAAAAGGAAGCGTTAGCTTGCGCGTGGGCTCTTGAACACTTCAGAGCAGTTGTGTGGGGGGGACCTATTACAATGCATAGTGATCATAAACCTCTGGTGAGGCTGTTGACTAGGGAAAGTACAATTAACACATAGGCTAGAATAGCTAGGATCTCTATGTGTATGCAGGATTTCATATATAAGATTATACACATGCCAGTCACAGATAATGTGGTGGCGGAATCTCTGTCCAGAATGCCTAACCAACTAGAAGTATGTGAGGATGATAAATGAAACGAGTTTCATGTAGCTTTAATTCACGATAGTTGTTTTCCATCTATAAAAAAGGATGAATAGTAGAAAGAGTATAGGGAAGACATATTGTTGCAAGAGATTGCTGACTTCATTAGGGGTCAGTGGCCCATTAAGAGGAGTTTATCTGATAAAGTTAAACCTTTATGGGAATTACGGACAGAACTATCCTTTGATGGTGGAGTAATTTTGAGAGGTAACAAAACTGTTCCTCTGCTTAGCCTTCAGGACAGAATACTGCAGATGTGACAAGTGGGGCATTTTGGCACAGGGCGCAGTAAAGCTATTGTAAAGAAATTGTTTTGGTGGCCGCGAATGGATTCTGAAATTGAATGCATGGTCAGGAAATGTATGAAGTGCTCCAGAGTAGATGAAACCTTACGGACACCTAAACCTCCAATGAGTGAGAATCATTGTCCAAAAAATCCATGGGAATCCATAGCCATCGATATCATGGGGCCAGTTGGACCATTCCATAGATATGTGATGGTAGTTATGGACCTTTTTTTCTTGATGGTCTGTGGTTGCAGTGGTGCAGAATGCAGATACAGATGCAGTTGTAGTATTCTTGGATCATGTTTTTAGTCAGGAAGGCATTCTTGCTACGATTCTAATTGCCATACCTTCGAAATAAAGGGGACAACTCAGTGACCCAAGGATCTGGGTAAGACAATTATCTAAGGCACAAATGGTCCCTTCGGGGAAAATGTAGCCCTTGACTTCCACAGCAATTGTTACCGAGAACCCTTCTAACCAGTGAGGCTTATAAGCGTTTAGTGCATTTAATATTTTTCTTATTCTCTTCACACATGAATACTGTTTAACACCTTCGACGCTTATGACGAGCTGAGCTCGTCATGAGCACAGCTCCACTGTGCTCATGACGAGCTGAGATCGTCATAACTACTGCAGAACGCCCACGCGGGGCGAAGTCCCCTCCTGTGTAGGCATTCTAAAGGAGTGGGCGGAGTCGTGACGAGCCCAGCTCGTCATGAACACAGCTCCATTGTGCAGCATGACGAGCTGGGCTCGTCACAAGCACCGAACCGCCGCGCGCCGCCCCTCTCCCCGCACCACGGGGGAATTAGCCCCGCGTGGAAGGGGTTAAGAAACTAGGATTCTCAGTCATTTAAATATTATCCCAAGGTGCTCCAAATTTATGATGGCGCAGTGAAAGTGAACAAAGTGAATAAATAGTGTGCAAGTGTAATATACAGATATATACATGTGACTGATATAGAACATATGATGTTATATACAGTACTCGTGTCTGTGACCCCTAATTTAAATTTAAAAACAGTCCACAGTAGAGGTTTTGTCGATGTTTCTACCCACAGTGCTAAATTAATTAGAAATGGGTCATCAATAGGGCGTAGTGTTGCAGAAAGCACCAGGCAGGCTGTGGCAAGGGTCCTACACTCTGGAAGGTGCCTGGTATGTAATGGACATAGTCAGGCTTGGTCCGGGGAAGATGCAATTAACAGCAAGGTATTATGCTATATACCAGATGGGCTGGCGAATAATGGGCCAAGTACATTAACATAATGGCATAGAGTCCAAGGTGTTTCTTGTGCCGTCGTTTAGCGTCATTAATGATTAGTCAGACGGCGAGCACGCTGGAATGAATCCTAGACTGGCCATCAAGAGGATTCATGTTTTTAGAAAAAATAAGAAATGAACTAAACGCATGCAAACCTCACTGGCTAGCTTCTTGATAACACTTCTTGATAACACTTGCCGTGGAAGTCAAGGGCTACACTTCCCCCTACGGGACCACTTGTATCTTAAATAAACGATTCGAAGTGACCACGGTGTGCAAATTAAATCTAATGCATTTATTCAGAATAGGAGTGAAAGTGAAGACTATGCCTCTTTAAAATCCTAGTGGCAATGTTGAAAGGGTGAACTGTGTCATTAAGGGAATAATTCAGGTTGCTTGCAGGATTGGGATGTCCAATTGATGAAAGCCATATGGACCTATAGAGTTACCATTACATGAGGCCACAGGATTATCACGCTTTTTGATAATGAGGGGCAGGAATCCCAGGACTAAATATAATACTAGTTGGTTATTTGATGAATGTGTTGAACCTTGGTCAGTGGAAACGGTCAGAGATAATAAAGCAAGGGGGCATCAGAGAAGCAAAGCTTATTACGATTTCAAGAATAGTACTAAAACTGTGAATGTTGATGTTTGGAACTAGGTTCGCATCAAGAAACCAGGGTATGTCACTAAAGGAGAGAGTAGGTTTTATGAACCAGAAAAAGTGGTAGAACTATTGCACAATGTTGTCCGTTTGAGCAATGGAGCGTTATGGAATCTCAAGCGGGTGGCTTTGAGCAATTTTTGTAGAGGAGATGATAAGAATCAGAGCAAGAGAAGATTTGATTGGTTTGATTTGGTCAACATTGTCGTTGATTTGACAGTGGGAGATGGTGATATTGTTGAGGGATCAAAGTTGTCTGGGAATTATTCATCCTCCATATCCAATGATGTTGGGGACCCAGAGCAGAGGGATGAGTGTATTCTGGATTATGAAGGTTTCTTCTTCCACTAGGAAGGTGGATATAGAGAATAAAAGAGTAAGGAAACCACCTACTAGAGGATTATATCCTTGAGGGTTATACGTGAGGATTTTAGTTTTTGTTTCTTCAGTTCTATGTAATTTTTTTTCTTTTCTTTTCTTTAGGTTATTAGGATGTAATGTGTTAGGTATTTTAGTTATTTTGGGTATAAGGAAGGGGGAGGATGGCATGTTATACTGTGTTAGAATTGTATGTGCAAAAAAAAGTTATGTTTTGAAAGAGGGGGATGTGTTTTGGGTCCGTGTCATGTTGTTATCTGCATGGAATCATTCTGTGTTCGATGGAACATGATTGGGGATTCAAGGGACAGGTGGAGGATGGTACTGTACTAGGAGGACCGTGATTCTGCGGCTCTGTACCTTGGAAATAAAGTGCACCTTTCACGTCGGTTTAGTGTTGGAGTATCACTACAGTTTACTTATTAAAGTAAAGAGGCAAAACATGGCGAACGGAGCATCCGTTGCACTTCATTATTTGGGGCTTCTTAAACAAGACTAAAAAATAATTCAGGCTACAAATCTATTTAAATGCTATTATAGCCATAGCTCGGCTCGCTTCACCTCATTGTCAACAGAATAGCAAAAATAAAATGTCAGATTAGCAAAACGGCAAATGGGTGGTGGACTGCAGCACAAAAACCAGTTCAGGAGAAAGGCGTCCTAAAAAATGTTTTAGAGCCAAATACCTGCCTTCTGCCTTTCAGAGAAACAACACATTTTAGCCGCAAACATTTATAAAATCCATGCACTCAAACGCATTTCAGTTTCCTTTTGTTAACAAAGAAACGTAACAACTTGCGTGAGCCTCAGTGAAACTAGCAGGGGACATAAATGATGACTGGCACCACGCCCTTCCCGCCCAGCTCGTCGCCAGTGTCCCCGGCATACTGCGGAAAATCATTCTTAGATGTCAGTTCTCAAAAGGCTGCTGGACATAATTTGCATAAATGCATAAAAAGTAATTGCTTTCTTGTCCTTCACTTTTGGTTCTGGAAGTCAACTAAACGCAATACCGGGAAGGTAATATAGCAGTGCACACTCACTTAACTTTTTAACGTTCACTCCATTTAGTGTGCAATGTCACCCTACCTAACATCAACACATACCCTTGAAGTGCTCTTGTGGACATAGCCTCTAACGTAGAATTCTACTTTAGCTGCAGAAAATATCAAGTCTTTTTTGTGCACTGAAATTTAGCTGAGCAGAGGCATTTTTAGAAAACTGATTAGTGTTGCCTGCACTTCATTGACAAGAAAATTGACTCTATATTCAGCCTTATGTTTTAATCTGCAAATCATGAGCCCAATTGCAGGTGTGAGCTAAAAACGCCAATTGCGTGGTACGCTTGTTATGTGGGCATTGCGTAATTATGTGCTATTTCAGCCTATTAGTACCAAACATTTTGAGTAAGTGCACGGAAACAACACGAATGCCCAGATTGCAAGCAGTTGCTCTCTGCAGCTTTTGTGCGTTTTTTTCACTATTTTGTTGTTGTTGCATGAAATGCTTCCTTACATAAGTAAGTAAGTAAATTTTATTGTTTGATTATTTAAAATCCTACAATATTACACATGCGATACGGAAAAGAAACATATAAATTGCTATATTAATTTAAAAACAATTAAAATGCCAAAGCACCATAAAATTCATTTGGTTGCCTAATAAATTACTTTTTACTTCCTTACATGCAAATTGGCCACAGGATACATTTTGAGCTAAAAAATAAATGCTGTCTTTTCATTGTGAGTAATTACACATAATTACTCAAGTTTCACACACTACTGTATGTAGAAATCATTGATTCATAAACTTAATACTCTGATTTGAGTACATTTCTGGATCTTTGAGAATCTACTAAAATCCACAGAAGTAAGGCGGAATGCTCTATTACTTACCAGTAATCTTCATTACTCCGGGTCCCGTTGTCCTCATCCCATTCATAACAAAGTGGAAATGACCATCTACCGACAGAAAAAAACAAGAGGAATGCTGGGACACTAATACTGCCCCTCCCACCGGGAGTATATAAGCAGTACTTACCCAGCAGCCCTCCTGTACTAACAAGCCCAGACAGGAAGGCCGGCCGTCCGGGAGGGAGGGAGGGGCGTTTGAATGGGACGATGACAACAGGACCCGGAGTAATGAAGATTACCGGTAAGTAATAGAGCATTACCCCCAGGTCCCTAATGTCCTCGTCCCATTCATAACAAAGTGGAGAAATACCAAAGTAGAAACCCAGCCTTCCGCACGCACAAGCACACCCAGGAACCACAACAAAGCAGCAACCCAAGGGCGCACCGAGAAGGAGGAAAGGAAGACCGCAGGAAACAACCGGCCCGCAACCCAGCACAGTACAGCAGGGAAAGCACCGGAGACAAAGACAAAAAGGCCAAGGCCCCAAAGAAAGGAGACCGCCAACCCGAGAAATCCGGCCACCGGGACCGGGACCAGGACCAAGACACAAAGGACCCGGCCAACAACCAAACGGAGAAGGCCGCCAAGCCCAGAATCAGCAGGAAGGCACACAGGACCCGGGAGACCCACAAGGCCAAGAGACCACAGGCGGCAAACCGGACCGAGGAGGCCCAGGAAAAAAACAGGAGCCGAACAGGAGCCAGAATCCGCCCCGAAAGACCGGGAGGGGGAAGAACACAGAACCCCAGAAACCAGCCGAAATCCCACCAAGCAAGGAGAGGCCAATAAGACCGGAACCAACGCAAGAAACCAGGGTGGACACAGAGATAACGACCACAACCCCAGAAAAACCCCAACCCCAAAGGGGGGAACACAAGGCAGGAGGGGAGCACAGAGCAACCGGGAAACCCCAGCCGCCGCCCAACGAACATAGAGGGCAGCACAAAAGAAGGCGCCCACACGGCACAGGACCGCCCAGGAACCCCACACCCCGGCCAGACAAGCAGCAAGGGCAGGAGCGGCGGAAAAAGAAAAGCCCAGGGAGCAGAGCACCCAGACCAGAACCACAAGGCCCAAGGCCAGCAACACCGTAGAAGAGCCAAGTAACAGAACGCCAACACAACCTGGAAGCCCTGACCAGAGCCAAGCAACCCGACCATGTAGGAGGAACAGCAGACCCACGCAAACCCCCGAAGGAGAGCAGAGGACCAAGCAGTAGGAAAACCACAGACAACCCGCCGTCAGGAGAGAGGGACCCGCAGAGGAAAGAGCACCACAGAACCACACCCCAACCAGAAAGGGAGGGGGGTGGGGCACCCAAACAGACCCATACCGGGAACTCAATATCGAATCAGACTTCAGTATTGTGAGCGGGCTCAAGTCCAAATCCAAATGGATTCCGACTTTACCAGGAGGTAACTCAATAGACAACTTTTATAAAAGAGTATTGGAGGACATTGATAAAATAGACCATAAAAGAGACATACGTACCATCAAATATAAGGACAATCTTACTACAGGAGAACGGGCAGCCCTGAATACCCTTACAAAAGACCAGGACATAATCATCAGGGAAGCGGACAAAGGGGGTAACGTAGTTATCATGAACAAAACAGACTATCAAAATGAAATCTTAGGTCAACTACAGGACATCACATGTTATGAGTGCCTTGGATACAATCCCATAGCACCACTCACCACCGACATCAATAAATTTCTCTCTACTTGGAAAGAGAATGGTCTCTTCAATGAAGATGAATTCCTTTACATGAAAGTATTCAAACCCTCCTATCCTTGGCTTTACACACTGCCTAAGGTACACAAACACCTTCCATTCCCTCCTGGACGACCCATTATCTCTGGTATAGGGGGTCCGACAGAAAGACTAGCAGAATATGTGGACTTATTCTTGGGGCCCCTGGTACGCAACCTACCTTCTTTTATTCAAGATACAAAACACATTTTGAGCATACTTTCTGATCTACAATGGCAGCCAGGCAATTTTCTAGTTACTATGGATGTGGTAGCACTGTATACTAGCATCAAACCTGAATTAGGATTGGAGGTTGTCACCAAAACTTTACAGAACCGACCGGCTACCATGTGGCAACATACCAACATGTTGGTCTCCATGATGGAACTCATCCTTAAGAACAATGTGTTCATGTTCAATAATTCATGGTACAGACAAATAAAAGGGGTCGCAATGGGCTCTAAATTTTCACCGTCGTTTGCTAATTTATTCATGGGCGCACTTGAAAATGACCTCATCTGGGGCACAAAAGGAGCAACATTTATTGATTCTATAGTATTTTGGGGAAGATACATAGACGATTGTCTATTGATCTGGTCTGGTACTCATGAACGTCTGATTGACTTCCACAAATACTTGAACCACAATACTTGGGACATGAGTTTCACCATGGTGGCTAGCCTTGACAGGGTTGAATTTCTTGACTTAGAAATTTATATCTCGGACAACAAGTTAAACAGCAGACTTTTCAGAAAAAATACTGCCTGTAATGCGATTCTGCACGCTAACAGTGCCCATCCAGCTCATCAGATTAGCTCCATTCCTTTTGGAGAATTTCTAAGAGCGTGCAGAAACTGCAGTAATGACAATGATTTTAAAGAAACACTAAAAGTAATGCAGGAACGCTTCAAGAAAAGAGGCTATTCAGACGACCTACTAAATTCAGCCACCACTCGAGTTATGAGAATAAAAAGAATAGACACACTTAAAAAGAAGCACACTGACAGGCAAAGTAGACCAGGGAACATTCGTATGATAACTGATTTCAACAGCCATCATCAAGCATTGCGCAGAACTTTCACCAAACATTGGCACATCCTCAGGGCAGACAAGGTAATCCAAGACTTCTTAAGTGAACATCCACAGATAACCTATAGGAGGGGTAGGACCCTGAGGAACAGATTAAGTCCTACAATCCCGCGTTGCATGATGACTGAAAACTGGCTTACAAAACGCAATATAGGTTTCTATAAATGCGGGTTTTGCTCTATGTGTCGGTGGGCAAAAAACAAGACCACTGAATTTCGTGACATATATGGAGAGAAATATGTCATCAAGACTAACATTAACTGCACTACTCGCTATGTGGTTTACATCATTGAATGTATGTGTAAGAAATTCTACGTGGGTAGCACCATCCGCCCACTTAAGGAAAGAATAGCAGAACATATCAGAGCTATCCACAAACAGGATCCGAGGTACCCGGTTGCTTTGCACGCAGCTGCATGCTATGACCAATCTATGGACAAACAGATTTCATTTTTTGGAATTGACACCGTACCTATCGGAATACGAGGTGGAAACAGAGAACTCAAACTGAGACGTTTGGAAGCAAAGTGGATTCTCCGCCTTCGTACCGTGGAGCATGGTTTAAATTTTGACCAAGAGATGCAATATTTTCTAGGGGATTAACTATGTATAACATCCCCTCCATTACTTCCTGCATGTACTCAAATGAAATGTACAAATATTTAGTAGATTTGAGATACATACAACATTTTGTTATTTTCTGCAGTCATCATACACCTTTCTTTAAGTTCCTAATTGTGTATCCACTTCTAACCTTATTCTTAATTACACCCTCTATGAGATGTAAATGAGGATTCCCTTTGATAAAAAATGTTATGACCTCCCATGCGCATCATTATGATGTATGATCGATTAGTTTTTATGAGAATGGCAGTACACTTACGTTATGTATACTACATGAGCTAGAATGGCAATATCAGTTAACTTACATATGTTGATCTCAAGAACAATGTCGATAATTATTTGAGACTTTTTGCATAATGCTCTTCTGTATCAGATCACAATTGCAACACCACTGTATGGTGTAGATCGGATGCATGACAAGTCACCCTTGCATGTTTTGAATATACTTTTTCGTCTCTTCGTTCTTTAATTTTAATTTTATTATTATTTTTTCATCAAAAGGACTTTTGTGCGTTTTTTGTGTTGTTTTCATTGGACCAATATTGAAAAAACCTTTTTTCCTTCTCCTTTATTTTATCTCTACGTACAATGATACAATTTTTTCTCCCTGGGAATGCGCACCGCTTCCCCTGGAGTTTTACGCTCTAGTCTTCTATATACGGGCCCTTCCCGGGCTATTTATTCATTTCCGGGTCGGCATCACGTGTCCGCACCCGGAACTAACCTTCGCGGGAGCACCCTCCCTGCAGATTCTTCCTCGCCACTCGGGTAAGTTCTATTAGCCTTTCATGATCGTCTACAACACTGATGGTCGAAATTATGAAGACGACCATTCGTCTTTCCGATCTACCGTTAACCTTTATTTATTTATTATGTGATTGTCTTTTTGGCCATTCGAGACGTCCCTCTGACGGTTTGGCTTCTCTCGCCCTTTCATACAGCTCTGATGGATGGTAATCGTCCAAATTTGGCCTCAACCTAGACGTGCCCCCACACGGACTTGAACTGACCGTGTGGATTCTTTCACACTGCTACGGCACAGCGCAACAGAAGTGGACCCAGGGCACTAAGCTCTTCATCTTAAGGTGAGAGGCTATTCGCTCACACTCTAACAATGGCAAATGGAGTCTATTGCAAACTTGTTCAGTGAACTAGATTCAGTTCACTGACCGAGATTTTCATTTTCCTTAATTTTGTTTGTTCTATCATCTTTTTACCATCTTCCAGGCGCATCACCGTACAATTTCTGGTGATCCTGGACAGTTCACCGTGACGTTTTTTGACTACTACAGAACCTGGTCTCGAGCGGGGCCGGGTCGGAAATATCACCGGCTAAGGAGTGAGCCTTTCCATTCTCATATGTTCACTTTACCATTGACTCACTTGCAGTTTTGACAACTGGTGCAAATTTGCCTTGTTCTTTACACCTTCCAAGACCCTATTCTCAACTACTACTGCCCCTTCTGTTCCCCCTTTTTTGGTTATGCTATAGACCTGTTACCTGGTATCCCCTCGCTACAGGTAGGAAGCGCACGTCCTTCTCACAATTTTGGTTATCTGAACACAATGTTTTGCACTCTATATTTATTGATTCGGCACTTTTCACTCTCACTGAGAATTTTCCGCCACCTTTAATGTAAATGAATCTCCCTCCACACATGGTCCGATTATTTTCTGGCGGCACAAACAAATACCCTGATTCATCACGACCGTGTCATAATCCACATATAGACATATATACTGGACGGCGGTATGGTGTTGTGTGCTTCCACGTGATTGTCATTTTTCACTTTCACGATTTCCACTCACAACTTGCACGAGCATTGGAAATCATCACAACAGCTACGTTATGTACATTGTCATGTACCCATGAAATTCCATCATGTATTTTGTATCCTCCCCAGCCCTGAGGAGTCGCGCAAGCGCTGTTACAGCTTGGCGACGAAACACGTGTCGGCTGGACATCCTTCTAATAAAAGAGGAATCATATTACCCATCGTTCTTCTTTCTTCAACTGTGAAACTGGAACTTTACATGTCCATTGTGGCAATTGTCTATACTTCATTGAACTAGTGTGCAATAGGTCCTGTGTTTTCATATGTACGGCGTGTGTCTCGGCACACACTTTATGGAGGGGTTTAGGGCCTTTTTCCCCTTACCTATCTGCACCTAGACTTAATAATATCACAACCACTACCATGAGCAGTGCACCTAGTATTTCCCCCACCTCAAAAAGCCCAGTTCTTGCAGGTAGTCATACCGGGAACAAAGCCCGGGGAAGCAAGGGAGGAAGAAGCGAGCCAGGACCACAGAACCAGGAAGAACCCGGAAACGTCCGGCAACAAACCCCCAGAGCAGGCCGAAAAGACAGCACAGCCCGAAAACCCAGGAGGCACAGCCCAAGGCCACACACAACCAGCAAGAAGCCGGCAGAACCGGAGCCACAGAACCCCACACAGGCCTACAACACCGGGAAAACAAGCCTGGGAAGAGAACCACCAGCAGGAGAAGACCCAGAAGGAACCACCCAGAAGCGGCCCCAAAGCAGAACACCCCGCTAGGACCCGAAGGGAGACTAGCAAGGAAGCAGATCCCAAAAAGGAGCCCCACAAGCAGGAGCGGCACGCCCCAGCCAAAACTCCAGCCAGGCACCCACCAATGGAACCAGACGAGACCAGAACAACCCAGGGAGCAAACACCCCCGAGATCAGAAGGACCAAGAAGCCAACAGCACCCAGCAGCCCCAGGAGGCCAGGCAGGCACTAACCCGGCCCGACCAGGCACAACCACCGAGCAGACAGCGGAGCACGGGGACAGCACACCACACCGGAGAACAGGCGGCACGACAGGACACGGCAGCAGCCAGGAAGCCCCAGCCAGGAACAAACCAGGCAGGCACCAAGGCAGAAACAGGAGAAGCGGCCAGGAAACACCAGAAGCAAGCCAAAGGCAAGCACGGGGAGAGCCGGAGCAGAAGCATCCAGGCCAGGCACACAGAAGGCCCCGGGACAACACCAGAAGCCCCAGGCCGGAGCAAAGGGAAGCCCACAGCATCAGGAAGACCCAGACGGGTGCCCAACCAGGCACCAACCAGGCCCGACCCAGCAAAACCGCAGGAAACATATGAGAACAGGCGCAGGCAGGGAGGAACAGAACTGAACAGTCGAACCCAAGGCAGCACAAGCCACCCTTGCACAGGTAGAGGGGACAATGCACCCCAGAGAGCCCCCGGCACAACACCGCCAAGCATCCTGTGGTAAATAAATAATTAAATACCTGTTCTATTTTTGACTGGATACGATATAAACAGATAGCTCAATAAATAAGAGTCAAGATTCGAGGTAGCTGGAGTTTGCAGGTTTTAATACAGGCATAAAGGACAGGAACAGGACAACCTGCACGGGAATAGGATGGCAGCTGCCGGGGGCAGGATCTGGAATGGCTAGAGCATAAGGGGGTAACTTTTAATAACAGTGCACAATATTTATAGTTAAACAAAATACATTACATGCAATACAGTAGGCGTAGCAGTAGGCGGGGTTTGTAGCAGTCGCGAAAGATAAGGCATAAAGTGGGTGTAACAAGAGGTGTGTACAGGGCGTATACATAGACATGTGATGTAAACGTAACAGAATATGTCATAAATGGGGCGGAAACATGGAGGGGGCTACCTAAGGAGCCGGGACCTCTGACCTAGTGGTGCGCGCAAGCTGGCAATGACGTGTTATTAGGAGGAACTGGGGGCTATGACTTCTGCACTAGAAGAGGAGACTAAAGTCTGGAGTGTCAGAGCGACATGTACCTAAACACTATCTAGTATCTGATGTTTAGAGAACATGTTGATAGAATCCAAAAGTTATCAGGGCAAAGGCTAACAGACTCTAAGACTGGTGCATGCATTATTCTACATGTAGTGCATGTTGAGGAATATTAAATGAACATTAATACAGTATTTCTCTTACATGGAGACATAAAGGCTAGACTATGACGGAAACTATTGATGCGATTCAGTAGCTTAGGAATGCAGAGAAGGAGGGCTGGACTGATAACTAGAATCATAACATACTCTTGGCAGACTGGCAGGCAGAGCCAGGCCGAGCCGGGCACTGTGAGGCAGGAAGTAAGTGAAGGGTCAGGGATGCAGGTGGGGGCTGTATCGCTCCTCGGAGAGGGTTCAGGAGACAGGAGCTGAATCTGAGTCTGGGCCCTTTTGAGGCCTAGAAACGGGGACTTTTCAATGAATTAACGTGCACACTGTGAAACGTGGCAACATAGGTTTACATAGGCCTAATACTCGTAGCTTTCACGAGAACTGGAAACTGGCATACTAGAGATGGACACAACTATAATTGCGTCTTTAATCGATCATAGGGAATACATATGCATATTAATCATGCACATATAACATAAGATGGGGAACACGTAGGGACACAGAACATGGCAAAATTTACTTTTCCACATTCCCTCCTTGTCACTACGTTTCCATCAGGAAACATCAGTATTCATGATACCATCTATCATTTCATACAGTATCATTTGCTCGTCTCGAATTGTCTTGGAACGGGACTTAGGACTAGGACTTGGAATACAGGATGTAGCACAAATGCCACAAATCGCAGGGCCACATTGTAAACAGAGGCAGCAACTGAAAATGATCATTACTGCTATACCTAGAAATGACAATACTTTCCATCCCCAGGCAGAAATTATACTCCAGAGCCAACCGGACCATGTCCAGGTGCCTGGATTCTGGTGTAACTGATGGGCAATTTTATGAAGTCTGGTTATAGCTGAATAAACAGACGGCGCGTTATTAGGAATGAAAATGCAGCAACTAGGTCCGATGACTCTACATGCTCCTCCTCTATCGGCCAGTATGACGTCAAGAACGAGACGATTTTGGAGCACAACAAATCTCATAGCAGATTGCTCTTCGGTTAAGTTACCTAGAGCAGAAGTAGTCTCATTCACTACTGCTTCAAGGGTTCTGGTTAACCTACGGATTAACTTACTATTCTGGATAGGTCCTATAAAGAAGAAGAAACCTCTATTGAAGTCTGTATACTGTTCTAGAGCAGTTTCAGTTTGATCGACAATCGGGGACTCGATCTCCCTTCTATGTCTAATGTGTACTAGATGTGTGTTTCTATGATAATCAGATGGGGCTAGAAAAACTGGTGGCAGTAGGAAGGCAATGTAACATGTTCCATCCCAATCAAGGGGCAGACGAACATATGCGGTCTGACCACAAACAAAATAAGAATGACGTGAGGCTTTGAAAATAGATTTCCCACTGTCACTATACTTGACAATTGTAGTACAATCACTATGTCCTACATGTGCGGAACCATTCTTTCGGACACATAATTCGCCTTTGACTGGTAGTACTGAAATAGCAGGCAAATCTGGAGTAGTATCGGACTGAACATTCAGGACCATAAAATTCGAAGAATAATTACCTAAATTATAAACTTCATTTTCTAGATCTAACCCTGTTCTATGGGTGAGACCTTGCTTGTCTGGAAAACATGTACTATTCAGAAGGGACATATCAGTTGAAGATGACGTTAACGTGGACCATGCTCCACACGAACCATTATGTGAAAATGGATAAGGAAAGAGTGGCAGAACTCCCTTCGGTGTCTGGAAAGGGGGGAGTCGACCACACACCCAACAATTAGTGGCATTGCTGGTCTGGTGTGAATAGTGCAACATTCTTATAAATGTATTATTACGCATAGCGAGACGATAGGATAGCTCGTGAGGAGGCAGATCACTGAAGGTGTGCTCTACTGTAGCATTAGAAAACTTATTTACATGAGAAATTGGAAAACATAAATGCAATGCATAACTTGTGCAGGTAACCATCAAACTCAAAAACATAAGAAAACATAGAACGATGATACATCTGATAGAGTTTTGACTAACTCTCTCACTATGGGGGTCTATCTCATACATGTCAGAAACCTGTCTAACCGTTTCACCCGAGGGGGACTTAGACAATTAAACTGGCTGACTTATTTTGCTAGACCGGAGTTTTAACTTATACTCCTGCTGCGGAGTTTTCTCTAACAGAGGAACTTTCAGTTCAGGATTTAGATTAATGTCTTGTTTTAGGCAGTCTTTAGAAATGGAACAGTCTTTGGAATTGTCATTAAAAGTCTTTTTCCGGATTCCATGAAATTTCTTGATATGCGACAGGTGGACCCAACCCTTGCGGCCTTCCAACTTCACGGCCGTACGGGTGGTCAGGAGGACTAGTCTCGGCTGTTTCCAACGAGGCTCCAGCGGACTTGAACGATCAAAGTTCCTTACAAAGACTAGGTCGCCTGGAATGACCTCATGCGGTTTCACCTCGGTATTGTCTGGAAATGTGGCGGCAACCTGTGAACGACAAGAGTGTAGGGCAGACATCAAGGAAGCTAGGTAATCTGTCAGCATATTACTGGAAACATCTGTAATACTTCGGGGTCTAGGTGTACCCCACATGTTCGGGGGGCGGCCGAATACGACCTCGTACGGGGACAGACCTGATCTGGAATGTGCGACCATGCGCATATAAAATAGAGCGACTGGTAGGGCTACTAGCCAGTCTACACCTTTCTCTTTACAGACTTTAGCAATGCGGATTTTTAGAGTCTGGTTATGTCTCTCTACGAGACCGGCTGCTTCAGGATGGCGTACACAATGAAACTTCCACTGGTACCCTAACAGAAGGGACACATGCTTCATGAGTTCAGATGAGAATGGCTGGCCGTTATCAGAATACAAGACCCTAGGGAGTCCATAACGAGGAAAGAATTCACGAACCAACTGCTTGGCAGTGGTCGCGGCTGTGTAATCTGGGACTGGATATGCTTCTGTCCACCTGGACAAAGCGCATACAACTACGAGGACATACTTGAAACCTCGACATCGCTCCATCTGAATGTAATCCATCTGGAGGACCTCAAAAGGGTGGTCAGGAGGTTGGAATCCCCCTTGTTCCACCGGGACACTTTTACCTGGATTGAACTGGCAACATATCATACAGGTACGGACTTTCTGCTTGGCTGCAGCTCGTAAATGCTTGTTGAACCAAATGTTCTGGATACTGTCTAACATAGCTTTTTCTCCTAAGTGTGCAGGACTATGTGCGGTATTGATAATGACTTGAACCATTGAGTCGGGGAGAAACCATGTGGCTTTTCCCTTCGTCAACCATCCCTGATCTGTCTAGACCCCTCCTTGTTCGGACCATTTCTTGATTTCATCGGGAGTAGCATGTAACTGTATATCTATGACATCTTGTGTAGGGTCCTTAACTGTCATACATGTAGTCTGATCTGGAGTGGATGTCTGTGTCGTGTTAACTGGAATGTCTGGTGTCTGAGCTGTAAGCTTGGCTGTTCGATCTGCTAGATCATTACCTTGGGAAATAATGTCAGTAACTTTCGTATGTGCTTTGCACTTCATAATAGCGATAGCTGTCGGTAAATGTATTGCATCTAACAGAGCTTGAATGAGGAGACCATGCTGAATCTTGGTTCCATGAGAAGTCATAAAACCTCTTTCTTGCCAGAGCACTCCAAAGTCGTGTACGACTCCGAATGCATAACGTGAATCTGTGTATATGTTAACTTTCAGGTTCTTGGCACGTATGCAGGCTTGGGTCAGAGCGACTAGCTCTGCTGCTTGAGCGGACAGGGTGTCAATACGGTGTGTCTCTATAACTTCAGTGTCAGTAGTCACTGCATACGCGGCTACTAGTTCTCCTGTACTTGTTCTCATACATGAACCATCCACATAAAGTGTCAGGTCGGGATCAGGTAATGGAATATCTGTCAAGTCTTGTCTTGGCTTAGTCATAGTGTTAACTACTTCCACACAGTCATGTGTGGCAGGATTTGAAATAACTGACGGTAACAGTGTAGCAGGATTCAGAACGTTGCAGCATCTGATTTCTATGTGTGGCTGGAACAGTGTCAATTCATAACCTGTTAGACGTGCAATTGTCAAGTGCTGAGTCTGGGTTCGGTTTAAAAGAACTTCCACGGAGTGTGGAACTTGTACTGTCAGGGAGTGTCCTAACACTATGGAATCACTTTGTCTGATAGCTAGTGCTGTGGCTGCAACTGACTTGAGGCACGCAGGCAGAGCCTGGGCTACTGGATCTAATGTGCTCGAAAAATAAGCACAAGGCTTGTACTGTCCGGCTTGATCTTGTGTGAGAACAGATAATGCTGTACCATCACGTTCAGTAACAAAAAGTGTAAAAGGCTTACTGTAGTTCGGTGTAGCTAGAACAGGTGCTTGACATAAGGTTTTCTTTAATTCATTAAAAGCAAGTGTATGTTCAGATGTCCAAGGGAGGACAGTCGATACGGCTGCCTCTTGTGTCGTTAACTGTATCAGTGACTTGGCTAGAAATGCATACTGAGGAATCCATTGTCTGCAATAGGAAGTGAGGCCGATAAATGCTCGTACCTCTTTCTGGGTCTTGGGCTGAGGAAGACTCGCTATTAACTGGATACGGTCAGGTGTCAACTGCCTACCCCTCTTGGACAGTAAGTGTCCTAAGTAGACCACTTGCTGGACACAGAATTGAAGCTTCGAAGGGGACACCTTGTGCCCCATCTCGGCCAGGAAATACAGAACTGTAAGTGACGCTCGCTCGCAGTCACGTTCAGAACGGGCTGTGATCAGTAGATCATCGACATACTGGAGCAGGGCAGTGTCAGTTGGCATGTGAATATTGTCTAGTTGTCTCTTAAGTGCTTGACTGTAAATGCTAGGACTTTCTGTGAAACCTTGAGGAGCTCGTGTGAATTTATAGCTCCTTCCATTTAAACAGAATCCGAAAAGGAACTGGCTGTCTGGATGAATGGGGACACTGAAAAATGCATTTTTGAGGTCTATGACAGTGAAAAACGTAGCTTCAGAATCAATGGCTGTCAATAGGGAAGAAATATCTGGAAGAACTGGGTACTGGGGTATAATACATTTATTAAGTTCTCGAAGGTCAATCACTAATCGATATACTGGAGGTGCATTTGGATCAGTACGTTTCATGACTGGAATGATAGGAGAATTACATACATTGGAGTCAGTTTCTACAACCACTCCTTGAACAATAAGCTCGTCAATAATTTTGGATAAGGCTGCTACAGCCTCAGGTGGCAGTCTGTACTGTCTGATTCGTGGTAACACTACACCTGGTTGCAGAGTCACACGATGGGGTGTGATTTTCATACAACCAACATCAGTTGGACCTTGCGCCCATAAATGCTGGGGGACATTCAGTAATCTTGGATCAAAATCACGTAATACATAGTGACCCTTAAAGTCACGCAAAAACAGACGTATTCCTTCTGGGGAGCAGCAAATAACTGCACCTAATTCTTTTAATGTCTTGATGCCTAACAAATTTTCTGGACATGACTTCGTAAGTAACAAATCAGTAGTTCGGGACAATGGACCTACTTCTAGAGTAACTGGTTTCGAAATTTCATTAACTATTGGCTTTCCTGAAAATCCAAGGGAAACATTTCTAGAGCCTGAGAGCGGAGCCCCTGGAACCTCGTCATGACTGATAGTAGTCCTACTTGCCCCTGTATCAATCAGAAACTTTCTGTCTTTCCCTAATACTTGACTGTGAACATAGGGACCCTCTTGATCTACAGGTATCTCGATGAGAGGCAAGCCTACCTCCCTCTCTAGGCTGTTTCATGAATACTGCTGATACTCTGGATACTCTGACTGGGCATACTGGTACATCTGCTGTGAAACATGCTGTGTTGCAGCTATAGGCTGCGGTACTGTAACTGTCTGTTGTGCATTCTGTGGTGTCTGAGAAGTCTGTGAAACTTGTTCTTGTCTAGGCGGACGTGGTCTTTCTTTAGTCTTACCGGTAGCTATGTTGTGTTTCAGAACTGCACACTCGTTTATAAAATGACCTGGCTGTTTACAATAATTGCAGGTCCCTTTAACAGGAACTGTAGGATGACTGGCTTGATTCGTACCCCTCTTCTGACTTTCTTGAGGAACAGATTGTGCAACTAATACTTTCATTTTCGTGTCTTTCATACGTTTCCTTTCATGATCTTGCTCTTCCCTGATTCTGTTCTGGTGATACTGGAGCATCTGGAGCATTTGGGACGGAGTATTAGCTTGCCATGTACTTTCGACTTTCAGGACTCGGTTTTTAACTTGTGGACTTGAATTCTCGACTAGTTTAGTAACAAAAAGATGAGGGTATGACTCGCTACTCGTCTTCAGACCACTGTTAATAAAAAAACATTTCTCGAATCTAGAATAAAAATCACTAGTATCTTCGTCTGGTTTCTGTTTACAGGCTGAGATAGCATCCCAGTCTTCCTTTTTCGTGGCTAGTAATCTTGGCAAGACCTGTATTAACAGTTCAGGTAATTCTTTACATTTGTCTCCTAGACCGGTACCTGGTACACGTGTTTTATCTTCAGCTTCTAGAGCTGTCCAATCTATCTTTTTCTCTCCCACCTCCCATTCTTTTTCCTTGAGTTTTTCATATATGCCCGCAGGCAACAGGACCTTTAACATTTTAATTATATCCGGATATGTGTATTCTCCCATACGGAGCATGTCTTTTAATTCACGGTGGAACCCTGCTGGATCTTTATCGTGACAGGGAATTAACTTCTTCATCTCTAAGAGTTCCATCTTTGTAATCGGGGTGTAAACAAATACTCGTTCTAGATCGCCACCCGTTGTCCTAACTGGGTGTACTTCTCGTAACGGATGCTGTCTATCTATGTAAAGTGGCTTACTTTCGGGGGGTGAGACATGAACAAAATGCGGATTCAGGAACGTTCGGTATTTGTGGCGCTGTTCTAGAATGATACTAATTAAATCGGTACCTAGACCTTTCCATCTATACTGGAGTAACTCGTTTAGAACATCATGTAACGGACCTGTATCAGAATGCTGTCCCTCATACAGTGTAATGAGGTGCAGGATCATATACATACCCACCAGTCGCTGCTCGGCTGGGGGCAGTTTCAGAAACATTTGTGCCACTATTTCGTCTGGAAAAGTGGTAGAATCAGTAGCCCATCGGACTGCTGATCGGGCTAGTTCTTGTTCATGCATAGTACTAAGTTCACTATAACCGATTCGTGATTTCAGAATGTGATCGGTAGCTTGAAATACTTGTTCTAGAGAACACTGTTCTGGTACTGGAGAAGGAACAGTTTTCTTGTAGTCTAGACGTGAATGTCGGTCGGAAAGTCTAGTTCTACCTACATACGCTATTCTGGAAGGATTCTCGTCGTCTACCTCTTCAGTAGAAGAGTCATTTTCTTTCTCGCTTACTTGTGCTGCTTTACGTTTCTCGTGTAACCTTATTATTTCCTTACGAATTTTCTTGTACATACTCTCTATACTACTGAGTGTCTTGTGTCTTCCCTCGGCTATATGATCACTCCATTTTGTCAGAACTCTCATTTCGGTCGGATCTTTAGTCGGATAATCTTGTTCCCTTATTAAACAATTAATTAGAAACTTTAATAGCATGAGCTGGATCTCAGCTTTCCTTAGAGACATAACTTCGCCAATACTTTCTGGGTCTGTTCCTGTACGAATGAAACGATATATTCTGTCTAGATCTTCTTTCATATTCGGTAGGGTGTCCAAATACTCGGTCACCCGTCTTACACGCAATGAATATATAACCATATTATCATCGCCTGGGACTGGATCATAACGGCATTCGGTAAGAGCTCGCTTGATATCTGCAATGGACTGATGTTTGGGCGTACGCTGTAACGCACGTTCATGTAACTCGACTGACGTTACACGTTTGTGTGGCGGCGGGGTACCAGGAGGACCTCCCTCCGCGGCCCCTAAACTGGAATCGTCGACTGATACTCTTCGAGCTGGCAGAGTGACCGATGTAGCAGGTACTTGTACTGTAGGCTGGACCGGGGGTACCGTAACAGGTGCTGCAACGGGTGCCCCGGTGGCTGGAGGTACAGGAATTACATTATTTACGGGAGCTGGCGGAACAGGATTAGCATATTCGGGGACTGTGTCGTCCAAGTAGGACGAGAGAAAAATATCAGCTGCGGTCGGTTTGTGACGTAGCTTGGTCGGAACTAATGGTGGCGGAAAATTACTGGATGCCTCCGGGGTTGCTTTTGGCAAGCCCTCGGCAAGAAGAGGGTACATACCCTTAATAAGGGCATTCCTCTGTCTGTCTGACTGTTCGGTTTTAACTCGTTCACCTATTTCGATTAATTCCCTTTCTTGGGCTCTTTCTGAGGATTCTCTACTTAATTCTGCTTTTCTGATTTCTTTTTCGGTTCTTTTATGAGATTCTTTGCGCCATAACTCGATGGCATCTTTCTGTGACTGTCTGGATTTCTTTTTCCATAATGCTTCTTCTACTCGCATGATGCACTCGGCATCCCATGTGCCTGATACAGGCCATCTATATTTCTCTTCGAGATGTCTGGTATAATCAGACCATAAATCTAGATATATTATGGCACTTAAGCCATGCTTATGATACATAAAATGACCTGGACTGTCCCTAGGCGGGACAGGAACTGCTTCCTCGAGCAGACCTTTTCTAGTTTTTAACTGACGTAACTTAGAGAACAGAGGCATGATTTAGACTAGAATACTGAACACAATGCAATATACGATAAACACAATAATGACTGAGAAAACAAATCATTCATACCACGACATTGAAAACACATTGAAATAACATTTAAAATAACAGTTCGGACAGAAACATTACCTGGAATACTTGAAAACAGAACACATGAATTTCTCGAGAACAGAACTTACTAGAATTACTAGATGCACTGCTGAAACAGTACGAAACATACCGGTCCCAAAAAGAGACACGTCAGGACCCGCATCCACCTAGGTGGACACTTCGTGTTGGATCTGTGTACCCAAACCCACGGACCAGAGACAAATTAATTGACCCTGTCTAGATACTACCCCAGCAACGGTACTCACCGGGCAGCAAGAACGGAAGGCCTCGGACTGGACTGGACTGCTACGACGACGGACTATGAACTTCGGACTTCAGTTACGGGTGGGCCTCCGGATACCTCGGACCTTGGACTCTCGGCTTGGGCTCTGGTCGGGACTCGCCGCGTTCCTCCACCGCCTCGTCTGGATGCTGGACCGCAACCTCCGTCTCCTCCGTGGGCCTGAGGGATACTTGAAGCAGAAATATCTGCACGTGCACGGTATGGTTCCGTCACGGCTGCAGAGAGTCAGGGGGCTTGCGTGGCTTCGCCGGCGCGTGGGGAAAGGGCAAGTCCCTATTCGGGCGCCATTATGTGGTAAATAAATAATTAAATACCTGTTCTATTTTTGACTGGATACGATATAAACAGATAGCTCAATAAATAAGAGTCAAGATTCGAGGTAGCTGGAGTTTGCAGGTTTTAATACAGGCATAAAGGACAGGAACAGGACAACCTGCACGGGAATAGGATGGCAGCTGCCGGGGGCAGGATCTGGAATGGCTAGAGCATAAGGGGGTAACTTTTAATAACAGTGCACAATATTTATAGTTAAACAAAATACATTACATGCAATACAGTAGGCGTAGCAGTAGGCGGGGTTTGTAGCAGTCGCGAAAGATAAGGCATAAAGTGGGTGTAACAAGAGGTGTGTACAGGGCGTATACATAGACATGTGATGTAAACGTAACAGAATATGTCATAAATGGGGCGGAAACATGGAGGGGGCTACCTAAGGAGCCGGGACCTCTGACCTAGTGGTGCGCGCAAGCTGGCAATGACGTGTTATTAGGAGGAACTGGGGGCTATGACTTCTGCACTAGAAGAGGAGACTAAAGTCTGGAGTGTCAGAGCGACATGTACCTAAACACTATCTAGTATCTGATGTTTAGAGAACATGTTGATAGAATCCAAAAGTTATCAGGGCAAAGGCTAACAGACTCTAAGACTGGTGCATGCATTATTCTACATGTAGTGCGTGTTGAGGAATATTAAATGAACATTAATACAGTATTTCTCTTACATGGAGACATAAAGGCTAGACTATGACGGAAACTATTGATGCGATTCAGTAGCTTAGGAATGCAGAGAAGGAGGGCTGGACTGATAACTAGAATCATAACATACTCTTGGCAGACTGGCAGGCAGAGCCAGGCCGAGCCGGGCACTGTGAGGCAGGAAGTAAGTGAAGGGTCAGGGATGCAGGTGGGGGCTGTATCGCTCCTCGGAGAGGGTTCAGGAGACAGGAGCTGAATCTGAGTCCGGGCCCTTTTGAGGCCTAGAAACGGGGACTTTTCAATGAATTAACGTGCACACTGTGAAACGTGGCAACATAGGTTTACATAGGCCTAATACTCGTAGCTTTCACGAGAACTGGAAACTGGCATACTAGAGATGGACACAACTATAATTGCGTCTTTAATCGATCATAGGGAATACATATGCATATTAATCATGCACATATAACATAAGATGGGGAACACGTAGGGACACAGAACATGGCAAAATTTACTTTTCCACAATCCAAGGACAGGAATCAGGCACAGCTCAAACGCCGACCAACCCCACAGGAGCCAGGAAGCAGAGGCGAAGAACCAGGGCACACAACCGGAGCAAGGCCACAACAGCCAGCCCGCAACGGAGACAAAGCCACCCACGGAGAAGGCAGTCACCGAAGAAGCGAGAAATGACCCAAACAGAAGAGTAGCAGAGGGCAAGGCACAAGCAAGCAGGCAGGGATAACCCAACAACACAGAGAAAACCCCAGGAGCAAGCACAAAATGCAGAGCCAGCGAAAAAAGGAACCAGCCACCACAGAGGCGACAGGAACCCACGCCAACCCCGGAGGGGAAAACCCCCAAACCCGAGCGGCCAAGAGCAGAGGCACAACCCGAAGAAGGGAGCCAAAGCAAGAAGCCCAGCGACACGCCCGCCCCCAGAGAACAGACAAGAACTGGGGCGGGCAGGCGGCAAGGCAGCAGGCCAGGAACAGAAACGTGACCCCTCAGACCAAAAAGAGGAGCACATGAACCCAGCGCCTGACCGACCAGCACCCACCAGACACCCACGCACCGCGGGGGGGGGCAGCAGAGAACACCAGTGCGTCTGAGCACCACAAGCACACAGAAGCACCCGCCACTGAGCACACACAGGAAACAAGCAGCGCGGGCACCGGTGGCAGCAGCATGACCACCCAAAAAAGAAGAGGGGACGAAGCACAGCGCCGAACGCATGCACCCCAAGTAGGAGGCACAAACCACGGCACCCCCAGGAGACCATGACGCCGGAACACGGCACAGCCAGAAGGACAGCCAGCCCCCACTTCCAGGACCAGTCCACGAGACACCCAGAAGAAGAAAAGGGGGCGAAACAGCCAGAGCGGGGGCCAACAGCACAACAAGGCCCCCACCGGCACAGGGAAAAAACAACACAGACCCAGAGAAGGGCGCAGGCGAAGCCACAGCCATGCTCGAGCAGCCAAAGAGAACGCAGTACATCTACAGACAGGTGAGGGATTAGGAACACGGCACCCCAGCGCCCGAGACCACCAGCCGCAAAACCTCCCAGTAAGAAAAAAGAAAGGCATCCCAGGGACGCCAACCCTGCGAAACCCAACCGGCCGAGCGCAGAAAGGCCAGGGCCAAAAGGACAAGACACCCAGGGACCCCAGAAGAAAGGACTGCGCAGTCACCAGCCACGTGTGAGTGACCAGCAGAACCATCACTTCAGCCACCACCAACACTGCAACCATGCCCAGGAATTGAAGCAGCACAGGACGTAAAGGAAACGTACACCATGAAGGGCAAATCAGGGCTGAATAACAGATGAGTAATGTTACCCAACTCAATGGCAATCACATCCTCGAACTGAGAAATATAAGAGGCTGAGCGGACAGGCAGGTACCCAAACCTGGGACCACAAGGCCAAACACAGGCCCCCAGAGTGGTTGCAAGAATCCACCGAGCCACCAGCAAACACAAAACAGAGGACCCCAGAAAACAACCACAGAATCGGAGCCTGAAGCCCGGGCCCCAAACCAGCAGCCCCAGCAAGAACAGGACAGCACATCCCAGAGCCGATGTAACCCAACACCCAGGCGAGCCATAAACAGAGGGCAAGCCTGAGCCCCAGGACAGGTCAGAGGACACCTAGCAAAGGCAGGGGAGCCGCCGGAACCCGCAGCATCAGCCACAGAAGGGCAGCGCCGTCCCTGGCACAGAGACAGCCTGGGAACAGGGAGGGGCTGCAGAGGCACAGAGCCGGGCCGGGGACAGGACACAGAAGGCACGGGAGAAAAGATACACAGAAAACATCCAGGAGCTGCCAGAGGACCCAAACACCATCACAGATCAGCAGCCCATGTGTAAGAGAAGCACGAGTGAAACATCCTGCCTTCTGGACACCCCGGGACAAACCCCAGCGTAGGCATGCACAGGACGACAGCATAGTAGAAGAAAAAAAGATCCCGAAATCGGGACTCACCCAGAGTGGGGGCCAACCCCAGGAACAAGGCCCCCCACACCACCGTTGATCCAGAATCCATCAGGAGCCCATACAGCGAGGCACGGCTCCCCGGCCAGGCTCGGGAAGCCGAGCCCGCGACCCGGAAGCAACCGGGAACTCCAGCACCAGCCACAAAGGGCCGGTAGGTGCATGCAGCACACAGCAAAGCCGGGAACTCCTTAATTCCAACACCGGCTCCAAATAGAGACTGACTCCAAGCAAGCCGGCAGGCCAGGAGGCAGTCCAGGGAACCCCGCGCCCTCACAGCCAGGCATCCGGGCGGGGGAAAGAAGAGAAGCACCGCCACTCAAGCCCAGCAGGAGCAGCACCAGCACACCATCCAATCTGTCGAAGACAGAAAAAAGAACAGGAGGGCTGCTGGGTAAGTACTGCTTATGTACTCCCGGTGGGAGAGGCAGTATTAGTGTCCCAGCATTCCTCTTGTTTTTTTCTGTCGGGAGATGGTCATCTCCACTTTGTTATGAATGGGACGAGGACATTAGGGACCTGGGGGTAATATTCTTGCTTGTTACAGATTTCCATTTGCACTTACTCCTGCAGACTGTCTATAAAGCAGACAACGCCCAGGAGCAGATTTTGAAGACGTGCATTTTCACTTTTAAGGTTTCATCTACATAGAATATATTTTTCTGTGTACACAAATCTCTTCCTTTATGCCTGAATCAAATAAGTGTGTTCCGTCCCCATTTTTACCCTGATACTGCTTGGGCAGGAATACATTTTCAAGGTGGGAAATTTAAAATGTATGTGAACCCTCAAGCCTATGAGTTTGTCAGATGCCACCTATTTTTGTAGGTGGAACCTCTGAGGGACACCTACAAACTTGTACTTAACCCTCAAGTTGCTGAGTAAAATTCCAACAATAGTGACGTGACTGGATGGGTTGGGGGATTTTGTCCTCCTGAAGAGTTTTATTGCAATTAAGTTAAACTTACCTTTGGAAATAGGATCTGATTATGCTACATGTTATCCTTACCTTCCCTACTGAATTCAATACTGATGGTATTTTATTTGCCTGCTAAAAGTGGTAGAGGCGAGCAAAACAATCCAAGATTATACTTACAAAGCAGTCATGCGTTAAAGGACCACAAACTCTGGACTTCCTTTTGATGAATTTGTTATAAGGCCAAAAATAATTGAATATAAACACACCTCAATATCAGAGAATATAGGTACATAAAAATCAATACAGAGCCTAGTCTACGAATATAATTCATTCGGCACAAAAGGCATAATGTGATGAACTCCAGAATCAAAATGCAACCCAGAATAGAAACTGAGTCCAATTCTCTTTTCATGGAGAAATAAATCCGAAAGATATCTTTCCCTACACTGCTCTAAATGAGGGTCCTGCCTATCTCCCTTTTATCATACCCCAAAGGTTGTAGCATGTATTGGCTTCCTAAGAAGTACTCACGTCATGATGGGTCTGATAGCTTATGGCTATGGAGCTTGTTCAAAGATGCTCCTTCTCTCCGAAAAAGCAGAAGTGTCTTGAATCTGTCCCTGCGCATCATACAAAAAGACAAGGTTCAGCCCACAATACGTCACATAATGAACCTTTTCATTGCAACATTTTAGTAACTTTCCAGAGGAGCCTTAGTTTGTTCAGCTCCTCTCCAGTGGCCTTGGTTCTCAGATAGGCCTGACACAAAAAGCGTCCTCCTTTTTTGCCTTCCAGTCTTCTTCAAAGAAATTCCGGGTATCTCCTTAAGGTTGAATTCCTGCACCTGCAGTAGGATGAGTGCATACTATCTTCGAATACCAAAAGGATTCATTTAATTATTTCTGGAGCAACCAAGGAGAATCAAAACTAAAAACAACTTGAAATTTGGGCCTACAATGCAGGCAACTTGAACTACACAAAGTTACATTATACGAATATAATTTCATCCTGCACATTATACATACAGGAATACTAAACTTTTCTAATACATACAAAATCCTACTTAAATGTACATATTACATTACAAATGTTTATGTGACTTGAATAAATGCATTTTAATGATCATGAAAAAACTGCAAACGACAAAATATATGTAAGTGCGTTTAAACCATGAGTATAATGCACACATACAATTTAGAGTACTGTAAGCGCTCTATCAGATCCATTGTTCTTTGCTTTCAAACCATCTGAAGGAATTGCTCCTATTAATGAGACTTGCTTAAAAGGACACTGTACTGTATTTGTTATTGGCACTTTGTGCATGACTTACAGTTATACCGCCATACTTATTTTGTGTAGCTGTTTGTTTTAACATCATTTATATATATAACCGACCGCCAATAGGTAATAAATATATATAAAGTTAGGACCAAAGTTTCCCTAGGAAAATCGTTTTTTGTTTTGCCAATAACTTTGGCACCGCTTTTCGAATCTCCACGAAATTTTCACAAAACTTCCTCCCCCTATTTGGTTTAGCTGCTGTGTTGAAAGTTTCAGAGTGGTCCGTCAAGCAGGGACAGAGGAAAAAGGGGGGTTTCAAAACACGTTTTCCCCATGTTAAGTCTATGATGATTTTTCATTTTTTTAACAGGCTACCGCCCGAACTGCTAAACGCAATTACACCAATTACACCAAATTTGGCAGAAAGCTAGATGTTGGTCCAGAAACCGTGCTTTTTTGTGATTTAGTGTACATTTAGTGGTTTTTCAGATATCTATCTTTAAAAAAGATAGATATCTGGGGACGTGAGTCCTTGCAGTGGACTTGCGGATCCTATTAAAATTTGATTGACTGTCAACACTTCAACTAGGAAATGTCGTCAGCCGTCTTGGGACTCGGCTTGAAGCTGAGTCCCAGAAAATGTTTTTTTTAAAGAAAAGGGGGCAGGGTATGAATACCCTGACCCCCCAGATATGGTGGGGGGGGCCCTCGGGCCCCCGCTGGGGGTAAAAAGCATCTTTTAAAAAAAGTTGCCCAGGAACTCGCGGTGGATTTGTGAATCTGCTGCAAATTTTTTTTCTAATTGAAGCGCTTTGTTTACTATAGGCCCCTGGGTGGGCCAGGTCCAGGGGGCATTATGGAAATAAAGGAGTGGGTGCACGGGCCCCTCTCCGTGGGCTATTCAATGCCCTGGGGACCTCTACCTCCCCAGGGCAGTGATCTAAAAATAATGGGGGGGAGCCTCACATCTGCCCTGCTGCCCCGGTAACTGCCGCCTCCCTGGGGCAATGAAATACTTAAAAAATAATGCGGTGGAGATCCTGGTTCTCCTCCACACCCCCTGGGGCAGTAACATTAATATTTGTGGGAAAGCCTCGCAGCTACCCTGCTTTCTCGGGTACCGCCACCTCCCCAGGGTAGAGACGCACATAAAATAATGCAGGGGAAACCCTACAACGTCCCCCTCAGCCCCAGGGACTGCCACCTCCCCGGGCTAAATATGAGAAATGTGGAGAGGCCATGCAGCCCCGGCGACCACACGTCCCTGGGGCTAAAATGAAATAGTAAGGCATGGGGGGCTACAGCCCCCATGCAGGCCCGGGGACCGCCACCTCACTGTGGCACAAATCAAATAAAGAAGGGGGGCCATTACAGGCCCCCTGGGACCACCACCTCCCCGGGGCAAATGTGAACAAAGCCCTACATGGCCCTGGGGCCCGCCACCCCGTAGGGCCAGCTCCAGCAATGTCCAGGTGTGCCCTCCCTAGGACAATGTAGTTTGCTATGGCATAAAGGGAGCACCTCTCCCGCCATGCCATAGCAAACAGTGTGCTCTGCTTTGAGCAAGCGAGAATATTTTGCTCTTGTTTGCTCAAAGCGGAGCTCACTTTGCTTTAACATACAGGGAGTTGCATGTCAGCAGCTCCCTGCGTGTAAAAGTGATGCCAGCTCCCGCAGGAGGTGGGGAAGCCAGCAGGGACCACAGGGGCCTTCAGGCTCCCCCAGCTATCTCCAATTAAGTGACCTTGCCCGGGGGCTGAAATCGGCCTGGAGATTGGGGGCGCATGCCTCTACTCCCCTTTTTGAAAAAATATATATATAAAGGCCTAGCCCCAGGGGATGGGAACCCAAGGGCCGAAAATGGCCCGGGAGGGCGGCTGCTTGGCCACCCTCACTTTGAATTGTTAAATAAATAAATAAAGGCCGGTCCCCGGGTGATGGGATCCCCGGAGTAAAAATCAGCCCGGGAGAGGGGGGCTGCGCAGCCCCCTCCCATTTTTTATTTTAAAAAATGGGCAGGCCCAGGGAGATGGAGTCCCAGGGGCCCAAAATAGTCCTGGGAAGGGGGGCCACGTGACCTCCCTTCCTAAAAAAAAACGTTTTATAAAAAAGCTGGCAACTCACCGGAGGCCCCAACTCATTTCTCCACTACTCCGCAAACGCGCCTCCTGGCACACCCCTGGTTGGGGGATGAAGTCCCCTTCACTGCTAAGGGTCCTTTGGGGCCAACGAGAACTCCTGTTAGCTCCAGTAAGCCCCACACAGTGGGATTGCTGAGAGGTGGTCGGAGGCCACACCCCATTTCCCCACCACTCTGCTAACATGCCTCTCAGTGCACTGCTGGTTGGGGGATGAGGTCCCTTTGCCTCCTTTAATCTGTATTTCACTATGGAAATTGCAGACACCAGATAAGAATCCAAGTAGTAGCCCTGGAAAGCACAGACTGGTGCAGCTTTCTGGCCATGGTTTTGTGGACCCGAAGGATCCTAATAATTTTCGGCTGATTTCCTGGCTTCCACTGCAGCCAAAACTGGTAGAAAAAGCTATGAATGTGCAGCTTAGTGGTTTCCTACAGGAAAATCACATTTTAGATGCTACTCAATTGACTTTAGGGGAAGCCACAGTACGGAGGCTACTACAATCTTTTCTGATGGACAGATAACAAATAGTGGCATTGGATACATTCTCTTCTAAACCTTTCTCTTAACCCTATGGGGTGCCACAGGGGTCATCTCTTAGTCCCTCCCTTTTTAATGTTTATGTCTCATCCTTGGACCCTTTGATTAGATCATTTGGCTTTTACTTAACCTCATATGCGGATGACATGAAAATTGTGGTGTCTCTGCTACCAGGCTAGGAATCAGAGAAGGGCAAGAGGTTTCATGACTGTATGGGATCAATTAAGATGTGGGTGACACACAACGGCTTGAAATTGAATTCAAGCAAAACCAAGGTCATCATCTTCGGAAACATTGCCAACTTCTGGGCCCCGGATGGTGGCCAGAGAATTCGGCACCCTTCCAAAGCTTGTTAGGAAAGCAAAAAATTTGGGAGTGATAGTTGACGACAAGCTGACTTTTAGGGATCAGATAAATGTGCTACATCAGCCACCTTTCAGGCCCTCATAATGATTAGGAAAAGTTCCTACCTGAAGACAGCCAACGCATAGTGATATCAAGGTTGGATTATTGCAACAGCCTTTATCTGAATATTCAAAAGCAACACATGAATAAACTGCAACCATTGCAAAAAACGGCAGCCAAGTTGCTTACTGGCATGCCGAAATTCAGATCAGTTACAAGAGATATAAAAAGCTTCATTGGCTGCCAGCAAAGGCAATGGGTACGATTTAAATCCCTTTGTACCACCTTCAAAGCCCTTCATGGAGTGGGACCAGACTATCTTAAAGAGCGATTTAACGGGTATGTTTCAAAAAAAACTCTTGGCTCCTTAGGAGCCAAGATGGGGACTGTACCTCTCTTTAAGAACTTCAACTTGGGAGGGAGAAGATTTGTCACCTGTATCGCTAGGGCCTGAAACAAACTCCCCTTCCACATTAGAGCCAGCCCTAATTTGATTTTGTTTAGAAAGGCACTAAAACTAGGGCCTTTTAACAATTAGGGACTACACGCCATGCTGTGATCTGATAGTTTAAGCTAGCGCCAGGACACCCCAGAGTAATCATCACTTTTTCCTCACCTTTAGTTACTATCAAAATAAAACGAGAATACCATGCAATGGTCTGGAAAACAGCCCATAACTGAGGATTTTACCATGTTTTACAGGTCATTTCAACAAAAGAAAATGAGGTGGAGGAACAAATATTGTAACATTATTACAGAGGATTACCTTTCTTTACTCCAGCGTATGGGGTCTGCGTCCCAGTAAATTAAGATTAGAATTAATCTATAATAAATCACATTCAAAGGTCATTCTATGTCGCAAGCAGATTTAATTTCTTAAATCATTTCTGGTTGAAACTTTTCATTTTCTTTACACATACTCAACACAACAATAAACATAAACATACAACATATATAAACAACATATATATAAAAACTTTAACATTTCCTAGACCCCAACCAGTCTCCTTACACACAATTCTGTTGTGGTCCACTGTGAAGTAACCCTCCTGTACAAGAGAGAGAAAAACACAGTTCCACCTCTACATATTCCTTATATCTATACAGAATAAGCCATACGCCACTTTAGTGACCAATGGGCTCCTCCTTATCTGGTGTCTACGTGTTTCGACCCCTTTATTTGGGTCTTAGGGTATAAGGAAAACAAATGTAAGCTACGGGCAGACCAAAACGGACGTTCTTAATGAATTCTAGTGTCCACTACCTAGCTTGCGATCCAGTAGAACCTTAAAGTCTCCTTTGATGAACGTGGAGAAAAACTAGGATGCGGCTTGCCTCTAGTGAGTCAGTATTTACTGTGGTTAAAGTCTCAGGTCATAAATCATAAGGAACTCGCGGGTAATGAAGGCCTTACTTCCCTTGAGCCACAACAATCCACACGCGGTCGGCGGAAAAGGGAAAAATCACTGTCGTATTCTGTGATTCGAGGAACAAATCCGATCAGACAGGTACTCTGCACAGGTCAAGAGCCCTGTGTCACCACGAAAGACAAAGGTTGACCATAGCCACGAGGAATTTCCTCTAGACACTATAAATTAGCAAATAGGGCATTAGTCCCTTCATCTCTCAAACTGAGCCGAACAATGATGTAATGAATTGCCACATAATTTACTTATCATCATCCACAAAACTGCTTTGATACTGTAATGTGCAAAATGTCTAAATAAGATGATAATTAAACAGCTGCGTCTGTTTTCACTTTTCACTCATTTTTACCACAATACATGTGCTGTAACATTTCTTTTATGTTCGTGAAAATTTAAAGTGCACGTACCTTTAAATACAACAAAATGGAGGCCGTGGTCATGTGACCAAGACCACTGACGTGGTCGTAACGCCTTGTCCTTGTTTGCTATACCAAAATTAAACTGCTGAAACTGACCGAGTGGGCTCGTTTGGATTCTTTCTTGAAAATCCCCTTGCTGTACGATATATATATATATATATATAAAACAGCCTGATTCTTAAGTTCACCTGTGAAACCAGCAAGAGTAGGATACATTTCCTAGATTTGGAGTTGTTTGTGGCAGATGGGAAAATTCAGTCGAGCACCTACCATAAGCCCACCTCTGGAAACACCATCCTTCACGCCTCTAGCTATCATCCCCCAAACTTAATAAATAGCATCCCTTATGCAGAATGTCTGAGAATGAGGCGAAACTGCAGTACCGATACAAACTACAAAGAGTCCAAGGCTAGTTTGTTTGGCAGATTGCGCCTTAGAGGCTATCCTGAATACACACTAAAAACAGCAGAACAAAAATGCGATGTGAAAGAAAGAAAAGATTTACTTTTCTCTCACAAACCTGCAACACAAAGGTCAAAACAGGCACAGGGACCCCATGCCTAATCACAGGGTACAATGCCTATCAGAAACAACTTAGAAATATCATTTATAGGCATTGGCCCATAGTCAGGTATGATCCTGTGATAGGGAAAAGCTGTAATAAAATCCCTCAGCTTACTTTTCGTAAAACTAAAAGTATGAAGGAAGAATTGGTAGTGAACGACCCTGTCCTGAAGAAAAAAGAACCACCTTGGTTAAAAACAAAAATTTTTTTTTTAAATGCATTAAGTGCAAAGCATGCCAGTATTGAATGAATGTTACCAAAGTTGATGTGCCACATAGAAGAAAACCACTTGAGATATGTGCAAACTATACATGCAAGACGGACTTTGCAGTTTACGTCTTGCAATGTAGCTGCAATAAAAAATACGTGGGCAGCACTATCCATCCTGCCTATGGAAGGGTACTACAACACTTAAGAGCTATTACTAACAACGACCCCTCATACCCAGTGGCAAGGCACATCAATACTATGCATGGGGGAAAAGCGGAGAACATTAAGCACTTTGTGATCGACCATGTGAAGAAGAATATCAGAGGGGGGAACAGACAACTGGCCCTCCGAAGATTAGAATCACGGTGCATTATCCTTCTGGACACTAAGGCCCCACAGGGACTGAACGCAGATGAGGCAATTAGTGTGCATTTATAGCCCACAAAAATGTAACAATGCAAGTAGCTGTCTATGCGAATCCGAACCCATCCCTCCGTAAGAGAAGGGTAAAATTAGCTTCACTATTACTTTTCAGCAAAGGCTGTAAGTATCACAGTAGAATACACACAAGGTCGAAAGAGATTGTAGTGGTTGCGACATAAAGTATGATGTTATGAACATTGTTTGTCATGTAAGAAAATGTAACTAATATCTTACATTAGGTAAATTAATAGTAATAATTTGAAACACTATATGTCAGATTGTCGCTTATAATTGCCCACATGGGCTGCATTCTAGAACAATCTGGAATTTGCTAAATAGATGGAGGGGCTTGGCACCATTAGAGTATTTGGGCAGGAATTTGGGGCACTAGACCCTTAAGCCATGTTCCCTCCTTAGCATATGACATATGTGAGATGTGTATAAATTTTATACACACATGACAAAATATACAAACAATGACCTACCACACACCACGCTGAGTCACCTTAAATGATGAAGTTGGCATTTTCACGAGTTTTCATAAGTGCTGAACCTTAGTTGATAAAAGATTCTACTTTGATACAATGGAATTGAATTGTTGTCAAATATGTTTATTTTTAATATTGTCTTGTGCCTAATGTGAATATAATGTGTAGCACAGGTTTAAATGTTGCATTCAAAGTTGTAACTCTTCAGTGGCCATGGTGAAATGGTTGCTATGACAATAATGATGCCGCCACACAGACCAATGAGCACTTCGAATTGTTTAAAAAGCACTCACTTACCTGAATTATTTGTTGTGAACAAGACGGTTCATCCGTCGAAACGCGTCGAACTTTGCACTTGGGATAAATAAAACTTGTTCCTGAAAGAGACCCCACGGTGTCAGCGCCTGTTTATCATCGTGTAAACACAGGAGTGGAGAGTATATTACGGGACGTGCCGGAATCCTGCACGCTGACCCCCCTCGCTTTGGAGCTCTTCGCCGTCTGGCAAAAGCATTTTGGAGGATCTTCGAGAACGAGGAATGCGAAGCGCCCCCCAAGCCTGAACGCATCGGATAGAAGAAATGCTGACGGCCTACACAAACACGGCAACCGGGATCCTTCAGTGTGCCGGAGGGCATCTAAGAATCCAGGTAAGCCTGCGAGTGCGGGTGTCAGCGTATAGCGTATCCGACCAGGTGGCAGCTGGGAGAGGTAGTCCGCTGAGGAGCTTGCTAGCAAGACTCAAAGGACAGTGGGTATCAGGAACGACTGAAAATTAGCAAAACAAGTGAAAGATGGCGGAGGAATGGGAACGAGAACGCATAGAAGCAGCACTTGATATTTTTGAGGACATTGATAAGGATACGAACACTGCATGTGGTGGTGGGAAGAGGAAGGAAGCATCAAATGAATCTTATGTTAAGACACTGTTAAAAGAGTATGAAAAATTTCGCAAACAAGAAATTTCTAAGTGGTGGGAGTGTACCTCGTTGCGCAGGTACTTGGAAGTAGAAAGAGTACCACGAGTTTTAAGAATCCTTCTAGCGCCAACATACGATAACCCTGACCCGAAGATGCTACAGGAATGGGCAAATAATTATGCCCAAGCATCGAAGAATAGCTTGGAAATACTCGTGAAATACGCCGCAGCAGATAGAGAAAAACTTCTGGCACAATTAAATACAATTGCAGAGGAACTTGGGAAACATGAGGAACAGGACTTCATAGTTAAACAAATGATAGAGATCAAATCCCATGTGGTAAAATATGAACAAACAATAAAGGAAAGAAAAGCGCAAAAATTCCAGCGCGACCATGCAGACTATATGAAAGGTCGCATATATACATTTGCGAGGAAATATGATGACATAAGACAAAGGAAGTTGCCAACTGCAAGCGCCCATGAGGATGTAACACCGGAGGAGTCCGAAGTAAGCTCGGGAGCAGAATCAGAACCCAGCACTTCAACAACAACAGCCCAAATGCAATCAGTACCAACCCCCGCAGATGAGTTTAATTTTTTACGGGAGGAAAGACTGCGAACCCTGAGACCACGGCGGCCCCAACAAAATTACAGCAAGAACAAAACAACGTCACAAAAAGCAGAAAGCGAAAAAACAGGAGATGGGGGAAATGCACGACAACAAAAAGAAACAAAAAAACAGAACTACAAAAGGAATTACAGACGAAAATAGTAAAGTCCACATTTGTAAAGCGCACAATCACCCGTAAGGGTCTCTAGGCGCTGGGGGCCGTCGGGAAGATTAAGCGAGCTATTGCCCAGAGTCACATGGTGCTGGGCTAACCTGCCGCCGGAGCCGGGGATCGAACCATGATCCCCAGATTCCAGCGTCAGTCGCCCTGGCCGCGGCGCCACACCTCTTCCTCATAATGGCCACACCTGCGGAAGACAAAGACAAAAACACAGTCATAAATCTATCAGATATGGCCTTAACAAGTATGGAAGAAGAGACTTTATCATTGGGATTATCCTTTTGTAAGCGCACAAATTTTAATTACACGCAAACACGAATAGACTTACACCAGTTCATACGGAAATTAAAATTGAAAAAACATTTCTTCAATTATAAAGAGAGAGATAACAGTGACAAAGAACCAACCGATAATACGAACTGGCGAATTGATGAAATGACATTCATCAAGGAAATGGCGGATCTGGATACTAACGAAAATGATGGCATTATGAACACTCAAGATGCGGCGGATCATGCAGGGATTACACTGCAGGTACAATTAAAACGCAGTTCAAACCAAGATCCACATTCTGCCCAATCATGCCCAAAGACTGCATCGATATCTTCTCAGACAAAGTGATATGTGATCTAAAATCTCTGTCTTGGACAAGCAGTAATGACTTCTTCAAAACACATGCTAATGAGAGATCAGTGTATGACAATGTCATGTCTAAAATCAAGGAAAGAAGCGATGTAGTGGTGCGGTGGTCCGACAAAGGAGGGAACGTGGTCCTTTGGCCTCTTGAAATGTACAATTCTGAAGCACAATCTCAGTTATCCGATAAAGAATGTTACCAGAGGATCAGTGCAACTAACATTTTAAACATCCAAGAGAGGTATCATAGGAGTCTTTATGATTGGAAAAGTGCTGGAACAATCTCGAAGAGCGAATTCGACTTTTTAAAGAACAACTACATAGTAACTCCAAATTTATACCTCATTCCAAAGGTGCATAAAAATGCAACCTGCCCCCCCGGAAGACCTATAATTTCCACAATGGGAGGGCTGTTTGAAAACACTAGCCGGTTCATAGACTTTTTCCTACAACCACATGTAAAAACACTACCTTCCTATACGAAAGACAGTGGGGACTTTCTTAGAAAAATCTTTGACATAAAATGGGAAACTAATTTTGTGTTCATGACTTTGGATGTACAAAGCCTTTATACAAGTATAAGGCATAGAGATGGTTTGAATGCAATTAAGCATTATTTGGGCGGAAGAAGCATTGATTTGTATCAACATACTCAGATGCTGCTCCAAATGACTGAGTGGTGTTTGGAGAACAACACCTTTGCCTTTAACAAACTACTTTACAAACAGATACAGGGAACTGCCGAGGGTACTTGCTTCGCCCCCAGCTATGCTAATTTGCATATGGGCTGGTGGGAGGAGCAAGTACTCATGAAGACACACACTGTAGAAATGTCAGAAAATATGGCACATTATAGTCGCTATATTGATGACATTTTTACTATTTGGAGAGGGAGTGAGGAAAGTGCAAGGGAATTTGCAGTGCAATCAAATCAAAACAGCCTGAATCTTAAGTTCACCTGTGAAACCAGCAAGAGTAGGATACATTTCCTAGATTTGGAGTTGTTTGTGGCAGATGGTAAAATTCAGTCGAGCACCTACCGTACGCCCACCTCTGGAAACACCATCCTTCACGCCTCTAGCTATCATCCCCCAAACTTAATAAATAGCATCCCTTATGCAGAATGTCTGAGAATGAGGCGAAACTGCAGTACCGATACAAACTACAAAGAGTCCAAGGCTAGTTTGTTTGGCAGATTGCGCCTTAGAGGTTATCCTGAACACACACTAAAAACAGCAGAACAAAAATGCGATGTGAAAGAAAGAAAAGATTTACTTTTCTCTCACAAACCTGCAACACAAAGGTCAAAACAAAGCACAGGGACCCCACGCCTAATCACAGGGTACAATGCCTATCAGAAACAACTTAGAAATATCATTTGTAGGCATTGGCCCATAGTCAGGAATGATCCTGTGATAGGGAAAAGCTGTAATAAAATCCCTCAGCTTACTTTTCGTAAAACTAAAAGTATGAAGGAAGAATTGGTAGTGAACGACCCTGTCCTGAAGAAAAAAGAACCACCTTGGTTAAAAACAAAAAATGTTTTTTTTAAATGCATGAAGTGCAAAGCATGCCAGTATTGAATGAATGTTACCAAAGTTGATGTGCCACATAGAAGAAAACCACTTGAGATATGTGCAAACTATACATGCAAGACGGACTTTGCAGTTTACGTCTTGCAATGTAGCTGCAATAAAAAATACGTGGGCAGCACTATCCATTCTGCCTATGTAAGGGTACTACAACACTTAAGAGCTATTACTAACAATGACCCCTCATACCCAGTGGCAAGGCACATCAATACTATGCATGGGGGGAAAGCGGAGAACATTAAGTACTTTGTGATTGACCATGTGAAGAAGAATATCAGAGGGGGGAACAGACAACTGGCCCTCCGAAGATTAGAATCACGGTACATTATCCTTCTGGACACTAAGGCCCCACAGGGATTGAACGCAGATGAGGCCCTTAGTGTGCATTTATAGCCCACAAAAATGTAACAATGCAAGTAGCTGTCTATGCGAATCCGAACCCATCCCTCCGTAAGAGAAGGGTAAAATTAGCTTCACTATTACTTTTCAGCAAAGGCTGTAAGTATCACAGTAGAATACACACAAGGTCGAAAGAGATTTTAGTGGTGGCGATATAAAGTATGATGTTATGAACATTGTTTGTCATGTAAGAAAATGTAACTAATATCTTACATTAGGTAAATTAATAGTAATAATTTGAAACACTATATGTCAGATTGTCGCTTATAATTGCCCACATGGGCTGCATTCAAGAAAATCTGGAATTTGGTAAATAGATGGAGGGGCTTGGCACCATTAGAGTATTTGGGCAGGAATTTGGGGCACTAGACCCTTAAGCCATGTTCCCTCCTTAGCATATGACATATGTGAGATGTGTATAAATTTTATACACACACGACAAAATATACAAACAATGACCTACCACACACCACGCTGAGTCACCTTAAATGATGAAGTTGGCATTTTCACGAGTTTTCATAAGTGCTGAACCTTAGTTGATAAAAGATTCTACTTTGATACAATGGAATTGAATTGTTGTCAAATATGTTTATTTTTAATATTGTCTTGTGCCTAATGTGAATATAATGTGTAGCGCGGTTTTAAATGTTGCATTCAAAGTTGTAACTCTTCAGTGGCCATGGTGAAATGGTTGCTATGACAATAATGATGCCGAAAACACAGACCAAGGAGCACTTTGAATTGTTTAAAAAGCACTCACTTACCTGAATTCTTTGTTGTGAACAAGACGGTTCATCCGTCGAAACGCGTCGAACTTTGCACTTGCGATAAATAAAACTTGTTCCTGAATGAGACCCCACGGTGTCAGCGCCTGTTTATCATCGTGTAAATACAGGAGTGGAGATCATATATATATATATATATATATATATCTATATATATATATATATATATATATAGTCTGTAAAGGTACTCCAATACGCTCTCAGTAAACATCCACGAGTCAGCTCATAATCCAAGGGTGTTTATTCCAAAAGAAACAACATGTTTCGGCTTACCAAAAGCCTTGCTCACGTCAATTGGAATCGTGCTCACACTGTGTTAATAAAGCATTTGACAATCAAACAGTCACATGTAAATTGTAAACATGGAAAGGAGACTAACATCTCAGAAGGTTCTGAGTGGAAACAGCCGCCATGTTGGAACGGGCAGAGTTTGCTAGTTACATTCACATAGGTATACTTTTTAATTGTTGTAGTTAAATACTACTTAAAATAACTCACAATTGCGTAATATCATATGTATCCTTTGTAAAAATTAATGATTGTATCTATTAACCAACATCTATATTTCAGACATATAGCAAATACAGATAAACCTTAAAGTTATACATTTAATACTTTAAGGGTAATTTACTAAATTCATCAACTGTTCTTAATACGTAAAATAATAGCCTTAACCCAAGTAATGCCAGTATAGTCACGCGTACACATATGCGTTTAACTCCATAACTCTGCTAGGCGTCAGAGGTTATCATGTTACAAACTCGTATCAGTCACTAAGTAACCAGTAACTATGTTAAATGCACATAGAATGTCCTTCTATCAGTTTTAGACACCACTCGTGTGTCATAACAATTATTGCCAAATGTTCATCAAAAAATGCTGTGCTCAGTGATGAAGAATAGATTCAAATGGTCCGTGCTCAAAATTACGGTGTATGGACCAAATCATTCTCCCTGTAGTGAAAAGAAAACAATAGCTATAACCAACGTAAAGTGTGTTAAAATACAGTCATTCTCATACATACACTGTACATGGAGGAGGCATGTAATGAAAAAGAGCAAGAATATTAATCGCACATAATAGATGACACATGCACTGTTACCAAAGGAGTAAAACATGTTAAAAAGCAGAATTTATAATGCAATAGACAACTGTATAGTTTGGAAGGTTCAATTGAGAGTATCATAGTAGCAGCTAATCTATTCCCTAAGGTGGATTGCAAGTTCTTCATCCTGGTTCAACCCCCCTGGTTCTTTGGACTGAAACTCAACTATGTATTTAGATTCTCTTTGTCTGAGTTTTAAGACTCTATTGCCGCCTCTAGGATTTCTCAGGATTTGTTCTAAAATGAAGAATTGAACCTCAGAAGTGTCAGAGAAATGTTTGTCCCTATAGTGTCGCGCAACTGGGTATTTCTCATCGTTGTTTTTTATAGCCCTCAGGTGTTCTAAGATTCGGTTTTTTGCTGGACATGATGTGCTACCTATACACCACAGTTTACAAGGACATACAATGACATGCACAACGTGCGTGGTACTGCAAGTGAGGAACTGTTGTATTTCCTTGTGATTGATATTGTAACTTGTTTCTTTGGTAAAAACGCTGTTCTTGCAAGCTTTGCAATGGCCGCAAGGGAAAAATCCCTTTAGGCCATGTTCAGAGCCTACTGAATAGGAGGTGACATCACTGTGGACCAGTAGGTCTCTGAGGCTTTTGCCTTTTCTGTAGGTAACACTCGGTCTATTTGGCAACTCGTCTCCTATGACGTTGTCACATTTTAAGATATTACAGTTTTTTGCCACGATCTTCTTTATATTATGGGACTCAGCATTAAAAGTGAGAATCAGCCGTGTATCATTGGCTTCTGCTTCATCACTGTTCAATTTCTTTTCTGCAAGAATGTCGGATCTGGAGACAGTATCCGCCCGTTCTTTGGCTTTACGGAGGACCCACTCCGGTATCCTCTAACTGAGAACCTGGCAAGCATGTTATTTGCCTCTTCCCTGTAGGTTTCATCAGTATTACAGTTTCTTCTTGCCCTCAGCAGCTCACCATACGGAATACTCCACTTAAGCGTCTCTGGGTGGCTGCTGAGGGCATGAAGAATACTGTTACCGACGGTACTTTTCCTAAAAAGAGCAGTCTTTATCTTTTTGTCAATAATGGAAATTTTGACATCAAGATATTCAGCTGTTTGATTGCTGATGTGACTCGTCAACACTATGTTTTTGTCATTTTTATTGAGAGAATTAATGAAGTTGAGAGCTTCCTGTTCGTCACCGTCCCAAATGATAAAAAGATCATCAATATATCTCCACCAAGTTACAACCTGTTGAAGGTATTGGGCATGCTCGGGGTCAGATGTGATACTCTGCTCCCAGTTTCCCATGAAAAGATTCGCGAAACTGGGAGCAAAGCTGGAACCCATCATAGTCCCGACCATCTGTTTATATAGAACCCCATTAAAGAGGAAGATGTTGTTGGAGAGAATATATTTCATCAGACTCAACAGCATCTTGCTGTGCTCTCTATATCTGAGTGGGCGTGCACCTAAAAATTGACTGCATGCGTCCAAGCCATCTTTGGGATCAATTATGGTATACAAAGATTGTACATCCAAAGTGATCATCAAGTACCCTTCCTGCCATGTGACTTCCTGAAGTTTATTGAGAAAGTCTTTGGTGTCTCGTATATGGCTAGGTAGGGCGGCAACCCATTCACGGAGATAATGGTCAACATATTTTGAGACATGATCCGCTATACTTCCTCTAGATGACACGATTGGCCCGCCTGGGGGATTCAGGGGATCCTTATGTAGTTTAGGAAGCAGGTACAATACAGGGAGAATAGGGTGGTCATTTTTGAGATAGTTGTACTCTTCCCACTCAAGGATACCTTTGTCTTTCCACATAGTTAGTTCGTCCCACAGTTTGGAAATGCTCTCATTATACACTTCTTGAGACACTGGAAGGTAAACTTTCCCATCTTTTAACTGTCTAAGAGCTTCGTTGATATAAAAGTCTCTGTCTAAAACGACCACATTGCCGCCCTTATTTGCCGGGCATATAACAATAGTATCATCCTCCATGAGGGTTTTAAGTGCTTCCCTTTGACTGAACGTCATATTGTTGTTGGTGTGTTGTAACCTGTTCTTTTTGTGTTTGTAGGTACACAATGCCTTGGCCACACTCTCCTGAAACGTGTCAAGTGAGTCATGATATAGTGGAGGGAGAAAAGTTGATTTAGGTTTGAAACCAGAGTTCGCACTGCTATCAATGGTAAAATCAGCTTCTTGTAGAATTTGTGTATCACTAGGTAATTGCTCCACTAGTGTGGTCAAATGCCGAGTAGCCAAGTTGACCTGGTCTGTGATATCCTGTTCCAACATAACCATATTAACAATAGTGTTTGTGTCACTGACGGTAATGTTGTCTGATTGCCCAGTGCGAATATGTTCAATTTTTCTGGTCCACCCTAACCTTTTTAATTTATGCCATTTCTTGAGTTTGAGCTTACGTGTGAATTTAAATAAGTCAATGCGTGATTCAGCATAATTGAAAGGCCTCGATGGACAAAAGGATAATCCCAAACATAAAATCATTTTTTCAGTGTCATTAATCGATCTCTTAGACAAGTTAATAATTGTCTGTGTATCAATATCGTTCTTACTTAGTAGCCTCTTCTGGCCCGGGTTCTGCTGTTCCCCCTTGCACCTCTTGTCTTGCCTCTTGCTCCATCTTGGTTGTAGCCTTTTTCCTTGGTTGTTACGTTTCCCCGTCCTCGACCTCTGCCCCGGCCTCTTTGGCCCCTTGTTGGAAGTGCCGGAGTCTCCTTCGCAGTCCGTCTGCTCCGGCGCAGATGACTGTACTCCTCCAAAAAATTCACCTGACGAGTTGGTTTTGCAGTGTTGGTTACTCCATCCATTGAAATGTCAGATTCCGTTTCACTAGTTAAATGAATATGATCACCTGTATACATCTAATGCAATGGCTATGGGAGGACAAGAAGAACAAACAACCCGCCAAACTACCCCTTCTTTAACTAGTGAAACGGAATCTGACATTTCAATGGATGGAGTAACCAACACTGCAAAACCAACTCGTCAGGTGAATTTTTTTGAGGAGTACAGTCATCTGCGCCAGAGCAGACGGACTGCGAAGGAGACTCCGGCACTTCCAACAAGGGGCCAAAAAGGCCGGGGCAGAGGTTGAGGACTGGGAAACGTAACAACCGAGGAAAAAGGCTACAACAAAGATGGAGCAAGAGGCAAGACAAGAGGTGCAAGGGAGAACAGCAGAACCCGGGCCAGAAGAGGCTACTAAGTAAGAACGATATTGATACACGGACAGTTATTAACTTGTCTAAGAATTCGATTAATGACACTGAAAAAATGATTTTATGTTTGGGATTATCCTTTTGTCCATCGAGGCCTTTCAATTATGCTGAATCACGCATTGACTTATTTAAATTCACACGTAAGCTCAAACTCAAGAAATGGCATAAATTAAAAAGGTTAGGGTGGACCAGAAAAATTGAACATATTCGCACTGGGCAATCAGACAACATTACCGTCAGTGACACAAACACTATTGTTAATATGGTTATGTTGGAACAGGATATCACAGACAAGGTCAACTTGGCTACTCCGCATTTGACCACACTAGTGGAGCAATTACCTAGTGATACACAAATTCTACAAGAAGCTGATTTTACCATTGATAGCAGTGCGAACTCTGGTTTCAAACCTAAATCAACTTTTCTCCCTCCACTATATCATGACTCACTTGACACGTTTCAGGAGAGTGTGGCCAAGGCATTGTGTACCTACAAACACAAAAAGAACAGGTTACAACACACCAACAACAATATGACGTTTAGTCAAAGGGAAGCACTTAAAACCCTCATGGAGGATGACACTATTGTTATACGCCCGGCAGATAAGGGCGGCAATGTGGTCGTTTTAGACAGAGACTTTTATATCAACAAAGCTCTTAGACTGTTAAAAGATGAGAAAGTTTACCATCCAGTGTCTCAAGAAGTGTATAATGAGAGCATTTCCAAACTGTGGGACAAACTAACTATGTGGAAAGACAAAGGTATCCTTGAGTGGGAAGAGTACAACTATCTCAAAAATGACCACCCTATTCTCCCTGTATTGTACCTGCTTCCTAAACTACATAAGGATCCCCTGAATCCCCCAGGCAGGCCAATCGTGTCATCTAGACGAAGTATAGCGGATCATGTCTCCAAATATGATGACCATTATCTCCATGAATGTGTTGCCGCCCTACCTAGCCATATACGAGACACCAAAGACTTTCTCAATAAACTTCAGGAAGTCACATGGCAGGAAGGGTACTTGATGATCACTTTGGATGTACAATCTTAGTATACCATAATTGATCACAAAGATGGCTTGGACGCATGCAGTCAATTTTTAGGTGCACGCCCACTCAGATATAGAGAACACAGCAAGATGCTGTTGAGTCTGATGAAATATATTCTCTCCAACAACATCTTCCTCTTTAATGGGGTTCTATTTAAACAGATGGTCGGGACTGCGATGGGTTCCAGCTTTGCTCCCAGTTTCGCGAATCTTTTCATGGGAAACTGGGAGCAGAGTATCACATCTGACCCGAGCATGCCCAATACCTTCAACAGGTTGTAACTTGGTGGAGATATATTGATGATCTTTTTATCATTTGGGACGGTGACGAACAGGAAGCTCTCAGCTTCATTAATTCTCTCAATAAAAATGACAAAAACATAGTGTTGACGAGTCACATCAGCAATCAAACAGCTGAATATCTTGATGTCAAAATTTCCATTATTGACAAAAAGATAAAGACTGCTCTTTTTAGGAAAAGTGCCGCCGGTAACAGTATTCTTAATGGCCTCAGCAGCCACCCAGAGACGCTTAAGTGGAGTATTCCGAATGGTGAGCTGCTGAGGGCAAGAAGAAACTGTAATACTGATGAAACCTACAGGGAAGAGGCAAATAACATGCTTGCCAGGTTCTCAGTTAGAGGATACCCGGAGTGGGTCCTCCGTAAAGCCAAAGAACGTGCGGATACTGTCTCCAGATCCGACACTCTTGCAGAAAAGAAATTGAACAGTGATGAAGCAGAAGCCAATGATACACGGCTGATTCTCACTTTTAATGCTGAGTCCCATAATATAAAGAAGATCGTGGCAAAAAACTGGAATATCTTAAAATGTGACAACGTCATAGGAGACGAGTTGCCAAATAGACCGAGTGTTACCTACAGAAAAGGCAAAAGCCTCAGAGACCTACTGGTCCACAGTGATGTCACCTCCTATTCAGTAGGCTCTGAACATGGCCTAAAGGGATTTTTCCCTTGCGGCCATTGCAAAGCTTGCAAGAACAGCGTTTTTACCAATGAAACAAGTTACAATGGCAATCACAAGGAAATACAACAGTTCCTCACTTGCAGTACCACGCACGTTGTGTATGTCATTGTATGCCCTTGTAAACTGTGGTATATAGGTAGCACATCATGTCCAGCAAAAATTCGAATCTTAGAACACCTGAGGGCTATAAAAAACAACAATGAGAAATACCCAGTTGCGCGACACTATAGGGACAAACATTTCTCTGACACTTCTAAGGTTCAATTCTTCATTTTAGAACAAATCCTGAGAAATCCTAGAGGCGGCAATAGAGTCTTAAAACTCAGACAAAAAGAATCTAAATACATAGTTGAGTTTCAGTCCAAAGAACCTGGGGGGTTGAACCAGGATGAAGAACTTGCAATCCACCTTAGGAAATAGATTAGCTGCTACTATGATACTCTCAATTGAACCTTCCAAACTATACAGTTGTCTATTGCATTATAAATTCTGCTTTTTAACATGTTTTACTCCTTTGGTAACAGTGCATGTGTCATCTATTATGTGCGATTAATATTCTTGCTCTTTTTCATTACATGTCTCCTCCATGTACAGTGTATGTATGAGAATTACTGTATTTTAACGCACTTTACGTTGGTTATAGCTATTGTTTTCTTTTCTCTACAGGGAGAATGATTTGGTCCATACACCGTAATTTTGAGCACGGACCATTTGAATCTATTCTTCATCACTGAGCACAGCGTTTTTTGATGAACATTTGGCAATAATTGTTATGACACACGAGTGGTGTCTAAAACTGATAAGAGGACATTCTATGTGCATTTAACATAGTTACTGGTTACTTAGTGACTGATACGAGTTTGTAACATGATAATCTCTGACGCCTAGCAGAGTTATGGAGTTAAACGCATATGTGTACGCGTGACTATACTGGCATTACTTGCGGTTAAGGCTATTATTTTACGTATTAGGAACGGTTGATGAATTTAGTAAATTACCCTTAAAGTATTAAATGTATAACTTTAAGGTTTATCTGTATTTGCTATATGTCTGAAATATAGATGTTGGTGAATAGATACAATCATTAATTTTTGCAAAGAATACATACGATATTACGCAATTGTGAGTTATTTTAAGTAGTACTTAACTACAACAATTAAAAAGTATACCTATGTGAATGTAACTAGCAAACTCTGCCCGTTCCAACATGGCGGCTGTTTCCACTCAGAACCTTCTGAGGTGTTAGTCTCTTTTCCATGTTTACAATTTACATGTGACTGTTTGATTGTCAAATGCTTTATTAAAACAGTGTGAGCACGATTCCAATTGACGTGAGCAAGGCTTTTGGTAAGCCGAAAAGTGTTGTTTCTTTTGGAATAAACACCCTTGGATTATGAGCTGACTCGTGGATGTTTACTGAGAGCGTATTGGAGTACCTTTACAGACTTTATGAAATAATTACCGGCGTGCTCCGCTGGTGTGTTTACGCCAATTCCCTCGGGGCAGCAGGAAGTCGGAAGGAGCATTATATACATATATATATATTCACTGAAAAAACCATAGGTTATACACCATATATAGTTAGGAATTAGCATTTAAAAAACCTTATTTTACTCACACAAAACCATTGAAATTCCATATATAGTTAGTTGCACTAACTATATATCGCGCACCCGCAATCCACTGCTGATCATGTCACATATTACATCATTCATGACATGGTCAGTGACATCACTGATGACATCACTGATGACATCTCAAATGACATCACTGATGAGATCACTGATGACATCATCCAGTGACTGTGTGTTTCTGTAAAGTTTAAATATGTTTTACATATTGAAGAATGAGTAGATGTATAAGTGTCTGGACGAAGGATTTAGTAGGTGCATGACTGAATGTATGAGTGAGTGATTAAATGTGTCTCACTGAGTGCATGGGTTAGTGACTAAACTGTCTTAATTTGTGCATCATTATGTCTGTTGTTCTGTAAACTGCTGCATGTGTTGATCAGTAGCTATATGATTAACTATATGGGTTATTGATTGATTGTCCAAGTATTTGTATAGGAGACTGAGTGTGTGTGTGGCTGGCTGGGAGGTGTGTGACTCTGTGCAGATCAATGTGTACTTGTATCAATGATTGTATATGAAAGTAAGTATGTGTTAGTATATGTTTGAAAATGTAAGGTGCTCTATGTTTAACTGTATAGACAAGAAAATGGAAGTGTGATTGATTCTTTACAGGACTGACTAGGTGTGTGAGTAACTCCATGGATGAGTGGCAGAGTGTAAGTGTCTGTATAGGTGTATGAGTGCATATGATAGTGTTGTAAAGATGAGTGATTGTATGTATGAATGATTGTATGGGTGAATGAGTGAATGTGTGTGTAGACGTAGGAATCAGTGAGTACGTATGTAGTAACTAGTATTGGTGTGTCAATGGTTTCAAAAATTATACTCTGTATTTAACACTGGGTGAAACAGAGGTTATATTAAAACGTGAGGAGATGCATTGTATTGTCACATGAATGATATCATCAGTGATGTGGTCATTGATGTCAAATGAGATGTCATCAGTGATCTCATCAGTGATGTCATTTGAGATGTCATCAGTGATGTCATCAGTGATGTCACTGACCATGTCATGAATGATGTAATATGTGACATGATCAGCAGTGGATTGCGGGTGCGCGATATATAGTTAGTGCAACTAACTATATATGGAATTTCAATGGTTTTGTGTGAGTAAAATAAGGTTTTTTAAATGCTAATTCCTAACTATATATGGTGTATAACCTATGGTTTTTTCAGTGAATTTTCAAGGTTTTGTAAATGCTAATTCCTAACTATATATGGTCTATAACCTATGGTTTTTTCAGTGAATATATATATATATATATATAATTTCTATGGCAAAATGAAACCCCTCATTTTGTTCCTTTTCAAATTAAATGTATTAAGTGTTACCACTTTATTCCACTTTATTCCAATCAAGATGACTTCAGGTGTGCCATACTTTTGTCATAAGTAAGACTGTTAGCGTTCTAGTTGTTCTTTAGAACACTCTGGGACATTCTGTCATTGGGCTATAGTTGGGCTACATCTGGGTGATATTTGGGCTACATTTGGGCTCTTTTGTCTCTGGTGGCCATCTTGGGAGAATGCATATCAGAATTTTTTTAATGAAATGTAAGAGGATTTGAGAAGTCACTCAAAATGTGCCCTAAGTTTTCTTTCTTCAGCACTAATCATAATTTCTATGGCAAAATGAACCCCCTCATTTTGTTCCTTTGCAAATTAAATGTTTTAAGTGTTAACACTTTATTCCAATCAAGATGACTTCAGGTGTGCCATACTTTTGTCATAAGTAAGACTGTTAGAGCTCTAGTTGTTCTTTAGAACACTCTGGGACATTCTGTCATTGGGCTATAGTTGGGCTTCATCTGGCTGATATTTGGGCTACATTTGTTTTTTTTTGTCTCTGGTGGCCATTTGTCTCTGGTGCCCATGGTGGCGCAGCGAGGCAAAGTTAAGGAAAATTACAGGCAGATCCCTCATTCGGCGCCAAAGTTATTCCCAATAGAATGTTGCGGATTTCCTATGGAAAACGATCCTAACTATAACTACCTACTGGCGACCGCCAGTAGGTAATATATATATATATATATATATATATATATTCATTGAAAAAACCATAGGTTATAGACCGTATATAGTTAGGAATTAGCATTTAAAAAACCTTATTTTACTCACACAAAACCAATGAAATTCCATATATAGTTAGTTGTACTAACTATATATCGCGCACCCGCAATCCACTGCTGATCATGTCACATATTACATCATTCATGACATGGTCAGTGACATCACTGATGACATCACTGATGACATCTCAAATGACATCACTGATGACATCACTGATGACATCTCAAATGACATCACTGATGACATTACTGATGACATCTCAAATGACATCACTGATGACATCACTGATGACATCTCATTTGACATTACTGATCACATCACTGATGACATCATTCATGTGATAATACGATGAACCTCTTCAGACTCTAATATAACCTTAGATACACTCAGTGTAAACACAGACTCGCAGATTGTCACTCATCCATGAAGTTACACACACACCTAGTCAGTCATGCAAACAATCAATCACACCTCCATTTCCTTAACTATACAGTTAAACACACCTTACTTATTCAAACATATACTAAACATATTTACTCACTTATACAATCCTGGATACAAGAGCACAATGATCCATACAGCCACTCACACATTCACTGGCTCTTATGCACAGTTATTTATATATGTCAACTCTCACATGTACTGTGTTTTACATATGTACTTACTTTGACATGTAGCACTGAGATATCCATTCACTCACCAATACAGTCATGCACACAGTCAACCACCCATACAGCTGTTTCCACATGCACTTTTGAACCCATACATTATGCACAGAGTCATACACCTTCCCAGCCACCCACACACACTCCCAGTTTCCCATACAAATGCTTGGGCAACCAATCAATAACCCATATAGTTACTCATATAGCTACTGATCAACACATGCAGCAGTTTACAGAACAACAGACATAATGATGCACAAATTAAGACAGTTTAGTCACTAACCCATGCACTCAATGAGACACATTTAACCACTCACTCATACAGTCAGTCAGTCATGCACCTACTAAATCCTTCATCCAGACACTTATACATCCACTCATTCTTCAATATGTAAAACATATTTTAACTTTACAGAAAAATACAGTCACTGGATGTTGTCATTAGTGATGTCATCAGTGATGTCATTTGAGATGTCATCAGTGATGTCATCAGTGATGTCATTTGAGATGTCATCAGTGATGTCATCAGTGATGTCACTGACCATGTCATGAATGATGTAATATGTGACATGATCAGCAGTGGATTGCGGGTGCGCGATATATAGTTAGTGCAACTAACTATATATGGAATTTCATTGGTTTTGTGTGAGTAAAATAAGGTTTTTTAAATGCTAATTCTTAACTATATATGGTCTATAACCTATGGTTTTTTCAATGAATTTCATTGGTTTTTTAAAAGCTAATATCTATAGCTGTAAAATTTATTCTTCTTTAAATCCAAAAATATATTTTATATGTTTATTAATAATTTTTTTTAAATATTTTTTTTGTTTCGCTCCCGGTCCGCGAACCGGGAAGCTTCCCGTTAGCTCAATTTGATTCCGCGATCCGGTCCGCGAACCGGTAAGAAATCAACATAGTGACGGTATCGCGTTGCCGCGTAATGCGTCTTATGACGTACTGCGTTAGCGCACCCGGAAGTGCCCCGGGGCGCGGACCGAGGCGCGAAACGCAGCTCCCTGGAAGCGATCCGCGGCGCGAAAGCGCGACGTATCGCGTTGCCGCGAAATGCGTCTTGTGACGTATCGCGTTAGCGCACCCGGAAGTGTCCCGGGGCGCGGACCGGGGCGCGAAGCTTAGCGACCCGGAAGCTAACCGGGGCGCGTTCCGCAGCGCGTAACATGAGCGTGAGAGGTCATGTGACTTGTTAATAAAACTTTTCATTGGTTCATTTCACTTTTAGTTTCATAATTATGGAAGGCTAGGTCAGGTGACCTAAAAATAACACTTTTCATTGGTTGAGAAGTATTGTTTTTTCCAAATGATGAAAACCCCTCCTTCTTTCCTCACTCTGACTTTCATCATTGTGAGAGGAAGACCTATTTTGCTTGTTGGAAGACCTATTTTGCTTGTGTGAAAATGGCTTCATTGGTTGCTTCAGCTGGTGGACCCCCACCACCACCTCCACCTCCTCATGGGAAGAGAGGACCACCTCCCCAGGTGATTACCAACACTGAGGAGGAAGATGAAGAAATGGATGAGGAGGGAGAAGAACCACAATTCCTGGAAGAGTTGCCCCGGGTTTCCAGAAAGAAAGCCAGTTTCATCTGGCAGTTTTTTTCGATGCCTCGTGGACAAAAAAAAGTCAACGCGAGGTATGTCACCTGCCTCATATGCAAGGAACAATTGTCCAGAGGGACGGACAAAAAATACAGTTATGGTAATCACACCATGCATAGGCACATGACGAGGAAACATCCCCTAAATTACAGCCGGGCGGAATTAAGGGATATGCTGGACAATCCTAGACCAACTCCTGTGGCCAGACCAACAATACCGGTTTCTTTAACACCAGAGGAGGCACGGGAAACTGTGCCAAATATCCAAGAAAATTTTGGGCATATGATACATTTATGTATGCACTGTCGTGCATTATTAGCTTGTGGCAACATGAGCATCAATGCACTCAACCTTTCATATGAACACCATGATTGCCCTAACCGCCCCCAGTAATTTTTTTTTGCTCCTGTTGAGCCCTTTTCAACGCCTGTTTTTTGTTGTTTCCCCCCCCCCAAAAAAACCAAAAAAAATATAAAATCGTTCAAAAAATACAAAAAAAACAAAAAATGTTCAAAAAATAAAAAAAAAATATAAAACAACAAAAATATTAAAAAAAAGTTCTTTTCAGAACTACCTTCCCTTTCAAAAAAAATTGCTACAATGTTTAGCACTCTGACAAGCTCTATTTCTTTTGGTTCGCTCCCGGGTTAGCTTCCCGGTACGCGGACCGGGAGCTAACCCAAAAAATTTTTTTTTTTTTTAAAAGTGTAAGTATAAGGAAAGTAAACAGAGAGTGATGTTAAAAGAAAGACAGCTATAGGGAGTACAGAAGAGATACTGTTTAATAGATCTATTTACCGAAGAAAAGACAGAAGAGGGTATAATTGTGAAAAACAAAATAGATAACGAAGTGAAAGAAAAAAAAAGAGAGTATAACATTAACAAAGAAGAGTTTCTTGGAGAATGTGAGTGAATGTTCAAAATAAGATTAAAATATGGGGAATAACAGAGAGAAAAAATAGAAAACAGAAAACAAAAAATAACAGAAAAAGATTAATTGAAACAGCAAAGAAATGTAAGTAACATAGAGCCATATCATCAACATAGGCAATAAAAGTTTTGCAGCTTTTATTGGCAGAAATGTGTCGCTAAAGCCGCTTTTGCGGCAGAAAACTGCCGCTAAAACCACTTTTTAACCAGTTTTCTGCCAATAAAAAGAGCAATAATTTTATTGGCTGTGTTCATAATATTCCCCTTAGTGTGCTTCAACTACACAGAGAAAGCATTATGAACAAGTAGTGATAGAGTGATCAGTCAAAGACACTAAGAGTAATAGAGACGGAGTGAGTGAACAAGAGTGAGGAACTATGAGAAGAGAGGGACTGAGAAAAAGAGTGGAAGGAGTTGAGTAAGTAGATAATAGAGAAAGGAATGAGGGAAGTAGCAAAGGCAGGAAACTGAGGGTTAAAGAAATGAAGCAGTGGAACTAATAGAAGTTCAATGTGATAGAAATGTAACGAAAAGAGTACAAAATATTTACCTTATAATTGTCGTTAAATTACTCACTTTTTGTTTTTATACTTTCAATCTGTGAAAGAGAGAACAAACATTTGAAAAATATTAAAACATGTATTTAAAAATTACAAAAGACAAGGGCAAAGATTGAAGGACAAACAGTTTTTCAACAACTTTGACACTTACAGAAGCTTCTGCTTCTCCAGGCCCCCTACACAGTCCTAAAGATATACATTTTAAACTAACAGTATCTTGATGCAGATGAAGTGAGGCCTATCTTAAAACATGGTGCATATTTTGCATTGCTGTTGTTTCAGAAAAGTGTTGCAAGACACTAAAATTTTAAATAATTGCTTCAGGATGCCAATAAGATGTCTACTATCCAGAGTTTTGTTTCAGGTGAAGCCTACTCAGGGTTGCAGATGAAATTTCGAGTTGTTGAAGAGAATAGAGGACATAATACATGTGAAGGTCTACCAATGAAGTGAGTCATGTCCACTGTACTCTTCAACAAAGTCCAAACCTCCTATGTTTCCCTGGACAGACCTAAACTTGATCTGCACAATGTGATTCGTAATGATAGGAAACACAGGTGATCTAATTGAAATACATGCAATTTATTTTGCTCATTTCTCAATCACATCACTTGCGTTTCCTTTGCTTAGGTATCTCATTGTGCAGATGTAGTCTAGCATATGAAAGAATACGCAGAAGTGCAGCACTGCATGCAACAACTTTGACACTTACAGAAGCCTCACCTTCTCCATGCCTCCTACACAGTTCTACATATACATCATAAATGCAAACAGTACAGAATTAATTATACATGTTAAATGGTTTATTTTTGCTGTTCTCAGAATGTATCAAAATTCACTAAAAACAGTGACTTGAAGGTATTCATCATGTAACAGCGGGGAAAAAAAAACACAATCAAAATGATTGTGTTTAAAAAACCCATACAACATCAGAAATCAAAATTCAGAACTCCTTAAAGTTAACTTACTTTCCATGACGTCCAAGGATGTCCTATGAACAGCTTACACTCTTTTGTGCTGTTATTACTTTCAGCCCGCCACTTTCTGAAAGAAAATCTCCATCGTTTTTAAAAACACGTTACATGCAATAAATGACTTCTTGCTCTCTACCACAATTTTCCACAAGGCCAAATCTTGTCAGAGCCATTTATAACTCTTGGATTTCTTGTAAGCCAATCCCGTCATTTGGCATTTCCGCAACTTTCAGAATTAAAATGTTGAAGATCATTTTCACAATCCTGGAATAGTAATATCTTCCCCTTCTTGCTCAGTCATGTTCTACTTTTCCTATGACACTGATACAAGCAGACTTACACTACCTCTATGACTACTACAATTATTTAATTCTCTACATCACTTTTAATCACAAAGCAATGTAAAACAGTAGACAGCATTGCAGACTTACATTCCCTCTACTCCATGTTTTGATTGGCTGCTTCAATTAGTTTATAAAAAGATACAGTTTTTCTGAACTCATTCAAAGTGCACGTATTTCTCCATAATGTCCAGTCCTATGGTTAGAAGTTATGTCTCTGAACTACACTTATCCTCAAGGCCAAATTGTGTAGGAGCCATTAGAACTTCTTGAAATTCCACAGAGCACATCCCGAGATTCTTACCCTAAAATTTTGGTTTTAAAAACACCAGGTAAGAGTTTTTAAGGTCATACGGCAATTTTTTTTTGAAAATTAAAACAGAATCATTGCAGAATGACCAGTCATTTCTAGACTTTAAATAAGCTGTGTAATGTCCTGATGTTATTGAAGGGCCGTCATGATATATAATTGCTGCAGTTACAAAAGTCCTTCCTGATATTGACAACTGCGAAGCTACAACATTTTTAATTAAAGTTGTCAATTTTGTTCCATCAGGCCTACATCGTTGGAACATTAAAATGACATACTGGCCATATGTTCGTATAAATAATGTGGACATCATTTCAGATTTACATTGGCTACACTCCATGTTGTGATCAGCTGCTTTTACTAGCTTATTAAAGGAGACTGATTTACTGTCTGGCAAAGTTAAATATATAAATCTTTCTGAGTCTACACTAGTAGTACTTGATACCATACAGTTCTCGCAGTCATGCTGCCATTGATAAGAAAGCCCAAACAGCTGATCTACATCTACACCTTCAGCATGTAATACATCAAGCATATACATTAAAAACTCCTGACAATCTTGCTGAATATTTTGAGAGAATTGTGTTTGGCCTGAACATCTGTCTAACAGATTTCGAATTTCAGACACACTTTCTATGTTTCTTCTATCAGTGGTACATTTCTCTAACACAGAATTTAACAAACTGCAAAATCTTTGATCAGAATTGACCACAATCTCTTCTTTTACATTTTTTAGAGAAAATAAAACATTAACTACTACATTAGCATAGCAGTTGACACCAGAACTGTTTTCAAACTGAAAACCAACAACATCTTCAACAGAATCCTTTTTGTTTCTGCTTGTAATTTTAGGTTCACTGACTTTTTGTCTTTTTGCTACAACCTCCCCAGTATTGTTCTCATTTCTTCGTTTCCGGCCTACCACACGTTTCTCAAACAAAGGATACTGAGGCAAATGTGGCGCATACTCTCTTCTTAACCTATTGTATTCCTTAACACAATCTAGATCTGCACAAATGTTTGTGACATCACACTCAATCAAGTACAATCCCGATAAAGTTCTAACTCGTGACAATGCCACATATGCCATACCCTCCTTGAACACAGAACTGCCAATATTCACCAATGCACTGTCTACGCTTAAACCTTGCGATTTATGAATTGTCACCGCATATGCCAAGCAAACAGGAAACTGCTTACGGCGAACATATAAGTCTTTTACAAGCAAAAATCTAGCAGAACAACAACCAATTAGCTGTACTTCCTCAATGCCATCAAATTTAATTTTTAAAAATTCAATTCCATCTCTATTTCTGTATTTCACAAAATCAACAACATTACCCATTGATCCATTTACCAGACCTCTTTCAACATGTAAATTCCTTCTTAAAATTATACGGCAGTTCAAGCACACATTCAGAGTCTTTTCAAAACCTGCAGTTTTAGATATACTCTTCTCTAATGAATCCAATTTTGTTTTCAGATTCTCAGACAAAATAATTGTTGATCCCATATGCTCTACTCTATCAATAGCTTCCAGTTTCACAATCTCTTGCTTTTCTAAATGCAACATTTTGTTGTTAAATTTGGCACATTCTGCAAGAGTTGGCATCAAACATATTCCAGATTTCTTCTCAGTAATTTTCTGAAAAATATTCTCAGGCACAACATCTTGTTCTGGATATAAATTTGACAGTAATCGTGCATGTAAAGCTTCTTTCCCATGCTCGGTCACTTTTCCAATTCTAACATCTTGTAGAATAGTCTTGTAAACTTCATCCTTCGCCTGACGCATATTTTCATGCAGTTCAGCATAATTGAAGTTTAACCATATATTGACGTTGCCAATGCTGCCTAGGCACTTCCTGGTATCTTCATGCGTGAGCATTTTGAACACAGGTTGCCCTTTCACTGGTGTCAGCTGCAAAAGATCTCCGAAAACAATGATGTGTTTGCCACCAAATAACACATCATACTCTGTTTTGAGAACTTCTTGCATCCTCAAATGCACAAAGGCAAGCATGACATTGGAAACCATGCTCACTTCGTCAATGATAAGAAGTTTCATTTTCCTCAAGATTCTTGAAACTTCAAAACAAGCATCTCCAGATAGCTTGTGATATTGTAATTTGTTGTCATGCTCCACTGGCAGCATCAGTAAATGATGTAAAGTAATCCCTTTAATATTATGTGCTGCCAGTCCAGTTGGAGCAGTGACAACACAAGACAGCGATGACTCTGTCCTTTCCTGCAAATAGCATGAAATTGCTTTAATGAGGAAACTTTTTCCAGTTCCCGCTTCTCCACTCACGTACAGTCGGACAGGCTTCAACGACGTACATGAGCACTCTTTCTTGTCATGACTTAATCCATGATCAATTTGCATGGTAACTTCGTCATATATTTTCCTCTGCTCAATGTTGAGTTGTCTTTCCAACTCTTCTAAGTTAACCGCATCCTCCTGAGCATGTGCCATGGCTCTTTCCACCTCATTCATGGCAGTGGCAGCTTCATTTTCGATAACAGGTCCTCCTAGTGGATCCTGACTCAATGAAGCAGAACTCTGACTGTCCTGAGAACTGTCTCTGGCAATCTCGGCTGCAATCGTTGCTTCCTGCTCAATTTCCGCATTCAACATTTCTACATATTTGGGAAAAGCAGGACATTCTATGGTCTCCTTGGCGGCATTGAAAGAGTCTTCATAACAGAGGAAATCTCCAAGCAGTTCCTCTTCTGCACGCCAAGGCTTGAAAAGTTGCAAAAGTGCTAAATAGAAAAACTCCTTTTTTTCAGGAGATTCGCCACTCAATTTTCGATGGTTTACCAAGTGGCATTTTCTTTGCTTGACCAGACATCCCTCACTTCCTATTACAGCATACACTCCTTTCTCAGTATCTTCTTTGATGTTCCTCTTGAATATGTAATTTTGCAGAACCTCATACAGACAAACATTCTCGAGGTGACTGCTTCGATTTGGATAATATGTATCCAACATGTTTGTCTTCAAAATGTCGGTACTGTTTGGCTCCTTTTCCGCCAAATACTCAATTTCCCGCACAGGTTTGAGAACTCGATTACGCGTTGCAGCAAGACCAAGACTCGCCCAAACGATACTCCTGGACTTGGCATAGAGACTTGCTGAAGACAACCGGTCAGAACATGCGTACGCTCCGATTTCTCGATGCGACAACATCTTCAGACTGAAACTGTACAACTTCTTGCTGAGGCTCTTTTCATGGGAAATGTCCTCCCACATATCCTTCAATTCTGTCTTCTCTTTTTTGGTGATGTAAGACGTCACATACCGAGCCACAGCCATACAGTTATCAGCCACAAACTGTATATCCATGTTAGCATTCCACATGGACAAAATCACCGGGTTGTAGTCGTTGATGTACTTGGACTCTTCGTTCCTCTTCAAATTGTAAGTGTTTTTAGGTGATTTCTTCATGACATTGTGTCGCAGCGAAGACATCAAACTGTTTACTCTTCCTTTATAAATCACCGGTCGTGGAAAGCCGAAATGACATTTAGTGTAGAACTTGTCCTTGTTTCGGAATTTACGACGGCAGTACTTTCCACATCGATGGCTTTGGAAACGCAGAACTTTTTCTCTTAGGCTTTTCTTCTCCTTTGCGTTTGGAACAGCACACGTAGAATACTGTTGGATGAAACTCATCACTGAGTCTTCTGGATCCGTTCCAAATTTAGGTGCATCCTTGATCCACAGCAACATATGTATATGAGGAGCACCTCTTGCTTGGTACTCTTTTCTCCAGAAGAAATCCAACACCTCTCCAAGAGGTGGATTCTTCTTATTCATGATGAAAGACATCATAGCTTCAAATCTATGATTGAAGTACCTACATACATTGACTGGATCCAAAGAGCACAGTTCTCCGGGTGTCTTGAATTCGATGTTATCTACGTTAGCATTTGCCTCTCGTAGAAATTCAAGTAAGTCTTCCCAGCCATACTCGGCACAGCTCAGAGTGAGGAACCATGTGGGAGTACCTAAGTTCCTCAGCATACATTTTAAATCACCATGACGACGGTACCAGTACTCATTAGTACCACGCTGACACGCCATGAGATTAATCAGGTGAGAATCCAAAATACTATCTTGGACATTGACTTTATCCATAAAGTCACTTGCCGAGATGTTTTGCATGTGTATACCACTTTTCAAGATGTGGTTCACTGCATATGACAGTCCAGACAGATCGCTTTCAAACAGGAGATGAAACAAATAAGGAATGCATTGTCGAAACCTAGCATCTCCTGCATACAATCGCAAAGTCCGGTATTCAGAAGCAGGAATTTGATGAGGTCGCTCATCATATCTTCCTCCCTGACCTGTTGGAAAAAGCTGTGGGAAACACCGAGCTTCCAAACTTTCCTCCCAAACACTAATGGGACTCCCTTTGGCTTGTTTCATTTGAAACAACTCAATAGCATTCCCCATGACTTCCTTGGAATGCAAAGGATGAACACTATAATGTTCATATATTTCTTCACTAGTAGAGGGTTCTACTTTCTCAATTTGACCAGCACACAAATCGCTATCCTCTTCCTCACTTACTTCCTCTTCTGCAACATATACATTCTTATAGTATTTATTATTTTTTTTCAAATACAATGTTGCCTTTTTAACTTTCCTAACATCTACTAAATCTTGCCATATTTTCTTATTCTTTGTCGGAACCCCATTAACTAAGATAACCAGAGGTTCCTCTTCCACTTTTTCTACTCCAATTGTGTTAATGTTTTTCTTCAAATCTAGAGGCAAATAAACAACTCTTCCCTTTAATCCTCTCCTTAAATCTGATGGAGGCAATTTCCCTGTCTTTGGCTCCATTCTTACAATAGCCTGAAAGGGATGGATACTTTGAATCAAAATAGATTCATAAGTATTTAAATCCTTCAATTCAGAAGGAATCTCAACCAATTCCAGATTATTATGAACTGCTCTAGCAGGCATCTGGTTTTGATTTAATTTGCAAGAACAATAAGTACACACACGTTGATCCAATCCCAAATCAAAACAATTTTCTACCATCAAGTATGTTGTAAAATCCTTCCATTCACTATTATTTTCCCTTTCACTTTTTGCATATACATCCACTAACTTAGTCTGATTCTTATAATAAGTGCGTCGACAACACACACAAGTGAAATTAGGCCTCTCACTTGATTTCACCTCAAACGTCGCAATTTCCCTCTGGAAATTATCTGTACTGGAAACCTGTACACTATCTTCCACATGACCCTCTTCTTCTTGCTCAATTTCAACATTCTCCTCTTTACTTCCAAAGTAACAAAACTCAATTTCTTCACATATATTCTTCACATCTATTTCAGAACCATGCAAAAGAGCAGCGCATAATTGTTTAAGCATAATTGCTGGACTCTTAGCATAATACAACATTCTAACTAATTTCCTCACTTTATTATGATGCACTGCTAGCATCCTGAAATGATGAAAAACACTATGGCATACTCTCCTGGAAAGACAAGCCAGTGAATGACCATGCAAACCTGTCACTTCTCTCACTCTGCAAGGATCTAATTCTTGCAACAACTTCATTTTCTGCTTCAAACTTTTCTTATTAAATGACCGTACAAAATCACAAAGCAAATTGATGGAATCCTGTCGCACACTGCAAATACTACTACACTTCCAGGTGTACACAGGACCCTTAGCACGTCTTCCTAAAACCTCATTACCTAACACCTCTTCTGCCTCTGTTGTCACAAGTTTTTCTTTTTCAACTGGACAACCATCTTTCACTTCATAAGCACGACCACTGGTGTCAACTGCATGCACCAAATCATTATCCTGGAAATAACTCTCCTCATTAAAAAATGCCTCACAGCTTGAACTATGCATCCATTCTCCAGAAAAAACTTCACAAAAATTACTACGATTAACTATTCTCTTCCATCTACTATTTCTTTTGAAATCAAAAATTGCCTTGTTTAGCTTCCTAATTCTATTGATTATCAAAATAAATAACTTACGTTTAATTTCAAATGCCTGATCAATAACTTTCTCAACTTTTTTTTTTTTTTATAAAAAACTAGTTTATGTTGACCTTTCTTAATATTTTTTAACAAATTGCCAATTATCCTGTTCCGGAACATTCGTTTACGAATCTCCCTAAACTGTTGTTTCCTTCTACTATCATGCACAGAGTTATCTCTTGCTCTAGCAGTAACATTTTTCATTGGCCTTTCTTTTCCATTTGATTTCCTTCTCGTTTTATGGACTGAAACATTTTCTGTAGTAATATTTTTTTTATTACACATATTTCTTATAAAGTGTTTTGTGCTCTTACCCGGTGCTTTCTTCGTGACTTGACAAATCTTTTTGTTAGAGGACTGCTGCGTATTATTTTTCACCTGCTGTCTTTGACGTTTTGCAGCCTTTCTCTGTCTTTCTATTGTAGGCATGGTGAAATCTTGAAATGATCTGCAGTTGAATCTGTGGAAAAATATAATAAATAATGTTATTAACCATTATTACCAAACAGTAAATCAGTAACAGTGATAAAAAACTTAACACACTACTTGACATTTTAATTAGAAGATTTTTTAGTCGTTGGCAAATTTACAATACAGAAATACCAGAAAAGAAATGACATTTATATTTATGTTACCTATGCTATTTTATATGTGAATCTGATCTAATTTTATGAGCATATTTTAATATTTTATTGAAGACACTACACATAACCTGCTTTTGAATGTGTCTTTATTTTTAAATTAAACGGTTTACCTTTTTACTTTTTATTAATTATAAATTTTAAAAATAAATGTTTATATTTCCAAAGGCTCAAGCAGGTCAGCTTCCCATCCTATATCATATAATTCGGACAAATCTGCATCCTCATCACGCTCTTCTTCATCCTCATGATTTAAATCATCCAATGGATCAACATCCACTGATGTTTCAATTACAAGTTCAATGATGAGGTCAAAATCAACTGATTGCAGATTGTCGCTCATGTTGAGGTTGTCTTTATCTTTAAAGAAAGATAACAACAATAAGATGTTGCAGAGTAAGAGACAAATCTCACAGATTATAATAGTAAAATTGTTTAACAAGAGTAACATTTTGCAGCTATTATTTAGCCATGTCCAGCGATGCTGAGCAGGTGAAGCCTATGTCTAATTTTTCACTGAACAGGACTCATCTGTTCTTAACCTTGGATAAGCCTCACCGACTCTGTGTCCCCTGCACATACTTAAATGTAAAGGGGCAGATTTATGTTAAATGGCACATCCCCAGGCATGCACCAGTTAACGTGCACCACTGCTCTGCCACCCATGGTGTGCCGCATTTACAATCAGATAGGAGAAACCTGTGTCAAAACCCTGCGCCTGCTTGAAGCAGGCATAGGTCTTGACGCAACATTGTGGAGATGGTGCACCCCTGAGCCTTGCTGGAGCTGCATCGCACTTGCGATACAACTCCAGCAATGCGCCACCTTAACGGCACAGATGCGTCAAGCATCTGTGCCGTTTTTGCCCCATGCTGCGCCGCATTGTAAATGCAGCACACCATGGGTGGCGGAACAGCGGCGCAAGATGACTGGCACATCCCTGGTGATGCACCAGTCATCATAAATCTATCCCTAAGCTTCTTATCTTGTTAGAGATGAACTGCCATATGTATCATCAAAATATTTTGCATTTCCTAAATAGCGAATTTTAAGGAATAAATAGCGATTCTTTACCATTCCTAATTTGCGATGAGCAAATTGCTAATTGCAAGTTACCCATTCATTTCCATGGGCTAGGAGGCTCATAGGAATGAAGGTTTAATTTGCGATTAGCAATTTGCTCATCACAAATTAGGAATTTTTCCAAGGGTTTCAGGGGTGTCTCAAGAACACCCTGCTGCACCCCTGAAAAAGAAATTTGGGGGCATATGGCACACATACATGCCCTAAGGGCATGTGTTGGCGTCATATGGGACCTTTTGTTTTTTTTAAAAAAAGCTTTTTGAAAAGAATTCACAAATTACCACCAATTTACCACAATAGTTTCCAAATCCTTAATGTCATTTTTTACATATTTTTTGTTTGATACATTGCATTTAAGTAGTCACAAAATTTGCAAATCCTTCAGTGCAATTGCAAAATAAGGAATAGCAAATTTTGCTACTCCTTATTTTGCATCAAACTTGTTTGATACATACCATTTGTCTAATTAACATTCGCAAAGGCCAAAATTCATAGAATTTTGATCTTTGCGAATGCTAATTAGCTTGATACATATGGCCCCAAGTGAGGCCTGTCTTACGACATGGTGCATCTTTTGCATCACTGCTGCATCGGTTTCATGTGGTACGTTTTTTTTACACCATGACATATCTGCCTAAATGCATCAATTTGTAATGTTGTCGCCTCATAGCAAATCTTTTGCACCACCGCTGCATCATAAAAGTGACGCACAGTGGCACAAAAGAGGCATACACCTATCATAAATCTGTCCCTAGCATTTTAAATGATTAATCCAGGATGACGATAAAGTGTGGCCTATCCAGAGGTTTGTTTAAGGTGAGGCCTACTCAGGATTGCAGATTAAAGTTACGCTTGATGAAGAATACAGAGGAGATAATACATGTAAAGGCCTACCAATGAAGTAAGTAATGTGCACTTTATTGCGCCAGTCATCATAAATGTATCCCTAAGCTTCTTATCTTGTTACAGATCAACCACCATATCTACCATCAAACTATTTTGCATTTCCTAAATAGCAAATTTTAAGGAATAAATAGGAATTCTTTACTATTCCTAATTTGCAATGAGCAAATTGCTAATTGCAAATTACCCATTCATTTCCATGGGCTAGGAGGCTCATAGGAATGAAGGTTGCAATTTGCGATTAGCAATTAGCTCATCACAAAATAGGAATTTTTTCAAGCGTGCAGGGGTGTCTCAAGAACACCCTGCTGCACCCCTGAAAAATAAATTTGGGGGCATATGGCACACCTACATGCCCTAAGGGCATGTATGGGCGTCATATGGGACCTTTTGTTTTTTGGAAAAAAATGCTTTTTGAAAAGAATTCGCAAATTACCACAAACTAGAAGTTGGTGGTAGTTTCCAAATCCTTAATATCATTTTTTACATATTTTTTGTTTGATACATTGCATTTAAGGAATCGCACATTTTGAATTAAGGACATTTTAAGTCATTTCCACATGTGCAGTGTTTTCAAATTATGATTTGAAAATCGTTTTTGGGGAAAAGTAATGGTTTGCAAATTTATGACAAGGACATAATGGTGTATGCTTCTCTATAAGGCATTTCAGTGTCTCTGATGTCATTTTTCCCATATTACATTATAAGACCTTTCCCCATGGAGCACATTCCTTGTAAATATGCTCCCACCTGTGCATGGCAAATTTAGATTTTGACTGTTTGAGTCACATAGCCATGTTAAAAGTGACCCAAAAAAATTGCAAACGTTTTAAAAAAACACATTCATGTGTCTTAAGGACATTTTAAGTCATTTCCCCATGGACAATGTTTTCTAAGTGGCGCAAAAGAGGCATACACCTATCATAAATCTGTCCCTAGCATTTTAAATGATTAAATCAAGATAACAATAAGATGTGGCCTATCCAGAGGTTTGTTTAAAGTGAGGCCTACTCAGGATTGCAGATTAAAGTTACGCTTGATGAAGAATACAGAGGAGATAATACATGTAAAGCTCTACCAATGAAGTAAGTGATTTCTACTTCATTGCGCCAGTCATCATAAATGTATGCCTAAGCTTCTTATCTTGTTAGACATCAACCGCCATATGTATCATATAACTATATTGCATTTCCAAAAAAGCGAATTTTAAGGAATAAATAGCGATTCTTTACCATTCCAAATTTGCGATGAGAAAATTGCTAATTGCAAATTACCCATTCATTTCCATGGGCTAGGAGGCTCATATAAATGAAGGTGCAATTTGCGATTAACAATGTGCTCATCACAAATTAGGAATTTTTCCAAAGCTGCAGGGGTGTCTCAATAACACCCTGCTGCACCCCTGAAAAAGAAATTTGGGGGCATATGGCGCACATAAATTTTAACAACATTCCTTTACCTCAAAAACGATTTTCAAATCATAATTTCAAAACACTACACATGGGAAAATTACTTAAAATGTCCTTAAGACACATAAAAGCGTTTTTTGATTGCCTTTCCTGCATGGTTGGGTCACTTTTAACATGGCTATGTAACACAAACATTCAAAATCTAAATTTTCCATGCACATGTGGGAGCATATTTACAAGCAATTTGCGCCACAGAGAAAGGTCTTACACTAAAATGAGAAAAATAACATCAGGGACAGTCAATTGCCTTATAAAGAAGCATACACCATTATGTCCTTGTCATGAATTTAAAAACAATTCCTTTACCCCAAAAACGATTTTCAAATCATAATTTCAAAACACTGCACATGGGAAAATGACTTAAAATGTCATTAAGACACATGAAAGCGTTTTTTGATTGCCTTTCCAGCATGGTTGGGTCACTTTTAACATGGCTATGTAACACAAACATTTAAAATTTAAAATTACCATGCACAGGTGGGAGCATATTTACAAGCAATTTGCGCCACAGAGAAAAGTCTTACATTAAAATGGGAAAAATAACATCAGGGACAGTCAATTGCCTTATAAAGAAGCATACACCATTATGTCCTTGTCATAAATTTAAAAACAATTCCTTTACCTCAAAAACGATTTTCAATTCATAATTTCAAAACACTGCACATGGGAAAATTACTTAAAATGTCCTTAAGACACATAAAAGCGTTTTTTGATTGCCTTTCCTGCATGGTTGGGTCACTTTTAACATGGCTATGTAACACAAACATTCAAAATCTAAATTTTCCATGCACAGGTGGGAGCATATTTACAAGCAATTTGCGCCACATAATTCATAATTTTCTCCTTAAAGCACACTATTCTCTATCTAAGTTAAAGAAATATTTTCTCACCTTAGCAAATACTTTGAGTTTGAAAACAGTCTCAGAAACACACCAATTTGTCTTCAGCAGAGCAAAAGGTATGCACTCCAGAGTCTGCAGCTATCAAAAGCACAGAAATGCTGTAATTCTTCACACATATTTCTCATGTCACCCAATCAAAACTCTTCCCTCACTTTTTTTCAAATGAAAACCCTTCCCCCCTCTGCCCTTTCTGTCTTTTCTGCATGGCAACCACCTCATTCGAAGACTTCTGGTGTTTGCAAGTTCACACAACTTTGTTGCAATTGAACTCTGAACTCTCAGTGCACCTGCATATCCAGTGCATTCTTTCATTTAATGATTTTTTATTGACCATTCAAAATACATCTTTCAAAGAACACATCCGTGCACCCTAACTTTCTGTTTTCAGCAATCAAAATCCACCAATCACTGTTACTGCTTCATGAACACAGAAACTCCACAGTTTTTTTCATTTTAAACTCTCATTTTTTCAACTGCCGTTTCATTGCCACACTTCATCTGACTGCAGGAGAACCTTCTCTCACCATGTTTTCTGTCTGGATTGTTGGACATAGTTATATTCACTGGGCTCAAAGGTACGTTGAAAACAGGAAATTACCTAACCTCAATTTACAAGATGTGGAAATTAAGTGGTTTGGCCACAGAGGATTAAAATGTCACCAATTGATACCATTGGTGAAAACCTTTATGCATTTGCCCAAACCTGACCTGTTAATTGTGCACTGTGGAGGTAATGACTTGGGCACTTTGACTGGTGTAGGTCTGGAAATGCTTTTAAAGGACACCTTTGAGCAATTAATGGCACTTTTTCCTCAGACTGCCTTGGTATATTCAAATATATGCCAAAGACAGAAATGGAGGTGGTCAAACCAATTTTGTCCACAAATTGAGAAGTCGAGGAAGCATGTAAACAAATCTGTTTCAGCTTACATGAGAGACCATGGAATGGGCTCCCTGTACAACAATAACTTGCGATACTACATGCAAGATATCTACAGAGGAGATGGAGTTCACTTCTCAGATGAGGGCAACAGAGTTTTCACTCTGAATTTAAGAATGTGCATTGGTACCTACTTATAAGTACCTAAATGTACCATAAACCCAAAAGCTCTTCTCAGAGCTACCCTACATCTAATCACTCACAATTATTATTTTACTCTAACATTTTCACTAATTTTCAACAAAGTACGCTCCCCGGGGCGCTACCCGGTACGCGAACCGGGAGCTAACCTCGCGAAATTTTTTTAAAAAATGTTTTTTTTTTCGCACATATGGGCCTCCTCAGCCACCCTCACAAAACCTAGGGGGTCAAGATAAGTCTACCGTGCCCCCTTCTACCCATTCTGAACATTATTTGCCCTCCATCTTGTATCTAAATTCGACCGAAACACAAAATGGTGGACTCCCGGAACGCTTAAGGTTCGCGAACCGGGGCGCTCAACGGTTCGCGTACCGGGTCGCTCCCTGGGAAGCGCACCATCAAAAAAGGTGGGAAAGTAGTTCACAGAAAAGCCACTGGAGACAATTTCACCAAATATAGATTAGCTCATACTACATACCAATCCCTACCATTTTCACAAATTTGATTGGAATTCCATTTAGTCATTTAGCCTGTAGACCTCTCTAAATACCCTGAGGTAAATTACTTCACAAAACACATCTGAAGTGTTGGAATTGACAACCAATGAAAATGTTACTTTCATTTTCTATTTTTTTTACCTGACATTTCATTGGTTATATACCTGAATATATATAAAGGAAGAGAAGAAAACACAGCCATTTTGACTACTACTTCTTGCTGTACATTTCAATAGTATTTTCACTAATTCCTTCAACTTCTTTCTAAAGGTAAGTTTTTATTTTTAAAACTGAAGTATATTGTGCACTATAAGTTAATATGGTAAACTTTTTCTGATAGATATATACTATCCCTCTGTAGTAGTTATAGATTTAGAGAGACTTCTCTGTTATAGTTAAGGATGGAGTTAGGCTTCTCTTGTATAATTATGAATTTACTTACGTTAAATCACATACACATTTTTATATTCCTACTTCCACTCTGATACTATACACTGCCCAAAGATAAATTCACTGATAAAAAATGCCTATCTAAAATTATTCCCAACATTGCCCTATCTCTACTAATATATATTTTTTTAATTCAAATTTCAGGCAAAATGGAAGGCGAAAACCAAGTTTCTTTTGAAATGGACCTGCAAGACAGCAGCCAAGAATTGATTGATACAATTGATCAAATTGACATTGAATTTTTCGATGAAACTTGGGACAATGAACTACTGCAATGTGTACAAGCAGTAGATAACCTCCTTGCAAATGAGGACATTTTACACCCTCAGAGACTACAATGTATATTCCATGATAATTATGAAATTTCTGACAATGAAATGTTAGAAAGTTTAATAAATTATGAAACACAATCACATTAAAAAAAAATGCTTAAAAAATAAAGAAAATAAAAAATAATCAACAAAAACAACAATCAATTAACATACAGCATTTGAAAAGTCTATCATTCATTTTTCATTGCAGTACGCTGCCCAGAACGCTTCCCGGTTCGCGGACCGGGCGCTCCCCACGCAAAAAAAATAATATTTTTTTTGTTTTTTTTGCCCCGCGGGGCCCTTTTAAAACCTCCACATTAAACCTAGGGGGTCAGGGAGGATCTAGTATGCCCCCTTATGGTCATTTTCGCCTTTGTTTTGGCCTCCTCTTGTCTCTCAATCCTACCGAGAGACAAGATGGCGGCCGCTCCGGACTGTTTAGAATGTTGACAGACACCGGAGAGCCAATCAGCTTCGCTACGCAAAGTTCCGTTACGCGTCAGGTACGCGGACCGGAGCGCTGCCCGGAGCGCGCTTACAGATATATATCTTTTTTTAAACGTTAATTTCTCAAAATCCACTGGAGCACATATATTGAGACCTAGAAAAGGCACATCGGGCTACCAGTCCCTACAATTTTGCCAAGTTTCGTGCAAATCCATTCAGCCGTTCGGGCTAAAAGTGAGGCCAACCGCCCTATGGAAAACTCAATGTTAAAAACACGTTTTGGGACCCCCCTTTTTTCTCGGCCCCCCCTGGACGAACCCCCCCCAAATTTTCAGGGGCTGCTCAGAAACAAAATGTTCCATTTTCCAGAAAATTTCAGCCAATTCCGTCCTCAAACGCCAAAGTTATTAGACATAGAATTTTCAAAAATCCCATAGGGAAAAAATCCTAACTATATATACCTACTGGCGACCGCCAGTAGGTAATATACATATATATATATATATATATATATATATTCACTGAAAAAAACATAGGTTTCACACCAGTTATAGTTAGCTGGACATTTTACTCATACAGAACCATTGAAATTCCCCCATTATAGTTAGCTGTACTCACTATAACTCGCGCGCCCGCAATCCACTGCTGATGATGTCACATATTACATCATTCATGACATGGTCAGTGACATCACTGATGACATCTCAAATGATATCACTGATGACATCACTGATGACATCATCCATGTGACAATGAAATACACCTCATCACACACTAGTATAATATTTTTCACTCCCTGTAAAATAGAAAGTGCCCTATTTCAAAACATTGACACATCAATAGTATTTTCTAAACATCCACTTAGTGAATCATAGATCTATACGCACATCTAATCACTTACCTATAGATTCAGTGTTATATGCAGTGAATCATTAACAGAACACTAACAAATATACTGATACGCCTATTTCAACATTAAACACCAGTACACATTGAATTCACTTACAAAGTCATCTTATTGATTTATGCAAACAATGGATCATACTTACATTTACTTACCTACACACTTCTACAAACACCACATCATCTATTCATCTATACACTTAGTGTGTTATAAAATGAATATTAGAAATATTCAGTTCTCCATACAGTGACTCATACAATCACTAAGTCTTAGGCTCACTTAATTAGATGTAACTGTAACCTACACTGCTTTTTTATGCAAATGTAATGGAGATATACTATTGAGAGACATATTTAATCACCACCACACCCATAAACATATACACTCACTGAAACAAGTGTTATAACACGTAGTCTTAACCTCATTTACCTACTGAATGAACTATTCACACATTTTTAGGCAATTACATACCCCCCACCAAACCACATAGACATTCATTTACCCATACAAATACTCAGTTAAGAAACCAATAACAAATATAGTCTTTAATATACCAATTAAGTCAAAGCAATAAAGACTTTAACACAGTTAAATAACTACATATTATATATAGTGAGACTCTACAATTAGTCAAGGAAACAATCAATGACACTGTTACTAAATCCATCATTCACACATTTATATTTATATATCCACTCATTCTTCAATGCAAAGTAGTGTATTTATAATACATATTTAAATATCAAAGCAAGCCACATTCCCTGGATAATGTCATCAGTGATGTCATCAGTGATGTCATCAGTGATATCACTGACCATGTCATGAATGATGTAATATGTGACATCATCAGCAGTGGATTGCAGGCGCGCGAGTTATTGTGAGTACAACTAACTATAATGGGGGAACTTCAATGCTTTTGTATGAGTAAAATGTCCAGCTAACTATAACTGGTGTGAAACCTATGGTTTTTTCAGTGAATGTCAAAGGTTTTTTAAATGCTAATTACTAACTATAACGAGTGTGAAACCTATGGGGCCTTATTTACGAGCCCCTTGCGCCTCCGGAACGTCAATTGTTGTGATGTTCCGGTGGCGCAGAAGACTGAGTGATATTTATCAGGCAGGACTAAGCCTCTTTTTGTGGCGTAATCCTGCCTGATAAATATCAGTCCCTTTAACGTAGCGTCCTGCGTTAAAGGGGCATGCAATGGGTGTTGCTGGGGGCGTTCCCAGCAGCATCCATGGACTTGAGTAATTTATAGCATCCTCAAAGTCAGTCTTTCAAAAATTCCAAAGTATAGGACATGATAATCTAAATCCAAATGTTTCTCAAGAAAAGTCATAAACCGTGTCCGTGGGTCATATCTGCCCAAACGCCGATATTCCGAACGAATGAAAATTACTTTTCTTGAGAAACATTTGGATTTGGATTATCATGTCCTATACTTGGGAATTTTTGAAAGACTGACTTTGAGGATGCTATAAATTACTCAAGTCTGCCCGAATTGTGTGGGTAAAATTGATACCTAGTCACTTTGAATAAGAATGTACTTACGACTCGTCTAACATTTGGAAGAAATATCTAGTTATATGACAACAGGATACCAACATAACTTGAAGGAAATAAGAACGCCCTGAAGAAGTTCTGTTGTACAGAACGAAACGCGTTGGCTGACTGTGGTACATAAACTTAAGGAAAATAAAAGCGTTTGAATATACACCAAGATTCAGCGCTTCAATGAGGACTCTAAGTGATATGATTTGATTGGACTTGTTGTGCAAGTGGTGCTGTGCCAAACTTTGGAATATTCTCCACTACTCTCTACTACTCACTCTCTACTACTCCACTACTCTCTAATACTCACTCTCTACTAATTATTCTCTACTACTCTACTACTCTCTACTGCTCTCTCTCTACTACTCACTCCCTACTACTCACTATCTACTACTTTCTACTACTCACTCTCTACTACTCTCTAAAACTCACTCTCTACTTCTCACTCTCTACTACTCTCTACTACTCACTCTCTACTGCTCTCTCTCTACTACTCTCTACTACTCACTCTCTACTACTCTACTACTCACTCTACTACTCACTCTCTAATACTCACTCTCTACTACTCTCTACTACTCACTCTCTACTACTCTCTCTCTACTACTCTCTACTACTCACTCTACTACTCATTCTCTACTACTCTCTACTATTCTCTCTCTCTGCTACTCACTCTCTACTACTCACTCTCTACTACTCACTCGCTACTACTCACTCTCTACTACTCACTCTCTACTACTCTCTACTACTCACTCTTTACTACTCTCTACTTCTCACTCTCTACTGCTCTCTACTACTCACTCTACTACTTACTCTCTACTACTCTCTACTACTCACTCTCTTCTACTCACTCTCTACTAATCTCTACTACTCACTCTACTATTCACTCTACTACTCTCTACTACTCACTCTCTGCTACTCTCTCTACTGCTCTATACTACTCTCTACTACTCACTCTCTACTCTATTACTCACTCTCTACTCTCTACCTCTCTCTACTTCTCTCTCTACTAGTCTCTACCTCTCTACCTCTACCTCTCTACCTCTAACTCTCTACCTCTACACCTCTACCTCCACACCTCTACACCTCTACCTCTACACCTCTACCTCTCTACCTCTCTCTACATGCACACATATACACAAATATATATGCATATATATTCATATGCATTTATATATGTATGTGTATATATATATATACATACATATATAAACATATATAATCTGCATATCTATATAAATACAAATATAAATGCATGCATACATATACATATATGCATGCATTTGCATGTTATTTACATGAAAGTTTGAAAAACACTAATAAAAGCAAAGCTAAAAAGCCACCTCATTACAAACAGAATGGCTTTAACTTAAACGAGGGTGAGATCCATTGCATTTTCATTGCTTGTTTACTTTGGTTCCATCAAGAAGGCATTCAGATGTGTCACACATTTGCCATAAATTCTGAATGTTAGCACTCTAGTTGCTCATTAGATCACTGTAGTAAAGCTACTGCTCACCAGGGAAGTCTGCTGCTGATATTCAAAGTGCATGTTTCAGTCTGCATGTCAGAATTTTTTTAATGAAATAGAAGAGGATTTGAGAAGTCAAAATGTGCCCTAATTTTTCTTTCTTCAGCACTAATCATATTTCTATGGCAAAATGAACCCCCTCATTTTGTTCCTTTGCAAATTAAATGTTTTAAGTGTTACCACTTTATTCCAATCAAGATGGCTTCAGGTGTGCCATACTTTTGTCATAAGTAAGACTGTTAGTTGTTCTTTAGAACACTCTGGGACATTCTGTCATTGGGCTATACTTGGGCTACATCTGGGTGATATTTGGGCTACATTTTGGGCTCTTTTGTCTCTGGTGGCCATCTTGGGAGACTGCATGTCGAATTTTTTAATGAAATAGAAGAGGATTTGAGAAGTCACTCAAAATGTGCCCTAATTTTTCTTTCTGCAGCACTAATCATACTTTCTATGGCAAAATATACCCCCTCATTTTGTTCCTTTTCAAATTAAATATTTTAAAAGAGTTACCACTTTATTCCAATCAAGATGGCTTGAGGTGTGCCATACCTTTGTAATAAGTAGGACTGTTAGCGCTCTAGTTGTTTTTTAGAACACTCTGGGAAGCTGCAGTAGAACACAAAGGAATCCACTGACAGTCTCTGTCCTTGTTGGATGTACATGTTTTACTGAGAATGTCAGACTTCATTCTCACATGCCTGAGAAAGATAATGTGAATTTACAGAAAATATGCTTTCAGTTTAGCTTATAGATCCCCTTCCAAACCACTGTGGGAAAAGCATGAGATAATAGTTTTCTTTCCAACATGATTCATGATATCCAAGCAGAAGGCTTTTTCACATGGTGGTAAAATCACCTTAGAACACACCACAATTCCTAAAATGAGTATGGTACCATCAACTCATGATTTATAATGTAACTAAAGTCCTAAAACCTTCTATTAACTGCAATGCTTTTTAATGAGGTGCTATCATGTATATTGGTCCCAAGATGGTTGCCAACACTTCTTGGATGAAGTGCTGACAGCCAATCAGATCTCAACTTGGTGTAATTCCATTCAGCGGTTCGAGCTGTAGCCGTGTTTAATCGTCCTATGGAAAATAACATGGGGAAAACACGTTTAGGGACCCCCCCTTTTTTATCAGCCCCCACTTGACAAAACCCCCCAAAACTTTAAGGGAAGGAGCAGAGCGGAGCGGGCCATCTTCTTTGAGAAATTCGCGAAGATTCATCAACCGGAGCCAAAGTTATTCCTCATAGAATGTTGCGGATTTCCTATGGAAACTAGGTAATATATATATATACATATATACATATATATATATATATATATATATATATATATATATATATATATATATATATATATGAGCTCTGAAGCAGGCTCCCTGACAAGTGACAACGATTCTGATGATGGAGTACAAGGAGCGAGCAACCTGGATATGGCCAATATACTAAGCCCATCAGAAGAGCTAACTTTTTTAGTACCGGACCGCCTGCAGACATTACGACCACGGAATCGGAATGCGACCAAAGGGCCCGACAAAGAAGAAACCGGCGGCGCAGAGAAAGGCGCAAGCATAGGGACAGGAAAAGCAAAGAAACAGCAATGGCGCAAGCGGTAGAAGACAGCTCCAAAACCGTCATAAATCTTTCATCCACAGTCCTGACCAATGCTGAAACCCAATTGTTGGCTCTTCTGTTATCCTATTGTCCTGAAAGCAAATTTAACCATGGGAAAACTCGAGTGGACATTTATAAATACATCAGAAGGCTCAAGCTAAAATAGTTCTTCAGAATTAAAAATGGCAACAAAAACTTGGAAAGTGAAGCCAATCAAGTAGCGGCCAACATGCCCAACATTCTAGCTTAGGATGCCACAACACTACTAATCATACATGAGCTGAATAATGAAAATCCTCAAGTGCACGCAAGTGGGCCCAGTCAAACATTCACTCAAGAAAGATTGACTAGATTTAAATTGGTTCCACCAAGTGCAGGCATCAGCCCTTTCAAAGCCAAATCTACGTTTTACCCCATGATGCCTAAAGATGCCATTGATATATTTCATGAAAGAGTTATCGATAAAATGAAGAAACTATATTATAAGGTTAATCACAGCAAAGAAAGATTTAAACATCGGGACATTGAATATAAAAACCTTATTCACAAGCTTCGCAACAACAAGGATATAGTAATCAATAAATCGGATAAAGGGGGAAATGTTATTTCGCCACTTAAAAATATATAGAAGAGGCATATAAAAAACTATCTGACCCGGCCTGTTATGCCATTAGCACTATGTCGGACTACAATAAAGCCAAGGAGAGCCTGAAAAGAGAACTGATGGGCTGTAAAAGACAAGATTTGATCTCTATCCAAGAGTTTAAGTTTATGATGAATGATTTTCCTGTTATTCCTACTTTGTACCTAATTCCTATGATTCATAAAGAAATCAGACCAACCCCTGGCAAGCCTATCAGCTCTGCAATTGGTGGTATGAGCGAACAGATTTCTCAATATGTTGATTATTTCCTGCAATCTCATGTCCATGCACTACCTTCCTTTGTGAGAGGCACTAATGACTTTCTTGATAAGATCAAAGATATCACATGGGAGGATAATCTTTTGCTCATTACCATGGACATAGAATCGTTCTATACAAGCAATAATCACCAAATGGGCTTGACCGCTGTCAAACACTATTTAGATAAAAGGCCTCTGATTTTTCACAATCACAATTTGATGCTCCTTGAAATGATTAAGTGGTGCCTATTCAACAATGTTTTCATGTTTGATAACAAGCTATTTTGCCAAAAATGGGGAGTGGCTATGGGAGCCTGCTTCTCTCGGAGCTATGCTTTCCTGCACGTTGGCTGGTGGGAGGAGCAGGTACTCGGGGGCACTATGGGCAGGATATATGATAACAAAATGTGTTGTACTGGCTAAGGTACATTGATGATGTGTTTCTGATATGGAGTGGTGATACAGAAAGTGCTATATCTTTTATCAATGAGCTTAACAACAATGATAGCAATCTCAGATTCACGTGAATCACATCACACATCAGCCCAACACAGGTGGCATTCCTAGATACTACTATCTACGTATCAGGAAGTAAATTGGAATCCACACTGTTTAGGAAGCCTTTAGCAGGAAATGCCACCTTACACGCACTTAGGGGCTGATTACGATGGAGGATTTTCCGCATTCTCCGGGCCGCCGGAAGCCACCGCCGGCCAGGAGGATGCGGAAAATCCTCTGCGGACCCACCAAAGGCCCACCGCCACATTAGGATGGCTGGTGGGTCCTGGTTTCAGTCCGCCGCTTTTCTGCCGCGGTTGGCTTACAACCGTGGCGGAAAAGGCCTAATATGGTGGCGGTGTCTCTCAGACACCGCCAGACATATTAGGATGGCTGAGAAAACATGCTTTTCCGCGGCGGCTTCTCCGCCGAGGAAAAGCTTGCGGATCTTCACCTCGGGGGCCCGTAGCGGGCCCCCTGGGTGAAGGGGGGTAGGGGGGTGCACATGGGGGGTACCTATGGTACCCCCCTGCATTTGTATGCAGAAATCGGCAGGCACCGAGCGGTGCCTGCCGCTTTCTGCATACAAATGCAATGTATGCATTTGTAACATTGCGACGGGTGCAGCTTGAAGCCGCACCCGCCGCAGTGTTACAAATAGAGGATGTGACCGCCAGGGTGGCGGTCACATCCTAATTAAACAGGAGGGAACTTCGCATGCCCATGCGGAGGTTCCCTCCTCCTCGGTGATCGCGGACGGACTCAAGTCCGTCCGCGATCATAATGGGCCCCTTAGTTCCCACCCTAGCCACCTCATTAGAAGTATCCCATATGGGGAACTTTTAAGACTCAAACGCATCTGTAGCACCGATGAGGAGCTTGCCAAATGCACCCACAATGCATTAGCCAGATTTAGAGCTAGAGACTACAGTGAGTCAGTACTCAAGGAAGCCAGTGATAAGGCAAGCCCTCTGGACGAGAGAATCCCTATTAGGTGCAGTCAGCAAGTCATCTAAGATAGGATATAATGGAGATGAGGATAATGCTCCACGTCTTATCACCACATTTAACAGACAACATAAACAGTTGAAGGCCATTAATAACGAAAACTGGCCTATCTTGAGAACAGATGCCGTGTTAGCTCCCTGCCTACCTGAGAAGCCTTCTATTACTTATTTCTATGAGAAGCCAACTAGTGAAAAACAGCCCTGAGATAACAACTATCAACACATGGCTACAACCAAAAAATGGCTTCTACAAATGCACTTCTTGTTGGGCTTGTAAATTTGGTGTTAATCGGACGTCCTACACGACTTCTTTCAGCTCTAAGGAAATACAGATTAAAGGGCACTATACTTGCCGGCGGAATTTGCCGTCTATGTCCTTACCTTACTTGTACCTGTGTCCTCAATTATGTGGGCAGCACAAAACTTCAAGTGCATGCACGCATTCGTCAACATTTGAGAGCCATTGTTAATAACGATGCAACCTATCCGGTTGCTTGTCATTTTAAGGACACGCACAAAAATGATCTCCAATGCCTTACCTACTTTGTGATTGATGCCGTCCCCAAGTTTAGATGGTGTGGCAACAGAGAAAGGATTTTAAGACAATTGGAGACTCACTTTATATTAGAACTTGACACTAAGTTTCCATTTGGCCTGAACACCACTGAAGACATGCATACTTACTTGTAGTGTTCATTTTCTGTATCTTTCGTTCCCCCTAATCGCATATCATATTGAACCTTCTGATATGAATAATACGTTTCTCTGGATGTATATAGGTTTTGACTTGTCTTTACGACACACACATTCTTTATTTTTATTAAACACTCACTCATTTAATATTTTTTTATGTATTTCCTGTACATGATTTTAATTTATTCAGGTGATATCATCCAAGGCCACCTCCACTGATGTTCGCAGTTTGTGAACATTCTGGTTTTGAGTACTGTAATACATTTATGTTTACATTTGGGCTATTTTGCACATTTATATTATTCTACTACATGGTTGCACTGATATGTATATTTTAATTGATTTACATATTTGTGATGTTTTGCACATTTAGGAGGGGGTCAAGTGATGTTTTTATGGAAAAATCCTTTACAGACTTTTAAACTGTCCTTTATGGTGGTCAGATGTGCTGCATTATAAAAAAGGGAAGTATTATTACAGGACACTAGTTATACTGAAGTGGACATATTGCATTCATGCTTTTATAAATGGTCCATTATTTATCATGGTATTTATACAGGTATTTATTTATTTATTTATTGATATATTTATACATCAATTTTAAATATGTATTTATTTATCCAGTATAAATATATGTGTCTTGCCAATAATATTTTATTTAGTTTAAATGAATTATTCATTTAACATTGAATTATACTTCTTTACTATTGTGCCTTGTTCACCAGTATGTCTTCTAACCTTTTTGGACTACTACAGCTTTTAGTCTGTTTTCCATATTTATTAATCAGGTGACATGGGGTCAGCAATTTAAAAAAAGGTGTCTTTCTGCAAAGCCTACCACATGTGATCAAGGCCGGCGTTCCGGCCGAAACGCGTCATGGCAGGCAGTTGAGAGATAAAATTAAAATATTTTCTTTGCCACAAAGAGGAGTTCACTTCGTTCCTTCTCACCATACCTGGAGGTTTTGGAATGTATGTGTGTAACATATATCTATAAAACAGCTGTGACTTTGCTAGTTCAAAATGCCCGCATCTCCTGAAGAAGTAAAGCCACACGAAACGCGTCGAGAAAGGACATTAATTTTGGCGTAGCGACGCTGCTGTACTGAACTTGCATTACTTCCAGCAATAAAAAGGCGAACTCAACCCATCTGTCGTGGGCCTTCCTTACAACAGGCAACTTTTTGTGAATTTGTCTATAGCGGCCCAGCCTGAGTCGCAAGGATGGCCTCGCTGCACGCTGTGCAGTCCGGCCGCAGCGCCACCTGACGCTGTGGTAAGGAGACGGATAAGCCGCTGGGAGTATCTGAGAAGCAAGCTCACTATCTGCGCTATCAAAACGCAACCCACTGGGGATTTTATCAACACAAGACAGCATTTTCACAAGCACCTCACTGAAGGGAAGACCGAATGCACTACATGTTCCATCGGGCCAAGCGGTGGCCACGCCCACTGGGGCGGGAAACCTTGTCAACGAGTGCATTTAAAAACAGCTGTGACTTTGCTAGTTCGAAATGCCCGCATCTCCTGAAGAAGTGAAGCCACACGAAACGCGTCGAGAAAGGACATTAATTTTGGCGTAGCGACGCTGCTGTACTGAACTTGCATTACTCCAGCAATAAAAAGGCGAACTACAACCCATCTGTCGTGGGCCTTCCTTACAACAGGCAACTTTTTGTGAATTTATATATATGTATTAGATACAAAAATGTGTGTATTTACAGAGATGATAAGTTGATGTTCAAATTTCCAAAATATAATTAAAGGTGATATTTGAGTGTTAGATCATGTAGCATTGAGGAGGTTTATTACTAATATTATTACCTTGGTGCCAGGGACCTTTAAGCTATGGCTGTTATGCATTATGAACGTAAAGCATTCCGGATTGACAACGTTTTTTTTTTTTTTAACATTACCTCGGCAATCCTGCCTGATGCACAGATGTGATCACTGGGCACAATTTTACGTTGGGTCATCACTAAAGTAATATTGTTTGATGTAGTCACTGTTACAGCACTAATGATATTAGTAGCTAAGGAAATTTTATTGATCAAAAGTCGCTCTTTTATGAAATGTTTAGATTTAACTTATAAAATGTTAAGTAATCATATTTAATTTGTTTTAAGTAATGCAGTTTTCTAATCTTGTTTCAAAATCCCATTTTGATGAATGCAGAACGAATATTTTTTATTGTAATCAAAATGATTAATACAATAAAATGTTGTACTACTACTACTTTAAATACTGGCAGCAGATAAGAAGCACACAGTCACATAATCTTAGAGCCCTGGACGCTGGCAGCACATCAGAACCCCACTGTCACCAAACCTAGCCACAGAAACTGGCAATGAACAAGAACTACATGAGAAGGAAGATGTACATTTATTGCAGATGGAGCTAGACAAGGTGTTCTTATGGATAAATCCAACATCTCTTTAAATATGTGATGGGAGATGAAGCCGAAAATTAGAGATTTTTACCTTTAAAGAGAAATTTCAAAGGCTAAATTGGTCACATTTGAATTAAAGACACAAATTGAAATCAACTTATTTAAGATACGGATGGAATCAAAAATCAGTTTGCTTAGAGTAATATACTATTCTATACCAAGAATCACAGCTAGGAGACCTGCGTTGGGAACACCTGATAGCTCAATTTCTGAAAGAGCTTAGACGTCTAAGCTTAACCCCGCAGCAGTTGCAGACTTAGTAAATGCTATACCCAAATTTGAGGTGAGGGAAACTATGGGAAAGTAGAAAGTTCATAATTACCTGGAAAATATGACTTTTGACCGGAATTTTATAAGACATTTGCTCCCTCTATTGATAAACCTTTGGGCATCCTTTTAATTCGATGCTGGGAAGTGGACAGATATGCAGTTAACATCTTCATAGAGGCAGAAGTTTTAAACAACTACATAATAGGTGACTAAGGGTTTCCTCTCTGTAGCCACAGAATCGACATGAGTTCTTTCCTTGTGGAGACTGACGCCAAGACACCTCAAATTCATTGATAGGTGTATATAGCTATTGGAAACTTAAATATTTCCTTTTTATTGTACCCTTCAAGTTGGAATTAATATAATCCTGTTGTGAAAGTAAATAGGATTTGTATAGCAATTCCGCTTGTTTACATTTTTAATGAGATTAGATTTTTCTCCTTTTGAACATGAGTTAGGGTCTTCCTTACTATACTTTTTGTACATATCGACTCAATTTGGTTAAACTCTCGAAATCTAATAAATTGTATGTTTTTATTGCATTATTTAATTATGAAACATTCAGTTCAGAATCATTGTTAACGTTTTTCTGGAGTTTGAAGTAATTTAAGGATTTTAAGATGGCATGATCTGCATTTGCTCAGTTACACAGATAATTCACAGTAGCTCCAATGTGGAGTGATGAAAGCGATTTTAAATTCAACTCCAGCCTAATTACACTATGAATGCGAGCAGATTGAAGATGTAAAAGCTGACGGATACTCTGCATATAGGTTTTCTCAAGTTCAGTGACCGTCTTCCCATTTAAAACATCCAAAGCATAAAGTAAGAACGGAATGAGTTTCATTATTAAGTCTAAGGCTCTACCTCCAAATACTTTGGTGAATCTTGTTATTGATTTAGTGATGATGTTAGATTTGGACATCCTGACTGAAAGATGATTTGACCAGTATAGCCTGCTATCGATCAATTGTTGACTATCTTGGACAAAAACTTGATTGACTTAATGGTATTAGGCCCTGATCCATGGCCCACTTCGCTGGAGAGTTAACAAATATTTCATGAAAAGTTTCCCCTCGAAGTCCAGAAGGGAAATTAGCCGATAATTTTTCGGATCTTGGTTTGAGCCCTTTTTATGTATAGGCTGCACAACTGCTTCTTTCCATGCTGGGGCAATCACTCAAGTACTATTATTTTTTAGAATAAATGACACAGAAGAGAGCTTCGGAATGGGACATTACTTTGATTAGATCAAAGCAGCATTTGTATGTATATTATCTGGCAGGGCTTGAGCCCTTCCCTCTTACAAACATTGGTTTCAGGCCTACTCTCAAAGGCAGCTGCTTTAGACATAACAGCCAAGTTGAGTTTCCAGAGGGGAGAGTGCCCTTGAATCACAGGGTTGTGTGCTCCTGCCCAAACACATAAAGCTTCCCTGACACTAACTTAGAGCAGACACTGAAGAGTATGCCTTATTCTCATGATGTGGGCCATTCAACACTACAGAAAGGTTTCTTTTCTGAAAAATAGCTTCACAGAGAAGGTGCAATCAAGTATTGTTTCTGCTGCCATGTTGGATAACACTCTGCATTCTCTCCTATTTCCCGGCAGTGAAATGAGAGTGGAGCCCATTGGGTCTTTAAATGTAAAATCAAGTTGCCTGTGCAATATGGATCTATAGAACAGTAGCAAACCCCTGATTGTTTTTTTCCTGAGCCGGGAAAATATCCTGGTGGTTTGTGTTGTGGTAGAAAAACACATTAAAAACATATTATTCCTGAAAATGCCCTCACAAGGAGACATTGTTATTCAGGACATGCTGTAACACTCTCCATCAGAAAATTGATAAGGCAGCTTCTGTTTCCAGGTTTGCTGTGAAATGCTACTGAATGGCAGACAGCCTTTTTGCATTAGCATTGAAGCTACTTTAATTTTCAGAAGCGAGGCGAGGGAGGGACAGCGTAATTCAGCAAATGTACCCCTATGCCTGGCCGTAACGCACAAGGAAGTATGATGTCATTTTTAAAAACACAAGACTTTGTTCAGTAGTATAACAGGGCAAATTAAAACACATGCGATCTGGAACATTTAATCTAGACTAGTAACTATTTTTCTCTGGTGAAAACATGATTATGTGTGGGGGACAAAGGATATATTTCAACAACAGGAGAGGTAGGGCTAGGAGTCACTCCTCTTCCCCTCATAAACACTATCAAACAACGAAAGAGTGACTTGTGGCGCAAAACAATAGATAAGGTAAACTCACTGAATCAGGAAGCCAAAGACGGGAAAAAAACTTTGTTTTTTTAAAAAGAACTCTCACTCACCAACCTAGTTGGTGACATGGTTCATCATCGGGTTCCCACCAGGGAGACTGAATGCCTCCCCGGTGTGCTACAACTCCTGAATTACAGCGAAGCAGGTTTTTTTGTGGACTTGTGTGATAGTGCCTAGGAATGTGAGTAGTGATTTTAAAAGATGGTGAGCTGATCCCAAAACTAATTTTAATAAAGGGCCTGCCAGCGATTGTTAAAAACAAATGAAGCGGATACTTAGTGGTTATGAAATTGAACCAAATGTATCCTAATTAAAAATGTGAAAAGGTCGACATGTTTCTGCTCTTATGTGCTGGTTCAGCAAAGCTTTCATCAGGACCAAAGGAGGCCCCCCCCCGGCGGTATACGCACGCTAAGGCGTACCCTAACCAGTGGGGGGCTGCGTGTGTGGAATCAGGTAAACTAACTGTTTTACCCAAACGGGCTCTCCGGGATTTCCAAGGGCCCCGAATCTGGAAAGGAAAGTTACACAAACATAAAAATATCAATACAGTCATGTTAACCTTCAAAAAGAAGTGATCCAACGGGTATAACCATCAAAAACTATTAGTAATGGGTTATACAAACAATACACCAATTACACCCAGCTGTGCCTGTATTGACTCAGATATGGCACTAGTGATTCGGACTCCTATCACGTGATTGCGCGAAAGGATGTTAGTGTATCAGAATTATATCCATTCTGGCATGCAATTTATTTGTATTTCATCGGTTTCCCTCATCTATGGCGCCAGTTACCTTTAAACTGTGCTTATCGTATGAGGTACGAGCTTAAAAGTGCTAACCCCGTAAAAGAATAAACTTACGCCACACTCATCTCGAAAAAGACAAATGTGGCTACCTCAGCATGGGAGAGGAATTGGCATCGAAATAGAAACACTCACATGTAAACTAAATATGTTGTACTTCTTGAGATCCGAGTAATGGAGTAAGAGAAAAACACAACATGTATGAGTGAAATTGGAGCAAGCCATTACACCTTGAAAGGCTGTGGGACACTGTTGGACCCGTCTGCTTCTGAGAGTCCCCTCACCACTATAATTTCTTTTGTTCCCCTGTACCTCCCAAAATTTGTCGCTTTTCATTTGTCTACCAGGACCTTTTTGTGTGTTGTTTCATGGGGCTAGGTGTTCCTTGACACCCAGTTGCTCACAAGGTTTCTGGCACCTATGTACAAGGCGCCTGGAGAAACCTGTGGCCATTAAAACTGAGGTTGGCAACCTGTGTGTGTTTAACCTTAAAATGGTGGACACATATTTTCCTCATGAGAGTGACTCCCATTGGAGCCTCCTTGAACCCTGACCTTCTGTGGTTTTGGCACCCTTTGTGGTTGGCGCGCTTTCCTGACAGGAATTCTTAAGATTTCTTAAGGTACACAGAATGGCCGCTCCAGAGCCCCAGTACGGTGGCTGTGAGTGACCATAAGACACCTCAGAATGTGTCAACCCATTGACACAGCCAGGGAAGGTTCTAGAACCTTCTGGCTGGTGCCAATACCTCAGGGCTCTGGCTATATAAAGCCCAGACCCTGGCGGCCATTTTATTGAAGAGAGAGGGGAGTTGATTAGACTACTACACCTAGATGCTGATAGCTGCTGAAGAGGTGTGACCCCTATTCCTGACTTGACACCAGAGAAGACACCTGCTTACCCTTGAGGTGGCTGAGAGAACAGGCAGTAGTGTGGCAAGGGTTAATATTGTGGATACTGACTGGCGTTCCAGTCAGGTGTAATTTTGAACCCTTGCGCCTACAGCGCCTGCCCAGCTAGCACCTCTGTGCCCCAGAAGACTGTGGCCGAGTTTGTGTGCCTCCCCGCCCCCCCGGTGACGTCAGACTGAGGAAGATGTCGGGTCGCTAGGTGTGTGCCCGATCGCCGTGACCGTGACCTCATCCTGTGCCCCCTTCACGTGTAGCGCCAAGCGCGAGGGACTCGGACGTCTCCGAGCCCCACCGGCGTTGCGCGCTTCCTGGTTGGTGCCCAAAGTGAGAAGGTGAGGTGGTGCGCCGGGGCGGGGAGAGGCCGGCCTTTACTGGACGGGATCTGCGTCCCTGCCCTTTCCGAGACCCGGGAAACTGTTGCCGTGGGCGGGACCAGCCCCCGTGTGAGGAAGTTGGAGGGAGGTCCCAGGAGCCCGTGAATTCCCTGATGCTGGCGTAGGAGAATACTGTGCCCGACTGAATCGCTAATCGATCCAGCCATTGTGAGGAAATCTGATTCCCCTGTTGGTGCGCCGCGGTAAAGTGGAACTGTGCCCGACATTGAGTTAAGTGAGCGCTGAAGGCAAGAACCCCTGTGTGCGGCCGTTCATCCGTCCAGCGACGTCGAACTGAGCCGCCTAGGAGCCTGCAGTAGCACTGCAGGCTCGAGTCAACCCCCACCGGCAGCGGACATCCTTCCCCGGTGGCCGCGTAGGGCCGAATGAAGGACTTACTGGGTTTCCTTGTTTTTCCAGTCATACGCGCATAGTTCCCGAGTGAACTAAAAGGAGTCCCCGCTCACCGTGTGACCGCAGGCAGTCCTCAGAACTCCACAAGTACTGTAAACAACCATTTACTAAAAGTGTGCTACTTACCAGAGTCAACTGCATGACTTTCTCTAATTGGTGGCAGCGTTATTAAAATGGAAATGTGGCTTTGAAGACTAAATGAACTAGAAAGTAATGCGCTATGTACAAGTGGTATTTAATTCATGTAATGGTGACAGCTGAGCCTGCTATTTAATCTATTTATTGAATCCCAGAGTTTTGTGAAAAGTGAAATGTAACTGTGCTTTCCAATTGATCCCTATTCACAAGCAGAGAACTTTTACATAAATGAATCGTATTTTTCTACAGCAGTGGTGTGGTGTCCTTCTTTTTAGTGTGACTGTGCAGGGGGTTATTATTGGGTCAGAGCCGGCTTAGCACTACAGCCTTCACTGCCTTGACACTTGAGCCAAGCTACCCCCCCTTTGTGCTGGGCTTGCCCATCGCAGGTCCAACAGACACCCACACTCATTGCGTTAAGAGCACACTTATTTGCGACCTGGCGTCTCCCCTTCAATAACCTATTCCGTTCGCATCCGAGGCCTGAATATTACTGAACGGGCGAAATGCGGAAGTAAAAGTACAGGCAAGGAGGTCGCGACATGTATATCAAGTTTAAAGGGCTAGTGTCTTAGTTTTTGGATATCAAAACTTTATCTGTATCCAAACAGTTTACAAAGCGCATTACGGAGTGTAGAAGGTAATAAATCAACATATACTCGGTTTAATGGTTTAAGACATAAAAAGCAGATCTTTGTAGAGTCCGGTGGTCATTGCTCAAAATATCGCAAATGGTTTTGGGGTGACCATTAAGTTCATAAGAAAACCCTGAGAGAGCGCCATAATATTTTGAAATTTGTAGGGGTGCATTATAATCACTCGTAGTCAGCACCCACATATTTAGAGGACTTTTCATTAATGTAGTTTAGAATTGTAACGTTTGGGCCGGGGATCAGTACAATAAGTAATAGAGTGTTTTTTAATCATAGATAAAATAGTGCCTTAATAATAATAGAAGTTTGCATAACGTAGGAAATATAGTTAAAAGAGAAATGTTGCCTTGATTGTAATCTGCCTTAGTAGGAAATACACATGCTTAATAATGAGTGAATTATCCTAGGGTTTTTAATATGAAAGATGTATTGCTGCATTGAAAATAGAATTATAGTTTAGAATGCTGAAATGTAATGTTATGCTGTGTTAGAAATGCATTCAATGTATAAGGGCCTGAGATGTACTGAAGCCAGTAGAGGCCTAATTGTATTTTCCCTTGGTTAGCTTTAGTCAAAGAATTTTTTTTTATTTTTGGGAAAGGCTGTCCTCAGCAAATGTTGAATTGTAACTTCGAATGTTGCAGGGTTTCTTCTCACGTACATCAGCCTGCAGGTGAAAGGCCACGGGTCTTGTTAGGTAGAAGGAACCATTGTTCAGGAGTTAGGTTGGTAGGCGCGAGTGCAGAAAGGTTGCCAAGGAATTTGGGAGTGCAACATTTAGTGGAGAAGGTGCCTGGGACCCAAGGACACTTCAACGGACGCTTGATGGAGAGGAGCCATACTGGAAAAATCCGAAGACCCACACCTGCCAGAGGGGCGTGCCTGAAGGCGTGTCGACTGTTTTTGGGGCTTTGTATTAGGGACAGTACCCGAGGGTGGAGAGTCAGATTCGAATGGGTTCTAGTGGAGAGCAGTCTAGAGACAGAGTACGGGCTTTGGGGAAGGCAGGATGTAGGTAGATTGTGAACTCAAGGCAGAGGAGGGTGTATGAAGGAGCATCTTTAGAACGAGCTCGGTAGTTGGGGACTACTTATGGAAAAGCGAATGTTCTTCTTAGGAAGTCTTCACTGCTGACACCTTTATTCTTGCCTGGGTACAATGCTAAGTAGGGATGTCACCTTAGAGTCAGTGTAGGGACAGCCTAACCAACATTTCTTTCCCTTTGTAAATGCAATCTCGGACACAAGTTGGGATTGTAATTCTTTGCCTAATGATCCTTGAATTGATTTTGCTTTTCATCTTGAGTCGTCTGAGACTCCTGCGTAGGATCATGTATCTATTAGTTCCCGTTTAATTTCCTGAATCTTTTGCTGAGATGTTTGTACATCAAACTATTCTTGGCTATGTAATAAATTCTTAAAAAATTCTACGTCATAGTCAGTGGTCCTTCGAGTTATGTTAGATTTGGATTGCAATGTTGGTTAATAATATGTTAACAAAGATCTTAACTCCACGCTTTTAAGACAGGGAAAAAGGTTCAGTCGACCTGACCTGGGATTCTAGAATTTGGTAAGAAAATCTGGATGAGAATCCCAGCTTCTTCAACCCTATACTATATTAAGGAAAGTGCATTGTTACATGTAAGCAGAGTCAGTATTCATAATGTCGCAAAGGGTTTTAAAGTGACCATCGAATTCATAAACAACCCTATGCTATATTAGAGAAAGTGTATTGCTATATGTAAGCAGGGTAAAGCTAAAGACAAAGGAGTCATTTTTAAGTTTCCCCTGCACAATTCTTGAACTGGGCATGTCAAATCTTTTGTAGTTAATATATCTTAAAAGGGGGCTCTTATCGGTTTCCATATCTAAATTACTGTGTTCACTTGCTTTTGTGTAGAACTTTTTTTTGTATTAACTTCCCCTGGCTGCATTCATTTACAATACTTCTACTAAAGCTGTTCTCACTGTATAAGCTCCATTCACTATCAAGATAAGATCTGTTCCCATGGAAAAGGCAGACAGCTTCTAACAGTATGCTGGAATGCTTGCTTTTTTATTACTTACTTGTGTAAGCAGATGCTTTAGCCTAAGACCGTTTGTGGCATTCCCTATTCATGTACTTTGTAGGCTTTATCACAATTGATTTTTTTCAACTTAATCTATTCGGTTATTATAATCAAATTCTAAATGTTGTAATAAGCATTGCACTTTAAAAGCACAGTTAATATACAAGAGGGTGGCTATGTTTTACTATTAAACAGGTAGCCACAAGTGCAGACAACTCAGTCATGATTTGAATGGTGCAGAAGGTGCAGTAGCACTGGGCCCAAAAGCTATCAGAACTCCTCTAAACACCTGGGGCCTTATTTATGAAGGTCTTGCGCCGCCGGTGCGCCACTTTTAAAATGGGAAAAAGTGACGCAGCGGCGGCGCAAGGCCTTCATAAATAAGGCCCCTAATATTGCTGTGTATTACAACTAAACATGTATTCAAAAGTGCAGTTATCTAGCAAGCACTGGGGTCCTGATTTCAATAATGCGGCAGGTATAGTGGCATAGGTATCAAAAGGTCCAGGCAACCCACTAAACACTGATTATTGTTACATTTTACAACTAAACAGGCAGTCACAAGTGCAGTTATCTTTCAGGTACTAGGGTCATGATTTGAATGTTACAGCAGGTGCAGTGGCACTAGACAAAAAAGTTGACAGACCTCCTCTAAACACTTAACATTGCTATATTTTATTAGTAAACAGGCAGTCAAATCAAATAAGGATTTATTCGGTTGTAGAAAACAGCCATAAAAGCACAATAAAATTACAGATACATAAAAAATACAGTTAAGAAGCATAGCCAACATGATAGAACGTCATATTAGTGACAAGTTCATATTAGCACCATACAGTTCCCTCAAACATCCAGTAATAAAAAACAGACAAATAGTTTTCTTAAAATGGAACTCCCAAACAAAGAGCTTCAACATGGGATATGTAAAGTGCTAGGTGTACACAAAGAAGTGACAAGCTTAAAAACGGCAAGTTAAAAGCAAATATAAAAGTTCAGTATGTCAGAATTAGTCCAAAAACGCAGCCAATACAGGGGTTGACAATTACAGGGAAGCTCGTGTGGAGAAAGGCGCAGCTCATATTACTCCAGGTTCTGCCTGTGCTTAACAACCAGTTTCAGGAATTTTACTATCAGTTTGGCAAAGGTTCAGCATCAAAAAATTGAAGGGCAAGAAATGCGGGACGGCACCTGCGTAGGCCTAAGACTTTCAAAATCGGTATAAGCCACTGTTTCCTCGGATCCTGGTAGAATTTAAAAAACAGTGTTGTATGGATCGTAGTTTGGGGAGAAATTTCATCACAGGGACAAGGTTGGAGGGATTTTTCCCAAATGTTAATTTTAGGAAAAGTGACCAGATGGTGGAAAATGTTTAGTCTAAACCTGGTTAACAAGAATCTTTCATAGCCCGTGAGATTAAAAGTTAAATAGGGCTGAAACGCCGTGGTTGTTTGAATTTGTAGCGAGTGTTGTACTGTAACTTTAGAGACCTCGCTAGACAGCCTTAGAGATTTTAAATGAGCCAGACAAACCTTTTTGAACTGTTTTCTCGACAGGCAGTCACAATTGCAGTTACCGTGCAGTTGAAAGGGGCTTGATTTAAATGGTGCGGCAGGTGCAGTGGTACCGGGGCCAACAGCTGTCATACCTTGAATAAACATCAAATATCACTACATTTTACAACTAAACAGACAGTCACAAGTGTAGTTATCTTGCAAGCAACAGGGTCATTATTTGAATGGTGCGGCAGGTGCAGTGGCATCAGGCCCAAAAGTTGTCAGAACTCCTCTAAACACCTATTTTTGTCTTATTTTACAAGTAAACAAGCAGTCATAAGTGAGGTTATCTAGCAAATACTAGGGTCATGAGTTCAATAGTGCAGCAGGTGTAGTGGCACCTGGACCAAAAGTTCTAGGCACCCCACTAAACACCTAATATAGCTTTATTGTATTCCTAAACAGACAACCACAATTTCAGTTACCTTGCAGACAACAGCTTCATGATTTGAATGGTGCAGCAGGTGCAGTAGCACCTGGCCCAAAAGTTGTCAGAACTCCTCTTAATACATAATATTGCTATATTTAACTACTAAACAGGCAGTCACAATTGTAGTTACCTTACAGTTAAGAGGGACATGATTTGAATGGTGCAGTAGGTGCAGTAGCACCGGGCTCAAAGGTTGTCAGAACTTCTCTTAATACATAATATTGCTATATTTGAGTACTAAACAGTCAGTTAAAATGTGCAGTTACCTTGCAGTTAGAAGGGACTTGATTTAAATGGTGCAGCAAATGCAGTGGCACAGGGGCCAAAAGCTCTAGGGAGCCAACGAAACCCTGATTTATTACTAAATTTTACAACTAAACAAGATCGTCATAAGTGAATTTATCTAGCAAGCACTAGGGTCATGATTTGAATGATGTAGCAGGTGCTGTAGCACCAGGACCAAAAGCTCTAGGCAACCTAATAAATACCCAATATTGCTATATTTTACTGCTATACAGGCAGACACAATTTGAGTTATCTTGCCGTTAAAAGGGTCTTGATTTTAATGCTGCAGCACGTTCAGTAGCACCGGGGCCAAAAGCTCTAGGTACCCCACTAAATGCAGACTATTGCTAAATTGTACTACTAAACAGGCAGTCACAAGTGCAGTTATCTAGCAGGCACTACCCTCTGTCTTTATTAAACTTGAACTACAAGATTTTGGCCAAATTTCTCGCCACACGTTTATCTCTTTTGATGGAATTCATCATTTCCCCTGCCCAATCAGGCTTTGTCCCCCATCGTTCCACCTCACTGAATCTCCGGACGCTTTTCTCGATCCTGCACAGGATCAACCCGGAAACCCCAGCGGCTGCTATTTTGTTAGACACGAGAAAGTGTTCGATACTCTAGAATGGCCCTTCTTGATATCAATCATGCGATGCATGGGTATGCCGATGGGATTTATCGCTACCACCATTTTTCTCTACAGCCACACTACAGCGTGACTTCGTCAGAACGGCGCACTGTCTCGGCCGTTTTTGTTATCCCATGGCACCCGCCAGGGTTGCCCCCTATCTCTGCTCTTATTTGTTCTTGCAATGGACAGTTAATCAGGCACTTCCAGGAGAATCACCTACACAGGGGCCTCCAATTCGATACTGGTCTGCTATTAGTCTCTCCTTACGTGGATGACACTATCCTTTATGTTAGGGAGCTGGGCTTCAATTTGGAACCCCTCATAAGGGAAATAATACAATTCGGGCAGCACTCTAGTTTAAGCATAAACTGGCGTAAGTCCATCATTTTCCCCCTCACAATGTGTACAATGCATTGGGACTGCAAATTCTTCCTGGAATGGTGCACTGACTCTGTCAAATATCTGGGCATTCATAGCCACCTGGACAAGTCCACAGCCTCCGTCTAAACTACGGTCAGGCTATCACCACCCTGGAATCATAAGTGGAATGCTGGTTACAACTCCCACTGTCCATCGCTGGCAGAGTTGCCATAATATAAATGATAGTACTTCCAACGTTTTTATATCTTTTCAATAACATTCATGTCCCCCTCCCTAACAGTTTCTTTTTAATGTTGCAAACACATCTCATACGGCTGGTATGGGGCAGCAAACAACCCCGGGTGCGCTGGCAAGTATTGACCCTCCCGAATGAAAGAAGGGAGTTTGGAGTCCCTGACCTCAAATTGTAGTACTTAGTGGCCCAGTCTAGCTACGCTTTTGCTTGGTATAACCCAGACGTCAGAATCCCCTATCTCCGCCCTGAGTCAGATTTCGTGTTGCCTGAGAAATTATCCATAGTACTGTCCAAGAGATTCAAACGATATACAGAAGGTCTCCACTACCAGCTGGGCCTGTGACAACCTTAAGCGGACGACGAGCGCCCATACTTTACTCATCAGCACCCCACTCCCCATCATGGGAGAATAATTGGTGCAACGCACATTAATCAAGTTTGCCATCACCAAAATGGGAAACTTGTTCCCTGGTGGTCACGTCTTCGCGAATGTGACGAGGATTACTTTCGCGAAGCCACATTCATGGATCGCTTTACTCTTAGACGCATTAGCTCAGAGCTGTGAGCTTCACTGCCCAGCTTTCTTATTGAACCGGATTTGTTCACTCCGCTGTCCTTAATCATTGAATCAGAGGGAGGGCTGCATCTAATATCCAAACTGTACAAGGCCTGTTCCGGCCTCATTACAGTGCCAGATGATAAGATTCGTAAGGCTTGGGAGGACGATTTAGGACACCCCATCACGGATGATCAATGGGTCGCATGTTGCACGATGACAAAGGAGGTCTCCTTAAATAGTCGCCACAGACTGCTCCATTTCAAATTTCTGTGGCGGGTATACATCACCACAGCCAGATCCTACAGACTTGACCCCTCCAGGCCCCACACTTGTAGTAAAAGCCTAGCCCCTCACCAGCCGCGGTCGGTAGGGGAGTACCTGCCGGGGCGGTGACGTGGGGAGGGGAGGGTGGGGGTTAGTAATGTATTGATAATGGAGGTTTGTAGGTAAGTAAACATTTAAATAAATCAAACGAATTTCGTTGCGCGCACTGCATTGCATTTGGGGATGCAGTGCGTGCAACGAAATTCGTTTGATTTATTTATATGTTTACTTACCTGCAAACTGTCAGGATTCAGCCGCAGTTCCAGCGTTCTGATGTATGGAACTACAATTCCCATGATTCCTGTGTGCTACCAGGAAGTGATAAATCCGGGCAGGACGCGTGAAAGGTCGCGCGTAATTCTTCCTGTTTTGGTTCTTCGTCGGGTTGGCGAAGCGTGTCCTGGTTCTGGGGAGCGTGTTTGGAGCTGAAGATTCCAGGGACAGAGCTTCAGCGGAGTCTGTGAGTAAACGGTGCGGTGGCAACTGAAGCACTATCTTGCATCTGTTGATGTGTTCTGCTAGCAGGCGCTTGCCGCTTGGCGGATCTTTCTCCTTGGCACAGCGGGTTACTGCAAGCCTATCGCCGCGTAACTCCGTATGTGAGGATTCTTCTTGGTTAGGATATAAACATTACAGCGGGTTACTGTGTGCTGAAGAAGCAGCGTAACGCCGTCTGTTACACGTGTGTGGAAAGGTGTTCAATGGACATTACAGCGGGTTACCGCGTGCGGCTGCAGCGTAACACCGTCTGTAGATTGGGAACCTTACAAACAGTTGTTTAAGTTCGGAGCTTGGCGGTGGTCGCAACCGCAAGTTACCGTAATTGAGGAATTTCCTTTGGATTGAACTTCTATGCTTTTGCTGTGAGAAGAACAGCGTTCTTGGTTCATTTGAAAATCAGAGCAACTTACTTTCCTAGGTAAGGGGTAACCTAGCACCTACTTCCAGGAAGGCTTACGTGTTTTTCAATTGAGTAGCCTTCAGTCAGGGTGATTTCCAACCTTGTCTTTCTACCTTCGGATTCAAAATTCCCTGGAGGTTCTCAGGTCCTGTGTTGCTCGTAGGATTTACAAGCAGTGTAGGGGTCCTGATAAAAGCACTTTTGTTGAGAGTCTATTTATTAATGAATATACACTGATGCTTTATTCTGCTTTCCTCATCAGATGGTGTTACAGGGTGTCATATGGTGTTTTGTTATAAACATGTGCAGAGGACAAACAGGTATTATTGACATCTGTGATTTAGCGAGAATTGAAGAGAGTAGATTGTTTAACAGTATCTTATGGTTGTGTTTTTGTCTTTCAGAGCCTTTGTCCCTGCTGACCCCTCCTCCTACCTAGTGTCCCTCGCTTGATAACTCGAAGATCCTGGGGGGGAACCCCATGTCAGGGTACTTGGTGATGTCAGGAGATGGTCCTTTATTCTACTGCTGCTGAATCCTGCGAAGCCAAACCTGACATAAACCTCCATTATCCATACATTACTAACCCCCACCCTGCCCCTCCCCCCCCTACGTCACCTCCCCGGCAGGTACTCCTCTACCAACCGCGGCTGCCCCTCATGCCCACTTCGCTCACCTCACATGGACATGTCCCAAAATACTGTCTTACTGGGAGTCGATTCACAAGACACTAGGAGACATGACTGGCTTGACCCTCACTCCCATTCCGGAGATTGCATTAGTGGGATATGTGGTTAACTTCCCCAAGAAAATCTGTAGGTTTTCCGCCATTAGATTTTAGCTGGCCAAAGAGAAGTCGCATTACTCTGGGGCCGGAAACCAGTCCCCACCCTACAAAGTTGGTTGCACAGCTTAGCGTTCTGCAACACAAACAGCGACACATACATTGCCCTGTTCATCCCGCCCTAAAGACATCTGGGGGCCATTCAGGGCATACACAGACACCACCCGCCACATCACCACTTCACAAGTGGAGAACGGTATAGTCCCAGTCGGGGTTGGATAGACGCCATCAGCATCACAATTATTGTTCCGCACTGATGTACGTACTGATTTACATGCTGTATTTCATTGATTGTATGAATATGCCAGGCGTAATCCTTTTTGCCGGAGCAATGGCTGTGGAGCTACTGGAGAAAGCCTTCAACAAGCACAACGGGACCTGGTGATTATACATATACCCATTAGCCACTGTACGTCTTCTTTTATTATTTGACATTGTCATGTTGAAATGGTCAATTTCACCTACTTTATTCCTTTGAATGTATCATTGACAGTGAGCCCACCTATCTGTACTGGATTTTCCTGCTAAAATGATTAATAAAGTTTAAAAAATAAAATACAAATCTAATAGGCACTAGGGCCATGATTTTAATGGTGCCGTAGATGCAGTGGCACCGGGCCAAAAGTTGTCAGAACGCCTCTAAACAACAAATATTGCTATATTTAAATACAAAATAGGCAGTCACAACTGCAGTTATTGTGCAGGTAATAGTGTCATGATTTCAATGGTGCATCAGGTTCAGTGACACTGGGGCCCAATGTTCCAGGAACCCCTCTAAGCACCAAATATTGCAATATTTTACTACTAAACAGGCAGTCACAAGTGCAGTTACCTTACAGGCAATAGGTTCATAATTTGAATGGGGCAGCAGGTGCAGTGGCACTGGGCCTAAAGGTGTCAAAACTCCTCAAAACACCAAATATTGCTATATTTTAGTACTAAACAGGCAGTCACAAATGTGGGTATCTTGCAGGCACTAGTGGTATGGTTTGAATGGTGCAGCAGTTGCATTGGCAACAGGCCCAAAAGTTGTCAGAACTCCTCTAAACACATATTACTATTAAATCAATTAAGTGTATTATTTCCCTCTTACATTTCAGCTTTCAAAATTTTGCAATTACTTACCCGCACTATACCACTAGTAACAGCACAATATATTTCCTTTTGTACACAAACAAGTCACAACACTTTAACACCTTGGCTGCTAAGGCTTTTCCCGTCCTGTGCTGATTATTTATGATTCCCATTATACATGACGAGTTCACATTGTCATGAGCACAGCTCCAGTGTGCCACATGACGAGCTGACCTTGTCATTAGCATAGAAGAGGTTAACAGACTCTCTGTAACTTATTTTATACAACTTCTTAGCAAGTTACAACTTACAACAAAAAACAGCTTATTATTAATCACTTGGGCGAAACCTAATGCATTTACCAATGCTTGTTCTATCAAGTTGTGAAAACTGAAGCTGAGACTTTTCTTTGTACAAACAGGAAAACAAGGAAACATCATTTATATACGTGTAGTGCTACAATAATATTGTATGTATTTTATGTTGATTATTTGTATAGTTATGTTTGATGTCAGACAGCCTCAAAGCGCACCATTTTCCTCCATCTTTGTGAGTCTGTCATATAGCTGTGATATTTCATGTGCTTGCGACGCCTTCATATCTCTTAGTTCTTGCAGGATGGTTACAAGCATTTCTTGTACTGAGATATCATATTCTACTCCTTTTTTACCAAGATTGCCATCAGCTCCAACCTCAATAGGGTCTGCTTCCTTTTCTGAGATTAACATCCATTGAGATATAGAGTCCAGCTTATCTACCAGTGCCCCATTTCCGACTTTTAACAGGAATTGCAAATTCCAACGTTAGGAAGTATTTATAAAATGCTGTTGCTTGCCGAATTTACGAAAGAAGAATTAGATGTGGTTTCCAGCTCCCTGCCTAACTGTAAAGCCACTGGGGAGGATGGTATTCCAGCGGAATTGTTTAAAGCATTTTCTACAACACTTTGCCCTGAATTTTTAACACTTGTCAATTACTTACTACAAGGGGGGGGACCTGCCAGCATCCTTTCGTACTGCAGTGGTGGTCAGTATTTTGAAAAAAGATAATGATAGTGAAAATGTGAATTCCTATAGGCCAATAAGCCTCTTAAATACTGACTATAACATTTTTACTAAACTGCTCGCAAATAGATTAAATAAGATGGTAGGATCACTTATTGGGACAGATCAGTAAGGTTGTGTAGCAGGGAGACAGCTCTATACTAATACAATTTTTTTATTGGAAGCTTTGGATTTTTTTAATGTTAATAAGGTTGAGGCACAGCTCTGGTTTTTAGACGCCCGAAAAGGCATTTGATCTTGTCTCCTGGAATTGTCTCTTTGCGATTTTGGAAAGGTTCAGTTTCCCGAATGAATTTGTATTTTTATTTAGGCAACTTTATAGGAATTTCCAGGCGCAAATTTTAATCAATCCACTAAATGTGGGGACATGCCAAGTAAACAGAGGCACTCGGCAAGGCTGTCCCCTCTCCCCGATTTTATTTGCTCTATTTATTGAACCATTAGCAATCGCAGTTAGGGAAAAAAGAGCTCATACGGTTCCGGTTAGTGGAATGATGAATATAAAACTCTATGCCGACGATATTGTTCTCTTCCTGGACTCAAAGATAGCCACTCAGTCAGAAGTTTTGAGAGTGTTTGCGGATTTTCAAAAAATAGGCGGGTATAAAATAAATAAGACCAAAACAGAAATCATATTATGCAACTGTCGTGTGAACACTCTTCTATCAGAATTCAGACAGATACATAACATCCGCCCAAAGAGATATTTAGGGATTTATGTAACAGAGAAAGTAGAAGATCTTTATTCCCTAAATTATGTTCCATTGTTGAAAAAGGTGAGCTCTCAGTTATCAATAATGAGACAGGTTGCGTTAATTCGAATGTCTATCCTTCCACTTTTTAATTTTCTTTTTAGTGCAGCTCCCTGTGCAATACAGACTTCCTTTTTTAAGCAGATAGACAGTAAGTTCTCTTCTTTCCTATGGGCAAATAAGGTACCAAGATTAGCACTCAGCACTTTAAATTATCTGGCCGCAGAAGGAGGATTATCTCTTCCGAATATTAGAGATTATTATTACGTGACATTTGCACATCACAGTTTTAGTTTTTTTTTTAGACACTCAAGAAGTAGATACTTTTAAAAAAAAAAGATTTTAAGGGAACACAATATCATCGACCCTACAAGAGTGACCATGTACCCTAAGAAAGTACGCTATAGGACCTTACAATGGCTACTTTAACAAAAATCCCAACTTCTGGCATACTACGATATTTTAAGAATTAATAACTTAACCAGGCTTGTGAATATATATACAAGAGAAATGGGCATCTTGGAGAGGAATATATTGAGATTGTGGGAAGAAAATGGGATTGATAAGATTCAGGATTTTATTAAGAGGAATTGCTGGAAAACATGGGAAGAGATTGAAACAGGGCTTCAACATTCTAATATAATTTTATAGTGGTCTTTTATTAAATTAAATTCTATACTGGAAAAGCTAGATATGGAAAAACTGCATTACAAAACTAGCATTAGTGAAGCCCTTAATTACCCCTACAACGGAAGGTCAGTAACTGGATTAAAATCTTTGACGAGAACAAATCCCTTTTATTATACGAAAAGGGATAGATGGAGGAAAAGGGAAGACATACAGATTAGTAAACTAACCTGGAATAAGTTAAATAAATTTAATCCAGTTATATTCCAAGGGGTAAATTTTAAACGTATGCAATATTATTCGAAATGGTTGATTTATAGAACACCCTCCTTCCTCCATAAAATATACCCGCAAATAGAAGACAAATGTTTTCGTTGTGCAGAGAAAGGCACTTGGGCGCATATTATGTGGGAATGCCCAAAAATTCAGAATCTGTGGGAGGAGATCGAGAAATACCTCCGATTTACAATAGACCCCCACATCTCATTTAATTAATCTATCGCAGTTCTGGGCTGCTCTTCTGCCATCTCTTCACATGAGGAAAGTTTATTTATTGCAGCTTTAATAGCAAGATCTTTAATTCTGCAATTCTGGAGAACTGAGAAAGTACCTACTTTCAATGCATGGAGAGTAAATTTGTCTAAAATACAAGAGCTGGAAAAGAAATATGTACTAAGATCAGGAGCAGTGAGAAAGTATGAGAAATACAGGAGTGTGTTTGAATCATAGGATAACATCCTCTACATGGGATAAAAAAAATAGAACACAGTCGTATGTACTTATCCTTAGGTATCACTTTGCACTTTACTTTAATATGATCTTTATCAAAACTCTTGGAGTGTCTGGGATTTAAAAAAAAAAAAAGAGAATATTTATGTATGTATTTTGATTCAGCACTTTGCACTTTAAATGAATATGAGCTTCCTTTTGTATTATAGGAATTGTGATGGCACTATTGAACACTTTTAAATGAGTATTTAAAATGTGTTCTGATAACTTTAGCACTTTATTATTATGCCAATCATTTTGTCCTCAATTGTTTTGGAATGTGTAATTTTACATGAGATTCTTATGTGCGTAATATTCATGTCTATAAACTCTCAATAAAAAATAAATAAATAAAACAGCCTCCAAGCGCTGATACAGCTAAGATGGAAGCAAGAGACCATGAGAGGGGAATGGAGGGCCCCTGAAGAGAATGACAGTGCAGTCTTCTGGCAACAGGTGAAGGGCTAGTCTGTGTTGTGAATAGCAGGCATTAGATCTCTAGCCAACAGGTAAGAATGAAGGTAGGAGAGAAAGGGTTGAGGGGGCTGGTGAGTGACACATGAAGAGAGCTGTTCTTATTGCAGTGTGTTTCCCTAGCATTCTAGACCAGTAATATTTAGGTCCTGATCATGACAAGGAAGTTAAATTCCTATTTTAGTGCAAGCAGGAGATTGTGTAGGGATCCGAATTCTAACTACTGAGATAGTTGTCACACCTCACTATTTTCCCTTGACAGATTTCGACAGGTAAAAAGACAATACATGTGGATTTCGGTGCAATAAATACCAAATTGATATGTTGTTCCTAGTTCCTGAGACCAGAACTTGGAAAAGAAGGTATTTACGACACTCAGGTCATCATTACCAGGTGCTATAAATACCGCCCCCTCATCTGACATACTCCAAATCAGAATTTTAGCTGATGTTTTTAATGATGTCCAGGCAATGTGTTGACAATTGCAAATCGTGAGATTGGGTAAATATTTCATTCCTTGCTTGCAAATCTCTCTGTTAGACCTTTAAAATTGTACCAGGTTTGCCTGCAAGCATAGATACATAATAACAGGGGTGACAATACTCACAAGCTGCTCAACAAGTATTTAGTTGCTGACCTATTGGGTGATGCAAAATGGAAATTGCGATGTTTTTGTGGCAGGCTTTGTGGCACAAATGCTGGTTGTGCCAGAAATGCAATGCCTACAAATACGCAATTACAGGAAATTAACAGATATGCACCAGACCACCACTCTCTGCACAACAACTTACTAGTACTTTATTCTTTGATTGATTAAATCATTACAACCCATGTAAAAGAGACAAAACTTAAAAACATTAGAAAATATTTTTCACTTGGCTCCTCCCATCATTCGTAATAAAAATGAGGCAGTAAAATTATTAATATAAAAGTTTTCTTTTAGAACAATATAACCTTCACTTAAATACAACCACCTGGTGGCATAGTATCAATAAATACAGTTAATAAAAATAGTGGTTACTTCTAAAAGCTACAGGTAGGCCACTAAACTTTTTATACATAGACCCTCCCTCCCCCTGTGCCCACCCCGACACCCACCCCCATCCGGCCACATTTTAACAGGTTGTTTCTAAGAGAGAAAAGAAAAGAGGAAAGAAAGAGGAGAATACATTGCATTAGTATATAATATAATCGAGTATCGCCCTACGAATAGCACTAAATAATATAGTCATATTAGTTTCAGAATATAAGAGATTGCGCTTAACTCTTTACGATTCGAGGTGTTGCATCCACTGTGTGAGGGGATCCCATATTTCGAGGCCTTTTTTTTCCTCTTGACCCCCTTCCTCCTATATATAGCTATTTCTAGGCTGTATGTAGCTAAAAATCTAGACCGCCACTGATGAAAGGTTGGAGGATTCGGATCCAGCCAGCTGGATGCCAAGCATATTCTAAAAACAGCCATGGAGATAAAAATAAGTCCCTGTATTTCTTTTGCCCTGCGATTTTCGTCAATGCCGAGTATTATTTCGGCTATTGAAATTTCTATTCTTGTGTTCCAAATTCCGGACAGAAAATTAGAGATTTCGCGTCTAATGAGTCCTAGTGATTCGCATGTAGCAAATATATGTATTATATCGGCTTCATGCATTGCACATCTTGGACATTGAGTACCTTTACCGGTTCTCCATTTAGCTATTTTGTGTGGTGTGTAATAAAGTTGAAAAAAAGTTTTATAATATTGTGCTTGTAGTTCTGGTGAGATTAGTATCGTTTGCGAAAGATGGTATGCCTGTTGGACTGAATCTTCGTTTACGTCTAATTTATTTTGCCAATTGAAGATGTGTTTATCCAAATCGTCCTGTAATGAAGAAACTAGATTGTTATAAATTTCCCCTATTTTGACTGTGGTGTTCCGGGTAACTACCTCGATTGCCTGGATTTTATAAAACTCTGCATTTCCACCCCCCTTTTTCATCAAAAAATCTCTAATTTGAAGATATTTGAAAAAATCTCGGTGCGCTAGCCCAAACTCACTCTTCAATTCTTCGAACGATTTAAAGCCAATTGACGAAAAAAAACCACCACATTGGGTGATCCCTAAGTTAGCCCATCTTTTCATACAGGAGTCCGAAAATATATCTGGTAGATTGCTATTTCGACAGAGGCAAGTGTACTGGGAATACCTTTCGATTCCGAGAAGTTTACGTATATTTTTCCATGCTTTGTAAATGCCTGCAAGTGTTTTAAAACAAACTTTTTAAAAGTGGTTGTCATAGATTAATCGCCACAGATGTTCACCTGTTTCGAAGCCTAGAATGAGTTCTTGTGGAGTTGGGACCCCTTCTTCTTGTATCGGCTGTCTATTTGGGGTCAATAAGGTTTTACAGTAATTCAATAGTGTAGCCCACCAATAAATCTTGAGATTAAGGACAGCGAGGCTCCTCTATCTCTTGGGAGCGATATAAACTTGTAGGCTCTGCGCGATCTCTTATATCCCCAAATAAATCCTGAAAATATGCTATCTATTTCTCTAAAGATTTGCTGTTCGAAATTTAGGCAGATGGTTCTAAAAAGATATGAAAATTTCAGTAAATAAATCATTTTAATGACGTTACATCTACCAATTAGGGTAAGGTGTAAATTATGTAGTTTACTGAGATTTTTCTTAGTTAGTTTCAAAAGTGGATCCATATTAATTTTTACTAGTTGGTCTCGGTTGGATGTGATGTTAACACCCAGATATACAGCATTTACCACTATCCTTTCAACTATGTCATTTGTGTTTTTATTGATGATTATCTGGGTTTTTCCTTGATTTAATTTGTACCCGGAAATTTCTCCAAAGCGCTTAGCTTCTTCTTCCATCATTTTGACAGCTACACTGGGATTACTTGTGGTGATCGCGATGTCATCAACGTATGCCAGAGTTTTGGTGTTTCCATTCAGAGTTTTGATAGGTAATATGCTCTGATCTCCAGATTGCGGATAAAAGGGTCAATAAATATCGCAAACAGTAGGGGAGAACACGGGCAGCCCTGCCTAGTCCCTCTGGTCACCTCAATCTTGCCCGATATTCCGTCATTAACCATGACCACGGCTTCTGGGTTGTGATATAGACTATGAATGGCAGTTATAAATTGATCGCCGATCCCACTCTTTGACATGGCTGTCCAAAGGTATTGCCAGGAGACCCTATCGAACGCCTTTTCGGCGTCCAAGAGTATGAGCGCCATAGGGTCTCCTGCCACGTCAAAGAGTGTGATTACCCTTTGTACATGATCAGTCGTGGATCTACCAGGCACGAATCCGTGTTGTCGGGCTGAGATGATCTTATGAATGATTGGGGATAATCGGGTGGCTAATAATTTAGAGTAGATTTTCGAATCGGAATTAATTAATGTGATCGGGCGATAGGATCCCAACTCGGTTGGGTCCTTGTTTTTCTTTGGGAAAACAACGATTTTGGCCCGTGCCCATGATTTTGGTGGCTTCCCCCCTAAAAATACTTGGGTTATCAAATCGGTTAATATTCCTTTGAGCGGTTTGTGAAATTTGACGTAAAATTCAACGGGTATACCATCGATTCCTGCTGCTTTTCCCAGAGTTAGACTGTTCAAGGATAATAGGATTTCGATCCACTGAGGCTCTGTAGCTAGATTCTTTTGATCTCTTTGTGGGAGTTGGACCATTGTAGCCTGATCTAGATATTCCCTAATTAGTTATTGATCCTTATTGGTTTCTTTATATAGGTTTTGATAATATGTCTGGAATTCTGATCTGATCTCTTCTGGGTCATGTCTAAGAGAGTTATTCTGATCTCTAATCTCTTTGATTGTGTTTGCGGTGTTTTGTTGCCTAGTCCAGATAGCCAGGTGATGCCCAATTTGCTCACTTAATTCATATGCCTTTTCTTTAGCTGTTGTGGCTTTACAGATTGCTTTCTCTGCGAATATTTCCGTTATTCTGTTTTTGTCAATAGCCACTTTTTGTAATGCGATTTCTGGATTTAGACCCCTCTCGACAGTTTTGATAAGTCCTTGCTCCGCTTCTACTAATTTCCCATGTAATTCTGTTACCTTTCGTTTCACCTCTTGATTATTTCTGATAGAGAATCAGAGTGTTTTCCCCCTGATTCTGGCTTTAAGTGTGTCCCATACCACTTCTAGGGGTGCGCTACCCAGGTTATCTTCCAGAAATTCTGATATCCACTTCTCTATAAGTAGACAGTATTTTTCATTTAATAATAGAGCCCTTTCGAATGTCCAGCTATTTTGTTCTTGTTGGATTTTGTCGACATCGATATTTAGAATTAGTGGGTTGTGGTCTGATAGGACCCTGGGTAGTTTATCTATGTGACACTTAGTTATAATGATATGGGAGACCAATATGTAGTCTAGTCTGGCAAATGTTGAATGGGGATGGGAAAAGAACGTATACCCAGATTTTTGGGGGTGGTTGTATTGCCAACAGTCGGTTAGCCCCTGTAAGTTACATAGCTCTTGGAACGCTCTAAAAACCATTGGTTTCCTGCCCTGGTATTTAATATTGGGTCCGAAGGTTAAAATCCCCACACATTACTATTGGCTGCGGCCAGTGTGTTAGTTCGTTAGTGATGAACTCTAACAGGTCTGGATCATCTGTGACACATCCGTTAATGGAGCAGATGGTTAGTCTCTTTCCAGAACCGTAATTACATTCCGTTATCGCCCATCTCCCAAATTTATCGGCTGCGGATCGAGTAAACAGGAGCCCTCTATGTATTGCCAAGATAGCTACCCCACATGTCTTAGTTGCTTGTGTTGTAGCTGTAATCAATTTATAGCCTAGTGTTTGTAATAGATGGTGTTGCGACCCTACCACATGAGTCTCTTGGAGACAAATGATGCTAGCCCCAGTTGACCTCAGCCCTATTGCAACTTTTTGTCTTTTTCGTGGGTCATTTAATCCACAAATGTTGAGGGATAGTATTTTTAGATTGACCATGTGTATTTCTTTGTTTTTTCCTTCTTTTTGCGCTGTGTATGCTTGAATGTAGCTATAATGTTACTACAGTTTGTGATTAGTACTGTTTTATTTCCTATGTGCCGTATTGTCCACCCTCCCTTCCCCCCTCCTCTCCCTCTCCTCCCCTCCCACCCCTGTCTTCCCTGAAGCCCCCCAACCCCCCTACCCCCACCAACAATTGAGGCGTCCTGGGTCATCGGGCACCCAGGTGTGGGCGTCCGAGTGAACAGTGCACCTCGGCTCGCTCGACGTCCTGACCATATGTAGATGTAAGTGAAGCGAACAGGGTGAATATAAACATATTTTAAAGTGTAAGACATTACCATTTCACCCTCCTCCTCCCTGCCCCCCTTTCAGTATGAGCCCCTTAGTCCTTTGAATGTCTAGCGATGAAGTCAATTTGGTCTCCGATTCCCCCGTTACATTTTGGTATTTGTTACTGTTTTCCCATGCTTTGTGTCTTTGGCTCGGAGATTTCTTTTAAGTAGGCTTCCGCTTGAATTTCACTTGTGAAATTTTTGGTAGATCCCTTGTAGATTATTCTTAATCATGCTGGATTTTGTAAAAACACTGTAGCTCCGATTTGCTCGAATGGAGTGAAGAGTTGCCGCATTCTCCACCGACGTTCCACCGTAGCATGTGCGAGATCTGGACGGACAAAAAATTTAAATCCTTTGCATTCTCTTTTGTTTGTTGGCCTGGCAATGTCATAAATAGCTTCGCGAAGAAGAAAGTTCCCGAAATAAACCAACATAGCCGTTGGGTATTGATTTGTCTTATAAGTATGTTGGGGAAGCGATGAGCGCTTTGAATTTCTGTCGATTTTCCAGGAGCGAAGTTCTGGTAGGGCAGATTTCAAGAGGTTGGTTATGAAGCCCTTTGGGTCGTTTCCCTCTGCACCTTCGGGGATTCAGAGAAAGCGCAGATTGTTTCTTCTGCCTCGATTTTCTAGGTCTTCGACTTTGAGCATTAGGTCCTTTATGATACCCGTCTGTCCTTTTCCCTGGGTTTGGAGAGTGGAGATATCAGACTCGAGATTTTCTGTGCGTGTTTCAATCGAAACCATTCTGTCTGCGATCTCTGAGCAGGTGTTGTCCACTTTTTGGATAGCGCCTTACAATTTTTGTATAGCTGCATGGTTCCTCTGGCTGTCCGTTTTTACGTCTGTGTGGAAGTTCCTGATGGAATTGAGTACTTCGCTCAATGATGGTTCTGTAGGCTTTCCCGGACTGCTAATATCTCCTGGTGGGTTTTTGGCTCCCCCATTGGTAATCCCTTTGGTGTAATGATTACCTCTTGTTACTCCTGTTGATTTTGGGGTTGAGCTGTTCCGTTTATATTTAGTTCTTTCTTATACTCGCTCTGAATTGCTCCCCGGATCAGTGGTTTCATCATATGTTGGTTTGTATGATCTCTTTTGCCTTGTCCTTTTTTTTCCTCTCTTTTTTTTGGGGTTGTTCCTTGATCAGATTCATTTACTTCCCTTGTGCCTGTGTGGTCAGACACCTCCAAGGTTGTTACATCTGGTTTTTGGTCATCGCTATTTTCGCTTATCTCACTTGACTCGCTGGTGACAGATACTCCTGTTTCATAAATGTCTGAGTCTGTTTCTGTTTCCTCAGGGGAATCTTCATTCTCGGATCGTGGCGTTTTCCACGTGGTGTATAGTTGTGCCATGGATGAAAGATGCTCATGGTCCTGAGTATCCTTTGCGTGCGGACTTCTTAGCATATTTTGATTGTTTATGATTCTATCTGTGTTGGCACTGTCTTTTCCCGGGGCTGTGTCTATGGGTTGCTTTCCTTGAGCCTGGTCTGTGCTTGCTTTTATCCCAATGAAGGGTTGCTCAATGCCCGTACCTGTGCTCGTACTTGTGTTGGTCGCATATGCGAGGTCGCCTCACCTTATTTGGTCGTCCATGGCTGCCTGTTGTTGTTGCTGCATCCTGTGCTTGTCCGAATCATTCAACCCTTCCTTGGGGAACGGGCAAAAAATGTTAGAGATCTTTGGCTGAGCGTCTGTAGATTGACCAGTGGTTTTGGCCGCTGCCTTCAGATTTTTAATAGTTTGTAACCTTTTAGCTTTTTTGGCTATTAGCTCCAATTTGTCATCGTCTTTGTCTTTGATAACATTGTGCTTCACTTGCTCGCTTGCCTTCTCTTTCCTTTTCATTTTCACTTTATCGTTGTCTTTCTCTATTTCAGCATTTTTGTCAGTGTTTTCATCTTTATTTTTGTGTCTCTCATTATCAGTATTATCTTCTTTGCTTTCTTTGGCCTTGGACCCTCTGATTTCTGGCCTTCTCTGCATGTTTTTTGTTTTCTGTAAAATATGAGCAATTTGTTGTTTTGAGGTACTGCCGTTACCTTGCAATTCTAGAGTGTCTTTGGTTGCTGGTGTCTCACCTTGGGCCTTTTGGGCTTCTGAGATTTCATGTGTTTCATGTGTTTCTTCCTGGGTGTTTTTTGGATCCATTATTTGCTCCCTAGGTCTCCAGTTACCTGACACCCCCGGTATCTGGGCTGATGTCTTAGCTGGTTTTAGGTTAATGATAGTTGTTGTGAATGTCCTTGTTGTATATTGTTCATATAAGATTGGCTCCGTTATCTCGCTTGCCCTTACGGTAGACCTCGCTGTTATCCGGTCTTTTTTGATAGGTTTTTTGAAAGATCTTATCGCTGGTTTGGTCACTTCCTTGATCTTCCACCGGCAGATTTGTAGGCAGTTTTTAGAGCTTTCAGGGCTTTTTTGGGGCCTTGAGTGTTTAGCGAAGCCTACTTTAATTATGTAAATGGTTCTTGATATGTTAACATTGACCCCAGCACCTCCGGTCCGTAATTCTGCTGACACCCCCAGCTTCACAGTGCTAAATCATGGTTACCGGCTTCTGGCAGTCTTTAGCACAATGTTGCTATTGCTCTTACTCTTGTTTTTACTCTTGTGGTTGTTCAGCACTAGTACTTGCACTTTAGGCGCTCAGATTTCATTCACTGTTTACTGTTTCGTTTGTTTGTTTGTTCTCCCTCACTTGCTCTCTGTTTGGTTCCGTTTTGAGCTCGCTTACTGCAAGTTGCTGCTTTTCATTTTTTTCCTCGTTTGCTTTTCTCTTCTTATCTGCCCGCCGTCAGAAAACAACAACCCCTGTTGTGTCAGTTGAGCTGCGCTGCTATCGCGCACGTCCTAATCCCCCTCCTGGATGGCTGGCATTTGTTCAATAAAACTTTAAATCCTGAAACCCCGGTGCGCTCTGATGACGGGGATGGTGAGGATGACGGGGATGACGGGAATGACGAGGACGACAAAGATGAGTAGGCACAACGCACGGTGCGAGAGGCAGAGTATGATGCAGGCAGACCGGCAGCGATGGCAATCGCGGTGCGGGTCATTAAGAGACGATAAGAGTGGAGGAATAGCGGTGAACTGCAGCTGGAGCAGGAGCGGGAGAGCAGTAAGTGGAGCTGGGGGGTGACCGGACAAAGTGAGCAAAATGAAAACCAGGGAGTCCGTCAGATTGGTGTTCCCGCGGTCTAATCAGCCGGTAATGAACTGTGTGATAGGTACTTACAGTTAGTTGCCGACGCTCAGATCACTCGTTACAGGATAACTGTAGTGTTACCTCAATCATCTCTCTGATGCGGGCTTGTCAGCTTGAAGGCTCCGTAGTTTCTCAGAGAATCGTGAAAGTAGATAAAGCCGGCATTGTGCAAGTACAAGCGTAGATGTTATTGAGATGTTATTGAGATCTTTTGGCGATATGTTTAACCAGGGAGTTTGGGCCTTTACTCCGCTTTACTCCGCTTTACTCTGCTATTCTGGCTTCACTGCTTCCTTCAATTCTCTGCTACCCTCGGGTTGTCGGACTCCACAGAAACCGAGATTCCAGTAGAACATAATTTTTGGGGGGATGAATCGTTAGCCTTAGTAGTTATGATAGCTCAAGGTCATCGGTCTGTGTGGGAATGTTAGGGCAGATTCTGATGTTGGTCAAGACTCACAGAGTGAGGCTTGCAGCGACCGCTCACACCGACGCCATCTTGCCACGGTTTTCCAGGCCACCAAACTTGAGAAAGAGCATTGTAGCGCAAAAGAGAATAACCATGATCATGGGCCAATAAGGTGTCAGGGAGTGTTAAACAACTGGCGGACTTGGAGATGTATAATCCAACAATTCAGCCATAATTTGTTGAATATGTTATCTGAGTCAAGTTTAGCCTGATCCGTGTTATGGCCTCCCAAATTTAATGTACAATTCAGAGTAACAACAGTCAATAGTCAATGACAAGTCGATGATGCCACGTCTTTTCCTCAGCGGCACAGGTTAACAATTTGACTGTCCCTTTGACAAGATTTTGCTGTGTCAGGGGGGACAGGCGTCTTTAAAAAAAAAAGATGGATTCAGGTTCCATGTTGTTAGGATGGGGCAGGGTACACCGGTTTTACTGGAGAGCAGCTTCAAAGATGTACCATTGTTATGACCACCTATGTGTGTTTCCTAGTTTTGACAGAGGGCATGGGATTTCTGATTAAGCTTGCGATATGCAAGATGGATAAAAAGTGTAGGGCTAATGTTTAAATATGTGTTCTCCAGGTTCAATGCCTCAATGATACGCTGCCTACAAGACCAGGCTCCCAATCTGTTCCACTCAGACCTCAGTTTTGATCCGCGCAAAGACAACAATGCTGGACAGAGGCATACAACATGCTCCAAAGACTCAACTGATTCCCCACAACCCCTGCACAGAAGCTCATCTGATGGGCATCCGCTTCAAAAGGTGCCACTACCCCAGTCTAAGTGCCATGAACCTCTGTTTTGAATACAGGGGGTATGTACAGGTGAGGTATAATGAAAGAGAAGCCAACTGATAAGAGTTGATTACTCCCCATGCGTGCTTTCATTTGGCAAGGGTCACTTTGTCAGAAGAGTAGGAACACAATTTGGTGAGCTTTTTGATACTTTTTTAAAAACTGCTTTACTTGGGTTAAGGTTCCAGAGGTCACTTGCTGATAATTGATGAAGGCATTTGTGGAAGAACTGACTGTGTGACCCGCCAGGATTGCTAGAGCTGATATCTAACAATAACAAAGACTCGAGGGAACCAGCTTTGGCCTGCCTTAATGTATGGCACATTTTTATATAAGCACCTGCACTTAACATTTTGTAGTTTAGGGGGCCTAGCTCTAATCGAATCTGAGCAGCAGATGCAGTTTTTGGCAGCTGAAGGACCATTTTATAGATCTTGGTCTTGGTTTAGTGTAGTACTGAGATTTCCTAGGGAGACTTTGAAGACGTACGACAATGTGGGACCTATTTTAGCTCTCATGACTTCCAACATTGGAGCTAGGCTTGGACCTGTCAATTTTTTAGAAAGTTTTGAAAGGTTAACTTGCAGAGCCATAGCTTTCATAGCGATGTCGCTGTGATAATTGACAATAGTGCCCCTAGAGTCAATGTTGATCCCCATTTATTTATATGATTTTCCTACTGAAAGTTCAGAGTTATTATATGACCAACCACCACCTCTATGGTTCTTCCTGCCAAATATGGCCACTTGAGTTTTCTTCAAGTTTACCTCCTGGTTGTTCATGGCAGTGTAGCTGCATTATTTATTTAGCAGTTGTTGCAGCCTGTTGGACCCGTCTGCTTCTGAGAGTCCCCTCACCACTATAATTTCTTTTGTTCCCCTGTACCTCCCAAAATTTGTCGCTTTTCATTTGTCTACCAGGACCTTTTTGTGTGTTGTTTCATGGGACTAGGTGTTCCTTGACACCCAGTTGCTCACAAGGTTTCTGGCACCTATGTACAAGGCGCCTGGAGAAACATGTGGCCATTAAAACTGAGGTTGGCAACCTGTGTGTGTTTAACCTTAAAATGGTGGACACATATTTTCCTCATGAGAGTGACTCCCATTGGAGCCTCCTTGAACCCTGACCTTCTGAGGTTTTGGCGCCCTTTGTGGTTGGCGCGCTTTCCTGACAGGAATTCTTAAGATTTTTTAGGTACACAAAATGGCCGCTCCAGAGCCCCAGTACGGTGGCTGTGAGTGACCATAAGACACCTCAGAATGTGTCAACCCATTGACACAGCCAGGGAAGGTTCTAGAACCTTCTGGCTGGTGCCAGTACCTCAGGGCTCTGGCAATATAAAGCCCAGACCCTGGCGGCCATTTTATTGAAGAGAGAGGGGAGTTGATTAGACTACTACACCTAGATGCTGATAGCTGCTGAAGAGGTGTGACCCCTATTCCTGACTTGACACCAGAGAAGACACCTGCCCTGCTTACCCTTGAGGTGGTTGAGAGAACAGGCAGTAGTGTGGCAAGGGTTAATATTGTGGATACTGACTGGCGTTCCAGGCAGGCGTAATTTTGAACCCTTGCGCCTACAGCGCCTGCCCAGCTAGCACCTCTGTGCCCCAGAAGACTGTGGCCGAGTTTGTGTGCCTCCCTGCCCCCCCGGTGATGTCAGACTGAGGAAGAAGTTGGGTCACGAGGCGTGTGCCCGATCGCCGTGACCGTGACCTCATCCTGTGCCCCCTTCACGTGTAGCGCCAAGCGCGGGGGACTCGGACGTCTCCGAGCCCCACCGGCGTTGCGCGCTTCCTGGTTGGTGCCCAAAGTGAGAAGGTGAGGTGGTGCGCCGGGGCGGGGAGAGGCCGGCCTTTACTGGGCGGGATCTGCGTCCCTGCCCTTTCCGAGACCGGGGAAACTGTTGCCGTGGGTGGGACCAGCCCCCGTGTGAGGAAGTTGGAGGGAGGTCCCAGGAGCCCGTGAATTCCCTGATGCTGGCGTAGGAGAATACTGTGCCCGACTGAATCGCTAATCGATCCAGCCGTTGTGAGGAAATCTGATTCCCCTGTTGGTGCGCCGCGGTAAAGTGGAACTGTGCCCGACATTGAGTTAAGTGAGCGCTGAAGGCAAGAACCCCTGTGTGCGGCCGTTCGTCCGTCCAGCGACGTCGAACTGAGCCGCCTAGGAGCCCGCAGTAGCACTGCAGGCTCGAGTCAACCCCCACCGGCAGCGGACATCCTTCCCCGGTGGCCGCGTAGGGCCGAATGAAGGACTTACTGGGTTTCCTTGTTTTTCCAGTCATACGCGCATAGTTCCCGAGTGAACTAAAAGGAGTCCCCGCTCACCGTGTGACCGCAGGCAGTCCTCAGAACTCCACAAGTACTGTAAACAACCATTTACTAAAAGTGTGTTACTTACCAGAGTCAACTGCATGACTTTCTCTAATTGGTGGCAGCGTTATTAAAATGGAAATGTGGCTTTGAAGACTAAATGAACTAGAAAGTAATGCGCTATGTACAAGTGGTATTTAATTCATGTAATGGTGACAGTTGAGCCTGAAATTTAATCTATTTATTGAACAGAGCTAATCTCAATATTTATGCAATACCAGTATTCCTGAATTCCTATGTATTGTATTTATTCCCTGTATTTATTCTTAACCTGAATCCCAGAGTTTTGTGAAAAGTGAAATGTAACTGTGCTTTCCAATTGATCCCTATTCACAAGCAGAGAACTTTTACATAAATGAATCATATTTTTCTACAGCAGTGGTGTGGTGTCCTTCTTTTTAGTGTGACTGTGCAGGGGGTTATTATTGGGTCAGAGCCGGCTTAGCACTACAGCCTTCACTGCCTTGACACCTGAGCCAAGCTACCCCCCCTTTGTGCTGGGCTTGCCCATCGCAGGTCCAACATAAAATTGGTGCTCAGCGGGTGGGATTGCGAGCTGTGCTTGTTCTGTACCCCATAATAATTCAGTGTGCGTCACAGGTACACACCCGGAGTTTTCTCCCAGCGGCCCTCTGATTTAACATTTTGTTTTTTTCAAATTCTCTTCTGGAGGTGGGTGGAGGTGACCCTCAGAGTCTCATATCCTTATAACCTACTTCCGGGTGGTTGTCCACACTTTTCACTGACAAGATGGAATTCGAAATGTCAGAGTTGGAGACCTATACTGTGGCACAGCTCAAGGATTTCTGTCAGGAAAGGGGAGTGTTCGTTAGGCGAGGGGCCAAAAGAGAGGAGCTCCGTACTAGTCTGCGAGCCTGGGTGGAACCACATCCGGAGGGAACGGTAGAGGAGGAGGAGTCAGACAGAGGTACTGTCATTGAGGTAACTGCAGAATGTCCCCTGGGGGTGGGTGAGATGTCAATCAGCCCCAAGGTAGCCTCACGGGAGGGCAGCAGTGTATCCTCAAAAGGGTTGTCAGAGACCGAGTTAGCCGACAGGAGAGAGGAGAGACAGTTCAGATGGGAGTTGGCCAAGCTGGAGATGGAGGATAGGAGAGAAGGGAGGAGGATGGAACATGAGCTCAAGCTATGAGAGCTCGACCTCCAAGCCCGTAACATCACTCCGCGGGGTGTCGAGTCAAAGGAATTTGTCAGGGAGCCCAGGCCTCATTTACCCAAGGACGTGGTCACCAGTTATACCGCTGGAGACGACATAGCCAAGTGGCTGACAGCCTATGAGGTCTCCTTAAGAGCCCATGGGATCCATGAGAAGCATTGGGGTGGTGGATTGTACCGCTACATGCCTCCGACAGGTAGGGATGCCCTATTGGCCCTAGACCGGGAGGAGCAGGTAGATTACCCCGCCATGAAGGTGGCGCTCATCAGAAAGTTTGGGTTGACCCCAGAGAAGATTGCTTAACTGAGCACCACCAATCTTGGGGGGATAACTATTTTTTGCGTCTAGCTCCACTGAGAGGTAGGCTATAAACAGATTAAAGAGCAGCAGAGCTAGCACGCAACCCTGTTTGACTCCCCTTGACTTCTTGAGTTTTTTTAGATTGGCTTGAGGCGGTACCAAGCTTGACTTGTATCCAGGTGTTGGTATGCAGTTGGACTATTGCATCCAGGAGTTTTACCGGGATTCCCCATTTCGTTAGCTTGGCTCAAAGTGCCTCCCTTGGAACCTGGTCGAAGGCAGCTTTGAAGTCAACAAAACAGCAATAAACCACCTTGGATGAAACTATCGCTTTATCAATAAGTATTGATAGGGCCAGTAAATTGGACATAGTGCCCGAGTTTGCAGTGAAGCCTGTTTGGTTTTTTGGGATCAGTCCTTTCGAGCCAGCCCAGGAGCTCAGTTCTTCAAGTAGAATGCTTGCAAAGTACTTTGCCTCGTTGTCCATTAAGGCTATCAGCCTACAGTTATTTGGGGATGAATGAGAGCCAGACTTTTAAATTAGATGAATTATTGCCCCTCGCCAAGAGTCCGGTATTATTTAGCTCCTTAGTGAGTAATCGAAAAGGATTGCTGGCTGTTTTGTTCAAAGAGAGAGATGTTCGATTTAAACAAGGCCTGTGGCGGTCCATTTGGGTCTGGCGCTCCCCTGGCTGGTGTTTCTGTTGGATTGCCAGTTTTCTAGCACCCAGAATTTTCTTGTGTTCTGTTTTTTACTTAAGGTGGTGCTGTTTACCCTTTTGGTATACCATCTATAGTTTTTGTGTGATTTTGCACTAGTTCAATAGTTCTTCAGATTCAGGATGCTTCCTAGCTGCCCTGAGGGCGGTGTTTCTGGTCTTCTTTAACGCTATAGTTTGGCTTGAAGTGGGAATCTGTATACTGCGAGAATCGGTATTGAAGTGTGACAGTGTTTGAAATTGACTTAAAAGTTGGGAACTAAAATTTGCCCAATCAGCTATTGAGGAGGCTTTCAATAGGAAACGATCTGAAGTGTGTAGCAGGCATTGTTTCAAGATGTTTATACTGATGTCGTAATTCCATCTTAAGCGTTTTAAGTTTTCAGATTGAACTCCCCTGTGTGTAATTGTAGCAGGATCATGATAGACTGACTTTAGGGTAACAGTAACAACTTGTGGGCGGTGATCACTCTCGGATCGTGCAACGATACGTAATTTTCTAAGGTTGGAAGCAGGTCTAAATTACAGATGGTATAGTCTAAGTAAGAATGCTTTCGGCCATTTGTCCACGTCCAATTTGGTGAAATTTCCTGTGAAAATCTGCCGTTCATTACATTGAAACCGGTGCTGTACAGTTGCAAGACATAGTGTTCCCCTAGGCCACAGTGCGGTTGAAGTTTGAGTTAAACCTGATCCTTCAATACCGGCGAAGGAAATGGAAGGAGCCTTTTTAAATCCACGGGGTTGCCTGTAAAAGGTTGGTGCTAAAGTTCTCGGGAAGCAGACAATCTGCGTGAGGAAAATCCCCAGCCAGATCACACAAAACTGTGAGCAACCAATTTAAGTGAGACCTTTTTGTTCGAGCACTCTGATTAATGTAGACATTGAGCAGCAGGAGAGGAGGCTGCTGTCTCTACGAGTGAAATTTAACTCCAAGCAGCCAATCCTCATCAAGGTGTAATGGCTCAATAGAGCCTTTTAATCTGCAAAACATTTAAATGGACAGGCCCCCCCCTTAGGCCGTCCGTAGTTGCAATGCCTTACAGCTGGTTTCCAGTGTTCGATGTATCCAGTTAAGGGACAATTTGAGTGGCCCATGTTTCCTGAAAGTTAAGAAGGTCATATCTAAAAATAAAGTTTTGAATCTCTAATGAGGCCATTTTGTGTTGAAGGTCACTAACGTTCCAGGAGCATAGAGATGAGGAAGACTGCGACTGCAAGTTGGTAAGAGTTATAGGTTGAAGGTGAGGTTCGCTATGTTTAACAGCTTGTACCATCTTAAGCGCCTTGATGCCTTCGGGTTTAGTTGCGCTCTACAAATTTATTTTCATTCATTCATTCATTCAGCTTCCTTTTGCTTTAATTTTTGTGAGCATTGCCCGTTTGGTCAAACTGAGCTTTTGTAGGACAGGTCTGCTGGCAACCATTCCCAAACTTGATCTTTATTAGAATTAGGGGGTGTTTTCCATGATCTGGCTTTTGTGACTGCATGACTACAGCATTTTTTAGGATTGAGTATGGCTTGATTCTATCAACATTCAGAGTCCAACGAGAACTTGGCTGAGTAACTGGTAACTTAGCTAGCAAAGTTGGATAGTCTGGTTTATAATATGGGTTGATGCCAGTGTATCAAACCCCGGTACTCTTTTTAATAATTTAATGATGTTAGTTCTATTAAGGACATCAGGCTGTCCTTTTGATTTGTATTCAGGCACGAAAAGAATGTTGGTGTTCTTAGGGTCACAGGCAGCTCCCTGTTGGCGAGTCGAATAGATAATAGTTTTCTGTTAGTGAACCAGAGGCTTTTCCTAGTATGTGCAAACAATTTTCTCGAGAGCCTAGCTGACTAGTCGGAGATTCTCCAAATGACCATGCTACGTTCTTGATGGTTACTTTTAGGTGGTTGTCTCCAGCAATAGAGTCTGAGGTCGATGGTGAGTAAAAAATTTAATCGGAGTGGTCAATTAGATTGTCAAATTTGTTTTCTCTACTTGTAGTTGACTGTTTGCGTTTTTCCATGCCAATTTAAGTCTCTTTTGGTTCTTCAATGACTACTGTGTCGTCGGGGTTTAATGAAGGTCTCCTTAAGCAAGGAGGGGAGGCATGATGAACCTGGTGGTGTGCAGGAGTGGGCTGTTGACCATTTAATGTTGGATTCACAGTAGTAGTTTGCTGTTCGTGTTTCTGTAAACTGGGACTTGAAGCTTGTTTATTGTCTGGTATTTTAAACAATGGGTACAGCTTTAGAGATTCGGCTGTAGTTTTTTTTGGGGGGAATATTTTTATTTGCATTTTTAAAACAGTGCGATACGTTACTATGCAAAAACACAAAATAATTTAAGCACAGTAGGTCGTCAACAGAAATCAGCATGATTATATCACTACTACAAGTACATCTCATTCCATCAATCAGAACATGGGTCGCCAGCAAGCACAGTAGCCCCATAGCATCACTCCGAATCAGAGCTGGAACTATCATTATCTGAGGGTGGTGCACAGATGTTCCCTCTATACTTATTCCATGCCCCCCAAATCCTATTCCATTTTTTGGGACAACCTCTATTGCTGAACACTGCCCGTTCCGAAATCATCTCAGCGTCCATATCGTGCTTCCAAGCCGATATTGTTGGTGACACCGTCCCACCCCACTTCTGCGCTATATTCCTCTTTGCCACCATCATGCCAAGCGTCATCCAGCTCTGCTCACAGCGCGTGAGGTCATTGGGTTCCAATATATTTAAAAGGCAACGCCTGGGTCAGGCAGTATGGAGAGTTCCTCTGATTGAGACATGGTGCGCATCACTTGAACCCAGTAGTGTGCAATCTGTGGGCAATCCCATATTGTGTGATAGAAGCTCCCCACTTCACCACATCCCCGCAGGCAGTATGGGTGTGTAATCCATTTCATCTTATGCAATGTGTCTCTAGTGTAGTAGGATCTGTGTAATATGCGTAGTTGTACCAAGCGGAGACGTGAGGGGATGCCCACTTCTTTAGGATACGCGATTGCCTCCTGGCATTCCGAGTCATCAATGTCTCCACAGTCGTGTGACCATTTCTCCCGCAGGGTCACCAGAGGGTCAGGCAAATTGTTTATTAATGTACAATATGTCAGTGATGTCGCCTTTGATGGCATATAGTCGGTTATCAGTCTGTCCTCGAGCGGGGACGCCTCTGGGACGTCCTTTTCGGGTGGCAGTGCCGTCGTTAACGCATGACGTATCTGCATGTATCGGAAACGTTCTGTTGGTGCCAGGTCATATTGTTGCTGCAGTGTCTCAAAGGGTAGCACATGTCCCTTATGCCATAGATCCCCAATGGTTGAGATGCCTATATCATCCTAGCAGTCAAAGCCCTTGGATTGCCTGAGTTTCCCCAGCGTTAACTGTGTTAACACGCCCTGCCATTTCAACCTGGTCAGGGCCGCATGCCATATAGTGAGTGTGTGTTGTAGTGGGCCAAACTTTGTGGCGACTAGAGATTTGTCATAAAGGGGGGCTAGCATACCGCTGGAGTGGTAGGTGAACTGGCCTTCCAGAGGATTGTACTTCCTCCAAAGGTCTTCTAGTCCCATAGCCGTCAAGAATCCCCCCAACCGTGATGTATCAGACACAGCTAACCTTGGAGGGGTTCTATCCATTGAGTTATCAGCCACCAAACTTAAATCTCCCCCCAGAAGTAAGCCCCCTTCGGGGAGCCCCAGTAGGAAAGTGCTAAGGTCCGATAGTGCCGTCGCCTGTAAGGCAGGTGGAATGTAGACTGAGACAATATTAAAGGGTTTTCCCTCCCACTGTGCATGTATTGCAGCAAATCTACCCGCAGTGTCAGACTTAACAGACCGTATGAGTAAAGGGAATTGTTTTTTTACCAAGAGGCCAACTCCCCTAGATCCGGAGGTGAATTCGAAGTGGGCCACCATCTGAAAACCCCATCTGTCCAGTGCCTTTGTGGCTGTGCCAATGAGGTGCGTCTCCTGTAAGAGTACCACTGGCACACCCTCCCTTTTAATGCATTTCAAAACCAGACCTCGTTTAATTTTGTCACCCAGGCCTCGGACATTCCAAGTGAGTATAGATAGGGACAGAGTTATTCTAGCCGAGCCTTCCTTCAAAACAGTGTATGAGTCAACCCCCATCATCAGACTTAGAGCTTTCAGGGCCCCCGTGGATCAGTGTGTGAATGAGGTAACAGCCAATCTCTGCGAACCAAAACACCGAGCCGTTAAGTACATATCGGAGTATCGCAAGAACATAGAACATAAGAAACAACAAACTTACCCCCCCTCCATCCCCCCTCCCTGCCTCCCTGCCTTGCGGACTCCAAACTGCCCGCCACCCCAACTCAGCAGAGTGCTCATGATCCCTATCAAAAAACAACGTTGCCAATAAGAGCATAGGGGGTGAAAGTCCAAGGAGGACCAGATTGAACCCCAACAGTTCCAGAGTTCCAGCTCATCATTAAAAAGTCTCAGTAGCAAGTAAGGGAGGTGAATCCCAACCGGTAAAGTTCGGCATTACAGGACACAGTTCACAGAGGAAAAAGAGAAGTACTTCCCTTGAGGTAGCAGGAGTCATTCCCCAGAGTCTATGGTCGGGCCGACCCCATCCTTCTCCTCTTGCCCGGTTATTTCAGCCTCATCGGTCTGTCCGTGTCGCCTGCGCCGCCCATTCTGTCTGCCAGAGCCCTCCGCCGGACGCCACCCCTCGAGCCAGTCGTGTACTTCCTCCGGAGTGTCAAAAAACCAGGTCTTTTTATCAGCCACCACTCTGAGGCGCGCAGGAAAGAGCATGGAATAGGGCAATTCGCGAGATCTCAGTGTCTTTTTCACCTCAATGAAACTCCTCCGTCGCGCTGCCACCGCCGTCGTGTAGTCCGGGAAAATTGAAATTTCGTAATTCCGGATCTTTATGGGTGGTGCGACCCTCGCTGTCTGTAGAATGGCGTCGCGATCTCTGAAGTTAAATATGCGCTCTAAAACAGGTCTTGGGCGTTCCCCGGGGCGCGGGCGCCCCCCCGGTACTCTGTGCACCCGCTCCACCGAGAAAAAATTGGAGAGGCCTTTTGGCTGCAGCGTGTTTTTTACAAGGTCCTCTACATAAAGGTCCATGGCAGGCCCCCCTTCCGATTCTGGAAGGCCAATTATGTGAATATTATTGTGCCTAGAGCGCCCTTCTTGTTCGTCCATTTTGTCTGTCAGCAATTTGTTATCTTCTTCTAATTGCGTTACGCGTTTGAGCAGCGACGCGGTGTCCGAGGTGTGTGTCGTCGTGACCTGCTCCACCGCAGTGACCCTAGATGACATTTTTTGCAGGTCCGCCCACAGAAGTGTGACATCTGTCGAAATCGTGCCCACCGTGGTTTGTACCTGATGCAGGGCCGCCATGATGTCTTCCAACGTTATTGCAGGTACAGTACCGCCCTTCGCACCCTTTGCGCTAGTCCTCTTTTGCTCCGCCAGTGGGGGAAAGTCTTTGACGTATGCGAATTTATCGAGTTTACTTTGCTGGGCCCCACGATTACCTCTGCCGCTCATTGTGAGGGAAACGACGAGTACCACTCCGGGTCACACTGGGGAAGTTCGGTGGGCGCGCTGTTGGCGGGTCCGCACCACAGGCCGAGTGAAAGGCAGCTAGTCCCGGTACAAAAAACACCTAGTTATCGTTCCCAATCTGCGGGCCAATCCCAGCGCCGCCCTGTCCCCCGCACACGCCTCCAATGCGTTGCGAGGTGTGCAGGACCCGCTCCTAGGCACGAGCAGCGTCCTCCCAGTCACCACGCCTTCAGGGGGGGGTCCAAAGTCCTGTATTCTGCCACACTCCGGGGGGCCACCGCCCCAAGCACCGGGGCCGCCGCGCCCCTCCAAGCGGCGGGAGAGCAGGAGTGTGTCCGGAGCGGTCGAGTCACAGAGGGGTGCGAGTCCTGGCAGCGGCAGGCCCCGGCGCCAGTGGCGGACCCCCAGGCTCCCCGCTTCTGCAGGTCAGGAGTGCGGCGGGAAGGCAACACCAGTTTGCCCTGTCGGCGTGGTGGGGGCAAAGCCGGGCGGGGGGAAGGCAGTCACACCACTCACCAGCCGCCGGCCGCCCCAGCTGCGCTCTGTAGTGCGGTGCGCCGTTAGTCGACAGCGTCCAACCGGCAGTCACCTCAAATCTGGGCCGGTGCTCGGAACGCGGTGGTAGGCCGCAGACTTTTACTCGATGCAGCTCTGGGCTCCGAAATCGCAGAGGGCTTGGAGCAGGATCGATGTGCGCTGGTTCACCTCCGCCACAAGAATTTCAAGCTTGGGGCTATGCTGGAGCAGGATAACTGGCCGGATGTTTATGGGGAATTGGTCTCACCCTCGGAGTCTCACTAGGTCGCGGCCATCTTGGTTAGCCACCGGCCACGCCCCCCTCTGCTGTAGTTTTTGTTAATTTGTTTCTGTGCCTACGCTGACATTTCCTTTCTCTCTTGCTAATACAGTAAGATGATTGAGAATTGAGCTTAGGATGTTGTGAGGCCAATATGAGTGGTGTAGGGTCCAGCTCTGGGTCAAGTGGAGCAATTAAATCACTCCCAACTTGAGTGCTCTGCGGCAAAGATGATGGGGTCTTGTCGGGCTGCGTCAGAACTTGGTTGTTATGGAAAGGATTTGGTACTTTGCAGGGATTTACCTCTCCACTCCCTGTCTCCCCATGGGCCACTGGTGCCTGAGTATTTTTGTTTATTTTAGCAGAGCTTGGTCCTGCACACTTTAATTAGACCTGTTCCTGGCACATATTGTTACTGCCTCCAGTCAGTTGTTTGACTTTGTCCAGGACACAATTTTAAAAAGCTGGAAGCGCTGAAAGTCTATCAATGATGGGTGAGCAACAACAGACTAACTGGACCAGGTCTGAAGATGATTAGGTCCTTATTGTTGTTCAGGTTCTCAAGCTTGTTGTCAACGGTTGTTATTTGTTTTAGTATTCTAGCCTTGGGTACCTCTGGGTCTGGGGGAGGGGGGAGAATCTAACCCCTCCTGATGTTTTTTGAAGTAATCTAAGATGGAAGGCGGTTGCGGATGTGTAGAGCCATATGAAGAACCACGCTCCTGGTTGCTGTCACGGTCGGGTGCAGAAAGAAGAGGGTTTGATAAATACAGCGGGGACTTGTCCATAGATTGTGTAAGATTGGTCGCTGCTGTTCCTTCTGCCACTACAGCCATCAGATTTGAATTTTTTTAGGGTTGGGAGATGGGAATACCTTCCTTATTTTCCCAGATTACATCACTCTGTTTTGTTAACCTACCTTAACAACAATGTGCCAAAAACGTCAAGGCACCTCCTCTGGGCCTGTACTCAGCGACCTGTGCAGTAATTGTGGAGTTCCAGGGTTGTCTTGTTCCAGGGGGAATGGGGGAGGCACAAGCGTGAACAAACCGGGTCTCCTGCAAGCCGCACCCAGACCTAAATGGGCCGCTTCTGAGGGAACCTGGGTTCACACTCAGCAACCTGTATCTGCTACTGCTGCAGCTTGGACACCCCCCCATGCCCCTCTACCTCTACTTTCCCTGTTATAACCGGACTCGTGACCTTGTAACGTCAGCCTGATATAAACTGGGCTAAGTACCAAGTGCCAGGTGGTATGATGTATGGACAAGGGCCAGGCAAAGCAGTCAGCATGGGTAAAGTGGGGGAAGAGGAAGTGAGCTAAAAAGAGCAAAGCCGGCAAGGCAGAGCAAGGCCGAAGCAGACAGACCAGCAAGCGTAGCAGCTGCAGGCTAGTGCTGCTCACAGCAAATGGTGCGGTGCGAGCAGTACGGTGCGAGGGACAGAGCATAGAGTAGAGTGTGGAAATAGGTCTGACGGCCGAGTGCAGCAGGAGCCTGTGTACAAGGCTCCTGTGTGGCGGGGTCGCGGGGAGATCGAAACTGGGACTCACCCACCTCTACTGGTGCTCCACAGTCACTGACCCGCTGTCCCTTGCAAAGTTCCATACCTCGTTTCTGCAACTCGTCCCGTGAACGCAACTGCAGTTGCTAACCCAGCAACTGTAGCTTCTCCCCTTGCTCTCACTGCTCCGCGTCAGCTCACTCTCTCTGCTCCACGTCAGCTGCTGTACATCCAACAACTTGAAGGCAAATCTACTGAAATATGTGGTGCGAATGTCATCATAATTGGAGCAAAATGTCTGCCAAGAGACTGCCCGACTTTGTGCCAAGTGAACCATAAATGACATCAAGTAGTGAAAGAACAATGACATCTCATTTGCCAGATGACTTAAACATCCATGGTATGTGGTGGGGGTGGGAAGGGGCAGGGTAAAAGGTGGACTTGGTCGTATTCACATGCATGCACATTTCTTAGAGTAGTTACTGCAGCACCCTGCCCAACCCTAGTACATGTAAAGGATCACACCACACACAGAGCTTGGTATTACACATCTTTATTCCTCAGCGTGTAACAGTTAACTCAACAGTGTACAGCATGAATTCTGTCACCACACCCAATACATATACACATCACAACTCTTCAATAAATAACTTTTAAGCTCGAATCAAATGCCCAAACCTTGTCATGTGAGGCTGTGGAAACGCAAGAGAAGTGTCCATGACTGACACTGGTGATAAAATCACTGGTACAATCTGTGGGCTCTTCGGATTCTCAGGTGGATAAGTCTCATTTCTGACATATGGAGTTGGTGAATGGCAAGGGAGGTGCTTGAAATGCGAAGAATCCCACACAATGGTGTTTCCAGGACGGTGAGCTGTCACCATGTGTCCTTTACTGGTCACAACTCTCATTGGTTCAGCATCAAAAGGAGCAGTAGACTTGTGTTTTCATTTTCTGCCTGATAATGACTGGGTCTCCTCTTTTGAACACTAAGCACAGCAGTGTCTATCCACATAGGTCTTCATTTTTTCTTCGTGAGACAAAGCAGTAGTGTGACATTTCTTAAGGTCAAAAAACCTTTTAGTGGTCCATAGTGGCACTTTGGTTCTCATGTCTCTCCCAAAAATTAAGGTGGCAGGACTTTCATGCATGGTAGAATGTGTAGTTGACCTGATTTGAGTTTAAGCTTTCCCAGCATAGCTTGCTGAATGGTTTACTTGAGGGTGCTCATAAATCTCTCAACAACACCATTCAACTGTGGGCAGAGAGTTGTGTTTTTCTGATGTTTAACATTTAGATGAGTGATAAAATCTTTAAATTCTAGGCTATTGAAAAGCGGCCATTGTCAGATTTAAAAATTGCCGGAACACCCTGTGGTGCAAAACTACCTTCTAATCACTCAATGACTCTGTAATGAGTATTTCACGACAGATCTTCCACAAAAGGAAACGAGAATATTCATCAACAATTACCACTAGATGATGCCCATTATCAAGGGGTCTTAATAAATCAATTACAATCTTCTCCCATGCACGCTTTGGAAGATCAGAAATGTTCAATGGATGTGGGGTGGTCTTGGATGACAAACAGTTGTATAAATGACAGGCCCTTCATCCCATTTCAATTCTTTCATCAATACAAGGAAACCACAGGCTGTCCAGTAGAGCTGATTTAGTAGCAACAACGCCACAATGTCCCACATGGGCCAGTTCAATGACTTATTGTCTCAAACTCTCAGGAATGACAATTCTTAACACTCGTAAAATGATGCCTTCAGGAGTAATTGAAAGTACTTCCTGCACATTTGTGAACTTCTGATATTGTAGGTCATCATGAAAAGGTCGAACATGCTTTCTCCAAGATGGATGGGTAATAATGTCTTTGAGGATTTGCAGATCTCTGTCAGTGCTCGTGGCCCCAATGATTTGTTCTACCAATATGGCAGTAGGCGTACAGGTGAGAAGTAATCAGCAGGGTGTTGACCTTTTCCTGGACGATGCACAATGGTATAGTCATACTCCTGCAGTCGTAACCCCCACCTCTCAATGAGAGGGACATCTTGGCTTTTGGATTGCTGAAAATGGTGAGCAATGTTTGATGATGAGTTACAATCATAAAATGCTTCCTATATAGGAATACATGACAATGTTCACAAGCCACTCCACAGTGAGACTTTTTTTCCCAGGTTGTGAAAAGGCACGTTCCGTCGATGGCAAACTCCGGCTAGCATAGGCCACAATGTGTCTAGTGGCATTGGAATGTCCAGTGTGCTGGGAAAGGGTGGCACCCAACCCCACTGGGATTGCATCAACAACATGCTTCTTCTGCAATTTCGTATCAAAACATGCCATTTCAGTGGCGTTCTCAATTACATGCTTGATACTCTTGAAGCTTTGTTCGCATTCACATGACTATTGAAATGGAATATTTTGTTTCGTAAAGTCTCTCAAAGGGGCACTCACAGTGGCAAAGTCATGTGAATACCTTGAACAGTGGATGGCCATACCAAGGAAGGATCATAGCATAGTTACATCTTGTAGGAGAGAAGTGGATGACAAGGTTTGTACTTTATTTGGATCTGGAGTCATTCCCCCATCAGAAAAGATATAACCAAAGAAATTGAGCTTTATTTTATGAAACTTCTGCATTTAAAAGTGAAACCTCCATCAGTAAGTAAATGACACACTTGTGTAAGATTTTATTATCTTCTTTCCTGGTGGCCTCAAAAACAAATATGTCATCACTCAATGTAATTGAAAGCATTTGTGACTGGCTGAATTGTGCGACGGATGACATCCTGAAAGAATTCTGCAGCTGGGGGCACTCCAAAACATGGTCTTTTATATCTAAACAATCCAACATGAGTCAAAAGGGTAGTAATGTACCCACAATTTTCTTCCAGTTCAAGTTGGTGATACCCTTTCGTTAGATCAAGGCAAGAATATACTTTGGCTCCATTCAGTTGCTTAATCATATCAGTAATATGGGGACCTGGATGTTGTCTTCTTTCAATCGCTTTGTTCTCTTGGTTCATATTAACGCAGATGCGCACAACTGCCCCACTATCCTTCTTCGGCAGTACCACAATGGGGGACACCAATGGCGTCAGAACAGTGGATTGCTCAATGATGTCATATTTCAATAAGGCCTCAATATCTTTCTCAACAGCCTCTTGTAAATTAAACATAATTTGACACTGTCTTTGAGCAACAGGACATATCTTCTCGTTTAAGGGAAGTTGTACTTTTATTGTCTTAAGTATTCCAAGTCCATGAAACAAAAATGAAAACTGATTCACCACCTCATGATAGGCATTTACTTTGTTGTTTACAGAAATCAGCCCCATGTCGGCAGCAGTGCTGAAACAGGAACCCGCTACAGTGCCTTGCAGAACATGTATTGGTGCTTGCACATTGGTCCTTTTATGCTTCACTGTTTCCATAAATGAACCTTGACTCTGCAGGGGTGTTGAAGCTGCCCATGTATACACTTTGGTTTTTGACGATGTTAAACAGGGCACCGGAGACAAATTAATTGTACTTTTCTGCTAGCATAATGCTTATCAACGCACCACTGTCTATGATAAATGGTAAGGGGCACCCATTCACCTTCAGTGTGATTTTGGGTCAGTGTCCAAATGAATTTCACACTTTCACTTGTCAATCTCACTTCATCTGATACTCTTTCTTGCAAGACACTAATCAAACATGTGCATCTCATTCAGTAGTTGACATTAACATCAAACACCCTTCTTTCTCCTGTCGCATGATGAGGAATTTGACGACTACCTACATTGTTCAGTTTCTACTTGCCTCAACTGATGTTGCTGCTTGGCCTCTGGGAGTGGTTGGAATTTCTCTGGAACCTGCTGACATCCATTTTGTTTTCCAGACGTGACGCACTTGACCCTTCTCTCGTTTTGCAAACCATCTCAAAATGGTTGTCTTTCCAGCAGCCCTTGCATATCTGTCCAATAGTGGGACATTTACCTCCTTGTGGAAAAGAAAACCAACATCAAAAACACAATTTTTGTTTCTTTGGAGACATTACTTTATGACCTTCTGCCTTGTCTTTCAGATTGCTTTTCACACTCATTGCTGATTCGTTTTGGACTGTTGCAGCCTCCATGTTAGCAGCTTGTCTGTCTGCTCTTTCTACCGCTCTACAAGCCATGATTACTCGCTGGAAGCTCAGTGTCACTTTCAGCATTCATCGGCTGAAGGAATTCGAGAGGCAACCATCTATTACTCTGAGGCGCACTGCCTCTTCATCATTGAACTTGTTGAACTTGCAAAGCTTGATGAGCAAATCAAATCTTTCTACAAACTCATCCGTCATTTCACCAGACTTCTGCTTTTACTGAATGAGAATGTAACTTCCATAGTCAACATTTGGCATTGGATTGAGCTTGGTGTTTAGTACCTCTTTGGTTTGACGGTATATCACTTCACCACCATGTGGCATTTTCTTTATTGCCACTTTTACCCCTTCTCCTACGAAATTCTTCAGATATTTAATGACTTTCTTGTCATTTACTTCTTCCAGCGCATCAATGAAATCATCAAATGTTTCGATCCAGGCAGTCCATCTGTTGCAAATATTTAGCTTTTTCTCGGTGTCGAAGGAAAGAAGAGACTTTAAAATTGCAGCAGCATCATAACCAGTTACAAACCTTACTGACAAGAGTATATGCTGTTCAACTGGACCTGCAACAGTCATACCATCTGTAAGTCCATGCAACCTGCTGGCTTCAGGGTCCTTATGGCCAGTTTGAACTGGTATGGCTTCCTTTTGCTTTGCCATTGATCCTTTCAAACTCTTAACAACTTCACAGTTGTGCTGAACACACCCGCACATTTGGTGGTGTCCCCTTCAGGGATCAACGGTTCAGAATTCACAATCCCTTGGGTTCTCCATAGGGTACAGCACCTGGTGCTGAGGTCAGATGGCTCTTTCTACTCCAGTTCTGGTAAGCGTAGTTGTATTCTCTGCATTTACCTGCTTCTACTCACAGAGTTCTCTTGCACGTGGCTGTTGCCACTCATTTCACATTACATTCCTGGTTTCTACTGCCTTTAGTGTTTCTTCAGTTTAGAAATGTTTTCACTTATAGTGCTTCTTTGCATTCAACTATCACTGCCTTTCGCCCTTTGCTGTACCTGGTTGCCGCTGCCTTTAGCGTTGTCATACTGCATGAATGACAATTCTGTTTTAGGCTGTGGCCCCGTATCTCTTGTCTTGACTTTATTAGCAAATTTCTAGCCAACTGACAAACTAACTTTCGGTAAGGCCTTCACTTTTCACAGGACATTTCTGTTCTGGCTGGAGTAGCGCTTTGACTATACATACACCAACTGCCAATATGTTACTTTGGCAGAGGCACACATGGCACGTACAAGCAGTTTGCTGGACCACCGCAAACTCTCTGGTAGAGCACTCTTGGTTCTTGGTGTAATGGACTTTATGGAATTCCCTATTTGTTACCAGTTGTAGTATACTCCCCATCCTGGGTATATGTAAAGGTTTACGCCACACAAAGAGCTTGGTATTACACATCTTTATTTTTCAGCATGTAACCATTAACTCAACATTCTACAGCCTGAATTCTATCACCCACACCCAAGCACTTACATTACTGTTCTACGGAGTCCATCAGGGACCAACAGGGTCCGAGCATCCTGGACTCACAAGACACTACTGTTACTAATTCTAGGGTGATGTTGATTCAACTCTAGTAAGTGGAAGGGAACAGATGACCTCTCATACACACAAGCAATGGGTTTTTTTGCATGGCGGCAGCAAAAAGCTGTGTACGATTTGACTTAGAGGTCATTTTCCTCCTCTTTGGTCTTTGTTACTTAGACCACTTCCACTTCACACATTATGCTTTCAAATTCAGTTAATCACTCAATTTACAACCAAAGGGGAGCCAGCTTACAACAAACCACTGTCATCTGTCATTGAAATATCATATTCTCAGAGCCTGATAAGGTGGAGGATAATCTGACACCACTGAAACTAATATGAAACCTAGAAACCATCTTTGGCTCAATTATCTCATTTTAACTAGAGATTTCCAATTTGTTAAAATTATGCAACTGTAATTTAAGGGTCCCCAAAACACTTCCCTAAATCATTCCACCCATCATCAAAACTTACTTCTGTAGGTTGTAAATCTTTCAAGCCAATATCATTGTAACCTCTCTTTATGAGTGTATTCATGATATAAACACAATGAAACCATGGCAGTTGAGTAATAAACTTGCCATGCTGATTTTGACAGCAAAACCATAGGACCAGTTTAACATCTGTCTAATAGAATTTTACTACTACCAAATAAATGGAGAACAAAGTTTAAGATGCTGTTCCTTGTTTGTTGCTCAGTCTTAGATAGGGTATCATTATCTTTTCATCCCAGGTTGAAAAGTTCAATCCTCATAGGATTCCTAGACTCATGCTACAAACATTACCGGCTTACAAATTTAGCTGATATCCAGCTTAGGAGTCACCCTCTAGAATTAGCTTGCCTCTGTTCTGGGTATTATTGCCAAAGATCAGACATTTTGCAATTAGCTAAATAGATGATGATTGCTGTAGCTCTCTTTTTTTTTTTTTTTTTAAACATTTATAAAGCGCGGCTGACACCTTGCAGGTTTCCTGGCGCTGGTGAATACTCTTAACTCAGGGGAACAGATAGCGAGGAGCAGGGAAGAGGGGTTGTTCTAAGGGAATAACCACGTCTTAATGCGTTTCCTGAACGGGAGGAGCTGTGAGATTTGACGGATATCAAGAGGCAGACTGTTCCACAGTTTAGCCGCTGCGACTCTGAAAGATCTGCCCCCCGTCCTGACTTTGTTATATTTAGGAACAATCACCAGACGGGCTGAGGCTGAGCGTAGAGCTCTGGAAGGGGTATACCATGTGAACATGGCCTGCAGAGGTTTAGGTCCAGCTCCATGGAGCGCTTTAAAAACAAGGCAGAGGGACTTGAAGGCCACACGTTGTTTAAGCGGGAGCCAGTGTAGTTCAGCTAGGGCCGCTGAGGCCGAAGATCTCCTAGTCCAACCTAGAACTAATTTGGCTGCGGCCGACTGAACTCTTTGAAGTCGGTCGAGCAGGGCAACTGGGGACTCAAGTAACAGCGCGTTGCAGTAGTCCAGGCGACTGAGAATGGTGCACCTAATTATCTGCTCCCGAGCTTGAGCGGGTAGTAATGGCATAATTTTGCGCAGGGAGCGCAGGAGAGCTGTGCACGTTCCCACCGTTTTAGCAACTTGGGTTTCAGTGTTCATTTTATCATTCAGTGTGGCCCCAAGATTGCGAACCGATGTAACTGGCCGAGGTTTATCTGCTGTTTCCGGGGGCCAGAAGTCGCAGGGGAATTGCCGAGGAATGCGACTTCCTGCACAATACAGAACCTCCGTTTTGGAGGAATTAAATTGCAGCGAGTTATTGTGTAGCCACCCAGCCGTCTCCCTTAAGCAATCGTGAAAGGCTGCAAGGGGGGTAGAGTCTTCTCCCTCCCAAGAGAGGATAAGCTGGGTGTCGTCCGCATAGTTGATTGTTTTTAATCTGTGTGCCTTAATCAACGTGATCAGAGGTCTAAGGTACACGTTAAAAAGGATGGGGCTGATGGAGGAGCCCTGGGGCACCCTGTGGGGGACAGAAGAAAAGGTAGATTGATAAGGGGGGAGAGACACCGCCTGTCTCCTATCCCGTAGGAGGGAGTGGAACCAAAGTAGGGCAGTGCCGTCTACCCCAGCCGCCCGGAGTCGCTCCAACAGGACCCCATGGTTAACCGTATCGAAAGCGGCAGACAGGTCCAACAGGATCAAGGCTACTGCCTGGCCCCTGTCTGCCCGCATATGGAGGTCCTCCAGAGCTGTCAGGACAGCTGTTTCAGTCCCGTGAGCAGGACGAAAGCCAAACTGAAAATCGTCCAGGATCTGATTTTTCTCCAGATGAATGGAGAGACAAGTGCTTACCCAGCGCTCTGCAATTTTTGCTGGGAAAGGCAGGAGGGATATAGGCCGGTAATTGGACAAACAGTCAGGGTTCAAGGAAGGTTTTTTTAACAGTGGGGTGATAAGGGCCTCCTTCCAGGAGGATGGCACAAGCCCACAGTGTAAGGATTGATTGCAGATCCTGCAGAGGGTGACAAAGAGGTCAGTACCAAAATTCTTCCAGACTTTTGAAGGCACCGGGTCAAGAGGGGATCCGGAGGTGATCCCAAGTGCCAGCCTTTCAAATTCCGGTTCTGGAATGGGGGGGAAACTCCCGCAGCTTTTCCATGAGAGGAGAATCTGAGTGCACCGAAACGGGATCACTAGTACAGGCTCTAGGTGTAATGAGACCACCTAGGGGAGGGGAGGAGTTCAGATTAAGAATAATGGTGTCGATTTTGTTTTTGAAAAATAACGCAAGGTTATCGCAGAGGGCTTGTGTGGGAAGGGTAGATGTTATGGCACAATCAGGGTGGGTAAGGTTTTTGAGAATCTGAAAAATGCTTTTAGAGCTGTTGGGGGCATTGCTGATCGTAGTGCAGAAATAGTTGGCTTTGCTCTGATTAATGGCAGTTTTATATGCTTGGAGATGGTTTTTCCAGATTACTTTATTTGAATCGGAGTAGCCTTGTCTCCATTTCCTCTCTGATTGTCTGCAGGCTAGTTTAAGGGATTTCAGAGAGTCGTTAAACCAGGGGGCAGGAGCTTTGCTTTTTGCTTTACCTTTCTTCTGGGGGGCAAGGGAGTCTACGGTGGAGGTGATCGCTAGACAGAAGGCTTTGAAGTTGTTCTCAACCGAGTTAGTGGGGGAAAAACTGTTTTCAACATTGAATACAGTGCCCGCCGCTCTTAGTTTGTCAAGGGCTTTCCAATCTCTATACAGAAAATCTGAAGTAGTGCTACGTGGGGGCCTTTTCGCTTTATCACAAAAGATGTGAAATTTAATAAGTGCGTGGTCGGTCCAACACATGGGCAGGATGTCACCCAGGTGTACCAACTGGGGAGAGGCAAAAATTTAATCCAGTTGGTGCCCGGCAGTGTGGGTGGGTTTGTTAACCAATTGTGAGAGGCCGACTCCATCGCAGGAAAGCACTAAGTTGTGCAGTGCATTATCCAGGCTACCGTTGGACCAGAGATTAAAGTCTCCTAGAATGATTAGTTTGTGGTGGGAAGTGGCCAAATTAGTGATAGTAGTGAGTAGCGATTGTTGCTGCTGGGCGTTAAAAACCCCAGGGGGGCGGTAGTAGATAATGGCTGTCACGGTGTCTCCATGGTGACAGTTAATAGAAACGCCAAGGAGTTCCGTTCCGGCAACCGGGTCTATGTCAAGGATGGCAGTCGACCAGGATGCTCGGAAGATGACACCCACTCCCCCACCACGGCCCTTGGGCCTGGGGAGATGCAGTATTTTAAAGTCTTGAGGGCATGCGAGACCAAGGTCGACGTTGCAGTCTGCATGCGTCCAGGTCTCAGTGAGGAATAGCGCGTCCAGGTGATGGGCGTCAATGAGCAGTTGGGTTTCATTGGCATGTTTTGGTAATGACCTGACATTGAGAAGGCCGCAAGTTAGAAGGCCCTGACTAGTGAACTCGTGCAGAGGGAAGGCAGTATCAAGAAATGATAACTGACCCTTATGTGCGAAGTCTCGCAGACGGAGAAGGGACTCACGCGCCAAATGTGGGAGGGGGGCGGCGGCCGGCGGAGGGATCAAGGCAGGGAGAATTGCCCCAGTTGCGTCCGAGGCGCGGACGAGCGCAGACGAGCTTGCCTTAAGCGCGCCTTCGGCGCGCATTCGTCGCGCCCACTGCGCTCGTCCGCTGTGCTTCCGGCTGGTACTCATGTTTTGTAGAGTGAAGTTTGGAGTGGGAGGGGGGGGCGTGGCCACCCGAGGTGGGCGTGTCCCTCACGCAGGGAATGGCGGCAAAACTCGGGTCAGGGCAGAGAGAGCAAGCAATCTGCTTCCCTGCGCCGACCAGGTAAAGACCAAGGGATTGTGCAAATAAGCTTTTTAAAGTGCGGAGTACAGATTAAAACACAGTATCAATCACAATAATTTTAAAAATAAAGGTGCTCCCGGCTAGTTCGCCTCAGGAGTGTTCACCAGTGAGTGGGAGCGGCGCTTGCAGTCAGCGCGTAGTTATAGCGTCCTGGGAGGGGGGGCGTGGCCACCCGAGGTGGGCGTGTCCCTCACGCAGGGGATGGCGGCAAAACTCGGGTCAGGGCAGAGAGAGCAAGCAATCTGCTTCCCTGCGCCGACCAGGTAGAGACCAAGGGATTGTGCAAATAAGCTTTTTAAAGTGCGGAGTACAGATTAAAACACAGTATCAATCACAATAATTTTAAAAATAAAGGTGCTCCCGGCTAGTTCGCCTCAGGAGTGTTCACGAGTGAGAGGGAGCGGCGCTTGCAGTCAGCGCGTAGTTATAGCGTCCTGGGAGGGGGGGGCGTGGCCACCCGAGGTGGGCGTGTCCCTCACGCAGGGAATGGCGGCAAAACTAGGGTCAGGGCAGAGAGAGCAAGCAATCTGCTTCCCTGCGCCGACCAGGTAAAGACCAAGGGATTGTGCAAATAAGCTTTTTAAAGTGCGGAGTACAGATTAAAACACAGTATCAATCACAATAATTTTAAAAATAAAGGTGCTCCCGGCTAGTTCGCCTCAGGAGTGTTCACGAGTGAGTGGGAGCGGCGCTTGCAGTCAGCGCGTAGTTATAGCGTCCTGGGAGGGGGGGGCGTGGCCACCCGAGGTGGGCGTGTCCCTCACGCAGGGGATGGCGGCAAAACTCGGGTCAGGGCAGAGAGAGCAAGCAATCTGCTTCCCTGCGCCGACCAGGTAGAGACCAAGGGATTGTGCAAATAAGCTTTTTAAAGTGTGGAGTACAGATTAAAACACAGTATCAATCACAATAATTTTAAAAATAAAGGTGCTCCCGGCTAGTTCGCCTCAGGAGTGTTCACGAGTGAGGCGTGAACACTCCTGAGGCGTATCTCTCTAGTTATCTAACTGATTATTTGGTAAGCATGCAGTAATAAACAGGGATATTTCCCATCTGCACTCTGAAGGCAGCAAGAATGTTCCTTATAAAGCAATACAAAGTAGCACAGTTCTATCTGTACTATTTATATGTAAGCACCAATAACCTTACCTTGCACCCATATGGTACTGCGGAAGAGATAGACAAGTCGGTGGCAGAAATAGCCCCCCCTAAAATCATGATTCTGATGGAGGAAGTCAAGTATCCTTTTTCTTGACACTCATGACCTCAGAAGCTAGTTACCTGGCCCCAGTTCACTCTGCATCCCTAATAGGAAAAGCCCAGTGCTTTCAAATAAAATGCTCTGGGAGATTGGAACTGATGCTTTCACTGCAAATGTTTTAAAGCTGGACCAGGGATATTATTGTCTCAAAAAAGAGTTTTTAGACAGATCATCAGCTAAGAAATAGTAAAAGAAAAACAAGAGAAGATCACTAATTTTGCTAAAAAATACATTGTTCAAAGATCCTTTATTGCTATGTTATCTTGTAATTCCCTTGCAATGTCATTACAATATGGGGTTGCTCTCATGGTATTGCACCTTCCCTGACAATGCCACCGAAAGTAAAATTATGTTTTTTCCAGACATCTGAGTTATCAAGTTCATAAGGAGGATAAAAGATATAGTTTTAGCGTTCAGTAGTTCTAGGTTAGTTCCTAATATCCCTCCTGTTATTTCAATGATAGGTAAGAAAAAACCTTCAAATGAGAGCCTGCACAATAGAGGTGAAGGTGAATACCTTCTCTAAATGATGAGAAAACCACTGCAGCTTTCTATAGCCACAGATTTATTTTCCTTTTTAGGTCCTAAATGAACAGCACAGCGGGTGGCTCCAAACATAGGCGTATTTCTCTCTCACTACGTGCTGTTGGCTATTTGGCGTATCATTCCACCTTTGATGGAGTGCTTGCATTCCAATGCACAAGGGAATATTTTAAACCCCAAAAGCACACCAAATCATCACACACTAAATTCTTTGTCGATAGATGCATTTTATACAGAAATATATCTTCTTTGGTTTCTTTTCACTACAGCAAACTTTTTTATGTTTTAGGAGGACCTCAAAATGCAAGGCAGGCCTATTGGCTTTGCCAGTGCTTGTTTAATTAGAGAATGATTGCACAGCTATTATTCATAAAGGAGTGATAAAACATATTGATAGCAAGTATTGTATTCAGCTTTACTTCAGAGGATAACAGTGGAAAACGTGGTTGGTGATGGAGCAAGGTTCATATATGCAGAGACTTGCTTGGATTCAGCCCTCTCAAAGTAACCTGTCATATATTAACCAATATGTCTTGTCAACTAATAACTGCATTACACAAAATTTCTAGTATCTAGGGGAAGCTTACCTATGTGCTTTACTAACAATAACTCGAGTAAATTAATATGGCCGCCGAAGACGCGGGAACTGTACTACGCATGCGTCTGCCACACTCACGTGGTGTGACGTATCTCTGCTGTGGAGGGAATTTCTCACTTCTGCGCACTAGTACTAAAAATGGCCGCTTTAAATCTCACATGCTAATGCTTATGCTGCAGCTTGTACTAAGCTTGTTAGTTTTGCTTAACTATTAATGCGAAATATTAAATAAAGTAATGGGGTTAGAGTAGAAATAAGTGGTATACAGTGCATTCATTTATTTTTGTATTCTAATATGTTTCTTTTTGACTTTGCTACTAGCTCGTACTTTGGGCCTGAATTTTGTCACATCCTCTACCTTGGGCATTGCCGTGCACGTGCACTCTGACTCCGAAATTGCTAAAGCGTTGGCATTGAATAGGAGCCAGCACTCTTCTTACCCACGATGTTCCTGGGAACCTGCTCATCTGACCTTTAGAGAGGAAGCTAAAGACTACATTGTATTCTAAATGCATACCAATATTGCTGGGCGGAATAAAGTCATGGGAAAGTAAATTGTGGGTGGGGATTCAATCAATATGAATCGCATTGAAATTACCTCATCTTAGTATGGTGTGATGACCTCTCCTCGTCTTTCCAACCAATCACTGAAGGGGAACACATAGATTTGTAACATTTAGGGGTGGTACATTGCCCTTGAAATGGTATAACTAAGGTAGGTTTAGATAGAGAAATTGTCCGACTTGTCCGAATAGCTGACCTGTCACTGACCCAATGCACTCAATAGGCGATCGAGAGCAGAGGTGCTGGCGGAGCACTGTCAGAAGAATCGAGGTGCTGGTGGAAATTATCGATTACCCAGTCGGGGTACCAAATTTGCTAGAGAGGGGTGTGACGCTGGTGTTGCACTTAGCAGAGGTCATCTGTCCTGATCTGCACCTGTCTTGTCCCGTGGGCACCTGATTAGTCGGGTGCCTGGTCCTGTTTTGTCCCAGTCCGTGGCCAGGATTGGTCGTTGCACCATTCTAGGTAAATGTAATCTATATGGTATGTTCTTGTGCGATTTCCCTTTCTCACCCTTCCCAGGTACCAATGTCTAAAGGTGTTGCTGTAATTTCCTACAAACCTTATGTCCTACTGGTTATATACTTGTTTATAAAATGTATGGTCATGAGATTGTGGCCCTTTTCATTTGACTCAGAAAATCTATCATAGATAAAGGTTTTAAAACTTTCCCAGAGTCTGTGGTTATTATAAGAAAGTAAATGTGTTTAAATATTGCCTTATTCGATCCACAGGACTTATAGTAAACGTGATAAGGATTGGTAAGTCATGGTTTACAGGTATAAGTCCTAAGCGGACCTCTAGGCACTGATAGAGTGAGTAAATTAGTATTACGTTAGGCAGGACTGCTGGTTCAAAGTGTGAATGTTATATGGGCCCAGGTGAGTATGGTAAAACTGAGCTTGTAGGTCCTTGCGCGCTCTATCATTGGCAAGTTCTTAGCAAATATCAGCTAATAGGTCTCCTCGAACTGAGAAATGCATCTGCTTACTTTATTGCATAAATGGCAGCCTTTCTATCCACCGAGCTGTCTCTCAAAGTTCCCTGAAATTACCTCATGAAGGGTTATAAAACTGTGCTTGCGTGTAAGCTGTAACCTCATTTTGACAGAAAGAAAATATAGTTTCAGAGTACTACTGGGCAGATAAAATAGAAAATATGCTATTCTATGATGAAATGCAGGGGCCAACGAGGGCATTTTCCAGCAAAAGGTCATAAAATGGTGGGGTCTCTTTACTATTATGAGTTCTTTGCGTCACACATCTGATTTAGGATCATGGGGCCTCATTTATGAGGCCTTGCGTGAGTTTTGCGCTTCCGATGCGTCACTTTTTGTGACGCATCGGCGGCGTAAAACATGCCTCCTGATGCGCACTATTTACAAAGTGACGCATCTAAGCAGATGCGTCACTTTGTAACCCCCTGCGCTACATTATACCTGCATCAGGTATAATGTATGCAGAGGGGGCGTTCACCCGCAAAAAGCCTCGTAATAGTGACACAGTGAAATCTATGAGATTTCACTGCGTCACTTTTAGGACGCTGTTGCGTCAAAATTTTGCGCCTGCCTCACAGCAGGCGTAAGACTGACGCAAGCCCTTTCACATGGGGCTTTCCCCATGTGAAAGGAAGCATTGCTGGAGTTGCGTCACTTTTGTGACACACTCCAGCAATGTGTCACTTTTGCGCTTACAGATACGTCAGAAATACTGACGTATCTGTAACTCCTTGCGACATGATGCGTCATATTATAAATATGACGCATCAATCATGTCGCAGGGAGAGCGCAGTGAAAAGTGACGCATCGCTGTTTTCATGCAGCGATGCGTCACTTTTCATAAATGAGGCCCCTGGGATTTCAGGGTTTGTTCAATGTAATGTGGTTTGCATTTGCATTATGTCTTTTCTGTGCTGTTACGTGAGCTGTACTACCTTAAACCTCACATTAGCTGACACTTGCATGAGCTAGGAGCTACTTGCTTTTTGAGAGCCATATCTGTAAACCTAGTTCCGTTTTTTAAGTTGGCACTTTATGCTGGGATTGAACACTTTCCATGGATTTGTAAAGAGTAGATATGGCTCCGCCCCTTGTCTAAGCTCCAATAACATTTGTGATGGCTCCTTTTCAACTTCCAGGTATGTGCTTCTGTCGTACTTGTTAACTGTCTAAATATCAGAAAGCACTCTTGGGAAATTGATGATTACAGTTTGTTCTCCGTCAAATAGATCTCCAAGAGTGCTGCACTCATTCTCTGCACATTTACATTTGGTTGCATCTGTGGTTCACTTCGAAAACAGATTTCCTGCCCAAAAAGGTTTCAGTACAATTCAATGGTTAATGGAATTACATTCCACTGCCTGTATTGAGTTTCCACTTATGGATATGATTAGGGTGTTTCGTTATTGAGATACCAAACAGCCTCTGTGCGGCTGATCCTGAAAAAAATAGCAAGTCTATTTAATGTATGCCTAAAATTTGCATAATTTTACTCATTTTCTGAATTGACAAAGTCCATAGCAGTACGCTGGCAACTCTTAAAAAAATATAGTTTTGAAAGTAGACTGCACACGTGGACTGTCCAACGGTGGAGAATTTGAAGCTTTAAAGAGGTGGGTTAGGTACATTTACACAATTTTATTTCCATATTATTTCTCCGTAGGAGACCATTTTCTGTGTAAAGAAATCAATGTCAGTGTATATGCCAAACATACTGGAGTGTTTGGAAAGATTCCCTCCATAATTACACACTTACACCAACATTTTTGGTCCGCTGGGAATGTTTGTGAACACAGATTTGTGGGTGATCCCGACATTCACATTGACTACCGCCTGGCCATGCTCTGTATCTTTGCATAATTTTCTTACTTGTTGTTCTTAAAAGTGATATATACCGTTAGGCATCCTTGAGACCGGTTTGACAAACCACAAGATGCCACTGTCAACATAGGTGAACATGGGTCAGCAGTCATCCCACATTGCACCCAGGGATGAAGATTATCTGAATAGATAAATGTTGTTTCAAAACACTAGTGCAGAGGTTTGAGTGAGTTTTAAACATCGTGTGAAGATAGCAAGGGATGTAGGCTACTGGGACCTCATTTAACATATTCTAACCTGTTACTCATCCCCAAATCTTTGTCCTGCCAATATAAGAGACACTTTGCTACATCAAAGTAGCAGTGAAAGGCTGTGCATACAGATAATGGTGCTGCCAAGGAATGTGTGGCAGAGAAAGCACCCAGGAATGCTGGTGGACAAGCCAAGTTCAGATGGCTCGAGAGAGACTGACGAAAGCTGAGGGGAAATCAATATCCATTCAAATATAGATGAGATTATTCAGTCTTAAATATTCTATAGAATTTGGGAAAAAGAGAATTTTCAAAAGGATTCACAAAAGTAAAACAGAGTTAGCTGATTACAAGTTTCAAAGAGATCTGTGATCCTGCATGATAGACCTTTTGAAATAATTATAATGTGGTGGAAAGTCTGAGAGAATGGGGCAATTGAAACCTGCATGAGGGAATGGTTTATAAACTTATCAAATTTAGAGCAAAGGGAAGACAAAAGGACATGTTAATAGGGAGTTACCTGGAGAAAGGCATTCAAGCACTAGAACCTCGTGCAGCAATGCCTTTGCAGGACAATGAAGTCACAACATACATATAAAAAAGAAGGCATAATTTATTGCTGGTTCAACACTTTATTTCGGTAAAAAATTGCCATAAAATAGACATTACAAATGTAAGTTACGTTCAGGTTCTTAAAATAATAAATATGTAAAACAAAAATTTAGTAACATTTTACCCAATGTCCGGCAGGACGTGAGCCTCGGAGCTCCTAGCCAATCCACCACCTGATCCTGCATAATCCTGCCGAAAACAGACTGTACCATAAGGCACACATAGTGCACTGCGGCTGTTAGAGTTACCGGCAACCCAGCAAAAAGTAAATAAATCCTGGTGGTGCCTGGAATCCGTTGGTATTGAATGAGCCCAGAGCGGCGTTGATGAGGCAAGCAGGCCTCTCAGAGCATTTGGGGCTGCCGCCCCCTTCCGTTGGAGGTTCATTACTTTCGGGCGAAGAGAGAGTGCCGCAGCGTGCACCACCAGTGACATGGTTTGTTGCCCGGACCGGAGGATTGGAGTCCCTGGGTGACCATACCTAGGTGTGACTGAACAGCCTGCGAGGGGCGCAGCGGAGGGGGCTCCCACTGGACCCATTGAGGATCCGAGGACATGGGAGCCAAGGTGGGGCAGCAAGACCTCCAAGGGAATTGGTGGAAGTGCCCCCCCCAGACACGAGTGCCATTATAAGGTCCGGTATCGTGACTGTTTTCCAGCAGCATTTGCAGCGGGTGTACACGGCCAACACCACTGTCACCCCGGGCCATTTTCTTCCGTTTCTTCAGGGCCTGCCACTCCCGAGACTGGGACCCCTGGATGCAGTCAAGTTGGATGCCCAGCTAACCCAGGAAGAAATTCAGGAGTCATTGAAGGCGCTTCCAAGGGCGAAGGCAGCAGGGAAGGATGGGTTTGCAGCTGGGTTTACCACGCCTTTTCAGCAACAGTAACTCAGGGTCTCCTTCAGGTCCTGACCGAGGCACAGAAGACGGGAGCCCTCACCTCGTCAATGAGGCAAGGGGAGATTTGCATGCGACTGAAACCTGGGGACGATAATTAAACCCCACATCCTATAGGCCTCTCACAATGACTAACACAGATGTCATGATATTATGAAAGCTACTGGCCAATTGATTAGCCCCTCACATGCCGCATCTGATTCATGAGGATAAATGTGGCTTCATACCTGGCAGACAGCCTGGCATGAATTTGCGCCATCTGACCCACACACTCCACAAAGTAAAACACAGAGAATGAGAACTTGCATTGGTATCGATAGACCTGTAAAAGGCGTTTGATACCGTGGACTGGGGCTATCTGTTGGAGGTATTGAAAGCTGCAGAGATAGGACCAGAGTTTTGATGGTGGGTTCAGTTGCTCTACGCAGAACCGTATGCCAGGTTACGAGTGGGGCAAAACCGTTCTGATGCATGGCTGATGGGCAGAGGGGTGCAGTAGGGCTTTCCGCGTCGCCCTTGTCGTTTGCATTGGCGATAGAGTCATTAGCGATGTGGGCACAACTAGAATTGGGCAACTGTGGTATTATATTTGGGAATACTTGCCAGATGATCTCCTTGAATGCGAATTATGCCCTTTTCTATGTAGCCTCGCCACAAGACACTTTACCGAAGCGGTTGAAACTTCTGGATGATTTTGGAAACTTGTCAGGTCTTTGACTTAATCGGGTCAAGTCTCTGATATTCCCCATATCAAAATTAACAGCCCTAGCAATAGATAGACTCTAGAGTCTTGGATTGCGGTGGGAGCTGGTCCACTTTCAATATCTGGGCATTCGAGTGACGCCATGGTACTCCATTTAAATATTGATCATGTCGCAGATACGCTGCGGAACTCAGTCGCATTTTGAAACACTTTACTGCTGTCCTTGATAGGCAGCCTCGTGGTATCTAAAATGGTGGTTGTAGGAGGCTAGCTTATTATATGGTGCACACTTATGTAAATGTAGCAGCCTGCACTAACCCAGACAACCCTTATGGGTATATTTTAGTGGTCTTAGACAACCTTAGATAGATCTCTAAGTGGTAGCTGTGGAGAGAAGCATTCATGCTTAGTCCAGAATGAGTGTAAAGCAGCTTGTTTTACCAGTACTTAATCTTATGGTGTAGGTTAAGTAAAAGAGAACCCCACAGTGTAGCCATAAAAAATGTGTATTTATTACAAACACTCACTAACACATTGCAATATCTCCTACCCAGTGATATAACCACAATACACACAATACTTTGATAATAGAACAAGTAAGTATCACAAATACACAGTGGTCTCCAGGGAGAGACCAAACCATTGACTAAAATAGTGGAATACGAACCACGACCTAAGTCAAGACTAGACCCAGAAGACATAGAAGAGTCAGGAACCCAAGGAACCACCCAAGCTAAGTACCCAGAAACCCCACTGAAGCCGTGTGCAGAGTGGGAACACGACCGTGGGCTCAACACAAGTCAATAGGTAAGTAGCAGATGCAGCTTAAAGAAGAAGAACACTTCCCAGAAGACCTTGAGGAAGACACGTGGAAGATGGAAGGTTGGAGAGTCACCCCACCAGTGGATACCCCAGGAACAAGGATACCTACACCATGGAAGCCGGGTGCATGGGTGCGAAGTGAAGTCGGAAACGCCGTAGACCACAATGGAGGACTTCAGTGACGATGCGGCTGGCGAAGAAGGTGAAAGACTCTGGTGGAACCCAAAGGTGGATTCCAGATGAGAGGTACCTGCAAGCAGAGGGGACAGAGTCTGTGCCACTAAGGATGGACTAGGAGGCACGGAAGATGAATGAGTACCGATATCGGAGATACAGGAAAGTTGACGGTGCCCTTGAAGTTGCAGCTGTGTGGACCAGGCGACGCTGTGGAAGACCAAGAGCTGTTTATGAGCTGTCCCATGTCGGATGTCAAGAACCAGGGGGTCGAGAGCACCAACAAGCCTCGGCAAAGGCAACCAACATAGTATGCAGAAAAGATGCTGTGTCGGGACCAGCAAGGCCCAAGTGACTCACCACAAGCATGTAGGTCAGAGCAGGCCCGAGCAAGGAGAGTAAGCCACTGGAGCCAAAGAAAATGCTCGAGAGGACCCATGGGCCGAAGGCACAGGAGTTGCAAGAAAACGTCCAGAAGCTTACAAAAGTATGAAGTCCCACAGTGCAGAGTATGTGGTGTAGGCAAAGATCTTGCCTGAAGGAGATGCTTGGCAACAGCAAGTAGATGGAGTGCACAGGGGTACTGCTCCAGCAGTTTCAACGAAGGATACTGGTGTCACACTTGCTGTGAAGACAGTGCAGGGCTCGAGGGAGTTGCAGAACCAAAACTTGTGTTGCTGAACCTCATCATCATCAACAAACTTTATTCAGTTTAGCAAACCATAAAAGTCACACATAAAAAATACATGAAATTCATAAAAGAAGTCAACATGATTAAATAATTCCTAAAACATTTAAAGCCCAACAAGATCAAATCACCTGGGATTCGATATCTTTGTTCAGATGGATTAAAAAATAGACAATACAATTTCCCGATTTGTCGGCTACAAGTTTCAGGTAATATTTAAAAAGTTTACAATCATACAAATTCTATTATATTTCAAATGTTTGCTGACACAGCAACAAGAGCATGATTTGTGGTACATCTTACATATGTAGCAATATAAAACATTTAAAGTGCATAGTGCCACCTGAATGTGCAAGAAGTAATATCCTTTAAGAAGAAAATATAGTATATGTAAGCAGTGTTATAACGTCAAATGCAGTACTAGTTTTTAAAACTGATAATTTCCCTACTAGACTACTTAGTTGTACTGCAGCAGAAAGGAATTTGTAAATTATTTCACAAATATATTGTTGCTGAACCTTTTGGAGTCAATACGAGCTCAGGAGCAGCAGACCGGTCAGCTTTGTTGCGGCGCCTGCAGTTGCATCGAAGTGACTTATTCACTTCAAGGGAGATTCCTTCTGGTGTCTAGGATGTCCACAGGCCTGTAGAAGGTCCTGTACGGAGCACAGGCACAGACTACGCAGAAGACTGGCAGGACAATGAGACCAGGAGCAGCAGGAGTCTTCCCAGTTGCAATCTCAGTTCCCAAAGCGAAGTCCCGCGAAGTGTTGGATGTCCAAAGTGCCCAGATGGTTGATGATGAAGTGGTTTCGGACCTGAATCTTGTCCCATGATAAATCTAAAGAATCACCCACAGGTAAGCACTTAAATACCCTAAAGAAAGGGTTGGAACGATTCAGTGGTCCCTCCCAAAGGAGGAACTGGACAGTAGGGAGGATACTCCCATGCCCTTTGTCCAGTTTTGCACCAGAGCAGGAGCCAACGGCTCCCTGAACTGGTTCCAACTGGAGTATGCAAGGAGGGCACCAAATGTGACATTTCCCATTGCAACAATATTGCGAAAGGTAGTATGGTTTTGTTCTCTAGTTGCTGCCAGCAACAACTCCCAATTTTCACGATCCCAATCTTTTTTAGCTTATTTTATGGTTTTGCTATTTCCAGATCTACTTATTTGGATCTCCACCCTGTTCTTGATCTTAACCGATCTTTTCCAGGTCTTTTTAGCCTGGTGGCATTGCTTGTTATTCCATGTGGGAACATCCATTTTGAGTTGAAGATGTATTTCTCCAATAGTTTTAAGGCAAGTTACCTGATCTAAATCAAGTTCAAGGTCGGCATAGGTTCCCAAACTCTTTTCGACAAGGGTGTAAATACACCTCATGGTCTCTTCTGATTGGCTCACGTGACACAATTGGATTCTTTCCTTTTCTGGGATGGTTGACATCTGACATTCAAGGGTTTTATGTCCAAAGCAGGATAATTAGTCCTTGTTAAACCAAGAATGAGTTCCAATGGGTTGTGGTTGATTTCTATTCTATTGGTGATGCCCATATCCAAGGCATGGGGCCAGAGCCTGAGATCAACCAAAATATAATCAATTAGACTCATACAGGTAGCTCTTTTACAGAAAGGTTTCCCATCCCTGTTGGAATTTGTCCTACCATTGCACGCACGGATGCCTTGGTTTAGGGTTACCGCATTCATTTGCATTGAGAGTGGAGATCCATTTTAATGGGACATAGTGTAAGGTTGGGAATGGACCAGAGTCTATCTTCTTCAGAAAGAGATGCACAACAGGGGATATCCAATAGTTCATACTGGCAGTGAAATCACCTGCTACAGTCTTCCTCTCTGATGGAGGTAGTTTGGCCATGTGGGATACAAGGTGATTTAAAATGGGGGATTCTAATTTACTGGCCGAGGGCCTCAGACATTTGTTATAAATACTGATGGTAGGCCTGAAAAGATATGAATTGTGACACACAAAACATCCTTAGATATTTCCTCTGAGCTCAGTATAGTACCACTTACCTGTGACCCTACCCATGTCAATAGGCCACGGGAGGTTCTACTACTTGCCTGCTACAGCTTCTATGCCATAATAAGCATACCCAATCAAGTTGATTTGAGAACAATGCCACGTTTCTTGAAAGAGACAGATGTCATAATCACAGACAAATGCCTCCCAGTCTAGGTTAATAAGTTTCTAATCAATAACCACAATGTTCCATGATACTATCCTCAGGGTGGACATTCTCCCGGTGTTATTATTATTTGTGGGCTCACCCAGACCTAATGTTGTGACTCAATGAGGGCTGTGGGGAAGGAAGAGTACTATTTTCTGGGGTTTTATCTTTATTGGCTTAGAACTACGAGGATCTAGACAATTTTTAAAGAGGAAGAGAACCTGGCTCCCTGTGGCTACCTCACTTCCTCACTCATTTGGGGATAAGTTCCCCACATAAGAAATGGCTGAAGTAGTTTTTGGAGACCCAGTTTGAGCACCCCAATGTGATGATTGGCCCTAGTAGAATCGAACATGCACAGAAAATCTTTGTGAGCTATGATTCAGTCAACTTGAATGAGGGGCCCAAATCTGTTGTAGACTCGAACATTATAGATATCACAAGTCTGGATCTGACTTGAGCCAAGATAAAAGTTACCATGTATATTTTGGGGTAATGGTTGGAAGTTATGCAAATGAGCTAAATTAGGTGGTCTATAAAAAATATCCTAAGGGAAGAATAGTCCATTGTGATACCTCCACACCTACAGGACCCCTAAAAACATTGTCAAACAACAATTTCTGGACCACACCAGGTTCTCTGAAGTTTATGATGACACAGTCACTCTCTTTATCTTTTAATACTTTTCCTATCCACCTCACCCTACAGGTAAAGAGAACATTGTTTGCCTGTGACAAAGGGAAATTGTTGTTAGTGCCCAGACATTTTAAAGTTAAATTAAAGTTAAAAAAACATCTCAGACTGACCCAATCTATGGCCTGGGACACCTGCCAGCACCGCCACGTAAGGACAAGTTTCTTTAGGCCTAGTGTCAGACACCATTTTGTCCAAGTAGACCTGTAGCGAAGTAAGTTCTAAAGTTTTTTCACATGAATTCAACATTGGACTGGCAATTTGGCTCCTCTCTGAATAAAGAAGACCTTTAGCTCATGTCCCACTCTTTCTTCTGCTGGGGGGCTGAGCATCTGTTGAGTTTTTTTTAGCAGAGGATCAGGGCTAACATCAATAGCACTGGGTTGATTCATCAGTAGCAAAGGTTTTGAATGAGATTTTCAAACACAAGGAGATGATGGACGGAGCACTGAAACTTTTCAGACCCTCACCCCCCAGGTCACAGATCTGGGTTGAATCCATCATCTTTCTTTAGCTCACTCACCACCCCAGTACAGGCCCAGCCATAAGTAAATCAGTCTTGACCCTGTTTCTCATGGGAACAGTCCAGACCGAACTGCCAAGCCAGGTCTTCCGAGGACTGGAAACAAGCATCCTGGGAAAGGTTTCGGGGTAACACCCCTCATCAGCCAGTTTAGCTTGAATCCAGTGGCAAAGTGAGCAAGCGACCTACGTCTGGGCATACCCTGCCAACTTAGGGCAAACAAAACAAACACAAGGAGATGATGGATGGAGTTCTAAAACATTTCAGACATTCAACCTCAGTCACAGATCTGGGTTGAATCAATCATCGTTCTTTAGATCATGTCGCCACCCCAGTTCAGACCGAGCTATGTGCAAATCAGTCTTGACCCTTTCCCTCAGGGGAACAGTCCATCCCAAACTGCCAAGCCAGGTCTTCCCTGGACCGGAAACAAGCATCCGGGGACTGGTTTTGGGGTAACACCCCTCATCAGCCAGTCTAGGTGAAACCCAGTGACAAAGTGAGCAAGACACCCTCGCCTGAGCCTACCCTGCCAAATTAGGGTGAACAAAACAAACACAAGGAGATGATGGATGGAGTTCTGAAACTTTTCAGACACTCACCCCCAGTCACAGATCTGGGTTGAATCCATCATCGTTCTTTAGCTCCCTGCGCCACCCCAGTTCAGACCGAGCCGTATGCAAATCTTGACCCTGTACCGCATGGGAACAGAAACAAGCATCCTGGGGCTGGTTTCGGGATAACACCCCTCATCAGCTAGGCTAGCTTGAATCCAGTGGCAAAGTGAGCAAGGGACCTACATCTGGGCATACCCTGCCAACTTAGGGCAAACACAATGAGATCAATGACGGAGCACTGAAACTTTTCAGACACTCACCCCCAGTCACAGATCTGGGTTGAATCCATCATCGTTCGTTAGCTCACTTGGCAACCCTGTTCAGACCCATCCATATGCAAATCAATCTTGACCCTGTCCCTCATGGGAAGAGTCCTGCCTGAACTGCCAAGCCAGGTCTTCCCTAGACTGGAATCAAGCATCCAGGGACCGGTTTCGTTAGTGACAACCCTCATCAGCATAACCCAAGTTGAATCCAATGGCAAAGTGAGCAAGGAACCCACGTCACTGGTCTTGAATAGTCATATATGCTTGAGGGTTTGTGGGGGTTGTTGGCCTGGTCTGTTGAAAGGTGTATACCAGCTGTCTGTCACACTACAGAGAGGATAGGGAAGAAAGTACATATTTGCTGTAATGGCGATCACTACTGGGTATGCTCTTATCACTTGGAATGTCAAAGGATTGTGCTCAGTGGTTTATAAGCACAAAGTACATGCATACCTGTGGAAGAGGGTGGTGCAATCTGTAATGTTACTAATGTACCTCTGCAAATCTTTACTCCTGTCAGGGATATAAGTACAGCACTGTTGGACCTTCAGCATTCGACAGACTCTGTCTTTTATTGCGAGCAAAACATATAAAACAAGACGGTTCTGCATCACCATAGCCATGATTGAAACCATGTCACCATCTATAAGCAACAGAGATCTAGCAGTGTCAGTAGATAGCTTATCAACTATGGTAGACGATTTTATAATCTTGATATCATTTAACACCACTACTAAACTGGGTATCATGGCTCCAAAGATGTCTCCCATGGCTTCTCCAGCACTCAATCCATGTTTCTGCCTAAGATTTGCACCACTACTTAAAGCATCCGAATCCTCCACATGATATATCTTTGGAAACACCACAGCTAGGTAACAGGCACCATACCACTTACTAGGCAATCTCAAGTACGCCTTCTTTCCGCACACAAAATAGACTCCTGGAATAAAATGAGCAGTATAATCCAGAAACATTTTCCATAGGCCGTGAACCAGAAACTTGTGGTCACAATTGTTATCTCCCACAAACATAGAACTATATCCACTCTCAGCCTGCTTAATACACAATCGCCCCCTGTATTGCCAGTCTAAAACTAGCGGTCCTGAACTCCCTGCCGCACGATGATGTAACTCCTCCTTCACCCAATCAGGAGACGTGTAAGGTTTATTCCCTTCCCTTCTTACAACTCTACATCTAAGTCTGTTGTAGCAGTGGGCACACAATAATTCCCTGTTGTCTCAATTGTCTTCCTTGTATCGTAATTGTTCAAATGCTTGTAAACTGGTACTTCAGACAACACTACATTGTATTTAAAAAAGTAATATCCACAGTGGACCTTATATTAAAAGATGCTAAGAAGCAAACTACAACTAATAGCATAAGTCACAGGTAAGTGATGGTAGGTAATGCCTACCTCTACAGAAGCAGGTAACTGGATCCAAACATAGCAATATCTGGCTTCCATGGTGTCTACATACTCATGCAATAGCCTAGCGTAAGCGTTAAGGGAGTATTCACCCTTAGACACATCTACTTGGAGATGTTGCTCTCCTTTAGCAGCAGAATCTTCGACTGATCCTAGAGTACATCTATTTGGAACCCCTGACAAAGGTTTAGCCATCTCAGGGACAACAGCCTGATGTCCCTCTTCCGAAGACCTAGAAACGGACTCTACTATTCGTACCACTACCACTACAATAGTTAGAAGTGTGTCTTTAATACATTGGTTACTACGGTTCAGATTTCCAGCCTCCATTTTATACAGTTTCATACCCAAATTGTGGTGTAAACACCGCAGCCACAGAGTCTCTTTTCTCCATCTCGAATAAAGCAAGAAACAGAAAAGTCTCCTAAGTGGGTCTTGAACACTTTTTCTCTCTTTTGCTTTTCTTTTTTTTTATTTTCCCCCTATACACAAGTTTTTAAGAATTCCTTAACCCTACTCCATCTTCTTCTAGGTGTAGTCCCTAATTTTATTCTTCATCCACTCGGGTCTAGGTAATCTTCTTTTTAAGCACTTTTAACACAGTTCATAAAGTTCATTCAACATCTCTAATAAGTATCAAACCTAGTTGTTGTTCAATCAGTTGTAACAGATCAGCTCTTACCTCACCTTCTTCCGCCGATACTGGTTCTATGCCCAAAGGAGGGAAAACTACATCGTTCAGAATCAGAGATCTTAGGCCACTCAACCTTGGTGGGTATGGAACAGCCAATGAAAGGAGGGCATGAGCTTCAGTACCAGAAATCTTCAACAAGATCTCGATTATCATCACTGATGTCCTGGAACTCTCTCTTGTTTGCATTTGCAGCCGGATAAGCCCACTTGGGAGAAGAGTACCTCTGACAAGGCTCTCTTACTCTTTTGTACCTCCAGTAACTTAATCTCTCACCTTCAGCGTCACTTTATTTAGATTTGGATATTTCAGCAATTGGTGCAAGTCCTCTCTCGGGTGCAAGCCTCAGATTCCTTCTCTGTTCTCTTTCTGGCAAGGTTTCAATCAGGTCCAAGCTTGATTTCGACTGCACTTGCACCATCACTTGCTCCCTCGTCGGGGTCAGATTCTTGCTCAGACACCACTGTCCTGTCTCCCTCAGAGGTGACGTCAGTGTCCTGTTTGACTGGCCCCCACTGGGATTGCTTTAGGTTCCATCTAGCCTCTAACAATGCCTGTACAGCTTGGCTTACTCTCTGTGGTGACCCTCCGGTCATGCTTGTCAATCCGTCAAACAGAGGAGCTGTTTCTTCAGAGGGATTCAGTACTCTTCGTGTGTGGGAGGCATGACTTAATTCGGATCTCCGCCACACTTTACATCAGTCGTAGTCACCAATATCACTTGATATGGTCCACGCCAGTGGGATTCATGCCAATTCTTTCTTACATGTCTCTGTATGAGCACCCATTTGCCGGGGATCAGGTTATGACAGAGATCTTACGTCGTTTGTGCCATTGCTGCTTCAACCTGATGAGATACAGAACGAACTACATCAACCAATCCTTTACAGTAGTCGAGAACCAAATCATCCGACATGTTAACAATCACGTTGGCAGGTAATTTCATTGCCCTCCCCATTAGAGTCCCATGAAGGGACAAGCCAGTTCTCCTATCAGGGGTACTGCACAGACTTATCAGTACAGGGGCATTGCATCAGGATATTTCAAAGAAGTTGAAGCACACACCTTAGCCAATCTGGATTTCAAAGTACTGTTGACCTGCTCAACTGTTCCTGAAGCCTTGGACCTGTAACTGCAACGAAGTCTCTGCTCCACCCGCAAAGCTGCACACAATAATATTATGATCTCATTATTGAAATGAGTCCCATGGTCTGACTCCACTGTAGTTGGAAATCCGAACCTCGGAATGAGTTCCCTTAACAACAGCTTAGCTACTGTGAGACTGTCACACCTCCGTGTTGGGTAGGCTTTGACCCAGCGAGAGCATAGACACACCACAACCAAAATGTATCTCAATCCATTACACATAGGCCTCACGTGATGGTTCCCGTTGTTTGGGCCGGGGGGAGAGGCGAACCTGATAGGGAGACATGGAATGCCTTGCACACTTACTTGGGGTTACCGGACTCCTTAATGGATGTAGTTGTGTATAACCTCGGGACGGAGTTGGGTGCTGGAGCATGAGGGGTTTATGCCAACCCATAGGAGGGATAGTGGAAGGCACACTGACAGGGGGGGTGGGGGTAGAGGGGGAGGCGGGAGGGGGACTCAGATAGGGACGTGGGGTATAGAATAATGTTGATTTGTATTCTGAAGACGGACCCTTTGCAATGATGTTAGCATTGTACTGAATGATTGTGAGATGATTGAAGAAAAGTTAATAAAAATCTATTACAAAAATAAAATCCATTACACATAGGCATCTCAACAAAGTCTTTCTCCATCCTGTTGAAAGGCCTTCCTGATCTCCCTATATGGCACAATGTAACAACAGTCCTCTTCCCTGCATTCATTTGCTGACAAGTCACACATCGATGACATGAAGCCTCAGCATCCATTCAAAACCTGGGATGAAACCATGTCTGCCTAAACACCATCACCATTGCATCCCTACCTACATGTGCAGCACCATGCATCTGCTTCGCCATGGGGTACAACAAAAAGTCATCAGTTGACACCCAAATATTATCTTCTCTCTTCAGACATCCTGCTCTGATCCAGCTTGACTTCATCCCAAGTATCGGCCACAGTTGTACATCACATTTAAATTGGTCACTTCTGCTTCCTCATTTCTGTATTCTCCATTGAAAGTACAAGCATTTAAAGCACAGTAACAGGCAGCCTCATCTGCATAGTTTTTCCCAGCAGTATCATCATTTGCTCCCTTAGAGTGTGCAGAGTACTTTACAACTGAAACTTTATTTGGTCACTGTAATGCTTCCAACAATTTTCTCACAACCTCCTCATTTCTGATATGTGACCAAGATGAGGTAATAAAACCCCTTTGAGACCACAGCTGTCCAAAGTCATGAACCACTCTGAACCCATACTGCTGTCAGTGTAGATCGTGACTCGAAAGTTCTTGGAAACACAATATGCACGGGTTAGGACAACAAGCTTAGCTACTTGCAAAGAGGATTCTCCTTGTAACCAAGAAGCTTCCAGCTCTCTAGATTCGGTACAGAAAGCAATAGCTGTTCTCAAATTTCCTTCGTTGTTCCTTCAAAAGGAGCAATAAACAAACAGATCATAATCAGAACTGGGCAGTGGCTCATCGACAATGTGAGGGCGTCGTTTGATACATAGCTCAGTGCAATCGAGAAAGTTGTGGTCTTCAATCCCCCACCCTCTGGATTTGGAATAGGTAACAAGGTAGCAGAGTTTAACACAGAACAGTGTTTCAATGTGACATTGTCAGCCACCAGAATTATCTGCTCACATTTGGGAAACCGATTGTTTGTCAAGTGCTGATGTCATGTAGTTCCCACTAATCTGTAGGATCTGTGCATTGTTTGGACAACATAAACTAGGGGCTAGGTGCCAAGACTGATTCCGGAAACCCCTGCAGGATATGTTAGCCTATGGACCAGCTAGCTCACAGTGTCACCGTAAGCCCTCCTAACCTCACCAGGAAGCAAATGGTTTCTGGCAACCAATGAAAATGACAACTCTGTCCCCTCAGGGATCATAGAAACAGTACAGAACCTTTTGCTCAGTCACTTGTGCTCACTTATTCTCAGAGAAATAACAGAGAACACACAGCGGGACATTTTCAATAAATTAATTTCACCAAAGCTATTCTTGCATAAAATACGTGTACTGCAATAATTAATAAACAGAAGCAGATAAACGTGATTATAAGGACCAAAAGCATAAATAGTAGATATAGTTGTACCATGGTGCTAAAGCAATGTATGCATACAGGTATATAAAACAAGGCGGCTATCAAGCGTACTCCTATTATGCAAACCCTACTCTAAGTGTACCTAGAGTGTGTGTAGGTGTAAAGCCAAGAATCCCCCCAGGACAATCCAACCCCATTACCTGAAGGGATAGATGAAGGACCCCATCTTGGTCACAAACTGGACACCCCTCACGAGATGACAGACTGCTGCATGGTGATTTCTCAGCATGCAAGGACCTCGTTGTCAGCGGAAGTGCCTCTTTTGCTAATCTATCGGGATGCTCATCTTTTATAACAGTCAACAGCCTTGCAATGTGCGTACAGATAAGTGATGTTATTGATATGTAGATAGCCCTGTCGCCCGTTGATGAAGATAGTGATGACATTTGTACATAGTGCAAAATGAAACCTTGTACATGTTGATCAGGGCGCTGTGATAAAGTTGTGCAAAGCTAGGGAAACTAATCCAACATTGTCATGCACACAAATATGTGCAAAAGGTCACTGTTAAAAATGTTATTTGTGAGGAAAATGTAAGAAATGAGCTGCTTCGCTACATGGGTCTAGCTTGGGAACATAACACGGCATCTTTCTTAACAAATTTCCACTGAATGAGGAACATAGTGGGTGACCCATCATGATGCTCTCGCACCATTCAATACTGACACCTGTTGCAGCAACGGATTTGAGACATCCAGGCAACGCTAATGCTACAGGATCCAAGATAGGAGAGCAATAGGCAACTGGTCTATGGGCACTTCCATGCAACTATATGAGGACCCTTCCTGTTTATGGCAGAAAAGCGAAAACGCTTTGTTGTAATCAGGCACTCCTAAGGCTGGAGTGTGACACAGGTACTCTCTCAGCTCCAGGAAAGCAAGCAAGCAATCGTTATCCCATGGTACCAGATCTGGCATGTCTATGTGTGTAAATGTCTGCAAGTGTGTGTCCAACAGAGAAAAATTTGGATTCCATTGTCAACAGTAACCCACTATTCCCAGAAACACCCTGACCTCCTTTTGAGTGTGCAGTGTATTCATTTGCATGATTGCCAACACCTTTCTTTTACCTCTCTTGATTCGATGTCCTAGTACTGTACCTAAGGCAGACAGACCTGAAGCATACCCGGGGACACCAGCAGTGCAATAGTATAATCTCCACAAGACTCTCTTGTATTCAATGCCATCAAGAGATCATCGATATATTGGACCAAGACTAAGTTGTGAGATAAGACTAGGAACACAAGGTTTTTCTTCAAGATCTGATTAAAGATGGATGGCCTCTCAGTAAAGCCCTGCGGTATACGACACCAAGTTGGAACACGGTTTCCCAGCCGGATATCAGATAAAAATTGGCTCTCCTTATGTAGTGGAATCGAGAAAAAGGCCTTACCTCCTTACAGGTAGATAACTGTAAACCATGCAGCTTCACATGGAAGTTGGAACAGTATCACTGATGGATTCGGTACCACAGGACAACAAGGAACCACAATGTTATTAATCCTTTGGAGATCCAGAACAATATAGTACTTACCACTAGGCTTCTGCAAGCCCATAATAGGAGAATTGAATGTAGCACCTTACAACGCGTGCTTTTACCACGCGGTAGTTAACAACGCGATTGTTACAACGACCGCATTGTTACCACGTGTGGCATTACATCGCAAGTCATTTCAACAACTTGCTCTAGATGGCGCGCTGGACTTAGGACTAGTATAAATTACTATTCCTACTCCAGTTAGCTCAACATCAGGGAAGTGTTGGTTTTAAAATCCAACACATTCCCTAGTGTTGCACGCCACCTAGCACAAGTCGTTGAAACGTCTTACTATGTAAAGGCATGCATGGTAACAACGTGGTCGTTGTAACAATCGCGTTGTTATGTACCTGCGTGGTATTGACAGCGTTGTAAACGCTGTCTCCCAGGAGAATTCCATGGACTCCCCAGGATCTCTTTCAGGATGCCCTGTACAATCACGGAGTTGATCACAGCAGTGATACCCGCCACAGTTTTAGGGGTCAATAATACTGTTGGGTTCTTGGGAATTCTGCATTTGGCTTAACCTGTATGCGAACTGGTTCAACTCCCTTGATGAGTCCTATCTCTTCACCTGTGAAGTCCCACACCACCGTTGAGACAGGATCCCTGAGATCTACAGCATATCTTTCACCGTCAGCATGGGAAACATGGACACAAGGAAATTCTGATTTGCCAACATGGAAGCGATGTCTTCATCATTTGATTGCAGTTCTGTTCCATTTGGGGTACAATATATGGTACAATTCAATTTACACAGCTGGTCACAAACTAAGAGACATACATGACTTGAATCACACAACACAAACTGGTGTCTGTCCTCTAAGGACCCAATCTTCACAGATACCTCTTCAGTCAAGGGGTTAGACATTCTCTTGTTTGCAACACCTACAACTTGGATCGATTTTCCCGAGAGAGGTAAGTTTGGGGCCTCTGATGCTCTCACAGTGTTGATTAGGAATGTTATTAGATGCCCATCAACATCAGCATCGATGTATGGTCCTCGCTGGTCTACCTCCAAGACTGAGCCAGGTGTACAGTCTTTCTCCTCCCTCAGGCACCATCATAAGGATGGGTCCAAGTTGAAGTCGTCAACTGACTCCATAAAGGACATCTGATAGTAAGTTTGGTTTCCATGGGATATCATTGGAGGTTGAGGTACTGGCATTACATGACCCTGAGGTCCCCCCATTTTATGTGATCATGGTCTAGTCACACAGTCTTTATCTGTGCCACCTCATTCTGTCGCTGGCTGACTCCCCCAGGCTACTCTTGATTTGCAGGTATGAGATGACATTCATGCTTCCAATGCCCCACCTTATTACAAATATGGCACATCGTAGACTTCTTCAAAGTTGCCACATCTCTTCCTGTCCTAAGATCTATAGGGCCCCTCTACCTCTCACTTGTTCTGGTATTCCTCCAGTTGTCTTAACTCCCACGGGGTTAGTTCCCTGCACCCGAGGAGCATTTCCAATAGGTGTCTGTACCTGTCCCCCTCCAGCATTCTGCATCCGTACTAACATCAGCTTTTTTGTTCAATTTATTTTCTTGGAGTCAGCCTCATTGCTACAATACCTGGCATAGCGCAGAATTTCACTCACAGTTTTATGCAAATCAATTGCTGTTGTATCATGAGGACGATCTTGGGTTGCCACCTGGTTCCGAACTTGGAAACAAGTTGTCCCATGTCTTTGGGGTCCAGTGTATCTAACCCGCTGTACTGTTTGAAATCCTGTAACAGTCTTTCATAGTACTCATGAGTCGTCTGATCAATTTTGCCCCAGTCAACATCCTGCCGGGCTATCTTGGATTGCAACCAAATGATCACATAACCATATTTCTTCTGCATCACCATCGGCGACAGATCATGAGTCACTGGGTCCCTATCTGGTTCCTTTTCAGGCCACTCTATGGCTATCTGACATACACACCACAAGTCACTCGGACAAGTCACTCTGGACCACTATCTCAAACAATGTGTTCAAATCAATCCACAGCACCTTCGAAATATAATCAAACCGATCAACCTGTTTATACCATTCAGCAGGTTTCTCTCTCAACTTTGGAAATTCATTGGTGAAAGCAGCAAGATCAGCTAGACTCCAGGGCACATCATATAACCCCCACTATGTACTTTTCGTAATGGGTATACCTCTACTCCTGCGTTACCTCCCCAGAGGATGCGGCTCTCCTGACATCTTCTTTGCATTTTTCTCTTTCAACCACTTCTCTTCCCAGTTGTCAAACATGCTCCATGCCCTCATTCCTACCATCAGTTCCCCAATATGTGTTTTTAAACCGGGCACTCTCTTTTCCCCTATTTCCTGATCACTATAGGTAAGCCTGTCGTTCCCTTGCCCTCCTAGTGATATCCTTCACCATAAACGGCAAGCAGACCTTATAGTATTCTGACTCACTTGTGTGTTCTTGTTCCCCTTGGCATTACTGTAATCTTTAAGGCATGACTCAAAATCTGAAACATCAAAAATGTGCTGGCTGCCACATGTTACCTGTCACTCTCCTTCTTGAGGTGTGCTATTTGTACTCTAGAAAGGGTTCACCAGACTGTCAGGTCTGACTCATAACATGAGAATAACTTTGGTCTACCAAAGGGTCTGCCATTGCTCCATACGCAATACTCGAATTTACAGGCGGCAACGGAATTAAACCCCCTCAACATGCCTCATGATGTTTCCTTCAACCCCCACATGTTGTTGTTGCTGACCTTCGTTTCCTGTTAAGCTCGAGTCGTATATGGGAACAACGGGCCCAATCATGACTGGAACTGTAAGAGCTTCTGGTAGCCTTGAAGCAGCATTATTAGAGTTACTGTGGTCCAAGCTCCCTTTCGCTCCTCTTCCTACTTCTTCTCTCCACTCTGCTAATCTCACTCCCATCGATATTCTTCCCACAACCCCAGAAGCGATTGGGGTTGAAGCACTCCCAGTGCTGGCAGTCCCCACTGAGGTTCTCTCCCTCCCATCCTGCAGTGGGCTATAGGGAGGTGGACATTCTGCCAACAGGCCATTCAACCAGCTATCATCAGAGTCAGTCATCGTTTCCATCTGTCTCCTCTATCCCCTTATCTCTTGCCTCCTCATTCCTCATCAACGTAGGATATACCCTCTTAGACTCGACCATGTCCACCATCTTTCTCCTTAACCTAGCATACCACCATGCATTTTGGTAAGCCTGTATCATTTTCTTCATCTTTCCCTGGTAGTACTCTCTCTGTCTAGCATGATTGTCACACATCCATGCATCTAGTGCCTCAAACTGTTTAGGCCTAGGTAACCGTTTCATGGCGAACATCACTCCCCTCAACTGGTTAATTATCTCCAACTTGAAAGTACCATACTGTGAAAATAACAATGCTCCTTCTTATTTAATGATCTTGTGCCAAATATGAAGCCCAATATTAGTATGAAGTCCCACATTGTTTGCCATATAATGGACTGGTGTGTCTTCCGGTGGCGTTTCTTCGCCCACCCTTGTGACAACACCCTCATCCCAACAAAAAAAAATCTCTCAGAACCCTAAAACATGGCATGGTTTCCTGTTTATAACTCTACAATCTTAGTTCAATTTAAATCAAATAACTTGACAATACAACCTCAAACCCCCCAGATGTAATAAACAATTGTCAACCAATCCGAGCACGGTGTTTCACCAGCCACCATATCCCAGCCGGGCACAATCTGACGTCACCTTCGCTCCTCGGAGCAGCTCACCCTCCTTCACAATTTCTCTGTAAGCATTCACTCACACAATCATTTTATATCTGTAATTGTAATCTGTCTAAAAGATCAATAGAATTCAATCACTCAAAGAACGCCCATTGGCTATAAAACCTTGACCACTGGGGAATCACCCACATCAGTAAATTTAGCCCTTGCGCATAGAGGTTCACTACACGATTCACATTCGTCCCATTCACACGAAGTTCCCTGTTTCAGGTAGAGCTGTCGACGATATTTCACGACAAACTCCTCAACTGTTCGGTTAGACAATCACTATCCCTGTGTCTTCTACACCTTCAAATATCCCAGGATATTAGGCCACATTGGGGCCCAATAGCCATAAATCAACTCCTTGGATAACATCGGACTCTGCAACCACATTCACTCAATTCTTGCGACAACTTAGCAAGACATTCCACAATCAAAGCATCACCGCAATCTAACACACTCCACACATACCCTATTAATACACACTCCTTCATTCGCCGCCGCCGCTCTCGCCACGCATCACTGAACTCCGTCCTCTTCGAATCTCGATCATTAGGGCTCCACCTGGGGACTTGGGTCAGGGTTCTAGACTAGTCTAAATTTGGGTTCTAGATCCTCCCCTCGCTTCATGTGCTAACCATCCAACACTGCTAACAACTGAAGGAGACTGAGCCTACCTGCTCAGTTCAATCCAATGTCGGATCTTCTATGGTTCTTTTGAGCAGCATGAACGCGTAGAGGGAAGAAAAGGTCATGAGTCACTTGAAATACAGTGTAATACAAATGACTACACAAGAACCCAAATCCACAACCAATTGAAGTTTAGTCAGTTTACTACAAATTCAAAAATAGTTGGACATAGACAAATCTTAGCATGAGAGTATAGAAGTAGCAAGGGAAATAAAAGCAAACTTAATCTCCTAAAAAGGTTCACCTGATAGAACATAAAAAGAACAATAAGTTCAATAACAATAATGCATTAGAGGATAAAACAAAAGTTCAAGTCTCCTTGCATTGGCACTTCTCGGAATACAGCATTTAGTTCTAACTATCTCTACTCTAACTCTTAGTGGCATCCCTAAGTTAAGATATAAGCAAAGAACGTTTCGAGAGAAAAGGTGTCAGTTGGCAAAGCCTTCCTAAGAAATCACTGCGCCATATGATGGGTCTGGGGCATGAAGCTACAAGCAAAGTAAAGAGAGCACATTAGCTCTCAGTTGCTCTCTGTCAGCAGGAATGGGGTGTCTGTCCCTCTATTCAAAACATCCCATACTCAAAATTGTGTTCAGCAGATGTCCAATAATGCTTTTCTCCTCAGAAGCTTTACAATGGGCTCAACCACAAACCTTTCAATGCAGTTGATTCCCTTCATGGCCTTCTCCGCACAAGCTCCTCTGTAGCAGCTCGTCCTTGATCTTCACTCCTTCTCCTGAGTGAAAGCACCTCCCTCCACCTTATCCCCTGCAACCAAGTTAACTGTGAATTCTTCATTCTGCAACCTTTTTTAATGAAACATTACCCCTAGTAAAAGTTGCGCACCTGCAACGCCACACAATGCAAACTTGAGACAGGAACATTCTACGAATTTCATTTAAGGATTTGAACATTACTTTCAGAAACAATGACACTCCAAATGTATTACAAATTGAGGCCTATGTCTTAGGCTAAATTAATAGATTCACCCTACTATGGAAATGAGAAATTGAATCAATTGTTGACATTCAATAGTAGCAACTCTCTTAACTACATTAGATCATGTCTTACATCTATATTATTAGCCTAAGGAAACATTTCTAACAGAATAATATATGACTAAATCACATTTATTTAACTACTGAAGCCCCGAAGAGGAGGCACATTGATTACAGTGGTCAGTACACATTCTGAGCATTAATTACTGAGCCTCACATCAGGTTGCATTAACTTTCACAGGAACAGATTCATATTTCCCCTAACATGTTATTCTCTCATAAAATTGGATAATATGTGAGCGCGTCCTTAAATAATTACATTGCACTCCTAACAGGTACCCGTACCCCATGTAGGATACGAATCTTCCACTGCATCAGGTGCATGTTGCATGATGGACTGTTTAGGGATGGGCTTTGACAAGTAATAAGTGAATATTTTAGCGATAATCAAGGCACAGCCTTGTCACCTTTGGCATGGGAAGCTTTCAAGATGGTGGTGCACGTCCGCTGTATTGGGGAGGTGGTAGTCATCCGTAGGTCTCTGGAGCTTGGTGTCTTGGACATCTCCTTGACAAACCAGGGAGCACCTTGAGAAACCAGTGGTCATAGTCCATCGCCTGAAGGACATTCTTGTAGCCAAAAAGGAAAAAATATGCTGTCCTTGTAATACAGCGGAGATGTTTGATCTATAAGGAATTTCTTGTGAGACGGCATGATGAGGGGGATAGGGTGGGAATACTTCTTGCTTGGCTCACCACATCAGATACAATGGGGGAGACTATTACTCAAATCAAAAAATGGGGACACATTCCTCCGGGTATGACTTGTGGTAAGTAACCCTTAAACCCTCCTTCAGAATTTGGTAGTAAATCCAGACTAGGGCACAAACAGGTGTTTGCGTCCAAAACCAGTTTACTGTATGTGGGCAATTACAGCACTCTCTGGGCTTCTCCCAGGACAAATGACTCCAGATATAATTGGGAAGCCTCGATCGGACAAAAAATGTTGGAAAGTGGTAAAATGTGCAGACATTGGGAAAAGTAACAATGATTCCACAGATTATCCCTTAATTTGACTTCTGAAAATTGAAAGATCACCCTGGGAAAAAAAATATATTTTGTGGTGGACACTATTACCACACAGTTATTCTGAGGAACTTGGAAAGAGGCCCTTACATTTTTCACAATTCTTTTCTTTGACGGCCAATATTTACAACTATATTTCCCTTAGGGGTGTAAACAGAATCAGCAAAAAGCATTATTTCCTCAAGCAAACAGAAGGGAAGAATTAACAATATTAGAGGATAGCTTGTGGCTATATATTCAATTACCCTTTCATTAGCCTGTTGTGAAATGTCACCAGCCGGGGATTATCTCGTAGTTCCAGGCCATAATACAATGTTGATTAATCATGATGTATTTCATCCTTAATGAGAATGGACAGGAGCAATCTGCTCCGCGACCAGAAGAAAATGAAAAACCGAAGGAGGGCAGGCCATTAGCTTAAAAAAAACTCTGCAGCAAAAATGAGGTGAAAATGAATACTCATTTGGGACTTTGAAAGTGTTCACTTGCCTCTGCATTGCTGTCTGTCCACATCTTCTCAAAACAACAATTTACTGACAGCAAGTGTTTTCCTACCGACTAATGTACATCTAGGCATTTATTAAGGTACCGGTTACAGATATGAGCCAGTCGTGGCCGACATTACTCGTGGAGGGGAAGGGGGGTGGGGGGGGGGGGTCGTGCAGGAATGGGGTTGCACGGGGAGGGAGGAGTTAATTTACCTTGGCCTCCGGTCCCGCGTCGTGTATCTTCTCTCTGATCCTACAGGAAGCAGGCAGCCTCCCTCTCCTCCCCTAAGCTAATCAAAACGATGTAATGGCAGAGTTGTGATTAACTAGGAAAAATGGCCTCCCCACAGGCGTCTATGGGGAGGCCATTTTCTCTATGTAGGCTGCATGTAGCTACACAGAGAAAATGCAGCGTGTGCATGACTGGATTGGTCCGCCCTGGGGCCGACTAAACAGTCAGTGCCCACAACAGTGGGCAAGCCACTTCTCCCCTGCCTGTAGCAGGAACGCCCACCCACTCGCCCCCAACCAAAGCCTCCTTCTACTTTCTCGCAGTGCGAAAAGCAGAAACATAAAATGGTATTTAAAATACCATTTTATGTTTCTGCTTCTCGCACTGCAATAAAGCAGTGGGGCAACGCTCCGCTGCCCACATGGAGGAGCCGTCCCTGAGGCATGAATGATTTAACCACTCTAGTAAACCAATCATAATCCTTATGAATGAATGACTCCACCACGGTCCAATCAGAATGCTGTTTTCGTGAAGACATGTGTGCTGTGGCATTGGATGTAACTTGCTCGACAAGGTTCTCTGGTTTTAATTACCATTCAGCCAGATAAGTGGTATACAGTTTAGGATTATGATCCTTTTTTTTATCACATGTATGAATTCTGGAATTTTCGGAATTTAATCCATAAATTGTAATCAGGACCTCACACTGTTGTTGTGTAACACTCGAACATGCAATAAATCTATATGGTGTATTGCCCGCTCAATACTTTGTATTGCTTTACCTACAGACATCTACAGGATGAATACTGCAAAATATCCCACTGCGCTCCTGTCACGTGCACAGCAACCAAATAAATGCAGGAATTAATTTCATAAACTGTACATGTATCACTAATATTCCCTTACATCACTATGTCAATAAATGTTATTTTGTATATATGCTTTAATTGTAATATAATCTGCTGTACTGTGCTCTTATGCCCATGAGGCCCGGTTTGGGCTCTACAAAGATATGCAAGTACATGAACATCTTCCAAGGGATTTCTTAAGATTGATCATTAGATTCAGATTTTGGTCATCTCGTCCCATGCCTTGAAAATACCACAGGCCCAGAGCCCGCTCTCTCCATATTTGTTTTTATTATACTTTTACGATGAATGATGGCATAAGACAGCTACAAATATCTATGCCAGATCTATGAAGACTCGATATCTTCCAAAATAAAAGGCTTGGCGAGAGAAAAGCAAATTTTGATACTACATATGGTTAAACAGTGTATTTAAAGCACATCACATCGATTTTACAGATTACACTAATGATACTTTTTTTTAGATATTGTTAGATACTGTGGAACATTTAACTCTTCCTTTCTTCTTGTCCTGCTCAGCAATTTGAACTTTCTGCATTGTAGGTTGTTTGGATAAAGGTACTAAGTATATGCTCTGTTGAGCACCATATTCATTTATTGATGTTTGACTACTATTTTCATGCTCCCTTATCATAGAAATCAAAGTACATTTCGACAATTTCTCCTTCTCACTATTCCAGTTTGCTCAGTGTTACCAGTGATAGTGACACCTCACATGAACTCCATCAGAGTTGAGTGTGCTGTAGTATTGACAGCCTCTGACAGGACCAAATACACATCTGCATAAACACATGATCTGATGGACAGTGATATGCATATCCAAATCTGGAATCTGTCAGTTAGTGTGGCTGTAGTCATGGTCTTGGTGGTTTGGAATGGTGGTTGCCTTGTCCTTAAGCTATTACTCCAGTATCTTTGCTTATGCCACAGGGTGATCTGCAATGGAGTTACAGTAAGTTTGACTGTGGGGAACCTTTGTAGTGGTGCATTATTTAGTGAGTATCTTATGGAGTCCCTTGGGATGGCATTTGGCGTTGGAGATCCAGGTGTAAAATTGTAGACTCTGCACACCATCATGTCATCTTGATAGATTTTCAGATCCTGTTCATTCACTGGAGATTGGTTTTGTCACACATATTGCTGGTTATTTCTTTTCTTTTCTTCTTTATCCTTTCATTCAGCCAACCTATTCTCTTTTATTATTTGGTCAGGAGATCACTGATAGATGAGAGTGAAGTGCAGAGAAGTCAAGTCTTTTCTGCTATTTGTAGATTGCTGACATCAGAGAATTGTTGTAGTGTTATTTCTAGGGGGGAGTTGGGCCGTGAAAGAGATGAGATTGTAGTTTCCCCAGATGACAGGTACATTTCCCTATAGAGTAATGAGAGCAAGGGGTCCAGGTGGGGTGAACATTTTATCCATGGTGTGTTTATTTATTTTATTTTTATTTTTATGGGCTTATTACGCGCCGGCATCACACCCGAAGGTGTATCTCCGCGCGGTGCTGTGAGGTGAACAGGTCGAAGAAACTCCTACTAGAATAGTACAGTCTTTAGGCGTTTCCTGAAAGCTGAGTGACTCGGGCATTCTCTAAGGGAGAGGGGGAGGTTGTTCCATAGACGCGGACCCATGATGGAGAGGGCGCGGCCTCCCTGTCTGGTCTTATAGTGTCTGGGAACCTGAAGCAACTGTTGGTTGGTGGACCTGAGGATGCGGGATGGACGGTGATAAATAAATTTATCCGCCAAGTAATGGGGTCCCAGATTGTGTAAACTCTTGTGTATCACACAGCAGATCTTGAATTCTACCCGTTTCCGGATAGGAAGCCAGTGAAGGGCTTTGAGGAGGGGGAGGGACGGCGTTCTGGGGGGGGTGTTGGTCACCAGCCGTGCTGCGGTGTTCTGCACCACCTGTAGTTTATTGAGCACTCCCTCATTGGCAGCTAAGAGTAGGCCATTACAATAGTCCAGGCGGCTCAAAACGAGGGCCTGGACCAGGGTCTTCCGAGTATCGTCGGGTAGAAGGGGGAACACCTTCCGAAGGAGGCCAATAATGTGGAAGCAGGACCCTGCAGTGGTGCTGGCATGGTGAAAAAGGGTGAGGTCCTGGTCTAGACGAACCCCCAGGTTTTTTACTACCTGTTTAGGGAGCGGGGCCTGTCCCAGGCTTGAAGGCCACCAATCTGGGGTCCAGAGGATTTTCGCCTCCCCGAATAACATGACCTCAGACTTTCCCACGTTGCACTGTAGAAAATTCTTGGCCATCCAGCTGGCGATTGCAGTCATGCCGTTGGAGAAAGCTTGTCTTATCTCCGGGGTAAAGGTCTTAAAAGTAAACAGCAGCTGCGTGTCGTCAGCGTAGGAGATAGGCATAAACCCAAAGGACCTTGTCATGTTGGCCAGAGAGGAGACATATACGTTAAACAACGTGGGGCTAAGACAGGAGCCCTGCGGGACTCCTCTGATGATATTAGCCGAAGTGGAACTAAAGGAGCCCATGTTCACCTTCTGGGTGCGCTCTGAGAGAAAGCTGGTGAACCACGCCAGGGCAGATCTATCGATGCCTGTCTCCTTTAATCTGGTAAGGAGAATGGCGTGGGATATGGTGTCGAATGCTGCGGACAAGTCCAACAGCACCAACACCACAGACAGCCCTCTGTCCAGGGACAGGCGTATGGCATCCGTAACGGAGAGGAGGGCGGTCTCGGTACTATGCCTAGGCCTGAACCCGGACTGAGAATGGTCTAGGCTGCCAGTCTGTTCAATGAAGGCGGAGAGATGGTGATTGACGTGCTTCTCCGTCAGTTTGCCGATGAATGGCAGAAGGGAAATTGGCCGCAGATTGGTCATGTCCGACCAGGGGATGGCGGTGTTCTTCCTGATAGGCTTGACCATGGCCTCCTTCCACACCCGGGGGACCAGTCCCTCAGACAGGGAGCGATTGATCACCGTCCGAATGCAGGGGCTAAGGACACTCCCAATGAGGTGCATGACACGGGCAGGTACGGGGTCTACTGGGCTGCCTGACTTAATGGTCCCAATCAGGGAGTTGACCTGGTCTAAGGTGATCTCAGGGATGAATGATAGTGAGGCTGGAGCAGCGCAGGCTGTTCCAGACTGGAGACTGGAAATGGGGACATTTTCATCCGCGGATGTGCTTGATTGGGAGATATTTCGGTAAATGGCATCAATTTTATCCGAAAAAAAACCGGCCGTGTCATCGCACAGTTTTTGGGTTAGCACTTCTGCACTGTCGCAAGCGACAGGCTTGGTGAATGTGCAGAGCACCTGGTACAACATTTTGGGGTCGTTGCCGGCCCCAGAGAGTTGGGAGATAATGTGGGACTTACGGGCAGCTCTGATGTTTTTATGATAGAGTCTCATTGCTGAGCTATACCTGTCTCTATCGATAGTGCTGCGCGAGAGTCTCCAAGATTTCTCCAACTTTCTGCAGGCTCTTTTCTCCGCGCGCAGTAAGTCTGAGTACCATAGTTCTTGTTTACGGTCCGACCGCTGATTGCAGCGTCTTAGGGGGGCGATCAAGTTGACCGCCGTACTCAAGGCATTATTGAATTTGGACAAGGCCAAATTGGGGGAGTCTGAGGGGAGAAAATCAGGAGGAATAAAGGCAGTTCTAAAGGAATTGGCGGACACCTTATGCCACTGCCTGCGCCATAGCGGCAGGGGGACAGGGTTGGGGCGTTCCTCCAAGAGAGTGGGGAGGGAGAAGTTGATTATAAAGTGGTCGGTCCATTCCACCTGTGATGGGGGGTGACAAGTCAGGGAGTGAGAGTTCGATAGAATTAAATCGAGGGTATGACCGGCTTGATGAGTCGGACCCCGGTTGCACTGTTTGAAGCCTAGGGCAGATAGGTCGGTCAACAGGTTGCGAGTTTCAGCGTTGTCAGATAGTTCGCTGTGGACATTGAAGTCCCCTAGGAGTACAAAATTAGTCCCTGATCTGATATGGGGGGCTAGTGTCTCCAGGAGGATGGTCGAAGCCTCAGTGTAGGGACCCGGAGGGCGGTACACCAATGCTCCCTTCCAGTAAGATAGGGGCGAGGAACCAATTTTAAAAACCAGTATCTCAATGTCGTCAGTACAACATTGGTCAAGAAGAGTGACAGTAAAAGTATCTTTGTAGATTACCGCGACCCCACCGCCGGTTTTAACAGGGCGGTCAAGCCTAAGAATCTTGTACCCCGAAGGGACCCCCAAGGTGATAGCAGGCACCAGGTGGGGTTTAAGCCAGGTCTCGGTGCAGAAGCAGTAGTCGGGGCGGTTTGAGTGTATTAAGTCCCAAACCTCCGAATGGTGCTTCGGGAGAGATCTAACATTACATAGTATGCTATTACCCCTGGGGGGCAAGGGGTTGAGGTCCACAGGAGTTGGAGTGTCAGAGAAGGGGGGACCAGGATGTGACTGAAAATGACAATGTTTGCAGGAGAACGGGCCCCCGGGACATGGGCCGGCATCCTGCGCGCAACCTTTAAGGGGAGGGTGCCACAGGTTGCGTAAGTCACTAGGAGAATACCTTAATCTATCCACAACTCTGCAGGTTGAGGCAGCAGAGGTAGGGTTCATGGCCCCTGGCCCCGTGCGGTCACGGACGGGCACAGACGGGCTCCTCTCTGGCTCGTCTCAGGCGCGACTAAGGCGCCCCCTGCGCGCAACCGCTGCGCGCTTGGGCGACGAGAGGGCTTAAATGCCCTGCCTGAAGTGATCTGCTAGAGCGCTAACAGCGCGAGAGTGTGGGTGGGGTCACTGGCTCTTCCTGTCCCGCCCTCCGCTCAAGCGGCACTGGTTGCCGTGTCGGAACGGGGCGGGGCAGGGGAAGAATCGAGCACAGGCCCAGGAAGTCAGCGCAGTCTTAGCAGTGAGTGTGCAATCGTTTTTAAAATGTATCAATCACAATTTAAAATTCACAAATTTAAAATATAGCTGAGAGCAGGAGCACAACAAACAGGTACCGGCTAGTGGGGAGCGCGGAGCGCTGTCACAGTCACAGCAGATAGTACAAGCGGGTCGGGGAGACTCTGCCACCGTCCCTCCCTTCCGCAAGCTGCCGCAGCTCCTCGCCGCCTTAAATGCCCTGCCTGAAGTGATCTGCTAGAGCGCTAACAGCGCGAGAGTGTGGGTGGGGTCACTGGCTCTTCCTGTCCCGCCCTCCGCTCAAGCGGCACTGGTTGCCGTGTCGGAACGGGGCGGGGCAGGGGAAGAATCGAGCACAGGCCCAGGAAGTCAGCGCAGTCTTAGCGGTGAGTGTGCAATCGTTTTTAAAATGTATCAATCACAATTTAAAATTCACAAATTTAAAATATAGCTGAGAGCAGGAGCACAACAAACAGGTACCGGCTAGTGGGGAGCGCGGAGCGCTGTCACAGTCACAGCAGATAGTACAAGCGGGTCGGGGAGACTCTGCCACCGTCCCTCCCTTCCGCAAGCTGCCGCAGCTCCTCGCCGCCTTAAATGCCCTGCCTGAAGTGATCTGCTAGAGCGCTAACAGCGCGAGAGTGTGGGTGGGGTCACTGGCTCTTCCTGTCCCGCCCTCCGCTCAAGCGGCACTGGTTGCCGTGTCGGAACGGGGCGGGGCAGGGGAAGAATCGAGCACAGGCCCAGGAAGTCAGCGCAGTCTTAGCGGTGAGTGTGCAATCGTTTTTAAAATGTATCAATCACAATTTAAAATTCACAAATTTAAAATATAGCTGAGAGCAGGAGCACAACAAACAGGTACCGGCTAGTGGGGAGCGCGGAGCGCTGTCACAGTCACAGCAGATAGTACAAGCGGGTCGGGTCGGGTCGGGGAGACTCTGCCACCGTCCCTCCATTCCGTCCCTGTTGGCTGTAGGTGTGGGTCCAGTGACAATTTGAGTGAAGTTCAATGTCTCCAGGTTTGCTGTGATGGTTCTTGGCTGTTGGGAAGAAGTTTAGTTAAATCAAATATCCATGGTGCTCAGGACATAGAGGGTAATATTGTTCAAGGAGATTTCATCTATTACGACATCTATGAAAATTCAGTTACATCTGTGGTCTTTAGATCATCAGAAAGGCAAAAGAGAAAGTGGGCACAGCTAAGCAAGAGACTATGAGTGATTTGTAATCTGTCAGGATGATGTTTCAAATGCTAGAAGTTGGTAATGATTCTTAGAAAATTACAGGTATTTTACCTCCATAATTCATGGTTTCATGTCAGCACCATGTTTCAGTAATGGAGAGCAGGTCGGGTGGCAAGTCTAAGGTAAGTTCAAAGTTTAATTTGTTTTTGTTCATGGAGTGATCATTGATTATCAGGCAACTCAGCTGAGGTGGCATGTCAGTGGGGGCAATTTCAAGAGCTGTTGGTGAATTGTGAGGGTAATGTAATGCAGAAAAGGAAGGGGAAGAAGGCAAGATGGCAAGTTGAGGGTAGAATTGACAAAAATGCTGCTACAGATCCAGAATTGAGGGATAGCCCTTCACCCTGCTCTATGAGTTATGTAGGGGAAGTGCAGAGTGTGTTCAGAGTTGGGGGAAAGGATCAGCAGAGGAGGGCAAGAAGGCGGACCGCTTTTTCAGGGAAGGTTGGACAGGTAAGACTGGACAGGGGACTTACAAAAGTGGCATCAAGGCAAAATAGTAGGAGGTGGAGGAGTTAAGGGGGACAGTGGTTAGCGGTGGGAAGGAAGAAGTTTGATTGAGTCTGAGGAGGTCATTTAGAGGGGTAAGAGGAGTAAGAGGGTGGGTGATCAGAAGTGGTGAGGAGGTGAAGAGGGATGTACACTGGTTAGGGGAAGCATATGTGTGTATGGGTAGAGGAAGGAAGACTGAGAGAGATAGAGAGACACAGAGAGAGAGAGAGAGAGCGAGTTGGGATGATATTGCAAAAGCAAGCAAAATCTGTCAAAGGCAATTAAATGCTGGAAAATGGACCGTGGCTGGAATCCTTAGATTGCTTGCTGTCTTGAGCCTACTATTGGTTATCCTCCATGAAGCCAAGCCTTCAAAATCTTTACATGTTTTCTAAAAATAAGCATTTTCTTGGCACCTGAATTGTAACGGGAGGGAACCCCAAATTCCCGGCTCCCAAACTTGAAATTACCTTTGACTTAGAAAATCTTTCACATTTCATTATGTCTCTATTTCAGAGTATTGTGCACAATCTGAAAGTGAATGACTTTAGCAACTCGGATGGGCTCTCTTGTTGCTTATGAGTAGGGGGCTTCCTCAGTGTGCATTTATATTTGCTGAATTAATTCATGATTGTTGGAACAGTTGAGAATGAAGGGAGTGTGTATCACAGATAAAGTGCCTGATGCATATACAAAGTTGCCTGTTACTCTATGGAGTGCATAGTTTTTCGAGCTTTCCAAATATGAAAACAAATATGACAGTGAAGCTGCGAGTAGCAAATGTCTTTGCAACTCATGTTAACACTGGCCTTCGTTGCAAAATACAAGGAAAAAAGGCAGCAAAGGTGAATTTCTCTTTTCTTTGTGATACACAAAGAGTTGTATTAATGGTGCACATTGAAACACGGAAAGGTTATGGACTACTCTTGTCAGTGATTGCCTATTTGCAAAGTGGAAGCTGTACAGTGGCGACTCCTCTGCTAAGGCAAAGGAGTGTCGCACCACTGCTCTTAGAGCAGTGAAAAGGGGAAAAATAAAACAAGGTTATTAGCATTTTATTTTTGGTTGCTGCGGGCTGAGTTAGGGCGTGGCGGGTCTGGTGTCTCAGGGTGGGAGGAGGAATGGACTGTGCACACTTAGGGGCTTATTAGGATAGCGGGCGGACCCAAGTGGTGCTGGGACCGGCCGCCATCGGTCCCGCACCGCCAATTAGGATGCAACCGCCACCCTGGCTGTAATGGACAGCCTGGTGGGGAATATGCACAGGCTCCCTGTCCTAATCTGAGCGACGATCCACGGCGCTCAGACCAATCACAACACTGCAGTACAGTGCTGTGATTGACTCAGGGGAGCCTGTGTGCCAGGTGCTTCCTGCACCTTCTTCTGGAAGTCAGGAAGAGCAGAGAAGTGGAGGAGATGCCCAGCTGTCGGACTACATGTTGTTTTAATATATATTTTCAACCCCACCCCTGTTCCCTACCAGCCGCCACTGTCGCAGAGAGCCTACCATCAATATCCCTTTCATAATCTGTCACTTTTATGTTGGCTATTAAAGGATGAAAGCTGCAATGCCCGTACTTTGGAAATATATAATCGAGGGCATTCCCTTCCAAGCATACAAATCTGCAACTGCAGCCATTTGCAAGGATTCACAAAAGAAATACTGCCTCATGAATAACGATTAGTCTTTAGACCTTGACAGTAATCCCATCAACAAACAACTGGTTCAATCGCAACTGAAGTAAGCCAATTGTAAAATGATACATTTTCATTGGTATAAATATAAACTCCTTTAGCCATGTTTTTCAGCTCATGATAACATGTGCCTAAAGAAGTCCTGGTCTGTGACATTTTAAGCCTTTCTTTCACAACTCGTCTCTTTGGCAAAAAAGCATTGATTAGTTTGCTTAGCTGGAAATGTGTACATTTATGTACAATGTAAAAGTAATCTTCTTATTTTCTCATGACCCTACGCTACAGACATGCTACCTTTGTGTAGCTGTACCATGTATCTCCACCGCAGAACCATTTAGAAGGTGCCACATATGTCTTCTTGCATTTGCGCTCCATCCCAGGTTTCTAGCGGAACCCCTGGCAAGACTAATCTGTGATTCACAAACTGAAATTTGTCTTTTTTCTGAATAAACCCTTCAGGATTTCGCACTGTATCAAGAAGCAGCATTAAAATTACCGCCACTTTAGCGCCTGGAAACTGCCGGAAAGCGGCGATAATTTTAACGCCCTTCTTGATAATATGCACCCCAGTGTGAGCAGAATTTCTTTAACCCGATAAAAGGAGGAACAGAACAAAAGTAAACTGTAGGGAAAGTTTTCGATAGCGGAGGGGTAAAAATTACTATTCCCACTCCAATGAGTGCAACAGTATGGAAAGTGCTGTATGGTGGAGGTGTAAAAATTACTATTCATACTACAGTGAGTGCAACAGCAGGGAAAGTGTTGGATAGCAGAGAAACAGAAATTACTAATAACATGTAAAGAATTGAAAAAAATGATCTTAACAATAAATAAACAATAGTTTAAAAATATAAGATTAAATAAATAAAACATTTAAGAAGAACACATATTACAATGTTAACTCTATATAACAAAAAGGTAAAGATATTATATAAAATAAAGTAATAAATGCATTTATAAAACAATATTTATTTTAAATGAGCAAATACTAACAAACAAACAAATTATTTAAAACAGAAATGTATTCATTTTATTTCCTACCCTATAACGCCACATCAATAAATGAATTTACAAAATATTATTAATACATATTCTTTGACAATATAACATCCACAACACACACCTAAAATTAATTCCACAGTTACCCTAAAAAAATACTAATTAATTAATTTAAATCAATTAACAACTAATGAATAATTCATCAATTAAAAATAAATTACTTCCCACCCTTCACACCACTTACACCTATCAACACTACAACACACACCTAAAATAATTACACAATTACCATAACTAATTACTAATTAATTAATTTAAATCAACAACTAACAATTAGACAATTATAAATACATTAATTTACACATTTAACACGATAATGTCACAATTAAACAAATATTAATAAATAAAAATGATTCAATACATTTTATATAATTAAATAACTTCCCACCCTAATGCCCTATAAACCTACACCCGCTACAGAACTAAAAACGCAAAATTCAAATAAAAACATTAATAACTACTAAATAGTTTATCCATATAATAAACATACAAACAATTCTGATACAAAAAAATGTATCACACACATATAAAAATTTTAACAACTATATTTTTGCAAATGATATTGAACACTTCGATATTGTTTAAATCGATATTACTTACCTAAAATCGATATTTTTGAACACGAGAATTTGTCTGTCGATATTTCTGACCCATGAGATTTTTGACATGATATGTGCGCAATCCGATATTTTTTAATCGATATTCTGTCTCTGCACCCCCGGCACAAACTGCAAGCAGGGCACAGTGTTTTCATACTTGTGGGCTGTATTGATTCAAACATCAAAGCCATGTGGCTGAAGGAGGTTGTAAGTCACCCTTTCCAGCATTATGTGTTGCAGGCACACACTCACTGTCTGGAAACCAATTTGCCTCATAAAGCAACACAGGCAGGAGTGGGTGTCTGTCGGTGTGGTATGACCACAGAGGAGCTTGCAACACCCGATCTTGCGGGCACTTTTGTAAAAAGTACTTCCTTTTTACAAAATTGCTGATTTCGCAATTACTTTGCAAATTGTGACATCCAGGAGGGTCTGAAGCAATGCCTTGGATGCCGGGCCCTGCTCCGGATCGTCTTCGGTGTCTGCACTCATGGACAATGAATGGAGGAGAGTGATGGATCGTCCTGTATGTGTGTCTTGTAACACACGTTTCAAGCTTGGGCAATGTATTTATCTCCAGTAAAACGATATCAAGATATATAAATTGTCCACAGATGCTTCCCCAAGATGCAGGGTTAAAAGCACCAACTTTGTCCACGTGGTGTGAGGTTGCCTGACTCTGCTGTGCTTCCGGGAGCTGATGGCAGATATAGTTGCAGCCCTGACAGATAGGACAAGCCTGCATCATTCATAATTGTGTTTCTAGACCCTACTCACACACTGGGAGCGTATACACCAGAAGTGCAGATTTACTGATCCAATAAAATTGCTTGTCAAAGACAGACTAGATAGACAGGAGAACCCCACCAAAAGCTGCTGGCTCACTCAATGTTCCATGGTATGATCAAATAAAAAACTGAGCATTCTCTTGGAGTCCAAACAATGGAATCTCTATTTCTCTTTCGAAAGATGAGGCAGAGCAAAGAAGGTCAGAAGACTAATGGCTTATCTGTTGTGCAAAGGAGTCACCACCTTCTGCAGGAATAGCTCTCGAGTCCTTAGCACCATTTTGTCTTGAATAAAGGTGGTATAAGGAGGCCGTACTCAGAGTGCCTGAAGCTTACTCAACCAGTGTGCAGATGTTATCTCCACCAGGAAGACCGTTTGTCAAGGTGAGTAGATGCAATGAACAACCTTGCATTGGTTTGAAAAGGGTACACATAAGAGAGGTGAGAACTACATTTAAGTCCCTCTGTGGCATTACAAAGGGAGTTGGTGGAAACATGCGGCAAACCTTTTAAAAAGTAATTTGCAACCAACATTACGGGCAGTTTTGCATCCAACAGATCTAACTGCTAGGTACCGCATCCAGCCACAAATTGTTCCAGTGCTCTGCATAAGTAGATTTTGTGAAGGGTGCCTTGACAATGTTTTATTCTCCATTTTCAGCTTTACTTATTTCATACTGTTTTTGTTATGACGTAAACCCTTAATGGGAAGCATGTCGCTGATTTACCCACAACATTAGATTGTACGCACTGTGACATATTATGTTCAATGTTCTGGCTTCCTGATGCACAGATGTCATGCATCTGAGAGGAGATATTAGCTGAATTTACTTTGCTGTTGTTTTTCCCTTAGTTATAGAATTGGAGTTATTTGCCCCATTCACCTAAACGCTCAGATGTGGTTTTATGTCTGTGATAGGTTTTAGGCTTTTGGACTAATACACCTAAACGCTCTGATGTGCACTAGTTTCTAGACGCACGGGCATTGAGCCTATGTTCATGAAATCTTCTTTTGCTTATACACGATGAGGGCTTTCAGATGCATTTTCCACTGATTAGAGGCTTCTTCATTACTAGGTGCGTTCTAGCTTTCAATATACAAATGCAGAGCGTCTACTCACATGACTTTCTTCCATTGTCGCTAGTTCATGCCGACCCACACTGGGGAAGAGGGGGCATCACAGACCATTGACAACTGGGTTGTGTGAAAAAGGCCGCTAACATTTTAACTTCCTATGCCATCCAGGCGTGAACTTCCCACCCATTCCCCTTCAGCCTGAACTGCCACCGACAAACAATGAACTTCTGTAAATCATGGCAACTTCTCAGCCCAACACCATCCTGGGTCAGGAGGGGAGATACCTTCCTGACCCTGCCCTCCCACGCTTACCTGACCAATCACAGTTAGGAGTGATCCCTATTCACTGCACCACCAACACCTTAGCTAACGCCAATTTTAACTGGAACTTGGAAAGCTCCATCCCCATGAAAGACAGGTGTACTCCATCCCCTCTGAAAAATTTAACATCCTCATAGCTCAAATCTGAATGCTGTATCCTGCCAATTCCATTGTCCCTGCAAAAAACCCTTATTTCCATGTTTAATTTTTTCCTGGCTTTGTCTACAGCCGATGGTTTTGCCACCCCCGCTATAGTCTCTTGGGTATAAACTCAGTCCACATGGTGTAGCAGCCTGCCCACAGCTTGCAAGTCTGCCGGAGATCCTCTTTCATCACTTTTATTAGCGCTAACCCCTTTTGTACCACCATATTGTTTTCCCCCAATAGAATGATGAGCACATCCAGACATTTCCAGCCCCAGAGTCGTTTGTTCAAACACAATATAAGGTCTTTCCATCGCATGCCTCCTTTCCCTATCTATGTGATTGAATACAAGTCTGAATTGAAACCCAGACTGACACCATGAAAGTTTGCCCCAGCATGTCGTTCCACCCACTTTACGAATGAGTGGGCCACGATCCAAGGGACCAGAAACCGAACATGCAAAAGAAATAAAGATGATAACATGTCCTTTACAGACCCCCAACTCGTGCCCCACCCAATATATGTCAGAAAACAACTAGATTTCCATCTACCCAGCTCCCTTATCCATTTGGGTCCTCAACCCGTCTGCTGGCTTCCGTCGCTTCCCGAAAGCCTGAAAGAATGCGTGCCAAACTGGCTGGGATCAAAGCCCAATAACTTAAATGTCTTGTGTAACACAGCTAACAGCTGAAAGGCTATGACAGGTTTCCTATCACCGTGTTGGAAAACTCTCCCCCTGTCAACCTCCCCACCCCGCACCGTGTCTCTGTCCAATGTACTGGGCAAATAGCCTCTACCAGATTAGATTTCAAAAGCACTGTTTTACCCACTCCCCTCTGGTCAGTCTTGGACTTGTATGGCCACACCTGTACCCCACTGTCTTGGAAAACTGCTTCCTCCCAGCATAGCCCCCTACTACCCTTGCCCTCCAGTAGTTCTAAAATCCGGAATGCCCCAAAGAACAGCCAAGTCATGATGGTTGAAAATCATCCTGTCTCCCTGGCGCAAGAGCACACCGTCATAAGTGACTGAATCACTTGTATCAGAATGTCCAACATCATTGGCTGCCGCTTATGCCCCACAGGGTCTGTCTCCCTCACCCAACCCTTCAGGATTCTTTTCCTCAGCCGCACCACTGAGGGGGTATAACCCCACCAAAGCTTGCCCATGCCTGCCAATTTCCCTGAAATCGTCACTCCGGACTGACCCTTCTCTATGAGACAGAGGATAAACTGGACAACGTCTTCTACGCTCTCCCATTCATGGAACCTCTTTTTAGCCCCACCCTGCAGAAACTCCCCCCACACCTAGAGGTACTCCCTTCTAGTAGACAGGGCTAAAGAACTTGCTACCCAGTGTAGCATCCTTTCTCTCCTACAAACCATAGTTACTGTGGCACACAATTCTTCTCCCAATCTGCATCAATGGAACCTCTCCCACTGTGAACGAGACAATTCTTCAGCAATGTCATTGTCAAACCGGGAACGTGCCAGGCTCTGAACGCAATATCAAATTTTAGACAATGCAATATGAAAAACTCACAGCAACAGCCACAACTGTGACTCCCTTGCTGACTGTCTGTTGACAACCTGAACCTCTGACATGTTGCCCACCGAAAAAAGTTCTCTCTTGTGGGATAGCTGTATCCCCCATAGTATGATAGCCAATACCAGGGGGGAAGTACTCCAAAAAGGCAAGGCTACGTCTTCCCTCCTTCCATACGGCAGACCAGTGGCCTTGCCAGTACAGACTGAACCGCAAGCTCCTGCTGCGTCACAGAAAATGTGTGCATCCCAGTCCATGTCCACCAAGAATGTCAGGGGAATATCAATGAAATACTGTGAGAAAACCCCCACATACGCAGGTCGTCCCGTACCCCCGCCGACAGCCTGACATGATGGTGAGGCAAGGGTAAGCCTGCCAGAAACAGGCCTAGACACCTACAAGCCGTCCTCCCTGCTCTCACCACTCTAAAGGCAAAGTTCTAGTGTCCAAAAGCGTGTGTACTTCTTTGACTGTCACATTCTTTTAAGACAACATTGTGTTCAATAGAGCCAACATTTTGTTCTTTTTATCCTCCAGCAGCCAGGCCTCCCCTGCCACCGAATCAATCTTGATACCCAAATTGTCAACACTGTTACAGGTCCCACTGTTTTCTCCAGGGCCAAGGCCACCTCCGAGTCCGACAAAAAAATATGAAATCTGTTCAGTGATTGCTGGAATTCTCCAGATGCCGCTTCCCCCACAAGAAAAATAATCATCCAGGTAGTGTGCTATGCGTTCCACTCCCATGTACCAGGTGAATAGCCACTGCAGGAATGTGCTAAAACACTCAAACAGAGCACATGAAATGGAGCAACCCATCGGGAGTGCCTTGTCCACAAACCATTGGCCCTCGAACTAAATGCCAAATAGTTGAAAATTGACAGGGTGTACCGGCAACACATGAAAGGCTGACTTGATGTCACTCTTAGCCATCAGCACCCCCTGTCTGACCTTTTCCGGAAGGCGAAGGTTACGCCCACTGACGAGTATGTCACTGTCACCTGCTCAGTTGAAATAAAGTCATTCACTAACTGACCTTCAGGCCAGGACAAGTGTTGAATCAATCGATATTGGCCTAGTTCCTTCTTAGGCATGACTCCAATGGGTCCATGTCCACATATCAAATGGACTGGCCATCCTCCCCTCCTGTATTTCCTTGAGCAATTTTTTCCCTCACTACCTGCAGATGCTCCGATGCTGATTTAAGATTCGGCGCCCAATGGCATACACTCCAGTCATCATAACCAAGCCTGAAACCCTCTTTATACCCTTGTAGGAATACCCCAGAGGCATCAATCCTGTCATACAAAGAGAGCCAGAATGCCAGCTTTATTAATGGGTGCATGAGCCTTTCCCTCCAGATGGGAAACATCCTTTACAACGAAACTTTTACAACGCAGTGCTTTTACAACGCAGGTTTTACAACAAAAACCATTACAACGCATTGCGCTGGGGGGCGCTCTAGGATAGGGAATAGATTTAATTTACTATCCAACACCTTCCCTAGTGTCCACGGGGACTGGAGTTGGAATAGTAAATTAAACTATTCACTATCCAGCACCCCAAAGCGCTATGCGTTGTAAAGGTTGGCGTTGTAATACTTGCGTTGTAACAGCATGCGTGGTAAAAGCATGCGTTGTAACGTCATACATCCCTCCAGATCCTTGTGCTCCTCTACCTGACCTAAAGCCCCCTGCCTGCTCATATTGGTTCCCCTGAGTTGTTCCTGTCTGGCCGCCTGCATTACCTTGCTGTTGCTGATATCTCATGGTGGGAGTGGTGCCGCTTGCACTAAAAAGGCGACCAGAGGGTGTCTGCCTGAACGCTTAACGCATTTGTGGCAACATTGGCAGAGCTCACTTGTACTTAAGCCTTTGTTATAGTTCCAGCATGCCCCAATCTGAGTCCCCTAGTTCCTGCTTCTACCCCCCATCCCACCTCGGGTGGGGCGACCCTGAAAGTGCTTATGCACTATCGGCAAACCACTGACTGAGAATATGGTTTTGCTGAATTTCGCTGGCCCCATAGTATGCTGCCATAGATCTGTGTCCAGCTCCCCCCATTGGGCCTCCGGGTCCAAAGATTACCAGGCCCGGACTTCCTCATCATATTGGGACCAGGCATTACCCCCAAAACATATGTATGCCTTACTGACAATATCCATGTACTTAAATATGGCTACCGCTACTGCCTTCTCTGTGAACTTATTGCAGTAGACACTAGCGTATACGAGGAAGGCCGCTGTTCAGCTTTTGATGGTCACCGGGACTCTCGGGCACTTAGCTAATTCTAAGTATTCCTCCTTGGAACCCTCTTTTGACCTGAGCTCCCTATTCAATAGTTTTAAGATCTCAGCATATTCCCGTTTCCATATCTTCTCTTTGGTCGACGTCATGAGGTGTGCCCCCAATGGTGTTGATGTCCCATGTATGGTAACTGCTTGAATTTAACTTCCTTACTCTCTTTTTTGTCTCTCGAGTCCTGCTGGTCACCCTGTTGCCATCCCTCTGTCCTACCCCTGCCTTCCCACTGCGTTCCTCTGTTTTCTTTTGTGCTGGCTCTTCCCTGTCTATGCGCACCAGCTGGTCCTCCATCCCAATGCCAGTGTCCTGCATGTAGCGCGCTTTCCTTAAGCGGGCCTCCCCACTAGCATGGGGCTCAACGGCCTCCACCCCTATTGAAACCATAGTTAAGTGGGCCTTCCCACTGGTCGGAGGCTCCCTGGCCTCAACCCCCACCGAAACTGTCTACAAGCTGGCCTTTCCGCCGTACAGGGGCCCTCCCTCCGTGGACAATTCATGACCATCTGTAACTGCATGCACCTCCTGTTATGTCACCTTACCTGGCGCCAAGGTCAGTTCCCGCTCGGGGCTTGCAGTTTCGCCATCGACTGTTGACCATTTCTGTCTTGACCTGGCCCTTAGTGGTGGGCTTGTGTATCCTGAAACACACTAGGTGCCCAGACATTAGATGACCCTCTCCACTTCTCCCCCCTTATCATTGAGCTTCAGATTCCGCCCGCAGTTCCCCTTTCTCTAGACTGTCCTCATCGTAATCCAGCACTACATGTGTGAAACCTACCCCAGACTGTTCATGCCCACAGCTGTCACTGTGACCCCTTGGTGAGGTGTGAGGTAATATCACAATGTCTTTTGTACCCTTAACCGGGGGGACCGTTCCTTTCCCACCCACCTTCTTACCATTGCATGATGCATCGTACCATGATCCGAGCTGGGGGAGTAGGCTCAAAACCCTTCCACCTGTTGCACCGCTGGGATAGTGCTGTACCCACTTGTGACAGTGATCTTGGGGTCCAACGCTGCATGCCAGCTAGCCGCACGGGGCTTTGCTGACTCTTCTTCTCAGGCTGGCGAGTCGTCCATAGACCACCCGAATACGGCCCTGTGCAAGCTTTGCCCTGACATGGTCCAGTGTGCTCGACAAATTAAACCCCCTAATAGAGGGCTGCCCAACCCCTCACACGTCCAGCCACCCAGTGCGGCTTGCCCCTTTTCTCATACAGTAAGGCTTCACGCTATACCACCAGGTCAGCCCCATTCCTTTAAACATCCCGCATTCCGGGAGGCCTCACGCTGTGGCCCCACTACTGACTCCTGCGAGGCCTTCCCTTCCCTGAGGGAGGCCTCATCAACGTCAAGCATGCCCCTTCTGCGGCCCTGGAGCCCGAGTGGGGCAGAGCCTACACCAGCCATCCGCCCGCTGCCCGAGTCAGTTCCTTGCTTCCCCTCTGCAGGGCCACTCTCTCCACCCGAGAGCGGTCCCTCTCGCTCACCTGTGACTGGGCCGGCGGCCTTTGATCGGACACACAGGCCAGCACAGCAGCAGCCACACCCCCAGCGGCCTTTCGCAGGGGGTGCCAGGACGCCGCCTTGACCCGTCCTTTAGGAAGTCGAGTCGCCCGGCCTTGGCTAGCAGGCAAACTGCCTGAGCCACTGGATCGTCACTAGTCGCCAACATGTGGTAAGTGTATGGATTGACACTGCCTGCCTACCACGCTCCAGGATGCTAGGGGACGAAAGCTGATGATAGTTGCCAGCTACCGTGCTACCACGTTAAAATTGTGACTGGCAACCAAAATTGAGCCCTTATATATGTTTGGCTATCTCATAGCCCAAAGGTAGCCCAAACCCGCTGTGTCAGCTGCCCCCCAAATCCCCATTGTCAAGAGCTGCATACCGGCATGCTTAAGGTGAATGTAGTTTGGTGGCTTCCTCGGTTTTGTTCATTGACATGAGATTGCTTGACATCTAATCTCACTTTATTCTACTTAGGCAGTGAGCCTGGCGTTATCGCCCTGATTTAATACAGGTCTGATCACTGTTCACGTAACCAAGGGGTCGATATGTTCTTTCTGCACACGCATGAATCTGTGACACTTGTCACTGACTGTGATCCGCACGATATTCATTCTGCATTTGTTGTTTTTCCATCATAAGACGGTTATTGGATGATTGACCGAAGTTTCACATTGGGCTTCAGATATAATCTCACTCTCACTCTCACTCTCACTCTCAAAGCTCACTTCTCCCAGACAACTCTCCACACCTTTCGACCAACGATCTCATTGACCAGTACAACTCTGAGCTAGTCTCCATTCTCGATAATCTAGCTCCTCCAAAGCTCAAAAGAAGCCGTACCACCCCGTCCAGAACCTGGTTCAATTCGGACCTCAACGCAGAAAGAAGATCATTGAGAGCCAAAGAAAGAAAGTGGAGAAACAACCCAACAACCTTCCTTCGCCTACAATTAAAAACAGCCCGAAAGAAGTATAACAACCATATCAAAAACAAGAAATCCAACTTCTTCCGAGAGGCACTTGCCAACTCCAAAAACAGACCTAAGGAACTCTACAGCATAATCAGACACCAAACATCCAAGCCTCTGCCCTCTCCCCTGCAGGCGTCCAAAGAACTATGCGACAACTTCGCAAGCTTCTTCAACGACAAGGTCCTAAAAATCGAACTATCTCTAGACATCAGCAACACGACCATCCCTCAGGCCCTCCCTTCCGGCCCCCCTCCCCTACCTTGGCTAAGCTTTCGCCACGTGCAGGAAACGGAGATAATCTCGCTAATCTCGACCTCCAAACCATCAGCTCACATCTCAGACCCCATTCCCCCCTCACTTGTCAAAAAAATGAAGCTCACCTTAGCACCAATATGGGGCAAAATCATAAACAGCTCCCTACAAAGCGGAGTGGTCCCCGACTGTCTAAAAATGGGACAAGTCACTCCTTTGCTGAAAAAACCCGGCCTTGACTCTACAGACTTGAACAATTTCAGACCGATATCCAACCTCCCTCTACTCGCCAAAACAATGGAACGCTGCGTGCTCCTGAAACTAACTCATCACCTGGATAACATCAATCTCCTGGACCCCCTCCAATCTGGCTTCAGACAAGGTCGTAGCACAGAAACCGCAATGCTGAACATCATAGACGACATTCACGGTTCTCTTGACGCTGACAAGTGCTGCCTTCTCATACTCCTCGATCTATCCGCAGCGTTCGACACGGTAGACCATAAGCTCCTCATCAAAACTCTGCAAGTAAGAGCCGGCCTCGGCGAGGTAGTTCTTGACTGGTTTTCTTCCTTTCTCCACAACCGCTCGCAAATAATAAAACTGAAGAACTTCACCTCCGAAACACAGCAAGTCAACAAGGGTGTCCCCCAAGGATCAGTACTTTCTCCTCAGCTCTTCAACATCTATATGGAACCGCTCGCCAAACTACTCAGGAATGCCAACATCCTCTTCCACCTCTACGCGGATGACACGCAGATCTACCTGAAAACCTCTTCACCCAACGACATCCATAGACTAAATGCTGTCTTAAAAGATGTTCAAGATTGGCTGACAAAAAACCACCTGAAACTCAATCCCGACAAGACCGAAACCCTTCTCATATCAAACAAAGAAGACAACCCTCAAGTCACAGAGTGGCTGAAGTCGATCGATGCTCTTAAAGGTTCTCTCACGCCAACGGACTCCGTCAAATCTCTGGGTTTCACCCTAGACCCCAAACTCACCTTGACAAACCACATCAAGAACTCGGCAAAAAGTGCCTTCTTCAACCTCAGACTGCTGAACAAAATCAAACCTTTCATTCCCAACAAGGATCTTAAACTAGCTACACAATCTCTAGTCCTATCTAGACTGGACTATGGGAATTCAATCCTTACAGGTATCCCCAAATCACACTTGGCGCCACTAAAAACAACACTACATGCGGCAGCAAGAATGATCACAGGATGCAAAAAATTCGACCACATCTCCCCAGCACTCAAAGAACTTGAATGGCTTCCGGTGGAAATGCGTAGCTCCTTCAGAACGGCCTGCCTAACCCACAAAGCCCTCCACACCGGTAAACCGGAGTACCTGGCAACCAAGCTCAAAAAAGCAGGCCAAAGCAGATATTTGAGAAGCTCCAACTCCCTGCTGCTCATCCTTCCAAAAACCAGAAAGAAGAAAACTGCGGACTGCTCCTTCACTGGAAATGCCCCCAAAATATGGAACTCTATCCCTCCACATATCAGAACTCTACCGTCCTATGCGGAATTCAAAAACCAACTCAAATCCTTGTTCCTCATCCGCTCCCTAGGTCCCAGATAACCAGGATCTCCCACTGAACTATGTGTTGCTATGTATCCTTATACCAAAAGTCCCACTGTTACGCACTTTCCCTCCCCCAATATTGGACTGCCTCTACTTGTTACATGTCTTGTTGTTCACCCTGTCACACCTGTTACTGTAAAGCGCTCTGCTACCTTCGGGTCTTGTTAGCGCTATAGAAAACTTCTAAATAAAATAAATAAAATAAATAAATAAATAAATAATATAATGGGTAATTTTTTTATTGTGTTTTTTATTGTAAATGTAAATGTATTGCGACTTATATAGCGCACGTATCACCCGAAGGTATCAAGGCGCTTGCTTAGGGAACCCGTCCTGGTATTCCCCTGTGAGATACCCCGGCAGGGTATCCACAAGGTGAAAGCCAGGCATCCCGCCGCGAGGGGCCGTAGTGGAGATTAAGCAAGCTATTGCCCAGAGTCGCAGAGTGTGACCCCGTGAGTCGAGTAGGCACCGGAGCGAGAATTGTCGAGTCCGTGGAATTTTTGAGCCTGAGACCCGCCGAGGCGAGGAATCGAACCCTGGTCCACGGCCGATCTCAGCTTCCGGGTCTGCTGCCTCTAACCACTGAGCCACGCTGTTTCCTGGTTCTTTGAAATTACCCGTTGATCAGTTGCATGTAACACTTTTGTGTATAATGCATGAGGTGACTGACTCATCGGAGTGTTTGTTTCTGTTTTCCTTGCTTTGTTAAATTCAGTTATGATTTATTGCCTGTTGGATGGATTCTTATAGGTCTCCTCTGCTCTGCATACAAGAAGTGAATAAAAACTAATTAGATTGTTTCGGTCAGGCGAGATTCAGTCACCTTTCAATATACTCATACAATTTTGGTGTAGTTCGAAGGGAATCACTGATAGTTCCTATATTTTCTTTTGTAGGTTGCTACCTATTTGTTATCCTGATTATAACCGTGTGTGATTCGTTTTAAAGGGACAAAACGTCAGCTAAAGAGGTTCCACCCATACCATTGATTGGTGAACTATTGGTATTTAAATGCTCATATCATTGTGTTTATACAAAATTTAATCTTTGCCCTATGGGCAGGGACCCTTTGTACATATTGTAAATAATGGCAGTGTAAATATTGCATAACTCACTCAATTGCACTTGCACTGCACCATCACTTGGAGCACCTGCATTTGTTTTTGACTAAATTGAGTAACCTTTCACCTTTTTGCTCATGATATTTGTATACTTTAATACAGAGCATCAATCATCATTTGTGCTGATTTCTCTTTTATGTATGAGTTTTTCAGCCTTGTATTAATCACAAATTGAATGATTCCTATGGGAACATTGTTCTATGTGTGGTTTATTACCCTTTTTCTTTGGAATACAGGGTCCCCCGTAATTTTTATATATTATGCCAGGATGACATCAACAACCTTGAGGGGAGATTAAAGAACTCAAATACCAATAATCAATCTCCACACTTGGAGGAACAGATCGCACAGTCTTAGGTGCAAGACCATCCCCTGCTGCTAAGACAGGAGTTCCTCCCACAGTGGAGCCCTGATTGGAGGGCAGATGCCCAAGGCCCAGAAGTTCCGGGTACCACACTGTCCTGGCCCAATTCGGCACCACTACGATGACTTGGGCACAGTAGTTTTTGATCTTCTTCAGAATTCGGGATAGGATAGGTACAGGTGAGAAGTAATACAGGAATGCTGTGCTCCACCCTACAAGAAGTCTGTATCCTAGAGAGAGCTTTCTGTAGAACTCCAGTGTGCAAAAGCATTGGCATTGCTTGTTCTCAGCAGTGGCAAACAGATCTAGCAAATGTCCTCCCAACTGTTGGAAGATTCCCTATGCTACCTCCGAATTAAATGGCTGTTTGTGAACCACTAGATATCACTGATTGAGTTTGTCCACCCTGCCATTTAACGATCCCGCCAGGTGGTGTAATTCAAGGGAAATCTCTTGATAGCTTAGCCAGTTCTAGAGGCCAGGTATTCCACTCTGCTGTGCTTGTTGCAATACCACATGGTGGTACTGTTGTCCATGTGAACCTGCACCTGCGCCCCTTTCGTGGTGGGCAGGAGGCCTCAACCCCAAGAGAATTGCCTGCAACTCCACAAGTTGATGTGGTGGTGTGTCTCTGCCAGAGAACAGAGCCCTCTGACCCCCACATCTCCCAGGTGACCTCCCCAACCAAGTGACGATAAATCTGCCATCGCTGTCAGCTCCGGGTGTGTTTGAGATGGTCTCCCGCTGGTTCAAATGCAGTTGAGCAGTCACCACTGCAGATCTTTTCTAGTCTACTCCTATACCTGGATGGAATCTGATAGGTTCCTTATTGCTACACCCACTGACACTTCAGGTCCCAGTACAAAGATTGCATTTGCCACTGGCATGATTGGTGGGAAGGATGCAGGATGTTAATAGACCCTGAAGCCTCAAAGCCATCCTCAGTGAGGCCCAGGATAGAAGTTGAAACATCGGGCTCATAAACTGAATGTCCTCACTTTGCTAGTCCAGAGGAAATGCTCAAAAGTACACCATATCCAGGATGGATCCTAAAAAAGGGAGCCGCTGCGATGGAGTGAGGTGTAACGTCAGCAGGGTGATCGAGAAACCCCACCCTGAAGGTGGACTGTGACTGAATGCGGTGAGTCCACCATCATCAGCCAGTTACCAAGGTAGAGAAACACTAATATTGTCGACCTTCTCAAATTAGCAGCGGCCACCGCCATCATTTCTGTGAGCACCCAAAGTGGACTGATGAGACCCGAAGGAAGCGCGGCAAACCGAAAGTGCTTCTGACTCAACTTGAACTGCAGGTAACGCCAGTGGACCTGATGAATGGGGATGTGAAAATAAGCATACTGCAGGTCCAATCCACCATCCAGTCTCTGGGATCCAGGGCAAAAGAACCTAGGTCAAAGTGAGCATCTTGAATTTGTCTTTGTGTAGGAAGGAATTGAGAGGTTGAATGTCTAGAAAAGGACAGTCACTCTTCTATGGCACGAGGAAGTAACACAAATAGCTGGCAGTCCCTACTTCTGATACTAGAACTAACTCTATTGCTCCTCTGGCCAAAAGAGCCTGTTCTTCCTAGTGTAAGTCGATCAGGTCATCTTCTGACAGGCATTCCACTGTAGTTGGTAGGTGTGTTAAGTCAACGAGGAAAGGCAGAGTATAGCCCTATTTAACCCATTTGTCAGATGTGATGTTTTGCCACCCATGCAGGAAGTGGCTGATCCTGCCCCCCACTTACCCCCACTGGATGGCTGTGTGCTGTTATGGGCGCACTAAAGACGTGTTGCAGTTGTTGCTCGAGGAGAAGAAGATTGGGAGGAATTCTGTCCCTGAGGGTGGGTCATTGTCTGCCAGACCCACAGCTTTGAGCGCAAGAGGACTGGAAAGTCTGTTTTTCAGGTGGTGGGGGCTGGTGTCAAAATGCCAGGAACTTGGCATATCCCCTTAAATACCAAATTTCTTGTAGGGGGATGACAGACTGGAGTTGAAAGACCCAGAGAACATGGCGTGGCTTGACTTTCTTTATAGTGTTCCATGGCCAAGTCTGCCTTATCATCAGACAGGTGGCTCCCACTGAAAGGCATTTCCATTAGGGACACTGGATGTCAGTCAGTCAAAAACACTTTATTCGATTAGTTAAAATCATAAAAGACAAAAATTCATACATATAGAAATTTGAGCATTTCATATATTTACAATCTCAGAGCCAACCCATGTAAAACAAAGAAAAATAATTCATTTAAAAAACAGTCAGGTTTATGCATTAATCATCACATTTTTCATTTTAATTCTTATTGCTGCCACTAAAAAACTAGCCACATGAAAAATGTTGCGGGTACTGCCTAACATCTGGAGATGAATAAGAGCTGGCCTGACTTGAATGAAGCCAGCTTTTCGAAGAATCGGTAGCAGATATTTTTTCCTTATTTCTGAATAAAACCCACAGAACATAATAAAATGCATTGTATCCTGTGATGAAAAGTTATCACAGTTGCAGGGCGGGCAGCATTCTGGATTCCCCCATGTTTGATAAGTACCCAGGGAATACTGTATCTGATTCAATCTAAATTTTGTCAATAAAGCTCTATGGTAGAGTTTAGTCACAATTTTTAGATACGGCTCAAGTGAGGGGGAAATCAATAACATATTATGGGATCTTACTGTAGGTTTTAGTAATTCCTGCTCCTCACGAACCAATCTAGTCATATCTCCAAAGAACAACTTGATCCAGTTTACATCCTCTTTCCTGATACAAGATGGAGTTAAATAAAGCTCAGGGCGACCTAACCGTTCAAATGTTGTTCTCAGGTATTCCAACCAGGGTACCCTTTTAGCATGATCCAGTGATACAACATCGCTCAAGATAGCATGGTTCAAAGTTATTTCTTGGTTAAGCCAAGTTTTAACCTAGAAAATTAGTGGGGCCCTTTCAGTTTGTCTGAGTGTATTGAAAAAGTGGGAGTAGACTGAGGGACTGTCAAAAGGTGTCTCAGGAACCTATTTTCCGCTAATTGTATCTTGTCCTGAGATACATAGCCCCATAAAGAGGAACCATATGTGGCGATTGGAATGCATTTTGTATTGTAAACCTCCAAAAGGGCCTCGGTGGGATGTGCCTCCAGCCGTTTTGAAAAGCCCATAAGAGCTGACGTAGACACTGGATGTCGTTCGCTGAAAAAGCCAGTGGACCTCATCAATGTGTGGTGCTGAAGCACCATGCTAGTTCCCATAACTCTGTCCACACAATTCATGGTGTACTGGCCTGTTAGATTACGAATTTGTCCACATCCCAACCATCTTCAATGGTTTGGGCTAACAAAGGTAATAGGTCTTCTGGGACCACAGGTAAAATCTCACCACCATGTCCCAATGGGCGTAGATATAATACCCTAATAGATAGCTTGCAGTAACTAACCTTAGGACAAGACTGTCTGACAAGAACATATGCTTGCCAAAAGTATTTTCTCATTTCATTTCCCTGTCCGAAGGAGTGGTTGGAAAAGCGTTAGGGTTTACATTAATGGTGGACACATATACCACCAAGCTCTCGGCTGTTCAATGTTGGATCAAAAATCTGCAGATCTATGGCAGCGGGTGATTTGTCATTTGACTGCAGGGCCAGAGCATGGCTTAACCCAAGTACACAACAGTGTGTCGGTAAGGGCTTCATTGAAAGATAAAAGAAGTTTAGTCGGGTCCTGGCCAAGTTGCCAGACCTCTGTAAGGACATTTGTTTTTAACTCTATCGTGTATAGATAAAGGTAAAGCATCACAGCAGCCCTTTGAATTACTGTGGCGAAGGATGTAGTCTCCTCTATTGCTGGTCTAGGAGGGATCCCAACCCTGTGTCGGGTAAGGTGTCCAGTCCACTGGCCTCCTATAATTCCATGCACCACTCATCTGCATTATTAGGAAGGTCAAATTCTCCCCCTTCCATCCTCTACTGTCATCTCTATAAGGCTGGCTCTGATCAGATTCAGAGCCAAAAAGCTGGTGCAATATATCTGTATATCTGTATTGCCCCTCTGAAGTGGTATCATGTCTGAGTCCGATGGGTTCACTATAGGCTGTGGCACCTCTAGATACAGATATGGCCTTAATCAAGTTGAAGCCAGCTCATAGTCAGGCAAAATGATCAATTGTAAGTTCTTCTCCGGTGCAGGTGCAATGAGTAATGGACTGGCTCGGGTTTAAGCACCGAGCCCGAAACCAGTACAGAGCACAACTGGGGTCCAGATGGCGCCAAGGGTGATCACACTGGTGGTAACCCAACTTTAGGTCCCTGGGAAACCTTGAGGCCTTAGGCACAACAGTAATAATCAGAAGCATGCCATAATGCTAGCATGGCCTTCTGAAGGCTTCGACTTGCTGCAAGGTCGCTGATGGGCCTGAGAACTTGGGGTGCATAAACAACAGAGATGGAATCAGCTTCTTGGTGGATAGGGAGTGCACCTTATCCGAGGAGTGATGAGAAAGGGGCCGAGTTCCACTTGGACTTTTCTTTCTCTTCTTTGACTTACACAAAGACTTCAACCATGAAGACAATCGGCCTCAGGAATGACTTTGGAAGCAAGCGAGGGAATGAGAGTGGGTCTGCGCTCTGAACTTCGACTTGGAGGGAGACTTGCACTGACTTTTATGGTGCTTTGCCACATAGAGCTTTACATTTGCATTAGATGACTTTCATATTCATTATGGCAGAGTCATCTCAAGCTTTGGAGTTCTGTGATGAAACCAAGCATCAAAGGCACACCTGGTGGGTATCTGGCACAGACATCTGTTTGTAACAGCCCCATGAGGCTTAAACCCAGTAATGTTTAGGGGTGACATCCATGGCACACTGGAGAAAAAAAATTGGGGGAAGAAACATTTTTCATCACAAATGAGGAAAAAAGAATTGCAGAGTGCAGAAAGAAAGGAACTGATGTCATTGTGCATGGGTGTTGCTTACTTTTGACTTCCTTCATCACTTCCGGAGTGGAATGGCATTGATGCGGAATGCTATGGTGCAACTTGTCCACAAGCAGGAGTACTGCTTTGAATTTTTAAGATTCAGTCTGGCACCTGGGGATATTCCCATGGTGAGGAATAAGCTATAAGAATTATCCATCAGTAATCATGATTATCAATTGTGCTACATATAGACTTAATAGGGCCTATTCACCAACATTATTTGTAGTACAAGAGTAGCACTACAGTACTGCTACTTACATACTACAAAATACAGAGACCACTGCCTACATCTCTCCTATCTTTTTTATGTGGATATTTTCCCCAACGTGGTATAATCTACGCACATTTTTTAAGTAAATTTACACCTAAGTAAATCTACACATGTAAATTTATCTTCGTGAATAAGGCCTATTATGTTCTAATTAGGGGGTTTTCTTGGCTTTAGGTTTTAAGACATTGCTTAGCAGTTCTCCGTGCAATCCAGATAATAGAAGGGATAAGAGACAGAACGAACAGGCAAAGAGTTTAAGACCTACTTCTAGTCGATATCAATGAAAATAACTTACTGTTTTATAGAAATCAAAAAAGGGACCCTGCCTAAATTAAGCATTATTTTCGGAAAGTTGTTTGTATGACACCTAGTTTTTTTACCAAACAAAACAATAGCAGGGATTTTAGAAAACACCCAAAAGATAGTAGTGACTTTACAGCCTTAGCCTGGTAACCTACAACTGGAGCAGAGGCAATATGTCTCAATAAGTGTTAGTTGGACTGGAGAATAATATCTACTGAGCAGTCCTCCTATAACTCTGGCTTCTCGACTAACTGCTTAAGCTAAATCTGATTCTCAAATAATCAAAGGCTTGTGCTATCTCCCGCATGTTGACTACAAAACTGGATCTATATCTGAGCATCAATCAGCACAACCTTTTTTTCATGTATTGATTCAAGCCTTTTGCTTTTACAGTACAGGACAAAGCCATAAAATGTTTATGGAGAAAACATTCAATTCTACGTAACAATACTGAATCTTTTGCTGATATAAGTATGGGCTTCCAGAAAAATCCAAAAGTGGTGCATGTGCTTCAACATGAGACTTGAGGTGGTGGCTGAGAAATTCCTTTAAAAGCCAATTAGCCTGGTTTTAACATACCAACGTAGGAAGTGATATAACACAAGAGAATGGCACACAAGAGGGAGCTAGGAGGAGTGGACAGAGAAGACTGCAGCTGTAAATCTGTTCATAATGAAGTTCAATGCAAGCACATAAAGGTGAAAGGATACAACCAAACAGTAAATAGCATTAGATGAGAGATGAATACTCCCCTGGGCTGACCCAAGAGTTGTTCCAACCAACAGCCAAGATACTTGTCAAAGAAAGACAATGGTTGAAAGGGGCTACCCAAAACCCACTATGTATGTGTATATATATTATCAATAGTCATATATTTGCACAGTCAATATGTTTACATTTTTTATATGGATTGTTCATTCGATATATGTTTACATTTGCAATGTTGCACAAATACTAGTAAGACTATCTTGACGAATATCTTGCATTTAGGCAGATATATATATGCATATTTACATGGTTTCAATGAAATTGACAGTGGAGATTAACACTACCTGAATTCATTCGGTACAAAAAAAGAATTATTTGATGGGTTTATATTTGTACCTGTTACCCTTCCGTTTGAAATTGAAGCACTACAGACATTTTGAGTAGTATGTTGTCTATTTCTATGATCACATGGTGTTCACTAACGCATTTAAAAATAATGGCACACACCGGCCAGACTATCTGTGAGCAAGGGCATCCGCCCGAAACGCGTCAGACCGTTGTGCTGTGGTAAATAAAAAACATCTTGCCTGAAATCTTTGGGACTCGCCGTGGTTTTCTGTTCGCCAGAGTTGGAGGTGCAGGACCAGTGTTTTTGGAATATATGTATATATATACACACACACACACACACACACGCATACACACACACACATGCCTTCTTTCACTCCATTTTCAGTCAGAAAATCATTTCTCTGAGTTTCATTCTGACCATATCTGATTCTTGCAATGTTACTCTCATGTAAAAGTGTTAAATTGGTCTGTAGTTTCACAGGCATAGAAGGCAACACTCTCAGCTGCCTTCTACGAATGGGAAATTCCCTTAGTAGATGCTACAACAACAAAGAAAACTAACAGTACAAGATTCCACAATATGAAGTCAGAATGAACAATTCCACAGGTATTAGATCGGTTGCCACCGCCTTCTCATTATTCACCTATGTAAACTATGCACTTTGCCAAAATGGATAACTCATTTAAAAAAAACATTTGTCCATTATGTAGACAGACCAAAGGTGCCCAGGCCTCACCATGGCCTCAAGGGTGTTTGGGCTCAAGACCCATATCCTGGGTCTGAATGATGACATCCCCTGGACGAGTCTAAATTCAGTGGCGACTACAACCAAAAAATATGGGTGGGCGGGGGATAGAAATATCAATAAAATTGCTTACCTAGCTGTAGGCCTCCGCCTCCGTCGAGCTCCGTCCTCTTCTTGTTCCTCCTGGAAGCAGGAAGTACAGACAGTTTCCCCTCAGCCAATCACTATACTGCTGTCACCATGACAGCAGTGTCATGATTGGTCGGACTGCCGTGGTTCGACACTCAGATGGGGACTATGAGCCTGTCCACGTTCTCCACAAAAGACAGTACAATACACCCAGTGGAAAACATGTAAAGTGTGGATGACGGTTTGGCCAGCCCAAGACGACACCCACTCCTCCCCTGCTGGCTGTGACTACTGCCTAGCCCCGCCCAGCAAACCTCTCTCAGTAGGGAAAAATTCAATTATAATAACGTTGAGTTTCCTTTATTTTTGTGTTGGTGGGGCAGACTAGATACGATTAAAATTATGATTGTTCCAAGGTATTATTCACACTTTCAATGTTACCATTCAGAATCCCCAATTATTATTTTACACAGATTAATTCTATATGTACTAATTTTCTATGGAATAATAAGCAGGCACGGATTGCCTTATCTAAATTAATTCGTCCTAAAACCGAGGGCGTGTTCGATTTCCTAATTTTAGACAATATCATAATGCTTTTTTGATACGTCAATTTTATGCCATCTTGGGTTACTGTTGAATGTTCGCTGTTGAATGATTTTTCTTTACAGGATGTTGTATTTATGACCAATTGTACTTTTATCTCTAAATACCCAATTTGGAAATATTCTCAATACCTTTTACATACACTTTTCTTTAAGGATTTTGACAGCTATCAATCTTTCCTAGCCTCCTCAATATGGTTTAATAAATACATCAAATTTTGTCACAAATCATTTTACTACAAACATTGGAGAGAAAAGGGCCTTTTTTATGTCAATCAACTGATAGTTAACAATTTGATCTTCCCCTTCCATCAATTGCAAGAGAAATTTAATCTCCCTGATTCATGTATTCAACAATATACCATTTTAGTTCCAGCACTCCAGAATTGTTTAAAAAACTTCATATCTCACCCAGTTCCAGTTTCATTCACACCTGATACACCCCTGTACCAAGTTTCTTCTGACACAATTCCAAGTGCTTCCTTTATATATAAAACTCTTTCCGTATCTACCTGCACACGGAATAAATCTAATATTGAGTTAGACTGGGAACAGGATATATCCCAAACATTGTCTATTCCTCATTGGGACATATTGTGGCAAAAACTTTTCAAGACATCCAAGGCTGCCAATATCACACCTATATTTTATTTATAATAGAGTTGTTGTTACTCCCCTCCTTCTTCATAAGTTCAACCAATCTGTCTCACCATCTTGTTGGTCATGTCTTACTGCTGAAGGATCTTTGATACACTTACTTTACTATTGTCCTACGGTTCATGTTTTTTGGTAAGCTGTTTGGTCAAAATGTCTTTCGATCTTTTCTTATGGGGTTCAATTTATTATCCATAAAGTATTTTTAGGTACTTAGTCTCCTGACTTTGACCAAATTGCCTCCAAATCTATTCTATTTGATTTATTTATTGCTGTTGCTTTTAAGGTTATATTAACATGCTGGAAAGACAATTCTAAATTATCCTTTTTACTCTGGTGGAATTTAATATGTGATGAACATAGAATTGCTTCAATATCCCATGCTTCTATCCACTTAAAGATTAAATCTGATCTATTATGGCTACCGTTCAATACTTATCAATCATCACACTCATCTTCCCTATAATTTTCTCTTTTATATTCTGTATCTTCTTTATTCTCTTTTTTTTCTCTATCTCCTTCTCTTTACCATCTCTTTTTCTTTCATATTTCTCCCCCTCCTTCCTTTCATAATAAAATTCACAAATATATTATACTCTCCCCTATTTCTACAAGTACACAGTATTTTAGTACAAAGTTCAGCTCTATTATTAATATGTTTTCTCTATTAGTAGTTTTAGGAATATTAATACAAGTACATGCAATCTTCTGTATCCCTATATTTATCTTACTTTTTATAGATTGTATTACTGTACAATTTTTATTCATATTTTTCTTCTGAACGCAATATTATATTTGTATTTCTGTGGTCTTTCTCTTAAATAAAAATTATTTAACAATATTAACGTAGAGTTATTATCATTTTATTTTTCATTTTTATACTGCTCGAAGAGCAGTGGGACGATGCTCCTCCGCCTTAGCCGAGGGGCCCGATATCTAAATTGATGAGGACATACCACTTGGAGATTAACAATGTCCTTGGATACACTGCCAGCATCCCCTCCTAGAATAATTTGCAGGTTGAATCTGAATATCACCTGAAAACAATTTTTGCACCCAAATAAAGACTTTTTAGTTAGGATGATGGTAAATTATACTTTAACTAGTTTACATTACTTCCTCCTGGGTAAAGGGTTGCCTTCAAGCCCACCTGGTTCACTAGGCCGCTGTGTTTGCCAAAACCAACTTTACATATGGGACTATATTTCCTATTGATGCCAGTTTGGATGCGGAAGGCTACATATTAGGAGAAGCTATTGCTGACAGGGTTATCTCCTCACCCCAGGCAGATCTTTCCTGGCTAACAGCAGGCCAGGAAGAGTAAGCATTCCCTTCTGAGTTTCATAGCGAATGTACCTTTATATTGTCCCTGAATATTTCTTTGCTGCCGGACTTGTTGCCACTCTGTGGCTTCTCTGTTGATGTGGGAGCCGATTAGATCACTACAACGACAGTTCCATACTAATATAATAAAGAGAGAGCCCAAACCTTTGAGGCGGGTAATCTCAGGAACCACAGCACCAATCACAACACCCAATACAGCATTGGAAAGGGCAGTTGCAGCAGAAGAACATAGGCTATGCAGACGCCCACCATATACATTTAAAAGGTAAAAGAACCATGCCAGCAAAGTAGTCCCTTGTGGGCGTGTCTGCGTTGTGCTGTGGGCGTGTGCTGGGGGCGTGACAAATGCTGGGGGCGTGTGGTACGTTCCGCCCTTCATGCCATGTCTCATATCGTGTGCTAATCCCACCCTGCTCCCTTTAAATACCCCTGCACCCCATAATCATAACCCACCCTTACTCCTTAAAATACCCCAACACCCTTAAACACTAACCCATCTTAACCCTATAAATATACCCTGTACCCCAACATCCAAACCTATCCCTAAACCCTAAAAATACCCCAAAACCCAAACCTAGCCCTGAACCCTATAAATACCCCTGTCCCTCAAAATCCAAATCTACCCCTGAACCCTAAAAATACCCCTGTACCCCAAAACCCAAACCTAGCCCTGAACCCTAAAAATACCACTGTACCCCAAAACCCAAACCTACCCCTGAACCCTAAAATACCCCTGTACTCCAAAACCCAAACCTAGCCCTGAACCCTTAAAATACCCCTGTACCCCAAAACCCAAACCTACCCCTGAACCCTAAAAATACCCCTGTACCCAAAACCTAGCCCTGAACCCTAAAAATAACCCTGTACCCCAAAACCCAAACCTACCCCTGAACCCTAAAATACCCCTGTACCCCAAAACTCAAACCTAGCCCTGAACCCTAAAATACCCCTGTACCCCAAAACCCAAACCTACCCCTGAACCCTAAAAATACCCCTGTACCCAAATCCTAGCCCTGAACCCTAAACATAACCCTGTACCCCAAAGCCCAAACCTACCCCTGAACCCTAAAATACCACTGTACCCTAAAACCCAAACCTAGCCCTGAACCCTAAATATACCCCTAACCCCAAAACCCAAACCTAGCCCTGAACCCTTAAAATACCCCTGTACCCCAAAACCCAAACCTATCCCTAAACCCTAAAACTACCCCTGTACCCCATAACCAAAAACTATATCTGAACCCTTAAAATACCCAAACACCCCAAAGCATATACCTCAGTACCCCAAAACATATACCCCTATACCCATACTTACCTTATCCAAACATTTAAAAAAAACATGCTTTTACCATTCATGCATTTACAAAGAATTTCGATGTAAATGTATGCGTGGTAAAAGCATATAAAATGTAATGCCATGCGTTATAATGGCATTGCGGAGTCATGGTACTTTCGTAATGAAAGTATGCGGAGTGATGGTATGCGGAAAGAAAGTTGCGGAATAACGGGTGTTTACCCTCCCCCGGTAAGTACATTGGTGGCACGGAGGCCCACATCTCCAGCAACATACTCATATTTTTTCACCACCCATTTGAAAAATGCACAGGTCTCTCTCATTAATGGCCAGCACCGACATACACTTTTAGACACACCTCCCGCCACAAGTTCTAGAATTGCGAACTTTAGAGCTGGGGAGCTACGTTCGAATCTCGGCATCAGCTCAACATCCTGTGATTCCAGGCAAGTCGCTTTGTCTCCCCGTGCCTACCACAAATGAATGTGTTCTTCTGTAATGTAAATTGTGCTCATGCCATGTTGTCGAGTTCGAGCTATATAATATTGCAAGGAAAAATAAAGTAGGGAAACTCGAGTTCACACACTACTGAACGCGCACTCTTAAGTGCATCAGCAGTGCACTGTGAATCGGAGCGTTTCACAGGCTTGTCACAGATAAGAAATGCTATCTAAACAAAATCCTACAAAACAATATACTACTGGCCGGCAGCAATTCATACCTGGACAACGTTGGGACGGGCTGCTAGTATCTTATAATGACAGGTATCTTTTATCTGATTGAAGCGCAATACTCGTTAAGGAAATGTACTAATTTTAAGAGTCACCAAACCAAGGCACATTCAGGAGGACAGGCCTGTGTACCTCTTTTAAGAGATACCAACACATTACACTTGATGTTGTAAAAACTTAAATACATATATGATAAGCCTCGGCACCATAATCATGAATGACAAAAATAGGTCACAAAATATGTAATTTTAAGGACATCCTTCCTGACGAGCAAACTCTATGTTTAGATTTAGCAGCTCCTTTCTCTATGACTATTGCACGTATGTTTTAGATTGTGCTGGAAATGAGTTTTTCTTTGTTTTTCTTTGTTTCTTCTTGGATGATCTTGTCAATCCTCATTTTCTGTCCTGTTATTAATCTGTCTGTGAAATTGCGAGTTGAGGCAGAACACCAGATGGTTGCAGGTAGGAACAGACATATTCTTTTGATACGCCTATTGAAATCAGTGTGGTGAACACTCTCTTCACATTCATTTACTTGAATGAATGAATACGCACTTACATAGCGCATGGCTACCCAAGGGCATCCCAGCGCATCCTGTAACACTAATCGATCATCACTGATCAAGCAAAGAGAAGATTCTTCAACTGCTTCCTGAATCTAAGATGGTCAGACTCAAGACGAATAAAATCTGGGAGCTGATTCCAAAGTTTGGCCGCGTTATAGGAGAACAGCCCTCCTCCAGTCCGTGACCGTTTGATCCTCGGCACTGTCAACAGAAGTTTATTTTTTGGATCTCAGAGCCCTCTTGGTGTCATTCAATTGCACCATGGGCTGAAGCAGAGCTGGACCCTTGCCGGAGATGCACTTGTGAACAATACACATTGCCTTAAACCTGACTCTTTCCGAGACAGGAAGCCAATGCAGTTGGTCAAGTGCTAACTTAGCCGACTTACGCTTCGGGATGTCCATCAAGAGACGAGCCACACAGTTCTGGGCTACATGAAGTTTCTTGATAGTTCCCTGAGGCGCACCCAGAGAGACTGCATTAGCGTAGTCCAACCGCGATAAGATCAGAGATTGAACCACCATGCGCCTGGCGTCGAATTGAAGAAAGTGAAGTGTCTTCCGCATCATCCTTAGCATACCATAACAATTTGCGGCCACCATACTTGCCTGAGCCTTAAAATTCAAGTTGCAATCTAGCCAGACACCAAGACTCTTAATTTGTGTCTTAGGGAACGGCAGCAAACCAAGGCAAATAGGCCACGAAGAATCCAGATTATTAGGTGCAGCGTGGCCAAGAATCATAATCTCAGTTTTTGCGCCATTCAATTTGAGAAAGGAGAAATCCACCCATTCAGAAACCCTTGCAAGGCATGTCCCTAGACCCGAATCAGCTTTATCTTGCTGACTAAGAGACACCACTAATTGGGTGTCATCGGCGTACATAACAGCATGGATCCCCCGGGGAAGTACCACCTCTGCCAATGGCCTCATATAGATGTTAAACAAGGTGGGACTTAATGACGATCCCTGAGGGACTCCACACTGCAACGGCCTCTGATCGGAGAGTGCACCTTCTTCAAAGACCACAAAACACCAGTCTGAAAGAAAAGACTGCAGCCATTCTAGGGAAATACCTACAACACCAACCTCCCTGAGTCTTTGGATCAAAATGTGATGATTCACAGTATCGAAGGCTGCGCTGAGATCTAGTAAAATAATTACAGCGCAACCTCCATTGTCCAAGATTTTCCTTGACTCTTCTACCACAGCAAGAAGAGCGGTCTCCGTGCCCTGATGACGCCTAAAGTTGGTCTGAGTAGGGTGGAGGTAGTTATTATCCTCAAGATGAGCTGACAGTAAAAAATTTACATGTTTTTCTGCCAGTGTACTCAACCCAGGCAAAAAAGAGATGGGGCGATAATTAGACCAGTCCTCAGGGTCTAAATTACTTTTCTTAAGAAGGGCTTTAACTCTAGCTTGTTTCCAGGGACAAGGAACCTGTCCCGTTGAAAGGGAAGCATTTATTACATCCAGTATTACAGGACAGACTATCTCAGACACTAAGGTAAGAGTGAGCCGGGGGAGCAGGGTCAGCTGGAGAGACAGATTTTAACCGCTGCAAAAGATCCTGTAATGAAACAAGAGTAATGGGATTAAATTTTTCCAGCACAGCGTGTTCCAAAGATGGTAAAACATTGGTATCCAAAGCCCTGTGCTGAAAGCTAGAAAAAATAGTATGAACTTTAGTGGAAAAGAAACTGGCTAATTCCTCACAGCGCTTTTGGGCATTATCACCATCATCTGGGGGAATAGGAAGGGTAAGAAGAGATTTCAAAACATTAAAGATTTCACAAGGAGAATTAAATGCTGCAGTAATTTTTCCTTGATAGTAACTAGTTTGAGCAGTTTTTATAGAGCTTAATGGCTGTTCTATAATTATTCTTACTTGATTCTGAAAAATCCTTCCTCCATTTCCTCTCAAATTGCTTACAGGACTGTTTAAACTGTCTCAGGGTATGTATGTACCATGCTTTCTTGTTTAAACCTATTCGATGGCAGACTTCTTTTTTCGGAAGCACAGCGTCCAAAGAGGCCTTAAGCCAAATATTAAAATTCTCATTCGCCACCATAGGATCAGAATGAAATACCGGAATAGAATCTCTGAGATTGGTCGCCCAATCATTAACTGAGAGTTTAGACCATGTGCGCCCAGATTTTTTCGTTTTAGCAAAAGATAGAGGAAGCTCTTGAGGAGTCCAGATAAAAGAAGTAATAAATGATCGGACCAACGAACCGCAATGGACTCAACAAAAGTGATATCTGTGAGATTAGTCAACAGAGGATCAAGCAGATGTCCTAACTTATGAGTGGGACCAGTCACTATTTGCTTGATTTGGAAAGTTTACAGGCAATCAATAATATCCTGCACCGAAGAGGAATCAGGATCATCGAAATGTCGATTCAAATCACCCAGGATAGAAAAATTAGAAGAAAGGTTGGAACCATTAGTAGCTACTTTTGGCAGATCTTTACAAAAATTGCCTAGTGATCCTGGGGGCCGACATATAAGAATACCTGAGAAGGTGCAGGTTGGGGAGACACTTATACCAAATACCAAATTCTCAGAGTCAGCTAATTGGCCAATAGTGGCTCTACATCTATACACATCTTTATAGATAATAGCGATTCCCCCACCCCGCCCACCAACGCGGTCTAACCTAAATATGGCATAGTTAGAGGGAAGGGCTTGGACTATCGCAGGGTCAGAGTCCTTATTAGTCCAGGTTTCTGTGAGAAACAGCACATCTGGATTCCTTTCCTCGAGAAGTAGATGTATTTCGCTGGAATGTTTTTGGAGGGAGCGACAATTAAGTAATGGCATGGAGATAGATTTTACTTTCCCCCCGCCAATACTCCCGGAGGGGGTAACCTGCGGAAACTTCCACTTATAGTTACACCGAGGACAGGAGATATTCTCCTCCTCTAACGGTAAACCTATACACACAATCCCTTCTGCTCTCACCTCTAAGTGTGAGAAGTTACTCCCTATCATACACCAACTTGTCAGAGGGAAATCGAGCAGGTATTCCAGCCCCTAGCCCCGTCCTGGTGCGGACGGGCGCAGACGGGTTTGCCTTTGGCGCGCCACCGGCACACCGCCGGCGCCTCCGCTGAGCACGTCCGCTGCGCGGCCACGTCATCGGCTTAATTTATGGCCGAAGCTACGTGCGTAGGTGCGCGTCAGAAAGGAAGCTAGGACCCTAACTACGCTTCCCAACAAACAAAGATTCCCCTGAGGCTTTAATCTGCCACTAGTTGTTTCATGTGTTTTTTTACAAATAATTTTATTTCACAGTAGTCACATACTTTTCCCTACAGAGAGATATAGAGAAGATTCTGGTCCTCATGAATACCATACAACTCATTGTAAGGTTTCCAGAGTGGCAGAAGCATGTCTACCCTTTCATCTCTACTGGGTTGAAGTCACATCACCCCTATATTTTAGTATACCCCTTTGGGACATACAATAAAGCTCTGACATATTCCACCGAGAGGTGTTTTTAACTGTTTCACTGTCTACACTACACTCTGTCACACCCACTCACAACTTGAAGCTCATGAAGGGCCATACCTGAAATAAAAGACCATAAGCGCTCCTCTCCGGTCTGGAGAGTTGTGCCCACACCACCTACCTTCGGGCAGTGGTGGGAGGAGGAACCATATGGTGAAGCATACCATCTAAGAGTAGTGAGGGTTTTCGTCCTAAAAACAGTGATTTCTCCCAATCAAGAGATACTTCAGGGCCAATTACGATGCCGGACAGACATTAGTCTGTCCGGCATCGTTCTGGAACTAGAACGGAAGGACCTCCAGTCGTCGGTTCCAGTCCGGGAATTAGGATGCGACCGAACCCTGTTCGGTCGCAATCCTATACTTTGCTATGAGACCATAGCAAAGAGCACGGGTGCAGTTCATCTCTGCACCCTGTGGCAGGCACTCATGGTGCTTGTCACTGTGTGCAGGGATCAACAGGGGGGCACCATTCGGCAGCCTTGCACCCATGGGGGCCCTGCTGGGGACGCCCAAAGTTGTTTCCCACTTCCTTTTTGTGCCAGAAAGGCCGACACAAAAATGAAGTGGAAAACTCCCATCTTAATCCCTCAGCTGGAACCAGGTGGCCGGGGGGTTACTGTGGACCTTCCGGATGGCGGACAGGCTCTCTGAGCCCATCGTCAGCCATTCAGAAGACTGATTCTGATTCTCTGCCGACCAAGCCCATCCAAATGCGCAAGGTATGCCCAGACGTGGGTCCTGGGCTCACTGTGCCACTGGAATCAAGCCATCCTGGCTGAAGAGGGGTGAAAAGCCAACCCGTCCTAGGATGCTTGGCTCCGGTCCAGGGAGGACCTGACTTGGCAGTTCGGGCTGGACTGTTCCCATGAGGCACAGGGTGAAGACTGATTTGCATATGGCCAGGTCTAAACTGGGGTGGCATAGTGAGCAAAAGAATGATGGATTTAGCCCAGATCCCTTGACTAGGGGTGAATGTTTTGATTTGTTCTGCATTCCGTCCATCAATTGTGTGTCTTTTGCATCGAAATGGCTCGGTCAGAAGGGAATCTGAATCAGTGATTACGATGCGGGCAGGAGGGCTCCGAGCGACGGTCGGCGCCCTGCCTTCCCCGCTTCGTAATCGGGCCTTTAGTCTGTGACATATAGCAAAAGTCATGCGCACTCAAATAGTATAGTAATACATCCGGTTGATGCAGTGTAAAAGCAAATGGAACCAATCCAACGTAGAAGTTCTTTGATTTCTTTATTTGGTTATCACACAAAAGGACACACAGCCAGCCGACATGTGTTTCAACAGAGTAACAGTGTTCTCCGACTCTTCAGAGCTCTATGGCTGAATACCAATTTAATGACATCCCCAAGCCGGTGATAATGCCAACCCGGTAGGGTATGCTGGTTCACGTTGAGGCGATCACCTCCCAAGACTCAAAATCGCGAGCTATTCAAAAGAAACTATAGATAGGGACGCCAGTATGGGTGAGTGAGCGGGAACATTTCCCAACCGTAATTGTTACATAAGACAAAAGAATGTATTGGCCCGGATCGGTCTTGAAATTGCAAGTGTTCGTGCTCTCCGATACTTTCATTCCACCAAGATGCTGACGTCCTGTCGTTCGTATTGCAAACCTTTAGTCTGTGACATGTCCAATGTGATGGGTCCCTTTTGACCTGATGCATTCCTTTTCTGTTTTTGCGCCTAGCAAGTGCCCACACCCCATTTCACCTAATCCATCACCACTGGCTTTGTGGGTCTTCACCTAATGTAGTTTGTGCCTCCTAGATGACACCTATCACACTCTCACCCACTTTTTCATGTCCTTGTGAAAACTGCATTTACATAATGTAAGCATGTGTTTGTAGTTCACGTTCTTAATTGCTCCTTAGATTACAATCTATTTCTGCTTCCTCACAAAACAGATTCACTAGTATAATCATATGTAAATGCTGATACAATACACATAAGTGATAACATCTCAGAACCTGATGCTAGTAAGACTTCATCCAATCACTCAACTGATAACATTGAATTACACATTATAAAAATATAAACGTAGAAGAAGATAACTCATTTATGCACCACATCTACTTGCTGGTGGACCTTCGATCCAAAACATTAAATGAATAGTTAGTCACCATTCACCACACAGCATGTCCCTCTGTACTATTCTTAGTTTAATTACAGGCCTCGTGATTTGCAGGGCCTGTAATAGCCATTTTTCCTTCAACTCAATCCAACGATACGAGATGAGGCCCCCGATAACATATTTTAAGTTACCATTTTAGTTGGGCAGCAGCATTTAAATCTCTAGTTCTCACATTTACAAAATGGAGCAGGTAAGCAAAGAGTTTATTTGATACACCAGCGCCATGCAGGAGCATGTTACTATCACTGCTTAATTTGTACCGGTGTTTGCACATACCGATGATAGTCTACCACATGGTGGCCTTGTCTGTTTATTTATTTCTAAATACCAGCAGGCAATTTAACATTGCAATATAAACTAATAAAACCAGCACCTTCAGGCCATCCTTACAGCTGTGGATGGCCAGGATTAGTAGTGTCATATTTGCAGGAGTATGATGGTAAGTAGGTAGCACTGGTAGTGGCAATGGTAGCGCTAGCAGGGAGGGTGGGTGGCGAACGCTGCAGTGGCCTTATGAGAGATACCTTGGGCCCTGGCACTTATTTCTCCACAAATTAAACACTGATTATATGTTCTAATGCCAAGTGTCAGCAATTACCACTTTATTCAATTGTAATTTTAAGGCCATAAGATTAGGACAAAGGAATAGTGGCAAATGCAGCTTTCTTTGTCTCAGTAACATAAGGTGCATTGTTGAAGGTCTCCGTGTTTGCAATGTCAAGCATAGTTAAATTACTAAATTGATATGTAATGCAAACAGACCCTCTTAAAGCGCTGTCATTTATTTATTTATTTATTTATTTATTTGGAGATTTATAGAACGCCTGGTGACCCGGAGGCATCCCCGCGCTATAAAGTCAAAAAGTCAGAAACGGGCAGAAGGAAGCAAAAGGACCTATTTAGGAAAAAGAAAGGTTTTAAGCTGCTTACGAAAGCAGCTAATGGCAAGATTCCAGCCGCAGGCCACGTGGAAGCGAATTCCAGCGTGCGGCTGCCCTCACAGAAAAGCGACGGCCTCCCGTGCGTACCTTCCTAAACTTGGGGACGGTTGCCAGTCGCTCACTATCCGAGCGCAGAGATCTCGAGGCTTTGTACGGGGTGACCAGACCCGCTAAAATCGGAGGGCCTTGCCCATTCAGAAGCTTATGGGCGATACACATAGCCTTCTAATCGATCCTCTCTCGCACAGGAAGCCAGTGGAGGGCTTTAAGCGCTGGTCTAGCAGAGGCTCGAGACGAAAGGCCCATCAACATCCTGGCTGCCGCGTTTTGTGTTCGTTGAAGTTTGCCAAGAGTGTCTTCAGGGGCCCCTAAGTAAATCACATTGCTGTAGTCCAGTCGTGAAAGTACCAATCCTTGGACTAGAAGCTTCCTGGACAGAGGGGTAAGCAGAGGGAGAATCTTACGGACAGAGCGTAAAAGTCCAAAACAAGTTCCTGCTGTTTTTTTAGCCTGGATTTTCATGGATAAGTCCTGATCGAGCCAGACCCCCAGGCTCTTGATCTCTGTTTTGGGAGCGGGAACCTCGCCCATAGTATCGGGCCAGACAGATGGTGGAATCGCTGTCCATTTTTTTCCCAGCAGCATAATTTCTGTCTTGGACCCGTTAAGTTTGAGTGAGGAATCGCACATCCAGAGATGAATTTCCTGAAGGCAGTGTAGCAGATTATCTGAGCATTGGTCAAGATGTGAGAGAGAGACGACCAGTTGCGTGTCGTCCGCGTAACTCACAATCTTGATACCAAAGGGGGCAACCACATCTTCCAGAGGGGCCATGTATGCATTAAAAAGAGTGGGACTAAGTGAGGAGCCTTGGGGCACCCCACTTAGAAGGGGAAGATGGTCAGAACGAGAGTTGCCATCCCAGACCTGGAACGTGCGGCCCGACAAGAATGACTCTATCCAGGCTAAGGCAGTGCCCCCGAGCCCCGCCCTGGCCAGCCGATGGATCAGGACACGGTGATTCACCGTGTCAAAGGCTGCACTTAGGTCCAGGAGAATTACTGCCACTGATCCCCCTGAATCCAAAATGCACCTAGCCTCCTCGATGACAGCGAGGAGGGCAGTGTCCGTGCCCTGGCCAGGGCGAAACCCCGTTTGGGAGCAATGCAAGAGTTTGTTAGATTCCAGGAACTGGGACAACTGGACATTAACCAGTTTTTCGGCGATTTTACTAATGCCAGGTAAGAGCGAGATCGGCCTATAATTGGCCAGATCGGCCGTATCCAGCTGGGGTTTCTTTAATAGTGCTTTAACTACCGCCCCCTTCCAACTAGGAGGGACGGAACCTTGTGATAGTGAGGAATTGATCAGCTCCAGGACTGAAGGAACAATCACGGGAGCGACTTGTTTCAAAAACCTCATGGGAGCGGGGTCACAAGGAGAGCCACTTTTCATCTTGGCCAGAGTCTTATCAAGTTCATCCAATGATACAGCCCTAAAGGCATTAAGCTGTGGTCGAGGAGCCTCTGCTGAGCAAGTCTCAGGAGCCACGCTATCCCAGCAAGATAGCTGAGATGGCTGAGGAAGTGAGGTCAAAATATTGGAAATTTTAGATTCAAAGAACTTCGCGAGTTCCATACTCCTATCCGATGAAGCCAGGGCCGATGTAGGGGGCTGCGGAATCTTTAAGAGTTCTTTAACTATGAGATAGGTCTCTCTCGAGGAGTTTGTGGCATTTTTGATCCTATCATCATAGTGAGAGGCCTTGGCTAATTTCAGGGCTAGTTTGTAGGCTCTAACAGCCGTCCGATAGGAGTCTTTTTTTGTGTGGAGCCAGTCCTTCCTCCACAGACGCTCCAATTTTTTGCAATCCTTTCGGAGGGCTCTCAGTTCCGAATTGAAACAAGGGGTGGAGCCTATCTTCCCACTCTTATTTTCTCGGGTCTTTATGGGTAGAATGGAATCAAGTGAACCGATAATCCAGTTCCTGAAGTTGCTATTAGCCCAAACAAGGTCCGCAGTAGGAGCGGGAGTCGTCAGTTCCAGTGCTCTGGACCAATCCTCAATCGAGAGTCTAGACCAGGCCCTATCCTGGATATAAGTAACGGGCTTATAAGGTTTCCTAAAATCCCCTGGCCAGGAGAGGGAGACTAAAAAATGGTCTGTCCAGGGGAGGGGACAAGGGGGTTTGGCCTGGATAGAACGGACATTCGTGAAAACAGGGTCCAACAAATGGCCTTGATTGTGGGTGGGCCCATTATTAACCAATTGAAGACCACATGCGGCCAAATCCAACCTCAAATCAGCGGCCCCCGTGTCAAGGGGATCATCAAAATGAATATTGAGATCACCAAGAACAGTGAAATTGGATGTAGAGGGGGCCAGAGCTGAGATGGATTCTAACAGCGAGCTGGCAAAAGGACCAAAGTGGCCCGGGGGGCGATACACCAAAAGGCCTATGAGAGAGGTGATAGGGGCCAATTGAATTGAAAAGTGGCAACTCTCTGAGTCCATGATTTGTGCATCGCTAATTCTGCATGTAAAATGGTCTCTGTGCAGAATAGCCAGCCCGCCCCCTCTACCCAAGGGGCGTAATTGGGACTGAATAAGAAAGCCCGGAGGGAGAACCATGACCATATCCGAGTCTGAATGTGTCGTAAGCCATGTTTCTGTGAGAAACAGGATGTCTAGCTCGTGGTCAAGGAGGAGGTGATTAATTAACAGGGCATGTTTAGGAAGCGACCTGCAGTTCAATAATGCTAGTTTCAAGCCAGGGTATGAGACCGGTGCCTGGGTCAATTTTAAAGAATAAGGGCAACAAAGCGCACAATTTTTAAAGTGTTCGTCTGTCTCTAAGACGTAGTTACACTGTGAGTTTTTCGCTGGTCTGAGACTGAGTAGGTCCTTCCGAGAATAGCTCATCCTCTCGGTAATGCAAACCGGCATAGAGTCCAGCCCTACGCCCGTCCGGCCGCGGACGGGCGCAGACGGGCTGGACTCTGGCGTGACTCCGGCGCGAATCCGGCACGCCCGCTGAACGCGTCCGCTGCGCGTAGTCATGGGTGGACGTTTATGTAGGGGCGACTAGAACGCTCGCCGTAATGATGACCCACCTAATATGGCCGCCACAACCGGATCGAGCCCGGGACCCGGTGAGCCTCAGTCCTAAAATCAACTAAGGCACCACCCAAGAAGTGGGGACCGTAAGAAATGTTGCCTCGATAGTGTGCAAATGAGCAGTGAGGGTAGGAGCGATCTAGTTAGAAATAATAGCGCCACGCTAAGATCCGTGAAACGCTATGTGCAAGGGGGGGAACGGAAACAAGGGAAATAAATGTTCTTGCAATAATTCAAAGTTTTAAAAAGGTAGAATAATAAAAAGCGACCGCTCGACTAGCAGCCTCTCAAGTAATGTGACTATCTCCCGACCTAGTGGCTGAGCCCTCCTTTTGTAGGGGCGACTAGAACACTCGCCGTAATGATGACCCACCTAATATGGCCGCCAAAACCGGATCGAGCCCGAGACCCGGTGAGCCTCAGTCCTAAAATCAACTAAGGCACCACCCAAGAAGTGGGGACCGTAAGAAATGTTGCCTCGATAGTGTGCAAATGAGCAGTGAGGGTAGGAGCGATCTAGTTAGAAATAATAGCGTCACGCTAAGATCCGTGAAACGCTATGTGCAAGGGGGGAACGGACACAAGGGAAATAAATGTTCTTGCAATAATTCAAAGTTTTAAAAAGGTAGAATAATAAAAAGCGACCGCTCGACTAGCAGCCTCTCAAGTAATGTGACTAGTCATCTAGTGAGGAATATGATTTTCAATTTATCAGATGTTTCACCACATAAAATAAACAGTGATCACAATTTTTCTAGTTGATCAGCTTTGTTTCTTTAGTCCGAGAATTTGTTCATCTCACCAAATACCCTACAAGTCATACATGTCCTACAAGCACATCCTCGACATATCATCCATGTAGCTTATAGCACTACCCTAGAGTTCACATTTGTTTAGCTCAGACCATAATAACCTGCCCACTGAGTCAGGTTTAGAATATTTCAATCTAAGGAAATAAAACAGTAATATCTCACCTGCTTCCCATTTAGCGTCAATTCCGAATATCAGCCTAAGACCCTCATTACATGTGTCCCAATAAATTCTGATATGTCTGGTAACACCTGTTACCGCTCATATCGGAGTCATGCATTTTGAGTATTTTATCTCACCTGGTAAGTACCAGGTATGAAAAAAACTGCCCCCCACTTACATTTCGGCATGTCAAACCTGCTGATATTCAGGGGGAGAAAACGCCAGGAGAATACTAGGACATTCATATTTAGCTGAGTAAGCACCAAGGGCTGCATGTTATTCCACATTTTAGGGGGAAAACTCATTACAGGGGCTATTTACTGCACGTGATAAATAACTAACACCACCGTATCCTTGTTTAGCAGGTGCAATAAAAATTGCACACAAACCAAGCCATTTGTAATGAGGGCTTGCAGTATGCTTAAAAAACGTAAGGGCGGAGGCTCAAAGTTTTGTTCTGAAGCCTACGGACGGCCCTATTGAAAGTATGCGTGCTGAATACCAAGGTTGTGTACTCTTGCTTCCACCTCATGCCTCTTAATTCTATCCCCAGACACCCCCAGTCTCTTTATCTCATTCTTGCAGGTTCTTTTTCATTCCTGCGTTCCCCCTTCATCACTGTTTTCCATATTTTCATTCCTCTTTCTTTTCCTTTTATGTGGTTTTCGATCTCTTGCTCTGGATCAAAGTCTGTTGAGGAAAAAAATAAGCGCTTATCCCAAAAACTGAGAGTCGGTAGGCCCCACATGCAACCACCAGCTCAATTTAATCTAGGTGGCTTTCTCAGGTTAAATAATTTTATCGCGCAATAACCACTCCACGCATCAGTTAGCATAAAAGGCCATTTATTAGGACAGGCATGACAGCCAAAATCAACATGACATCATTAACAATTAACAATCCCCCAAACATCCTGCCTCTCAACCATCATCCACTCACGTACTCCAATAGCCACTCCCAATTCACACCACGACCTCTTCACGTATACCATTCACTTCCCCCTTTCTCTTCCAAACTCCTCCATCATCTCCATCCATCGCACTCCCGTCTACCACACCCCCATCCTGCACCTGTAACCCCCTCCCCGGAAGGGTGATTCTGCCCGTCATGGACTCCCCACCCCTCCCAGGTCCCTCAAACACCCCCGTGCCATCCTGTCCTAAACTGGCTTGCCTCACAACTTGTGGAACCAAAGCGCCCAGTACCTCCACTCCTTTCAAACCTTGTAGGGTGGGTGGGCGGACAAACTAACCTAATCCCTGAGGCACTGGGGACAGTAAGAGGAAGTCCTTCCCCTCCTGTCCCCTTAAGTAACCTCCTAACCCCCCACCCCCTAATCCCACCCCTTAAACTAACTTCCTGCCCGCCCGTCCTATCGCGCGAACACCCGGGGAGAAGACTGGTCTGCCGACCTGCTTTCCCGGGGGGCCGCATCGCGCAATAACCACTCCACGTATCAGTCAGCGTAAAAGGCCATTTATTAGGACAGGCATGACAGCCAAAATCAACATGACATCATTAACAATTAACAATCCCCCCAAACATCCTGCCTCTCAACCATCATCCACTCACGTACTCCAATAGCCACTCCCAATTCACACCACGACCTCTTCACGTATACCATTCACTTCCAAACTCCTCCATCATCTCCATCCATTGCACTCCCGTCTACCACACCCCCATCCTGCACCTGTAACCCCCTCCCCGGAAGGGTGATTCTGCCCGTCATGGACTCCCCACCCCTCCCAGGTCCCGCCACCCAGGTAACCCCCGGAGGGCAGTTACCTGCCCCACCAATCGTGCACCTTTCACACTCAGTCACGTCTACACCACATCGACTCGTTCCACAGGAAACTGAGCAAATCCCGCAATTCCATAAGGTAGTACGCGTTCCCCATGTGTGAAAGGTGCACGCCATCATCTCGAAAGAGAAGTGGCTCCTCCAGCCTGAGCCAGCCATGAGCCAGCACTTTAACTCCATGATCAGCACAGAAAAGTCTCATTGCCCTGTTCAATTTCCGTCGGGCCCTCTCAATGGCCGCAGGCTTAAGTGCCCCTCTCCAGATCCTTCGTGGTATGAACTCAGTCCAAACAATACAGGCGCCAGCCAGATTGCTCCTCATTGCCTCCAAGTCCAGCTGCATCAGGTGTAACAAGGACACCCCCGATTGTCTCACCAAGTCATTTTCGTCCAAATGGATTACAAGCATGTCCGGGCAGCCCAGCTGTGACACCTTCTTCATGAGCCATGGCAACAACTCACCCCAGCGCATTCCGCTCTTACCCCACCACTGGACCTCATGATGACTGCTCCTCAGGCCCAGGCTACGACCGTACACCTGCCTGTCCGCATACTTGGAGGCCCAGTGCACAAACGAGTGTCCCACAATCCAGGTGACCGTCTTGGCCCCCGGCCCCCGAACACAACCTACGAAGAGAAGAAGATTAGTGCCACGGCAAAACAAAATTGCAACAACAACTGCAGCCGCCCAGGCTAGCCCGCGCCCCCCCACTACTTGCGCACATAGCGTTCACAGCAGCGAGACCGCCAACGACCAATCCGCCGGATCTTCTCCCAGGACCAACCCAACCCCGCCGCGGCCGTGGCTGCCCCAATCCTAAACGAGTGCGTGCCAAAACGCGCAGGATCCTTTCCAAGCCTCCGCAAAGCCATCCGTAACACTGCCAACAACTGAAAGGGCGTCAAACGCCGCAAGGAAGCATGCACAAAAATCTCCCCAGCCGTCCTCCGCACTCGTCCACAGAAACCCGACAACTCACGCACCGGGCACACAGCTGCACAACCACTCTCCGACAGCCACACCCACTTGCCACGACCAACCTGGTCCGTTTTGGTACGTCCCAACCATATACCCAGCCGGTTCCTATCCAAACGCACATCCGCAAACATCCGCCCCGGTGCCCCACGCGTCCCCAACAATTCCGACACTCGAAACGCCCCAAAAAACATCCACACCATGCATAAACGAAACACTGCCACCGCATCCCCATCATAACAGCAAAAAGGTAACTCCCGTAACACCCTTTCCAGTAATTCAAAAGTATTCGCCTCGCGAGGCAACTCCCCCCCTCCCCCCTCCGCCCTCACCCTACCCCAACCTTTCAACATACGGCTCCGCAGATCCGTCCTAGCCGGATCAAAACCCAAGTAGACCATGCTGTAAAATGAAACACCTGCCAACTTGCCCGCAATCATCATCTGAGACAGTCCTCTGTCCATGCAATCCAGCACAAAACGCACCACCTCTTGCTCACAAACATCCTTCAGCATCCGCCACGCACCCTTCTTCCAGCCCAAAAAGGCTCCAAACTCAGACCACGCCAACCTGTACGCCCGCCTAGTGGACTCAGCTATTGACTTCGCCACCAAACCAACCACTCTCATTCCCCCCAGGCCCAGATACCCTCCGGCACCTTGGTCTTGCAAGCCTCCGCTCCCGGCGCCAGCTTCCTGAAACGCTGCCACTGCGAACGAGATAATGCATCCGCAATGTCATTACTCGCGCCAGGCACATGTTGCGTGCGGAACAGCACATTCAAGCGCAGACACAGCAGCATGAAACTTTGCAGCAAGCGCAGCACTCGCAGGTCCTTAGCCCTCTGATTGTTCACCAGGTCCACCACCGGCCTGTTGTCAACATGAAACAACACCGACCTGTTCCGAAATTCCGGGCCCCACACCAACAGTGCCACCAACAGGGGAAAGAATTCAAGAAACGCAATGCTCCTGCCCTGGCGCAGCCAATGAGCCGGCCACTGCTCCGCACACCAACGGCCGCCCCAGAAGATCCCGAAACCTGCTGCTCCCGCCGCATCAGAGTAGAGTTGTACCTGCCACACCATCCTGTCCCGCGCAAACTCCAATGAGACACCATTGAAGTCTTCCAGAAACACCAGCCAGACCCGCAAGTCAGCCCGCACTCCCAGCATGACCCTGACCCGGTGGTGAGGGAGAACCTCCCCCGACATGGCCATGCCGAGGCGCCTACAAAATGTCCTCCCGGCCCTCACCACCCTGCAAGCAAAGTTCAACAAACCCAGCAATCGCTGCACAGACCTCAACTCAATCTTGCGGACACCGAGCACCTGCCTCAAAACCTCCTGCATCTCTGCCACCTTCTGTACTGGTAAACGCGCCTGCCAGGCCACCGAATCCAATTCGATTCCCAAGAAGGTCAGACAGCAACTAGGCCCTTCCGTCTTCTCCGGTGCCAACGGCACCCCAAACTCCTGCGCCAACAGCTGAAACTGGCCCCAGGCCGCACCACATTCTCCCGTCTGACCCACTCCAACAAACGGAAAGTCATCCAAATAGTGAGACACCAGCCGGTGCCCACTGCCGTCCACAAAGGCCAACTGCAAAAAGGAACTGAAGGTCTCGAAGAGCGAGCATGAAATCGCACAGCCCATTGGCAAAACCCTGTCCACAAAGATGGCCCCACCAAACTGCATGCCCAACACGGAAAAATCCGCAGGATGAATGGGGAGGAGGCGAAAGGCTGACTTGATATCACACTTGGCCAACTCCTCCCCTCTTCCGCAAGCCCGCATCAAACCCACGGCATCATCCACCGACGCATACAAGACTCTGGAGTCTTCCTCCGCGATGAAGTCATTCACCGAACCTCCTTCCGGCCAAGACAGATGATGAATCAACTTGAACTCACCCGGCTCCTTCTTGGGCACCACCCCCAGAGGAGAGACAATGAGATCCGACATCGGCCACTCCGCAAACGGACCCGCAATCCTGCCTTCCAAGACCTCCTTTTCCAATTTCCGCGCCACAACCTCCAGCAACTCTTTTGCAGACCGCAAGTTCTCAGCCCAACGCCTCACCCTCGGCCCCTGATAGCCTATTCGAAAACCTTCCACAAAGCCCCAGTACAATCTCGACGCCACCTCTCTATCAGGGTACCGGGAGAGCCATGGACTCATGGCCCCCACCTTAACCGGAGTATGGGCCCTTCGGCCCAGGCTGTCCCCTGCCTCTTGCAATCTTCCACTGCTCCGAGGGCGTAGCCAATGTGAGGCATTGCGTGACCGCGTGACGTCCCCCACACTTGGAACATTCATGCTTAAATTTACAGGAAGGCCGATTGCAGAATCCCTTGTTGAAACCCCAGCAGGCCCCAGTGGATCCCGGTTTGTACTGCTGTCCTGTGGCCCCTGTCCAGACCGCCTGAGTTCCATGCCCTCTGGCGAAACCCTGACCACCCGCCCCAGACTGGGCGGGACGCGACTGAAAAGACCGATAGGCGACCGGAAGACCACTCGCCGTATGCGTAGACACCGCCGCCTGCGTCGATGACATCCATTGGACCCAGAGTTCCTGGTCCACATCCCCCCACGGCTTGTCCAGGTTAACACTGATCCTTGCCCTGAACTCCTCGTCATAGCTCAACCAGGCAAAACCCCCGATATGCAACTGCGCCTTCCTGATCACATCCATATATTTAAACAACGCAATCGCCCGATCCGCGTGCTTCTCGCAATAGATACTCGCATAGATTAGGAAGGCCGACGTCCAGTTCTCCATTGTCACCGGCACTCTCGGCCGCCTGGTCAACTACCACTCCTCCTCCTTTGACCCCTCCTTCGCCTGAATCTCCCTGTGCTGGAGTTTAAACACATCAACGTACTCATGCCGCCAAACCTTTGCACTCGTCTTCTCAGACAAATGCGACCCGAGAGGCATCGCCAAACCCATATACGGCAACTTCTTCCGCAATTTCTCCAAACCCTCGTCTTTACCCCCTTGATCCTCAGTCTTATCCGTCTGCGCACTCAGTGTCGCCACCTGCTTCTTACCATCCTGCGAAACTGGCCTCGCCCAACCTGGGGGTCCTGCCTCCTTCACCGATCCGTCCCCCACACCCACCGACCGGCAGGCCTTCTTCCTCCCTCCTTTAGGGCCTTCCCCCCATGCGTCCCACCAGGCGCCCTCACCTGATAAAGTTACCGGGGCATCCCGCTCCGTCCGCCGCGTCTCCGCCGGCTTCACACCTCCTCTGATGGCCCGACCGGCGCCATCCCGTGTTTCCTGGAAAACACCAAACTTGCTCGTTGCCACTCTGCCCTTCCCCCTGCTCTCAACCTCGCGCACTTCCCCTTCCTCCCACTCATCCTCATCATCCTCATAATCCAACATCTCATAATCCACTTCCGGTGCCACAAACTCACGCACCTCAGTCACCACCCTCTTGGCACCTTTCCCTTTCACTCCAGGCACAAACTCGCACTCCAACATCGCCGGTGCCCGCTCCCTCGGTGGAGGGCAGGCCACCGCGGACCCCCCTGCTGCTTCGTCCCGGCATTTGGATTCCGTCTTGCGCCCCGCCGGCCCACCCCGGCCTCTGCCAGCTGCACCTGCCGGCCTGTACCCCCCCCCCCCCGCCCCCGAGCCGTATGCGCCCAGGGAGGCCCCTGTGCCACCAGGTCTCTGCGCCGCCAAGGCAGTCCCTGACCCCTCTACCCAGACCCACTCCCCACCAGTCCCAGGAACCCTTACCTCCACGCCACTGCTAGGCCTCCCTCCACGCGCAGGTGCCGGGGCCCCATTGCCCCCGGGCACCCCACCCGCCTTTGCCTCCCTGGCAGCACATAAGCGCTGCCATTCACTCTCCACCTCTTCAATGATGCGACGCTGGTCGCGGGCCCGCTCCTCCTCAGACATGAGCTCCCACCTAGCGTAACATGACCCTTGCCTCTCCAGGTCCCCAAAGGGCCCCTTCCCTGATGGGGGCACCGTGGGGGCCCCCTTCACAGACCCCAATCCCCCTGCCTGTTGTGCCTTACGTGGCCCTTTGCCTTTGGACCCCTGCGCCTTGGCCACACCCTTCTTACCCTTTGAAAGGTCCACTGGCTGCACTGGCTGTTCCTCTGCAGGGCCCCCCTCCTCCTCCCCAGATTCCTCTTCTGTCAGCAGGAGGGCGAACTCCTCTCCTGCCACCTGCTCTCAGTCTCCCAGGTCCTCCTCTCCACTGCTCTCCCCATAATCCACTAGCTGCCCCCCCCTGCTGACCCCCCAACCAGGGAAGGCAATGGTGCCAAATCCATATGGGTGTCCCCCCCCAGGCTGCACCTGGGCCCTGAGCCCCTCCCCAGAGCCTCCCTCCCCACCCAGCACCACACCGCTATCTACAACTCGCGCAGGGAGGTTCAGCCGCCTCCCTCCGTGTTTGGGGCCATCCTGGTCTTTCTTGCCCCTCCCCGCCCAGCTGCACCTCCTCGAGCCCCCAGGGGCTCATCTAAGCAGGCCGCTACGGCCGCGGAAACCCCCGCAGAAGCAGCCCTTCTGAGGTCGGGTCATCCCGACCCACGCTTGCTCCAAAACGCCGGGCTGGAGGAGGTCGGCCCTCCCAGCCCGGCCGAGCACCTGCAGGGCCGCCCGCACCGCCGCAGCATCGGGCGTTGCCATGAATACAGACTTCGGTCGAAAATGAGGCCTGAAATAAGCCGCACACCAGGGCACTAGTGGCGACGCGCTCCGCCAAATAAATCAATCCCCACCTACACTAACTGCCACACACCGCTACACCAACAGAAAATAACCTAATCTCTGAGGCACTGGGGACAGGAAGAGGAAGTCCTTCCCCTCCTGTCCCCTTAAGTAACCTCCTAACCCCCCACCCCCTAATCCCACCCCTTAAACTAACTTCCTGCCCGCCCGTCCTATCGCGCGAACACCCCGGGGAAAAGACTGGTCTGCCGTCCTGCTTTCCCCGGGGGCCGCAGTGGCAGCTGGGACGGCTCACGGTTGGTGAGGCGGGTGCACAGGTGAGGGGGTCACAGGGAGGGAGCGAGGGGTGTGGGCGTGTCACTTTGAAAAAATATAATTAATTAATTAAAACGTACCTTGCCGCCAGGAGCTGCGTCTCTGCACCGGCTCTCCTGCGACCAACTCCAGGAACAAGAAGCACAGCCAGGTTTCCCTGACCAATCACAACGCTGCAATGCATTGGTCTAAGCACTGTGACACGGCACTTACCCAGGGGTTGGAGGGGTGGGCATGTTCTCCACACAGGATGTAATGCAGCCTGCATAGAGAACTGGGAAAGTACCAAACAGTCATTGCATACTTAGGAGCGTTCTACCACGCCTCCCCTGCTCTGCAGGCCTGCCCTGCCCCCTCACGCAAGATGCCCCAGCAGGAGGACAAAATAGAATGAAAATAACATTAGTCATTATCATTTTATATTTTCCTTTCTTTTTGCTGCTGCAGAGTAGTGAGGCGACGCTCCTTCACCTTAGTGGAGGAGCCGTCACTGAATAATCTCTGTTCTCATTGGTTTCTGTCAGATTTTCTACTAAAATAAGATATCCTTATGATAAGCATGCAAACAAAATGACTCTTTGGAGGTTAACACAACAAACCTGCCTATCCTGAATAGCCTCCTATGTAATATAGCATTAGCCACTTAAACGGTGGACTTGAAGAAGGGACAACATTGTGTACATCAGCAACTGGGAAACTTAGGAACACTGTGTCTGAATGAGACTCAAAAGTGCTGCGCAATGGCTTCCGTCTCTTAGGCTCCCTGCCACGTGCTAAATCCGAGCAGGCTTTCTGTAGCAGCATTTAATCAATCATCAGGTAGCTGCATTTAGTGAATGAGACACTTATCTTTTGAGTCAAGTAATTAGATCTCATTCTAACATTGTTCCTACGCATTTCAAATGAATTACATTCCACATATGGTGCAATTAATCACAGCCTTCCTGGTCATTCTCTTTCTTAGATTTGCCTTTGCTGTTAACCAGCCCTGCATATTCATATGCCTCTTAGAAAAGCGGTTCTTAAGCGTTTGACTGCTGTGGTAGCCCACTCAATGACTACTCTGGAAGCCAGGGATTCTCACTCAAGCAGTTTCTACAATTTGAACCTCAGATCAAAAATACAGAAAGAAGTATACATCAAACATATGCACAAATTATGAACTATTCAATTAATTTCACAAATAAAAAAATGCAAAAATAAAAAAATTTATTGGGAAAGTTGGAGGGTTTCAAAATGTAGTTTAATTTCTAAAAGACAACGTTAGTATCCTAGCAGCGTCAGTTTTGCACACCACTACCAGACAACATGCCAGGATACCTCGCTCTTCACCTAAATCTTGTCGCATAGGTCACGCTACAATCACACACTTCTCCAACAAAACATATAGGGGCAGATTGACAAGCCCCCTGTGCCACCAGTACTTCACTTTTCATGACGTACTGGTGGTGCAGGGGACTCCTCCATATTTACAAGGAGAGGAAAAGCCACCCTGCGTGACTTTTTCCTCTTCTTGTAAATACAGCCCCTCCAGATGCAGCACTTTGCGTCGAAGGGGCGTTCCATGTGTGTTGCTGTGGGTGTTCCCATGCAACACCCAGAGAAGGTGCCCCTTCCTGCACAAAAACAATCTCCCCATGGCGCAGGCATCCTTGCACCATGGTGCAAGGATGCCTGTGCCGGCAGCTGTTTGTGCGCCAGCGCAGGGGAGAGCACAGAAATGCGATATATTCTTGTAAATATGTTGCATTCCTGTGCTCTGAAAGTGCTGCAGCGTGGCGCAGCCAAAGGGCTTGCGGTGCCACGCTGCAGCACTTTCTTGTAGATCTGCCCCATAGATTCGATTGTAATCGTTCCATACAGTCATAGAGCCACGATGCCACACCAGTCGCAGGCGTGCACCAAACAAATTCCAGGTAGCATAGTACAGCTACTTACTTGCAGCTCTGCAATTATTTCAACACTTGGGCCCTGATTTACGTGTTGGCGGACGGGTTACCAGGTTACAACGGTGACGGAAATTCCGTCAGTCGAAATATAAATCCCATAATATCCAAATGGATTTATATTTTGGCGGACGGGATATCCGTCACCGGTGTGACGGAGTAACTAGTCCAACAACATCTACATCAGGCTCTAGGGTCTCCCACACTGCTAGTGTCCCTCAATGCTGATCTGCCACATTCATTACTAATAAGTAATGCCCAACGGGTTCCAACAAGGTTCCTGACCTTCAGACCATAGATATGCCGGTCCAGCCTGCTACGCATAGCTCTGCTTACTCACCTCAAGCTTCATCTGAAGTGATCATGCACATCTAGTACTCTTCCCCGCACTGCCCTTTCAGGCCTGGACTGGCAATAGCGGGCATTGGGCATTTCCCTAGGATGCTGGAAGGGTGGGGGCCAGTTCAGCAGCAGTGGGGGCTGGTTTTGTTACTAGTGACCAGTTTTACAGTGGTGCTGCAATATCAGGCCCAGTAACAAAAGCAGCAAGCGTTTCCAGCCTACCGGGGCCAGGCATTGCTTCACTAGGGGCTGGTCTGAGAAAATTGCCAGGGCTGCTTTGAGTTTCCAGTCTGTCCCTGTTCCCTTTAGTACCCCATACTATCTCAGTACTGCAGCACACCCAGTACTGCAGCTAATGTATAACAAACCCTTTCTGCAACATCCCCAGATAGTCTAGTACATTGCCAGTTCTATTATAGAACAGTGAAGAACACACAGTAGTGCCAAAGTTCCCAAATGAAAGAATGGCTCCTTTTCTATCACTGACAACTACAGAGACCTCTTCCAAAAAACCTCACTGCTGTCAAGTGGCATAACCAACTAATCAAGAACATAGATCCAGGCCAAATAGTTCGGCCAGAGCTGTAAAAACACGGGTTGACCCAATAAGTCTCTGGGACCTGGGTAAATTGGTAATACAAACAAAGTGGTCCCAGATACTGGAGGAATTAGAACAAGATTAAATGATATCTCAACTGAATTCGCAAAAGGTATCACAACATTGTTTTTAATCACAACGTGTACACAGTTATTCAACACTGTTCTTAAAATACATCAATATTAAATCATCAATAATGCCCCTGAAAGAAGGGAGGGGGAAGGGTGGTGATTGGATAGTGAAGGAACTATACAAATAACAAAACAGTGGTCACTGAGACTTCAATGAAAAATTGCTACTAATTAATTAATACAAATTAAAGTACAGAGATCATAAACTAATCAAAGGAACTCATGCCTATCGGAACAAAATCATAAATGATGATTAGGGAGAGAGGCTTAGAATGGAGAAAGTGTCGACGTTTCGACCCAGATTGGTGCAGGCATATAGTAGGGCCTTGCTAGAGGGTCTTCATCAGGACAGGGAGACAAGAGGGGCAGTCAATCCGCACAAAGAAATATAAATAATTCAATTAAAATTATGGTCAAATTGATCCATATTACTCATAAAAAATTATAAATGGTCGCAGAGGGATTGTTACCGAGGGTGCAAACTAATCAAGGCCAAGGTAACATGAGGAATATATACAAGTGAAAAAACGAACTTAAACTGCAGGTTACACAAGAAACAGAAAGAGAACGGCACAGTTCTTCTGTGGTTATTTACATTAGACAAAGTTGCATACAACAGAGTGTTCAAAAAATTGAGAATTGAACCCTCCTAATTCGGTCAAAACGATGGGGTACAATTATCGTAGTCTCATGCCAAGTAAAAATGGTTAAGACTCACTAGCCATGGAGTGTCGTAAATTAGACAGCAAACGGATGTATCCGAAGTGCAACGGTCAGTCAATCTGTTAAATAAACGACTAGGTTAATTTCCAGAACCTAAAGTCGAGTAACAATAAATTAGATCACATCAAATTAATTACCTTATAATGGAGTGTTGCGAATTAGGTAGCCAACGGATGTATATGATGTACATCGTTCAGTCTATCTGTTGAATAAACGACTAGGTTGATTATCAGAACCTAAAGTCGAGTAACTATGCTTCAAATCTCCTCAAATTGATTACCTTATAAATGACGTACCGTCAGTTGGTAAGTAAGGAATCCGCCGCCTGGGTCCGGATCCTACAGAGAGTAAATTAACACACGGGTCACCAACCATAGAGAAGGGGCTATTGTAAGGTAGGTGATGATATACCAATTGGCCTACCTGGAATGAAAATTAAGTCGTTAGCCCAGGGTGAAAAAGAAGGGGGTGGGTCCTTAATCAATATCTTGTACAATCGCCGTGGTGATAAATCCAGTTTCTAGAAAAGTGAGAATCATAGAACTCAGCAGCAATCACATAGGTATAATGCATGGTTACAGTAGTACTCTGATAAAGTGACGAGACTAACACTAGGTGTACCTGAGAATAAGAAATCCTGGAAGTTTTAACAGTTCCTTCACTATCCAATCACCACCCTTCCCCCTCCCTTCTTTCAGGGGCATTATTGATGATTTAATATTGATGTATTTTAGGAACAGTGTTTTATTGAATAACTGTGTACTCGTTGTGATTAAAAACAATGTTGTGATACCTTTTGCGAATTCAGTTGAGATATCATTTAATCTTGTTCTAATTCCTCCAGTATCTGGGACAAAATAGGTCAGCCAACGCACTTCAGTCCTATCGTGGCTATCTGTTGCCTGCTATTACCGCAGTCAGTATGCACTGCATAGCTTTACTAATGCATCTCAGTTGTGATCTGAAGCCCACCTGCTTTTGTACCCATGGGCATAGACCACTTTACAGTGCACTTTGGTCCTCACCTGCAGCACCCCACTTTGCTAATACTGCCACACAGAGATTTGCCGGCATATGCCAGTCAAGACCTGTATATGCCAATCATGACTTGTCACACCATCTGCTAATCCAGAACTTATTCTCACACATAATTCTGTCCAGACACTTCATTTCTTGACCATGGTATTCCCTCCTATTGAATTTGTGGGATCCAGATGAAGCCAAGCAGATGCCCCTTAGTCCTGAAGTAGAGCATCCCTTAACATGTCAGTACTGTGCTGCTTTCCCAATGTCCCTGAATTATAAGCAAAGTATTTCAATGATCCATATCCAGTACCTCTAGAACATCTTAATCATGACCTCATGCTTCCCTCTCTTTCTAGCACTGAGACCCAGATATACAAGATATCCCAAAGCAACAAACATCAGATCCATGGCATCGCTATCTCTGTGCTGGGAAGCAAAGGCAGATCTGGTAGAAGACCTCAATCGTGGCTTTATTGCACCTGCTATGCCAGACCTTGGCACCCACACACAACTCTTACAAAGCATGCCGGTTCACATCACTTTGCCACTGGATTCAAGCAAGCCGGGCTGAAGACGGCTGGAATGCCAGAAACCGGTCCTCGGAAGCTTGTTTCCGGTCCAGGGAAGGCATGGCTTGGCAGTTGTGGCTGGACTGTTCCCATGAGGCACAGGGTCAGACTGATTTGCATATAGCCATGTCTGAACTGGGGTGGCAGAGTGGACTAAAGAACGGTGATGGATCAAACCCAGATCTTTTGACTGGGTGTGAGTGTTTGATTGGTTCAGATGCTCCGTCCATCACCACCCCCTTTTGTACTAGTTCACATCCACGGCATGACTTGCCACTGCAGCATTGAGACATAGACACATAAATTATGGCATCCGACCCTGCAGCTCCCCTTACTATTCATGCACCAGAAACACAGACATAATCAATGCACCTTAGTCCTGACTACAGCAATCCCTGCTCTGCTGTTGCTTGGATCAGCTAGAGCCCCAAACCTGGTGTTCTAATACTAGGAGCTCCCATAGCCCTGCTAATGCACCATAATACTGATCTACTGCAACAACGAATATTCTAGCACTGAAATCCTCCAACCCACGCCAATACTCATTGGTCCTAACCTGAATCTACAGAGACTTTTAACCACTCAGATCATGCAACACTACCAACAAATGTTACTTCTGGCATGAAAGAGGCTCCTATTCTTCTAGTAGTGAATCACATATGCTGCTTTACAAATGCATCTCAAATCTAGACTAAAGCCCTGTCCGGTATTTCATTACTGAGACCCACCTACATCTGTGCCACTGCATCTTCCTTGTGATCTGAATTTACAATAATTTTATTATGTGAATTCAGAGGTGTACTACTTACAGTTTAGACTTTAAAAATTCCAAATTCTGTGCCTATGACTCTACCGCTATAGGAATATGGCCAAAAAAGATGTGGCATGCAGGGTGCTATATATAAGGAATGGCCCAAAAACTGTTATGGTTGGCTTTAACAAACCGGAGTGGGCGAGTGGGCTTGTACTTTGCTAGACAGGAGCCTAGATTCTCCCATTCAAAGCTACATAACCTGTACAATGCGAACTCTTTATTGGAAAAACATCGCTACTTTTGCTGAGCTTTGCTTAGCAGCTTCAAACTTGGAAATAAAATCATTTTTCAAGGAGGAAGAACATGATCTGTATACTGTGGGAAACTATATGTGTTGGACTTGGGCCTTCTGGCAGGTTCACCCCTGAACTTTTTGCCTGAAAGTATAGTGATTTCTGGCCTTTGCGCACTTTGACACTGTGGCGCAGTGTAAAGTGCGTGCTCTCCCTGAGTGCGTGTGTGAGATTGGCCTGCCCTCCCATAGGAATGCATGGGGAATGTCTGTGTCCCTGGTAGTTCCTGATGCGTGAGGTGTGCATGGTCAAGTTTGGTATGTGTGAACTCGGGGGAGTGAATGCTGCGAGATGGTATATGCGGCATGTATGTGTCTAGAAGGGAAGTGCTACTTCTAGACATGGCTGTACGTGTGCTGTGAGGGTGCTGACGCATGATTGGCTGGAGCTGGCTGGCATGCCAGGCTCCAGGAAGTCTGGATGGGTCTGCCCCGGTGGTGAGTGGGAGATTAGCATGAGTGATGTGTGGGAGGAGTGTACCTGTGTCCTGGATGGGCTGGGTTTTCCCCACACAATGCTGGCTCCGCCCCCCTGTGGTGTGACTGATGACCTGAGCCCTGCCAGTGAATAGAATGGGTGGTTGGGCCATCAAGAGTGCTCCAGAACCAGCTGCGACTGGTTCTGCCCCCACCCTGCACCTAAAGACAAAGGGAAAAGGTGTATAAAAGAGGGGCTGTGACCCCATGAAAATGTTCTTGTTTGCTGCTTGAATCTGCCAGGGGCGTGCTGCTGCTTGGGCTCAGGGATGGCTTGCCTCCCTGAGCCCTGCCCAGCCCCTGGCTTGCTGATGGGCCCCTGAAGGACTTGCTGTTGCCCTAGCACCTGGGAGCGCTTTGGATTTCCCCTGTAGCGCTTGAGAGCGCTTTGTTGCCCCTCTAGCGCTGGGAGCGCTGAGATTGCCTGCCTAGCGCTTGGGAGCGCTTTTTGCTGCTGTTTAGCGCTTACGAGCGCTTATTTTTGCCTGCAGCGCTTGGGAGCGCTGTGGTCTGCAGAGGCCGGTGCCCACCCGGCCTCCGATCGCCCCGTGTGGTGGTTGGACGGCGCGGGTGCCACCCCGCTCATTGCCGTATTATTTTGCCCAAGTGCCGATTTGTTGGATTCACGAGGGAGCCCACTCCTCGGATCCTGGGAAGCCGCCTGCCTGCCGAAAACGGGCCGCCGCGCTGCCCGCGACGACCCGGAAGCACTGGGCCGGCTGGCCAATCAGAGTGCGGCCCCAGAAAGGCCGACCGGAAGTCCCGCCTCCCCCGCCGAGCCGCGAGAGAGCCTGCCGAGGCTCCCCGAGAGGAGAGGAGAGCCCCGGGACCAGCGGGAGAGACCCGCCGCCGCTGGAAAGCCCAGCGCCAGACCGGTAGGTGCCTGCAGAGGAGGGGGGGAGCGTCGGGACACCTTGCCGGTGTCCGCCCCGCCCCCTCTCTGTAGCGCGACCTCGCGCCTATGTGTTGTTGGAGCCTGAGGGCTCCGGGGGCATTTCTTTACTTCACGAGCCCTGAGAGGCTCTGAGCGCCCCACAATCACGTCGAGTCCCCAGAGGGGGGACTCCCAAAGAGAGGCGCCCGTGTGTTTCGAGCCTGAGGGCTCAGGGGGCATCTCCACGTTTTGGAGCCACGAGGTGCCCCGGGGGCACCAGTTGATTTAGAGCCCAGCGTGGCTCTTGGCGAACATCACTGCTTTGGGTCCCCAGAGCGAGGGACCCCACAGCCCAGCGAGGCTGCACCTTTTGTTGCTGGAGCCCTGAGAGGCTCAGCAGCCCCCTTACTTGTGTAAGAGAGCCTGAGAGAGGCTCACCAGTGCCACAGTGGTGGTTCTTTGAGCCCAGAGAGGCTCCAACTTTGCGCTAACTTTCCCTGCTCCAGTTGCCCAGCACTTTGTGGGCAACTGCCACGTTTAGGCCCTGACATTGGGACACCGGGACAGTCACAGGTGGTGACTGGTGAGTTTGGGGAAATTGGTATTTGTTCTGCACCTCTGAATGTATTGATTATGCGTCATGTGCCTTTACACCTCTGAATGTTACGGCATCATGTGTTTTGCTTACACCTCTGAATGGGTAGATTATTCATCATGTGTTCTCTTGTGCTGCACCTCTGAATGTGTTTTTATACGTCAGGTGCTTTGCTTTTACACCGCTGAATGTAGACTCTGCATCATGTGTTTCCTTCCCCTGCACCTCTGAATGTGTTTTTATGCGTCATGTGCCTTTACACCTCTGAATGAATGTCATGCATTGCATCATGTGTTTTACTCTTACACCCCTACAGGTATTGTGATACATAGGTGGTTGTTTTCTCCCTAGTACAGGTGGTGCTAGTGAGGTCCTGTTACCAGTAGTTACTGGTTGTGTGCTATTTTGTGCTAAAGTACATTTATATTTTACCTTCTAAGTGCTATTTCTGAAAGTGCTACTTCTGATTCCTGACAGTGGTCCAGGTGGCCCTGTCTTGTAAATAATCCCTTGTAAATTCTGCCCGTGCCTCTGGCACATTGTAAAGTGTGTGTTTTATCTAATGTGTTTTGGTGTAATACAAAGGCTATTTTTATATAACCTTGTGTGGAGTTTCCTTTGTGGTGGGCCTTTGGTTGTTGTTGCTGGGGTGCGTGCGCAAATACTTAGCCTACATCGCCTCCAAGTTTAGCCTTGCTGCTCGCGCCACGTTACCTAGAGGGTGAGTAGGGGTTATCTTGGCGTGTAACTCCCTTGCCCTGACTTGGGTGTGGTGGTCTCTGACTGACTTTGGCGAAAGCCCTGGCCAGCCGGGGATCCCACCGCCAGGGTTCCAGTAGTTCTGGTGTCTGGCAGTACCGCTCCAGTTGGGAGGGTGCAGAAGTCCAGATGGAGGGGTGCGAGGGGGATAGGTTCCCCAGTGGAAGAACCAGTGGGTCAGGGGCCAACCAGAAGGGTTGTGTCGCCAGTGAGTGACCATGGTGATGCCACTTCTGTCCTGAGTGTCAGGCAGACTTGTACACGACACATTAGTTGTGTCACCCTCAAGGAAGTCCTGGTGCGCCAGGCATCTGACCAAAGAGGTACGTCCCTTGGTTGGGGAGCCAGTAGCCGGTGTTTCCGGATCTGGACGTCAGGGCAACTGTATGTAGTGTCCTGAAGTTACAAGAGGGAACTCCTGCCTGATGAGAAGGAACCGGGTAAGCTGTATGGGGTATTGACCTGCAGTGGTTGCCTTGCTGCTGAAGGAGGAGAGAAAGTCTTAGATTTTTGTTTCAACTTGTAGAAGTCCTGGTGCGCCAGGCATCTAACCAAAGGGTAGCGTCCCTAGGTTAGGGAGCCAGGTTCAGGTGTTGCCTGTCCTGGACGGCAGGGCGACTGTAGCCAGTGTCCTGGCCGGTTTGTCTTCTAGGGGTACCCCTGTGAACACAGGTGGGGCTCATCTTAAGTGAAGAGACCCTGTGTTTCCCAGAAGGGGTGGTACAGGCCTAGCAGGGATCTTTAGGGTTCTTGGCTGAGTGTTGTGGTACTACCCTGAGAGCAGGTGGGGCCTACCTTAAGTGGAGGGACCCTGTTCTACAGTGGGAGGGTGCAGAACTCTGGAAGGGGGTCAGAGGGAGTCTGACCCCTGTGCATCCGGTGAATTTGAATCCCAGGTGGTAGACCAGTTAAGGGAGTGGTGACCTATCTGTCATGACCAGCCTGGTGTCCTGTAGGCACCGCACTAAGCCGCGTCTGCCTTCGGCCGCGCAGTCTATGCCGCTCGCCGTCCCCGTCTCGACGCGGTCCGCGAGCCGCCGCCTGCGCCGCATCTGGCAACCCGCAAAGTGCAACGCCTTACTACACCGTTCTTGTGCTGGTCTGACTGTGGTCACTGCTGCTGAGGAAGTCAGGTCCTAAACTGGTGGGAGAGTTGTGTTCTGGAGGGTGCTTCAGAAGTAGAGGTAGGGTGGGGCAATCCTGCCCGTGACCTCTGGTCAGCCTGAGGGTGCGGACCCTAGGTTGGAGGATCAGTGGTAGTTTGGAACTACACTGAGAGGGAGTGGAGAATGGCTAGTGCAGGCCAGGGGTTACTACCCCCCACTCTGTGGATTGGCATGGACCAGTGGTATCTGGGTGGCCTAGGGCCTGGTCCTAGCCGTGGACAGCTAAGGAGTACCAGTGGAGTAGCCTAGTTGGGCCTGTGTTTTTTTTTAAGGATGTGCTTGTCTTATGGATTAACTTGGCGTAGAACCGGAGGGTGTCCCTGCAGTGCGGGCCCGCGTCCGTGTTCTATCGCCCCAAGCAGGGAAGTCCATCACGGTGGTGATTGGTCTCCCCTGCGTTTTGGCTGGAAGGGGGTCGTGTTGGACTTGGGCCTTCTGGCAGGTTCACCCCTGAACTTTTTGCCTGAAAGTATAGTGATTTCTGGCCTTTGCGCACTTTGACACTGTGGCGCAGTGTAAAGTGCGTGCTCTCCCTGAGTGCGTGTGTGAGATTGGCCTGCCCTCCCATAGGAATGCATGGGGAATGTCTGTGTCCCTGGTAGTTCCTGATGCGTGAGGTGTGCATGGTCAAGTTTGGTATGTGTGAACTCGGGGGAGTGAATGCTGCGAGATGGTATATGCGGCATGTATGTGTCTAGAAGGGAAGTGCTACTTCTAGACATGGCTGTACGTGTGCTGTGAGGGTGCTGACGCATGATTGGCTGGAGCTGGCTGGCATGCCAGGCTCCAGGAAGTCTGGATGGGTCTGCCCCGGTGGTGAGTGGGAGATTAGCATGAGTGATGTGTGGGAGGAGTGTACCTGTGTCCTGGATGGGCTGGGTTTTCCCCACACAATGCTGGCTCCGCCCCCCTGTGGTGTGACTGATGACCTGAGCCCTGCCAGTGAATAGAATGGGTGGTTGGGCCATCAAGAGTGCTCCAGAACCAGCTGCGACTGGTTCTGCCCCCACCCTGCACCTAAAGACAAAGGGAAAAGGTGTATAAAAGAGGGGCTGTGACCCCATGAAAATGTTCTTGTTTGCTGCTTGAATCTGCCAGGGGCGTGCTGCTGCTTGGGCTCAGGGATGGCTTGCCTCCCTGAGCCCTGCCCAGCCCCTGGCTTGCTGATGGGCCCCTGAAGGACTTGCTGTTGCCCTAGCACCTGGGAGCGCTTTGGATTTCCCCTGTAGCGCTTGAGAGCGCTTTGTTGCCCCTCTAGCGCTGGGAGCGCTGAGATTGCCTGCCTAGCGCTTGGGAGCGCTTTTTGCTGCTGTTTAGCGCTTACGAGCGCTTATTTTTGCCTGCAGCGCTTGGGAGCGCTGTGGTCTGCAGAGGCCGGTGCCCACCCGGCCTCCGATCGCCCCGTGTGGTGGTTGGACGGCGCGGGTGCCACCCCGCTCATTGCCGTATTATTTTGCCCAAGTGCCGATTTGTTGGATTCACGAGGGAGCCCACTCCTCGGATCCTGGGAAGCCGCCTGCCTGCCGAAAACGGGCCGCCGCGCTGCCCGCGACGACCCGGAAGCACTGGGCCGGCTGGCCAATCAGAGTGCGGCCCCAGAAAGGCCGACCGGAAGTCCCGCCTCCCCCGCCGAGCCGCGAGAGAGCCTGCCGAGGCTCCCCGAGAGGAGAGGAGAGCCCCGGGACCAGCGGGAGAGACCCGCCGCCGCTGGAAAGCCCAGCGCCAGACCGGTAGGTGCCTGCAGAGGAGGGGGGGAGCGTCGGGACACCTTGCCGGTGTCCGCCCCGCCCCCTCTCTGTAGCGCGACCTCGCGCCTATGTGTTGTTGGAGCCTGAGGGCTCCGGGGGCATTTCTTTACTTCACGAGCCCTGAGAGGCTCTGAGCGCCCCACAATCACGTCGAGTCCCCAGAGGGGGGACTCCCAAAGAGAGGCGCCCGTGTGTTTCGAGCCTGAGGGCTCAGGGGGCATCTCCACGTTTTGGAGCCACGAGGTGCCCCGGGGGCACCAGTTGATTTAGAGCCCAGCGTGGCTCTTGGCGAACATCACTGCTTTGGGTCCCCAGAGCGAGGGACCCCACAGCCCAGCGAGGCTGCACCTTTTGTTGCTGGAGCCCTGAGAGGCTCAGCAGCCCCCTTACTTGTGTAAGAGAGCCTGAGAGAGGCTCACCAGTGCCACAGTGGTGGTTCTTTGAGCCCAGAGAGGCTCCAACTTTGCGCTAACTTTCCCTGCTCCAGTTGCCCAGCACTTTGTGGGCAACTGCCACGTTTAGGCCCTGACATTGGGACACCGGGACAGTCACAGGTGGTGACTGGTGAGTTTGGGGAAATTGGTATTTGTTCTGCACCTCTGAATGTATTGATTATGCGTCATGTGCCTTTACACCTCTGAATGTTACGGCATCATGTGTTTTGCTTACACCTCTGAATGGGTAGATTATTCATCATGTGTTCTCTTGTGCTGCACCTCTGAATGTGTTTTTATACGTCAGGTGCTTTGCTTTTACACCGCTGAATGTAGACTCTGCATCATGTGTTTCCTTCCCCTGCACCTCTGAATGTGTTTTTATGCGTCATGTGCCTTTACACCTCTGAATGAATGTCATGCATTGCATCATGTGTTTTACTCTTACACCCCTACAGGTATTGTGATACATAGGTGGTTGTTTTCTCCCTAGTACAGGTGGTGCTAGTGAGGTCCTGTTACCAGTAGTTACTGGTTGTGTGCTATTTTGTGCTAAAGTACATTTATATTTTACCTTCTAAGTGCTATTTCTGAAAGTGCTACTTCTGATTCCTGACAGTGGTCCAGGTGGCCCTGTCTTGTAAATAATCCCTTGTAAATTCTGCCCGTGCCTCTGGCACATTGTAAAGTGTGTGTTTTATCTAATGTGTTTTGGTGTAATACAAAGGCTATTTTTATATAACCTTGTGTGGAGTTTCCTTTGTGGTGGGCCTTTGGTTGTTGTTGCTGGGGTGCGTGCGCAAATACTTAGCCTACATCGCCTCCAAGTTTAGCCTTGCTGCTCGCGCCACGTTACCTAGAGGGTGAGTAGGGGTTATCTTGGCGTGTAACTCCCTTGCCCTGACTTGGGTGTGGTGGTCTCTGACTGACTTTGGCGAAAGCCCTGGCCAGCCGGGGATCCCATTTCCAACAATATGGAAGTGGAGGTCAAGTGAATTCTGCTGCTCCTGGGTGGCCATTTTATGGAAAAGAGGTGGTAGACATGTAGGAATGTTGATTTCTCCTTTATCCAACTAAGCATGTTTTTAATAGTGCTAATTCCTCCAAGAATGACTTGCAAATTTGCTTTTTCTGCACGATCACCCTAAACTTCTCACCATTTTCTGGGCCTATTTTTCTAGGGTATTATTGCTCTGTGCACAGTGACACTGCTGTTCATTGCAGAGTGAGTGTGCTGTGGCCCTAAAATTGGTAAAACTGGGTTCACCCATTTGGTCTATTTATTTGCCCTATAAGACCACTGCAGACGGCACAGAAAATGCACAATTGGCATGGAAGTAATATGTCATATGTCATCTGCAGTGTGTTTTTATACAACCCACATATATGACAGAAAATGTCTTCTCGGAGTACGGCTGTGCTCTAGCTGGGCTGCTGTTTAACTGCATTACTGTGACACAGGGCAGGGAAAAGTATGTTTGCGAAGAGGAAAAACCCTACTTTTATATATTCATAAGTCACCCTTAAAGTGTGCCTTGTAAGTAAGGATACAGCAAACTACATAGTGTGGATAGTGTGCTCTCATGGGGAAATAAAACCCAAAAGCTATTTCACTGTGTAGGCTTTGCAAGACCTTCCCCTGAACAGGCCTAGAGCGATTTAAATCTTTAATCCCTGTCTTTGTCTGGGGAAATACTACAAAATGCTTCAAAGGTATTTCCTACTTAATTTAATTTTCAAAATAAGATTTAATGACAGAATCAGATTTGTGATAACCTAACTGGAAAATTAACCTTCTAAAATGTACTTTGTGCTGTCTGATTCAAAACTGGATTAAAGCCCTTCTTGAATTAGAGTAGGCATTTTTGGCATGGAGTGTTAATGACTCTGGCTACGAGGACAATAGAATGAATCTGAGTCCAGAAAGACCAGATGGGTGTTACCTACTGACCACTTATCAGAGATTAGCTATGTGAGAATGGACATGAACAGTAGGTAGAATAATGGGAAGCTTTAGCATTACCTCATTTCACTTGGTGGTGCTAGGGAGGACTTCTATTCATTCCCAGGGCCCTCCATGACTGCCAGGCTGAAGGCACATTAGAGAAAAGAACCAGATGGACTTTGTCAGATGAGAGGAAAGCACATCTGAGTAGAGGATGACTAAAGAGCTGAAAACAGGTTTGACTATTGACAGAAGGGTTCAGCCATATGTAAACAAATGCCTCTAGGTAATTTCACAGTAAGCAAAGAGAACGTGCTGCAAAACAAGATGAGTTTACTCAACGAAAATATTTAAGTTTGAGTGGTGGAATTTCTCCATTCACTGGTGAATGTGCAGGATATATTTGGTACCTCAATCACCAACTCCTCTGAACATTCCCTGCCATGGGAAGACTTCATCTGCAGAAGAAAGGTCCTGCTTGTAGAAGACGCCTGAATTTTGCTGGAAGAAGAGGACCAGGGGACTCAAGGACTCAAAGACATCTGACTCTGCTGGCACACATGAACTGGAACTGCTCTCCAAGGATCAAGTGGTTGGCCTCCTGTTTGACTGCTTCAGAGGCACAATAAGTAGTAGGACTGCTGGCTAAAAGATGGTCCAGATAACTACATAGTACTGAACCTTGCATGAGACCTGTCTGAGGAGAGACCTGAGGCCTAGAAGCCTGCACTGAAGGGCTAGGCACTACAGGACTGACCAGAAAGAAGTTTTCAAGCAATTGAAGAAAACTGGGGCCTACTCACTTGTTCTGCTTCTGGAGAATATGGATAAGGTGCTAAGTCTTGCCCAGTGATGTTGCCTTCTAAGTGGGCAGGGACACCACGTCGATTCCCCTCAGAGAATTTGCCACACTGAAAACTGGTTCAGCGGGACAGTGTGGAAAAGTTATTTGGAGTCATGGAGTCCTGCTTGGCTACACATCTTCCAACCTTGCCTTTCAAGTCTAAATGTAAAAGCTTGGATGAGTGCAAGGTAGCAGATCTACCCTATCGGCTAAGCAAGCCAGCAACTATGAAATTTAGAATTGCATCACTCTGAGCTTTTGGCACCAAAACAAATGGTTTCAGCGGAGGTCAATATGATATATCTGACTTTGAAGGACCTTAACCGGCCACAACTTTGGACTTTACCCCACTGGATATTTTGACTTCTATTGCAGCGTCTAAGTCGGAAAGTAAAATATTTTACCGGAACGACCTGCTTACTATATTGGACCTCTGCTCCATTGTAGACACTCTGAACTCTCACTTAGGTCTAGGTCAACCATGAACAGTTACTTTTTGATTGGTGATTTACATTTTCTTGATGATTTAAATGTTTTTAAAATCATGTATCCAATTCCCCATAGCCTAGTTTAATGATTGTGTTGTCTTTTTGCTCATTCATTTTTTCTCTATTTTTCCAAGTTGGTTTGGCAATTTTATTGTGATGTATTGGTTAATTTAAACTTGTCGATACTGCTTGAACTTAATATACACTTCTCTGGGATTATCTGCTGCTTGTGCCATGGTATTTGTGGTTGAACAGAGATTCGCTCAGAGCTGTGTTTTGACCTAACCAGAGTGGATTTATAAAAATGGTAGGGGTTCCAAATGAATAACCCCATTGAAGATAATGACTCATTTCTTAGCATTTGGAAAAACTATCTTTTAAATTCCTGTGCTGTGCTCAAATACTTCACCAGCAGATAGCAAATAATGCTTTGATGCAAAAGAGTTTTACAAAAACAGAGTACACTGTGGGACTCTCTTCTGGAATGTGATACCCTCCTGCATCCGTCTGGGGAAGAGAACAGTGTGTTATCGAGGAAAAACCAAGTTGACTGTACATACTTTGGCAGAGTGTTACACAGAATAGAGAAAAATAAAATATTTATTACAACTTGCTGGCAAGGGTTTATGTAGTTGTTTTTTTGTATTGTTCTTCAATATATATGCAGATAATGATATAACAATTAACATAAGTTCAGGTGACACAGTGCTTCAGTGTGTGAATAGTTAGAAAATATACACAAAGAACACACAACAAAAAATCTCTGGTTATAAATATTTACAAACTGGGGGCCCGATTCACAGAATGAACTTAAGACTAAATCCTAAACTTACTACTATTTGGTATTCACAGAATGCACTTACTACTTTTGGGATTCACAGAATGAACTTAAGACTAAATCCTAAACTTACTACTATTTGGTATTCACAGAATGCACTTATTACTTTCGGGATTCACAGAGTGAACTTACTACTTTCGGGATTCACAGAATAAACTTACTACTTTCGGTATTCACAGAATAGATTTAAGACTACTAACTCTAAGTCCGAAATCGGGGAGTAAATTCCGGCCCGGAGGCGGAGCTTCCGGCTTGGGGGCGGAGCTTGCGGCCCGGAGGCAGAACTTGCAGCTTGGAGGCGGAGCTTCCGGCTCGGAGGTGGGGATTTTTGCCATGCTGAAATCTCCAACTCTGGGCTGCAAGCTCCGACTCCGGGCCGGAAGCTCTGCCTCCGGGCCGGAAGCTCCGCCTCCGGGCCGCAAGCTCCGCGAAGGTATACTCATTATCGCCTATACCGTTTCCTCTAGCAACAGCACCTTTGGCATGTGAACTTAGGTATCAGATGGAACATAGTGGTATGTGGCTGTATGAGAAAGCACATAGGGGCTTATTACGATGCTGGGCAGACCGGCTTCCGCGGTACTGTCGGTGACAGTCGAACCACCGAAGGTCTTGTTGGAAGCGTTTGCTCCGACCGCCGGTTTATGATGCATCCGAATACATTGCTTTCCAACCGCCGTGGTTTCGCCGACTCCGACAGGAAATTCCAACTGTGCAAGCCTCAGAAAGGACCAATGGAGCCGATCGGAGTGGGTATTTCTGACATGCCATCTGTGGCCGTCCAATCATCTCATCACAGCCAGAGGAAGGATAGGGATATATGGCCAACACTCACCTCTACAGATCTTTTCACTTCCTGTGCAGACATGTAGCCCATCACAAACATCATATCGCTATTCTACCTACTCCATTATCTGCATAATCAAAACTGTCGCAGACGTGACCGCCGGTAAGTGACACACCTACCCATAGACATTGATGTGACAACAAAATGATTATCCGCCAATGAAAATCTGCTCTGTAGCATGGTCAGCATGAGGAGAGGGGGGAGTCTCAGCACTGGGTGACAAGAGTTGGAAAATAAAATACAGGGACAGGCCCGACATAGTGGTAGGATTAAAAATGTGCATATACACATAAATATGAAGAAATCTGTATTGTTAGATCACCACTGCTATACAAGCCACATGGTATGGCAACATAATAATCATGAGCACACAAATGTATGTGCCACTGATATTAATACACTGCCACAGAACATCCTCCCTAATCCGAATACCCTGCTCACTACTGCAGGGCGTAAGGACTGAGGTTCCAGCTGAGCTTCTGCTGTGCTGCTTGAAGGAGGTTTTTGCTGTGCAATGTCAGGGTGAAAAAATATATCTTGAGAAGTACCACATGAGGGGGCAGGAAGGGGCAGTGGAGGAGCGAGCACAGACAGATGTATAGCAGGCCATGTTGTGGTTCGGGGAATGCTAGTGCATAGCATCGGCATGTTGAAAACAAATTTGCACAGACGGGTTCCACCTATTCTCCATTGAGTGCTGCACCCTCAGGAACAGACAAAGCTTACTTTGCAGCAGCATCACCTACCACTGCCCCAGATGTAACAGCAGAGATATTCGTAACACTACATTGGCAATCTCCTTATGTCAGAACTCAACCTACTACAAACACCTAAGGGATAAAGCCACGCTTTGTTTTGCCACCAAAATGATTTGCAACTAACAACCATTGACAATACATTTAGCTTCTTAGGTACAATGTAATGTGTATTATCACTAATCTACATGTTGTGCTGTAAAAACTAGGTCAGGGACAATCAATATTTGCCCGGCGGTATCGCCTCTTTAACCCACAAAATATTAATCAATGAAGAGGCAGGCGCTGGAGACTGGAAGGCAGGAAACAAGGTTTATTTTCTCCGGAGGAGAACACATCAGTTCAGACAGCCAGTATCGTCACGAGGTGCTCTAACCGCATCTCTGAGGCCTGGCCTCTTATACACAGTTTATGAATTTTATTGCAGGTAACACATTCTTGTAATGCTTTGAAGTATGAAAGGACATCCTCGGAATCTCCCCTTCAGGCCCGTTCCCACACGCATTTACAGTTGAAGTCCCCACCCCGGTCACAATAGGTGATGATTATCGCGCAGCTGGACATTCCGCCGATTCACGGAATGTGTGGGGTTGATCGGATATCATAGGGTGGGGGCTTTGATCAATTCGAGGGTCCTTTAATTGGGGGAAGCTTCCTACTGTACGGGGGGGCAATAAACAGTATCCGCAGAGCTAGGTGGCGGCCTGGGAACGAGGAAGACAAACGGGCACACAGGAAAGGGGGTTTGTATCAAAGGGCCTGGGACCATGAAAGGAATGAAGGGAGGTGTCGCGCTGGGAACAGGATGGGGTTCTGAGGCAGAGCTGCGCTGAAAAGGGGTTTATGACACAAGGCATCCGAGAGCGGGGGGGGGGGGTGGGGGCTTGGCCAGTGCATGGGGGGCTTGTGAGGGCGAAGGGCTGTGCTGGGGGCCAGTGGCGTGCAGAGGGTGGTTCTGATCGAGGCACCTAAAATGGCGGGTGCGCACGACAAAAAAGTGTGGCATCAGGGGAAAAGGCAAGATGGCGCAGATAATGTTTACCAAACCGTACTAATTTTCCACAGTCCTCCCTTTAACATATCCAAGACATCTTGCTGGCCTATTTCCTATCCATGTCTACTGTGGCGGTCATAAGTAAAGAAGTAGGAACCCAGGTGAAGGAGCTATAAACATTACATTTAAAATCTTTCGTCTTAGGAGGCGGGTCTATCGATAAACTCGTTTGCAGGAAAGTCATAGTAATGCAATATCGGACAAAAACGATTCTGTAGTGAGAGCATTGAGTACATTTCATAGATGCTTATAGTCATTCGGAATGTGAACTGATAGGTTATTACATATGTAAGTTCTGTTCATATTTGGTTGGAGCATAATCAATACAATGGTGGCTGGGAGAGAAATGAGACGTAGAAAAAACAATAATCAAGGGTGTCATTGTTCGAAGGGGAAGTCCTATTGTCATGGACCATTATTAGTGAGTTCTCAGCATTCTTTGTCGTCTTCTGTTGGCACTGTGGAGCACCGGCGGTGGAGCTATGGGTCCAGCTCTATTCTAGGTCCCGCGTTGCAGGGCATGACCTTTTCCTCGCTTTTCTGGTCAAAAAGGTCCTTTTCGCCCTGTGTCCTTTTGAGTCGATTGTCAAAAAGTTCAGGTGGAAGAAGTGTGTGTGTGAGTAGTCCTTAGGGTAGGTCGGAGGAAAAGGGGATGGAGCAGGGCCAGATCGGGAACAGACCAGGGGGACGGAACATTTTGGTAGGCGGGCCCATGACCGAGTTCAGAGAGCGGGGACTTTTCGGCACATGTTGATCGTCGAGCAGGGGCATCAGGTCAGCCCTTTCCTCTCATTTTGTCGGAAACAGTGCCTCGTCCTGCAACTCCTTACTGTCGCGGTCTCGCCTTGGCCAATGTCGCAGATGTTCCACGATCTGTAGTCAGGCCGCGTGCTCCCACATCCGGTCTCTCTCTCCTCCGACAGTGGTACCCTTAAATGAGTTTGAAAAGACAGTCTTTAGAGAATTGGCAGAGGAAGGTAATCACATAAGTCTTTTTCTCTCCCAGCTCCAAGCAAATGAGAAACATCCGTTATATTGGGGTTCACAACCAACATATAAATAATTGATGATGGGCTTGCTGGATTTACTATAACTTTCCTTCGTAACTATTTCTTTGGTGTTTGTTGGTGTTACATTCATTGTCGTGGTACGAGATCTGGTACCTATTCATTGCATTTTGTTTATTACAGTTACGTCAGTTCTTCTGGCAGAGACCCACTTTCCTAGTACGAGCCTTATGAAGCTATACCGTTCTCCAGGGCTTTATATTTTACAAAAAAGTGCAACGTGCTATCACCATGGTCTGATAGGTATCTTAATGAGGAACGAACATAGGCTAAACATTTTTTTTTTTTTTTTTTTTTCATTCTATCAATGCATCCTACCTTTCAGCTAAACATTTTCTTTTAACAGGGTTCATTGCAACAATTTCTTCATTTCGGTCTAATCTTGATTTTGCAAATATCATTCTAATTCCTACATGGTCTCTTACAACCTGACTACTTCATTAAAAAACCGGGGTCTTATGGAAAACAACTAGGGACATAGCAAACAGTGGTGAGGGACTATCGTCTTGCTTTGTGTCATGAGGGCATTATCTAGCAGAAGGTCACAGTTCGGTTGGTAAGCGTTCAGTGACATTTCTCGAATTCTAAACTCTGTAGCTTGCTCATCAACAAATCATTTCTAGGAACAACGGCTGGCCTGTGTTAGTCGTAAGTCGACCCATCTCTTACAACCAGGGGTGAGGGACAGTTTTAAAACTCTCGTCCGGGGCAGCTGATACAAAACTGAGGGTGTTCTGGGAAGATGGGGATGTTTCGATCACTTTTACTGTTTGGGTATTGAGACAATTCGGGACAGGGAAGGTCGCGTTATCCGAGGCATTTTTTTATCATAGAAGCCACCGACATGTAGTTCCCTTATTACGGGTCAGATTAGGGAACCTCAGTCGTCTTACCTGTCCTTTCCCTTTTGGCCAATTCTAGGTTTCATCAATTTTTAGCAGAAAGGAGAGGTAGTGACGCGGCATTAGGGTGATTTTATTTAAGACAAGTTTTGTGCAAATACTTGCGGTATTTGGAGCCAATTGGGTGGTGCACCAGGGGTGGCGGTTTGCCAATTAGGTGCTGGTCGTTCGGAAGAGTGAGAGTGTGGAGGAGAGAGAGAGAGAGAGAGAGAGAGAGAGAGAGAGAGAGAGAGAGAGAGAGAGAGAGAGATGTGCAACAATAGGCTAAATAGTACACGTGCGACATTGGGGGTGGTAGTGTATTAAGATAGGCTATTCAGCGCATTACACAACATGAGACATCACGGGTCTGTGTTAGAATTTCGAAAGCATGCAGTTTGGGACGGACGAGCATTAGGCCGGGTACAGGGGACATGCATTGAGTAAAAGGCACCATTGTGTCACACTTCTCGCACTCTCGGTCCTTTGACCAGTTAAGTCAACGCTTCAGTCACTCAAAAACATTCTCTCATAGTTTCAGACATACGTGACATGTGCCCATTCACGCAACACGGATTAGGGGTGATCGTGTTTCATCATATCATACAACTTATTGGCTCTTTCGTTACAAGAGCAGTTTGTGGGTGTGCTTAGGTGCCACCTTGCAGCGTTAGTCCGCTTCATGTATCAGACATGGCGAGGCTTCAGATCTTCACCATACCTCAGTCGTGATTCCAATGTAACCTGTAGAGGGAGGAAAAGAGGGGAAGGGAGGGGGACAACATTCGAGCATATCAAATGCATGGGTACGAAAGTCCTTTACTTACCTCATACTCGTCTTATCTCCTCGGGATAGAATCCCTGGGGTCTTGGTTTCTGAAGCCAGGGGGGGGCAGTGTGTCCTTATAGGCCGTGTGTAGGGAAACGTTAAAAATCAGAAGTACTTAGTGCGAGGTATCTAGTTGGTAGGTGTATCTAGCTATCGGGGTCCTTAAATCTCTTTCAACGCTGTGATGTTCTAAGGCATATCAGTTCTTCGGCCAACTCTGTTCCCTAGTACCTTTGAGTGCCGTACCTTTATAACATTCTATCATTTACACCGCTTCACTTTACCCGTCCTCAGAAGTCGAGGTCCTTCTCCATGCGTTAGTTCCTGAGCCAGTCGCATACTTGGAGGCAGAGTATCGTGTCTTAGATTCGATCCTCCATCTGGGGCTGAGCAACCATCTTCTAATAACCTTAAAAAGAGAACAAAGCAGGGTGCACAAAAAACTCTCCCGCTGATCCCACATTTTAAAAAAAGCATGCAATACCTGTTCATAGTTTGGAAAACCTTTATTTGCACAATCGTTCAGCATGTAGATATGAGAGTGTAATCGTATTTGGCCGGACACGGCGATGGCTGAAGCACGTACAGTAAGGGGGGGGGGGGGGGGGGGTATTTTGCAGCATTAAAAACATTAAAAAGGGTTTATTTAGTCATTTGCAGGAAACTAAAAAGGTCTATCAATAGGTGAGGGATCAAGGAGCATTCATTTCATAATTGGAAGCACAGTCAGGCTAGTTGTAATCAAATTTCCTATATGCATACCGTGGGCGTGTGTCACAAGCAAGGTTATGTATCGGCTACAATAATATCATAATAAATCGTACATTGAAAACAACATTTTTCACGGGGTCCTTTTACATGTTCGTCGAGTGAACCCTCCCTCTTTTTCGTCAAGTGTACAAAGGATCATATATATATCTCAGAACATCGAGTCTTTTTAGCTAAAAACACCACGAGGTGTTCGTAAGTTCTCATTGATACCGGCGCCATTTTGGGCGGGGCCGGGTTAGTCCGGAAGTAGCATCACGGAATTTTTTTTTCCTACAACCGGCGGTTGGACCAGAGTCCTTTTCGGCAGTTCAAAAATTCATGCTAACAGAAGGGGTGGCTACGTCGTGGTTATTTCGTTAGCGACCAAGGCAGTTGTTCCCCACCGGAAGCCGGCAGGGGCCGAGGGCTCCTGGGACTTTTTGTAGAATCTTCAAGGCTGTGGGGATGCTGTCGGAGGTGGGGGCTCGTGCCCCGGTGGTCAAGCGTCCGAGTTACATTGCTGGTCAAAGTTACTCTAGCGGCCTAGACCCGCCTTCCAGGGGGCCCAGACGCCATTTTGAGGCCCTGCAGCAGCCGCCCTTCGTCGAGTCTGCAAGAGTGGAAGAGACCTTTTGGGGTGAAAAAAAATGGAACTCCGTGTCGTGGGAGCAGGACATTCGGCTAGGGTGCAGCTGTGGTGCCCCCACCGGGGGGGCGAGGGAGACTCGTTCGCACCGTCTCCCTCTCCCAGTGCACTCCACGCTGCCCTCTTTCATGGGCATGCATGATGGCCACTCCACATCCCGTGCTCCACAAGTCCCAAGTCCTGTGCTGCGGAAGTATGGCCACCTGCGGTGCATGTCCTGTGGTGCGGAAGTATGGCCGCCGCGGTGTATGTCCTGTGCTGCGCAAGTAGGGGCGCCGCCATTGCATGTCCTGTGCTGCGCAAGTATGGGCGCAGCCGTTGCATGTTCGGTGCTGCGCAAGTATGGGCGCCGCTGTTGTATGTTCGGTGCTGCGCAAGTATGGGCGCCGCCTGGCTGGAGGATTTCGGTGCCGGGCCGGGGGCTGGGAAACCTCCTATCCGAGGAGGTGGGAGAGGCCCGTCCGCGTCGCCTCTCCCTCCCAGCCCAGCCTGTACCAATTTCAGCAGAGGTATTTGTGATGGCCGGACCGGGGCTGGGAAACCTCCTATCCGAGGAGGTGGGAGAGGCTCGTTCGCGTCGCCTCTCCCTCCCAGCCCACTCCACGAAGAAGAGGATGGGACAGCCATTTCATGCCGGGCCCGTGGTGCCTCCTGGACATCCCACTGGCGATTCGATCGATGGCTGTCAGCAGGCCCCGCCCCACACGTGCTGTGTGTTTCACCTTCCGGATGGGCGTGACCGGTGACCTGCAGCATTTCGGGAACTTCCGGAGTGGGGGTAGGTATTTTGTTTGGACAGGCATGTCTGGGTAATGGGGGGTTGTCTATGCAGGCCTGTAATTGCTCCTTTCTTTTACAGAGTGGGGGGGCAGCAGAGAGTAATCAGTCCCATTGCACTCGAAGTTTGAGTTCATTAATGGAATGTATACTAATCTGTCCGAGACTACTCTGTGTATTGTTTCTGTAAGTTATCCGAAAGGGGTGGCTTTTTTTTGTGTTAGGGAACAGTAGCGGTAGTACGGGGTTCGTCACCGGGTAATTTAGAGCTAGACTGGGTTTCCCGTCTTAGCGTTGTTCGATCTATGAAGACTCAAACATGTCGCTGAAATTGGTCTGGCGAAATCTGTGCCATCGGGCATAATCAAACGTGGTGGTTCTATCTGGCCTGTCCATGTCAGTCTGATTCATCTTTGTCTCGCGCCTTTTCCCTTTCTGCCGGCCTGTTATTCCTGTCGGCCCTCTGCTCCTACCCTCGTTCAGTAGAGTCGGGCATTGGGCTTTCCAGTGCCCGGAACATTTACAAAAAGCACATTGGTTTTGCCCTAAGTCTGGTCGTCCTGTGCGTAGTGTCGGGGGATTACTTTCGGGTCGTTGTGTCTTGGGGTTGTCCTGTCGATATATTCCTTTACCTACTCTGACTTCGTCTCTTTTCTTTCGTTGTATTGCTTCTTTGCGCCACATACCGAGACTGTCGAGCATAATAGGCGTTGTCTTATTACTACAAAGGGCTATTTCTAACGTTTCTATTTTATCAAGATCGAAGGATCCTATCAGTGGCCACTGTTTCTCTTGATTTTCTTTGGTATACCTGTGCCACAGCTTACTATAGGCTATGGTAACTAATCCATAGTTTGTGAACATGTCTTTATTAGGGGTGCCTTCCAGCGGAGCTAGATGGTCCACCTCTAATAAACGGTCCGGGCTGAACCAACTACCAATCAGTGGGGAGAAGACAGACATGACGGCTCACAACGAGGACAAAAAGTCAGTACTGCCTATCTTATCACTGCGTGCAAAGACTAGACAGAATATTTCTATTCTACGTTGTTTGCAGGCAGTGAATACCTCATGAACCAATATCAAAACAGTTAATAAACAACCAGTGGGGAGAATAAGTAGGCCCGCAAAAGGTCTGCGTCCTCTACCCTTTCACTATCTGCAAAGGGGAACCTGTTCTTTCCTGTTTGCAGACAGAGAATCTCCAGAAAACAATCCGCGAACAGTAGTTCGGGGTCAAAAACAATTAATCAGTGTAGGAGAGGGAAATCTCCCGAAAACAATCCGTGAACAAATAATCAATCAGTGGGGGAGAAAGATAGGCACGCTGGCTGCGTTACCTATCCTTCACTGTTTGCAAAGAGAAAGAGCCTGTTGTTTCTCCGTGTGCAGACAGTGAATCTCCAAATAAGTCAACAAAGAGTAATACTAGTATTTTCCGAACCATTAAACAATCATTTCGCAATTCGTCGTGTTTACACGACCTTACCCGGACCGTATGGACAGTTTCTTGTCTTCCGAATCCAGCGCCCGATCGTCCTCTTTTCCTCGTATTCCTCGCGGCACTCCTGATGGTTCCCAGTCAGGACCGTAGATCACTCGAGAGAGGTCTGTTCGGAACCAGTGAAGTTCGGATGATCGGCTGCCAGACGAGGGTCTATTGGGCAAGAGCTCTCCCGATCGTTGCAGTCGTTCACTCTGTCGTCAGGACCTCTCCCACTGGATCCACGTGTCGCTGATGGGCCCCACGCTTGGGACGCCAATTGTAAAAACTAGGTCAGGGACAATCAATATTTGCCCGGCGGTATCGCCTCTTTAACCCACAAAATATTAATCAATGAAGAGGCAGGCGCTGGAGACTGGAAGGCAGGAAACAAGGTTTATTTTCTCCGGAGGAGAACACATCAGTTCAGACAGCCAGTATCGTCACGAGGTGATCTAACCGCATCTCTGAGGCCTGGCCTCTTATACACAGTTTATGAATTTTATTGCAGGTAACACATTCTTGTAATGCTTTGAAGTATGAAAGGACATCCTCGGAATCTCCCCTTCAGGCCCGTTCCCACACACATTTACAGTTGAAGTCCCCACCCCGGTCACAATAGGTGATGATTATCGCGCAGCTGGACATTCCGCCGATTCACGGAATGTGTGGGGTTGATCGGATATCATAGGGTGGGGGCTTTGATCAATTCGAGGGTCCTTTAATTGGGGGAAGCTTCCTACTGTACGGGGGGGGCAATAAACAGTATCCGCAGAGCTAGGTGGCGGCCTGGGAACGAGGAAGACAAACGGGCACACAGGAAAGGGGGTTTGTATCAAAGGGCCTGGGACCATGAAAGGAATGAAGGGAGGTGTCGCGCTGGGAACAGGATGGGGTTCTGAGGCAGAGCTGCGCTGAAAAGGGGTTTATGACCCAAGGCATGCGAGAGCGGGCGGGGTGGGGGGTTGGCCAGTGCGTGGGGGGCTTGTGAGGGCGAAGGGCTGTGCTGGGGGCCAGTGGCGTGCAGAGGATGGTTCTGATCGAGGCACCTAAAATGGCGGGTGCGCACGACAAAAAAGTGTGGCATCAGGGGAAAAGGCAAGATGGCGCAGATAATGTTTACCAAACCGTACTAATTTTCCACAGTGCAATGCCAGCAGTAATTACATACTGTAGGAAAGTAGGATCTGCTTCTATGGTTACCCCCACCTTTTGCTTGATGTGATGCTATTTTTGACTAGTTTGACTGGGATCCTGCTAATGAGGACCCCAGTCTATCTGCTTTCTCCCTAAATTGTTGTGTGCAGTTCTTAGATACATCCCAGATTGGATACTGGGGTACCCGTATAGGTCCCTAGTATATGGTAATAGGGTACATAGGGCATAGGTACCCCAGAGGTCTCCCATGGGCTGCAGCATGTATTATGCCACCCATGAAAGACCATTCAAAATTGAACTACAGGCAGCCTGTGTAAGTTGATGCTGGCACCACTTATTAAAGTGGTCATTGCACTTAAAATCTATAATTCAACCCTATAACAGGCCTTTGCAATCCTGAAAGCAGGGTGCTTGGTTCTAAGTGAGACGATCCCCCTGCATAAGCAGGACACCCCTACATCCCACAGAGTCCATTCTCCCGGGTTGTCAGTAAAGCAGTCATATACTATTTAGAGGGGCATCGCCTAATTACGCGACGACAATCTTGAAACTGGCTGCAACAAATCCTATCATGTTTGGTATCAAACATGTTGGAATCATGCCCCCACACCGTAAACGGTGCGGGAGGTAAACATGTTGGAATCATACCCCCCACACCAGAAACATTTTGGGAGGTATGATTCCAATCACTGGAAGAGCCCTCCTTTAGGCTCTCAGTGTTACTGTTGCCAGCCTTCTGGACCCAGACAGCACAAAATGGTTGCTGCCGACCAGAGACACATTTCTGCCCTCATGCTGCTGAGCCAAGCTCGAAGAGGGGAAGGCAGAACAATAGGCATCCTGTCACAGGGAAGTGTGACCACCTCCCAGACAGGATTTTGTGTATTGGGACCGGGTGGGTGAGCTTGCCAGCACCACAAAGTCGGCATGAGGGGCACATTTAGTGTCCCTGTGCATAGTCCAGTTCAAACCAGTCCTGGGAGCCGTTGGCTCCTGCTGTGGCGTGAAACTGGACAAAGGAAGTGGGAGTACACTCTCCGCTGTCCAGACCCTCCCCTGGGAGGTTCCCCATAATCTTCCCAACCCTTTCCTTAGGATATTTAAGAGCTTACCTGGTGTAGATCCCTAGATTCGTCGTGGGATAAGATTCATATCAGACACCACTGCACTTCTACCGTCTGCGCACTCTGGACTTCGTTTGGGCCTGATTTAATCTCCCTTGCAGTCTGCTGCATTGTCTGTGTCTGTGCATCATACAGGAACCTTCCAAGGCCTGTGAAGCATCAAAGACACCTGAAGAAATCTCCCTTGTAGGGAAGGAGTCACTCCCTGAATTCCCAAGCACCACAACTAAGTCGACAGGTCTGAAGATCCTGAGCTGCTCCAGACTCCGTGGGCTCTGCAACACAGGTGGGGGGTTTCCACAGCTCCGAGGCCTGCCCTCTCACCAAGTTTGAGGCCATTATCCCTCGTGGGGGTTGCAATACCCAAACCCCTGTGCACCTCGTCCAACTTACAGTTGCAAAGGCTTGTTGGCTTCCTTCCAAGAAGATCTTCGGGCTCCAAGTTGTCCCAACTTTGAGCACCTCCTGTGACTGGAGTCTTCAGCCACACCGCATTGTGTGCATTGTGGCCTGCATATTTTTTGGTGAGCTGCTTGAGGGACTCTCGCGACTCCAGTGCCTCCGGCCTGTGAGTCCATTTGAGGGTCATCTTCATTTCCTTTGGGCTCCCCTGATTGCTCGGGCCTGCCCTGACTCCACTGCTGGTCGTGAGTCTCCTGGACCTTATTGGTCCCAATGTTGTTCCTTCTTTGATTCCTGCATGGGTTGCTGCTGCCAAGACTTGTTGGTACTCCCAGTCCAGACACTGACCCCTCAGCACTTGACATCCATCGTGGGACAGCTCATGCATGGCTCCTAGTCCTCCTCAGTAGTGCCTGGTCCTCAAAGCTGCAGAGTCAAGGTCCTCATCATCCATCCGGCAACACCCGACATCGGTGGGCAGTCGTCTTCCAAGTCTCCTGGTCACTCCTGAGTGACATAGACTCTGTCCCCTCTGCTTGCAGGTACCTCGCATCAAGAATCCACCCTCAGAGTCCACCAGACACTTTCTCCTTCCTCTACAGCACTTTCCTGACGTCCTCCATTGGGTTCGACTGCGGTTTCCGACACCACTTCATGTGTATGCACCTGGCTTCCCTGGTGTAGGTAACGTGGGTACTAGGGTATCCATGGATGGGGTGGCTCTCCAACCTTTTGTCTTAAACTGGGGGTTTCTTCACGGTCATCTGGAAAGGGTCCCTAATCTTTAAAAATCCAAATGCGACTTACACATAGAGTTGTACGGAGCACGTGGTTGTGTTCCCACACTACACACGCTCTCTGTGGGGTCCCTAGCTACTTACCTTGGGTGGTTCTGTGGGTCCCCAGCACTTCTACGTCCTCTCAACATCGTCCTGACCCGAGTCATGGTACTTATACCACTTTCTTAATATATGGTTTGGTCCCCCCCTGGAGTCCACTGTGTATTCTGTGCTTTTTACTGTGTTTCTTGCTAAAGTATTGTGTGCATTGTGTTTGTCTCCATGTTGAAGATATTTGAACGTACTGGAGAGTATTATATAATAAATACATCTTTTTGTAAATAATTTATATGGTTCATTTTCACTTAATCTATACTATAACATTGCATTCTGGTAACACGAGCTGCTTTACACTCCTTCTGGACTAAGCCTAAAGGCTGCTCTCCACAGCTATCACTTAGAAAGCTTTCTAAGGTTGTCTAAGACCTATTAAATCACCATAAGGGTTGCCTAGACTGGTGTAAGGTGTCCCTAATCTTTAAAAATCCAAATGCGATTTACACATAGAGTTGTACGGAGCACGTGGTTGTGTTCCCACACTACACACGCTCTCTGTGGGGTCCCTAGCTACTTACCTTGGGTGGTTCTGTGGGTCCCCAGCACTTCTACGTCCTCTCAACATCGTCCGGACCCGAGTCATGGTACTTATACCACTTTCTTAATATATGGTTTGGTCCCCCCCTGGAGTCCACTGTGTATTCTGTGCTATTTACTGTGTTTCTTGCTAAAGTATTGTGTGCATTGTGTTTGTCTCCATGTTGAAGATATTTGAACGTACTGGAGAGTATTATATAATAAATACATCTTTTTGTAAATAATTTGTATGGTTCATTTTCACTTAATCTATACTATAACATTGCATTCTGGTAACACGAGCTGCTTTACACTCCTTCTGGACTAAGCCTAAAGGCTGCTCTCCACAGCTATCACTTAGAAAGCTTTCTAAGGTTGTCTAAGACCTCTTAAATCACCATAAGGGTTGCCTAGACTGGTGCAAGGTGTCCACTTACATAAGTGTACATTATATACCAGGCCCGCTTCTCACACATACCATATATGTGCTACTAAATGCCAATGACATATATGTGGCTCACATGTCTGTAAAAGACACCCTTATGGACATAATACATGCCCCTATGAGAGCCCCCCCCAAACCCTGGTTATCTTAACACACTCAAACTCCTGTTGTGACAAACAAGGTAAACTAGTTTCAAACCCAAAAATGACTACACTGAAGGACTTTATCACAACCCAGAAGCCAGAGAGCGTGTGTATGTGCCAGTCTTTGCAGGTGATACATGCCAGCTGAATATATACACACACTCCACATACCACACGTTACGACAATCATGGCCCTATGATACTAGATACACCCCCTTGTAGGCTGGAGACCATGGAAAAGGATAAAGGTGTATTATCCCTGGGCAAAAGATATATTGTGGGGTCATGTATGCAACAAGACACAAGGTAAATCTCTATCACATATGAATGATGCCCTCTATGTCCAGGCCACTGACAATGTACAGGCAAAGATTTACATACTTTAACTGTGAGTAAAGCTCAGAAGCTGCTATACGTATGTGTGCAATGAAGTTTAATTCAAGGCAATCTCCCTGTGATTGAAATAGCAATCATTTTAGTGACACAAAATCACTTACCATAAGCTAGGTGCTGTTGTAACTTAAACATACATCTGTATAGACATTTCAGTTTAGAAAACATAGCTTCACGCACAATTCTCTGTAATAGCCCCACACACATCACCCACATGAAAAAGGCAAGTAAGGTAATTGGGATTTCCAATATCCAAGCTAAAAAATTATAGAAGCCCACAGTGTATAGACTCACTGCATATTTGTGTTCCCAAAAACTCATGAAAGCCTACAGGGCCAGGACACAGTCTGTATTTCAGCTACTACCAAGTCCCCATGTGGACAGGACATGCGGAATAAGTCTTATCTGGGACTAATGGGATTTGTCACAAAGTGGCATCCACATGTGGTAAATACGTCATTTGAAGTTCATAACAATAGACACAGCAGCAACAGCAATTGTCACATATCTAGTAAAAGAGAGTTGGAAATATACACATTGCAACCCCCCCCAAGTGTGCAGAAACAAATTTCTACTTTGCACACATTAAATTCATATGCAGCCTACATCTCAGGGAGTACTGGACGCTGGCTTACTTTGGCCAGTGGCCAAAGTAAGCTTCAATACTCATGATTGCATAGACCATCCAATGCAATGTCTGGCCAGGTATAACCCACCTCACATAAACATCCTGTGGACGTTGCCCCACGGCCTCTGTAAGTCCATATTTTCACACAAGGTCACAATATACTTACCTACAGAAAAATCATACCCTATCATGCTTTAGCAAGCACACCTGTAGTTACACATCCTAAATTACACAAGAAAAACATTTAACATCAATGGCAATGGCGGCCAATCAAATAAAAAAAAACAGGTAAGTGCTTTATTATAACAAAATAATTATTCTTTCAGAAATAAAGACCAATGGCCAGTCCAAGTTAAATTCTTGTGGGCCAGCATAATTCTGGCCATCCAAACTTAATATTATTATTATTAGCAGATTTATAAAGCGCATAGCTGCCCCAGTGATGGGGCGTCCCAGCGCTAGTCCCAACTTGCCTTCTAAAGCACCAACCTCTCCAGGAAGGGCCTCTAGTGGGCTGACCAGGCACCAAAAAGATGGAACTAGGGTGGGCTGGGTTGGTCCTTGGAAGGGCTGGGCTCAGGATTAGGAGGGTCGTTGGGTCTGTGGGAGGGCAGGGCACAGTTTTGGGAGGGGTGAGTTTAACCATTTTAGGGATCTTGTACCAATGAAGGTGGTTAAGGGTATAGGGAGGGAGGGACTTGTTTAATCTTAATTTACATCCCCATGGAAGAACTTGGATGGGTGTGGTAGAAGACCTTTTAGTTTTAGGAGGGGATGGGGTGGTGGCAGAACCAGTCCTGCCACCACCCCATCCCCTCCTAAAACTCTTCCTTTTATTTGGGGCTTGTGTGGTAGGTTGGGTTTTAGTAGGGGGCAGATTGTTTTTTGGGGGGTTGATGTTGAAGGGTATGTGGGGGTGGCAAGGTACTCTTTTGGGGTTTGTGAGGGGTGGGTCAGGTGGAGAAGGGAAGAGGTTAAGGGCAGTCATGCACAGTTTTTGGGCAGACTAGGAATGAGGTGAGAAAAGGAGTGGGGTCTTGGAGGTAGAGGGATGTGATGTGTCTGCTGGTGTAATGTCTGTGAGTTTGGTGTCTGTAGTAGCTGTGTCTGCTGCTGTTGTGTCTGTCTTTATGTCTATAGTGGTTGCATGTGCTGCAGTGGGTGTGGTGTCTGCGTGTATGTCAATGGATGTGGTAGGGAGGGTGTCTTTTGCATGCTGAGGGGTTGTGCCTGTCTTTTTCTGATGGCTATGCACCTAGAGTGCATTAAGCACTGCTATCTGACCCACAGAAAACAGCCTCAGGAGGTCACTGGCCTCCACATTTAGGGCAGCAGGGGAGGCAGAGGCAGGGGGTGGGGTGTCTGAAGAAAGAGACTCCTCCCCTTTTAGGGGACGGGGCACATACAGCTGGCTGGGGAGCAGCAGTGAGGATGGAGATGGTAGGGGGAGTGGAGGACTTTGATGTTAAGATGCAGGTCCAGAGGGATCCACCACCACCTGGGAAGGCTCACTGGAGGTCGACTCCAACAAAGATGATATTTCAGTTGTGTCAGTCTGCTCCTCCTTTGCACTCCCATCACCCTCTGAGCCACCTGGTCCCTCTAGCTCACTGTCATGACATGAACCAATGTGGCTAGCTGCTTCCCCAATAGTCGTGGCCCTGTCTCCTTCGCTGCCGTGGTCTGACACTGAAAAACATAGTACAAATAGGTTAACTTGCATTGCACTAATATACTGGACAAACTGGTCATAACACAGCTCATTACACAATTGCATATTTCACAATATGTACTGGGGTGACTACATCAGTTCATACATAGCCATTATCACATGCATGAAAGTTACATGACCTGTGCACAGTCACACATAATGGTGTCATAACCACAGTCATATACAACTGCATGTGGGAACTTGTTCCAACTCTACCCTCATGTATGTACCAGCACATATCTTTACTTTTACAACCTAGGCCCTTGTAGTATACCATACTTACATCATGTCATCAAACAGATAATATATATGGAAAGCAAAATTAGCTATCCACACAAGGCTCTGCAATCAGCATATGGTCAATTGTCCCTACCCCTGAATATGTTGAATTGCAGCCCTCCTGAAACAATTAACTTACAGCTAAATGGCACTACCAAGATGAAGGTGGCATAGATTAGCTCACTCCACACTGTTCCCACTTGCCAAATGACACTTACAAATCTGTCTACTAACAGATGATACAGTTATAAGTTGAGTACCTTATATAGAAGTCACTTGTAGAGTAGAAGAGTTGAAAGGAAGAAATGTGTCTCCAAGTAGTGTGCGATGTCAGCACAGAAGACCACTGTATGTGAGTTTGACTTGGAATGCACACAGTCAACATTGGTGCATGTGAGCACACCTTCTTTACTCAGCCAATGTCAATGATTGTAGATTATTGAAAGGACATGTGCCTTAGAATACCTCCAGGCCCTGAAGAGTTATTAAGTTTGTCCATAACGGAAGGGGAATCGTGTTACTTACCATCTTATGAGAGCACTAATCACAAGCTAGCAATTAGTGCTGATGTACATATATCACCACAACATGTCAGCTTATTCCTCCCTGATACATTTAACCAAGCACACATTGACCCTCCATAGATACAAATATGCATCCCACCTGACTGAATATACACTTTTCAATATTATGCTAAGTCATAAGTCAAGACAGGCCAGTTAGATTTCAACTTATGCATGTTTTGTCATCTACATGTTGAGCTGACTTATGACACCCATTAATGCCATTGGGAATGTATAACTCTCCCATTCAGGTATTTACACCACTTTTACTAGGTAATATCTACTCTATAAGTCTATCACAGGCATATGTTGTCATGTACACATTGGCCAAAACATGCAATTGTCAATCAATCAATCAATCAATAAATTTATAGAGCACGCTACTCACCCGCTAGGGTCTCAAGGCGCTGGGAGGGGGGGGGGGGATCCGCTACTGCTCGAAAAGCCAGGTCTTGAGTTGTTGCCTGAAGGAAAGATGGTCCTGGGTCAGTCGTAGGTGGATGGGGAGGGAGTTACATGTCTTGGCCGCTAGGTAGGAGAAGGATCTTCCTCCGGCGGTGGCTCTGCGAGTGCGTGGGACGGTGGCGAGGGCGAGGCTGGTCGAGCGGAGCTGGCGGGTGGGTGTGTAGAAAGTGAGGCGGTTGTTGAGGTACTTGGGGCCCAAGTCGTGGAGAGCCTTGTGTGCGTGGGTGAGGAGTTTGAACGTGATTCTCTTGCTGACGGGGAGCCAGTGAAGGTCTCTCAGGTGGGCAGTGATGTGGTTGTTGCGGGGGATGTCCAGGATGAGTCGTGCGGAGGCGTTTTGTATGCGCTGGAGTCTTCTCTGTAGTTTGGCTGTGGTTCCCGCGTAGAGGGTGTTCCCGTAGTCCAGTCGGCTGGTGACGAGTGCCTGGGTGACCGTCTTCCTGGTGTCGGTGGGGATCCACCGGAAGATCTTTCGGAGCATGCGCAGGGTGTTGAAACATGATGACGAGACGGCGTTGACTTGTTTGGTCATCGTGAGGGAGGAGTCCAGGATGAAACCCAAGTTGCGTGCGTGGTCCGTTGGCTTGGGGGCGGTGCCCAGGGCAGGGGGCCACCAGGAGTCGTCCCAGGCGGAGGGGGATGATCCTAGGATGAGGACTTCCGTCTTGTCTGAGTTCAGCTTCAGGCGGCTGGTCTTCATCCACTCTGCAACGTCTTTCATTCCCTCCTGGAGGCTGGCTCTGGCGGTAGCGGGGTTGTTGGTGAGGGAGAGGATCAGCTGGGTGTCGTCAGCATAGGAGATGATGTTTAGGTTGTGTTGGCGTGCGATGGGAGCGAGGGGGCTCATGTAGATGTTGAAGAGGGTGGGGCTGAGCAAGGATCCTTGAGGTACGCCGCAGATTACTTCAGTTGCCGTGGATCAGAACGGGGGGAGGCGGACTCTCTGGGTTCTTCCGGCGAGGAACAAGATGATCCACTCCAGTGCCTTCCCTTGGATTCCGGTGTTTTTGAGTCGCTGTATTAGTGTGTGGTGGCATACTGTGTCGAATGCTGCTGAGAGATCCAGGAGGATGAGGGCAGCTGTTTCCCTGTTGTCAAGCAGGGATCTGATGTCGTCGGTAGCTGCGATGAGGGCGGTCTCGGTGATGTGGTTGGCTCTGAAACTGGACTGTGAGGGGTCGAGGGATCCGTTTGTCTCGAGGAAGGTGGCGAGTTGTTTGTTGACGGTCTTCTCGATGACTTTGGCAGGGAAAGGGAGGAGCAAGATGGGGCGGAAGTTCTTGAGGTCCGTGGGGTCCGCGGTGGGTTTCTTCAGGAGGGCGCTGAGCTCGGCATGTTTCCAGCTCTCCGGGAAGGTGGCGGCGGCGAAGGAGATGTTGATGATGTCCCGGAGTTGGGGTGCGATGATGGAGTCGGCCTTGTTGAAGACGTGGTGAGGGCAGGGGTCGGTTGGGGAGCCGGAGTGGATGGTGTTCATGGTGGGGGGCGATGGTTCGGTGGTTGGGAGCGTGGTTTGTGTGCCGAAGCTGTCGTGTATGTCGGCGATCTTGCGGTGGAAGAACGTGGCGAGTGAGTCGCAGAGGTCTTGCGATGGTGTGATGTCATTGTTGCATGCGCTGAGGTTGGAGAGCTCTTTAACGATGCTGAAGAGTTCCTTGCTGTTGTGGGTGTTGTTGTCCAGTCGTTCTTTGAATGTTGTCCTTTTGGTGGTGCGGATCAGCTGGTGGTGTATACGGGTGGCGTTATTGAGGGCTGTCATGTTTTCTGTGGTCTGGTCGTGGCGCCAGGCTTTCTCGAGGGTGCGGCAGTTTTTCTTGGAGGTTTTGAGTTCATTGGTGAACCACGAGGCTTTCTTGCTGCCGGGTCTGCTGGGAGGGTTCTTCAGTGGTGCGAGGTCATCGGCGCAGTTGGTACCAGGCCCGCTTCTCACACATACCATATATGTGCTACTAAATGCCAATGACATATATGTGGCTCACATGTCTGTAAAAGACACCCTTATGGACATAATACATGCCCCTATGAGAGCCCCCCCAAACCCTGGTTATCTTAACACACTCAAACTCCTGTTGTGACAAACAAGGTAAACTAGTTTCAAACCCAAAAATGACTACACTGAAGGACTTTATCACAACCCAGAAGCCAGAGAGCGTGTGTATGTGCCAGTCTTTGCAGGTGATACATGCCTGCTGAATATATACACACACTCCACATACCACACGTTACGACAATCATGGCCCTATGATACTAGATACACCCCCTTGTAGGCTGGAGACCATGGAAAAGGATAAAGGTGTATTATCCCTGGGCAAAAGATATATTGTGGGGTCATGTATGCAACAAGACACAAGGTAAATCTCTATCACATATGAATGATGCCCTCTATGTCCAGGCCACTGACAATGTACAGGCAAAGATTTACATACTTTAACTGTGAGTAAAGCTCAGAAGCTGCTATACGTATGTGTGCAATGAAGTTTAATTCAAGGCAATCTCCCTGTGATTGAAATAGCAATCATTTTAGTGACACAAAATCACTTACCATAAGCTAGGTGCTGTTGTAACTTAAACATACATCTGTATAGACATTTCAGTTTAGAAAACATAGCTTCACGCACAATTCTCTGTAATAGCCCCACACACATCACCCACATGAAAAAGGCAAGTAAGGTAATTGGGATTTCCAATATCCAAGCTAAAAAATTATAGAAGCCCACAGTGTATAGACTCACTGCATATTTGTGTTCCCAAAAACTCATGAAAGCCTACAGGGCCAGGACACAGTCTGTATTTCAGCTACTACCAAGTCCCCATGTGGACAGGACATGCGGAATAAGTCTTATCTGGGACTAATGGGATTTGTCACAAAGTGGCATCCACATGTGGTAAATACGTCATTTGAAGTTCATAACAATAGACACAGCAGCAACAGCAATTGTCACATATCTAGTAAAAGAGAGTTGGAAATATACACATTGCAACCCCCCCCAAGTGTGCAGAAACAAATTTCTACTTTGCACACATTAAATTCATATGCAGCCTACATCTCAGGGAGTACTGGACGCTGGCTTACTTTGGCCAGTGGCCAAAGTAAGCTTCAATACTCATGATTGCATAGACCATCCAATGCAATGTCTGGCCAGGTATAACCCACCTCACATAAACATCCTGTGGACGTTGCCCCACGGCCTCTGTAAGTCCATATTTTCACACAAGGTCACAATATACTTACCTACAGAAAAATCATACCCTATCATGCTTTAGCAAGCACACCTGTAGTTACACATCCTAAATTACACAAGAAAAACATTTAACATCAATGGCAATGGCGGCCAATCAAATAAAAAAAAACAGGTAAGTGCTTTATTATAACAAAATAATTATTCTTTCAGAAATAAAGGCCAATGGCCAGTCCAAGTTAAATTCTTGTGGGCCAGCATAATTCTGGCCATCCAAACTTAATATTATTATTATTAGCAGATTTATAAAGCGCATAGCTGCCCCAGTGATGGGGCGTCCCAGCACTAGTCCCAACTTGCCTTCTAAAGCACCAACCTCTCCAGGAAGGGCCTCTAGTGGGCTGACCAGGCACCAAAAAGATGGAACTAGGGTGGGCTGGGTTGGTCCTTGGAAGGGCTGGGCTCAGGATTAGGAGGGTCGTTGGGTCTGTGGGAGGGCAGGGCACAGTTTTGGGAGGGGTGAGTTTAACCATTTTAGGGATCTTGTACCAATGAAGGTGGTTAAGGGTATAGGAAGGGAGGGACTTGTTTAATCTTAATTTACATCCCCATGGAAGAACTTGGATGGGTGTGGAAGAAGACCTTTTAGTTTTAGGAGGGGATGGGGTGGTGGCAGGACCAGTCCTGCCACCACCCCATCCCCTCCTAAAACTCTTCCTTTTATTTGGGGCTTGTGTGGTAGGTTGGGTTTTAGTAGGGGGCAGATTGTTTTTTGGGGGGTTGATGTTGAAGGGTATGTGGGGGTGGCAAGGTACTCTTTTGGGGTTTGTGAGGGGTGGGTCAGGTGGAGAAGGGAAGAGGTTAAGGGCAGTCATGCACAGTTTTTGGGCAGACTAGGGATGAGGTGAGAAAAGGAGTGGGGTCTTGGAGGTAGAGGGATGTGATGTGTCTGCTGGTGTAATGTCTGTGAGTTTGGTGTCTGTAGTAGCTGTGTCTGCTGCTGTTGTGTCTGTCTTTATGTCTATAGTGGTTGCATGTGCTGCAGTGGGTGTGGTGTCTGCGTGTATGTCAATGGATGTGGTAGGGAGGGTGTCTTTTGCATGCTGAGGGGTTGTGCCTGTCTTTTTCTGATGGCTATGCACCTAGAGTGCATTAAGCACTGCTATCTGACCCACAGAAAACAGCCTCAGGAGGTCACTGGCCTCCACATTTAGGGCAGCAGGGGAGACAGAGGCAGGGGGTGGGGTGTCTGAAGAAAGAGACTCCTCCCCTTTTAGGGGACGGGGCACATACAGCTGGCTGGGGAGCAGCAGTGAGGATGGTGATGGTAGGGGGAGTGGAGGACTTTGATGTTAAGATGCAGGTCCAGAGGGATCCACCACCACCTGGGAAGGCTCACTGGAGGTCGACTCCGACAAAGATGATATTTCAGTTGTGTCAGTCTGCTCCTCCTTTGCACTCCCATCACCCTCTGAGCCACCTGGTCCCTCTAGCTCACTGTCATGACATGAACCAATGTGGCTAGCTGCTTCCCCAATAGTCGTGGCCCTGTCTCCTTCGCTGCCGTGGTCTGACACTGAAAAACATAGTACAAATAGGTTAACTTGCATTGCACTAATATACTGGACAAACTGGTCATAACACAGCTCATTACACAATTGCATATTTCACAATATGTACTGGGGTGACTACATCAGTTCATACATAGCCATTATCACATGCATGAAAGTTACACGACCTGTGCACAGTCACACATAATGGTGTCATAACCACAGTCATATACAACTGCATGTGGGAACTTGTTCCAACTCTACCCTCATGTATGTACCAGCACATATCTTTACTTTTACAACCTAGGCCCTTGTAGTATACCATACTTACATCATGTCATCAAACAGATAATATATATGGAAAGCAAAATTAGCTATCCACACAAGGCTCTGCAATCAGCATATGGTCAATTGTCCCTACCCCTGAATATGTTGAATTGCAGCCCTCCTGAAACAATTAACTTACAGCTAAATGGCACTACCAAGATGAAGGTGGCATAGATCAGCTCACTCCACACTGTTCCCACTTGCCAAATGACACTTACAAATCTGTCTACTAACAGATGATACAGTTATAAGTTGAGTACCTTATATAGAAGTCACTTGTAGAGTAGAAGAGTTGAAAGGAAGAAATGTGTCTCCAAGTAGTGTGCGATGTCAGCACAGAAGACCACTGTATGTGAGTTTGACCTGGAATGCACACAGTCAACATTGGTGCATGTGAGCACACCTTCTTTACTCAGCCAATGTCAATGATTGTAGATTATTGAAAGGACATGTGCCTTAGAATACCTCCAGGCCCTGAAGAGTTATTAAGTTTGTCCATAACGGAAGGGGAATCGTGTTACTTACCATCTTATGAGAGCACTAATCACAAGCTAGCAATTAGTGCTGATGTACATATATCACCACAACATGTCAGCTTATTCCTCCCTGATACATTTAACCAAGCACACATTGACCCTCCATAGATACAAATATGCATCCCACCTGACTGAATATACACTTTTCAATATTATGCTAAGTCATAAGTCAAGACAGGCCAGTTAGATTTCAACTTATGCATGTTTTGTCATCTACATGTTGAGCTGACTTATGACACCCATTAATGCCATTGGGAATGTATAACTCTCCCATTCAGGTATTTACACCACTTTTACTAGGTAATATCTACTCTATAAGTCTATCACAGGCATATGTTGTCATGTACACATTGGCCAAAACATGCAATTGTCAATCAATCAATCAATCAATAAATGTATAGAGCACGCTACTCACCCGCTAGGGTCTCAAGGCGCTGGGAGGGGGGGGGGATCCGCTACTGCTCGAAAAGCCAGGTCTTGAGTTGTTGCCTGAAGGAAAGATGGTCCTGGGTCAGTCGTAGGTGGATGGGGAGGGAGTTACATGTCTTGGCCGCTAGGTAGGAGAAGGATCTTCCTCCGGCGGTGGCTCTGCGAGTGCGTGGGACGGTGGCGAGGGCGAGGCTGGTCGAGCGGAGCTGGCGGGTGGGTGTGTAGAAAGTGAGGCGGTTGTTGAGGTACTTGGGGCCCAAGTCGTGGAGAGCCTTGTGTGCGTGGGTGAGGAGTTTGAACGTGATTCTCTTGCTGACGGGGAGCCAGTGAAGGTCTCTCAGGTGGGCAGTGATGTGGTTGTTGCGGGGGATGTCCAGGATGAGTCGTGCGGAGGCGTTTTGTATGCGCTGGAGTCTTCTCTGTAGTTTGGCTGTGGTTCCCGCGTAGAGGGTGTTCCCGTAGTCCAGTCGGCTGGTGACGAGTGCCTGGGTGACCGTCTTCCTGGTGTCGGTGGGGATCCACCGGAAGATCTTTCGGAGCATGCGCAGGGTGTTGAAACATGATGACGAGACGGCGTTGACTTGTTTGGTCATCGTGAGGGAGGAGTCCAGGATGAAACCCAAGTTGCGTGCGTGGTCCGTTGGCTTGGGGGCGGTGCCCAGGGCAGGGGGCCACCAGGAGTCGTCCCAGGCGGAGGGGGATGATCCTAGGATGAGGACTTCCGTCTTGTCTGAGTTCAGCTTCAGGCGGCTGGTCTTCATCCACTCTGCAACGTCTTTCATTCCCTCCTGGAGGCTGGCTCTGGCGGTAGCGGGGTTGTTGGTGAGGGAGAGGATCAGCTGGGTGTCGTCAGCATAGGAGATGATGTTTAGGTTGTGTTGGCGTGCGATGGGAGCGAGGGCGCTCATGTAGACGTTGAAGAGGGTGGGGCTGAGCAAGGATCCTTGAGGTACGCCGCAGATTACTTCAGTTGCCGTGGATCAGAACGGGGGGAGGCGGACTCTCTGGGTTCTTCCGGCGAGGAACAAGATGATCCACTCCAGTGCCTTCCCTTGGATTCCGGTGTTTTTGAGTCGCTGTATTAGTGTGTGGTGGCATACTGTGTCGAATGCTGCTGAGAGATCCAGGAGGATGAGGGCAGCTGTTTCCCTGTTGTCAAGCAGGGATCTGATGTCGTCGGTAGCTGCGATGAGGGCGGTCTTGGTGATGTGGTTGGCTCTGAAACTGGACTGTGAGGGGTCGAGGGATCCGTTTGTCTCGAGGAAGGTGGCGAGTTGTTTGTTGACGGTCTTCTCGATGACTTTGGCAGGGAAAGGGAGGAGCAAGATGGGGCGGAAGTTCTTGAGGTCCGTGGGGTCCGCGGTGGGTTTCTTCAGGAGGGCGCTGAGCTCGGCATGTTTCCAGCTCTCCGGGAAGGTGGCGGCGGCGAAGGAGATGTTGATGATGTCCCGGAGTTGGGGTGCGATGATGGAGTCGGCCTTGTTGAAGACGTGGTGAGGGCAGGGGTCGGTTGGGGAGCTGGAGTGGATGGTGTTCATGGTGGGGGGCGATGGTTCGGTGGTTGGGAGCGTGGTCTGTGCGCCGAAGCTGTCGTGTATGTCGGCGATCTTGCGGTGGAAGAACGTGGCGAGTGAGTCGCAGAGGTCTTGCGATGGTGTGATGTCATTGTTGCATGCGCTGAGGTTGGAGAGCTCTTTAACGATGCTGAAGAGTTCCTTGCTGTTGTGGGTGTTGTTGTCCAGTCGTTCTTTGAATGTTGTCCTTTTGGTGGTGCGGATCAGCTGTTGGTGTATACGGGTGGCGTTATTGAGGGCTGTCATGTTTTCTGTGGTCTGGTCGTGGCGCCAGGCTTTCTCGAGGGTGCGGCAGTTTTTCTTGGAGGTTTTGAGTTCTTTGGTGAACCACGAGGCTTTCTTGCTGCCGGGTCTGCTGGGAGGGTTCTTCAGTGGTGCGAGGTCATCGGCGCAGTTGGTGAGCCACTGTGTGAGGTTGCGGGCTGCTTCGTTGGGGTCTGTTGTGTTGGCGGGAGGGTTCTGGCTGAGGGAGATGGTGAGCTGGTCGGCGGTGATCTTGCTCCAGCTTCTGCAGGGAACCTGTTGCGGGTGGTGGTGGTGGGTCGTGGTTCTCCTGAAGTTGAAGTGGACGCAGCTGTGATCAGTCCAGTGTAGTCCGGTGGAGTGGCTGAAGGAGATGTGCTTGCTGGAGGAGAAGATGGGGTCAAGCTTGTGGTCGGCGTAGTGGGTGGGGTTGTTCACCAGTTGCTTGAGTCCGAGGTTGGCGAGGTTTTCCAGCAGGGCGGCGGTGTTGCTGTCGTTGTTGTTCTCTGGGTGGAAGTTGAGGTCCCCAAGGAGGATGTAGTCTGAGGAGGTGAGGGCGTGCGGGCTGATGAAGTCTGCGATGGCTTCGCTGAATTGTGTGCGTGGTCCTGGGGGTCTGTATATGAGGGTGCCTCTGAGGGTGGTCTTGGGGTCGGTGTGTATCTGGAAGTGAAGGTGCTCGGCGGCGGTGAGGGTGTCGTCCGAGTTGGTTGTGATGCGGATGGTGTTTCTGTGGACGATGGCGATGCCTCCTCCGGTTTGGTTGAAGCGATCCCTCTGGGTGATCTTGTAGCCATCCGGGATGGCTATGGCGATGTCGGGGGCTGAGGAGGCGTTCATCCAGGTTTCTGTGAGGAAGGCGACGTCTGGTGATGTTGTGTCGAGGAGGTTTCAGAGTTCGATGGCGTGTCTGTGGACGGAGCGGGTGTTGAGCCGGATGCACTTGAGGTGGTTGTTGTTGGTACTTGGCCTTGCGGGTGCGGTACAGGTCCGGAGGCATGTGAACTTGCAGGCTTGGCAGGTGAAGGGTCCGTGGGTGCGTTTCGGGGTGGCTCGGTAGCAGGCGGGGTTCTGGCCTGGGTTGAGTTCGTTGATGGTGGCGGCATCGTAAGTCCGTCATGTGGGCTGGCCTCGTCGGGGGCCAGGGGTCCTGGCGCTGGGCGCGGTCCAGGCGCGGGCGGCGCAGACGGGCTTGCCTTTGGCACGCCTTTGGCGTGCAATTGGTGCGCCCGCTGCGCGTACGCGTGGACTCCGCCATAAATGGCGAAGTGGGAGGGAGGAGCAGCTGGGAGACGGGAGCGGGGCGGCGAATGAGGAGGGGGGTACAGAAAAGAAAGGGGCGGGCCACAGGGGAGCAGCGGTGGGGAGCGGGGGGGAAGAGCGGGAAAATGGAGGCGAGGGGTCAGCGAAACAACGAAAAATAAACAGTCACAGTAGAACAGTAAAAACAGGCACAACACAATACCGAAGCAAGTGATCCTCAGCTGCAGGAGCAGCGGCAATCACGGGCAGAGCAGACACGGACTACCAAACTCAGAATCCTCAGCTGCGGGGCAGCGGCGAACTCGAGGCAGTAGCGGGGGACCTTGGGCACACTCACGGGGTTCGCGCAGTGTGTGGAGTGACCGGCCCTGGATCAGTGTCAAGGGTCACAGCTCACCACTGCGTGGACTCCGCCATAAATGGCCAAGTGGGAGGGAGGAGCAGCTGGGAGGCGGGAGCGGGGCGGCGGATGGGGAGGGGGGTACAGAAAAGAAAGAGGCGGGCCGCAGGGGAGCAGCGGCGGGTAGCGGGGGGAAGAGCGGGAAAACGGAGGCGAGGGGTCAGCGAAACAACGAAAAATAAACAGTCACAGTAGAACAGTAAAAACAGGCACAACACAATACCGAAGCGAGTGATCCTCAGCTGCAGGAGCAGCGGCAATCAAAGGCAGAGCAGACACGGACTACCACACCCAGAATCCTCAGCTGCGGGGCAGCTGCGAACTCGAGGCAGTAGCGGGGGACCTTGGGCACACTCACGGGGGTCCGTGCAGTGTGTGGAGCGACCGGCCCTGGATCAGGGTCAAGGGTCACAGCTCACCACTGTGTGGACTCCGCCATAAATGGCCAAGTGGGAGGGAGGAGCATCTGGGAGGCGGGAGCGGGGCGGCGAATGGGGAGGGGGTTACAGAAAAGAAAGGGGTGGTGCCGCAGGGGAGCAGGGGCGGGGAGCGGGGGGGAACAGTGGGAAAACTGAGGCGAGGGGTCAGCGAAACAACGAAAAATAAACAGTCACAGTAGAACAGTAGAAACAGGCAGAACACAATACCAAAGCGAGTGATACTCAGCTGCAGGAGCAGCGGCAATCACGGGCAGAGCAGACACGGACTACCACACCCAGAATCCTCAGCTGCGGGGCAGCGGCGAACTCGAGGCAGTAGCGGGGGACCTTGGGCACACTCACGGGGGTCTGCGCAGTGTGTGGAGCGACCGGCCCTGGATCAGGGTCAATTGTCGAGTTATCGGAGAAAATGCTTGTAGTCCCTCAATTCATGTATGGAACAGTCTTACATGTGACAGTAGTGTACCTAGGTTAACACCTGTCAGCATCTATTCTGAAAAACACAGAGCACCAGTGGTCGTAGCTCTCTCATTATACAGATTATTCCCCACTTTCCAAGGGGTTAAATTGCACATTGTCTGCTACCAGAATGCATTGTATGGCATGTCACATGCAAGTGGTCCTGCATCATATAACACAGGGAAGTGAGGGTGCTTCAATCTAGAGACTAGGATGATTAGTGACCTGTTTCTGACCACTGTCATGCATGACTTCAAGATATAATGTATGTCGTCTGAGACATTGTGCTGCCACGTGGCCATTCTATCATGGAAATGCACAACTGACAGTACCATGTATAGGTCCTGCTTACATTGACCATAGTCAATTGATATTACCATACACCTACTACTATTCTTTCACATTCAACAATATGCCCATTACATGGGACCAGAGTCTCCTTAAAGCTTGAAGTGACAAGAACTGCCTGAAATAAAACATACATGATCATGCACATTATTTCACTAAGGCCCATAATCACTCCCGCCTTGCTGGTGTTTGGTTCTCAACTGCCCATCAAGGTCTGGGTAGGCCACCGACAGTATGCGGCCATTAAGGGGGTCAGGGTGCAGCACGTGCCTCTTCTACCTGTGAGTGACCGGCCCAGCTGGACCTCTGCAATCTTCCGGGAACATCCTCTCAAGTATTGCCACCATTTCCAATAGTGGCCACAGCGCCAACGTGTGACCTCTCCCCCAGGGTCCGCAACTTCCGGGCGATGGTCCACCACAGGAACACCTTCTGATGGACGTTGCCCTATATGGCTGAAATGGGTTGAGACACTTAGCAGACATGCACGATGTACGTCATCTCCTAGGGTGTCACATAGGTAATATACAGCTAGCCTAACCATCTAACGAGGTACATTGCATGTTTGCAGTGCACAAGGTGACCAAAACAAACAAAAAGCATTTCACTACATGTTCAGGTCCTAATTAGCACCACCCTCCATCCTGACCTTGTCCATATTGAGTATGCCAATCCAGTTACATCTCTTAAGCTGCGACTGATGGAGCGAGATTCAGAAATGTTTTTCATTTCAACTCGTGAAGTCACACTTCCATAAATAAAATAATAAAATTAACAGTTGTGTTGTGTATGTATTAATTCAACCTAGTTTAAGTTGCATCTACACCTGAAAAACGCGGGATACTAACATGTGTGCTCATAAACGTGCATTATGTTGCATTTCCTTGTTTGTGAAAAATAATAAATTAATCGTGTCTATTGTCATGTCAAAAATTAACTGCAGCTGTTTAGAATAAACGACATGTGCTTATTTTGCTTCCCTGTCTATGTGGTGTCACTCTGTTCTCTATAGGTGCATAAAGAATCTTACTGGAAAATAAGAAGAATGGTAGATATAAAATGCTGCTTTATTTGTTGCTTCTGCTAGGTAATTTAGACTAATAGGTTAATTATTAGCAATAGAGGGTGGCAACAGAACAAATTATATTTCTCGCATTAATTATTTTCTTGTGTTTGTTTATACATTAGTTAATAAATAGGCTTTGGGCCTAGTGAAAACTTTCCGTACTTGCAAAAATCTGCTTGGAGCCAGAGTGAGTCCATGATGGCAACAGTTTTCTCCGTCTGAAAAGTTTGTTGTGCTGAGATGTCATTCTCTTAGCCGAACAAGGCCAAGGCCAGGAACCGGCGAAAGGCTTATGACATTCACGCATCCGAGGAAGCTAAAAACTTCATTTTGTTGCAATTGTTGCGAACTGGAGGAAACTGCGTTGTTTGAAAACTAGAGACAATGGTCTCTAAGAATGATGACGGAACTATAATTCTGAAATTTGGTGACACGTCGCCTGTCACTTTTGGACCAATGAGGCTCTTATTTCAGCAGTGAAAATTACTTTTTCTTAGATTAGCTTAGCGTAGAAAGGTATAAAAACTCTTGCCCCGTGGAAGAGTTATGCTTCTCCTTGCAGACCTTTTGATTAGGGCGTTATGCTGTTGGACTTCTCTTGGAACACGTAAGAGCCCTCAAAGACTTTACTCTTTAATTTCCCTTATAGCTAGCATTAGTTAGGGACTTAGGTTTTGAAAAATGGCAAACTGATAATTCTCATTTGCAATAATAATTTTGATTCATAATAAAATTGTCATAACTATTTGCAATGATTCAAATAAAAATACTTTAATAAAATTTCTAATACATTTTCCAAATGAGTAGCTAATAAAAATCTTACTTTGGAAATCAAGCTGGTCTTGTTATTTTCATATGTATAGGTTATTCATAGCTAGATCTTATCGCCACAGTGGCTTAATTAGCTTGTAGGTTTGTATAGTATGATGAATTTATTTACCATGGTTGTATATAAATGTATATTAATTTGTGAATAGGTTATTTAGGTCACATGATTCAGTTGGTTATAATATGTCATGTTAGATTTATGTGCCTTATGAGAGTTTATTGATTGATGGTGTATATAGTGGAGTTGGGTAGCGTTGCTTATGACATATTTCCTATAGCCCGCTGGATCAATTTTTCTGGTAGCAGAGGATGGTTGCTATGGTAACCGATATGTTATATGGTAGCTACATAGGATCGATGATTAACATATGTTGAGTTTGTTCAATTGTGTTATGTGTAGTTGAAAGGGTTTTTCCGACGTGGAGAATCCTAGTTGTACCGGTACAGAGTAGTGTGGCCAGAGTGTAAAGTCACAAGTCACACAGTGCATTTGATCTGTTTCAGAGTTGTGATATCGTCGTGTATCACAAGTGTTGTCGTCGCGCAGCACGTGTTAGGGTTATAGGTGTGGCAGATAGAATGCATGTATAGTGAGAATTGTCTATGAAATCGAAGCATTGAGTATAGAGACAATGTGTCCGTTGTAAACCTCTCTGTGGGAAAAGTAATAGAATTACTTCAACTTGAGTGAAGGGTAGGATAACGTCGCTTATTTTACTGACGATTAATGTTATCAGTGGGGGGTTAGAGTCCCGCCAGGATTTCATGTATGTGTGGTTAGGGATACTTTCCGTTTGAAAGTGCGTAAATGGTCTTGTAATTCCGTTCGAGTCAAACTTTGAATTGCTACTTTACGTGCATTCAGAGGGAAGCGCGTTCGTTATTACGTGTGTGAAGGGTAGAGTAAAAGTTTACTTTATCGGCAAAAGCATATTCTGTGAGAATAGCGTTGTCTATTCCACGCAAAGAATTTCTCGTGTGTCTGTAAACACTATCATCTTATTTAGGGAAACAGACAAATGGTTTGTTCTTTATGTTGTTAATTGAATTTCATTGAGAAAAGCGTCTTTAAAATGGCGCTGTGAAAAGTTTTTGTGAAGGAGGGGTGAGCGTTGAGAGTGAGACGCGAGAAACCGCAGCGGCTGTGTACGTCACACGGTCCGCGCAGGGATTGGGTACTATACGTCACAGGCTGTACTCTGATTGGCTCACATGATTTTGTCGAGCTGAACGCTGATTGGCTTTGTTGAAAAGCTCTATTTTTACGGGTCGAGCAAGGTGGTGACGTAGCTCGAACCTGATTGGCTTGTTGGTGTGTTTCGCGCACGGATTGGCTGGTGTTACGGAACAACCAGGAAAACATTTACGATCATTTCTGATTAAGCGGATTTGATTTAAAAATGACTTATTACTTTAAACATGTCGAGAAAAAGACTTCGATACTTCAAAAATTTAAGAATTTATTTTCACCCGACAAGAAAATTCAAACGCGAGGTGGTAAATTACTTCATAAGTACAAGACACCTGCAGCGTATATGGAAGGTGAATATGGTTACCATACTGTCCTGTGGTTTGATGTTTGGAAAAATTACACAAAGGACGACGGCGTATTGGCTTGGCCGGATGATGGTTCATTTAATGTTAAGGTTTTAAGAAATCTGAGAGAGAAAAGGTCAGCTCTAGTACAACGGCCTAGACCGACACAATTTGAAGCTTTGGTTGAATGGGAGGATGAGATGTTTCAACTTCAAAGAGAAGCAAATGGGATTAAGAGACCTCCAAAAACACCGAGTTACAGACGAGAAACGCATGAAGATAGAATGCGTATGTGGAGACAGGGAGATATGTGCGATGGTCTCTATTTAATTAGGGAAATGGTTCTAGGGTCTCCAGGTGAAAAGAGAACTGAAAAGAAAAATAATGTTGTTATAGATAACGAAACAGAGGATCCAGTTTTAGAAGAAATATATACAACGAATAATAAAAATGCCCCTTTGAGACAGCCTCGTTCATGGTCCACTCCAACGGTTTCCGCTGGAACCACTCCTAGTGCACCCCCAGTAAATGATTCTCCAAAATTGTACCCAAATAATTGCGAATCTTTTGGAACTCCAGAACAGTTTGAGACAAGAACTAATTCTAGTGCCTATAATGAAAATAGAAGTTTCCCAATGGAAAGGGAAGCCCCTAGAAATCTGATAAGAACTGACAGGATTGAGGAAGTTGAAAATACTTCAGAATATTTGCGATCGAAAGAAAAATTAATTCAGCGAATAACCAAGAGCATGGAAGCAGTGACAGTTCCAGTAACGATTGGTCCTGTTCAGCCTGTTTTCGATCAAAAGGAAATTAAACAGCCAGGTTTAACAATTCCATTAAACGCAGAAATTCAAAAGGTAGCCGAAAATTTTTATTCGGATTTATCTGAAATTAATCGTGAAAAATCAAGAATGCCTGATTTGACTTTTAATCAATGTTCTTTTAACCAGACACCAATGGGTGCAGAGTCAGATGCTGAGTCCCTGAGAAAAGAGAATCGAATTCAAAACTTGATGTTGCTAAATTAAAAGCAGATTTAGAAGAATTAATAATTGGCACAATTGGTACGGCCAGTTTAAAATTTTACAGAGATGATGAACTCCTGTTCATCAGCAAAAGCATGCATTGGAAAATAAAGAATAAATATGATCAGCTGGAGGAACTGGCAGAAGAATTAGAAATTGATTTGAACAAACAGAAAAACCTGGGAAAACATTACAGATTAAATTTTACTGAAAAAGACATTGAAAATTTTAATATAGGAGGAAGAATTACACACATAAAAGAATTGATTGTTTACATCAAGAAATTGGGTGACTTGAGTAAATGGAGAGTGAAATGGACGAAAAAGAAGGAAGATGAAAGGTTGGATAGGTTGGATAATCTGTCCAAACAGTTTCCAATGAGAGAAATTGCAGGTGGAGGGTATGTACATGTTCCCTGGTCAAGACAGGATATTCTGCTTTTCACTAATGATTTTCCTCGGCTGAGAGAAAAACCTGTGGAATGGTACCGACAAGTAGACAGGTTTATTAAAGTTTCAAAAGTTCTGTGCATTGATCTGGATGGCTTTTTCGACATAGTTGTCCCATCAGATCTATGGACGGAATGCAAAATTGCTGTGGGTTGGCCAAAAGCTGAACCAGATCGAGTTAAAGATACAGGTGCTCCAGCACCCGAGGTCATGGAATTCTATGAAAAAGTGATTTACTGGTTGAAACAAAAAATTGCCCCAAAATAAGTAGATTAAGTTAAAATAGACAGGACAAACCAGGAGCCGAAAGAATCAGTTCATTCTTTCTATGAAAGATTATTATTGGTTTTCAAACAATACAGTGGTTATGAAAAATGAGATGAAAAGGATATGAGCCATTTTATCTACAGGTTCGTATATGGTCTCAGACCAGAAATTGGAGAAATGATCAGGAATAATATTGTCGGATGGCAATCAAATTCAGTTGATGATATTTTGAGGAAGGCAAAATACTGCAGTGATGAGTTGGAGGCTAAACAAAAGAAGTTAAAGGAAAAGGCAATGTGGGCACAGGTAAAAGTAGCTGAGCAACAGATTGCAAGCCTTGAAAATAAAAATGGGAATTTTGTGCAACATGGAAATTTTGTACAAAATCAGAATCAAGGTCAAGGAAAGTTTAAAAGCAATTTTAATAATCCTATTAAGCCAAAGTTTATTCCAGAAATTGAAAAATTAAAACAAACGATGCCTTGCTTTAACTGCGGGGAGATTGGACATTGGAGAAACGAGTGCAAAAACCCACCCAGAAAATTTAAAAACGCATCATTTAACCCACAGATGCAGAATGATGTTGATCTGCAGCAACAGTTGCAGCTGCAGCGTCAAATGAGTGAACTGAGTCTTCAGCGACAGCTACAACAGCAGTTGACCCAGCAGCAGAATCAGATTCCATTGCCTCCTTGTCCTAACTGTGGAGGAGGTCAAAAATTCAATCCAGATATTGGATTCAGCGGATGTGATCAGGTAATAAGAAATCAAAGACCAAATTTGCAAAGTGCATCAGGACAATTTTTGTTAACAGGAAACAAAGAAGGAGATTCTGATGACTGCTTCTGACGGTGCCCGAGAGAGGGGGAAGAGTGTGTAATTGGAGCCACTATTGAGGTTGACCAGTCTGGTCCATTTGTAAATGGAAAGGTGAACTATGTAGAGATCACTTTTCTTGTGGACACTGGTGCTACCCGTTCTACTGTTAGATCAGTGGAAATTGAAAACCTACCTCTCTCTGGGGATACCATCCAAGTAGTTGGAGTTAGCAATCAACAAATGAAGTCTGATCTTACTGATCCTGTGAATGTGGAAATAGGCAATTTCAAAGACAAACACAGATTTGTAGTTTGTAATAGCAGTCCAGTGAATTTACTAGGAAGAGATATATTGTGTAAAATGAATTGTAGGATATATTGCTCACCTGGTGGAATTGAATTACAAACCATGGAGGAAGATGGGTTGTACAGACTGACTATGTTAATGATTGAAGCAGAAGAAGAGAAATTGTTTCCTACCTTTGATAAAGAAAATTTACCAGAGGAATTGAAAGAGACAGTTAAATCTGAGATTTGGGATTTGACTGGAAATGAGATGGGTCTAATGAAACATGTCGATCTAGTCAAAATCACAGTGAAGCAGGGAATAGACTTTCCAAACATTCCTCAATATAAAATGAAGGCAGAAACGATTGAGGGTGTTATTCCTGTAATTGAAAAGTTCATTAAACAAGGTGTTTTGAAAGAAATTGAGAGCAGTCCTTGTAACTCACCGATTATGGGGATCAAAAAGCCAAATGGAACGTACAGAATAGTTCAGGATTTGAGAAAAATAAACCAGATTGTGGTTTCTTGTTGCCCAGTTGTTCCAAATCCTGCTGTCATTCTTTACCAGATTCCGCATGATGCAGAATGGTATACTGTCATTGATCTTTGCAATGCGTTCTTTACTGTTCCATTGCATCCAGAAAGCCAGGAAATCTTCGCTTTCCGGTTCCAGAGTAGGACCCTCGCATGGTGCAGAATCCCTCAAGGGTATACAGAAAGTCCTTCTATCTTTAATGAACTGTTAAAAAGATCTTTGGAAGATTTGAATTTACCAGGCAGATCGACATTAGTGCAGTATATTGATGATCTGTTGATCGCAGCAAAAACGAGAGATAATTGTGTGACAGACACGATTACAATTTTGAATCATTTGGCAGATGAGGGACACAAAGTGTCTCCTGCAAAGTTGCAGTTTTGTAAACAAGAAGTGAAATACCTTGGTCATAGAATTGCAAAGGGAATGAGACAGGTGACAATCAAGAGAATCAAAATGATTCAGGGAATGCAACCTCCAAAAACACAAAGACAGGTGAGAATGATCCTGGGAATGGTTGGTTACTGTCGTCAATGGATTAGTGGATTTTCGGTAATTGCGAAGCCACTACAGAGATTGACAAAATCAGATGTAAAAGATCCAATTGTTCTTACTGATATTGAGTTAGAAGCTTTTGAGAAACTAAAAAGAAGCTTATGTGAAGCTCCAGCTCTGGGCATGCCAGATTATGAAAAAGGTTTTGAACTATACTGCAGTGAAAGAGAAGGATGTGCTTTGTCTGTGTTAATTCAGAGACATGGTAACATGAGAAAGCCTATTGCTTACTTCTCAGCAGTTCTTGATCCGGTTGCAAAGGCATTACCAGGTTGCTTAAAAGCAGTTGCAGCAACAAGTGTTAGCCTGGAACAGAGTGAGGGAATAATAATGGGATTTCCTGTAAAAGTCTATGTTCCTCACTCAGTTGAAATTCTCCTTACAAGGAGTAAAACGCAGCACCTGACAAACAGCAGACTAACCAAATATGAGAAAATTATTCTGGGATCTGATAATGTGTCAATTGCAAGGTGTGTGAATTTAAATCCTTCCACACTGTTACCTGACACTGAAAATATTGACGAAAACGACGTGGAGCATGAATGCTTGGATGTCATGGAATACTGTACCAAGCCAAGGCAGGACATTAAAGATGTATCATTGCCTGAATCAGATCTTGTCTTCTTTGTGGATGGCTCCTGTCTGAGATCAGAGGGAGGTGTTTTGAAAGCAGCATACTCGGTCTGCACAGTAGGAGATGTTGAAGAAGCTTCATGTCTAGAAGGAATTCGTTCAGCACAGGTGGCTGAATTAATTGCTTTAATTCGTGCTTGTGAAATAGCAAAAGGCTTGAGAGTTACTATAATAACAGATAGTCAGTACGGATTCGGAGTTGTGCATGATTATGGACAGCTATGGTCTCAGAGAGGCTATATGACGTCAGCAGGTTCTCCAATCAAAAATGCAGAATTCATTAAAAGATTAATTGATGGCATTCAAATGCCAAAGGAGATTGCTGTAGTAAAATGCGCAGCACATCAAAAAGGTGAAGATTTTATCACCAGAGGCAATAATTATGCAGACGAAATGGCAACATTTTGTGCAAAAAAATGATTATGCACTTAATCGGGGAAAAAACAAAGACTTTGGTTCAATTTCATTAATGCTAACATCTGTTGTTGAGACATGGGAAGAAATTAGGGACTTACAAAATGAAGCTGATGATGATGAGAAAAACACATGGTTGAGAGCAGAATGTAGGCCACGGGATGAGGATGGGGTTTGGACCTACAAAGATGGCAGAGTAGTCTTACCAAATTGCATGATTGCTGACATGGCCAGAATGTATCATGGTCCTGGTAATATTGGAAGAGACTCTATGATCAGGCTTTTCAAAGAGACATGGTTTAATACCAAGTTCAGGACAATTGCAGAGTCTCTTTGTCAGAGGTGTTTGACTTGCCAACAAATGAATCCAAATAGGAAATCAGTTGTGGGAACGGGAGCTATAGGACGGGAGGGTGGTTCTTTTACCAGATTACAGATGGATTTCATTGAAATGCCAATACATAACTGTTTGAAATATGTTTTGGTGATTATGTGCTTGTTTTCAAGATGGGTAGAAGCCTTTCCAACACGTCATTGTGATTCAATTACAGTGGCAAAGTTACTTCTTAGAGAGATAATACCGAGGTATGGTTTCCCAGTCACTATTGAGAGTGATGGAGGGGGACATTTTGATAACAAACTGATGAAATTGATCTGTGAAGCATTACACATTGAGCAGAAAATACATTGTGCGTACAGACCAGAGGCATCTGGAGTAGTTGAGCAGATTAATGGAACAATAAAAAATAGAATTGGAAAAATGTGTCTTGATACAGGTGTAAAGTGGACAGATGCTCTTCCACTTGTTCTGATGACTTTGAGAAGTACACCAGATAAAAAGACAGGTCTGAGTCCTCACGAAATCCTTATGGGTAGAGTCATGAGGCAAGCTTATGTACCTGTAGGAAAACTGTTAAGCATTAATGACAGTGCGATTTTGGAGTATTGTAAGCGTCTGTCTGACGTGGTGACTTCTGTGTCTAATCAGGTGGGAACTGAAGCACAATCAAACGACAAAGTGCAGACACATGATCTGAGACCTGGAGATTGGGTCAGAACGAAAGTTCACCGAAGAAGGAACTGTTTGATCCCGAGGTGGCAGAAACCGAGGCAGGTGATCCTTGTTACAACAAATGCAGTGAAGTGTAGAGGATTGAAAAGGTGGATACATCCAAGTCACACTATTCCAATACCTACACCTGAAAACTCTGATGAGGAGAGTGATACGACAGATGATTCAGACTCTGAAGAGGAAATAGAAAGAAATCCAGATATTGAAGATCGACAGAGTGGTCGACATCTGGAGAAACCATCTGTGAATGGAGATTTGATTGGAAAAGACTTGAAGATTATTGAAATAGATTCTGGAGATGAAAATAATCTGCTAGACAAAGAATCAACAGAAGAAACAGAAAAGGAAACAGGTGAAGAGAGAGAACCTGATAAAGAATCGAGAAAAGAAAAAGAAACAACAGAAGAGTCTGATCAAGTTCAGAAGAAAGACCAGGAGGGTATCGAAAGGCAGGAAACGAACTCTGAAAGCAGGAACAAGAAATCCGGATCTGGGAAGTTAAAAGTGATTGAAGAATTGGAGGAAGACGAATTACTGAGTACCAGTGATGGGAGAAGGAGTGCTGTTCCTAACGGAGTAAGGCTGCCGATTAGAAAAGATCCTGGAATAACAATTGAAATTTCTGACAGTGACTCTGGAGAAAGTGATGAAGAATGTCAGAAAGGAGGAGTGAAGAAAAGATCATGGAAAACAGAATCTAATGAGTCTGAGCCAAAAAGAAAAATCTTGAGGAAAGAAGAGACCTGGCCAACTGAAAACGGAGGGTTGAGAGTCAGGTTAGTGAAAAGATCGAAGGAGCAGGTGAATGAGATCACTAGTCAGGGGGATCCTGAAAAGAAAGCTGAGAAAGGAAAGAAAATAGAAGTGATTTCTAGAAAGACAAAGAGAGTTTTGAGACCGAATCAAAAATATAAATCTCCTGAATGGGCCTATATAATAATACCACCTGTAATTGAAATAAACAGCAGTAGTCAGGAAGAAGAAGTGGAGGAGATTAGTGACAATGATTGAAGTACTAACATGTTGGAATTTAGGATTAAGTTTAGGTTTCTGTTTTTGGCGTAAGCCTGAAGAAATTGTGTAAGGTGACACAAGGTCGAAGAAATTGTATTTAGTTGGAGAATAACTTGTGACGCAAGGTCGAAGAAAAAATTGTTAGAGGATAAAAAATATATATATATTTAAAAGGGGGGTGTGAGGTTTTAGAAAATTTTGAAATTTTAAACATTTTTGTTTTCTCTTTTTAAATAAGTTTATTAAAAAAAAATTTAAAAAAAGATGCCTTATGTAATGCCGCGTAGTACTTCAAAATGTTCCATTTTCAAGAAATGCTGTAAGATGACTCTGGTGTGTGTGCTCATATTAATTCTGCTCTGGTTAGTTTTAGCTGTCATCTTTCCTGTCGGGATCGATAAGGAGAGGTACAAGGTCAACATGACAAGCAAAGCTTCAGTTAGTCAAGACAAACATAGTGCAACACACAAAGCTAACAAGGTTATTGATCACAGACCAGATGTTCATCAGGACAGGTCTGTTGGTGATTTTTCTAGCAATACATTTTCAAGGCTTTTGGGAGAGTATGTTAAGGTCATGGGTGTCAAAGATTTCTATATCTGTGTGAAGTTGCCTGCTTCTGTTTCTGAGGGAGTGACATACAATATGCTTCCTCTTACTTATGGCATAATATGCAGTGTGATAGCTAGCTTATTTTACCAGACTGGTCGGTTGGAATATTATTATTCCAACTATGATGAGATCTTTGCTAACCTGAAAATAGAGAATGCTTTAAATAAACATAAACAAGCTAAACAGATGAGGGATTTCTGTTTAGTAACTAATGAGCTCACTTATGAGTACGCATACAGAAATAACTTAACTTGTAAATTGAGAGCTGAGGAAAAGTCTTTCCTGAATCTTGTTGAGGAGAGAAGAGCAATTTATAAAAGAAATGAGATGGTCAAACAGACCAAATCTAAATTCTGGCAAAAGGAGGATGCTAAGCTTAATGGCAAATCTTTTGACAATGTTGCAATTCACATAGACAAACCAATTAGTGGCAAGCTTTGCATTAGGAGAGATAACACCCTGTTTGATAATTATTTTGTAGGAGCTAGCAATTGTGAGGACACTTACCAAATCATGGGGGGTTGGGGATTCAAAGGTGGCAGAGATCCAATTTTCCCTGGGATCTATTTTGTTTGTGGAGATAAGGCCTATTATAATCTGCCAGACCATTGGTATGGGACATGTTTTGTTGGTCTTGTGTTCCCCAAGATTTTTCATGTTGACAGAAATGCAGAAGGTTCTTTTGAAATCAGTAGCCATGCAAACAGGTATAGGAGAGAAAGTTTCTCGGAAATTTTGGGAGACATCTTTGAGGCAGTGATACCCTTAGTAGGTATAACCCTGAATGCAGGAAGAATCAGAAAATTGTCCACAATTGTTGACAGATTGTCCACTGACACAGCAGGTGGTTTTCAGTTAGTGGATGTGGAAGTCATTGCGGTCAGATCGATGGCGATGCAAAATCGTCTTGCTTTAGACATACTCCTGGCAAAAGAGGGAGGAGTCTGTGGCATTTTACATGTACAGCATTGCTGTACTTACATTCCAGATGAGAGTAAGAATATTGAAATGTACATTAGAAACATCACAGAGATGCACTCAGAAATAGTTCCCTTAGAAGAGGATGATTTTTCAGAACGTCTTTCAAAAAAATTCCAAGCAATCAAAACCTGGTTTCAAGAGATTGGTGGATCAGTTCTTGGCAAGATTCTAACACCTTTGTTTGTGATAATTTTTGTGATAGTTTTGACAAAGATCAGCTGCATGTTACACAAAAGAAAGAAGCACATGAGGGAAAAGAGAAGAATTTACAAAATCAAAAAGGAGCAACAGAAAGAGATAGAGCTTGAGGAATTGCGCAGAGCTCAATATGAGAGTTCTAAAGATTTTGCTGAAACTAGTCTTTAGAAAATACTAACAGAATGAAATTGAACCATTTTCGTTTGAGATAAAAATGTTACCAAATTTTTGAGTGTGGTGATTGGTTAATCACCAGATGAGGGAGTTGATGGAGCGAGATTCAGAAATGTTTTTCATTTCAACTCGTGAAGTCACACTTCCATAAATAAAATAATAAAATTAACAGTTGTGTTGTGTATGTATTAATTCAACCTAGTTTAAGTTGCATCTACACCTGAAAAACGTGGGATACTAACATGTGTGCTCATAAACGTGCATTATGTTGCATTTCCTTGTTTGTGAAAAATAATAAATTAATCGTGTCTATTGTCATGTCAAAAATTAACTGCAGCTGTTTAGAATAAACGACATGTGCTTATTTTGCTTCCCTGTCTATGTGGTGTCACTCTGTTCTCTATAGGTGCATAAAGAATCTTACTAGAAAATAAGAAGAATGGTAGATATAAAATGCTGCTTTATTTGTTGCTTCTGCTAGGTAATTTAGACTAATAGGTTAATTATTAGCAATAGAGGGTGGCAACAGAACAAATTATATTTCTCGCATTAATTATTTTCTTGTGTTTGTTTATACATTAGTTAATAAATAGGCTTTGGGCCTAGTGAAAACTTTCCGTACTTGCAAAAATCTGCTTGGAGCCAGAGTGAGTCCATGATGGCAACAGTTTTCTCCGTCTGAAAAGTTTGTTGTGCTGAGATGACATTCTCTTAGCCGAACAAGGCCAAGGCCAGGAACCGGCGAAAGGCCTATGACATTCACGCATCCGAGGAAGCTAAAAACTTCATTTTGTTGCAATTGTTGCGAACTGGAGGAAACTGCGTTGTTCGAAAACTAGAGACAATGGTCTCTAAGAATGATGACGGAACTATAATTATGAAATTTGGTGACACGTCGCCTGTCACTTTTGGACCAATGAGGCTCTTATTTCAGCAGTGAAAATTACTTTTGCTTAGATTAGCTTAGCGTAGAAAGGTATAAAAACTCTTGCCCCGTGGAAGAGTTATGCTTCTCCTTGCAGACCTTTTGATGAGGGCGTTATGCTGTTGGACTTCTCTTGGAACACGTAAGAGCCCTCAAAGACTTTACTCTTTAATTTCCCTTATAGCTAGCATTAGTTAGGGACATAGGTTTTGATAAATGCCAAACTGATAATTCTCATTTGCAATAATAATTTTGATTCATAATAAAATTGTCATAACATTTTGCAATGATTCAAATAAAAATACTTTAATAAAATTTCTAATACATTTTCCAAATGAGTAGCTAATAAAAATCTTACTTTGGAAATCAAGCTGGTCTTGTTATTTTCATATGTATAGGTTATTCATAGCTAGATCTTATCGCCACAGTGGCTTAATTAGCTTGTAGGTTTGTATAGTATGATGAATTTATTTACCATGGTTGTATATAAATGTATATAATTTGTGAATAGGTTAATTAGGTCACATGATTTAGTTGGTTATAATATGTCATGTTAGATTTATGGGCCTTATGAGAGTTTATTGATTGATGGTGTATATATTGGAGTTGGGTAGCGTTGCTTATGACATATTTCCTTTAGCCCGCTGGATCACGACCAGACCACAAATGGGCTGTAAGGTGTTACTAGGTAACCCAGCACACCATTGTGTCTTCTTAACGGCTACAGTAACAGTGCAGTCCTAGACAGACACCTGAATGGTATGCACAATTTACTTGCTCAACACTGTCCAATACATCACTGCTACCTTGTTTTTGAGTTGTATCAACGTTTAGGATCACACTGTAAGGTATTACATGAGTGTAACTTAATAATTCCACTCTGAGGATCAGTGGACATGTGCTTAACACATTTGACTGCGTTTGTATGCTTTACTGTTGGGAAAAACAGATTTCATGCAATACATTGTATGCTATATGTGCCAGTTTGAATGGGACAACATCAACATAGAATTGTACAACAATAATGACTTCACAATATAACACAGCATGTGATGCACTTATAAACTGCACTGTAGATGCAACCAACTATCTGCTGGTAACATGTTTGACATGATAAATGTGCACATACAATAAAAGTCTGACTGCAAACAGGTATGATTAAGGTCCTTTCCTTAGGCAATCATACAGATAGACAAAATGAGTCCATGGACAGGACTCCCAGGTCTGGGCCTCACATCACACACCTGTACATATATTGCTATGCTAAGAGCATACATACAAAGTCATTGTCCTGTATAACTTGATAAGGCCACAGCTGAGGATATGTAGATCAACAGAGGAACTACTCTGTACATCAGTACCATTGGCCAAATACCTGTGCTACAGCCAGGGCAACGGTCCATAAATGGCACAAGTCATTATCTGAGTTTAGTCTCTGTATGCTGAGCCTACTGTTCAGACATGGCCATCATATGGCCACACTTCCCTTAACAACCTGTACATCTGGAGCCGTATTATGCATTGTGATTGTTTGCGCCCGGCGCACCTTTTAAAAAGTGAGCCGGGTGCAAACTATCATGATGCCCCCTGTTATCATGTTTGCGCTACCCTCTGGAGAGGATGTAGCCTTATGGCTAGAGCGGTCGACCTCAAAGCCAGGGAACTGGGTTCGAATCTCAGCAACGATGCTCAACTTGCTGTGATTCTGGGCAAATCACTTAATCTCCTTGTGCCTAACAAAAATTAATGTGTCCTTGTGTAAGGAAACTAGTGCTTCGTAAAGCGCCATGATATCCAATATCTTCGGGTCTAGTTCGCGCTATATAAAACTCTAAAAAGAAGAGAAAGAAGAAAGAACTCACGCTGCCCTGGGGGCAGCTCATTCATGTGAAAACACGGCGCAGCCACTCCGTGTTTTCACAGTGCAGGCGGCACCCGCCTGCACTTTTACAGGGTAATAGAGATCCCCTTGCAGGTGGGTGCAGTCAGTGACTGCACCCGCTTGCAAGGGGATGTCTGGGGGATCTATGGGACCCCCTTTAACCCCTGCAGAGGGCTGCTCTAAAAAGGTGCCCTGACATTGCGCCACCTTTTAAATGGTGCCCTGTCAGTGCGCCTCCTGAGGGCTTCTTTGACTCTGCGCCCACGTCTGTAATATGGTGCGGGCACAGAGTCAAAGGAATTCCCTCATTTGCGTAGGGCACGCCCCTATGCAAATGAGGGAACACCCTCTGTTGATAGCGCTGGGGCTGTAAGTGTGTCAGCCCTATCGGTATTATAGAAGGGGATGCACAAGTGTCTGCGCCCCTTCTATAATACCAAAGAGCCCCGGGGGCGTGTAAAGCGGGTGCAAACGCCCCTGCGCCCCGGGGCACTTATTGTAATATGGCCCCTTGTGGCCATCCTATATCTGACATGACCATTGTTGTTCACTGTGAATGGGTCTGTGAGGTGTTGTTAAATCCCTGACGCCATGGTAATATGGCCCATGTGTGTTGAGTGATCGGTGTGAATGTACACACATTTCTTATGATCCACACATGCAACTCACAGATTACAATCACTATTTGGGTGTAAATGCCTATTACTCAACCAGCACATCTTTCATTAAATGGCTGGCACATTTAACATTGGCTACAAGAGATATCTACATGCATAGAAATGACCATACAGAGTGTGTAGCCTATAGCAAGGTATGAACATGACACATATGATGTAAAGTACATAACCGTACTGTCACACATACACCAGAACATATGTCCCTTAATATTTCCTTACACAAATTCATATAAATATAACCCCGAAGCCTGTCTGGGTCTCACTGCCACAATCTGCCCCATTTGTATGGATACCTGACATGCTGACATGTAGCTGAGTACATTCTGTCTGAATAGTACTCGCCTGCTCCTTGTGTGCCGTAGAGCTGCCTATACAGGGGAAGGACTGGGTCTACCAAGGTCTCCAGCTCCTCATGTATGAAGGCAAGGGCCCTGCTCCCTATAAAGTGTGTCATTGCAGCTCCCAGAGGATGAAAACAGGTGTGAAAAGCAGCGGTTTCTGGGGGCAAGTGAGTTGATTTACAAATTGCTAAATATAAGTAGACCACATAGGGGGTCTTCTGTGAAGGCGGTCAAAAATATTGGTCCTCGCCGGTCGCATTTTCTGACTTTATCCAATGACTGTGAATGGTGTGTGACGCTCCGCCCACCACGCGATTCAAAATAGCCGGCGGTCCGCAATGCAGCACGTTCCATTTGCAACTGCGGCAGTCTCCACTGTAGGCATACACATCCTATGAGCCACGACTGTCACTATAACAAATAACAGCCTATGGCTGCGTCTGCCAGGGTAGAAACTGCCTAAAGCGACTTTTAAAATAGGCTGCAGGTAGCGCACCTGCATTTTCCATTAGTGTGGGTTAGGCCTCCACCATGTCTAGGTACCCATTGCTATGTGTAAAATGAGCATCTAAGTGAATCTCCCACACTCCCTTAACACGGTCACCTTGAGAGGAGCCCAAAACACACGGTGACAGGTGAAATTAGCTGGAAAGCACTGCCTACAGTGTTTTTTCACCTCTTTTTTGGAGGCTGTAAACAGCCCATGTCCATTAAGAGATGTGACTACACCACAGGACATTGGCGAAAGCCTCTATCACCCAATATTAATTCTGGATGATACTCAGGGGAGAGGGGTGGTATGCTTTATGAGGTACAGATATCCTACTTGCCAGAGGCCCTGAAAAATCCAAGTCCTCACACCCTCCTCACACAGTGGCTTTAACTTGTGCAATGGCAGCGATATATTTTTCATAGTTAAGTGTTCATATGCACACTTTTACAAATGTACAGTGTATAACAGAAGTGACTGTTATCGTATGTGCAATGCAGACTTCACAACATGACAGTGTCCACCATACCACATTTGTGAGAATTGTGTGCTCAGTGCAATGACAGACAAATGTGGGTTACAGAATAGCGGTCATAGGTGAAACTTACTGTGATTACAATTCATCTTTGTTAGCCTGTAAACATCTGTATATAATATGTAATTTGATGTTTCCCTTTAGACTGTCTACCGCCTGGAATGGCCTCTCCTAAGCCTGTTATCACTGATAAAATATAATTCTACTGTCATTTTATTACAGGCATGTATTCAAATTGCCTCATACATGATATGGTATGTATGCTGTTGTATGTCATATATAAATGGAATGCTGATTTACTCTAACATATACTGGTATGTGTGGTAACATGGCCTTTTGTGTGTGTCTAAGTACATGTTAGTGTGGACAATGTGTCATAGCTCCTGATGTGTCTGTACTCTACACACAGGTACAGTGGCAGAGGGGGAAGGCAGCCTTCCACCAGCCCTATCCAGACCTTCAAACCATGGGAGAAAGAGATGTGATCAGCAAATACTGTCTCAATAGGCAGACCATCAATAATTTGTGCCGACAGTTGGAACCTTTATTACGCCCACAGAGAAACTATCCAACATCTCTGACACTAATAGTAAAGGTGATGGCAGTACTTCATTACATGGCTATGGGTTCCTTCCAGTACAATGTAGCAACATCTGGTGGAATGTCACAAGTTATGTTCAGCCTGGTACTTCATGTTGTACTATCAGCATTGATCAGACACATGGACAGAAAAATTCATTTCCTCAAGTGTGAAGAATTGGCCAATGTGAAGACTGACTTTTATGGATTTGGTCGAATCCTCCATGTGATTGGGGCTATTGATGGCACACGTATTGCCTTAATACCACCACAAGCCACAGAACAGGTGTATAAGAACAGAAAGCAGTTCCATTCTATCAATGTGCAAGAGGTGTGTTTGGCAAATTTGTGCATCTCACACCTCTGTGCCAGATTCCCAGGTTTATCTCATGACTCCCACATACTATGGAACAGCATCATACCCCATTTGTTTACACAACTACTACCAGAGAGGGCCTGGCTTGTAGGTGAGTAAGATGTTTTTAACCTTTTTATGTGTTTTGGTGTGAACATTTTGCAAATGTTTGACTGATCATTGCACTCCTGTCTATCTTCCATGTAGGAGACTCAAGGTATGCCAACCAGTTTTTGTTGCTCATACCATTAAGGAATCCAATAACGCCAGGGGAGGTCCACTTCCACGGAAGAACAAGGCAGCCAGTGGAGCGGGCTTTTTGGCTCCTTAAGGCCAGATTTCGCTTTTTTGACAAAACAGGTGGAGCCCTCCTCTACTCACTGGGGAAGGTGTGTCAGATCACCATCGGCTGATGCATGCTCCAGAACCTGGCACTGTCACAGAATATACCTCTCATCGCAGAGGATGTAGACCAACAGGAGCCACTGGGTGATGATCCTGGATTGCCTAATGGTGATGGAAGTAGTGAAGAGGAAGAAGGTGACATGTGTCAACAGCTCACAAACAGCTTCTTCCCATGAATGTAAGTATGCAGTGAGATGTCTTTCTGTTGTTACAGGGATTGTTGTTACCTAGCTAATCTTTATTTTGTTTATTATTTTTAGGGACCTTCATATCATCCTCATTTGGACATTTCAGAGTAGTGACATCAGCAGGTATTTGAGCTGTGTCTAAGTGCGAAGTGGACATGGATTGTTCCTGTGAATGTCTGTCCCAGACTTTGAGCCTACAAATCTGTAATGAAGCTTGCTTGCGCAGTGATGACATACCATGCTAGTTTTCTTTCAGATTGGCTACGCCCTCCATGTGTGAGAACTGGATGTAGCAGTTGATGTGTCTCATCATTGTATGACACAGTGCTTGTAACTCACCACTGACATACATTTGTGACTTTCCACCAGATGCAGCAAGACTGGATTGGAAGAACCTGTGCTTAAAGATTAGTAGTACTGCCCTGTTTAGTTTTCTTGTGATGTTGGATATTTTTTGTGAGGTATTGGATGTGGCTTCACTGATAAAATGAACCAATTGTCTGTTGCCTATTTCCTTTGGCATTGTTAGATATGGCTTCTCCTACCATGTTTAAAAAGAATGCACATGGCATTTGTGGTCACTGACACAGATATTTGAGTGAGATATCTAGTTTTGCTGATTATTGTGATCATGACAGTCTATGGTTTAGCACTATGGAATAAAGGTAGTCTGATGCAGTATATCTGTATGTCTATCTTGTGGTGGCATAATTGAGTGGCTCTGTGGCACTTTGTTTACAATTAACATGAATATGTCTAACAGGCTACCATAAAGGGCCTGAATAACAGAGAGGAAAAAAACCTGTTGTTAATGGATAAGCCATTCACAGCCCATATGCCACAAAACTCAATACCCATTAGTCATCTTGTGTTTATTGGTTTGGCACCAACAGTCCTGGCACCAACGGAGGTAAAACCATAAAGAAAGGAGCCACATTGCAGTTTTGTGCATTCAGGTATGCTCCATATTATGGACCATATAGTAGAAAACTACTCATTAACTATATGGTGAACAAGCACTGAACAGTGCAAACCAACCAAGCTAATAAAGTGGTAAAGATAGGTATGTGTACATGTATGAGTCTTACGACAAGCAAGAACAAGGACGGTGTGAATGACATAATCTTACCACCTTATGCCACTCAATTGAGTCATTCTAGCCTTCCTGGTCTGACTCTTCAGAAAAAATCCAGTGAGCCTCTTTATGGGCTAGCAGGTTCTCGATGACTTATGCTGCTCCTGTCACCCTCAGCAGGACTTTACATCTAAGGTTCCTACAATTGTGACCCATCTCCTGAAAGTGAGTGACTAACCGTCCACAAAAGCAGACTTCCAGGGAATGTAACAGTTTTAACATATGACATACTCGACTAACACCACAAACTTAATATGAATGGTGTTATGCTATTATAGCCCTTTTTCAGACACTATTCAATGGGTCGGGGAAGCACTACACAGTGGGTGTAGTAATGATTGTTTCTTCCCCGATCGTGCTGTAATTATATTTACTATATTTCCTTTTAACCTTTGATACTTCATATATACAAAAAAAATAGTTTTTCAGTTATGAATGTTTAACTTACCATAGTTAACATTTCTATCGCTGATTTGGTTGGATGACTAGGATATATATTCTGTGAATTAACTTCATCAATTTGAGGTAATGACAAGTGTTGTCTTTCCTTGTCTCCTACTGACACCATAATGTGTGTAAAAAACATTTGTGTTTTATGTCTTTTTGCAGAGTTAGGCCATATCATTGACATTGGGTGTGTTTTTATAGGCATCACAGATCTCTTCAACATCTGCGTACTATTGAGAACATACTACAAAATGCAGTACGGTTAATTATTGGTGAGGAGCAATTTTTTAACTGTGTTCTTGTCACGGTGCCAGACACATGTGGTAGTGCAAGTCACACAGGAGTGTGCATTTGATGACTCATTTGAATTTTAAACCATTTTGAAAAAGTTCACTATATCTGGTGGATCTGACTTAAGGACTTTTCTTTCTTTTGACTCAGGCTTTTTGTTGTGGCTCTTCCTTGGAAGTCTCTAAGATTATGTTTGGTGGTTGGTTTCCTCCTTTGTTTCTTTGCGGCTCTTTTTGTCTATAGGTACTATTTACAAGATGAGTTTATAGTTTAGAGAGATTGCACTCAATTTTGAATATGTAAATGTCCTTTCCCAAGAATATTGAGCACAGATATATTTTTTCTATTTATAAATGTATAAGAATCTTGGCAGGTCTAGGAATGTTATGTCTGTGTGTTCTGTATGTTTTGTCATTTATTGTTGTTTGACTGTATTCATGTTATGTTTGCAGCCCTGAGGATGCCCTATTCAGGGTGAAACACGTTGGCTGCATCGGCACTTTGCTTTTGTGAAGTTAAGCAACTATTAAAAAACTTGAGAAACGTCATTGAAGAGTTCGGATAGATCTTGTTTTGTTTAGCATTTGTGCTTTTCTACTTTTGTGTTGCCTCTCTGTGCTTTCTTTTTTGTACCTGGCGGGGAGGTTCATTGGCAGTGGACCTTGGAGGTGGGCAACAGCAACTCTGTTTCTTAAAAAATAGCGTACAGCTGGTTAGTGCAGCGTTAATTATCCCTTGCTGCCCTTTTTCTCTTTTTCAATATAATTCACCAATAAACTAGGACCTGGACAGCCCGTAGGGCAAGGTGCATTGTAATTAAAAACTTGGTCATGCATTTTTTTAATAGAAAAATAGTTTTGACATTTCACTGGTCAACATCCAACCATTTGCCTTATATAATAGAAAAATAATACAAATGTTGTCATCAGGGATTTATGAATTTGGAACAAGTTCAACATGGTAATCCCCCTGATCACATCTAAGGTGATAATCCATGATAGCCCCACCACTTTTTCCAAATTTATCATATTTGCAAGAACATCCCCAGGCTTCATAAATCTTCTCCAGTTTACCGCACCAGTCCATCCCCTTAATCCACACCTCGACCAAAGGGGCTATAGAGGAGGTGCAGTTGCAGGCAATGTCTTGTTTAGCTAATAGTGTGCCCAGGCCAAGTCCTTTCCCCCCCTAACTCTTCCAGGATACCAAGTAAGGGTATTTTCACATCGGCATCAATTGTCATGCCCAAAACTGCAGATAAGACAGTTAGTGCAGCAGCACATATACCTGTATCACTGGGCATCGCCACACAACATGAAAAAAGTTCCCTAAGGGATTCTTACACCTGCAGCATGAGTCCAACAAACCCACCTTCCACAGGCAGAGAGGGGTCAAGGGGAACATCCTTTACAACACAACTTTTACCACGCAGTGCCTTTACGACACAACTTTAACAACGCAAACCATTACAACGCATTGCGCTGGGGGGCGCTCTAGGATAGGGAATAGGTTTAATTTACTATCCAACACCTTCCCTACTATCCACGGGGACTGGAGTTGGAATAGTAAATTAAACTATTCACTATCCAGCGCCCAAAAGCACTATGCGTTGTAAAGGTATTTGTTGCAAATACCACGTTGTAAAGGCATGTGATGTAAAAGTATGCGTTGTAACGTCATACATCCGGGGTCAGATATGCCTGGTAGAGATATTTGAATTAAATGAAGCGGAGCCTGGCAGAGAAGGTTCCTACAATTATGACCCATCTCCTGAAAGTGAGTGACTAACTGTCCGCAAAAGCAGACTTCCAGGGAATGTAACAGTTTTAACATATGACATACTTGACTAACACCACAAACTTAATATGAATGGTGTTATGCTATTATAGCCCTTTTTCAGACACTATTCAATGGGTCGGGGAAGCACTACACAGTGGGTGTAGTAATGATTGTTTCTTCCCCGATCGTGCTGTAATTATATTTACTATATTTCCTTTTAATCTTTGATACTTCTTATATACAAAAAAAAATAGTTTTTCAGTTATGAATGTTTAACTTACCATAGTTAACATTTCTATCGCTGATTTGGTTGGATGACTAGGATATATTTTCTGTGAATTAACTTCATCAATTTGAGGTAATGACAAGTGTTGTCTTTCCTTGTCTCTTACTGACACCATAATGCGTATAAAAAAACATTTGTGTTTTATGTCTTTTTGCAGAGTTAGGCCATATCATTCACATTGGGTGTGTTTTTATAGGTATCACAGATCTCTTCACCATCTGCGTACTATTGAGAACATACTACAAAATGCAGTACGGTTAACGGTGCCAGACACATGTGGTAGTGCAAGTCACACAGGAGTGTGCAATTGATGACTCATTTGAATTTTAAACCATTTTGAAAAAGTTCACTATATCTGGTGGATCTGACTTAAGGACTTTTCTTTCTTTTGACTCAGGCTTTTTGTTGTGGCTCTTTCTTGGAATTCTCTAAGATTATGTTTGGTGGTTGGTTTCCTCCTTTGTTTCTTTCCGGCTCTTTTTGTCTATGGGTACTTTTTACAAGTTGAGTTTACAGTTTGGAGAGATTGCACTCAATTTTGAACATGTAAATGTCCCTTCCCAAGAATATTGAGCACAGATATATTTTTTCTATTTATAAATGTATAAGAATCTTGGCAGGTCTAGGAATGTTATGTCTGTGTGTTCTGTAGGTTTTGTCATTTATTGTTGTTTGACTGTATTCATGTTATGTTTGCAGCCCTGAGGATGCTCTATTCAGGGTGAAACAGGTTGGCTGCATCGGCACTTCGCTTTTGTGATTCAAGCAACTATTAAAAAACTTGAGAAACGTCATTGAAGAGTCCAGATAGATCTTGTTTTGTTTAGCATTTGTGCTTTTCTACTTTTGTGTTGCCTCTCTGTGCTTTCTTTTTTGTACCTGGTGGGGAGGTTCATTGGTAGTGGACCTTGGAGGTGGGCAACAGCAACTCTGTTTCTTAAAAAATAGTGTACAGCTGGTTAGTGCAGCGTTAATTATCCGTTGCTGCCCTTTTTCTCTTTTTCAATATAATTCACCAATAAACTAGGCCCTGGACAGCCCGAAGGGCAAGGTGCATTGTAATTAAAAACTTGGACATGCAATTTTTTTATAGAAAAATAGTATTGACATTTCACAGGTCAACATCCAACCATTTGCCTTATATAATAGAAAAATAATACAAATGTTGTCATCAGTGATTTATGAATTTGGAACAAGTTCAACACGGTAATCCCCCTGATCACATCTAAGGTGATAATCCATGATAGCCCCACCACTTTTTCCAAATTTATCATATTTGCAAGAACATCCCCAGGCTTCATAAATCTTCTCCAGTTTACCACACTAGTCTATCCCCTTAATCCACACCTCGACCAAAGGGGCTATAGAGGAGGTACAGTTGCAGGCAATGTCTTGTTTAGCTAATAGTGTGCCCAGGCCAATCAAAGTCCTCTCCCCCCCTAACTCTTCCAGGATACCAAGTAAGGGTATTTTCCCATCGGCATCAATTGCCATGCACAAACCTGCAGATAAGACAGTTAGTGCAGCAGCACATATACCTGTATCACTTGGCATTGCCAGACAACATGAAAAAAGTTCCCTAAGGAATTCTTACACCTGCAGCATGAGTCCAACAAACCCGCCTTCCACAGGCAGAGAGGGGTCAGATATGCCTGGTAGACATATTTGAATTAAATGAAGTGGAGCCTGGCCGAGATGGTGCCATATAGGCATCCCACTAGTCCGCCTCCTCTGGAGTCCCCATCCTGCCCTCCAACCTTTCTCAGAAGGGTCAAGGAGGTAGGCGAGTGTATCACAAGTGATCTATAAATCTAGGATACCCCACCCTTTCCTAAATGGCCCACAAAAATTCTATTTTCCAGAGGAATAAACTCAGGAAGTTCTTGCAGGATGTCAGAGTTGAACATACCAACCGAATTGGGATGACAGCATTTGAAATTCTGTTTGGAGATCCTGAAAAGATTTCATATAATGGCTTCCCCCACGTCTCCAAATCTTGATATCCCAATGTTATCCCATTCTATAAATCCTTCCGGTGTGGATATCTGAGCCAACCTCCTGCCCACTCATAAAGTGGGCAGGAGGACCGAGGTCCGACCGAGCAATTTGTATGCATCTGGATGCTCACGGATACAATTCTGTCAGACTCCTATTGACTTCAATAGTAGATTGAGTTTCGAATGAGAACACAGGCTCCCATTGAAGAAAGGGGTGGCTGGGGAAAATTGTGCACCCTGTAGTGGGCACCCCATGATGCCTGCCCCCTGTGCATGGTTGGAAATAGGGGACCCATGGGTCCCCCAATGGGCTACATTTGGAAGGCCCCAGGTGAAGGGGGCCTACTACGGACCCCCAAAGACAGATTCCGACAGCCGTTTCATTTCCGGCAAACCGAATCAGAGCGGCTGTCTGAATCGGTCATCGAAATCACTCGCTCGGAAACCGTGTCCATGGAGCTGCACAAATCGGCTCTGAAAGGCTCGACCTGTCCGAATGCCATCTGAACCGATTCGGACAGCCCACAAAAAACAGATCGGTAGTAGTGTTCCCTGACAGGGAAATGTCCGCACATTCGTTAAACAATCTAAGGTAACAATGTAAAAGAAGCGTGAAATATAAATTTCCTACTTAGAGTATTCAGTACGGGTGCTTAATTCGCCCTAAACACCTACTACCTAACGGTGTTGTGAGCACACCTAGATGTGCATCCAGTACAAGAAAAGAACTAGGGCTTTAACAGCACACCACCTATCATTATTAAGTCATTTGCATGTATGTCACATCTATGGGTATGAATAACCCCATTAACTCAACTTTAGAGACAATTTCAACAATAATAATCCAAAATAGAAAATCCAGAACAGTCAGTCATTTTGCTGTTAGGTAACCTTTAATCCAAAATTAGTATTTTCGTAAATAAAACTCCTAGCACACGACTTGCCGACACGTGTTTCGTCTTTTCAAAAGACTTTTTCAAGGCATAAAAATAGTACGTGTCACAGAGATAGGACCATGTAAGGACCACGCCTGGTCACACCTACGGCTAAACTTTTGAGATCACCAACTTGAAACTGTGATCTCATGGGCTCTAAATAATATTGTATAGTCCTAATATTCCGTGGAAAGCACCCTGATGGACGAGTGACAATCTGGTACTGAATTGGGCAGTTCAGTTGCCAGTGGATAAGCTGTAGCTGCTAATGATGGAACAAATATGTTCCAATCTCGCAATCCGTAGTGGAATTCAGAACATCAACTCTCAAATTTGGATTGTTCTGAGTCAACTCTTTTCTCAAAGTCAGGTCGGTGATGTCACCATTAATGCAATAATGCCCAAAGTTATGTACTCGGGCAGGCTCAAGAAGATATCCACTGTGCAACCTTCCAGACGCCCAGCACCACTAACATCGGTCAAATCATGATAAGTAAATTCCTCCTGGGTAGCGTAGCCCGCAGTCAAACGTATGTCCCTCCAACACCAAGTACCTCCGGACAGCCTGAATGGTTTCTGGGCATCGTAATCGATTGTTCAGGATTTGTACGATTCTGTCAGAAACAAGAGATCCAATTCTGATTCGGCAAGCCAAAATCCGATTTGGAGCCCATCCAAACAGCATCATAATCGACCCCTGTGTGGGGAATAGAAATGAAGGAATTGGAACACTACCCCTCTTTTAATACGGTTTAAAAGGCTGCTTTGGTTTCACTTCAGGACCCTGAAGGAAGCAGTCATGCCTGATCTAAAAAAAAGGGGAAATGGTTAAAAGCAGTGACAAGTTTGGAGGTGGCCGATGAAGTCAGTGAGGTTGATATACTTAACTGAGACTTCCAAAGAGTGTTCTAACCTGGGAGACCCATGCCCATCCCGAATAAAGGCAAGGCACAAAAAAGTAAAACTATTTTACAGAACATAAGTAAAGTGAACAGCCCCAGTAACCCACCAACTCCTCCACCCTATACTTCCCACCCAAAAGAAGCATCTGTCAGCCAATCTCAACATATTAACTAGGGGGAGATGACTCGAAGCAAGCCACAGGACCCCGTTCACTGGCCCCAAAACTGCAGTTAACAGAAATTGTGTAGGATACAATGGTGATGCCATGCAGGAAAAGGTTTAGAAGAAAAAATGGAGAGTTATCCAGAGTCTGCAGCATTGATGGGATCCAGGGCCCACTGGCATTCAAGCATGGCATCTCCCAGTCACTGGCCCCTCTACCTGTCGGAGTCTGTGGTAGCACCTGCTCTTTTCTGCTGACTTTGGCCTACTGTCTCCCCTTTGGATGCTGATTGTCTGTTTGAGGCAAGCCGAAGGATCCCCGTGGGAGCAGAGAGTTACTGGCTAGTGGACTTTGCTCCATTAGCCAAGTTCAGGATTCTTTTGTAGAGTCAAAGAAGAGAGTCTTGGAGAGGTGAATAATATCATAGTTTAGCTGGATAAAGGAGCATATAGAAGATGTGCATAGGCCATAGTTTTGCTTGGACCATGTCAAACGATTTGCGTTGTGTCTGTAACATACGGGTATAGTTAGGAAAGATCAATATTCACCGACTGGTATTGAAGATTTTGGGTCTGGTGGACACCACGCAAGTCCGCAACCAGGGTTTTTGTCATTCAGAAAATGGGCAATGAGTGGCCAAGGATAGAACCCCGGAGAGGACTTAGCAGCCAGAGGGCGATGCACTCGTTCCAGAAGGAAGCTGGAAGAGAGGTCTTCAGCTTTGACCCAAGGTCTGATCCATTGTCCGAGGAAGCTCTTGGCAGTTTGGCCTTCAGACCTCTCTCCTGGAGGAGTTTTGTGCAGGAGCGGCTCCTCTGCTATGGCGGAGGACCATTGCCCCACTGCTTTTAAACAGTGAGAAACATAAAACGACAATAACTTAAAGTTTTTGTAATTTTATGTTCATATCCTGCTGCTTTGCGGCGGGTGGGCGGAGCTGCGCTGCTCTTTGAGAAGGGCAAGGAAAGAATTGGTTTGCCCACTACTAAAATGTGCAATGATTTTTTGTTCGGCCCTCTTTGGCCGTCCAAAACAGTTATGCGCACTTCCCTGTTCACCATGCAGGTTGCATTACAACATCGTACGCATTGTAATTTGCTTTGGGAGGAAGCCTGGCTGCCTGCTTCCTGTTCCTATCGGAGGCAGGAGAGCAGAAGCAGAGAAGAAGCGGGTCCCGGCCTAGAGGTAAGTCTTTTAATTTGCAATCCCCCTCCCCCACCCTCTTGGGTGACACCCACCCCGTCCACCCAAATCCCCCACGCAAGCCTGCCACCTGCGAGCCATGCCGGCCCGACTGGTTTTGTGTCGCGGGGCAGTCAGGATACTTCTGAGGAAAGATGCTTGAAAGTATACTCTAAGGTGGAAATCCTCGTTTCAGCCTCTGAGACCCTTTCAACAGTTTTATGAAGGTCATGGCGCAACAGAGACACATCCATTTGTACCTCCCCCATCTTGGATTCCAGGAGCATCCTAGAGCAATTGATGGCTTGTAGGATGAGGGACGTGTTATGTTCAATCGATGAAGTCTCTGGATCAGGGACCGAAGCGCCCCTCCTGCCTCCATCCTGGCCTGGCCCTTATCTAGGGCCATTGTTAATCGTCCACGCGCAGCTGCACGTGTCTGCAGCAAGGCCTGGTGGGTAATGGGGTGCCGGCCCACACCGGGGAGCCCGAGACCGCCGCAAGGTGCGCCAGCAGATAGCATGAGCAGTCGGTGCCAGGTCTCAGTCCCAGAGGTGTGGTGAACACTTAACCACTCAGTCCAAGGGGAGATCTCCAAAGCAGATGCCTACGGCCGGTGTGACAGTGATTGTCTCTCGGACCCAGTGTGTCTCATAGGGATATAATGGAATGAAGGGGCCCGGTCCAATCCAACTGCACCTCCGCTGGAGGAGCTCCCCCGGTATCCAACAGCGCCCACTAGATCAGGTCCCTGGACCAGATCAAGCGGTCCCCGCCTCTTCACAATGGGAAAACTGCAGCCACCTAACGACCAGCAGCAGGGTGAGCAGGGGTGGAACAGCCGCCATAGCCTCCCGAATGAGCCCCAGAAGTGGTGAACAGGCTGTACCCCCAGAGGAGGGACACCGGGTCAAACAGCCCAAACAGCCCAGATAGTGGATGCCATCACTCACGAGGGGACATACACAGAATGTCACAGGATTTCAGCATACTCGTGGGGCCTAGTGCAAGCCCAAAGCCAGGGCAGACAGCAGATCTGCAGTGGGGCCACCACATCAGTCACCACAGTCCCACATTGTTGCGGGCTCCAGTCAGCCGCCTCCAGCGTCGGATCCCAGGGACGGTAGACCACAGCTCCTCACAGCCACCGCAGCTAGCCCCGCCACAGTAGCCCCAATGTATGGATCATAGCCCACGTTGCCCCGACGTCTGGCCCTACAGAAAGCAGGATAGTCCAACAGTCCCCTGCAAGAGGGCCGAAGCCGGGGCAGCATGTATAGTAATGGTCCTGTGAGGGCTCAGAAACACCGCCTGTCAGGCAGGATCCAACTGTAAATGTAAATGTAAATGTAGGTGTACTTATATAGCGCAAACCTGTCACCCAAAGGGCATCCTGGCGCTTGCTTAGGGAACCCGTCCTGGTATTCCCCTGTGAGAAACCCCGGCAGGGTGTCCACAGGGTGAAAGCCAGGCATCCCGCCACGAGGGGCCGTAGTGGAGATTAAGCAAGCTATTGCCCAGAGTCGCAGAGTGTGACCCCGTGAGTCGAGTAGGCACCGGAGCGAGAATTGTCGAGACTGTGGAATTTATGAGCCCGAGACCCGCTGACCCGAGACCCGCTGAGGCGGGGAATCGAACCCTGGTCCACGGTCGATCTCAGCTTCTGGGTCTGCCGCCTCTAACCACTGAGCCACGCTTCTCCACTGTGGGCTTAGTGAACGAGCTCCAGCCCTGGTAGTGAAAAACGGACAAATATATTTTTCACCACTGTGAGGTCTACCTTTCCCTTAGGCTAACATTGTATTACCTAATTACATTTAATACGTGATAATATTTGATTGGGAACAGGTAGGAAAGTCAAGTTTGTTGTCTGAGGAATTGTAATTGAAAATCCTCTTTGATAGTGAAGTCGGATTTTAAGTCATTATTCTGAAAATACCACTTTTAGAAAGTTGCCATTTTCTTGTTCTAACCACTTGGGGCCTGCAGCCTGTTCCTGTGCCACCCCGGGCAGGGTGAGGAGGCAGAGTTGTGCACAGCTCTACTTGCAGTTCAATAAGCTGTGCCCTGCTCTCACACAAAGAACTTCACAATAGCCATTTGTTACTGAAAACAGACTGGTGCCAGGGTAGGGAGGCAGGAAAGTCCAGACACTTCTGTGAGGAGAAGCCTCCAGAAGTTTCTCCCACTTCAAAGGAGGCACCAGATATAAAATAGGGCCCACAGACTCACTCTTCAGGTAAGCCCTGGACCTGCAGAAGGACTCTCAGAGGACCCACTGTGTACTTCTGAAGTACTGCTTTGCTGCACCAAGGACTGATCTTCTGCCTGAATCATGATCTGAGCCCCAGAGGTCTGCCCTGCTGTTTGAGTCCTGCTCTTCTCCTTGAACCCAGGCCTTCAAGAATGACTCCAAGAACTAGTTGGCTGGCCACCTGATCAGAGCCTCAGAGAGAGAGAAGACTCCAACCATCTGGAACCGGCACTTGGACCCTGCTTGAGTGAGGTCTGACCCTCTAAATGGTGCCTCTCCAGTCACGGACTCTTGGAAGTGGTAATACAGGTGCACAGATAACCCAAATCCAAAACTTGAGGCTTGGAAAATGTTTGCCCAAAAAGTGCTCTGAGAACCAAGAGGAGACCTGGACCACGATCCACCCAGAGTTCATTGCTGGTCAACCTGACTTTCTGGCAGCTGCCAATATGTTCTTCTCTTACAGCAGCCAATTCTGGTCAGTGGCTCCTCAGAGTAAAGGTATCCAACCTCAAGGAGTCCTCGTCGGCTGCATCTTTATCCCACTGGAGATTTTCAATTTCCAAAAAAGAGAATACGTCCAAATGAAGGACTCTTCACCACGACTTTACCCAGCAGCTCCTTGACAATGACTTCTTCTTCTTGGATACTGCCAGCTACCTTGCTCCACCAAACTTTACTGTCTCAGACATTATCTTCTAAAATTTCTTTAAAGTCCAAAGGGAAGTGGAGACTGGACCTAATCCACATTTTGCATCAGACCCATGCTCCATTGCGGTCGGCCTTAACTTTCGACTTTACCACCAGTCCCATGCGACTAGATGTCTGCAGTGGGCACTTTGATCTCTTAGCCACTACTTTAAACTTAAAAAAATCATCAATCTGGTTCTACTGATTGGAGTTTTGCTGTTTTGGTGTCAAATAAATTATTAACATACACTCTATTTTTCTAAATTGGTGTGGGATTTTTCTCATGTTGTGTTATCACCTTATTACTGTTTAAGTGCTACCTTGCTCCACCAAACTTTACTGTCTCAGACATTATCTTCTAAACAAATTTTAAAGTCCAAAGGGAAGTGGAGACCGGACCTAATCCACATTTTGCATCAGACCCATGCTCCATTGCGGTCGGCCTTAACTTTCGACTTTACCACCAGTCCCATGCGACTAGATGTCTGCAGTGGGCACTTTGATCTCTTAGCCACTACTTTAAACTTAAAAAAATCATCAATCTGGTTCTACTGATTGGAGTTTTGCTGTTTTGGTGTCAAATAAATTATTAACATACACTCTATTTTTCTAAATTGGTGTGGGATTTTTCTCATGTTGTGTTATCACCTTATTACTGTTTAAGTGCTGCATGAATACTTTACACATTGCCTCTAAGTTAAGCCTGACTGCTTTTGTGTCAAGCTACCAAAGGGTAAGCACAGGCTAAATTAGTGACTTTTTGTGGTTCACTCTGGCAAGGTTTGTGGCTGCGGTTTGCGTAGGGTTTCACCCCCCTCAACCAACAACCCAATATCTCACATTGGTATTCCATTATGGGATCCAGTACTTGTGTGTGCTCAGTGCATACAGTGATTTTGAATAACACTAAAATCCAATATAAATAATTTGACACCAGATTTGATTTTGTTTTAATTCTCCCTGATTGGCACATTTGCTTTTTCCAAACTCACTCCCATTCTACCTGACTGTCTGTGCCTATGACCTACCAGGATGGAGTTTAAGCTCAGCACCCTGAAGAGCTGCACTGCAGCTAAGCTCAGAAGAATCTGCAAAGGTAATGGGTCCTCCATCCAAACTGAGCTCTATGAAGGCGAAGCTCCAGAAGGCTCTCTGAGCCCATGAAGAGGCTCAGCATATGCTGGCCAAGTCAGAGGATGAGGAGAGACCATGTGGGAGCAAAAGGAGGACCTGCCTACTGGTCCTGGGCTGCAGCACTTGGAGGAGTAGGCAACTCAACCCCAGAAATGGAACCCCTTTTCAGGACAGAGAGCAGTGTGTCTTCCTGTGGTTTGTCCCCAGAGGAGCTGGAGGACAGAAAGGCTAAGAAGGAGCTTCAACTGCAGCTGACCAAATTACCATTGAATGCAGACCGGAAGGAGGCTGCTGCAAAGAGGGCCCTGGTGGGAAAAAAGAATGCCTGTGAGCTAAGTCACATAGAGCTGGACATCAGGGCCAAGTAAATGGAGACCAGCATCAATGGTGGCAGCATAACTTCAGTGCCACTGGAGAGATGAGAGTCCCCATACCACATTACCTGGTGCCCATTTTTATGGTTGGAAATGACACAGAGAAATGGTTTTCGGCATGTTAGGTAGCCCCTAGAATATGCACGGTCTCAGAGGGGATTGGGGAACAAGCTTATGAAAGCATATGCTCACAGAGGTGAGGGACACCCTTCTAACACTAGAGGTGGGGGAACAGATGCAGTATGCTCCCATCACAGCCATTCTAAATGCCAAATTTAAGTTAACCCTTAACCCTTGAAAGGTACCGCCATAGGTTCAGGGACAGCCCCAAACTCATAAGAAGTTGGAGTGCCGTTCATTGTTGCAGAAACACCTTCTGAGGATTGGATAATCCACAGGTTTATTTCTTTACTAATTTCGACATTTCATTTCCAATATTGTTTACAACACCATCATGTAGGCAGATATGGAGTGCTAGGAAAAGGATATGTGCACAAGTCATGGCTCTTATCTTTCGGGTACAACTGTAGAAATGGCAAGACTGAACATTACATTTTCCTATTGGGATTGACGTTGAGAATGCTTTAGGGTATTCCTGGATATGTAGGGACATTTTGCTTCATGGAGCATGGAAAGCGTGCATGGCGAATCTGTCTAGCTATCTGAAGGTTTCCCAGCTGCTGTGATCCATCTGGGTTTCACATTACTCTCGAATGGGAGTTATTTGATTTTGGATGATCATAGTTGCTGTGGGATGACACTTGGTGTTGCCTATCTGGTGAGGGTTTCTTTGGTTGTAACCTGTTGCACGCAAGTACCTGCCCACACAATTAGAGACGCAATGCTTTGTTCTTTGATAAAGATTTTGAATGTATTTTCCAGAAGGATGTGGCCTTAACATCTGCAAAGAAGACTTTTAATGTTCAAGTTGCAAGGTACTCTTCGGAGATAGTTGCTACTCTGCACTAATTTTCCTCTACAATTTTGGGAGCTTGTACACTGCGTTTTTAACATGTCTAGTACTGCAGGAGCAGAACATTCTTTCAAATCACTTGGATCTGGTTTGGTTAGCACTTTCCAGACAGTCTTTGGGGTTATTCCATCATTCATATACTTTGTGCTTGGAAGCGTTTTTGGAGGTCCTACACTGGTCCTGTTCCCGATTGTCAGGACTGTGTTTCTATTTTTTCTTATAATGACATCCACTCTCTGTTGAAGGAGGTGGAGAGCTTTTCTTTCTTCTTTGCTAATGTTATCAAAAATCCTTTTAGGTGTTGATTCCTTGATGTGTTTGTTGATGGATAAAATGTATGTATCAAGAACAGGATTTCTACCACATTGAGGAGTCCATGATTTGGGATGGCGGAACTTCTTAAATGGATCTGGAAGGTAGCTTGGCAGACCTTCATCTTCAAGTATACTGTTTTTGAGATTACAAACCTGTATCCTCCCTGGATCCGACACTCAAGCCAGAAGCAACCACCATGTCAAGAACAAATCTACATCCTAGATATGCGCTGCTCATCCAGGAGAAAATCAGTAATTGCCAATTTACAATAGCACATTTACAAATCTATAAAAAAACGTAACATCTATCCTATGGGGTTGGAGATTAGGTCTAAGCCACCTTTTAAACTAACTAGTTGTGAATGGTCCGCTACATAGAATATTTTACTGCATAACTCATCAATGGCCCTACTATTGGTATCTAATAAAGTAATCATTCAAAAAAATGCAGATGCTTAAATCCAAGCTACAAAAAGAACTAGAACTTTTAAGGGCCACAAAAAGTGACTCTGAAGTGGCACATATACTACAGAGGATTGCAGTAGTAAAAAAGATGACTGCCAGCAATTCTATTAAAATTAAATCTGAAAAACTAAAAAGAGATATGTTAAGATTTCATATACCTCCTCTTCCAACTAACCACTTCGTAAATCTTTCTGTTTTTGGAGATTTTCTTGTCAGTGTAAGCCCTGTGAATAAACAGCATAAAAAGAACAGAAGATTTATAAGACAAAAAAGACTGCATAGCGGGGGGCGTGGCCAGGCGCCGATGGAAATGGCCGCCTGAATCCCTAGCTCCGCCGGGACCGTCAGTGTCCCCTTGAAAATCCGCACTAAATCCTGGCTGGGAGGCTTTCCGAAGGCGGCCCCCAGCTCCCTCAGGTGTGGTGACTCCTCGGTGAGATCGCCGGGCTGAACGGACCCTCGGAGGCCCCGGAATCCGACCGCGACTGACAGCGGCGACCAGACGTCCCACCCCTGGACCCCGCATACGGCCGAGTCAGCCACTCGAGGTCCCGGACTGCGGCCTGCCGCGGCCCGCGGCTGTGAGGCGCGAAGGCGGGGGGCGTGGCCTCAGCATCGGCACGAAAACGCCGGAACGCCAGGGAAGTGTGGCGAGGCCTTTTGGACACGGGAGACCCGGGTCCTCTACTGCTCGTCTACCCAAGCGGTAAGAGGGACTGCCGCGCGCAGCGTGTCTACCGCGGGGGCTGGGGTGAGAGTGCCCGGCCTGTGCTGCTCCCTGCCTTCCACATAATAGCTGCCCTTCACTGCTGCATACAGGTGGCCCAGACACGTCCCACGGCTGTGGAGGAGGCTGGCCCCGGGGGAAATTGACGGCAGGAGGACCGGCTGGAGGTAATAACGGACCCGGGTGGCATCGGACCGCGACGTGAAATCCCTGACACCCCCCTGGAAGTGGGCCCCGCACTATTAGAGCGCCTGGACGGCGGCTGCTGTGAGGCAGAGTCTCTGTCTCTGCCTGAGATCGGCTGGAGTGGGGAGCGGACCAGAACTGGCGGCAGTCAGGAAGAGGGTGGGCGACGTACCATCGGACTCCAGAGGCACCAGATCGAGCATGAAGCCTAAAGGGGGTGCAGTGTCCCAAACGAATAAACTGGACCAATATACTGTGCCTAAGAACCAGACACAGACTGGGGGAGAGACGAGGGATGTCGGGGGGAAGGCGGAACCCTCTCTGACGTCCATCATGGCCGCGATCCAGACTCTTGGCACTACCCTAGAAACAAAGATGGACAAGATCACCATCGAGGTGAATCTGCTCCGTACCGACTTGGGAAAGACCGCGGACCGCTCGAAAGCCAACGAGGTGGACATTAAGGCCCTCCAGGACTCGGAGAAGAAGCTCACAAGCAGGGTCGACGAGCTGGTCCACCAGCACCGACAGATGGCACTGCGGCTCGATGATCAGGAAGGTAGGGCTCGAAGGAGCAACATACGCGTGGTGGGCGTGGAGGAAGACCTGGAGGGTGACAGTATGGAGCTTTTCCTCGAGGACCTTATACTCCATCACCTTAAGCCTAAGAGACTTTCCAAGATTTTCACTATAGAGAGAGCCCACCGGGCTCCGATTCCCAAGCCTAAGCCTGGAGCCCCACCGCGAACAATTATCGCCAAAATCCTTAACTACCGTGACCGAGATGCGATACTACAGGCTGCCAGACAACACGGTGATCTACAATACGAGGGGTCCACGGTACGGTTTTTCCCTGACTTCACGCTGCAAGTGCAACAAGAACGACGGTCCTTCCAGGGGGTCAAGGCGGCGCTCCGAGACCATGGTGTTCGGTACATGATGTTCTTTCCCGCAAAATTAAAAGTTCTGCACGACGGCCGGTCCCATTTCTTTACCTCGCCAGCAGCAGTACAGGACTGGATCGACGCAAAGTTGGCTGTGACCCACCCTCTCCAAAATGGCGGACAGTGGAGAGACAATGGACAACCGTCTCCGGGATCGGCGACGGAAGGAGCTGAGGCGGGGGGGCAAAGTCAACGATCCTGGCGCTCGAGGTCTAACAGTCCCCGTTGGGACTCACCTGGAGAAAACACAGCGCGATGAAGCGGCGCACACAGGACTTGGAAGAAGCCGGACAGTAATGTATAAAGTGTGCTTGTTCGTATGCCTGGGCGCTCCGAGGGGGCGGAATGGGGCCTGCCCAGGGATCTAGGGCCGGGCTCCTTTTTTGTACTTGCACACCCAAGGCCTGAGGGACTGAAGGACCTGGGACACTGCCGGGGGGCGGCCGGGACGGAGCTGGCCACGTGTATCCCGAGTTAGAAGTTCCTCGGTTTTCACCGGGGTAGGGTTGGGCGACAGGCGCTCTGCTAATTGGGGTGGTGGGTAGTTTGAAACCCACGGAGCAGGGGGCAGGGAGGGGGGGTTTTGTTTTTGCAGAGGTGGGCGGGATGGTTGGGGTCCAGGCAGGGAGGAGATCAAGGGTACTGTCGTATATGCATGTTACTGTCTGCACTGTTAGAGCATATCGGGGGGTTCCGGGAGGGGTGGTGACCGGGGAGGTACGGGGAGTTGGGGGTTTGTTATGGTCGTACGAAGTGATTATCTGTGATGTCATTCAGGGTTCAGTGGTGCAAAGTGGAAATGGTTTACAAAGCAATGGTTATGGCTAGGCATTGGGAAAAGAGCTTGAGAATCATGAGCTGGAATGTGAATGGACTTGGGGACAGGCTCAAGCGCACTATAGTCCTTCAACTCATAAAACGTCACCAACCGGACATAGTAATGTTGCAAGAAACTCACCTACTGGGTAACACATGTCACGCCCTTAACAGGTGGGGCTATACTCTAGCCTCGCATTCTGGCTTCACCTCAGGTTCCAGGGGGTGGGGATACTATTGCGCCGCTCGCTGCCCTTCCACATTGATAGTACTAAAGCAGACCCACAAGGCCGCTTCACGGTGGTCACAGGACGATGGGAGGGGTTCACGCTTAACCTGCTTTCGACATACATCCCGCCGGGCCTGCAGGCTCAAGCCTTTGCAGACTTGGGCAAATTACTGCTCTCCCTTCCCGAAGGTCAGTTAGTCCTGGGCGGGGATTTCAATTCCGTGGTGTCAGGACTCCTGGATAGACACCCCCCCAGGGACCTTCCCCAAGGGCAACGATGGTTAGCTGACTTTCTTGAGGCCTTTGGACTCACCGACGTTTGGCGTCACCTTCATCCCACAAATAGCCAATTCACCTTCTTCTCAGGGCCACATCATACCTTCTCACGACTTGACTACATCCTCACCATCCTGCAGCACCACACTACAATACGGGAGGCCACAATCTTGACCAGGGGCATTTCGGACCATTCGCCAGTTACCACACACATAACGTTCGGAACCAGGAGGGAGGGATGTGTAGCGCCGATAAACCCCTGGCACCTAAAAGACGAGGACACGCGGGGGAAACTTGACACCTCCATCTCACACTACTTTGAAGAGAATTTGGGATCGGTAGACTCCCCTGTCACGGTATGGGAGGCATTTAAAACGGTGGTAAGAGGGGAGGCGCTTTCAGCCATCGCAGGTAAAAGACGAGAACGGCGCTGTCAGGTCACTACAGTTGAGGCGGACCTTGCTATACTGGAGGCTGAGGCACTCGAAAAAGGGGCTAGGATGGTTAGGCATAAGTGGCAGGTCAAATTGGCAGAATACAGAGAGCTGGTCTCCCTGGAGGCCCAGACGGTGGCTAGACATAGAATGGGTAGGTTGTACGATCAGGGCGACAAAGCTGGAAAGCTCATCGCCTGGTTGGATAAAAAACAGCTAGCCAAGAAGGTAGTCCCATTAATTCATACGCAATCCGGAGCGATTCTCACAGAGCCTCGAGATATAGTGGATGAGTTTGCTAGACACTATAAGCAGGTTTATATGAGGGTATCTGACCGTCCGGAGGAAGATTCTATTGCCCTCCTTGCTGATATCCAAATGCCGTGTCTATCTGATGATGATCGTGAGACCATTGACAGCCCACTCACAGAGGCCGAAATACGGCGCGCGATAACGGAACTCCGGCCTGGGAAAGCATTGGGTCCTAACGGCCTCCCGATAGAATTGTACAAGATTAAACCGGATACTATCAGTAAGCACCTTAAAGCCATGTTTGAGACAAGCAGAGAGGAGGGACTACTGCCGCGGGACCAGCGAATTGCCACTATAGTGGCAATCCCAAAGGAGGGAAAACCAGTTGAGCACTGTGCCTCATATAGGCCGATCTCACTCCTCAACGCTGAGCCCAAAATACTGGCAAAGGCACTTGCCAATAGACTCAAACCAGTACTGAGTACGCTGGTACATCCTGACCAGTCAGGCTTTATGCCGCACCGGAATACGGCCCTCAATATCCAACGCCTACACGGGGTGCTTGGCCAGCGCCATAGACTGACGGAGGACGCGGTGGTGGTCTCCCTGGATGCCACTATGGCGTTTGACACCCTAGAATGGCCGTACATGTTCGCTGTCCTGCGTAAGCTGGGCTTCGGACCCCGATTCACGTCGTGGGTTCGTCTCCTTTATTCGGAACCGCTGGCACAGGTCCTAGTGAATAATAAGGTATCGGAGATCTTCACTTTAGAACGGGGTACTAGGCAGGGCTGCCCCCTTTCTCCTCTCCTGTTCGCCCTCTCCCTCGAACCGTTGGCTGCCTGGATTAGACAGGACGTTTACCTTCGCGGCATAGAGTGGGCGGAGGGATGGGTAGATAAAATATCCCTATACGCTGACGACATTCTTTTATACCTCTCCAAGCCACGACGATCGATCATTGCTGCACTCGACATCTTCGCTAGCTTCGGTCGCAATTCCGGCTTCAAAGTCAACTGGAGCAAATCCTATCTTTTTGTCCTCAGAGGGGGGCCCCCGAGGCTTCCTGACACTTGTCCCATCACGGTTGTTGAGGAAGGCTTCAAGTACCTGGGAGTGTTCATCTCCACGGACAAAGCCCTATCCTATGAGCGTAACCTACTACCTCCCCTTCGGCGTCTCCAACGAGAAGCCAAGTCCTGGCAAGGTCTGCCATTGTCGCTGCTAGGCCGGGCTGCCCTATTCAAAATGATGGCGCTGCCTGGGTTCCTATACGCCCTCCAAAACTACCCTGACCTGGTGCCCAACGCCTACTTCACGGTGATTGAAGCCGCTCAGCGTACCCTCCTCTGGGCGGGCACCCCCCGTATTGCCTTGCAAAAACTCACACTGGGGTGGTATGACGGAGGCATAGCCCTACCCGACATCCGTAAGTACTACTGGGCGGCCCATCTCTCAGCGATTAATCAGGGGACCTACGGGGCTGGCAATGATCCAGCCTATGGGATGGACAGATGGCAGCTCCCGGGGGGGGAACTATGAAATCGCACTCTACTCCAAAATGGGTAAACATCAATTCACTGGACCTACACAGCATTCGGTACAGATATGGCACATAGCCCTGAAAAAACTTGGCTGGTCCGGGGTCCTCACCATGGCTACGCCGCTCTGGGCTTCTGGCACGTTAGGCAACCTGGGTCGTTCTAAAGGGTTCCGGAATTGGGACTTGATTGGGATCTCCCAAATTAAAGACGTCTGGGGCCCTAAAGGTGTCCACACATTTGATCACATGCAGGCAACGTACGAACTGGCGCACACCGAATACTTTAGATACTTACAGTTGCGACACTCACTTCAGACAAACATTCCGCCAGACACTACACTGCCTTTATGCTCACCTCTTGAAGACAGGCTGTTAGATGGCCTAATTCCAGAACATGCTATATCCCTCACATATAAAAAATTACTCAATAACTCCCCCGACCTACTCCTTCCCTTAAAAGAGAAGTGGACGGCAGATGGACTAGAAATTGATGAGGAGGAGTGGACCTATGCTCTGGCATCTCCCCGTGAGGTGGCAATATCAGCCCGATTGCGCCTAATTCAACTGAAGATTCTTCACAGAATTTATATTTCAGGTGCAAGGTTGCAGAGAATGGGAGGAGAAGGGGACGGACTCTGCAGAAGGAATTGTGGTGCGGAGAGTACTTTCTTTCATATCCTTTGGGGGTGTCAAAAAGTGCAACTGTACTGGGGGAGAGTGGTTCGCTGCATGCAAGAGGTGTGGGAGGTAGAAATACGGCTAGAGGCCAAAATATGTCTGCTTAACATTTGGGGACCAACCGACCTGTCACATAAAGGGAGGCTTTGGGTCACGCTTGGGCTGATGGTGGCTAAACGCAACATTGCTAGGCTGTGGGGTGATCCCAACCCGCCGAAACTGAGAGACTGGAAATGTGACATGGACTGGTGCATGCTGCAGGAGAAGACGGTGTATGTCTCACAAGGCTGTCCTCGCAAATGGGTGGAGATATGGTCCAGGTGGAACGAATACAGGGGAAACATCTGTGAGCCCCCGCTGACCACACAGTCTAGCTCACTGGAAATGTAGGGCAGCCCATTGCAGCCAGACTCCTAGCACTCGTTCTCGTGTGGGTACCATATATGCACCTGAAATGCTCTGAACCTGATAGTCATGTAACGTATCGACCAAGTTAAAGGGGGGGTATTTTCTGTTTGTTTCCTTTTTCGGGGGAACCTCCACACATCGACCTTATTATATATGTGTTAAACTTGAAAATGTGACCTTCCTCATCCCTCATTATCCTTCGAGATCCCACAGTGGTATACTCTGCAACGCCGCCGTACCCCCCGGGTTGACGGTCTGGGCTGTGTTTTAAAATTTGTGTACACTGATTGGGTCTTCACTGTTGGCCGGCCCGATGGGTTGTAGGCGAGGAATGTTTGATGTGATCTGCTAAATAAAGGTCTTTAAAAAAAAAAAAAAAAAAGACTGCATAGCATCAGCCAGCTTCAACCCTTCCAGACATCTGACTCAGTTATTGATGTGACTGGAGGGCGCCTATCACCAGGTGAATTGAATCTCTTGAGCAAAGGCCTCTATTTCTGTCCTGTACCAAAGGACCATAATACGGCCAACATGATGAGAGACCTAAAAACCTTTGAGAGAAGATGCAGACTCGCAGAATACTTTTACAATAATTCTAATGTTGGTCTGCCAAGCTACCTTCCAGACCCATTTAAGAAGTTCCACCATCCCAAATCATGGACTCCTCAATGTGGTAGAAATCCTGTTCTTGATACATACATTTTATCCATCAACAAACACATCAAGGAATCAACACCTAACAGGATTTTTGATAACATTAGCAAGGAAGAAAGAAAAGCTCTCCACCTCCTTCAACAGAGAATGGATGTCATTATAAAACTGGCAGACAAAGGTGGTGCAGTGGTTGCCATGAAAGTAAGTGATTATATTGAGGAAGGAATGAGACAACTAATGGATACCAACACTTACAAACCTTTAGAAACTGATCCCACTGAAGATTTGAACAAAGAAATTAAAAACATGGTTGTAAGGTACATGTGCTTAAACCTCATTGATGAAACAACAGCAGATATACTTGTTCATCCCCAACCAAGACCTGGGAAATTTGATATGCTTCCCAAAATTCACAAAATGAACAATCCTGGCCGTCCCATCATCTCTGGCAATCACACCGCCTCTGAGAGACTATCTTTATTTGTTGACCTGCACCTCCAGCCCATTGTACAGGAACTTTCATCATTTGTTAAAGATACCAGTCACTTCCTTCATATTATTGAAAAATTAAACCAAACCTACACATTTGATGATGATACTTTTCTGGCGACATTTGATGTTACATCATTATACACCAATATACCACATGAGGATGGGCTTATGGCGTTATCTGAAGCTCTTAGTAAAAGAACTGTGAAAAAACCATCAACAAATGTGCTTACCAACTTTGCTAGAGTTATCCTTAAATCCAACAATTTTACATTCAATGGTAAACACTATCTGCAGATACAAGGTACTTCCATGGGTACTCAGATGGCTCCATCCTATGCAAATATCTTCATGGGCAAACTAGAGAACAGTATACTTGCTACTTCTAGCATCAAACCACTGGTATGGCTACGATACATTGATGACATATTTATAATATGGAATGCAGGAAGTAGAACATTGGAACAATTTACAGCTAATATCAACAATATCCATCCTACCATCAAATTTACCAGCAGCAATACCAAACAGAAGCATCATCTCCCTTTTCTGGATGTGCTAGTCACCATTCATGAACACAGAATTACAACTGATCTGTACAACAAGCCTACAGATGCTCATTTGTATCTAAACTGGACTTCATGTCACCCTCATCACACTAAACTGAGCATCATCTACAGCCACGCACTCAGAATAAGACGCATCTGCAACAATGAGGAAACCTGTGAGGTTCTTTAATTTCGACTCCATTTTACATTCAACTCCATTTTGTGTTGCCTTTACACAGGCTGCATGATTCACGAAGTGTCTTTGCCCTTTGGACTGCAACGTGTTGAAAACCCCCTCCGCCCTTGTCTTGAAACCCATCTCAGACACCAGCCGGCCTAACTAATCCTTGTCTGGACTACCTCATCTCTATATCAACTATCTGTTAGCCTTTAGTATTCTTCTCGTGCCGTGTCTTATCTTTTGGCCTTTGCTATTCTCTCCCTGTGTTTTCCTATTCCACAACCTTTCCTTTGAAGCACACAAACATGTTCTGCCATTACTGATTGACCTATAGGTGCTGTCATTGATTGACTTATGGGATTGGGCAAAAACATGACTCAAGGGGGACGTTCTAGTTACATGATGCCTTGTTTTGAATGTTTTCCTATTGGCTAATATTTGGCAGATCTTGCATGTCCATATTAGGCATTTTGCATGCTTGTATGAGCTAGGACTGCCCCTTACTTTTATGCTGAGTTTGTAACTCTCACATATATAAGACCCCAGTGTTCTGTACTCTTCAGACTGCCTCATTCAGTTGCTAAGGCTTCTGTGTGACGTAGTCTCACTCATTTGAGTTTAATAAAGATGTCCTTTTTATATTCCAGCTTCTGTGTCAACTTCTTCTTTCTATTAGTGAGACCGCTGAGAATGAAGTTTGATTTCTTCAATTGGCGCGTCAACGTGGGCTTCATCAGAGAAGTGACTTTCTGAGGGAGTGATCTTGTCAGGAGACTGAAATCTACTGAGGACAGGACAGGATTCTACTAAGGAGGTACTCTGTGCACAGAGATTCTGGGGATTCTTTGTCTCTGCAGCCCAGTATATTTCTGATCTTCCTGATTTTGATCCTCCACATGATATCACTCCTGACTGAGAACTTTTTTGGCGTGAGTATTCTAAAAAAGACTGTTAGGTCATTTAGAACTTGACAGTTAGAATTTGGACAACCTTTTGATTGGTAAGAGTAAGGTAGTTTAGTAACGCTTACTGTAGCTTTGGAATTTTGGAATTTGTGTTGGCCAACTTTGAATATGTATGGATTTGATATGCAAATTGCAATTTGTGTAGGCAGGTAATGAGGAGATTTTTCTCTATCTGATTTTGTTGAACGGTGCACGTACAAAGAGTACCTTAAGCTCTACTTTGATTATAATATTTGCATATTCTGCAAATATTTTTGGCATGCCTGTTTTCAAGCTCACATCGAAGATTGTGTTGTTTTTTTTGTTTTTTTTGGGAGGTACCATCGTGTGATGTGAAGTAAATTAGCCGGCTCCCCTCGAGGGAATATCTAAATAGGTTTAGGTATAAAAACATATTTCTTCCTTGGTGATTTTGTATCCCCAGGGAATTAAAATATGGACAAAAAACAAACAAGGATCCTTTGTTCTGTGCAATTTTATTAATGGAGATATGCAGAGCGATTTTTGGTGTTCAGCCAGCCAAAGCTAGTGAATTGAGTGTATTTTGGCTTCTTGGATATACAGCAGTCTGTTTTTGCAGTCTTTTGGAACACTATTGAGAAGCTCTTCTTGTAAATATGACTTACAACTAGTATTTACAATGGTTTGGTTTAAGTACAGTCTGTGGGCTGTCCTTTGTTTCAGTCCTAAGTGTTGATCTGTGGGTTAAATTTGTGTTTAAATGTCTATGTGGTTTTCCCATTAGTGCAGCTTCTGTAAGTAAATAGCGATGGTGCAATGTATGAAATGAATGGCTAAAGCGCGCCGTATTGTGTGTCCTGAGTGTTTGACCCCTTTCTGTTTTTGTCTGAAATGAGCTCAAATGTGTGTTTGTGGTTTTTCTTGATGTTTTCAGTCTAGTAAGCAAAATGTCTAAATGCTTAAAAAAATAAAATTCACATTCACTAGGAATAAAAAGGCCTCAAAAACGAATGGTGTGTTTTGTAGAAAAACAAACTTATAGCATTTTTTTACTTACATACATTGTATTAGATATTAACAGGCAAACACTTCAGCTGAAGTACATTTTTGCTGAACTCAAACGCCTATTATGGAACACGCATTGATATGTCTTAGTTTGAAAAAGACTGCCACCGTGCTCATGTTGCAATACTGAGAAGAGCTTTTACTGCCGTAGATAGGAATATTTACTCAGCCAGGACTTTGCCCTCAGTTAAACACGGGTGAATCTTTGCATTTCAGAATGTTGTTTTAAAAAGGTTCCAAAACTAAGGTTCATTATTTTGTATTACAGGAAGACATTTCAATTAAGGGTTTTTTCTCTTTAAGCATTTTTGTAAGCATATTCTTAGTTCTGTTGCTAAATAATAATTGTCCTTTTTAAAAAAAAAAATGTGGCGCAAGATTTTGTCATGTTTCAAGTTAGGCTTCTGTGCTTAGGCTTATAAATGAATGCATCTAAAATGATAGGCAAGGGATGCAGCTTGCTTTTTTATGTGGAATTATCAAAAATAATTAGGTTTATTAAAAATAATTATTAATTATCAAAAATAATTATTAAAAATAAGTGCTTCTAAATTCATTTTTTACTATTTATAAAGCTTAATGCTCATACTGTGACCTCCTAGCATTATAATTTAATTTAAGTTGTGTTGTACTGCATAATGAGGACATTAGCATATGGAATTCTACTTAGCGCAGGCATAAAAAACTAATTTTTCCAAGGATTTACAAGAGATATGTCTAATGACCAATCTCTGCAATATGTAAAGAACATTCTGAGGATGATTAATATGTAACACAATTATAGGATATTTATTTTTAAGTGCCCCAAATATCAAAGTCGAATTTGGGTAAAATAGACTATTCAAACAGCATTCTTGCCATTTACAATAGCTTTAAAGTGCTTTAGGCTTCAGTAAATGCATACATTTAGGTATAATACAAATTTGCAGGTTGTTCCCATTTGGGGTTGCTTTTAATGGCTCAGTGAGCCAATGTGCCCGGTGCAGAGGTTTGAGTTTAATATCAGGGTTGAAGGTTCTAACTCTAGCTGGACCTACTGAGACGTTCATTCATTTAAGGTTGATGAACCGAGTACCGTTGCATAGGGTAGTAACAAACATTTGTTCTACAGCTAGTATGTTATGTTATTATGATTCTGCGAATTCTTCACAGTAACTGTTTTAATAATCTAAGTATAGAAATAAATTGTAGCCCCTAGCAGAAGTAATATATATAACGTGTTTTTAAATAGGGTTAATTATTGCAGGTTAGAAAGAGTTAGGAAGGCTTTTTGTCTTTGACAGCTTCAGGGTGAGGAGAAAGGGCTGAGGAGCGCAGAGCGCAAGGCAGATTTTGACTTCGAGGTCAGTAAGGTGGGAGTTAGGAGTGAGTGTAAAGAGATGGAGAAATCATTGCTTGGAAAAGCAGGGCCTCAAAAGGGGGTGATACATTCGCATTTCTGCTTTTGAAAAAAAAAATGTCCATGTAGTTGCCTTAATTTAAGATGGTTAGTTACAGTTGATATTGTGTGTGAAGTATCAGCAATATGTTGAAACAAGATGAGTTTTTTTTTGTATGACTCCTTTTAGAGACAAAAAAATAATGTGTTTGTGTGTTTTTAATGTTTTTGCATTTTGTCCTTCTATGAATTGTTCCTGCTGGTCCTGTGTGTCAGAAGCGACACAGTAAGTTGTATTTGACAGCCAATCACCACTAACTGGTGACCAGCTGTCAAAAGGAGGGTGAGGAAAGTAAAAGAAAGTGTAATTTTGATTTTAAGCCTGACAAATTAAGCAGGCCTGAATATTGGGTTTTGGGCTGCAGGTTCACAGTGCATAAAGTACATGGCATGGTGTTGTGCGCCACCGCTCATTTACATATGCTATTGTTTTGTCTATGCTTTATGTGCTTGATATAGAACAAGTATATCTGATGGCTTGCTTTTTGTGCTTGATATACAGCAAGTATGTCTGATGGCTTGACATGTGCGTTTTTTTATTTTATGCATGTTTTTGTTTTATGTTGTTGCTTTTGATACTATTACAAGTTGCCCTGTGTTGTGAAGGGATCTTCATGACGATGCATATCGCTGCACAACAGTTTGTGTGGATTTGCTCTGCTACTAAATTTCACAGATATGATATTTTCATGCTGTGAACAAGACAGACAACACTTTACCAGTGTATGTCAAATTTGGCTATAATAGTATTGAAGAAAAATAAAAAAAGATATACAGGATCAAAGTGTGTCACCTGCAGTTAGTCGCGTTACTGCCCCCTTCCCTTAAGGAACAGGCAGCCCTAGATTTATGTATCCTGATTAGACGTAAGGATAAATTATAGATCTGTGATTATTGTACATGGTGACCTAATTTCTATATTACATTAGTCAGGTTTGTTCTGCTTCCTAAGTAGTGTATGGCTTTGTTCCTTAAAGGAAACCAGGTTTCATTTTTCCCTGAAGAAGGAACTGGAACATTAGCTGAGATTACCGTATATGGTGTAGCGGCCAACGGTAGAGTTAAAATTTGTGTACTATTTTGACTTTTTGTGCATCACCCATACTCTTGGTATTGTGTCACAAACTTGACTATCACCTGAGTAATTTCTTGTTCTTCCTATAGATTTTTCTTTTGCCGTTTCTCCCCTGATTGATCTCGCATTGTGCCTAGTTATTGGGGATTTTAGCTGTGTCCTAGTCCTATTTCCCTTTTCCGTATTCCTTTCACCAGTCAGCCTTTTTTTATTGTTGGTGTATTGTTCAGGTTCACATTTCCAGACTGCAGTTATGTACCAGGGACCCCCATATTATGTATAATTCCCTTTTGTATGACCAGACTGGTTTTTAAGAATTTTCTTTAGGCCTACTTCGATGTTTTCCAGTCTGACTGTCAGGGTAGTGATGGACTGGTTAACTGACTCAATATTATAGTAAGACAAGTTTTCCACCTCAATAGGAGATACCTTACATTTATTTTTTGAACACGACAAATTTTCAATGACTATTTTAATTTGTTTTTTTTTACCCTTTTGTTCCTGCTGCTTTCATTTTTCGGTGGGATCAGATGTGTTCTAAATCGTGGAAATACTAGGACTCTCTAGTTCTTGTCTTTAGTTTCCACATTTTGATCATTAGCCTTTGTATTGCATAGTGCACCTGATGCACAATTATTAAAGGGAGGTGTCCACATGTCCCTGATAATCTGTATCATGTGATTTCTCTTTTGAGGTGTTCTAGATAAGGAATTTAGGAACACCTAGACGTAATCATTGAAAAAGAAAAAAAATGTTTACCTCATTAGACAATGCCACCATGTGTGAGGACATCCATTAAGATAGAATTCCCATGTAACTATCTAGCCTTAGATGGCAGAGGATAATGAAGGGTACCCAATTGAAGAGATTAGAAGTCTTGCCTTTGAGAATGACAGTGTATTCTAGACCAGAATTTTCCCATGGCGTATGGCCACTCCCTCGCAGATTGCAGGCCACCTGCTTTCAGTCCCATTGTTAAAATACAGTGAACTGTTTTTTTACTTAATTGAAGGAAACTAACAACTGTGTCAAATTTCCTACGTCACTAGGTTCTGCGGTATCAAGTCACAATAACCTGCAGAATATTGATTTTAGCCTAATTTCCATCAGTGACAGCTACAGATGAGGGCCGGACGTCTTGGCCCTACAGTCCCAGCACCCAGAAAGTAGCAAGGCTGGACAGCGATCGCCAGCGCGCCATCAATGGTATCTCTAAAGCATCGTACTTGCTCCATCAGACGGCATTGGATATCACAGAACCAGAATTTCAGTGCAAAAGAGCGAAAGAGAAGGATTCCTGTTGTTTTGAGGCTTCAGTTTTCCACCTGTCATGTGCTGGTAACCTCTGACAGTGTGCAGTCCCTTGAGCCCCTTGGCCTGAGTGTTGGCCACACACCCCCTTTTCTTTGCTCCAACGGAAGTGCAGTGCACCGGAGGATCCAGGATTGGCAAAAGGCACTAGATTGTGGTACCCATGATTAAAAGAAAAATTAAATAAAAGAGCAGCCCGAGCATCCTCTGACACTGAATAGCGAGTGTTGGAGACTGAAAGTGTTGCTGAGTGTGAAAGTCTGTCGCTCTTTCCCGATTATTAGTACTTGGGTCTGCATAAAGATGATCTGTGCCCATGACCAATGAAGAGCACAATATCTGTAGTGTCTGCCGCAGAGGAAAGACACTGGTGCACTGCATTGAGACATTGAGACTTTCGAGTGAGCTGTGAGTGTTTGCCAGGAGGGCACTCCAACGGATATTGAGAGGCACTATTTTCATGGGAGGCCTGAATCAAGAGGCCCAATGCGGAAGAAAACAACAGAAGCAGATTTGATGGACGATAGAAGCTTACCAGAGAGTCTTAGAACGAACTCTGGGTGTAATTGTGATTGTGCAAGTATTTCCAGTGCCACTGTATGAAGTGGGTGTTGGATATGTTCATCCAAAATGGTCCTGAAGTAATGTTCTGTCTGTACTATGATAAAGGATGTTCCCATTTCAACTAGCAGTGAATTAGGATTTGCCTGCGTAATGGCAAAAGGAGGGTCTTGGGTTCTTTAATTTCGACTCCATTTTACATTCAACTCCATTTTGTGTTGCCTTTACACAGGCTGCATGATTCACGAAGTGTCTCTGCCCTTTGGACTGCAACGTGTTGAAAACCCCCTCCGTCCTTGTCTTGAAACCCATCTCAGACACCAGCCGGCCTAACTAATCCTTGTCTGGACTACCTAATCTCTATATCAACTATCTGTTAGCCTTTAGTATTCTTCTCGTGTCATGTCTTATCTTTTGGCCTTCGCTATTCTCTCTCTGTGTATTCCTATTCCACAATCTTTCCTACATGTTCTGCCATTACTGATTGACCTATAGGTGCTGTCATTGATTGACTTATGGGATTGGGCAAAAACACAACTCAAGGGGGACGTTCTAGTTACAAGATGCCTTGTTTTGAATGTTTTCCTATTGGCTAATATTTGGCAGATCTTGCATGTCTATATTAGGCATTTTGCATGCTTGTACGAGCTAGGACTGTCCCTTACTTTTATGCTGAGTTTGTAACTCTCACATATATAAGACCCCAGTGTTCTGTACTCTTCAGACTGCCTCAATCAGTTGCTAAGGCTTCTGTGTGACGTAGTCTCACTCATTTGAGTTTAATAAAGATGTCCTTTTTATATTCCAGCTTCTGTGTCAACTGTACCTTAACACAATGCCAATGGCTGCATCATGCAAGTGCCCAGTAGCTAATAAAGTTTTATTGAATCGACATAATACACAAACTTCATTTTTGCTTAGTTTATTTGCCCGTTTTTCTGCTTTAATCGCCAACAACTTTTAAGTTTTACTTTGATTATGGCAAGTCTTCTGAATTAAGATTAGCAGTATTACAGAGGTACTGCCGAGACTACCGCCCCTCTCCTTTCAACAGTTAGCAAGATTAGCGCTCTAGCATTCTCCGAGCGTCACTCCTCAACGTGGCCTCTGATTGGTCATTGACGCTCAACCTTTGTCGGTGGCCACGGATCTCTTCCGGGTTCACCGTTCCCATTGTAACTACTTTAACGATGCCTCATCCACCGACCCACATCCACGAGGTCCGGTTAAAGAGGCAACACGCAGGTATCGAGCGGGTGCCAGGCATTGCGGGTGTGAGTTCTAGAACCTCTCCTTCGGCAGCTAAGTACCCTCGATGTCTCGAGCATCTCTTATAATGTTTACTCAAACTGCTTTATTTGTCGTCCTTTCGGCCACAGGGTGTGCCATTTTCGCCTCTACCCCCCTCCCGAGACCTATGGGGCGCGGATCTTTTACTTTACAAGTGAGAGTCCTTTTAATGTGATGATAACGATTGTGCAGGGTCATACTTTATTCACTCTTACTCACTGGCCCCGCATTTTGGCCCATTGATCTCTGACCTACACGAGTATCGATATAACGCCAGAACAGGCGTGGAGGGCCATTTTTCCGCCATTTTTCGTGCATTGTGCATGTGTTGTCACTGGTCCTCCTCTTCAAGGCCGGTGCACCTACCACTATAAAATACTAGTTTAGGTTTAAAGTATTTTATTCGGTGTAACATAAATGGACAGACATACAAAATGTATGAAGCAGTAAGTCAGTGCGGACAGGGCCGTACCCACGGCGGTGTATCGTCAAAGGACAGTTCAATCTCGGGCCAGTCCGCAGAAGCAGTGAAGGATATGCATTGCTGCAGTGTTGAAGTACCTTTTCTACTCAAACTCCACCCCCAAACCCCAACTCCCAACTTCCCAATTCCCTTGCCCCTCCCCCACCCACCCATCGTCCAGTGCGCAGGTCATTCCCAAGCCGTCTACCATGGTCGTCCGCAGCGAGGGAGGTGGAGCCCCTACCCACTCAGGGGGCCGGTACTGCAGGGCCTGTGAGCCTCAGGAGGCGGAGATATTTAGGACAGGTAAGTTCCTTGAATTCAGTGAGTAGCAGAGAGGGAAATGGTTGCCATAGGTCGTTAAATTGCTCTGTATCCCCCGCCACTGTGAGTGATAATTTCTCCATGCCTAGTACATGCCATAATCTGTGTACGATTCAGAAAAGGGGGTGGTGATGAACAGAGTGTCTGAATTAAGCAGACCACTCTTACCCAGTCCAAAGATCAGGGCTTGATCCATCACCGTTATTTATCTCACTGCCCCATCCCAGCTCAGAACCTGGCTATATGCAAATTAGTCTGTCCCTGGCCCAGTGCATCATGGGAACAGGGCAGACCAAACTACCAAGCCAATTCTTCACCAGAAAGGAGACAAGCTAATCTGTGTAGCCAGCCCGTGAGAGAGGGTATCGTGGTAGTGCGCCAATGTAGTAAAATATTTTGAACTGCTGAACCCAGTGCAATAGCTATCTGTCTGCCCTTGCGTGATCTGAGGGGATACATCAACCCATTCGGGAGCCCTAACAGGGTGTATGCGGGGAAGCGTGGCAGTTCTATGTCGAAATGGGAGTCAATTTCGTCTAACACTTCTTTCCAGTAGGGCTGTAGAAGCGGACAGTCCCATAGAATGTGTGTCAGTGTGCCCCGGTGCCCACACCCCCTCCAACAGGTGTCATCCTTGCTGCGGTCCATTTCATGGACCCGTTCCGGTGTGTAGTACCAGTAGGTAGAGACCTTAGTCAGCGTGTCAGGATATCTGCTCCCATTCCTTGTGGCTCAGTGTCCTGCCCAACTCCCGTTCCCAGCGCTCTCTTCCCGGATTGTAAAGGTGTGAGGAGGGTGGTTGCAATAATTTATAGAGATCTGTGATCAGTTTCGAGTCGGACGTACGGGTCATGAGACATTTCTCATATGGGAGGAGTCGTCTGTCGGCCGACTCCCGTACCTGTGGGTGTAGTGCCCAGTGGCGAACCTGTAAATAGCGAAGTCTTTCGGATTCAGGGAATGAGAATTCCAGCCGGAAGTGCGGGAAGGGAATGACTCCTTCCGGGCTATACATATGACACAGGGCCCGGCACCCGGCTCCTCGCCAGTGAGCAAAGGCCCCCTTCTCCATCCCTGGTGTAAAATCCGGGTTGTCCACCAACGGTGTAAGTGGCGACGGAAAGGTAGTGAGATTGTATGCGAGGTTGGTGGCGTCCCAGACCCGCAGCGGTACCCTGGTGACAAAGGAGGCATACAGATTCGCGGGCCGGTGTGGCCGGCGTAGAAACGGGACTTCCTGCAGAGGTCGGCCCGCCACTGCCTGATCCTGGAAGAGCCAGTGTTTATCTAATTCCCACCTGCTCCATTCTACCAAATAGCGCAACTGTGCTGCTTGGAAATACTTGCGGAGATCCGGGATGCCTAGTCCTCCTGCCTCAGGGGCTAGCATGGAGAGAGCCCTGCGCATTCTGGGCTTCTTACCCTGCCAGATAAAGCGTGAGAGGTCTGTTTGTAGCTGTGGGATCCGCCCGACCGGCGGCTGGAGCGGCAAGGCTCGGAACAGGTAAAGGACCTGGGGTAGGTCCGTCATTTTGACAGCAGCTATTCTGCCTAACCAGGAAAGAGTGCCGCGATTCCACCGCCCTAGTTCCTCCCGAATCTTTTTGCCTAACGCTGTGTAGTTGGCTGTCACCATGGCCGGCAAGGTGGGGGCCAGCTGGATCCCCAGGTAAGGACCAGCTCAGACGACCAGAGCATGGGGAATTGGCCTTGTAGGTGAGTTCTGGTGGCCGGCTTAAGGGAGATGTCCAGGGCCACCGATTTCCCCATATTCATTTTAAACTCTGCAACAGCACCAAAGCAGTCCAGCTCCCTGACGCAGGCCGGTAGGGCCGTCTGGGGATCATCTAGTGATGGTATGTCATCCGCATAGAGGCTTATGGTGTGTGTAAAGCCCCCGAACCGCACCCCCGTCGCCGCCGGATTGTTACGCACCCGTTGGGCGAAGGGTTCCATATAGAGGGCGAAGAGCAGTGGTGAGAGCGGGCACCCCTGTCTGGTACCCCTCTCGATATTAAAGCTCTTTGAATTGTAGCCATTCACCCACACGACCGCAGTCGGTAGTCTATAGCAATTAAGGATCATGGAGCGGAACTTGTCTCCTATGCCCGCTTTCATCAAGACCCGCTCGAGATAAGGCCAGTGTACCCGGTCAAACGCCTTCTCGGCATCCACCGCCAGCATCATTCTCTCTCCGGGAATCCGGGAAGCCTTCTCCAAGAGGTGAACAATCCTCTTGGTATTGTCTACCGTCTGTCTCCCCGGGACAAATCCCGCCTGGTCCGGATCTGTAAGTCCCGGTAGGTGGGGGGCTAGTCTGGCTGCAAGGATCCTCGTGTACAGCTTCAAATCCACATTCAAGAGGGATATCGGCCTGTAAAAGCCACAGTGCCTCCGGTCCTTCCCGGGCTTGGGGATAACCGTGAGGGAGGCTCGCAAAAGGTCAGGTGGAATGGCCCCCGGAGCAGCGAACAAGTTAAAAAGGCGCGTGAGGATTGGAGCCAGTGTGGTACAGAACGTTTTGTAAAAAAGTGGGGTGTATCCGTCCGGTCCCGGTGCTTTGCCATGCTTGAGTCTGGCAATGGCGGAAATCACTTCCTCCGGTCGAATGTCCCTATCTAGGTGCTCTGCCTGCGAGGGGTCCAGAGAGGGTAAGGTGACCGAGTCCAGGTATGTGGACGTCGCCGTGTCATCTGGCGGGTCTCCGGCGTATAAATCCGCGTAAAATCGGCAGAATGTTTCAGCTATGTGGGCATCTTCCGTTACCACCGATCCCGTGGCATCAGAGATCTCTTTCACCAGCTGACTCTGATGCACCACTCAGAGCCTGTTTGCCAGCAGTCTGCCACAGCGGTGCCCTCCGGTGTAGTATGCATGGTGCAAGCGAAGCACGGCGTACTCCGCACGGTCCAGATCTAGGGCCGCCAGGAGTTTCCTCGCCTCCTTAAGCTGCTTCCATATTCTGGGGGCTCCCGTCCTGCGGTGTATCTGTTCGAGCTCGCGGGCCCTCTGGGTGAGATCATCCCTCTTGGCCTGTCTTTCTCTATTTTCAGCAGAGGAGATTGCCAAGAATTCCCCTCTAAGAACTGCCTTCATGGCTGCCCACTGCGTTGCCAGGGTGGTGTCCGGGTTGTCATTGTGGGACAAATACTCTCGGTTCACCCCCTCGATGCGGTCAACCACTACCTTTCTGTGCAGCAGAGTGTTGCGGAGGTGCCATATTCTAGGAGGACCAGCCACCGGCGGTAGACACAAAGTGGCGGAGACCGGGGCATGATCTGACAAGGACAGCACTCCCAAGTCCGACGCCGAGACCAAAGCCCGTACCGGAGTCGTAACCAGGAGATGATCTAGCCTCGCATACGTCTTATCGGCATGGGAGTAATACGAATACCCTCTGTCAGTGGGATGTATGTGACGCCAAAGGTCATGTAGGTCCACTTCGGCTAGCTGTGCCTTACACCCGGCCGAGAACTCCCCGACCTGCGGGGAGCGTTGCGCCGATCTATCCATGGCCGAATCAAAGACCATGTTAAAGTCACCCCCGATAATGATATGCCTATCTTGCGAAGCAGTAACGTCTACCAGCGCTAATTGTAAAAAGCGTTCTTGCTGTTCATTAGGGCTATACAAAGAACCAACTGTAAAAGTGATACTTCCAATCCTAAACCGGTAAGCTAACAGCCCCTATGTTCTGACTGTTTGTGAAGGATTTCCCCTTTAAAGTGTCTGGCCATTAGGATTGCAACCCCCGCCGTCTTAGTGGTGCTGGAAGAGAAAAACTGTGTTGGGAATTTATGTGAGCGCATTCTATGTGTGTCTCGTGATAGTAGGTGCGTCTCTTGGAGGAGACAGACATCGGCCTGAGTGCTCTCTAGACGAGACAATACTGCCCTCCGCTTGACCGGGTTGTTGAGGCCCCTAACATTAAGGGTCACTACTTTAAAAGTGCTGGAAGGCATAGAAAAAGGTGTAAATGAAAGCGTAAGGTCCCCGCCCGGACAAGGCAAGGGATATGAGTGTTGTCAAAGCTGCTAGAACCTGCATAGTGCACTGGACGACCCACCCCCACCCTTCCAACTCCCCGCCCCCTACCCAAAGCACCCCGCCCCCACCCCACCAACCGTCTCTCCCCAGCCCAATCCCAAAACTGTCCCAACACCCCTCTCCCCCCCATCACCTCCCTCCAACTGTTCCCAGAACCCCATTGTCCCAGTCCAGTCCTTGACGGACAAGTCTGTGGAAAGTTACTGAAGTGGACGTCCAGACACTACACACCCACCCGCCGCCCCCCCACCGGACCCCCAAACCTGCAATGTTGATGAGGCTATGTCGATCTCCCCCCGAAGTTCTCTCAGGCCGTCAGCGCAGTGACACTCACCAGACGCCGTGTCCCTGGCCACCTCCCGCACAGCATTGTCCATTTCCGCTCGGATAGTGGGTGAGTCTGGTCGTGCGGAGGATGTAGAGGACCGTCGACCCGGGACCGTCTGCCAGCCATCTCTGGTGACGCGTCGTCGGCGCGGGGCGGGCGCATCGTCGTCCGTTGTGGTGATTCCCAGCACTCTGCAGGTATTCTGGAGGGAGCGAAGCTGGTGCAGAGTCCCGTTCCATCGGAAGATGAGGCAGAAGGGGTGGCCCCAGGAGTACTGCATGTCATGCGCTCGCAGGAAGTCAGTTGCTATTTTGAAGGCCCTGCGTTTCTGCAATGTAATTGCCGATAGATCATGGAAAAGGGCCACCTGGTGCCCCCGGAAACGCAAGGATTGCTTCTGTCGCGCTTCGCGGAGGATCCGCTCTTTCAGGGGGAAGTCCGGTAGGAAGGCTAGGATATCGGGGGGAGGCGCAGAGGTCCGACGTGCCGGGCCTACTCTATGCGCCCTGTCAATCCTGATGGGGAAATCGTCCGGTTCTCCCAGTATCTCCCTGAACAAGTCCCTCAGGTATCTAGCCACGTCCTCCCCCTCCTCTCTGGACGGAACACCCCGGACCCGGATGTTGTTTCTCCGGGACCGGTTCTCAAGGTCCTCATTGTGCGCTTGAAGATCAAGTTGTTGGTCCCTTAATCGTATCACCTCCTGCTGCAGCTGCGAGATCTCCTCGTCCCGAGTGTGCCCTGCTTCCTTCACCGTAGTCACCCTCTCGCCGAGGCCATCGACCTCCCTCCGCACCTCTCGACCTTCTCAGGCCACTTCCTGCTTCAGCGCTTGGAAATCCTCCCTAAGGGAACTGAAAAGAGATTCTAAGAAAGATCTGGTGACCGGGGGTTCTCCTCCGCTCGCCCCCTGGGAGCTGCTCGAGTGACCCGGGGAGTGCTGTCCCCTATCCTGCTTCGTGGGGCCTTTACCCAGCATTTCTGGCAATGTCCGCCCCCCTCTCTTGTTCCCTTTGTTGCTAGCCATTCTATGGGCGGGAGCTCTCTCCTGGGTGGCTTGTTGCGACGCCGGGCTGGTTCACGCAGCCCCGAGGCCACCAATAAACCATTGAATACGGCCCTCCGGGAAACCCAGCCACACGCTCAGAAGACCCAGCAAGCCGCTCACCTCCAGTTCCAGGCCTACTATGTCTTCCTGAGCCCCAGACGTGGGCACTCGGCCGGCGCCAGCTCCAGGGCGGCCATGATAAGAGACTTCCCTCTGTCTCCTCAACCCTTGCAGACGTCGTCGGTTCCTCGGGCACTCGGTGCACAAAGCGCCCACCACCAGCATGCGAACCGGCCTCCGGCCCCAAAGTGCTCTCCTCTCAGCTGCGGCCACCCCACGATCTCTCCCGGACACGGTAGGCCCACCGGCACCTCAGTCCAGGCGTGGTCAGTACCCCACCACCTCCGACGTTTATTATGTCCCGGAGCTGGGCCGCCAGCACGGCCGGTCAGTCTTCTCCACGCTCCCTGTCCACCACGCTACCTCAGCTGAATATGAAGGGGCCCGGGTTGTCTCCGGGTAGTTGGCTGCGGTGATCGGCTGTCTCCGGGCCAAGTAGTAAGGGGCGAGGCCGCCCGGAGGTGCACCGGCGCCGAGTCCAAGGCCTGCCTGCCCTCAACAGGCCCGCACGTCGCAGCCGTGGGCCCTCTCGGACACTCCTTGCGGGGTTCGCAGTCTTTTCCCGCTCTGTGTCCGAGGCCGCCCTGCTGGTCTCGTGTGCTGTCCCAGCGTGGAGTCGCTCACCCAAGTCGGCCGCACCCCGCTCTCCGCCGTACGTATCCCCCAGTGACCACCGGGCAGGTGGCCGGGGCACGCCTTTGCTGCAGGGCGGTCCGCCCCGCCTCCGGCCTCCATCATTCTTGCCCACGAGCCCAGCGTCGCCGCTATCCCCAGCTGTTCTTTCAGGCCCGCAGCACTGCGGCCACCTCCTTCGGTGAGTCGCGGCAAGTAGAGGGGCTCCCGCAGAGCAGCGCCGGCGGTTGACGTATAGGCTGCAGCCCCGGCCTCGCGTAGTGTCTCACTCCGGGGCCTGTGCCTCGGCCCTGCTGCTCCTGGGCAGCGGTCGCCCTAAACCTCCGGGCCTCGCTGGGATTTCGGGCAGGGTGCAGCCTTCAACGCCAGGCGGGCCACGCTTCTCCAAGACGTCTCCCGCCCGGCGCCACAGTTCTAAGACTCTCACTGCCTCCGTCTCCGGCCTACTCACTGTGCCGTCTCTCCACCCGGCCACGCTTCCGAGGCCCCTCCGCTGCAGCCACGGGGTCCGCCGATGTTCTGGGTAGTGTCGCTGGGTGCTCCCCACTGCCCGTCGCCGATCTCTAGCGACGTGGGGGGAGATCAGCAGATATTAGCGGTCTAGGGGCCCAAGGTTACAGGAGCTCACGGAGAGTGCGACCGCTCACTCCGCCATCTTGGCCAGGCCCCCTAAAATACTACTTTAGTATTATGGTCATTATTTGGAAACCCCGCATGTAGTGGTTAGCTACAAGCACATCTTTCAGAGAATGATTTTTCATAAACCAGCGTGATAGATCAAACTAATAACGTGTTTTGTCTTCTTATATGTCTGTATGTCAATTGTTCTCTTTCAGACTATACAGGTTCCTCTGATTTTGAGGTAATTTGCCCACAACTTGTTGGTTTGTTTTTCTTGCACCCTTTTTCTACACCAATTTTAACTTTCACGTCCTCTGGTTAGGGTGGGCCTTAGCGTGCCCATACCACCGAGGTACACTCCCCATGGTCCTGACGAATGCCCAGTAAATCACACATCAAGGGCAGAAACATGTTGACCCCACTTTAAGTGGAGACAGCCAAACAATTGATTTGGTAGTTTCCCAACACATCGCTTTTAATATGTCAGATTGGCCACAGAATAAAGTTTTTATGTGAGACACAATCGTGACATTTTTAACTTTTTTCACATTCACATAACCTTCACAAATTACCAGCTCCGCAGTAACCTGGCGTTGTAGCACACCGGGGAGGCATTCAGCTTTTCCCGGTGGGCCCAATGATGAAGCATGTCACCAACCAGGGTGGTGAGTGAGGGCTTTCCATACAAATCTAATAAGATTTACATATTCATCTTCTCTCCTCTTGTGCTTTTATACATTTATTGATTTACACTCTTCAGTTGTTTAAAGTAAAAGTACATACAACTACACACGTCTAAATCGCTCTCCCGCCTCTGAGCAACCAGGCTGCTGCAGACTATCCACTCCCGCCGCCGAGAGGTGTCTGCCCACTCCTGCGCATCCAGGCTGCTGCACACCATCCACTCCCACCGTCCAGAAGTGACTGCCTCTTTGCTTACCTTCCGCCACTGGTGTGTGTCAAAGAGGGCCCAATGCATGCCGAAGCACCTTCCTCAGCCATGGCATACACGCGGTCCAGCCGAGCTCACAATTCCAATCAGGTCCTGATTTCCAGGATGGTGGGAGGCCACGCATCATCGCAGGCTGCACACCCACTCAGCTCTCGTGACACTAACTCAGTGGAACTCAAGTCATTGCCACGTGGCGGGAGGCCTGTGTCGGTGGGGTCAACAATCTGTGAATCACAGCCTACAAGACAAAAGTAAGATAAGATTGCGCATCATGCACCCATCAAAGGAGAGAGAGAGAGAGAGAGAGAGAATAGGGGAAGAGTGAGAGAGAGGAAGAGAGAGAGAAAGAAAGAGTGAGAGAGAGGAAGACAGAGAGAAAGAGTGAGAGAGAGTGGAAGAGAGAAAGAGTGAGAGAGAGAGAGGAACAGATAGAGAAAGAGAGAAAGAGTGTGAGAGAGAGAATGGAAGAGATGGAAAGAGAGAGTGAGTGCCGACACTGTGCACAAAACCCTCACAGCTCACCTTTTCGCCACAGGTGTGTCTCCAACCACCTGCCGGGACATACTTCAGCACTCAAGCTCACTCATCTGAAACATAGTATAGAATCAGTAATGGTAGAGTACATAAAACTGCACACGCCTTCATCACTGTCCTGCCCCTGCACACCCAGGCTGCTGCACCCCATCCACTCCCGCCGCCCAGAGGTGTCTGCCCACACACCGAGGCTGCTGCACCCCATCCACTCCCACCGCCCAGAGGTGTCTGCCCGCCCCTGCACACCCAGGCTGCTGCACACCCTCTACTCCGGCGGCCCAGAGGTGAATGCCTGCTGCTGCGCAAACAAGCCTCTCTGTTCACCTTCCACCATCGGCGTGTCAAAGAGGGCCCTCCATGTGCAGAAGAAACCTCTTCAGCCATGGTGTACATGCGGTACAGCTGAGCTCACAATTTAAATCAGGTCTTGATTGCCATGATGGTGTATCACGGCTACCCATCATTGCAGGCTGCACTTCCGCTCAGCTCTGGTGGTACTAAATCAGTGGAACTCAAGTCATCGCCATGTGGCGGGAGGCCAGTGGTGGGCACAGTGCCTCGGCTGCCACCAACTCTGTGTACTTCAAGTCATGGGAGATAATGGAAATGGCCTCCAGCACGTGCGCCCGGCCCTTTTTATTGGCAGGGTCACATGTTCTGTGATGCATGTGCTGCATGGATGTGGTGTGGGTGTAAACCAGCCGTGAGGGAGTGGCTGTGGAATGCTGACAACTAGACCTGTGACCAGCAGATCACTACAATGAAAACCTGGGCCAAGTAGAGTTGTCATTCCTCCCTGTAAGCCTAAGCTGAGTGGGTTGGCTTGGCGTATGCGTGTCCTGCGTGAGGATGTGAACAATGACTCCAGAGCTCAGGGCATGGTTCCATCCTGGGCTGTATGAGGAATCAACTGATGCGGTGTCTCTGTTGTAGTGTTGCCGCCATGCGAGCTGCAAGCGCCAATGTGTCACCCTGTGACCCAAGTCCCACAACATGGCCAACATGGAAGGTAGAGGGAATCACTAATCCTACATTCATCCATACTTCCACACATTAAAGATCATTCACATGACATATCTGTGTGGATATGAACCTTGTTTTGCACATTCAGTGGAGTGTTGCAGCTGTAGCAATACAGGGCCGTGCAAAGCCCAAATTTCAGTTTTTGACACATTGAGGGCAGCCAATTAGAGCCAAGCTTGTGCTCAAGGGTTAGGCTCCGGGCGGGCTGCACTGGGAGCAATGTCTTTTGTCTAATGAATTCTGCCTTAATAAGGCTATGTGGTGATGACTTAAGGTGCACTGAGTTAGTGGCACCTGAAGCAACCAGCGTGTGCGCAGCCTGCGATGATGCGTGGTCCCGAAGGGCCGCACTGGTAGCAATGTCTGTTGCCTAGTGGACTAAGTCATCTGCAATCACGACTCGATCTGAATTGTGAGCTCTGCTGTCCGCAGTGTACATTGAATGCAGTAGTCAGCACAGACATCAAGGAATGCTTTTTTCACTTCCTATTCACAAAATCAGAGGACATAGAGTACAATTCTGTCTGCAATGAATAAATCAAGAATGAATTCAAATTGTAAAATCTGCTGTCCGCATTGTAGACTGCCATTCGGTGTTCCTTTGGACTTGCAAGATGAATTTGGTCATTGTACTAAAGCTATAACTAATATAAAACAAGTTCTTGAAGCAAGCATACTAAAAGGATATTAAGCAGGTTTTAGGGACGTAATACTTAGGTGCCTACTGGGCTCTGCAATTAATGAATCAAGAGTCAATTTTAAATGTGAGCCCTGATGACCGCAGTGTAGGCCGTAGGCAGCGGTCAGCAAGGGCCCACAGCCATGTGGCGTTGAGCTGCACAGTTAGTGTCACCTGAAGCACTCAGCATGTGTGCAACCAGCGATGATGCGTGGTCCGGGTGGGCTGCACTGTAGCAATGTCTTTTGTCTAATGAATTCTGCCTTAATAAGGCTACATGGCAATGATTTGTGATGCACTGAGTTAGTGGCACATGAAGCACTCAGTGTGTGCTCACCCTGCGATGATGCGTAGTCTGGGCGGGCAACACTGGTAGCAATGTCTGTTGCCTACTAGACTGCGCCATCTGCAATCATGACTCGATCTGAATTATGAGCACTGCTGTCGGCAGTGTCGATCAAAGGCAGTAGTCAGCACAGACATAACTCTGCGGTGCTGTGCCGCTGGGTTCGCAGGGGGTCTGTGTCGAGGAGGACGGCGGTCACGGTGGCGGCCTCGTGGCAGGGTGAGGACCGCCGCTCTGACAGACACGTTGGCCTTCCCAGAAGTGAACCACACCCAGAGCCCCAGCCTATTTATTCACACTCCCACTCTGGAGTGGTGTACGTTAAACCAGCCCCCTCCACTTCCACTTCCGTTGCCTCTTACAGAGGAAGACGACACAGCTACATGACTGAGATCTTCCCCACTGCCTGCGGTAACATGGTTGCGTCCACTGTCCACAACACTACAAGCACCAGCAGTATATGTACACAAGGATCGGTCTGTGCTCTGCATACTGAGGTCTGTCCAGCACATCACCGCTACACTTGGCATTGTGTGCATTGTTATTGATAGGGGACTTGCCTCCTTCACACATACTTAGTTGCCACATCTCCCAACCTTCAGCTATTGTGTGGCTAAGGGGCCATGCCGTTTTCGGAAGGTCCGCTGTCCTGTTCTGCGCTGCCTCTGTGGTAGTAGGCATATCATTAGCGTTAGTTGTCGCCCTCATCCGTGGTAATGTTTTTTGCGGAAGTTTTCGCCAGGTTGAGTATGGGATGATAATTTAAAATCATAGAAAAAACCATAGGTTTAATGAACATTATAATTAGAAATTAGCATTTAAAAAAACTTTGAAAGTCATCGAAAAAAACATAGATTTCAGGCACGTATAGTTAGAAATTAGCATTTAAAAAACCTTAGAAATTCACTGAAAAAACCATAGGTTCAGGGACGTTATAGTTAGTTGGACATTTCTCTCCTACAAAACCATAGAAATTTCCCCGTTATAGTTAGTTCAGCTAACTATAACTCGTGCCCCCGCAATGCACTGCTGATGATGTCACATATTACATCATTCATGACATGGTCAGTGACATCACTGATGACATTTCAAATGAAATGAAATAAATAAATAAAATAAAAAAAATAATACAATTACCATATTACGCAATATATAAAATAACAATTAATAAATGATTAAATTGTTTTTAATTAATTATAAAGGAATAACTTCCTACCCTATTCCCAGACAAACACAAAAACTCAAAATATGAGTATTAAAATTATATATTTAACCCCTTCGGGGCTAATGACGAGCTGGGCTCGTCATCGCGCTTACCTGTCCTGCGCGGATGACAAGGCCAGCTCGTCATCAGCCCCACCCTCGGGGGAAGCGCTGGCGCTCCCCCCGAGGCTCTCTGATCTTCGTTTTGTCAATGGGGGCGGCAGCGGAAGAGCTTCCGCTGCCGCCCCCGCCCCCCCCCATGGTAATCCCTGATGACGTCAGCGCGCACAGCGCGCGCTGACATCATCAGGGATTCCCAGCGCTCGGGAAGCCATTTGCTTCCTGAGCGCCGGAGAAGAAGGTAGGTTTTCTGGACTTCGGCGGGGGTTTGGGGCAGCGAAGAGGCATCAGGGGAGAGGAAAGAGATTTTCCTTTCCCCTGATGTCTCTTTGCAGGGCATTTCTGCCTCACGATCGCGCACAGCGTCGCGATTGTGCGGCGGAAATGCCCCCACTAGACACCAGGGATATAATTTTAGTTTTTAGGAAGTGACCCCTTGGGCAAGGGTCGCTTCCAGGCGGGCTGGCAATATGTTTTCGTTTTTCTGCCCCCCCTGGGGGGAAATCGGCCCGTTTTTTCGGCCGTTTTGCCCCCAGGGGGGGCAGAAATTCCCCACTAGCACCAGGGATATTGATTATAGCCAAGATGGCGGCCATTGATTTTGTTTATGTTTTTCTGTCCCCCCTGGGGGCAAATCGGCCCGTGTTTTTTTGCCGTTTTGCCCCCAGGGGGGACAGAAAATGCCCACTAGACACCAGGGATGTAATTTTAGTTTTTAGGAAGCGACCCCTTGGGCAAGGGTCGCTTCCAGGCGGGGTCTGAGTATGTTTTCGTTTTTCTGCCCCCCCTGGGGGGAAATCGGCCCGTTTTTCGGCCGTTTTGCCCCCAGGGGGGGCAGAAATTACCCACAAGAACCAGGGATTTTTGTTGGGGCAATGTGTTTGTTTTGGGAAGCGACCCCTTGGGTAAGGGTCGCTTCCAGGTGGACATGATTGTGTTTTTGTTTTTCTGTCCACCCTGGGGGCAAATCGGCCTGTTTTTTTTGCCGTTTTGCCCCCAGGGGGGGCGGAAAATGCCCACTAACACAAAGTTTTTAGGAAGCGACCCCTTGGGCATGTTTGCTGGTGGTGTGTGTGGGGAGTGGTACTTGGCTGGATGGTGTGCGTGGAGCGGTGCTTGGCTGGCGGTGTGTGTGGAGTGGTACTTGGCTGTCGGTGTGCGCTGAGTGGTGTTTGGCTGGCGGTGTGCGTGGAGGGGTACTTGGCTATCTATGCACGGAGTGGTGCTTGGCTGGCGGTGTGTGTGGAGTGGCGCTTGGCTGGTGGTGTGTGTAGAGGGGTACTTGGCTGTCTGTGCACGGAGTGGTGCTTGGCTGGCGGTGTGTGTGGAGTGGCGCTTGGCTGGTGGTGTGCGTGGAGTGCTACTTTGCTGTCTGTGCACAGAGTGCTGCTTGGCTGGTGGTGTGTGTGGAGTGGCGCTTGGCTGGTGGTGTGCGTGGAGTGCTACTTTGCTGTCTGTGCACGGAGTGCTGCTTGGCTGGCGGTGTGTGTGGAGTGGCGCTTGGCTGGTGGTGTGCGTGGAGTGCTACTTTGCTGTCTGTGCACGGAGTGCTGCTTGGCTGGCGGTGTGTGTGGAGTGGCGCTTGGCTGGTGGTGTGCGTGGAGTGCTACTTTGCTGTCTGTGCACGGAGTGCTGCTTGGCTGGCGGTGTGTGTGGAGTGGCGCTTGGCTGGCGGTGTGTGTGGAGTGGCGCTTGGCTGGATGGTGCTTGGCTGGCGGTGAGTGGTGCTTGGCTGGTGGTGCTTGTGGAGTGGCGCTTGGCAGGTGGTGTGCGTGGAGTGCTACTTTGCTGTCTGTGCACGGAGTGGTGCTTGGCTGGCGGTGTGTGTGGAGTGGCGCTTGGCTGTTAGTGTGCGTGGAGTGCTACTTTGCTGTCTGTGCACGGAGTGCTGCTTGGCTGGCGGTGTGTGTGGAGTGGCGCTTGGCTGGTGGTGTGCGTGGAGTGCTACTTTGCTGTCTGTGCACGGAGTGCTGCTTGGCTGGCGGTGTGTGTGGAGTGGCGCTTGGCTGGTGGTGTGCGTGGAGTGCTACTTTGCTGTCTGTGCACGGAGTGCTGCTTGGCTGGCGGTGTGTGTGGAGTGGCGCTTGGCTGGTGGTGTGCGTGGAGTGCTACTTTGCTGTCTGTGCACGGAGTGCTGCTTGGCTGGCGGTGTGTGTGGAGTGGCGCTTGGCTGGTGGTGTGCGTGGAGTGCTACTTTGCTGTCTGTGCACGGAGTGCTGCTTGGCTGGCGGTGTGTGTGGAGTGGCGCTTGGCTGGTGGTGTGCGTGGAGTGCTACTTTGCTGTCTGTGCACGGAGTGCTGCTTGGCTGGCGGTGTGTGTGGAGTGGCGCTTGGCTGGTGGTGTGCGTGGAGTGCTACTTTGCTGTCTGTGCACGGAGTGCTGCTTGGCTGGCGGTGTGTGTTGAGTGGCGCTTGGCTGGTGGTGTGCGTGGAGTGCTACTTTGCTGTCTGTGCACGGAGTGCTGCTTGGCTGGCGGTGTGTGTGGAGTGGCGCTTGGCTGGTGGTGTGCGTGGAGTGCTACTTTGCTGTCTGTGCACGGAGTGCTGCTTGGCTGGCGGTGTGTGTGGAGTGGCGCTTGGCTGGTGGTGTGCGTGGAGTGCTACTTTGCTGTCTGCACGGAGTGCTGCTTGGCTGGCGGTATGTGTGGAGTGGCGCTTGGCTGGTGGTGTGCGTGGAGTGCTACTTTGCTGTCTGTGCACGGAATGCTGCTTGGCTGGCGGTGTGTGTGGAGTGGCGCTTGGCTGGTGGTGTGCGTGGAGTGCTACTTTGCTGTCTGTGCACGGAGTGCTGCTTGGCTGGCGGTGTGTGTTGAGTGGCGCTTGGCTGGTGGTGTGCGTGGAGTGCTACTTTGCTGTCTGTGCACGGAGTGCTGCTTGGCTGGCGGTGTGTGTGGAGTGGCGCTTGGCTGGTGGTGTGCGTGGAGTGCTACTTTGCTGTCTGTGCACGGAGTGCTGCTTGGCTGGCGGTGTGTGTGGAGTGGCGCTTGGCTGGTGGTGTGCGTGGAGTGCTACTTTGCTGTCTGTGCACGGAGTGCTGCTTGGCTGGCGGTGTGTGTGGAGTGGCGCTTGGCTGGTGGTGTGCGTGGAGTGCTGCTTGGTTGTCTGTGCACGGAGTGGTGTTTGGCTGGTGGTGTGTGTGGAGTGGTGTTTGGCTGGCGGTGTGTGGGGAGTGGTGTTTGGCTGGCGGTGTGTGGGGAGTGGTACTTGGCTGGATGGTGTGCGTGGAGTGGTACTTGGCTGTCGGTGTGCGCTGAGTGGGGTTTGGCTGGCGGTGTGCATGGTCTGGTGCTTGGATGGTGGTGTGGGTGGACTGCAACTCTGCTGGCGGTGTGTGAGTAGTTACTTTCTGTTGGTCACTACACACACTGCTAGTTGAGTGACACTCTACGCAGTCCATCATTTTCTGTAGTTGCTATGTCAGATATGTGGGCGTGTGAAAGTGATGGGCGGCTGGCGGTGTGAATGTTTTGTATGTGTCACACGTACAAAAGGTGTATGAATGTCCTTACTGCCCCTGTGTGATATGGGTACTGGTAGTAGCAAAAGACTGACTGGCACCAAAGTGGCCAGGCACTTTAAAAAAATTCAAAAAATTATCCAGTGTCTTGATGTTAAACCTCATCTAATCTCATTTGGTCTAAGCCCTAATTGATGGCCCATCTGGCCGAATTTTTATTTGGGGGGCAAATTTGTGTGTTGTTTTTTTAATTGTTATATTGTTTGTGAAATGTGGTAGTAATTTTTTTTTCTTCTCTATTTTTGTCTTGTTCCAGGCTTTTGCTGTTTGGATTGTTGTAGGTTGCGTGTCTGTTTGCAGCTTGTGTAGTTGCTTGTGCTTGGTAAGTGAATGTATTTTGTACTACTTCCCCTTGATGTTTGTCTTTTTGAAAAAGGTTGTACTTCTAGCAGTTTGTGTGGCTCTGTGTTTTTTTTTTCAGCATTAGTGTTTGATGTGCACTTTGTTTTCTAATGTCATTTCTTTTTTTCTTTCTAGTGGGATTTCATTTCTTTTCGCTGTGTCTCAACAGAGTAGGTGCTGGTGAGTGTAGCTATATTTTGTAAGAGTGAAATTGTTTTGGATTGTATTTATCTTTTAGTGAAAGCCTTACCTTGTTTACTTCTTACTTTGCACAGTGTAGGTTGTTGTTCACTTGTGTGTGCAGTCTTCTTGCTTTGTAAGGATAATGGCTAGTCGCAGGATTACTGCTCAGCAGGTTCTTGGTTTGCTTTTTGAGTCTTCCTCGGACCATGGTTCAGAGTCTGAGTCCGATTCGGACTCCCAGGAAGCGGCAGAAGATTCAGGCAGTGAGTTTTCTCTTCGCATGGAATCATCATCATCGGATGATGACTCTTCTTCTAGTGCTGATGAAGGGCCTATGGTACAGGAGGACATTGTGTTGCCGGTAGTGGGCCAAGAGGCACCTGTGCTGCTGCCTAGGGCCGCAAGGTTTCCTTTCTTTTTACGTCGGCAAGAGGCATGTGGGCTGGAGCCTGCACCCAAAAGGCTTCACATTGCTGTGGTGCGCAAAGGGGCATCTGGTGCTTTTCGTCTTCCTGCTGGTGTAGTGCAGCAAGAGGCATCTGGGGCTGTTAGGCTTCCCATTGGTGTAGAGCGGCAAGAGGCATCTGGGCCTGCTGGGTTTCCCGGTGGTGTAGTGCAGCAAGAAGCATCTCAGGCTGCTGGGCTTCCCGTTGGTGTAGTGCAGGAAGAGCCCTCTGGGGATGCTATTTCTTCTTTGGTGTTGTGCAGCCAGAAGTATCTGTGGCTGTTAGGCTTCCCGTTGGAGAACAGCAGCAAGAGGTTTCGGTGCTGCAGGCTGGGGTGGCTGCTCCACCCGTTGATAGGGATGGCCTCTGGGTTCCCCCTGGCTTGGTGCAGCCGGCATTGCCAGAGTTCACTGGTGTTCCTGGGTGTAGAGTGAATACAGAGAATTTTCTGCCAATTAATTTTTTTCAGTTGTTTTTTGACGATGTGTTTTTGCAAGAGATTGTTGAGCAAACCAATTTGTATGCAGAACAATATTTGAGGGCCAACAGTGCCAGCCTTAAGCCCTATTGTAGAGCAATCCGGTGGACTCCCACCAATGTTGAAGAGATGAAGAAGTTTCTGGGATTAACTTTTTTGATGGGCTTGATAAGGAAGTCATCAATTACTTCATATTGGTCCACTAGTCCCTTGATGGTAACAGCTATATTTCCAGCAGTCATAAGTCGTGATCGGTATACGCTTCTTCTTCGGATGATGCATTTTGCTGATAATAGTTTAGCGTTGTCACGCGATCACCCTGATTGTGACCGTTTGTTTAAAATTCGGCCTGTCCTTGATCACTTTGTTGATCGTTTTTCTGAGATTTTTGTCCCTGGTAAAGAAATTGCAGTGGATGAGTCTTTGGTGTTGTTCAAGGGCCGCTTGGTTTTTAGGCAATACATTCCTAGTAAGAGGTCACGCTATGGAATCAAACTGTATATGCTGTGTGACAGTGAGACTGGATATGTCTACAATTTCAGGGTGTACACTGGTAAGGAGTCCCGCATTAACCCTCCTGGTTGTCCTTCTACTTTTGGAGTAACTGAGAAAATTGTGTGGGAACTAGGTAGAGGATTATTTAACAAAGGCCATCATTTATATGTAGATAACTTCTACACTGGTGTGCAGTTGTTCAAGGAGTTGGCCAAAGTGGGCACTGTTGCTTGTGGCACAATGCAGAGTAACCGTAAAGGTTTCCCAAAGGAACTTGTTTGCAAAAGGCTTGTGCGGGGACAGTCTACGGCATTGCGATGTGGGGAGCTTTTAGCTGTGAAGTATTCAGACAAGAGAGATGTGTACATGCTGACTACTATCCACGATGAAAGTACTGTACCTGTGCCTGTTTGGGGTCAGGGTGCTGAAGTGCGCAAACCTGAGTGCATTCTAGCTTACAATAAGTTCATGGGTGGTGTTGACAGAGTAGATCAGAGGTTGGAACCTTATGCTGCTCTTCGAAAGGCTTACGTTTGGTACAAGAAGTTGGCTATCCATCTGTTCCACTTGGCATCATTTAATGCTTTCGTTGTGTACCAGAAGTCTTGTCCTGAGACGAAGATGACTTTTCTTAAGTTTCAGGAGTCTATAATAGGCAGCCTTGTACTTGTGCAGCAGGCAAGTGTTCCTAGATTTGGAGTGGTGGAGGAAGTGGCTAGATTGCAAGATCGCCACTTTCCTGAATCTATTCCTTCCACTACTGCTAGAGACTTTCCGACTAGAAGATGCAGAGTCTGTTGGCGAAGAGGCGTGCGGAAGGAGTCTCGTATATACTGTCCTGACTGTCCTTCTAAGCCTGCATTGTGTATGTCAGCTTGTTTTAAATCGTACCACACGCAAAATAACTATTGGGAGTTTGAATGAGCTGTAAAGTGAATTGCCTGGTCTGCATTCTGTAAAACATTTTTAGTTTGTTTCAAGGATTGGCATTAGTGCAAAGTTTTTATTTTAAGAATTTGTGTTACCTGATTTGTAGGTATTTCCATTTGTTTAGTGTTATTTTCAAAAAAAGAATTCTAAATGTGTTTGTGGTGTGTGCCGGCTGGTGCTTGGCTGGCGGTGTGTGTGGAGTTGCGCTTGGCTGGTGGTGTGCGTGGAGTGGTACTTGGCTGTCTGTGCACGGAGTGGTGTTTGGCTGATGGTGTGTGTGGAGTGGTGCTTGGCTGTCTGTGCACGGAGTGGTGCTTTGCTGGCGGTGTGTGTGGAGTGGCGCTTGGCTGGTGGTGTTCGTGGAGTGGTACTTGGCTGTCTGTGCATGGAGTGGTGTTTGGCTGATGGTGTGTGTGGAGTGGTGCTTGGCTGGCGGTGTGTGTGGAGTGGTGCTTGGCTGGCGGTGTGTGTGGAGTGGTGCTTGGCTGGCGGTGTGTGTGGAGTGGTGCTTGGCTGTCTGTGCACGGAGTGGTGCTTTGCTGGCGGTGTGTGTGGAGTGGCGCTTGGCTGGTGGTGTTCGTGGAGTGGTACTTGGCTGTCTGTGCATGGAGTGGTGTTTGGCTGATGGTGTGTGTGGAGTGGTGCTTGGCTGGCGGTGTGTGTGGAGTGGCGCTTGGCTGGCGGTGTGTGTGGAGTGGTGCTTGGCTGGCGGTGTGTGTGGAGTGGTGCTTGGCTGTCTGTGCACGGAGTGGTGCTTTGCTGGCGGTGTGTGTGGAGTGGCGCTTGGCTGGTGGTGTTCGTGGAGTGGTACTTGGCTGTCTGTGCATGGAGTGGTGTTTGGCTAATGGTGTGTGTGGAGTGCTGCTTGGCTGGCGGTGTGTGTGGAGTGGTGCTTGGCTGGCGGTGTGCGTGGAGTGGTGCTTGGCTGGCAGTGTGTGTGGAGTGGTGCTTGGCTGGTGGTGTTTGTGGAGTGGTACTTGGCTGGAGGGTGTGCGTGGAGCGGTGTTTAGCTGTCTGTGCACGGAGTGGTGCTTGGCTGGAGGTGTGCGTGGAGAGGCGCTTGGCTGGTGGTGTGCGCTGAGTGTTTGGCTGGCGGTGTGCATGGTCTGGTGCTTGGCTGGTGGTGTGGGTGGACTGGCGCTCGGCTGGCGGTGTGTGAGTAGTTACTTTCTGTTGGTCACTGCACACACTGCTTGTTGAGTGACACTCCACGCAGTCCATCAATTTGTGTAGTTCCAGTGTCAGAAATGTGGGCGTGTGAATGTGATGGGCCCTTGAATGGCGCTGTTTGCTGGTGTGATTGTTGAAATGTGATGGGTCCGCGGCTGGCGGTGTGAATGTTTTGAATGTGTCACACGTACGAAAAGTGTATGAATGGCCTGTAAAGAGGTTGGTGCCTTGACGTGGCTTTACAGCTCACGAGCTGTGAGTCAGTGGTTCAGTTTATCATACTTGCAATTATACACAGTGTATTTCATTTTTGTGAAATTACTTGCGTATACAATTGTATGTACTGAATCATCACTCACCCTCGTGCCAAATCCAACCAGTATGTGTGTGTGCTTGCGGATTAGATGGGTGTGCAGTAATAATTGTTTTTTTTCTATTTCTGCATTAGGGTGTACCTTGTCCCTTATTGTGATTGTTGTAATGTGTTGCTTTTATTCCAGATGGTGTCAGTGGTCTTGTTTGATCAGGTATGAAAGGTGCGTGAATGGCCTGTAAAACGGTTGGTGCCTTGTCGTGGCTTTACAGCTCACGAGTTGCGAGTCACTGGTTCGGTTTTTATGCATTTATTTATTGACAGAGCATTTCATTTTTTTGAAATATCTTGTTAATAAAATTTTATATACTGAACCATCACTCGCCCTCGTGCCAAATCCAACCTGTATGTGTGTGTCTTTGAGGAATAGATAGCCGTGCTTGAATGTTTGACTTTTGAGTAACTCTGTTAAGGTGAGGTACCCTTTTACTCGGGAGAACAAGGGGAACGCTGGGTGGTAGGACATTTTTGCCGGCACGGCGATCCCACGGCAAAATTTTTGGAAAAGTGCTATTTTTACCTAATTAAGGTTTGCAAGGAGTTCTGGGTAGGAAAACATTGGGGGACCCACGCATGCCATACCTCCCTGGACTTCCCCGGGTGTCTACTTTTCAGAAATGTGTGGGTTTGGTAGGTTTCCCTAGATGGCTGTCTCGCACGGGGCCAGAAACCCAGGTAACCCCTCTTGCAAAAGCTGGAGAATTCATGTCCACCAGCTTTTGCAAGAGGGGTTACCCGGGTTTTTGGCCCCGTGCGAGACAGCCATCTAGGAAAACCTACCAAACCCACACATTTCTGAAAAGTAGACACCCGGGGGCTTCCAAGGAGGTATGGCTTGCGTGGATCCTCCAACGTTCCTTTACCCAGAATCCCTTGCAAACCTCATTTTTTGCTTGGAAAAAATCATTTTTTTCACACGTTTTAGTGTGGGAAAGCGTGGCATCACTGGGCTCACACAAATTACCTCCCACCCAGCGTTCCCCAAGGTCTCCCGATAAAAATGGTACCTCACTTGCGTGGGTAGGCATAGCGGCTGCTTTAGGAAAAGGCCCAATTCATACTGTGGAGACGAAAGCATTACCTTTAGCCAAATAATCTTATTTTTTGAGAGGGTTACCTGAGCTTTTGGCCCGGGGCTTGGCAGGCATCTTTGGAAACTACCAAACCCAAACAGTTCTGAGAACTAGACACCCGGGGGAGTCCAGGGTGGTATGGCATGCGTGGGTCCCCCAATGTTTTCCTACCCAGAAACCCCTGCAAACCTGAAATTTTGGTCCAAAAACCCACTTTTCCATACTTTTTTGGGTGGGATCTCGCTGCCGGAACAAATGTCCTACCACCCAGCGTTTCCCTTGTTCTCCCGAGTAAAATGATACCTCACTTGTGTGGGTGGGCCAAAGGCAAGTGACTTAGGCTGGGGTGCTTAATTTGTAAAACGTAAATATGAGTAAAAACTACTTTTTTCAAAATTCATTTTTGGGGTGTTCTGCTTTGGGGCACCCACACAAGTGAGGTATCCTTTTACTCGGGAGAACAAGGGGAACGCAGGGTGGTACGACTTTTTTGCCGGCACGGCGATCCCACGCCAAAACGTTTGGAAAAGTGCAATTTGTACCTAATTTTAAGGTTTGCAGAGAGTTCTGGGTAGGAAAACATTGGGGGACCCATGCATGCCATACCTCCCTGGACTCCCCCGGGTGTCTAGTTTTCAGAACTGTTTGGGTTTGCTACTTTGCAAAGAATACCACCGAGCCCCGGGCCACAAATTCAGATCCCCCCCCCAAAATCAAGGTAGTTTTCCAATAAGGTAATGTAAATTCACCACCGTACGATTTGAACCGTTTCCTGTTGCAGCCACTATGTCTACCCACGCAAGTGAGGTACCGTTTTTTTCGGGAGACCTGGGGGCACGCTGGGTGAGTGGAAATTTGTTGATCCACGCAGATTCCAGAACTTTCCACCACAGAAATGTGAGGAAAATGTGTTTTTTTGGTCAAATTTTTATGTTTTCAAGGGATTCTGGGTAACAAACCCTGGGGGTAGGCAGACGAGTCACCCCATCCTAAATTCCCCTGGGTGTCTAGTTTTCAAAAATGTATAGGTTTGCTAGGTTTCCCTAGGTGCTGGCAGAGCTACGGCGCAAAAACAAAAGGTAGTCTTTTTGTCCGAATCGTGCTAAATTTCACTGGGAAATTGAGGTGCGACCATGCTGCGTTTTGCGCTGTTTCATGTCGCAGCCACTATGCCTACCCACGCAAGTGAGGTACCATTTTTTTCGGGAGACCTGGGGGCACGCTGGGTGAGTGGAAATTTGTTGATCCACGTAGATTCCAGAACTTTCCACCACAGAAATGTGAGGAAAATGTGTTTTTTTGGTCAAATATTTATGTTTTCAAGGGATTCTGGGTAACAAAACCTGAGGTTAGGCAGACGAGTCACCCCATTCTGATTTCCCCTGGGTGTCTAGTTTTCAAAAATGTATAGGTTTGCTAGGTTTCCCTAGGTGCTGGCAGAGCTACGGCGCAAAAACAAAAGGTAGTCTTTTTGTCCGAATCGTGCAAAATTTCACTGGGAAATTGAGGTGCGACCATGCTGCGTTTTCCGTTGTTTCATGTCGCAGCCACTATGCCTACCCACGCAAGTGAGGTACCATTTTTTTCGGGAGACCTGGGGGCACGCTGGGTGGGTGGAAATTTGTTGATCCACGCAGATTCCAGAACTTTCCACCACAGAAATGTGAGGAAAATGTGTTTTTTTGGTCAAATTTTTATGTTTGTAAGGGATTCTGGGTAACAAAACCTGGGGGTAGGCAGACGAGTCACCCCATACTGAATTGCCCTGGGTGTCTAGTTTTCAGAAATGTATAGGTTTGCTAGGTTTCCCTAGGTGCTGGAAGAGCTATGGCGCAAAAACAAAAGGTAGCCTTTTTGTCCGAATCGTGCAAAATTTCACTGGGAAATTGAGGTGCGACCATGCTGCGTTTTGCGCTGTTTCATGTCGCAGCCACTATGCCTACCCACGCAAGTGAGGTACCATTTTTTTCGGGAGACCTGGGGGCACGCTGGGTGTGTGGAAATTTGTTGATCCACGCAGATTCCAGAACTTTCCACCACAGAAATGTGAGGAAAATGTGTTTTTTTGGACAAATTTTTATGTTTGTAAGGGATTCTGGGTAACAAAACCTGGGGGTAGGCAGACGAGTCACCCCATACTGAATTGCCCTGGGTGTCTAGTTTTCAGAAATGTATAGGTTTGCTAGGTTTCCCTAGGTGCTGGAAGAGCTATGGCGCAAAAACAAAAGGTAGCCTTTTTGTCCGAATCGTGCAAAATTTCACTGGGAAATTGAGGTGCGACCATGCTGCGTTTTGCGCTGTTTCATGTCGCAGCCACTATGCCTACCCACGCAAGTGAGGTACCATTTTTTTCGGGAGACCTGGGGGCACGCTGGGTGTGTGGAAATTTGTTGATCCACGCAGATTCCAGAACTTTCCACCACAGAAATGTGAGGAAAATGTGTTTTTTTGGACAAATTTTTATGTTTGTAAGGGATTCTGGGTAACAAAACCTGGGGGTAGGCAGACGAGTCACCCCATCCTGAATTGCCCTGGGTGTCTAGTTTTCAGAAATGTATAGGTTTGCTAGGTTTCCCTAGGTGCTGGCAGAGCTACGGCGCAAAAACAAAAGGTAGTCTTTTTGTCCGAATCGTGCTAAATTTCACTGGGAAATTGAGGTGCGACCATGCTGCGTTTTGCGCTGTTTCATGTCGCAGCCACTATGCCTACCCACGCAAGTGAGGTACCATTTTTTTCGGGAGACCTGGGGGCACACTGGGTGGATGGAAATTTGTTGATCCACGCAGATTCCAGAACTTTCCACCACAGAAATGTGAGGAAAACGTGTTTTTTTGGTCAAATTGTTTTGTTTGAAAGGGATTCTGGGTAACAAAACCTGGGGGTAGGCAGACGAGTCACCCCATCCTGAATTGCCCTGGGTGTCTAGTTTTCAGAAATGTATAGGTTTGCTAGTTTTCCCTAGGTGCTGGCAGAGCTACGGCGTAAAAACAAAAGGTAGTCTTTTTGTCCGAATCGTGCTAAATTTCACTGAGAAATTGAGGTGCGACCATGCTGCGTATTGCGCTGTTTCATGTCGCAGCCACTATGCCTACCCACGCAAGTGAGGTACCATTTTTTTCGGGAGACCTGGGGGCACGCTGGGTGGGTGGAAATGTGTTGATCCACGCAGATTCCAGAACTTTCCACCACAGAAATGTGGGGAAAATGTGTTTTTTTGGTCAAATTTTTATGTTTGTAAGGGATTCTGGGTAACAAAACCTGGGGGTAGGCAGACGAGTCACCCCATCCTGAATTGCCCTGGGTGTCTACTTTTCATAAATGTATAGGTTTGCTAGGTTTCCCTAGGTGCTGGCAGAGCTACGGCGCACAAACAAAAGGTAGTCTTTTTGTCCGAATCGTGCAAAATTTCACTGGGAAATTGAGGTGCGACCATGCTGCGTTTTGCGCTGTTTCATGTCGCAGCCACTATGCCTACCCACGCAAGTGAGGTACCATTTTTTTGGGGAAACCTGGGGGCACACTGGGTGGATGGAAATTTGTTGATCCACGCAGATTCCAGAACTTTCCACCACAGAAATGTGAGGAAAATGTGTTTTTTTGGTCACATTTTTATGTTTGAAAGGGATTCTGGGTAACAAAACCTGGGGGTAGGCAGACAAGTCACCCCATCCTGAATTGCCCTGGGTGTCTAGTTTTCAGAAATGTATAGGTTTGCTAGGTTTCCCTAGGTGCTGGCAGAGCTACGGTGCAAAAACAAAAGGTAGTCTTTTTGTCCGAATCGTGCTAAATTTCACTGGGAAATTGAGGTGCGACCATGCTGCGTTTTGCGCTGTTTCATGTCGCAGCCACTATGCCTACCCACGCAAGTGAGGTACCATTTTTTTCGGGAGACCTGGGGGCACACTGGATGGATGGAAATTTGTTGATCCACGCAGATTCCAGAACTTTCCACCACAGAAATGTGAGGAAAATGTGTTTTTTGGGTCAAATTTGTTTGTTTGAAAGGGATTCTGGGTAACAAAACCTGGGGGTAGGCAGACGAGTCACCCCATCCTGAATTTCCCTGGGTGTCTAGTTTTCAGAAATGTATAGGTTTGCTAGGTTTCCCTAGGTGCTGGCAGAGCTACGGCGCAAAAACAAAAGGTAGTCTTTTTGTCCGAATCATGCAAAATTTCACTGGGAAATTGAGGTGCGACCATGCTGCGTTTTGCGCTGTTTCATGTCGCAGCCACTATGCCTACCCACGCAAGTGGGGTACCATTTTTTTCGGGAGACCTGGGGGCACACTGGGTGGATGGAAATTTGTTGATCCACGCAGATTCTAGAACTTTCCACCACAGAAATGTGAGGAAAATGTGTTTTTTTGGTCAAATTTTTTTGTTTGAAAGGGATTCTGGGTAACAAAACCTGGGGGTAGGCAGACGAGTCACCCCATCCTGAATTGCCCTGGGTGTCTAGTTTTCAGAAATGTATAGGTTTGCTAGTTTTCCTAGGTGCTGGCAGAGCTACGGCGCAAAAACAAAAGGTAGTCTTTTTGTCCGAATCGTGCAAAATTTCACTGGGAAATTGAGGTGCGACCATGCTGCGTTTTGCGCTGTTTCATGTCGCAGCCACTATGCCTACCCACGCAAGTGGGGTACCATTTTTTTCGGGAGACCTGGGGGCACACTGGGTGGATGGAAATTTGTTGATCCACGTAGATTCCAGAACTTTCCACCACAGAAATGTGAGGAAAATGTGTTTTTTTGGTCACATTTTTATGTTTGAAAGGGATTCTGGGTAACAAAACCTGGGGGTAGGCAGACGAGTCACCCCATCCTGAATTGCCCTGGGTGTCTAGTTTTCAAAAATGTATAGGTTTGCTAGGTTTCCCTAGGTGCTGGCAGAGCTACGGCGCAAAAACAAAAGGTAGTCTTTTTGTCCGAATCGTGCTAAATTTCACTGGGAAATTGAGGTGCGACCATGCTGCGTTTTGCGCTGTTTCATGTCGCAGCCACTATGCCTACCCACGCAAGTGAGGTACCATTTTTTTTGGGAGACCTGGGGGCACGCTGGGTGGGTGGAAGTTTGTTGATCCACGCAGATTCCAGAACTTTCCACCACAGAAATGTGAGGAAAATGTGTTTTTTTGGTCAAATTGTTTTGTTTGAAAGGGATTCTGGGTAACAAAACCTGGGGGTAGGCAGACGAGTCACCCCATCCTGAATTGCCCTGGGTGTCTCGTTTTCAAAAATGTATAGGTTTGCTAGGTTTCCCTAGGTGCTGGCTGAGCTACGGCGTAAAAACAAAAGGTAGTCTTTTTGTCCGAATCGTGCTAAATTTCACTGGGAAATTGAGGTGCGACCATGCTGCGTTTTGCGCTGTTTCATGTCGCAGCCACTATGCCTACCCACGCAAGTGAGGTACCATTTTTTTCGGGAGACCTGGGGGCACGCTGGGTGGGTGGAAATTTGTTGATCCACGCAGATTCCAGAACTTTCCACCACAGAAATGTGAGGAAAATGTGTTTTTTTGGTCAAATATTTATGTTTGCAAGGGATTCTGGGTAACAAAACCTGGGGGTAGGCAGACGAGTCACCCCATCCTGAATTGCCCTGGGTGTCTAGTTTTCAAAAATGTATAGGTTTGCTAGGTTTCCCTAGGTGCTGGTTGAGCTACGGCTCAAAAACAAAAGGTAGTCTCTTTGTCCAAAGAGCTTAAGATTTCACTGGGAAATTGAGGAGCGACCACGTTGCATTTTGTGCCGTTTCCCGTCGTAGGCACAAGGCCGACCCACACAAGTGAGGTACCATTTTTTTCGGGAGACCTGGGGGCACGCTGGGTGGGTGGAAATTTGTTGATCCACGCAGATTCCAGAACTTTCCACCACAGAAATGTGAGGAAAATGTGTTTTTTTTGTCAAAATCTTAGCCTTGCAAGGGATTCTGGGTAACAAAACCTGGTGGTAGGCAGTCGAGTCATCCCATCCTGAATTCCCCTGGGTGTCTACTTTTCAAAAATGTATAGGTTTGCTAGGTTTCCCTAGGTGCCGGAAGAACTAGGGTGCAAAAACTACAGGTAGGCACTTTGCCAAAAAAGGGTCAATTTGTAACTGCAAAATTTAGGTGTGACCACATTGCATTTTGCACCGTTTCCTGTCGCAGGCACAAGGCCGACCCACACAAGTGAGGTACCGTTTTTATCGGGACACTTGGGGTAATTCAGATTTGTAAATCAACTGTTATTACCAATTGAGATTTCTTGCATTTCTCCCTTTGAATGAAAGATATTGTGTAGAAAAAAAAACTTTATGAAAAATGACCAATAATTCTCATGCTAGTATGAGTATTCCCAACTTTGAAAATGTGCAATTATATACTGTTTCTGAACTCTATAATTTGTACCCAATTCATACATACATAGGTGTCTTTCATACAGAGTATTCCATGTGTACATTTTCCAAGACAAAGTGCACTATACCCAGTAAATGAAAAAATACCATTGCAAGTTGCTGCTCAGTTTTTGGATCTGGGTTCGTCTGGTTCTTGGTGAAACTACAAGTCCCATATATCCTCACAACCAGGAAGGTCTAACGGATGTAACGGTATATTGCTTTCCAAGAGCTGTCAAAATTAGAGAAAGTTATAGGTGAAAACGTTGAGACAAAAGGCTGTTGTTTTCAACAAATTTTCAAATATTCCAATATCTAACTGTTAGTTTCTATAACGAAACCTTCATGGATTTAGACAAATGACCCCTTTCTGAATTCAGAATTTTATCTATTTTTCAAAAATGTAAAGCTTTCCAGGATCCATTATTGCTTTCAAACTCATTTCTACCATTAACTGGAAGGAGGTGGAAAGCTCTAAAAATAGCAAAAATAGGCTATGTCCCAGAAAAATGCCAAAACTGAGTGAAAAATTTCGGTTCTCTGACAAAACACTGTCATTCCCTAAAAGCTGAGAAAATGGAGAATTCAGCCCCACAAACCCTTTTTTGATACCATTTTCAGGGAAAAAGCCAGAGGCTTTCATTTGCAGCCCGTTTTTCCCATTTTTCTGAAAAAAACTAAAAAAACACTATATTTTGGTTAATTTCTGGGACCCCTCCAAGGGAATCCACGAACCCTGGGCGCCTTTAGAATCCCCATGATGTTGGAAGAAAAGGACGCAAATTTGGCGCGGATCCCTTATGTGGTCAAAAAGTTACAAGGGCCTAAGCGCGCACTACCCCAAAACACCAAAAAAAGCCTTAGCACAGGAGGGGGAAAAGGCCTAGCAGCGAAGGGGTTAATAACAATTAACATTTGAATAATAATTTACATAATTAATTATCAATTAACTAATGAATAATAAACCATTATTTAATAATTAATCAATTATTACATAATTACCGTCCCACTCTATACCCCACCAACAAAATAACCTACACCTAAAATATCCATTTAAAAATAAAATTATTATGCAATTCACATAATTATCAATTAACTAATTAATAATAAACAATGAATTAATAATTACTCAATTATTACATATTTAACTTCCCACACTAGACCAGCAAGAAAAATAACCTGCATCCTAAATACCACTTTAAAATAATAATAATAACAATTGCACAACGTATACATGTAATTATTAATTAGATAATTAATATTAATTTAACTTTAATTATCAGTTAATTGTACTTAATTAACTTCCCACCCTGTACCCTGCAAACCTCACTACCCGCTACGCCGCTATAAAATACTATTAACAATTAAATAAAACATTGTAAATAAATTACCATTATACAAACAATATTTAACATATGCAATTATAATATGAGCTAACAAACATAAAAATAGTTAAAAAACAATATTTTCTGCAGCGATATTATTGCAACCTATATTAAAACACTGATATTCTTGTAAACGATATTACTTACCTAAATATCAATATTGTTTGTCTACAATCTTTCTGCATCATGATATTAATGTGTCACAATATTAAAAACAAGATACTTCTATGGATCAATATTAATGATTCAATATTACGTCCAAAAACCATTTCTCAATTAGCCCTGTCAATTTTGCACAGCCTCTCAGTTGCTTCCTGCTTTGAAACCTTCCCTATCTCATTGTATATTGCATACAAGAAGTGCTTTTGAAGTGTTTTTTTTAGAGGACCCAATAAAAAGTAACCCTGAACTATGCTGCTCTCGTGAAGTTTGTGGAGTTTCTCGCAATGCGCGTTACGCAGAGCTCACGGAGTTCTGAAAAACTCCGCTTCGCGTAGCGGAGCAGAGTTTTTTTCCTCGCCCCCGATCGTCAACGCCAAGTTGGCGACCGCAAGCGAGGAAAATCAACCTCCCAGCGATATTTTTCCTTGTTCCCTATCGTTAACAGCAAGTTGGCGAGCGCGAGTGTGGTAAACAAACATCCCGGTGAGATTTCTCAACGCTCGGTGGTCCATTTTTTCATTGCGAGTGGACACGTATGCTTGCGACCGCTCGCGATGAGAAACTGCTTGTTCGCATTGAGAAAGCTGCCACTCAAGTAAAAATCTACTCGAGCGGCAGAAAAGTGAACGAAGGGACCGCTTGCGCTGTGCAAGGTGCCGTTCGCGATTATTGCACAGTGCGGACAAGCATCCCCACTGTGTAATCACCGCAAACTGCATTTTTCTATGGAACTCCGCCCAGGCTTAATAAAAAGTCCTGTAGTCCCATGTCATCAGAAAGAAGGGACAAGTGGTTATCACCTGACACTATGTCGACGATTTTAGCCAACTTAGGCATCATTTTCAAACAGTGTAAGTTATTACAGCCCCTGAGTGTTGTGTCTGCGCATAACGTACGTTGGTTTGCTGATCTTAAACCCTTTGATGTTACCTAGGAAATGTGCCTGACCTCCGTTAGCATCTAACGGCCACACTAACCATCCACCTTGATTGGACCCTGAAGAATTGTATGACCCATTGTGAAGCATGGTGTCTAGTGTTTCCTCTGTGTAAATTTTTAGATGTTGCCAGTTCACAAAACTTGCAAATGTGGGACTATTTCGTGTATTTAAACCTTTTATCTTAGCCAAGACAAGGCATGATGTTTGCTGCACAGTTTTGGTCAGGAAAATCAGTTGTTGTGGTATTAGGCATGCTCTAAATAAAGTCTAATTCCCTGAAACCGCCAATCCTTACTACCCCAAATGGATTTGAACTCAACCACGTCCCTCCAAAAATTTAACCCTTGTGTGGACAGCTGGGAAGAAAATATGCAGGGTATATCAGCTTATCAGTCAGCAAGCTTTTCTTTGCTGGTGATCGAGTAAGCTTACGACAATAAGCCCAGGGTCTACTGTATTGTGACTAGGCAAATATGCAAACTTCTATGTAAATGTTTTGAACTACCCTGTGGTGGTATAGGGCATTGTTCCCGCTGTGTGTATTTAAATACTACACGTGGAGCACTTGCTTTAAGCAAGAAATGGTGACCATAATGTTAAAATCAGAACATTTCATCACTATTAGTTGTTCCATCATATATGTTATAAGAGTCAAAACCAGTTGAATACTCTAGATCTTCCAGCATTTCATGCACTGCATGAATGTCCCAATCATCAGAGATAGTACTAGGGATTATACTGTCATTGAGAGAACTGCAAAATACATAAGCTATTTGCAAAAGTTCAGTTGGTCCAAATATATCATACGATCACTAACCCAAACAATCCAATCAGGAAACTAAACAGACTAAATATTCAACATGGAAAGGTCTCTTCGCACCTTGTGTGATGAAATGGGGTTAAAACCAAACTCACCAGTTGCAAAGCAGACTGTTCTGGGGGATAGTGTCTATTCAGAAGCAGGAAAAATACACAACACCAATCCAAAGGACTAGGAAAGTAACAAAAGTGTAATCCAAAGGTATAACCATGGAGAAATAAAGTACTTCTTCTTCAGCCAGAAATAAAGTTCATGCAATCTACCTCGGACGGTAGTGGTGGGGGTGGAGAGTCAGACGAGGCCAAAGAGAATGTATCAAAATCCATGAAGTAGCTTGAGGCTATTTGCTCTATCTATGGCAACTCAGCCGGCTGTGCAGCACTGGGAGTTGACTCAAATTGTGGTACATTGATGTAGACACCCTCCGTGTCAAGTTTCAACATTGAAATCTGTGTTTTTGTACAACTTGATTGTATTGTAGTTGTTGATGTAGCAGGTAGAAGTGATGCTTCACTATTAGCTATCCCAGCTGGGGAGAGGAAGCTTCATTGATGATTAGAGCGTCCAATGCGACTTCCTGAATGGTAGTGAGAGGAAACAGATAACCACTCAGGAGCCCATGTGGCCTTCTGTCTAGAAACATCCACATAATGTGGTTGACTATTGACAGAAATCTCTTGTTTTTACAACTAGCAAGAGGCAGAGGAAGTACAGTTCTCGTACTTTCACTAGCATGGGCAGGTATTGGCGCCTGTAAGATGGCCCCATTTCCTTTTTGTCCACAATCGTCTCCCGGACAAGATCACTTGCATTCGGCATCCAACCAGAAATTGCTTGTTCTTCCTTCACTTCTCCAGTGGCGGATAGTTTTACTTGAGTGTTGCTTTGTGCATCCCAGAAACAGTTCAGTTCCTGTAAAACATCCAGATTTTCATTGATTTCAAATGGTGTGTCTGCCGCCACTATATTGAGCATGTTGAGGTCAGGTCCCCACATCTGAACCCCAAACAGGATCTCATAGGGAGCCTGACCACCCAGGGATTTTCTAGGCAGATTATTAACCGCTCTCTGGACCCCATATAGGTGATGGATCCAACTGCGACCTGAGCCTAGTACCCTAGCTGTTATAGACTGTGTTAAGTCTCTCATTTCCCTTTTGGATGATAAGGGGAGGAGTACCATATGGTCACACCCAATTTTCCCATGTGTCTTTGTAAGCCTTAGAGATGAATGCCAGCCCCTCATCCAAATGGAATGTGCCCACTGCGTATGTCCAGATAAAGACTTGCATATCATTTATAACAGTCGGGACTCGGGTGTCAGCTGATTGCTGTGGCCAAACCCATAGGAATCAAGAGCAGGAATCCACTGCAACCAAGATGTCCTTGTAAGCCCCATCTGATTGTAAGATGCGGTAGTGGAACTAGGTAAACACAAGCAACAAGCTTTTCTGAGATCAATAGAGGTGTCTGTGGTGACTGTGTTATTGTGGAACCCTTCACTTGTTGGCAGATGTTACATTTAAGAACAAACTCCTTGGTCTGTTTATATAGACCTGGCCACCAATAGCGTTGCTGCAATAATGAAATTGTTGCTGCCACCCCTGCATAAGCAGATGCTAAGCCCTCATGTGCTGCTAGTATTAAAACTTACCTGAGATCTGAGTTTCATATTGCTCTATCCCCCACTCTGAGAATATGAGCAAATGGTATGTTTTGCGCACTAAAATGGTTGGAATATTTCATTGGAAAGCCTTTCGGCAGGTGGGTGCCATCTTCCACAGCATTGACAGCCTTCATAATGTCTCCATCTATCCTTGTACTGGAACGAGTAATCGCAGTGAAAGCAGCAGTTTGCACTGTTGCTATTGGGGCTTTGTGAGCCATTGAATTTTCTGCAACATGTATTCTAACATGTTGGTGACTCAAGGTATGAAGTGCATGAGACTGTGGCAAGCAATATTTTAGCTTAGCCACCTGTCCACAAAGCGTCTTGTGCTTTACAGTGTACCCTTTGGAATCTCTGCATCCATTCTGACTCCAATAGTGTCAGTACTCATTGCACTGGACACAATAATACAAATCACACACTATGAGTGTGGGGAATTTGGGGTTTATGTATTTTCAAGCACCAGAATTATTAGAGCTCTAAGTTCAGCCAGCTGCACTGTGGGGTCACCAAGTGACTGCATGTACATTTTGTCAGGGTAGAGCTCACAATCCTGCATTCTACACTTTACAGCAGCACAGACTGCAGAGTATTGGTGCTTTGTCCCTATGGGGTGCTGGGCTGAACGATCTATATAGATGATATAATCATAATGATCAAGAGGCATGACTTCATTAGGTAGAGGATATTTATTCTCGTATTGCAGAATTGCTTGTGTTTGTAGTGGAGAAATAAATATGTAGTCTACATCTTTACCGCTATGTAGTCTACATCTGTACAGCCAGTGAGCTGGCCCATTGTATCACTCGAAGGTGCAAAGCTTCTGGGTTAGGAATGCTGGCTTTTTCACAACCGCTAAGGCCTGAACCAGAGTCACAAAGATAATTTGTTTTCCCTGAGTAAATGCTCTCTCTCTCACCACAGCAGTCTGTAATGCCATCAGGATTTTTTCTGTCAGTGCAAAACGCATTTCTGCATTTGTATATAGAGGCGATTCATATGCAATAGGTACAGTGTCTCCCTCATTGAATGTAATATAGGTGTACCCAGATGCCCCGTAATTATATGAATTACCAGATTTGTTGTGTTTACATGTGGGTGTAATTATTTTGAAACTAGCATGTCAGCTTCTACTGAATGTAGTATCTGTGTGTGTTCAGTTGTCCAATGTGTACTGGAAAAGTCTGGACGAATCAAGTCGTAGAATGGTTGTACCCGTTCTGCATTATCTGGAATGTATGTTCTGCCAATATTTAGTAATACCAATATGGATTGAAATTTCGGTAACGTGATTGGTGGTTGTAAAAGCGCTTACTTCTCTAAAAAATGTGTTGCTAAGCTTTTACCTTGACTTGACAGCTCGTATTCCAAAAATAAGGCATTGAGAAAAGCAATTTTGGATTTTTAAAATAAATTTGTAGCCCATATGACCAAACCACAGAACTATGGGATTGACTCTTGTCAAGTGTGTAAAAAGGTCATCATCTGTAAAATAGAGGGCCGTATTATGCATTGTCATTGTTGGCGCCGTTGCACCTTTTAAAAGGTGCGGCGGTAGCAAACAATGACAATGCGCCCAACTATGATGTATGCGCTGCCCCCAGGGCAGCCTCTGTCATGTATTTCCTACAAATCTAAATAGGATATGCGCATTTAGACAACATAAACTAAGGGATTGGGGTCCAGACTGATTCTAGACACCCCTAAGGATATGTTAGCCTTTAGACGAGCTAGCTCACAGACCGCATTATGCTGCCTAACCTTACCAAGGGGCGAATAGTTTCTGGCAACTATCGAACATGACAACCCTTGATCCTTCAGGGATCGCGGGAACAGTGCAGCACTTTACGCTTAGTAAAACGTGCTCACTTAAGGACCGATTATGATGTCGTGCGGAAAGCCTCTGAACAGCAGTTGGATCCCTTTAGACCGTGTCGGAACCAATCTGTCCGACTTAGTATGAAACAATTCAGGTCGATTAGGATGCAGGCGGTTGGAAAGGAAACAGTATGGTCATTCTGAATAGGTTCCGACTAGCATTCGGAGAATCCTAGTCAGACGCAGACGATTTGCACAGGTCTATGGACAGCGTTTCCGACCGACAGATTACGATGTCAGATTCAGACAGCCTTTTCAACTCAGTTTGCCCGACACAGAAAGGCTGTCGGAAAATGTCTTTGGGGGCCCCTAGCAGACTCATCCTGAGGCCTCCAGTTGAGGGCTGTGGGTGTACCTAAAGGACCTCCCTGTAAAATCATGCACAGTGTGGCAGGCACTGTTGGATGCTTGCGACAGGGTGCAAGGTTTTCTGCAGCCACCCCTTTTCGTCATGGGAGACTGTGTTGTCGGTCGGAAGAAAGGCTCCCATGAAGTCAATGAGAGACCTTCCAAGTGGTGTTCGGAACCATCGTAATCGGTCATGCTGAACGACCGGGCGCAAGTCGGTCAGAACCGAATCCGTCAAGGAGATGGAACTGCGTAAAAGATCAGTGCTTATGGTTTAAATGTTTTTATTGATTTTAAACACGCAAACATATTCACGTACACTTAATAGCCGTCAATCGAGGTCTAAACTGTATAATCGGACAAAGCTAATAAAGGCCTGAATTCAGCATTCGAGACAAAATCGGCCATTTGCTCGTACATGGAATGCAAATCATAGGAATTAACAAAAAGAAACAAAAAGGAAACCCCCCTTTCCCAGACCCCCCTCCCCTCGTCCAGTGCCCCCTGTCCCCTACTCTCCCAATGACTCGCCCCCCAACTATGCGAAGCCCTCAGCGACCTACTTAGCAGTCCATCTTCTGTGGTTCCGAAAGACTCAGCAATCTAAGATATCGGGGGCATGTGATTTCTCGGAGTTCGGTGGCTAAAAGGGACAGAAATGGGTGCCATAGGTTGTCATATGTGGATCCCTCCCCTGCCAAAGTGAGTGACAATTTCTCCATCCCGAGCACATGCCATAAATGATGGAGCCAGCCTATAAAGAAGGGTATAGTGGGTGTGCGCCAGTGTGTAAGTATGTTTTGTACCGCAGAACCAAGTGCGATTGCCATCTGCCTACCCCTGCGGGATTTCAAAGGGTAGGTCAGGGGGTTAGGGAGACCTAATAGTACATAAGCCGGGAAACGCGAGATTTCAGTCTCGAAGTGCTTGTCAACTTCATCCAACACCTGAGCCCAGTAAGGCTGAATATGAACGCATTCCCACAATAGATGCACCGAGTTGCCAACCTGGCCACAGCCACGCCAGCAAGCAGCGTCACAACTGCGGTCTATCGCATGTAATCTTTCTGGGGTATAATACCAATATGTCAGCACTTTCGTGAATGTCTCTGGGAGGCCCATATGGTATGCAGAATGTCAGGCTCTATAGTAGATCCCCTCCCATTCTTTGTGGCTGAGAGTCCTGCCCAACTCTCTCTCCCATCTTTCCTTGCCTGGATTATGTATGTGCGCCTGTGTGACCTGCAGCATCTTGTAGAGGTCGGAGATGAGCTTGGCATCTGACGTGTGAGTGAGAGCCACCTTTAAAATGAGGATAAACGTCTATCCGCATTTGCCCGGACCTGCTGTTGTAATGCCCAATGCCGCGCCTGCAAATATCCTAATCGTTCAGTCTCTTGGAAGCCATACTCCTGCCTAAATTGGAAAAATGAGACAACCCCCTCATCTCCATACATGTGGTACAAGAACCGGCAACCAGCAGGCCTCCAATGCGCAAAAGCTGCCTCCTCTGCACCCGGGGTGAAATCAGGGATATCAGCCAGCGGGGTGTGGAGAGACGGGAAGGTTGTAAGGTCATGTGTGATATTAGTGGCGTCGAACACTTCAAGAAGAACTCACGTTATGTGTGAGGCATACAAGTTAGGGGGTCTGTGGTGCTTGTGCAGGAAAGGAATTTCCTGCAACGGTCTTGCTGCCATCGCCTGGTCTTGAAACAACCAATGTTTCTCTGATTCCCATCTACTCCATTCGACTAGGTATCACAATTGCACCGCTTGAAAGTACAGTTGAAGATCAGGGATCCCCAGCCCTCCCATCTCCGGGGTGAGCGTCACCAGCGCTCTCCGCATTCGCGGCTTTAGACCATTCCAGATAAACTGGGCCAATTTGGATTGTGTCTGTCGAATCCATCCAACAGGCGGTCGGAGGGGGCTGAGCTCGTCATGAGCGTGGGAGGGGTTAAGCAGGGTCTATAGAACTGTTGATTTTGAAGAACTCAATAAAATTCTGATTAATATCATTTTCAAATACCTAGCACAAAGAAATAGAAGTGGTATTGCACAGAAATTCGGTAATACTAGGGGGTCAACCAACGTTTTTAAAAAGTGGAACATGAGCCTCTTTTCAGATAGATGGCACAGTAGCTGAAGAGATTGAAATGTTTCAGAGGTCAGTAGCAGTGAGACTGATGGGATCCAGAGAAAGAGCTAATGATTTCCTCATATTTACTGTGAAAGGGCATGGTGCTTCAAGCATGATCCTCCGTCTCCCTCTCTTATCTCTCTTCCTCAGTTCATCAATCTTTCTATATACATCAGCTTATTTCTCCCTCTCTCCTTCCTCACTGAACTGATATTCTTTACTTCCAGCATTTACCACTGTCAATTCCTATATACTCTATGCTTTCTTATTCTCTAGCACTTCTAACTCACATATGATACTGTGTATCACTAACTTCACTCTAATTCCTCTACATGTACCACAATATCTCTACCCCTGTCTATGCTCTAATATGTCTAATCCATCTATAGTGTAGGACCTTTCTCCTTAATTGTACTCTGTCTCTAACATGAGGTGTACCCAGGTACCATTTCCTCTTTCCCCGTTTCAAGTACTCTTCTCCCTTTTTCCTGGTTGCCTCGTTTCTGTGCCATTTTCTTAACCCTCTGTTCATGATCTTCAAAGTTTTTGTTGAAATTCCTTGCATTTTGTTTTAGGGAAAAATTGGGTTCCACATTTTGGAAATCCCACAAAATTGAGTTTCACAAACCTGGAGGAATTGCAATGTTGTTCTCTGTTCTGGTAGTTCTCTAAAATGAGGTAAAGCCATCACTGCCACCAACTGTTGTGAAAATAATTAATTGTCAAATTCATTTACATGCTGTACTGTCACATTACCTCAATTATGGGAGAATGCCAGACAAATAGCAAAGTATACTGTATGTGTGGGGTTGTACGACCAGGATGGGACCAACAGGCAAAAATATACCAGGGAAGTGCCCCAGGGTTCAACATACGTGCATGCCAGTTGTTTGCCCCCTCTAATAGGGCAATTTTGTACTACAAAAGGTGCCTCCGATGCCTGTGTAGCACCTTCTGTAATATGGATCAAAAGTGTGAACTTGACGGGGTGTTCCATCATGGATCAAGACAAATGAGGGAACCCTTCAACATTGTTCTTATACCATATAACAGATGCAAAGAAGTAGGTAGTTTATCCCTTGATTGCACCCCATGAAAAGGGGGAAAGAGTCTGTCAGAAGCCCGTTCAGAGGGACATAGAGGCAAGCAGAGTTATGGGCAGGGGCAGCTCCTCCATGTGGGCAGAGGAGCATCGCCCCACTGCTTTCTAATAGTGCAAGAAGCAGAAACATAAAATGGTATTATGTATACCATTTTATCTATCTGCTTCTCGCACTCTGAGAAAGAAGAAGGGTTTGGGTGGGGGGGCAGGCGGGAGCGCAGTCCTGCTCCAGGCAAGGGAGGAGTGGCTTGTTCACTGTTGTGGACGCTGTCTGTTTGGTCGGCCCCAGGGCCGACCAAACCAGTCATGCACACTCTCCGTTTTCTCCATGTACGCTGCATGCAGCCTGCATGGAAAAAATGGTCTCCCCATAGACGCCTGTGCGGTCAGGTGCCAATCACAGTGCTGCCGTTGCAGCATTGTGAGGGAGGCTGCCTGCTTGGCTGCTTCCTCTGTGGAGAGGAGGCGGGATGACGTGGGGCCAGACCGGAGCGGGCCACGAAGTTAAGTACGTTTAAAAAAGAAAATGTATTATAAATTAACCAACCCTGGCAACTTCCTCCCCGCACAACCCCCCGCCCCACCACATGCGAGTCATGCTGGCCCCGCAAATGGTTACAGGGTCCAACTGTGGGGGTTGAGGTGTTTCAACCTGATGTCTCGGGGCTCAAACGACTATGGATTATGAGCAAATGGGCCAAATACCTCTTTAGCACCTGACTTTCAGAGATGGCATGGTCCGAGCAGACCAAGCCTCCCTTAGGGAGAGGTGGATATAGGGGGTAGTCACAGGCGAATAATTTAAAGCACACGCAGTAGCAGCAATAAATTATTGTCCAGTCAAATATTCACTTTGAGGATAAAAGAAGTATTTATTTTCTCACTAACAACACAAAGGGATATACGACATTCACAAACAACTACACATTTCCAAGAGGATGGGTCTCTAGTGTTCCATAGGCAGTTCTCATTACCACTCCCTCCTCACTCTAGTGATAGTGGTTATTCCCTATTCACTATAGACAACATCCAGAATAAGGGCCACTAGCAGTCCGAGTCTCAAAAGTCCACTCCGATTCTATTTAATGTCAAGTGGTCCAGCCCGAAAGCGCTATCTAGCAAGCATGATCCCCCAGAGCTGGCAATCCTGAATTCAGTCTTCCTCATGCCTGCAAGATCAGAGCATCCGGAGTTCTTGAGCATGCACCCTCTGCGGGTGCCGATGTGGCAATGGCTTGTTCAGGTTAGTTCACTGCAAGCAGATCAGACTGGCTGTAATAGATGATCCTTCAGTTCCTTGCACACGGTCACACACTTGCAATGACCAGAGTTTCCTTGTGCCACTTCCTCACAGGGTAAGTCTTTTGTCCATCTCACCATGGGAGAAAGTGGTGCAAAGTTCCAGATGTTGATCCCTCATCCCAGGGTAGGTGTGTAGGGGTTCCCACAGTGGTCTCACTCCTCTGGTGATGCTCCGGGTTGAGTCATACTTCCTGCTAGTTCCTGTGACCCCTTCTGCATGCTGGGTCACCATATCTCTACTATACACAGGCACTGACCCGATCAGTATGGCAGATACCTGCATAGCGGCCCCTCCTGACAGGCAGGGTCACTGGCTCTAGACAGCGCAAGAGCTATGGCCCAATCCCAAACGTAATCTGTCCACAATGGCCCCTCCTGGCATATGGGGTCACCGCTCCCACACTGCACACAGACTACAGTCCGATTCACAAAGCGATGAATACTGATCATGTCGTAGTGGCTCCTTCTGGCATACAGAGTCCCAGACACCTCACAGCATACAAGTCCTGTCCTGATTGGCATGGTGATATCCATGGCTCACTTCTGGCAGCCCTCCTCTAGTATACAGAGGTCAACAGCTATGTCTTGCACATGAGTAACGACCTGATCCGTACAGCAGATGTTTCTTCTTACCTCACTCAGGGAGTCCACTCTACAGGATTTCCCCCTGAACCACCCTCTTCCTCACAAGGTACACTGGTCTTATCAAGCAGGCAGGATCTGGTGCTCCAGGCACTAGGGCAGGTGGTCTTGGGTTCCCAGTGTGATCTCCCCTCACCCTGCAGGGAGACTAGGAAGACCTTAGCCCTCAGTTCTTGGAACAGGCAGAAGCATTGCAGAGCACCTCCTCATACAGCCCGACTGGCTGCTTCACAGTTGACAATTTTTAGGGTCTCAAGCTCCCCTTCTTATAGTTCATTTCCAGACACCAAATGTGTTATAAGGTCTGAATCTTTGAAGCTAATGTTGGGGGTCTGCTTCCCTCTGAAGTGCCCACTCCTCTGCCCTCTCTTCCTCATGAAAGCAGTCTGTCACAACAGAAACAACTCTAAAGCTCATAGCCCCACACTACAGGCCATGGGAGCAACTAGAGTTCACACCTGGATGTCAGTCACAGTGATATGTGTATCAAAAGGTTAGCCCAGGGCTACTCTTTATGATCCTCTTATCAGCCCCATCTCTTTCCTGAGATGTCCACAAGCCTCTTCCTTTTGACTTCCCTCTGAATCAAAAAGCACCATTTGAATTCCACGGGGGAAGCCTGCCCCTCCCCTATTCAGTGTGTCCCACCCAGCTTACTGGAATGCAGCAATCCACACATCTGGATAGTTTGATTCATCTACCTCCTCTCCATGCTTCACCATGCAGGCCTGGACCTCCTAAAATGGAACCCATAGTCTGTCATGTGTTGTATCATTCATTGACACCCATACACCCAGTACATACATTTCTAATATACTCACTGTACAGCACTGTATCCGTCATGTACTGTACCACTCTTAGGCACATATACCACTAGCACATGCATTTACCATGGATGTACTGCACAGCTCTATATCCTTCATGTACTATACCACTCACCAATGATAACAGGCACCCTCTAAACATGCCACCTGAGGCATGTCCTTATGTGGTAGTGATGACGGGGGTGCCCAAATTAACGGGAGAGGTGAAGGAACCCAATTGGTCGCTAAAAAATAAAGTACAGTATTGGCTGAACACACATCGACCTGCTCCGCCAACCTGGAAAACCACGATAACATCAGTGTGTAGGACCCCTTGGGTGGGGCATAGGAAGAAAAGCATTCGAGGAGACTGTATAGTGATCACTTTCGAAAATTCGAGTATAGCGGACTATATCTGTTCTTGGGAACAAAACAATACAACTGGAGGGATCGCTACAAGATCCCTCTCTTATTTCTACCCAAAAAGATATTACAATAACTACACAAATGAATCCGAAAACATCTGGCGAAAAACAATCCCCCAACCATGGGAATTAGATCTCGCTGGGCCTAAAATATCTCAGCGATATAGTGATCCGGACAATACTTGGTGGTCAATAAATCAGAATTATCAGCAACACGAGGGCCCGTGGCAAACGGTGGGACCACAAAATAGAGCTAGAAACTGGGATCAATGGGACAGACCGCTCTATCGACCATACAGATCCAATTATAGAGACATGCCATATGGGCAAAATTGGCAAGGTATACCGACTATGAACCGGTTTAACAGCCTGGAAATGGTCGATTGACCACGAGTTAAATCTCCGAATCCCATACATGTAACCGTGGTCACTTCAAATGACTCCTCTGCTCTATCAGAACCAAAAATGGCAGTTACAGAAAAGGAAATCTTTCAGCTCCTGGTGATCTTCTGGAACATTGCAGGTCTCCGATCAAAAATAGAGGATGGTTCCGCCGCCAGATTTCTGGAGGATGCTAAAATTATATGCTTACAAGAGACATGGGTCACGATGCCCATACATCTTGTGGGATATAAGACATATTCATTTCCTGCCCTTCCAAGTAGTTCGGGCAGATCTAGGGGGGGCTGGCAATCTATATAGCGAACACAATAACAGACCTGAGTGTAGTAGAGGTAGATCCTTCTCCAAACTTTCAGTTGCTCATTCTCACAACAGGGAAAAACATACCACTATATTAATCAACCTATACAATAATTTAGATGATGACAACTGCATAAATACCCTTCTTCTAATTCAAGAAAAAATCACTCATCATCGGCACTGTCATGAGAGAAAGGGCACCGTTCATATAATTTGGGGAGGGGATTTCAACCTACACCCCTGTATGAACAATCAGACCTGTGGAATGATGGACGAACATGAGAACCCTCTCGACCACTTCCTCCATTCGCGAACGGGGTCAGCTATGAACGAGATCCTCTCAGAACTGGAACTTTTAATAATAAATCCTACTCAACCACAAGATAACCAATTAGAACCCACCTATCGAGGAAGAGGGCACGAGACCACAGTGGACTACATAATGATCACAGAAGGTCTAAGAGACCAAATCAGTAACGTTACAACTTTGGAAAACATTCTAAGTGACCACTCTGCTCTAAGTTTTAACCTACAGATGAAACAACCAAGATCCCTTATGGCAACAATAGCAAGCACCCTATCACAAAACAGGCTCGAATTAGGAAAAAACAACGGATACACTATAAAATGGGAAAAAGTGGAACCGAACAAGCTTACTAATACTTTGGTAAAGACCGCTTACAACAACATATTGATATGCCTGGATTCCCAATCAGATCCAAAGCTAATCTTGGAAAATTTCCAGTCGATATTAGAACAAGTAAAAACACTTCTGACCAGAGTACCCAAGCAAAACAAACCAAGTACCACAGGCTGGTTTAACCATGAATGTACTAAGGCACAGACCAACCTTAGAAAAGCACTTGGAAAACCAAACAGAGTCTCAATAGAGATCCAACAACTCCGACGAAACTATAACAACACTAGAAAGGCAAGGAAAAAGGAGCTGAAACTGTCCTTGTGGAACGCTCTGCACAAAAGTGCACTATCTAAAGATAGTCAGTCATTTTGGAGAATTGTTAAGTCACCTTTGTTATCGGACTCTAATACCCCACAAATCGATGTGGCTATCGATGAGGAAACCTGGGTGAACCACTTTTCAAAAATATTTCAACTATCATCTTTGACTGAAGAATGTAACTTTAATCTTTCACCCGTAGCATTTCCAATACCCATTGACTTCGAACTACAAGACGTCGAAATGGCACTGTCAATGAGCAAGAGCGGCAAAGCTCCCGGCCCCGACGGGGTCCCAGTGGATCTATTTAAACACCTTCCTGATCTCTGGGCACCAATACTCACAAGAGTTTGCACAGCTGCAGCGAATCTCGGTCTGCTGGAGTCATGGTCATGTTCCATCATGGTCCCTATCTTCAAAAAGGGGGACCGCCAGGATACGAAATGTTACCGTCCTATATCCCTGCTTGACTCCCTGGGTAAAGTAGTTGGTAGAGTTGTCCTAGAAAAACTTCAGCACTGGGCAAGAGACAAAGATATCCTTTCGGATCTCCAGTTTGGATTTAGGGAAGGTTTTGGAACAGTTGAACAGGCCCTGAATTTAAGCATGTTGGTTTCGAAATACATCCACGCAAAGCCAGGGACAATTTACATGGTTTACGTGGATTTGTCCTCCGCGTTTGACTGCGTGTCGCACGCGAAGCTCTGGTCATTGCTGAGTACAATGGGGGTGGATCCTCCCCTCCTGGACTTCTTGAGGGAGCTATATGGCGAAGCCTCAGCTAGAGTGAGATACGGGACAAAAGGAGAGCTAACGGCCCCGTTTAGGGTAGAGCGAGGAGTAAGGCAAGGATGCGTCCTGGCCCCCTTCCTCTTCTCTCTGTATACCAACGGCCTTGAGGAGATTATGTTGAGGGGGGGGCAGGATCTCCCCAGACTGAAACATCGCCTGATCCCCGCTCTGCTCTATGCGGATGACGCAGTTATTCTAGCACGCACACCGATCGAGCTACAGAAATCCCTATCTAAGTATGCTGACTTCATGGGTGCTTTGGATTTACATATCAATGTAAAAAAAACATTTGTTATGGTAGCGGGAGGAAAACGAAAAGTCACTAAGAACATTTATTTAAAAGACCAAAAAATTGAAAAGACATCGCAATACCCATACTTAGGCATCATGATTGATGACAGCTTAAACTGGAAACCAGCTGTCGAGGCCAGGAGACACCTTTTTAAACGCGCAATTCTAGCACTGATGAACTTCTCAAACAAACTTGGAAAAAGACCATCAGTAGAACTGCTACAGATCTATGCTGCAAAATGCCAAGCCATCGCCCTATATGGGGCAGGGATTTGGGGACACACAGCTACTGGATCACTGCAAAAAGAAGAAAACATCTTCATGAGATTCCTGTTGTCCACACCAAAAGGCACTTCCATCTATGCCTCGCACATGGAACTGGGAATCCCATACATAGAAGACCTAATAAAGATCCAGCCACTTCTACTTTGGAGGCGCGTGTGGCTGTCGGATGAGAATCTTCTGACCAAAAACATCCTGCAGGACTCTATGGAACTGGATCATGCACACAAAATAGTGTGGCTCTCCTATATCAGAAATTTCTTCCACGATTTAGGATTACAAAAGTATTATTTTACTCCAGAAAAGCTAAATGAAATATCCAAGAAAGATCTGAAACAAATCGCGCTGAGCCACCTAGAGTCCTTGAGACTGTCTTTGCTGACGACCAAAAAATCTGCGATACATGCGAATATGATACAGCATTCCCCGAAAATCCAGCTTTATCTGACATTGGAATTTTCAGCATATGAAAAAATGCTTTTAACAAGGTTCAGACTGAATCTTTTTTACAGACTAGTGACTTTTCCTGACAAAAACAATTGGAATTCTAACTTGGCCCCCTGTCCGTGTGACGATCTGTCCCAACAGTCTACTATCCACACAATCTTGTTTTGTAAATTTTTCCAAACCCACCGAAAATTTTGGCTAACCCCGCTACTAAAAAGATGGGGCTACAGACAATGTCGCCCGGCCATGCTAGCACTACAGTTGCTTGAATCTGAATGTGTCTGTTATCATGTACTGAATTTTTTAAAGAGTATTATGAGGCATAGGAGCAACCTTTGACTGTCTTACTATCTACACAATTTGTAAACAATCTGATCATACGTTTTAAACAAATTGTATGTAATATCTGCTTTTTAATACTTGTGTATTTTTGTAGGTTTCGATAACTTTTATGGTTTTGCGCTGCTAAAAAACCGAATAAAGATTATTATTATTATTATTATTATACCACTCACAGGCACACATACATCGAGCACATGCATTCAACACGCTTTCACTGCACTATAATGCATTATCCTTGTATTGTACCTTTCAAGACACACATGCACCTAGCACTGATAAACCACCCATGCACTGCACAGCAATCCACATCAATCTGATGTAGGCCAAGGGGTGAGTTTAGCACACAGCAGCAGGACTTTGAATGAGGGAACCTGTGACCTCACTCCAGTGACACAGTTAAAAAATCACCTGTTCACTCCTACTGATCACTACACAGTATACTGTTACCACAGTGCTCGTACAGCTTACCTCCTGGTATAGGTAGTAGCCTCTCACCACTATGAGGCTTGGGTGCCCCTCCAGGTCCAAGAAGACCACAATCCATGAGACAGGTCTATGCCATGGTAAAAACACATAACCCATGTTTTAGGGATCCAGACATCAGTACAGTTGGGGCACTCAGGCAGGGGTGCATGTCTGTTCCCATACAGACAACTGTTCCAACCGAACTGGGTCCCAATGACCACAAGGAACCCCTGCAGGCGGGTGAATTGACTCACAACACTGCCTGCAGGGAATCCCTGTTGCCCCTTTATAATGTGGCCAGGTCTCCAGTTGCAAGTGAAAGACAGAACCGTGGCTTCAAACAAAGGTGTATCTTTCACTAATGTGCTAGTTTTCTTCTGCACCTATAGCAATGCATTGACTGTAATAGTCTGTGCTGGCGCAACCTGCGGAACAGTGTACCTTATAAGTAATATGACCCCTTGTATGTTTATGTCAATTGTGGATGCCCCAAGTCAGCTCAGAGAGAGTATATATACCCAGAATAGCTCATACATATTGTTGCATGACAATATGATCATATGCACTACATCACTCTAACGACTACATCCCAAGCCATGTCTAGGTAAATAGATGTGGATGTAAAAATATTAATGATATACTTATCTAGTGGTGTAATGGTAGGTGATTCAGTATCGGTCGATATATAAACTATCATACAGTGACCTACAACCTCATGCAAATATTTGTTTTTGCTCAGCCATCACACTTGGGTTCTTGCTCCAAAGCAACAGGATTTCCGAAAATGATAAGGATTTTTTAGACCAAAAAGATTAGCATCCAACTGTGAAAAATAGAATTCACGTAGAAACAACCACACTTCAACAGTAACATAACAGAAATTGTCCCCTTTGTAAAAATAATACAAAGAAGGTGGAAAATATTTTCCAAACACTGACTGTTTTCGTGGTGAGCATTTGTTCTTTCCCTGACTGTAAACTGAATGCAACCATAAGGACATAAAACCTGCAAATTACGAGAAATTTAGTGAATATTGCACTTCCGATAACCGTTCAGGCCGAGAAATGTAATCTCCATCTTCTGACTACTGCAGAGCATCTGCTAGGAATTCAAGGTCACACTGTTTTTTTAGTTAGGTCGAGACTGGACAGCGCTTGCACTGTCTCTTCGAGACATGTTGTATTCTATTTTGTGGGTCAGAGCCTGCCCCCTGCTTTTTATTTGTCAGTGTCCTTTAAGAATTCTTACTTCTACATGATTATTCTTCCTATTTGTCCATCCTTTTTTGTTGTTTGTTCCCTCTGATGGAGCACACACCCATTTCCTGTAGGCTTCCACTAGTCCCATCTCAGTTATTGGTTTAGAGACTTTATTTCCATCTTAAAGAACATTTCTCCCCAGTGGCCGTGGTATGACTAGCTACAAGCTTTTCTTTAAACAGGCCTGTAAACTGTAATCTTATCTCTGACCTCAAAGTGAGAAGATTTCCGTCTCTCAACCCCCTCCCAACCACACTGCTTCAGCCATACCCCCTCCCCTCCCTCTCCCTTTCTGTGTGCATCCAGTGAGGCAGCAAGAGACCTAGCCCCTTTCAGCCCTGGATTGCTTTCAGTTTCCATTCTCAGCTCTGCTCTCATGCAGTGTGGTTCGTAACAAAAGACCCTTGCTGGACTGAAAGTTACAGAGGATGGCGTATATTCTTTACACACTCCCTTTTCCTTTCAATGTCAAGCCCAAGTGGAGCTGATGTCACAGGAGCCAACGGACTTTGGTTTAATGGAGCATAAATTGGTTGAGACTTAAAGTGGTGAACTGCATTTGGTTGTGGTTTAGTGTCTGGATTGGGGCAAACGAAGGCAAGATATTGTACGGTGAATTCACACGCTCGAAAAAACGCCCTGTGTGTGCTGAATGTCATGTGCATGGTGAGTGTGAATTGGGAATAGTGGGTATAGAGTAGCCTCTACGTGGGGTGCTCTTGGGTTGTTCCCTACCTTTGTGCTGTCAGGACAGCATGTTTCCAAATATCCCTTCTATATGTCCACCAATTCTCTTGTTTTCTGTCTTTTCACGAAGATGTGTAAAACTCGTGCTTTAGGCTTACAACGTATGTGCCAAGTACTACGCTATATTCACTTTAATTACAATTTGCTAACATATATATTTTTTTTATTTAACTTAAAGCGTATGTGCTGAATGTGTGAACATTTAGAACGTGTGTGGATGGTCTTTTTTATTATATTCGGTAGTAATTTTATGTTCTTTATATTTTGCCTGCACGGAGTGTGCTTCCGATAGTTCCTATTTTTGAGTGGTTTAATTTTCCTTGCACTCCAGTCCTTTCCTGTACATCATTTTTGCAAGTCTTGGCTGTACTAAAACATGCAGGCATTGTGTGCTCTTGCGCAAAGCTGGAATAAATGCAAATGTTTAAAAGCAATTAAAAGAAACATGTACATTAACTTACGATATGCATACCAAAATTGAGATATTAATCTTTTGTTACTATCCGTTTCAAGAACATACGCTTTAAAGAAATGCTCTTGTTTTGTTTAGTAGTATGGGTTGTTTTAACGTGTTGGTTATCAGCAGTACAAGTAGTAAGGGAATGCTGCTTATTTGTTTCCTTAGTGCAAACCTACCGAAATATGTTTGTAAAAAGGTAATGGAGTGTGAAGAGAAAAATGAGATAGGGAGTGGAAACACGTATTCACACTATTGTTTTTTATTCCTGTTACTTTAACTTGTAGTCGTAAGAAAGTTCTGCGCCCTCCAATTACTGTTCACTTCAGCATCTATAATTCAATAGTGAGAGAATTTGAACTTCACTTTTAATATTTAGCTTAGTCTTATATAGCGCAAACTCATCTCAATGGAATTTCAGCGCTTTACATAGGTACCAGTTACTTTACACAAGTGCACTTTTTGGTTTTTTTACACACCAGAATTATGTTATTTCTTGGCCATTTGTTTTTTTTTTTTTTTTTGAAAACCTTTATTGTACAGAAAGAGCTCACAAATACGGGCCTACAACCCGCCGGGCTGGCCACCACAGAGCCGAATGTCAGGAGCAATGCACAGAGTATCAAAGTATACAAAGGCAAAGAAACAGGAGAAATAACAAGCATCTCAGAGCAATCACAGGAGATAAGAATTAGAAAGGTAGTTTTCGTGTTTTTTAAAGGACGGGTTAGGGAGTACAGGAGTATGGCGGGCCGAGAGACAAACCAAAGGGGTGGGGCCGCGGCGGGCAGCAATACAATGATCGTAAAAAACACAGGAGAAACAAATACGAAATAGGCATACCAATAAGCACCGGTCAAAACAAGAGACATGAGGAAAGGCCACCGCACACATCGTCCAATGCCCGCCCACCGCAGCTACCACCTGTCCCACCGAACAGCACAGAAAAGGACCCAAATACAAGAACAATACGAAACGGGCCCCCAATAAAAGAAAAGAACCCCGCATAAGGGGGGGGGGGGAAAGGAAGGGGGAAGAAGGAAAGGAAGGGACTCTTAGCCAAACACCCGCCCCCGGGCGACGAAACAGGAAAACAATAACCCGGTACAAAATAGACATTAAAAATACAGAAAACACACCCAGCAAATCAGAATCATCGTGATACCGGAAAAATACCCCAGAAAGACACCAGGGGGACAGACGACGAGACAGAGCCCCGAAAGAAGGGATACACAAGGGCCATAGAACCAAAAAGGGAGAAGAAAGGAGGAAAAAGATCCCCCAAAAACAGCAACAGACCCCCCCACCCACCCCACAAGCCCACCCTACACCCCTGCAGAAGGCTACGGCCAACCCCCCAGCAGCGTGCCTGTCGCCCTAAATAGAACCCGAAATATAGGAGAAAGAAACAAGGTAGAAACAAAGGCAAAAAAGAAGGGCCAGGGAAAGGAAGGAACATCACACACGGGAGAGGGCAAAAAACAGTATTATCTGCAACCATCCCACCACCTGTGAAAAAGGGAGAGAGGCAGAGCCCACGGGAAGTTAAACGACATCAGGATAAGTTTCAGGAGTCCCACGAAGTTACGCAACATCACAACAGCACATGTCGGTCATAGATCAAAAAACAAGACTACCGCATATAATAAGTCATATCAGCCCTGTCCGCTTTTGTCCAAGGTTGTAATCATCCAAACAAACAAAGTCCAAACGACGAGGGACACAGGGTTCAGGAGTAAAGTCAGCGGCAGTCCTGAGGAGAAACGTGAGAGAAAGTACGGAGGATACAAAAAAGTTACGGTACAACCTTCGCACCGCAGGCACAGTTCTATGGACAAGTCCAACGAGGCAAGCCCAGCTGGGTCGGCACAGGCGCCCCGGCCGGGAAGCCGACGCGATGAGAAACAGAAAGGATCATCGAGGCCTGGACAGGATGCAAACGGACCGCAGACCAGCGGCCGAGGCAACAAAGCAGGACGACGAAGGGCGTCGGAGAGTCTCCAATCCAAGGATGCGGTCTCCGCCGGAGGCACAGAGACCAGGAGCACACCAGCCGTACCCTGCAACAAGGAAGCAAAATCCAACGATGGGGGCCCGCATAAATCGAAAAGTGGGTCCGCCTCCACAGGGGAAACAGGCGCAGCCACGGAAGTCCGCCAGGAGTATAGTGCATCCAGGACAACTTGAAGTGCAGGAAACCCTTCACAAGATCCGACATCCGGGCCGTGTGGCGGGCCCCCAGTGCTCGCCCAGGCCCGGCAGAGACTCCCAGGGTCGGCCGCCATCTTAGGAGCCCAGCAAGCCCTCGGTCGTCGGGGGCCCCGGCCGGAGCAACACCAAAGCAAAAGGAGGTCAGCCGAACTGCGGCGGGGCGCCCCAAGGCAGGAAGGAGACCCACCAGAAGAAGGATGTTCGGCGGCCCCCTCGTGCCGCCGGCCCCGTTCTCCGAGCCCGGGCGGAAAATCCAAAATGGCCGGGCCGGGGAACAAAGGGGGGACCAAGCCGGATAAATGAGGAGGCTCTCCCGCAGGAGGCAGCGTCCGTACCCCGAGGCCCAGGTCAGTCGGGTCCGCCAACGGGCACAGCCGGCCTATTTGCACATCAGCCTCCGCAACCAGATCCACAGTGCCTGCAAGGGCCGACCATCGCGCTCCGTCACGTCCCGTCGCTGCAAGGAGGTCCAGGCCAGTCCGCCCCGAAGGCTCCGAGCGGGACCACCGCACAGGATCGACAGCACCCAGGATCACCGGAGCAACGGGTAAGTGTCCGCAAAGTGCCCGCAGTACCGAAACACCGCAAGGAGGGCTTCCCGGGGCAGGAGAAATACAGGATAATCGAAGAAAACAGGTGGTTGAACGGAGCCGAACTAAAACGCGGCCATCTCGGTCGCGAGCTAGGCTCCTCCCCCTCTTGGCCATTTGTAATCACGTTCTTGAGGTTAAAAATGTTGTTCAATGCCATGAACCTTAATGACTCATATCTCTGTTTATTAGTTGAATCTACAGCTAGCTAGCTGTACAGTTGTTCTAATTATTTCATATACACTTTCTGTAACACTGCACTTGTCAAAAGAATTTGAATTTTAAAAAAAGGAGACAAATAAAAAATACCATTGCCCTATGTGCACGAGGAACAATAAACACTAATTGCAAATAAAAAAAACTAGCCAATTCCAGGCATAGTTTTTAATTACTAGTAATCAGCAGCTAATAGAATTAGACAATATAAAGAATTACTCCACTCTCAATTGTTGGCCTTGTTGTGCTGATCCACCTTTTAACTTATTTAAATGCACCTCAAACCCAAAACAAACAACATTGTTTACTGAGCTGGGCAAGATTCACCTTACTTCCCTTACTACCTTACTAAGGGGCCAATTATGATGTCATGCAGAAATCTTCCGACTGACAGTCAGATTCTCCTAGAGCTTATCTGAACCCATCCGCCCAACTCGGTCGGATTCCACTCTGCCAGACCGATTATGATGTTCACGGTCAGAAGGGACACGGTTCAGTCATTCTGAATCGGTTTCAACCGGCTCACGGAGAATCCATGTTGGTTAGAGCTGCATCGTTTAGATCTGGGGAGAGCGTTTCTGACTGACCGATTACGATGTCGGTTTCCAACAGCCTTTCCGAGTCGGACTGTCTGACACAAAAAGGCTGTCGGAAAGTGACTTTGGGGGCCCCTAGCAGGCCCCCCTTCATCCTGAGTCCTCCGATTTGGGGCCATGGGGGTACCCAAGGGACCCCCCTGTAAAACCATGCACTGTATTGCAGGCACCATGGGGTGCCCGCGACAGGAGACAAGGATTTCTGCAAACACCCCTTTACCCCATAGGAGTCATTGTTGTCGGTTGGAACTTGGGCTCCCATTGAAGTCAATGGGAGTCTGACCGACTGGTGTTCGGTCACATCATAATCGGTCGTACGGAACCACCGATCGCGAGTCAGTCAGAACCGATTCTGAGAAGGAGGTGGGCGGAAAGTTTCCACCCGACATCATAATGAGCCCTTAAGTTGTACAGGAAAACTGCCAAAATGTGTTTGGGAAAATGGATCTTAGTGTGATGAAAATGTGAGAAATGGAGTTGAAACACTGATGTTCACTGTTCTTTCCAATTCCAGGCATTGCAACTTTTGTACACAGAAGAAGAATTTTGTGCCCTGCAATTACTGAGCATATCAGTATCTGACCATCTCTAGTAAGTGCATTTGAGCCTGTTTTGAGGTTTCATCTGCTGTACGATGCTTGTTAGGTTTCTCCTGCACAGCACTTGCACTGTGCATGTGAAAACTATTGTATTTAATATACATCTTTAAAAGGGGCTTACATCTCGCCCTTGCTTTTCACTGGTCCCTGTGCTTGCCACTGACTTTTCCTCCATTTCTATTTGCTGTAGCATAGTAGTCCCTGTTGTTGCTCTGTGTGTTTCTCTTCTCATGGCCCAAGTACCATTTCCACCTGCTTTGTGGGACTTTTTTAAAGCTTTTGCCTGCACAGCTCTTGCACTGTGCTTGTTTTTCAAGTACTGGCATTTCTATTAGAAGGCTTAATTGGTTAAGCAAAAGTTTTTGTTCGCCATCTGATCAGGTGTCCTTCATTTCTCTTGTTTCTGTTTCACTCCAAACTGTAACTTTCATTTGTTCCACGAGGCATGGAACGCATTAGTCTCCAAGCCTCGCTTCCAGCCCAATGCACCTCCCCTGGCACTCTCAAGCAAAAGGCCTTGTTTACGTTGGCTTCAATCAGCGTGAGGTGTTCCAGCTCCCTGGGGAAACAGGACAGTTATCGGAAGTATTGCCTGTGCTTACGCCACGTCTCTCAATATTAAGGTAAGATACAGAATTGACCTGTAACTGGGTGTCCTGTGGTCCTTTGGCCCCATCAGTTAGGATTTTAAATACTATCTAAGGGTACTAGGTAGTTCCCTTCGGTGCATCAGACTTTTCTCTGATAGGCAGAACACTAAACCTGTAGTTTCATTACATATTCCCTTTAAATCTAGATGTCTTCTGCATGTTGTTGGCATGCAGTTCCCCAGTACTCATTTCAATGTGCTGTGCACAGCTTTACCTGGATGTACTTGGCTCGGGTTATTGTACACCCCTCAATGAGCCGGTTATAAATTCATTGATACCTTCTCGAAATTGTCCATGTTTATAACATATTTTATTCGAGGCTTGGAACACAACAGTTTTCAAGCCTCACTTTCAGCCCTAAGCGCCACCTCCAGTACTCCCACACAGAGGCCTTGTTTAACTTGGCTTCAATCAGCGTGAGGTTTTCCAGCTGCAGTTATCAGCAATATTGCCTGTACTTACGCCACATCTCACGATATTGAGATAAGATACAGGCTTGACCTGTTACTAGGTGTACAGTGGTACTTTGGCCCCATCCATAAGGATTTTAAATACTATTTAAGGGTTTTTCCCTACGGTGCATCTGACTTTTCTCTCTACTTGCACCCACAAGTCCCCCCATGGCTTTCCCCATCACAAAACATTTTGGCAGTTTTGATCTGCCAAAAGCTGTCAGGGGAGAATAGTGGGGGTGCAATAATTACTGCACCTGTGAGTACAAGTGCCCTGGGATGGGATACTTACCAGATGTGGTAAATACCACCTCTCTCTTATTTTGGTGTGGCTGCATGAAGCTCAATGTGTAATTATGGCTGTACCTTACCTCTGACAACTGATACAATATGATCCTGTTGCCCGCCTGGGACACCAGGCCCAAGGGCCTTCTTTGTGCCCTTTGCAACTTGGCCTCATCTCTGCTTGGTGTTCCACAGGCGACAACCGACCCAAGTGCTCATCCTGATGTGAACGTGAGACGTGAGTCACCTCTTGTGATACTGGCATGTGCAGGGGCTGTGTTATGTTCCCTGAGGCCTGATAGAAACTGCCATGCAGGACACCTCACTAGTATCATCCACTGACCTTCCAATCATGCTATGTACACAGAAAGAGTGCTACGGCACCACACCATTGGCAGCAGTGAGCTAGGGAGTGTACCAGTGCAGTGCTAATGCCCCCTAAGAGCAACTCTCTCACCATCACTTCCTCCTGAAATCTGTATTTGTCTGTGTGTCATAAAATGCCTTGCCTGAAAATTGCAGTAGATTCCGCCCTTTCCTCAATTAGAATCAAACCCTAATGCTCTCTTCTGTGTTGTTATGTTCCATATATGTGCCCTAATATAAGCCTGGGTAATATCATACACATTCACCTACATTACCTCCCCTACACTAGACAGTAACAAGCCTTTCAGGATTGAACCTTTACCTAGTTCTAGTCCTGGGCGCAGAAGGAGGGTTTTCCCCGGACAATAGCAGTCTATAGCTTCATCAATAGACTTACATAGTATGAATGAATATTCATAAGGGTTCTTGGAAACCAGTCAGGGGCTCCACCACCTGCATATTATCTAGGTACAAGGTTCATCCCATACGTCATCCTCAAATCCAACAATGGCTAATACAAGAAACAAGGTACAAAGGAGCCCTAGATACTTTCTGAATAAATACAGCACATCTTGCTAGTGTTAGCTAGAGGGAGCCGAGACTTTCAGACTGACACACTGACCAGAGACTCTGAGACTCCTGCATGCAGATGCTCCAGCTGACAGTGGTCTAACACATCCCTTGCGGGGTGTCCACCTCGAGACCAGGACGGGGACCCACACTCTCTCATTTCAGGTAATGGGGTTAGACTAAAACCTAGAGGGATTCTTGGCTCCACACCTACTCACATGCTAGGTACATTTAGGTACATCTAGACAGGCATCGTAGGAGTTCGTGCTTTCTTTTATTATGCATTTTATAACCATGTATGTGTTCATGACTATTGCAAAATGGTAGAACTGTACTATCCTTTTATATTCACTGTACTGCTGATCATTTTTATATCTGCTACTGTCTAACGGTTGTTGCAGTACATCTATTGTACACTAAAAGAACAACTGTGCAATAAATTCTTATTGTAACACGCAGACTGTTTCTTCTGTGTAACTCTCTGAGACCGAATAAGTGAGCACGAGGGAGTGAGCGAAAGGTAGTACATTGTTTCCACGATCCTGGGTAATCAGGGTTGTCATGTTCTAAGGTTGCCAGAAACTATTCTCTCCCCGATAAGAAGAGATTCTAGTGGCACTGTGAGCTAGCTATTGCAAACAGGCTTAAATTTTCGGTGGGGGTGCTCAGAGCCAGTATGCCACCAGACCCACAGTTTATATTATCCGAACGTGCAGAGTCTGTATAGGAATATATAGGAACTACACAACAGTGTTTAGATCATGAAAGACCGGATGTTACACTGAAGCCTAGAAAAGATGGTGGTCACACGCTCGTTAACATCACCATAGCGAAGAACTGTGTCATGATTGGGGGACCTGGATGTTCTGTAACATATGTATGCATTGTGCTCCTGCCAGATGTAGACAGGTTTCCTTGCACCTTTTACAGTGTCATGGCCTCTGCTGGAAATGTATAATTTCACATGACCATGACAACACTCTAAGGTTCATCTCAATGAAATTACAATACAATATATTTTAACTTAGCGTTATGTTGACTATTGTAATTTACTCATTTTCAATGTGAAATGTACATTATCCCTGCTCTTGTGACATCTGCAATCACTCACCACTCAGATGGTGTGTTTGTTATATATTGGATGATTCGACTAAGTGTTGAAAGTGCTTGGCTGCTGTTCACGTCTAGTGCGTTTCATCCCGGACTGTCTGATGTCATATGACCTGCTGCCCATTTTCATTTCTGTATTCAAGGTTTGATTTTCAAAAGGAAAATGGTTTAATAGCGAGGCAGAATGTCAGTGCTAGTACATACCTTTAAATACAACTTGACCTGTGAACACACTGGTGCACTAGAGGTTACCGTGGAGGTTCATGGACTGCTGTGTCCGGTGATTATGGGCAAATCAAAATAACCTTAACTCCCTTAACAGAGATTGAGGAACTTATATTGCACAGCTGCTCACCAAACTACAACTTACAACAAAAAACAGCTTATTATTATTCACATAGGCGAAACCTAATGCATTTACTAATGCTTGTTGATATTCCATTTTACATGGCATGATATCGGCCCAAGGGCATTACTGTACTTCACATGAGCACCAGTTACTTTACACAAGGTTCCATTTTTTCGGGGGGGGGATAGCGGGAACTAGTGATTTCCAAATTGTTTGTAATAAGGCTCTTCCAGTTCAGAATTAATCAGTTGCTTGTTTTATTTATCACAGATATGCATTGAACAGATCATTTTCTGTGTGTGTGCCCTGCCTCGTCCGTCGCTTCTCATATAAAGCCTGCATTTCCTCTTTGCGGGCTCCCATCTTCTATGTAAAGACTCCACTCTAACACCTCGCTTCATAGACATGTTTTGGTGCCATGTGATGAAGAAGGCAAACAGCAAATTTTATTTCTAAATTGATGTTCATATAGTTCTGACCAATATAGGGTGCATGAATGACGTCAGCTACACTTTTATATACTGGCTATAATTGGCCAAGTGTAAGTCAATCACAAATGATTCACGGAACGTCATTCAAAAATAAAATACTATTTATGGGGACAGCACAATGCTAATATTCCTTACAGATACAAATGTCAGACCCTTCTTATGGAAAAATACCCGCCATTTGTAATTGTTTTTCGTGCCCGGAAGAGCCATATTCTGGCACTTCAATAGGACAGAGCTTTCCAATTTTCAAGGTCATTGTCTGAGCACTTCACCCAGTCCAGGTTTTTTGTATGATTTATGGGACTTGCAGTCCTGATTTTGCAATGTGGTAAATAGCAATATTAGTTCCAGGATGCCAAAATAAAATCTGACCTGGATGAGCTACTCGCAGATGAACTCCGGAAACGTGAGCTCTCTAATCAGAATTTGGCAAAATCTCTATTCCTTTAAACCCTTGGCCGCGGCGGTAATTCTGCAGCGGCGCTGGGGGGGGGGAGGGGGACCGCGCGGCGCTGCCATGCTGGTGACGGAACCACTCCGTCACCAGCCACAGGCGGGCTGTGCTTGCGACAGAGTGGTTCTGTCACGGCCCCGCCCGCTCAATGGAACGCTCAGCGCAGGCGCGGAATTAATGAAGCGCAGGCGCGGAATTAATGCTGCGCAGGCGGGGCTGTGACTGAACCACTCCGTCATTAGCACAGCCCACCCGTGGCTGGTGATGGAATGGTTCCGTCACCAGCGTCCAAGGGGTTAAACATGCTGACTCTGCCTATGTTTGCTTTAAAACAAGAAAAGGGGGCAAGGGAGAAACACCCTGACCCCCTATGCCTGCTTAGGGGGTCCCACAAGGACCCTCAGGGCTAAAAAAAAAATATATATTTTTTAAAAATCGGCCAAATTCGCGCTGGGTGCACGAATCCGTCCGAAAAAACAAATACAAAAATGAAGCGCGGGCTCCCATGCTTGTTATCTATAAGCCCCCGGGTGGGCCAGGTCCTGGGGGCAATGCGCAAATAATAAGCGGGGGCCCACAGGGGCCCCCACAGCCCCAGGGACCGCCACCTCCCCGGGGCATTGGTAATTAAAAACGGGGGGACTTGCGGGCCCCCCAAGCCCTGGGGACTGCCACCTTCCTGGGGCCTTATTCTAATAAGGTGGAGGGCCTTGTGGGCCCCCCCAGCCCCGGGGCTTTATTCTAATGTGGTGGGGGCCTCGCAGGCCCCCTCAAGCCCCGGGGACCGCCACCTCCCCAGGGCTTTCTCAAATAATAAGTGTCGGGGGCTCAGGCCCCCCAACAGTGCCCCGGGGACCACCACCTCCCTAGGGCTTTAATCATGATGGGAAGGGGGCCATGTGGCTTCTCCCTGGAAACCTCGATGGCCCTGGGGACCGCCACTCACCAGGGCTGGCTCCTGCAATGTCCCGGGGTGCCCAACCCGGGACATTGCTGTTTGCTATGGCAGGGCGGGAGCACGCCTCCCGCCCTGAAAACCTGCTCTTGCTTCAACAAAGCAAAGCAGAATTGCTTTTGGGCAAGGGGAGCTGCTTGTTAGCAGCTCCCCTTGCCCAAAAGCAATACCAGCTCCCGGAGGAGGTGGGGAGACGGCAGGGACCGTGGGTCATCGGGGCTACCCCCACGGTCCCCAACTTGAGGCCGGCCTCGGTGGATGGGGTCCCCGGGGCCAGAATTGGCCGATGGGAGAGGGGCCATGCAGCCAATCAGCACCCCTCCCCTATAATCTAAAAATTAAATAATTTTTTTATAAAAACTGAAGGCTGGCCCTGGGGGGATAGGGTCTCCCGGGCCATAATTGGCCTGAGGAGGGGGGCGACGTCCCCAATAAAAAATAAAAAAAAGATGTCTGGCCAATCCTGGGGAATGGGATCTCCAGGGCCGAAATCAGCCTCTGGAGGGGGGCCACGTGACCCCCTTCCCATTTTTTCTTTTTTAAATGTAGCAGGCCCTGGGGGATGGGGTCCCTAGGGCCCAAAAATCATTGAAAGAAGGTAGACCACACAGCCCCCTTCTAAAAAAAAATTAAGTAAAAAAAATTCAGCCTCTCGCCGGAGGCCTCGCCCCCTCCCTGAACCACTCTGGAAATGAACCCCCTGGTGCTTTCTACTTTGGGGAATTAAGTCCCCTTCAATACTGAGGGTCCCTGGGGGCCAACTAGCCCACCAGATACCTCTAGTAAGTGCCACACAGCTGGATTGCAGAGAGGTGGTCCCAGGCCACGCCCCTTTTTACACCACTCTGCAAATGTGCCTCTTGGCACACTGCTGGTTGGGCGATAAGGGCCTCTTGTGTCCTCAGGACAAGTGGGGGCACAGGATGACTTTGCAACAAGGCCTCTTTCTGCCCCTCTGTTGGTTCTTTCTGCATATCTCTTGCTTGTTTCTGCACCTTTCTTTGTCTTTCTGGACTTCTGTTGCCTCTTTATGCATTTCTCTTGCTTCTTTCTGCACCTTTTTACCTCTTTCCGCATATGTCCTACCTATGTAGGCCTGGTTTGAAATTAGCATTTAAAAAACCTTTGAAATTCACTGAAAAAACCATAGGTTTTAGGGTTGTTAAAGTTAGAAATTAGCATTTAAAAAAACCTTTGAAATTCACTGGAAAAACCATAGGTTTCAGGGACGTTACAGTTAGTTGGACATTTCACTTGTGCAAAACCAGAGAAATTTGGCCGTTATAGTTAGTTGAGCTAACTATAACTCGCACCCACATCAGTGGTGTCATTTTAGATGTCATCAGTGATGTCATCAGTGGTGTCACTGACCATGCCATCAGAGATGTAATATGTGATGTCATGAGCAGTGCATTACGGGGGCATGGGTTATAGTTAGTTCAACTAATTATAACAAACACATTTCTCTCGTATTGTACAAATGAAATGTCCAACTAACTATAACGTCCCTGAAACCTATGTTTTTTTCAGTGAATATATATACATACATATATATATATATATATATATATATATATATATATATATATATATATATATATATATATATATATACATATACATAAACACATATTTATATATATATAATGTCATGTTACATAATGCAGTCACTGATTAGGTTTACTGCATTTACAGAACCCAACAAAATATGTATTATATTTATGATCATAGACATTTATTGCATTTAATATATTGGGTACACATTTTAGCAAATGTAAGACAAACTCATTATAATTTTGTTATTTGGTATTCATTGTTCCCCACTGAACTGCATACAATTGTATATGAGTCTGTTTTCTACATTATTATTAGCACTAAATTCATGCACTTGTCACTTTAAAAATTAGCGCCATGCCCGCAGCCGCGTCATGTGATCAAGACCTTCCGAGGCCGAAACGTGTAATGCCGGAACAATTTGTATTTGTATTTGTATTTTAGACTTGTAGAGCGCCTTATCACCCCGGGGTCTCTAAGCGCTTGCAATGAGCTAATAAACTTATTTGCACCAGCAAAAGTGGAGTCCTTTACTGATTTTTCCATACATAAAGGTAAACTAAAGAATAAAGGACAAAACAATATCTATATATATATATCTATATATATATATATATATATATATATATCTATATATATATAGATATAGATATATATATATATATATATATATATATATATATATATATATATATATATATATATATATTTCACTCCACAATGCGTAGCAAAGCCACGCCAACTGCACTCGCCTCGAGAAACGTGTTGGGTTGTTTTCCGTGTTTGTATCACGATGCTGCAATGGAATGAATAAATACATTTGGAAAAGCGCACTATGGTTTGAAGTGTGATCCCTGGTTTCTCGAGGCGAGTGCAGTTGGCGTGGCTTTGCTACGCATTGTGGAGTGAAATATTGACACAGGGTTACCTTTGCCCCTGACCTGCACCGCTGTCTTGGCGTCCTGGCACTGCGGAGGATGTGGACCTAAATATATATATATATATATATATATATATATATTTATTACCTACTGGCGGTCGCCAGTAGGTATATATAGTTAGGATTTTTTCTCTATGGGATTTTTGAAAATTCTATGTCTAATAACTTTGGCGTTTGTGGACGGCATTGGCTGAAATTTTCAGGAAAATGGAACATTTTGTTTCTGAGCAGCCCCTGAAAATTTGGGGGGGGTTCGTCAAGGGGGGGCCGAGAAAAAAAGGGGGGTCCCAAAACGCGTTTTTCCGATGTTAATTTCCATAGGGCGGTTGGCCTCACTTTTAGCCCGAACGGCTGAATGGATTTGCACGAAACTTGGCAAAATTGTAGGGACTGGTAGCCCGATGTGCCTTTGCTAGGTCTCAATATATGTGCTCCAGTGGATTTTGAGAAATTAACGTTCAAAAAAAGATATATATCTGTAACAGCGCTCCGGGTAGCGCTCCGGTTCGCGTACTTGACGGGTAACGGAACTTCGCGAAGCGAAGCTGATTGGCTCTCCGGTGTCTGTCAACATTCTAAACAGTCCGGAGCGGCCGCCATCTTGTCTCTCGGTAGGATCGAGAGACAAGAGGAGGCCAAAACAAAGGGGGAAATGACCATAAGGGGGCATAGTAGATCCTCCCTGACCCCCTAGGTTTGATGTGGAGGCTTTAAAAGGGCCCCGCGGGGCAAAAAAAAAAAAAATCGTTTTTTCCGTGGGGTGCGCCCGGTACGCGTAACGGAAAGCGGACTGGGGAGCGTACTACAAGGAAACAAGAATGATTGACTTTTAACTTATTGTATGTTTATAGACTTTTTTTTTTTTTTTTCTGCTGAGTGACGTCTCGGCCTATCTCCACAGGATGCAGTCCCTACCATCTCGGCGTTTAAGCCCAGGGGGACCGGTAGTGTGGGAGAGATAACGTCTGTTAACGTTCGATTCGAAGGAAATCAGAAAGTGTTGAAAAACATTGTCTGCGCCATCTTGCCTTTTTTCAAATGCCACACTTTTGTCGTGCACGGCAGCCATTTTAGATGCCTTGACCAGACCCACTCTCTGCACGCTGTCGATCCTTAGCATGGCTCCCCACCCTCGCAAGCATCTCCCCCAGGCACTGGTCACCCCCACTCTCTGTCTTATGCATGGGCAATAAACCTCCCCCCATCTGCGCTGCTCTTCATTGAGAATCACACCCTGTGCCCACCCGACACCTCCCTTTCGCCCTATTCACTACCGCACCCTCTGACACTCCTCTTCCTCTGTGTCCGATTGTCCAGGCCGGTCCCAGGCTATCACCTAGCCCTGCAGATGTAGTTTATGGCCCCAGCTGTAAAGAATCACCCCTCTTCAAAGGAGTTACAGTAGATCAAGGCCCCCACCCGATGAGATCCGTCACACCACACGCGTTCCTACTATCTGAAAACCATCCTGTATTGTGATTGGGGAGGGGACTGAGCCTGAAGCGGAAGATTCCAGGGATGCCTCTTTGTACATCAAAGTTTTTACAATTATGTGTCACATTAAAAATATATAGCACTCCAACAAAGTAGTAGGATTATAAAACTTGAATAACTTATAAATATATACAACGCAACAAAAACAGTAAATACATTTAAACATTTTTTTGAAAAAAGAAGCAACAATGGTCAGTAGCTGTGTTTTGTGCGAATAGTCCCAAGGCAGCACAACGTGCTGAGTTCTGGACGGCACCCAGGTGATGTTACCTGTGTGCCGCACTGGTTTTTGGTATCCTACAATGCAGCTCCGAAAAACGGCATGGGGCGTCCTGGGGGGTGCGGGGGGAGGCCTCGTCAGTAGCGGTCTGTTGTGCGAATAGTCCCAAGGCAGCAGAACGCGCTGAGATGTGGATGGCACCCAGGTGATGTCCAGTAAGTTGCCGCACTGGTTTTGGTATCCTACAATGCTGCTCCGAATAACGGCGTGGGGCGCCCCGGGGGGGGGGTGAGGCGGCGTGAACGGGCCTCCCCAGGTGGAGGCTCGTCTGCTGTAGTGGGGCGCCCCTTTACCGTTTCAGTTGCCATTCCGCCCGCTTTTGGTACACTGTGTCAAAATCCGCCATTCAGCTGAGTTGCGCCCACTCTTGCGGTGCAGCGATAGGCGGCTGCCACAGGACTCTCAAAATGGCGGCAGGCTCTTTCCTTTTTGGGCCTGGTCCACTGAAATGGCCCTGGGACACCTTGGAACTCGGACGCTTGTCTGCTAGGTCTTGGACCACATTCTCGAAAGCGTCCCCTCAGCCTTGAAGATTCTACAAAAGTCTTGGGGGCCCCCGACTCCTGCAGGCTTCCGGTGGGGAGCGGCTGCCATGATTGCTCGCGGAATGACCACGACGGAGCCACGAGATGGTGGTGCTTTCATGCTGACGCCAGCTTCAGTCTGAAACATCCAGAAACAAGGTGGGGCTTTCATCGTTTGGGAAAAAAAAATGTTTTAATCCAATGAAAAGTGTTATTTTTAGGTCATATGATCAAGCCTTCCATCATTAGGAAACCAAAAGTAAAATGAACCAATGAAAAGTTTTATAAACAAGTCACATGACCTGTTATGCGGCATAGGGCTATAAAAAGCGTAGAAAATCCGTTGGCACGTGAGGCGGCGTCAGTAGCGGACCGATGTGCGAATAGGCCGAAGGCAGCACAACGCGCCAAGATCCGGATGGCACCGAGGTGGTGTCCAGCAAGTTGCCGCACTGGTGTGGCCATCCTACAATGCTGCGCCGAAAGTCGGCGTGGGGCACCCCGTTGGCCTGTGAGTTCGCGTCAGTCAGTGGGGGCTGTTTGAGGATCTGACTGCATTGGAAAGCAATGTGATGCTGTGCGTCGCCCCCAAGATGGAGGTTCCTCGGCTGCAGTGGGGCGCCCCTTGGTGTTTCACTCGCTATGCAGCTGAGTTGCGTGCGCACTTGCGGCGAATAGGCCGAAGGCAGCACAACGCGCCGAGATCTGGATGGCACCGAGGTGGTGTCCAGCAAGTTGCCGCACTGGTGTGGCCATCCTACAATGCTGCGCCGAAAGTCGCCGTGGGGTGCCCCATTGGCCTGTGAGGTGGCGTCAGTAGCGGACCGATGTGTGAATAGGCCGGAACCAGCACAAGGCGCCAAGATCCGGATGGCACCGAGGTGGTGTCATAGTTGAGAGTTCTGAGCAGCGCTTGTAACACTGTCTGAAGCTTATTTGCACCTGCTGCAGCTTCACTATTGCCCTGGTGTGGCCTAAGATCGCCCATGACATAGGCGGCCGCCTCCCGGGGTCCGGCGGAACTTTTTTCCTTTTCCTTTGTGCATCTTGTCCCACAATCCGTTTGACCTGAAGACACGACTAGGTCCCTGAATGTGTGCAGGGGGACGCTATTGATTGAAACAAAGCTGACTCAAGCGTTGCTGCTGATGCTATACAGACAAAAACTGGTTTTCAGTTTGTACATTCTTCAGGATTTTTCCATCCAAGGCTGGTTGAGAGTTTGTAGAACAATGGCTTCAGATTTTCAACATACTACTCTTCAACATTCTTCCTAAATGTAACAATGTGAGACTCACTAGGAGAACGGTGTAGTGAGGGCCACAAACGGCTGTTTATCTTTCCTTTCAAAATGCTGCCAACAATATTTTTGAAATGGAAGACACCACAAGGCGCTGAGATTCGGTTGGCACCGAGGTGGTGTCCAGCAAGTTGCCGCACTGGTGTGGCCATCCTACAATGCTGCGCCGAAAGTCGGCGTGGGGTGCCCGAAGGGGGGGGGGAGGCGGCACAAACGAGCCTCTCCCGCCTCTCCAGGTTGAGGCACTTCATCTGCAGTGGAGCGCCGTCTAGCTGAGTTTCGCCCGCTCTTGCTGCTACAGCGACAGGCGGCTGCAACATGACTCTCAAAATGGCGGCCTGTTCTTTGGATTTGGGCCTGGTCCACTAAAATGGCCCTGGGACACCTTAGAACTCGGACGCTCGAATTTTTTTTCCTTTCCTCTACATGCAGAAAAGGTAAATGCCCGGTACGTTACCTGCCTCATCTGCCACGATGTACTCTCCAGAGGAACCGAAAAAAATACAGTTATGGTAATTATACCATGCATCGTCATATGGAGAGGTGGCACCGATTAATTATAGTGCTGCACAAAAGAGAGATTTGGAGGACAACCACGACCTGCCAGTACATTCACCAAAGAAGTGGCACTGACAGCATCAGAGGCAAGGGAAACGGTCCCAAATATTCAGAAGAACTTTGGAAAGATTAAAATGACATGTTTAGATTGTGGCAAATTAATTTCATGTGGACAGATGAGTGTTACTCTAATAAATACAGCATATGAACATCATCATAGTCGATGGTTGGTGGAGACATTTTGACTATATCCTGGACCTGCCCGTCCTCGCCCAAAATGGCGCCGGAATAAATGGGACTCGTAACTCCTTGTTGTGTACTGGTTGCACAACCTTGATATCACGAGATACGTATGCAGTTTTGAAGCACATGGCGGGCGGGGACGAGAATTGATTGAATATTTCGACATCCCTATTGATATTAAGTTCTGATGTGTTATTGATTACTGTACTATTGAAAGTTCGAATTAACGTCACCCATGGTACTTGCCCGCAAATGTATATCTAGATAATTTTATTGTAACTGGCCCTGTCGTATTTTAATTATAAAATGTACGTCCACCGATTCCGCAACTGTTAGACACCTTAGTTCTTGCAACATAATGGCCCGCCCGTTACGTTCCTCTACAGTGTAAATGTCTCCTCATCATATACGATTACAGTTTGCTCCGTGGCCGGCCCACGTGGTTATAGGCCCGTATTTGTATACTGACATTTTCACAATAAAGGTTTTTAAAAGAAAACATGGTAGTAGTATTTACATTGGTAAAGTTTTTAATAATAGTCACTGTTTTCGAATCAGTAAAAGGCAAGTGAAATAAAGCAGTCCAATTACATGAAGGGTAAAAGGTATAATACGCAGGAACGCAGTAAAGATAAATGGTCAAGGGCTGTTGTGTTTTCTACTCCTGCAACATAAAGTGATCGATAAGAATCTGATATTCAGGCGTATCGGCGACTAAGACAGCAGGCCGAGCCTCTTTTACTCAACGGCTCCGTCATGGGACGAAGAAACACCCTTTTTCTCGAAAAAGGAATATATTTTACTTGCAGGACAGTTGTAAATTTTCCGGGAAAGTACATTAGCCTGGAACATTATAACATATATGTTTAAGAAAAAATAATGTTCGAAAGTAATAAAAAGTGTAATTTTTAGGTCATATGACCAAGCCTTTCATCAATAGAATAAGAAAAGTAAAATGAACCAATGAAAAGTTTTATTAACAAGTCACATGACCTGTTATGCTTACGTTACGCGCTGCGCGCCGTGCCCCGCGCCCCGGATCGCTTCCGGGAAGCTGCGCTTCGCGCACCGGAGCACTTCCGGATGCGCTAACGCGGCGCGTCATATGATGCATTACGCGACAACGCAGGTCCAGAATATAGTCAAAATGTCTCCACCAACCAGCGGTCGGAACACAACCCCTTTCAGCAGGCTAAATAGTTCTATTAAATGACAACAGAAGGGACAGGCAACAAGAACCATCAGTCAAAGAGGGGAGGGCAAGTTCTTCTCTACCGGGTCACGTTGGGGCGCTACCGGAACTGATCAAATTGGTAGTCTACAGTGTTTCTGGATGTTTCAGACTGAAGCTGGCGTCAGCATGAGAGCACCACCATCTCGTAGCTCCGTCGTGGCCATTCCACGAGCAATCATGGCAGCCGCTCCCCACCAGAAGCCTGCGGGAGTCGGGGGCCCCCAAGACTTTTGTAGAATCTTCAAGGCTGAGGGGACGCTTTCGAGAATGGAGCCCAACCCCTAGCAGACAAGCGTCCGAGTTCCAAGGTGTCGCAGGGCCATTTTAGTAGACCACGCCCAAATCTGAAGAGCCGGCCGCCATTTTGAGAGTCCTGTGGCAGCCGCCTATCGCTGCATCGCAAGAGCGGGAGCAACTCAACTACATGGTGAGCGAGACGCTGTAGTCGCAAGAGCGGGCGGTAAACAGCTGAATAGCGGAAGAGCCACAGTGTAGCAAAAGCGGGCGGAATGGCAACTGAAACGGTAAAGGGGCGCCCCACTACAGCGTGTCTTTAGGTCAAACGGATTGTGGGACAAGGTCAAGAATGGAAGAGTCACCAAAAGGCAAAAAGTTCCGCTTGACCCCGGGAGCCGGCCACCTATGTCGTGGGCGATCTCAGGCCACACCAGGGCAACACGACTTGGGGAGGGGGCCGGAGCCAAGCGCCCCCTCTGAGTCCGCGCCATCACACCGTCCCTCGGGGGCCTCCGTCAAGCGGTTCAGGGAGGCACCGCATCACATTGTTTTCAAATGCAGTCACATCCTCAAACAGCCCCCACTTACATTGAGAATAGTGAAGCTGTAGCAGGTGCAAATAAGCTTCAGACAGTCTAACAAGCACTCCTCAAAACTTTGAACTATCAGAGTGCATGAGTTTCATGCTCGATCGATTGAGCAAAGTATAAAATAGTTATGTAAATAGTTATTTAATAAAATGTTTTACCCTGTTACTTTGCTGGTGTGTTGTATATATTTGTAATATTTGCATAGAGTTTATCGTTATTTTGGGCGGGGTGGGTGGCGGAGCCGAGCTGTCTTGCAGCCATCATGGTGTGGAGCTCAGTTCATCTCACTAGTTTCGTATTTCTCATGAGGGGTTGTTCCTAATGTTTCTATTTTAGCGAGGTCAAAAAGAGATCCCATTAGTGGCCTACTGATTTTGCTCGATTCCTTTTGTTTTTTTACACGATTTTTCGCTATCTGCAAAGACTAAACAGAGTATTGCGACTCTGTGCTTGTTTGTAAATAGAGAATGAACCAAAGAGAACCAATTCTAAAACAGTAAATGCTTGGATAACAATCAATCAAATGGAGAGAGAAGCAGGCACGACGGATTACAATGGGGGCAAAGGCCTGCGTTAACTACCCTTCACTATCTGCAAAGAGAGAGTACTCCTAATAGAAATGAGGGGGGGGGGGCAGCATTCAAAGCAGATCAGTGTGCATAAACACGAAAATGTTTTTACTTACCACGTACTTGACATTCGACAGCTTATGATATTTGCTATTAAAAAACCATTGAAATTCACTGAAAAAACCATAGGTTAGAGACCATATATAGTTAGGAATTAGCATTTACAAAACCTTGAAAATTCACTGAAAAAACCATGGGTTATAGACCATATATAGTTAGGAATTAGCATTTAGAAAACCTTATTTTACTCACACAAAACCATTGAAATTCCATATATAGTTAGTTGCACTAACTATATATCGCGCACCCGCAATCCACTGCTGATGATGTCACATATTACATCATTCATGACATGGTCAGTGACATCACTGATGACATCACTGATGACATCTCAAATGACATCACTGATGACATCACTGATGACATCTCAAATGACATCACTGATGACATCTCAAATGACATCACTGATAACATCTCAAATGACATCACTGATGACATCTCAAATGACATCACTGATGACATCACTGATGACATCAATGGTCACATCACTGATGATATCATTCATGTGACAATACAATGCATCTCCTCACACTTTAATATAACCTCTGTTACACCCAGTGTTAAATACAGAATATAATTTTTTAAACCATTGACACACCAATACTAGTTACTACATACGCACTCACTGATTCCTATGTCTACACACACATTCACTCATTCACCCATACAATCATTCATACATACAATCACTCATCTTTACAACACTATCATATGCACTCATACACCTATACAGACACTCACACTCTACCACTCATCCATGGAGTTACTCACACACCTAGTCAGTCCTGTAAAGAATCAATCACACTTCCATTTTCTAATCTATACAGTTAAACATAGAGTACCTTACATTTTCAAACATATACTAACACATACTTACTCTCTTATACAATCATTGATACAAGTACACATTGATCTGTACAGAGTCACACATCTCCCAGCCAGCCACACACACACTCAGTCTCCCATACAAATACTTGGACAATCAATCAATAACCCATATAGTTACTCATATAGCAACTGATCAACACATGCAGCAGTTTACAGAACAACAGACGTAATGATGCACAAATTAAGACAGTTTAGTCACTAACCCATGCACTCAGTGAGACACATTTAATCACTCACTCATACAGTCAGTCACGCACCTACTAAATCCTTCATCCAGACACTTATACATCTACTCATTCTTCAATATGTAAAACATATTTAAACTTTACAGAAACACACAGTCACGGGATGATGTCATCAGTGATGTCATTTGAGATGTCATCAGTGATGTCATCAGTGATGTCACTGACCATGTCATGAATGATGTAATATGTGACATCATCAGCAGTGGATTGCGGGTGCGCGATATATAGTTAGTGCAACTAACTATATATGGAATTTCAATGGTTTTGTGTGAGTAAAATAAGGTTTTCTAAATGCTAATTCCCAACTATATATGGTCTATAACCCATGGTTTTTACAGTGAATATATATATATATATATATTACCTACTGGCGGTCGCCAGTAGGTATATATAGTTATGATTTTTTCTCTATGGGATTTTTGAAAATTCTATGTCTAATAACTTTGGCGTTTGTGGACGGAATTGGCTGAAATTTTCAGGAAAATGGCACATTTTGTTCCTGAGCAGCCCTTGAAAATTCGGGGGGGGTTCGTCAAGGGGGGGCCGAGAAAAAAGGGGGGTCCCAAAACGTGTTTTTAACATTGAGTTTTCCATAGGGCGGTTGGCCTCACTTTTAGCCCGAACGGCTGAATGGATTTGCACGAAACTTGGCAAAATTGTAGGGACTGGTAGCCCGATGTGCCTTTTGTAGGTCTCAATATATGTGCTACAGTGGATTTTGAGAAATTAACGTTTAAAAAAAGATATATATCTGTAACAGCGGACCGGGCAGCGCTCCAGGACGCGTACTTTTCGCGCAACGGAGCTTTGTGAAGCGAAGCTGATTGGTTCTCCGGCGTCTGTCAACATTCCAAACAGTCCGTAGCGGCCGCCATCTTGTCTCTCGGTAGGATCGAGAGACAAGAGGAGGCCAAAGCGAAGGGGCAAATGACCATAAGGGGGAATAGTAGATCCTCGCTGACCCCCTAGGTTTGATGTGGAGGTTTTAAAAGGGCCCCGCGGGGCAAAAAAAATAATAATAATAATAATCGAACGGCTGAATGGATTTGCACGAAACTTGGTAAAATATTAGGGACTGGTAGCCCGATGTGCCTTTGCTAGGTCTCAATATATGTGCTCCAGTGGATTTTGAGAAATTAACGTTCAAAAAAAGATATATATCTGTAACAGCGCTCCGCTTCGCGTAACGGAGGTTTGCGAAGCTGATTGGTCATTCTGTCACTGGGCTATAGTTGGGCTACATCTGGCTGATATTTGGGCTACATTTGTTTTTTGTGTCTCTGGCGGCCATCTTTGGGCTACATTGGGCTACATTGGGCTTCATTGGGCTTCATTGGGCTACATTGGGCTACATTTGGGCTCCAACATATATATAGGCCAATGTAGCCCAATATATATTTTTCAAAGTTAATTTTCGTAAAAACCACTGGAGCATATATCTTGAGACATAGCAAAGGCACATCGGGCTACCAGTCCCTACAATTTTGCCAAGTTTCGTGGAAATCCATTGCAGGGTGGAGAGGGCTGCACCCTGCTCCTCCCCCTCCCCGCCTCCCTGCCCCACCGTAACTCCCTCCACGTCCCGCGGCTGCTTATATCTCACCCTCCCTAATACACATATTATATTATTTGCTAAGAAGGTCTCTTTGTGTTGGTTTAGGGCGTGCCCATACTTTAGTGTCTTAGATTTGAAGGAATCACATCAGCATACACCAGCTCTCTCTTCATGTGAACCGCATCAACTGTTGTGTATGTGTGTTCGGCAAAGCAATATAAAACCCGCCTCATGCCCAGAATTGGCAGAAGTTGCACTTATGTTATGAGTATGAAGTCGTGGAGATCAGACCTCATAACAATTCTGTATCGTGTTGTTCTTGAAACTTCAGCACTCGCTGTACAGATATAGTTTAACAAGCAAAGCAGATAGTAGAGCAATAACATATTATTCTCATGTAAACCACGATGAACTACTAGGTTGGAAGCTAAAGCAACAACTAAGTGTCGTGTGCAGAAGTTGCAAAAAAGGAAAAATGGCGTTTAAACCGGTAATGAGCCCATGCTAACTTAACACGGTGTAAAGATATCCAGGACCTAGATGACACCTCCCCATGATCCGGAAACGAACTGAATAAGATAATAGAAGTGCCATCTCATGAGAGCAGATTGCAAGTTTATATGTGGACGGTCCGCAAGGTAAAGCATTAAAAACTAGGAAAATTTAATGCTAAAGAAAAATAAAACAGCCAAGTACTTTATCGAGTCTTAAGCCAATAGGCAAGCTAAATAATAAAAACTTGACAAATAAGTCAATGAATTGTCAATGAAATGCTAGTACTCAGCATATCAAACATGAAAAAGGTCTATGACATAACTGTGTATGCAAAATAAGCTGCAACAGCCTCCAATAGGAAGTCACCGTCTTCATCCGAAAAGAGTTCAGCCATCCAATTTAAAAGCGGAAAAGAACATACGTGCTCTCCCAGCACCGGATCCTCTATCACCATCAGAGGACAGCTCGGTGGGTTTTCAAGAAAGCTCTGTTCCAAGAAAGACTGTGTTGCCGCCAGTAAATTCCAGGGACCAATTAGTCCATGCATCAACGCCACAGCCATAATCCTTTCGCCAGGACAAACCAACTCGTGAGTAATGATAGGAGTCATCAGCTGATTAAAGTCGGCGTCAGGAGAAACCGGTCCGCAGAGACACAAATCAAAGGCCCAATCGAAATCACAGGTCAGGCAGTGAAATACAGGCTGGACACAGGTGAAGTAGGAGAATCGAAAAGATAATCCATATGCCGTGCTTAATATCGCCAACGGCATTGTGCCATAATATTCTAGCATGCGATTGCGGAACAGTGTCAGCAGCTGCAGGGCGGGAGCTTGCACAGGAGGGACATCCATATTTAAAAATGTAAAAAAGCACAAGAGCGTCCGCTGGTAATGCAAGTAAAAATGGCAATCCACGAAGCAGAGTGGAAAAAATAGAATGAAAGAAAGCAGGGATGACTCCAATGATTTTCTCAAATGAAGTCACGAGACCACTGGTAACAACTTTAAAAAAGTGCGCCAGGGCCTTTGTGGAGGACGCGTTAAAGATAGTCCGAACCATCTTGCTGAAATGGAAAGGCAAATCTGTATTGAAAAGGGTCTGCACCTCTGTACGGGTGTTCGCTATGTGAAGCACGAAAGTTTCACGGGCCGAACTCAAGGCCACCTCTCTCTGAGACAAAAGAGCTCTTATTCTTGCCATGCCGTTGAAATCTGCTCCCAAGGTTGGTATTTGTGGCGAGATTGAAAACTCCCTATGTTCATGTGTGGGAGGAAATAGAACATTTCTGCAGCAAATAACCCGTTCACTTACTGTTACGATAAAAGGAATACTTTTAATTAACCCAGAACAATCTTCATTATTGAGCATCAAATAACTACCATTTTCCAACAACTTGAACGTGGGGATGATAGCAGGAACTGGCGTGCCTTGCAACACGCAAGCCATATTTGGTCGGTGTTTGTTGCATGAACCGTGTAACTGTATGTGCCTACACATTAGTGAATGATCTGGCGTCTCAGTGCATTCCTCTCCATTCAGATAAACTTCTTGATCATCTTTGAAACATCTGTATGTGTATGGAAGCGACCAGACCTCATGAAAAAAAGCACTACCTAAAGGTGCATAACGACCTATTGGTATATATTTCATACAATTTGAAAACTTATATAAAGCAAAAGGCAGCGTTATTAAACCGTGGATAAGGCACGTTGCCAAAAAACCCGCAATCCTCTGCTGATGATGTCACTGAGCATGTCATGAATGATGTAATATGTGACATCATCAGCAGTGGATTACGGGTAATAGTATCTCTAGTTTACTCCCTTATAGCTGTCTTTCTTTTAACATAAGTGTCTGTTTCCTTCCCTTATACTTACTGTTCTTTTTTTAAAAAAAAATTTTTGGTTCACTTCCGGTTCGCGTACCGGCGAGCGAACTGGGAAGCGAACTACGAGAAATAGAGGTTGGCACAGTTCCAAATATTGTACCAAGTTTTTTAATAACGGGGAGGTAGTTCTGAAAAGAACTTTTTTTTTAATTGTTTTTGTTGTTTTATATTTTTTTTATTATTTTTCTGAACATTTTTTTACTTTTTTTGAATTTTTCTGAACAGTTTTATATTTTTTGGGGTTTTTCTTGGAGGGGGCAATGAAAACGATTCATTGTAAAGGGCTCAACAGGAGCAACAAAAAAAAAAAAGAATTTATTGTTTGGGGCGTTTCAGACAAACATGAGCATGATTGTCAATAGCTCTGTTGATCAGAGTGATGCTACTTTCTCTGTAGCAAATGAATCCACTGCAATGTACGCAGACATGTTTTACTTCACCAAATCTCATTTGTATATTTGGCACCATCTCCCTGCCCTCTGGTCCCGTTACTTCCAGTACAACAGATCTTCTGGCCATAATAGGGAGATTATCTAGGTCGTTCCGAAACTGTGCAGCACTGTAGTTGTTAGGATGCCACCTAGTCATATGGCGATGCATTGTGTAGTTTCCGAAACTGTATTTTTTCTCGGTCCCTCTGGACAGTCTATCTTGACATATAAGGCAAGTTACGTATCTTGCATTTACTTTTTTCTGACCTTTGGGAATTTTAAAAAATTGCCAAATGAAGTTTTCTTTCCGGTGAGACGTCCTGGGCTCCTCAGGCAAAAACTGCCTCTCTTCGTGCTCGTCGTCCTGTTCCTCTTCTTCCTCTTCTTGCTGAAGTATAACTTGAGTAGGTGGTCCACTCTTCCTTGGAGGTGGTGGAGGTGGTGGGGAAGCACCAGCTGAAGCTACTAAAGAAGCCATTGCTCACTGGTAACAAAGGGTCTTTCTCTCACAATGATGAAAGTCAGAGTGAGGAAAGAAGGAGGGATTTTCATCATTTGGGAAAAACAAGAGTTCTCAACCAATGAAAAGTGTTCATTTTAGATTATATGACCTAGTCTTACATCATTAGGAAACCAAAAGTGAAATGAACCAATGAAAAGTGTTATTACCAAGTCACATGACCTGCTGTGTTTACGTTAAGCGCTTTGCAGGGCCTCCCGGTTTGCTTCCAGAAACCTGCGCTTTGCGACTCGCTTCGCGTACCAGTTCGCTAACGTAGCACGTCATATGACGTATCACGCGACAACGTGAAACGTCATGCGGACGGGAGGCGTCACGATGTTGTTTTCTAACGCGGCAGTTGCGGTAAAGAAACGTTTACCGGCTCGCGGTCTATTTCGCGGCATCAAGGTCAGCTAACGGGAAGCTTCCCGATTCGCGAAGCGGGAACGAAGAAAAAAAAATATTAAAAAAAAAAATTATTAATAAACATATAAAATATATTTTTGGATTTAAAGAAGAATACATTTTTCAGCTACAGATATTAGCTGTTAAAAAACCAATGAAATTCACTGAAACAACCATAGGTTATAGACCATATATGGTTAGGAATTAGCATTTACAAAACCTTGAAAATTCACTGAAAAAAACCATAGGTTATAGACCATATATAGTTAGGAATTAGCATTTAAAAAACCTTATTTTACTCACACAAAACCATTGAAATTCCATATATAGTTAGTTGCACTAACTATATATCGCGCACCCGCAATCCACTGCTGATGATGTCACATATTACATCATTCATGACATGGTCAGTGACATCACTGATGACATCACTGATGACATCTCAAATGACATCACTGATGACATCACTGATGACATCTCATTTGACATCAATGACCACATCACTGATGATATCATTCATGTGACAATACAATGCATCTCCTCACATTTTAATATAACCTCTGTTTCACCCAGTGTTAAATACAGAGTATAATTTTTGAAACCATTGACACACCAATACTAGTTACTACATACGCACTCACTGATTCCTATGTCTACACACACATTCACTCATTCACCCATACAATCATTCATACATACAATCACTCATCTTTACAACACTATCATATGCACTCATACACCTATACAGACACTCACAGTCTGCCACTCATCCATGGAGTTACTCACACACCTAGTCAGTCCTGTAAAGAATCAATGACACTTCCATCTTCTTGTCTATACAGTTAAACATAGAGCACCTTACATTTTCAAACATATACTAACACATACTTACCTTCTTATACAATCATTGATACAAGTACACATTGATCTGCACAGAGTCACACACCTCCCAGCCAGCCACACACACACTCAGTCTCCCATACAAATAATTGGACAATCAATCAGTAACCCATATAGTTAATCATATAGCTACTGATCAACACATGCAGCAGTTTACAGAACAACAGACATAATGATGCACAAATTAAGACAGTTTAGTCACTAACCCATGCACTCAGTGAGACACATTTAATCACTCACTCATACATTCAGTCATGCACCTACTAAATCCTTTGTCCAGACACTTATACTTCCACTCATTCTTCAATATGTAAGACACATTTTAACTTTACAGAAACATACAGTCAGTGGATGTTGTCATCAGTGATGTCATCAGTGATGTCATTTGAGATGTCATCAGTGATGTCATCAGTGATGTCACTGACCATGTCATGAATGATGTAATATGTGACATCATCAGCAGTGGATTGCGGGTGCGCGATATATAGTTAGTGCAACTAACTATATATGGAATTTCAATGGTTTTGTGTGAGTAAAATAAGGTTTTTTAAATGCTAATTCCTAACTATATATGGTCTATAACCTATGGTTTTTTCAGTGAATATATATATATATATATATATATATATATATATATATATATAGATATATCTATCCATTTTGTTTTTTAGTTTTAGCCTTCTTTCATGAATTGTTGGAATATCTTTATTAGAAACCATATTACGCTTTATATACACCACTGCATGTGAACATCTTCTGCTTGTAGAATAGAGGTGGTTAGATGAGTGAGGAAGCGGATGACAAAGTACAGAAAAGAGTTTGGAGCTATTAACTATGTAACAAGGAGCAGCGTATACCTTCAATAGTTTGTAGTAGGTGGTGCCTAAGTTAATTGAAAGACCAATGCTTATACAAACAGAATCAAAGTAAGAGCTCCATGCTTATATAATAAGCACACTAGTCTGGAGACAGCACAGGGCCGAGCGTTTTCGACAGCCCTAAAAAAGCAAAGTGGAAATGCATTCAAAAAGTGAGCAAAGCTTTACCCTATAAAGTCCTTCACTGACCAATGAGTGAAAGTACATTAACAAGTATCAGTAGCAAACACATGGTCGCCATGTTGAGCATGGATGAGTAGTCCTTCTAGAAAACAACATTCAAAGGTATATCACTGAATACCATATATTTCCATTACACAACTTCACGCCATATCACACAATTCCACGCTACACAATTCCACATTTCCAATCCAACACATCGCTTCCTTGCACTTCCACCAACCCTCACACACTCACTGCCCCTCTCATCTCTCCCTCACACTGCCACTACTCCATCTCATCTCGCAATTCTACTGCCCCCTCTCAACCCTCCTGACATTCCCTATCTCCTCTCCATACTGCCTGCTCACACATACTAAGCGTAATTTCTTTCCTGTGCCTTTTCAAGGTTTCCTTCCCTCAACCCCACGTACAACTCCCCTTCTTTCTTTCTTTCTTTCTTTCTTTCTTTCTTTCTTTCTTTCTTTCTTTCTTTCTTTCTTTCTCTTTCTTTCTTTCTTTCTTTCCTTCCTTCCTTCTTTCTTTCTTTCTCACACACTGTTTCTGCTGCACTGTCTTTAGTTCATTCACCACTTCCTACACAAACTGCCAATCCCTCTCTGTTTTCCTTTCTATCTATTCTGTGCAGCTCTGAAACCTATCTGTTCACTATGCCACATAATTCCACTACACAAATACACTCTTCACCACACAATGCCACCCCACACAATTGCACAACTAACAATTCCAATACAACCCACATAATTCCACTGCACACCACATATATCCACTGCACTCCAAACCAAAATACATAGGTAAAAGACATTGACATTTACAATGCCAATAGCTCTAACTCTTGCAAATGCGAGACCAATTGCATCACAAATGCTTGTTGTAGTTATAGCAGGGTTTGTACCTTCTCTGGTGGGGTGCAGCGCACTGCTGGGAGTGTGTGTCTGCGGTACACAGTCCATCCTATCTGATTTATTTTCAGGCTTGACTTTGAACGGCACCGAGAATTCAGTTTCATTTAGCAAATAACGCACTTAGAGAGGTGAACTGGAATGACTGCAGGCTCCCAGATTGTCATTACCAGTTAAAGCTGTTCTGTGAATCGTGAAGGAGATGGTAAGCAATCGCAAGTGCTTTCTTTTGCAAACCTCCATTGGAAACTACAGCATTACGCTCATCCGGGGCACCGTCATCCCTTCTAAAAATAGAATGAAATTTAAAAGCATTAACCCTGAAAGCATGTTTTGGGCATTTGTGCAATACTTGGAAACATTATGCGGCTGAGTGTCTAAAAAACGGGTGCCATGCAGTCAGTCTTATTTTTTTTGTCTTTTTTTGTGAGCAATTTATATAGTTAGGATTCTAAGGTATAGGAATTCCTTGGCATTTAACAAATCTCCACGAAACCATACAGACCTAATCATCTTTCTACATTGGCGGAGGATCCAAGTTTTAGCAGCGATTCATGAAGGGGTGTAAATTAAAAAGGGGGGGTCCCAAAACGTATTTGGGCATCAATGCATTTCTCATAGACTTTGTAATTATGCACAGCAGGAAAATGGCTGAATGGTTTTGAATGAAATTTGGCAGGATTACACAGCATGATGAGCAGATGATGATGGGGCATGGTTTGGGCGCCGATGGCGGAGGCGGCGTGAGCAGCTAGCTCCGTGCCTGATCCCGCCGATTATCCTGAGAACTGCCTGGGATGCGGTTTTCACGACGGGAGCGGACGTCGGAGTGAATCGGGCGGCCTTCCTTCCCACCGGGATGCGGCCTGCTGTATCGAGGCACCCCTAAAACTACACTTTTGGTGCAGCAGGCGGAATCGGCAAAGCGGCAGCAAGATGGCGGCCCGGTTCGCCTGAAGGAACTGGCCCGCAGCCCATCGCTCGCTGTCTGCTGGAGCTGGCGCTGGGGAAACGATTACGGAGGAGTGCGGCATGCAATCCGCCGCTCTGCACAGGAGTCGGTGCAGGTAGCTGGCTGGGGCAGATAGCGGGCCACCACGGATACGGACCGGCCGGGAAGACGGTAAACCCTAAGTTGGCGCCTGCACTGGTGACGGCCTGAGCTTCGTGGCCCTGACCCAGTTTCGCTGGGGTGTGCGCGGCGGCCCGGGAGTGGGACAACGGTGCAGCCCGCGATACCAGCGAGAACACTGGAGAGGTCCTACGGCTGGGAGAAGCTTGGTAGCACTGCGGGAGCTGCTGCAGCGAGGTGCTCCTGCGAAGCTCCCGGCGCCTGGAGACCGACGGGTGCTGGACTGTGAGGCGGCTGCGGCGGAGCCCCGGGACCGGGTATATGGTGCTGTGACAGTTTAGGGTCCTTTCCTAGGGCCACCGGTGAGTGCGGTGCAGCGGGCCTGATCTTGGCACTGCGGAGGTGGGGGCGGGATCGGGCTCGTAGCGCTGGGCAGCCGGGGGCGGCGGAGGGCTGAATGGAGCACTGCAAGGAGAGAGCAACTGTGGTGGCAGCAGAGGGCAGTGGGGAGCGGCCTACATGAAGCACATCCACAGACTGCACCGGTGGGCACAGAGGGACTTTCAGTGACCGGCTGGGGAATACCGCGCTGCTGCCCCGGGTGCGAGAGGGGGGCGCATCACACTGCAGACCGGTGGGCGCTGTCGCGGGGGGCTGGAATCTATCGCTGGGAGACGCCCCGGGAGCGGAGTGGCGATTGATGCGGCCTGTGCCCAGGAGGGAGATGACGGGGCCGGAATGACCGTGCTGACGTGCCGGGGACTGCATGCCTGGGAACCCCTGGGAGACCCGAGGAGAGAAGCAGTGGGATACGCTGCCCCATGCACAGGGAGGAGTGCGGAGGCTATAAGGAGTTAATCTGGCGTTGTAGTTCTCAGGTGGACCGCGTGGATCTTGACCCTGATCTGTACCCTGGGGAAGCTGGTGTGGGTCTGACGCACTGGACGAAATTGGCTGGTGTGGAGGGACACCACATGTCCATACGGAATGAAACCCAAAGGCAGAAAAGAAGGGGCAATGGACCCCGCGGGAGACCATGGAGACGACGGAGAAGTCGCGAATGAGACCTCGGAACAAAGACTGAACAAGCGCCTTGATCAAATCCTAGATGCCATAACAGCGACAAAGGAGTCCCTTCATCAGGACATTACTCAAGTGGCGACAGGGCTGGGGCTCTTGAGAGCGGATCACTCGAAGTTGGTGGACAGGGTCAAAGATACTGAATCGCTTCTTCAGGACCTCAAACCAGCGGTGCTCACGGTAGAATGCAAGTTGGAGGACGCATTGAGGAGATTGGAAACACTGGAAAAAAAGGCAGAGGACGCTGAAAGTCGTAACCGACGCAACAACGTTCGGGTCGTAGGCTTGCCCGAAAATATTGAGGGGACTGACATGGTCGCCTTCCTGGAAAATTGGTTCAAGACTGTTGTTGCACCAGAGGGCCTCTCTCCTTTCTTTACACTCGAGAGGGCTCATAGGGTCCCGGCTAAACCGCCTGCACCAGGCCGGCCCCCCCGCCCTGTGGTAGCCAGAGTCCTTCACTATTAAGACAGGAATTTGTTGATCCACAATGCCCGCTCAACGGGTCCCTTCCAATTAGATAATAGCGCTGTGGCGATCTTCCCGGACTATACTCAGGACATACAGCGGCGTAGGGCCTCATTCCTGTCTGTTAAGAAGGAGCTTCGGGAGGAAGGCATACAATATTCACTGCTGTTCCCAGCCAAATTGAGAGTGATACTGGACGGGACGACACAGTTTCTCCTGACACCTGAGGAAGCTTGGTCTTGGCTCGAACGATATAGGGCAGGAACTGATCGCAGGGGCAGGGGTGAGGGGGGAGTTCCCAAGCCGGTGCGGATGCGCCAGTCACAGCGCCTCCGCAAGAAAAACAAAGCACAACGGGCATTGCTGCGTGCACAGATGGAGGCTGATAAACAAGGGGCCCTGGCGGCTACGGCGGCGATAACTGGTTCTCAGCGGGAGGACTCGACTAAAGAGACGGAGTCCGAGGAGGAGGGGAGGCAGTCTGGTACAGAGGTGTCGGAGAGCGAGAGCACCAAAGGCCCGGATGTGACACCTAGATCAGCTGATGATCTCTAATTAACTTATCTCTGCCTGGGGCTCCCGGCTGACGGACTGGGCATGGTGGTACCAGAGACTCCGGTAACAGCTGTGACTTTCGTACCTGTGCTTTATTATTGCGGGATGTTGAGGGCGGGGGGCTGGCGCGGGAGCTGCCACCTGTCGGAGCCGGATCACCAACCCCATTGCCCTTAAGGCACCCTGTAGTGGCTACTTCAGGATAGTATTGTGTGAATTGTTAGGGTAGTTTGGATGGGGACTGATAAGATGTTATTGGGACCTGTTCTGGGGGGGGAGGGTAATGGTGGTTTGGGGGGTGTTTTGTGTTTAGGGGTTGGCAGCGCTGGTGTGGGCAAACGAAATGTGAGGGAGGGTAGAGACTGGGCAGGATGCGATGGGGACATTACCTGATTTGAAGTGTATCCCTCTGTCCTCCCCTCTGTCTATGTTGATTTTAGCGCCGGGAAACCTACGGGTAGCTGAGCGCTCTACAAAATTAAATATAATAATAATAATAATATCACGTGGAACGTTCGCGGATTACATACCATGTCAAGACGTCACAAGGTGCATGCGTATCTGGTAAGAAGGGGAGTCCAGATAGCATTGCTACAGGAGACCCATCTCACTAAACAAGAATATATTGCGCTGCAAAGGAGGTGGAGAGGTCAGGTGTTTGGCACTGCTTATTCTGCGTTTTCCAGGGGAGTGTTAATATGGGTGAGGGCCGGGACCCCGTTCCAGGTAGCACACACTGTGATAGATTCTGAGGGTAGATATGTAGCGGTGGCAGGGAGATTGTATGATACGGAGGTGGTATTGTGTAGCGGCTATGCCCCAAACACAGACCAACCCCGATTTTTGGAGGCCCTCTCCGGCAAGCTGGCACATCTTTTATCAGGCCAAGTGATTATGGGTGGGGATTTTAATTAGATTACGGATGTAACGCTAGATAGGCCACATCCTCCGTTGGCGGAATCCCAGGTCCGCAAGATTGCGAGAAAGAGGATGGGCTGGCAGAGCGGATGGGGGTTGATTGACGTGTGGCGAGTGCACCACCCTGAGGATAGGGACTATTCCTTCTTTTCGGCTGTCCATGGACTACACGTTAGGATTGACACTATTTTATGCACCCAGGCACTGGCGCCCCTGGCGACACATTCGGAATACCTGGCTAGGACTATTTCGGATCATAACCCGCAGGTGGTGTCCTTTAAATGGCAGCGCATGAGAGCGGCAGTGCCCACATGGCGTCTGCGCCCAGACACCCTGGAAGACCAAGTTTTTAGAGCCACAATCTAAGAGGGTATTGAGCAGTATTTTGCCACCAGTAAGAAATCGACATCTACTAGGGGAATGGAATGGAATGCATTCAAAGTGGTGATGAGAGGGTTGTGCATCAGTAAATATTCGGGTGAAAGAGCAGTGGTTTTGAATGATGTCCTAAAGGCGGAGGAGGCGCTAAGGGAGGTAGAGAAAAGAAGGCCGGAACAGAAGGAATTACAAGATGGGCAATTGGCGGCTAAGGAGCTCGTGGCCACTGAAACCGAAAGGCTGCGTAGTTACGACTATAGGCAATATAGGGTTAAGATACATTCTGAAGGGGATAAGGTGGGCACGCTCCTGGCAAGAATGGCGAATCCGATGCAGGGGGGTTGCCCGGTCCTGAGTGTTCGTATGGAATCTGGGAGTACGGTTTACTCCCAATCTGAGATCATTTCGCGCTTCTTGAGATACTATATGACATTGTATCAGAGTCACTTAGCAGCTGATGTGCTGGAGATTGAGGACTACCTGTCGGGATACAGCTACCACAATTAGGTGAAGAGGACGCAAAAACCCTGGGTCAGGCCGTCACTATCGCTGAAATCAGGGGGGCGATTAAGCATATGGCCAGGAACAAGACCCCGGGGATGGATGGACTCCCTATAGAGTTTTATCTGACGTACATTGACCTCTTGGCGCCCCGGCTGCAGGAGGTCTATAATGAGGCAATGGAACTGGGCTACCTGCCCGAATCCATGAGGGTGGCACTGGTAGTCCCCTTGTTGAAACCCGGGAGGGAGGGAGATAATGTGACCTCTTATAGATCGCTGTCTATGTTGACGGTGGACTATAAGATACTGAGTCGTATACTAGCTACGAGACTGATGTCCCATATGACTGCCTTGGTTCACGAGGATCAGACGGGGTTCATTCCAACTAGGAACACCTCGACCAATATTCAGCGCCTTATTAGAGTCTTAGACAGTGAACTGGAAGATGAAGCGATGCCGGTTGTGCTGTCGGTCGATATTGAAAAGGCGTTTGACAGCCTTGAATGGGTGTATCTTGATAAGGTACTGGAAAGATTTGGTTTAGGCGCGCGATTTAGGCGCTGGACGAAGGTCTTGTACTCCTTCGCTATGGCTAGGGTACGACTGGGCCGGACATATCGCCAGAATATCCGGTGCAGAGAGGTACGAGACAAGGGTGCTCGCTCTCGCCCCTACTGTTTGCGCTGGCAATAGAACCATTGGCGGTCTACGCCAGATCGGGGATAACGTATGTTGGCCTGGTCTGTGGTGGACGCCCGCACTACATCTCGTTATACGCAGATGATTTACTGTTGTTCTTGGCGAACACGACGGTGGCGCTGGAGGGGGCGATGGGCATGTTATCGGACTTTGGGAGGCTGTCAGGACACCACGTTAACTGGACTAAAACATGTGTCTTTCCTCTGAGGATGGATGTTCCTCAACCGCAACTATCCGCTGATTTGGTGTGGGAACGGTCGTGCTTTACCTACTTGGGAGTCCGTATTTATCATAGGGCATAAGATATGATGGAAGGGAACATAGGACGCTGCATAAGAGCACTGAGGGGCAGTATGGCGTTTTGGGCAACTTTACCTCTCTCGGTGTTGGGGAGGGTTACACTCCTCAAAATGGTGGCTTTGCCACGCCTCCTCTACTTTTTCCGTACACTTCCGCTCTGGGTACCTCCTCGGTACTTTCGGGAACTACGGACGCTCACCATTGAGTTTTTGTGGGGGACGGGAAGGGGACGGGAAGGAGACGGGTGGCATTGGCCACGCTGTTGAGGCAGAAAGCGGAGGGAGGTCTAGCAGTTCCGAACTTCGAACTTTATTACTTGGCAGCTCAACTGCAGATCCTCACACAGAATGTAGCCAGGGAATTCAGAGATCCGGAACAGGCTTGGGGTTTGGGGATACAGAGGCATGTCCTCTCCTATATTGTTATGCAACAGCGTCTGGTGGTCCGGAATTTGACTTTGGAGGAGAAGACCCTGAGGATGTGCTGGAACAAAAGTGGGAAGAGGGCGGGAGGGGCTCACCCCTATGCACCCGAAATCCCTCTAGGCATGCTGACAGCATTGCCGCATGGGGGGGACTGGTCCCAACTAATGGAATGGGAGGAACTGGGGTTGCAAATGGTGGGCGACTTGTATGCTGAGGGCTAGTTGCTACCCTTTCGGGCGCTGCAGGACCAATTTGGCATTCCAGACGGAGACTTCCTTTTACATATGGCTGTTACCGCAGCTGTGCGGAAACACTGGAAAGCGGGGCAGTCGGAACCACAAACCACGATGGCGTGCCAATATGTGGTAATGGCAGCAGGTACAGTCAAGGCAGTCACCTGCCTACACTCCTGTATGCTCTGTGAAGGTCTGGAACCCCTGCTGACTCTCAAACAAAAGTGGGAGGCGAGCATAGGGAAACCCATTCCGGACACGGCTTGGGGTTCTATCCTAACGAGGACGTGGAAAGGGTGCAGGAATGTGCGGTTTCAGAAAGTACATTTTTTCATATTACATAGAGCCTACCTAACCCCGGGGAAGATTCGGAAATATTTCCACGTGCAGGACGCAGCGTGTGCTATGTGCCTGGCACCTGCTGTGGAACTTGACCACATGATGTGGGACTGTCCGAAATTGGGGCCCTATTGGTCTGAGGTGGGGGCGCTTCTCAATGAAGTGACGGAGCGACAAGTAGAATATGACATGGCGTACTGCTTTGGTTTCCTCATACTAGCACAACTAAGATCACTAGCAAATTCATTGACTTGGGCCTTATATTGGCCCAAAGGGAAATCACCTGGCATTGGAAGTCGAGGGAGGGCCCCTCTAGTAGGAGGTGGGCGAACGAACCCCATATTTGGGCCCATAGTGAGAGCACGATCCGATTGCGCCAGGCAGCCCGTACAGCTAACGAAAGGAGCCTTGAGGCTGCACGTGCATGGGCAGAACTAGTGAGTGCGCTCAGCGACAGCCTATCCCCAGCAGAGGAATAGAGGGTGTGTGTTGTGTGTGATGTTCTTTGTGAGATACGGAAGGTTGCATGCGTTCCTACAGATTTCCTCCCTTTCAGTGCTAAACATTTGTATATAGGCCCACACCAGCTGCAGTTTAGGGGGGGGGGGTGGGATTCTTCGGACTAGAGGAGACATCTATTGTTCGTACGGGGCTGACGGACCTATTAGACTTGGGTGGATGGCTCCGGGGCTGGTGTGACCAGACTGGCAACTCCCCTCAAGGAGTGGCCGACAGATACAGGCCTCATATTGAGGATAACTGTGGAGTACTAGGGGTTGGACACTAGGCCTGGGTATCATAATTACGGAACTTACAATACGCACCACCTGGGTCAGGCATCTGGTTGACCGCTAGGGTAGCAAGGTACGGGATTACAGGAAAAGCAGACAATGGATGACCCGTAGAACAGGGATCGAGGTCCGCCACCGGAGCCGTTGCTTGTGACATTGATCTGCTATCGCCGCCCGACCTCCGGGATGTGGGCTAAATGGCTGTGTCATACAAGAGTTATACCGATGACGAAGCAATGTGCTATCTTACCGGCAGGATGCCCAGAACAGTTGGATGTAAGTTGTCTATTTCTGCAATAAAAATAAAGTTTAAAAAAAAAGAAAAAAAAATGATGAGCAGGTGATACTATTGAGTACTACGGGTAAGTGGTGATAAGTATTTTGTAGGTTATATTGCATTTTTACTTAGTGATATCTGCAGTCAAGGCACTTTTGCATTATTTTATGGAAGTACCGAGGTACATAGCGATAGCAAGTAATCATGTGATTGACTAATGACTGCCTTTGCAAAAGTTAAAGGCAGCCATGTTATATTTTGGTACACTTTAACTGTGTTCTGTGTCATGCCTTCAGCTATAGGTAAGTACTAAGTTTGATCATTTTCCCCTACCTATTATCACTTTATTAAAGTGGTAATAGGTACGGAAAATAGTTAAGTGCCAAGGTTGATGATTATCCCCAACCTATTACTACTTTATTAAAGTGGTAATAAGTACTGAAAAATATTTGTAAGTTTCTTTATGTTTGGAAAAAAATGTATGAATTACCACACTATTGCCTTTGGAGTGCCGCAGTAGTTAAAATATATAGTAAAAACAAATTTGAAAAATATAAAATTCACTGTAATAAAATATATTTTACAAATATATTGTACTACAATGTATTTTCTATTTAAAACACATTTAAATATTTACAAAAAAGTCTACAGAGTACTGCTGTAATGCATACAAATTACTGCGCTACCTAAAAACATTTTTTTAAATGTGCAGTTCTCTCTAAACTGATAAATATATAGATAATTTTAAATACATTTCTCTACATGACGTGAACAACAATAAACACAGAACACAGCCAAACTGTGCTAAAACTATGTGGCTGCATTTTACCTTTGGTAAACACAGCCATTAGCCAATCACATACTGACTTCTCATGCTCAAGTACCAGGGGATACCATGACCTTACCGCAGTATATCGCTGCATAATACATAACTTAGTATTTTTAAACTTATAACTTCAACACTACTTACACTAGTCACACATATTACCATTTACACCTCATAATGTATATTCCTGACACATTACATCTACATCCGTTCACACACTTTCACATTAGGTCTGTAAATTATCACACTCCACTCAATGCCATCCACACTATGCCAATCCACTCTACGATGTTACAATCTGTCACTCCACCATACACCACTTCATTCTACTTTAATCCACTATACGCCACTCCACTCTACTCCTCTCCATTCTACGCCACTCCTCTCCACATCACTCCACTGTACGTTAATACACTCTACGCCACACCATTCTATGACACTCCAATCTATGCCACTCCACTGTATACCCCTTCACTCTACAATACTCCACTGTACGCTATGCCACTCTATGACTCTACGTTAAGTATGGGCGAAATTTGCAAATTCGCGGTACACGAATTCGTGCGCAAGTGAATTCGCGTTGCGCATAATCCGCGAATTCGTGCAAATTTGAGGATTTTTTTGCGTGTTGGCGGGGTTTTTTTTGCGTATTCGCGGGGCGCTTGCAGCGCACCAACCGCGAAGTTACCCATGCGGTCGTACATGGGCGTGGCCATCTTGTGCGCGTTGCGTATTTTCGTTTCCGGGCGCTATTTGCAAGCTCGCGTTGTGCGCAGGGTGCTATTACGTGTTTGCGTGTGTTTTTGCGTGCTCGCGGGGGAAATATCGCGCAAACTTACCCACGCGGTCCTCAATGGGCACGGCCATCTTGTTTTTCATTCATTGCTATGGTTCTGGGCATGCTTTTTGAATCCTCCCATAATCTTTGCAATACTTTGTTTCTTTAAAATGTGTTTGGATCTTTTTTACTCATTATCTATCCCTCTCTTTTTCTACATCTATATTTTGTGGTTTTTTTCTACTTTTGTTTACTTTAAAGCTACTTTTTTTAAACTCTTTTCTTTTCTTTAGTTTTTCCCTATTCTTTCCAATTTTTTTTTCAGCTGTCCAGGACCATGGCAAAGGGAGCCAGGAAGAGCAAGAGAAAGGGTCCCGCACCCCGTACCAGGCTCCCTTGCGGGCGATTGAGGGGGGAGGATGTAGTGGCCAGGGAGTTTTTCAGCGCGGTGGAGGTGGCCGCGCTTATATTTTATGTTCTGCGCCACCTCCCGAAGACCGTGGCAGCAGGGGGCAGGCCCGGTCAAGGGTATGGCCTCCGGGAGCATCGCCAGCTGTGGGATAAGGTGTGCCGGGCCATGCGTAGGGAGTCGGGGGTCCGGCGCACCTATGACCAAGCGACGCACCGGTGGGCTGACCTCCTCGACCGCAAGCAGGACCTGCTCGACCTGCTAGGCGTGGAGATCCCTGGCCTTGGTGAGTAGCTATTTAATAACTACTTTGTTTTCTTCTGCTCTGTGTTATATTGCTAATATAGGCTTTTCCCGAAGAGCAAGAATGCTGCTGATTCGATTACATTGCAGGTAAAATAATGTTTAAATAGCTTCTGCGATTGCAGGTGCTCGCCTCCTCAGTGGCGTTGCTACTATGCTTACTTGTTTGCAATTTTGTGCTCATTTGGCCTGAATATGTATGTGTGTAGTACTTTACAGAACTGCGTAATGCTAGAGAGACTAGAGACTCAAGTCTAGTCCGTCCTTTGTACTCCTGCTGCCACTAAGTAGAAGAGATAGTGGTGGATTGATAGGTTGAGTATATTATGACTTGTTATTAGTAGTAGGACCTTTTTTAGTGGTCTGCAATCATAATGACGGACTGTGTCGTTCACGTCGCGTGCTGATGAGAGCTGCCAGTCGTAGTAGAACCTTTTTGATGTTGGTTTAGTTAGTGATTTACATAACTTTCCAAGTAGACGGTCTGCGAATCCAGCAATACTGTACTAGTATCCTCCTAGTGGACTTGTTTCCCCGAGATAATTTTAGATTGTGGTCAAAGAAATCAAATATTTCAAAAAAAATATCATCCATGTTTGTGTTTATTTCATGTTCACATTCAGCACCTCCCAGGGGCAAGAAGAGTACACCCCAGACTCCGGCGGAAGAAAGTGGGCAAGAACGGTCCTCTACAGCCTCTTCTGCTGGCCCCAGTAAGTTGTTCTGTTGTTAATATAATTATACTTCCCTAACTTTTACAGCTCCTATTCATTCCAAACTGTTTCCTAATTCTATTTTTAACAAAATAGTCTTTGATCTTCTTGTAGACTGTTTCTACATTCCTGTTCTGCCTCTCTACCATCACTCTCTGTGGTACTACTATTTACTATTATTATGAGTCAGTCTGTGTAGGTAGCTAAGCTTGCCCAGTCGGCAAACGGTGTTAAACAAAACTCTAATCCAGCAATAGCTCTAGAGGCACTGAGTGTAGTCCTCTGGGTTGCCCTTGCTGTGTATTCCAGTCTTTTTAATGTTAGTGCTTTGACAATTTAAAACAACAAAATGTCAATGTCAACCAAGAATAAGCTAGTGGTTGGCTTTTTGATTTGATAGTAGCACATACCATACCGCTAGTGTTTCAGGGACTATTCTGCACATACAGAAGTATGGACAAGAGAAATAGGTCATTGTTGATGATAGGTGCAGGTCGACTTTCCACATACCTCAGTCAGAAGTAACTGTGCGGGACTCGGGAGCCCTCACCTTGTTGGAACTTCAAGTTCTCCTGGTGGTGATGAGGAGTAGTTGGTTCTGTCTGTAATTAGAAAAATGTTGCACGTTAAAAAGCAAGCATTCATCAGTTGTGCCAAAAAGTGTTGCATGTTATGGCTAAGCATATAAGTTAACACCCTCCCCAAAACCGTGACTTTTCTTCAGTCCCAATAATTAAAAATTGTATATGGATTAACATTTTGTCTTCCATTACGAGACGAAATAAGGGGTGGTGTATGGCATCTAAAAATATGACATGTTTTGCTAGGCGTCACAACATCGGATGCGGCACTACCCACCATCAGTGCCGGGGCCAGCAGAGCGGAGGGGTCCACTCCAGGGGCGGATGCGGCGGCGCCACAAGTGCCACCAGGAGGAGCTGAAGGGGATGGCTCAGCAGCGGTGGACGGTGGTAAGTTATTACACTCCTTACTTATTGACATTTTAGAGTAGGCTGGCAAAGGAGTGTATGATGTACTGTACAGTAGACAGTACACTAGTACAAGTACACTGTACTGTTAAGAACAGTTACTAATTTAGAACTACATTTTTGCTAATCATGTAGAAGACAGTCAACCTTGACTTAGTAATAGCATTAGTGGAGGTAGTTCTCGGGTAAGCAATGACCCCCTCTATTTGACTTCAACTCAGCTGGGAAACTTTTTTCGTGAAGGCAAGCCATATCAGATGATCTTGAGGGATGTGAAGAACGAAAAGGGAAGGAAGGGTGAAAGGAAGGATGAGCGAGTCATAACATTTATGACTGTAAAGAATGATATGTGTTTTTGAATGCAGGCAGAGGTGGCTGATAGGAAGGACTCAGATGCATGGCTGCTTGAAGCAAGGATGGTTGGAGGAGAAAGAAAAGATGACTGCCTGTGTGGGTGAATCAGAAAATGCATGTGTGGTGTGCATTGCAATATATCATTTGGGTCAAACTCAAATGCAAGTCAAGACGGTGGTTTACCAAATAAAATGAAAAGGGTGTTAGTTGGTTGTTGAGAAAAAGTAAACTTGGTACAAGTTGAGACATTAGGAAGAATGATAGACGTTTACTTTGGAAGCCTGGATGGTATCTTCTTCTTCCTCATAGATAGCAGAGGTGTATGTATTAGAGCAGACGCTCAGCGGATGAACAGTGTTACTTTGAACAGCATGTCTGTGCCAGAGTAGGAAAGCTGAAGAAATCCAAATACTAGAAGTTGTGATTGTTCATAAAATTTAAATACTCCCTTGACTAACAGTACAGTAGTTTACTTTGCAAGCACAGCATATATTGTGTATGTATTGTATAGTTGACATTATATCAAGTCAAGTCCCTTCCTCCGGCAATTATGGGTACCACACTCACTCCCTATGTTAATAATTTTCTTTCAGCTGTGTCATGGGTGGACTATTGCTGTTGTTCACTCAATCTATAAAAACAAAGCACCTAATGTCATCCATCATATAAGCAAAGATCATGTGATCGGCAGGATATATGATCAGAAATCAATAATCTTCATTTTCCTTTTGTGGTAGTCAAGGCCCAGGGGGCAGTGCGAAATATGAATTACATTGAGCAGTAGCCTTTGATGTAACCGAGTATGGCCAGTGCCACCCCTATAGAAAAGGAAGAGCTTCCTATCCCCACCTGCATATACTGCTTAAAGTAATGCGAGTCTGCATCATCATGGCTTGTGTCTGTTTTTCTTGGGTGCAAGAGGACTGAGCTGGCATTATGCCGGCTACCTCAAGTTCACGTACAAGTAATTTCTTTTGCAAAACAAGAGAAAAAAAGAAGAAGACTGGTGTAGTCTCTGACTCTCTGACTATGTAGTAGTGGGTCCATAGTGCTGCTAGTAGAATTCCTGAAACTCCCTCTAATGTCACAGGCCTACAAAGACTGTGGAAAGATACATGCCAAAATGTTATACTGTGCTTGCAAGTTGCTAGTGTTACTGTGAGACAACTTTCTGTTGAATTCTTTTGACGTAATGTTAAAGACTATTGGCTACAGTATTTTTCTTTCTTTCTTCATATAGATGCTCCAAAAAAGCTCACCCACAAGGAGATGGCTGTCCGGGCCAGGGCACGTAAGCTGGAGGCCATTTGCGCTGAATATTGGCAGCTGTGGGCTCGGGAGCAGGAGGAGACGGCAACTACTGCATCCTCCTTCAGTGCCCCCGGGTCCACCAGCCAGCAGCCTCCAGCTAAACGGCGCCGTGGCTCGACAGCCTCCCGCTGCTGCCGCACAGCAGCAACAACATCAGCTGCCACCCCCCCTGAGCCTGGATGGCACGTCTGCGCCGCCTCCGAAAGCGAGTGGACTACCTGGAGCGATTGGCACAGAAGCAACAGTGCCAGCTCCGGGACCTCCGCAAAGAGGTGCGGGACCTGTCCACAGGACTCAGAGGACACCGCCGGAGAAAGTGACTTTCCCTTGCCCCTTTTTTAAAGACTGTTGGGGGGGGGGAATTGGGCGTTGGGGAAAGGGGTGGGTTGGGTTAGTTTATTTTTGTTAGGGGAAATATATTCATTTATTTTACATACTTAAACATGGTATACAGGGTCATAATATTTTGTGTGGTGGTGGGCGGGGGTTACTGTACATTTGCTTTCTTCAAACTTACCAGCATGAATTATCTAAACGTCCAAACATGTACAAAAGTGTCACTAACAGAGTTAATGAATTCAATTGCCCTACTAGGACTTTACTATTACTACTGTGACACTGTCAGTCTCTCCTCTCCTCCGAGTCCTAGCCCATTATTCTACCTCCCCAAAATGCTTATCGTACCTGTGATTCGTGTTTGAGAATAGGGCTAGGCACAGGGCTGGCTGCATGGCAAATGGCGATTAAGGTTGGGTGTTGACTTGAATCCTGGATTGTTGAAATATCATCGTTGTACTGGTAGTAGTAGTGGTACTCACTGTCAGTAGCAGCATATGAAAAAAAAGGAAATGAACGATTGAGTGACCTGAGCTTAGCATTAGAAACAGTACTATAGATAGTACGGTAGAGAACAGTGCCATAAATTGTAGCCTCAGCAGTGCTAAAGTATTCAAAAGATAACTAAGTACTAGTTGCATGGAGTATGGCTACCATAAGAAATAGTATTAAGGCAAAGGACAAAGCAACGTAAGCATTAAGCATTCAATTCGTCACGTGTAGGAGGAGGATGTTGTTGATGATCAATCCACGATGGCGCACATGAAATGATTTTTCTGTTGCTTTGACCTTATCCTCCCCAGCAAGTGTGTGGAATTTATTGTTGTCATTTAGTCACACCTCAATGAAAACCCACACAGCCCGAGGGAGGAGGGTTAGGGTTTGAAAATTGGATGGGAATGGGTGTTTTTGGGAAAGTTTTGTGGAGAGAGGGAAAAGAAACACAGCATGGTCAAACAACAAATGAAGAAAAACAAATCTTTGGATTCGAAGATATCCATAAATCTTTTAAGGGGCATAAAGGAAGTGCACTATTGCACGCATGAAGTTTTTTGCTAAATGGATGGTTAGGTTACTGAAAAGTAGTACTTACTACAACTTACTAGTAACTATGAAGAAACAATTTGACAGTACAGGGCTGTAGTAATAATTATAATTACGCAATTTTACTTGCCTCTCTGCCCTCAGAGAGAATAAACACTTACAGTTATTAGTACATTAAATTAGTTTTAAAAATAGCAAAGAAACTTATCAAATAGCTGGAGGGATAAATTTGAAGCAGAGAGCACACAAACGCACAGAGTCACACTCGTAGAAGTTCAAGTTCAAAACAATAACATTTAAAAGATAAGGAGAAGTTAAGAGGATACTGTAATTGTATGTAGTAGTTGTCCTGTTGAATTTGGAAAGTTGCATGCATCCAGCCATTCCTCTTATTCGAGGTACTCCTCCATTCCATCTGACGCTCCGTCGATCAATCTTGGTGACCAGACACACTGTCCACTGCCTGCGTGATGCGGAATTGCGGATCGCTAATGGTAAGCCCGAGTTAATCGTTTGTTCCATGGCACAGGGTAAAAGCCGGCCTGTAATTGTTGATGGAAAAACAGGAAGTGATATTAAAACACCGCGGTGAAAAAAAATATAAGGTACGCTGTGTAGTGCAAAAATAATAACACTTCCAGTTTCAGAGGTGACAGTATTACATATAATCATCATTTCGAAAGTACTCTGAGTCTCCTTTTCAAGGATAGTATTAATTACTAGTAACTATGGGCGATTTTTGCGGATCGTGCCAAAACGCTCTCTGCAACTAGGCCCAAACCCCCATTTCCCACCATGGATTTTCTTCAAACCACTTGCAATCAAAATTAGACCTTCCCAGCTGTGCTCCCAGACCCATAAACCGACTCCCAAACATCTAGAACACCCCCAAGCAGCCTCCCAAAACATGCAATACTGCTAGGCCTAACTTAAAATCGTCCCAAAACGCTCTCTGCAACTAGGCCCAAACCCCCCTTTCCCACCATGGATTTTCTCCAAACCACTTGCAATCAAAATTAGACCTTCCCAGCAGTGCTCCCAGACCCATAAACCCACTCCCAAACATCTAGAACCCCCCAAACATCCCCCCAAAAACATGCAATACTGCTAAAAAAAAACATTTCCACCATGGATTTTCTTCAAACCACTTGCAATCAAAATTAGACCTTCCCAGCAGCGCTCCCAGACCCCTCAACCCACCCCTGAATATCTAGAACACCCCCAAGCAGCCCCCCAAAAACATGCAATACTGCTGGGCCTCAATTTAAATCGTGCCAAAACGCTGTCTGCAACTAGGCCCAAACCCCCCTTTCCCACCATGGATTTTCTTCACACCACTTGCAATCAAAATCAAAATTAGACCTTCCCAGCAGGGCTCCCAGACCCATAAATCCACTCCCAAACATCTATAACATCCCCAAGCAGCCCCCCAAAGACATGCAATACTGCTAGGCCTAACTTAAAATCGTGCCAAAACGCTCTCTGCAACTAGGCCCAAACCCTCCTTTCCCACCATGGACTTTCTTCAAACCACTTGCAATCAAAATTAGACCTTCCCAGCAGTGCTCCCAGACCCATAACCCCACTCCCAAACATCTAGAATCCCCCCAAACAGCCCCCCAAAAACATGCAATACTGCTAAAAAAAAAACTTTTCCACCATTGATTTTCTTCAAACCACTTGCATTCAAAATTAGACCTTTCCAGCAGTGCTCCCAGACCCCTCAACCCACCCCCAAAAATCTAGAACACCCTCAAGCAGCCCCCCAAAAACATGCAATACTGCTAGGCCTAACTTAAAATCGTGCCAAAACGCTCTCTGCAACTAGGCCCAAACCCCTCTTTCCCACCATGGATTTTCTTCAAACCACTTGCAATCAAAATTAGACCTTCCCGGCAGTGCTCCCAGACCCCTCAACCCACCCCTAAAAAGCTAGAACACCCCCAAACAGCCCCCCAAAAACATGCAATACTGGTATCCCCAAAACATGGCAAATCGCGCCGTTAACAAAAAAAAATTGATTTTTGGCCCATGCTTGCGGCAGGGCCATGCAGACGGTAAAGGAAGGCACCACTGAGTTAAGCAACCTGCTAGGCCTCAGTTTAAATCGCGCCAAAACGCTGTCTGCAACTAGGCCCAAACCCCCCTTTCCCACCATGGATTTTCTTCAAACCACTTGCAATCAAAATTATACCTTCCCAGCAGTGCTCTCAGATCCATAAACCCACTCCCAAACATCTATAACACCCCCAGGCAGCCCCCCAAAAACATGCAATACTGCTAGGCCTAACTTAAAATCGTGCCAAAACGCTCTCTGCAACTAGGCCCAAACCCCTCTTTCCCAGCATGGATTTTCTTCAAACCACTTGCAATCAAAATTAGACCTTCCCAGTAGTGCTCCCAGACCCCTCAACTCACCCCCAAAAAGCTAGAACACCCCCAAACAGCCCCCCAAAAACATGCAATACTGGTATCCCCAAAACATGGCAAATCGCGCCGTTAACAAAAAAAAATATTTTTGGCCCATGCTTGCGGCAGGGCCATGCAGACGGTAAAGGCAGGCACCACTGAGTTAAGCAACCTGATATAGCATACCATGGCTTTTTGTCACAGACAGACAAAGCATATCTAATTGTATGCAGCAAGCCACATAGCCCCAATTTTACATGAACTGCTGTCTGGACTCTGCCTGGCATAACAACCCTACACTGCCTCAACCACTCCATACCACGACTAGACAGACATGTAGTTCTGCTGTAGTAGTTGTTGTAGACTGGTTTGCCTCTTTGCCACTCACGAATTTGCCATAGTTCTTCCGTAAACCGACGCTGATGATCCATCCATCACAGGGAGTGACTGTAAAGAAAAAAGATATATTATATAATCAATCATCATGGTATATTGGCAAAAAGTAAGTCCAAGGACATTTTGCATATTGGAAAATGCAACGTAGTGGCCCCTGTAGTTGAAGTACAATTTGAATTAAACAAGGTAAAAAAAAGCAGAGTAGACTTGAGTTGCATTTAGTGTGTAAAAAATTAAATAATAACAGAAGACATATGATTCATTTCATGCCCAACAAACAAACAGCCATTGCTTTCATCAGAGACAGACAGCCATTGCTGTCCACTGCATGCCATCTTCTTCTCATTATCATTACCTGTTCCACTTTTTGTCCGCATCTTCTTCTGAAAGTGAGGGCCCACAGGGCAGCCTCTCCTGTCAATTTCAGAAGTAACTGTCAGCAATCAGCACGCATGTATTCAGTAATTCCAGTCCCACTTGAGGGGACTCGTCTACGAAGACAAAGTTTCTTGATTCTGCGTAATCCAGCCATCTGCCTTGAGGGAAATGGATAGGGGGAGTCTGGAGGAGGAGGATAGAGGAGCATGATTGAGTTGTGAACTTGTGAACCTCAGAAATGCAGATTGCTGCACCTTCAAATCAATAAGGAAATAAGATGAAGACAGTGCTGTTGATGGACTTGTTGTGATTAGGTGATTAGAGTTTTGTTCTGGTAAAAGTTGCAAAACAAAGAAAGACACACAGGAATAAAAGTGAATAAGGACGGAAAAAAAGGAAGTCATTTTCAGGCCTCGGCGTCAGGGAAGTAGAGCTCGTCCTCAAACTCTATGAATTGAGACGGGAGAGGTCAGCTAACAGAGAAGAACTTCCGTCACCTAAGTCGGTGTCCTCTACTTCCTGCGTACATTCACGTATTTTGTAATGTGGTGGTATGAAGTGCTGATTCATCTTGATCAATGTTAACCTCTCCACATTTTTGGGCGAGAGGAGGGTCCTTTTTGAAGTTACAATGACACCAGCAGCACTGAAAACACGTTCAGAAGACACGCTTGCGAGTGGGCAAGACAAATAATTTAGAGCCAGGTTGGTGATCAGTCGCCATAGAGGCCTTTTCCTATACCAATACAGCAATGGGTTCTGATTAACAAAGACCTCTGTTGGGTCATCCAGATAGGCCTGCACCATCGACTCAAGGTTCTCCAGGGTTGCTCCACTTTGCGTACCATCTGTGGCCTTTGCATCACTGGAACAAGCAAACCCTTGATGAGTTAGCCAATCCGCTTCCGACAATATTATGGCTGGGCCTGGTGCAGGTGAGGATGATGATACGGTTGCAGGTGTCGTTAACGGCTGTGAGGGAAAGTGACTCCCTTCGGCCACAGATTCAGAAGTGGAACTTGATGCCGGATGGCCTGCTGATTCAGTAGTACTTCTGTCGGCTCCTTCCATTTTCTGCCGCTCTTTTTCGAACCGAGTGGCTGACAGAGCGAGCCAATGTTTGTACTTTGAAACATCTGCTTCATCAAAAGGAATGAATGCTTTGCTGGCCACGGCTTTTTTGCACCGTGGATCCAGAATAGTGGCACAAATGTATTGTTGTTCTGTTTGTATGTTGTTAAGCCTTTCATTGGCAACTAGGCGGCTTAATAACCTCTCCGCCAACTGATATGCGTCTTGCTTTTCAGCATCATCTCGGAACGTTGAAGACACCGCCTTCAGTCGGTGCTCTAGCATGCGCAACAATGGGAAAGCTTTGCCCAAAGAACAGTCCTCCCTGCTGACTTCAGGCGTGAAGACCTCAAAAGGACGAAGCATGTCTGTCAGGCTTGCAACTAGCTTGCATTCCTCCAACTCTAGCCTCATGTCTTTCATAGTAGAACCCAGTTCATAGACATACTCATTGATTACCCCCCACTGCTCAGACAGACGCTCAAGCATGTAGAAGGTTGAGTTCCAACGTGTTGCCACCTCCTGGATGAGTCCTTTGACTGTCAGTCTACGTTCATGTTGCATACTCCTCAGCTTCTTCCGGGCCTTAAAAGAATGGTTGAAATGTGTGCAGATTCTTCAGCAGGTGGTCAGTAACTTGTTGACTGTGATTTCTTTTTTCAAGAAATCTTGCACAACAATGTTAATACTGTGCGCCAAACACAGCACTCTGAAATAGCCACCACCATTCATGGCCCTAACTATATTACTGCCATTATCCGTGGAAACATAACCAATCAGGCGATTTCTTGGAAGCAGTCATTCATAGACCTTCCTGTCAAACTCCTCCAAAAGGTTAGGTGCAGTATGAGATTTCTCCATGGCAAACATGGCTACTGTTGCATGTTTCCGAGTAGCTTGAAAAACCGTGTCCGTGTCAATACCTGTTTTTAACTTGTCTGTAACCCCTGCAAAAGAGACCCAGTGTGCAGTGATGCACATGTAATCAAGGGCTTGGCAACTGGTCCACATGTCTGTTGTCAGGTGGATAGTGTGAACAGCACTCTTCTGAATGGCTGCGCCAATCACCTCCAGCACATATTGATGTAGTGCTGGAACAGCAACTCTGGCAAAATAGGACCGGCTAGGAACCTTCCATTTAGGGCAGACTGTTGCCACAAATTCTAGAAAACCCACCCCTTCCACGAAAGAAAAAAGGAGCAGGTCCAGCGCTAGCATTTTAGCCAGCTTTGTGTTATACAGACGTGCCGTTGGGTGGTTGTGTTCAAATGGCGCATCCGACCAAAACATGCTTCTAATGGTGGGCTGGACCGTTTTACGTGATGATGATGATGCAGACTTCTTCAAACCAGTTAGGCTCATTAATGTACTTTTTCGCATTGGTGTCTCTCCCAGACTCTTAGTGTGCCTGATACATGTTGCAGGGGTAGAGGGTGTGGGCGCTACCACTGCAGTGCTGCTGCCAGGGGTACTGGGTGTACTAGAAAAAATGTCTGTCGCTTCTTCACTTCCCCCCTGCATGATCAGCCCCATGTCATCATCAGATGCAATATGAATGGATACATTTGGATTTGTTGTACTTTTGGCTCCGTGGAGCTTCTTTAGGTGCACCTCCCAAATGATAGTGTGGTGTTTTTGGAGATGACCTCTCTGGCCTCCGGTACCATAGTTGGTACCAAGCTTACCCCGACTAACTACAGCTTCACAAATCGAACAAACGACCATGTTTTCCGCCTTTTGGCTAACACTAAAGAAGTCCCAAACTGGGGACTGGAAATGTCTGCTGGTGGTGGAGGTGCTACTTTAAGTTTCAATGCCAGATGAAGTGGAGGATGGGCGTGGCTGAATTCGACTCTGTTGTGCACTTATAGCACCACTACTTGAGGTAATGGAGGTCGAGCTGGATGAAGGTCCCTGCCGGCCCTTCTGAAGAGAAAATATGGAAGCTGTAGGTCGTGTTGGTGTAGTAGTTAACTGCGTTGGTTGTGGTACCAGTGCCATGCCGCCCACATCCCGCTCAGCAGCAATTCGGGATAGGGTTAAAATGTCTGTCTGCTGTATGCCCGCTGGGGCTGGAGTGACAATTGTGATGACTGGGTCGTTGTCAAACTGTTCATCAGCAGCATACACCACTTCTTGCTCGTCGTCATCATCATCCATAAGTGAAAGCCTTGCAGGAACCTTCCTTTTAGGCTTAGCTACCTTTGTCGGCTCATGGCGTGCCTCACTCTCAGACTGCATTGGTGGGTTCCAATCAACATCAAGGTCATCAGAAGGAAGGGGGCTTGAAGAAGAACTTGAAGTAGTAGCCCTCCTTGACCTTTTTCTTGCGGGGGATCTGGAAGACAATGGATCATCATCTGGAGGAGTGGCTTCCTTGGATGATACCTCTGCTTCAATCTCGATTTCCTGATGTGCCCCTATTTCTGGAGGAACAAGCATTGTGGGCAGTTGTGCCGCTCCATGCGCCTCTAATTGCCCCTCGCCATAAGCCTCTCCATGCGCCTCTCCATATGCCTCTCCTTGCGCCTCTCCTTGCGCCTCTACTTGCGCCTCTACTTGCGCTTGTACTAGTTGACCTGTGGTTGTCGTTGCGGCTGTGGTTGTTGAACACTCGTCAGCTGAGTTACACCCTGCGTTGATTGGGTGCTACTTTCTTGCCATGAGCCAACATCACTGGTTGATGGTGATTGAACAATTAAAGTGGCTGCCTCAGCAACACTCATGTGCTTGGACCTAACTCAGCGTGGTGGCACTGAGCCCAATAAAGCGGAGGTGCTGCTCCGAGCTTGGTCCCCGGCGGACACCGCTGCTGCAGCAGGCGTAGTTTTTTTTCTCCCAAATAAGGTGTCTGTGGGGACATCAGTCTCCTTGGTAGGGGGTGCCACTTGCTTCTTCTGCTCCTTCTTACTGGCAGTGGCAACTTTTTTCGTAGAGGCGCTACGGCCACCTTTCTTTTGGCCCATCTTCTTCAGATGTCAGAACAGCAGGCCGCAGTTGCACGAGTTGCAGAGTTGTCTGTGGCCACACGTGACGTCACGTGATGTTGTGCTGCACACACCGCTGCAGGACTTCTTCCTGGCACTGGTGGTTCTCTTGTGCACCTAAAAGCAAAGGAAGCCAGAGGAACATCAGTTAAACACCCCAAAAAGTCAAAAAACACACACAAATCACCACAATCCAATGCCATCCATGCCCTCAATGATGTTTACATTCTAGACACCCCACAGAAAGACTAGGTCCATGGACCACTGAGTACCCCTGGGCATAATGGCTGAAAGCAAGGCAAACTGGGTGCAGGCCTGAGCACACTGCCTGGCTTCAAAATGGCCCCTTGACCCCACCACATGGCCAAGCCCTGCCTGGACCAGGCCTCAAAATGGCCCCCACCCACATGGTCAGGCCCCAACAGCACCCAAAAAGTCAAAAAATACACAAAAATCACCACAATCCAATGCCATTCATGCCCTCAATGATGTTTAAATTCAAGACACCCCACAAAAAGACTAGGTCCGTGGACCACTGAGTACCCCTGGGCATAATGGTTGAAAGCAAGGCAAACTGGGTGCAGGCCTGAGCACACTGCCTGGCTTCAAAATGGCTCCTTGACCCCCACCACATGGCCAGGCCCTGCCTGGACCAGGCCTCAAAATGGCCCCACCCACATGTTCAGGCCCCAACAGCACCCAAAAAGTAAAAAAACACACAAAAATCACCACAATGCAATGCCATCCATGCCCTCAATGATGTTTAAATTCAAGACACCCCACAGAAAGACTTGGTCCATGCACCACTCACTACCCCTGGGCCTACTGGCGAGTGAGGCTTTACAGGCAACCCAACATTAAAAAAAAATCAACATACAACAGTGAGCTCAAATTCCATGAAATAAATGAGATTTAAGTTTAAAAAAATCACAGAAACAGTTGTATCATGCACCCATGACTAACCCTGGGCCCATTGGATACTGTGGCTACCCACAATATACATTTTTTTAAAGTTGTGAAAAAAGTTTTAAAATTGTAGTTGCAGCAACTCCAATGCCCCAAACAAACAACACCAATTTACTTGTAAAATCTCAAATCCAAAAGTGATCCAAACTCCAAAGTCCAAAAAGTCCTCAAATACAAATATCCAGCAGCAGCCACAAAAAGTAATCCTTCCAGCTCCAGATCCAAATCAAAAGTGACCAGGACATGGACAAAGCACTGGGAGGAGCCTGCTGGACAGGAACAGGAAGTTGGAGACTCTGGCGCACTTCCTTCCTCCCACCTGCCCCCCCCCCAAAATGGACTTCTTGCACCAAAAGGGGCAGCCAAATGTCAATCTGAGGAGTTATTCTGATCAAAATCATCATTTTCAGAAGGTTTATGCTGCCTGCGGTGGATTTCTTGTGCAGAATTGCAATTTTTGCAAGTTCGGGAAAGCGAGCTGTTCAAATCTCCCGCCCGAAGTCAGCTGCGCGCCGCATCTACGTGTTCGGCATTGTTTACTCCCGCGATGCGTGATTGCGGGCCCTTATGACGTACTCGCATTGTCAAACTATCGCTGTGCAAGATGGCGGGCCGCGATGACGTAATCGCGGTCGAAAAACTCTAGCTCGATCACGCAGCAAGATCCAAAATGGCGCAGCACATGCAAACCGGGAGTAAAGCATCTCAGCGAACACAGAATCACGGTAAGTCAACGCCGCGCGCGCGATATTGTATTTTTCAAGCGCGATCAAGAAAAAAAATCCACCAGCTTGCGAATTTACGGATTTTTGGGCAAATTCGCAGGATTCGCGGACCGCGAAATTGCCAGAAATCCGCACACTCCGCGAACGGAACGGATTTTGCGCCCACGCTTACTCTACGCTATTCTGCTCTATGCCAATCCACACTATGCCACTCCAGTGTGCACCACTGCACTGTACACTGTTCCAGTGTATGGCACTCCACTCTGTGCCACTCCATTGTATGCTATTCCACTCTATGGTACTACACTCCAACCCACTCCACCGTACACCACTCCATTATACACTATTCCATTCTACGCCATGCCACTCTACAATAGTCTACTCTATGGTATTCTACTGTTGCCACTATAATGTACCTCACTCCACAGTACACCGCTGCACTTTACACCACCACACTCTACGCTACTCCACTGTACACTATTACACTGTACCACACTCCAATCTTCACTACTCCTCTGTACACTATTCTACTGTATGCCACTACACTCTACAAAACTCCACTGTATGCTATGTCACTTTTTGCCACTCCATTGTATGCCACTCTCCTGTACCTGACTCCACTTTACGCCAATCCACTACAGACTATTTCTCTGTGTGCAACTACACTCTATGCCACTCAACTCTACTCTATTCAACTCAATGCTACTCTACTCTATCCTACTCCACTGTATGCTATTCCAATGCACGCTAATCCACTTTACCTCACTCCTTAGAAAGCCACTCCACTGTATGCCACTGCACTCTACGCCACTCTATTGTACACTATTCCTATCTATACCACTCTAATGTTTACCACTCCAGTGTATACCACTTCACTGTATACCACTCCACTGTACGCTACTCCACTGTATGCTATTTCAGTGCATGCTACTCTACTTTATGCAATTTCACTGCATGCCACTTCAATGTAAGCCTCTCCTCTGTACACCACTCCAGTTTGCACTATTCCACTCTACTCCACTCCACTCTACGCCACTTCCCTGTACACCATCCCATGTAATAGAATTCCATTGTATGCCACACATCTCTATACCACTCTACTGTATGCTAATCCACTATGACAGTCCACTGTACTCTACTCCACTCTATAACAATCTTCTCTACGCTATTCCACTATATGCAACTCCACCCTAAGCCGCTCCACTCTATGCTATTTGACTCTACCCTACTCTAATGTATGTCAGTTCAATGTATGCTACTACATTGTACACATCTCAACTGCATACTACTCCACTCTACGCCAATCCATTCTATGGCAGTGCACTCTACGCCCCTCCAATCTATGCTATTCCAAAGGTTGCCACTTCGCTCTATGCCACTACACTATATGCTGTTCCACTTTATGGCACTCCACTGTACACTAGTCTGCAATACCCCACTCCACAGTATACGATTCCACTCTACCCCACTCCACTGTATGCTAATCCAGTTAGGACACTCCACTATTTGCCGCTCCACTCTACGCTAATTGACTCTATTCCACTCCAGTGTACGTCACTCGACTGTACGCCACTCCACTGTATGCTATTCCATTGGATTTCACTCCACTGTACAAGACTCTATTCTACATGCATTACTTTCTCCATACCCATTTCTTTCGCATCAATCGTCATACTACATTAACTGCAACTCACCCCTATTCTACGCACTGTGTTTAGAAAAATGATATAATTTCAGATATCATAGGTGGTCTAATGACTGCTAAAATGTTAGATGCTATAAGTTATATAATATGCAAGGGTATAACCAGTGCATGGAGAAAAGGTGAGCTACAGTAGAGTGGAGTGGCATCTAGTAGAGTGAAATAGAATGGAGTGACATGGATTGTAATAGCATAGAGTGTAGTGATGTAGAGTGGAGTGTGGTATTTGAAACAGATGTTGCGGGAAAGTGGGTGAGCGGATATAGATCTAATGTCTCAAGAATATACATTATGAGTAAATGGTAATATGTGTGAATAGTGTAAGTAGTGTTAAAGTTTGAAAAAACGAAGGTATATATTGTGCCGCGTTATACCCCTGTAAGTTTGCAGTATACCACGGTACATGCGGATGAGAAGTCAGTATGTGATTGGCTAATGGCTGTGTTTGCCAAAAGCAAAAGGCAGCCATGTAGTTTTTAGCACAATTTGGCTGTGTTCTGCGTTTCGCTGTATTTTGTCTTACAGTCTTAGCTATAGGTAAGTAGTATAGTTTATTGTTGTTTACTACCTATTAAAGTGGTAGTAGGAGAAATGTATTTATAATGGTCCATACATATTTCCAGCAGTTTAGGGAGAACTCTGTATATTTTGTACATTTTTTAAGTAGTGTAAGATTTGTGTATATTACCGCAGTACGCTGTAGACTTTTTGTGCCTATTTAAATAAGTCAAAAATAGAAAATATACTATAGTTGTAAAATATAGTGTATTATATTGTATTTCAAACTTTTTAACGTTTAAAAAAAATTTGTTTTATGTACTGCGATACTCCCAAGGCAGTTGCGATACTCTGTCAAAAAAATGTAATATATAGAATCTTATGAATATTTTTCCCTACCTATTGTCACTGTCATAAACTGGGAATAGGTGTGGGAAAATACCAACTCTAATACTTACTTATTTCTGAAGGCATAATGCATAACACAGCAAAAGTGTCCCTAAAAAACAACATGGCTGCCTTCAACTTTTGCAAAGCCAGTCATTAGCCAACCCTATAATGACTTGCTATCGCTATCTACCTTTGTACTTCTGTGAAATACCACAAACGTTTGCAAAAGTACTGCATCTTCAGATATTACTAAGTGAAATGCTCTATAACCTAAATAAATACTTACCCTACCTACTTGTAGTAACAAAAAGGATCATCTACACACCATAATGTATAAATCTACCTAACTTCATTCAAATCTGTTGAGGCATTTTCGTGCTACACATGAGTACAAAGTCTACGTGAAATACACTGGTGCACAAACACGCTTTGGGACCCTTCTTTTCCTCTGCAGCCCCTTGATGAATCTCCACAAAACTATGCATACTCCCTCAATATAGAAAGAGGAATAGGTCTGCAAAGGTTTGTGGAGATCTGTCAAATGCACACAAAGTTATTAGCAGCCAAAATTCTGAGGAATTCCTATAACTGGAAATCCTAACTATAACTACAGAGTGGCTACCCCCTTGTAGGGACATTCTAAGTCATTGAGTGCATCCTATGCCATGATGACATACGGCTGGGTGCCTTTATGTGGTCATAAAACTCTGCAGGGACTACCAATGTAATTTGTAATGACAAGATAGGGGATACACTACTTCATATAATTAGTGGTTACTACCAACCTAACTTCCCCCATTAAAGTTCACCAGTTCTACCAGTCCGATTTTTCTTTGGATCCTAGAATCTTCGATTGGGATTATTTTAATGTAAAAGAAGAACTACAAGTCTCAGAGAGCAAAGCAGTACAACTGGTCAGGAAAGCCTGCTCACACCTTAAGCACTCAGCCTGAAAACTATGCACCCAATAGGCTCAGGAATGGCTGCAACATGACGCAGTCCTCAAAAAAATTATAGTATTGTGCATTCACAACTCATTGACCACCTATGTTTGCCAGCCCACTCAAGATGTGGGGTATGAGGAAAAAACTGCGAGAGGCAGATAAAGGTGGTGCCAGTGGGTGGGGGATCATGCACCAATCAGCTTGGCCTATCTGTTTGTTATTCAGTTGCCCTGTCATCAGAAGATATTACATGGCCCCCTCTTTCCAAGGGTGAGGTAATGGAAAGAGGACAAGGGGATCCTTTAAACCCACCAGCATTCCAGGTATTAGAGGAGACACTGTGACGTCACAACTCACTTAATTTAATACAAGTGACTAGTAATGTAATTTTCTTACTTCAGACATGTTCTGAGGTAGGGATGGAAATAAAGAATAGAGATTGTAGTTACTGCTCTCTCCCACATTAAATACACCTAGACAGACTTAAGTACACGACCCCCCTTGTGTGATAAAATGCATACAAGAAAATAATATGTTAATAGCTTGTGAAAAGGCAAAACAGTGGCAGCAGCATCAGCAAGTAAACAAGTTTCAAACACAGTGGGTTTATCTGGTCCTGAAGCCTTTGGATGGAAAAAGTCAACATTTTTCCAAAATGGAACAGCTAGAAGCTCTATAGTAATCATATTGCTTTTTGAGGTATTGACAATTCAGATTAAATCAAATGTCATCAAACTAACCTTTTGTCTTTTTCTTTCTTCTGAGGCCTCAATCACATTAAGATTTCTCTGCTATGCTATCTGCACAAAGGTTTTACTCGTCTCTCCCTGTTCATACGCTGTCTTGGGAGTTTTAGGGGATCGTACCATATTTTTATATAACTTTGAGCGTCTTCTTCACAAAGACATTTGCACACCTAAGTAAGACAAAGGTTCTTAAATAGCAGTTTTTATAAAGGCAAAATCTCATCCCTGATTCACAGAATAAGGAATAGTGGGATTTTGATCTTGCAAATGGTATGGAATCTAGATGCAGAAATTGGTGCACCCCTCCCGACTCATATGTTTGGTGGTATTCACAAATCTTTTTTGCAGGAAGTTTCAAGCTATCAAATCAGCTACAGAATTACTCATGCCAAAGCCAATAATAAATTTGCTTGCACAGGGCAGAAAAGAGCAGGGACCGCCCCAAAAATGAGGGTGGTGCAGATAAAGGGTTTCGCCATGAAAAAAGATTTTTACTTGTAGAAACAAAGGAAAGTTACATAGTGCAAATGTGCTTCAGCATTTCATTTTTGCACACGGAAATAAAAACCTGCACATTTCTATGGATAGGCATAGATATGCCTGTTAGTACTCCTGGAGACTTGTAAGAATCAATCAAGCATTTCCCGGAGCAATCCAGTGCTAATTCCACGACATTCGTACATTTACTCAAAATGCAGGCATAAGCCTACATGAGTATATTGCCATCATTAAACCATGTACGTCATATAGGGGTCGCAGCTGTAGCCCTGGCTTGCCTCTTGCAACCCCTGGCACTACCTTTGCAAATCCTGGCCTCAGAGGTGGCAAAGCCAGTGCCAACAACACTGGGACTAGCACTCCTTAAGTTCTGTGCATTTTTCGTAATACTAATAGTGAAAAAAATTGGATTATTCGCTATTTATGTAATAAAAATGGTACATTTGGTGGCAGCTAAGGTACGTAAAAAATGCTTTTACATGTACGTTGGGTATGCAATTGTAGGTGACTGTGTTTATGTGAGAGAGTGAGTGTGTGTGAGCAAGTGTGAATGTATGTGTAAGCATGTGTGTGTGAGTAACAACCAATGACAGGTAGCAAGTGAGAATGTATGAGATTGAGTGTCGGTAAGTATGAGTGGATCATAATGAGTGATAATGAATGTCCGCAAATGAGAGTGAAAACAAATAAACATAAGTGTAAGGGATTTGCAGTGTGAGTGAGCGTGAGAGTGAGAATGAATGAGTGAGAGTAAGTGTGAGTGAGTAAATGAATGAATGTGAGTGTGAATGAGAATCTGGGGGCAGATTTACAAGCCCTCCAACACTTTTGTGTCACCTTTGCGTCACTTTTTGTGATGCAGTGGCGGCGTAAACATTGCGCCACATTGCTCCCCATTTACAACGTCACACATCTAGGGAGATGCGTCACATTGTAAAGCCCTGTGTCGCATTATACCTACGTCAGGTATAAGGTATGCAGGGTGGACATTCCCACGCAAAACGCCATGTAGAACTGATGCAGGGAAGCTTACAACATTTCACTGTGTCACTCTACGCCTTCACTGCGTCAACATCCCTATGCCTGCTCATCTCAAGCGTAAGGAATGACACAAGACTTTTTAAATGGGACTCACCTATCTGTTGTGGTGCATTGCTGGAGTTGCGTCACTTTCATGAGCAACTCCAGCAATGCGTCACTTCTGGATCAACTGATACGTCAGAATTTCTGTTGCATCTGTCAATCCTTGTGCCATGGTGCACCATATTGTAAATACGGCGTATCCATAGTGGTGCAAGGGTTTCGTATGGAGGTGCAGGGAAACTGAGATATTGGTGCTGGCATACCTGGGACATTTTGTGACAAAATAGTGGCAATGGCACCTTCAAGGTAATTCGTAGCATGGCAAATTCCTAGTAATAGCATACTAGAGGTTATTCTTGGCCTATGGGGTGCCTGTGGCAAAATGCTGGAACTTGCCTATTGGAGGTTTCGTTTCATTTCATAAACTTTATTTATTTATCAAAAAGTACATATAAATAACACGTATGTAAAATAATATTAAAAAACCTTTTGGTATAGTACATAAAACATAATATTATAATATTATTTGCTACGCTATTACATGATACTTTTCCTCACATTAGTGGCTTTCAAAATGAATATGGCAACATTATAAGACACAGAAATTTCACCAGAAACTTCATAGCTGCTTTATGTGATCTAATATTGTGTGCAACAAATATAGGTTTGAGATAAAAACACCTGAGATTCTGGTAAAATGTACAAATCAATAGAAAGTGCAGTGTGCTTTGCTTGGTTTGGTCATCACAAGGGCAGAGCACCATGTTAGACGGACTGGACTTCATGTTTGGGAAGGCAACTAAGTGGTGCACAATGCCACATCTCAATCTTACCAACACAAAGCGATGCTGCATATTTGTCACATTTAGTAAATAGCTATTTACCCCCTCCTCCAGACTCAAAGATTTGTAAAATGTGAGTGACGATTTTTTCGGATCTTCTGCCAATCGCTGATCCAATATATACTGTAAAAAGGCTTCTCTAAACCTCCTCTTAGTTAATAATAATACCTGGGTAGGAACTGACCAGATAGATGGATTAAACAGTCTAACAAGGGAAGAATTAATATACGATAACCAAGGAATACTTAAAACATTATCCAAGGATAAGCAATCTGAAATTATTGTTCTGGTAAATCAGTTTCTTCCTGTGCCCATAGTGAGACTCAAAGTAACAAAAGTCTCATCAAAAGAAGGTCTTCCAGGAACTGTAGGTTATCCTCATGATGCAAAATTGTGTTTGAAGCAGAAGATAGGCATAAAAGCCATTACAAAAACGTTTTTCTTATGGTTGCAGGATGGTACCATTAGTATAACCCAAAGGCCTGCCCCATATGAGGCTGCAGTCACTCCTATAGCTTTATATATTGCAACCATTTCTTTGATAGGTCAGCTGCCCATTTTAGAGAAAAATGTAAAAATCCCTTGCGAGACCCTGCTCATTTTAGCCATGGTATTCAGAACATGTTGTGACCATCAAGACCACCAGTGATTTTATCGGCACCTCCGGGCGCAAGAAAAGAGCTTGTGTGGACTCCTGCTGCGCGGAATCTGTGGCGAGTAGTCCTGTCCCCACCGGAATTGTGGCATGTCTCCCATGCAGCAGGAGCCCAGCAGTGATTTTATCTGCGCCTCCTGCGAGAAAAGAGCGTGGGTGGCCTCCTGCCTCAAGGAACCTGGGGCGAGTAGTCCTGCCCCCACCGGCAAAGTAGTATGCCTATTCGAGATAATTCTTGGCATAAAGGACAACCTGAGATATGGGATGGTAGCAACCATGACAGAAGGCTGGCCCTTACATACTGAGGTAATTTTTGACATAAAGGTTACCTATCAGTTATGAATGGTACAAATAGAAACATCCTGGCTCAACTGTAGGTGCACGTCTGGTTTGGCTTGGCACATCTTGAAAGCATTTGAAAATGTAAAGACTTCCTTTGTATAGCCTATGGCTTTTTAGCAAATGTATGCAAACATTGTGCTTTAAAAGGCACTATTTGTCCACATTCTTTTCAACATTTTCTCAAGGGGGCCAACCTCCTTAGTAGAGGCCTGGCTTTCTCACTTATCTCGCTCAGGGCGAGTATCAGATCTTAGAACTTCCAAAGAACAAGTCAGCCCCATAATGTAGTTGGTATCTAAAAAATAAACTTGTCTGTGTTGTGTTGTTATATTAATCTATGCAGTTAATGTTGAACTTCAGTGATGTCAATTATTATGATATAATTAGGGTTAAGGTGACATGGCATGACTTCCTGGAAAATATATGGGTCATATGATGTCACTTCCTGTGATGTCATTAAGGTGAAAGGTATGTGATGTCACTTCCGCTATCCCCTGAAATGTTGGTGAATAGATGTGCATGCTTTAAATTATGTGGTTTTGAGATTCCGGGCGTTCTTTTGAACAAGCTGAAACATATTTGTGTCAAATGCAATAGTAGACAAACCAAGCTGCTACCTAAAAACAGTAGGACAGTCGCTAATACCATCTAGGATTAACTAGTAACTTGATATTTACTGGCCTGCCAAAAGCCACCCTACCCCTCGAAGCTATTCTACATGCAGCAGCCAGCTAAATATCACAGAGAATATTTACCATAAAGCGGCTACTGATTAAAGCTAGATGCACCTTCAATCAGCTCACAGAGTAGTACACTCTAGTGCTTCGAGCTACCTCTCCCAGAAACTGGTAATTTCAGGCTAACTTCATTCACTCAGAAGTCCCAACTTCCTCTTTCTGGAGCCTACCCCTTCAAAAAGAAGAGAACTCACAGTACTTCATTGTCTGGAAGCATCCCACGAATATGGAACGTTATGCCGCTCAACATTAGGACTAACACTTATGTAGAAGCATTCAAAAGAGAACTGAACATTTACTGTTCCAGATAACTTCCACCTCTGACCTCCCACGCTGACCTTCACTGTCTATTGCTTGGTGCATCTAAAATCGTATCCTTAAAGCATTTGGGTTCTACCAGAGGGAACTGCCACTCTGCAACTAACATGATGATCACTAGTAAACATTAAACATGGTTAGGGAGCTATAGTCCAGGTTTACTGTAAAAGTGTACATCATAAATGCTCATTGTAACAACACCTAATTGTAAAGTTCTGTGCCACGTTTTTGGGTCTTGTCAGCACTATATTAATTTATAAGTGAATAAATAAATGACTATCTAAGGTATGTCATTCCAGGTGGAAATATTAACTTATCAAGGCACATTGGATAACAAATTTTGCATGGGCCGTCGTTCCTCGGCCAGGGACAAAACCGTGTTGCCACGGGGAGACAAGATTACCAATGATTCCCCTCAGCCGATTAGCTAAAATTTTTGAATATAGTTTAGTATCTGAGTTTATTAATGTAATGGGGCGATAAGAACCCGGGCTAGTCGCTGGTTTCCCTTTTTTATGGAAAATTATAATAGTCGTTTCTCTCCAAGACATTGGGACTGCGCCAGAGTAAAAGATCCCATTAAATAGGTCCAATAATAGAGGTGAAATCTCATCTTCTATAGTTTTATAGACTTCCAGAGGTATACCATCTGGTCCGGAAGCCTTCCCAGAGCTTAACCCCCGAAGTGCAACAAGAACCTCGTTCATTGTAATATCTTTATCTAGGTCCTCTTTACACATTCTGTCTAATTTGGGGCCTCTGTCACATATTTCTCCACCTTCCTTGCTTCCAGGCTTTTCAAATTCATACAGCCTTTGATAAAAGTCTTCAAATACTCTACGAATATCCTTCTCTTCCGTATACTCTATGCCTGCTTCTTCAATTTGAGTAATAGAGGTCTTTGTCTTCGCTTGCCTTAGTCGGAGGGCTAGGGCCTTACCTGCCTGTTCTCCTGTCTCATATCTCTTAGCTCTTGAAGATTGAAACTCCCTGATAGTCTTCTGTGTTATTTCTTTCTGTAGGTCAGCTTTTGTAATCATTAAAATTTTTAAGCTCTCTGCACTATCTCTTCCCAACATAATGTCCTTCACATGATGCTCCTCTGCACTCCCTACTTTCATTAGTCTATTTGATGCTCGGGCTGCAGCGGGAAGAGAGATGGCAATGATCCTGCTCGATGCAGAGAAAGCTTTTGACCGTGTTACTTGGAGCTTTCTATGGGATATATTGGCCGGCAGAGGCTTTGGCCCAAAAATTATCGAAGCCCTTCGGGCAATGTATGTAGAACCAAGAGGTAGAGTGTTGGTAAATGGTGAGAAATCAGGGATAATAAACATCAGGAGAGGGATGCGGCAGGGCTGCCCATGCTCCCCGATTCTATTTGCCTTGTACATTGACCCGCTAATTCAGGAGATCTTGGCCAATTCAAGAATTGAACCAGTTGTTCATAATGGATACTCTAATAAGATCCTGGCGTATGCGGATGATTTAGCTGTGATCACTACCAATCCGCAACAGGCACTACCTATTCTGATCAAAATGGCAAAAGTCTTTGGTTCAAATTCTGGTTATCAGCTAAATGATACAAAGACCCAGATTATTTGTTCCAAAAACATAATTAAGACTGATTATAGATATGTAGAATCCGCAACGTATTTGGGTGTAAAGATTCATGCCTCAGTGGAAAAAATAGTTGAGGAGAATTACATACCCTTAATAAATGCTATTGATAAGGAATTAAGGAGAATTGATGTGTTTCACCTTTCTCTAATAGGGAGGGTTAATGCTCTTAAAATGTTAATGTTTCCTCGAGTATTGTACTTATTTAGAGCAATTCCATTACTAATTGAAGAAAAAATCCTGAAAAAGCTGGAGTCCACATTTATAAGATTTATATGGCACTATGGCAGGATAAGGCGATCCACTAACCATATGTCCCTCTCGCAAGATAGGGGTGGGTTGGCCTTACCGAATTTGCGGCTGTATCATTGGTCATGCCTCTTGCTTCAAATGCAAATTTTAGTACAGTCAAAAGCTCAGGTAAGAACTGGATCCTTATTAGAAGAAAATCCTATCCCAATATTTAGAATGCTTATGGGTGATAGAGCGCCAGGGCTGTTTCGGAGGGAATTAATGCGGAAATTCTACAAAAAAACTCGATTAAAAACTTTGTTTAGCATGTGGCAGACATGGAATACTGTTCTAAATTTTTTTCATGTTTCAAGAATTAACCCTCACTTACTGTTACGTAATTCTAGTATCTTTTTTCAATCAATCAATCAATCAAGTCATTTATAGAGCGCACTACTCACCCGTAGGGTCTCAAGGCGCTGGTGTGGGGGGGGGTGCCGTTACTACTCGAACAGCCAGGTCTTGAGCTTCTTCCTGAAGGAGAGGTGATCTTGGGTCAGGCGCAGGTCGGTCGGGAGTGAGTTCCAGGTCTTGGCGGCCAGGTAGGAGAAGGATCTTCCTCCTGTAGTCGCTCTTCGGATGCGGGGGACGGCGGCGAGGGCGTGGCTGGTTGATCTGAGGAGGCGCGTGGGAGTGTAGAAGTTGATCCGGTTGTTGAGGTAGCTCGGGCCTTGGTCGTGTAGGGCTTTGTGCGTGTGGGTGAGGAGACGGAAGGTGATTCTCTTGTTGACCGGGAGCCAGTGCAGATCTCTCAGGTGTCCGGAGATGTGGCTGCGTCGGGGGATGTCGAGGATGAGTCTGGCCGAGGCGTTCTGGATCCGCTGGAGTCTCTTCTGGAGCTTGGCGGTGGTTCCGGCGTAGAGGGCGTTGCCGTAGTCCAGTCGGCTGGTGACGAGGGCCTGGGTGACCGTCTTCCTCGTATCGGTGGGGATCCACCGGAAGATCTTTCGTAGCATGCGTAGGATGTTGAAGCAAGACGAGGAGACGGCGTTTACTTGTCTGGTCATGGAGAGGGAGGAGTCCAGGATGAAGCCCAGGTTGCGTGCGTGGTCCGTTGGTTTGGGTGCGGTGCCCAGGTGCCCTCTCAACTGAGAGACGATAGGAATTTTATGATGTGGGAAAGAATGGGAATTTTTACCCTGGGAGATATAACGGAAGAAGGCAAGGTTTTGGGATTTGAGGTACTCCAGAATAAATATGGCATTCCTAGGAGTCATTGGCTTCTATACGGCCAATTAGCCCGTACTATAAAATCTTTAAGACCGAGAGCTTTTACCCCTCAGGAACTGCCACTGATTAAGATTCTAGAAAGGGATAGAAATAAGATTAAAACTATTTATAGCTGTTTATTGGAAGTCTTTCCTGGCGATATTGAAAAGATTGAAAATAACTGGTCTTCCAAATTAAATGACCCAGAGGTAGATCTAGACCTTGCTCTGGTAATGAATAAACGGGTATTAAGAGCATCTAACCTACGCGCACAACATTATAAAACAGTTTTTAATTTGTATCATACACCATCAAAACTATATGCTTGGGGATTGACTGAAAATGATAAATGCCCCCGCTGTAATGAGGATCAAGCGGACTTACTGCATATGTTTTTCTCCTGTATATGTCTTGAGACCATTAAAAATGAGATAGGGAGATTCTGGGATATTTTAACTGGCCACAACATCCTATTATCCCCGACATTGATGATTTTTGGTGTAGATGCAAATTTAAAACTAGGGGAAGATGAAGTTGCTTTGATGTTTATTTTTGTGGCAGTTTTTCGTATACTGATTTCGGCAGGATGGAAAGATGTAAACCCACCATCTTTTCAAATGTGGCTAACTAGATTGTTGGGGATCCATAATATTGAAGTATGTTTATATGAATCTAAAGGTATTAGGAAGCGAGTCATGGGTGAACGGATATGGGCCCCGGTAACTAATTGGAGAACTAACAGGACATAATTAATGTAGTGGTGTTTAATGTTTTTTTTTTGTTGATAAGAAAATGTATATAAGCCATGGAATGAACTATTTGAAGACATGTATTTGTAAGTTTACTATGAAGTTTTATTTTTTTGGTGTTTCTTTTTTTTTTTTTTTTTGTCTATCCTGCTACACAAATCCAATAAAAAAAAATAAAAAATAAAAAAAAGGATAACAAATTTTGATTAAAAACTTTTCCAGGGGGGCGTGGTTAGCAGCCGGCGGGGATGGTCGCTGAATAGAGTGGCTCCCGACCCTCGCCTGCATATCCACCGAATTAATCCGCTTTTTTGACCGGGGACACCCCTCAAACTCAGGAGGGCCCCGTGGTGCATCCCAGTGCCTGCTGTGAGATCGGAGCCGACCCGGCTCCTACTGCTGAGGCGACAAAGAAGCCCTTCTGAGTCTGTGTCCCGTCACGGGCAAGATGGCGCTCGCATCGGAGCTTCGGCTCCTCCACTGACTGTCCGTGCCACTGCGGGTGATCCGGGCCTGAAGACACAAAGCTGACCCTGGAACTTCGCATCGGAGCTGAGCGGAGACCTCCCCCGACCTTCTGAGGTACGATCCGTTGCCTTCGGCCTTGCTTTCACCGCACGGAGGGGGCTGTCGTCCGGCCGTCTGAGTGCCGAGAGGCTGCCTACTCGACGCCCCGGCTTCTGGGCCTGCTACTACCGGAGCCCCGTCTCTTGCCCCGCTTGCTCTAGAAATCGACTGCGGTGCTGCGGCCTCTCGCCTTTGTGAGAGCTACTAGTCCAATAGGCGCTACCCTCACTTTTGCCTGCCTGGCTGATGCTCCATGCATACTAGGACTTTGGACCTACTGCGCCGTGTATCGAGAGGGGGGGGACACCAGACCACTGCATCAGCGCGGCCCTTAGCGCCATTGGGGGCCGCTAGAGATTGAGGCACAGCTTTATTGATAGCTTCACCCGCGCTACCACGCTGCATGAGTGACGTCCCGATCTCACACGTCGGAAACGGTGCGGCCTGCTGGGGAGCTCACTTCATCTCGGGCCCTGTTTGCGATCCCGTCCTCTTGCGAAGGCCTCGTGCCACCTTTTGTTGCGCTAGATCTGCCCTTGCTTGCCGAGGTGGTCTTGAACCCCTGATATACCACCCTGCACATCGTGGTGCGTCCCGCCCCCTGCTTCTGCCCACCTGCTGCCTTTGGTGCCTCTGTGTACCTTTGTGGCCCCTGAAGGTGCTGGCGGACGTTCACTCCTCTTGTGGTTACTGTCCCCCGGGTGCTGGAGGCCCCCACACCGCTTCACCTCCTCCGACAGGCGTGGGCTCCCTGCTCAGATACCGGGGACTGCTTTCATCGCTGCAACTTGTCACCCTCTGTGGCCCCCCTCCTCTGCCACCTCGCCATCACTGTTCCTAATGGCGTCAAATAAGGGGGCCAGGCCTCCCAACCAGAGGCAGCTCAACAAGTACTCCTGGGGAGCGAAGGGCGATAATAAAACTGAGACCTCCCCTGAGACTCCGAACCTTGCATCTCCTTCGCCGGGAGCGAGGACTCCGACCCTAGAAGACGTCATGCAGGCGATAGCTGGAGTCAGATCCTCCCTGGAGACTCGGATAGACTCGGTCAACATTGAGGTGACACTGCTAAGGGCGGACCTGCGTAAAATAGACTCCACAGTCAAAGATGTTGAAGTTAAAACTGCGGCCCTCATAGAAGACACCTCTACCCTCCAGCAACAAGTAGCCCATCTCCAGCAACAACAAAGACAGATGAGCGACCTCCTGGACGACTATGAAGGGAGGGCGCGACGAAACAATATTCGCATTTTGGGTGTTCCGGAGCGAATGGAGGCGCCGGCCACGGACCTGTTTGTGGAAAATTCTAATCACGCAACATCTCCAGCCGAAGCAACTCTCGGGCTACTTCTCCATCGAACGGGCGCATAGAGTCCCGGGGGGAAGCCTAAACCGGGGACCCCTCCCCGACCCATCATCGCAAGGGTTTTCAACTTCCGAGACCGTGATGCCATTCTCCAAGCTGCCCGGACGGGCCCACCTCTCCTCCTAGAAAATGCTCGTATTACACTCTTCCCAGACTTCACCATGAAGCTAACAATCTGCTCCATATATCCCAATCTGTTTTCCGTCCTAATTTTAGCACGGAAACGGCTCTGTTGGAGGTTACTGAGATCATCAGGGAGACCTTGGATGTCGGCGGCAGGGCCATGTTGGTCATGTTAGACCTATCGGCGGCTTTCGACACCGTCCCCCATAAGGCGCTTTTAGCTAGGCTTTATGACATCGGCCTTAGGGGGACGGTGCTCAGGTGGTTTACTTCTTTCCTTGAAGGCCGCCGCCAGACGGTCTGGGTTTCCCAGAGTTCCGCCGAGATGCCGCCACTGGGAGTCGGGGTTCCACAGGGTTCTGTGTTGAGCCCCACGTTGTTTAACATCTTTATGTCCCCTTTGGCAGCCTTGGTTGAGGCATACGGGGCCCAGATCGTCTCTTATGCCGACGACACGCAACTCCTCTTCACATGCGGGAAAGATCAAGAGTTTGATGGAGAGAGAATTCGGGACTGTCTTGCATTGGTCTTCGACTGGTTCCAGCGGAACAGTCTGAGGGCCAACTCAGGCAAGTCTGAGGTTCTATTCTTTGGTTGCGTTGCCGATCCAGAGTGGCAGCAATGGTGGCCGTCCGACATGAGCCCTCCGGCACAGTCCTCCTTGGTGGCCAAAAATTTGGGCATCAAATTAGACAACCAGCTGTCGCTGCGAATTCATATTCTCGGCCTGGCTGGCACCTGCTAAGGAATCCTGAAAATGCTCCATAAATTTCTGCCTCTGCTGTCTGAGGAGCACAGGATGATTACTGTGCAGGCTCTTGTCGGCTCAAGGCTTGACTATGCCAATGCCCTCTTTCTTGGCCTCCCTGACTACCTGGTTCAGCGCCTTCAGGTGGTGCAGAACTCTGCCGCCCTTGCTATTTTTGGCCTACGCAGACGAGCTCGAGCTTCCGGGCTGCTTCAGACGCTTCACTGGCTCCCTATCAGGAAGCGGATCCAGTTCAAATCCCTGACTCTGATGCATAAAGCCCTGTATGGATCAGGGGCGGGATATCTGCGGCGGAGACTGGCTTTCTATCGTCCAGTCCGCTCCCTGCGTTCGGAATCCCTCTTTAAAGCGGTGGTCCCGCGGGTGAGGAAGGCCCGCGTGGGAGGGCGGTCTTTCAGCTGCAGAGCTCCCCAGCTTTGGAATCTGCTTCCTCTTTCGCTCCGCAGCACTGCCAATTTGCTCCAGTTCAGGAAGAGCCTGAAGACCTGGCTTTTTAATCTTTAGTCTGTTTTACTGTTTACTGCTTTTATTGTTTTCCTCTGTTGTCTCTTGTCTTATTTTAGCTGTGTTGTGTTATTTCTACTCTGAGTTGCAGGTGGAAAGCGTCGGGACACTCATATTGAGTAGCCGTACGCTATATAAGTTACATAACATAACATAACATAACATAACAGGTTCAGGCCAGGCGACGTAGCTTTCTGGAGGTTAAGAAACCCCTACGAGATAAACACATCAAATACTCCATGCTCTTCCCAGCGAAATTGCGCGTAGAAATGGATGGAAAGGGGTGGTTCTTCTTCTCACCGGATGAAGTGTGGGACAGGATGGAGGGATGGCACCGGGTTGGGAGATCTCCGACGAACCGTACGCTGTGATGACCATGATGATCACAACCGTAATGATCAGATGCCGGGAAGTCAGGACTCTTTACTGGTGTCAATGCTACTGGAGACTGATGCCCCTCGCTACGAGATGTTTGGTCTGCTCAAGACTCGCTCGCTGTTCCACGGACCTGGTCTTTGTTTTCTGGGACTTGTTTGCTGAACCGGCACTGACTGTTGGGCCTCCGCGCCCTGATCACTCCTCATTTCAGAGAGTGCCTCCTCCGGCCCCGTGCCGGGACATGCTGACTGCCTAACAGGTACTCTTTTTTGCCATGTGAATATTGCACTGGGAACTGTTTATATTTTGTAAATTCATGGAAGTTAATCATTTCACTGCTTGTGTCAGGCGGGTGGTGGCATCGGCTCACCGGATACCCCCAACATGGTTGGGAGGGCGACAGGCACTCTGCCTAGTTGGGGTGTGGATAGTTTAAAGTCCGCGGGCAGGGAAGCTGGGAGGGGGGTGGGAACGGGTGGTGGGGAGTATTGGGTTTGTTTCGTTGTTATTGTATTATCGTTTGCATTGTTTTTTTGTTTTTCTGCGGAGTCCTCTTTTGTCACATTGGTCTTGACTTTCAGCCCACTGTGGGTTACGTGCTGACTGGCTATTGACCCCAGAAATTGCCTGGTCCCCTAATGCTTTGCTAGCTTTTTATTCCGGTGCGCTGCTCTGATTTGCCGCCCTGGCGATTCCGCCAGCCTCACCTTCACCTCTCCTTCCAGATGGTCCATTTAGTCCATAACTATGACACATTCCCACTCTAGAACCCTCACAATCCTGTCCTGGAATGTAAATGGGCTAGGGCACAAAGTTAAGAGAGGTGTGGTTCTCCAATATCTTCGACGCCACTCCCCCGATATCGTCCTGTTGCAGGAAACACACCTAGTGGGTAACACTTGTCGGGCTCTTCAACGGGGTGGCTATACGTTACTGGTCCACGCGGGTTTCACTTCTGGCTCCCGCGGTACTGGGATCCTGATTAAGAAGAGCCTCGCACTCACTTACTCCAAGACATGGGCTGACCCCCTGGGCCGCTTTGCGCTTGTCGAGTCTGCTTGGGAGGGCCGCCCGTTGAACTTACTTTCCGTATATATTCCATCGACGCTAGTCCAAAACTCCCTTTGGGAGCTGGGCACACGTCTGTTGGGCCTCCCTGTCGGTACACTTCTGATTGGCGGGGATTTTAACAGCACAATGTGCAATGACTTAGATCGCAGTCCTAAACGCACGCCATGGGGCTGGTAGACATATGGCGCCACTGTTACCCGACTACATCATATTTTACACACTATTCAAATGCACACAAAAGCATGTCCCGCATTGATTACTTATTCTGTCCTATCACTGATCCCGGCTTCTTTGTCAGACCGCAGGGTCTTCCACGGGGCATATCCGATCACTCACCTCTCATTGTGGATCTGACCTATCATCGCCCATACACCCGAGTTCCTATTGTTATTAGCCCCTGGCTCATGCAGATCCCTGATATTAAAGACGGCCTTCTTGAACGCACCGAATTTTATTTCACTGAAAATGTCGGCTCAGGTGACTCGGCGGTGACACTTTGGGAGGCATATCTGGCGGTTGTGAAGGGCGAGGCGTTAACACTAAAAACGGGCTATTTACGTAAATATAATGAACAGATCTTCCAGGTGGAATCTGACCTCCACCTTGAAACGGCACATAACACTGCCCCCACAGACAACACTGCTACCCGCCTCCGTACTCAGCAATTGGCTTACAAAGCGCTGACTCAGGAAAAAGCACAGGCCCGGTTGCTCCACACACGCAACCGTGTTTATGAGTTTGGGGACACTGCGGGTAAAATGCTTGCGTGGTTGAAGCGACGAGACCAGAGTTCCAGATGGGTGTCCTCCATCCTTAGGCCGGACGGAGTTGCTGTTGTAGACCCACAAGATATTGCAGAAGCCTTTGCCGATCACTTAGAGCGCGTATACACCGCTGGTCCCTGTTATACGCCTGAAGAATCTAGACAACTCTTGGCGGAGATGCGTCTTCCTGTCATATCTGACGCTGATCGGGCGACCCTTGACGCTGAGATCACGATGGAGGAACTCACTACGGCACTATTCGCCGTCAACTCTGGCAAAGCTATGGGCCCGGACGGGGTCCCTGTCGAATTCCTTAAGGGCATGGCCAGAGAAATTATCCCTCATCTGCGAAATATGTTTATACAAAGCCGCGACGACGGTATACTCCCGTTTGCCCAGCGACTGGCTTCCATTGCGGTAAAACTCAAGCCGGCTAAACCACCCACTGACTGTGGCTCTTATCGGCCGATCTCCCTGATCAGTGCGAAGACGAAGGTCCTGGCTAAGCTGCTGTCTAACCGTCTTCTCCTCGTGCTTCCCTCCCTCATACATGATGATCAGTCCGGTTTCCTTCCGGGTCGCAATACAGCAATGAACCTACGGAGGGTCAACAATGTCATGAGTCGTCAATCCATTATCCAGCATGATGCGGCCATTTTATCCATTGATGCTACGATTGCGTTTGACTCGATCGAATGGCCTTACCTCTTCGAGGTTCTGGCCCGCTTTGGCTTTGGGCCCCAATTTATCAGCTGGGTGCGACTCCAGTATATGGACCTCTTCGCTCAAGTCAGGGTCAACGACCACACATCTCGCCGATTTTGACTCCACAAGGGTACCAGACAGGGCTGCCCCCTTTCCCGTTGCTCTTCGCCCTTACCCTTGAGCCCCTTGCTCACTGGGTCCGCACGGATGTCTCTATCAGAGGTCTCTAGTGAATGACGATGTCTTGGACAAAATCTCCCTCTACGCCGATGACATCCTGATTTATGTATCCTCCCCCCGATCTTCCATTAACAGTTTGTTCCATGTCCTCACTAACTTTGGGAAATATTCGGGCTATTCGATCAATTGGACTAAATCTACACTATATATGTTGCATGGCCCCCCTCCCCGGTTGCCCCGAGGATTTTCCATCACGATGGCCACGGGCGGCTTCCAGTACCTCAGTATTTATATTACGCCTGACTCGACAGTCTTTCATGATCATAATTTATTAGGCCCCTTGCGCAGACTCCGCAGCGACGTTGCCCACTGGCGCTCCCTCCCGCTCTCCCTTCCAGGCAGGGCGGCGCTTTTTAAAATGTTGGCTCTTCCGCGCTTTCTCTATGCCCTGCAGAATTTTCCCTTCTTGATCCCTGACTCCTATCTTCGTACGGTAGAAAGTGAACTCCGCCTCCTATTGTGGGACGGTGGGGCCGCTCGGATTGCCCTGTGTAAACTTTTTCAAGGCTGGTACGACAGAGGCATTGCCCTACCTAACCTCCGCCTCTATTATTGGGCGTCGCAGTTGGTAGCTGTTAACCATTGGATACATGGCTCGCCCCTCAATCCGGCGTTCCTTCTTGATAGATGCCAAACCGGGCGAGAGGGGTAACTGGGGGCCCTCTACAGTAAACCCGCTAAACATAGATACGTTGGTCCCATGGCTCACACGGTTACACTATGGCACAGAGCCAACCAGAGTTTGGGATGGGCAGACACGCTCTCTAAAGCTACCCCCTTGTGATCGTTGCAGCGCCTAGGCTCCCTTTGCTTCTCCCAGGGATTCGACAAATGGGACATGATAGGGATCTCTGAGGTAGGGGACCTTGTCCAGAAGGGAGCCATCCTGTCCTTTAGTACTCTCCAGACTAAATACTCCCTCGCATCCACAGAATTTTTTCGATATCTACAAATTTCGCATGCCATCCAGACCGCCATCCCTGACCTCTCCTCCATTCCTCCTATCTCCCCCTTAGAAGACAGACTATTATCTGAGCCACTCCCTTAGAAAGCTATCTCATACACTTATCGTAAACTGTGTAATAATCTCCCCCAACTCATTCCAGTTGTTGCGGACCAAATGGGAATCAGACCTGGGCCCGTTAGACGAGGAAGATTGGCGCTCAGCCCTCATGTCCCCTAGGCAATCGGATATCTGCCACAGGTTCCGACTGATTCAGCTAAAGATATTACATAGGGCATACATGTCCGCTCCTACTTTGGTGAAAATTGGATGACGCCCTGACCCGTTGTGCCTGCGAGGCTGCAATTTACCTGGCACCTTCTTTCACATACTGTGGGATTGCCCGAGGGTGCAGCAGTTTTGGGGTGGCGTTCTCAGGAAAATGTGTGACTCCTTGGGTAAGCCGCTCTCACCACTGCCTAAGCCCTGTGTCCTGGATATATGGGGGGCCAATGACCTCAAAAATCAAGAACTGCAATGGGCAGCGCTGGGATTTCTGTTGGCTAAGCGCTCCATTGCAATGAAATGGGGCTCCCAAGACAGACCGCTGGTGGTAGGCTGGGTGGCCGAGATGGACCGATGCATGATTGCAGAAATAACAGTATACAAGGTGCGTGGTTGCCCTAGGGTGTGGGACAAGAAGTGGGGCCATTGGAATGCTTACAGGGGTGAACTTTGTGACTCTCCAACTGCTGAATTAGCTATGTCACGTGATAGATCTATGGGCCGGTTCCTGCGCTAATATGTAATACGTCTGAATTATGATATTGATTCCTATATGATGCTCTAATTGTGACTATTATTTGACTCTGCTTTTTCTTTAATCATATGTTCATGTTATATAATCATCACTGGTTTAAAAAACAAGAAAATGCAGAACAGTTGATTTCACTCTATTACGACTGTCTACTTGGTCATAGCAATACGCCTAGAGATGTGATCGCCGCCGAGCCTCCGGGATGTCGGCACACTGGCCGTGTAATATTTTATTTTCCTTATGACTACTACACGCTGCCGGCCTCAGGGTTGTAGGCAATACCCAGCTGTGTATGCTGTACCTATCGCAATAAATCTGTTTTATAAAAATAAAAAAAACAGGTTGTGGTTGCAATAATAAAGTACACGATTTCCAGGAAAAAAAAAATTCCAAACTTGGTAGAGTCCACAAATCCTTGGTGGAAGTTTGGGAATTGATGAGCTATTCGAGGAGGCAAGAATTGAGGCCTAGCCTAAGAGCCCCCCGTAGTATGTGTGTTGTATGCTGGCACTGATACATTATTATGTCCAAGGCATATGAGTGCAGACACGTGCATCTGCTCCCCTTAAACTTAGAAAAGATTATTCCCATAACTCAGGTAGGTGTGTGGCAGCAAAGAATGAGATGGAATGGAAAGGGAGTTTCCGAGTATGTGGAATGCCAATGCACAATAACAGCGGGGCTGTAGACAGTGGCAGAAGATTACAAATGCCACAAACAGAACTGAGAATTTGCGTATCTCCAATCGGCATCAAGCACCAATGGCAATGCGGACAGGATCCTAACAGACACAAGTAAGTGGAAAATAGCCTGCTGAAGAAGGCTAGATAGTGTTCGTACACTAGCTGAAACAGCCTCTGCTGGTAACGTTGGCCCATTGGAGATCCAGGTTTCCCAAGCTCAGTTAAGAAGCTCACTGGCCCTTCTGGGTAAGGAAAGAGGAACAATATGTTCAGCACTCACCGTCGCTATATAAAACTAAAGTCACTAAATACAATATTGCGCAAAGGAGATGATTCATGTCAATTTACCCACTTTACTAGATCATCAAGTAGCCCTGGGTTGCTCGCATCACAGGAGCATTACTTTGTGAAACTTGACTTGGATATGAATAGTCATACCACACCACTAACTCTTCAGCACCAAGGGGCTGATTCACAGAACTAATTTACGACAAAATCCTGAACTTACTACTTTTGGTATTCACAGAAGACACTTAGTAGTCTTAAATTAGGATTTTGTCTTAAATTAGGATTTTGTCTTAAATTAGGATTTGGTCGTAAATTAGGATTTTGTCCTAAATTAGGAGTTTGTCCTAAATTAGGATTTTGTTCTAAATTAGGATTTTGTCTTAAATTAGGATTTTGTCTTAAATTAGGATTTTGTCCTAAATTAGGATTTTGTCCTAAATTAGGATTTTGTCTTAAATTAGGATTTTGTTCTAAATTAGGATTTTGTCATAAATTAGGATTTTGTCTTAAATTAGGATTTTGTGCTAAATTAGGATTTTGGCTTAAATTAAGATTTTGTCCTAATTTAGGATTTTGTCGTAAATTTGAATTTTGGCCTAAGTTAGGATTGTGTCTTAAGTTAGGATTTTGTCGTAAATTAGGATTTTGTCCTAAATTAAACTAATTTAAGACAAAATCCTAATTTAGCACAAAATCCTAATTTAAGACAAAATCCTAATTTATGACAAAATCCTAATTTAGAACAAAATCCTAATTTAAGACAAAGTCCTAATTTAAGACTACTAAATGCCTTCTGTGAATACCAAAAGTAGTACGTTTAGGATTTTGTAGTAAGTTAGTTCTGTGAATCGGGCCCTCAGTCACAATCACCCACCACCTATACATCGAGTTGTTCCCAGAAATCTCAGTTAAGCACATTTGGCCCAGCAACACAACCCTCCCTCTATTAAACGACTAAGCATTTCTGCAGTAGGTGCTGCTGATCTGACTGGTACAATGATCTAAAATCTCTCTAGGTTGGGGCGTAGCTTCAGCGGGAAGGTGTTTGGGTTCTGACACCCCCCAAAAAAATGCATTCTAGGCTTGGCAGTTGAGTCTGGTGCCCTGAGTAAGGTCTGCTGTGTTTGTGTCGGATTTTCTCTTCGTGCATCAATAAATAAAAGACAAAACAGTGACCTTTATTGTAAAATGAGAGAGACAGATATACATCTGCTGGCTGAATTTCACAATGTGAAATAATGTGAATCTTACCTGCTTGTCTACATTGTGTGATCCCAGGCAAATATGTTATTTCACAGAGCCTCCTTTTTATTTATTATCATTTATGAGATCATTTTTAAATACTTGAGTTCAGGTTGCACGCTGTAGAAGAACCTATCACACTTTATTTAGTAGGCTATAATGTTGCTCCATCTATAATAAGAATCTAGGCCATGTTTAAGGTTTACGTGACTACTGACTTGGCTCTCAATTCACTATTGGCATTGTCCTTGGGGACGAGCCATACATTTTCCTATAAACTATCACATTTAGTAAATGTCTGTCTATGCAGTGATCTCATCTGATATACTAAGGTGAAACACTCCCACTTGTTAAAGAAATTACAAAAAATGAGTTTTGAAGAGACTGTATCATATTTTTCACATTGATCAGGAATGTCTTTGATCAGGTAACATCAATCTCATTGTGACAAGTATACACACTGTCTTGTGGGGGACCTTTTCTATGTATAAATGATGGCCAACTTACCCCTGGTTCATGTTTTTCTGTTTACAGATGAGATGGTGTATTATTCCCCAGTCGTATAGATGGGCTACAAACTCTTGACGGCCACTATAAACATCTGCTCTTGTCTAACATATTTTTGTAACACTATTTGTATGATTGTTATGCAGAGTGCCTAGTTTTACTTTTTGGTCCTGAAGAAGGCCCATGAACCCCGGCTGGGGTCGGTGAAAGGCAGAAACATGTTGACCTCTAGCAGGGGTATATTTGTTGATAACCCATATTCCTCTTTGTTTTTACCACTGCCCTAGAACATCACACAATAACGTTATTAAGTTACCTGGGCAGTTTTAATATTTTCACATAATAATTTCTTTTTTTGCACTCTGCCCCACACCCACCAAGTCCTTTGGTCCCCTCTATACAAAACATCTCAGCTCCTCTTCCATTTTTGAAGAGTTGTAGCCCACACAAGGGACCTTGCGGCCCAGGTGTGAGGAGGGAGCCCCATGATGAAGCTTGTCACCTTCGGGTGAGTGAGGGTTCTCATCCTTAAAAAGGTCTCTCCTTATCCTCAACAAGACTCACAACCTTCTGATCTACAGATGTTCTATTGCAGTCTTAGGAGTTTTCCTTTATAATTTTTCTCTATGACATAAACTATGTCACAACTTTTTTGAGAACGTACTTTGTTGTGAGTTACAATTCAAATAGGGAGCAGTACGCCCTCTCTTTGGGGCTTCTCCCTTAGATCTTTTGTGTGTATTATAATACTATTCATGATTATGCCACAACTTAATCAAGGGTAAGCTAACAAAACAGGAATCAGAGGAATGTGTTGGATTGGCTAAAGTTCAACCAAGAGAGACTGGGCAGGACTTATCAGACACATTCAAGAGTCATAGCTCTGACAGGCACATCACCAGTCCTTTACTGGTCATTTCCCCATTGAATGTCACATGTTTACTGCCCTATCCTGAGCATAGAGGGAGGAGGGAGAAGCCGGATGGACGACATTTCGTCTAACGGAGTGCTACCTGGTTAGTCTTGATTTGGCCATGTAGGAAGACTGACGTGCCCTGACGTACCCTGAGGTACCCTGGCAGCCCTTCCTTGTGTAAGTTTGGGAGATTCTTAGAAGATTCTTAGAAAGAAATTAAGTTGAAGTTGCTAAAGTGAACTGATGATGCAGATGATGAAGCTGGACTCCCGAGTTTATTGATAAAAAATGTTACTCAGATCAGAGGAATGATTCTCATTTTAAAGTTTTTCCAACTTTATTATTTCATTTTACGCCACTCTGCATTGTTTACATTGTACCGGGCAATGGATTTTGGCTCCTATAAAGCACATTTATTGCCTATTCTACTATTCACTCACTATGGTCCTCCTCAGTAATGTCGCTGAAGTTCCCTCATATCCACTACACTCAATACAAAAATGTTTTTCCTCCAATCAGGCTGGTCCGTTTAAAAACACTCTTATCTCTTTCTCTGCATGTCAGTGCTGACCTCATTGCATTCTGCGAGAAACGTCAAATGCTGCTTTTCTCGTTATGATTCACAGTCTGTTTTAGATTGTTAGTTTTTCCCAGTACTAGCACACATTTCAGACTTAGTACACTTTACAAACGTTGTAATTAATAAATCCTGTCTGCATTGTTCATTTCTCCTTTACAGGAACACACCCTTGTGTTGCTTCAGTTCCTTTTGAACGCGTGGTCCACATTCTTCATGCGGGTGTTTCTCTATATCATGGAATATGTAGTACGATATGTAGGACACTGCACTGTTTCTTCTAGTAAAGGATTACTTCTACCTAAAACATTTCTTATTTGCAACATGGTGCACATAATTTTTCATACTTTTACACAAATCTTTGACACTTGGTATAGGAAGTAATGTATGCATTGAGGGCAGACATTAGGGGCAGTTTCCACCTTACCACAAATTCTTATTTCGTTCCCAAATATATGTTAATCAACCCAAATCCTAGAGGAGGACATTGGAACATTTTTTGGTACAAAAAGAGGCATGCATGCGATTGAGATTGAAATTAAAAACTATTGCGAAGGGCCTCAATGAAATACATGAAATTTGAAATACTGTACTCTAACCCCAATAAATACCCATCACATGATACACTACACACAAGTGGACAATGATGTCACTTCTTATTTATGGCTAATATGATAGCCATATACAAGCCATATATAGTCATGATACCTCCGGGTCTAGCCAGCGCTATATAAAACTCCCCTAAAAAAAAAAATATGGATCTAGTTGAAGAGGCTATGGCCAAGTGTAAATTATGAGCAAAGGTGCAAGGTGATTTCCAAAAAACATGTCAAGATCACCATTAGAAAAATGACTTTTTGCATTGGCAGATTTTATACTGAGGAATTCCTAAAACGAAGTATCGATTTTGAGAAAACTTGCAGAGCGATTTCATAAAAGCAATGTATTATATTAAAATCACCATTAGAAAATTATTTCCTACAGAGAAATTCCTGGAAGTTCACTTTCAAACCAGAAGAAAACTAGGGGAATTTGTTGCCCAATCATGTATAAACCCATTAATTTGAGAGGATTAAAAAGATAATTTCTGGCTGCCATTCCAATGTGCTAGACACATATTTCCCCGCAATGGAAAGTACTGTGCTCATTTGCCACACTGTAATTACACTCTAGAATTTCGAGGTTAACATCATTAGCTGACTGGAAAGGGATTACTCTCATACTACCACGCTAAAGTCACCCTCTTCACTGAAGTGAGGCCAAGCAAACAGTATAATCAGTTGTAATGCTTAACTTGGTCTACCAGACTGTAATCATTGCTAGGACTTTTTATTTTACTAAAATTATATGTAGTGCTTTTCAGCTAGCCCTCTTCATTCATGGGTCTGTTGTTGTGTCACTACCATTTTATTGCACCCTTACTGCATACAGCACAGTACACTGGATCAGCCCACTTCTTCCAGTGGCTAATTTCACTGTGAATGACAGCATTTGCTATTTCACAAGAGCACTTCCATACCTAAAGTGGTTCACTTCAGTGCTAAGAATGACTACGTCGGGCGTGACTTGCGCCCAAAGAGTAGAGCGGTGTCTGTGTAGGGCTCTGGAGTCCGGAGGAAAGGAGACGCGGTCCGAGTGCCGCCAGCACCAAACGGAACGAAGAAATGCTTAGCTGAAGTGCGGCTTGCCTTCAGGCATCCTTGCCGTCGCTCCTTAAGCCGCCGGCAAGGCATATTTTGCTGCGACCGCCATTTTGGAATGCTCTTTGCACTCCAGTCATTCCTTCTCAACTTACAGAGGTAGTTAATATATAAAAGGTACTTTTCTGACATGTTTGTCTGCTCAAAGGTTCTCGATATGCCCTATGGCACCCCTCATCAGTAGGATGGAATACAGCACGATTCCTTCATTTTACCTCACTATATGCAGCCTCTGAGGTAGCATAGAACAGTCGCCATTTTGTAAGACCTTTTTTCACTGCTGGATTATGGATTCCCTCACATACAGTATGAGATAACTACTGAACTTAATGACATTATTTGCATAAAGGCTAACTGATAATGCTATATATTTATGTGAGGAGCATATCATCTTCAAGAGGATGGATTAATAATTCATTTGTGGATAAGGGTGCAGACGACAAATACAGAAAGTATCCCACTTGTTTGCTTCCCAGCTTTTCGTGGAGTGAACATATTGCACTTACACTCTTTTTGAGGGCACATGTTAATGGAAATGATACACCCTTGCAGTGTGAATCTTCTTCATTTGCTGTTTTTGTCATTGTTACACGCTCTGTGAGGGATAACTTGTGCTAGCCTCTCACCCATCCCATAAATTGATGGGAAGTGTAAAAGGACATTTCTGCAGCACCTCTAAGCCTAAACGTCCCTTTATCAAGAACTCAAAACTATTTTTGGAATTTTCTAAACTTGAGGATTCAGGTTTGCTTCAAATGGAGGATTATTCCATAACAATGGACTTCATACCTGTTCTCTCAGGAAAAGCAAACGTAAAACGCTTAAAAAAGGACCCTCCCTCACCATCAAAACCATCATCTCCAGTATCCATGGAATTATTGCTACAGGAGATAAGAGCACTCGGACCTTTTGTTGAAGAAACTAACGGCAAATTACAAATTCTTTTCGACAATTGGTCCCTTCTCGACACCAGGCTTACAACAGTGAAAAAAGTCTCCTCTTTCATGGAAACTTCCAAAAGTGTGACCTTCATGCAGACCCAAGTTTCGTCACCACGAAAGCAGGTCGAGGATCTTGAAAATCATAACAGGAGGAATAATATACGCATTTATGGTCTGGTGGAAGAGGCAGAAGGGGCGGATTCTATTGGTTTCTTTAAATCCTTCCTCCCCAAGATTCTTCACCTACCAGAGGATGTTGTGTTAAATATACAACGAGCCCATAGACTGGGTTGAGCTTCCATCAACAATTCCTCCTCTAAACAACCAAGAGGAGTCATCCTGTATTTTCTCGAGTACACAGATTTGTTGAAAGTATTGTCTGCCGCTAAAGCTATCCAACGTATTTCATGGTCTGGCTCTACATTGTGTTTCGCGCAAGACTATTCCAAGGCCACAGCTGCCAGACGCAAGGCTTTCCTGAATATGAGACCCGACCTCTGATCTATGGGTGCCAGATATGGTCTTTTCCACCCATGCTTTTTCAAAGTTACCTATAACAATAAAACTACTTCTTACGAGGAACCAGTTTGTTTACAAAGTGTCATCAATTCACATAAGTCGGCTCTTATAGACTCTTCTGGTTCTCCCTCCTCAAGTATCACTTGATTTTTCTGGAATGAACTCCTGATATGCCATCATTCCTTACACTACAGGTGTTATTTTGATATTTGACTTTTATTTATGTTTTGATAGTTCACTTTTAAAGAGTGTTAAAGTTTATGGTGATCTGTGTCTTTATGACCTCTTGTTGTTTTGGTTCTTCTATTACTCGTTCTTCGTTCTCTGTTTACTATAGCATTAATTATGGTTCTCTTTCTTCTTCCCATAGTCATGTCTACGGCTTGTCGTGATACTTGCCCTGCTTACCTGGCTCTGTCCAGTCTACCTCGGACGGTTCATCTACTCCATGTGGTTCCACCCCCTCCCCCACATTTGTGTTCCCTTTTTGTAGGTATGTTATCTGTTTTGCTTGTTGCTTTTTGCTTTGTACTTAACATCTATATTCTTCTCTCTTTGGATGTATGTTTTCTCTTTCCTCCTGTTTTCTTTTTTACACTTGAAATTCTATTTATCATTTTATCTTTGAATCTTTCCTTTTCATTAATTTCTTTTCTTTACTGTACTATTTCACCTAAGATTCTCTTATCTGTTCCTCCTAATATTTTTTGGCTTGGGTTTTACTTACCTAATTGCTTCTTATTTTTCTATTTATGTACTCTTATATAGGATTTTATTGTATCAGACTTTTATCTTCGTGTTCTTTGTCAATTCTTCATTGATCTTTTATGTCATTAAAGTTGGTCTCTTGGAACGTAAGAGGATTAAATTCTCCCATTAAGAGATAGAGTTTTAAGTCATCTTGCCAAATTAGGTGCTGATATTGTTTTTCTGCAAAAGACTCATATTATGAAAGCTGAATCCCTGAAAGGATGGGTAGGGGAAATGTTTTTCTCCCAGGAGATGGTAAACGAAATGGAGTCATGATATTGTGTCGTAAGTCTCTCCCAATTACGATTGTGTCGCAAGTGTCAGATGCGGATGGCAGATGGTTACTTGTTAAGTTATCATTGAGGGATGTTCCTGTTTCTTTCCTTAATGTTTACGCCCCTACAGAAGGAGATGCCTCTTTTTGACCTACATTAGCTAAACACATTTCTCAAAGCATTGAGGACAATTTTGTACTAGCTGGGGACTGTAATCATGTGTTTGACCCATTTATAGATAGGAATTCCAAAACGCCTTTTGTCTCCCACAAGCCTTACAAATCCTTTGTTCACACTATAACCCAACATAAACTTTTAGATGCCTAGCGTCTCTGCAATCCAACCACTAGAGAATATACCTTTTATTCCCCAATGAATATTACTCAATCTAGGATTGATTATATCTTTGTTTCTCACAATATCTCTGTGGCACTTCAGGGTCGCCCGGGACTTGTACCTTAGGTATTGGAGGGGTCGGGGCAGCTGCGCTGGGTAATATCCCCTCAAGGAGACTCACAGACACCGGGGTTCTGGGTAACGCTGGCTTTATTAACTTAAAAGTGCGTTTGCGGTTTATGGTTTTCCGGTAATAAGGAAGTGCTGACTCTGCCTCTTCCGTCAGTCTTTGAAGGCGTTTCTCCGACGCTGTTTTCCTCTCGTCCCGGTGTCTTCTGGGACTGGGAGTCCGGTCCTTCTCCTCCACGGTGTCGGGCCGTCTCGTCAGGGGGCAAAGAAAAGAAAACACAACAGTGCTTTAGGCTCCTGGTCGGACCGGTAACACAGGGAAAGGGGGTGAGGACTCACACGTGCACAACTCGGCTCTAGGTGCTGGGTAGTGGTGGTGGGGGTAGTGCATAGGATGTGAGTGGGGTAATGCTACGGCGGTTTCACCCACTTAAAGCCCGCCCAGCCCGCAAGCCGTGACCGTACCTCTGGTAGCCACACTTCCCTCGATGAAGTGTGGCTGGGCGAAGAGCCTTCCTGATAGCCTCCTGGCTTTCCCCGTCGTCCTCTCTCCTCCAGTCCCGCCTCGTCCTCCTGCCTCCGTTGTTCTCTCGTCTCCTCTCCTGCCTCCTGCCTCCGCTGGTCTCTCGTCTCTCCTCCTGCCTCCTGCCTCCGCTGGTCTCTCGTCTCTCCTCCTGCCTCTTCTTCTGTCTTCCGCTCCCGCCTCTCCTCCGTCTCCGTCTTCAGTCGTCTCTCGTCCTCTTCTCCTCTTCTCTCGCCGTCGCTCTCACCTCCGCCTCCTCCGAGTGCATAACACACCTGAGTGTGTTCCTGGGCGTCCTTTACCTGGGTCGAGGGGGCGTGTCCAGTGACGATGTCTGTGTCCAGCTCCGCCCAGTTAAAGTAACAGGGTCCACCGGTATCGTCCGAGTCTGAGTCGTCCTGTTCCTCAGCTCCCCGCCAGGCCCCTGTATGCTGTGCAAAGAGAGGTGAGAGAGGTAAGCCAGGTGGACCCGCGTCCACCCCGTCACACACCTCCCCCCTATGATTCTCCCGATCGGGGAGAGGATACCTGGAAAGATAATCCGCACTAACATTTTCCTTCCCCTTTTTGTGCAAGACTTTGAAGGAAAAGGGCTGCAAAGATAGGAACCATCGCATGACTCGGGGGTTGTTGGATGCGTTGCGACTCATCCATTGTAGAGGGGCATGGTCGGTGAACAGGCTAAATGTGCGTCCCTCCAGATAATACCGTAGTTTATCTACTGCCCACTTGATTGCCAGGCATTCTTTTTCGATCGTGGGGTACCTCACCTCCCTGGGGAACAGTTTCCTACTAATGAACAGGATGGGATGGTCGTGCCCTTCCTCCGTCACCTGTGACAATACAGCCCCGATCCCGAAGTCGGAGGCATCAGTGTGCAACACGAAGGGTCTGGTAAAGTCAGGAGAGGCTAGCACCGGACGGGAGGTTATCGTTTTTTTGAGGGAAATGAACGCCTTTCTCATCTCAGGGGTGGGATTCTGAAACTCGGTTTTCGGAGTGTGTTTCCTCAAGGTATCGGTGAGGGGGGCTGCTATGTCCGAAAAAGAGGGTATGAATCGTCGGTAGTACCCCACCAACCCGAGGAAGGCCCTCATGTCTCGGAGATTGGTGGGGAACGGGGTTTCTGCGATAGCACGGACCTTCTCGTCTTGTGGCTCTATGAGTCCGTGGCCCAACACGTATCCGAGGTATTTTACCTTTTGGAATCCGATCCTCGATTTCTTCGAATTGACGTGTAGGCCAGCTTTGATTAGTTGTAGCAGGACGGTTTCCAGATGTCGAAGGTGTGTCTCCCAGTCGGGGCTGAAAATAATGATGTCGTCCAGGTATGCTGAACTATATGCCTGATGTTCCCGGAGCACCTCATTCATCAGCCTTTGAAAAGTTGCGGGGGCTCCGTGCAATCCGAAAGGGAGTACGGTAAATTCGTATAACCCGTCGGGGGTAGAAAACGCTGTTTTCTTGCGGTCTTCTTCGCGTAATGGCACCTGCCAGTAGCCTTTGGTCAGGTCCAGGGTACTGATGAAACTGGCTTCCCCCAATTTCTCGATTAACTCATCGATCCTTGGTATGGGGTAGGCATCGAAGGATGATACCGCGTTTAGGGCCCGGAAGTCCATGCAGAACCTGCTACTCCCATCCGGTTTTGGCACCATCACGATTGGGGACGACCATTCACTTTTTGACGGACGGACGACCCCTAGGCGGATCATTTCTTTCACCTCCCTGCTGATAGCTTCCCGTTTGGCCGCAGGTATCCGATATGGTCTTTGTTTGACGATGACCCCTTTCTGGGTCTCAATCCGGTGTTCTGCCAGGTTAGTGGAACCGGGTAGGTCCGAGAAGACGCCCGCGCATCGGTGTAGGACTCTTTGTAGTCCTTCTCGTTGTTCTTGGAATATTTCATCGTTGATGACCAGGTTGTGTATCGTGTTTTCTTTCTGGTGGTCTTTGTCCGGGACCGTGTATGCGGTGAGGGGTGGCACCCCTAGCCATTTTTTTAGGACATTTATGTGGAAAATCTGACTCTTCCGTCCGGGTAAGCGTAGTCGGTAGGTGGTGTTCCCGATGGTTTCCTGAACTTGATAGGGCCCCTGCCACTCTGTTTGGAATTTCTTCGTGGTTGAGGGTAACAACACCAAGGCCCAATCGTGCACCTCGAGTTTTCTCCACTTCTTCCCCTTATCATAATGGGATTTTTGCTTGGTTTGACTCTTCTCCAGTTGTGAGTAAGCCAGTTCTCTTATCTTTCCTATCTGGTTTCTGAGAGCCTGGCTATATTCAAGCAGCGTTTTTGTGCCCCTTGTGGGTTCGGCTTCCCAATACTCTTTTGTCATGTCTAGGAGGCTCCTGGGGTGTCTGCCATATAGCATTTCGAACGACGAGCAGCCCAGGCTGCTCTGTTTTTGCCCCCGGATAACGTAGAGTGCCAGGGGAAGCAAACGGTCCCAGTCGGTCTGGTTGGCAGCCAGCATTTTCTTTAAAATACTTTTTAGTGTTCCGTTATAGCGCTCCACAAGCCCATCTGTCTGGGGATGATAGATCGATGTTTTGATTTGATGGAGGTCTAGCATGAGGCACACCTCTTTCATAACCCGTGACATGAAAGGAGTGCCCTGGTCAGTGAGTATCTCCTTCGGGAATCCCACCCGAGAGAACAATTCCAAGAACTTCTCCGCGATGTTTTTGGAGGTGGGTGATTTGAGGGGAAAGGCCTCGGGATATCTGGTGGCGTAATCCACGATGACCAGGGCGTATTGGTTTCCTCTGCCGGTCTTCGGGAGGGGCCCGATGAGATCCATCGCCACTCTCTCGAATGGGGTCCCTATGATCGGTAGTGGCTGCAGTGGGGCGGCCGGGGGTCTGTGCACGTTTTTGCGTTGGCACACGTCGCAGGTCTGGCAGTGGGTCTTGATGTCCTGATAGACCCCGGGCCAATAGAAATTCTTTAGGATGTTCTGTGTGGTTTTCTCACTGCCTATGTGTCCAGCTAGTAGATGTGTGTGGGCATAGAACATCACCTGTTCTCTGAAACATACTGGGACAAGGAGCTGTTTAGGGTCACCCTGCTTCCCCTGCCTGTATAGCAAGTCTTCCTGTATTAGAAAACGGGGATATCTGGGATCGGGATTATCCTGTTCTGCATGAGCCTGTTCCCAGGCGTTAAACAATGTGGAGTCATTGGCTTGGGCGAACTGAAAACTTCTGTCGCCCTCCCAGGGATCAGGGGCTATGAGTACAGGCTTTGGTTGCATTCCCCCTCTTTTCAAGGTCTCAGAGAAAAGATCAAGGAAGTGTGGGTTATCAGTTCCCAAAATGAGCTCTTCTGGTAGGCTGTCCAATAACCCAACCTTTACCACTGTCTGACGCCCCCCCTCTAACTCTAAGGGGACACAAGCGACCCGGTAGCTCTTCACGTCTCCATGGACGCACTTTATGTGTACTAGGGACTCCGGTATTATCTGGGAAACACACACAAACCTACCCTGCATCACCGACTGTTTGCACCCCGAGTCCAACAGAGCCTTGATGCTCCTGCCATTCACCAGGACACTCACGTGGTATGCCCCTCCCAGCTCCGCTGAAAACATCACCGGTCTGGGTAGATAGCCAACCTCCATGGGTTCTTCCTGTATCCTCTTCTTAGGGCAAAACCGAGCGATATGGCCCCATGTGCCGCAATCGAAGCATTGTGGACCTCTTAATGGGGTCAAGTCTGGATGCACCGGTCTGGGTGCAGGTAGCCCAGGAGGGGGTCTGGGTTTCCTGTCAACACGAAGCGGGGGTCTGAGGTTCCTTTCAGGTTCCATGGGGTGTAGCCGGGGTTGGGCCCTTGAAAATGTTGAGGCCATTTCTATGGCTTGTGCGGTGGTCAGGTTGGAGTGTTGCCTTAACCACCGTTGGGTCCCGAAAGGTAGAGCCTCTAGGTATTGCTCTAAGTATATTTTGTCCATGATAGCCTCTTTGTTACTCTGTGCGGGGGTTAGCCACTTATCGGCGGCTGCCTTTAGGCGAAAGAAGAGAGTCTTAGGGTTCTCGCCGGGGGTCCCTCGTTCTTTACGGAAGCGGACGCGATATGCCTCTGCGTCTAAGCCTAGGTGATCGAGGATGATGACCTTTATCTGGGCGTAGGGCGTCTGTCCATTTCCGTTGGCCACCTGGTACGCGGCCTGGGCTTCGCCTGTCAGCAGAGGTGCCAGGAAAAACGGCCATTTCTCCAAAGGCCATCCGCATGCGAGGGCTACCCTCTCGAAATTTACAAGGAAAGCATCCGGGTCCTCTCCCGCTATGTATTTTTGTAGGGAGATGCCGGAGGGGGTTGGGGGTGCTCTTACTTCCCGCACTGGATTGCCGGCTTGATCAATCCTTGTCGGCTGCAGCTCCCCCAGGGTCTTTACTACGGAGTCCCTGAGCGCATCTCTGTCCGCTTGGGCTGTGGCTATCTGCTGTTCGATCGCCCACCCCAACTGCTCCTGCCCCTTCACCAACCGTTGTAGTAGCTCCTCCATCGTTGTGTCCCAGATGGCTATCGAAGTGCCCGCATTCTCCACCACTTGTGGCACTTCAGGGTCGCCCGGGACTTGTACCTTAGGTATTGGAGGGGTCGGGGCAGCTGCGCTGGGTAATATCCCCTCAAGGAGACTCACAGACACCGGGGTTCTGGGTAACGCTGGCTTTATTAACTTAAAAGTGCGTTTGCGGTTTATGGTTTTCCGGTAATAAGGAAGTGCTGACTCTGCCTCTTCCGTCAGTCTTTGAAGGCGTTTCTCCGACGCTGTTTTCCTCTCGTCCCGGTGTCTTCTGGGACTGGGAGTCCGGTCCTTCTCCTCCACGGTGTCGGGCCGTCTCGTCAGGGGGCAAAGAAAAGAAAACACAACAGTGCTTTAGGCTCCTGGTCGGACCGGTAACACAGGGAAAGGGGGTGAGGACTCACACGTGCACAACTCGGCTCTAGGTGCTGGGTAGTGGTGGTGGGGGTAGTGCATAGGATGTGAGTGGGGTAATGCTACGGCGGTTTCACCCACTTAAAGCCCGCCCAGCCCGCAAGCCGTGACCGTACCTCTGGTAGCCACACTTCCCTCGATGAAGTGTGGCTGGGCGAAGAGCCTTCCTGATAGCCTCCTGGCTTTCCCCGTCGTCCTCTCTCCTCCAGTCCCGCCTCGTCCTCCTGCCTCCGTTGTTCTCTCGTCTCCTCTCCTGCCTCCTGCCTCCGCTGGTCTCTCGTCTCTCCTCCTGCCTCCTGCCTCCGCTGGTCTCTCGTCTCTCCTCCTGCCTCCTCTTCTGTCTTCCGCTCCCGCCTCTCCTCCGTCTCCGTCTTCAGTCGTCTCTCGTCCTCTTCTCCTCTTCTCTCGCCGTCGCTCTCACCTCCGCCTCCTCCGAGTGCATAACACACCTGAGTGTGTTCCTGGGCGTCCTTTACCTGGGTCGAGGGGGCGTGTCCAGTGACGATGTCTGTGTCCAGCTCCGCCCAGTTAAAGTAACAGGGTCCACCGGTATCGTCCGAGTCTGAGTCGTCCTGTTCCTCAGCTCCCCGCCAGGCCCCTGTATGCTGTGCAAAGAGAGGTGAGAGAGGTAAGCCAGGTGGACCCGCGTCCACCCCGTCACAATCTCACAGTCCCTTTCGTATGCTGTTATTGGCCCTATCCTTTTATCTGGTCATGCCCCTGTTTCAATTGCCATAGATATATTACCTAAGATTAATACTCCTAAAAGACGGCGTTTTAATAATGCACTTCTTTTAGACCCAAAATTCACTACCTCCTTCATTGAATTCCTTAATGATTATTTTGCGATAAATAAGAATGATTCCTTACCTTTTTCCACTATTTGGGATGCTTTCAAGGCTTCACCTAGAGATTTCATCATCCGTTTCATAGCAAGGAAACGGAAAATTGCACTTAAAATCACCAATGACCTCCTTAATGACAATAAGAAACTGGAGCACTCCTATTACGTTTCCCATTCGCAAGAAACTCTAACAGCCCTGATAAAAGCCAAATTATAATTTAACAAAAACCCAACTGATGATGCCTCTTTATACCTTTTAAAATGTACTGCAAAATTTTATGGTGGTAAAAACAAGGCTGGGAAGATTTTAGCTAACTATCTCAAAGTGCAGCAAAACAAATTATATATTGATTCTGTATACGATAATCAATCTACTCTAAAATTCAAAGACACCGACATTTTAAATGAATTTTCCCTCTTCTATCAGGCCCTATACACATCTGATGCACAACCCTCCGATCATGATTTGTCACAGTTCTTTTCAAATATTCAAAAACCCCATTACGACCCATCAGAGTGGTCCTCCCTTGAAGCAAAAGTAACACAACAAGAACTACTGAAGGCTCTTTAAGCCCTCAAAAAAGAAAAAGCACCCGGACCAGATGGTTTTACAGTTGAGTGTTATCTTTATTTCTCTAAACTCCTCTTGCCTAAATTACATTCTTTGCTACCCTTTTTCCAATTAGCGAATGGTTCAATAGGCCCCTTTTCAGAAGCACACATATGTCTTATTTCCAAATAGGGCAAATATTCAAATTTTTTCAAAAATTATAGGCCCATTTCACTGGTCAATATTGATTATAACATTTTCTCCAAAGAATTAGCCATACGCTTGGACTCTTATTTACCGACTTTATTAGGGGAAGAACAATCCTGATTTGTTAAAGGATGGGTTATAACGGATTGTTTTTTAATGTTTTATCCAAATCTTCCCACCTCAAAAATGCATTAGCAGCAACAGCTTTGAATGCAGAAAAAGCTTTTGATGGAGTTGAATGAAAATATCTCTTCCATACTCTCAGATGGTTTGGTTTCGGCCCGAATTTTATATCCTTAGCCTCTCTCCTTTATTCCAACCCCCGTGCTGCAGTTTGCGCTAATGGCTTGATCTCTCCTTATTTTAACCTAGGTAGAGGTGTACACCAGGGTTGCCCCCTCTCTCCCTTTCTTTTCGATTTGGCCTTAGAACATTTCTTGTCTAAATTACGCCAACACCCAAATATACACGGTTTTCAAACCTCCAATGCCAATATTAAACTTGCAGCCTATGCTGACGATATTCTGCTATTTATCTCAAAACCGGATGAATCAATCCCTGCTTTTTTAGAAGTAGTGCAGTCATATTCCCTAGTATCTGGTTATAAATTAAATAATGACAAATGTGAAATCCTGCCCCTAACCAAATACACTTTCAAAACAGAATTTGCTGCCTCTAACTTCACTTGGAGTTCCACTTTTATTAAATATCAAGGTCTATATTTCACCTCCTCATTTTTGGACACAATAACATTATGTAGGAATAAATGTATTAAAAAAATCTCAGAGTTAACTGCTAAATGGCATTCCCTATATCTGTTATGGTGGAGCCGTGTAGACACTATTAAAATGATGTTAACACCTATAGTCTTACATACGATTTCCAATATCCCAATTCCTGTAACTGCTAAACTCTTTAAGAAAGTTAATTCTATCTTCTCCTCCTTCCCATGGAGTAATAGGAAACCTTGTATGTCTCTTTTAAAATTGTCACGCCCTAAGGTGAAGGGGGGAGTTAATTGCCCTGACTTCCAGGCTTACCAGTAAGCTTTTCTTCTACGGCAAGCTTCCCTTTGGCTACTTGAGTTCACAGACAAATGCCCTTTATGGACCTCTATTGAACACCCCTTTTTATCTCCCTTTTCTTTTCACGAATACTTATCCTTCTCACGTAAACCACAACACCTCTCTACACCTGCAATAAAACATACCTCCAAGCTCCTCGACTTAGCTTCCCCTTTACCTCACCTCACTATTGATTCCTTCCTTGAATCAACGATTTGGCCCAACAAAAATCTAACCATACGAGGTAAACCTTTTTATTGGAAAACATGGAGACTCAAGGGAATAATTTTAGTTCATCAGCTATTTTTAGACTCAAATTTTATGTCCTTTAACTCACTTAGTCACTCTTTCAGTTTGTCCTCCCCCTTCATTCACAAACATGATTTGCTTAAGAAAACGATTATGGACATGTATACTTAACTTCCAACTACGCACGACACTCCCGCCAATTTCGGTTCTTCATTACGACTTCATACTTTATTAAAAACATTACCCAAAGCATCTACCATTTATAGATTTTTGCACAATTCTGTTGCTGATAGACAAAAATCCAAGACAGAAGAGGTATGGGAACGGGATTTCACAACAAACTGGCCAATATCCTTTTGGGGGGAAAATATGGAATAAATTACGTAGATCTTCTAGGGCAGCCAATACAACACAAACACTGGGGCATATTATCAAGGGGGTTTATCTCCGCTTTTTTGGCTTTAAAAGCCAAGAAAGCGGAGATAAAATTATCTCCCTATTACCAAGCTGTCGCTAACACCAGTTAGCGACAGCTAATAGGAGATAGCGACCATCTTGGGCCCCGCTTTGCATGTCAGTGATATTTATCACTAATGACATGCAAAGTGGGCGTGCCAAGATGTTAGCGACTGGAAACAGTCGCTAACATCGCTATCTCCTATTACCAACCTTTGGAGATATTCGCGCTAAGCGCGAATATCTCCAAAAGCTAACACCTGCCCTGAGCAGTTCTTAGCCATGTTAACCAATGGGAGGTGGATAACATGGCTAAGAGCATTTGCTCGATAATGCATGAATATCGCTGACTTTTCAGCGATATTCATGCATTGCGGCCGTTTTTTATCGCATTTGCGCTAAACCTTGCTAATAGCAAGGTTTATCTGCGATAAAAATCGCCGATGTGCGGCGATAATTTTTGTCTCTAAACAAGTTAGAGACAAAATTATCTCTATTGGTTGGTAATATGTCCCACTGTTCTTTGTCTACAATAGGCTTTTATTTACTCCAGTTAGTTTGAACAAAAGATTTCCGAATGTACCGGATTCATGTTGGACATGTAAGAAATCAATGGCTGATCTATTCCACATGCTATTTTCTTGTCCTTCTGTCTATAATTTTTGGCAACAAGTTTGGGCTCAAATTAATTTGATTGTTGGTACCAAGTTTTCTTTCTCCTTTGAACATGTTTTCTTGGGTAGTCTCTTTTCCATTAAGGAGAATGTTACATCTAATGGCAAAGTTATCGATTTATTGTTAGCAATTGCTTTTCAGCAAATTACTACTAATTGGAAAGACTCCAATAAAATTTCATACAAGGCTTGGTGGTACGCCGTCTGCCATAATCACAGACTGGATACCACCTTTGTCTACCCTTTACGTATGGCTATGAAACGCTCAAACCTATGGTCACCAGTGACATTGTATATCGATGTTTGTGCCAAAAAATGTTCTAAACTCTTCGCTTGAACTTTCCACTGTTCCGGCCCTCTGGAAACATGCCATGATAACTCCATTGCTAAAAAAGCCTATAGCTAATCCGGAAACTTTAGCAAACTATAGACCCTTATCTCTGCTCCCTGCTTTCTCCAAATGCTTGGAGAGACTTGGTCTTATCAACCTTTGCTGAAAACAATTCTCTCCTGCACCCTTCGCAATCGGGTTTCCGTGCTTGTTTCTCGACAGAAACTACTCTTCTGGGAGTCACGGAACACATCCGAAAACTCCTTGATAATGGTCAAACGGTCGCGCTCGTGCTTCTAGATCTGAGCGCGGCCTTCGACACTATATCCCACGAAATACCTATTAAGGTGTTAAATACCAACGGTGTGCGTGGGAAAGCACTCAAACGGATCCGGTCCTTCCTGACTCAACGGACATTCCAAATAACATCTTCCTCGGCCTGCTCCGACACTTTTTATGCCCCTCATGGTGTTCCTCAGGGATCTATTTTGAGTCCCCTGTTTTTTAACCTTTAACTCAGACCCCTGGCCGACCTAGCGGAAGGATCTGGACTCACTCTCATGACCTATGCTGATGATTCCCAAATTATTTTCTCCCTATCTGAATCCGGACCCTCATCCCCGTCTCTCCTTAAAATAGGCCTTCAAAACATCTTCAACTGGATGTCAAGAAACCAATTAAAGCTAAACGGAGAAAAAACAGAGATCCTTCTTCTAGGGAAACAACCAGATCTCTGGAACCCCTTACACTGGCCCACCCAGATGGGAAATTTTCCCACCCCAGTACGTAATCTGGGCGCCATCATGGACAGTTCCCTCTCCATGAAACACCAGGCCAACAAAGTTGTCGGCCTATGCCTTACCATCGTCAAATGGCTTAGGAAAATCCTTTGGATGCTGCCCGCCCCCACTCAAAAAACCGTAGTCAATGCCCTCATAACATCACGGCTTGACTACGGAAACATTCTGTACCTTGGTTCCAACAAGGCGGTAGTGAGTCGGCTGCAGCTTGTCCAAAACTCAGCTGTCAGACTACTGTGCAGAATTCCTAAAACTGCAGGAGTCTCGAGCCACCGGCATGAGCTCCACTGGCTCAGAGTAGAACACAGAATTAGATTCAAAGCCCTGAACTACATGTTCAGAATTAAAGCAGGCAATGCGCCCAAATACCTCCTAGCTCTCGCCCATCCTTACATTCCCAAGCGAAACCTTCGGTCGCAATCAGCTGCCAACTTCTGCGTACCAAGTTTCAAACTTGCAAGAATGGGAGGTAGATTCTTTGCCTTCTTAGGACCTTCCCTCTGGAACACACTTCCTCTTTACATCCGAAATGAGGAAAATCATGCTAGGTTCAGAAAGAACGTCAAGACTTGGCTATTCGAACAATAACTTGAGTAGCCGAAAATCCCTTGCTACCTTTATGCTGTGTCTCGGCGCCGGGAAACCCTTTTGGGTAGCTGTCGCGCCTTACAAGTTTAAAAAATAAATAAATAAATAAATAAACCTCTGCCATCCCAACAAGAAGTTTTGAAATCACCATGATTCCTCTAATATGTTCCAAATACATTCTATATTCTGATGATATGTACATCACACTTAGTTGTTTCACTTTTTCTTTCTTTATTGTTAAGTCTGATCCATATGATTTCACTGTAACACACTTATAATGTAAATGTATCTGAGATGATTTTAATTTTCTGTACTATATGTAAACATTTTATATTCCCTTAATAAAACCTTTTTTGAACAAAAAAAAAGAATGACCATATTTTTCTTTTCAGACCGTTTTTTTGGCAAGGATCTAGCATCGTCCTCAACAATGAAATTTAACAGAATCCATGACAAAACATTCATTTACACAACCAAAATCCAGGTCAGCAAAAGAGACCTATTGTCTTTGCCAATGCTAGTTTTTTAATTGGCCAAAGTCTTCACAAGCAATAGCATGAGCAATCAGTTGTTAGCACTCTTCAACAGTTGTTGAGCACAAAGAACTTTCAGCCACTGGAGCAATCTGGCCGGAACAAGTGGTTTCCTTAAACCTTAGTTTTGGGATGAGAGTGTCCCGCATAGAGATTTGACAAAGCTAGTTACAGCCTACTAATGTAATAATAGCAAAACGGTCTAGAACCAAAACACATAAAAATGACTTGGTGGCATAGAACAGAGTACACTGAGAAGTAGAAGGTTACATTTTCGCAGAGAAAAGATCCCTGGAAGTTGTGGGCATTTCTCAATAATCTAGACTTTAAAGACATGCATATCAGTGGAAACATTTCACCTGAGGTAGGGAAAGGGCATATTAGATCCCTGTATAGAATTGATGAACCAGAGCTGCTTCTACATCTTAGTGGGAGTTTAACATAAGACTGGTGTTATCCGTGGTAGGGAAGGCGAGATACATAGAGGATGCAGGGCTCAAGGTCCCCTGGGCCCAAATGGGCCACCAGTAGCTGGAAAGTTTGTTTAAAGTTGAGTTAGAGGGCAGAGTCATCACACAAGAGTCTTGAGCCATTCAGGTAGGAGGTAAGTTCTTTATTTCATGTTAGGCCTTTAGGTTACAGCCACAGTCTAGCAAGTCATGTTAGGGCTCCATTCTCTCTCAATCTTTAATTCACTCCCAGGTTTCATCAAGCACACAGACACCAACAGCGCTTGCATAATCACATACTCACAGCATTCATACTCTACATTCTACAGCAAACCCACCCAGCTCATGCACACACAGACACATCATGTCAATTCATCAACAAATAGCAACTCTTTATTGAATGATACCCTAAGTGAGCTCACACTAAGCAGGCAGCTTAGCCATTAGTCTGTTTAGAGCACCTGACACACCAATCAGGAGACATGCAGAAAGTCACGGCATGTGTCATGGAAGCACAAGACAGGAAACACATGGAAAAATGAGTCAAGAGTGAGTGAGTGAGTGACAGTGTTCTTAAGTATGCAAATACCAACGTGTCTTAGCACTAAAGGCGGAAACCTCGAAAGGACCAGTTCAAAGCTTGGGCATCGACCGGAGTCAACGGGGATGAAACACAAGGGGGATATAAGAGGGAGCTGAGGGAGTAAACAAAGATAACCAGGTGCACAAGATAACATTATACACTACAATAAATGTACCTCCCTTTGTCTCACCAGTTACTTTAATTGTCAATGAAATATTGGGGAATGTTCACAAATGCACTTTGGTGTAGGTAAAGTGCTACTCCTATATTTCTCTTTCATCAACTATAACATGCCTTTGTGAAATACCCACAAAACATCTAACATGGGAATATCCATGAAATATTTTCACATAATTAGTACAAATAGAAAGAATGGACTGTGCCCTCTTTGCTGCACATTTATGAGCAGGGAGTTGAAAGTTTTAGGGACTCTCCCATAGGCATGTAAGAGTGCGTAAAAGGGTACTCCTATTGTGCTACTTCCTGTATTCATCACTGCTTGTGCGAACCAGCCCAATTGATTCCTACAAAGACAATGATCAGTGCTTAGTCCGAAACATCCAGACCCAGATTACATAAGATACTCATATGTGGAAAATTGGCATCAAGGCTATTTATCGCCATTTTAGAAATCGTAACGGTGTGCTATTTTGTGCCTTGTTTTTTTACAGCCGTTGACGTTGTTCTGCACAAGCAAAGATCAATGTTTGAATTTTGTCTATACAGACTGGGCCTCAAGTTACACCTTGAGCAGATAAAAGGCTTAGCTAATGAAAATGGAACATCACAATCCAAAACATGAAACATGAAAGGACTTACGAATTTCCTATTCAGCTTCCTAGATCAAGAAATTGATTGAAATGACTGTGGGAATATACTTCCTACACACAACTGCAGGCAAGTATTCTATAGAAATGCTTATTTTGATAATTTATTGGGCTACCACATGGCGCCAGCCCAACTTGGACCTTATTCTGAGTCAGGTGGATGGAAATTACCCCACAGAATTTTGCTCTGTCTGATTCAGAGTTAGTAGGAGTGTGGGAGAAACAGCCTCCATTTGTCCGGCCAGTGATTCCCGATAGAAAAAAAATGCATGAGGCTTTGACTGCAGAAGCAGTCAAGTCTAATTCTTCATTTTGGTTGCTGATTTGAGTGGAGCTGACCCGCTGTTAAAAAGCTTTCATTCTTGTCTCCTACTGCCCCCACTCTCCTCCCCCCAATCCACCTTCAGGCCTGCACATATATTTACCATCTTCGCAGAGCAGGTGCTAAATGCTAGGGGTAAAATCCCCTGAAACTGTGAAGTCTGTGTGGTTTTACAACCAGATAATCAGTCCCATAAGGTAATTCACCAATCCAGGGGGTTGACTCATAATTGCACTGTACTTGTGTGGAATTACTACACTGTAATGGAAAAATCGCATGCACTTTTACAGTTTCCTCAGTACCACGCAACTTGTAATCAAGGCCCTCGTGTTTCAGTAAAAAAATCAGTCCATTCTAAGGATTAGAGTATTGGTTCAGTATTTATTTGATCCTCTCACCTAGCAGAGCTGAAAACTATGATATGTAAAAGGAAAGCCCATAACTAGAAAAATTATACTCCTGTGAAGTGGAGCCACAGAGTAGAAAGATGGTTGATTTCTACAACAGTCTTTTGTCAGTCTGGTGTCAGTTTTTTCAGGCATGCAGCTACTAAAAGAACTCTGAATGTTTACGTTATACTTACATAACCGTATCCACAGCATTACATAACACAAGGGGGCCGATTCCGATATCGGTTGGAAGGGCTCTGAATCGGGTTCAGGATTAGCGGGTCAGATTCAGAGGCTGAATTTCCGTCCAGTTCGTACACGGGTCCGGACGACGAAGTACGATGCGAACAAGTGCGAAATCTCCGTCCGAATCGTTTCCGGGTCCGAATCGCTCCATACGACCCGGCCGTAAGGTAACCGTGGTGCGCAATGGAGGCGAATTCCGACCTAGCCAGTACGATGCTCGATTCAGACAGCCAGATCGAGTCGGAGCTTCTGGCTCGCAATAGCTCTCGGAGCTGGACATTGGGGGTCCGCATTGGACCCCTGTTACCCGCAGCCTTACGGCTTGGACACAGGGAGAGACCCATGGGTCTCCCCAACACAGGCATGTACGGTGCGGATGGCACTGATGCGTACCCACTGTAGGGGGCGCACTTGTCTGGAACGTACCCATTCAGTGAATGGAAGCCAATGTACGCGTTGTACGACCGGCTCCTATTGACTTCAATGGGAGTCCGACCGAAACGAGTCCGACAGCATACGGCCGCATCGTACTCGCTCGGTCGGACTGCAGGAGTCCGGATCGGTCAGAAAACACCCCGGATCCGGCTCGGTCGGAGTGATTTCCAACTCAGATCGGAATCGGTCCCTAGGTGTCTGTTTCCTAAAGAGTGAAACATAACACATGTTTAGCTATCTCTAAAAGGCCTACAAAAGTTTGTGATCTCTTTATTTGAGTTGACTATACGTATTACACCTGCCAAAAGTGCCTCCCATTTCCCAGCTGGGAAAAACCAGCCATTGTATACTGACTGTTAAAATCATCATCCAGCGTTCAGAAACTGATACATTTCATCATCTGGAACCAATGCAGTACCCTACAGTCCCTTTCACACTTGGTGAGTTTAAACCAAACTTATCCAATTTATTCATCCTATTTATCCTTTTCTTGGCGATAAATCTTTATATAGGTAATCAGGGATAAGGCAAAATAATATCAGAATTTCTAAAATATCACCACAAAAATAGTCATTTCATATAGCGAAATCAATGACATTAATAATGACAAACTCCTTTTGAGACTTAAAAGTGATTTATCAAATAATGTGAATTTATCATCAAGTACAATACAGTTTGAATAATAAGTCATCACACAAGAGAATCATTAGCAACTAAACACCAATTGTACATCTCAAATGTCAGCGCAATGAGTGAGTGGATAGGAGTAGAAACTAAAGAATAAAGACATTTGTAAATAGTTTTATGCAAATTCAGAATATCATACTAACCAATCTTACGAGATTTCTAGAAATCTGAAAAGCTGCCCTCTGGGCATGAGAGTAAGCTAGGCACCTCAAGAAAAGTTGAGGAGCAAAGTGAAAGAGTCAGGACCAGCAGACCAACAGCCAGCCCATAGAATATGAAACAGCAATACAGATCTCTCCTCTCGCAAAGTAAGAAAAACGCACTCCTAAACCCCACCCTCCTCCTACTTTTATTTATTTATTTTTATTTAATGCGATTTTATATAGTGCTAACATTACCCAAAGGTATCAGAGCACTTTACAAAAGAACCAGTTGCGTTACATGAGGACTTAGAATTACATGAGTTACATAAGAGATATAAACAGAGAAAAAAACATTCAAATGTACAAGTGGAGTGAAAGGAGGGAAAAATTGCAAAATGTAAAGTCACTCAAGGAGGAGATACAAACAGAAACTCAAAAATCACATAGGAGTGGTAGTAAGTACAAAGGTCTACTACATATACTAGTGGTTAGAGTTATATATACAAGTGGAGTGAAAGGAAGGAAAAATTGCAAATGCACAAGTTGTAAAGTCACTCAAGGAGGAGATACAAACAGATAAACTCTAAAATCACAAAGGAATGATAGTAAGTACAAAGGTCTACTACATATACTAGTGGCTAGAGTTATATATACAAGTGGAGTGAAAGGAGGGAAAAATTGCAAAACGTAAAGTCACTCAAGGAAGAGATATAAACAGAAACTTAAAAATCACATAGGAGTGGTAGTAAGTACAAAGGTCTACTACATATACTAGTGGTTAGAGTTATATACACAAGTGGAGGGAAAGGAGGGGAAATTGCAAATGTACAAGTTGTAAAAGGCAACTTGTGAAACGGAATCTAAAAACGGCCAGCCTGGTCGGGGAATGCACCTTTGTAGCAATAAATACGAGTCCCTTGGCATTCAGACGTTAAGTGCCAGTTGGGACCAACAAGTTGCGCTTTGCTTTTTGGAACAATCTTTTGTGTTTGCACAGTTAATGCTAAATAAAAAGAAAAAGAATGCTGTTTATTTTGAGCATGTTCTGTTTTTCCGGACCCACGAGGGTTTACCAGGGACTCCAACTCCTGTGATGCATTATATTCAAAGGCCCACCTGGGCAGGATCGAACTAATGAGAGGGGTTATTTTAGTTGGAAGAATTATGGAACGAACATGGCTTGGCATGCTGCCTCTGAGGAAGGAGGTTTTCACTCTGAAACGCGTCAGGCAAGGCATGCAATGATTTTTTTATCTGTCTTTCACCAAAGTTGATCCTGCGCTTTTGAGAGACTTGTTGGGAGTGCATTCTGCAAAAGGCAACTTGTGAAACGGAGTATATATATATATATATATATATATATATATATATATATATATATATATATATATATATATATATGATGATTCTTGTCGCATAGAACAAAAAACAGTCCAAATACTCAGCAACAAAGAGCCGACCCAAAAGGTGCTGGTGAATAGTGTCTTTATTCCGTAGAAGCCAGCGCTGCCGCCATGACGCGTTTCGCCTCCAAGGAGGCTTGATCACATGACAAACTGCGTGCATCATGCTAGACTTTTTAAAGTGACAGTGCATTACCTCGTGTCATAGAAATGAAAGAAATATTTCAGAACACACTTGCTGCAAATATATACAACGGAAGAAAAGAGGATAAAACCCAAGTGGGCTACCTTGATTCAAGATAATGCAATATACATATTTATAATCAATTATGTATGTCAATTAAGAAATACTAGATAAAAACATGTAGAAATTGCAAAACTTGATCCATATGAAACACTACAATCACTATGTACATGATAACTTAATTCATCTATGTACAATCTGAAGTGTCAACATCCAAATATTCCGCCTTGTATAAAAGAATAAAATATTTACAAATAGTGCAAATAATGCAAATCCAGTAGCAGCAAGAATAATGACACGCAATATATGCAATTTTAGAATTGGGCCCCAGTGGGCAAGTCACAAAAATAGTCATAGACATGAAAAGTGCATATGTAAAGTGCAAAAGTGAATAAAGTGCAAAGAAATAATCATAGGTGATTCCAAAGTTAAAATCAGAAACAGTTATATGCTGAAGTTAAAAAAGAAAGAAATTCATCATATATACAACAGGAAACACATTTGCAGGGAACAGTTCAGCGAATGCTAAAATATCCGGACAGGCATTGACAGGCATCAAAATCAAAACTAAACTAAAGACAAGTGTAAAGATCTTCCCTGTCATTGAGGCCATTGGGATTCTTGGAGTTTAATTCCAGAATGTAACGAGTCTCAAGGAGACGGAGTTTGGCCTCACGGTCCCCTCCCCTCCTTGACGCCTCGACACAGTCCACTAGGAAAAATACAAGTGAATCAGGGACCCCAGAGTGTTTGTCCTGAAAATGCCTGGCAACCGGATAATTTTGGTCGTGACCCGAAATAGCTCTATATATATATATATATATATATATATATTATATATATATATAGCAAATTCACTCAGGGTTAAATTTTAACAGCGATAATGCTTGGACAATTATATATTACATCTTTACAGAGCAGGAAATTCTTGCCACCGTTCAGCCAGGTGTTGCAGGTGGTGTTACACTCAAGGGGTGGTGGTCTTAGGTCTGGAGGGATCCCCGAGTTGGAGGTGTCCATAGGGGTAGAAGGCCCGATGGTGGTGGGGGAAGCAGCATGCTGGATCCCCGGGCTGATCTTGAGGTCATGCTGGGCTCCATATTCTGCATAGAGGAGGGTGCTCAAGGGCAGGCGGAACTGTGCCACGAAGTCAGGTCTCCCACCTGGCTCAAGCACCCACAGTGAGGCCCCAGCCATCTTCGTAGCTCCTATCTAGCACAGCCAAATAGGTTGGTGCGTTGACGGCGTTTGTAGTTCTGGCCGAGTGGAGACAGGGACCTCTGATCTTGCGCTGCTGTGACACCCCCAGTCTCCAAAATTTGGCACCTTCAGACCCACTGTACCCAGAGGCTGGTCCGGAAGTCCGCTGATACACCAAGTCTCTGCTGACTATGTGGGGTCTCCCCCTCCAAGAGCCAGTACTGAGGTTTGGGTTTGTGCTATGTCTTGTGGATGGGTAGGGCCTCAGACACTCCCGTAGCTTCCAGCTGTCCAATCAGCCCACTTTCACCGACCCTCTTTGCTGAAGGACCAAGACTCTGCTATCTATGTGGGCTCCCCCCCGTCCAGGAGCCAGTCCCGCCATTTGGGTTTGTGATGTGTCTTGTGGGTGGATATGGCCACAGGCACTCCTGCAGCTTCCAGCTGCCCAATCAGCCTATCTCCACCGACCCGCTTTGAGGCTAGAGGGGCTGTTCTTCTCACCCCTGTAGGCCTGGGGACCGGGATATTGCAGCCTGCTCAATGTATGGGGCAAAAATTGCATGTCTTCATGGTGGGGGAGGGGTCAGACACCCGCTGCTCTCTTACCGCAGGTTGGCTGGTGGGTTCCGTTAAGGCCACGCCGAGCGTGGCAGGCTGTTGCAGTGAAGACCTTCCGTTCCGCCGGGATCACCATCCTCGTGCTGCTGGTGCACGGCCCGCCCCGTGGAGGCCAGCGATCACAGGCTGCGCAGGAGCTCCGCTCACCGCCGGTCAGGCCTCTCTAACTCCGTCCGCCACGCCAGCCCCGGCCAGCCGATTCTCGATTAGGGTGTGCCAACTACTAGTTATATCCTAAATCCATTAAAGATCCAACCCTCATTCTATCATCTCACATGGATATATGCATTTTGATTGGTCCAAAACAAGGGGTGTTAAATCACACCACTCTCGATGTATCTAACTTTCAAATGTCCCCTTGTTCTAACTTTGCACACTGTAATCACTTCCAACAGATGAAACTCTAGTATCAGGCTTCCGTGTTTTGTACGTCTCTCCATTCTCACTTATGTATCAACTTGTAGTACAAATGTCCTCATGCTCCACTCAGTCAGGAAGTTCCATTCTTTTATCTTTTTCCTCTCTGTGCAACCTTGGCCATCATCAAGAACTTGCGAAGGAAATATCACAGTTTATTTCTCCCTTTTACATTTCTAATATGCCATGTTAATTCTAAAAGAACTCTCAGGCCTTTTCTGCAGGGCAGTAAGTACACTTCTAAAGAAAACAAATACAAGTGTTATTTATCATTTTATAAAACTCCACTATTAAACACTCTTTGAATGCTTTTACTTACCCTTTCTTCTCTTATGGCTGCCTATCATTTCCTAACTGTTAGTGAAAAATAAATTCTCCACTTTTGACTTATTTCCTACATTAATCATGTGCATTTGTGGCCTGCTCCAACACTCCCAGCACGAGCTTGCGCAGTTTTCCTCTTTCCTTTTTTAGTCTTGCACTGCTAGTTTTTACGCTTGAATCCAGTGGCAAAGTGAGCAAGGGGCCCATGTTTGGGAATACCCTGCCAACTTAGGGCGAACAAAGCAAACACATGCCGATAATGGACAGAGCGCTGAAACTTTTCAGACACTCACCCCCAGTCACATCTGGTGTACAATAGATGGCGCAATTCTTCTTGTATAACAAATCCTTACCTAACATATTGACTGGACTTGTATCACACACCACAAGACAATGTGAGTCTCTGAAATCTCCAATGCGTACCTTCATTGGTTTTGTCACTTATTGGATAGTATCTCCTGAGAGGGATTGGTTTGGGATATCCACAGTTCTCACAGTGGAATGGGTAGCACCAGTGTCTACAAGGAATGTAATAACAATACCCATATCTTTGTCAGTTATATTCTCAAATCCACTATAATGTTTGACAACCTGTAAAAGCTTCTCATAATGAGCATGTACTGAACCTTTCGTCTCCTGAGTCATTCTAACAATTTTTACCCGATCTGTCTCTTTTGGTGAAATCTGTCCCTTCAATAGGTAATCACTTGATTATACTTTTTCATCACTTCATCTGACGGGGCTCCAGTCTTTGCATCTCTAGGAGCTTCCACACAAACAATGGAAAGCAGTCAACTGACTTTTCTACAATTTGTAATTTAATTGTGCTGACTTGGCATCTAACACACTATGTTCAAGTTTTTATGTAATAAGATCAAATTATTTTTTCTTTTTGTTAATAGGAATATCTGTCAAACTGATACTTTTTAGTTAAAATTGTAATGGTTTGAATTAACTATACTAAATAGCTTTCTCTCCTCCACCATACCTAACACAGATACAGCAACTCTCTTCTAACTGCCTCTCATCCATTGGATAATTTAAAACCTTACTTCATGACCCACATGCTGCACCACCACCCCTGACTCATACACCTTCTGCCCTAAACACACGGAAAAAATATAAGCAATGTGCCACACCTCACAACTTCGCTTCACCATGTCTACTGCACAACAATGTTACACCACGAAAACAACACAGCACACCAACTCACTTTCAAACACCATCTCCACCACATACACACACAGACACATCAAAATGCCTTCTCAGCATGCTGGATGAGGAACACAATAAAGAACAGCTACACGATTGCTATCTAATACAGATAATGCCAAAATCATATAGGCAAAAAAGGAGGTGGTCTAGCTGTTGTGTTCAGGCAAACATTACATATCATTAAAGTAGACGGCATCTCCATTAAGAATTGTGAGGCTCTTCTAACAAGATGCAATCCTACACCGTCTTCCTCTTTCAACTTTCTGCTCCTTTACAGACCTCCACCTAGCAAGGCGACATTCCCAGATGCACTTCTAAACAGAGTTTCAAACCTGATAACAATAAACTTCAACCAATCCTTTCTGGGTGACCTCAACATTTGGTTTGGCAAACCCAATATGACCCATCCAAAAACAATAATCACTGGCTTGGATGCACTGAACCTGCATCAGATTGTCCACAAACTCACACACGTTGCTGGACATATCCTAGATGTCATTGTTGCTAATACTGAATTACTTACCTTTCAAACTGTAACTCCAGTCATATGGTCAGACCACCACTAGTTTCCTTTCCAACGTAAGCGGCTCACCTAAAACTACCTTACATCCATTCACCTATCGGCCGTGGAACAAACTCAATTTGGAACACTTAGAAACACAACTAACATCCAGTACAAATCTGGAAACAATACATTCTGTTCAAAATCTATATGAGTGGCTACAGGAAGCTTTTGACATCCTGATACCACTCAAAACCACTCAACAGAACAAAAGAAAAAAAGCGCCTTGGAGAAACAAAGAAATTAAAAGACACAAAACAACAAATTAGAAAGGTGCAACGTACCTGGCTCAAAACAAACACCAAAAAAGACAAACATCACCTACAGAAGATTAACAGATTATACAAGTCAGCTATCAAAAAAAGCTAAAAAAAGGTACTATTCAGACAGAATTCAAAATGCTAAATGTGCAAATAAAGAATTCTATAAAATACTCAATGAATTTCGCAAACCAAATTGCCTAGAAGGAACCCATCCTGTTACTCAAGATTTCACAGACGAAATAGCAAATCATTACATGGACAAAAGCAGACACATTGGACTCATACTTAAAATAGAAACAAAGCAGCAGCACTAACCCTTGTACAAAACAACAATCCAAGAATACTCTCACCCAGCCTCTCTGTTCCTTCCAACACATCTCACACAATTTATGGACCTGCTGAAAGCAAGCAGGCCTGCTGCCAGCCCTTCTGACCACTGTCCACCACAAACTTTCAAGACAATTCTTTTAACAACCTCTGCAGCCATTTCAGTAAGAAGAATCATCAACAATTCCTTAACTAATGGACTATTTCCAAAAGAACTCAAAAAGTCACACATACAAACTTTACTGAAGAAAACAAACTTGGACCCGCTGAACCTTGACAACTACAGACCCATTACAAATGGACCTTTCCTGGGCAAACTGATAGAAAGAGCAGCGTTAGCCCAGATGTCCCAACTCATTGAAGAGAATTACATACTTTCAGCCTTCCAAACAGGATTCCATCCGGGAAGAGGCACTGAATCTGCCCTCCGTGCTATCTGGGATGACCTAAAGAATACAGTAAACCGCAACGGGGTTGCTGCACTACTCCTCCTGGACCTCTCAGCTGCCTTTGACATGGTTGACCATGAGACTCTGAAACAAAGACTCTACATATCCGGCATAGAGGGAACTGCTCTATACTGGATCACGCCCTACCTTCGAAACAGAACTAATGTCATCCATACCCCACCTTTCTCGTCCAAACCATACTCCACAAAAGCAGGGGTCCCTCAAGGCTCTATCATCTCGCCCATGCTTTTCAACATCTACATGAAGTCATTACCGGAACTGATCAATCAATTTCACCTCACATGCTATAACTATGAAGGAATCACTGACAGAATATCGAAATCAAAAAAATCGACATACAAAATATCGAGTGGAAAATATCGAAGTACAAAATATCGACAGCCTATCTTCAAACAGGTAAGTACCAAAATATCGACTCCAAAATATCGACTTACAAAAATATAGACTGTAAAAATATCGATTTTTTTAAATGTCTTACAATTAAGTTAAACATAATATATATAAATATATTTAATATAAACTTAGAAATAATTATTAAATAAATGTAATATTAATAAATATTTAATATAAATAAAAAAATTATATCACCAAAAATAATACATACATATATATATAAACATATTATTAAATAAACATATTAATATAATATAATTTAATTTAATTTAATTTCATTAAATTAATTTAATTTAAATTTAATTTTACTTTATTTTTACACTGTACCCCTGTACCCCAAAAACCCAAAACTGACCCTGAACCCTAAAAATGCCCCTTTACCCAAAAACTAAAAACTGACCCTGAACCCTAAAAATACCCCTTTACCCAAAAACTAAAAACTGACCCTGAACCCTAACAATACCCCTTTACCCAAAAACAAAAAACTGACCCTGAACCCTAAAAATACCCCTTTACCCAAAAACTAAAAACTGACCCTGAACCCTAAAAATACCCCTTTACCCAAAAACCAAAAACTGACCCTGAACCCTAAAAATACCCCTTTACCCAAAAACTAAAAACTGACCCTGAACCCCAAAAATACCCCTTTACTCAAAAACTAAAAACTGACCCTGAACCCTAAAAATACCCCTTTACCCAAAAACTAAAAACTGACCCTGAACCCTAAAAATACCCCTCTACCCAAAAACCCAAAACTGACCCTGAACCCTAAAAATACCCCTTTACCCAAAAACCCAAAACTGACCCTGAACCCTAACAATACCCCTTTACCCAAAAACCCAAAACTTTAATTTAATTTCCAAAACCAATTACTTTTATTTACAGAGTAAATTTTATTTAATGGTCAATTATTAATTAATAAACAAATGTAATTAATTAACATATTTAATTAGTTATTATTAAATTACTCCCCACCCTATCCCCCTATAAACTCACAACCCACTACAGAAATTAATTTTCTAATTATTATTTATTTATTCTTGAAATATTTATAATTACCAATTATATTTTAATTATTTACCAAATAATAATTAATTAACAATTATTATTAATTTACATATTTAATTAATTAAATTTAAATTACTTCCCACCCTATTCCCCTATAAACCCACAACCCGCTAAAAAAAATAATATAGTAAAAAGTAATGATTTATCAATTATTCAATTATTATTAATTACCAATTATAATTTAATTAATTAACAATTATTAATTAATTAACAATTACTATTATATTACATATTTATATAATTATATTTAAATTACTTCCCACCCTATTCCCCTATAAACCCACAACCTGCTAAAATAGATAATATAGTAAAAAATAATGATTTATCAATTATTCAATTATTATTAATTACCAATTATAATTTAATTAATTAACAATTATTAATTAATTAACAATTACTATTATATTACATATTTATATAATTATATTTAAATTACTTCCCACCCTATTACTCTATAAACCCACAACCCGCTAAAAAAAAAAATATAGTAAAAACTAATGGATTATCAATTATTCAATTATTATTCATTACCAATTATAATTTAATTAACAATTATTAATTAATTAACAATTACTATTATATTACATATTTATATAATTATATTTAAATTACTTCCCACCCTATTCCCCTATAAACCCACAACCCGCTACAGATTTATATTACACAATTATTACAAATTATAAAACACCTAATTTGACATATTTTTGTTGTCTATATTCTATCTACTCGATATTATGTCTAGTCTATATTTTTGAATCGATATTTTTGCTATTAATATCGATAGTAATCGATATTTTTGTAGTCGATATTATGTCTGGTCGATATTATGTCTAGTCTATATTTTTTACTCGATATTTGTGTATGTCGAAATTTTTGTAGTCGAAATTATGTCTGTGTACCCTATGCAGATGACACTCAAATACTTCTTCAACTGAAATGCCCCAAAGACATTGGAAAATCCCCAATTTTCAGTTGTCTCAGAGCCGTAGATCAGTGGATGACTTGGAGCCATATCAAATTGAAAGCCTCCAAAAGGGAAATACTCATGTGTGACGATTGGAAACATTATGACCCGCTTGCCACCTGGCCTGATGAACTGGAATCACGACTGACGCTGGAATCTGGGGACCACGGTTCGATCCCCGGCTCCGGCGGCAGGTCAGCCCAGCAATAGCTCGCTTAATCTTCCCGACGGCCCCCAGCGCCTAGAGACCCTTACGGGTGATTGTGCGCTTTACAAATGTGGACTTTTACCACCTAAAGTATCGAAGGAAGTAAGAAACCTCGGAATGAACATGGACTCCAAGCTGTCGATGAATGCCAAAGTGGACAAAATAGCAAGATCAAGCTTTGTCACTATAAAAACGCGGTGACAAATTTTTGCTCATTTGGGATTTCCACGCTAACATCTCCCTTGTTCTGTCCAAACTCGATTACGCCAATAGCCTCTACTATGGATCTCCTTTAACGACCATGAAACGACTAAACGGATTCAGAACTCGGCTCCCAGACTACTCTTGCATATCAAACCGAGAGACCACAACTCACCTGCCTTGAAAGCCCTGCATTGGTTATCGGCTGCCAGAAGATCCACGTTCAACTACTTTGTATCACCCACAAAGCAATACATGGAATGGGTCCGCTCTTCATCAGGAATAAACTCACCAAACACATTCAACAAAGGAACCTCCGCTCTAAAAGGGCATCTTGCCTCAAAATCCCAAGATACAAGAAAAAAAAGGGTGGTTAATCCTTCTCTGTTCAAGCAGCCATACTATGGAACTCTTTACCCCCAACATAGGATCCACCGATAACCACCTTATCTTCAGAAAACTACTCAAGAATTGGCTCTTCCCCACATAAGCACCATACGCAAACAGAGATTTATAGCATATCCCTCTCTAAGCATTTATTTTCACTATAGATATGTACCTATCTTTGTGTATTGCTTTGTATAAACATGTCGAATAATTATGTTGTTAAAAAAAATCATCTTTGGTCTACATGTACTTGCTTCCATTGTGCATCTATGTACCTCCATGTACTTGGATATGTGTGTCTGTTACTTTTCTCCTGAAAAAGAAAATCCAATGCACTACCCTATTTCTCATCCTGTACCTCTATCAATATCTTTAATCTACACACTTACCTCCTTTATGCATCTATACACTTTCAATGTACTTATGGATCTATTTATTTATCACTTTCTTCTAATTTGGCATTTCCAATGCACTACCCTATTGCTCAGCCTATACTTCTCTCAATAAACTATTACGATCCGCAAAATAACCCTTTCTTGACTCTCTCCTACTCTACCCCTCCTTGCATCATCTGACACCTCTTTTACTATAACGATCCCCAAAGCAAGCCTTTCTAAACTCTTCCCTTTGACTCTTCCCCTCCAAAAAACATTTTTACTCATCCAAAAGCCTCCTCCTACTGCTATGACATAAAAAATAAACAAAGAAAAAATCTAAAACTAAAAAAAAATCCTTCACTCTTCTATCCCTCCACTATCCTTTTCAATAAAAATAGAGGCTAACAAGTTCACTTCTCAAATTCCACATTCCACTATACTAATTCACCACTAATCCATTATGGGTTTCAGAGCAGCGGTCTACTCTCCAATAAAGCGTTTCAACACCCCATCAGAGTTACAAGCACTATATAAATGCAATTGTTTTCCCTTTTCTACCCCTCCCCAACCCTTCTCAATCTTAATAACTGACTAACATATCCACCGCTCAAATAAATTTCATCTTTCACCATACTAATTCAACACTAATCCTTATGGGTTCAAGAGTGACATGCAACTCACCAAAAAAGCACTTCAAAACCCCATCAGGGGTAGCAAGCGCTATATAAATACAAATATCTTTCGCTCTTCTATCCCGCTACCTACCCTTCTCTATCCTAATAACTGAATAACATATCCAACACTCAAATTACTTCATATTTCATGATACTACTTTTCAACACTAATCCTTTATGCGTTCCGGAGTAGTGTGCTACTCGCCAGAAAAATGCTTCAACACCTATCAGGGGTAACAAGTGCTATATGAATGCAAACCTTTCTTCCACTTCTATCACTCCGCTATCCTTCTCACTCCAAATAACTGACTAATATTCACCACTCAAATTACTTTTATATTTCTCCATACTAATTCACCACTAATCCTTTATTGGTTTCCGGAGTAGCGTGCTTCATCACCCCATCAGGGGTAACAAGCGCTATATATATACAAACCTTTGTTCCTCTTCTTTCCTTCTGCTTTCCTTCCGAATCCAAATAACTGACTAACCTATCCACCACTTAACATTTACTTGCATGTTTCACTATACTAATTCAACACTAATCCTCTACGGGTCCCGGAGTAGCGTGCTACTCGATGAAAAAGCGCTTTGACGCCTCGTCAGGGGTAGTAAGCGCTATCAAATGCAATTACAGTACAATAAATTCTACATACACTTTAAGAATAAACACAATTCCCCCACCCTTCTTATTCTCTCGATCTTTGCAATGGATATAGCAACCAGAGGGTAAAGCTAGAGCAAAGTCTGGCCCAGACTCTTCATGGAGCCAGGTTTCTGTCAGAAATATTGAATCTATTTTTTTCCCTCTAAAAGGGCGAACATTTCTAGCTTATGGGAGTGGCCTGCAATTGATCAAAAGCATCTGCCAACTGACCTCTTTTTAGGTCGTGCCTATCGAATGCAGCGCATGAGCTGCTTCGCGAGACTCTATTGTTGGGACGTTGGTGAGCAAAGGGAGACAAACAATGTGCACGCACGGACAGGCGATGTGCACGTACATGGTGTGTCCTCTGCCTTACACGCTCCCACCGCGCACTCACACTACACGGCAGACACAAGCTTGTTTATCATAGGGAGTACAAGGAATACACAATTTAGTTGTGGTTCGCTGAGAATTCCTTCCGCAGTGATAATGTATCTGTATACATTTTTCCAAGGAGGTCACGGTGAAGAGATCTAAAGTAGGATTAATTTGCATTCCTTCCTGGAAGAAGCAAAGAGCAGCTGGTGTCAGGACAAATGGCTGCAATAAACCTACCCCCACCTTTCATTGCTTTCTGCTTGAAATCCGCAGAGAAGAGCTCGTCTGCGTGTAGTGAACCCCTGCGGCTATCTCCTCCCTCGAACCGCCATTGAGCCGGATACAGAAACACTACAACGCAGGTCCTTCAAACACAACTGTCAGCTGGACACATAGCCCGCGTGAAATCTTTAGACAGCAACAGACAGGCTGCTTGCAGGGCTTGAAAGTGCATATTATATTGATGAACTAAACTACAAGTCACACAATGCAAAGCGTTTTTGGCTGAAGATGTCGCCCGTGACAGGGGCTCTCATTAACACTTAATTAAAGAAGGCGCCTTCATGCTTGATTATTTTCAATCCGTAACAGATCCAAAATAGTTGTTTAGCTTCACAGACTTCTCCATTATCGTTGTCCTCGTTTATTTTAAGATAATCAACAGTGCCCTCTCTGTGCTGAATTCATGTTATTGTTTGCAGTGCCATGCCAAGGTCAGTGGCATAACCCATAACTGATAACCCCTCCTATCTCCCATACCTCACAGCTATTAATTGGCTTTGGGCTGAAGGTGGCCCCTCTCGAAGGGTTGCATGCCCCCTGGCGGATTAGGGGACCCCTGCGTCGCAGGAGCTGCAGGAAATGGTTTTGGAATCGCCTTGTTTAATGAGAGGCTTAGTTAGGATCACAAACCCATGGGAGTGGCCGGAAGCAGTATCTGCATGTGATTTCTCCTTTGAAAATGTCAATAGAACGGAGACAGCTATCATTGGTGGTCTTTCGTAGAGCTAAAAGTTGTGAAGGGGAATAAGTTGTGTCTCTTGATTGTAATGAACCAGGGTTCCTGGACCCCGGCCCCATCCGGACGCGTACAAGCACAGACGGGCTTGCCTTTAGCACGCTCTCAGCGCACCAGTGGCATGCCAGCAGCACCTCCCCTCATTGGAAGTCATTTATAGTGTGAGCCCCGGAAAGCTGGAACTCTAACCTAATAGTGTCACTCAGCCAAGAAAAAAGTGCACAAGTGCAAGATACTTTTCGAAAAACAATCTAAAATATATTCAAAAAAGGCAACAATGTCAATGATTCTCCCCTCAATAGCAGCAACCATTCCCCGGCCTTAACAGCAGTAACAATCCCCTTCAAGCCGGTAAATGCACAACACTAACAGCGCACCGGAAGTCATTTATAGTGTGAGCCTTGGAAAGCTGGAGTGCTAACCCAATAGCATCTCTCAGCTTAGAAAAAAGTGCTCGAGTGCAAGAAGCTTTTTTTAAAACAATGTAAAATATATTTAAAAAGTGCAACAATGGCACCCCCCAATATCAGCAACAATGCCATTCAAGCTGGTAAGTGCGCGACACTAACTACTACTTAGTGGGCTGTGTCACATACCAGGGGCAGTTAGAGCTATGGTTAAATGGTAGGAGTGATGGAGCATGACAATTGGTCTTCTAACCGTATTTGGTATTCAACCATGAGTCACAGGACAAGGGGCACTGAACTGAAACAGGAAGGAAGCGTACCAGAGGCATCAGGATATTCAGATAAAGAAAAGATCAGATAATTTAAGAGGTGCTTGATATTATGAACTGTGTTATGTGATTGATGTTTTCTCTGTTGCAGATGACACAATTTCCTGGTTCTGGGAAATATAGCTTAAAGAGCTGGTTCTGTTTCTGTAATGCATTAGATGAAGTTGAAGTAAATGCACTGTAATGGTACCGTACTGCAAGTGTATAACTGAAAATGGGGTCACTTGCGAAAAACCATGGGAAATACACGTGCCACCTTCACAATTCATAATCCCATCCATCCACAGCAGCAAGCCTCTTTGCAGGCTGTTCTGTGTGCTTGTGACACCACATTAAGGTGGAGCATTATGTACTTAAGGGAATGTGGATTGGAAATGTACAAACCAGACATCCCTGGTGGCATTTAGCAGTTGCTGGACAGATATGGAGCAGGGCCAGTCCAGCTGCCAGACAGGTTTTTGTAATGAATGTGGATGCCTGTCCAGCAATGAGATATGAGGGGATCTCTTACAGGGTCTCTGTAGCACAGGCCCTAGTGTAGCTCCAAAGGACAGGAAAGCGTCAGTGTTCTTAATCCTGTTGCACAGAACCACTGTCATGTGTGCCAAGGGATATATCCACACTGAGGATACCAGTCATATTGCACTCTTTCTTCCCGTGTACCGCAGCTAAGCACACTCACACAACACACACACACACATGCTCAATGGGAAGTGAAGGCCCTTAGTTAAAAGAGACAGCAAAGATTTTACCAAGTAGGCTACTAGGCACTTCATATCAGTGGTAAACGTAAAAATACATGTTTCTGCGGCGGGAGCTGACTTCATGCATCTGGCTTGGTGCTGCCCCCAAGTCGCCTCCTACTGGAATCAAGTGTTCAAAGGGCTCTCTTCCATGCTAGGCGTTGCAATTCCCCCCTGTCCAATGAAGGCGCTATTAGGCTTGATACAACCTGGTGGAGACCGCACATAGGAAATTCTTGGCGCTAAGCCTCCTATTGGCTAAACGTCTGGTGGCATGAGGTGGGGAAGGGGCCGAGCTCCAAAATGTAAATGTTGGGTCCGCACCATGTCCACATGGCAGGAACGTTTGCATGATTACGCGGATCTACAGTCTTTAAAATCCAAACCTAAAGACATCTGGGCCCCCTTCGTGTCCTTCCTCCTTCGACAGCAAGCTGAAGATGGGGACAAACAGGAGGAAATGCCTGCTGCAAACTTCAGTGGGTCGCAATCTTCTGGTTAAGGACTGCACATTTACAGTAGAGCATACCGCTAACCTCCCGACCGCATTACCGTTGAGAGAATGCCCCTTGGAGCACACATATAGATGCCCGGCAAGCGCAGGGTTCACAAGTGTTGTCTCTCTGTTGGTCACGTCATAGCAAACTGCCGAACTCGCCTGATGGGCCCCATGACAGCAGTTAAACTTACTTCTCAGCTCGCTTCTTTATCTTAGACGCTGGATGTGTTGCTAAATACAGGAATGCTAATTATTGTATCTGTTGGGTTTGTTATGGGGGGTACAGAGGGAATGTCAGGTTCCTGTCGAAACGTTACTTATTCCTTTATCACGCTAAGCATGGGAAGATGCTCACAAGTTGTAACATATGGCATATATTTGCTCGATTTCTTTGCATTGATGTACCTTGCTTTATTCAGACAATAAAGGTTTTTGAAAACTAAAAAAAAAAAAAAACACTGTCAAGGATCACATTACCAACGAAACAATGATGGCCTGCTATCAACTCTCTTTTCGAAAAAAGTCAAACCGCTTCTTCCAGAAAGCAACTTCAGAACTGCTGTACAAGCTCTCACACTCTCACCTCTGAATGGTGGTAACGCCCTTCTCAGCAGTCTTCCAGACTCCACACTGGCACCACTTCGTTCCATCTTACATGCTGCAGCATGTCTCATCCATGACCTGAAGAAATATAATCACCCTCATCCCGATAGATCTCCATTGGCTCCCCTTCCATTGCGCACCATTTTCAAAACCAGCTGCATCGTTTACAAAGCCATCTCAAACAGCAGCCCTGCTTATTGTGCGGACAAACTCACCATATATGGTGGTTCTTGACACATCATCGGCCAGGACTGGCAGTTTTGCCATGCTGGGTGGAGGCAGAATGGTGCATTCTGGTCTAGCTATATGCTACACTTCATAGGAAGTCACCACTTGGAGGGGCGGGATCTGGTAGCCCACTGGCAAGTAGTCACCCCATCCTGAGGCAAGATCTGGGCATAAAGGTGACGGGAAACGGCCTTTACAACGAAGCCGTTTCCCCGAAATCTTTAACCACGCATGCAGTACAACGCATGCGTGGTTACCACTAATGCCTTTACCACGCATACCTTTACTACGATGTTTGTAGTAAAGGCATATGTGGTAAAGGTAAAAATAAAAAAAGGGGGGCTTGGGGGGGTCTCCCCCCCAAATAAAACAACTCACCATATGTCACGTCGGCGTCAGCGTCGTTTAAGAGAAATCGGAAAAAAATGCCGTTTTCTCTTAACGACGTATGACGTCACCACGCAATTATTCGAGGAAAAGTTTATCCGTGGTAAACGAATTCCGTTGTAACGCATGCGTGGTAAAGGCATGCGTTGCAACGGAATTCGTTGTATCATCATATATTCAAACGTGACAACTCTGACCCCCAAACCTCAGATTATGCATGTACTAGAGAGAGAGGACAAAAGAAGGACTGCCTGCTATTCCCTGGGCTCAGCAAAGAGAGGCAGCCCCAAAGACTGGACTGCACCCGTTGCTCCTTGGGCTAGCAAAGAGAGGACTGTGCCTACGGTGCCCAGCTCAAGGAAAGGTTGTCCCTGCACCATAGACAGAAGAAGTGATTCCAAAAGTCAGTTGGCTGACTTCCTAGTACAGCTACAGGGCCACAAAACCTGAAGAAGCCTGCCTCGGTAGACTGGTAATAAAGAATGCCTGATCGCCACTGACCACTGAAGTGCATCCTGGGAGACTGAGACTCAACCCTCAACAGTTGCACCCAAGTTTGCGGAACCTGGGAGAGTTGTTGGAATGGAGTTTAATGGCCCAGCTAAGAAGTTACCACCAGTTAAAGGGAGCAGCTGGTTTTGCTGTAACCAGTAGACCAGTGGCCACGTTTTTTGGCTGAACTTCACCAAGACTTCAAGGGACATCAACCCCTGTAGCCAAAGTAGTTCCACCGTGTCCATGGATTGAGGTGCAACCACAAGATAAACCCAGGTCACCAGCTCAGCATCCATGAGTATCATCAGCATCCAGTGTCCCATGTATAAGGACCACTCCATTAAACTCCATGGCAGCTCACCCATAGAGCCTGAAACTAGACTGGATACTGCTTTGACTGCCAGGTAACTGTTGAACTGGACCTTGTTGGTCCCTTAACTAGCTCCCTGTCGGTATTGGTCACCCCTAGACTGTCGAAGTAGTTGTTTGCAACTGTATAAAAGTTTGGAAAATTTCCAGCTATTGCAGTAATTATGATTTATTGCGCTAAGTGAAAATATGTGATTTATTGTTCCTTTAAAAACTTTTATCTTCAGAACCCTCTAGTGGATTGTTGTTGTTGAAGCTTCTATTTAAAGATAAAATAGAACCTAGTTTTATATATTGGTGTCAGGTTTTTATTGTGTTGTGTCTTCTTATTCAGCTGTTTTGGTACTTCTTAATTCTTTACACTTGTTCCTTTGATAAAGCCTGACTGCTCGCTCAGAGCCACAGCTACCCAGAATGGAGCTGAGGTTATTTAAACGAACCGTACTGGACCCAATATGGATTTGTGTCTTTATTAAACGGTGAGGTCGAACAACCACACCATATAATAAACCACTTTCTTCATAGTACCTCTTTACCAACAGATGATTCTAACTTGGCATTGGAAACCCTGTTGACAGAAATAAATGTTTTTGGTGTAAAAAAATAAATAAAAATACATGTTTCTCTACACTATTAATCCTCTTCATGCAGAGATGTTGCTTGTTCCTATCATCCCGTGAACCTTTTTCTTATGAACGTTCTGAGGGCCATGGGATATTCATAATGGTGGAGCATGGATAACTGAGGATGGTTTGTGCTGGTCAGGAGCAACTCTTACCTAATGCCTGTCCCCTTTAATTTCGTAAACTTTCATAAATATGTTTAACCCTATTGTTGGTGTGGGACCGTTCACTACACCTCCTTCAACTGCAGTTTTTCTTTAGCCTAGAGAAGTTACAGTAATCACATTCGGCTTTAGGCAGGAGCACACTTTGGGTGAATCCCCAGTCCAGACGTTTCTAGAACTTTGCTGAGGAAGCAATATAAACACAGATGGAGTCTGAAAACGTGAGTGCACTGTGCAAAAAAACACACAGGATAGTCCAGATTATACAAAATGGAGCTAGATGTCACCATGAACTTTTCACAACGTAGTTACATGCCAACATCCACACCGCTTTTCAACTACATTTGAGATTGATAAACGAGGCACTACAGAGTTGGGTAACAAAAAAAACGTATCAGTGCCACGAAATCACTTCAGGAAAAAACAAGTATTTCTGAAAATATATTGTTATTTTAAGTCATGGTGTTTTGGAGCAACGCTAGTAACTGCTCCCATTTACAATCAGTGCACAAAAATATTTTTTGTAGGTTGATTAAATAAATAAATTAGTATGGCACAAAAGCCACAATATATCAGGAAGACTCTCACAGAAGGAGAAAGAGTTTGTTACAGTTGACAGTTCTTATAAATGAAAGATAATGACTGGATACAGAAAGGGAGGAGAGTGTATTGAACAGCTGCCATCTGATATTGTGTTACCACGAGTACCCATGATGGACATTAGTGAGGGCTATCCAGGGCAGCAGTTCCTTCTCCAGGCTTGTCATTTGTTACCCCTTGCAATGCCCTTGCTACCTTTAGACTCGGAGATCATGTAGAGAGTTACACAAACAGGGAACATGGAATACTTTCAAAGCCATGTTCCCTTTCTATAGTTGTTCATCCTTTATCCCATCTCAGGTCCATGGTACTGGCAGCAAATGACTGGGGGTAAGTGTCTGAAAAGTTTCAGCGCTCCGTCCATCATCTCCTTGTGTTTTCTTTGTTCACCCTAAGTTGGCAGAGTATGATCAGACAAGGGTCCCTTGCTCAGTTTGCCACTGGATTCAAGCTAGCCTTGCTGATGAGGGGTGTTATCCCGAAATAGGTCCCAGGATACTTGTTTCCGATGCAGGAAAGACCTGGCTTGGCAGTTCGGGCTGGACTGTTCCCATGAAGCACAGGGTCAAGACTGATTTGCATATGGCTGGGTCAGAACTGGGGTGGCAAAGTGAGCTAAAGAACGATGAAGGATTCAACCCAGATCTGTGACTGGGGGTGAGTGCCTGAAAAGTTTCAGTGCTCCGTCCATCATCTCCGTGTGTTAGCAAATAAAGGGCTACCAAAAGGCGAAAAGTGGAACAAGGGTTCAACCCTGTGATATTATCATAGTAGGTGGGTGTGAGATGCCACTCCTGCTACCCCTGGAAGTTTGGTGATAAAAAAATTGATTCTAGCTCAAACGAAACAAAAGTTACCCTAAAAGTGGCCCACATGTTGTCGTACAGTTGATGGTCCAGTGCAAAAGGTAGTTGGCCACCTTTCGGTAGGTTACTGCTGCTTGCAAGTTAAACTGTCTCTAACATTTGCCCAGTGTTAATATGTGTACCAATGACAATAGAATGCAGTAATACTATCACAAAATGTGCCACATTGCGCCGCACAGTTTGCCTTTTCAAGCCGCCTAATTTAGTCAACCCTGGCTCATAATTTATGTGTACTCCCCCTGTTGCATAATTCCCGTGGCACAGACCATGAGCTGGGACATAAAACTGCCAACATGGAAAGCCTTGCTAATTAAAAAGTCAGAACTAGACAGATTGGCATCTGTTGGCAAGTGTGACATAGTTGTGGGGGTAGATTTGATTGTTTACCAGGCCATCTGTCTATAGAACTTCAAAAGATAAACGGCCAACATGCTAATTTGGCAGGGTTAGTAGCAGGGTGACTGACAAAAGAAGCATAATAAACTTAACCCTTGTGAGAAGTTAGCATGAGGTGTTTCTTTCGACTCTAACCAGGTTAAAAGCACCGCCCAAGGCAAATTCCTTTAAATGGGGGAAAATGCACAACAATTTAGTTTGGAATAACGAAAAAAATCACCGACTCGATGCAGTCAAAGACACACAGAAACCGTGTGCGGTGTCATTAGAGCAACGACGCAGCTGTGCGTGAAATGACTGTTTCGCTATAAAACTGCGGCAATTACGTGAAAATGAAACTTGGTGCTGGGTTCTACCAGAGTAACTGCTTGGAATTCGATATTGCAAAGAATTTCATCTCTGAATGCGCTGTGTTGATTCTCGAGGCCGAACAAATGACTGGAATAAAAAGCAATCTGCTTGGAATAAGACATCTTACTCCTTAGCACAACACTTGCGTGCTGGGCCTGCAGGGGTAAATTGCTGTGCGTCACAGAATCGATATGATTGGTAGGGGTTAGTTGTAGGAGGGAGTCCAGAACATTTTTCAATCACAAAGAAATATTTTGGTAGGTCTAAGTTGAACTCAGAGCCACTGTTTTGATGAACACGAATAAAGGAATCCACTGCTCTTTCCTCTTATTTTTCATATGTATTATTGTTCCGTGCATTACCGTTTTGCAAGTGTGCAGCTATCGCGAGAAAGGCAGGTGCCGAGGAGCTTCCGGGGCACACTGCACTATAATGAAGCAATCTTTTACTACTCACCTAAGGGGGGGGCATGGGGTCTATTTTCATCGACTGCACTAGGCCTTATGGCACGCTTGCTGGGTCGATGCGGGCTCAGGGGGGTGAGGAGCTCACACTAGTTTGTAAATATGAGACCTGCACTCCTGCTTAATATATGGTGATCAAATTCTGAACTAGTTTTAATCAATAAGGGATTGCCCTGCTGAGGGTTGTGCTCACAGCTCTCTATGTTAAACTGCTCTGTCGAGGTCTGGAAACATCCAGGTCTGCAGGGTTCTCTACCTGATGCCCCTAGGGTTTCTTTCTACAATATCTCTAGTGTTGAAAAAACGTTAATGAGGTACATTGCTCCAAATGTGCTAATCCTTTACAATAGTGTCACATGGTTGTGACCTGTATTACTGTAAAATCATTGTTACTGTAAACGAACTGTTACTACACGAGTCAACATAATGTGTAACAATCATTACAAAAGCCTTAACAAGCTTCATCTCAGTATCATCGCATCACCACAAAATCTTCCCTAACACCTGCCTGTGGAGGTAAGAGAGTTCTAGAATGTTCACATGGCTCACAGAATGTGCCTGCCCTGAGAGACATGCTGCTGGAAAATAATTCTCTTTCCTGTGTAGAAGGTTGAAATGTAACATAATTCTCGTCTCTGCAAGTTCCTGAAAGAAATGTGTCCCCAGAGACCGACTTTTCCATGTGTTTCCATGTGTGCTAACGGGGTTAAAACAACAAAAAATGCCAAAGGAGAAAGATAAAGATTAAACGGAATAGGGGCATGGAAGAATGTTGGCATAGTGAGCAGTGGGAAGAGAGTTGGCATAGTGAACAGTGGGAAGAGAATGGGGACAACACTAGCACTGAAGAAGAGGAAACATTTGAATTGTGTTGGTTAACACAGAACACCAAGCCAGCACCACATGCCATACTATCCCAGCAAGGCATGGTGGACAATGGAGATAGTGCTGATAAGATGCTAAGAATTATGTGGGCAACACCATTACCATCATTGGCTGATACGAGTCCTGGTGATCTAAAAGAGATCAGAAGTAACAATTCCATACCTCCATGAAACACACATCTGATTTGGTGAGGTTTCCAATAGGTTATTGAGTTTAATGAAACACCAAAATTGGGCTCCCAATTCTTTGTCTCGATTACTGCTATTGTGTTTTTATGTAGGCTAATACGGACTTCCCATACAATAATTGGACCTGAAAACCCACTTTGTTAAAAGTGCAACAAAATCTGTTTGGCTATTTTTATTGCTTGCTACACAAAGTATGACAGGAGGTGTGGTTTTTGCCTGAGCGAGAGGAAAAGAAGCAGTTGGCTTGGTGGATGCTATGACCTGAAGATGAACTTAGTGGCTAGCAGATTTTGATGCAGGCAGATGTGGGATTTGAGCCAAGACTCACTGTATGTGCATAAACTCCTCACAATAGATACTGTCTGCAACAAGTGATATCATTATTTCAGTGCAGGAAAACTGGTGTTCAATATTTTCTCGTTTGTTCATTTATATGTCACCAGAGATATAAACAAACCCCATTGGAAAAGCCAGTAGGTCTCGCCTTCAAAAGATGAGTTCCAATTATTGGCTTTGGCAATGCTTTTTTAGTGCCTGGCAGTTGCTACCAAGCTGTCATCTTCCCTTTCTGAGCCTCCAGTCACTTGATTTTTGTATTTTTATTTTACTTGTCAGAAATGCCCATCAACATTACTGAAACAGTGAAGTAAAACAAAGCACATAACACTATCTGTGCTTCACAAGACAGTGTTGCAACACATGTGCATGACATATGGATCCTGACTGGCTGGAAGCCATTTTGGCTTTTATTTACTATACTATTCTAACATGGCCTAAAGCCATTTCAGAACAGTAACATGAAAACAAAATAAAGCATGCCGGTCAACAAAATTAGAAGTGGCTCAAGAACACTTAGGGGCTGATTCTGATGCAGGTTGGAAATGCTTCCTGACCGAATCGGGTTGAAAATGGTTTCCGACCCACTCGGATCGGGAGAGTCCGACTGACCAAGTAAGATGCATCCGGATGCTTCCAGATACGATTTCGTTGGACTCCCATTGACTTCAATGGGAGCACATGTTCCTAACCGCATCATAATTGGGCACTGGGTCGCTCCCAATCCTATTTGGAAGGAGCAAATGCCATTAGGAGGCCTTCCTAACCGCATCAGAATCAGGCCCTGGGTGGGAATGCTTTCAAACCCGCATCAGAATCTAGCCCTTAGTAGCTTCCGGGCCCCTGGAAAGAAATCCATTACAAAAAAACAGGAAGCAAAATGTGAGTGCCCCCAAAAGCAATGGACAATCGAGAAGAAGAGGAGGTGAGCACATATAGGGCAGGAAACAGGAGTCATAGAGGTAACGAGAAACACATGCCCACAAATGGCTGTGGACATCAACACATGTTGAGGCAGGCAACAGGCATTCAACAGTGCAACCTCACTTTCTCAGTATCCTGCCTCTGCACTATTGTATAATAGTTGTGTTGTTTTTGTAAGGATGAAAAACATTATTTGGGGCACAAGAGGATTTAAGAAAGATGTGGGGGGGCAAGTTTTTAAGAGAGACTGCAGAGGAAAGTGTTGTGAAGAGACAGACAGAGGTGTTCGAGTCACTCTGAGGACCACTATCACTTCCACAGACCTTACTAATGTTTAGTTCACAAGCTCATATTTTCACAATTAAAACATTTGGAACTCTAATTATACACAAGAAAATTACTGATGTTAGTCATTTAGCTAATACTGCTAACAAGTATTTTCAAACCCAATAAATCTGGCTTGCTTTTGGTGCATGTCCATTGTGTTTGATATGTCTGGATGCAATACCTGAGAGCTCACAGAGAGACACTAAAATACTGCTCGGGTGGCATGCTATTATTTTAGCTTACTTGTTTTGAGTCCACATTTATTTAGATAGGCCAGACCTCTTGGAAAGGTTTCCTAGTTATACTTCTTAGGTTTTGCCAGTTTTAGAGGCTCCTCACTTGTTTCATCCCAATTAAACCCCTTGGTAAATTCTTTAATTACGCCCATGCACTTTACTATGGATTTTTTTCCTCAGTTTGTTACTAAGGAAACTATTTTGTAACACTCTACAAAACGGGTGCTATTCTATCAACCCCACTGGTACACCTTTGATACAGAAAACACATGTATTTCTCAAGAAATAATAAACGTCTACAATTTGCTACTAATTAAAAACATGAATTCCCGTGATTTATTGTTTATAGTGATGCATAAACCAATAGAGCATGTACTTTTCCGACAACAAAACTAAAAACACCCTTTAAGAAGCAATTTGGTCATTTTCTCCCTCCTATGCCTTTCTATTGATTTCATGCTCTAATCTGATGATCACACTCCCCTATGTAAAATTAGCTACGATGGATCATTATGCTAATACCGAGGTCTTCTACTTCAAATTTACTCAATGTTGCTGTAATTGCTAATTTTAAGCTGCTGTAATGAATGCTATTATGGCCTACATAAAGGCTGAGATTCAAATGTGTGAACTACTATTAAAAGAGAGATTACAATAGCAAGCACCTAACTCAATAAGTCATACTGCCATTATTATATAGCTGGTGTTAGACCAGGTCAGGCTAGAACACAAGGTAAGGGAACCTAGGATGCAGTGAGACTCTCCTGGTATTTTATAATAATTTTTAATTGGTTTAAATAATGAACTTTTTTACACTGTAAATCACTTTTTTACACTGTAAATCTGTTCAAAATAAAGCATCACTCCACAGTGAACATTTAGTCATTTTCTTATACAAATGCAACGTAAGTGTTCAACAAATGATAATTTCCTTATACAAATGAAAAGCATGTATTCAACAAATTATAAATATGTCAATAGATGTATAGTGGAAGCAACGCCGTGTCATTTGTACTATAACTCGAAGAAGGATAAACTCTAATATTCTCAAGCTTTCAGTCTCCCACATATTTTAAACATCAGGTTCATAATGCTAGGGAATTACAAGTTGGAAAGGGGAAACAAAGAGGACTGCACAAACATATAGCACCAATAACAGGCGGGTGAACCGACTGGAGGGTTTTTTGGGCAGGGAGCAAATCCAAATAAATACAAAGCTCTAATACATACTGAGCTTCTCAACACCCTCCAGGAAGAATAGCAGTCAGGAAGCGGGAAAAGTCCAGGCACGCCAAGATTGTCACCCATCCAGAAGAGTAATGGTCTCCGCATACTTTAATTGCCACCCTACTCCTTAAATAATACCCACCTGTGAGATCAATGAGATGAATCAATGGAGTGAAAGAGTGATATTGCCAAAGGAGCCCCTAGGATGCAGCAGATATTGGTGGCTCCACAGCCATGAATTCTTTGAATTGCATTAACATAATGTAATGTCCAGTATTTGTAAAGCGCAAACAATTACCCGAGGGTTTCAAGGTGCTGGGGGCCGTCTGGAAGATTAAGAGAGCTATTGCCCAGAGTCACATGGTGCTGGACTCATCTGCCGCTGGCGATCTAACCGTGAGCCCCCGGTTCCGAAGTCAGTTGCCCTGGCCGCAGCATCACACCTCTTCCTAGTGACCCGTGATGCTGCAATGGGGCGTTTCCGGATTCTACAGGACTCCTCCCAGCACAGCACAGTACTCTCTGCATCACCCCAGCGTGTAGAGCCTTACACCACTTGGCAAAGCTCGGCACCCATTGTGCTTGCCAATGCATGGTCTGTAGGTGTTTTGCTAAAAGATGGGCTAGATTCAGAAAGCGTACCCTCACCTTATGACTCTCCTCCTAGGAAATATGGCCAATGCCGGAGCTTCCCATGATGTGATCGATGCAAGCTCTGTGATAGTAGCCAGCACAGTGTGTATAGAATGCTAGTATCCAGATACTCTTGGGCAAGACCAAAGCATGTGCTGAAAGTCTGCAGACTGCGCACGACATCTGGGGCAAGAGATGTTGGCCGTTGCATACATGCGGTTCAACTGCAATGGAGTAAGATATGCACTATGAAGTATTACATATTGTATATTTAAAAATTTTGCATTTCTGGAAATTATATGAGGAGATTCAAGTGCCTGCACCCATTCTGTGTCATGCAAGGGTTGCCTTAAATCTTCCTCCCATTCGCAGCAGAGACAAGTTAGTGGAACCCCTGTATGTTCCCTAATCGCTTTATAAAACCAAGCAATAAGGTGCATCCTTCTCCCATGGTGTGCAACGTCTGCATTACTGCGTGGATGGGAGGATCTGCCTCTTTCAAACGCCATGGTAATCTGAGGGCTCCCACAAACTGTGAATGTAAAAGAAACTGATCTGGCGGAATGTTACAACCCTGACATGTTTGGTCAAACTGCAGTAAATTAGTGTCATGGAAGAAGTACTCATCTCAAGAGTAAACAGGATAGGAGAAAGAGGACACCTCTGCTGCATTCCACGGTCTACGGAAAAAGAATTTGAGATTAACTTTCCTACACACACTTGTGAAGTAGGGTTCATATACAATACTTCTGTGTAGGCTAAGAGATGGTGTCCCAACCCTATTTCCTTTAGAACACTAAACACATACTCCCATGACAGGGAATCAAAGGTTTCTTTCAAGATCTAATATAAGACATGCCACTTGGGGGTAACGGAGAGAGGCCTGGTCCAAAACATGAAAAGGTTTCCTGATATTATTTGACGTATTACGCCCCTGGGACAAACCCATTCTGATCTGAATGAATCAGTGTAGGCAGCAATTGCCCATAACGCTCTGCTGGTACTTTCCTGAGGATTTTATAACCTGCACCTAATACAGCTACTGTCCTGTATGAAGAGAGCTGACTGGGATCTTTATTCAGTTTGACCAGGGGCACCAAATGGGACTCTTGTGGAGAATAAGGTGGTGAGCATGTGGTAAGCGCCTCATTATACATTTCTGTTCATCACCACCCCCTTTTCTGAATCATTTTGTCCACCATAAGCGTGGAAGGGTATACTCAGACAGGAGTCCCTTGCTCACTGCTCCATCAGGATTCAAGCAAGCCGGGCCGACGAGGCTGAAATGCCAGAAACCGGTCCCCGGTAGCTTGTCTCCTTTCTGGTGAAGAATTGGCTTGGTAGTTTGGTCTGCCCTGTTCCCATGATGCACTGGGCCAGGGACAGACTAATTTGCATTAGCCAGGTTCTGAGCTGGGATGGGGCAGTGAGCTAAATAACGGTGATGGATCAAGCCCTGATCTTTGGACTGGGTAAGAGTGGTCTGCTTAATTCAGACACTCTGTTCATCACCACCCCCTTTTCTGAATCATTTTGTCCACCATAAGCGTGGAAGGGTATACTCAGACATGAGTCCCTTGCTCACTGCTCCATCAGGATTCAAGCAAGCCGGGCCGACGAGGCTGAAATGCCAGAAACCGGTCCCCGGTAGCTTGTCTCCTTTCTGGTGAAGAATTGGCTTGGTAGTTTGGTCTGCCCTGTTCCCATGATGCACTGGGCCAGGGACAGACTAATTTGCATATAGCCAGGTTCTGAGCTGGGATGGGGCAGTGAGCTAAATAACGGTAATGGATCAAGCCCTGATCTTTGGACTGGGTAAGAGTGGTCTGCTTAATTCAGACACTCTGTTCATCACCACCCCCTTTTCTGAATCATTTTGTCCACCATAAGCGTGGAAGGGTATACTCAGACATGAGTCCCTTGCTCACTGCTCCATCAGGATTCAAGCAAGCCGGGCCGACGAGGCAGAAATGCCAGAAACCGGTCCCCGGTAGCTTGTCTCCTTTCTGGTGAAGAATTGGCTTGGTAGTTTGATCTGCCCTGTTCCCATGATGCACTGGGCCAGGGACAGACTAATTTGCATATAGCCAGGTTCTGAGCTGGGATGGGGCAGTGAGCCAAATAACGGTGATGGATCAAGCCCTGATCTTTGGACTGGGTAAGAGTGGTCTGCTTAATTCAGACACTCTGTTCATCACCACCCCCCTTTTCTGAATCATTATACATTTCAGCAACACTGGGTGCCGGTAGGGTGACAATTCGATCATAAAATTCTATTGCTAATCCGTCCAAGCCCGGGGTCTTATTTCTGGCCAGATTATGATTGCAATCTTCATTTCCACCACAGTGATCAATTCATCTTTAACTTATGGTCAAATGGGGACCCAGGCCCAGCACTCAAAGATCTTCTCCAATCATGTGAGAATATAAACTTGCAACAATTAGTGACGGAACCGACGCATCAGGGAAGACATACACTAGACTTAATATTTTCGCCAAAAAATGTCACAGCAATGGAAAGTATCTTACCCCTATGTTGGACTGACCACTAGCTCATCAAGTTTTTGGTATTAAACCCAGAATGACCAAATTTACTGCCACTATGGAAAACAGCTGCCAGGGCAGGGAATGGAATAAACTTTTGAAAATAGCAAAAGAAAAAACCCTTTTTTCACAAATAAATGTCCTTTTGATATAAATAAATCGGTGGATGAAAACTATCTGAAATTCTGTGAACAGATAAGAACCACTCTTGATCATGCTGTCCCAATGAAAGAACTAAAACATACACATAGGTCATCAGCAACATGGTAAAATAAGGAGTTAAAAAATCTAAAACAAAAAGGGCTGTAAACAGGCAGAAAGAAAGTGGAGAAAGCTATACATGGATGAGGATAAAATAGCCCTGAAAGCGGCATTGGGCAACTATCAAAAATTGAGATTTCCAAAGTAAAAGCAGAGTACTACGCTAACACCATTTTAAGGGCGTCGAATAGTGCTAGAAGTATATTCAAAATAATGAATGACCATAGGCTTTCTCCCCCTGAAACTCCAGTTGTTGTAGTCTGTCCTGCAGGTCGAGAGTGATCTTGACTTGGTCTACTAGCCGCGGCATTATGTTTGAGATGTTACATTCAGTTTCAGTGACACTGCAGGCTAATATCTATTGGTCTTCACAAAGGAGGCCAAAGTCTGCACATATCTCTCCAATACGCTACTCAACCGAGGCGCATGAAGTTTCTGCAGCTTGTAGTATGACATCAAACTTATCAATAGAATCTTGAGTTAGCTGGCCTTGCACAGGCCCTTAGTTACAATGGTCTGGTGAGTGCAGCATTGGAGACGGCAGTCAGGATTGACCTCTATGCACTTTGATTATAGCCATGGTGTTTAGTTTTAGCTGTTGTGGCCTTCATAATCTATACTACATTATTATATCAATGATATCAGCTTTTAATATAAGTGACGCAGTGGATGTCTCCAATTCACCCTGGTTAATGGACCTTGATACTAGCCTAAGAGCAAAATGGTTAATGACAATTTAAATCTTCAGCTACAGTGTGACCATTAAGACCACACATTAACGGTCCAGGTCAAAGTCTTTGAAGTTAAAGGATTTATTATAAACTCAAAGCCAACCTGATGTAAATCAATCTCAGAAACATTCCATAGAAATACAAGATAATAAAAGGAAGACCAAACTGTCTAATGATGTTGGCACTCAACAGCAAGGAACATATTAAGATCTCGGCTGTGGCAATGCAGAAAATATTAAACAGAATCTGGTGACTGGGCGATTGACTTCGATCCTTCTCCCCTCACATGAAAAAGATTGCACCATCTAACCTACACTAAACTAAGGATAGGGATAGCCCTATCAACCCAGGGAAGCAAGCAAGAAAGGTGTGAGCATCAGAGCCTCTGTAGAAGTTCTATAGGAAAGAGTCATGTATAGCATGAAGCCACACAATCAGAGATGACGAAAGAGGTCTGTACATCTTCAAGTCTCGGGGGAATCTGAATCACCCTAAGGTAGCTTCACTAATAAAAATGCACAAAGAACATTCAAGAAACATGACCTCACATTTATTATAATAATCACCTTTTTCTCAAGCCTGATTTTGGTGTGCTATGTGAAACTCCGATATTCCAGTCTCTGCTTCCAAGAGTCCTTGGGTTCCTTCTCCATCTGATAGCACCAACTGCTACACCCCACATCGTTAGTCTCGGGGGAATCTGAATCACCCTAAGGTAGCTTCACTAATAAAAATGCACAAAGAACATTCAAGAAACATGACCTCACATTTATTATAATAATCACCTTTTTCTCAAGCCTGATTTTGGTGTGCTATGTCATACTCCCATATTCCAGTCCCTGCTTCCAAGAGTCCTTGGGTTCCTTCTCCATCTGATAGCACCAACTGCTACACCCCCAATTGTTAGTCATTAAAATGATGTGACCATGCCAACTCTTCTGCGCCTCACTATCTCTGAAATACAATGTGCCTTTTACTAACTAACTAAGCCTTTAATCTACACCTACAAAGGAAATAAATATTCAGAAAACAACTTTCACCTTAGTATTAAACGTTAATATGCACACATATATATTGAACCACACTCTAAACCCACCCTCTATACTTTCAGTGCACCAAATTTCATTATTTTTACTATAATACGCGAATACATGAGGCCAAGAATATACATATATATGCCAAAATGATGCTGCTCCACCAGCTTACATTATTTTATGAATTAGGTGGCTTGTAAATTTCAGCTTTTGCGCATGGCATTTTTAAGAAGGGCCTTTTGAACATTTTTATTACATGTCTGCCTCACATCCTGGGGCCTTTTTGCTTTTTGATTTCTACTGAAAACGATAAACTACAACATCCAGGATTCCATTTGCTACCACATGACCATGAACAACCAACGGCTAGCCTTGTTATTACTACCAGGCTTTCTATGATGGATTCTGTGCTCCTGGACCCCGGTTCGCACGGACCATTGAGCGGTGTCCCGGTCTAAGCGGCTTGAGATTCCCGATTAAGGTACGCTAATCCCAGCGCTTTTGCGCGTTATGCCCTGTGACGGTCTCCGCGTGTGATTATAAATAAACGAACTAAACCAGGCTTTTTATCTTTACAGCCTGTGGCGCTCCGCCGCAGATCTCTCTCCCCTTCAGCCCCGTTGAAAACAAGTAAAGGGTTGAACACAACCACCGCCTGGCTACAGTATAGGTAAATGGTTGTCCTTAAATATTGACATCATTTGAGCCCTGTTAAATATACTTGTCAAACAGTCCTTTATAAGCGGTTCGGTTCTTGTTTTTGTTTTCCAGCCAAATCATTGATACTCTGAACTTAATAGCGACTTGCTGCTGTTGCTCCAAAATAATTTCACCAGGAGACACGCTTTCACACAGACCGTGTGCAGGTACCATTGCTCGTGATTTGAATACTTCTAAGACGACTAAACGTGAATTCTGTCAACTAACCCTGGGTCCACCTTTGTTTACAGACATCCTTTCCTCTTTCCTGAGAATTACCACCTAAAAGCCTTGAAACACTCAGGTAGGGAGCTCTGCATGTTTGTCTTGGTCGCTGTTCCTTCCTTCACTTAGTTTCGCAAATACTAAAGGAAATTTGTGTCTCCTTTTTCAGATTTTCTGTCTGGTCCTGATGAGAATCGGACAAAGGGTCCGGTTCGAAATGCGTCGACCTTGTTTGTTTGGCTTATTGTCAAAAGAATTGTACATATTTGTATTTTTTTTTTAAAAACTGTTATTAAGTACTCTGAAAAACAGTTTTTCTTCTATGTTTCTGTGAACAGTCTATGGATTAAGTCATTGACGATTCTGCTTCCCATGTTGTCTATTGTGCTATATGTTTGGTATATTGTGAGTTGAAAGGAGAGCAAGTGTGACTGGAAAACGGATGTTTTTTTGAGTGTCGGTGAATATATGTTTCAATCGTCTATTATATGGAGTGTATGTCTTACCCCTAAAAATCTCTTTTTTGATTGTTCTTTATACATATATATATGAAAAGTTGTTCGTTGTGGTTGTGTTGTTTTAAAAAAAAATGTGCACAAAAGAAATAAATAATGATGGATAAATTCCAATATTTGGCTAATAATTGATTGTTTATTAGCTTTATTACAACAAGGTTTGTTTTGAATTAGACTCAGTATTGGCATCTTCTTTGTTGATTCTAGTAATAGACTCTGCTTAACTGTTGGTGAGTCAAAGCCCTTGTTCGTTGTTTTGAGCATTTAAGCGGATACCATATTCGCGAGGCTTCGCTATTTATAATTAATAGTGGTTGTTTGCAGAGACTGTTAGGCGTGTTTTCTACCTAACAACAGAACTTATTCTCACTGTATATATATATGTTATTTGTTGTTGTCTATTATCACTAACAAGACATTAGGACAGTAGGACTATGAATGATGGCGACACTTTCGCTTACAGCGAAGAACACATTCAAAAATTGCTTAGCGACCCACCTGCATTTGCTTCCGCTACCTTGAGTGCGACAGCTAAGACTCAAAACGAATCGGAAAAACTTATCAGACTAAAGAAAAAACAAATTCGGACTGATCTTCACGGGCACTTCCTAATCCAACATTTAAGAGCTGGAACTATCCCTGGTGGTCTCCAAATTCGTAATATTCCTATGGTCTTTACTGAGGACCCGGATTATAAAAAAGGTTTCAGCTGCTTTGAAACTAAATGTAGCCGCGACCTCATGGTTCTGACTGTGGAGACGGCGCTAAGAATATCTAAAAAACAACTGGAGGAGATAGAGTCTCTTGTATCAGAAATAACAAACAACCAGCAAATTGCTTACTCAAAAACCCTGCTGGAAAAGGTGGAAAAAGAAATCCTGGAGTTTAAGGATTACACAGTGGCACAAAAATCAAATAAATTTGAAACAGATAAAAACAACTATTCACTTGAAAGTAATTATCTGTACCTAAACAAGGATTTCTATACCAAAACAGAATCTAGGACATACCTTCAAAACAACCAGGGCCGATCAAAAAACAAATTTCTGACTTTTTCAGACACTTCATCCTCATCAGGCTCAGAAGCCGGGACAAGTGAACAGGACATCAGTGGCTCTAATAAAAGAGGAGGTCAACCCACTCAATACCAACAAAGAAATAATCAGCAGCCTTTTTTAGGAAGAGGCCAACGGAGATCCAGGGGCAGACCCCGATACAACTCCCAACCACGGGAAATGACAATGAGACGCCAATTCTACAAAAACTAGGCAGTTCCTCGGTGTTCAATCTATCAGGTAGGGACTTGACAAAGACAGAGATACTCGTGTTGGAGAAAGGACTTTCTTTTGTCCCTTTGAGGAGAACTGATTTTGTGAAAATGAAATTGGAGGTCTTAGAGTTCTGTAGAAAAATCAGACTTAAGACTTATTTTAAGGATCAGGAAATAGAACCAAGTGGAGAAGTAACAGGTCTACGCAGAAAATCTAATTTTTGTCCACTGGGAAATAAAGTACCAAAGGAAGTCTTAACTTTTGAAAAAACTTTACTCTCCGCCATTACTCAAATGGAGTCTAAAAAACAATATGTCAAATTCAATCTACCCAAGGATCAGAAAGAAGCCATGTTCTCCTTAAAGAATGATCCAACTTTAACAATAAAGCAAGCTGACAAAGGAGGAGCAGTAGTGGTCTGGCAAACAGATAAATACAAAGCAGAAGTTATGAGCCAATTGGATAATACGGACTGTTACAGAAAAATCAGAAGTGATCCAACAGCTGACTTACAAGGACAACTTTTTAACATCATACAATTAGGCCTTGAACAAGGCTTCCTTGGCCCAAAAGAATCATCGTTTTTGCAGAACAAAAGACCACGCATACCAATTTTTTATGCATTATCAAAAATTCATAAAAATGAAAAAAATCCCCCTGGCAGACCCATTATTTCGGGTTGTGAGTCACTTTGGGAACCAGTGTCTAAGTACATAGATCTTTTTCTAAAGCCACTTATCTCACTGGTCCCAGCTCATCTACAGGACACCACTGCATTCATCAACAGACTGGCCAACATTGTGTTTGATCCATCTACACAGTTGTTGGTCACAATGGACGTGGTCGCCTTATATACCCAGATTCCTCAAGAAGAAGCACTTGAGGTGCTGACCTACTTCTTAAACACAAGAGAACAACCAGTGAGGGTACCCACAGATTTTATCATCTCCCTGGCAAAACTAGCATTACAAAAAAACTTCTTCATGTTCGGCCCAGATTTCTTCTATCAAATCAAAGGGGTGGCCATGGGATGCCCTTTCGCACCGGAATTGGCTGTACTATTCATGGGCCTTTTTGAGGCAAAATTCATCTTCAATAACAACCCATTCTCGCCACGCATTAGTCATTATATGCGTTATATTGACAATGCCTTCTTCATTTGGAGTGGTTGTGAGGAACAACTTAATGAATTTCTTTGCTGGCTTAACAGACGCACAAAGGATATCCAGTTTACCATCAACTACAATGAACATCAAATCACTTTTCTGGATGTAAAAGTATATTCATCAGAAGGAACATTGGCCACCACTTTATTTAGGAAAGAAACAGACCGCAACCGGGCTTTACATTATACAAGCAACCACCCGCAAAACCTCCGCCAAAATCTGCCATTTGGCCAATTCTTACGAATTAGGCGCAACTGCACGTTCAAAGATGAATACTTTGACCATGCCGAAAATCTGCTGGAACGCCTCATGGTACGTGGGTATCCTAGGAAACTTCTTAAAAATGCCATGCGCAGAGCATGGTGGACTCCGCGTGCAGCCCTCTTGGAGAAAAAAGAAAAATCACACCTCGAAAGAACAGTCTGTGTGACTACCTTCTGTCCGCATGCCAACCAACTCAAGAAAATCATCAATCAGAATTGGCACTTAGTTAAGAACTTTGAAGTCAGCCAACAACAACCACCTCTTTTTGCTTTCAAAAAAGAAAGAAGTATTGCAAACTTTCTAGTTCGTGCCGCATTACCCAAACAGGAACCCCCTACACTAAGAAGTTTGTTAGGCTTACAGCCCATTCGTGGACACCACAAGTGTGGTACCTGTGTCTGTTGTGACAAGACAATTGAGGGGGACATTTTCTCTTACAATGATATATTCTGGAAACATTCAGCGTTTACAAATTGCAAAACCAAAAACGTTGTTTATGGGATTCTCTGTCCCTGTAAAAAGCTGTACGTGGGAAAAACATCTCAAGAAATCTGCCAGCGTATTTGCCAACATAAGTCCAGAGTCAGAAGAGCTGTAGCTAATGCACCTCTAGTGAACCATTGGACGGCAGAAGGTCACACTGAGCATGATATAAAATGGACTGTATTGTCCAAATTGGAAATGGACACGAGAGGAGGTGACTTGGAAACAAAACTAAGTCAACGTGAGGCAACTCTCATTCTTAGATTCAATACAGTCAGTAATGGATTAATCGAACTTTCAGAGGTCTCGCGGGCCTTTTGAAAATGTTTATTACATGCCTGCCTCACATCCTGGGGCCTTTTTGCTTTTTGATTTCTACTGAAAACGATAAACTACAACATCCAGGATTCCATTTGCTACCACATGACCATGAACAACCAACGGCTAGCCTTGTTATTACTACCAGGCTTTCTATGATGGATTCTGTGCTCCTGGATCCCGGTTCGCACGGACCATTGAGCGGCGTCCCGGTCTAAGCAGCTTGAGATTCCCGATTAAGGTATGCTAATCCCAGCGCTTTTGCGCGTTATGCCCTGTGACGGTCTCCGCGTGTGATTATAAATAAACGAACTAAACCAGGCTTTTTATCTTTACAGCCTGTGGCGCTCCGCCGCGGATCTCTCTCCCCTTCAGCCCCGTTGAAAACAAGTAAAGGGTTGAACACAACCACCGCCTGGCTACAGTATAGGTAAATGGTTGTCCTTAAATATTGACATCATTTGAGCCCTGTTAAATATACTTGTCAAACAGTCCTTTATAAGCGGTTCGGTTCTTGTCTTTGTTTTCCAGCCAAATCATTGATACTCTGAACTTAATAGCGACTTGCTGCTGTTGCTCCAAAATAATTTCACCAGGAGACACGCTTTCACACAGACCGTGTGTAGGTACCATTGCTCGTGATTTGAATACTTATAAGACGACTAAACGTGAATTCTGTCAACTAACCCTGGGTCCACCTTTGTTTACAGACATCCTTTCCTCTTTCCTGAGAATTAACACCTAAAAGCCTTGAAACACTCAGGTAGGGAGCTCTGCATGTTGTCTTGGTCGCTGTTCTTTCCTTCACTTAGGTTCGCGAATACTAAAGGAAATTTGTGTCTCCTTTTTCAGATTTTCTGTCTGGTCCTGATGAGAATCGGACAAAGGGTCCGGTTCGAAACGCGTCGACCTTGTTTGTTTGGCTTATTGTCAAAAGAATTGTACATATTTGTATTTTTTTTAAAAAAAAATGTTTTTAAGTACTCTGAAAAACAGTTTTTCTTCTATGTTTCTGTGAACAGTCTATGGATTAAGTCATTGACCATTCTGCTTCCCATGTTGTCTATCGTGCTATATGTTTGGTATATTGTCAGTTGAGAGGAGAGCAAGTGTGACTGGAAAACGGATGTTTTTTTGAGTGTCGGTGAATATATGTTTCAATCGTCTATTATATGGAGTGTATGTCTTACCCCTAAAAATCTCTTTTTTGATTGTTCTTTATACATATATATATGAAAAGTTGTTCGTTGTGGTTGTGTTGTTTTAAAAAAATGTTTGCACAAAAGAAATAAATAATGATGGATAAATTCCAATATTTGGCTAATAATTGATTGTTTATTAGCTTTATTACAATAAGGTTTGTTTTGAATTAGACTCAGTATTGGGCATCTTCTTTGTTGATTCTAGTAATAGACTCTGCTTTACTGTTGGTGAGTCAAAGCCCTTGTTCGTTGTTTTTGCCCATGTAATCAGGCATTTCAGTGGCTCACAAAGTGGTAGAAAGCAGCATGTAAATGTTGCAATACAATGTATTACAAAACAAACATGAATCTATCTACTTGTTTCTTTGTCAAAGCAGAGGGGAGAGTTTTTAGAGCAACTCATTACTCCATAATAATTCAGTGCTTCTACATATAGATTCAGCTGCAGAGCTCATGCACAAAACCCAAATTAAAGAAGGTGTAGATTATTTTAAGTAGCTATATATCCACCATCATGCTGTTATATTTTACATTTGAAACTCATTAAGTTAATATCAGTGATGATGTAAAGTGCCACATGCGTGTATTACCAATAACATTTAGAAAGTGCTCCATTGGACACGAATGACATTTTTATCGGAGAAATTTAATTTTCTCATTAACATGCATTGAAATGTGTAAACACATGTTTATATGTAATATTAGCTATCGCAAGACATCGTAACTCTTCCTCACATCAACAGGTTTTAGTATTATATTTAATGCAAAAAATGTTTTAAAGCACACAAACATGCAATTTAGGATTGCATCTGTTGAAATGCATGATGAACTAATTTACATCTAAAATGTATACTCAGTCATCATGCTTTTGCCACCTTCATATCGACTATGAGCATCCATACAGAAATCAATCCTTTTTTGCTACTTTCTCTTCACCATTATCAAAGGCAATAAGGCAGGCTTTAATGTCATAAAAACATTTGTACATGCAACGCATGCACTGCATTTGGGCTGGACTAGGAACCAAAAGCAGTCATGGCAAGAATGTTCAACCAGCCCACTCCATTCTTCTCTCTTTCTTCTCTCTCTTTTTTTCATCTCTCAACTAAAGCACACGCTGTGCCTGTTACATTACTTGGGGATGCTGGAGGAAGTGGCAGAGGCACCATCAGTTGAAATTTGCCTTCAAAACAAGGCTCCAACCAACCAGGGAAATGCCCGGTGGAACTGACGGGCAGTCCGGGCCTGGGCAGCATTTGTGACATGTGTTTACATTACAGACCTATTGCCTTGGCCAATTTATTTGTTTTCTATTCTTTAAGCAGTTTTTATAGCATGTACCTGACACAGCGCACATTAGATTAGGTAAGTAACATAAAGCACGACAATGTGTACTGTAACCACATGTATCTAAGAGGGCAAGTGCCTTATATCACTACTCATATGTGAAGCAGAATCGTGCCCCAATTCTTTTTAACACTGTTTGCAATTCTCAAGATATGGAGATTAATCAACTTTTGCATATTGGCCTGCACATTTATTTCTCTGTAAACCTTTGTACATCTATAAAGATTTAGGACCTGATAAGGATGCGGGCAGAAAAGGCTCCGACCATTGGTTGGAGCCCTCCTGCCCGCATCGTAATCACCGATTCAGATTCCCTTCCGACCGAGCCATTTCGATGGGCTTGGTCAGAAGGGAATCCAAATCAGTCTTTGAATGGCTTACGACGGGCTCGGATTCGGAAGGCCCACATAAATCTCCCGGACGGCTTTTTCCGGCCGAGGGATTACGATGGTAGTTTCCCACTGCCATTTCTGGGAAACTGTTTTGGGGCCCCCCAGCAGGGCCTCCATGGATGCAAGGCCGCTGAATGGCAGCCTAGGGGGCACCTATGGTGCTCCCCCTTGATCCCTGCACCCGGTTGCAGGTACATTGAGGTTCCTGCCACAGGGTGCGAGGATGAACTGCACCCCTGCTCTTTGCTATGAGAGCATGGATTCCGTTCGGAATGCATGCTCTCATAGCAAAGCATAGGATTGGGACCAAACAGGGTTAGGTTGCATCCTAATTCCTGGGCTGGAACCAATGACTGGAGGTCGTTCAGGTCCAGTTGCAGTTGCAGAACAATGCCGGACGGACTCAGGTCCGTCCGGCATCGTAATCGGCCCCTTAGTGTGCTTTAAACACTTGTTTGTAAATGCTTTATATTAAGGACAAAGGCCTCATTTTTAAATTATTCCGTTCATACTTGGAATCTTTCTTACTGGAATTATTAAGAATTTATGTGCACTCCTTATTTAATTTACTGTAAAAGTTATGGCATTTCGGTAGTTTTTCAAAATAATTTTTTGCAGTTATCTGGTTGACCCGTGCCGTGTGTTATGGGGGGCTTGTCTGACAAAATATGCTAGGGGTGCTTTTTGTTACCAGCAAAGCACTGATCGTTTAGCAATTTTGAGATTTCTGACTGCATGCATTTTCAGTGTTTGGCTTTATAAATGTTTTCTGCAATTCATCATTCAAATTAATTCATAAACTATGTCCACAACTTCTTTTTTTCATTTTTTTAAAAATATTTTTTATTGAGCAGAGCAGAGGACAATTAATACATTAAACAATAATCAATAATTTGCATTATATGGAGTCAGATTTTAAAAAGACACAAACAAATTCTAATAAGAACCTTGGTCATTAAAAACAACATTATCACAGAACAACAAATAAGAGCAGAGATCTTGTTCCCATGCTTTCTAAAGTGCTTTCAGTGCTAGATGTATAAATACAACAGAATTGAACGTAACATGTATTTTTTTTGGTTGTTGTTGTTAACCTGGATCTCTTAATGGAGGTCATCTTCCAACAATACATAAACATTCTATCTATTCAAGGAACTCTGTTATATTTAAGTACACGCAAATCATTCCTGGACTTAAAAAGGCCAAAAAGTGCCACGTGGTGCCAATTCTACCATCCTAAATTTCAAAAATGCTAACAGTGCTCAATACTATACATTGCAAAGTTAGATATTATTCTTATTGCTTATTTGCAAGACCCCTCCAACATCATTTGTATTCATTTAATTAATAAACATTCTGCCTTGAGAAGAAAGTGCTAACTAGGCTATCCTTAATTATATAACATTAAAGTGACGAGTGCTAAAGTGCTACAAAGCAGACAAGGAGTGCCAGCTATCAGAGAATCTCCAAATATTAATAAACTTTTTCGCTGCCCGACTCTTTTTGCGTAGGCCTCTTCGAACCTCCTTGTCCTATTATATTTAGGGTAGGATGGTACCTCCTCAGACCTCCAATTTTGGAGGATTAGGGAGCGGGCTACTAGGGAACAAATTGCAGTGAATGTCTCTTTGGCTTTGGTCAAATTCAACCTTGTTTTAGAAATGCCAAAGAGAGCCACTTCAGCCTCGGGGTCAAGCGTCTTGTTTAAGGCCTGGCTTATTGCAGAGAAGATCTTACGCCAAAATATTTCAAGTTTCGAGCAAGTAAAAAATATATGGAGCCAATCACCCCCACCTTGAGTCTGACAACGGAAACATTTGTTTTCCACTCCCGGGAAGCGTTTATGAAGAGCTTTTGGGGTGACCAACCAACGAGATAGGAAGGCCATCCTTTTAAAATTGGCTGCTCTAAGGGCACTTGCTTCCTAGGTGAGCTATCTCCTCCCGCTCCTGCACCGAGAAGGAACAATTTTTTTCACTGGGTATTTTTGTCAGAACTCCTTCAACCAGGGGGGACTCTTCACCCTTTCTCAGTAAGGTGTGCCCTTCAGTTTGGCTTTATAAAGCACATTGGCCTGGGCTGAAGGTAGCCCGGTCGACAACAGATTATATTTCTTTATTATATTTACAATCTGGAGATACTCCAAAAACCCCAGTTTTAGCTGATTCCCGGCCCTATTTAAGACCTCGTGCCAGGAAATAAGCTTCTGTGAAGTAAGAAAGAAACCCAGTTCTCCTAGACCACAGACATTCCATCTTTTGAGCCTAGTAGAATGAATTTGGAGCCCAAAGATTTTACACTCTTCTAGTTTCAAATAATGCCAGCCCCCAAACCCAGCTTGTTTAAAAAAGGACTGTAGTCTATTGGAAAAATTCCGGAGGGTCTTCGTATCGGGTCTTCTTTGGTAATTTAGTTGTTTAAAAAAAAATAGGTACTTGAGATCCAGACTCCTGAATAATTCTGTCATAAAAAAAACATATCTATCTGACCATTAGGTTCCAATAAACGTGCTGACAAATCCAAAATTGCTGCCATATAATAACAACAAATATTTGGTAGGGCTAAGCCCCCCGGAGCAGTTCTCAGCTGTAGTATAGGAAGCTTAACCCTTGAAGCTTTCCTATTCCAAACAAAATAACTGATCATTGAGCCAGTCTCTTTGAAGTAGGAAGAATTTAACCTTAAGCGGTACGTTTAAAAAGAGAAAGATCAGAAGGGGAAGAATTGACATTCTAATGAGTGCTACACGTCCAATCAGGGACAACGGTAAAAGGGTCCACCTGTCTAACAAAGTTTTAATTTTACTACGCATTGCTACATAATTCAATGTAAATACATCTTCAGGTCGATTAGAAACATAACTACCCAGATATCTAATAGGTTCTGCCCTCAGTGCTTGGGATTGTAAAACTGGGGGTAAAAAATTACAATCCACATTCAATGCTATAGCCTCAGTTTTATTTTGGTTTATTTTGTACCCACTAATCAATTCAAATTGACTGAATTCGAGTAAAGCCTGCTCAAGATTAAGTTATTCAGGTTGCAGATATAAAATTATATCATCGGTGAATAGTTTTAATTTTGCCATTCCTTCTAATGGGGATTTAATTTCAGGGTTACCACGAATTCTAATGGCAGTGGCTCAATAAAAAAGGCGAACAGGATGGGGGACAACGGGCAGCCTTGTCTGGTGCCCCAATTTATATTAATTGTCCCTACGATGTTGGTGTTTACTACCACCTGGGCTTGTGCACCTTCATAGATATTATTTAGCATATTAATTGTCTGGGCGGGAATACCACATTTTTGCATACCAAAAAAGATTGCATCCCAATTTACAAGGTCAAACGCCTTTTCGGCGTCGACCATCATAGCCAGAATTGGAGTTTTGTTGTTTGTGGAAAAATCCAGGGCCTGGATAAGAAACCCTGTATTAGAGGATATTGACCTCTCAGCCACAAACCCGGACTGGTCAGGATGTATTATGGCCTGGGCAATCGGGGTAAAACGATGGGCCCATATTTTCATTAAAATCTTGTAGTCAGCGTTAAGGAGGCTAATTGGCTTGTAGGAATTAACATTCTTCTGGTTCTTCCCCCTTTTTGACGAAACTAATGATGATAGATTCCTTAAAGCTCGGAGGAACAGCACCTCCAAGTCTAACTACGTTGAATAGTTTTGCCAAGAAGGGGGTCAATTCCATAGAAAAGATTTGAAAGAATTCAATTGGGAGGCCATCTACTCCATAGGCCTTCGCTCCTCCCATCGCTTTTACCTCGTCCATGATTTTTGCGTTGGAAAACCAATCACGCCGTTCTCATTTGCGAATAGTGGGTGTTCCCGAGAGAAGTGAAGGAGTCCAGGCACCGTAATGGGTGGAAACTTTCATCAAGGAGAAAGTCCTCCCTGAGTTCAGCTGGGATCTTACCATTACCAGAGCCCACAGACCTTCATTTCATCCTCTACCAAGTTCGAGTGGTCCTCGCACCATTTTAGTGAATTTTGACAACTATCTCATTAAAGAGAAGATTCTGGCTAAATCCATACAGCAAAGGCAATTCCCGGTGAACAAAACTTCCACTGCAGAATTTTCCCCGATATGTCCGCAGCTGCGGCCCGCAGACGCAAAGAGTTTGTTAAACTGCTTTTCTTGTTTAAAGCCCAAGGTGCGCAGGCTTCAATCGCCCAGCACTCGAAATTGCGTGTTCTTGTTAGGGGGTAATTTCACATGTTTTCCAACTTAGAAGAGGCTCAGGACCTTCTCAAGGAAATTTCAGTGCCATAATGAGTTAATGGACGTACTGACTTTCTATTCCTTTCCCTGTTGTTTTTTTCTTTTTTTGTGCTAATCTAGGTTTAGTACCCTTTGCCGGATGGGAGGGGTGGGACACTCAGGGTGCCGAACCATGGCACCCACCAAAGTAGGAGGGCGGGGTGAGAAGTGTTTAGTGTGGTGGTTCACCTTTCTAGAAGGGTGGGTTGGGGGGTTGGGGAGGGGACTCAAAAGAGTATAGCAGTAAAAGGATCAGGAGCAGGGGCAGTAGAGTTAAGGTTTTTAAGAGAATGAGAGGGCTGAAATATCTGATTGGGTGGTTTCTTTTGTCGCTGCTGGGAAAAAGAACAACTAATATGTGCCGCACTATCTCACTAGCACAAGGAAAAGTTTTGAATAAAATGCAAATAATCCAAAACTCCGCAGCAAGGCTTCTGGGCAGAATTCCCAAATACCATTCTGCTTCTGCAACCATCAGAGAACTACACTGGCTACCGATAAGCAACAGGATACAATTCAAAGCTCTTTGTATAGTGTTTAAGGCCATGCATAACATGGGACCTGCTTTCTTCACCCAAAATCTGATTCCTTATTGTCCCTCCAGAACCTTACGTTCCTCCAGTTTAAATGATCTCGTGGTTCCACGCAGCAAATCTGTCTCATGGGGAGACAGAAGATTTCTTGTTTCAGCCCCTAAACTTTGGAATACACTGCCTCCCTCGATCAAATCAAGCCATTCACTCTGGTCTTTCCGCAAACAACTCAAGACCTGGCTTTTTAATCAGTAGACCCACTCTTCCCCTCATTGGTTAAATTCAGCAGATATTTTAGCGCCGAGATGCCCACGGGCCTTCGTTCGCGCTCTATACATTTTATTAATAAATAATAAATAAAGAAATAAATCAACGTCAACGGAATACTAAACAAAGTAAAATATGGAGCATTAATTAGGCGGTTAGTGTCCCTCTCACCCCAGGTAGTATTTTTTCAGGAAACTCATTTAAAAACGAATCTCCCTAAGTTATAACTTCCTAGATTTTTTTGCATGCTTTTTTTGCCTTGGCCAGTCTGGCAAAAAGAGGGGTTGCAATGTTCTTCTCCCGCAGTCTCCCTTGGGAATTTGGACAAGTTCGTAGAGACCCCATGGGGGGGGGGGCTGTGGGTCGAGGCCAAATTAAATGGGTCGTTTTTAAATTTTGTAAATTATTACGGTCCAACGATGGACTATACCACAGCCCTAGTGAAGACCAGCAAGTTACTTAGGGGGCCCGGGAAAAAAGTTATAACTTCCTAGATTTTTTTGCATGCTTTTTTTGCCTTGGCCGGTCTGGCAAAAAGAGGGGTTGCAATGTTCTTCTCCCGCAGTCTCCCTTGGGAATTTGGACAAGTTCGTAGAGACCCCATGGGGGGGGGCTGTGGGTCGAGGCCAAATTAAATGGGTTGTTTTTAAATTTTGTAAATTATTACGGTCCAACAATGGACTATACCACAGCCCTAGTGAAGACCAGCAAGTTACTTAGGGGGCCCGGGAAAAATAATTCTGGGTGGAGATTTCAATTTTATCCAGGATCTTAAAAAAGATACCTCGAATAAAAATAAAAAAGAACTCAAACCGCAAACAAAGAAAGTGCTGGAGGCCCTAAGGCACGAGCATCTGTTGGTAGATCCTTGGTGCCAACTTCATCCTACTACTTCCAAATTCAGCTTTCATTCCAATCAATTTCACACGGCCTCTCGGATCAAATTTTTTTTTATAACACGATCCCTAAGGCTCCAAGGCATCGCAATAGGGGCCAACCAATTCTCGGATCACTCAATTGTGACGATGGAGTTTGAAACTGAAGGGGGCTGGAGGTCCCAACTCCAGAAGGCAGATGGACCGTCTTCTCCTGCAAGACCCTCATTGGGTTGCCAAAACCAAGAAGTGGATACTGGAGTTTTTCACAATTAATGAGGGCTCTGCTGAAATGTTTTCAGTCTGGGGTGGGTTTAAGGCAGCCATGCGGGGGCAAATGATTGCATGCTCTGCAGCCCAGTCGAGAGAAAGGCAGGAGAAGATTAATCAACTTCAACAGGCAGTAGATAATGCAATGAGTTTTAGAGATTCTCAACCCCGGAGTTGTGGCGATGCTGCGACCCAGCTAGCTAGGGCTAAGTTTGCATAGAAAGAATTTTTTCTAATCGAAGAAATCAATAGCTCTAGAACTTTCCAACAACAAGTCTATGGGGAGAGTCAAATGGTGGGAAAGATGCTAACAGGGCAAACAAAAACTATACAGGAAAAATCCTTGATAGCAGAAATCTGTGATCCAAAGACCCAAGATACTATAAAAGATAAAGATGGCATAGCTACAGTATTTCTGGAACGTTATTCACAGCTTCAATAAAATATGAGGTAGGGCCGGGTCAAATTCATAAATATTTTGATGAAGTTGTTCTTCCTGCTCTGCCGGGTCCTTTAGTTGATCAACTATGTCCACAATTTCCACAGGCATTTAGTTTTCACATTTCATATTGAGATTAAGAAGTGAACAAACAAAATGCAGACCAAGTTTTTCCTGGTTGTGGCATTCTTTTCTTATGCTACCAGCAACTAGGCAGAAAGCTAGATAGTAAAAAACATGAACGATTAATCAGTGGCGTCACTAGGGCTGGTGTCACCCGGTGCAGGTAACTCATGGTTAACTTACCGGATGGACCATCTCAACCTCTGCCTGCACCATCTCACCCTCTGCCTGCACCATCTCACCCTCTGCCTGCACCATCTCCCCTCTGCCTGCACCATCGATCCCTTTGTCCGCACCATCTCCCCTCGCCTGCACCATCTCACCCTCTGCCTGAACCATCTCCCCTCTGCCTGCACCATCTCGCCTCTGCCTGCACCATCTCTCCCTTTGTCCGCACCATCTCCCCTCGCCTGCACCATCTCATCCTCTGCCTGCACCATCTCCCCTCTGCCTGCACCATCTCTCCCTTTGTCCGCACCATCTCCCCTCCGCCTGCACCATCTCACCATCTGCCTGCACCATCTCACCCTCTGCCTGCACCATCTCACCCTCTGCCTGCACCATCTCACCCTCTGCCTGCACCATCTCACCCTCTGCCTGCACCATCTCCCCTCTGCCTGCACCATCTCTCCCTTTGTCCGCACCATCTCCCCTCCGCCTGCACCATCTCCACCTTTGCCTGCACCATATCTCCCTCTGCATCCACCATCTCTCCCTCCGCCTGCGCCATCTCTCCCTCTGCCTGCGCCATCTCTCCCTCTCCCTGCACCATCTCCCTCTGCCTGCGCCATCTCCCCCTGCCAGCACCATCTCACCCTCTGCCTGCACCATCTCCCCCTCAACCTGCGCCATCTCCCCTCTGCCTACACCATCTCCCCTCCGCCTGCACCATCTCCCCTCTGCCTGCACCATCTCCCCTCCGCCTGCACCATCTCCCCTCCGCCTGCACCATCTCCCCTCTGCCTGCACCATCTCCCCCTCAGCCTGCATCATCTCCCCTCTGCCTGACCATCTCCCCTCTCAACCAATAGACCTTTCAAAAACAGCCCTATAGTTACATTAGTCCATTCCTGATTTGCTATTTGATTAAATGCGCTTAGACACTCATATCTGCAACTGCATGGTTTATATTTGATGGTTTGAACAAGAAAAACTAAAGACATGCATGGTTTTGTTACCAATACTTTGTCCTTTACTTTGCATTTTGCTATTCCTGCAAACTCATCCTTAGGCTAGAGGCTTGCTATCCAGCTCCCAACAGCAACTTCTCAGGGTGATATTCTCAATTTAAGGTAGTGGTTGCAGAATTACAGTCGGTGCAGTGCCAGCCATCAATCAGCTACAGCACGTAGAACAGCCTATAATAATAAGGACTCACCTTACCTTATTCTGTGCATGCCAAACTCTGGCCTTGCGGAGCGTCTGCACAGGTCGCACCCCAGCCTACTCAACAAATATGTGTAGGCCTCTGACGCAGCCGTCGATCCTCCCATTGTGGAGGGGTGGGGGCATTGAGAGGCCCGAGCAGGTGCTGTGTCGAAAGTTTATCATGACCCCCATCAAGTGCAGGCTTTCTAATCTTAGTCACTGGAGCACTTCCTGTGTGCTAAACATGATACTTTCAGCTCCTGTCCTTCCCAATGTCTCAACAGAACAGAGAACTTGTCCCTTAAGGGTAACTGCATCAGGTTGCTGTGTATGGGGGAACAACTAAGTTTAAAGTAAGAATTACTTTGACATTTTCAATAAAGTTCAGGTTACTTCTTCTTCTTATTATTTTTATTATTATTCTTATTTCCAACTTCTGAAGCATTGAAGCTCAGAGTCATCCTTGCAGGATTCATAATTGTGGATTGGGAAAATGGGCTTTATAGAATTATCATGTTCTTCTTCGTTTATTTTTGCATGCAAAAAGCTCGCTGGAGTCAGTATGATGTAAATTGGTATGGTAGGAAAAAAATCACACATTCTTTTGATTCTCCAGGCAAAACATAGAACAGAGCAACAGCAGTTCAAGACTAGAACGAGATTCATGCAGCTATGAAAGGACTTTATGGGTCCTGTTTACAAAGGCAAATATGCACTTGTATATAAACGCACATGTATATATTTTCCACTGCACCTAGGAGTAACTCTACACTTCTTTGCTAGTCACTATTTCCGAGTGGAGATATACACCTAGGTGTAGACTTACGTCCCTACCTCCGCAAAGCAGGAGCTGAACCTTATTACAACAGGATTTAAGAGTGTTAAGTTGGTATTAACTTTGCACACACTGGTGGAGATTTCCACCGCACAAGGAAAGCACCCCCTACAGGAAATACAGGAAATATTTAAAGTTTATCATTCTTGAAATAAATATATAAAAAAATATGTAAATGTAAAAAATAAATGTAAATTAATATTATTTATTTATTTCTAACCTAGAACTAATACAATCAAATGTTTCAACACATTAAGTCATAAAACTAAAGGTGCATTCAATAAATATTTCAAACAAATTAATTGATAATTAATAACTTTTGAACAATATTTGAGAAAAGTCCCACCATCCGTAACATTTTCATGTACATGTTTATTTAATATGTATTATATTTTGTTACAAATTATGTGTTTAATTAATTAGAATTATTCTTAATATTTTACTAAAACATTTAAGGGTTTAATATAATTTTTATTAACTTTTACAATTGTATAATAAATATATATATATATGTGTATATATATATATATTACCTACTGGCGGTCGCCAGTAGGTAGTTATAGTTAGGACCTAGTTTCCATAGGAAATCCGCAACATTCTATTGGGAATAACTTTGACGCCGGTGGACGAATTTTCACGAATTAATCAAATTAGATGGCCCGCTCCGCTCTGCTCCTTCCCTGAAAGTTTGGGGGGGATTCGTCAAGCGGGGGCCGAGATAAAAGGGGGGTCCCAAAACGTGTTTTCTCCATGTTAATTTCCATAGGACGGTTGGACTCACTTTTAGCCCGAACGGCTGAATGGATTCCCACCAAACTTGGCAAAATTGTAGGGACTGGTAGCCCGATGTGCCTTTGCTATGTCTCAAGATATGTGCTCCAGAGGATTTTGAGTAATTTAGGTTAAAAAAAAATATATATCTATAAGCGCGCCCCGGTACGCGCACCGGGGAGCGCACCCGGCGCGCTACGCGAGTACGCGAGCGGAAAGCTGATTGGCTCTCGGGTGTCTGTCAACATTCCAAACAGTCCGGAGCGGCCGCCATCTTGTGTCTCGGTAGGATCGAGACACAAGAGGTGGCAAAAACAAAGGGGGAAATGACCATAAGGGGGCAGGGTAGACCCCCCTTGACCCCCTAGGTTTGATGTGGTGGCTATAAAAGGGCCCCGCGGGGAAAAAAAAAATCGATTTTCGCGGGGGGAGCGCCCGGTATGCGCACCGGGGAGCGTACCGGGGAGCGTACCATGGGTCTGCATGATTAAATAAATATATTTGAACCTTTCACAATCATGTCACCTGTGTTACCTCAGATTAGGAAGCAGATTGAGCTTCTTTCTTGTTGGTTTGTGTCATGTTTTTTGATAATGCTTAGTATCAACATTTGCAAGATAGAGGAATTGTATTTTGTGAAATAGTAAGGTTTCAGTAGTGAAATTGAATCCTTGTACATAGGACCTGCGGTCTGTTTCTAAAATGTTATTTAAAAAACGATTTTGGGGCAAATGAATGGCTTTTACATTTTTGAGAAGGAATAAATAGTGTCTGCATGATTAAATAAATATATTTGAAGCTTTCACAATGATGTCACCTGTGTTACTTCAGATTAGGAAGCAGATTGAGCTTTTTTCTTTTTGCTTTTTGTTAAGTTTAATGATAATGTTTGGTATCAACATTTCCTAGATAGAAGAATTGTATTTTGAAAAATAGTGAGGTTTCAGTAGTGAAATGGAATGCTTGTACATATGACCTGCGCTCTGTTTCGTAAATGTTATTGGAAACACGATTTTGGAGCAAATGAATGGCTTTTACATTTTTGAGAAGGAATAAAAAGTGTCTGCAAGATTAAATAAATATATTTGAACCTTTTACAATCATGTCACCTGTGTTTCCTCAGATTAGGAAGTAGATTGTGCAGATGAAGTGAGGTATGTCCAGGGGTGCAAAGGAGGTGAGGCCTGTGTCCATGAGTGCAGTGGAGAGGACTCACCTCCTCTGACCCTTGGACAAAACTCACCTCCTCTGTGCCCCCTGGACAGGCCTCAATGTATTGGGTATAATTGATGGTAACAGGGTGCAGATGAGGTGAGGTCAGACACTCACCTTCTTTCAGTCCCCCTTACTTCACTTCCCTTCTCCTCTCGTCCTTTTCTGTGCTTTCTCACTCATTTTCTTCTCGTTTATCAATGCATTCCACTTCACTTACTCTTTTTCATTTTTTTAAGAACACAGCTCTTTGATGAGAATTGGAGGTAGTTCTGAAAAGAACTTTTTTTTTTTCTTCTTTTTTTCTTTTTTTAGAACAAAAACAAAAACAGGGAATGGGAAACTGCTCAACAGCAGCAAAAAAACAAAACAAAATTAGGGCTGGAAACGGCAGCGATGGTTATCCAATGCTCGAACCATGAGCAGAACACTTTGTTCCCCATAGCAAAGTAACTTATCGCAATATCTGCATTTAATAACGCCTTTATTAAAAGCAAGCTGGATGTTGGGAATCTGCTCTTGTGATTGCTCCCTCCCTGATGCAGTTTGTCCTCCGGTTGAAGTAGAGGCCTCATCCCTGGGAGCCTCTCATGCCAGAGCCCTGACACTTTCCCGGGCAAAATTCTGGGGGTGCCTCCTCTCCACATGGCGAATCATTGTGGAGTTACCAAATGAATATTTCTTAGTGGGGTCACCCCGTGACAGGACAGTGTGACAAATCCTGCACTCCACTTTTGGAGCATTTACTTTCTTCTGGTCATCAGGAATAGAAAAAAACTTCCAAATAAAGTGTTCTTTGACTTTCGGCTGAGGAGCCTCTTCATCAAGAAATTTATTGGAGTCATCTTCACTGCTGGATGATCTGGCAGCCATGATAATCCAAGATTTTATTCCCACAAAGATCCGACAGCAAAAAGGCAGGTCTTGCAGTCACAAAAGTGAAAGAAGAAGTGAACGAAATGGGTGGGGATTTCATTCTTTGTTAAAAAACTGTTAGGAACCAATGAAAAGAGTTATTTTAAGGTCACATGACTTGACGCGCTTACGCTACGCGCACCGGAGCGCTTCCGGGGGCGCTCAGGCGGCGCGAACGTAGGCGCTTCCGGGAGCGCTTACGCTGTGCGTCATAAGACGCATCTCGCGGCTACGCGATACGTCACGATGATGTTTTTGTTTGCGGCAATAGCGCTAATGGGACGCTCACCGGTACGCGCACCAGGGCGCGCCGCAAGACTGCGCTTATAAAAAATAGTATTACATAAATATACAATATAGGATTCATTATAAAATAGAAATTAGCTATTAAAAAACCTATGAAATTCACTGAAAAAACCATAGGTTTCACACCAGTTACAGTTAGGAATTAGCATTTAAAAAACCTATTAAATTCACTGAAAAAACCATAGGTTTCACACCAGTTATAGTTAGCTGGAAATTTTACTCGCATAAAACCATTGAAATTCCCACGTTATAGTTAGTTGGACTCACTATAACTTGCGCGTGCAATGCACTGCTGATGACGTCACATATTACATCACTCGTGACATGGTCAGTGACATCACTCATGACATCACTGATGACACCATTTCAGTGAATATATATATATATATACATATATATAGGGCCACATAAAGTACCGTAACCGAGATAACTCCCACCCATAATATCCGTGAACCATTCACTACAGTTCTCAATTCTAAAAGCAAAAACAGTTGTGAAATAAAAAGAATGATAACGAGAACTGTACAAGACAACGGCCATTAGGAATGATAGGCGACCAGAAATGTGTGATGTAACATTATATTGGAACACATATTAGTATCATTAATGAATTATATAGTATAATCATACAATGATTCATGTATGTGCTAAAAAGCAATGATGACTGTAGATAAATTGTATATATATGAATTGATTCTAGCGCGACATTGACCACTACAAGATGGCCGCCAGTTGCAATGATGGAATTGTATAATCTGTGCCGTTTTTTATCTTTACTTCTTGCACACGTGACAGGAAGTCACAATGTGAATTTTATTTAAATCACTGTAATAAAATGCGATGGTTTACACTGACGAAGGCGGCAACGCCGAAACGCGTTTGTAATCCTTGTTATGCTGCAGAGCTATGAATAAAATGGCTAACCACGCGAAAGTGACTACGAGTGCTCTCCTTTGAGATGGGTCCCGGATACGGAGGGGCTAAAGTGTTTGGAAATATATCGCGCACTCCACCGTGCGGCGAGAGGCACCCGTGATTAAGTGGAGCAACGGTTGGTGGAACCAGCGTTCAAAAAGTTAAATTACCGTTTGGCCCCACCGGAGAAGCGTGCTTGCGAGTGTTTGGCACAGCGCGCATTGGGCGAATATATTTAGCGCAAAACGGCACACCCGTGAAAGACAACTGTAATCGTGGAGACGCGGTGATCAGGAAATCTGGAAAGGGTGAGTGACCGGCGCTTTATATTACAGTATCCCGGCTTATCACGTTAAGTCCATGCGAGGGTAGGAGCCATTTAACGAAGTATCAACTCTACAGCGAGAGATGTTCACGGATACTGAGAGGGAGGAAGCGGCAGATTCATTGTTCGTACCTCAAAAAGACGTGAGAAAGAGAGACACTTTACTGGAAAAAACGACGACATCCAGCTCACTTGTGAAACTGTTCCACACACTTGAAAAAACATACGAAAAAGAAATTCGTAAGTGGTGGGAGGCCACCAGCTTACAAAAATATCTGGAAGTGGGACGTGTCCCTAGGGGACTGAGAATTTTTATAGTCCCCTTGTATGAAAATCCGAACAATGAGCTTCTACGAGAGTGGTATGAGTTCATGAATGATGTGACACAAGGAATGCTGAAATTACTTGTCAAACTCGCATGGAATGACAGAGTCAAATTGCAGGAAGAGATAAAGGAAATTGAAAACAAAATCAGTGGCGATAAGGACACGAAAAAAAGTGATGAATTACGCCAACAAATGAAACAAAGACTAATTGACTATGAGAATACAATAAAGCGGAGGAAACAAACAAAGTTAATACGGGATGAAAAGGATTACGCAAATGGACGAATACTGACATTTGCGAAGAAATATGATGCAGCAAGGAAAACCCTACAACAGGGAAAATCTAAGAACAGGACCCCAGTAAGTACGGAGGAATCCGAAGTATCTGAAGACGATTCGTCTTGTACTAGGAGTACTGGTGAGAAAAGAGGTGCTGAAGGCGGTGGGAACCTTACTGGTTCCGAAGAAGAGCCATCTACATCTGCCCCAGAGACAGAACCTCAGTTTTTTCAGGAGTACGAACTCATAAGAGGACTGAGGCAGAGACCAGTGGCAACAACACACCCTCCAGAGACAACAAGAGGAAAACGAGGAGGGGCAGGAAGGGCCGCTCCAGGACGATCCACCCCAGTCGTGACAAGGAGCGCACAAGGGACCAAGTGGAAATGAGTGAGGCACTACCGGAACAGAACACAATAGTCAATCTATCTGACAGACAACTGTCAGAAGAAGAAGAACGAATCCTGCAATTAGGACTAACATTTTGTCATACCCCAGCGTTTAATTATACGCAGACACATATCGATTTATTCAATTTCATTAGAAAAATTAAGTTACAGAAAATCCATATGATGCACCCAAAGAATACTGAGAGACATGGAACAGACGAAAATGACCCCTTGGACACGTTGACAGGAAATGACCTGGAGGCAATCATCATGGCACAAACATTAGCAGAAGATTGCGGTACTCATGACTGGGAGATGGAACCTACCCAGATGCTGGGGGAAAGTGGAATTACTCAGCGAGGCTGCAAAAGCACCATGGTGATCAAATCCAAAATAAATCCAAGAACACCACATGATGGAATCGATACCTTCCAGGAGGTTGTAATAGAGGAACTGAAAAAAAGACCTTTCTGCCTCTGTGCCACTCGTTTCCCCACATTTTTTGGGACCTTATCTGCCCTTTTTCTGGGACCTTTCTGCCTCTGTGCCACTAATTTCCCCCTCAATTGTTGTGCCCTTTTGCCTTCTGTTTCCTTCGGCACCCCTCACCGCTGTGTCCCCTGCGGCGTGCCGCCCTGACTGCCCATTCGCTGCCCCCACCTCCCGCCTCCCAGCTGCTCCTCTCCCCCAACTCCCCATATAGGCCGGCCGCTGTGCGGAGATGAGAGCGACCCTTTACCCTTCCAGGTAGGTCGCTCCCCCTCCGCACAGCACCGCCAGTGGCCCTTCTCTCCCTCGTTGAGCCAGTGTCTCTCTGCCCGGTATCCTTTCTGCTCCCCTCGCTGCCCCCTTGTCTTTCTGCCCGTTTTTGCCTTCTGTTGCTTAGCTGCCCCTGATTTCTGTGACCTTTATGCCTTCTGTGCCACTCATTTCCCCCTGTTTATTGTGACCTTTCTGCCCTTACTTGTGACCTTTTGCCCTATTTGCCACTCGTTTCCCCCTCAATTGTGGTGCCCTTTTGCCTTCTGTTTCCTTCATCACCCCTCACCGCCCCCGCAGCTACGTCCCCAGTGGCTCCGCCCCCTGACTGCCCATTCGCTGCCCCCTCCTTCCGCCTCCCAGCTGCTCCTCACTCCCACCTCCCCACATATGCCAGCCGCTGCAGGGTCGCGCCGCTGAGGTGTGGCAAGCCCGTCTGTGCCCGCCCGCACCTGGACCGAACCCAACACCAGAACCCCTGCCCTCTGCCACGACGACCGCCGCCACTATCACGCCAGCACTCTGCACGCTCTCAACCCCGGACAGACCCACAACTGCTTCAAGGCTGCCCTGAAATGCACACACGGTCCCTTAATCTCCCGGAACTGCAGCTACACCAGCCACAGAGCCGACGAACCCCCCCGCCAAGAAAACCTCAACCACCTCCGATGCATACTACTGAACACCCGCTATGCATGCAAATACGCCATCGAGCTCTGGGACCTGCTCAACTCAACCTCCCCAGACGTTGCCTTCCTGACAGAGACCTAGTTGAACAACTCCTCCGCACCCGACATCGCCATAGCCATCCCAGCCGGCTACAAGATCACCCGCAGAGACCGCACCAACGGAGTCCTAGGAGGAATCGCCATCGTCCACATGAACAGCATCAGGGTCTCAACTAGCACCGACGACGCGCTCAGCACCGCCGAACACATGCGTTTCCAGATCCACACAGACCCCAACTCCAACCTCAGAGGCACCCTCGTCTACCGAACCCCCGGACCCCGCCCCCAGTTCAGCGACTCCATCGCCGACTTCATCAGCACGCACACCCTGACATCCACCGACTACATCCTCCTCAGAGACCTGAACTTTCACCTTGAGAACAACAACAACAACTCCATAACCCTGATCGATAACCTCGCCAACCTCGGACTGAGACAACTTGTCACAACGCCCACCCACTCCGCCGGCCACACGCTCGACCCCATCTTCTCCTCAAGCCCCACGTCTCCATCAGCCACACCACCGAACTCCTCTGGACCGACCACCGCTGCATCCACTTCACCTTCCAGAAACCCACCACACACCACCGCACCCAACAGATCCCCCGCCGACGCTGGAGCAAAATCACCGAAGACCAACTTCACGCAAACCTCGTTCTCAGCCCACCCACCGAAGCCTCCAACACCGACGACGCTGCCCACAGCCTCGGACCCTGGATCGAGGACTGCGCCAACACCCTCGCCCCGCTGAAGAAACCCCCCACAGAGACACCAGCAAGAGGGCCAGCTGGTTCACCCTAGAACTCCTAGATTCCAAGCAAGCCTGCCGGAAACCAGAGAAGAAATGGCACAATGAACAAACTCCGGACAGCAACGCAGCACACAAGTACGACGTCCGCAACCTGCACCACCTTATCAGGGCCGCCAAGAAGACCTCCTTCGAAGACCGCCTCGACAACAACGCTCTCGACAGCAAGGAGCTCTTCAACATCGTGAAGGAACTCTCCAACCCCAGCTCCAACACCAACGACATCCTGTCGTCGCAAGCCCTGTGTGACTCCCTCACCACCTTCTGCCACTGCAAGATAGTAGACATCCATGACAGCTTCAACACCCAGACAGCCCCAACGGACATCAACACAACAGACCCTCCGCACACCATCGACCACGTCCCCTTGCTAGCCTGGACCAGCGTGAGCGTCGCTGACACTATCAAGACCATGAGCACAATCCACTTCGGCTCTCCGTCAAACCCATTCCCGCACCACGTCTTCAACAAAGCAAGCAGCTCCATCGCACCCCACCTATGCAATTTCATCAATCTCTCCCTTGAGACCGCGACCTTCCCAGAGAGCTGCAAACACGCAGAGATCAACGCCCTACTCAAAAAACCCAAGGCAGACCAGACCTCAAGAACTTCCGCCCCACTTCTCTGCTCCCAGTAAGTGCACTGTAACAAACAGCTAACCTGATACCTCGAAGAGAACAGAATCCTGTACCCTTCCCAGTCAGGGTTCTGCAGGAACCACAGCACCAAGACCGCCCTCATCGCCGCCACCGATGACATCAGGACCCTGCTAGACAACTGCAGCACTCATCCTCCTAGACCTCTCTGCCACCTTCGACACCATCTGCCACCGCACACTACGCTCACGCCTCCACGCCGCAGGGATCTGAGACAAGCACTGGAATGGACCACCTCCTTCTTCTCCAGCAGAACCCAGAGCGTCCGCCTCCCCTCGTTCCGTTCCGAAGCCTCAGAGATCATCTGCGGCGTACCCCAAGGATCCTCCCTCAGCTGACACTGTTCAACATTTACATGGCCAGCTCGCACACGTCGCCCGACAGCACAACCTCAACATAATCTCCTACGCCGACGACACTCAACTGATCCTCTCCCTCACCAAGGACCCCATCACCACCAAAGCCAACCTCCATGAAGGAATGAAGGCCGTCGCCGACTGGATGAAGATCAGCTGTCTGAAGCTGAACTCGAACAAGACGGAGGTCCTCTTCCTCGGCTCCAACCCGTCAGCCTGGGATGACTCCTGGTAGCCAACGTCACTGGGGGCAGCTCCGACCCCCACCGACCACGCACGCAACCTGGGAATCATCCTCGACTCAACGCTCTCAATGACCAAGCAAGTCAATGCCGTCTCCTCCTCCTGCTTCAACACCCTCCGCATGCTCTGCAAGATCTACAGATGGATCCCGACAGATACGAAAAAGACAGTCACCCAGACCCTCGTCAGCAGCAGACACAACTACGGAAACGCCCTCTACGCGGGAGCCCCGACCAAGCTCATCAATCGACTACAACGCATCCAAAACGCCTCGGAACAACTGATCCTCGATTACCACCACACGGCCACATCACCCCCACCTGAGAAACCTGCACTGGCTCCCTGTCAACAAGAGGATATCCTTCGAGCTCCTCATCCACGCACACAAGGCACTCCACAAGACCAACCCAGCCCACCTCAACCGACGGCTCTCCTTCTACACCCCCAACCGCCAGCTAAGCTCCGCCGACCTCTCACTTGCCACCGTCCCGTGCATCCGAAGAACAACCAGAGGCGGGAGATCCTTCTCCCACCTCACCGCCAAGACATGGAACGACCTCCCACTGAGCCTGCGATAGACCCAAGACCTGCTGACCTTCAGGAGGATACTAAAGACCTGGCTGTTTGATCAGTAGCGGCCCCCACCTCCCCCCCTAGCGCCTTGAGACCCTGTAGTGCAGTGCACTTAACAAATGACTGATTGATTGATTGATTGATTGAGTGCATAGATGCATGAATGGGTGGGTCACTGTTTGTATGTGTTGAAGACAGTATGTGTGCAGGACTGTATGGATGTATGAGTGTGTGTATGGGGGTGTTAGTGAGTGAATGATTGTCTCAATAGTGTCTTTATAAGTAAGTACATATATTTTAAACTAGTATATGTGAGTATTGGTGTATATATGTTAGTATATATGAGAGTGAGAGATTGGAAGAGCTCCTGTATGAATAAGTGTGTTTCTCTAAGTGAATGTTTAAAAGAGAAAGTATGTGTAAGTTTCTGTAGAAGTAAGTGTGGTGGTGTGTGTATAACTGTGTATGCAAGTAAATGGATGTTTGACTCTTTTTTAGCATGAGTGACTATGTGTGTGAGTAACTCTATGGATGAGTGGCGGTGTGTAATAGGATGTATAAGTGTATGAGTATATATGATAAGTGAGTACATGTATAAGTGACTACATAGGACTGTTGGGGAATGAGTGGATGTGTATGTAGATCTTGGAATTACTGACTAGGTTGTTGTTACTGGTATTGGTATGCCCAGTGTTTTGAATAGTTTTTTCTTCTATTTTTGAATGTGTGTATGAAAGGTTATATTAGGGTGAGAGGAGGTCTGCCACTCTATCAAAAGGATGATGTCATCAGTGATGTCATTAGAGATGTCATCAGTGATGTCATGAGTGATGTCACTGACCATGTCATGAGAGATGTAATATGTGACATCATCAGCAGTGCATTGCGGGTGCGCGAGTTATAGGCAGCTGAACTAACTATAACAAGGGGAATTTCAATGGTTTTGTATGAGTCAAATGGCCAGCTAACTATAATGCCCCTGAAACCTATGTTTTTTTTCAGTGAATTTCTAAAGTTTTTTAAATGCTAATTCCTAACTATAACGTGCCTGAAACCTATGTTTTTTTTTGTGAATTTCAAAGGTATTTTAAATGATCATTTCTAACTTTAATGTGACTGAAACCTATGGTTTTTAAGTGAATTTTAAAGGTTTTTTTAAATACTAGTTTCTAACTATGCCTACAGAGGTAGGACATGTGAAGAAAGAAGAAATAATGCACAGAAAGAAAAAAAAGAAATGCAGAAAGAAGCAACATAAGTCCTCAAAGACGAGGAAAAGTGCAGGAAGAAGGAAAACATGCAAAAAGAACAAACAGAGGAGCAGAAAGAAGCTGTGTTGCAAAATCCTCCTGTACTCTCAACTTTTTCAGAAGGGTACTGGTGGTAACTGAGTCTGACTAACCAGACCTAGAGCCAGTGCTATGTTAAAATACACTTAGAATACAGTGAAAACACCTACATACACTAGGGAAAACTATGCGTTGGGGTTCCCCCTGTGATTAGCATTACCTCATCTTTAAGCCCCTAGTATATAATAGGGCAGGGGGATTAAAACTACCTCTTAAAACGCACCACGAGGTGAAGGGAGGGGGGGCCTGAGATGACATGTGTGCAAACACGACCTGTGGGAGTTTAAATTGGGGGATAAAGTCCCCTTGAATCCTGAGGGTCCCTAGCGTCCAACTAGCCCACTAGGCACCTCCAGTACGCGCCACAGAGGTGCGTTGCAGAGAGGTGTAAAAAGGGGCACGGCCTAGTCCACCTCTCTGCAACGCAGCGCAGTGCACTTACAGGAAGCACCTGGTGAGCTAGTTGGCCCCCAGGGGCCCTCAGGATTGAAGGGGAATTATTTCCCCAACTTAAAACGTGCCAGAGGGCGTGTTTGCACATGTCACCTCGGCCCCCATCACCTCCCTTCACCGCTGTGTAAACACGCTCGGTGGCCATTTTAATTTCGGAGATTAAGTCCCTTTGAATCCTGAGGGTCCCTAGGATCCAAGTAGCCCACTAGGTACCTCCAGTAAGCGTCACAGAGCTGCATTGCAGAGAGGTGTAAAGAGGTGCACGGCCTGGACCACCTCTCTGAAATGCAGAAAAGTGGTGCTTACTGGAAGCACCTGTTGAGCTAATTGGCCCCTAGGGGCCCTCAGGATTGAAGGAGAACTATTTCCCCAACTTAAAATGCACCACAGGGCATGTTTGCACACGTAACCTCAGGCCCCGTCCCCTCCCTTCCCCACTGTGTAAACATGCCCTGTGGTCCTTTTATGTTGGGAGATTAAGTCCCCTTGAATCTTGAGGGTCCCTAGGGTCAAACTAGCCCATTAGGTACCTCCAGTAAGCGCCACAGAGGTGCGTTGCAGAGAGGTGTAAAAATGGGCACGGCCTAGTCCACCTCTCTGCAACGCAGCTCCGTGGCACTTACTGGAGGTACCTGGTGGGCTAGTTGGCCCCCAGGGGCCCTCAGGATTGAAGGGGAATTATTTCCCCAACTTAAACCAAACCATAGGACGTGTTTGCACATGTCACCTCAGGCCCCGTCCCCTCCCTTCCCCACTGTGTAAACACGCCCTGTTGCCCTTTTATGTTGGGAGATTAAGTCCCCTTGAATTCTGAGGGTCCCTAGGGTCAAACTCGCCCACTAGGTACCTCCAGTAAGCGACGTTGCAGAGAGGTGTGAAAAGGTGCACAGCCTGGACCACCTCTCTGCAACGCAGCGCAGTGGCGCTTACTGGAAGCACCTGGTGGGCTATTTGGCCCCCAGGGGCTCTCAGGATTGAAGGGGATTTAATTCCCGAACTTAAAACATGCCACAGGGCGTGTTTGCACACGTCACCTCAGGTACGTCCCCTCCCTTCAACACTGTGCACAGGTGCCCCGTGGCGCGTGTTAAGTTGGGGGATTTACTCCCCTTGAATCCTGAGGGTCCCTGGGGGCCAACAAGCCCTCCAGAAATCTCCAGCAAACTCCAGGGAGCTGCGCTGCAGAGAGGTGTTCTGAGGCCACTCCCCTTTTTACATCTCTCTGCAACACAGCTCTGTGGCTCTTAATGGAGGTACCTGGTGGACCAGTTGCACCCCAGGGACCCTCAGAATTCAAGGGGCGTTAATCCCCCAACTTAAAATGCAACACGGGCGCGTTTGCACAGAGGTGAAGGGAGGGGGTGGGGCCTAAGGTGACATGTCTTCAAACAAGCCCTGTGGTGCTTTTTAATTTGGGGAATTAATTCCTCTATAATCCTGAGGGTCACTAGGGGCCAACTACCCCACCAGGAACATCCAGTATGCGCCAGAGAGCAGCATTGCAGAGAGGTGTTCAGAGGCCATGCCCCTTTTTATGACACTCTGCAACGCAGCTCTGTGACGCCTACTGGAGGTACCTGGTGGGCTAGTGGGCCCCCAGGGACCCTCAGGATTGAAGAGGAATTAATTCCCCAACTTAAAACACGCCACAGGGCATCTTTTCACACGTCACCTCAGGTCCCACCCCCTCCCTTCACCACTGTGCAAACGCTCCCCGTGGCGCGTTTTAAGTTGGGGGATGAACCTCAAGGGATACATAATCCTTTTTTTTTTAATCTCTCTCATTCCTCCACTGGGCAAATGCCCCTGTGGTCCAGCTCTATAGTACCTTCAATCTTCAGGAAAGTGCAAGATGGCAGGTAACGAATCCCTGTCACGAGAGTCACTCATTCCAACTCTCCCCGCTGTTGCTGCATCCTTTCCTTCCAAACCTCCTTGGTGTTTTTAGGGGCATTCTGGCATCATTGGTAATGACCCACACACAGTACACAGTTTTTCCAGGTTGCTCCCAAACGCTAGGGGTGCAGACAATGGCTTGAACCTTAACACTTGCAGCCTGATTCATGTACGGGCCGTTTTGCGCGTCCCTAATAGCGAGTAATAGCGACTCGCTATAGAGGAAACGCAAAACGGCATTCATGTACTTTTCGGGGAAAAAATAGCGACTCGCACGCGGGCGCTAAAGCCGTTAGCGACCTACAAAAAACGCAGAAAAATCGCTATTCCCGGCTACCTGCGATCGGGATTGCGACTCGCAATCCCGATCGCACGGGATTGCGACTCGCAATCCCGTGCGATCGGGAATGCGAGTCGCATTCTCGCGCGATCGGGAAAACGGGAAGACGCATTCCGACCACCGTGATGACATCACAACCAGGAAGCAGCCAGTTCCCACCCCCAAACACCACAGTGACGCTATCCTTCGAGTGTGCACGTCGGAAAGCAGACGCTAAACCACCGTTAGCGACTCCAGAAACGGCAGAAATAGCGACCGCCATGTCTGAGGAACCTGTCCCTGGCCCCAGCAACAGCGCTGGACGAAAGCGCAAGCTCAAGTTCTCCGAGCAGGAGCTCGAGAACCTGATTGAAGGGGTGGTGGCCAACCATGACAGGCTGTTTGGCCCCAACTCCAGGAAGGTCCCAGAGCAGGACAAGCGGAGGATCTGGCTGGGGATAGCCTCCAGCGTAAACTCGGTGGGCGTGGCGGACAGGTCGTTGGAGGAGCTGAAGAAGCGCTGGTACGACCTCCGAGGTCGTGCCAAGGAGAGGGTGGCGGAGCGCCTTGGTGAGGCATCGGGCACTGGAGGTGGCGGACCGACTGTCCCACCCAACACACCCCTGGAGGACCAGGTTGAGAACACCTTGGAGAGGGAGGCGTGTGTTGGCGTGACCCCTCTGGACTCCTCCCGCCCCACCCAAGACACCCAAGGTAAGTGGCATGCGACTGCGACCCTGTCCCCTATGACCGTCCCTGACCAAATAGGCTCACTCATTGGCCCTTAGTCATGCCTATGTTGTGCATCAGGAAATGCCCTGAAGCATTGTGGGAGATGTAGTATGTCCACAATGTAGTAGTACCACAATGCGGCCAGAAAGGTTCCAAAGTGCGCAAATCCACAGCCATCCAGGGAATGACACCCAGCATGCATGTAACATCTGCACGTCTGACAGTCACATGCACCTAATGAGTATCCACTTACCCTCACAGGTGGCGATGATAGCAGTGACAGCGAGAGGCTGCAGATTGATGAGGAGGCCCAGGAGGAGGAATCACTACCCGAAACCCAGCCACCAGCCCCTGCCGCTGCACCAACACCAGCAGCCAGGCCCCCCACCGTACCTGCTCCTGCATCTGCCGCTGCACCAACACCAGCAGCCAGGCCCCCCACCGTACCTGCTCCTGCATCTTCCGGCCAACCGGCTGCCAAGGCCAGGCCCCCCACCGTACCTGCTCCTGCATCTTCCGGCCAACCGGCTGCCAAGGCCAGGCCCCCCCACCGTACGTGATCCTACATCTGCCGGCCAACCGGCTGCCAGAGCCAGGCACCCCACCAATGTGCCTCCAGTTCCTGCCGCACCAGCAACACCAGCTGCTACACCACCTGCAGCTCGTGCAACCAGATCTGGGCCTGCCACAGCCGCAACACAACGGCCGAACAGCAGGAGGGGCAATGGGCATCTCCATGCCTGCATGAGCGTCGAGCGGCGCATGCTCCGAATCCACCAGCGCCAGTCGCAGCAGCAAGGAGCCATCCAGCTCCAGCTGCATAAAATTGGCCGCAATGTGGCGGGAGTAGGAGAGCGGATGGACCGCATGACGGCGGCCATGGACCGCATGACGGCAGCAATGGAGGACAATACTGCTGCGCTCGTCAAGCACCGCAGTGTTGCAAGCAGGCGCCACCACCAGCTGATGAGCCGGCTGTCGGCCTATAGTAGGTCAAATTATGTGGCAGCAAATGCCACCACCCAGCTGTCGCGGCGCTCTCTGACCCAGCAGCACCAACTGGTCCAGTGCTGCGAGGACATAACCAGGGTGCTGGAGCACCTGACCACCGCCGTGACGGCACTTCATACACCTGTGCTACCGGCCATTGTAGGGGGAGACGATGCCAGTGAGGGTGCCTCCAGCGTGAGCAGCCACTCTGCCACGCAGGTCCCGCCACCTAGGCGCAGCACCAGGGCAACGCCTGGTACAGCTGCCCAGGATGAGGATGAGCCTCACAGGCGCCTGGGCATTACGCGCCGGAGGCGCCAATGACATTGTCTGAGGGACACTGCCACAGGCTGACGCTAAGCCTGCCAAGAACCTACTTCACACTGCAGTATGCAGGAATACTGTAATTTGTAAATAGTTGAAACCATAACCTTTTTCTTGTGAATGGAACAAATACATTTATTTTGCTGCACACATTAGCCTTGTGTAATCATTAAATTTTGCATGCAATTGTGATATGTGGGTTGGGGGAAGAGGGTGGGCTAGAAATTGTTCGCTGTGATGTGGTTGCGACGTCTGTGGCCTTCAGCTGGGTTCTCCCCGCGTGCATGGTGCGCATGTGCTGGTGGCCGGTCGTCCCCCTCAGATTCACTGCCTGAGATGTCAACAGGTATCCGGCGCTTGGTTGCAATGTTATGAAGCATTGCACAGACAGCCACAATGCGGCAGCACGCTGCAGGACTGTAATACATCGCCCCACCTGTCTTGTGCAGAATACGGAACCTGCTCTTGAGCAGGCCGAATGTCCTTTCTATACAGTTCCTTGTCCGGATGTGCGCAACATTGTAGCGCCGTTGCTGAGGTGTGGCAGGGTTGAGGTAAGGGGTCAGGAGGTATTCCCGTAGGGCGTAGCCACTGTCACCTGAATGAGAGGAGCAGATGTTGATTGCCTGTGCAGCGCAGTTACTTCATAGCAATGTGACATGGTCGACTAAGTGTACTTACCAAGTAGGTGTCCTTCCCCAAACTCTCCCCTGAACAGTCGTGTGTGGAGTCCGCTGTGCCTGAAGATAAAGGAGTCATGGGTACTCCCTGGGTACTGGGCCACAATGTCAGTGATGATGGTCTTGGCATTGCAGACCATCTGTATGTTGAGGGAGTGGTAGGACTTCCTGTTGCGGTACATATACTCCGTGGCAGCTGGTGGGCAGATGGCGACGTGGGTACAGTCTATGCAGCCGAGGACATGGGGAAAATGGGCGACATTGTAAAATTGTAGTTTTGTCAGGTCCAATTCCTGTTGGCTCGTGGGAAATGTGATGTGGCGGTGGAGCTGGCTGAGCATGGCGTCAACAAAAGTGTGGAGGCAGCGTGACATGGTGGGCTGGGATATCCCCCCAGCAGCGGCTACTATGCCCTGGAAACTGCCGGAGGCCAGGAGGTGCAGGCTGCACAATACCTGCACATGTGTGGGCACAGATTTGTTTCGCCTTGTTGGGTGCTGCATGATGGGGTCGAGTTCTTGTATCAGCCAGGTGATCATTTCCCCATTCAGCCTGTATTTAGCATAAATCTGTTCTCTGGTTTGGCCCAGCAAGGTGACCCGCTGCCGGTAAATCCTTTCCTGCCTCATGCGTCTCCTCCGTGCTACTCGCTGTAGCCTTCGCCGCCTCACCACCATGTACATCCCAGGCATTGTGGAACGCCTAATGCTGCTGCTGAATGTCCTTATGTGTGATTGGTCAGGCCTGGACCTGTTGGTGATTGGCCAACAGTTTTTCAAATTTTACTTAATCATGGCTTTTATGGTTACCACCTGCTTTGAGTTGTCCTTAAATTGCGCCGCGCAAACGTGCGAATTAGCGCTTTTTCGCTAATGTATTTATTTCATGAATGCCGATTGAGACAATATTGCGTTTCGCTATTCATTTCGCAGATTCTGTGGTTGGTCGCTATTTCCGTATCGCTAATGCTCGACTACCCGGAGTCTGCGACTATTATAGCGTAATCGCTATTTAAATCGCTATTCTTTTTTTGCGAATTCGCTATTTCGTACTTGAATGCCGATTCCGTGTTTTGCACCCGCAATTGCTTTTTCGCAGCCATTGCGGGCGCTATTTCGCTTCATGAATCAGGCTGTTGTGGTCCTCCGAATACATATATATATATATTCTGTTTAAGTAACGCCCATTGGAGGGCTGAACAATTATAATGAAGCACCGTCATGGCCCTGTGTTTGAAGCACTGACCCACGATGAACGCCGAGCTCCTCCTCTGAAGAAGACCGTAGCACGGTCGAAATGCATTAGGAAATGAAAGGAGCTTTGAAATAAATCTGCAAATACCCGCGATGTGTGTGCGACTCAATTCTTTCCCTGGAAAGGTGTCTACAATATACATATATATATATATATATATATATATATATATTCACTGAAAAAAATCATAGGTTTCAAGCCTGATATAGTTAGGAATTAGCTTTTAAAAAACCTTTGAAATTCACTGAAAAAACCATAGGTTTTAAGGGTGTTATAGTTAGGAATTAGCATTTAAAAATCTTTAGAAATTCACTGAAAGAAAACATAGGTTTATGGGGTGTTATAGTTAGCTGGACATTTCACTTGTACAAAACCATTGAAATTATTCCGGGGAAGGGGGCGGGGCCTGAGGTGTTATGTGTGCAAACACGCCCTGTGGCGCATTTTAAGTTAGAGAATTAATTCCTCCTCCATCCTGTGGGTCCCTGGGGGCCAACTAGCCCACCAGGTAACTCCAATATGCGCCAGGAGGCTGCGTTGCAGAGAGGTTTATTTTATTTTATTTTATTTTATTTATGCGATTTTATATAGCGCGAACTTTACCCGAAGGTGTCAGAGCGCTTTACATAGGACCCAGTTTCAAACATAAGGACTGACGGTACAAAAAGAATTTGCAAATTTTTGACTTACATAAGAACCAGTTGAAAACATACGGATTTAGGATTACATGCGTTATAAAAAGGTACAAACAGAGAAAAATTGCAAATGTACAAGAGATAAAGTCACACAAGGAGGAGATAGAAATCGATAAACTCTAGGCATATACTAGTGAAATCTCTATCTACTTAGGGAGGGGATACACATGGATATACTCTAACAGTCACATAGGAATGGTAGAGAGCAGAGCGGACTCCTGCATAAACTAGTGATTAGAGTTATCTCTATATACATAGGGAGGGGGTAAGACTGGATATACTCTAAGAGTCACATAGGAATGGAAGAGAGCACAACGGTCTACTGCATATACTAGTGACTAGAGTTATCTCTATATACATAGGGAAGGAGTAAGACTGGATATACTCTAAGAGTCACATAGGAATGGAAGAGAGCACAACGGTCTACTGCATATACTAGTGATTAGAGTTATCTCTATATACATAGGGAGGGGATACACATGGATATACTCTAAGAGTCACATAGGAATGGGAGAGAGCGCACCAGTCTACTGCATATACTAGTGATTAGAGTTATCTCTATATACATAGGGAGGGGATACACATGGATATACTCTAAGAGTCACATAGAAATGGGAGAGAGCGCACCGGTCTACTGCATATACTAGTGATTAGAGTTATCTCTATATACATAGGGAGGGGATATGACTGGATATACAGTCACAGCACCAAGGGAGGGACAGAGAAGGGCAGGAAAGTGAGACAAACCAGAGAGGGAAGCAGAAAGTAACAAGTAAGACAGCGAGGACTGTGTCAGAGGCATCAGGAGAGACAATAGAGAGGTCACTAGGACAGAGGGGGGAGGTCAGAGATCGCTAAAAAGGCAGAGGAGAAAGGTAGAAGAAGAAGTGAGTCATAAAAAGAAAATGGCGGGGAACACAGAGGTCCAGGTCTGAAAGTCCAGGAAGAGTGCTGCCATAGCCAGCAAGTCCGGGGGGAGAAAGGCAGTCCGCAGCAACGGTTGGGTGTTTACCATCGTGTGTTTATTATGTCCTTGCTGCAGAGAGAGAAATTCCCTTTAGGTTTGTCCCTGGAAGCGCTTGGTCCGCTGCTCACCTCTGTCCCGATGGTGCTGTACACCCCCAGGAGTCTCCAGATATTCAGGATCGGCTCCGTCGGCCGTTTTCAACACTGGACGCCATTTTGGAGTCAGGCGATTGTTGCCGATCGGGGGCTATTTCGTGCTTCAATGCGGTGTTGGGGGCAGCAATCGACTCTCCAGCTCACAGATCGCCGCCGATGGATGGGTGGCGTCACTACCATGCTCGGTGTGATCGCGGGGCTGTGGAGCGACGAGGCAGAGACCAGGACAGCCAAAATGGCGGGCCATCACCGATCGCCGCCACATGCCTCCGCGTGTGCCCTCCAGAACTCGCGTCAGGGAATGGCACTGTCGGAGTGCCACCACTCCTCCGCTGCGGCCGCAAACAAGTGCCCCCGTGCTGCTCCTGGTGCATAGCTCGAGGCACCGGTCCGGACTCCCAGAGCCCCGGCGGGCGCCATCTTGCCACCGGGAGCATGCAGTCCAACTCTCCCCGTTCTGTTGTTGGGAGCGCACCCAGGCATGACTTCACGGCATCTCTCAGCGCTGCATGCTCTCCATCACCCGGCCGATGTCAGTACAGGTCGGGGCGACGCTAGGAAGCGGGCAGCATGAGAGCCCGATCGCAGAGCCTCAGCAGGACACGTCTGCCTGCTGAGGCTCCTCCTCCTTATCCAGTTTTGGGTCCCTTAGTACTGCGGCCCCAGGACATCAGTGAGGGAACACTCCAGTTGATGCGATTGGAGCGCAGTTACCCCTGAGTGCCCTGGTGCCCAGGAAGCCGGGTCTAACATTGGTGTTCAGAGGCCACGCCCCTTTTTACAAAACTCTGCAACACAGCTCCGTGGCGCTTACTGGAGGTACCTGGTGGGCTAGTTGCCACCCTGCATCACCTTCAAAGCCAGCCGTATCATCTAAAAAGCCACCACGACTGGCAGCCCTGCCTGTCTGGTGGATAACCCCACCATCTCTGGTAGTTGTCGGCACACCCACAACCAGTACCTCTTCAGACTGGAGAACAAGCAGTGCTAGAGAGAAATGTCTAGGCAACAGAAGTTGTCCATCTATGCACCCAGGATCTGGAATGGTATCCCTATATCCAATAGGACCACTCCTACTGTTCTTCAATTTAGGAAAGAGATCAAGAAACACATGTTTAAAAACATTACATCGCAATACAGTAAGTAGTCTGCCATTCCTCCCAGACACCAGCACAGATGCCTTGGTTAATATTCTGCGTATGTCTCTGCTTTCGAACCAATATATCACTTCACTGCCTTTTGGTTAGGTTCATTCTGTACAAATACCACATACATACAAAGTTCCTTTTATAGGTATATAGATATCATAAAACAACTGTCATGTCACTTTTGGTGGCTTCACAAATACAATATGAATTTAGGAGGTCCTTAGTTAACATTCTTCAGATGGTGATCACAATAGAAGTTTTCGGTTTAGTTAGTGAGATCTCAAAATTTGTTGAGAAGTGTGTGACTTTTAACCCCTTCTGTAAATTGTTCTTGGAGAGAAAATGCATATCGCCTTTCAAGAGCTGACCTGTATTATTATGACTACACGCACACTCTCTCAGTCAGACTTTTGGTCTAAGCCAGACCTAAAGTCTAACTTTACCACTTTTCAATATTCACAAAGGTAACATACAAGTAGTTTATTTATGACAGCAGAGTTTCTACTTTCAGGACAGAGTTTCTGCACTAGATGCGGAATCTCTTCACTTGGAGTGGAATCTCCATCCCGAATGCGAAGATTACGCCTGATTGTGGAGATTCTGCCCTGAGTGCAGATATTCCGTACCAAGTAATAAAGTAGTAAAGTTAGACTTTTGGTCTAAACTTAGACCAAAAGCCTTACTTTACCTTTGTGAATTGGGCCCTCAGTGTTTACTTTCATGCAGTACAAGCGAGAGCTGATGGTTTTACAACATTGATTCAGGAATTAACTCCCTTAGCAGGTCGATGGAATTGAGGAAAAAGACAATAGTTTATCAGACATTCCTAAAAGTGCACTATTTTGCTACAGTGAAGAATAGTCACCAGCATCAGAAAAGTATCAAGACAATCATGTGCTCGCCAAAAAAGTCTGTCTTTCAGGAATGGTATGTCTTACAACTCTGGTACAAGAGGGGGTTATACCTATACCCATCACTAAATAGGATACCTAGGGAATTCTACTCTAATTGTGTTGTTCCTCGAAGTATATTAAATAAATGCTTATGTATGAGTGAATAGGATTTCCAAATCTCCGGCTCGATTATGATCACTGTCAAACCCTGGTTAGGGGCGTCACAAGGCAATAGGGTCTACTCTGCAAAAGTCATAGTGGTTGGGGTTGTTTGCTGATCGCGTTCTAGGATCTGTCCTACTGTGACTCTGTAAACTGGGCCAAGTAGTGGACAGCAAAGTAGTGTGTCAGAGCAGGCTCTCAAGGACACTTACTGAGCCAGCCTGCGGTATGGTGTCCTATAAAGGACTATAAAGGCTCAGGGAGGGGGGCCACATGGACACCCTAACTTTTAAAAAGTGTTGCGTCCCCAGGGGAAGGGGTCCCTGAGGCCTTATTAAGGGGAGGGGGGTCACATGGCCCTTCCCCTTTAATTTAAAGTTTTGCCCTTGGGATTGGGTTCTGGCCTAATTAGGCTCCGGGAGAGAGACTGAGCTTCCCTTCCCTTATTTTTTACCTTGGCCCAGGGGGATGGGGAGCTCGAGGCCTCTCAGAGGATCGGAAGGGGGCAAGACACATCCACCCCAAAAAAAGTAATACACATCGCCCCCTGGGCCCTGGCCCACCGCGTGGCGTTTTACCAAACCCAGTAGCCCCCATTTGTTTTTTTTCTTTTCAAATTGTAGTTGATTGGCAAAACCTCTGTAAATTCGAAACAAAATGTAAAAACAACTACTGAACAGATTTACACCAAATCACGATGTCTACTTGGGATTTATCATTGGTCTACTGTTTCAGGTCAGATCATACAATGCACAATAACCTGTGCTCACCCTCTGGTAGCTTGGCACAGAGCAGTCAGGCCTATCGAAAGAGGCAATATGTAAAGTATTGTCTGCAACACGCACACACATCAACACAATGAAAGCACCACAAAAATGGGTCAATGTCTACTTGAGATTTATCATTGGTACCTTTCTCATCCTTCTTTGGATCGGACTGTGTCTTTTGCCTAGTCTTCTTACTTCTTCCTCTAGTTTTTTTATTTCTCCTTGGAGGCATCTTCTATCTGTAGCTCCACTTCTGAATCAACTTACTTCTGATTGTTCATATCATTTCCAGGGAAAACATCATATAAACTCCACTAGTATGTTAATGATGAAGTATTTATGACAAACAAACCAGTTTTTTTCTGGATCATTAATGGGCTCTTTTCTTCTAGTGTTTCTACTGTTTTTTCTCATAAATTCATCTGCGTTGCACCACATTTTCATAATTTCGTTTTCACTATTCAATGTATATACTAAGTCCATTTTACTGCTTTCTCAATATTGTTTTCAAAGTCATTGAACGCATCATTTGGTCTTTAATATATACAATTTTGTAGTTCTTTCAAACTACACATGTTATCATGAGTATTTTGTCTATTGTCTTTCACATAAGGCAGTCCTTTGTATTTACTGGGAAGGGGGTTGTTTACACTCAGCTTAAGGAAGGTCCAAAGCATCTCCACAAGGCACAGTTTTTAAAGAATTGGCACATGTGATCAAGATGAATTAAAGGCACTTGAATGAGTTTCGGAAAATCCCAGAGTGCTGATTTTTGTTTTGGTAATACAAGACATGTTCTTTAGCATCTCAGTAACCACGAGCTCTCTGTTTATCTAACACAGGCTTATCAGGCACATTGGACATTCCTTTGGTCTGCCTCTGTGAAGAAATTCATTTTGAAATAAAGAGTGCCCAGGCACCCTAAAGTCTCCAGGTTCTTGGGAAAGTACCTAGAGTTATCAGACTGTAGATGTTTATGTAATAAGCCCACAAGTTTATATTTGTATATATCTTCTATAGGGATCCAGCTCAAGGAGTGCAGTACACGAGTAATCTGGTGAAAACAGACAGTCCCTTATATTAAGGAGCTTTGGGGGGGACACAGTGAATTTAAGGGATACCAGATAGGATTCCCCTAGTCTTGGTGTACCTCTTTAGGCTCCTGTTAAAAAAGAGAAAACAGGTTAAATCTAAGCTCATGAATCACATTTCTAGCCATGCTTTTAATGTGTTTAGGAAGATTAAGTCAATTGTCAAGACTACATTAAAAATATAGCTTTCAATTATGATTAAGATATTAGTGAAGTGAAGTCACATTTTAAAGAGAGTGTAGAAGAAATGAGGCAAAGCCAGAAAGAGACTAATATTTTTAGGACTGACTTTGTAGTGATAAGCCGATAACCAGGATTAAATATTGTGGAAGGTTGAATACAGTGCAGAGAAATCAGAGAGAGAGGAAACCCTTTGGAAAGAGCTGGCTGCAATCAGAATATGAGTGATACAATATGCCACTCTTTGCTTACCAAGCACTCACAATAGAAACTGAGGAGTGCAGGAGTTAAGACAGATCGTTGTGGCACTCCTTGGACCTTTTAGAGTAGTATGAATAAGGGTCTAATTTGTGACAGGATAAAAAGCTTATCATAGGTCAAGTAAGACCAGCAGGCAGGAGTCAGTTGTACATATGTTATTTGATTAGAAAGCCTCTTTTGAAATCCTGACTTGTTGGGAAACTACAATTTTAAAGAAGTGGAGGAAATAATAAATCAAGGTAAAAAGAAAAAGATACATATATTAGAAAAAAACACCATGGAACAATGACATATTTAGCCTTCATTATCCTGCCTGCAAATACATGGAAATATCTTTTTTTGTACTTATATTTTTGCAAATGCTGAGCATCCCTCATGCTAACAAAGAAATGTCATCAGTCTTACAGGGCTTGAGATCAAATGGCAAACATAAAAATGTGTGCTTCTGGATGACGCACCTGCGTGCCGGTTAGGCATCAAGGCCTGTGACGGTTGCTTGGCGGCCTTCTTTTCCACCCCAAATACGTTCTCTAGTGATGAGGGAAGATATCCCGAAACCCGGGCCATGTCTCGGGTCTATAGATCTTCACAACAACAAGTACTTACTTGCACCTACTGAGGTGAACCACTCATGAACTATACGTACCAGAATCCTTAGGGGTGATCCGGAGGAGGGGCTAGCGGTGTGCGATCCATTGCGGTTGATTATAAAAATGTGTTATGGAGCGGGGGTAGGCCTGGCTGATGGCCAAGATGGCCACTCTGCTGCGATGTTCGATTCTGTGATTACATCTTAGTCTGTCCCAAAGTCCTCCATGGACAGACCAAAGGCCAACCGGTGTGGTGGTAGATTGGAAGAGTATTGCCTCGGTCAGAGGAGGGCAATAATACTGGAATTAGGGCACCCCTGGAGATCAAAGAAGAACATATTTGCCCCTCTCTTACTGCACTAACACAATATGGCAAAAGGGAGCTTGGAGGTGGCAAACATGCTCTCATGGCTCTCCGAGTCTGAGGGTTGTTGTAACTAGTGCTGATGCCTAACTGGGTTGTGGGGATCAGAGGAGTAAACAAGAGTGCCCAAAACCTGCATTAGACCAGAGCTGCAGGAAACCATGAGTTCTGCCACAGAAGGATGATCATGATGTTTTCCTGAAGAGGTCAGTGCAGGCTCCAGAGGGTACATCTTGTGAGCCTATACGCTGGCCATTACTGGAGTATGGGTCGGTGACGTTGTGGCATATTGCAGCCTCCTTATGAACCTCCTACATCAGTCTATTGATCTGCTGCTGAGACCCCTGATGCCACCTCAGATTTGCCTTTTCCATGGAGGGTAAAATTACATGAAAGCCATCCAACTGGCAGGAGGAGGAACCCAGTTATGAGGGACGACTCACACTGGATGACAAAATTCTTCTTTTCTAATAACGCGTGGCACAATACCCTCAAAGTTTAAAAAGAATCTACTGGGACAGTGGTTAAGGCTGTGGAGGTTACATTGGATGCATTTCAAAAAAGCGTGCGGGGAGAAAGGTGTGCCATCAATTAGAACACACACACAGAAGCTAGACCAGTGCAGACACTCACAAGGAAAGCCCTGGAGTAAGATGCTGGATTTCATAGATGTGCAGTGGACATTAAGGTGAAGTTTGAGCCTCTTAAGATTTTGCAGAGAGGAGAACAATTGAGGATTTTGGTGGTCTCACCAGAGGTGACACAAAGGAGCTGCAAGGGAAGATAGAATATATTAGGAGTCCTTTAGGTGAGTTTTACATTTATCATTGATTAGCAGAACCCATATTGCCCTGGCAAAGGACACAAACTCTGCTGCTTTGGCTTTGGGCCAACTGTATCGGGGATCCCCTGAACTCAGCAGCAGAGTGATCAGAAATGCAATTGCAGAAGGGAAAAACTATTTAGTAGCCTTTGACCCTTGCTGGTTCCTGACCTCAAGCCCGAAATGTTCTCAAGGTTAGACGTTAAAAAGAAGTTAAACAACTTGAATATATCAGCACTGCTGGATTTCCAATTAGGAAGGGAAGACGAACTTCTTCGTCATAGTGGAAGCTGCCAGTGCTTTTTTTGTCTGGCATAAAGGGGGACATTGTTAATGCTACTGCTTCTGATATTTCACTTGCCATAGGCAGAATGGTGAGGGAATGGTCTGGCTTATCTCGTTTGAGGGGAATATATTGCCGAAGGAGGGCTGGGGTGAGAATGTGGAAATCAGGATTCCCAAGAGAGATCCATCCGAGGCTCCTAGTGTTTGGTCTGTTGCCTTTACTTTCCTTCTCCTCCAGATTAGGTCTGATCTCAGACCACAGAGTTTGAAATGCTTCTGTTACCTTAGACTGAATTGGCATCAATCTAAAATGAGTGTTGTATATGAGGCTGTGTATTATCTCTGGAGGTCTGCTTAAGTGCAGTGTTTTGGAACATGAATTACACTATTACCAATGCAACCTTAATAAAAATCAGTAGCACAAAATGGGTTATAAACCAAATTACAAGGCTGATGAAGATGGGAGTTAGAGGTAGCCCATGACCAACCTTACTCCAAACCACATGACTGAGTAGAAGTGCAATAGGAGTGGGAAGTTAGGGCCTGATTACGATGGCGGTGGGAACATCACCGCCAGGCCATCGGTGGCGGTCCCATCACCATCTGACCCTGCAGGACCACCCGACGCATTACGATGGCGGGCGGATAGAGGGATGTCCGAGAGACCGACCGCCACCCATCCGGATGGCTCAAGGAGCCTGTCGGACCGTCAAAGGGACTGCAATCCCTATAATAGTGGCGGTGCCTAATCAAGCGCTGTGGTAGGGATCACAATGTCCCTGTCCGCCACACATGTCATGGCGGTTAACCTGCCATGACAAGGCATGCAGAAAGTGACTTTGGGGATCCCTGGACCTCCGGTATGAGGTCTGGGGGGCAACTATGGTGCCCCCTAAACATCCTTGCACCGTATGGCAGGCACTGCATGGTGCCTGCCACACAGTGCAGGGATGTTCACAAACATGCCTCATAGCATTGATGCTTGTGCTGCAGCACTTTTTCAGGCCGCAGCACAAGCCTCAGTGCTGAGAGACATGTTTCTGACTGCCTCCAGGTGGTTGGATCGTAATTTCCCTGGCGGGACTGCCGACTCCCTGTAGGCTGGTCCCGTTCCCAACACGATGGCGGTCGGACACTCGTTTGACCGCCATCATAATCAGGCCCTTAGTGCTTAGAGATGGAATGGGAGGTTGCCTATATAATGAAGTGCTACAAATCTCCCAGTTATGTACATGCTTTTATGATGCCTTAGATATTTCTTTAGCTCTAAAAGTGAGCGCCAACTCATCTGATTTCAAGTTGAAATCTGAATTTCTCTGGAGTCCGAGTTAGTCAGAGTTGCCCTATGAATTACTTCAAAAGAAAGAAAGTTTCTTAGAAAATGGTGGTGCATAAAAGGATCTGAGATGCAACCTGATGGAATATAATCATTTTTGAAATTCTAAACTAGGCTCCATCCACTGCCTGAAGAGTCAGAGACAATAAAACATTCTGGGATCAATTGGGACAACAGAGAAAACAAGCAAAGATGGAAAGGAAACATTTCGAAACAATCCTAATAAATAATATCCTTGATTCATTAATCACCATTACAAGTAATAAGAGCATACTTATAGTGAATATTTTTTCATCTTGGATAAACAACTTCTGCTTCGGTGGTTTGTCTTTAAGAATAACAAATTAAATGATTTAGCTTCAAGCAAACCCCCATTGCATATTTTCCCTGAAATTGCTTCCCTATTCCATGTAAAGTACCCTTTGCAAAAAGCTCCCACTGTATTGGCAGGACATCCTAATATGGCGAATGGGCTGCTGGTGGTGCGTTGGAGGTGGTGCTTCCACCACAGCAGGTACTTGTGGGCCCACCTGCTTACCCCTTAATGAGGTCCTTAGTTTTCTGAAATTCTCTTGGCATGAAAGCAGACAAGGCTCTGCAAGGAATCGTATTCCGTGGTGGGTTACGGTGCAATAGCTAAAGTAAATATGAAGGCATTATCCGTGTGCAGTGCAGTCCTAGCGTGTCCAATACATTCTTCAGTGTGATCGAAATGGCAAAAAACATCAACATTTAGCTCTGGTACCTGTTCTTCACATCTTGTAACACTGGTGAAGAAGTACCCTATTCATAATGCCTCAATGACATAGCTGTAGCAATAAGTCTTCTAGAACTGGAGGGCACCTTAGTTGAAGTACTGACCCTCTTGTCCTCCGTCATCCATGGCAGTGAAAGCTATATAATAAGGTTGGTTCTGGAACATGTCTCTGATCAGGCAGTCTTGCTATTGATGTGTCCAGCCCGACAGCAGAGAACAAAGTGAATTTAACAATTTTTGTTGGGTTTATAACCATAACATGATTGTAGGTGACCCATCTTGTAAATATGTCAGGCTTGATTCACAAAGGTAAACAGAGATCCAACTTTACGACTTTCGGTATTCACAAAAGACATTTACGAGGTGTAACATCTATTACAACATAGGCATTACATCGTAAGGCCTTTACAAAGCATCCATTGCAATGCATCTGCTTTTACAATGCATGCTATTACAACACATGCCATTACAACGCATATGCCATTACAACTCATGCTATTAATGTGAAAATGAATGCATGTGCTTTAGGTAAGGGCTTTAGGTATTTGGTTTTTGGTTGGGGGAGTGTATTAATACCTAGGTATTCATTTGACTACCTGGAAATTACGCAGTATTAATTTCAATTTTAATTTTTCATTAATTAAAAGATATATTATATTAATGCTTATGAGGGTGTAACACGAATCCTCTGGAACAAGATGCAAGGGAGTTAGGAGTTTTGGGTGGAGTAGTGTATTGCTACCCAAGTATCAATTTTAATTCCTTGGTATTCATCAGTATTGATTTTGATATTAATTGTTAGTAATTTTGGAATACAAAAAAAAAAATTTATGGGTATGTTATACCCATCCTCTGGGATGGGATGCTTAGAAAATAGGGGTTTTGGGTGTGGGAGTGTATTAATACCCATGTATTAATTTTAATGCCCCGGTATTGAGCAGTATTGATTTTATTTTCATTTTGGAGTAATTTTAAAAAAATCTATTGTTTATGACGGTGTAACAATAATCCTCTGGCACAGGAGGGAATTAAGGGTTTTGAGTGGACGAGTTTATTAATACCCAAATATTAATTGAAATACCTGGATATTAATCATTAGTGATTTTAATATAAATTTTTAGTATTGTAAAAATAATTTAAAAAAAATATTAGGGTATGTTATACCCATCCTTTGGGACAGAATGTTTGGGAATTAGAGGATTAGGGTGGAGGAGTGTATTACTACCTAGGAAATATTTTGAATATGTAGGTATTAATAAGTATTGGTTTAAATATTAATGTTTAGAAATGTTCAAACAATTAAAATGAATACTTATGACGGTGTGACACCCTTTCTCTGGCATGGGATGCAAGGGATCTAATGGTTTTGGGTGGGGAGTGTATTAATATCCATGTATTAGTGTTGACACCTGGGAATTAATTCGTTTTGATGTTAATATTAATTTTAGTAATTCAAAATTATTTAAAAATAATACTTATGATAATGAGACACCCATCCTGTGGAACAGGATGTATGGGAATTAGGGGTTCTGGGTGGGCGAGTGCATTGATAATCAGGTATTAATTTTAATGCCTGGGTAATGATCTGTATTGATTTTGATGCTTTTTTTTGTAATTTAGAATTCATTAAAAGTAATACTTAAAAGGGTGTAACACCCATCCTCTAGCATGGGATGCAAGGCAATTTGGGGTTTTGGGTGGGGGAGTGTATTAATATCCATGTATCAATTTGAATATAAGGATATTAATTTATTTTAATAAATAGAATTATGTTAAATACATTTTATAATATTTAAAATCAGTAATCCTAATGGTTTAACATTTGCAATCTGGCATAGATTGTAAGAGAAATAGAGGTTTTGTGTAGGGGTGTGTAGTGTTTTTAAAATCTTATATATACATTTTAGTAAACATAAAATAAAAGAATAAAATATTTAAAAGTATGTGAACATGGATATATGTGCAGGCATACGAATTTATAAAAATAAAGTAAATAATATAATATAACTTAAAAATTGAACAACTTTTATTGTTATTGAAATAATTAAATAGGACACATAAATGTTAATCACATTTTTTGATTTATTTAAAAAATATATATAACAGTGCATTAAAAATTTACAAAAATAATATAAATACATTTCAAATTATATCATTTATTAAAAATACAACTTTTTGAAAAAAGTAAATTTGCATTTTTGTTTACATTTTTTTCTGTTTTTGCCTCGCTTTTCTATTGATGTGACAGAGAGAAATTGTTCTTTCTTTAATTTTCACTTTTAGAGATGACATTCCAGGTTGCAAGTCTGTTTCTACAGTCGGTGGTTATCGGTTCAAAGTCAGAAGCAAGGAAGAGCTGCTCTCAGGTAAGGCAAATGTAAATTATTAAAAAGAAGTTGTGGGTGGCCTACTTTATTGTAGAGAGATTGGGGAGGTAGTTAGATAAATGTTAGTATTTTTATGTATGTTTTGAATGTTTTAACTAACATTTTCATTCCTCTGCAGGTAGCTGTTGTACGGCCAGATCGAATGATTGCTTTTTTGACACTTTTGTTTTTTTTAAAATCTGTACAAAGTAAGGTTAAGATTTCTTTTAAACCAAAGTGAAAAAAAGCAATATTTTACTTTTTTACTTTTTGGTGCTTCACCTGTTTTTTTTAAAAGTATAGCGTATTCATGGCTGTTTGACCACGTGGAAGTTTGGAGAACACAGATGGCATGGATGTCCGACTGGATGTTTTGGACAAAAGGTTTTATAGTGGATTTTTACATTATGCAGTAATTTTACTGCATGTTAAAGTTAGCATTATTATTTTTTGTAAATCTTTTGTAAGATTAAGGATGGTTTTAGAATATATGGACTGTGGATTGCAACAATCGATTTCTTGTTGTGTTTTATGTAAAAAAAACGTCATTTTTCGGGGGGGGTTGGGATGCATTTTGTTTGTATACATAGTATATTTTGCAGCAGTGTTTTTTCTGTAAGACATGCCAATTTGTGTCTCTTTTGTTAGATTTGCACAGGATTTTTGGTGTGCTCCAGACTCTTGCTGAACTGTGGAAGTTTACAAAAGACCAGGAATCAAAGAAAGAAGACAACTGAAGGTAGGAAACCAGCATCTGTAAAATTTTGAAAAAAGGCAATCTAATTAATTAAAAGGAATTGCAAAACAGGCAAGTAAGATAGAATAGGTGTTAGTGTTAGTTAGAAATGTAGTATGTGTACAATATTGTCTAGGTAATCTGAAGCCACCATCAACGAAAACTGTTGAATTTGTCCCAATATCGCTCAGACATTTCTTTTGCTCTTTGGAAATTCGTGGGTTCAGACTACCAATCAATGATTGCGCTATTGTCATTTCTTGGAAACTTTGTTACTTCTTCAAAATTTTCAAGACATGGTAAATGTTTGGGTGAGGTTTTCCGATTGATTTGTTGAAGGAGCTGTGCCATCCCTCTATGGCATTATTAGTCTTTGCTCCTCCCACTAAGTAAGTTGTGTAACAGTTCCACCCCTTTCCAGGAAACCTTGGATTCCTCCTGCGACCCGACCTGCTTAGATGGCCAATCCATGTGTTTTCAAAGTAATTTAGTAAGGGAGCCAATTTGTCTTTGGTTGATGTAAAATACTCAGATTCTTTAATTGCTGTGTAGTATTTGTTCACATAGTCAGGAGGAACAAAGCATAACACTGTTAGCTTCTTTAACTCGAATTGCTGTTTACTGTCTGATATGTAATCCTCAACTAGGGATGTTTTTTTTATTTTTCTCCAATTGGCCTGTGAAAAGTGAAAAAAACTTCTGTGTTTTTGAGTGTCAGGATACATTTTGGTAATGATGTTAATCATGGGTAATTCAAAGTCAATTATCACTTTTCTATGACTTATACTTAGTGTTTTAGATTTTATCACTGTCAGAAATTCAGTGTAAGTAGAGGTTTGCTTAACAGGGGGTAAACTACACACTAATGGGACTGTAGTGTTAATAATGTAGGCATGAATAGTGTATATTTGGGTGAATGGTTGGAGTGTTGATTTACACGTCCCATCCATCATCCAAATATTACTAGTCTCCAATTTTACAAGGTTATGGGGTGTGCTAGAAATTAGTATTATCTTTTTCTGAGAGTTTTTGTTGTAATGCAAATGAAAGGTTTCATTAGTAATGGTAACAGTTATCCCATGTTTGGGGTGTTATACATTGGGGGTTACTTGCCTGTTTTCTCCTTTGGATAATTCGGTGTAAATTTGGAATTGTGGGCACACATCTTGCCACATGCGTTGGAATGTCTTATGAGTACCTTCCTCAAAACTGCGCCACAGGGTTGATTGGGGGTGGATATAAGTTATTTCATTTAGTTTATGCTTTCTCCAACTTCGATCTCCATTGCAGAGGCAAAGTGGTTTTGCTCTATGGTCCTTTCAACAGTGTCACCAAGAGTAACCTCAGTGCCTGTGCAATTGGACGAGTAATACTGCACACACCTCCAATGACTCCTAGGCACAGTTAATCTCTCCTTACAATAAAAGTAGCCACTATACTTTAGGAGTTGATTTCCTATTTTGGCATAGCACATAGGTGGTTTGTCTTCATGATGCCATTTTGTATATGTCTGTAAAGAAGAGAGAAAAATAGTTTTTGTGTTATATCTTTTTCAATTAATTTTTAATATGCCATGACATTTTTTTATTTTTACATGTTTGACTATTGACATTTCTAAAAATATGTTTTCATGTTTCATCATGCTATCATGTGATTTTGTCATTTTATATTGTTTATTGATTATACAATGTAAAAACAGGTTAATAGTTATTTGTTTGTCTATTGACTTTTCAGAGACCATGTTGTAATAAGCTGTTTGATTTTGTTGCCTCTGATTTTCTACAATGGTTTCTAGTTCTTTCCTGTGAAATAAATAGGCATTTCAAGTAGTTACAGTAGTTTGACTCACCTTAGTTGGGTTCCTTTGTTTGCTTCTTTGCCATATTGCTGTTATAGATTTTTTAAAGTGTTTTTGCTCTTTTCGGGTTCTTCCTTCTGGGCGACGTTGGATTGGTCTAAAAGGAAAAGTGGATTTTTACAGATTGTCATTTGTATCGCTTTTTGCTTTAAAGTAAGAAACCTTTTGGTTAGTTTTGGGTGCAACATTAGGATTTTTAATCATTGTACCTGTGAAATGCCTTCTGGTTGTTGAACTACTGCTTGTGATGATGGTTTGCAGTCCAGTTGAAGCTTTTATGCTATTTCTTTTAATATTTAGTTTAAAGGACCAGAGTAAAAAAAAATAGAAGGGCTGTATGATTAACTTGTTATTGATTACATTTATTACAATAAGAAGTGACCACCACCTTTTCTGAACAAACCACCTGCCGGAGTTTGAATAGTACTTTTTAACCCAAGCAGTTACCAGCACCTTCCCTGAGGTAAGCAGACAGAGGAGCTAGAGTAGTAATTTTGCCCCCCACCACTGACCAACACCTTCCCTGAGGCAAGCACCTGGCGGAATTAGAATAATAATTTTGCCACCCACCATTAACCAACCAACACCTTCCCTGAGGCAAGCAACGGCAGAGGTAGAACAGTAATTTTGCCCCCCCCACCCCTGACCAACACCTTTCCTCAGTCAAACACCCCGCGGAGGTAGAATAGTACTTTTGCCCCCCACCATTGGCCAACACCTTCCCCTGAGGCAAACCTTGGCAGAGTTAGAATAGTACATTTACCCCCAAACCCTGACCAGCACCTTCCCTGAGTCAAACATCACCCGGAGTTAGAAAAGTAATTTTGCCCCCACCACTGACTAGCACCTTCCCTGAGGGAAGCACCTGTCTGAGTTAGAATAGCACTTTTGCTCCCAACCACTGACCAGCACCTTCCCTGAGGCAAACACCCAGCGGAGTTAGAATAGTAGTTTTGCCCCCCACAACTGTCCAGCCCCTTTCCTGAGTCAGTCACCCGGCTGAGTTAGGATAGTAATTTTGCCACCCAACAATAACCAGCACTTTCCATGAGGTAAGCACCCTGCTGAGTTAGAATAGCAATTTTGCCTCAGACTACTGACTAGCATGTTCCATAAGATATACTATTTATTTAAACAACTATTTTTTTGGGGGGGTGTAGTTACTGGCTATATATATACTACACCAAAATGAAGTATAGTGTGTATAGAGTCCAGGTGACCGCAGAGGTTAAAGTTAAATAGAACCTTACTCTCTATTTGCGGTAGAGTGGTCGAGCAGTAAGGCAGTATCAGAGGACAGTGTTAAGCATTTGATGTATACACTCAGTTAGCAAATGAATTCACACCCTTAAGAAGTGAACTCTAGGCCAATTGTATTGGTATTAAAAATATACTGTTGTTTTATTTTAAAACCAAGCAAGCCTGGCACAGTTAAGCATGAAATACTTTACAGTAATAAGTTGCTTATTGTAGAACAGTTTGAAAATGCAATAGAACTAGAACTTTGTTTGATTTACAGGGGATGCAGTAGGTTGCAATACTTAGCAAATACAGTAGATTGAAATGAATAGTCTTTTTCAGTAAATTACAGGTAAGTTACTTTTTAAGGTATAATACAAATGGAGGTAACCAGGCAGGATTTCAGGCGCACAGCATAGGTATGGCAGGTAGTAAGGTACATACAATAAAAAGGGTACTCAAAAGCAAGAAAGGGAAGGTCACCCCACTTCCCTACAAACCCAAAACGTTAGTTCCAGGTGCAACACACTTGATAGTTCCTTGCTGAGCACTCCAAATTCCACAGTTAATATATAATATACAATATCAATCCAAGTCTCAAGTAAATGTCCAGGTAGTCCAAAATCAAGCCAATTGTATCTAAATCATGTCCATATAGACAGAAAGTCACTTCAACTGAGACACCAAGGATCGTCGTTGGTCACAGTGTAGATCCAATTTTATTATACACTTCTCCCAATCAATGTTTCGTCAGGCATTCATATCATGCCATACCGACTTCTTCAGGGCTGCAAGCCAAGAAGATATATTAGAAACATAAGAAACTGTATAAAAATACAGTACTTAAAGGACGTCTTTGAAAAAGTTTACACATAATCAGATCACCATCTACGTGAAAAGGCATAGTCCTTAAGTGATCATGTTTAAAAAGAAAAGGCACCTGAACAGAATAGTGCAACCCAAGGTGTCTATAGTAAACATAACAGGACCCAAAGCCCAACATAAGTCAATTATATACATATTTGAAACGTCTTTACCAAAATAAGTTATCTTCTTGAAAAAGCAAATGTATTCTTCAGTGTGTAAAACAGGATCGAGACCTGAAACGATAGGAACCCATCCTTACTCTCGCATTTACAGCGGGCTCACAGTGCACAAAACGGCCATCCCGAGTAAATCATACTCACTCCACTAGCTCAAGAAAATCATGGTATGTATCCACTGTCAATATCCACAAAACAGGCTCCAAAATCACAGTATAGACATCGTATATCTCCTGTGGTAAACATAAGTATAACATACAGTAAGAGTACCCTCTATACATTTACTTGGTCTTCATATAGTTATATAACACTCGATTCGCACTCACCTCCACTTAAGTAGTCTAACGTGTCAATATCGTATTCCAAGTCTTCTAGGGAGTTATAAGCATCTTCAGAAAAGTTAATCAGACGAACACGGGTACGCGTCAGTCTGCTGGTATATAAGTAAAAGAACGAGATGAATTCCCTATTAAAAGTCTGTACTCATTATTATAACCACTCAAAAAGCCCCATTATTCAGGTATTACCTGTCTCTGTCAGCGTGTATGCTCACTCCGGCATCAGAAACGGCAACTGGCATGCACCACAAGCACCATGTTGTTTAAGTAACCGCATCCCAAGCGGTATCAATGCGGTCGCCATCTTGAAGTGGGTAGTTACCCACTACTCATCACTATCCGTCTCTCTCATCTCCTTAAATTTAAGGTTTTTTAATAATAAACTGTAGTCATGTATCTCCTTTCATCATCAGTCTTATGAGGAAAGTAATTAATATTAGCGAGAACGCATGTTCTCGATAATGATATCTGCTCCCGAACTAAACATGTGTTCTCAGATTTAATAAGACAACGGAGTAAATCTAAAGTTACGTAAACTCAGGAAATGATAAATACTCCGTATAGTTATTCAAATAAAGAATAATAAAATATAGATATTCGTCCCCAATATTCAAACGAGGTCCCGGGTACCCGAACCCTTCTTTTCTAGGTACGTCCTTCCAGTCTTAGCAGGTGATGCCATCAGTGCCGGTTGGTGTACAGAGTGAAGAAATTATTATTAATTTATCTCCACATGGCCTATCTATACATCGCGAGACCCCGATCCTGGATTTCCACCACCATAAGTAGAAAGGGGGAAAATAGGAGAGGGACATTGCTGGGAAAGGCAAAAGAGGATATTCAAATATATGGAGTTAGTAAAGTGCTATCTGTAGCACGTAACATTTACATATTTCTCATGCATCACATCATGTTTATAATAAACATTAATTAGCTCCCCTGTATATTGCGTTAGAGGTTATTACGTTTATATTCGACATTTCATCCTCATGCATCTACACAAATGTTATATATGAGCAACTTCTCAAGTCTACACATTACATATACAACCATATTTGTATATTCCTGCTTTGAGAGTTATAGTTAATCTCCTAGGAAAAATTGCAGTTCTGAATCTAAATTCAAACCCTCTTCAACTGCACGCAGGACCATAATCCATTTTGCTTCTTTTCGTCTTAATTTCAGGATCCTGTTTCCACCTCATCGGTCCAAGGTAACATGTTCAATTCCATGATATGTAAATTTATGATTAACAGAATCATTACCAGTTTGGATAGCATTGAAGGCAATTGGGTATCTCGTGTCCCCATTCTTTAAGGCACGGAAGTGCTCCACCATTCGGTCTCTCAATCGTCTTACAGTACTACCAACATCAATTTTACCACATGAACATGCTATTATGTAAACCACAAAAGTAGTCTCACAATTAATCAATGTGTTAATTTTAAAATTGCCTGTGTTATTGTACTCAAAAGATTGTATTTTCCTTGTAGCCCATCTACATAAACTGCAGTTTCCGCAGTAGTAAAAACCCACTGGTCGTGTACGTAACCAATCTCCTGTCTGCGGGGTTTCACAGGTTTTGGGTAGGTGGGACTCACCATATTCGCTATTGTGGTACCCTTTCGGAATGTTAGACTAGGTCTACTTGTTAGGAATGGGGTAATATCACTGTCTGTTCGCAATAAATGCCAGAGTTTATTCAAAATTCCAAACAGTTTGTGACTCCCTGTTCCAAAGTTGGTAATCATCCTGACTTTCTGACAATTCTTTGTTATCTCATTATTGGTCTTAGGTTTCAGTGTATCTTCTCTCTTAAGTTTAAAAGCTCTATCACAAGCTTTACCAATAACTTTCTCCTCATAACCTCTATTTCTAAGACTTCTGGTCATGTCTTGAATATTCATAATAAAGTCATCATCATTAGAATAATTCCTCCTGGCTCTTATCATCTCTCCAAAAGCAATAGAATTAATCTGGCTTTTAGGGTGGCAGCTATCTGCACATAATAGTGCATTACAGCTGGTTTCCTTCCGAAACATGCGACTACATAGTCTATTGTCCTCAACAAATAGTTCTATGTCTAAAAAGGTAATGTGATTCATATCAAATTGAGTGGTAAACGTCATATTCATATCATTTGAATTGAGGTAAGCAAAGAAACATGTTGAGTTCATCTGGGGTCCCTCTCCACAATAGTAAACAATCATCAATAAATCTTCCCCAGTAATAAATATGATCTATCCATTCTTTGCCCTTTGGGCCCCAGATCCACTCCGCCTCTAAGCGCCCCATAAAGAGGTTCGCGAAGGACGGAGCGAATCTGGAACCCATTGCCGTCCCCAGTTTCTGTCTATACCATATGTCTTCAAACAAGAAGAAATTATTCTGTAACACCATTCTAGTCATTTCTAAAATCATAGTAGTATGATCTAGGTATTCCACTGGTTTTTGGTTCAGAAAACTTTTAGCTTGTATACCTAAGTCATGTGCAATATTAGAGTATAGGGATACAACATCTAATGTAACCAAAATCATATCAGGCTCCCAAGCAACATCATTCATGATGTTGAGAATGTGCTTGGTATCTTCTATATGAGAAGGAAGATTTTGGACAAATGGTCTTAAATACAAGTCAATAAATTGTGAAAGTCTCTTTGTGGGTCCACCGATGCCTGAAATTATAGGTCTGCCAGGTGGTTTTAGGCGATTTTTATGAATTTGTGGTAGGGTATACAGGCATGGGGCCCTAGGGAACTCTACTCTCAAGTATAAATATTCATCATGATTGAGTAGGGAACATTCATACCACTCCTTCAATTTAGTATTAATCATATTGGTAGTTGTCACTAAGGGATTAGACATCACTTTCTCGTAATACCTAGAATCATGAAGCTGAGATAAAATTTCATCATTGTAGTCTTTTCTATTCATTACAACGATGTTGCCACCCTTGTCAGCCATACGAATAATAAGATCAGGGTGTGATGATAGTTCCTTGAGAGACAACCTTTCATCTGGTTTCAAATTACCCCCAGGATATCTCTTTTTGTTTCTTTCCCTCTTTATCAAATTATCTATATCAGCTGTCACTGATTTGTAAAAGGCATCCACTACATTCCCGGCCGATAATTGTGGTGTCCATTTCGATTTAACTTTAAGCCCACTAATAGAGGCATAACCCTGGTTAATCTCTAGGTCCCCCAAAAGAGAGCTTACTGTTACTGGGTCATCTTCATTTTCTGATAAAGACAACAGTAGTTTTGTGTCATAAACATCTTGAATAGTAAGATTACTAAATAAAGGTTTGCTGACTGTTGTCTTGTTACTACTTTCCTATCTAGCAACATGTTTTTTCAATTTCAGTAATCTTGAAAATTTATATAAATCTATTTTCGTTAAAAACCAGTCAACACACGTAGTTGGACAATATCCCAGACCTTTCTTTAATACTGATATATTTTCTGATAGATCAATAGATGAAAGGTTGATAATCTCAATTTCATTAATACCCTCATTCATTTCCTCCAGGAACGTAGTCTCATCCCTGGTCTTGCCTCTTCTGCCTTTGCCTCTGCTCCCTCTCCTTGTCTTTCTCCTAGATTGCTTTCATATCTGCCCCCTGGCTCTCGATTCCCCATCTACTTAGGGTTGTGGAAATCAAGGATCGGGGTAACTGAAATGTATGGAGACCGCCTGTTTCTTGCTTTCTGCTGCGGGTCTCGCGATGTATAGATAGGCCATGTGGAGATAAATTATTAATAATTTCTTCACTCTGTACACCAACCGGCACTGATGGCATCACCTTCTAAGACTGGAAGGACGTACCCGGAAAAGAAGGGTTCGAGTACCCGGGACCTCGTTTGAATAATAGGGACGAATATCTATATTTTATTATTCTTTATTTGAATAATTATACGGAGTATTTAACATTTCCTGAGTTTACGTAACTTTAGGTTTACTCCGTCGTCTTATTAAATCTGAGAACACATGTATAGTTCGGGAGCAGATATCATTATCGAGAACATGCGTTCTCGCTATTATTAATTACTTTCCTCATAAGACTGATGATGAAAGGAGATACATGACTACAGTTTATTATTCAAAAACCTTAAATTTAAGGAGATGAGAGAGACAGATAGTGATGAGTAGTGGGTAACTAGCCACTTCAAGATGGCGACCGCTTTGGATCTTGGGTTGTAAGGGCTGTACCTGGCCTCCACCAACAAGGTGGCCCAAGTACACCACAATTCCTTGCCATATCTAGCATTCGGATGCCTTGATAGTTAGGCCTGCAGTTTGCAGGGCTTTTGAAACCTTCCCAAGGTGGATCAGGTGATCCTGCCAGGTGGAACTATAAACAGCAATATCATCAAGATAAGCTGCACTAAAGGACTCCAACCCAGCAAGGACTTGATTCACCAACCTCTGGAAGGTGGCAGGGGAATTCTTTAAACCAAAGGGCATAACAGTGAACTGATAATGCCCATCAGGTGTGGAGAATGCTGTTTTCTCTTTTGCTCCAGGGGCCATGCCAATTTGCCAGTATCCTGCAGTTAAGTCAAAGATACTTAGAAATTTGGCTGCACCCAATTTGTCTATCAACTCATCTGCTCTTGGGATAGGGTGATTATCTGCCTTGGTGACAGAGTTGAGCCCTCTATAGTCCACACAAAACCTCATTTCTCTCTTTCCACCCTGTGGATGAGGTTTGGGGACTAGAACCACTGGGCTGGCCCAGGGGCTCTCAGAGGGTTCAATAACCCCTAACTCCATCATCTTGCTGACTTCAGCTCTGATGCTTTCCCTGACTTGGTCTGACTGTCGATAGATTTTGTTTTTGACAGGTGCACTGTCACCAGTGTCCACATCATGGGTGCACCAGTTTGTCAGACCAGGGGACAAGGAAAAGAGCTCAGAACCGGACTGACTATTTGGCGTTTTGGAATGCTGCCGAGCTGGGGGCTCATTTCACTGCGGTGGGAGCTGATTTTGTTGATGGAGGTACCCATCAACTAAATCAGCCCCCAGCTCAGCAGCATTCCAAAACACCAGGTAGCCAGTCTGGCCCTGAAAGAGCTTAGCACACTGTTGCAAGACTTGCTTGCAGTCAGTCTGCTGTTGGACAAAGAGGGTGTCTGAAAAGGCAACTCCATCTCGGAGGTCAACATTCTAGTTCTTCCTGCTTCTCACCGATAAAAGTGACACGCTGGCGTGGACGCGCAGCGTGTTACGAGGGTTTTTGCTTGCGTGTATGATACTGTGGGCTGCTGCACGTCTGCACTTTATTTCTGTAAATTTATGAAAACTACTCTTAATTGATTTTTAAAATTGCTCGTATATTCTAGGCTGCATTTTCTTAACATTAGAAGCACTCTTACTGGCTCACCTTGACCTCGCGGTGTCTGTCTGTCAGAGCGGACCCGCCATAATCCGAGGTCAACGTTCTTATTCTTCTCCCTTTTCACCCATAAAAGTGACACGCTGGCGTGTACGTGCAGAGGACGAGTGGAGCAGGTGAGCTGCCGGCATGCCAAAAGGGCGCCAAAGGCAAGCCCGCCTGTGCCCGTCCGCGCACCAGCGTGCACAGCGCCAGCCATGCTGCCCGTTTGAGGAAGTCCGGAGCTGGAAACACAAGGTTTCACTATACTGGAGAACAACTGTTTGAGATTGGATGTTCAGGGGGTAGGTGGGGCTGTTTAAGCTAGAAGAGACCGCAGGGTCTGAATCCAACTTTGCTAGAAGAGGTAGTTTCCGATGTGGTTTGCTCGATGTTAGATCCTTGCCTAAGCACCACCTGGAAACCCAACTGTTAATAGAAACCCAGGAATTAGATGTGTTGTTCATGACTGAAACGTGGACACACCCTGGATCAGATGTGGAATCTGGATTGACCTGCCCACTTGGCTATAAATACTTCCATAAGCCTCAAACCAGTGGCAGAGGAGGTGGAGTGGGGTTTATTTTTAAATAAGTATGGGACTTCGCTCCTTTTGATATTGATGAGTTAGAGGGCATCGAACTTCTGGGTTTTTCCATAAAGGATCCCAAGGGACAGGTACTGACCGGTATAATCTGCTATAGACCTCCTAGACTAGCCAGCCCTCAACTACAACAGGGGCTGATTGAAGTCCTGAGCAACCTGGCATTGACTCACTCCAGACTGCTTGCTGTGGGGGTTTTCAATTTATGGCCTAATGGGAACCTGGATTGGGGATATTATAATCTTATTCAATCCTGTGGTAATTTAAAACTACAACAATGGGTTACTTAGCCTACACTTAAGGGGGCATACGTTGGACCTTGTGTTTTCTGATGAGCAGATAATGGGAACAGTGGATGTCTTACCGGTGGGCTGGTCGGACCATCATCTGATTGTTTTTCAGATATATAACCCCAGGATGAATAAACCGATTATTAGGGAAGTCAGGAACTTTCAAAGTAGGGATTGGAAGGGCCTCTTGACAAAGGCAATGACATCTCCAATATTTTTTATTAATGAGGGTTGTGCTGTAAATAAGCAGGTGGAAGAGAACTATGCAATATTCTGAGAACAAACTAATACCAGGCTAGACCAGATTGCTCCGGTTAAAGGTCATAAAAAACTAGGCAGCCCCTCAGCCCCATGGTTTAATGAAAAATTGAGAAACCTGAAACTGGGTTTTAAGCAAGCAGAAAGGAAATGGCGTAGGGAATATACAGATGAAGATAAAATCATCTGGAGGATGGCAATAACTGAGTATAAAAAATAAACTTTTGCTGCAAAAACAGAGTATTTTGCAGATACCATTGTAAGTGCACAAAATAGTATTAGAAGTGTCTTTAAGATAGCGGATGATATGGTCAACCCGGACTGTTAAAAAAATGTGATTCTGCCTAGTCAGGAATTATGTGACAGTCTAGCAACCTTTTTTGAGTACAAGATCAGTAATATAATTGATGGACTCAAAATGGGTTATACGCCAAAGTAATTACCACACGACAGGTAGGAGTGGATAAACTACACTCCTTAGACCACTTTGACACACTTTCTGAGTTCAATAAAATGGCCATGGGGGTCTCTTCTGGATCCCCCCTGACTCGCTTCCACATAAAATCTGGAAGGAACTGGCTCTTGAACTCGTCCCAATACTTCGGCAAATCTGCAGTCAATCACTGATTAGTGGGTCTGTGCCGGCCTGCAGGAAACAGGCTTAGGTGACACCCCTCTTGAAAAAAGCATCGCTCGACCCGGCTTGTCCCAAAAGCTACAGACCCATTTCTCTCCTACCATACCCAGTCAGAATTTTGAAACAATTCGTCAGTAAATAACTCCCCCAGTTTCTAGAAACCAACAACATCTTGGAAGAGGTGCAATTTGGCTTCCGCCCTGGCCATAGAACGAAGACCGCTATGGTGACTGTCATGGACAATCTACAAATGCGAGCAGACAGGGGACAGTCAGCTATACTGATTCTTCTCGACCTGTCTGTCACATTCGATATGGTAAACCATGAGGTTCTCCTGTCCAGGTTTGAAGAGGCTGGGAGCGTGGGCACAGCTTTGAAGTGGTTTCAATCGTATTTATCCAACAGACAGCAGGCAGTAGCCCTCCCCCTTTTCGATCCAAGTTTTCCAACATTCTGCACGGTGCCCCACAAGGATCTGCAATTAGTCCTATATTATTTAACATCTATATGAGCCCTTTACTTGCTGTTATAAGGGCTCACAATATTAATCTTGTGGACTACGCAGATGACACTCATCTTATTCTGTCTCTAGAGGGAGAGCAATCGTTACCTTTGGAAGATTTCCATGCCTGTCTGCGGGACACATCACTCTGGCTTAGAGAGAATTCAATGCTGACAAGACAGCGGTCCTGCATTGTGCAATAGGTAGAATTCCCCCTACACTTCCGTTTGATTTCTGTCCCACTCCCACTACTACCCCATTGGTTCCCAGTAACACAGTACGTAACCTGAGAGTCATGTTTGATAGTAGATTGACACTTGAGAACCATGTGAATAAAACAGCTGGGAGCGGTTTCTCTTTGATTAGAGCTTTTCAGAAGATCCTCCCGATGTGCTCAGAACACGCTAGAATACTGATAGTTAGAAGTACCATCCTCAGTAGCTTGGATTATTGTAACGCCCTGCTGCTGGAATCTCCAAGATATTTGATTGAGAGACTACTGAGAATACAGACCATGGTGGCTAAATTGGCACTAAGGAGACCACGTCGCTCCTTTGCCTCTCAGGCACTCTCTGAGTTGCACTGGCTCCCAATATCACAAAGGATACAATTCAAGGCACTATGTATAGGTTTGAAGCTTTGCATGACGTTGGACCTAAATCACTGCAGGTCAAATTTACATGGTTCACACCTCCCCAAACTCTTCGTTCCTCTTGGGAGTATCTGGTGAAGCTGCCCAGAGTCAGAAAAACTAAATCAGGGGGAAGGGCCTTTAGCACGGCAGCCTCACGCCTCTGGAACAAACTTCCACTTGACATTGGACAATTGGATGATCTCTTGCAGTTCAGAAAAAGGATAAAGACATTAATTAACCCTCGAGAATGTCCATTGCCATCCTGTTGATTTCTTCCTCTGGTAACCGCATACCATCTGTATCTACACTTAGCCAGACATTCGTATCACAGTGCCAGGGTACCCATAGGGTGATAGTTGCTCTTTACAAGTGTTGATAATAATAATAATAATCTACTTACTCATCTTTTGGGCTATAGGAGAGGAGGTCAGGGAGAGGTTCACACTGCTTCCTGTTCCTCATCAGTCACCATCAGTATGGTGATGTCAGCCCTGTCATTGTAGAGCTTTAGGCGGTTCACATGGATAACCCTTTTGGGTGTCCTGCTGGTGCCCAGATCACCCAAGTAGGTCCTGGCACAGGCAGTGGTATCAGGGGGGCCTTTGGGTGGCCACCTGTCTTGCCACTGGCTTGACAGGTAACACAGGAGCTGACAAACTCCTTCACTTTTTGATGCATCTGGGGCCAGTAAAAGTAGCTAACTAGCCTTTCCTACGTCTTGGTTTGGCCCAGATGTCCAGCTAGGGGGATGCCATGAGTTAAAGTTAGGAGGAACTCCCTGTACCTCTGTGGCACTCTCCTGGTGGCTCCAGGATTGGGGTCTCTTGCCTCAGTGTACAGTAATCCCTCTTCCCAATAAGCTCTGTGGGTACCACTGACAACTCCCTTTGCTTCTGAAGCAGCTTGCTGCCTCAGGCTTTCAAGAGTGGTACTATCCTGCTGCCCCTGGCACAGCTCTTCCCTAGAGGGTCCCTCTGCACCCAAGAGTTCAACCTGGTAAGGGTCAAGCTCCATAGGCTCAGTTCCCTCTGGGGTGTCCTAGTCCTCTCCCTGAGGAGAGGTGTCCTGATCCTTTTGCTGAACAGAAGCTGGTTCCCTATGCTTCTTACCTTTTCTCTTGGAAGGTTGGGCCACACTTTCAGGCTCCAAAATTTATTTTTCACCCTGCTTTTTACTCTGTGCTCTTGTTTTTACACACACCAATTCAGGGATATCCAGCATTGCTGCATGGGTTTTTAGGGGCCTATTAGTATGTCGGGCGCATCGCCACCGCCATGCATAATCTCCCGCCCGCCTCCCATACGGGGTATGGGGGTACCACGGCGGACGGGAAGACGATCCGCCGCTTTGGCCCTTTTCATTTGTGCAATTATTTAAAATATGTTCCTGCATAAACAAATTGTAAATTCCAGTAAAGTCATTCACATTGTCTCCAGTTAACCAACCATCTATTGTCTTTACTGAGTAGTCTACAAAATCAATCAAGGACTGGTTTTGGGTTTTGTGAGCCCCCTGAATCTAAATCTGTACTCCTCAGTTGTGAGTCCAAAACCATCAATAAGAATCCTCTTCATGTGGTCATAAGACCCAGCATCTGGCCCAGAAAGGGTCAGGAGTCTGTCTCTGCAGTTACCAGAGAACAGTTCCCACAGGAGTGTCCCCCAGAGAGGTTTCTTTACCTTTCCCATGTCACAAGCCATCTCAAAGGCTATGAACCATATAGTGATGTCATCACCCTCCTCAAATTTAGGGACAATCCCTTTGGGGATTTTAGGATCATAAGATTGCTCTTTATGCTTATTATTTTGATTGTTGTCACCATCAATGGGTGCTAAACCCACCTCCTTTCTTAATTTTTCTTGAACCAATAGTCTGGACTCTAGATTCAGTCTTTTGGCCAGCCTTGCTAAATGGCTGTCCTCCTCTCAATGTCCTCACCAGAACCCGAGTCACCTGTGTGGCCTCTAGGTTCCCATGGATTGATTCTTGGAAGCAAGGGAACAGGGTTCCTTTCTTCCCCAGGAAGTGGTGGAGGTGGGTACCTTTCTCCATCCTTCTCACCTCCTTCTCCCTCTGACTGGTCACCACCATTTTCAGAAAGGTGGGCTTTTGAATACTCAGCCAATAGCTACTGGAGCTTTTTCTTTGGTTGGATGAGGACCCATTGGTTTATTTTTAAGTTTACAGAAGGACCTTACTTCCTTGAAAGACAAGTTAAGGTAAGGGGTGAGGTCAAGCTCCTGAACCATGTCCTGTATGTCATTATGGTGATCTTCACAAGTAGCTGGGTTCTTATTTTGAGACATTCTAACAAAAAAGTTCTAACTCCTCTACACTTGACTACGGTGACTTTTATTTTCTAAAATTCTTAAAGGGACTTAAGAAAGGCCCTAACACGACTTTTAGTAGTTTTGAAAAAATGCCAATTTGAAAAAAATCTGAATTCTAAAGGCAATTTAAGAGTTCTGTCATGTGATTAGGAGGTAAACAAGTCGTCCAACAAATTCAAGTTGTGTATCCCACCGCTGATCCACCAATGTAGGAAACTGGCTCTATATATACTACACCAAAATTAGGTATAGTGTATATAGGGTACAGGTGACCCCAGAAGTAGCCAGAGGTTAAAGTTAGATAGAACCTTACTCTCTATTTGTGCTAGAGTGGTCGAGCAGTAAAGCAGTATCAGAGGACAGTGTTAAGCATTTGATGTACACACTCAGTCAGCAAATGAATTCACACCCTCAAGAAGTGAACTCTAGGCCAATTTTTTTGGTATAAAAAATATACTGTTGTTTTATTTTACAACCAAGCAAGCCTGGCACAGGTAAGCATTAAATACTTTACAATAGTAAGTTGCTGATTGTAGAACAGTTTGAAAATGCAATAGAACTTGTACTTTGTTTGATTTATAGGGGATGCCGTAGGTTGTAATACTTAGCAAATACAGTACAGTGAAATGAATAGGCTTCGTCAGTAAATTACAGGTAAGTTAGTTTTTACGTTACTTTTCTAACTCAGTGCTGGATACCTAGATTCAGCACTGGGACATTTCCTGCAAACAGGTAGGTAAATAAGTTTTGGTTATTTGTGCGATTTTTTAAGAATATTTTTTTATTTCAAAACTCCACACACAGAAACTTTTTGGAAGAAAATTGTCAATGTTATCCTATGGAGGAAAACAGGTAAGTTATTCACTGTGGGAGTTAAGGTTCTGGGATTAGACTCAGGGGTCCCCCAGGGTCAGTGATGCACTCTTGTTACACCCTTAACGGCACTAGGGCGGCCGGGTGCAGAGTGTTGAGGCCCAATGTTATCCAACGGGGGATAGGGGACCTCCGGTTGGTGGCTGCTGGCAAGCAGGCCACTGGGTTGTGGGAACAAAGCTCCTAGGGTTTAGGTCAGGGCAAATGGGGAAACAAAGTAACACAAAAGGTGCACCCTCAGCGGCACTGGGACGGTCAGGTACATAATGCTGTTTTTCTGTTGGGTGCCCTGTTGTTTTCTATGGAGAACCTCCGGTTTACAAAAGCACTGCAGGCAGGGAGACGAAGGACTTCTGGGTGCGACCACCACTTCGAGAGGTAAGTTGGAAAGTTATGGGTTGGGTTAGGCACTGATAGGGGGGCATTCTGGATTTAGACTGCAGGTGTCGGTTGGAGGCTTGAGACAGGTAAGGGGTCACCGGATCTCGGGTCAGGATCACTGAGGTGACCTCCTCATGGTGTTTTTCCACTCAAGCTTGGGCCGGATCGGTGGGTGCAGAGTGGGCTGGATTCGCATTTTCCAGCTGCTGCCAGAGGTTGCAGTTGAACAAATCCGGTGTTCATGGGAGAGGCAGTCTTTGGAAGTGAAGGCAGGCAGGTCCTCCGGGGTTTTCGAGGTTGCTGGCTGCAGAACACCCTGGGAGTTCGCAGGAGCAGGTTCGAGGGGAGACAGGCCTGTAGGGCTGAGTCCAAGTCAGTGGGCATCATCCTCTTGTTAGCTGGCTGCATGGCTGTTCGGTCCTTCTTCTTCTTTTCTTCTTGCCATTTCTGGATCTGAGGAAGCAAGGTTCTGGGTGCCCCCTAAATACTATATGTAAGGCCGTTACAGGTAGGTAAAGGGCAGGGACAAACGGGTCCCCTCCCTGGGGTAGGTACACTCCCTATTGTGCCACCCTCCAGTGGGAGGGGGACAGGAGCCTGTCCCTGGTTGGTTGGGTCCCCATCCTCAAGATGATGGGGACTCAGGGTTGTGCTTCACCTGGCCTCCCCCACCAGAGGGGTGGAGTTGGTAGAGGTGGGCACACCTCTTTCCCTCACTTGTTTTTCCCACTGGCTCTCCTGCCCAAAGTGGGGGGTAGAACCAGTGGGGACCGGTTGCTGAAAGCAGCAAATGGTCTGGGGAGGCTCGCAAAGGCGGCATGCCTTTGAAGCGTCCCCTTTTGTGAACCCTTCCCATCCCGGGGGAGGAGGCTTGGCACCTTGTTCCAGGATGTGCATTGTTTCAGGCCCCCGGGAGCAGCAAGCTCTTGACCCAGGAGTCCAGAAACATGTCTGTTGGTGGCAGCCTAAGCAGCCACTCACTCGGGTCACTAGAAGTTGGTCAAGTTTCAGGGGGCATCGCTAAGATGCCCTCTGTCGTCCATTTTACATTAAATCCCACACTGGCATCAGTGTGGGTTTAATGTGCTTAGAAGTTTGATACCACACTTCCCAGTGTTCAGTGTAGCCTTTATGGTGCTGTGGAGTTCGTAATCACAAACTCCCAGCACCATATACTCCTAATGGCAGCACTGCACTTACAGTGCCCAGGAATATACTTGGGCACTGTAGGGGTACAGAGCTCATGCACATGTACCCTCACCACTGGCATAGGGCACAAAGCTAGAGGGGTGACTGATCTATGCCAAGGCAGTGGTTTGTGGGCATGGCACACAAGGATGTGTGCCATGTCGACTCTTCACTTTGTTCTGCACCAAGACATGCAGCCTGCAAAGGCAGTGTGAGTGTCAGGGTACAGGACCTCTAAGGGTGGCACAATAAGTGCTGCAGATTTATTCTGAAATTTAAATCGCATTTGGTAGCTGTATGTCTCTCTTCAAAGTCTGTGACTGTATTAGGAAAATTAAAAAGTTTGGGGTTATTTTAGCTTAAATTTAAATATTACTTATGTTAAACATTCACTTACTTTTGACAGAAGATGAGTATTGTTTTTTTGTATCTGTATGGTCAAGATCTGTGAATTTAATATGATTGAACATTTATTTTTAGGGTTCCCAAATATTAGTTTTTTCTGTAAATTTGTTTTGTTTAAAGCTTATACTTACTTCAGTCATTGGATGGCAGTGTTTGATGTTGAAGCTCTCACAATTCTCCTCCTACTCCAGATGAGTGTGATCACCAGGGAAGTCAGTGTACCACTGAGCACAAAAAGGTGTTTTGCTGAATGTATATGTTTGTTTTGGGTTAACGAAAATTTAACAGAAAATATGTTTTGGAATCGATTTTTACGTGTGATTCAGAACTTGACGGAATGTATATTTATTATGTTGAGTAGATGATGGCTGGATTGTTGTAGTGGAAATAGTGGAAGGACCCAGGTTTTTTATGCCTTGTATGTAAATGCTTGTTTTGACAAGGATTGCACACTGTTTTTTTTAAATAAAATGTGAAATACATCCCTGAAAAATGCATGTTGTAAAAAGAAGAATACTGTGAAGTATTAAGTTAGCAAATTTTCTTCCTCTTTTCCACCCATAACATCTGTCTATGTTTAACATACTTTAATTATTAAGGGTTGTTATGGTATTTGTTATATTGGTATGAGTTGTAATGGAATGCGTTTCAATGGCACTTTTTATGTATGTCTATCAACATGCGCTGTCATGGCTTGCATTGTGAAAACATGCGTTGTAATGGTAGTCGAGTTGTAAGGTCCGCATTGTAAAAGTATGCATTGTAATTGTATACGTTGTAACGTCATATATTCATTTATGAGTAGTAAAGTTAGACTTTTGCCTCAATTTTGATCTCAGTTAAACTTAAGACCAAAACTTAAGTTTAACTGAGGCAAAAGTCTAACCTGTAGATGTCCTTTGTCAATACAACAAGTCGTAAAGTTAGACTTTCGTCTCAGTTTACCTTTGTGAATCATGTCCCATATTTGTACCTTCGCAACAAGGGCCTCATGCTTTACAAAAATATGTGTTTACAACTCATAAGTAAATTCAACTTTGGTACCACATCTATTTATAGATCTGTAGCTATTTCCCAGCAATTGTAACAAAAAAGGTTTGGACTTCTGACACTGCAAACTAACCATGCTTTAGTTAAGGCTAGTTGTAGGTTGCTGCACCATTTCCAGAATGACATTGCGCTTCCGTTAAATTTAACATCAATGACTTTCCACTTTTCCATTTAAAGACTGTCTGACTATTTAACACCTTTCCCCTGGCAACTGTATTTTTTATCATTCTGTCATAAAACACTTTGGTATATAAGTATTACGACCCTGAATTAAAGCTATTGTATGCTCATTTATGCAGAAGAATGTATTGTAAATTGTAAGTCACACCACGTTGGGTTTATAAAACCATCTCCCGACTATTCTACAAGTTTCATTTTAATCAACAGTCTGGCTCTATTATTTTCAAAATTATGTGGTTCCGAGTGACAAGCTGCCTGTACAGTGAATCAATATTAGGACTATTAAGAGTGAAAAAATGCATAGCTTGCTGGGCTGACACGCAATGAAGGAGGGGAATGACTAAATGCAACTTTGCATTTCGATTGGAAATAGGTGCCTAATAAGAGGTACTGATCATGTATGTTTTTTTCCACAGTTAAAGAACATTAATAATACCTGGAAAATATTATGTAAATGCTGTGGATCTCAGAAAATCGAACTTCAGCATTCAAAAAAGAAACTTTTAAATAGAAATCAATAAAGCAGCTGGACCATAAAACCTCTCAGTGGAAGAGACACGCAACAATGAAATCATGTGACTTTCCATGAATAAATAACTAGGAAAGTCAGATCTCGGCCAGAAGTGAATGACAGCCATGAAAATGTAACGTAGTGAACCGAAAACAAAGCCACCAAAAACAATACTCAGCCAAGTCAATAGACTCCAGTCTCTTCTAAAGTATTTTAAAACATCCAGGCCGTAATCACTAATCAATTTCTACTTCGGCAGGATTTGAATTTGTCCCTGGTGTTTGCTTTATTGTGTATTCTGATTTGAGTCAGTATTATTTGAATTTGTCAGTGGTATTGTCCTTATTGAGTACAGAGATTTGTGTCAGTAATATTTGAATTTGTCAGTGGTTTTGGTTGCATTGTGTTGGCAATTTATATCAGCAGTATCTGAATTGCCGGCGCTAAAACCTGTGATTTATGGAGAGTCCTCTGACATCAAAGAAAAAGACATTACATAGTGAGATATTACGTTATTATCAAGCATTGCATAATATACAACTGATAAAGTAACAGACAGGTTTTAGCACCAATTGATGTTAACAGGAGCATATATTGAACATTATACACATAAATAGATCATGAGTTGAATTTAATATTTTCATGATTTTAAGAATTTATTTATGTTCACTTATACACTGTTGTTTGCTTAAAGTTTCTATGTTTTTTTATATTTGTATTTTGGACAATAAAGTTAAACATTTACAAATATTAAAAAAATTACAACACTAAAGGTTATGTCTCTTAAACAGGTTTGTGTCTGTAGCACTTTCAAATGAGTAATATGCTGTCGCCAAACAGTTTTGTGAGAATCACCAGGGGAGTGACTTTGGCTCCGCCGACATGTTTGGAGACAGGAGTACATGTTTTGATACACCTGTGATCATTTTGTTTATTTTTCCAGCTACCTGAGCTTTTACTTTGAGGGGCACACACACAATATTGTAATACCATTAGAGTATCTTAAGATAAATAGATAATTTAATTTATGTTTTTTTTTTTTGGCAGCAGCACAGATGGGCTGTGGGCAGCCATTAACCTATGTGGATTTTTAGGTCTGGCGCGACATTGCAACTATCACTTGACCTTTTACCTACACCAATATTCTTCAACAGTTCGTTACTTACACAGAAATACATACTATTTACTTGGAATGCTGCACATTACCATATATCATTCTTTTAAAGCCAGGCCTATTGGCATTGCTAATGCTTGTTTCATCATATTATCTTAGTGCACTCACGGATTTAGTTTGATTCTTAACCACATCGCTGCGGCGGCTATTCCGCCGCAGCACTAAGGGAGCGGGGGGGCCGCGCGGCGGGCGCATGCTGGTGACAGAACCGCTCCGTCACCAGGCGTGTCGGGCGGGTCATGACGGAACCGCTCCGTCATCAGCACAGCGCCACTGCGGCTGGTGACGGAGCGGTTCCGTCACCAGCATGGAACCGGTTAATAAGGGATACAAAATCATGATGAGAATTCCGACTGATGCGCAAACATACTGATTACTGCGTCTTCTTACAGGATATAACAGACGTGCCAGAAACTTGCTAAATGAATGTACATAAGTCACACAGCCTTAAGGAAGCTCAAAGGCGTTATTGGTCACAGTGAAGCACGTATCTGCTATATAAACACTTATGCAAGAAACATCTGAACAGTGAACAGAATTTATTTATGCACACTTGCCACTTGCAAAATACAGCTTTGAAGGGATTCCTAGTCAGCATCTGAATTTTTATAGAGCAGAGTCCTTTGCTTCAAATGATCTATCCCGAACACTTTTATACCGTAATCTATTTTCTTTATTGCTTTAATACAGAATTATACACAAACCTCTCCACTCTGAATATTAATGAAGCTTTATATCACAATCAGCATATTTGAGATGTTTTTTAATTCATTTTTCTTACCCTGCAGTCTGACCAAACAGTGCTAGCCACACATTCGTAACAGAAATGTAATCTAATATTCCACTCAAACTTCATCACATCAGCAGATATCAGTGTCACCACATACTACATATCCTCAGACTGCGTCAAAAAGATCATTAAACACAATTGGCACATTTTAAACACGGGACCCAGACAGTGGGACTATCCCCTCTTTTCTAACAAAATACGGGCTGCTGGCTGCTTCTCTGGTCCAGTCGGTAATTCCTCATTCTAAGTCCTCTAGACGATGCTTCCAGCTCCTTATCTGCTCACATCTGCTCACATCGGTAATTCCTCATTCTAAGTCCTTTAGACCATGCGACAGCTGGTTCTCTGGTCCCAGTGGTAATTCCTCAATTTAAGTCCTCTAGGCAGTGCTGCAGCTGTCTTCCTTCCCAATGGTGATTCCTCATTCTTAGTCCTCTAGTAAAAAACAATATCATTTACAACGCCAATAGCTCTAACTTTCACAAATGTTAGACCGATTGCATTGCTAATGCTTGTTACTCATGTCACTACAGAGCATTCTTTAACCCCAGGCGGGTACGCTCCGCCTGTGGAGTTTCCGGAGTTTTGCCTACTTCCCATTCTGTTGAGAACGCGGAGCTTAGGCAAAACTCCGACCCTATGGCAGAGCGGAGTTACCTGGCCCCTCCACCCTCCCAAAGTGATTATAATGGTTAAAAAGGCACTTACCTGCCGTGGCTGCCTTCTCATTGCCATGGCCACTCTCCTTCCTCCTCCTCGCAGTCCTTCTTCTTAGATAACCCCTACGTTGTACGTCTCGCGTGTGCGCATTCGCACGCTCGAGACGTACAACGTAGGGGTTATCTAAGAAGAAGGATGGCAAGGATAAATACAGACAGAAAAACATTTATTTTCTAGTCTGTATTTATTTTTAAATTTGGATAAAAATGGAAATTGGGTGTTTTTTGAGTGATTCTAAATACACTTTGCCATAACTGGCAGGCCAATAACTGTGTTGGTTGGTAGGGAAGGGGGTTAAAAAAATTTATTTTAGTAAAGAGGCTTAAACAGCTGTAGATATGCACAAGGCTGATACTGAAATCTGCATATTTTCCTACAAGTGCATTGATTTATCTTCGGCAGGTGTTCATAACACTGAAACCTGGCAGACATTCAAGCATGACTGCATATTTATTGGTAAAATAAATGTGGAAATATACCAGTTTCAGCTTTATTTTTTCATAAAACCCAGTATAAATATGGATAAATACAGATAAAGCAGACAAAAAATAAAATGGATAAATACAGATGGAAATTTCCGAAAAATAAATACCATAAAACCAGGGAGCCCTAATTATAATAAAGTTTGGAGGGTGCGGAGCGGAGCGAAGTTCCACAGAGTTGTTTTCCAAGTCCGTGAAACTTCGCGTAGAGGCACTACTCCTGCTCCGCCCACCCTTAGCATTCTTACCATTCGGTTCAAACTCAATAATGGGGAGTTTGTACAGTTTTTATCAGGTGCAGTTTTCCTGCTTTGCCCACTAGATGGTGCCTCAACACAATGTGCATAGTCCAGTAGTTCCACAATATTAGTAATGTTCTGTTGCTATACTGTATTTTTTTTAAAAAAAGGAACATAAAAATTATTGAAAGTCTTTAAGGCCTGTGTTCGGTATTTGGTTTCACAAACTCTTTCATTTTGAGGGACAATTAGCATAACGGAAGCCTGGAGAGTGGAAAAAGTAGCCCCACAGTGTAGATATCACTGATGGCATCTTTAACTGTTACGTGTTTTTTGCAATTTTTACAGGCCGAACTTGACCCAACCTGTGAACCAGAGATTACACATTTTTTAGGCACAGGACGGCTCAGTGATTAACCCATGATCACAGGATGTTGAGCCGCGGCCCGGGTTTGAATCGTATTCCCCAGTTCCAAGATCGGCGGCTCTAGCCCTTAGGCCTCATCTCCACTTCACTTTTATCACAATCTGGTGGCGTCTTGTGTCCATTTTTTTTCCAATTACACATTTAGTTGAGTGTTCTGAGGAAATATGGGTCATGTTGTTTTAGATATAGCATTGCTTCTATGTCCTCAATAGAATTGAATCCTTCCATTATGATAGCTAGGTAATTTGTTATTCTTGAGGTATATGCTTGGGCTGCTCATCTTGGCTTTTACTACTTCTCATCTTTTTGATGATGGTCTTCTCACTACTAGATCCTTCTAACCTTTGTTTCTGGGCCTAGGGTTTGGGAAACCTCTAGGGTACAACGTTGGGGCTACTGGTGTTAGTGGATCTTTTCTTCTTGTAGCTGAATTGGATTACCTATCCATTTCCAGAGTGATCTGTGTATGATCAAGCTCACGTTTGCTGAAGTATGGCACAGTACTATCAGCAATGGACTGGCATGGGTTTACCTTTGTAATTCCTCAAATCTACATGTTCTGTTAGCAGATGTCCACTAGAGCTAGTTGCTTTCATGTCCACCAACCAGTGTTTGTCCTTTGGTGATGTGCACATGTGTGACCATGTGCTTCTGTTCTCTGATTACTTGATTTAGGGCACCTATGTGCTGTTGCTTCCTCACTTCTGACATTGATGCATCACAATTCTTCATTTCATAAACGATATTGTACGAAACTGGAAGTTTTCAGTTCTAAAATGCTGTGTTATTTCGGGTCTGATCCAGGTTACTTCTTATGCGGCATGATTCCCGAAACATTCCTTGACTGTTAGTTTACGTGTTATGTTTTTTTGGGTGCTGATGTGCTAAGAAGGGTTGGTTTCCGTGATTCTTGTTGTGGTTGATCAGTGGAATATTCTCTACGCTGGGGATTGTCCATGACAAGAATTTATGGTGCATAATAGATACTACTGTGCACTTCAGGTACCTTGCTGCAGGCAGAGATGATGTTCATTGTCTCACTTTTTCACAGGTTGTTCCAACAGTGGCTGTGATCCTGCCTGAAATGTGTGTTGACATGTCTATCTTTCCTTAGATACTCTTCAGTTTTACTGACAGAGTTGTAATGGTGTGTTCATATTGTATAGAAAATCTTTGTCATGCCATGCTGGTGTCTCCAGGGTCTTTTGTTTCCTTTGGGGTTAATTTTCACTTAGGTGTCACTTGGTCTCAGTCATTGGTTTGCTCACTGGCCACACCTGGTCTGAGTAAGTATGCTGCATTTTTGAGAGTTTACCCCTTCTGGTCTGTAGGAATCCCAACATCTGGAGATGGGATGGTTATAAACCTGATGGCATACCTTTGTCTACCTGTCATGGGTGGTTTGGAAATGTTTAGTACTTATATATTTTAATGTCTATTGATAAGTGCAGGTGGGCTATTTCATTATCCCAAAATGTGGAATTGCAGTGACAGTCTTATGCAGGTACTGGTTTGATACGTCATCCAGAAAGTCTCCTAGTTTTCAACATGAAATTGTAGTAAAAGTATCAAAACAAGGGCCATGTGGCGTGCATGATTTGTGTACAAATGCTAATGTTATGGATTTCTGTCAAAGACTTAGCATTGCTTTATAAATCTTCATAATATAAATACTGTGACGTGGAAGAGGGATGAAATGATAATAGTGTAATTACTTACCAGCATACTGTGTCCAGCTTTTTCTCGTCACCCTGCTAGGTTCCCTCCTCTGCTTGTGAACTATTTTCGATTATTATGTTACTGCATGAGAATTAGAAGCAGGATCACTGAAAAAAAGGTAAAGTATTTATATTCACATAGCAAAGAGGAGGGGATAACATGTATTATCAATGTTAAAGTGTTAGCATGGCTCCTTGTTTCCGACACATGCTATACTATAAGATTGTTGAAGCATGCAGTGACCTGGAGGCATCCCAGCGCTGGTAAGGAGAGGCTGCACCAGACAGGATGAGGTAGATGCCTAACAGAGTAAGTCTATCTGAAGAGCCAGGTTCTAAGAGGTTTTTGAAAGCGTAGCTCATTGTCTATAACTCTGATGGTCAAGGGACGAGAATTCCAGAGCTTAGCTGCATTGAAACTAAAGGACAGCCCACCACTTCTGTCTTTTTAAATAACAGGGACTGTAGCCATGTGGAGGTTCAAGGATCGAAGTGATCTATTGGAGGTGTAAGGGGTAACAAACTGGAGTAGGATAGGCTGGCTTCACCCCAGAATAGCTCAGTGGGAGATGACCAATGACTTGAATTCTATTCTTTGGGCAATGGGGAACCAGTGAAGATCTCTCAATCTCTGGATGACTGAGATCTAAGAGTTCTGAGTAACATGCGTGTGGACACATTTTGCACAACTTGCACTTTCCGGGTAACTCCTTTGGGGAACTGTGGCATTTGAAGAAACACTTGTATGTCCTGCTTCAGTTTAACAGCAAAGTAACTTCTTTATTAGTAGGAACACGATCCCATCCAACTCTCTCCTGGCAAAGCCTCCTAGCTTCTCCACTACTAAAATGTCATGTTATCCCTACACATTCCCAATGGCACGCTAACATTCCAATAAGGATATCAGCTACCACACACCTCCTTCCCTTAATAAACAAACAACAAATACAAACCATACTTGAATTAAATAATACAATCACAAATAATGTAAAGGTTCACATTGATAATCACCAACATGCAAAATGTTCTCAATAGTCACAATCTGCAAACAGAAATAAGTGTATTGTTCAAAATTGTTTCATCAAAGCATATACATGAATTACTAAACATACTCCTTTAAATACTTTGGTATTTGCACTTTCGTGCCGGATTTTCTCATTCCAGTATCTTTCTGAAATTCTGGCACTGTACTAGACTCAGCATGAACAATAACCCAATCAGGTTTTACTTCTTTGTCCCTATCACTTTCATTACCACCCAAATCTAATCTACTTTTATACAGCACAACTCTATTAAGTTTCTATATCCGATGGTCTTGAGTCCTGATAGCATTATCAAAGGATTTTATGACCTGAATAGGTTTGGAAAATCTCATAGAGTCGCCCTTTTCAACAGGAGCTTTAATCAGAACTCAGTCACCAACTGAAATGTTGGTTTCCTTTACCGTCATTCTCTTATTGAAGCAAACCTTTCGTTTTTGACTTTCTAGTCCTCTCTCACATACCAGTCATCTACACTAGTACCCTAACCCAAACCAAACTCATACCTGTTGACCCTCAAAGGTTCCATAAGTGAGTTAGGATACCTTACTTTAAACAATTCAAACTGAGTTTTGTCTGTTGTGCTATGTGCTGCGAATCTGTAAAATTCCATTTTCCTTTTTACAGCATCCTTCCAATTCAATAAATTGGTTTTAGCTAGACCAATTGTCTCTTTTATCACTCTGTTTAGCCTCTCTATCATTCCATTTGTTTCTGGATGATAGAGAGTACACTTTTTGTGTTTAATCCCTTTTTTCCAAGGAACTCCTCCATTTCCTTTTAGACTAGTTAAACTCCATTATCCTATTTCAGGAATTCTTTCTCTTGCTATAAGCTCCCTTAATTTTTTTTATCACCTGCTTAGTCTCTATACCTCTTGTGAAACACATTTCTGGCTATCTCAGGAACATGTCTTCTTCACTACTAACATTTCATGTCATCCCTATACATTGTCAATGGCATGCAAACATTCCAGTAAGGATGTCAGCTACCACAGGATCCCCAGGTAAAGGGAATTGCCGTAAACCAAATGAGCGAAAATGAGAGCCTGAACCACCACCCATCTCATGGTCTGGGGAAGCAAGGGCAGAATTCTGCACAACACCTGCAACAATCCAAATCAACTGGCCAAGAATTTAGTGGCCTGTGCTTCAATTGTCAAGGTATCTTCAAGCCACATCCCCAAGCTTTCTAGGACAGCCTTGGGGGACGGGGGAGCCGAGGTCAGTAGGCCATCCCAGGCCTTGTTGGATAGAGAGGTTGCTCCAAAGAATCAATAATTTTGTTTTAGCCCTGTTGATCTTAAGACAAGACTTGTTCATCCAGCTGGCTACCTCCTACAAGCAAGGTCCAAGGGTGGAAGTTAGGGGAACCAAGTCTGGGGTAAGGGAGAAAACCAGCACGGTTTCATCCACATAGGAGACTATAACGATTCCAAAAGGAGCTATAATGTCTACCAGTCATTGCAAGTATGTGTTAAATAGTGTAGAACTAAGTGAGGACCCTTGCAGGATCCCACAGGAGATGGACAAGATTTCTGATGAGCAGTCTTTGTCAAAGACCTAAAATGTTCTTTCCTTTAAAAAGGAAACCACCCAACCTACGGCTACGGTTTCCAGGATGGGGTACTGTGCCCATCTCCAAGCAGAGGCTAATCATCTCTAAGAAACTAGAGAAAATTATTTCAGGCTCAAAATCAAGCATTCTCAGAGGTGCTGAATCAAGGGGAGATCCAGATTTGATTTTATTAAAAAGAGCAGTGAACTCATCCAGGGATAGAGGAGGGAATTGGAAGAGGGTTGGTAAACATCTATCCCTACAACAAGCCACCCAAGCACTAGTGCTCTCCAGAATTGATTATGGGATTGCAGCCCTGACTGGGACTTCAAAATGTCATCTCGCCCCCCTGAAAACAACGTTAAATGCAGCAGCCAGAATGGTCACTGGTACTAAGAAATTTGATCACATCTCCCCTGCACTCAAAGAACTCAAATGGCTCCCAATTGAATTAAGAGCCAGCTTCAGAACAGCCTGCCTCACCCAAAAAGCCCTGCACACAGGCAAACCAGAATACCTGGCTGCCAAACTCAAAAAGGCCGGCCAGTCCAGAAACCTCGGGAGCTCCAACACTCTGCTACTCATCCCACTGAAATCTCATAAGCAGAAAACCGCGACAAAATGGTTTGCCGGAAACGCCCCAAAAATCTGGAACTCCACCCCCCCCACATCAGAATGATACCCTCATTTCCCAAATTAAAAAATCTGCTCAAAATCCTCTTCCTCGACCGCTCTCGAACGAACCAATAGAAGCCAAGGATGCACTCCAGCCTGCACTCTTTCTATCCATATATTTTGACCAGTGACACTGACTCAGATCAAGAAAATCTTTCTGGACTCGCGTCCGGTGTGACCAAAGCAACCTTTGGGAGGCGCCCTGTTTGAACTGCATCCTCCTTGCCCGCCCGCGCAACTGCGCCTTTGTTCGTCCTATTCTCGGCTTGATCCACATGTTTGACTATACCGTGTACTGCATACTTGCTCATAATTTACTTGCTGTAAAGCGCTCTGATACCCTCGGGTCCAGCTAGCGCTATATAAAACTCCTAAATAAATAATAACAAATAAATAAATGAATCGTCACTTTCATTGACCTCTTGAAACGATCAACAGAGGGTCAGAATTTTAGAAGGTTCAGAAAAAGGGGCATTAGTGGTAGATTCCAACAGGGACTTTGTTATTTTGAACATCTCTCTAGGAGAATTAACAGCGTTGTTGATACTAGTTTCAAAATGAGAGGCCTGAGCTCGCAGAATTTCACTATGGTATAGCCTCACTTTCTGCCAATACAGCATTTTTTATTTTACTCATAATCCTTTCTCCAAGCCCTTTCTGCATTCTTGCAGATTTTGATTAGCGTTCGGACGTTGGGATAACACCATCGAGCAACATGTTTTGGGGGATTTTTGAGTAATAGTCTTCTTGGGGATAGTGTGATCTAAAGAATAGGTCAGCCATTTCGAGATCATATTATTGGCAATGTGAGTATTCAAGTCCAAGCAAGGTGAGGTTAGACTCAAGGTGCAGCTCCAACTATCTCCGTATAACTTAGACCAGTGCCAATCTTCCATTGCCTTCTGCTTTTGGAATAATGTTGGGTTAGATCACGGGGATCACATAGTGATCTGTCAATGAGAGTGGTAGAGGATCCAAAGTCTGTAAAGAGGGATTGTTAGTAAAAATAGGATCCAACAGGTGGCGTCTTGCACAAATGGGTTCCTGTACCATTTGCTCCAATTGAATGGCAGCTAAATCAAACATGTGGCTAGTTGCTTGGGTGTCATTAACTTCGTAAAGGTGCAGGTTAAGGTCCCCCAATACCGTGAAATGAGAAAATGTTGTGACCAAACTCCCTCTAGCTCCTGGAAAAGACTGAGTGAATTGTCATGGAGGGCCTCGGGCGAAAGACTAATACTCCCAAAAATGAGGTTGTGTGGCACAGTGAAATATCAATGTCATGAGTGGTGTAACATGTGAGGCCATAGCAGTGCATTGCAGGGGCCTGAGTTATAGTTAGCTCTGGTATGATGTTGCAATTGCCAAGGCCACACCACACATACTGCATGTTTTTGACAAAGTGTAAAACACATTTATAGACATATTTTACATAATTTTTCACTGTAGCTTTTTAGTAAGATACTAATTTAACGTTCCCCTTTGTATTCTTTTGTCGAAATAACTACATCAAAAATGCATTTTCCTACTTCACAAAACACCGGAGGTCGCAATGACGTCAGTATTCACGAATACAAATGACAAAGTGAAAAAGACATATTTTACTCAAAGTTTGAGTCTAGCTGTTTTGCAATATAATGGTTTCACTTTATTTAAACAGCGCAGTTGACAAAAACAACAATTTCAAAGAGTAAGTTTCACCATTAGAACTCACTAATAGAGCATAACTACCAAAGAAATGTAATTCACTTATCAAACTACCCATTGTCAACAAAACTCATTTTGAAAATTGTGCAGTTATTAACTTGTTTACACTATTTCTACAAATATAAAATGGAATCAGAAGAACCAAACGAATCCCTATAACTGGTTAAAGTTCTCGGACAGTAGCAGGACTCAGCTGCACATGACAGTCTTGTGATGAAGAACCACCAATGAAAAAGCAAAACATAGCTTAAGATTTTTACACTATTCCACCTTGAAAATCAAAGACCACAACTAAATTGGTGAGGTGCAGCATATGTGAGAAGACATTATCTCGGGGGACAGCAAAAAAATATTCATGTGGTACAAAAAGAACGTTGCACCACTTGAAAATTTACGAGAAAAGCAATTTACAATTACAGAGTGAAAAAAAGGAGATGGAACTCCAGACCTCCAGCCCATGCACCTGAAAAAACAATTTCCAGCTGAAGGGCAGAGAAGATGCAGTTAAACGTCACCAGAACTAAAGCGTTTTGCTACTTTCTGCTTGAACTATAAGACCACCGTAACAGCTGGAAAGCAGTCTGTGGATGTAATTTAGCAGAATGTCAAAAAACATACGCATTCATTTTTATTCTTCTTTTATTGCTGCACTTCAAGCACTGGGAAAAAAATGTAAACAATGAAAACAAAGAAAAATGTATTAGGATTTCATTTTGAACATTAGGCAACCAAAACAAGATACAATGGTGAAATGGAGAAGATAATTCTAAGATGCAACTTAAAGCTGTTGGTATTATAGTGCCTCAGTCTAATTTTTGCCTGCAGTTACAAAATATAGGGCCATATTATCAAGAACGGCGATAACATTATCACCCCTTTAGCGGCAGGAAACTGCCACTAACGCAGCGATAAGGGGCTTGATAATATGCCCTTGTGAATTCCTATAGAAGCCCGGGTTTGATGTCCTTCACACCAGACCCTGGGCTTCTATCGGAATTCTCAAGGGCATATTATCAAGCCCCTTATTTCCGCTTTAGCTGCAGTTTTCTGCTAAAGCAGTGATAATGTTATCGCTGTTCTTGATAATATGGCCCCAAGTCCTGTAATGTTTTTATAAATGTCATTACCAGACTGGAGGATTTCGGTTAATGCTAACTTCAAACTGCCACTTAGAAGCAATACATCATAAAGTGAAAAAGATCTATAATAGAATCTTCCAGATGTACAATAGCCATGCATATAGGCTAGTCTGCCTCTTTTATATGCAGCTCCAGGCAGATAAGTACATTTTCTCCTCACTTTCATGTATGACCTGTATCTTCTATTATGGGCATCTACATGTGTTTGTATGTTTTTTCAACTTATTTTGTATGCCTTTCTGAATAGACTTGTGCCCTTTTCATTTTAATTTGTTACCTTCCTGATAGACTTGTTCCTCATTGAACTCAAACTCATCTTACATCTCAGCTCACACCTAACCGATTTCCGATTTATGGAAATCCTGCTCCTCCCCCCCTGCCCTCAAATCATAATAATAAATAAATAAATAAACCTTTACCCCTCTCGCTCAGGAAACAGCATTTAGGCGCACATGCATCAAAACTAGAAAAAGCGATTATAGCGAAATCGCTAATACCGTAATCGCAAAAAACGGGTCGCACTGGAAGCAGGCTGATGACATCACAACCAGGAAGTCATCCAGGCCATGCCTCATTCAGTGCCCTGAGGAGCTCAGAGGAAGAGGCAGAGACCTGAAGCTGAGATGAGAAACCTCACAATCTGTATCCAGCTACTGTTCCCAGACCCTGGATGGACAAAAACGATGCAGGGAAGAGTGCCACGCCTAGGAAGAGGAAGCTGAAGATCTCTTAGAGGGAACTTGAACACCTGATTGAAGGTCTCAGCAGTAGTTGCGACAAACTATTTGAGAAATTGTCCCTGAAGGTGCCAGAGGCTGTGAAGCGCAAATATGGCAGCGCATAAAGGAAAAAGTGAATGCTGTGGGAGTCACACACCGCAGCATTACGGAATTGAAGAAAAGGTGGTATGACCTGAGGAAATGCGCAAAGGAGCGCATAGCAGAAAGGGTGAAGGACGCAGCGGGCACAGGAGGGGGTCCATCAAATGCACCTGCAAACACAGCCCTGGAGGACCTTGTTGAGGGGACAATCGAGCCTGAGGCAGTCATCCGAGTGACACAACTGGACACATCCAGAGCAGTAGGAACATCACAAGGTAAGATGCATGTAAGCGATAATCCTCTGTGTACTGTATAACCGTGCACAATCCCCCAGTTAAATCACAGTGTACAGGTAAAACCCCATGCCACGTTTCACCTCAGAAAAGGGGGTGGTGATGAACAGAGTGTCTGAATTAAGCAGACCACTCTTACCCAGTCCAAAGATCAGGGCTTGATCCATCACCGTTATTTATCTCACTGCCCCATCCCAGCTCAGAACCTGGCTATATGCAAATTAGTCTGTCCCTGGCCCAGTGCATCATGGGAACAGGGCAGACCAAACTACAAAGCCAATTCTTCACCAGAAAGGAGACAAGCTACCGGGGACCGGTTTCTGGCATTTCAGCCTCTTCGGCCCGGCTTGCTTGAATCCTGATGGAGCAGTGAGAAAGGGACTCATGTCTGAGTATACCCTGCCACACCTATAGTGGCCAAAAACGATACAGAAAAGGGGGTGGTGATGAACAGAGTGTCTGAATTAAGCAGACCACTCTTACCCAGTCCAAAGATCAGGGCTTGATCCATCACCGTTATTTATCTCACTGCCCCATCCCAGCTCAGAACCTGGCTATATGCAAATTAGTCTGTCCCTGGCCCAGTGCATCATGGGAACAGGGCAGACCAAACTACAAAGCCAATTCTTCACCAGAAAGGAGACAAGCTACCGGGGACCGGTTTCTGGCATTTCAGCCTCTTCGGCCCGGCTTGCTTGAATCCTGATGGAGCAGTGAGAAAGGGACTCATGTCTGAGTATACCCTGCCACACCTATAGTGGCCAAAAACGATACAGAAAAGGGGGTGGTGATGAACAGAGTGTCTGAATTAAGCAGACCACTCTTACCCAGTCCAAAGATCAGGGCTTGATCCATCACCGTTATTTATCTCACTGCCCCATCCCAGCTCAGAACCTGGCTATATGCAAATTAGTCTGTCCCTGGCCCAGTGCATCATGGGAACAGGGCAGACCAAACTACAAAGCCAATTCTTCACCAGAAAGGAGACAAGCTACCGGGGACCGGTTTCTGGCATTTCAGTCTCTTCGGCCCGGCTTGCTTGAATCCTGATGGAGCAGTGAGAAAGGGACTCATGTCTGAGTATACCCTGCCACACCTATAGTGGCCAAAAACGATACAGAAAAGGGGGTGGTGATGAACAGAGTGTCTGAATTAAGCAGACCACTCTTACCCAGTCCAAAGATCAGGGCTTGATCCATCACCGTTATTTATCTCACTGCCCCATCCCAGCTCAGAACCTGGCTATATGCAAATTAGTCTGTCCCTGGCCCAGTGCATCATGGGAACAGGGCAGACCAAACTACAAAGCCAATCCTTCACCAGAAAGGAGACAAGCTACCGGGGACCGGTTTCTGGCATTTCAGCCTCTTCGGCCCGGCTTGCTTGAATCCTGATGGAGCAGTGAGAAAGGGACTCATGTCTGAGTATACCCTGCCACACCTATAGTGGCCAAAAACGATACAGAAAAGGGGGTGGTGATGAACAGAGTGTCTGAATTAAGCAGACCACTCTTACCCAGTCCAAAGATCAGGGCTTGATCCATCACCGTTATTTATCTCACTGCCCCATCCCAGCTCAGAACCTGGCTATATGCAAATTAGTCTGTCCCTGGCCCAGTGCATCATGGGAACAGGGCAGACCAAACTACAAAGCCAATTCTTCACCAGAAAGGAGACAAGCTACCGGGGACCGGTTTCTGGCATTTCAGCCTCTTCGGCCCGGCTTGCTTGAATCCTGATGGAGCAGTGAGAAAGGGACTCATGTCTGGGTATACCCTGCCACACCTATAGTGGCCAAAAACGATACAGAAAAGGGGGTGGTGATGAACAGAGTGTCTGAATTAAGCATACCACTCTTACCCAGTCCAAAGATCAGGGCTTGATCCATCACCGTTATTTATCTCACTGCCCCATCCCAGCTCAGAACCTGGCTATATGCAAATTAGTCTGTCCCTGGCCCAGTGCATCATGGGAACAGGGCAGACCAAACTACAAAGCCAATTCTTCACCAGAAAGGAGACAAGCTACCGGGGACCGGTTTCTGGCATTTCAGCCTCTTCGGCCCGGCTTGCTTGAATCCTGATGGAGCAGTGAGAAAGGGACTCATGTCTGAGTATACCCTGCCACACCTATAGTGGCCAAAAACGATACAGAAAAGGGGGTGGTGATGAACAGAGTGTCTGAATTAAGCAGACCACTCCTACCCAGTCCAAAGATCAGGGCTTGATCCATCACCGTTATTTATCTCACTGCCCCATCCCAGCTCAGAACCTGGCTATATGCAAATTAGTCTGTCCCTGGCCCAGTGCATCATGGGAACAGGGCAGACCAAACTACAAAGCCAATTCTTCACCAGAAAGGAGACAAGCTACCGGGGACCGGTTTCTGGCATTTCAGCCTCTTCGGCCCGGCTTGCTTGAATCCTGATGGAGCAGTGAGAAAGGGACTCATGTCTGGGTATACCCTGCCACACCTATAGTGGCCAAAAACGATACAGAAAAGGGGGTGGTGATGAACAGAGTGTCTGAATTAAGCATACCACTCTTACCCAGTCCAAAGATCAGGGCTTGATCCATCACCGTTATTTATCTCACTGCCCCATCCCAGCTCAGAACCTGGCTATATGCAAATTAGTCTGTCCCTGGCCCAGTGCATCATGGGAACAGGGCAGACCAAACTACAAAGCGAATTCTTCACCAGAAAGGAGACAAGCTACCGGGGACCGGTTTCTGGCATTTCAGCCTCTTCGGCCCGGCTTGCTTGAATCCTGATGGAGCAGTGAGAAAGGGACTCATGTCTGAGTATACCCTGCCACACCTATAGTGGCCAAAAACGATACAGAAAAGGGGGTGGTGATGAACAGAGTGTCTGAATTAAGCAGACCACTCTTACCCAGTCCAAAGATCAGGGACAGACTAATTTGCATACAGCCAGGTTCTGAAAACTGGGATGGTGCAATGAGCTAAAAAACGGTGTTGGATCTAGCCCTGATCTCTTGACTGGGTGAGAGTATTCTGTTTAATTCAGAGACTCTGTCCATCACCACCCCTTGTTGCAAATAATTTTGTCCACCCTAAGCGTGGAAGGGTATACTCAGAGTCCCTTGCTCATTGCACCATCAGGATTCAAGCAAGCCGGGCCGAAGACGGCTGAAATGCCAGAAACCGGTCCCCGGAAGCTTGTTTCCTTCCCAGTGTAAGAATTGGCTTTTGTAGTCTGGTCTGCCCTGTTCCCATGATGCACTGGGCCAGGGACAGACTAATTTGCATACAGCCAGGTTCTGAAACTGGGATGGTGCAATGAGCTAAAAAACGGTGTTGGATCTAGCCCTGATCTCTTGACTGGGTGAGAGTATTCTGTTTAATTCAGAGACTCTGTCCATCACCACCCCTTGTTGCAAATAATTTTGTCCACCCTAAGCGTGGAAGGGTATACTCAGAGTCCCTTGCTCATTGCACCATCAGGATTCAAGCAAGCCGGGCCGAAGACGGCTGAAATGCCAGAAACCGGTCCCCGGAAGCTTGTTTCCTTCCCAGTGTAAGAATTGGCTTTTGTAGTCTGGTCTGCCCTGTTCCCATGATGCACTGGGCCAGGGACAGACTAATTTGCATACAGCCAGGTTCTGAAACTGGGATGGTGCAATGAGCTAAAAAACGGTGTTGGATCTAGCCCTGATCTCTTGACTGGGTGAGAGTATTCTGTTTAATTCAGAGACTCTGTCCATCACCACCCCTTGTTGCAAATAACGTTTCACCTCATACACAAAATGCATCATGGGAGTTGTAGTCATGTCAGACAACTGGTCATTCAAAAGCTAACATGGTTAATTAAACATACCAATACTGCATGCTAGCCAGTGTGTTTCATTTTAAATCAGTGATTTATTTTGAAATAAGTTTGTCAAATGATAAACAGAATTAGGATAATACAAGACTAACACTGCACTGTTTCACATCACAGATGCAGCGGAGGCAGACTCCGAGGATAGTGACCAGCTTGTCATATCAGAAACACCTGCAGAGATGGATACAGAGACTCCTGTGGTCCCAGAAAACACACCACCCCCACCACCAAAACACAGGGCACATGTACCCTTTACAGTAGAAATGGAATCCGATCAGACTCCAGCACCCACTACATCCTCCAGCCAGCCACATGTACCTTCAGCAAATCCAACACAGGCACAGCTCCAAACAGGACGATGGCACAGGTCCAGGGCCCATATTGTGTCACATGTTGAGCAGTTCCAAAATGTATATGGTGGCATGGAGTCTCAGATGCTACGTGTGCGGCGCCTGAAGTGGAGACACTTGGGCACAATCAATATGCAGATCACAAACCGGCCAAAAACATAAGCACAATGGCAGACAATGTGCGCAAACTAACATCAGTGGTTGCTGAGGGGAATCTCCAGACAAGCTTGAGCTTACAGGAGCTCACCCGTGCAGTGCTTGCAGGGCAACGCACGAAGCGGAGAAGGCATCACCAGAGCCTGATCCACATGTCAGCAAATACCAGGGCCATCAACAAGCTCTGTAATACCACTGCGCTATTGGCACGGCTCTCCGTGTCAATGCAGATTGACCTAGGCCATTTATGTGGAGATGTTGCAAGGTTCCTTAGGTCAAGTCACCACTGCTGTGGAACACATCTAGTCTGGGACTGTGAGTGCCATCAACCTGGAAGAGGAGGAGGGGAGTGAGGAGGCCTCTAGCCTGAGTAGCCTATCCGTGCCAGTGACCACTAACATGAGCCGCAGTTGGCGCAGCTTAACATCCACGGAATCACGTCAGGGTGATGGTGCAGAGGCATGCGACAGGAGGCACGTGGCAAGAGGCGCTGGCCAGGCATAAACTCCTTTTTGTCCATGGTGGGGTAACCATGGGCAATTTCTACCTGGTGATTGTCCTCCAGTGCTGAGTACAATTTTATTTTTACTTTATAGACCAATGTAATCACCTTCCAATATTTCTAAACGTACGTCTCAAGTTTGGCATGTGCTCATGTTAATAATTATTTACATACAGCATTTGTTTGTCATGGCTCATTCTTACCTACCTCAAAAATTATGTTGTGTGATGTGTGCACGTCTCCTCTGACCCTCTGCAGAGTTTGCCACATGCTCCCGTTGGTGTTGTGCGAGTGGTTGCTCGTCACCATACGAGTCAGTGTTGTCCATCTCAATGGGAATGGCTCTTCTGGTGGCAATGTTGTGCAGCATAGCACATACAGCCACAATCCTGCAGCAGGTCTCGGGGCCATATTGCAATGCACCACAAGTTTTATGAAGGATGCGAAAATGACTTTTGATTATGCCGAATGTCCTTTCTACCACATTCCTTGTGCTTATGTGTGCCGCGTTGTACCTCTGTTCCTGTGGTGTGGCTGGGTTGAGGTATGGTGTCAGGATATATTCGCGCAGGGCATATGCGCTGTCACCTACAGGGTGGAAAGCAAAGGGTTAGCCACAGTCATGCTATTACATTTTGTTTCATGATTTAGAAACTAGACATATGTATGTACCAAGTAGGTGTCCTTCGCCAAATTCACCCCTGAGCAGACGCCTGTGGATGCCACTGTGATGGAATATATACGAGTCATGTGTGCTCCCTGGAAATTGTGCCACAATGTCCGGTATTATGTGCTTTGCATTGCACACGACCTGCACATTGATGGAGTGGTATGACTTCCTGTTGAAATGAAATGAAAAATTATATTTGTATAGCGCGTAAACTACCCAGAGGCCTCGCAGCGCTTTAGACTGATTACTGTGGCGAGCCACCGGGAGGATTAACACGCTTTTGCAAACAGATGAGTTTTCAAGGCTTTTCTGAATGCCATCTGGTTGGTATTCTCTCTAAGAGCCTAGGGAAGAGAGTTCCAAAGCCTCGCAGCGGTGTGGGAGAAAGAACGGCCGCCCCACCGGGCTTTGTTGATTTTAGTTGTGGTCGCTAGATACAGTGACCCAGAGCGAAGGTCTCTGGAAGGGGCATAGGGCACAACTAAGGGAAACAGGATGGCAGGGCCAGTTCGGTGGAAGGATTTGTGCACAATGCACATGGCCTTGAACTGTGCTCTAGCAGCCACTGGAAGCCAATGAAGGTCTTTTAGGGCTTTCTTGGCTGACTGCCAACGGGGGATATTGAACAGTAATCGGGCGGCACAGTTTTGCGTGACTTGAAGCCTGTAGGTCACGGCTGCCGGGGCTCCTAGATATAAAGCATTTCCATAATCCAGGCGGGAGAGTATCAGGGCCTGAACCATGACTCTCCTCGCCTGGAAAGGAAGCAGAGGGAGCACTTTGCGGAGCATTTTCATTAGCCCAACACGCGTGGAGGCTGTTTTGGTGGCTTGGACCGAAAAGTCTAGCGCTTTATCAAGCCAAATACCAAGGCTCTTTATCTGATGTTTGGGGGGAGGAGGAACGCCGAGACATGTGGGCCAGATGGACGCCAGAGTAGTCGGAGGAGGGTTACCCAGTAACATGATCTCTGTCTTCTCTCCATTAGGTTTGAGACAGGAGAGTTGCATCCACTTAGCGACAGCCTCTAGACAGGGGCCCAGGGTGTTGGACGATCCCTCCGTGTGGTCAAGAGAGACCACCAATTGGGTATCGTCCGCGTAGGTGACAATACGCACACCGAAAGGATGGACTATCTCTGCTAGAGGTTGCATATAGGCATTAAAAAGTGTGGGGCTCAGGGAGGAACCCCGAGGAACCCCACAGCTAAGAGGATGCTTGAGGGAGACTACCTCGTCCTCAAACACATGGAAGAATCGCTCATCCAGGAAGGAAGACAGCCATTCCAGGGCCGCGCCCGGCACGCCCATGCCTTTTAGACGATGTAATAAAGTGGCATGGTTAACCGTGTCGAACGCGGCGCGTTCCGGAAGATGTACTCTTTGGCTGCTGGTGGACAGATGGGGACATGCGTGCAGTTAATGCATCCGAAGACATGTGGAAAATGTGCCACCTGGTAGAACTCCAGTTTTGTCTGGTTCAACTCCTGTGGTGTTGGTGTATCATTGTCAACATGGCGTCAAGGAATCTTCGGAAGAAGCGTGAGATTGTGCTTTGGGATACACCTCCGGCCACTACCCCCTGGAAACTGCCTGACGCTAGGAGGTGCAGGCTGCACAGGACCTGCTACGTGTGCAGGGATGGCATTGGTCCTACGGGTCTGGTGCTGCAATAGGGGTTCCAAATCTGTAATGAGGCGCATTATCATTGCACGAATCAACCGGTACTTATCATATATTTTGTCTTCATTTTGGCCCAGCAATGTTATGTGCACTCGGAATACCCTCTCCTGTACCATCCTCCGGCGCTGGGCTGCTGCATTTGTCCTCATCCTCCTTGCCAGGACGTAGAGGGCTGCCATTGTGAAAGGCTTACGGGGTTTCATGAGGCATTTTTAAAGGGTTTCTAATTGGTTGCACCCGTTTTTTAAACTTTTTTTTAACTTTACCTCATGGTTGAGATTCCCCTTATTCTGCTCATGCAAAATAGCGATTTTCATTGAATTCGCTAATTGCGATTTTTTATGCATTGCTTTGCAACTCTTTATTTGCTAATCGCTATTTGCAGTAGCAATTGTATGTTTAGCTATTATGGTTTCACTATTTTGCTAATCGCTAAATTTGCGATAGCTTTTTTCCCGATTCTCTTGTTTTTCCGGTATTTTGGTTGATGCATTGGAAAGTTTCGTTTTGCGTTCTCTAACGGCCTACTTTGCATTTTCGCAATTTTTGCCAGTGCAATTATACTTGATGCATGTGCCAGATATTCGGGTCTCCTCCTGGCGCCTCAGCAATGAGGCATCAGGAGGAAACCTGAGAAAATGACCTTAGCAACGGGCGCACATGCAGCGTATGGAGAATGCTGCTGTCAACTCCAATGCAAGCAACACCTCCGGAAGCTGAGAAAAGACCCTCTGCAATGCCCTAATTTCACTCTCGGTCACGGCAAGAGGAGGCTACTACATAAAATTGTCCCAGGCAATGCCTCCAGAACATAACTACCCCTCGGCGTTAATTAAAGCATTTCCCTGGCAACCCCCTGTTGTTGAGGGGCTGCCTGGGCAACGCAGTAAATCAACAGCTGATTGTTCTTTAGCATATCCAATGACAGGAAGTCCGGCAGTTGGACTCACTCTCAGGTTCTTTAAGACCTGAATACAGCAGTAAAGCCATTTTCGGAAACTCCCCAGAATTCATTCTAGAGTCAGATGCGAGCCTTCATGGCTGAGGAATGTGCTTACAGAATCAGAACACCGGAGGTCTATGGGCCTATACGGAGAGCTCACACCTCATAAACTACTAACCGCTGACCTTTGCGCTCTGATGAGCTTCAAACAATCCCTACAAGGCAGATCGGTTATTCTAAAAATGGACAACTTTTCAGCTGTGGTATACATAAATCGCTTAGGTTGGTCCAAAATCCTCATACCTATAGAATCTAGCCAAAAATCTCTGGATGTGCTGTCTAGAACACAAGATAGCCCTAAAAGCAGAATACCTACCGGGAAAATGCAACATCACTGCAGACTGGCATTCGAGAATCCTCCTAGACCACAGCGACTGGAAACTCAACTTGAAAGCCTTCAGAACTTTAAATCCGTTCTGGGGGCCCTCTGGAAATGGATATTTTTGCAAGCAGACTGACATTCCAACTGCTGAAATATTTCAGCTGGATGCCAGACCCCAGTGCTCAGGCAGTCAATGTCTTTCTACAACCATGGAAAGGAAGTCGAGCATAAGCATTTCTCCCATTTGCAATGATCCAGAGAGTCCTCCAGAAACTGAGACAACACCAATGCTCCTTTGTACCGATAACCCTTTTCTGGCACTCCCAGGTATGGTTTCCGATGAGTTTGGAATTAGTCCGTGAAATACCGTTTCTACTACCAGCCGCGGAAGGCCTTTTAAGGGACGTAGATGGAAGGGAATAGCCCCTAGTTCAGAAAGGGACTTTGAACCTCTTGCCTGGAAAGTGTCAGGAAATGTAATGAAATCACAGACCTTTCAAGACAAGCTACTATACTCCAAGAAACATGAGCTTCTGGGACCCACTATAGATACAATGGCATCCGCAGAACTTGGGTAGTCTGAGGCCTGCAGAGGAACCTGGATTCCGTGGAGGCTCCTATCATACACCTAGCCAAAACTTTAGTTAACAATGGGAGATGGCTTACTTATTGATAAATTAATTGCTACAGATCAGCAATTTCAGCATGCCACACTCTAATAAATGGCAAGACCATAGGGAAAAATTCCATAACATGCAGAATTATGAAAAGTAGCAGACTAAGGAGACACCCTAAACCTAAATATGAGACCCTATGGGATGTTAAATTAATGCTGGACTTATTCACTAATTGACCTCAGAACAGATATCTAGATATGAAGACACTTTCCATTAAACTAGCCTATCTACTCTGCCTAATCTCCTGCCTTAGAGTATCAGACGTTAAAGTACTAGAAGTAACTCATAACATCTATGAAGCCTTTGGTATCAATTTCAAGATTATTAAGAGAACTAAGGCTATGTCAGATACAATTTTCTATCCAAAGTTTAACGCACACAAAAAACTTTGTGGGGTAGATTGTATGAAAGAATATGATGCAAGAATGAGCGAACATTGTGCGCATGGTGTTAACCAATTACTTATCTCTTTTGTGAAACCCTTAAAACCCATTACATCACCTTCTATAGCAATATGGGTTAAATATACAATGCAATCAGCTGGTATTGACCTGAAGAGGTACCAGGCACACTCAATAAGGGGCGCTATGGCTAGCTAATCATTTTGGAAAGGTGGTAAACTAGATGACCTTCTTAACCCTATCAGTGCTGCCGTCGGCCGCTGAACGTTCGGACCACTACCTGGCTGGTGCTGCGAATGTTCCACGGCCGGAGCGGCCCCGCCCACTCTATAGAACACCCGCACTGCGCCGAAATAACGGCCGCAGTAAACGGGTTAAAGCAGCTAATTGGTCAAATTCAAACATTTTTGCTAAACACTATTATAAACCAATTGAACATATGTCAGATGTAGTGTTACTAAACTACCCACATGGATAATGGTAGCCTCCGGTCTTGTAATGAAATTGCGATTCTCCTAATAACATGACAAGAGAATCTGGATTTCATTAACGACACAGAGGCTAACATTATCCCACCCTTTCCCTCCTGTGGGTGGATAAATACATTACTGAACAATAGAAGCATAATTTATGATACAATCCTTATTCAATGTATTGTTGAAAATGTCATACAACCTTATTCAATGTATTGTTGAACGTTTCATGCAACCTTTTTTCCAAAGGATTGTTAAAAATGTCATAAAACTTACCTGCTTTGATATTACACCTTTCTCAGTTACATGACAGAGCACTTATACTCTTATTTCAGAAAACTCAACATAACTGATTCATCTATACTGCTGTTTCCACAAGGAAGATATTCAGAAATAATTAACTCTGTGTCCACTTCATTCAACCCTCATTGTTTCTATCAGTTTGGAATGCACAAAAAAAGGAGAAGAACGATGAAAAATAAAGAAAATGTTATCAAGATGAAGACATACCTTATTACCTCGCATTTAAAAGAGGCCAGCTATCCTATATGCATGGCTAATATACATCTGGAAGAATCTATTCTAGATCTGATTCACTGTATGATGTATTGCTTCAAAGTGGCTGCTTGGAGTTTGCATTAAAAGAAATATGCATACTGTTAGCCTCTATGGGCCCCATGCATCAAATCAAATACCGGTCGCAAACGGGCGGATTCTCAGAATCCGCTCCTTGGCCACCGGTATTTTTGCATTTGGGATGCATCATCCCAAATGCAAAAATCGCAATTTAGGAATCTCTAAATTGCGATTCCTTAAATTGTAATTGCATTTAAGGAATCCCAAATTGAGATTCCTTAAATGCAATGCATGAAAGTTAAAAAATTAGCGATTTGGCTAATAGGAGTAGCAAATTACCATGAAGTTGAACTTCATGGTAATTTGCAAAAACTTTGAAAAATGCACTTTTGTGCATTTTTCTTTGTTGCGCACACACATGCCCTTGGTATATGTGTATGAGACATATGTGCAGAGATCAATTTCAGGGGTGCAACAGGGTGTCATTTTGACACCCTTGCACCCTTGAAATTGCATTGCTCATGTAATCTCCAATTCATTCCTATGGGCCGGTAGGCCCATAGGAATGAATGGGACAGCATTCCTTAATTGCGACTAGCAATTTGCGAGTAGCAATTAAGGAATGTTTAGGAATCGCTATTTTTATAGCGAATCCTACATGCATAGGCTTTTGCGATTCCTAAATAGGGTTTCCTTAAAAATCGCTAGTTAGGAATCGCAAAAGCCTACGTTGATGCATGTGCCAGTATGTCTTTAATGAAATCCAGATTCTCTTGTCATGTTATTAGGAGAATCGCAATTCCTTTCCTCCAGTTAAAAACAGTCTTTGGTTTCTAACAACTTGCTGTAGACAGTAACCCTAATAATGTCTCAGAAACTCATAATTCATATACATTTCAACACAATTCCACATTTTGTTATCCTAAATTGTCCTTACAACTTCAGTTCTAGAAATAGCAGATATATGTTTGTTAGTTTTTTAAGTAGTCTACATTTGAATGACATCTCTATATCATTGCACTCTGTCCATTCTCTTTGACATCTTTAACATACTGTGTAGTGTGTAAAGGTTATATTAACTCCTTCATGAAATATGTTTGGTATAGTTGTGAAACTTCTTTTTTAAATGGAAATGTGTTCAGCTACAAAGTTTGTAATTTCAGTTTCTAATTTACGACCATCCACTCTGCATCATTGTAGCATGACTATGACATATTTCCCTTGCGCTTGTACTAACAACGTTCACCTAAGTTCTAATCTTTATTTTGGACTGATCGTATCTTGATGGGCGTTTTTGGTTACATTTTCAAAGGCCACAGCAGTACAATCTAGTAACGTCAAGTAGAGACATCTTTTCTAATTAATTTCAGCGCTAGCAGTGAAATCACAATGTTCAAAATGTTTGTTCCATTTACAATTTAAACCAAATAATTCCTTGGTATTCATATCTTCTTCCTCTAATAGTCCTGGCATTACTATTAAAAAATGTTAAGCATCCTGTTGAACATTTTGAGAAACACTACTAATCCAGGATAGTACTCTACCTTTTAGACCTTTCTCCAGCTCTGTTGGTGGTAAGTTGCCCATCTTTGGCTATATACGGACTATAGCCTGAAATGGATGTATATTTTGGATGAGAATTGACTTATAAACATTTAAAACCTTGAAGTGGTTTTGGAATGGGAACCAGTACTGACTTATAAGCAGAACTCTAGCTGGCATTTTATTATCCACTAATTTATTGTAACAGTACTTACACATAACTTGCTGTGTGGACAAGACAAAGCATTCCTCTACAAATAAGTACAAATAAACTTTTGCTAGTTATCATTATTCTTTTTCACTTTTTAAATACAAGTCAACAGTCCATGTTTGAATCTTGTAGTGAGTGTATTGACAACATTTACAAACATACTCTAGTTTTTCAAAGCACACGCTGTTACATTTTGTAATCTCTATTTCACAACTATAAACTATAATATCTGTGTCCTGTTCTGCAACTCCTCCTGTTATCAACTCTTCATTTTCCGTGGAGTCCTGTTCTGGAAAAAAGAAAAAAAACTGCACATCATCACAAACCTTTTCTACCTCTGCCACAGTACAAAAGTGCTCTAATCATTTTTCCTAAACATAAAGCAGGCATTTTCACATAGTACAATATCCTAACTAAAGTTTGCATTGTTGAGAGGTGTACAACGTACATCCTGAAAATGAAGGAAGATCCTTTGCCACACTATCTTTGATTACCAAGGTACTGAGTGTCCCTCCAAATGTGTTTGCTTTCAACCTTGCAAGGATCTAATCCTTGTAAAGTATTGATTTTTTGTTTTAAACTTTGCCTTGGGAAGATATGTAGAAATGTTCTTAGTATATAAATAGATTGCTCTCAAACACTAAAATACTACTACAATTCCATTTGTATACAGGCCTGTGCCTCTTCTACATTTCTAGATACCATCACTTCTTTTGCTATAGAAGTGCCGTTCTTCATTTCATAACATTGTCCTCTTTTATCAATAGCATAAACGAATGTGTTATCCTGTAGATAGCATTCTTCATTAAAGAAAGGTTCTGTAGTAAAAGTGTGTATCCATTCATCACTAAAAACTGCACTAAAATTAGTTCTATTGACTAATCTTTTCTTCTGGTTTTGTCTCCTCATGTAGAACACTATTTTTTCTAGAGTTTTTATTCTATTTATAATCAAAATGAAAAGTTTCCTCTACAAAGCATAGGCCTGATCAACTACTCCCTCAGCTTGTTCAATGGCTCACTCTTTCTTCTATACTTCTTCATATTTCTCAGTAGATTTACAACCACTCTACTATGAAACATCCTGGCTCTGATTTCCTTAAACTGCTTCTGTCTCCTGGTTAAGGTATGTCCATCTTTGCTACATTCTTTCCTGTTCTTGTAATATAGATTGTATCCACTCTCATTCTTTCTCATAGTTTACTTTTTATTTTCATTATTCTGTAATCTTTGCAGGTGTCCACATATATTTCAAAATTTGATGTTGTTCTCTTACCAATAGCTCATTTTTTCTTTCACTACTTTTTCTGCATTTTTCCCTTTTGTTTCTTAGTTATGCAGACATACTGTAGTTGTTCCTGATGCTCTTTCCTCCGAATGTTTGTAGGCATTCTGTCTGTAGTTATGTATATATTGTTCTGTAAAAAACAAATATATATATATATTAGTTTTTACACTAGCCAACATACCAACTACTTTACTACTGACTTACACATAATACAAAAACAATTTTTATGTTATGTTGCAGTTTTAAATCTACTGATGAACCTAGCTATAAAACTACATGCACATACTTCAATATACCAAACCCAAAGCAAAACACAAAATGTTATTTATTAGTTACCGTTTAACATTATAGAACCTTCTCCTAGAACACAGCTGCACCATATGTCAGTTCTCACTTATACATGGTGAAAGACCAGTTTATCCCTTCTGTAGTAAATTTTAAAACAAACATCATCAAAAGTGTAGAAGTAGATACAGAGTCTCAACACTGTAAACCCAAAAGGACAACATAAGAGTCATTGGTGTACCTCTCTACCACTGTGGCAGTGGTGTATTTAGTATCTCAGTACCTTTCTACTTAAATGTATCACATTTCAATTTTGGGAAAGAGTGCATAGAAAACTCTGCACATGTATCTCTCTCAGAGTATATAGCTCACTAATTCTTCAGAGTACATGCACAGAGTGTGTCACAGTTTTAATATATAATTCACCAGATGGTTCTCAAAGAATACATATTCCTCACTAAAACTTGTGAATACATGTGTTTGTGGCTGAATACATGAATACTCCCTGGATGATTGAATGATTGAATGAGTGCATAGGTAGTGCCTCAGTGTTTCTCTGAGGATACAGGTTGTGCCTTGATGATACCCTAAGTATATATAAACGTCATGGTTTGTTCCATATCTGCATAGTTATTGCCTGCGTTTTTGCATGAGTAGTGCGAGAATGATTAGGAAAGTGCATGACTAATGGTTCAATAATTCAATACATGCATAGATAGTGGTTGGATGATCACATGAGTGCAACTCTAGTGCCTGTATGATTGCAGCAGTGCATAGATAGTATATAGGTGATGTATAGAGTGCATAGATAGTGAATATGTGATTGTTTAAGTTCATGCATAGCACCTAGTAGATTGGATGAGTGCATGAGTAGTGTTTCAGGGACTGGATAACTACATGGCTGCTGCTTGTGTGTTTTTGGGTCAGTGAACAGGTAGTACCTGGGTGTTTAGATAAATACATACTTAGTGCCTGGATAATTAAATAGGTGCATCAGTAGTGCCTGGTTGATTAGATGAGTGCATGACAAGTGTCTGAGTGATTGCATGAGTCCATTGTTAAAGCTTGAGTGATTGGATAAAAACAAGTGTACTGCTGGTATGATTGTATTAGTGCATAATTGAAAAGGTGCATGAATAGTGCCTCAGTGTTTCAAAGAGTGCATTGATTATGCCTCATAATTTCAATGAGTGCATGCATTGTAAGTGGGTGTTTGGATGAGTGCATGGGTTGTGCCCGGGAATTTGAATGAATGTATCGGTGCAGTCTTGGTAACTGTATAAGTGAATGGTTAGTGCTTGGGTGATTGGATGAATACATGGGTTGTGCCTGCATAGTTCAATGACTACATAATTAGTGCCTGTATGAGTGCAAGAGTGCATGTGTAGTGCCTGGGTGATTGAATAAGTGCATGGACAGTGCATGAGTGATTCAATGACTGACTGAGTAGTGGCTGGATGATTGGATGAGTGCCTGAGTAGGGCCTGACTGACTGTGAAAGTACCTCCATTGCTGTTAGATACATAACAGTTGTGACAATATCTGTGACTCATTGTTTAAGTCATTCTGTCAGTATCAAACTAATTATTTTAATGTATCTATCCATTTCTACTGAGCTATGAGTGAGAGAAGTCTACATATCACACTTGATATATAATTGCATACATGGCTGTCTAGGAGCATACATTGCTCTGTTACTCAACATGCACATGCATCAGTAACTTTCTAAAATGATAAACAACGATTAACACTTTTTCAAAGCACAAAACATTTTCTTAATTTCATACCTACACCATTTCTCAAATATGTCTTGTGTCTTTAAAACATATTCACATTTCGCAAAGAAAAGTTACATTCTAGGTGAAGCTAGCACAAAAACTCTCAAGAGACATTCTGCACTATTAACCCACTTCAATTTTAAACAGAGCATGTTTAAAGAAATGCACCACCCTCACCATATACATTAAATTTTCAACAACCTTAAAGAACATAGATCACCATGTAAACATATATGTGATTTCCTAATACATACAGCTTGAAACCATCTTTCCAAAAAGAAATAGTTCTCTACATCTTTGAGTAAACATAGATCACTATGGAAACATATATGTGATTTCATAATAGATAATCACCTTCAGGCCATCTTTCCCAAAAATATATTCAATTCAATTCAATGTAAACTTTATTTCGGCAATTGCTGCCATAAAAGCACAATTTCATGAATGACAACACATAATAAAATATACTATTAAAGTTAAAAACAATGTCGGTTGGGACCAGAATGGTAGTAGATTTTTCATGAAGATCTTAAGGTACAGTAGGTAAAAAGACAGATGGTAGTTTAAGGGGACAGATCACATCTTAAGGGGGGAATACATCATGTGGGCCATTTCATTTAAAAATATAAATAAATAAGCCAAAAAGCATGATTAAAAAACACAATTAAAAGACAAGCGTCAATTAATAACAGTTAAGATCAGGAGGGGGGACATTAAAATAGGGAATACAAATATATAACTGTCCACATCTTTGACTAAACTCAATAGTCTCATTGTACATATAACTATCTGCAACCAGAAAAACCATATGTCATCATCTAAACATATGCAAACCGGTCCTAAAAGTTAAAAAACACATTGACAAACACGTCCTAATACATATGTAACAAGTATTACTGCTTTATAATTCATATACAAGCGCAGCACCTGTTCTTATCTTTTATTCATGGCTACACTCCTCCTGTTTAATAATGTGACTAAAAGTACTACAATTCCCAAAATGCAAATAACGTAGGTTTGTCTGTTCTGCACATGATGCTTAGACATTTAAAACATTGTCACCTAGAACTTGAGGGGTCGAATTGTCGACGACAATCCTGTTTGCCAGCAACTGACCATAATGTTGAATTGTCCACAATGGTTATTTTTGATGGCATATGATGAAATTTTTGAACTTTCATGTGAAAAGTGTGGTTGAATTTACAAGTCAACACAGTTGTAACTATTTCATGAATCAGGTCATGCCGACCAGCACTCTCTTCCCATTTTCCCAGTAACCTACACACCCTCCTTGCACCTAAACCCCTCCCTCTCCTTCCTGGGGCACTGCTGTTGTTTTGTCGTTTGTGAATCAACGAACTTTCCTTTTGATTTCATTAAATTGTGAACCATATTTTGTGTTTTGATTCATTGTGAGTACATAACAGTGAATATATATTGCTCTTATTCTCTTTTAAAGTTCCTACTGTGTCCTTATTTTCCTAAACAGTTCCACACTGGGACCCCCTACATTTGTACTGTTTATAATGAACAACTGAATCTGTCGGAACCTCATATTTCTTGGTATGCGCACTGGATTCTTCAATACCCGTTCCCATTCCCTGTCTTCTAATGGTCTCCCCAGGTCAGCTTCCCATTTGTGTTGGAGAGGTTCCAGTGTAATCGCCACATGGGTACACAATGACGCTGCAAAGCAGCGGACCAGAGGCCTACCTCACCTCATAACGTGAAGGTATTGTATGGTAAGATGCTGGTTGGGTTCTGGGGACATGTCTCCCCATTTAGCGGTCAGGGTTGCAATCAGTGAGCGGTGCATAAGGAATTGTCCCATGGTAATCCCTCATCCTCAACTAGGGAGTCATATGGGGCAAGTGTGCCATCCCGATACAAATCTCCTAGGGTCTGTATGCCAGCGTCTCGCCAGTGCATGAGTGTAAGAGAGGTGAGTACTCATATCCCGCTAGGGGAGCCCTCTAGCGGTAACGCCGGCACGTATGGGACCAGAGCTCTGGTGAGAAATAGGCTTCTGCGATAGCATTTGTATGCCAACGTCAGGAGGAGTGGTGTTGGTGTCGTGGGCTTAATAGCTGGGTGGAAGAGTGTAAGGAGCCTCTCCAGAGAGTATGGGGTCAGCGTAGACGCTGTGTCTTCACGGCCTTTATCTGCAAACCAGCCGGCAATCCATTGCAGCTGTGCAGCTAAGTAGTAGTGTTCTAAGCAAGGCGCTGCCAGTCCCACCTGATCCGTCGGAAGGTATAATTTCGCTAGTGACAGCCTGTGCCAACTGCTCACCCAGATGAAGTCCCAGAGCAATTTAGAGAATGTGACAAAAAAATGCTGCAGGTATGTATAAAGGTAGGTTGGCGAAGTAATGCAGTAGCCTGGGGAGAATCACCATTTTGGATAATGCCACCCTGCCCGTGACCGTCAGCGGCAATGTGCCCCAGAAACGCATCTGCGACTTGACGGCTTTAAAACCCCTACCCAGATATCCGTCAAAGAGGTCCAACCATTGACGGTATATCTGTATTCCCAGGTATCGGAAGGTGTCCTCTTTCCATGTTACCCTCGTACAATTGAGTGTGTATCCCGGATCTTGTCTCCCCTCCCCGAACGCATAAAGACAGGACTTACTGGCATTTACCCATAGCCCCGAAACAGCGGCGAAATCTCGCAGGATGTGGGCCGACTTGGCCAGGATATTCCCAATGTCTCTCACATACACCAGCAGGTCATCTGCATATAACGACACCTGGTGTACCGCATCTCCCAGTGGTATACCATCTACCATCGATGCGTGAAGGGCCGCCGCTAGAGGTTCGATCGCTAACGCGAACAGGAGTGGCGACAGTGGGCACACCTGTCTTGTGCCCCTGCAGCATCAGATATGTATGGACCCAGCCTTACCCGGACTGTGGGGTTCTTATACAAGAAGCCCACCATTTGTAAAAATTCCAACCCCAGATCATAGCGCTGTAACAGCGCCGACAAGTATCTCCACTCCAAACAATCGAAGGCCTTTTCCAGGTCCATCATTAGGCAACCTGCCCTTGGCCACTCCTTTACACTATCCGTCGCCACTCTAAAAAACCTCTGCAGGTTCAGGGACGTGCTTCGCTTGGACAAGAACCCATTTTAGTCACTGTGGACTAGGGCTGAAACCACTGGCGCCAAACGTTCCACTAGTACTTTGGCGAGTATTTTATAGTCTGCATTAAGAAGCGCCAGCGGTCTATAAGACCCCAAGGTTGTTGGTTCTCGGTCTGGCTTCAGCAGGAACACCAAGTGCACCTCGCTCATTGAAGGTGGTAGAGTGTTTTCCATCCAGCGCCTTTGCGTAAAGCGTGTGTAATTGTGTCACCAGGGACTTCCGATAAGCTTTACAGAATTCAGCCAGCAGGCCGTCCTGTCCTTGTGTTTTCCTGGATGCCATGGATGCGATTGCCTCCCCTATCTCCTCCAGGGTGAGGGGGCAATTAAGTACCTCCTGATGCATGTCTGAGGCAGTGGGCAACTGGATCTGTTCGAGGAATCTCTTTAGCCTGTCGTCCGAACAGCAAACTCTTGACTGATACAGCTGCGTATAGTGATTCACCATGACCTTATGAATCTCCCTTTGCGTATACACCAATTCACCCTCCCGTGTACGTATAGCTGTGATCAGAGCGCTGGTGCTGTTGTGTTTTAGCAGCCAGGCGAGCAAGCGGCCCGCCCTCTCTGCTGTAGCGTATGTGCAGGCTGTGTGGGCTGCATAGCTATGGCATCATACTAGCTCCAAAAGGTCCGCGAGCTGCGTCCGGAGATCCTCTAGGTGATTTGAGTGTTTGCCCCCTCCCTCCCCCTTGCGCTCGTATTGCAGCAGTTGGGATTCAAGGTGGGCGATGGCCTTCGCCAACTGCTTCCGTATGTTCCATGTGGCTCCCAAACAGTGTTGTTTTGCGGGCATCCCACTCCACCAGTGCGCTACTTGCTGTGCCGTTGTTGAGTTAAAAATATGTCAGGATAGCTGTCCCTAGTGATGAGCGGAATTCGGTGTCTTCCAGCGTGGTGGGCTGGAGGCGCCATGTTGGAATAGGGGACCGATCAGCCTCCCAGCAGATTTGAATCCGCAACAAGTTATGATCGGAGTGTGTCCATCCTAAATACTCTGAATTCTTGACTAACGGCAGTAGAGACTGAGACCCCACCACCCTATCTAGTCGGACCTGCAGGTCGTGTGTCGCAGAGTAATAGGAGTAAATATGATCAGCTGGGTGGAGGACCCTCCACATGTCTAACAATATCCAGTGTAAGAGCCAGTCCATGAGCACATGCACATTTGACACTGCTGATGTTGCACAGAGAGGGGGAAAGGATCTATCCATGTGTACGTCAAGCACTGCGTTGAAATCGCCTCCTAGCAGCCAGGGAAGGCCGCATAAGGAGTAAGCACCAGCGACAGCTGCGTCAGGAATGATGCTTGATCGACATTCGGAGCATAGATCGAGGCCAACAATATGTGTTGACTGTTGAGCCTTCCATGCACCAGAGTGTACCTGCCTTCAGGATCTGTTACCGTGTCTGTGCTAACAAATGGGACGCCCGCTCTCACCCAAATTAGTGTGCCCCTACAACGGGCTGAGTACACTGTACCATACACCTGCCCTCTCCAGGGCCTGTGCAGTCTTTCCAGCTCCGGCTGTATTAGGTGTGTTTCCTGTAATAGGGCAATTCCGATCAAGTGCCTCTGAAGATAAGCAAATATGGAGTATTGACGGGAGGGAGTGTGCATTCCGCGTATGTTCCACATCAGTATGTTAACTCGTGCCATGTGCAGTCTGCCAGGGGCGGGGTGTGTCTTAGTAAGTACTGAGCTTGTCCGAGTATGTGTGAACTGGTCTATTGTAACCATAATAACTTGCAAACTGCAAACAACATAACGTGTGGGGCGAACTTTGCGTGGTTGTCCGTCCAAACTTTTTGACCATGCATAGGTAGGCCTGGTGAGGTGTGCGCGCAGCTAACAATCTGCTGTGACCGTCCCCTTCTTACCCCACGTATGCGGTGCGCCACTTGGGGTCCCATCAGTGCAGCCCGCTAAGTCAGCAGTGCACAAGCGCGAATGTGTTATCTACGCGTGTATGAGGACTGCCTGCACAGAGACCCACAAGGTGTTTTGGCCATAAGCGCAGAAAATCTCAAGCAAGAACCAACCAACAGGTGCATACAGTGTCCCCATTGATCAACCCCCAACCCCCCCACACATTATAAACAAACTAATGTAACCCACAATATGGTACTTGCGTGTTCATTACAGCAACGCTCTCATCCTAGGATACCATCCGCAGTCTGTGGAGTAACCACCAGCATGCAAAGTTCTTCAGAGAGTTCAGCCGACTGTGTCGATGAACTGCTCGACACCACCACGCGCTGCACAGAAGATTCCAGGCGAGCTTGAGCACTCGGGGTACCAAGTGTTGTGACCGCTTCCAGTACATTTTGGCATTCCATTCTCATTCTCTCTGGGCTTAGGGGCCACCGTTCTGGACGTTGTTCCACGGGTCGCCCTACGTCGTGGTTGATGCCTGCTTCTCTTGCCTGTTGCAATGCCGTCATCCGGATCCATCGGCCTTGTTCCCGTCCAGAGCCCCGACTCTTCTAGCCAGTCCCACTTCTCCGCCGGCAAGTCAAAAAAGTGGGTTTTACCCTATGCAACCACTCGCAGCCAGGCAGAGAACAACAGGAAGTATGGTAACTCCAGCTCTCTGAGTTGTCGCGTCACCGCCATGTAGTTGTTTCTTCGGTGCTGCACCAGGGCAGTTTAGTCAGGGAAAAGCATGACGCAGCTTCCACTTACTATCAGGCTGTCCAGTTTCCAAGTTTCCCGCAGTACCGCGTCCCTGTCTCTGTAGTTGAAGAGTTTGAACAGGAACGGGTGCGGTCTGGCTCCCAGTTGATGCCTCTGGGCGGGCACTCGATGAGCTCTTTCCACTGCAAATTGCTTCAATAGTGTTCCCTGCGGCAGAAGGTCCCACAGCCAGTTCTCGGTGTACTGTCCAGGGTGTCTTCTTTCTTCTCCTTCTGGCAATCCCACTACACAAATGTTGTTGCGACGCGAGCACCCTTCAGCGTCCTCCGCTCTGTCCTCGAGGGCATGTATCCGCTCCATCATATCTTGCAGTGCAGCTGCGTGGCTGTGAGCGACCGCTTGGAGATCCTTGAGCACTTGACCCTTGTGAGCACTTGTCAGTTAGCTTGCGGTGGTCTTCATGTAGAAGCGTGAAGTCAGAGGTGACCTTATCGATCCAAGTTTCCAAGGATGTCCTGGTATGATCCAGTGCAGCCCCTATTTTCTCCACTGCTGCGAGGACAGAGTTCATTTTGGCTGCCAGTGCTGTGGATGTCTGCCCCATTTCGCTCTCTTCCCTCAGATGTGAGTAATCTAGGCTGTCAGCCCGTAGAGGCCCCTGCTGCATCTTGGACCGCATACGGCCCATCATGAGTTGTTGCGCCGTGGGTATTCACTGCCAGCGCCTGGTCCACACGCAAACAATTTGACCGTGTTAGGAGTTCAGTTCAGGGACCGACTGTCACATAGGCGTGTGGTGCTGGAACTATGTGGCCCGATGGTGGTACATCCTACTTGCCTTCTTCGCGATGACATTGAGAGTCGTGATGACTCAAGTAACCACGGTGATCGCACCTTTTTTACGGTGTTTTAGACACTATAGGTTTTTTAGTGCAATGTTTAAAATCATAATTTTCTAGGGGTTTGTATAGAAACCATTTTTAAAACCAATTTTCTTTTTTCGCGATGATGCCGGGCGCCGCGATAATATCAATAGACGTCACCCGGCAAACAGATCGCAAAATGACAAAGCAAAGGCAAACATTCAATAGCCACCACCACATACAAAACCTATAGCTGCAAAATAGATTATAACCAACACACCAAACATATTACTAACTTAAGGAATCTATAATAAATTGTATAACTCCCTTAATATCTATATAACATAGTGTATAACTCTTTCACTGGAATCTGTGACTGCATGCATCACTCTATCAGTAAATCTCTCATTCACTGTATAAGTATTTCAGAGAACCTGTGGGTTGATTCATCAGTCTATAAATAGTTCTGTAACAACTGTGTGACTTTCTCAGCGCATCTATGAGTGGGTGCATCAGTGTCTCAATGGGTCTGTGATTCGTTGCATGAGCCTCTCAGTCAATCTGTGAGTGCATGCATGAGTGCTTTTGTATATTTGTGAGTAAGTATATAACTGTCTGACTGGATCTGTGAGTGGATAAATGAGTGTCTAAGTGTATGTCTCAGTGGGTGCATGAGTGCCTCAGTGGGTCTGTGACTGGGGTGCATGAGTCTCTCAATGAATCTATGATTGGGAGCGGAAGTGTCTCAGTGGTTCTATGAGTTGTGTGAGGGTCTGAGTGTATGAGTGAATAGGTGCAAAAGTCTCTGAGTGGGTCTGTGAGTGGGTATGTGAGTGACTGTATGGGTGTGTGAGTGTCTAAGTGGGTCTGTGAATGGGTATGAGAGTGTCTGAGGAGATCTATGAGAGAGTGTGTGAGTGTCTCGTGGTCTGTGAGAACATACATGAGTGTGTGAATAGGTCTGTAAGTGGGTGTGTAAATCTCTGGGTCTGTACATGGGTATGTGACTCTTTAAGTGAGTCTGTAAGTGGGCACATGAGTGCCCAGGTGAATCTGTGAGTGAATGGAAGAGTCTCTAAGTAGGTATGAGACTGTGCGCATAAGTCTATGAGTGGGTCTCTAAGTTGGTGTGTGACGGTCTGAGGTGGTCTGAACATGGATGCACCACTCTCTGAGCGAGTCTATAAGTGGGTGCATGAGTACTGAATGAGTATATGAGTAGGAGCATGAGTATCCTAGTGGGTATGCGAATGGGTGTATAAGTGTCTGATTGAGTTTGTGAGTGTGTACATGAGCCTGTGACAGTGACCGGTGAGTGTGTACAAATATATATATTATTTTTATATTTCCACCAATATTTGCGGTGTTGCCGTGATATTCGAGATGTTCCCACAACGGTACATGGGGGAGCCCTGAAGCCCACTGGAGGGCTCTGAATACTGTAAATAAATCGGGAGAAAAACAAGCTTGGCAATAATTACGGACCCTACCAGAAGGTTTAAATTAGGACTTCAATTCCCAGCATACCACTAACTGGAGAGTGAATGCCATTTGGGACAATGCTTTAATGTTCCAGACAGGATGTTGCCAACTCCCTTTCCCATGATTAAGGTGCAGGTGCACTGAAACCCATAGGGAAAGACACCAGTTGGGGCTGTGTTTGTGGCTCCGTTAATAAAGGGTTCATATATATATATAGATATATATATATATATATATATATATATATATATATATATATATATACGCTTGGAGGTGTATATATATAATATATATATATATATTACCTACTGGCGGTCGCCAGTAGGTATATATAGTTAGGATTTTTTCTCTATGGGATTTTTGAAAATTCTACGTCTAATAACTTTGGCGTTTGTGGACGGAATTGGCTGAAATTTTCAGGAAAATGGAACATTTTGTTTCTGAGCAGCCTCTGAAAATTTGGGGGGGTTTCGTCAAGGGGTGGCCGAGAAAAAAGGGGGGTCCCAAAACGTGTTTTTCCCATGTTAATTTCCATAGGGCGGTTGGCCTCACTTTTAGGCCGAACGGCTGAATGGATTTGCACGAAACTTGGCAAAATTGTAGGGACTGTTAGCCCGATGTGCCTTTGCTAGGTCTCAATATATGTGCTCCAGTGGATTTTGAGAAATTAACGTTCAAAAAAAGATATATATCTGTAACAGCGGACCGGGCAGCGCTCCAGGACGCGTACTTTTCGCGCAACGGAGCTTTGTGAAGCGAAGCGGATTGGTTCTCCGGCATCTGTCAACATTCCAAACAGTCCGTAGCGGCCGCCATCTTGTCTCTCGGTAGGATTGAGAGACAAGAGGAGGCCAAAGCGAAGGGGCAAATGACCATAAGGGGGAATAGTAGATCCTCGCTGACCCCCTAGGTTTGATGTGGAGGTTTTAAAAGGGCCCCGCGGGGCAAAAAAAAATAATAATAATAATCGAACGGCTGAATGGATTTGCACGAAACTTGGCAAAATTGTAGGGACTGGTAGCCCGATGTGCCTTTGCTAGGTCTCAATATATGTGCTTCAGTGGATTTTGAGAAATTAACGTTCAAAAAAAGATATATATCTGTAACAGCGCACCGCTTCGCATACTTTTCGCGTTACGGAGCTTTGCGAAGCGAAGCTGATTGGCTCTCCGGTGTCTGTAAACATTCCAAACAGTACGTAGCGGCCGCCATCTTGTCTCTCGGTAGGATCGAGAGACAAGAGGAGGCCAAAGCGAAGGGGCAAATGACCATAAGGGGGCATAGTAGATCCTCGCTGACCCCCTAGGTTTGATGTGGAGGTTTTAAAAGGGCCCCACGGGGCAAAAAAAAAAAAAAATAATAATAATCGAACGGCTGAATGGATTTGCACGAAACTTGGTAAAATATTAGGGACTGGTAGCCCGATGTGCCTTTGCTAGGTCTCAATATATGTGCTTCAGTGCATTTTGAGAAATTAACGTTCAAAAACAAGATATATATCTGTAACAGCGCTCCGCTTCGCGGAGATAAAATTATATCTGTATTACCTAGCTGTTGCTAACACCAGTTAGCGACGGCTAGTAGGAGATAGCGACCATCTTGGGCCCCACTTTGCATGTGAGTGATATTTATCACTAATGACATGCAAAGTGGGCATGCCAAGATGTTAGCGACTGGAAACAGTCGCTAACATCGCTATCTCCTATTATCAACTTTTGGAAATATTCGAGATAAGCGCGAATATCTCCAAAAAGTAACAGCTGCCCTGAGCAGTTCTTAGCCATGTTATCCAATGGGAGGTGGATAACATGGCTAAGAGCATTAGCTCGGTAATGCATGAATATCGCTGAGTTTTCAGTGATATTAATGCATTGCGGTCGTTTTTTATCGTATTTGCGATAAACCTTGATAATAGCAAGGTTTATCTGCGATAATTTCTGACGGTAAAAAAATCTTTGCAATGCATCGTTAGGGATAAATATCGCTTAACTTTGGTAATATGCCCCAACGTCTGTTAACGTTTGATTCGAAGGAAATCAGGAAGTGTTGAAAAACATTGTCTGCGCCATCTTGCCTTTTTTGAAATGCCACACTTTTGTCGTGCACGGCAGCCATTTTAGATGCCTTGACCAGACCCACTCTGTGCACGCTGTCGATCCTTAGCATGGCTCCCCACCCTCGCAAGCATCTCACCCAGGCAGTGGTCACCCCCGCTCTCTGTCTTATGCATGGGTAATAAACCTCCCCCCATCTGCGCTGCTCTTCCCTGAGAATCACACCCTGTGCCCGCCCGACACCTCCCTTTCGCCCTATTCACTACCGCACCCTCTGACACTCCTTTTCCTCTGTGTCCGATTGTCCAGGCCGGTCCTAGGCTATCAGCTAGCCCTGCAGATGTAGTTTATGGCCACAGCTGTAAAGAATCACCCCTCTTCAAAGGAGTTATAGTAGATCAAGGCCCACACTCGATGAGATCCGTCACAGCAGAAGCGTTGCTATTATCTGAAAACCATCCTGTATTGTGATTGGGGAGGGGACCGAGCGTGAAGCGGAAGATTCCAGGGATGACTCTTTGTACATCAAAGTTTTTACAATTATGTGTCACATTAAAAATATATAGCACTCCGACAAAGTAGTAAGATTATAAAACTTTAATAATTTATAAATATATACAAGAAAACAAAAATAGTAATAACATATAAACATTTTTAGGGAAAAACAACGAAGTAGCGGTCGGCTGTGCGAATAGTCCCAACGCAGCACAACGTCCAGATTTCCGGCGTGGGGCGTCGCGGGGGGTGGGTCATCAGTAGCAAACTGTTGTGCGAATAGTTCCAAGGCAGCAGAACGATGGCACCAAGGTGATGTCCAGTAAGTTGCCGCACTGGTTTTGGTATCCTACAATGCTGCTCCGAATAACGGCGTGGGGCGCCCCGGGGGAGGCGGCGTGAACGGGCCTCTCCAGGTGGAGTGTCATCTGTTGTAGTGGGGCGCCCCTTTACCGTTTCAGTTGCCATTCCGTCCGTTTTTGGTCCACTGTGTCAAAAGCCGCAATTCAGCTGAGTTGCGCCCACTCTTGCGGTGCAGCGATAGGCGGCTGTCACAGGACTCTCAAAATGGCGGCAGGCTCTTTCCTTTTTGGGCCTGGTCCACTGAAATGGCACTGGGACACCTTGGAAATCGGACGCTTGTCTGCTAGGTCTTGGACCCCATTCTCGAAAGCGTCCCCTCCGCCTTGAGAATTCATCAAAAGTTTTGGGGGCCCCGACTCCTGCAGGCTTCTGGTAGGGAGCGGCTGCCATGATTGCTCGCGGAATGACCACGACGGAGCTACGAGATGGTGGTGCTCTCATGCTTACGCCAGTTTAGTCTGAAACATCCAGAAACAAGGTGGGGCTTTCATCGTTTGGGAAAAAAAAAAAGTTTTCATCCAATGAAAAGTGTTGTTTTTAGGTCATATGATCAAGCCTTCCATCATTAGGAAACCAAAAGTAAAATGAACCAATGAAAAGTTTTATAAACAAGTCACATGACCTGTTATGCGGCATAGGGTATAAAATGCGGAGAAAATACGTTGGCACGTGAGGCGGCGTCAGTAGCGGACCGATGTGCGAATAGGCCGAAGGCAATACAACGCGCCAAGATCCGGATGGCACCGAGGTGGTGTCATAGTTGAGAGTTCTGAGCAGCGGTTGTAACACTGTCTGAAGCTTATTTGCAGCTGCTGCAGCTTCACAACGCGCCAAGATCCGGATGCCACCGAGGTGGTGTCCAGCAAGTTGCAGCACTGGTGTGGCCATCCTACAATGCTGAAAGTCGGCGTGGGGCGCCCCGTTGGCCTGTGAGTTTGCGTCAGTAGCGGACCGATGTGCGAATAGGCCGAAGGCAGCACAACGCGCCAAGATCCGGATGGCACCGAGGTGGTGTCTAGTAAGTTGCCGCACTGGTGTGGCCATCCAACAATGCTGAAAGTCGGCGTGGGGCGCCCCGTTGGCCTGTGAGATGGCGCCAGTAGCGGACCGATGTGCGAATAGGCCGAAGGCAGCACAAAGCGCCAAGATCCGGATGGCACCGAGGTGGTGTCTAGTAAGTTGTCGCACTTCTGTGGCCATCCTACAATGTTGAAAGTCGGCGTGGGGCGCCCCGTTGGCCTGTGAGATGGCGTCAGTAGCGGACCGATGTGCGAATGGGGCCAAAGGCAGCGCAACAATATTTTTTGACTGACACCACAAGGCGCTGAGATGCCAAGATCCGGATGGCACCGAGGTGATGTCTAAGTTGCGGACTGATGTGCGAATGGGGCCAAAGGCAGCGTAACAATATTTTTTGTATGGAAGATACCACTAGGCGTTGAGATGCCAAGATTCGGATGGCACCGAGGTGATGTCTAGCAAGTTGCTGTACTGGTGTGGTCATCCTACAATGCTGAAACTCGGCGTGGGTCGCCCCATTAGCCTGTGAGATGGCGTCAGTAGCGGACCGATGTGCGAATAGGCCGAAGGCAGCACAACGCGCCAAGATCCGGATGTCACCGTGGTGGTTTCATAGTTGAGAGGCACTTCATCTGCAGTGGGGCGCCGAGATCCGGATGGCACCGAGGTGATGTCTAGCAAGTTGCTGTACTGGTGTGGTCATCCTACAATGCTGAAACTCGGCGTGGGTCGCCCCATTAGCCTGTGAGATGGCTGTTCTTTGGATTTGGGCCTGGTCCACTAAAATGGCCCTGGGACACCTTAGAACTCGGACGCTCGATTTTTTTTTCCTTTCCTGTACATGCAAAAAAAGGTAAATGCCCGGTACGTTACACGCTTCATCTGCCACGATGAACTCTCCAGAGGAACCGAAAAAAAATATAGTTGTGGTAACTATACCATGCATCGTCATATGGAGAGGTGGCACCAATTAATTATAGTGCTGCATAAAAGAGAGATTTGGAGGAGAACCCCTGACCTGCTAGTATATTCATCAAAGAAGTGGCACTGAGAGCTTCACAGGCAAGGGAAACGGTCCCAAATATTTAGAAGAACTTTGGAAAGATTAAAATGACATGTTTAGATTGTGGCAAATTAATTTCATGTGGACAGATGAGTGTTACTCTAATAAATACAGCATATGAACATCATCATAGTCGATGGTTGGTAGAGACATTTTGACTATATCCTGGACCTGCCCGTCCTCGCCCAAAATGGAGCCGGAATAAATGGGACTCGTAACTCCTTGTTGTGTACTGGTTGCAGAACCTTGAAATCACGAGATACGTATGCAGTTTTGAAGCACATGGCGGGTGGGGACGAGAATTGATTGAATATTTCGACATCCCTATTGATATTAAGTTCTGATGTGTTATTGATTACTGTACTGTTGAAAGTTCGAATTAACGTCACCCATGGTACTTGCCCGCAAATGTATATCTAGATAATTTTATTGTAACTGGCCCTGTCGTATTTTAATTATAAAATGTACGTCCACCGATTCCGTAACTGTTAGACACCTTAGTTCTTGCAACCTAATGGCCCGCCCGTTACGTTCCTCTACAGTGTAAATGTCTATTCATCATATACGATTACAGTTTGCTCTGTGGCAGGCCCACGTGGTTATAGGCTCGTATTTGTATAATGAAATTTTCACAATAAAGGTTTTTAAAAGAAAACATGGTAGTAGTATATACATTGGTAAAGTTTTTAATAATAGTGACTGTTTTAGAATCATTAAAAGGCAAGTGAAATAAAGCAGACCAATTACATGAAGGGTAAAAGGTATAATACGAAGGAACGCAGTAAAGATAAATGGTCAAGGGCTGTTGTGTTTTCTATTCCTGCAACATAAAGTGATCGATAAGAATCTCATATTCAGGCGTATCGGCGACTAAGACAGCAGGTCGACCCTCTTTTGCTCAACGGCTCCGTCATGGGACGAAGAAACGCTCTTTTTCTCGAAAAAAGAATATATTTTACTTGCAGGACAGTTGTAAAATTTCCGGGAAAGTACATTAGCCTGGAACATTATAACATATATTTAAGAAAAAATAATGTTCGGAAGTAATGAAAAGCGTAATTTTTAGGTCATATGACCAAGCCTTTCATCATTACAATAAGAAAAGTAAAATGAACCAATGAAAAGTTTTATTAACAAGTCACATGACTTGTTATGCTTACGTTACGCGCTGCGCGCCCCGGATGACTTCCGGATGCGCTAACGCGGCGCGTCATATGACGCATTACGCGACAACGCAGGTACAGAATATAGTCAAAATGTCTCCACCAACCAGCGGTCGGAACACAACCCCTTTCAGCAGGCTAAATAGTTCTGTTAAATGACAACAGAAGGGACAGGCAACAAGAACCATCAGTCAAAGAGGGGAGGGCTAGTTCTTCTCTACCGGGTTACATTGGGGCGCTACCGGAACTGATCGAATTGGTAGTCTACAGTGTTTCTGGATGTTTCAGACTGAAGCTGGGGTTAGCATGAGAGCAGCACCATTTCGTAGCTCCGTCGTGGTCATTCCGCAACCAATCATGGCAGCCGTTCTTTATCGTTATTTTGGGCGGGGTGGGTGGCGGAGCCGAGCTGTTTTGCAGCCATCATTGTGTGGAGTTCAGTTCATCTCACTAGTTTTGTATTTGTCATGAGGGGTTGTTCCTAATGTTTCTATTTTAGCGAGGTCAAAAAGAGATCCCATTAGTGGCCTACTGATTTTGCTCGATTCCTTTTCTTTTTTTTTACACGATTTTTCGTTATCTGCAAAGACTAAACAGAGTATTGCGACTCTGTGTTTGTTTGTAAATAGAGAATGAACCAAAGAGAACTAATTCTAAAACAGTAAATACTTGGATAACAATCAATCAAATGGAGAGAGAAGCAGGCACGACGGATTACAACGGGGGCAAAGGCCTGCGTTAACTACCTTTCACTATCTGCAAAGAGAGAGTACTCCTAATAGAAATGAGGGGGGGGAGGGCACCATTCAAAGCAGATCAGTGTGCATAAACACGAAAATGTTTTCACTTACCACGTACTTGACATTCGACAGCTTATGATATTTGCTATTAAAAAAACATTGAAATTCACTGAAAAAACCATAGGTTATAGACCATATATAGTTAGGAATTATCATTTACAAAACCTTGAAAATTCACTGAAAAAACCATAGGTTATAGACCATATATAGTTAGGAATTAGCATTTAAAAAACCTTATTTTACTCACACAAAACCATTGAAATTCCCTATATAGTTAGTTGCACTAACTATATATCGCGCACCCGCAATCCACTGCTGATGATGTCACATATTACATCATTCATGACATGGTCAGTGACATCACTGATTACATCACTGATGACATCTCAAATGACATCACTGATGACATCACTGATGACATCATTCATGTGACAATACAATGCATCTCCTCACACTTTAATATAACCTCTGTTACACCCAGTGTTAAATAAAGAGTATAATTTTTTAAACCATTGACACACCAATACTAGTTACTACATACGCACTCACTGATTCCTACGTCTACACACACATTCACTCATTCACCCATACAATCATTCATACATACAATCACTCATCTTTACAACACCATCATATGCACTCATACACCTATACAGACACTCACACTCTGCCACTCATCCATGGAGTTACTCACACACCTAGTCAGTCCTGTAAAGAATCAATCACACTTCCATTTTCTATTTTTTCCATTTTCCATTTAAACATAGAGTACCTTACATTTTCAAACATATACTAACACATACTTACTCTCTTATACAATCATTGATACAAGTACACATTGATCTGCACAGAGTCACACATCTCCCAGCCAGCCACACACAAACTCAGTCTCCCATACAAATACTTGGACAATCAGTCAATAACCCATATAGTTACTCATATAGCTACTGATCAACACATGCAGCAGTTTACAGAACAACAGACATAATGATGCACAAATTAAGACAGTTTAGTCACTAACCCATGCACTCAGTGAGACACATTTAATCACTCACTCATACAGTCAGTCACGCACCTAAATCCTTCATCCAGACACTTATACATCTACTCATTCTTCAATATGTAAAACATATTTAAACTTTACAGAAACACAGTCAATGGATGATGTCATCAGTGATGTCATCAGTGATGTCATTTGAGATGTCATCAGTGATGTCATCAGTGATGTCACTGACCATGTCATGAATGATGTAATATGTGACATCATCAGCAGTGGATTGCGGGTGCGCGATATATAGTTAGTGCAACTAACTATATATGGAATTTCAATGGTTTTGTGTGAGTAAAATAAGGTTTTTTAAATGCTAATTCCTAACTATATATGGTCTATAACCTATGGTTTTTTCAGTGAATTTTCAAGGTTTTGTAAATGCTAATTCCTAACTATATATGGTCTATAACCTATGGTTTTTTCAGTGAATATATATATATATATATATATATATATATATATATATATTACCTACTGGCGGTCGCCAGTAGGTATATATAGTTAGAATTTTCAAAAAACCCATAGAGAAAAAATCCTATGTCTAATAACTTTGGCGTTTGTGGACGGAATTGGCTGAAATTTTCAGGAAAATGGCACATTTTGTTTCTGAGCAGCCCCTGAAAATTTTGGGGGGGTTCGTCAAGGGGGGGCCGAGAAAAAAGGGGGGTCCCAAAACGCGTTTTTCCCATGTTAATTTCCATAGGGCGGTTGGCCTCACTTTTAGCCCGAACGGCTGAATGGATTTGCACGAAATTTGGCAAAATTGTAGGGACTGGTAGCCCGATGTGCCTTTTGTAGGTCTCAAATATATGTGCTCCAGTGGATTTTGAGAAATTAACGTTTAAAAAAAGATATATATCTGTAACAGCGGACTGGGCAGCGGCCCAGGACGCGTACTTTTCGCGCAACGGAGCTTTGTGAAGCGAAGCTGATTGGTTCTCCGGCGTCTGTCAACATTCCAAACAGTCCGTAGCGGCCGCCATCTTGTCTCTCGGTAGGATCGAGAGACAAGAGGAGGTCAAAACAAAGGGGGAAATAACTATAAGGGGGCATAGTAGATCCTCGCTGACCCCCTAGGTTTGATGTGGAGGTTTTAAAAGGGCCCCGCGGGGCAAAAAAAAAAAAATAATAATAATCGAACGGCTGAATGGATTTGCACGAAACTTGGCAAAATATTAGGGACTGGTAGCCCGATGTGCCTTTGCTAGGTCTCAATATATGTGCTCCAGTGGATTTTGAGAAATTAACGTTCAAAAAAAGATATATATCTGTAACAGCGCTCCGCTTCGCGTAACGGAGGTTTGCGAAGCTGATTGGTCATTCTGTCACTGGGCTATAGTTGGGCAACATCTGGCTGATATTTGGGCTACATTTGTTTTTTTGTGTGTCTGGCGGCCATCTTTGGGCTACATTGGGCTACATTGGGCTACATTTGGGCTCCAACATATATATTGGCCAATGTAGCCCAATATATATTTTTCAAAGTTAATTTTCGTAAAAACCACTGGAGCATATATCTTGAGACATAGCAAAGGCACATCGGGCTACCAGTCCCTACAATTTTGCCAAGTTTCGTGGAAATCCATTCAGCCGTTCGAGCTAAAAGTGAGTCCAACCGCCCTATGGAAATGAAGGAAATGAATGGGTAATTTGTAATTAGCAAATAGCTCATCGCAAACTAGGAATGGTAAAGAATCGCTATTTATTCCTTAAAGTTCGCTATTTAGGAAATGCAAAAAACTTTGATGATACATATGGCGGTTCATCTCTAACAAGATAAGAAGCATAGGGATACATTTATGATGACTGGCGCATCACCAGGGATGTGTTAGTCATTCTGTGCCGCTGTTCCGTCACCTATGGTGTGCTGCATTTACAATGCGGCGCATCATGGGGCAAAAACAGCACAGATGCGTGATGTATCTGTGCCGTAAAGGTGGCGCATTGCTGGAGTTGTATCGCAAGTGTGATGAAGCTCCAGCAAGGGTCGGGGGTGCCCCTGTCGCAGGGTTTCTGTTCTCACACAGAACTGTGGACAGAGGATTGGAACCTCGGCGAATTAGGGTGTCCCAAAACTCACGTTAGTAATCAAAAACTCCTTAGCAAGCTAGGTACAGTGTCACATTGGATATAACAAACTCTCAATGTTTAGACAATCCAGAATATGAACTTATAGTACCTCAGGATACGTGGAACTCATGAACAGTCGGTCGTTATATATTTCTTAGAAACCAGAACATGGAGTTAAGAAGAACACATGTGTATTTGAAATGTTTATTTACTAATGCCGTCTTCACAGGCGTAGTATCTTAGATAATACAAGTACACATATTATCAGTAGCAAAATTACCAGCATAGTTACTAGTACATAAAAAGCGAATGGTGATAGTATGTTAACATGCTGTAAATGAATAAGACTTAGCAACACTTATAAGCAGCCGCGGGCCGTGGAGGGAGTTACGGTGGGGCAGGGAGGCGGGGAGGGGGAGGGGCAAGGTAGAGAGGGCTCCACCCTGCTTCTCCCCCTCCCCGCCTCCCTGCCTCACCGTAACTCCCTCCACGGCCCGCGGCTGCTTATATCTCACCCTCCCTAATACACATATTATAATATTTGCTAAGAAGGTCTCTTTGTGTTGGTTTAGGGAGTGCCCATACTTTAGTGTCTTAGATTTGAAGGAATCACATCAGCATACACCAGCTCTCTCTTCATGTGAGCCGCATCAACTGTTGTGTATGTGTGTTCGGCAAAGCAATATAAAACCCGCCTCATGCCCAGAATTGGCAGAAGTTGCACTTATGTTATAAGTATGAAGTCGTGGAGATCAGACCTCATAACAATTCTGTATTGTGTTGTTCTTGAAACTTTAGCACTCGCTGTACAGATATAGTTTAACAAGCAAAGCAGATAGTAGAGCAATAACATATTATTCTCATGTAAACCACGATGAACTACTAGGTGGAAAGCTAAAGCAACAACTAAGTGTCGTGTGCAGAAGTTGCAAAAAAGGAAAAATGGCGTTTAAACCGGTAATGAGCCCATGCTAACTTAACATGGTGTAAAGATATCCAGGACCTAGATGACACCTCCCCATGATCCGGAAACGAACTGAATAAGATAATAGAAGTGCCATCTCATGAGAGAAGATTGCAAGTTTATATGTGGACGGTCCGCAAGGTAAAGCATTAAAAACTAGGAAAATGTAATGCTAAAGAAAAATAAAACAGCCAAGTACTTTATCGAGTCTTAAGCCAATAGGCAAGGTAAATAATAAAAACTTGACAAATAAGTCAATGAATTGTCAATGAAATGCTAGTACTCAGCATATCAAACATGAAAAAGGTCTATGACATAACTGTGTATGCAAAATAAGCTGCAACAGCCTCCAATAGGAAGTCACCGTCTTCATCCGAAAACAGTTCAGCCATCCAATTTAAAAGCGGAAAAGAACATACGTGCTCTCCCAGCACCGGATCCTCTATCACCATCAGAGGACAGCTCGGTGGGTTTTCAAGAAAGCTCTGTTCCAAGAAAGACTGTGCTGCCGCCAGTAAATTCCAGGGACCAAGTAGTCCATGCATCAATGCCACAGCCATAATCCTTTCGCCAGGACAAACCAACTCGTGAGTAATGATAGGAGTCATCAGCTGATTAAAGTCGACGTCAGGAGAAACCGGTCCGCAGAGACACAAATCAATGGCCCAATCGAAATCACAGGTCAGGCAGTGAAATACAGGCTGGACACAGGTGAAGTAGGAGAATCGAAAAGATAATCCATATGCCGTGCTTAATATCGCCAACGGCATTGTGCCATAATATTCTAGCATGCGATTGCGGAACAGTGTCAGCAGCTGCAGGGTGGGAGGTTGCATAGGAGGGACATCCATATTTAAAAATGTAAAAAAGCACAAGAGCGTCCGCTGGTAATGCAAGTAAAAATGCCAATCCACGAACCAGAGTGGAGAAAATAGAATGAAAGGAAGCAGGGATGAGTCCAAAGATTTTCTCAAATGAAGTCACGAGACCACTGGTAACAACTTTAAAAAAGTGCGCCAGGGACTTTGCGGAGGATGCGTTAAAGATAGTCGGAACCATCTTGCTGAATTTGAAAGGCAAATCTGAATTGAAAAGTGTGTGCACCTCTGTACGGGTGTTCGCTATGTGAAGCACGAAAGTTTCACGGGCCGAACTCAAGGCCACCTCTCTCTGAGACAAAAGAGCTCTTATTCTTGCCATGCCGTTGAAATCTGTCCCAAGGTTGGTATTTGTGGCCAGATTGAAAACTCCCTATGTTCATGTGTGGGAGGAAATAGAACATTTCTGCAGCAAATAACCCGTTCACTTACTGTTACGATAAAAGGAATACTTTTAATTAACTCAGAACAATCTTCATTATTGAGCATCAAATAACTACCATTTTCCAACAACTTGAACGTGGGGATGATAGCAGGAACTGGCGTGCCTTGCAACACGCAAGCCATATTTGGTCGGTGTTTGTTGCATGAACCGTGTAACTGTATGTGCCTACACATTAGTGAATGATCTGGCGTCTCAGTGCATTCCTCTCCATTCAGATAAACTTCTTGATCATCTTTGAAACATCTGTATGTGTATGGAAGCGACCAGACCTCATGAAGAAAAGCACTACCTAAAGGTTCATAACGACCTATTGGTATATATTTCATACAATTTGAAAACTTATATAAAGCAAAAGGCAGCGTTATTAAACCGTGGATAAGGCACGTTGCCAAAAAACCCGCAATCCTCTGCTGATGATGTCACTGAGCATGTCATGAATGATGTAATATGTGACATCATCAGCAGTGGATTACGGGTAATAGTATCTCGAGTTTACTCCCCTATAGCTGTCTTTCTTTTAACATAAGTGTCTGTTTCCTTCCCTTATACTTACTGTTTTTGGTTCGCTTTCGGTTCGCGTACCGGCGAGCGAACTGGGAAGCGAACTAAGAGAAATAGAGGTTGGCACAGTTCCAAATATTGTACCAATTTTTTAATAACGGGGAGGTAGTTCTGAAAAGAACTTTTTTTTTATTGTTTTTGTTGTTTTATATTTTTTTTATTATTTTTCGGAACATTTTTTTACTGTTTTTGAATTTTTCTGAACAGTTTTATATTCTTTTGGGTTTTTCTTGGAGGGGGCAATGAAAACGATTCATTGTAAAGGGCTCAACAGGAGCAACAAAACAAAAAAAGAAGTATTTATTATTTTGGGCGTTTCGGACAAACTTGCATATGATAGTCAATAGCTCTGTTGATCAGAGTGATGCTTCTTTCTCCGTAGCAAATGAATCCATCGCAAAATACGCAGATGTGTTTTACTTCACCAAATCTCATTTGTATATTTGGCACCATCTCCCTGCCCTCTGGTCCCGTTACTTCCGGTACAACAGATCTTCTGGCCATAATAGGGAGATTATCTAGGTCGTTCCGAAACTGTGCAGCACTGTAGTTGTTAGGATGCCACCTAGTCATATGGCGATGCATTGTGTAGTTTCCGAAACTGTATTTTTTCTCGGTTCCTCTGGACAGTCTATCTTGACATATAAGGCAAGTTACGTATCTTGCATTTACTTTTTTCTGACCTTTGGGAATTTTAAAAAATTGCCAAATGAAGTTTTCTTTCCGGTGAGACGTCCTGGGCTGCTCAGGCAAAAACTGCCTCTCTTCGTGCTCGTCGTCCTGTTCCTCTTCTTCGTCTTCTTGTTGAATTATAACTTGAGCAGGTGGTCCACTCTTCCTTGGATGTGGTGGAGGTGGTGGGGAAGCACCAGCTGAAGCTACTAAAGAAGCCATTGCTCAGTGATCACAAAGGGTCTTTCTCTCACAATGATGAAAGTCAGAGTGAGGAAAGAAGGAGGGATTTTCATCATTTGGGAAAAACAAGAGTTCTCAACCAATCAAAAGTGTTCATTTTAGATTATATGACCTAGTCTTACATCATTAGGAAACCAAAAGTGAAATGAACCAATGAAAAGTGTTATTACCAAGTCACATGACTTGCTGTGTTTACGTTAAGCGCTTTGCAGGGCCTCCAAGTTTGCTTCCAGAAACCTGCGCTTTGCGACTCGCTTCGCGTACCAGTTCGCTAACGTAGCACGTCATATGACGTATCACGCGAGAACGTGAAACGTCATGCGGACGGGAGGCGTCACGATGTTGTTTTCTAACGCGGCACTTGCGGTAAAGAAACGTTTACCGGCTCGCGGTCTATTTCGCGGCATCAAGGTCAGCTAACGGGAAGCTTCCCGATTCGCGAAGCGGGAACGAAGAAAAAAAAATATTTAAAAAAAAAATTATTCATAAACATATAAAATATATTTTTGGATTTAAAGAAGAATACATTTTACAGCTACAGATATTAGCTGTTAAAAAACCAATGAAATTCACAGAAAAAACCATAGGTTATAGACCATATATAGTTAGGAATTAGCATTTACAAAACCTTGAAAATTCACTGAAAAAACCATAGGTTATAGACCATATATAGTTAGGAATTAGCATTTAGAAAACCTTATTTTACTCACACAAAACCATTGAAATTCCATATATAGTTAGTTGCACTAACTATATATCGCGCACCCGCAATCCACTGCTGATCATGTCACATATTACATCATTCATGACATGGTCAGTGACATCACTGATGACATCACTGATGACATCTCAAATGACATCACTGATGACATCACTGATGACATCATCCAGTGACTGTATGTTGCAGTAAAGTTAAAATATGTCTTACATATTGAAGAATGAGTGGATGTATAAGTGTCTGGATGAAGGATTTAGTAGGTGCATGACTGACTGTATGAGAGAGTGATTAAATGTGTGTCACTGGGTGCATGGGTTAGTGACTAAACTGTCTTATTTTGTGCATCATTATATCTGTTGTTCTGTATACTGCTGCATGTGTTGATCAGTAGCTATATGAGTAACTATATGGGTTATTGATTGGTTGCCCAAGTATTTGTATGGGAGACTGAGTATGTGTGTGAGTTGCTGGAAGGTGTATGACTCTGTGCATAGATGTGTGAGCAGTTGATTCACTATATGTATGGGTTCAAGAGTGCATGTGGAAACAGCTGCATGGGCAGTTGACTGTGTGCATGAGTGTATTGCTGAGTGAATGGATATCTCAGTGCTACATGTCAAAGTAAGTACATATGTAAAACACAGTACATGTGAGAGTAGACATATATAAATAACTGTGCAGAAGAGCCAGTGAATGTGTGAGTGGCTGCATGGATCATTGTGAACTTGTATCAGTGATTGTATAAGAGAGTAAATATGTGTGAGAATATGTTTGAATAAGTAAGGTGTGTATAACTGTATAGTTGAGGAAATGGAGGTGAGATTGATTCTTTGCATGACTGACTAGGTGTGTGAGTAACTCCGTGGATGAGTGACAGTCTGTGAGTGTCTGTTTACACTGAGTGTATCTAAGGTTATATTAGAGTCTGAAGAGGTTCATCGTATTATCACATGGATGATGTCATCAGTGATGTCATCAGTGATGTCATTTGAGATGTCATCAGTGATGGCATCAGTGATGTCATCAGTGATGTCATTTGAGATGTCATCAGTGATGTCATCAGTGATGTCACTGACCATGTCATGAATGATGTAATATGTGACATCATCAGCAGTGGATTGCGGGTGCGCGATATATAGTTAGGGCAACTAACTATATATGAAATTTCAATGGTTTTGTGTGAGTAAAATATGGTTTTGTAAATGCTAATCCCTAACTATATATGGTCTATAACCTATGGTTTTTTCAGTGAATATATATATATATATATATATATATATTTATATATATGAAGGAAGCACTCTCGGGGGTGTATATCCAATTATTTATTATTTGTACACAGCACACTGACGCGTTTCGGTCGGAACCTTCCTCGAAGTTTACCAAACCGACAGAGGCGTCCACCATATATTTGCAAATTGGGGTCAAAACCATAAACATAGGACTAGCCTATGACACGGGGAAGGTAACACAAAAAGCATAGGCGCCATCTTGAAATGTCTAAATGTCACAGTACATCATGACATAAGTACAAATTGAAGCCCTGGATGGGCATGGCTGACATTTCAAGAAATATATATATGAAAAACAGTTTATCACTGTAAATACCAATAGAAAAATAAAATAAATAAGAAACGAAATTCAAATGTACTTATCACTCCAATACATTTGCTATGCATACTCCCTCCCCCTGCGCAGTCTCAAATACGAGATCACTAGCACAAACAATCAAGCCCTGGATGGGCTAATGCATTGATAATCCATCATAGACTGTAAGGAGGACCCACACTCCTTTACATTCCTTTTAAAAGGCAAAGACAGATATTTGAGGACACAATCATGAAACTCAGAAATATGGTTGGACACAAGGAATGAAGGAGGTCTAACTCAGAGAACCATCTATATAAGTATACATATTCCTAGAGTCAAGTCAAAGAGATTCAAAACCAAACGCAAATTCCAGTCCATGCAGACATAATTGAAAAATTAGAATCAACAGATCAACAAACCCAAGGGTGAATATCCCATCATAAATAGGTACAGTGAAAATTCAGCCCTAAAATTACAAAATACAAATTACAAAATACAGAATCGATAAGAGATACCTCATCGCTGTCTCCCTACTCATCTACACCAGTACATTATTCCCCCAGATGAGATGATAATTCCTCATGTATATTCATCCCTGAAGGCATTTTGGTTTGAAGGTCAATTATGTACCGTGACTCCAGTCTGCGGAGTCGGACAAGCCTGTCCCCTCCTCTTGGGTTTAACGGTACATGGTCAAGGCCAAAAAAGCTCAAAAGATCCCTGTTGCGCTTGTGTACTTTATCGAAGTGGCGTGCCACCGGGTACGCCTCATCGAAATTGGCAATGGCGCGCATATGCTCTAAAATGCGCATCTTAAGGGGATTCACAGTACTGCCGATATATCTTAGTCCACACGGACAAGTGAGGCAATAAACACAATATGGTGTAGAGCAAGTTATGAATTTGCTAATCCTGCGTTGAATCCCTGTATGAGGGATAGTGTAAGATCTGACTCTTCTGCTGAATTTACACGCCTTACACTTCCCACATGGGGAAAAACCACAGATTTCACCAAAGGCAGTAACTTTTGGGGACTCGACCAAATGACTCTGAACTAAATCGTTCTTGATGGAACGTGCCTTGCGGTAGGTTATCTGGGGATTGGTAGGGAGATCATCTTTGAGGAGTTGATCAGTCTGCAGAATATGCCAACTCTTCTTTATAGTTTTTTTTAAAAAAGCGGCATCTTGCGAAAAAGTGGTTATGAGCCTAAATTTACCACCACTGGTAGCGGAGCTTTGTTTCTCTTTGCTTTTAAACAGGTCTTTCCTATGTGTGGAATTGGCTCTTTTGTACGCGTCATTGAGGAGTTGCTCTCCATACCCTCTCATCTTAAAGCGGGCAATGCATTGTGTGGCTGCCAGTTGGAATTCTTGATCTTCAGTGCAATTCCGTTTTATCCTGAGTAATTCCCCATAGGGGATACTCTTTACTAGGCTGTCAGGGTGACTGCTGGTCGCTCTCAAAACACTATTGCCCGCAGTGGGTTTGCGGAAAAGTTTGCTCTTGAGTGTCCCTCCCTCAACATAAATTGTCACGTCGAGGTAATTCACAGAGGTTTGACTCACTTCCCCAGAGAATTCAAGGTGAACACTATTGTTATTCAATCTCCCCATGTACTGTTTGGCACTCTCAATTGTACCGTTCCAGACGATGACATCGCAAACTTTTCCGCAAACCCACTGCGGGCAATAGTGTTTTGAGAGCGACCAGCAGTCACCCTGACAGCCTAGTAAAGAGTATCCCCTATGGGGAATTACTCAGGATAAAACGGAATTGCACTGAAGATCAAGAATTCCAACTGGCAGCCACACAATGCATTGCCCGCTTTAAGATGAGAGGGTATGGAGAGCAACTCCTCAATGACGCGTACAAAAGAGCCAATTCCACACATAGGAAAGACCTGTTTAAAAGCAAAGAGAAACAAAGCTCCGCTACCAGTGGTGGTAAATTTAGGCTCATAACCACTTTTTCGCAAGATGCCGCTTTTTTAAAAAAAACTATAAAGAAGAGTTGGCATATTCTGCAGACTGATCAACTCCTCAAAGATGATCTCCCTACCAATCCCCAGATAACCTACCGCAAGGCACGTTCCATCAAGAACGATTTAGTTCAGAGTCATTTGGTCGAGTCCCCAAAAGTTACTGCCTTTGGTGAAATCTGTGGTTTTTCCCCATGTGGGAAGTGTAAGGCGTGTAAATTCAGCAGAAGAGTCAGATCTTACACTATCCCTCATACAGGGATTCAACGCAGGATTAGCAAATTCATAACTTGCTCTACACCATATTGTGTTTATTGCCTCACTTGTCCGTGTGGACTAAGATATATCGACAGTACTGTGAATCCCCTTAAGATGCGCATTTTAGAGCATATGCGCGCCATTGCCAATTTCGATGAGGCGTACCCGGTGGCACGCCACTTCGATAAAGTACACAAGCGCGCGCAACAGGGATCTTTTGAGCTTTTTTGGCCTTGACCATGTACCGTTAAACCCAAGAGGAGGGGACAGGCTTGTCCGACTCCGCAGACTGGAGTCACGGTACATAATTGACCTTCAAACCAAAATGCCTTCAGGGATGAATATACATGAGGAATTATCATCTCATCTGGGGGAATAATGTACTGGTGTAGATGAGTAGGGAGACAGCGATGAGGTATCTCTTATCGATTCTGTATTTTGTAATTTGTATTTTGTAATTTTAGGGCTGAATTTTCACTGTACCTATTTATGATGGGATATTCACCCTTGGGTTTGTTGATCTGTTGATTCTAATTTTTCAATTATGTCTGCATGGACTGGAATTTGCGTTTGGTTTTGAATCTCTTTGACTTGACTCTAGGAATATGTATACTTATATAGATGGTTCTCTGAGTTAGACCTCCTTCATTCCTTGTGTCTAACCATATTTCTGAGTTTCATGATTGTGTCCTCAAATATCTGTCTTTGCCTTTTAAAAGGAATGTAAAGGAGTGTGGGTCCTCCTTACAGTCTATGATGGATTATCAATGCATTAGCCCATCCAGGGCTTGATTGTTTGTGCTAGTGATCTCGTATTTGAGACTGCGCAGGGGGAGGGAGTATGCATAGCAAATGTATTGGAGTGATAAGTACATTTGAATTTCGTTTCTTATTTATTTTATTTTTCTATTGGTATTTACAATGATAAACTGTTTTTCATATATATATTTCTTGAAATGTCAGCCATGCCCATCCAGGGCTTCAATTTGTACTTATGTCATGATGTACTGTGACATTTAGACATTTCAAGATGGCGCCTATGCTTTTTGTGTTACCTTCCCCGCGTCATAGGCTAGTCCTATGTTTATGGTTTTGACCCCAATTTGCAAATATATGGTGGACGCCTCTGTCGGTTCGGTAAACTTCGAGGAAGGTTCCGACCGAAACGCGTCAGTGTGCTGTGTACAAATAATAAATAATTGGATATACACCCCCGAGAGTGCTTCCTTCTTCCTGCGGGTGATTGCCGCTTTGGGAGGCAGAGCAGTACTGGTTTTGCGAGTGCACCCTCGCAACGGGAGCACCCGCCTGAGAGTGCGACGCTTTGGTGTTTTTCGAGCTTCAATATATATATATATATATATATATATATATATATATATATATATATTCATTGAAAAACCCAGAGGTTTCACACACGTTATAGTTAGCTGGACATTTCACTCATACAAAACCATTGAAATTCCCCCGTTATAGTTAGTTCAGCTAACTATAACTCGCGCGCCCGCAATGCACTGCTGATGACGTCACATATTACATCACTCATGACATGGTCAGTGGCATCACTCATGACATCACTGATGACATCTCAAATGACATCACTGATGACACCATCCTTGTGAAAGAGTGGCAGACCTCCTCTCAGCGTAATATAACCTTTGATACACACATTCAAAAATAGAAACTAAAATTTTCAAAAAAATGGAGATACCAATACCAGTTACAACAACCTATTCAGTAATTCCACCATCTATATACACATCCGCTCATTCACCAACAGTTCTATATAGTCACTCATACATGTACTCACTCATCATATGTACTGATACACCTATACATCCTATTCCACACAGACAGTCATCCATAGAGTTACTCACACACATACTCACACATGCAAATAAACTATCAAACATCCTTTTATTTGCATATACAGCTATACACACACTATCACACTTACTTCTACGGAAACTTACACATACTTTCTGTCTTAAACAATCACTTATAGAAACACTTACTTATTTAAACTGGAACTCTTCCAATCTCTCACTCTCACATATACTCACTTATATACATCAATACTCACATTTACTAGATTAAAACATATGTAGTTACTCATAAAGATACTATTGAGACAGTCATTCACTCAGTAACACACCCATACACACACTCATCCACCCATACAGTCCTGCACACATGCTGTCTTCAAAACACATACAAACAGTGAGTCAGTCATTCATGAATCTATGTGCTAAGTAATACCCCCCACCAAACCATACACATCACTGATACATGTATTTAAATATTTAAACATTACTCGCTAATATAGGTATTCACTAACATACACTTAGTAAGTCAGTTAACCAATCAATTTTTTTTTTTAAAACATCCATTTAGACACTTATTAACCCATTTATTCTTCCATCGACCTTTAGATATGCATATATAAAACATATTTATTTTCCAGAAAGTCACACATTCACTGGATGGTGTCATGAGTGATGTCATCAGTGATGTTATTTGAGATGTCATCAGTGATGTCATGAGTGATGTCACTGACCATGTCATGAGTGATGTAATATGTGACGTCATCAGCAGTGCATTGCGGGCGCGCGAGTTATAGTTAGCAGAACTAACTATAATGGGGGAATTTCAATGGTGAAACCTATGGTTTTTTCAATGAATTTGCGAGGTTTTTTAAATGCTAATTCCTAACTATAACGCGTGTGAAACATATGGTTTTTTCAGTGAATTTGCAAGGTTTTTTAAATGCTAATTCCTAACTATAACGTGTGTGAAACCTATGGTTTTTTCAGTGAATATATATATATATATATATCAATCTGCCTTGAAGACTGAGTGGATGTATAAGTGCCTGAATGGAGGATTTAGTAGCAATGTGATTGACTGTTTAAGTGACTAATTTAAAGTGTCTCACTAAATATATGGGATAGTGATTAAACTGTGTGAATACCTGTATCACTCTATCTCTTGTTGTGTAAACTACTACATAAGTTGGTTACTAGCTATGTGAAAGTCTATATGTTATGTTATGTTAGTGCTATTTGTATTGCGCACGGCTGCTCCAGCGATGGAGCATCCCGGCGCATTGACAAGGTGGCGAACACAACACAACAGGAAACAGAAAATATTATTAAAAATGGGGGAAATAGATTTTAACATAACTGGGAAAAGAGAAGAGTTTTAGCGGCCTTACGGAAAGAAAGCAAGTCGCCAAGAGTCCGGAGTTTCAAGGGGAGAGCGTTACAGAGCGCGGCTGCCCGCACCCTAAAAGAGCGACCCCCCGCCCGACTGAGTTTGAACCGAGGGGCTACCGCTAATTCTTGGTCCAGCGAACGCAGAGTGCGGCCCGGGATATAAGGGCCCAACAGTTGGCGCAATAAGGGAGGCGATAGGCCCTTCAGAATCTTAAAAGATAAGCACAGTACTTTAAAGTGGATCCGCTGCCTGACGGGTAGCCAGTGCAGGGCTCGCAAAGTTGGACCGGCCGAGCAAAACCTAGGAAGGCCTACGATTGCTCTGGCCGCTGCGTTCTGCACTCTTTGAAGTCGGGTCAGCTCGGCGTGGTTTAACCCAATAAAAAGGGAGCTGGCATAGTCCAGCCGAGCCAGAACCGTTGCTTGTACCACAAGTTGACGAGTTGCGGCGTCGAAGTACTTAAGGGCAGGTCTCAAGTTGTGCAGGATGCCGAAGCAGCACGCCGCCGTCCTTTTGGAGTGGCCAACAAAATTGAGGGAAGGGTCCAGCCAAACCCCCATATCAGCATATTAGTTATTAATTATTTAAGTGAGTATTTGCATGTGATAGTGAATGTGTGTGTGGTTGAGTGGGAGGTGTGTGACTGTCCAAAGATGTGTAAATAGTTGATTTACTAGGTTTATGAGGTTAAGACTGTATGTGGAAACAGTTGTTTGGGTGAGTGAATCTCTTTATGGGTATGGTGATGAGTAAATATATTTCTCAATGATACATGTCTAACAAACTAGAAATATAAAAGGCAGTGTTTGTGACAGTTGTATATAAATAAGTATACATAAGACTCAGTGATTGTATGAGTGACTATCGAAAACTGTATACTTGTAATAGTAATTTTATAACTCACTAAGTATGAGTTACTATCTATACGAATAAATAAAGTGGTGTTTGTATAAGTGTGTAGCTTAGTAAATGTAAGTATGATCAATTGTTTGCATAAGTGAGTAGAATGACTGCATAAGTGAATAGGATGTATGCTGGTGTGTAATGTCGATGTAGGTGTATAAGTATATTTAAAAGTGTTCTATTGATCATTGACAGCATGTATGAGTGAATCTATAGGTAAGTGTTTAGATGTGTGTGTAGATGTAGGAATCGCTTAGTGGGTTTTTAGAAACTGGTATTGGTGTGTCAATGATTTCAAATATGGTACCTGTATTTTACAGTGAGTGATGAAAGGTTATACTTGTGTATGATGAGGTGTATCAGATTGTCACGTGGATGATGTCATCAGTGATGTCATTTGAGATGGAAAAACAACAACTTTCAGAGGAGGGTCAGAGGGAAAATATTTAACGACCATTCAAGTTAATACCCCCAGTAGAACTATATAAACAACAAAGAAACTTGAAGGTCTACACTAGCTGAGTTGAATAGGTCATCACCGGAATCGGCACAAAAAGTGTGCAATACATCAGCTATCACGTGATGGAAAGGCACTCAACATAATAGTTTGAGTCCTATCAGCCCACCAACGTGGCGGAGCCTCATCATGTAGGACATCTTGAACTAGGTCTGTGTACCGAAGCCCAGATGTATTGGCTTTGTATCCCAAGGCCGTAGTTCAGTCAGTGCAAGTGTCCTCACCACTAGTGAAGCTGATGAATGCAGTGCAAGAAGTGAAGTGATGTGTCTTAAAATGGCGGTCGAGGCAAACAAAGAAATTTTATTGATATTCACCTAGACGTCAGGTTAAAAAACAGTGTAGGGACAGTGTGAAAAAATCACTGTCTGTTGCTTGGTAGTAAATCCTGACCTAGTTCAAGATGTCCTACATGATGAGGCTCCGCCACGTTGATGGGCTGATAGGACTCAAACTATTGTGTGATAGCTGATGTATTGCACACTTTTTGTGCCGATTCCGGTGATGACCTATTCAACTCAGCTAGTCTAGACCTTCAAGTTTCTTTGTTGTTTATATGTCATTTGAGATGTCATCAGTGATGTCACTGACCATGTCATGAATGATGCAATATGTGACATCATCAGCAGTGCATTGCGGGTTCACAAGTTATAGTTAGCAGACCTAACTATTGTGGAAAAGTAAATTTTGCCATGTTCTGTGTCCCTACGTGTCATTCATCATATGTTATGTGTGCATGATTAAATATGCATATGCACTCCCCATGTCCGATTAATGACGCAATTACAGTTGTGTCCACCTCTAGTATGCCAGTTTCCAGTCCTCGTGAATACTACGAATATCAGGCCTATGTAAAGCTACGTTGCCACGTTTCTCAGTGTGCACGTTATTCCATTATAAAGTCCCCGTTTCTAGGCCTCAAAAGGGCCCGGACACCAGATTCAGCTCCTGTCTCCTGAAGCCTCGCTGAGGAGCGATACAGCCCCCACCTGTATCCTCGACCCTTCACTTACTTCCTGCCTCGCAGTGCCCGGCCCAGCCTGGCTCAGTCTCTGAGTCTGCCAAGAATATGTTATAGTTCCAGTTATCAGTTCAGCCCTCCTTCTCTGCATTCCTAAGCTACTGAACTGCATCAATAGTTTCCGTCATTGTCTAGCCTTCACGTCTCCACGTTAGAGAAATACTGCATTTAATAGTCATTTAATATTCTTCATCACGCACTACATGTAGAATAATGCATGGTCCAGTCTTAGAATCAAGTTAGCCTTTCCCCTCTTGACTTATAGTTTATATCAACATGTTCTCTAAACATCAGATACTAGATACTGTTTAGGTACATGTCGCTCCGACCCTCCAGACTTCAGTCTCTGCTCCTAGCACAGAGTTCATAGCCCCAGCTTCTCCTAGTGATACGTCATTGCCAGTTTGCGCGCACCACTAGGTTAGAGGTCCCGGCTCCCCAGGTAGCCCCCTCCAATGTTTCCGCCCCATTAATGACATATTCTGTTACGTCTGCACCACATGTCTATGTATACGCCCAGTTACACCTCTTTTCCCCCCTTATCTTTCGCGACTGCTACGCGTCACGCCTTCTGCTCCACCCACTGCTACGCCTACTGCAATGTAATGCTATGTGTTTGCGTTATGTATATATGTTCATGTATTGTTATTAAAAGTCAGCGCGCTCATCCCAGATCCAGCCCCAGCAGCTGCTGGGCCCTGCCATCCTATTCCTATGCAGGTCGTCCTGTTCCTGTCCTTATGCTGTATTAAACCTGCAAAACTCCTACTACCTCGAATCTTGACTCTTATTTATTGAGCTATCTGTTATGATATATGTCTAGTCAAAAATAGGGTATTATTTATTTATTTACCACATAATGGCGCCCGAACAGGGACTTGCCCTTTCCCCACGCGTCGGTGAAGCCACGCCGACCCCCTGACCCTCTGCAGTCGTGACGGAACTCTTCTGCGCAGTGGCAGATATTTCTGCTCAAGTATCCCTCAGGCCCACGGAGGAGACGGAGGAGGCGGTCCAGCATCCAGACGAGACGGTGGAGGAACGCGGCGAGTCCCGACCAGAGCCCAAGCCAAGAGTCCAAGGTCCGAGGTATCCGGAGGTCCACCCGTAACTGAAGTCCGAAGTCCGAAGTTTGTCGTCCGTCGTCGTAGCAGTCCAGTCCAGTCTGAGGCCTTCCGTTCTTGCTGCCCGGTGAGTACCGTTACTGGGGTGGTATCTAGACAGGGTCCATTTAATTGACTCTGGTCTGTGGGTTGGTGGTACACAGTCCCACAAACGAAGTGTCCACTTCGGTGGATGCGGGTCCTGACGTGTCTCTTTATGAGACCGGTAAGTTTCGTACTGTTTCAGCAGTGCATCTAGTTTCTGTTCTAGTCAGTTTCTGTTCTCGAGAAAATTTATGTGTTCTGTTCTCAGTATTTCCAGGTAGTATTCTGTTCGAACTGATTATTTTAAATGTTTTTCATGTATTTTAATGTCGTGGTATGAATGGGGTATAAGTATCGTGTTCATTGTGTATTGTATTGTGTCTAGATTACAGTTCAGTCATGCCCATATTTTCCAAGTTACGTCAGTTAAAAACTAGAAAGGGTCTGCTGGAAGCAGCAGTTCCCGTCCCGCCCAGGGACAGTCCAGGTCACTTTATGTATCAGAAACATGGCATAAGTGCCATATTGTATCTAGATTTATGGGTAGAGTATACCAAACAGTTAGAAGAAAAGTATAGATGGCCCGTATCAGGTACGTGGGATGCCGAGTGCATCATGAGAGTAGAGGAGGCATTATGGAAAAAGAAAGCCAGACAGTCACAGAAAGATGCCATCGAGCTATGGCGCAAAGAAGCTCATAAAAGAACTGAAAAGGAAATCAGAAAATCAGAATTAAGTAGGGAATCCTTAGAACGAGCCCAAGAAAAAGAATTAATCGAGATAGGTGAACAAGTCAAAGCCGAACAGTCAGACAGACAGAGGAATGCCCTCATTAAGGGTATGTATCCTCTTCTTGCCGAGGGCTTGCCAAAAGCGACCCCGGAGGCATCCAGTAATTTTCCGCCACCACTAGTTCCGACCAAGCTACGTCACAAACAGACCGCAGCTGATATTTTTATTTCGTCCTATTTGGACGACACAGTCCCTGAATATGTAAATCCTGTTCGCGCTCCGCCAGTCCCAGTAAATCAGGCACATCCTGCTTCTCCAGACACCGGGGCACCCCATGCAGTACCTGCTACGGTACCCCCGGTCCAGCCAGCATTTCAATTTCCCGCTCCGCCACGAAGAATATCAGTCGACGATTCTAGTTTAGGGGCCGCAGGAGGAGGTCTTCCTCAAACCCCGCCGCCATACAAGCGTTTATCAGCACTCGAATTACATGCTCAAGCATCACAGCGTACTCCTAAAAGTAATAAGTCGGTTGCAGAGATCAGGCAAACCCTTGGCGAATGTGCCTATGACCCAGTTCCAGGCGAGTTTAATATGGTTTTATATTCCGTACGCGTAAGGAGGGTGACCGAGTATCTAGTCACCCTACCCAATATGAAAGAAGATCTAGACAGGATATATCGTTTCATCCGTACAGGGGATGACCCACAAAGTATTAGTGATGCCATGTCTCAAAGGAAAGCCGAGATTCAGCGCATGATATTAAAGTTCTTAATTAACTGTCTAATAAGAGAACAGGATCATCCGTCTAAAGACCCGGAAGAAATGAAAACTCTGACAAAGTGGAGTGATAATATAGCCGAAGGAAAGCACAATACCATTGGTGCCATGGAAAGTATGTACAAGAAAATCCGTAGAGAAATAATAAAGATACACGAACAACGTAAAGCAGCACAAGTAAGCGAGAAAGAAAGTAACTCTGATACTGAAGAGGTAGAGGACGAGAATCCCGCCAGAATAGCGTATGTAGGAAGATCTAGATTTCCAGATCGCCATTTACGCCTAGAACACAAGTCAATTTTCCATCATTCAGCACCAGAACAAGGTTCTCTAGAACAAGTATTCCAAGCTACCGATTACATTCTGAAATCACGAATCGGTTACAGTGAGTTAAGTACCATGCATGAACAAGAACTAGCCCGATCAGCAGTCCGATGGATTACTGATTCTACCACTTTTCCAGACGAAATAGTGGCACAAATGTTTCTGAAAATGCCCCCAGCCGAGCAGCGACTGGTGGGTATGTATATGATTCAGCACCTCATTACTCTGTATGAGGGTCAGCACTCTGATCCAGTTCCGTTACATGATATCCTGAACGAGTTACTCCAGTATAGATGGAGAGGTCTAGGTACCGATTTAATTAGTGTCATTCTAGAACAGCGCCACAAATACCGAACGTTTCTGAACCCGCATTTTGTTCATGTCTCACCCCCAGAAAGTAAACCATTTTACATAGAAAGACAGAACCCGTTACGAGAAGTGCATCCAGTTAAGTCAGAGGACGGTGAAATGCAACGAGTGTTTGTTTACACTCCGATTACAAAGATGGAACTCCTCGAGATGAAGAAATTAATTCCCTGTCATGACAAAGATCCAGCAGGGTTCCATAGAGAATTAAAAGACATGCTCCGTATGGGAGAATACACTTACCCAGATATCATTAAAATGTTAAAGGTCCTGTTGCCCGCCGGGGTGTATGAAAAGCTCAAAGAGAAAGAATGGGAGGTGGGAGAGAAAAAGATAGATTGGACAGTTCTAGAAGCCGAAGACAAGGCACGAGTACCAGGTACTGGTCTAGGAGAGAAATGTAAAGAATTACCAGAATTATTGATTCAAGTTTTACCCAGATTATTGACAACTAGAAAAGAAGACTGGGATGCAATCTCAGCCTGTAAACAGAAACAAGATGAAGATATTAGTGATTTTTATTCTAGGTTTGAAAAGTGCTTCAGCATCAACAGTGGTCTCAAGACAAGTAGTGAGTCGTACCCTCACCTTTTCGTTACTAAATTAGTCGAGAATTCAAGCCCACAAGTTAAAAATCGAGTTTTGAAAGTCGAAAGCACCTGGCAAGCTAATACTCCGTCCCAGATGCTTCAGATGCTCCAGTATCACCAGAATAGAATCAGGGAAGAGCAAGAACACGAGAGAAAACGTATGAAAGACACGAAAATGAAAGTGCTAGTTGCACAATCTGTTCCTCAAGACAGTCAGAAGAGGGGTCCAAATCAAGCCAGTCATCCTGCAGCTCCCGTTAAAGGGAACTGCAATTATTGTAAACAGCCAGGTCATTTTATAAATGAGTGTGCAGTTCTGAAACACAACATAGCTACTGGTAAGACTAAAGAAAGACCACGTCCGCCTAGACAAGAACAAGTTTCACAGACTCCTCAGCCACAGAATGCACAACTGATAGTTACAGTACCGCAGCCTATTGCTGCAACACAGCACGTTACATCGCAGATGTACCAGTATGCACAGTCTGAATATCCAGAGTACCAGCAGTATTCATGAAACAGCCTAGAGAGGGAGGTAGGCTTGCCTCTCATCGAGATACCTGTAGATCAAGAGGGTCCCTATGTTCACAGTCAAGTATTAGGGAAAGACAGAAAGTTTTTGATTGATACAGGGGCAAGTAGGACCACAATTAGTCACGCCGAAGTTCCAGGGGCTCCGCTCTCAGGCTCAAGAAATGTTTCCCTTGGATTTTCAGGAAAACCTATCATAAATGAGATTTCAAAGCCAGTTACTCTAGAAGTAGGTCCATTGTCCCGCACTACTGATCTGTTACTTACTAAGTCATGTCCAGAAAACCTATTAGGCATTAAAACACTGAAAGAGTTAGGTGCAGTTATATGCTGTTCCCCAGAGGGAATACGATTGTTCCTACGTGACTTCAAGGGTCACTATGTATTACGAGATTTTGATTCAAGACTGTCTAATGTTCCGCAGCATTTATGGGCGCAAGGTCCAACTGATGTAGGTTACATGCAAATCACACCCCATCGTGTGACTCTCAAACCAGGTGTAGTGTTACCACGAATCAGACAGTACAGATTGCCACCCGAGGCTGTAGCAGCCTTATCCAAAATTATTGACGAGCTCATGGCTCAAGGAGTAGTTGTAGAAACTGACTCCAATGTATGTAATTCTCCGATCATTCCAGTCATGAAACGTACTGATCCAAATGCACCCCCAGTATATCGATTAGTGATTGATTTACGAGAACTTAACAAATGTATTATTCCTCAGTACCCAGTTGTCCCAGATATCTCTTCCCTATTGACAGCCATTGATTCCGAAGCCATGTTCTTTACAGTAATCGATCTTAAGAATGCATTTTTTAGTGTTCCCATCCATCCAGACAGCCAGTTTCTTTTCGGATTCTGTTTAAATGGAAGGAGCTATATGTTTACACGAGCTCCTCAAGGTTTCACAGAAAGTCCTAGTATTTACAGTCAAGCACTTAAGAGACAACTTGATAACATTCACATGCCAACTGACACTGCCCTGCTCCAGTATGTCGATGATCTACTGATCACAGCCCGTTCCGAACGTGACTGCGAGCGAGCGTCACTGACGGTGTTGCATTTCCTAGCCGAGATGGGGCACAAGGTGTCCCCTTCGAAGCTTCAATTCTGTGTCCAGCAAGTGGTCTACTTAAGACACTTACTGTCCAAGAGGGGTAGGCAGTTGACACCAGACCGCATCCAGTTGATAGCGAGTCTTCCTCAGCCCAGGACCCAGAAGGAGGTACGTGCTTTTATTGGCCTCACTTCTTACTGCAGACAATGGATTCCTCAGTATGCATTTCTAGCCAAGCCACTGATACAGTTAACGACACAGGAGGCAGCCGTATCGACTGTCCTCCCTTGGACATCTGAACATACACTTAGTTTCAACGAGTTAAAGAAAGCTTTATGCCAAGCTCCAGTTCTAGCCACACCGAACTACAGTAAGCCTTTTACACTTTTCGTTACTGAACGCGAAGGTACAGCATTATCTGTTCTCACACAAGATCAAGCAGGACAATACAAGCCATGTGCTTATTTTTCTAGCACATTAGATCCTGTAGCCCAGGCTTTGCCTGCGTGCCTCAAGTCAGTTGCAGCCACAGCACTAGCTATCAGACAAAGTGATTCCATAGTCTTAGGACACTCCCTGACAGTACAAGTTCCACACTCCGTGGAAGTTCTTTTGAATAGAACACAAACACAACACTTGACAATTGCACGTTTAACAGGTTATGAACTGACAATGTTCCAGCCACACATAGAAATCAGACGCTGCAACATCCTGAACCCTGCTACATTGTTACCATCAGCTAAATCAAATCCTGACCCACATGACTGTGTGGAAGTAGTCAACATTACGACAAAGCCAAGACAAGACCTGACAGACATTCCGTTACTAGATCCCGACCTGACACTTTATGTGGACGGTTCATGTATGAGAACAAGTACAGGAGAACTAGTCGCCGCGTATGCAGTGACTACTGACACTGAAGTTATTGAGACACACCGTATTGACACTCTGTCCGCTCAAGCAGCAGAGCTAGTTGCTCTGACACAAGCCTGTATACACGCCAAGAACTTGAAAGTTAATGTTTACACAGATTCACGTTATGCATTTGGAGTCGTACACGACTTTGGAGTGCTCTGGCAGGAGAGAGGTTTCATGACTTCTCATGGAACAAAGATTCAGCATGGTCTCCTTATCCAAGCTCTGTTAGATGCCATACACTTACCGACATCTATTGCTATCATGAAGTGCAAAGCACATACGAAAGTCACTGACATTATTTCCCAAGGTAATGATCTAGCAGATCGCACAGCCAAGCTTACAGCACAGACTCCAGACATTCAAGTTAATCCGACACAGACACAAACTCCAGATCTGACTACATGTATGACAGTTAAGGACCCTACACAAGATGTCATAGATATCCAGTTACATGCTACTCCCGAAGAAATCAAGAAATGGTCCGAACAAGGAGGGGTCCAGACAGATCAAGGATGGTTAACGAAGGGTAGAGCCACATGGTTTCTCCCCGACTCTATGGTTCAAGTCATTATTAATACCGCACATAGTCCAGCACATTTAGGAGAAAAAGCTATGTTAGACAGTATCCAGAACATTTGGTTCAACAAGCATTTACGAGCTGCAGCCAAGCAGAAAGTCCGTACCTGTATGATATGTTGTCAGTTTAATCCAGGTAAAAGTGTCCCGGTGGAACAAGGTGGATTCCAGCCCCCTGACCACCCTTTTGAAGTCCTCCAGATGGATTATATTCAGATGGAGCAATGTCGAGGTTTCAAGTATGTCCTTGTAGTTGTATGCGCTTTGTCCAGGTGGACAGAAGCATATCCAGTCCCAGATTACACAGCCGCGACCACTGCCAAGCAGTTGGTTCGTGAATTCTTTCCTCGTTATGGACTCCCTAGAGTCGTATATTCTGATAACGGCCAGCCATTCTCCTCAGAGTTAATGAAGCACGTTTCCCTTTTGTTAGGGTACCAGTGGAAGTTCCATTGTGTACGCCATCCTGAAGCAGCCGGTCTCGTTGAGAGACATAATCAGACCCTGAAAATCCGAATCGCCAAAGTATGTAAAGAAAAAGGTGTGGACTGGCTAGTAGCTCTGCCAGTTGCTTTATTTTATATGCGCATGGTCGCACATTCCAGATCAGGTCTGTCCCCGTACGAGGTCGTATTCGGCCGCCCCCCAAATATGTGGGGTACTCCTAGACCCCGAAGTATTACCGATGTTTCAAGTAATATGCTGACAGACTACCTAGCTTCCTTGATGTCTGCCCTCAACTCATGTCGTTCACAGGTTGCTGCCGCATTTCCAGACAATACCGAGGTGGCACCGCATGAAATCGTTCCAGGATCCATGGTGATGGTCCGCAACTTTGACAGATCAAGTCCGCTGGAGCCTCGTTGGAAAGAGCCCCGACAGGTCCTCCTCACCACCCGTACAGCCGTGAAGTTGGAAGGACGCAAGGGCTGGGTGCACCTTTCTCATGTTAAACTTTTTAATGGACTAAAACCCGTCTTTAAGAACATTTCCCAGGATTTGAAGGATTGCCAAAATATTGCTCTCAAGGACTGTCCCGCAAATGACATTGATTCAAAACCCCCCCTGTTAGAGAAAACTCCACAGCAGGAGTATAAACAGAAACTACGGTCTAGTAAATTAAGTCAGCCAGTTTGATTGTCTAAGTCCTCCCCTAGGTGAAACGGTTAGACTGTTTCTGACATGTATAAAATAGACCCCCATAGTGAGAGAGTTAGTCAAAACTCAATCCGATGTATCGTTTTTCTATGTTTCATATTATTTTCCAGCCTTATGATTTCCTGTACCAGTTATGCATTTTACCTATGTTTCCCAGTTTCACATGTAAATAAGTCTGCTAATGCTACAGTAGAGCACACGTTTAGTGATCTGCCTCCTCACGAGCTGTCCTACCGCCTCGCTATGCGTAATAACTCATTTATCCGCATGTTACATTACTCACACCAGACCAGCAACGCCACTAATTGTTGGGTGTGTGGTCGACTCCCCCCTTTCCAGATGCCGAAGGGAGTTCTGCCACTTTTTCCTTATCCTTTTTCACATAATGGTTCGTGTGGAGCATGGTCCACGTTAACGTCATCCTCAACAGATATGTCTTTTCTTAACAGTACATGTTTTCCAGACAAGCAAGGTCTCCCTCACCGAACAGGTTTAGATCTAGAAAATGAAGTGTACAATTTAGGTAACTATTCGTCGAATTTTATGGTCCTGAATGTTCAGTCTGATACTACTCCAGACTCACCTGCTATTTCAGTATTACCAGTCAAAGGCGAATTATGTGTTCGTAATTATGGTTCTGTACATGTAGGACATAGTGATTGTACTACTATTGTCAAGTATAGTGACAGTGGGAAATCTATTTTTAAAGCTTCACGTCATTCTTATTTTGTTTGTGGTCAAACTGCATATGTTCGTCTGCCCCTCGATTGGGAGGGAACCTGTTACATTGCCTTCCTACTGCCACCTGTTTTCCTAGCCCCACCTGACTACCATAGGAATTCCTACCTAGTACATACTAGACACAAGAGAAATCTCCCGATTGTCGACTATACTGAAACTGCTGCAGAACAATTCATTGATATTGATAAAGGTGTTTTCCCTTATTTAGGTACAGTTGTAAATAGTAAGTTAATCCGTAGGTTAACAAGAACCCTTGAAACTGTAGTAGATGAGACTGCCTCCGCTCTAGGTAACTTAACCGAAGAGCAATCTGCTATGAGATTTGTCGTTTTACAGAATCGTCTCGTCCTTGACGTCATACTGGCCGATAGGGGCGGGGCCTGTAGAGTCATCGGATCTAGTTGTTGCATTTTCATTCCAAATAACGCGCCGTCTGTTTATTCAGCTATAACCAGACTCCATAAAATTGCCCATCTGATACACCAAGATCCAGGCACCTGGACATGGTCCGGTTGGTTCTGGAATATAATTTCCGCATGGGGATGGAAAGTCTTGTCCTTTCTAGGTATCGCAGTAGCGATCATATTCAGCTGCTGCCTCTGTATACAATGTGGCCCTGCGATTTGCGGCATTTGTGCTACCTCTTGTATTCCTAGTCCCAAGCCCCGTTCTAAATCCCGTTCCAGGATAATTCGAGACGAGCAAATGATACTGTATGAAATGATAGATGGTATCATGAATATTGATGTTTCCTGATGGAAACGTAGTGACAAGGAGGGAATGTGGAAAAGTAAATTTTGCCATGTTCTGTGTCCCTACGTGTCATTCATCATATGTTATGTGTGCATGATTAAATATGCATATGCACTCCCCATGTCCGATTAATGACGCAATTACAGTTGTGTCCACCTCTAGTATGCCAGTTTCCAGTCCTCGTGAATACTACGAATATCAGGCCTATGTAAAGCTACGTTGCCACGTTTCTCAGTGTGCACGTTATTCCATTATAAAGTCCCCGTTTCTAGGCCTCAAAAGGGCCCGGACACCAGATTCAGCTCCTGTCTCCTGAAGCCTCGCTGAGGAGCGATACAGCCCCCACCTGTATCCTCGACCCTTCACTTACTTCCTGCCTCGCAGTGCCCGGCCCAGCCTGGCTCAGTCTCTGAGTCTGCCAAGAATATGTTATAGTTCCAGTTATCAGTTCAGCCCTCCTTCTCTGCATTCCTAAGCTACTGAACTGCATCAATAGTTTCCGTCATTGTCTAGCCTTCACGTCTCCACGTTAGAGAAATACTGCATTTAATAGTCATTTAATATTCTTCATCACGCACTACATGTAGAATAATGCATGGTCCAGTCTTAGAATCAAGTTAGCCTTTCCCCTCTTGACTTATAGTTTATATCAACATGTTCTCTAAACATCAGATACTAGATACTGTTTAGGTACATGTCGCTCCGACCCTCCAGACTTCAGTCTCTGCTCCTAGCACAGAGTTCATAGCCCCAGCTTCTCCTAGTGATACGTCATTGCCAGTTTGCGCGCACCACTAGGTTAGAGGTCCCGGCTCCCCAGGTAGCCCCCTCCAATGTTTCCGCCCCATTAATGACATATTCTGTTACGTCTGCACCACATGTCTATGTATACGCCCAGTTACACCTCTTTTCCCCCCTTATCTTTCGCGACTGCTACGCGTCACGCCTTCTGCTCCACCCACTGCTACGCCTACTGCAATGTAATGCTATGTGTTTGCGTTATGTATATATGTTCATGTATTGTTATTAAAAGTCAGCGCGCTCATCCCAGATCCAGCCCCAGCAGCTGCTGGGCCCTGCCATCCTATTCCTATGCAGGTCGTCCTGTTCCTGTCCTTATGCTGTATTAAACCTGCAAAACTCCTACTACCTCGAATCTTGACTCTTATTTATTGAGCTATCTGTTATGATATATGTCTAGTCAAAAATAGGGTATTATTTATTTATTTACCACACTAGCTGAGTTGAATAGGTCATCACCGGAATCGGCACAAAAAGTGTGCAATACATCAGCTATCACGTGATGGAAAGGCACTCAACATAATAGTTTGAGTCCTATCAGCCCACCAACGTGGCGGAGCCTCATCATGTAGGACATCTTGAACTAGGTCTGTGTACCGAAGCCCAGATGTATTGGCTTTGTATCCCAAGGCCGTAGTTCAGTCAGTGCAAGTGTCCTCACCACTAGTGAAGCTGATGAATGCAGTGCAAGAAGTGAAGTGATGTGTCTTAAAATGGCGGTCGAGGCAAACAAAGAAATTTTATTGATATTCACCTAGACGTCAGGTTAAAAAACAGTGTAGGGACAGTGTGAAAAAATCACTGTCTGTTGCTTGGTAGTAAATCCTGACCTGACCTGACCTGACCTGACCTGTCCTGACCTGCTGATGAATGCAGTGCAAGAAGTGAAGTGATGTGTCTTAAAATGGCGGTCGAGGCAAACAAAGAAATTTTATTGATATTCACCTAGACGTCAGGTTAAAAAACAGTGTAGGGACAGTGTGAAAAAATCACTGTCTGTTGCTTGGTAGTAAATCCTGACCTAGTTCAAGATGTCCTACATGATGAGGCTCCGCCACGTTGATGGGCTGATAGGACTCAAACTATTGTGTGATAGCTGATGTATTGCACACTTTTTGTGCCGATTCCGGTGATGACCTATTCAACTCAGCTAGTCTAGACCTTCAAGTTTCTTTGTTGTTTATATGTCATTTGAGATGTCATCAGTGATGTCACTGACCATGTCATGAATGATGCAATATGTGACATCATCAGCAGTGCATTGCGGGTTCACAAGTTATAGTTAGCAGACCTAACTATAACGGAGGAATTTCTATGGTTGTGTACGAGTGAAATGGCCAACTAACTATAACACCCGTGAAACCTGTTTTTTTCTGTGACTTTCTAAGGTTTTTTAAATGCTAATTTCTAACTATAACGTCTCTGAAACCTATGGTTTTTTCAGTGAATTTCAAAGGTTTTTTAAATGCTAATTTTTAAGTGTGATAGTAGTGATACCTATTTTTGTACTGATTTTCTACAGTTTTTTAGCTGTTTATTCATAAATGTTTTATTCATTAAATAACATATTTTTCTGAAAATTGCAAAAAATATTTAAAAAACATTCAAACTGAAATATTGATTACTTTTTTTGTTTTCATTTTTTTATTTTCATATATTTATATTATTTTCTTTTTTTTTTTAAAGTTCCCACATTTTTTTCGGAGTCGCGCACTCAAAGCGTACACATCACAGTGGGTGCGTGGATTCTAGAAGCCATTTTAGAAAAGTCGTGAAGGATCCGCGTACGGTGTGCGAAGGCTGCGTGTTTTTCAGTTACATCATATACATTTAATATTACGTGATGTGCGCGATTGGTATGCGACCAGCCACGACTCCTGCTCCCGCGCATTCGCGACACATGCGCATTACGGTACGAGACGCTTGCACGGTGGCGGGTCCCGCATGACGACATATACGTGGGGGCACGCTGGATGCGCAACTCCCGAAAAAAAACAAATTAGGTTCCAAAATTATATGTATGTGTCTTTAATATATATATTAGGGCAAGAGATTATCTAAGATATTCATAAAAATAATATATTTGTACATAAAATAAAATATTATTTTTAAATATATTTTCGAGAAGTCGGGTGCGTGCATCGTGAGCGCAGAGAACCAGGTCAGCAAGCTGCTGCAGAGCCAGATAACCAGGTCAGCAGAGCTGCTCTGGAGCCAGTGAACCAGGTCAGCAGAGCTGCTTTAGAGCCTTAGACCAAGGTCAGCAGAGCTGCTCTAGAGGCAGAGAACCAGGTCAGCAGTGCTGATTTAGAGGGAGAGAACCAGGTCAGCAGAGCTGCTCTAGAGCCAGAGAATCAGATCAGCAGAGCTGCTCTACAGCCATAGAACCGGGCCAGCAGAGCTGCTTTTGAACCAGAGAACCAGGTCAGCAGAGCTGCTCTAGAGCCTAAGAACAAGGTCAGCAGAGCTGCCCTAGAGCCAGAGAACCAGGTCAGCAGAGCTGCTGTAGAGCCAGAGAAACCAGGTCAGTAGAGCTGCTTTAGAGCGAGAGAACCAGGTCAGCAGAGCTGCTTTAGAGGGAGAGAACCAGGTCAGCAGAGCTGCTTTAGAGCCAAGGGACCAAGTCAGCAGAGCTGCTCTAGAGCCAGAGAACACGTTCAGCAGAACTGCTTTAGAGCCAGAGAACCAGGTCAGCAGAGTTGCTCTAGAGACTAAGAACTAGGTCAGCAGAGCTGCTCTAGAGCCAGAGAACCAGGTCAGCAGAGCTGCTGTAGAGCCAGAGAAACCAGGTCAACAGAGCTGATTTAGAAGGAGAGAACCAGGTCAGCAGAGCTGCTTTAGAGCCAGAGAACCAGGTCAGCAGAGCTGCTCTGGAGCCAGAGAACCAGGTCAGCAGAGCTGCTTTAGAGCCAGAAAACCAGGCCAGCAGAGCTGCTCTAGAGCCAGTGAACCAGGTCAGCAGAGCTGCTTTAGAGCCTTAGACCAAGGTCAGCAGAGCTGCTCTAGAGGCAGAGAACCAGGTCAGCAGTGCTGATTTAGAGGGAGAGAACCAGGTCAGCAGAGCTGCTCTAGAGCCAGAGAATCAGATCAGCAGAGCTGCTCTAGAGCCATAGAACCGGGCCAGCAGAGCTGCTTTTGAACCAGAGAACCAGGTCAGCAGAGCTGCTCTAGAGCCTAAGAACCAGGTGTTCTGCTCGATTTTTGGGCTCTATTTATGAGTGATGGTGACTTTAAGCTTGCTACCATCCTGAATCTCTATTCTTGCCTTGTGTTGGTCCTTTTAAGGCCTTTTTGCCATACCTAGAAGCATAAACTAGAGGATAGCTGCTTAATATGATGATAGATCCCTTATTGTTGACTCTAATCCATCTATTGCCTATTGGCTTTGACATAATTCTGTGTCCTTTTATGATTCTACCTATAGTAGAGGGTGGATCCTGTTGTCTTGACTTCATATTACATATTGGTATGGTTTGTGTAGGTACTCTGATAGAGCTAAGTGTTATTTCATCCTTCTCAGGCCTACAAGGCCCAGAACTAGAGAGACTCCATTTTGCTTTCTGTCCCTGCAGACTGAGATGCTTGCAGGGTAAAGGTAATGTTTTAGTTATGAGGTGTTGTTCGCTTGGAGAGAACCGGTTCAGGCCGGCCCTTGTCGAAGGATTGTATTTCTCTTCGTGCTGAAGACACAACATCGGGCCGGCCGGCTGGGGATGTGTCCTTGGTACGGGGAGGTGCAAGAATTTGGAGGGCGGCAGGCTGATGCCTGGAACTTTCCATGAGGAGACAGCATTCCATATTAGTGAAGTGCAGAGGCGGAGTCAGGGAGAAGGACTTTGGGTTAGAAGGAGTGCAGTCGTGGATTGGAACGGAGAGCGTTAGAGTGCAGAAGGAGAGGAGATGGAGCAGGGGAGAAGAGACAGTGGATGCTTGGAACAGAGGGAAGACAGACAGCCAGTGAGCTGGAACCAGAGAGAGAGAGAAACTAGAAGCAGTTGTGAGTAGATGGTGTTCTGAACAGAGAGAGATGAAGCAATGTTTGGAGCTGAAGACAGCAGTTAGAAGTAGTTACTTATCCGGAGGAGTTGTGATCAGCTGGAGTCTGAGGTGGTGCCTTTTGGAAGAGGCTGAAGTTATACTAATCTGTGAGAGCAGCTGGAGTGAATTGGACATTTGAACAGAGATAATCAGACAGAATGAAGAAGCTAGTGGAGCGAACGGTTATCAGAGCGGCAGAAACAATTAGACTGAAGCTGGAAGGCGGAGACAGTTCATGGGGGAGAGGTGTCCAGTGCAGAGTGATCAGCGCAGATGCATGTCCAAGAGTGCAGAGGAGAATCACAGACGAGGGAGGAATCCAGATGACAGCTAGAACAAGACTCCATACTAATCAGGTGATTTCTGTCCTGTTATGTTAGTGCCCATGAAACATTATTACTAATCCTTTTCCTTTCAGCGGTGTGCAGTCTATTTACAGTTCCTGTTAGTTAGATGTGGATGTGGTCTTCACAGAGACCCTGCAGATCTGTGTATGTGTCTATTATGTGTTGCTAATGTTGTTTATTGTAATGAGAAATAAAGATACCCCAGTTCTTAGTGAACCATTGTGCAGAAATTGTTATTCTTAGTGAGGCTAACCTTTCTTCTAGTCAGGTGCAGGTGAACGGATGCATCTCCCGTCCATGTGGGTCTGAGCAAGGGGGTAGAGGAGAGCTTATATTTGATAATAACCTTTGCATAGTGAACTAGTGTGCTTCTTATTCTTGTATGAAAAGGTAACCTGTTCTTCTAGTCAGATGTTACTGTGAACAGATGCTACCCCTGATCAGGTAAGTGATAACTGAATAAGGGAGAGAGGAGCTCTTGGATTGAAGGATAAGGTGTACATCACCTAATTTGGCAACTATTGTGAATTTGAATTTAAAAACATTTGTACAGCGCTCGCATACCCAACGGTTTCATGGCGCTAGTGATGATCAGTGGAGGCGGCAGTAAGGAGTTTTAGGGGTAGGCTTGGGTAAACAAAAAGGTTTTAAGATTTTTCCGGAAAAGGGGGTAGGAAAGTGAGGTACGCAGAGCAATCGGGAGGGAGTTCCAGAATGTTGGAGCCAGGACAGCGAATCTCACTCCGCCCGCCCTCTGCTTTTTGAAGCGAGGAATGGTAAGGAGGGCTAAATGGGCCGAGCGGAGTTCTCTGCCTGGACAGTATGGTTTAATGAGGGAACAAATAAACTTGGGAGCGGTGCCCGCTCTGGCTTGGTAGGTAAGTAGCCGAGTTTAAACAGGGCGCGCTCCCTTATAGGGAGCCAATGCAAGGTCTTGAGTAAAGGGGTAACCCGATGATATCTGGGAAGGCCATGGATCAGACGAGCCGCCTGATTCTGCACAAGTTGTAGGCGATGGATCATGTATGCAGGGGCTCCGTTATAGACTATGTTGCCGTAGTCTATACGGGACAGTACCATGGCCATCAAAATAATTTTTAAAGCTGGAGGGGAAAAGAAGCGGGAAACTTTCCTAATCACTCTGAGGGAAAAGAAAGATGAAGAGACCACAGAATTAACTTGTGGGAGAACTGTAAGCTGGGGATTTAGGAAGATACCCAGGGTCTTCCCTTTGGGGACCGGGAGTGGAGGGACACCAAGGGAAAGGGGCCAAAAAGAGGGAGACCAGGGACTGCAGCCACCTCCGGTCAAGACCAATTCGGTCTTGTCCGGGTTGAGTTTGAGGTGGCTGCAGTTCATCCAATCTTGGATGAGGGTCATTGTGGTTTGGACATTCAGGGCAGATGAGGGGGAGTGAGATAGATTAAAGATTAACTGGAGGTCGTCCGCATAATTGAATACGGTGACCTCCAGTTGCTGTAACATAAAAATAAGGGGAAAAATATAAAGGTTGAACAAAAGGGGGGAAAGTGATGAACCCTGGGGGACCCCGCACTCTACCTTGCGAGAGGCCACCGCGAAACCAGCCAGATGGACTCCCTGTGTTCTCCCAGCAAGAAAGGACTCTAGCCAACGAAAGGCTAAGCCCTCTACCCCCGCCGCCCTGACACGGTTAAGAAGGATGGTATGATTCACCGTGTCAAAAGCGGCGGATAGGTCAAGGAGAATCAGGGCTTGCGGAAGGTTGATGTCAATTCCTTCACGCAGCTTGTCCATCACTGAGATTACCACTTTTTCGGTAGAGTGCAGGGGGCGAAAACCAGCTTGACAGGGGGAGAGGCAATGGTTTGTCTCAATGTGGGTGCTCAGCGTGGAGGTGATGTGGGTTTCGAGTACCTTGGCAAGGTAGGGAAGGAGAGAGATTGGGCGGTAATTGGAGGCAGAGGAAGGGTCAGCGTCCAATTTTTTTAAGATTGGGATGACAGCCGCTGATTTATGCGAAATGGGGACATGACCGTGGATAAGGGAGTCATTGAGAAGGGTCAGGGGAGGGATGGGACAAGCTGAGTAGATTTCCCTGAGTATGTTGGCAGGGGCGAAGTCCTAGGGTGAGCCTGATTTGACCCGTTGAAGCAGGGGGCCGAGGGTATCGATAGTAAGGAGTGGGAAGTTGGTCAATGTAGCAGAAGAGGGAGGAGGGGAAGGGTCCATAAAGGTAGGGGAGGGTTGGGGGATGTTGTGTTTGATTTTTTCAACTTTATCTATAAAAAACTCGTTGAGCGAGTCACAGAGGGATTGAGACGGGGGGATAGTTGATGTGGCTCTGGTGGATGAGGCGAGCTCATGAACAGTAGAGAAAATTTCCTTTGATTGTGACTCTGCAACCAGTATCCTGTGGGTGTAGTATTCGGCCTTAGCTTCCAGGATGCTCTTTTTGTAAGTATGCAGAGTGGCCAGATAAGTTGTTTTTAAGGCAGGATCGTAAATTCTGCGCCAGGCTCTTTCTGCCCTTCTTGCAGCAAGTTTTTTCTCTTTCAAGTCGGAGGTAAACCAACGGTTGGCTGCATGGGCCCGTTTTACTGAAAGACGCCTAAAGGGGGCGAATTCATCTCCTGCCCTCGTGAGCCAATTATTGATTGCGACCAGTTGAAGGCCGGCTGACATGCCAGTAAGGTCCGGGCAGGTCGTGGCCAGGGCCGAACAGAGAGAGGGCATGTTGACCTTACCCCATTTTCGAACCCAGGTGTTTTTGGGAAGGGGGGGTTTGACCGGGAGTGTTGTGTGATCCAGAATATTGTATTACTATACCCCTGATGAATAGTGAGACTGATCCCTTTATGTAATGGTAATCATAGGATATGCTGCCGTCTGGGTAGGTTGTCTGGGTCTGTATGAGACCGCGAGATCGCCGCTGATGCTGCCGTCTGGGTAGGTTGTCTGGGTCTGTATGAGACCGCGAGATCGCCGCTGATGCTGCCGTTTGGGTAGGTTGTCTGGGTTCGTCTGGGACCGCGAGATCGCCGATATTGATATTATAAGAGGTCTGGGTATGTATCTTAGGAATTCCCTGTCCTTAGGTGGTAGATATATATTGTTACCTATTGTAAATAGGCCCTAGGGAGGGGGAGGTGGTAACGTTCTGGCTGAGTTAGTGATGCTCTGATGAGCTGGTCCTATCTAATCTGAAAAACCAGGCAGAACATTTGGCGTAGTCGGGCAGTTTTCGCACAAGATGCCTGGGAGTGACCCCTGATATGTAGTTGGACTTAAAACCCTTTCATATTTGACATCTGTGAACAGTCTGTGAATTGCATGGTGGGGTGTGGTCCCTGACCTATTGGCTTGAACAGTTGGAGTGTAAGGAGTTTGCAGTACATCATGGTATCTGACTTATGCAGTGTAGGAGAAATGCTTTTCATCTTGGTCTTTGGCCTGTCAGGCTGGAAGGGTGACTGTGTGTGAGGGGGCCAATTACGTGGTCCCTGACCTATTGGCTTGAACAGTTGGAGTGTAAGGAGATTGCAGTACATCATGGTATTTGACTTATGCAGTGTAGGAGAAATGCTTTTCATCTTGGTGTTTGGACTGTCAGGCTGGAAGGGTACTGTGTGTGAGGGAGCCAATTACATTTTGGTGTTGATGAGATTGTACATTTGTGTATAAAAAAGGCTTGTACATTGCTTATCACATGGCTTGCTGCATTTACTTATGCTGTGAAGTGTGAAATGTATTCTGTGATATAACTTGCTGATAATCCTGTAAATAGCGCCTTGTGATTAAGGCTTTTGAAACTCTGTGGATAGCGCCTTGTAAATATGGTCTGTAGTGCCTTGTATATTTGGCCTGTGAATAGCGTGTTATCATTGTGTTTCTTGTGAATAGCGCCTTGTGCTAAACATGTATGAGTGGCTTCTTAAGACCATGTGCATAGCGCTTTGTGCTTCGGATGTGTGAATAGTTTGTTGAATCCATGTGCATAGCGCTTTGTGAGTGACTAGTTGAATTATTTGTGTGTAGCGCTTTGTGCTTGAGATTGGTGAATAGTTTCTTCCATTGAGCAGGGAAGGGTTGGATCCTTTCTGTCTGTTGGGGGAGAAAATGTGTTTTTGAAAGGAGCTCGACTGTTATGTGAGAACGTGAGAGATTAGTCCTGGGACTTTCCCTTGTGTCTGCAGCGCTCGGGGAAGGCTTAGGTTTCAGCTGCCAAAGGGTTAATATCTTGAATAGAGACAGCAGTGTTCATTTTTACGTACTGTTTGGAATGCATCCACGGGTTTCTGTGTGTCTTCCCTTTGTACACATGATTTAATGAGTTTGACTCGGAGGTGTACATCAACCTGTCGGAATGCGAGGGGGTGTTTTGGTGGATTTCAGCTGTGCACAGATGGTGCAATCTTCGGTTGTGGAAATGAAATTATTTCAATGTAGAATGTGCTTTAATTGGTGAAATGCAACTGTGTGCTTTTACATGAAATGAAGAATCTGGCCCTTTTTATAGGTAGAATGTAAAAGTTTGCACACTTAATTATGAATTCTTGGTTATGCACTGCAAAATTATATGTTGCCCCTTGTTTAATTTGATGGTGTTTCACATGTTATAAAAAATGAAATGTGTCTGCATGCATTGTTGTTCTAATATTTTTTTTCCCTTTCAGCAAATAGTGAACCGTTATGACAGAATTGTTTGATGTTCGTGTATACAGTCAAGGGTGGATATGAGGTTCTATTTTGATTTTGACTTTAATACACTCACATCCCTTACATCAGTTTAAAATTGCTTTAGTGCAGAATGCCGTCTTTTGAATGTTGGTTAACTTTTCACATGGCTATAGAAAAATAAAGTGCCAGCTGCATGGAGTTTCATTTAAAAATGTGTGAGAAACTCCACAAAGCAGAAGTTGTTATTTTAACCTTGAACGAGATAACTCAGGCCCGTCCTCAGACCAGATGGTGGGGGAAGCTCGGCTCCTGCTGGTGATGGTTGGAGCTGGTCCAAAACTCTGAGCGCGACCATCTTTCTAGAGGGAGGGGCTGTTTCTCAAAGGAGTGAGGAGTGACTAGGCCCCAGCCCTTCTGACTTGTGTAAAAAAAAAAAAATTGGGATTTTGCCCAAACACATTTAAAGAGAGTGTTCAAATCATCCCTTGGATTTAGAGAGTTCTTTTCAGGAATTAGGAGGTTTTCTTCTTACAGAAATGAAAAGCACTTGGGGTGCTTTTTTGAATGGAAAATTTTCTTTTATAAGATGATTGATGCTTATCTCTCGTTTCAGGTTGATGGCTTGTGTGGGAGTGCTTGGATGGTCTGCCACCGCCCAGTTTGTTATTTTTATTTTTTTATTTTCTTGTTGTTATGTTAGTTTGTTATTTTCTGAAATGCGGAACCAGCTTGGGCCCAAACTACACCGGAGCTGATGGCGAGAAGCGGTGTCTTACGGCGGATAGCTGGAGTTCCATGGATGACAAGATCAGATGGGATTCCTTGTTGGTAAAGAACTTTGGAGCGGTGTGTCTTGCACACTGGAGAACTGTCATACCTGCTTTCTGTTTTAGAAAGAACAGACTAACTTTTTTTTGATAGAGACACTTTTAATTAAAATCCTTTTGTTGGTTCAAAATGTAAATCTTCAGTTGGATGCCTCAGCAGTACCATTCCTGGATTTCCTAAAAGAATTTTTTTTTTTGACAAAGCCAATAGTAAAGTGATGATCTAAAAGAAAACAAAAAAAACCCATTGGTATTTGGTTATAAAGATGTTCCTTTGTGAAAGGAGTCTATAATGTAATTCCTTGGCCTGCATTCTTGAGTCTTGCATTTTTTCCCATGTTTCTATTTCAGATGGACATGATGCCACTTTTTGCAGTTACCACAAACAGGCCCCAATGATAATGTTAAATTTGCAGTCCTGTTTATGCTTTTGATTTTCCAGTTTGAAAGATGCAGTGCCACATTCATAATTTGGCCTTTGGTTTAATGATTCCTTTTGATATATGCAAATGATTTTGTTTGAAAGTCATAGGGTGCAGTATATAATTAGTGAGCTGCTTTAGTAATCTGATGCCCTGTGATACATGATATTTTGATCTTAGTATGCTATGCTATTACAGATTGACTTTACACTTGTTTATCTTTCACCTATTGGATAGTTTTCCTGTTTTCTGTAAAACAGTTTTGCCAATGAAGGGAAAGTAGTGTTCTGCATGATGGTGCACACATGTGTTCCACAGATTGATACAGAGGGATTAGGTGCACACTGTTTACTGAGTTAGATGACTTATGACCTTTGCCTATTGACTTTGGCATGGTCTCCTATCACTTAGTTTTTCAAGTTTAAGTTTCTGATTCAGCTATTTTAGCTATAGGGATTTCTGGACAGACTATGTCTGAATTATCTTTTAGAAGAGTATATGCACCACACTTAGATCACTGTTTCTGATTTCTTGCTTGATATGCATAGTGCTACACCAGCTATTTTGTAGGAATGGGGTTATCCTTGTTTTCCTGTTATTACACTTTTACTTTGATCCATCAACTTTTAATTGGAGCAGTGGGATTAGTTCCAAGGGTGGTCACCCTAGACTTTAAGTTGTCCCGGGAGGTGTGTCATTTAGTTAGGTCATGTCCTAGATTTACGAGTAATAGTTGCCCAGACATTGAGGACCCTTTGTTATGTTTATTTGTCAAGATTTTACCAAATCCTTTCTTAAGTTGACCGAAGTAGGTAGGCCTCGTTTAGGCCCTTTGTTGTTTTTACTTCACGGATATGTCCCTACATCAATAGACTTCATGAGTTATTACTAGAAGTTGAGGCACATTTAGTTCAAGGGTGCTTAGGTTAGTTTCTTAAGTTGACCGAAGTAGGTAGGCCTCATTTAGGCCCTTTGTTATTTTTACTTCACGGACATGTCCCTACATCAATAGACTTCATGAGTTATTACTAGAAGTTGAGGCACATTTAGTTCAAGGGTGCTTAGGTTAGTTTCTTAAGTTGACCGAAGTAGGTAGGCCTCATTTAGGCCCTTTGTTATTTTTACTTCACAGACATGTCCCTACATTAATAGATTTCATGAGTTAGTACTAGAAGTTGAGACATATTTGGTTCAAGGGTGCTTAGGTTAGTTTCTGTGGTTATCAGATATTTTGATTTGTTCCCTATATCAAGCTTTAGGTGGTATTTCCTTGGTTGTCATTCATTTTAGGGAGACTTTTTGTTTTTGATTTTGTTGATAGATCATGTCGATGTTTGTTTATTTGGTTGTTGTTGTTTATAGATGTTAGCAAGTTAAAGTCAAGGGTGCAATGTTCTGCTCGATTTTTGGGCTCTATTTATGAGTGATGGTGACTTTAAGCTTGCTACCATCCTGAATCTCTATTCTTGCCTTGTGTTGGTCCTTTTAAGGCCTTTTTGCCATACCTAGAAGCATAAACTAGAGGATAGCTGCTAAATATGATGATTGATCCCTTATTGTTGACTCTAATCCATCTATTGCCTATTGGCTTTGACATAATTCTGTGTCCTTTTATGATTCTACCTATAGTAGAGGGTGGATCCTGTTGTCTTGACTTCATATTACATATTGGTATGGTTTGTGTAGGTACTCTGAAAGAGCTAAGTGTTATTTCATCCTTCTCAGGCCTACAAGGCCCAGAACTAGAGAGACTCCATTTTGCTTTCTGTCCCTGCAGACTGAGATGCTTGCAGGGTAAAGGTAATGTTTTAGTTATGAGGTGATGCTCGCTTGGAGAGAACCGGTTCAGGCCGGCCCTTGTCGAAGGATTGTATTTCTCTTCGTGCTGAAGACACAACATCGGGCCGGCCGGCTGGGGATGTGTCCTTGGTACGGGGAGGTGCAAGAATTTGGAGGGCGGCAGGCTGATGCCTGGAACTTTCCATGAGGAGACAGCATTCCATATTAGTGAAGTGCAGAGGCGGAGTCAGGGAGAAGGACTTTGGGTTGGAAGGAGTGCAGTCGTGGATTGGAACGGAGAGCGTTAGAGTGCAGAAGGAGAGGAGATGGAGCAGGGGAGAAGAGACAGTGGATGCTTGGAACAGAGGGAAGACAGACAGCCAGTGAGCTGGAACCAGAGAGAGAGAAACTAGAAGCAGTTGTGAGTAGATGGTGTTCTGAACAGAGAGAGATGAAGCAATGTTTGGAGCTGAAGACAGCAGTTAGAAGTAGTTACTTATCCGGAGGAGTTGTGATCACCTGGAGTCTGAGGTGGTGCCTTTTGGAAGAGACTGAAGTTATACTAATCTGTGAGAGCAGCTGGAGTGAATTGGACATTTGAACAGAGATAATCAGACAGAATGAAGAAGCTAGTGGAGCGAACGGTTATCAGAGCGGCAGAAACAATTAGACTGAAGCTGGAAGGCGGAGACAGTTCGTGGGGGAGAGGTGTCCAGTGCAGAGTGATCAGCGCAGATGCATGTCCAAGAGTGCAGAGGAGAATCACAGACGAGGGAGGAATCCAGATGAGAGCTAGAACAAGACTCCATACTAATCAGGTGATTTCTGTCCTGTTATGTTAGTGCCCATGAAACATTATTACTAATCCTTTTCCTTTCAGCGGTGTGCAGTCTATTTACAGTTCCTGTTAGTTAGATGTGGATGTGGTCTTCACAGAGACCCTGCAGATCTGTGTATGTGTCTATTATGTGTTGCTAATGTTGTTTATTGTAATGAGAAATAAAGATACCCCAGTTCTTAGTGAACCATTGTGCAGAAATTGTTATTCTTATTGAGGCTAACCTTTCTTCTAGTCAGGTGCAGGTGAACAGATGCATCTCCCGTCCATGTGGGTCTGAGCAAGGGGGTAGAGGAGAGCTTATATTTGATAATAACCTTTGCATAGTGAACTAGTGTGCTTCTTATTCTTGTATGAAAAGGTAACCTGTTCTTCTAGTCAGATGTTACTGTGAACAGATGCTACCCCTGATCAGGTAAGTGATAACTGAATAAGGGAGAGAGGAGCTCTTGGATTGAAGGATAAGGTGTACATCACCTAATTTGGCAACTATTGTGTGATCCAGAATATTGTAGTACTATACCCCTGATGAATAGTGAGACTGATCCCTTTATGTAATGGTAATCATAGGATATGCTGCCGTCTGGGTAGGTTGTCTGGGTCTGTATGAGACCGCGAGATCGCCGCTGATGCTGCCGTCTGGGTAGGTTGTCTGGGTCTGTATGAGACCGCGAGATCGCCGCTGATGCTGCCGTTTGGGTAGGTTGTCTGGGTTCGTCTGGGACCGCGAGATCGCCGATATTGATATTATAAGAGGTCTGGGTATGTATCTTAGGAATTCCCTGTCCTTAGGTGGTAGATATATATTGTTACCTATTGTAAATAGGCCCTAGGGAGGGGGAGGTGGTAACGTTCTGGCTGAGTTAGTGATGCTCTGATGAGCTGGTCCTATCTAATCTGAAACACCAGGCAGAACACCAGGTCAGCAGAGCTGCCCTAGAGCCAGAGAACCAGGTCAGCAGAGCTGCTGTAGAGCCAGAGAAACCAGGTCAGTAGAGCTGCTTTAGAGCGAGAGAACCAGGTCAGCAGAGCTGCTTTAGAGGGAGAGAACCAGGTCAGCAGAGCTGCTTTAGAGCCAAGGGACCAAGTCAGCAGAGCTGCTCTAGAGCCAGAGAACACGTTCAGCAGAACTGCTTTAGAGCCAGAGAACCAGGTCAGCAGAGTTGCTCTAGAGACTAAGAACTAGGTCAGCAGAGCTGCTCTAGAGCCAGAGAACCAGGTCAGCAGAGCTGCTGTAGAGGCAGAGAAACCAAGTCAGCAGAGCTGCTTTAGAGCCAGAGAACCAGGTCAGCAGAGCTGCTCTAGAGCCTAGGAACCAGGCCTGCAGAGCTGCTCTAGAGCCAGAGAACCAGGTCAGCAGAGCTGCTGTAGAGCCAGAGAAACCAGGTCAGTAGAGCTGCTTTAGAGGGAGAGAACCAGGTCAGCAGAGCTGCTCTAGAGGGAGAGAACCAGGTCAGGAGAGCTGCTCTAGAGCCAGAGAACCATGTCAGCAGAACTGCTTTAGAGCCATAGAACCGGGTCAGCAGAGCTGCTTAAGAGCCAGAGAACCAGATCAGCAGAGCTGCTCTGTAGCCTAAGAACTGGGTCTGCTGAGCTGCTCTAGAGCCAGAGAACCAGGTCAGCAGACCTGCTGTAGAGCCAGAGAAACCAGGTCAGCAGAGCTGCTTTAGAGGGAGGGAACCAGGTCAGCAGAGCTGCTTTAGAGCCAGAGAACCAACCAGGTCAGCAGAGCTGCTCTAGCTGACACTGACTGACTGACTGACACTGATTGACTGACACCAACTGACCCTGACACTGATTGACTGACACTGACTGACTGGCACTTACTGACACTGATTGATTGACACTGACTGACTGACACTGACTGACTGACACTGATTGACTGACACTGAATGCCACTGATTGACTGACACTTACTGACTGACTGACACTGACACTGACTGACTGACAGACTACTCTCTACTACTCTACTACTCACTCTCTACTACTCACTCTCTACTACTCTACTAATCTCTACTACTCACTCTCTACTACTCACTCTTTACTACTTTCTACTACTCACTCTCTACTACTCACTCTCTACTACTCACTCTCTACTACTCTCTCTCTATTACTCTCTACTATTCACTCTCTACTATTCACTCTCTACTACTCTCTAGTACTCTGTCTCTACTACTCACTCTCTACTACTCTACTACTCTCTACTACTCTCTCACTAGTACTCACTCTCTACTGCTCACTCTCTACTATTTACTCTCTACTACTCCTTCTTTACTACTCTCTACTACTCACTCACTACTACTCTCTACTACTCACTCTCTACTACTCTCTACTACTACTCTATACTACTCACTCTCTACTACTCTCTACTACTCACTACTACTCTCTACCAGACCCCCTCTACTACTCTACTACTCACTCTCTACTACTCTCTGTGTCCATGTCAGACACTAAGTAGTGCACGAAACTCCTCCCCCCTCCCTCGAGGATGATGATGGCGGCGGTCGGCGATCGGCTGGCGTTCTGTGGCTCCCGCTGCGGTCCCCGCTCTTTCTGATTTCTTACTCTTAGCCATCAATTTTAAAAGCGAAACGAAGCGAAGTGTAGCAGTGTGAATTTTGCCCTCTTGGGTGCTGCGCTCCCGTTTACGGAAAACCTTTGATGGAATACATTACCAGTGCACCAGATACACGGTGTTTGGGAACTGAAGTGAGGTGAGCCTGGGAGCGATTTCACCGTTGCTGCTGCTGAGCTCCATTCTGAAACTTTCCGTGAATTGGAGGCGACTGGGTCCTGGGTGTCTGATTCGTGAGGCGTGAGTTAAGACGCTGTCACGGCAGCAAGGGAGAAGGAAAGAAGGAAAAACAGCCACTTTCACCCATACAGTGAGTCAGTATATGTCTCGGTGGAATCTGAACAACGCTATACCAGCCGTGACTCTGCTCTCTTAGACTTGAATCTGCTTAAAAAAAAAACCTCTAAAAAGCTAAAGTTTTTGAAACCAGTGAACCTTTCGGGGTTTTTTAACCTTGGGGTTTATCTTTTGTCGAGGGGCTTACCTTGTGGGCCACTCTCCTCTACGCTGACCGTTTGTCTCCCTCTCGCCGCCGCACCAGCAACACCGAGCGGCCGCTGAGTGGAGAGAGGCCAGGAAAACTACACTTCCCAGGCAGCCTAGCGGCGGAAGACGCCGCAGACCGCATTTCGCACGCCAGGAGGCGCGTAAGACACTGCTTGGCCCCCTCGTCGCGGGTACGCGCGCGGGCAGCGCTGGGAGAAGCCCGGGACAAGGGCGGGACAGTCCTGGACAGGAGGAGACTGGGCTGGGCCACAGATATTGACTTTTTCGTGCCGCTGCCCTCGGTGTCCCCGTACAGTGAGATTGTTACCCATTATTATATTATTAATTATTGTAGTAAATAACTGTCCGATCAGACACTTACTGCTTTAATTATATAACAAGCTTGGTAGTAGCCAAAGATTGTATAGCCAGGTTAAATCATGTCTAAATCCAAAAGTGAGAAGGTTATAGTGGGGGCAGGCACCATTGATAATTACATGGTTAAAATGGTAAATAAAATTAATAACGATAGGAGAGCCTCCTTAGGTAGAGAGGGGCCATTTGATGTAGCCCTAGATGTTACTACTATTGTGGTGGAACCACTGGAAGATGACCTTTCTGGGATGGGCTCGCGGGCTGTTATACCAGAGGATGCCCAGGTTCACCCAGAGTTCCAGGTCAAAAATCTAAATATATCTTCTAGTGAAACAGAGGAAGTCCCACCAACCTCCAGACCAATAAGATCCTGCAGGAAACAACAAAGCAAACGTGGGGGAAAGTATAGTAAAATAAGGGCTGATATCTCTAAACCCGCTAAACATATCCCTTTAAAATATTGGGAAAGGTTATATTAGCAAAGATATCAGATTGGGCTCTGGAAAAAGACATACTGTCCGACGCCCAATATGGTTTTAGAGCTGGAGGGGCACCGAGGACCAATGCCTCAATTTACACCTAATAATATCCAAATATACGAGGGCAGCAAGGGGCTCCATTTTCCTGGGCTTTATGGATTTGTCCACGGCCTTTGACCTAGTTAATAGGTCTAGGCTGTGGACCATGCTGTTGGAAATGGGCCTTGACCGGCCCCTCGTGTATTTTTTGGCTGAGTTACATAAAGATCTGAATGCCTCAATAAGGATGACGCAAGAGGGGAAATGTACGGCTAGTTTTAAGTCCGGAAGGGGGGTGCGTCAGGGCTGTATCCTGGCCCCCATGCTGTTCACCCTGTACATAAATTCGCTGGAAGCTAATTTGTTAACAGCTACACTCGACATTCCGCGTATGGGAGGAACACCGATCCCGGTGCTCCTCTATGCGGATGATGCCGTTTTATTGGCAAGGACTCCTTTGGGCTTACAAAGACTGCTGGATTCATTTGGGAACTTTATGAACTCTCTGGACCTAGTGGTTAATAATGGCAAATCACATATTATGTCTCTAGGGGCTGGTAAAGGTACTGCTAGATCTTTTTATTGTGGGGAAGAAGAAATCACCAGGGTGAAAGTGTTCACCTATTTGGGAGTTGTCTTTGACGACAGGGGAACGTGGTCACCTCAGCTCTCTTTAAAGGTGAATGCTGTGAGAAATTCTTCAGCCGCAATATCAGGATTTGCCAAATGATTGGGGGGGAAACACTTTGAGGCTATTTTGGCTATATATAAAGCCAAAACTATCGCAATTGCAAAGTACGGGGCGGCTATATGGGGGTACATTAAACCTGACTGTATACAGACAGAAGAGAATAAATTCTTACGTGCCCTCCTTGGTCTCCCACAATCCACTGCGACCCATTCTGTTCATCTCGAGTTGGGCTTAGGATATATTTCCGATATAATTAAAATAGCCCCAATCTTATTATGGGTCAGAATCTGGTTGAATCCGAATCTTACCTTAAATCATAGGATTATAAAGGACTGTATTAAACTAGATAGAATGAAGGATATCCAGTGGCTGTCGTATGTAAAAATGTCGTCTGAGAAACTGGGGCGCCCCGAGATTTACCTTCATCCTGAATCCTTGTGTAAAGCTGACTTAGAGTGGGTTAAGAAAAATGTTGTTAGGCGAAACGAAGCAGAGCGGGAAGCAGTGGAGCTATGTAAACCATCTGTCAGGACCCACTTCTTGGTAATTTTGTCACTAGCAATGCCATCATATCTGTCTATCGTTTCTAACCCTTTTCACAGATGGCTTTTGACTAAATTCCGCTTCAACCAAATTCACCTGGTACTATGGGATCTGCTGGGTTTATTTAGCATATTTATAGAGCGCAGACCTGTCACCCAGAGGGCATCCTGGCGCTTTGATCAGAGAACCCCCGCACAAGACAAGAGCAGTCGCGCAGCCATTACTTGGGAAAAAGATAAGTCTTTAAGGCCTTCCTGAACGGAAGATAGTCCTTGTAGCTCCTGAGAGTGAGTGGGAGAGAGTTCCACAATTTAGCTGCCGCCACTCTAAATGAGCGGCCGCCCATCCTCACTCTTTGAAACCTAGGCACCACCAGAAGGTGAGCCGATGACGAACGCAAAAGCCGTGGGGCAGAATACCATGCAAACATGTTTTGTAACGGGATAGGGCCCAGGAGGTGTACCGCTCTAAACACCAAACAGGCCGCTTTAAATTGGACCCGTAGATCTACCGGGAGCCAATGCAGATCACGAAGCGCAAGAGTAGAAGAGCTAGATCTGGGTCGTGAAAGGGCCAGTTTAGCAGCCATATTCTGCACCCTCTGCAGCTTCCCTATCAAGTTTTTTGGGGCCCCCAGGAGGAGACCATTACAATAATCAAGCCGACTTAAAATAGTCCCACGGACTACTTCCGGCCTGGACTGAGCAGGGAGCAGAGGCAAAACTCTGCGTAGCATACGGAGCAGCATCATACATGTTCCCGTGGTTTTATTGACATGTAGGTCTAGTTGTAAGTTAGGGCCAAACATGACCCCTAGATTACGAGCTGACTCCGATGCCGACACTGGTTCGGAAAAAGTGCTAGGCCAGAAATCGGTGGGTAGAGCCCGCGGGATCCGGTCAGTGGAACAATGGAGCACCTCCGTCTTCGAGCTATTGAATTGCAAAGAATTTGCTCGAAGCCAATCCGCTGTGGCTGCCATGCAGCGATGGAAGGTGTTCAGCGAGATCGCATTGTTCCCTTCCAAGGAAAACACCAGCTGAGTGTCATCAGCATAATTAAATGCCGAGACCCCAAAAGATTTTATTAGCTGGACAAGCGGACGAAGGTACAGGTTGAACAATATCGGGCTGATGGCCGAGCCCTGTGGCACCCCCTGTCCGATTTTCCTTGGCTCCGAGCTGAAAGGCGGAAGTGACACCAGCTGTTGCCTGCCCTCAAGGTATGAAATCAGCCAGTCTCTGGCCCCCTCGCAAATCCCGCACTCTTCCAGCCTCCGAACCAGGGTCCGATGGCAGACCGTGTCGAACGCGGCCGACATGTCGAGCAGCACCAAAAAGGCTGCCCGACCACTGTCGACACGCGAACGCAGATTGTCCAGCACGGTCACAAGTGCGGTCTCCGTCCCATGACCAGGTCGGAAGCCAAACTGGGCCTCATCAAACCACCCAATGTGTTCCAGGTGGCAGGAAAGAGAGCGAGTTACCCACTTCTCCAAGATCTTGATTGGAAAGGGAAGCAAGGAGATCGGCCTGTAGTTGGAAAGGTCTGCTGGATCCAAGGTTGGCTTTTTTAGCAGAGGCGACACCACTGCTAGTTTCCAGCAATCTGGGACAGACGCCGATTCCAGAGATTGGAGACAGATTGAAAACAAAGGCGGGAACAATTCTTCATGAAAAGTTTTCCAAAATTTGGGGGGCAGTGGATCAAGCGGAGATCCAGATGACACCGAGCAAGCCGTTTTACAAAATTCTTCAAAGGACGGGAGGGGGAAAGAGTTCAACCGTGGTGGTTTGGGTGAGGTGATCAAGTCACCCGACCCGAAGGCCAAGACGGCCGTCTGGGGTCGACTGGGTGAGCAGCCCGGAGCACCCAGATCAGAGACACCAGTGCTCCTCTGGGGTCGACTGGGCTGCTCCGCCGGAGCTCCCGCGCCAATTGGCTGGGGTCGACTGGGTGAGCTGCCCGGAGCTCCCAGAACAGAGACAACAGTGCTTGTCTGGGGTCGACTGGGCTGCTCCACCGGAGCTCCCACACCAACCGGCTGGGGTCGACTGGGTGAGCTGCCCGGAGCTCCCGGAACAGAGACAACAATGCTTGTCTGGGGTCGACTGGGCTGCTCCACCGGAGCTCCCACACCAACCGGCTGGGGTCGACTGGGTGAGCTGCCCGGAGCTCCCGGAACAAGGACAACAGTGCTTGTCTGGGGTCGACTGGGCTGCTCCACCGGAGCTCCCACACCAACCGGCTGGGGTCGACTGGGTGAGCTGCCTGGAACTCCCAGATCAGAGACACCAGTATGCGTCTGGGGTCGACTGGGCTGCTCCCCCGGAGCTCCCATGCCCGTCGGTTGGGGTCGACTGGGTGAGCCGCTCGGAGCACCCAGATCGAAAGCACCGGTGACCGTCTGGGGTTGGCTACCCGGGGCTCCCCGCCCCCTGTCAGCAGGGCTAGCAAGGCAGGCCTCCTCAGTTGCAGGAAGTGTTAGGCCAGCCAAGATCTTGGCGGTCTTCTCCTCGAAGGCCAACGCCAGCGAGTCGCATAAAGCCTGAGAGGCCCGCACGGAGTTAGCCGCACAGACCGGGTGGGACAAGTCCTTGACAATTTTAAACAAGGCTTGAGATTTATTAGGCGCCTGTAATAAGGACGTTTGTATAAAGGACGCCTTAGCCTGCTTGATCTGCTCCTTATAACCTCTCAGTGCAAGTCTAAACAAGACTTTGGCCTAGGGGGAATACTCCCTTCTCCATGCTCTCTCTGCCCATTTACAGCTCAGCTTCAGGTGTTGTAGCTCCACCGTATACCAAGGAAAGGCCCGATTCACCCTCGCTCTTGCTTTCCGAAGAGGCACGATGTTATCGAGTGACTCGGTAATGGACCGGCAGAAGGAGGAGTAGCTGTCTTCCACTGAGTTCCTCAGGCCAAAATTGGCAGATATCAAAGAGGGCAGAGGGGCTAGACTGAGCAGTCTGGACCACGGTCGACCCACTTGCGAGAGTCCTACCCCTGCAACCTCCGGGGGGTTATTCCCAAGGCATAGGGAGAAGACAACCAGCGCGTGATCCGTCCAGTATTGGACTAAAATGTCAATGATCGCCGCCAAGTGGGCGCCCGCGAAAATAAGGTCGAGCATATGACCGCCCCTATGAGTCGCGGAGCCAACCAGTTGTTGCAGATGGATGTCGGCCAAAACTTGGCAGAGTGAAGTAAATGCTCCATCTGAAGGACCCCCCTGCCAGAGATTAAAATCTCCCAGGACAAGCAGATTAGAATGAGTGTTAGAAAGATCATACACTAAGTCCAGGAACTCCGGCAGCGAAGAGGCCGAGCCCGGCGGTCTATAACATAACACGCCAGATAACAGCGTTCTCTCTGGGTTACTGAACGAAAAGCCCATGAGCTCAAAACCCGAAACTTCGCCGATTTTAAGCTGGGAGACATCCAACTGTTCGCGGAAAATGATGCCAATTCCGCCGCCACGATTCAGTGGGCGCGGAGTATGAATAATTTTGAAACCCGGGGGACAAGCCAGGCCTAGTTCAACTAGGCAGTCCTCCCGAGTCCAAGTCTCCGTCATAAACAACACATCCAACCCGGAGGATTCAACCAAAAAGGCGATCTCCGTGTGGTGTTTGCAGAGTGACCGCACATTAAGCAACCCACATAGGAGTGGCTGGGGCGGCGAGCGGGTGCTGGGTCCCTGTGTCGAGGGGTCATACGGTGGTCTCAGAGCACACAGGTCTGAGTGAGAGTAAGCCAGAGGGGAAGGGAGCAAGTGGCCAGAGGCAGCGGCCCTTTGCGCGTCCGTTGCGCGAACGGGCGCAAACGGGCTTACCTCTGGCGCACCTCCGGCGCGTCTACGGCGCGTCTGCTGCGCGCCGTCGCTGCGCGCCTGTCCGGCCGCCATGTTAAGAAGCCTGACCAAAAGGTCACGTGGGTCCTGGCAGGGCGAGTGGCTCTCCCTCAGCAAAGATGGCGCTCCCACAAGAGAGAGCTTCCCCCAATCCAAAATGGCGCTCTCCAATCGGCGCGAGGAGTAAACAGTGCCCCCGAGTCCCTTCTACCCCACAAGTGTGGGTGTGCAGCCTGTTAAATGCGGGTAAGTTGCTCCCTCAATTCCCACTAAGCGGAAGAACAGGAGGAAAAAGATATTTACAGGCTAGCGCTCAGCGCGAAACACAATCAAAGTGAAAAGGATTAAAAAGCAAGCCAGCTGTTCTGTCTGCAGCGCGAGTGCAGCGCGAGTGCAGGGATTAAGGGTTGGATTAGGCTAGAAGAGGCGACCCCTTGTAAATGCGATTATTTCTCCGCCCAAGACACCATGCATTTTATGTTCTTTTGCCCTTTTTTTCAAGAAGCCAGAAAAAGGTTTATTTTTCCTCTAATGAAAAAGATGGACTTCATACAATGTAAACCTGCATTATTGTTTCTACAATTGATGGAATCCCCTGAAATCATGTTTAGTGTTGCCAGCTTTCTAGTTGCGGCTGACAGAAGTAGGAGGGTTAGACAGGCAGCTCTACTGGAAATGTCTAATCATATAACATAAGCTTATGTACATTGATTATTGGACTTTAACAATGAATTTGTCTTTTAAATGTTTTTTAATTGTATTTTATATTGTATAATACATTTTATAATGTTTTGTATAGTGTGTAGTATACTTTTATGATTTTAATTAATCGAATAAAGTGGTTTTGACTTGACTACTACTCTCTACTACTCTCTCTCTACTGCTCACTCTCTACTACTCTCTTTACCACTCTCTACTACTCACTCTCTACTATTCACTCTCTATTACTCACTCTCTACTACTCTCTACTACTCACTCTCCACTACTCAATCTGTACTACTCGCTCTCTACTACTCACTCTCTACTACACTACTGCTCTCTACTACTCTCTCTACTACTCGCTCTCTACTACTAGCTCTCTACTACTCGCTCTCTACTACTCTCTACTACTCTCTACCACTCACTCTCTACTACTCTACTACTCACTCTCTACTACTCTCTCTCTACTACTCACTCTACTACTCTCTACTACTCACTCTCTACTACTCTCTCTACTGCTCACTCTCTACTACTCACTCTCTACTACTCGCTCTCTACTACTCTCTACTACTCACTCGCCACTACTCACTCTCTACTACTCGCTCTCTACTACTCTCTACTACTCACTCTCGACTACTCTCTCTACTTCTCACTCTCTACTACTCACTCTACTACTCTCTCTCTACTACTCTCTACTACACACTCTACTACTTGCTCTGTACTACTCTCTACTACTAACTCTACTACTCACTCTCTACTACTCCCTACTACTCACTCTCTACTACTCACTCTCTACTACTCACTCTCTACTACTCCACTACTCTCTACTACTTATTCTCTAATACTCTACTACTCTCTACTACTCTCTCTACTACTCACTCTCTACTACTCTATACTACTCACTCTCTACTACTCACTGTACTACTCATTTTACTACTCACTCTCTACTACTCACTCTCTACTACTCTCTTCTACTACTCTCTACTACTCACTCTAATACTCACTCTCTACTACTCTACTACTCACTCTACTACTCTCTACTACTCACTCTCTGCTAGTCTCTCTACTACTCGCTAATACTCACTCTCTACTCTCTAATACTCACTCTCTACTCTCTACCTCTCTCTCTACTACTCTCTACCTCTACCTCTCTACCTCTACACCTCTACCTCTACCTCTACCTCTCTACCTCTACCTCTCTGCCTCTCTCTACCTCTCTCTACATGCACAAATATGCACATATATATATGCATATGCATTTATATATATGTATGTGTGTATATATATACATACATATATAAATGTGCCCTAATTTTTCTTTATGCAGCACTAATCATAATTTCTGTGGCAAAATGACCCCCCTCATTTTGTTCCTTTGCAAATTAAATGTTTTAATTGTTACCACTTTATTCCAATCAAGATGGCTTCAGGAGTGCCATACTTTTGTCATAAGTAAGATTGTTAGCGTTCTAGTTGTTCTTTAGAACACTCTGGGACATTCTGTCATTTTGCTATATTTGGGCTACATCTGGGTGATATTTGTGCTACATTTGGGCTCTTTTAACTCTGGTGGCCATCTTGGGAGATGTATTTGTTATGAAGTTTCCTAATTTCCTCATTTACTACAGTCTCCTCAGTAGGAAATACTTTCAGTTTTTTACTTTGATTCCATCAAGGAGGCATTCAGATGTGTCACACATTTGCCATGAATTCAGAATGTTAGCACTCTAGTTGCTTATTAGATCACTGTAGTAAATCTACTGCTCACCAGGGAAGTCTGGTGCTGGTATTGAAAGTGTATGTTTCAGTCTGCATGTCAGATTTTCTTAATGAAATAGAAGAGGATTTGAGAAGTCACTTAAAATGTGCCCTAATTTTTCTTTCTGCAGCACGAATCATACTTTCTATTGCAAAATGAACCCCCTCATGTTGTTCCTTTTTAAATTAAATGTTTTAAGATTTATCACTTTATTCCAATCAAGATGGCTTCAGGCGTGCCATACGTTGTCATAAGTAGGACTGTTAGCGCTCTAGTTGTTCTTTAGAACACTCTGGGAACCTGCAGTAGAACACAAAGGAATCAACTGACAGTCTCTGCTCTTGTTGGATGTACATGTTTTACTGAGAATGTCAGACTTCATTCTCACATGACTGAGAAAGATAATGTGAATTTACAGAAAATATGCTCTCAGTTTAGCTTATAGATCACCTTCCAAACCTCTAAGGGAAAAGCATGAGAAAATAGTTTTCTCTAAAACATGATTCATGATATCCCAGCAGAAGTGTAGTGTTTACATTTATGCACGCGTTCATGCAGGCGCGTGCTCTCGCGCTTGACTCGTGCTCACCTTCATTCCAGATACACATTTACTGTGCGCAACTCGCGCTGATGTTTATCCTTGAATACATCTCGTGACATGTTATTGCTTGAATGTATTAGCCTCGCTATGGCCTCGCTATGTTGTACAGTTGTTATATGTATTCCTAATTATAACTGTTACTGTAAGACAGTTACCGCTTACCATTTGGAGCCTGCAGTTGTGTTCAGGGAGTGCTCCTTATTTCACCAATAAACTTAACGTTTTAATCAAGATCTTTGTGGAATATTACTCTACAATTTGGCGACGAGGACGGAGCATCTTGAACCCAATTAAGGAGCATTTCCTGGTTGATTTTACACAATTTAAAAAAAAAAAATTCTTCAGAAAATACCACAACGGCTCATTTTACAATCGCTATACATTTCTTTGATATTTGCCATTGAAACGAAGACAAACGGAGTCTACAGATTCAAGAATTGGGATCTGTTACCTTACGGAGTGCGTCTTTGCAGCTGCTCTTCTCTACGCCTGTGATTAATCTGTACTGCGCTGTCGCGCTTGTACGATTTTGGGCGGAAACAGTTGTTCCATTTCCTCCAAGACGCTACTCTCCGCCTCACATGAAAATAAAGAAGGTGACTTCGAATTCCTTCATCTGTTTCCTACAAACGGCAAAATAAACGGCGATGCTTAGCTTATTGAAGACGGTTTGGGCATTACAAAAGGTACTGTGAATAATATAGAAAAACGTTCGGTTTTTTTGGGAATCATTTGACAGCCCATTCAAGAACCAAGCTCTGTGATTTTAACTTTGAGATTATATTTAAAAAAAAAAATATATATATAATCATTATTTACAAGATACTAATATCTACCATCACTTTATCTATCTCATTACACCACTATGTGTGCCCAGGGTTATACTCTTTCACCACCACAAAGTTATTGGTCAGCTGGTAGCTCTCCTTGTATGCCCTGGATTGAGTGGAAAGCTTATTTCTTAAACTATATCGAAACATTGGATGCAAATGGAAAAATGAAAGCCCAAGAAAAGAAAGGTATTTTCCTACACTGCTTGGGACCAGAAGGATTAAAAGCCTTCAATCAACTACCTACATCACAAGCAAGTGGGGACATGAATGTATTTGATAAAGCTATATATGATTTTGATAAATATTGCTCTCCCAAAGTATGCATAGGAATTTCTAGATATAAATTCTTTCAAAGGAAGCAGTTAAGTGAAGAATCTGTTGATAATTTCATCTCTTCTCTAAAAACTCTAGCGTTAGATTGTAAATTTGGCAATTTACAAGAAGATTTCATTAGGGATCAGGTTGTTATGCATTCCAATAATGACACCATACAAGAAAGACTGTGGATAAATGGTGATGAAAACCTAGATTTTATAGTATCCATAGTTAGGAAAGCGGAACTTTCCTGTAGGAGTGCACAACAAGTTAAAGGAAAAAGCACTTCAATTAGTAGAGAAGTGGTTTCAAAAATCAATCACAAATATGATAATAAAAATAAAGATTTCTCAAAGAAGAAACAAATACTTTCCTCAAAAGGAAATTCTGAAGATCTCAAAGGTAATCTAAAATGTTTTAGGTGCAATAGTAAATCTAATTTGGCCAATAACAAAATTTGTCCAGGGTTGAAACAGAAGTGTACAAATTGTGGCTTAGTGGGACACTTCACTTCGGCTTGCAGAAAAGGTAAAATTAATCAAAGGGTGAAGTGTATTGAATTAAGTGACAACAGTGATGATGATGATTTTACTGATGACTCTAACAAATGTTCTTATGTTCTGAACATAAAAGATTCCACAGTTCTGAATGTAAATGACTCTATTAAGAAAAAACCTTTATGTGATATGGTTATTGGGGGTGTAAAAATCAACATGTATGCTGATTCTGGATCTCCTTATTCTATTGTGTGTGAATCAGTCTGGAATAAACTGTTTGTACCTAGACTAAGCAATCACTTAGAGAAAAGTGACATCAATCCTGAAGGGTATTCTGGTGGAAGGATAGATATCCTAGGATTCAGAACCTTAGTGTTCAGATTTAAAAACAGGAAGTGTATCACCAAATTATATGTTTCAAAGAAAGGTCCTTCAGTGCTTAGTTGGTTTGACTGTGGTAAGCTTGACATCGTGCTAGATCCTAATAGTCCTAATCCAGGGATGTTAATTGATGAACAAAATGGAATATCTTCTCTAATGTTAAATAAATTTCCTAATGTTTTTTCCAAAGGCATCGGGAGGTTAAACAATTTTAAACATGAAATTCGATTGAAAGAAAATGCTTGTCCTAAAATACACAAAGCTAGAAACATTCCCTTTGCTGTTAGGGATGAAGTTAAAAAAGAGCTAGACGCTTTAGTAGAACAAGGAATTATAGATAGAATTGAATCATCTGAATGGGTTTCGCCCATAGTGGTCGCTAGACGGACCAATGGCAAGGTTAGACTATGCATTGACCTTCGTCATCTCAACAATAATATTATAGTTGATCAATTCCCTCTTCCCCGCATCTCAGAAATGTTATCTGTTGTTGGTGGTTCAAAGTTCTTTTCCACTATTGATTTATCTGCAGCGTATCATCAGATAGAGTTGATTGATAAAAGTAAAGATTTGACTGCATTTATTACGCCTTTTGGGTGCTTCAGATTCAATAGGATGCCATTCGGTTTAGCATCAGCGGCAGCAATCTTTCAAAGAGTTATACAAGACATTTTAAAGGATTGCAAAAATGTCATCTGTTTTCAGGATGAGATTTTGGTATTCAATGATGATAAAGACAAACATATTGCTGCTCTAGAAGAGGTTTTGAATGCACTTAATTTACATGGTCTTACCATTAAGCATGAAAAATGTAAATTTGGTGTTCATTCAGTAAATTACCTAGGACATGAGCTTTGTGAAGAAGGTATCAAGCCTAAACCATCGCTTTTAGAAGCCATTGAGTCAGCTCCTCATCCTCAGTCTAAAGATGACGTGAGGTCTTTTTTAGGTTTAGTCGAATTTTACGCCAGATATGTACCTGATTTTTCATGTAGGACGTATAACATCAGACAGTTGATTAAAAACAGAGTTGTTTTTGAATGGACGGATGAGTGTGAGAAAGAGTTTTGTGATGTGAAGAATGCTATCTGTTCTGCAAATGCACTCACTTGTTTTGATCCTTCCTTGCAAAACATCATAACTACTGATGCTAGCTCAAAAGGTCTGGGCGCTGTGTTTACTCAAAAGAATAATAAAGGAAAAGAAGTAATTGTTGCACACGCTTCCAGGGCGCTTACAACTGCTGAAGAAAAGTATTCCACAATAGAAAGGGAAACTTTAGCATGCGTTTGGGCTTTGGAACATTTCAGGGTGTTTGTGTGGGGTAAGGAATGTATTCTGAGGAGCGATCACAAACCTTTAGTACGGCTTCTCACTACAGAAGGCATGCTACGAGCTTCAGCACGCATTGCACGCATGTCCATGCGTTTACAAGACTTTATTTATATTATACAATATCTACCTGGTAGAGACAATGTTTCTGCTGTTTTTTTATCTAGGATGCCCTTACCCATTCAAGAGGATTTACATAATGAATGGGATGATTTTCAAATTGCCATGATTCATGATGAGGGTCCCATTTCTATTGATCAAACTCTATGGAAAGAGAAATTTGAAAATGATGAAACTTTAAAGAGTGTTGCTGATTATGTCTCTAGTACTTGGCCTGGAAAAAAATGTTTAAGTTCAGAGTTAAAAAGCTTCTGGGAGGTAAGATCAGAACTTTCATGTTGTGAGAACATCGTTAGAAGAGGAGAACGTATTATTCCACCAGTTGGTGTGAGGAAAATTATAGTTTTACAAAGTCATGAAGGTCATAATGGTATGGTCAGAACCAAACAACAGGTCAAACAATTATTTTGGTGGCCAGGAATGGACACGTTTATTGAACGTTTAGTTAGAAACTGCATTGTATGTGCGAATTCTGATAAATCACTGGTTACGCTTAAACCTAATATGGGTGCACATACCATTCCTAACAATCCTTGGGAAACTATTGCTATTGACATTATGGGTCCCATTGGTTGTGAATCTAAGTTTATCATTGCAGCTATTGATATTTTTTCCAAATGGCCGGTTATCAAAATTGTTCAGAAAATAGATACTGATTCAGTACTATGTTTTCTTGATAGAGTTTTCATTGAAGAAGGTTTACCGGTAAGGATCATCTCTGACAATGGTGTACAATTCAATTCAAAAAAGGCAAATGACTATTTTACAAGACTTGGGATTACTCATTCCACTACTTCTTTGTATAACCCTGGTGGGAATGGAGTGATAGAGAGATTCAATAGGGTTCTTAAGAGTGCTATACAACTTACTGATAATGATGACAAGAAGTGGGAAATTGAAATATTTAAGAAGGTTTGGATGTATAGAACAAACATGAATTCCATGACTGGATATTCTCCTTTTGAAATCATGAGGGGAAGAGTTCCTAGAACTAAAGTGAATCCGTCATGGTTGGTCAATTCTACTTCTTCAAATGTTGATTTGAACAAAGTTAAAGAAAATCTTATTCGCACTCATTGCATTAACAAAAAATATTTTGATGAGAAATTTGGTTCAAAAAAGGATCCAATTGTTAAAGTTGGTATGATGGTAAAAGTGAAGAAACCATGGAAGGTTAAGAAAGGAGAAAGTGCATTTATGGGTCCTTATGAAGTTTCAGAAGTATTGAAAAATTCTGTGAGATTATCAAATAACAAAGTGTGGAATCTCAGTAGAATTGCTATTCTAAAAGCTGATAAGAATGTATACTGTAAAGATTCTATGCTTGAACTTCCTGATTCGTCATATTTGGATGAGGATTTAGATGTAAGTGTAACTAGTGATAATACAACTGCTGTTCCATGATGTTCAAGTAGTTGTTACACTGATCCAAACACTGATATTATACCTTGTTGCTCAAGCGATGACATTATCAATCAAAATGTTGGTGTCCAACAAGATGTTTCTTTACCCAAGAGAACTACAGGGAAACCCAAATGGTTGTCAGAATTTGTTGCTTATATAATAAGCAAAGTTTAATTTTCAATATTTTTGTTTGTTTTTTTTGTTTTCATTCTATAAGAAGGGAAGGTGTGTAGTGTTTACATTTATGCACGCGTTCATGCAGGCGCGTGCTCTCGCGCTTGACTCGTGCTCCCCTTCATTCCAGATACACATTTACTGTGCGCAACTCGCGCTGATGTTTATCCTTGAATACATCTCGTGACATGTTATTGCTTGAATGTATTAGCCTCGCTATGGCCTCGCTATGTTGTACAGTTGTTATATGTATTCCTAATTATAACTGTTACTGTAAGACAGTTACCGCTTACCATTTGGAGCCTGCAGTTGTGTTCAGGGAGTGCTCCTTATTTCACCAATAAACTTAACGTTTTAATCAAGATATTTGTGGAATATTACTCTACAAGAAGGCTTTTTCACATGGTAAAATCACCTTAGAACACACCACAATTCCTAAAATTAGTATGGTACTATTAACAAATGATTTATAATGTAACTAAAGTCTTAAAACCTTCTATTAACTGCAATGCTTTTTAATGAGGTGCTATCATGTATGTTGGTCTCAAGATGGCTGCCAACAATTTCTGGTTTGGAGTGTTGACAGACAGTTGACAGCCAATCAGCATGCAGCTCGTGCTCGGAATGCTAGATATATATTTTTTTCTTTTGATTTTATCAGGAACTACTGGAGGGATTTACACCATTTAAGCAAAAGCGTGATCTGCGAATCAGACTCTACCATTTTGCCAAATTTCTTGTAATTCCGTTCAGCAGTTCGGGCTGTAGCCGTGTCTAATCTTCCTATGGAAAATAACATGGGGAAAACAGGTTTTGGGACCCCCTTTTTTCTCAGCCCCACCTGACAAATCCCCCCAAAACTTTCAGGGGAGGAGTGGAGCGGAGCAGGCCATCTTCTTTGAGAAATTCGCGAAGATTCGTCCACCGGCGCCAAAGTTATTCCAAATAGAATGTTGTGGATTTCCTATGGAAACTAGGTCCTAAATATAACTACCTACTGCTATTATGTCCTCCATGGCTTAGTCACAGTATTGTGCGCCAAATATTACAATGTGCGCTATGCAGTTTTATTGATTTGATTGGATTTCCTATTGGATTAGCTATGTAAATTCACTCTAATATTTTTGTACAGTTTTTTATCTGTTCTACATTTATGAAATTCAATTTTGTAACATGTAAATAGATAATATCAAAATGTGTAAGTGGTTTTAAATGTATTTTACATTTTTTATATATACCCTTCATGATGATTTTAATTCTGAAATTTGACATTGAAATTTCGAAAGTTTAAATTCATGATATAAACTGTTTACATTTTTGCTGTATTTGCACATGTCTAATTAGACAACAGGGATTAGCCCGTAATTCAAACTGCCTGATAGTCTTTTCTCCATGGTTTTTAACCTGGAGCAATAGCATGTGATTTCTTTGCAACCAATCATGGTTCAAGTTAATGTGGCACTTGCACTTTAAATTCTGCCTTTCCTCCCCTATGCGTCATGTGAACAAGGCCTCTGGGTAGGCCGAAACGTTATGTTGAGGTGGGCCTTCCATGTAACTAAATAAAACACTGCTCACCTGTACTTTGGGTCTTCCTCTCTTCTTCTGCGCCGATGGAATCCGTCACAAGGGCTCATGGTGAGATAATGCTGAGATCGTTGTCATCTCTATAGCCGGTTTCGAGCTTCTCCGGTTTTTGGTTGACCCCTTCCTTTTCAAGAGGCGGAGCGGCAGGAAGCCAAGACCTTCGTTCACCCGGAAGTCGATTGTTGCCTCCCGCTGGGGAGAAACTGCTCCAGCCCCCGGACACAGTGCACGGCGGCGGTGGTAACCTGAGCCAGGCGAGGAGCGCTGAGGCGGCTGTCTCGGTTCGCACCTGAAGTCTGGCTTCGTGAAGCCACTACGGACCAAGATTGAGCCGCGTGAGGAAGTTTGTGCCGAGTTGTACAGCGCGAAGCATTTTTGAATACCGCTATTACAACTGTGAGTGCGCATTGTGCGCGTTTTTGTGAACATTTGGGAAGGGCCATGTCGGCAGACGCTATACGAGGGAGGGAGTTGGCAGCCCTCAATGCATTCGATGATTCCCCGGCCGGGGAAGCACCTGTTTCCACATTGAAGGATAAGCCAGATAGCGATCGTGCTAACATCCGTGACAAATTCAAAAAGCTGGAGAAATTGATGAGGCGTGAATTGTCGAAATGGTGGGAGCACCGCTCCCTGAGCCGCTATCTGGAAGTTAATAGAATACTGAGGGGGCTGCGACCTATGCTGGCACCCAGTTATGAAGATCCTGACCCCGATATGCTCAGGGAGTGGGCTGAGTGTAACCTTGACAACTCCCGCCGGCTGGTGGAAATTTTAGTACGCTATCCTAACAGTGACCGAGTGAAAACTCAGGCTAAAATAGAGGAAATGAACTTGGAAATTGAAACTATGTGCACGGATGAAACTGAGGAATGCACTAAGTTGAGAAGTGAAATGATGGTAAGGCTACAGAAGGAGGAGGATACAATAAGAAAGAGGAAAACCTACAAGTTCCAACGCGACAAGGCTGACTATGCTGAGGGGCGTATTTTTACGTTTGCAAAAAAATACGATGTTATAAAAGCCAGTAAAATATTCAAGCCTGTCCCTCCCTGCCAACCATCTTCCTCCAAGGATATGTCTGACGCAGTTCAACTAGAAGAAACTTTTGAATCCAACCTCAGTTCTAGTGTGAATAGTGATACGGACTCTAACACCTCACAAACGGGACCCAGGCTGGGGTTTACCCGGTTTTCACTGGCGCAAGAGGTGGAATGTCTACGCAAGGACAGACGCGAGACACTTCGCCCCAGGAAACCAGTGCAACAAAAAGCAAAATCCGCAATGCCAAACGCTACCAGCTACGAAAAGTCAACTCAAGGAAAAAATCAGGAAAAAAAGAAAAATTTCAACAGGCGGTGGAACAAGAAGTAAACAATACAGGTACTGCGCTTTCTGTTTTAAATTTAACTAACACCAATTTTTCATCAGCAGAATTGCGTATACTGTCCATGGGACTATCCTATTGTCCTCCCAGTGACTTTAATTATGTTAATACCAGAATAGATTTATTCAAATTTGTTCGCAAATTAAAGCTTCAAAAACATTTTGCTGGGAATAAACAACGTTCAATAGGGGTGAGAGCAGAGACAAGCAACCAAGGGCTTTTGGTACGTGATGCCCCTCTGCTCCATGATATGGAGTCCCTTAGACTTGAACAATCAACTTCACAAAGCACTCCGGAACAGCCACTTGCCACTGTAGGGAGTCCAACCAACTTTAAACCACGTTCCACCTTTACGCCTGTCTCAATATATGACAACATTGATATATTCCATGAGTCAACCACGAAAGAAATCAAGGCGCTTTATTCTAAAGTGCTTGGGATTAAGCAACACAAATACCACCAGAATGACCAATATATGAAACTGGTTAAAAAGATTCAACAAGATGACAATATCATCGTGAGACAATCAGATAAAGGAGGCAATATTGTGCTTTGGCCAAAGCAACTCTATGTAGAAGAAGCCCTCCTTCAATTAAACAAATCTGACTGTTACAGACACTGTGATGTGGGAGTGGTAAGAAAAGCTCAGACAGACTTCTACTCCCTATTAATGGGGTGGCGGTCCTACGGGCTGATTACCATGGATGACCTGAAGTTCTTAAAAAATGACCACCCCATCACACCTGTGCTGTTTTTGATCCCAAAAATCCACAAGGATTCAGTCAAACCTCCCGGGAGGCCAAATATTGCAGCTTGTGGGGGTTTACTGGAAAATACAACTATCTATGTGGACTCGTTCTTGCAAGAACATGTGTTAAATTTACCATCATTTGTCCAAGATTCCAACGACTTTCTATGCAAAGTCAGAAATATACAATGGGATCCAAACTGGTTGTTAATAACTTTAGACGTAACATCTTTATACACCAGTATTGTGCATCGGGACGGTATCAGAGCGATTGAATTCTATCTGGGATCTAGACCTATTATTATGTCTGAACACAATAGGATGATTTTGTCTATGATTGCTTTTAGTTTGAATCATAATTTCTTTATGTTTAACAACCGGTACTACCAGCAGGTCAGGGGGTTAGCCATGGGGGCCTGCTTTTCTCCCAGTTATGCCTGTCTGCATATGGGCTACTGGGAGAGGCAGGTCCTCTGTGGTGAACACGCTGATATTGCTGCATGGTCTATTGTTCGGTGGTATCGTTACATGGACGATGTGTTCTTAATCTGGCGTGGTACACTAACTGAAGCTGAACAATTTGTCGCTACTCTCAATGTAAATGATTACAATCTGGCTTTCACTTCAGACATTAGTCAGTCTCATGTACACTTTCTGGACATGACCATTGAAATCAATGAAGGTGAATTACAGGCCAAGCTGTATAGAAAGCCAACGGCAGGGAAAACGGTGCTTCATGCCAGTAGCCATCATCCCGCTCATCTGATTCGGAGCATCCCATATGGAGAGATGCTCCGAATCAGGCGATTGTGTAGTACCACCACACAATGTTGCCAGGCTCAGGAAGCTAGCAAAACTAGATTTTTTGCTAGGGGTTACAAGGCGGGGGAAATTGATAAGGCTATGTGCAAGGCAAATGCACTATCACGTGACTCGGCCCTTGAGCGCAAACAAAAGCCGAAACACATTAAGACCCATGGTAAACAACCAGTCAGATTAATTTGGGCGTACAACAAGCAAAATGGTGCTTTGAGAAAAACAGTGGCCAAATTTTGGAATCTGATTAAATGTGACCCCATTATAGGAAGTAATATGCCGGCCAAGCCTTCAATCACCTTTAGGAAAGCTTATTCCATGCAGGATGCCCTGGTTAGACCTAGTCCTGAGGTGGCTTCCCGCAGGAACTGGTTGGACCAAAGCAGAGGCTTTAGGAAATGTTCCAGCTGCAAGGCTTGCCTTCATGGGGTCAACAAATCAGAATACATCATTCCTTTTTCTGCTACCCCGCGCAAGATTAACAAACAATTGACTTGCAAGAGCGAATACGTGGTGTATGTGCTGGAGTGTCCTTGTGGCCTGCGTTATGTTGGTAGTACCAAGCTGCAGGTCCACAAGAGGATACTCCAGCACATACGGGCGATTAACACCAATGACTCCGCGTATCCGGTAGCACGGCACTTCAAAGAGTGTCACAACAATAATAGTGCACTCTTAAGATATTATGCCATTGACTCAGTAAGCCCATTAAGAAGAGGAGGTGACAGAGAGGGTACTCTCAGGAGTTTGGAGACCAGGTACATCCTTGAGATGGATAGTAAGACACCAGGAGGTCTTAACTCCACAGGGGATTTCTATACTTGCCTGTAAACCTCATGTAACACCCATAAATTTGGTACAGATGGGAATCAGTAAAAGTGGTGTTGAGATACAGTAGATCTTAGCCTTGGTATACATGAATACATTACATGGTTATAACATCTTAAGCCCCATAACCTGTTGGCAATGTGGACACAGCAGCGCATTTTCTAAGCCTAGGATTAGGCTGAGTTATAATGCAGAAAAAACTTATTATGAAAGAAAACAAAGTTATTTGTTTTGCACATTTTCTTTTTTTCACTTTTTCAATAATTATTAAAGCACTATCACTTTGGTTGGACTATTTCGAATGCTCTATGTAAAGACTAATAAGGCTATGATATCTGGGTGTACCAATATTGTAATATAATAGGAGGCTGCGATAATGTATTCAAACTGGTATTATCTCCTCCATGGCTTAGTCACAGTATTGTGCGCCAAATATTACAATGTGCGTTATGCAGCTTTATTGATTCGATTGGATTTCCTATTGGATTAGCTATGTAAATTCACTCTAATATTTTTGTACAGTTTTTTATCTGTTCTACATTTATGAAATTCAATTTTGTAACATGTAAATAGATAATATCAAAATGTGTAAGTGGTTTTAAATGTATTTTACATTGTTTATATATACCCTTCATGATGATTTTAATTCTGAAATTTGACATTGAAATTTCGAAAGTTTAAATTCATGATATAAACGGTTTACATTTTTGCTGTATTTGCACATGTCTAATTAGACAACAGGGATTAGCCCGTAATTCAAACTGCCTGATAGTCTTTTCTCCATGGTTTTTAACCTGGAGCAAGAGCATGTGATTTCTTTGCAACCAATCATGGTTCAAGTTAATGTGGCACTTGCACTTTAAATTCTGCCTTTCCTCCCCTATGCGTCATGTGACCAAGGCCTCTGGGTAGGCCGAAACGTTATGTTGAGGTGGGCCTTCCATGTAACTAAATAAAACACTGCTCACCTGTACTTTGGGTCTTCCTCTCTTCTTCTGCGCCGATGGAATCCGTCACAAGGGCTCATGGTGAGAGAATGCTGAGATCGTTGTCATATATATATATTACCTACTGGCGGTCGCCAGTAGGTATATATAGTTAGGATTTTTTCCCTATGGGATTTTTGAAAATTCTATGTCTAATAACTTTGGCGTTTGTGGACGGAATTGGCTGAAATTTTCTGGAAAATGGAACATTTTGTTTCTGAGCAGCCCTTGAAAATTTGGGGGGGTTTCGTCAAGGGGGGGCCGAGAAAAAGGGGGGTCCCAAAACGTGTTTTTAACATTGAGTTTTCCATAGGGCGGTTGGCCTCACTTTTAGGCCGAACGGCTGGATGGATTTGCACGAAACTTGGCAAAATTGTAGGGACTGGTAGCCCGATGTGCCTTTTGTAGGTCTCAATATATGTGCTCCAGTGGATTTTGAGAAATTAACGTTTAAAAAAAGATATATATCTGTAACAGCGGACCGGGCAGCGCCCCGGTTCGCGGACCGGGGCGCGTACCGGAACTTCGCGTAGCGAAGCTGATTGGCTCTCCGGTGTCTGTCAACATTCTAAGCAGTCCGGAGCGGCCGCCATCTTGTCTCTCGGTAGGATTGAGAGACAAGAGGAGGCCAAAACAAAGGGGGAAATAACCATAAGGGGACATAGTAGATCCTCCCTGACCCCCTAGGTTTAATGTGGAGGCTTTAAAAGGGCCCCGCGGGGCAAAAAAAAAATTTGTTTTTTTGTTTTTTTGCGTGGGTAGCGCCCGGTCCGCGAACCGGGAAGCGTTCTGGGCAGCGTACTACAATGAAAAATGAATGATAGACTTTTCAAATGCTGTATGTTAATTGATTGTTGGTTTTGTTGATTATTTTTTATTTTCTTTATTTTTTTAAGCATTTTTTTTTTATTGTGATTGTGTTTCATAATTTATTAAACTTTCTAACATTTCATTGTCAGAAATTTCATAATTATCATTGAATATACATTGTAGTCTCTGAGGGTGTAAAATGTCCTCATTTTCAAGGAGGTTATCTACTGCTTGTACACATTGCAGTAGTTCTTTGTCTAAAGTTTCATCGAAAAATTCAATATCATTTTCATCAATGATTTCTTGGCTGCTCTCTTGCAGGACAATTTGAAATTCAACTTTCTGTTCGCCTTCCATTTTGCCTGAAATTTAGATTAAAAAAATATATATTAGTAGAGATAGGGCACTGTTGGGATTAATTTTAGATAGGCAGTTTTTATCAGTGAATTTATCTTTGGGCAGTGTATAGTATCAGAGTGGAAGTAGGAATATAAAAAAGTGTATGTGATTTAACGTAAGTAAATTCATAATTATACAAGAGAAGCCTAACTCCATCCATAACTATAACAGAGAAGTCTATCTAAATCTATAACTACTACAGAGGGATAGTATATAACTATCAGAAAAAGTTTACCATATTAACTTATAGTGCACAATATACTTCAGTTTTAAAAATAAAAACTTACCTTTAGAAAGAAGTTGAAGGAATTAGTGAAAATCCTATTGAAATGTACACCAAGAAGTAGTAGTCAAAATGGCTGTGTTTTCTTCTCTTCCTTTATATATATATTCAGGTATATAACCAATGAAATGTCAGGTAAAAAAAGTAGAAAATGAAAGTAACATATTAATTGGTTGTCAATTCCAACACTTCAGATGTGTTTTGTGAAGTAATTTACCTCACGGTATTTAGAGAGGTCTACAGGCTAAATGGCTAAATGGAATTCCAATCAAATTTGTGAAAATGGTAGGGATTGGTATGTAGTATGAGCTAATCTATATTTGGTGAAATTGTCTCCAGTGGCTATTCTGTGAACTACTTTCCCACCTTTTTTGATGGTGCGCTTCCCAGGGAGCGACCCGGTACGCGAACCGTTGAGCGCCCCGGTTCGCGAACCTTAAGCGTTACGGGAGTACACCATTTTGTGTTTCGGTACGGTAGACTTATCTTGACCCCCTAAGTTTTGTGAGGGTGGCTGAGGAGGCTTATATGTGCGAAAAAAAAACATTTTTTTTAAAAATTTCGCGAGGTTAGCTCCCTGTTCGCGTACCGGGTAGCGCCCCAGGGAGCGTACTTTGTTGAAAATTAGTGAAAAATGTTAGAGTAAAATAATAATTGTGAGTGATCAGATGTAGGGTAGCTCTGAGAAGAGCTTTTGGGTTTATGGTACATTTAGGTACTTATAAGTAGGTACCAATGCACAGTCTTAAATTCAGAGTGAAAATTCTGTTGCCCTCATCTGAGAAGTGAACTCCATCTCCTCTGTAGATATCTTGCATGTAGTAACGCAAGTTATTGTTGTACATGGAGCCCATTCCATGGTCTCTCATGTAAGCTGAAACAGATTTGTTTACATGCTTCCTCGACTTCTCAATTTGTGGACAAAATTGGTTTGACCACCTCCATTTCTGTCTTTGGCATATATTTGAATATACCAAGGCAGTCTGAGGAAAAAGTGCCATCAATTGCTCAAAGGTGTCCTTTAAAAGCATTTCCAGACCTACCCCAGTCAAAGTGCCCAAATCATTACCTCCACAGTGCACAATTAACAGGTCAGGTTTGGGCAAATGCATAAAGGTTTTCACCAATGGTATCAATTGGTGACATTTTAATCCTCTGTGGCCAAACCACTTAATTTCCACATCTTGTAAATTGAGGTTAGGTAATTTTCTGTTCTCAGCATACCTGTGAGCCCAATGAATAAAACTATGTCCAACAATCCAGACAGAAAACATGGTGAGAGAAGGTTCTCCTGCAGTCAGATGAAGTGTGGCAATGAAATGGCAGTTGAAAAAATGAGAGTTTAAAATGAAAAAAACTGTGGAGTTTCTGTGTTCATGAAGCAGTAACAGTGATTGGTGGATTTTGATTGCTGAAAACAGAAAGTTAGGGTGCACGGATGAGTTATTTGAAAGATGTATTTTGAATGGTCAATAAAAAATCATTAAATGAAAGAATGCACTGGATATGCAGGTGCACTGAGAGTTCAGAGTTCAATTGCAACATTGTTGTGTGAACTTGCAAACACCAGAGGTCTTCCAAGAGGTGGTTGCTATGCAAAAAAGGCAGAAAGGGCAGAGGGGGGAAGGGTTTTCATTTGAAAAAAAGTGAGGGAAGAGTTTTGATTGGGTGACATGAGAGATATGTGTGAAGAATTACAGCATTTCTGTGCTTTTGATAGCTGCAGACTCTGGAGTGCATACCTTTTGCTCTGCTGAAGACAAATTGGTGTGTTTCTGAGACTGTTTTCAAACTCAAAGTATTTGCTAAGGTGAGAAAATATTTCTTTAATTTAGATAGAGAATAGTGTGCTTTAAGGAGAAAATTATGAATTATGTGGCGCAAATTGCTTGTAAATATGCTCCCACCTGTGCATGGAAAATTTAGATTTTGAATGTTTGTGTTACATAGCCATGTTAAAAGTGATACAAACATGCTGCAAAGGCAATTAAAAAATGCGTTTATGTGTCTTAAGGACATTTTAAGTAATTTTCCCATGTGCAGTGTTTTGAAATTATGATTTGAAAATCGTTTTTGGGGAAAAGGAATTGTTTTTAAATGGACATAATGGTGTATGCTTCTTTATAAGGCAATTGACTGTCCCTGATGTTATTTTTCCCATTTTAATGTAAGACCTTTCTCTGTGGCACAAATTGCTTGTAAATATGCTCCCACCTGTGCATGGCAAATTTAGATTTTAAATGTTTGTGTTACATAGCCATGTTAAAAGTGACCCAACCATGCTGGAAAGGCAATAAAAAAACACTTTCATGTGTCTTAAGGACATTTTAAGTAATTTCCCTGTGGGCAGTGTTTTCAAATTATGAATTGAAAATCGTTTTTGAGGTAAAGGAATGTTGTTAAAATTTATGTGCGCCATATGCCCCCAAATTTCTTTTTCAGGGGTGCAGCAGGGTGTTATTGAGACACCCCTGCACCTTTGGAAAAATTCCTAATTTGCGATGAGCTAATTGCTAATCGCAAATTGCACCTTCATTCATATGGGCATCCTGGCCCATGGAAATGAATGGGTAATTTGCAATTAGCAATTTGCTCATCGCAAATTTGGAATGGTAAAGAATCGCTATTTATTCCTTAAAATTCGCTATTTTAGAAATGCAAAATAGTTATATGATACATATGATGTCTAACAAGATAAGAAGCTTAGGGATACATTTATGATGACTGGCGCAATGAAGTGGACATCACTTACTTCATTGGTAGAGCTTTACATGTATTATGTCCTCTGTATTCTTCATCAAGCGTAACTTTAATCTGCAATCCTGAGTAGGCCTCACCTTAAACAAACCTCTGGATAGGCCACATCTTATCGTCATCCTGAATTAATCATTTAAAATGCTAGGGACAGATTTATGATAGGTGTATGCCTCTTTTGCGCCACTTACAAAACACTGTCCATGGGGAAATGACTTAAAATGTCCTTAAGACACATGAATGTGTTTTTTTAAAGCGTTTGCAATTTTTTTGGGTCACTTTTAACATGGCTATGTGACTCAAACAGTCAAAATCTAAATTCACCATGCACAGGTGGGAGCATATTTACAAGGAATGTGCTCCATGGGGAAAGGTCTTATAATGTAATATGGGAAAAATGACATCAGAGACACTGAAATGCCTTATAGAGAAGCATACACCATTATGTCCTTGTCATAAATTTGCAAACCATTACTTTTCCCCAAAAACGATTTTCAAATCATAATTTGAAAACACTGCACATGTGGAAATGACTTAAAATGTCCTTAATTCAAAATTTGCTATTCCTTATTTTGCGATTGCACTGAAGGATTTGCAAATTTTGCGATTCCTTAAATGCAATGTATCAAACAAAAAATATGTAAAAAATGACATTAAGGATTTGGAAACTACCACCAACTTCTAGTTTGTGGTAATTTGCGAATTCTTTTCAAAAAGCATTTTTTTCCAAAAAAACAAAAGGTGCCATATGACGCCAATACATGTCCTTAGGGCATGTATGTGTGCCATATGCCCCCAAATTTCTTTTTCAGGGGTGCAGCAGGGTGTTCTTGAGATACCCCTGCACCCTTGAAAAAATTCCTATTTTGTGATGAGCTAATTGCTAATCGCAAATTGCAACCTTCATTCCTATGAGCCTCCTAGCCCATGGAAATGAATGTGTAATTTGCAATTAGCAATTTGCTCATTGCAAATTAGGAATGGTAAAGAATTGCTATTTATTCCTTAAAATTCGCTATTTAGGAAATGCAAAATAGTTTGATGGTACATATGGTGGTTCATCTGTAACAAGATAAGAAGCTTAGGGATATATTTATGATGACTGGCAAAATAAAGTGCAAATCACTTACTTCATTGGTAGGCCTTTACATGTATTATCTCTTCTGTATTCTTCATCAAGCGTAACTTTAATCTGCAATCCTGAGTAGGCCTCACCTTAAACAAACCTCTGGATAGGCCACACCTTATCTTCATCCTGGATTAATCATTTAAAATGCTAGGGACAGATTTATGATAGGTGTATGCCTCTTTTGCGCCACTGTGCGTCACTTTTATGATGCAGCGGCGGTGCAAAAGATTTGCTATGAGGCGACAAAATTACAAATTGATGCATTTAGGCAGATATGTCATGGTGTAAAAAAAACGTACCACATGAAACCGATGCAGCAGTGATGCAAAAGATGCACCATGTTGCAAGACAGGCCTCACTTGGGGCCATATGTATCAAGCTAATAAGCATTCGCAAAGATCAAAATTCTGCGAATTTCGGCCTTTGCGAATGTTAATTATGTTTTTATGTTTGTATAAGCTTTATTCGAGACAATTCTCATAAAAGCACATAGAATTTAAAACAATTACACAATAATACATGATTACAGGTAAAAAAAAATCATTAAACATAGAGTGCAGCTCATACAATATTACATACAAAAAACCATTTCTTATTTTGCGATTGCACTGAAGGATTTGCAAATTTTGCGATTACTTAAATGCAATGTATCAAACAAAAAATATGTAAAAAATGACATTAAGGATTTGGAAACTATTGTGGTAAATTGGTGGTAATTTGTGAATTCTTTTCAAAAAGCTTTTTTTCAAAAAAACAAAAGGTCCCATATGACGCCAACACATGCCCTTAGGGCATGTATGTGTGCCATATGCCCCCAAATTTCTTTTTCAGGGGTGCAGCAGGGTGTTCTTGAGACACCCCTGCACCCTTGGAAAAATTCCTAATTTGTGATGAGCAAATTGCTAATCGCAAATTAAACCTTCATTCCTATGAGCCTCCTAGCCCATGGAAATGAATGGGTAACTTGCAATTAGCAATTTGCTCATTGCAAATTAGGAATGGTAAAGAATTGCTATTTATTCCTTAAAATTCGCTATTTAGGAAATGCAAAATAGTTTGATGGTACATATGGCGGTTCATCTGTAACAAGATAAGAAGCTTAGGGATAGATTTATGATGACTGGTGCATCACCAGGGATGTGTCAGTCATCCTGCGCCGCTGTTCCGCCACCCATGGTGTGCTGCATTTACAATGCGGGGCATCATGGGGCAAAAATGGCACAGATGCGTGATGTATCTGTGCTGTAAAGGTAGTGATTGCTGGAGTTGTATCGCAAGTGCGATGCAGCTCAAGCAAGGCTCAGGGGTGCCCCATCTCCACAATGTTGCGTCAAGACCTATGCCTGCTTAAAGCAGGCGCAGGGTTTTGACGCAGCTTTCTCCTATCTGATTGTAAATACGGCACACCATGGGTGGCAGAGCAGCGGTGCACGTTAACTGGTGCATGCCTGGGGATGTGCCATTTAACATAAATCTGCCCCTTTACATTTAAGTATGTGCAGGACACACAGAGTCGGTGAGGCTTATCCAAGGTTAAGAAGAGATGAGTCCTGTTCACTGAAAAATTAGACATAGTCTTCACCTGCTCAGCATTGCTGGACATGGCTAAATAATAGCTGCAAAATATTACTCTTGTTAAACAATTTTACTATTATAATCTCTGAGATTTGTCTCTTACTCTGCAACATCTCATTGTTGTTATCTTTCTTTAAAGATAAAGACAACATCAACATGAGCGACAATCTGCAATCAGTTGATTTTGACCTCATCATTGAACTTGTAATTGAAACATCAGTGGATGTTGATCCATTGGATGATTTAAATCCTGAGGATGAAGAAGAGCGTGATGAGGATGCAGATTTGTCCGAATTATATGACATAGGGTGGGAAGCTGACCTGCTTGAGCCTATGGAAATATAAACATTTATTTTTAAAATTTATAATTAATAAAAAGTAAAAATGTAAACCGTTTAATTTAAAAATAAAGACACCTTCAAAAACAGGTTATGTGTAGTGTCTTCAATAAAATATTAAAATATGCTCATAAAATTAGATCAGATTCACATATAAAATAGCACAGGTAACATAAATATAAATGTCATTTCTTTTCTGCTATTTCTGTATTATAAAATTGCACAGGACTAAAAAATCTTCTATTTAAAATGTCAAGTAGTGTGTTAAGTTTTTGATCACTGTTATTGATTTACTGTTTGGTAATAATGGTTAATAACATTTTTTATTATATTTTACCACAGATTCAACTGCAGATCATTTCAAGATTTCACCATGCCAACAATAGAAAGACAGAGAAAGGCTGCAAAACGTCAAAGACAGCAGGTGAAACAAAATAAGCAGCAGTCCTCTAACAAAAAGATTTGTCAAGTCACGAAGAAAGCACCGGGTAAGAGCACAAAATATTTCATAAGAAATATGTGTAGTAAAAAAAATATTACTACAGAAAATGTTTCAGTCCATAAAAAGAGAAGCAATTCAAATGGAAAGGAAAGGCCAATCAAAAATGTTACTGCTAGAGCAAGAGATAACTCTGTGCATGATAGTAGAAGGAAACAACAGTTTAGGGACATTCGTAAACGAATGTTCCGCAACAGGATAATTGGCAATTTGTTAAAAAATATTAAGAAAGGTCAACAGAAACTGGTTTTTTATAAGAGAAAAAAAAAAGTTGAGAAAGTTATTGATCAGGCATTTGAAATTAAACGTAAGTTATTTATTTTGATAATCAATAGAATTAGGAAGCTAAACAAGGCAATTTATGATTTCAAAAGAAATAGTAGATGGAAGAGAATAGTTAATTGTAGTAATTTTTGTGAAGTTTTTTCTGGAGAATGGATGCATAGTTCAAGCTGTGAGGCATTTTTTAATGAGGAGAGTTATTTCCAGGATAATGATTTGGTGCATGCAGTTGACACCAGTGGTCGTGCTTATGAAGTGAAAGATGGTTGTCCAGTTGAAAAAGAAAAACTTGTGACAACAGAGACAGAAGAGGTGTTAGGTAATGAGGTTTTAGGAAGACGTGCTAAGGGTCCTGTGTACACCTGGAAGTGTAGTAGTATTTGTAGTGTGCGACAGGATTCCATCAATTTGCTTTGTGATTTTGTACGGTCATTTAATAAGAAAAGTTTGAAGCAGAAAATAAGGTTGTTGCAAGAATTAGATCCTTGCAGAGTGAGAGAAGTGACAGGTTTGCATGGTCATTCACTGGCTTGTCTTTCCAGGAGAGTATGCCAGAGTGTTTTTCATCATTTCAGGATGCTAGCAGTGCATCATAATAAAGTGAGGAAATTAGTTAGAATGTTGTATTATGCTAAGAGTCCAGCAATTATGCTTAAACAATTATGCGCTGCTCTTTTGCATGGTTCTGAAATAGATGTGAAGAACATATGTGAAGAAATTGAGTTTTGTTACTTTGGAAGTAAAGAGGAGAATGTTGAAATTGACCCAGAAGAAGAGGGTAATGTGGAAGATAGTGTACAGGTTTCCAGTACAGATCATTTCCAGAGGGAAATTGCGACGTTTCAGGTGAAATCAAGTGAGAGGCCTAATTTCACTTGTGTGTGTTGTCGACGCACTTATTATAAGAATCAGACTAAGTTAGTGGATTTATATGCAAAAAGTGAAAGGGAAAATAATAGTGAATGGAAGGATTTTGCAACATACTTGATGGTAGAAAATTGTTTTGATTTGGGATTCAATCAACGTGTGTGTACTTATTGTTGTTGCAAATTAAATCAAAACCAGATGCCTGCTAGAGCAGTTCATAATAATCTGGAATTGGTTGAGATTCCTTCTGAATTGAAGGATTTAAATACTTATGAATCTATTTTGATTCAAAGTATCCATCCCTTTCAGGCTATTGTAAGAATGGAGCCAAAGACAGGGAAATTGCCTCCATCAGATTTACAGAGAGGATTAAAGGGAAGAGTTGTTTATTTGCCTCTAGATTTGAAGAAAAACATTAACACAATTGGAGTAGAAAAAGTGGAAGAGGAACCTCTGGTTATCTTAGTTAATGGGGTTCCGACAAAGAATAAGAAAATATGGCAAGATTTAGTAGATGTTAGGAAAGTTAAAAAGGCAACATTGTATTTGAAAAAAATAATAAATACTATAAGAATGTATATGTTGCAGAAGAGGAAGTAAGTGAGGAAGAGGATAGCGATTTGTGTGCTGGTCAAATTGAGAAAGTAGAACCCTCTACTAGTGAAGAAATATATGAACATTATAGTGTTCATCCTTTGCATTCCAAGGAAGTCATGGGGAATGCTATTGAGTTGTTTCAAATGAAACAAGCCAAAGGGAGTCCCATTAGTGTTTGGGAGGAAAGTTTGGAAGCTCGGTGTTTCCCACAGCTTTTTCCAACAGGTCAGGGAGGAAGATATGATGAGCGACCTCATCAAATTCCTGCTTCTGAATACCGGACTTTGCGATTGTATGCAGGAGATGCTAGGTTTCGACAATGCATTCCTTATTTGTTTCATCTCCTGTTGGAAAGCGATCTGTCTGGACTGTCATATGCAGTGAACCACATCTTGAAAAGTGGTATACACATGCAAAACATCTCGGCAAGTGACTTTATGGATAAAGTCAATGTCCAAGACAGTATTTTGGATTCTCACCTGATTAATCTCATGGCGTGTCAGCGTGGTACTAATGAGTACTGGTACCGTCGTCATGGTGATTTAAAATGTATGCTGAGGAACTTAGGTACTCCCACATGGTTCCTCACTCTGAGCTGTGCCGAGTATGGCTGGGAAGACTTACTTGAATTTCTACGAGAGGCAAATGCTAACGTAGATAACATCGAATTCAAGACACCCGGAGAACTGTGCTCTTTGGATCCAGTCAATGTATGTAGGTACTTCAATCATAGATTTGAAGCTATGATGTCTTTCATCATGAATAAGAAGAATCCACCTCTTGGAGAGGTGTTGGATTTCTTCTGGAGAAAGGAGTACCAAGCAAGAGGTGCTCCTCATATACATATGTTGCTGTGGATCAAGGATGCACCTAAATTTGGAACGGATCCAGAAGACTCAGTGATGAGTTTCATCCAACAGTATTCTACGTGTGCTGTTCCAAACGCAAAGGAGAAGAAAAGCCTAAGGGAAAAAGTTCTGCGTTTCCAAAGCCATCGATGTGGAAAGTACTGCCGTCGTAAATTCCGAAACAAGGACAAGTTCTACACCAAATGTCGTTTCGGCTTTCCACGACCGGTGATTTCTAAAGGAAGAGTAAACAGTTTGATGTCTTCGCTGCGACACAATGTCATGAAGAAATCACCTAAAAACACATACAATTTGAAGAGGAACGAAGAGTCCAAGTACATCAATGACTACAACCCGGTGATTTTGTCCATGTGGAATGCTAACATGGATATACAGTTTGTGGCTGATAACTGTATGGCTGTGGCTTGGTATGTGACGTCTTACATCACCAAAAAAGAGAAGACAGAATTGAAGGATATGTGGGAGGACATTTCCCATGAAAAGAGCCTCAGCAAGAAGTTGTACAGTTTCAGTCTGAAGATGTTGTCGCATCGAGAAATCGGAGCGTACGAATGTTCTGACCGGTTGTCTTCAGCAAGTCTCTATGCCAAGTCCAGGAGTATCGTTTGGGCGAGTCTTGGTCTTGCTGCAACGCGTAATCGAGTTTTCAAACCTGTCCGGGAAATTGAGTATTTGGCGGAAAAGGAGCCAAACAGTACCGACATTTTGAAGACCAACATGTTGGATACATATTATCCAAATCGAAGCATTCACCTCGAGAATGTTTGTCTGTATGAGGTTCTTCAAAATTACATATTCAAGAGGAACATCAAAGAAGATACTGAGAAAGGAGTGTATGCTGTAATAGGAAGTGAGGGATGTCTGGTCAAGCAAAGAAAATGCCACTTGGTAAACCATCGAAAATTGAGTGGCGAATCTCCTGAAAAAAAGGAGTTTTTCTATTTAGCACTTTTGCAACTTTTCAAGCCTTGGCGTGCAGAAGAGGAACTGCTTGGAGATTTTCTCTGTTACGAAGACTCTTTCAATGCCGCCAAGGAGACCATAGAATGTCCTGCTTTTCCCAAATATGTAGAAATGTTGAATGCGGAAATTGAGCAGGAAGCAAGGATTGCAGCCGAGATTGCCAGAGACAGTTTTCAGGACAGTCAGAGTTCTGCTTCATTGAGTCAGGATCCACTAGGAGGACCTGTTATTGAAAATGAAGCTGCCACTGCTATGAATGAAGTGGAAAGAGCCATGGCACATGCTCAAGAGGATGCGGTTAACTTAGAAGAGTTGGAAAGACAACTCAACGTTGAGCAGAGGAAAATATATGACGAAGTGCCCATGCAAATTGATCATGGATTAAGTCATGATAAGAAAGAGTGCTCATGTACGTTGTTGAAGCCTGTCCGACTGTACGTGAGTGGAGAAGCGGGAACTGGAAAAAGTTTCCTCATTAAAGCAATTTCATGCTATTTGCAGGAAAGGACAGAGTCATCGCTGTCTTGTGTTGTCACTGCTCCAACTGGACTGGCAGCACATAATATTAAAGGGATTACTTTACATCGTTTACTGATGCTGCCAGTGGAGCATGACAACAAATTACAATATCACAAGCTATCTGGAGATGCTTGTTTTGAAGTTTCAAGAATCTTGAGGAAAATGAAACTTCTTATCATTGACAAAGTAAGCATGGTTTCCAATGTCATGCTTGCCTTTGTGCATTTGAGAATGCAAGAAGTTCTCAAAACAGAGTATGATGTGTTATTTGGTGGCAAACACATCATTGTTTTCGGAGATCTTCTGCAGCTGACACCAGTGAAAGGGCAACCTGTGTTCAAAATGCTCACGCATGAAGATACCAGGAAGTGCCTAGGCAGCATTGGCAACGTCAATATATGGTTAAACTTCAATTATGCTGAACTGCATGAAAATATGCGTCAGGCGAAGGATGAAGTTTACAAGACTATTCTACAAGATGTTAGAATTGGAAAAGTGACCGAGCATGGGAAAGAAGCTTTACATGCACGATTACTGTCAAATTTATATCCAGAACAAGATGTTGTGCCTGAGAATATTTTTCAGAAAATTACTGAGACGAAATCTGAAATATGTTTGATGCCAACTCTTGCAGAATGTGCCAAATTTAACAACAAAATGTTGCATTTAGAAAAGCAAGAGATTGTGAAACTGGAAGCTATTGACAGAGTAGAGCATATGGGATCAACAATTATTTTGTCTGAGAATCTGAAAACAAAATTGGATTCATTAGAGAAGAGTATATCTAAAACTGCAGGTTTTGAAAAGACTCTGAATGTGTGCTTAAACTGCCGTATAATTTTAAGAAGGAATTTACATGTTGAAAGAGGTCTGGTAAATGGATCAATGGGTAATGTTGTTGATTTTGTGAAATACAGAAATAGAGATGGAATTGAATTTTTAAAAATTAAATTTGATGGCATTGAGGAAGTAAAGCTAATTGGTCGTTGCTCTGCTAGATTTTTGCTTGTAAAAGACTTATATGTTCGCCGTAAGCAGTTTCCTGTTTGCTTGGCATATGCGGTGACAATCCATAAATCGCAAGGTTTAAGTGTAGACTGTGCATTGGTGAATATTGGCAGTTCTGTGTTCAAGGAGGGTATGGCATATGTGGCATTGTCACGAGTTAGAACTTTATCGGGATTGTACTTGATTGAGTGTGATGTCACAAACATTTGTGCGGATCTAGATTGTGTTAAGGAATACAATAGGTTAAGAAGAGAGTATGCGCCACATTTGCCTCAGTATCCTTTGTTTGAGAAACGTGTGGTAGGCCGGAAACGAAGAAATGTGACCAATACTGGGGAGGTTGTAGCAAAAAGACGAAAAGTCGATGAACCTAAAATTACAAGCAGAAACAAAAAGGATTCTGTTGAAGATGTTGTTGGTTTTCAATTTGAAAACAGTTCTGGTGTCAACTGCTATGCTAATGTAGTGGTTAATGTTTTGTTTTCTCTAGAAAATGTAAAAGAAGAGATTGTGGTCAATTCTGATCAAAGATTTTGCAGTTTGTTAAATTCTGTGTTAGAGAAATGTAGCACTGATAGAAGAAACATAGAAAGTGTGTCTGAAATTCGAAATCTGTTAGACAGATGTTCAGGCCAAACACAATTCTCTCAAAATATTCAGCAAGATTGTCAGGAGTTTTTAATGTATATGCTTGATGTATTGCATGCTGAAGGTGTAGATGTAGATCAGCTGTTTGGGCTTTCTTATCAATGGCAGCATGACTGCGAGAACTGTATGGTATCAAGTACTACTAGTGTAGACTCAGAAAGATTTATATATTTAACTTTGCCAGACAGTAAATCAGTCTCCTTTAATAAGCTAGTAAAAGCAGCTGATCACAACATGAGTGTAGCCAATGTAAATCTGAAATGATGTCCACATTATTTATACGAACATATGGCCAGTATGTCATTTTAATGTTCCAACGATGTAGGCCTGATGGAACAAAATTGACAACTTTAATTAAAAATTTTGTAGCTTCGCAGTTGTCAATATCAGGAAGGACTTTTGTAACTGCAGCAATTATATATCATGACGGCCCTTCAACAACATCAGGACATTACACAGCTTATTTAAAGTCTAGAAATGGCTGGTCATTCTGCAACGATTCTGTTTTAATTTTCAAAAAAAAATTGCCGTATGACCTTAAAAACTCTTACCTGGTGTTTTTAAAACCAACATTTTAGGGAAATAATCTCGGGATGTGCTCTGTGGAATTTCAAGAAGTTCTAATGGCTCCTACACAATTTGGCCTTGAGGATAAGTGTAGTTCAGAGACATAACTTCTAACCATAAGAGTGGACGTCATGGAGAAATAAGTGCACTTTGAATGAGTTCAGAAAAACTATTTCTTTTTATAAGCTAATTGAAGCAGCCAATCAAAACATAGAGTAGAGGGAATGTTAGTCTGCAACGCTGTCTACTGTTTTACATTGCTTTGTGATTGAAAGTGATGTAGAGAATTAAATAATTGTAGTAGTCATAGAGTTAGTGTAAGTCTGCTTCATAGTAAGCAGTATCAGTGTCATAGGAAATGTAGAACATGACTGAGCAAGAAGGGGAAGATATTACTATTCCAGGATTGTGAAAATGATCTTCAACATTTTAATTCTGAAAGTTGCGGAAATGCCAAATGACGGGATTGGCTTACAAGAAATCCAAGAGTTATAAATGGGTCTGACAAGATTTGGCCTTGTGGAAACTTGTGGTAGAGAGCAAGAAGTCATTTATTGCATGTAACATGTTTTTAAAAACGATGGAGATTTTCTTTCAGAAAGTGGCGGGCTGAAAGTAATAACAGCACAAAAGAGTGTAAGCTGTTCATAGGACATCCTTTGACGTCATGGAAAGTAAGTTAACTTTAAGGAGTTCTGAATTCTGATTTCTTATGTTGTATGGGTTTTTTAAACACAATCATTTTGATTGTGTTTTTTTTTCCCCGCTGTTATATGATGAATACCTTCAAGTCACTGTTTTTAGTGAATTTTGATACATTCTGAGAACAGCAAAAATAAACCATTTAACATGTATAATTAATTCTGTACTGTTTGCATTTATGATGTATATGTAGAACTGTGTAGGAGGCATGGAGAAGGTGAGGCTTCTGTAAGTGTCAAAGTTGTTGCATGCAGTGCTGCACTTCTGCGTATTCTTTCATATGCTAGACTACATCTGCACAATGAGATACCTAAGCAAAGGAAACACAAGTGATGTGATTGTGAAATGAGCAAAATAAATTGCACGTATTTCAATTACATCACCTGTGTTTCCTATCATTACGAATCACATTGTGCAGATCAAGTTTAGGTCTGTCCAGGGAAACATAGGAGGTTTGGACTTTGTTCAAGAGTGCAGTGGACATGACTCACTTCATTGGTAGACCTTCACATGTATTATGTCCTCTATTCTCTTCAACAACTCGAAATTTCATCTGCAACCCTGAGTAGGCCTCACCTCAAACAAACCTCTGGATAGGACACATCTTATTGGCATCCTGAAGCAATTATTTAAAATTTTAGTGTCTTGCGACACTTTTCTGAGACAACAGCAATGCAAAAGATGCACCATGTTTTAAGATAGGCCTCACTTCATCTGCATCAAGATACTGTTAGTTTAAAATGTATATCTTTAGGACTGTGTAGGGGGCCTGGAGAAGCAGAAGCTTCTGTAAGTGTCAAAGTTGTTGAAAAACTGTTTGTCCTTCAATCTTTTCCCTTGTCTTTTGTAATTTTTAAATACATGTTTTAATATTTTTGAAATGTTTGTTCTCTCTTTCACAGATTGAAAGTATAAAAACAAAAAGTGAGTAATTTAACGACAATTATAAGGTAAATGCTTTGTACTCTTTTCGTTACATTTCTATCACATTCACCTACTATTAGTTCCACTGCTTCATTTCTTTAACCCTCAGTTTCCTGCCTTTGCTACTTCCCTCATTCCTTTCTCTATTACCTACTTACTCAACTCCTTCCACTCTTTTTCTCAGTCCCTCTCTTCTCATAGTTCCTCACTCTTGTTCACTCACTCCGTCTCTATTACTCTTAGTGTCTTTGACTGATCACTCTATCACTACTTGTTCATAATGCTTTCTCTGTGTAGTTGAAGCACACTAAGGGGCATATTATGAACACAGCCAATAAAATTATTGCTCTTTTTATTGGCAGAAAACTGGTGCAAAATTGGTTTTAGCTGCAGTTTTCTGCCGCAAAAGCAGCTTTAGCGACACATTTCTGCCAATAAAAGCTGCAAAACTTTTATTGCCTATGTTGATGATATGGCTCTATGTTACTTACATTTCTTTGCTGTTTCAATTAATCTTTTTCTGTTATTTTTTGTTTTCTGTTTTCTATTTTTTCTCTCTGTTATTCCTCATGTTTTAATCTTATTTTGAACATTCACTCACATTCTCCAAGAAACTCTTCTTTGTTAATGTTATACTCTCTTTTTTTTTCTTTCACTTCGTTATCTATTTTGTTTTTCACAATTATACCCTCTTCCGTCTTTTCTTCGGTAAATAGATCTATTAAACAGTATCTCTTCTTTACTCCCTATAGCTGTCTTTCTTTTAACATCACTCTCTGTTTACTTTCCTTATACTTACTCTTTTTGTTTTTTTTTTTTTTTTTTTGGTTAGCTCCCGGTCCGCGTACCGGGAAGCTAACCGGGGAGTGAACCAAAAGAAATAGAGCTTGCCAGAGTGCTAAACATTCTAGCAATTTTTTTTGAAAGGGAAGGTAGTTCTGAAAAGAACTTTTTTTTAAATATTTTTGTTGTTATATTTTATTTTATTTTGAACATTTTTTGGTTTTTTTGTATTTTTTGAACGATTTTATACTTTTTTGGGGTTTTTTGGGGGGGGGGGAAACAACAAAAAACAGGCATTGAAAAGGGCTCAACAGGAGCAAAAAAAAAATTACTGGGGGCGGTTAGGGCAATTATGGTGTTCATACGCCAGGTTGATTGCATTTATGCTCATATTGCCACACGCTAACAACGCACGACAGTGCATACAAGAGTGTATCATGTGGCCAAAATTTTCTTGTATATTTGGCACAGTTTCCCGTGCCTCTTCTGGTGTTAATGAAATTGGTATTCTTGGTCTGGCCACAGGAGTTGATCTTGGATTGTCCTGCAAATCCCTTATTTCCGCCCGGCTGTAATTGAGTTGATGCTTCCTTGTCATGTGCCTGCGCATTGTATGATTTCCGTAACTATATTTCTTGTCCGTCCCTCTGGATAATTGTTCTTTGCATATGAGGCAGGTGACATACCTCGCATTGACTTTTTTTTGGCCAGGAGGGATCGAATAAAACTGCCAGATGAAACTGGCTTTCTTTCTGGAAACCCGGGGCACCTCTTCTAAGAACTGTGGTTCTTCTCCCTCCTCTTCATCCATTTCTTCCTCTTCCTCCTCAGTGTTGGTCATGACCTGGGGAGGTGGTCCTCTCTTCCCATGAGGAGGTGGAGGTGGTGGTGGGGGTGCACCAGCTGAAGCTACCAATGAAGCCATTTCTCATATAGTAGTAAAGGTCTTCCTCTCACAATGATGAAAGTCAGAGTGAGGAAAGAAGGAGGGGTTTTCATCATTTGGGAAAAACAATACTTCTCAACCAATGAAAAGTGTTATTTTTAGGTCACCTGACCTAGCCTTACATCATTATGAAACCAAAAGTGAAATGAACCAATGAAAAGTTTTATTAACAAGTCACATGACCTCTCACGCTCATGTTACGCGCTGCGGAACGCGCCCCGGTTAGCTTCCGGGTCGCTGCGCTTCGCACCTCGGTCCGCGCCCCGGGACACTTCCGGGTGCGCTAACGCGGTACGTCACAAGACGCATTACGCGGCAACGCGATAGATCGCACTTTCGCGACGCGACGCGGATCGCTTCCGGGGAGCTGCGTTTCGCGCCTCGGTCCGCGCCCCGGGGCACTTCCGGGTGCGCTAACGCAGTACGTCATAAGACGCATTACGCGGCAACGCGATACCGTCACTATGTTGATATCTTACCGGTTCGCGGACCGGGTCGCGGCATCAATTTGAGCTAACGGAAAGCTTCCCGGTTCGCGGACCGGGAGCGAAACAAAAAAAATATTAAAATGAAATTATTAATAAATATATCAAATATATTTTTGGATTTAAAGAAGAATACATTTTACAGCTATAGATATTAGCTTTTAAAAAACCAATGAAATTCACTGAAAAAACCATAGGTTATAGACCATATATAGTTAGGAATTAGCATTTACAAAACCTTGAAAATTCACTGAAAAAACCATAGGTTATACACCATATATAGTTAGGAATTAGCATTTAAAAAACCTTATTTTACTCACACAAAACCAATGAAATTCCATATATAGTTAGTTGTACTAACTATATATCGCGCACCCGCAATCCACTGCTGATCATGTCACATATTACATCATTCATGACATGGTCAGTGACATCACTGATGACATCACTGATGACATCTCAAATGACATCACTGATGACATCACTGATGACATCATCCAGTGACTGTATGTTTCTGTAAAGTTAAAATATGTCTTACATATTGAAGAATGAGTGGATGTAGAAGTGTCTGAACAAAGGATTTAGTAGGTGCATGACTGACTGTATGAGTGAGTGATTAAATGTGTCTCACTGAGTGCATGGGTTAGTGACTAAACTGTCTTAATTTGTGCATCATTATGTCTGTTGTTCTGTAAACTGCTGCATGTGTTGATCAGTAGCTATATGATTAACTATATGGGTTATTGATTGGTTGCCCAAGTATTTGTATGGGAGACTGAGAGTGTGTATGGGTGGCTGGGAGGTGTATGACTCTCTGCATAGATGTATGGGTTCAAAATTGCATGTGGAAACAGCTGTATGGGTGGTTGACTGTGTGCATCATTGTATTGGTGAGTGAATGGATATCTCAGTGCTACATGTCAAAGTAAGTACATATGTAAAACACAGTACATGTGAGAGTTGGCATATATAAATAACTTTGCATAAGAGCCAGTGAATGCGTGAGTGGCTGTATGGATGATTGTGAACTTGTATCAGGGATTGTAAAAGAGAGTAAATATGAGTTAGTATATGTTTGAATAAGTAAGGTGTGTATAACTGTATAGTTGAGGAAATGGAGGTGTGATTGATTCTTTGCATGACTGACTAGGTGTGTAAGTAACTCCATGGATGAGTGACAGTCTGTGAGTGTCTGTTTACACTAAGTGTATCTAAGGTTATATTAGAGTCTGAAGAGGTTCATCGTATTATCACATGAATGATGTCATCAGTGATGTGATCAGTAATGTCAAATGAGATGTCATCAGTGATGTCATCAGTGATGTCATTTGAGATGTCATCAGTGATGTCATCAGTGATGTCACTGACCATGTCATGAATGATGTAATATGTGACATGATCAGCAGTGGATTGCGGGTGCGCGATATATAGTTAGTACAACTAACTATATATGGAATTTCATTGGTTTTGTGTGAGTAAAAGAAGGTTTTTTAAATGCTAATTCCTAACTATATATGGTGTATAACCTATGGTTTTTTCAGTGAATTTTCAAGGTTTTGTAAATGCTAATTCCTAACTATATATGGTCTATAACCTATGGTTTTTTCAGTGAATATATATATATATATATAAATATATCTGAAACAGATCTCCCATGCAAAGGAAAACGTACGACGACACTTAAGGAGTTGCTGTGCTTGAAAGAGTATTTTATTCGGCAGCAAAACAAACAACGCGTATATATATATTTTCACTGAAAAAAACATAGGTTTCAGGCCTTATATAGTTAGGAATTAGCATTTAAAAAACCTTTAAAATTCACTCAGAAAATATAAGTTTTAGGGGTGTTATAGTTAGCTGGACATTTCACTCATACAAAACCATTGAAATTGCTCCTATATAGTTAGTTGTACTAACTATATTTCGCGCACCCGCAATCCACTGCTGATGATGTCACATATTACATCATTCATGACATGGTCAGTGACATCACTGATGACATCTCAAATGACATCACTGATGACATCACTGATGACATCATCCCGTGAATTGGTTTGCTTCGTTATTTAATTATGCATTATATATATAGCAATTTGCATTGAAGAATGAGTGGATATATAAAAATAAATATTTGGATGGAGGATTTAGTAGCAGTGTAATTGACTGTTTACTTGACCAATTTATAGTGTCTCACTAAATATAGTGGATAGTGACTAAACTGTGTGAATATCTGTATCACTTTGTCAGTTGTTGTGTAAACTGGTTCTCCAGTTGGTCACTAGCTATGTGAAAGTCTATATTAGTTATTGATCAGTTAACTGAGTATTTGTATGGGAGAGTGAATGTGTGTGTGGTTCGTGGGGGGGTGTGTGACTGCCCAAAGATGTGTGAATAGTTGATTCACTAGATATATGAAGTTAAAACTACATGTTCTAACAGTTGTTTGGGTGAGTGAATATCTTTATGGGTGTGGTGATGAGCAAATATATTTCTCAATGGTACATGTCCAACAAACTAGAAAAATAAAAGGCAGTGCATGTGTCAGTTGTTGTATATAAATAAGCATACATAAGACTCAATGATTGTGTGAGTGACTGTATGGATAACTGTATACTTTTAATAATGATTTTATAATTCACTATGACTTACTATCTAAATGAATAGATGAAGTTGTGTTTGTATAAGTGTGTAGTTAAGTAAATATGTAAGTATGATCCATTGTTTGCATAAGTGAGTAGGATGACTTCATATGTGAATAGGATGTGTGCTGGTGTGTAATGTCGATATAGGTGTATAAGTATTTTTGATAGGGTTCTATTGTTCATTGACAGCATGTATGAGTGAATCTACAGGTAAGTGATTAGATGTGTGTATACATCTATGAATCACTGAGTGGGTTTTTAGATACTTGTATTGCTGTGACAATGGATTCAAATATGATACTCTGTATTTTACAAAGAGTGATGAAAGATTTTACTAGTGTATGAAAAGGTGTATGTGATTGTCACGTGGATGATGTCATCAGTGATGTCATCAGTGATGTCATCAGTGATGTCACTGACCATGTCATGAATGATGTAATATGTGACATCATCAGCAGTGGATTGCGGGTGCGCGAAATATAGTTAGTACAACTAACTATATAGGAGCAATTTCAATGGTTTTGTATGAGTGAAATGTCCAGCTAACTATAACACCCCTAAAACTTATATTTTTTGAGTGAATTTTAAAGGTTTTTTAAATGCTAATTCCTAACTATATAAGGCCTGAAATCTATGGTTTTTTCAGTGAATTTGCAAGGTTTTTTAAATGCTAATTCCTAACTATATAATGCCTGAAACCTATGGTTTTTTCAGTGAATTTCAAAGTTTTTTTAATGCTAATTCCTAACTATATAAGACCTGAAAGCCCACCAGGAATCTCCAGTATGCGCCAGGGGACTGCATTGCAGAGAGGTGTAATGAAGCCACTCCCCTTTTTACACCTCTCTGCAACGTAGCCCCCGGGCGTGTTTGCAGAGGGGGAACTAATTCCCCTTGCATACTGGGGGTCCCTGGGGGCCAACTAGCCCACTGTGAACCTGCAGTATGCGCCAGGGGGCTACATTGCAGAGAGGTGTAATGAGGCCACACCCATTTTAACACCTCTCTGCAACACAGCCCCCGTGCATGTTTGAAGAGGGAGAACTAATTCCCCTTGCATACTGGGGGCCCCTGGGGGCCAACTAGCCCACCTGGAACCTCCAGTATGCGCCAGGGGGCTGCATTGCACAGAGGTGTAATGAGGCTATGCCCCTTGTTACACCTCTCTGCAACGCAGCCCCCTGGCGCGTTTGCAGAGGGGGAACTTATTCCCCTTGCATACTGGGGGTCCCTGGGGGCCAACTAGCCCACCAGGATCCTCCAGTATGCGCCAGGGGGCTGCATTGCAGAGAGGTGTAATGAGGCCACACCCTTTTTTACACCTCTCTGCAACGCAGCCCCCGTGCATGATTGAAGAGGGGGAACTAATTCCCCTTGCATACTGGGGGTCCCTGGGGGCCAACTAGCCCACCTGGAACCTCCAGTATGAGCCAGGGGGCTGCATTGCACAGAGGTGTAATGAGGCTATGACCCTTTTACACCTCTCTGCAATGCAGCCCACTGGCGCGTTTGCAGAGGGGGAACTAATTCCCCTTGCATACTGGGGGTCCCTGGGGGCCAACTAGCCCACCAGGAGCCTCCAGTATGCGCCAGGGGGCTGTGTTGCTTTGCCCCGGAGGGCGGCAGTCCCGGGGGCAGTGTGGGGGGATTGGGCACCCCCCACACTTCTTTATCACTATGCCCCCGCGATTTGGTCCCCCTGGGGGGTAATTTTTAAAAAAAATACCGGGTTAAAAAAATATATATTTGGCCTTGGGGGTCCTTGTGGGACCACCTTAGCAGGCCTAGGGGGTCAGGGTGTTTCTACCCTTCCCCCTTTTTGTGTTCTACACATTTGTTTTTCTGCTTTCTTTTGCCTCAGTCTAATGAACACAAGATGGCTGCCAACACTTCCTGGTTTGGAGTGTTGACAGCCAATAAGCATGCAGCTTTCTCGGAAAGGTACGCGCACCGTCCGCATACCGTACGCGTACGCAAGGTACGCGCACCCCGCGATTTAAAAAAAAAATATTTATTTCTTTTTGCCTTGGGGGGGTCCTAGTGGGACCCCCTGAGAAGGCCCAGGGGGTCAGGGTGCTTTTACCCTGCCCCCTTTTTGAGTTCTACACGTTTGTTTTTCTGCTTTCTTCTGCCAGTGAATGTGGTTTGCTTTGATATTTAAATATGTATTATAAATACACTACCTTTCATTGAAGAATGAGTGGATATATAAATATAAATGTGTGGATGGTGGATTTAGTACCAGTGTCATTGATTGTTACTTGACTAATTTGTAGAGTCTCACTATATATAATGTGTAGTTACTAAACTGTTTGAAAGTCTTTATTGCTTTGTCTTAATTGCTATGTTAAAGACTATATTTGTTATTGGTTTCTTAACTTAGTATTTGTATGGGTAAATGAATGTCTATGTGGTTTGGTGGGGGGGGTGATTGCCAAAAAATGGTTGAATAGTTCATTCAGTAGGTATATGAGGTTAAGACTACATGTTATAACAGTTGTTTCAGTGAGTGTATATGTTTATGGGTGTGGGGGTGATGAAATATTTCTCTTAATGGTACATCTCCATAAAACCTTACTTTTTTAATTATTCCTTGCAGTTCTGTTGCCAATACCCAGCAGTGTTGTTGTTTTTTTCTTCTTTAGTCTATCCCTTGCGCCGGGAAACCCACTGCGGGTAGCTGTTGCGCATTATAAGTTCTAAATAAATAAAATAAATAAACTTGAAAAAAAGGCAGTGTATGTGACAGTTATATCTAATTAAGTGTGTCTAAGACTTAATGATTGTATGAGTCACTATATGGATAACTGTATACTTGTAATAGTGATTTTATAACACACTAAGTGTGAGTTACTATCTATATAAATATATGAAGTGGTGTTTGTATAAGTGTGTAGGTGAGTAAATGTAAGTATAATCAATTGTTTGCATAAGTCAGAAGGATGTCTTTATAAGTGAATACAATGTGTGCTGGTGTGTAATGTTGAAATAGGCGTATAAGTATATTTGATAGTGTTCTGTTGATTATTCACTGCATATAACACTGAATCTATAGGTAAGAGTTTAGATGTGTGTATAGTTCTATGAATAACTGAGTGGGTGTTTAGAAATTTCTATTGGTGTGTCAATGGTTTCAAATATGGCACTTTCTATTTTACAGTGAGTGATGAAAGATTATACTAGTGTGTGATGAAGTGTATTTGATTGTCACATGGATGATGTCATCAGTGATGTCATCAGTGATGTCATTTGAGATGTCATCAGTGATGTCACTGACCATGTCATGAATGATGCACTTTTTGTGACGTTCCGGTGCCGCAGAAGACTGAGTGATATTTATCAGGCAGGACTAAGCCACTTTTTGTGGCGTAATCCTGCCTGATTAATATCAGTCCCTTTAACGCAGTGTCCTGCATTAAAGGGGTGTGCAATGGGTGTTGCTGGGGGCGTTCCCAGCAGCATCCATGGACTTGAGTGATTTATAGCATCCTCAAAGTCAGACTTTCAGAAATTCCACAGTATAGGACATGATAATCCAAATCCAAATGTTTCTCAAGAAAAGTCATAAACCGTGTCCGTGGGTCATATCTGCCCAAATGCCGATATTCCGAACGATTGAAAATTACTTTTCTTGAGAAACATTTGGATTTGGATAATCATGTCCTATACTTTGGAATTTTTGAAAGACTGACTTTGAGGATGCTATAAATTACTCAAGTCTGCCCGAATTGTGTGGGTAAAATTGATACCTAGTCACTTTGAATAAGAATGTACTTACGTCTTGTCTAACATTTGGAAGAAATATCTAGTTATATGACAACAGGATACCGACATAACTTGAAGGAAATAAGAACGCCCTGAAGAAGTTCTGTTGTACAGAACGAAACGCGTCGGCTGGCTGTGGTACATAAACTTAAGGAAAATAAAAGCATTTGAATATACACCAAGATTCAGCGCTTCAATAAGGACTCTAAGTGATATCATTTGATTGGACTTGTTGTGCAAGTGGTGCTGTGCCAAACTTTGGAATATTCTCCACTACTCTCTACTACTCACTCTCTACTACTCCACTACTCTCTAATACTCACTCTCTACTACTCATTCTCTACTACTCTACTACTCTCTACGACTCTCTCTCTACTACTCACTCCCTACTACTCTCTACTCCTCACTCTCTACTACTCTCTCTCTACTGCTCACTCTTTACTACTCTCTCTCTACTACTCACTCTCTACTTCTCACTCTCTACTACTCACTCTACTACTCACTCTCTACTACTCTCTACTACTCACTCTCTACTACTCACTCTACTACTCACTCTCTACTACTCTCTACTACTCACTCTCTACCACACTCTCTCTACTAATCTCTACTACTCACTCTACTACTCACTCTCTACTACTCTCTGCTACTCACTCTCTACTACTCACTCTCTACTACTCACGCTATTACTCACTCTCTACTACTCACTCTCTACTACTCCACACTACTCACTCTTTACTACTCTCTACTACTCACTCCCTACTGCTCTCTACTACTCACTCTACTACTTACTCTCTACTACTCTCTACTACTCACTCTACTATTCACTCTACTCACTCTCTACTACTCACTCTCTGCTACTCACTCTCTGCTACTCTTTCTACTGCTCCCTACTACTCTCTACTACTCACTCTCTACTTCTCTACCTCTCCCTACTTCTCTCTCTACTAGTCTCTACTCTCTACCTCTACCTCTCTACCTCTACCTCTCTACCTCTACACCTCTACCTCTCTACCTCTCTCTACACGCACACATATACACATATATATGCATATATATGCATATGCATTTATATATGTATGTGTATATATATGTATACATACATGCATACATATACATATATGCATACATCAATCACACAAATTGCTCCCAAATGAAGGCGCCTCACATGGTATGTTTAACTCCTTTTATTCAAAGACGGCAGACAATGACAGCCACTCTCTTAAACCAAAGTTCCATCGCCAGACGCGTTTCAAGCATAACCTGCCCTTGTTCACTGGCATCAGCATGGAGAAAGGCAGCGTCGAATGCGGAACACCTGCAGCACTTTTAAATTCGCTGTACTTCCCTAGTGGGCGTGTTTCAATTGCACTCTGGTTGTTGCAGTCCACATTCGTTTAAAACCCCAGTGGGTGTCGCCGTGCCCCATTAGTTTGTGCAAGTTTTTACCCCAGTGGGTGGTTACAGGTAGAGGAAGCTCCCACGCTGCATTTACTTAGTCTTTAGAATCGGACATACCATCCCTTTGACAGCGCACGAAATCTTCAGCACTGTAGGTCTGCTCACGTTGCAGCGGGGTACCTTCGCGGCCAGAGCCGACCGCTAAACATCAATCACACGAATTTCTCCCAAATGAAGGCGCCTCACATGGTATGTTTAACTCCTTTTATTCAAAGACGGCAGACAATGACAGCCACTCTCTTAAACCAAAGTTCCATCGCCAGACGCGTTTCAAGCATAACCTGCCCTTGTTCACTGGCATCAGCATGGAGAAAGGCAGCGTCGAATGCGGAACACCTGCAGCACTTTTAAATCCGCTGTACTTCCCTAGTGGGCGTGTTTCAATTGCACTCTGGTTGTTGCAGTCCACATTCGGTTAAAACCCCAGTGGGTGTCGCCGTGCCCCATTAGTTTGTGCAAGTTTTTACCCCAGTGGGTGGTTACAGGTAGAGGAAGCTCCCACGCTGCATTTACTTAGTCTTTAGAATCGGACATACCATCCCTTTGACAGCGCACGAAATCTTCAGCGCTGTAGGTCTGCTGACGTTGCAGCGGGGTACCTTCGCGGCCAGAGCCGACCGCTAAACATCAATCACACGAATTGCTCCCAAATGAAGGCGCCTCACATGGTATGTTTAACTCCTTTTATTCAAAGACGGCAGACAATGACAGCCACTCTCTTAAACCAAAGTTCCATCGTCAGACGCGTTTCAAGCATAACCTGCCCTTGTTCACTGGCATCAGCATGGAGAAAGGCAGCGTCGAATGCGGAACACCTGCAGCACTTTTAAATCCGCTGTACTTCCCTAGTGTACTACTCATTTTACTACTCACTCTCTACTACTCACTCTCTACTACTCTCTACTACTCACTCTAATACTCACTCTCTACTACTCTACTACTCACTCTACTACTCTCTACTACTCACTCTCTGCTACTCTCTCTACTACTCGCTAATACTCACTCTCTACTCTCTAATACTCACTCTCTACTCTCTACCTCTCTCTCTACTACTCTCTACCTCTACCTCTCTACCTCTACACCTCTACCTCTACACCTCTACCTCTACACCTCTACCTCTACACCTCTACCTCTCTACCTCTACCTCTCTACCTCTACCTCTCTACCTCTCTCTACATGCACAAATATGCACATATATATATATGCATATGCATTTATATATAGTGTGTAGAGGTGTGGCGCCGCGGCCAGGGCGACTGACGTTGGAATCTGGGGATCACGGTTCGATCCCCGGCTCCGGCGGCAGGTTAGCCCAGCACCATGTGGCTCTGGGCAATAGCTTGCTTAATCTTCCCGACGGCCCCCAGCGCCTAGAGACCCTTCCGGGTGATTGTGCGCTTTACAAATGTGGATTATTATTATTATTATTATCATTATATATATATATATATATATATATATATATATATACATACATATATAAACATATAAATAAAATGCATATCTATATAAATACAAATATAAATACATTCATACATATACATATATGCATACATATGCATGTTATTTACATGAAAGTTTGAAAAACACTAATAAAAGCAAAGTTAAAAAGCCACCTCATTACAAACAGAATGGCTTTAACTTAAACGAGGGCGAGATCTATTGCATTTTCAATGCTTGTTTACTTTGGTTCCATCAAGAAGGCATGCAGATGTGTCACACATTTGCCATGAATTCTGAATGTTAGCACTCTAGTTGCTCATTAAATCACTGTAGTAAAGCTACTGCTCACCAGGGAAGTCTGCTGCTGGTATGGTAGAGGATTTGAGAAGTCACTCAAAATGTGCCCTAATTTTTCTTTCTGAAGCACTAATCATAATTTCTATGGCAAAATGAACCCCCTCATTTTGTTCCTTTTTAAATTAAATGTTTTCAGACTTACCACTTCATTCCAATCAAGATGGCTTCTAGTGTGCCATACTTTTGTCATAAGTAAGACTGTTAGCGCTCTAGTTGTTCTTTAGAACACTCTGGGATATTCTGTCATTGGGCTATACTTGGGCTACATCTGGGTGATATTTGGGCTACATTTGGGCTCTTTTGTCTCTGGTGGCCATCTTGGGAGACTGCATGTCAGAATTTTTTAATGAAATAGAAGAGGATTTGAGAAGTCACTCAAACTGTGCCCTAATTTTTCTTTCTGCAGCACTAATCATACTTTCTATGGCAAAATATACCCCCTCATTTTGTTCCTTTTTAAATTAAATGTTTTAAGAGTTACCACTTTACTCCAATCAAGATGTCTTCAGGTGTGCCATACCTTTGTAATAAGTAGGACTGTTAGCGCTCTAGTTGTTCTTTAGAACACTCTAGGAGGCTGCAGTAGAACACAAAGGAATCAACTGACAGTCTCTGTCCTTGTTGGATGTACATGTTTTACTGAGAATGTCAGACTTCATTCTCACATGACTGAGAAAGATAATGTGAATTTACAGAAAATATGCTTTCAGTTTAGCTTATAGATCCCCTTCCAAACCACTGTGGGAAAAGCATGAGATAATAGTTTTCTTTCAAACATGATTCATGATATCTCAGCAGAAGGCTTTTTCACATGGTAAAATCACCTTAGAACACACCACAATTCCTAAAATGAGTAGGGTACCATCAACAAATGGTTTTTAATGTAACTAAAGTCCTAAAACCTTCTATTAACTGCAATGCTTTTTAAGGAGGTGCTATCATGTATATTGGTCCCAAGATGGCTGCCAACACTTCTTGGATGAAGTGCTGACAGCCAATCAGATCTCACGATGAGATGTGTGGTTAGGCGCCGCCCAGATATATACATTTTTTTCCTTTTAATTTTCTCAGGAACTACTGGAGGGATTTACACCATTTAATCAAAAGCGTGATCTGCGAATCAGACTCTACCATTTTGTCAAATTTGTAGTAATTCCGTTCAGCCGTTCGGGCTGTAGCCGTGTCTAATCGTCCTATGGAAAATAACATGGGGAAAACACGTTTTGGGACCCCCCTTTTTTCTCAGCCCCCACTTGACGAATCCCCCCAAAACTTTTAGGAAAGGAGCGGAGCGGAGCGGAGCAGAGCGAGCCATCTTCTTTGAGAAATTCGCGAAGATTCATCAACCGGCGCCAAAGTTATTCCCAACAGAATGTTGCGGATTTCCTATGGAAGCTAGGTCCTAACTATATATACCTATTGGCGACCGTCAGTAGGTTATATATATATATATATATATATATATATATATATATATATATATATATATTACCTACTGGCGGTCGCCAGTAGGTAGTTATAGTTAGGATCTAATTACTATTCAAATAGCGTTTATTATTTTCCCAATATATTTTGTGTCGTTTGACGAATCTTCGCGAAATTTTCAAAACGAATGGCCCGCTCTAGTCAGCTCCTATCTTGGAAGTTTCGAGGTGATTCGTCAAGCGGGGGCCGAGAAAAAAGGGGGGTCCCAAAACGCATTTTCCCCATTTCAATTTCCATAGGAAAAATTGGAACAGGCTACAGCCCGAACTGCTGAAGGGAATTACACCAAATCTGGCAAAAAGGTAGCCTTTGGTTCAGAATGATGGTGTAAATCCGTTCAGTAGTTCCTGAGAAATTTCAAAATTAAAAATATCGATATGTGAGCACCAAGGAGGAGTCGCGACTCCTTCAGAGCACGAGCTGACTTCTGATTGGCTGCCAACACTCCAAACCAGGAAGTGTAGCAGCCATCTTGTGACTCGGTAGAACCGAGTCACAAAAAACTGTGCCAAAAACTTGAAAAACAAGAAAAGGGGGCAGGGTAGAAACACCCTGACCCCCTAGGCCTGCCCAGAAGGTCCCACAGGGCCAAAAAAACATTTTCTTTTTATAATTTTGGATGAATTTCTGCTGGGATCACTAATCCCGCCGTAATTATTTTAAAGCCTGCGCTTCATTTTAATGAGCCCCCAGGGTGGGCCAGGTCCCGCGGCATTGTCATTAAATATTAGCCGGGGCTCACGGGGCCCCCGCAGCCCCGGGACCGCCACCTCCCCGGATCTATGCTCATTATGTGCGGGGGCAGCAGCCTCCCCACAGCCCCGGGGACCGCCACCTCCCTGGGGCTTTTTAAAAAAAGTAATGCGTGGGGGGTCCCAAAGCCCCCCAGCTACCCCGGGGACCGCCACCACCCTGGGGCCTCATTAAATAAGGGTGGGGGGCCTCATGGCCCCCCAAGCCCTGGGGACTGCCACCTCCGCAGGGCAGTGAAAATTAATTAGTGGGGGGCTCCAGCCCCCCCACACTGCCCCAGGGACCACCCCCTCCCTGGGGCACTTTGAATTTAAAGACGGGGGTCCGTTATGGCCCCCATGCCCCGGGGACCACCACCTCCCCGGGGCTTTTCAAACATAGGGAGGGAGCCACACAGCCCCCCTCCTGGAGCCCTCCATGGCCCTGGGAACCGGGGTGCCCAACCCCAGGAAACTGCTGTTTGCAATGACAGGGCAGGAGCCGTGCGGCTCCCGCCCTGTCATTGCAAGCGCTGCTTTGCTTCATTGGAGCCAGAAAAGGGAAATCGGCTCTCGCTTCAATGAAGCAAAGCAGGATTGCTTTTCCACAAGGGGAGCTGCATGTCAGCAGCTCCCCTTGTGGAAAAGCAATGCCGGCTCCCGCAGGGGGCCGGATGCCGGCAGAGACTGTGGGGTATTAGGGCTCCCCCCACGGTCCCCAAAGGAAAGGGCTGGCCCTGGAGAATGGGGTCCCGGGGGCCCAAAGTGGCCCGGGAGGGGGGCCACATGGCCATGTCATGAATGATATAATATATGACATCATCAGCAGTACATTGCGGGGGCGCGAGTTATAGTTACCTGAACTAACTATAACAGCGGAATTTCTATGGTTTTGCATGAGTGAAATGTCCAACTAACTCTAATGTCCCTGAAACCTATGTTTTTTTCAGTGATTTTTTTTTTATATATATATATATATATATATAAAAAATCACTATATATATATTCATATATATAGTGAATTTTACATATATAAATTCACTATATATATATTCATATATATATATATATATATATATATATATATACATAAATATTCACCGTATATAAATGTAGCGCTAAGATTAGTAAATCTATAATTACCTAATTACCTATACATAGTTAACTTCTCGATATTTTTGATACCATATATCTACAATATCTTGGTAGCTCATATTAAAAACTCCAGGTTTTTTCTGTATACAACCAGCTAAATAGCAGTCTCTGTGTTCCTTTAATCTCCTCACCCTTAACCACAACTTCAACCCAAGTACTTTTCTGCTTCTCTCCAAACCATCTGCTTTGGACCTGCACATGATGTGGACCACAGTCTAATAATTCTCTGTTGGCACCCTCTTCTTTAGGCTGTAAACATGGTTGAGTAACCTCCTTACATTCATGCACAAGTGGAAGGCATTTCTGATGTGGTAGGTGTTCCAATGAAAACATTAGCATAGCAGTGAATAAACAATGGTCCATATATGCCTTTTACTCCATTTTAAGCCTTCTCTATTTCTCCTCGGTTACTATAGAGCATTCTGATGTCACTGTCAATAAGATTTTTAAAAGGCATTAAAGTCTTTCTAACACAACTTATATCAGACATAAAATATCTCTTTGTTTATTGTAGGCCCAATTTCCATCCTGAACCTATACCTCAGGAAAGGTTTTGAAAGGAAATTGAGAGGTAGGTTGGTTTATTCGTGTGGAGAGCTTTGTGAGTTATGCATGCAATTTTGAGTATAGCTCTTGCCTCCATTGGAAGCTAGTTGAGCTGCTTGAGAGTGGGAGTGATGTGGTAATTTCGCCTCTCTCCTGATAGCAGCCTGGCCACAGCACGTAGAGTTGCTTTTAAAAGGAATAGGTATGTTTTTGAGGCACCCATAATCATTGTGTTACCATAGTCCAGCTTGGGGAGGACGAGGGCTTGCACCACATTTGTTTAGTCATCACTGATTATAAATGGCTTGACATGTTTTAGGTGTTTCAGTGAGTAAAAGACACTTTTTGCAGAGGCATTAATATGCTCCTTCATGCTTAGGTGGCTGTTGAGTGTTATTCTCAGGGATTTAACAAATTTAGAGATGGACAGTTTGCAGTTTGGTGCAGTGATGTTGTTGAGCCCGCTAGCTACTTGAAAAGATCTTTCTTTGGTTTGGATGAGGAGGAGTTCTGTATTGTTGGGGTAGAGCTAGAAGTGGTTGCTGGTCAGCCAGGATTTACCTGTGTGTAAAGTGCTATTTAGGTGCTGGATGTCTCTGACTGATGCGATTTTTATGTAGAGTTAGGTGTCATCCACATAAGGTAGATAGGGAATTCCAGCTTTTTTCAGGATCACCGCAAGTGGTTCCATATAGAGGTTAAATAAGGCAGGGTTGACCCTTGCAGGACTACTTGTGAGATTGGTGTTGCATTTGAAATGTCCTTGTTGAATTTGATTAGCGTTGTGCGCCTGTTTAGGAAAGAGGCAAACCACTAAAGGACAGTTCCTTTGATGCCTGCTCTTTTCGAGAGGGTATTTAGGAAGATGTCATGGTTGACATGTCAAAGGCAGCTGAAAAATCTAAAAGGACTAGGAGGTATGCCTGTCCTTCATCGAGAGATCTGTGAAGATTATCTATGACTTTCAAGATGGCAGTCTCTGTACTGCAGCCCTTCCTGAAAGCCGACTAGAAGGTGACAAGGAGCCACTTCAAAGGTAAGCGTTTATGATTTTGGTCCATAGAGGAGAGATGATGTGACCGAGCTGTTTTACAAGTGACGCCCAGAGAGCGCCTGAGATGTGCGATGTCGGCTTCATATTTGCAAGTAATTTGCGGATTTTGTCTTTACGGACATTGTTGAATTGAGACCAAGTTACATTGTTTTTCAATTGCAGGGAATTTGAGGTTAGAGAGCTATGTTGATGATGGGGGAGCTGCCTTGATGAGGGAGGAAGAAAGGCAGCATTTGGCAGAGCGGTTTTGAGAGGGACCTTTCCACAGGAGGCATCCTTAATGCAGGGTAGAGGGGTGGGAGGCTCCAGAGAGAGTTCAATACTAGATATTTTTTCAGAGAAAAATGTTGTGATTTCTTCACAGCATTTGACCGAGGTGTTTTTTGCATATTGAGGGAAAGAGGATGTTTGCTGTTTGATGGTGGTAAATAGTTCTTTGGGTCTGTTCATGGACCAATTCAGTTGTTAATGGAAAAAGGAGGATTTTCCCTGAAGATGTGTTTTACGTATTTTTGGCAGTCGGCCCACAGGATTGAAAGATTAGATTCAGATGGTTGCTGTCTCTAGATTCTTACAGCTAAATGGAGCAGGCGCCTTTCAATGTTAACAGCGTTATTGAACCAGGCTCTGGAGGGGATACTTCTTGAATTCTTGATTTTCAAAGGTGCGACTGCTTCAACAAGTTCAGTCATTTTTGTGATGTAATGGTTGGTGAGGTCGTTGACAGAGGAGAGGCGAAGGGGAGATAGGATTTGGGAGTTGACTAGTGTTTCTAATTCAGCCTGGGAGATTTGGTGGATATTCCTCACTCAGTTCTTTGGACTACTGGGTTTGGGGCGCGCATTTGGATTTAAGATATTGAGCTGGAAATGTATAAGATGGTGGTCGGTCCAGACGGATGGAAGGGTAGAGTACAGGTATAGTATGATTTGCTTGGAGATGATTGTGTCAAGAGTGAAGTCCTTTCTATGGGGTTGTTTCTTGCAATGCTGGGTAAGATTGTTTGTTTCCAATAGTGTGTTAAGGGTTTGTACTGGTGTTAGACTTGGCATCCTTTGTGTTGTTTCCCCTGACATTTTGGCTCTACCACCTGTATTTTTTACAGTATTCTGGATTTCGTTTTTGGTGGCTTAGATGCTTTGGGTACTTTGCCAGTGCTGATCAGTGGCAAAGTGCAAGTGTTCCCTGTGTAAATTGTGATTATGGTTGGTTATCTGTGATTGGCAAATTTGATTTACTGTTAAGTCCCTAGTAAAGTGCACTGTGTGTGCCCAGGGCCTGTAAATCAAATGCTACAAGTGGGCCTGCAGCACTGATTGTGACACCCACACAAGGAGCGTTTTCAAATGTGTCTCAGATCTGCCACTGCATTGTCCGCATGTGCGGTTTGTAACTGCCATGTCGACCTGGCAAGTGCACCCACTTGCCAGGCCCTAACCTTCCCTTTTCTTAAATGTAAGGCACCCCTCAGGTAGGCCCAAGGTACCCCCATGGGCAGAGTGCAGCGTATGTTAAAGGTGGGACATGTACTGGTGTGTTTTACATGTCCTGATAGTGAAATTCAGTGAATTTAGTTTTTCACTATTGAGAGACTGTCTGTCCCATAGATTAACATGGGAACAGCTTTGTAACATCTGACAAGTGAAGCTTTCCATTGGGACAAGATAGAGATTTGGAGTTTACGAACTCTGACCTCAACATTTAATAACATATTTTAGTGAAGTTGGTTCTTAAATTGTGTGTTTGAAAATGCCACTTTAAGAAAGTGAGCATTTTCTTGTTTAACTATCCTGTGTGCCTCTGCTTGTTTGTGTATTCACTCTCTGGGTGTGTAGTGGCAGGAGCTGGGGATGTGCATTCACTCTAGACAGTCTCAAGGAGGTTGAGATGTGTCCTGCCTTTCCTAGGTGACTCATAGCCACGCTGAATAGACCTTTCTGCATTTAGAGTGGTGGGAGGAGTTTTCACTTGGACCTGAAGAGGCTGTGTCTTCTCTGCACAATGCTGTTGCTACATCCTGGAGTGAAGCTCGGCCAGAGAGGGCAGAATTGGTTTGGCCAGGGCTCAGAGACCCTTGCCACAAAGAGAACGAAGAGAAGATAGGGTAGTTATAGGAGACATTAAACCCCCTGAACTTCTGGAAACAAGAGGAACCTCTGCCTAGGAGAAGAGAAGAAGAGCTGGGAGGAGGAGCACTGCCCCTTTGATGTGTGTTGCTTTTCTGGGTTGGCCTGCAGTTGCTGCTTTTGCCAAGGAGAGGATAAAGACTGGAACTTTGCTGTGAACCTGCTTGTGAAGAATCTCCAAGGGCTTCTGGGTGCTTGCCTCCTGTTCTGAAGTCTCAGGCACACAAACAGTTCACCACCAGCTTCCTTGAATTCCACTGCTGGGAGTTCTGACTTGCCACAAGGTGCCTGTTCCAGTTCTGAGCCTCTAGAGGTTGTTTCTGGTGCTGGGAGCTGAAAAAGCTTACAGAAACAAAAGAAATCACTGCATTGTCCTTCCAGCGCCCGATTTTCTGAGGCAGCACCATTGTGCTGGAAGGATTTCCACCACACCGCCACCCTACGGCCAAAGAATTAATGCAGGGCCAGTCCGCAGCTAAAGAATCATTTGCACGCCGAGTCCAGTGCACCAATTTCCGAAGTCCGAGATCACTTCACTGACTCCAACTTAGGCCTGCTGCGCGGCTGAAGAAATCAATGCAGTGCCTGTTATCCGCCACTGTATTGACCTCCAGCACATCCCTGCTGTCCACACATATCACTTGTGTGGCAAGTTTTCTGGCCCATCACCCTCAGGAATTGATGCATCACTTTCTCCAACAGTCCAGATTCGACGCATCACTTTTCCTGCGTGCAGCAGGACTGTTGCATCACCTCTCCAAGGACACAGAAACTGGTGCAACACTGAGGTTTCTGATGCTTTCCATCTCTGTGGCTGTTTGGCCTTGTGAATTTTGACGCATCTGAAGGTACATTGTGTAAAATCACGCATCCATGGATTTCCATGGACAGAATTGCTTGAAACCTTTTAAAAGTCATCTTCTGAATTGTGTATGTTGGATTTTTGTCACTTGGGTCTTGTTAGGTTTAGATAAAGAAACATTATTTTTCTAAACTGGTGTGGTATCCATTTGCAGTGTTTTAACTTTGCTACTATTTGTTTGGCGCAAATACCTTATACATTGCCTTAAGGATTAGGACCCGGATCCCCCAGCATGCTCCCCGCTCCCTCCTGATAACCTGACAACCCACATTAAATCATCAACAGAGATTTGCGTGGGTGTAAAAGGGCCATGTTTAGTATTTGACATTTCATAAACATGACAAGGCATTTCAAATTCATAATATACAGTTATCAACACAATTTTATTATTGAGTTTCCAGATCTTCTTCAGCCAGATTCTAATCTTCCAGCACTAAGGGGCCTTCCAGCTCACATCTTCCATGCAGAGCATCCACGCAAGGTGCAACCCACCTGCGCACATGAGGAGTGGGTCCCCAACCTCTGATCCTTGTCCGCCCTCTCCAGGGGCCCACCCTCAGACCACCAGGCTGACCAGGGACCCAAGAGGCTCGTAACCTGTCGCCCTAGCCTCCCCAGCCGGGGCCATATTTTACAGCGGAGAGCTTACCGTCTCCCCCCTCAGTGCTGGCCTAGGAGTAAAAGGCGGACTCCCGTCCATTCCGTCGGTCAGTTTTACTGTTCCAAGGTCTTTCTACCACAACACGCCCCTCCAACCTACTGAGCTAAGGGACGGGTGGGTGGGAGTTAAAGCTGCAAGAAAGGGGGAAGAGAGGGGGACACCTCTAGGCGCGTGCAACCAGTCCGGTGCGGCAGAGGAAGGATAGGCTGGGATCCCCACCCCCGGAACCTAAATAGGTCCCCAGCCTCCGCCCTCCGCCCACCGGAAGTGCATCACTCTCCCCCGGAAGTACTAAGTGGCCGGGCGCCCCTCAGGGCTGCCCGGCCGCCGCTGGACTCAATAAGGTAGGGGCGGGGGCCGGGGGGCCGGGTCCTAAGTGCGCGCTCTTCGATGTTCGCACTTGTCAAAGCCTTTCTTCTCATGCAATGCTACCAAGGGGGGTGAGCAGGGTTTATCAAAAGTGTGTAACTCCCGTATCCTGACTAGAAGCAAGGTTCCCTACTTGGAGAAGGTGAATAACTCTGCCAACTAGAGACTCCCATTTCTAACACATGGGGGATTCATAGCATTGTTCAGGTGTACGTAAGGTCTCCTAATATAACGGCAGTGCTGTTATTTAGGGAGTTCATCGAGATTAGGTCAGCAAAATCTTGGAGGAAACCTGGGTTATCACTTGGAGGATAAATTAGATTAAATTTGATGATGATGAGGCCTTTTGAAGGGAAATATTCATCTAAACATTCAAAGGAGGGGTAGTTTGTAGTGTGGAAGTGTGGAAGTGAAAGATCATTTTTGTGTATAAAAGCTACTCTGACCCCCATACCCTGGAGATCGTTGTGAATGATTGAGTAGCCCTGTGGGATGAGGAGGCTCATGTAAGGGGATGAGTGATCTATTAGCCATGTTTCAGTGAGAAAGCATATGTCGATGTTATGTTTTAGGATAGTATCCACTATGTCAGTGGCATATCTGACTGCTGATCGGCAGTTCAGGAGCAGGCAGTTGGGCGAAGGTGGCAAATTCAGCATATGTGGGCTAGGTTGGATGGTAGTTAGATGTACGAGTGGCCTGGGAAGGCGTGTGGTGTTCAGGGTCCTATTCGAGTTGAAGACAAAGGCCTGGCTGGATTGGGACATTGTCTAAACGATTCTTCTACCCACTGTGGCAATCTCGCCATGCTGTATCTGGTGTTGGGGTGTTGGTGCATGTAGCCGGTGGCATTGTTATTGGTGTGGGCTGTGGTGGCAGGACAAGTGTGCGATACAGGGCCAGTGTCCGGCATAGATGCAAAGGGTAGGGGCATGGAGGGATTAGTCGTTGCATCATTACGAATAGATGATAATTCTTCTAGGATAAGGTTGATTTTAAGTTCTAGTCGGTGTTAGACCTGGCATCTTTTGGTGTGTTTCCCCTGTTTTCGGACCTCCTGGTTTTGACCGTTTTTACCGGTTTAGTGTCTCTGCGCACTTTCTCACTGCTGTTCAGTGTTAAAGTGCAAGTGTTCCTGTTGTAAATTGTATTATGGATTGGTGTTTCCATTTTTGGCATATTTGATTTACTAGTAAGTCCCCAGCAAAGTGCACTGAGAGTGCCAGGACCTGTAAATCAAATGCTGCTAGTGGGCCTGCAGCACTTATTGTGCCACCTACACAAGCAGCCCTGTAAAGGGTTCTCAGACGTGCCACTGCAGTGTCTGTGTGCAGTTTGTAACTGCCATGTTGACCTGGCAAGGGCACCCACTTGCCAGGCCCTAATCTTCCCTTTTCTTACATGTAAGTCACCCCTAAGCGAGGCCCAAGGTACCCCTGTTGGCAGGGTGTTGTGTATGTTAAAGGTAGGACATGTACTGGTGAGTGTGACATGTCCTGGTAGTGAATTACTGTGTATTTCCTTTTTCACTATGGAAAGACAACTTGTGCCCTAGGATTGAATGTCAGTTAACTTATAACATCGTATAGGCATAACTTCCCGTTGGGACAAGATAGAGAAATGGAGTTTAGTATGCCTGGACTCAGAATATAAAAATGCATCTTTTCGTAAAGATGATTTTTATGTTCTGTGTATGGAAATACCACTTTTAGAAAGTAGATATTTTCTTACTTAGCCATCCTGTGTGCCTCTGTCGGGTTGTGGATTGACTGTCTGGCTTTGGAGTGACAGGGCTGGGATGTTCATTCTCTTCAGACAGTCATTGGGGGGCTGAGGCGTGTCCTGCCTTTCTTGGATTAGTCAGAACTGGCTGAATAGACCTGGGCCGCATTTAGAGTAGTGGGAGGAGGTGTCCTTGCACCTGAAAGGGTCTGGTCTGCTTTAGACAATGCTGTCTACACCTCCTGCCCCGAAGCTGGGCAGAGAGGACCAAACTGGTTTGGACTAGGTACAGACACTCTCTGCCTAAGAGAACAAAAAGAAACAGAGTATACATATTGGGACTCAAACCACAGAACTTTAGAACTGAACTTGCTGGAATCAAGGAACCTGCCAAGAGGGGAAGCTGGAAGAGCTGCCAGGAGGAGTACTGCTCCTTTTTTACTGTGTTGTTGCTTTGTAGGGTTCACCTGCAGTTGCTGCTTCTGCCTTGGGCAGCGAAAGGACTGGACTGAACTTTCTTTACTTCTGCTGAGTATCTCCAAGGGCATGAAGTAGAGCTTGCCAACTGTTCGGAAGTTTTAGGGACCAGAAAGAATTCACCGGCCTCTGGGTACCACCTCTGGAACCATGGTTTCAATTGCCACAAAGTGGGGAAAGCAGCCAACTACGTCCCAGGCTCTGTGTCTTGAATGCACTGCAGAGGACACTGCCACATCTCGGAATGCAACTCTGTTCTCCCTGACAACAATGACCGCAGCCACCACCACCAAGCCGCTGCTTGCACCGTGACCTGTGGGCACCGCACTTGGCACGGCCTTGCTTTACTTTCTGCTCTGGTCTCACCTACTCAGTCGCTGCCTGCTGACTTCGACACCTGTGACCGCACCCTGGCGTTGGGGCACCACCATTAAGTCTCACAATGCACCGCCCTGTCACACACCGCAGTACGGACAGACCGACGCCAGCTCCCTGTTACCACCTCTGTCCGTGATCTGTCAGCACCACCACGAGCACCGCCTCACTCAGCATGGCAGCCCAGGTCTCACCGACACCACTGGACAACCATCACCGAGCTGCTGCCTGCACTGTGCCTAGAGAACACAGCACGCTGCACCGTTACACTTCGCATCGCAACCGTGATGATTGACACGACTGACTCAGGCCAACGTGTCAGGCGCAACAAAAAGGTACTGTTTACGAGTCTGCCGACGTGGTCAGTCGGAGCTATTGAATTCTGTTTTTGCAGTATCACGGTAGCACCGGACGGTGCTACCAACTCCAAGGAACTGCACTTTTAAGGTTATTCTTGCAAAGTGCATATTTTTAAGTACTGTGGTCTTGTTTTGAATATATAAAGTATTTTCTATACTGGTGTGGTGTCCTTTTGTAGTGTTTTTACTGTATTACTCTTGGTTATGCGTAAATACTTTACACACTGCCTCTGAGATAAGCCTGACTGCTCTTGTGAAGCTACCAAAGGGGTGAGCAGGGGTTATTTCAATACATTATCCCCCTTATCCTGACTTGGAAGAAGGTTCCCTACTTGGACAAAGGTGCCAACCAATACCAACTAGAGACCCCCATTTCGAACATTGGTTGTCAACAGTGAGGATAGGACTTGCATCATCACTTGACTTACAGTCATTGGTGTGCACTACTACCATATCGCAAACCATTACACACCACATACTGCTTTTTTGTGTCTATTTGTGTGTTCCCATTGTTTTGGAACTTGAACTTCCTACTGCATCATACCTTGTACAGCAGCATGATCAATGTCATCCCTAGAAGTGGCCTTTGAGAGGAAGGGTTGGAACCTACAACGTGAAGGAGGTGAAGGCTATGTGTAATAACCTAAAGGTCCAAGTCAGAGGCCTCACTAGGAAGGAAGAGTTACAAAAGACGCTGAGAGCCTGGATAGCACCCAGACATGCCAGTGGGCAGTCTGGAGATTTAAGTGTTGAAGCGGAGGAGCCTATTCCTAGGGTAGAAGTGCTGTTAGGAGGGGGGTTCCTCCAGGCTGGGCAGCAGTGGTTTGTCCCCAGAGGAACTGGAGATCAGAAGGGAAGCCAGGATGCATGAGATAGAGCTTGAGAGGCTCAAAATGTAATAGCAAAGAATGGTTATAGAGCATGAGCATGGGCTCAAGGAGTTGGAGTTGAAGAGCAAATCCAGCACTGATGGTGGCAGCAACTCTTCAGTGCAGACAGATAGGATTGTGATCATCCCCAAGATTGTGAGTAAAGAATTCAAACAGGGGAATGACACACAAAGGTGATTTCAGGGTATGAGTCATCTATTCACATGAATGGGGTCCCTGAAAGGAATTGGGGGCAGGTTTGTTACCTCTTTTTCCAGAGGAAGCACGGGATACTTTGATAGCTTTGGGTATGGGGCAGAACCTCAACTACTCTGACATGAAGAACGTCCTCCTCACCAGGTATGGTTTCACTCCTGACAAGTACAGGGATCAGTTTGGGTCCAGTAGGAAAACTGATGCAAACACTTGATTGGAATATGTGGATTATTTTTGCAGGTCACTGAATGGCTGGGTGACGGTCAGTAATGTGACAGATTTTCAGGGGCTCTACAATTTGATTGCATGGCAGCAATTGTCAAGTCTATGTTTGGCAGAGCTGCGCCAGCACTCAATCAATCATGGGTTTGTTAAGCGCGACTACTCACCCGTAAGGGTCTCAAGGCTCTGGGGGGCTCTTGGTTGATAGTAAGCTGACTGACCCAAGGAAGCTTGCTATGGAGGCGGGCCGCTGGGTGAGTACAAGTGTACACAAGAAGGTGTATGAGGAGACTCAGCCAATGGTAGGCAGGGTCCCCAGCAGAAGAGTGGGAAGGAAAAGGGGAAAGTTCAGGAGTTCTCTAAAGGGCCCCAAACTAATACCCAGGGTAAAGGCTCCCATCCCCCAGGAGATAAGAAACAAGGGGTCGCTTCAAGAAAGCCTTCAGACACTGGCCCGGGCGTGCTTTGCCTGTAAGCAGGTGGGTCACATAAGGGACCAGCCACCCACCGGTGGGCAGACCAAGGTGTTGGTTAGTGTAGCATTTGGGGGGGAGGGGTACCCACGGGAGGGTGGGGATCCCACAGAAATAACCCTGGTCTCACTAGGGGCAGTGAGATAGTCCCAGGAAACCAGGTGCCTGCTAACACTAAAAAATACCGTGTCTGGGTGACCATCAATGGGAAAAGGGTAGAGGCTCTCAGAGATACTGGAGCCACTGTGACCTCAGTCCAGTGTCACCTGGTTTCTGAGGAGCAAGTAGTCCTTGGGGCATTCCAAAAGTAGTTGCTGTGGACATCTCAGAGTGCCAGTATAAGGTGGTTCAGGTTCCCTTTAAATGGGGGGGTCTCAAGTCCCATGAGGGTGGTTGGGAGCCCTACCATGCCTGTCAATTGTCTAATGGCTCAGGTCTCACCTAGAGATGCTGGGGTTGCCAGAGGGGCATGCATGACCACTCGGTCAATGGCAGCCGGAAAGGGTGATCAGAAGAACCTGAAGCCTGAAACAGTGGCTCAGGTTCCTGCCAAGAGAAAGGGCAGGGGGCATGAGAAACCCTCCCCTGAGTTTCCCAGGAGAGCAGGTAGCTGAACTGGGAGACTTATCTGAGCTGACCCATTGGCAGCATGAAGGTGCACCGACCAGGGAAGAATTCTTCAGGGAGGTGAAGGAGTGCCCTTCTCTGGAAGTTTTGTGGCAGCAGTCTGCAAACCAGGTAGCTGGTGATCAGTCTGGATCCCAATGGGTTTTACTGGGAGAAAGGTTCCCTATATAGCGAGCTTAAGGTCACTAAGCCTGGGTCAGCCAGTGTGCTGGTGGTACCACAGCGCTTCAGGACCTTCCTACTGGGTCTGGCTCAACAAGACCTTTGACAGGCTTGTCACCCATTTCTCTGGTCTCAAAATGCGAAGGCAGTCAGATGTGCATTGCTGTGCTTGCCAAACTTGCTCGGCAAGTGGTAAGAGTGGGAGGAAGTGTAAGGCTCTTCTCAAATCTTTTCGAATTGTTAGAACCCCTTTTGAAAGGGTTGGGATGGATATTGTGGGGCCGCTGGATCCCAAGACAGCCATGGGCAACAGGTACATCCTGGTCTTGGTGTACCATGCTAGCCGGTACCCGGGGACAATCGGTCTCAGGACGACGCCACCAGTGGTGGACTGGAGGTTAATGGGGATCTTTTCCCATTTGGGATTCCCCAGAGAGGTGGTTTCTGACCGTGAGTCCAATTTCATACCAAAGTATTTGACATCCCTGTGGGAGGAGTGCAGTGTAACATACAAGTTCACCACTGCTTACCACCCACAAGGCAATGGTTTGGTGGAGAGATTCAACTTGAATGGGAGTTTACTTACACTTACAACATCTTATAAGCATAACTTCTATTTGGGACAAGATAAGGAAATGGAGTTTAGTATGCTTGGGCTCAGAATGTAAAAGTGCATCTTTTAGGAAACATGATTTTTATGTTCTGTGTTTGAAAATACCACTTTAGAAAGTAGGTATTTTCTTACTTAGCCATCCTGTGTGCCTCTGCTGGGTTTGTGGTTTGACTGTCTGACTTTGGAGTGACAGGAGCTGGGGATGTGCATTCTCTTCAGACAGCCACTGGGGAGGTTGAGGTGTGTCCTGCCTTTTCTGGAGTCAGGGCTGGGCTGAATAGACCTGCGCTGCATTTAGAGTAGTGGGAGGAGATTTCCTGTCGGCACTGCACTTTGCATGTCTCACTTCACTTCACCACCCTTGTCTCACCGACTCAGTTGCTGCCTGCTGACTTTGACACTTGTGAATGCACTATGGCTTTGGGGCACCACTTGTAAGTCTCACGACGCACTGCCACATCCCACACCTCAGTCTGGACCGACCTACGCCAGCTCCCCGCAACCAGCTCTGTCACCTGCACCATGATCTGTCAGCAACGCAACGAGCACCGCCTCACTTCGCATCGCAGCCCTGGTCTCATTGACACCGCTGGGTGACCGTCACTGAGACGCTGCCTGAACAGTGCTTTGATGGCACCACACGTCTCACCGCTACACTTTGCATCGCAACCGCAACAGTTGCCATGACTGACTCGCACCAACGTGTCAGCCATAACTAAATGGTACTGTTTACGAGTCTGCCGTCACCCCGACCGACTAGGACAGACAGAACTGTTGGATTCGGTTGTTTTCAGTATCACTGTAGCACCAAATGGAGCTACCGACTCCAAGGAACTGGATTTTTAATGTTATTCTTGCAAAGTGCATACTTTTAAGTACGGTATGTTGGATTTTTATCACTTTGGTCTTGGTATTGGATATTTTTCTAAACTGGTGTGGCGTCCTTTTGTAGTGTTTTCACTGTGTTACTGTTGGTTATCCGCAAATGTTTTACACACTGCCTCTGAGATAAACCTAACTGCTTGTGCCAAGCTACCAAGGGGGTGAGCAGGGGGTATTTCAGTAGTTTTCCCCCCTTATTGTGACTAGGAAGAAGGATCCCTACTTGGAAAAAGGTGCAAACCATTGCCAACTATAGACCCCCATTTCTAACAGATGGGCTATTGTGAGGAGCAGTTGAGAGGTAGCAAGAGTTTCTGTAGCAAGCGGGGTGTGTTGGCATTCATTGTAGTCTGGGATAGGGGCTGGGTAAAGCCCCCACCAGTTGGATTGGTGGACTGAGCAGGGAGAGTGCTGGAAGTAGTTCTGGATGAGTAGTGGATGTGCAACATGAGGAGGGGAAACTTAATACTGGCAGTGCAGTAGCAGAATGAAGGCGTCCATAGCTGGGGGAGCTAAAGGGTGTAAGTCAGGAGCAGGGTGTTGCTCTGGGGATGGTGAGGGGGAAAGGATCAGATCTCTGATGGAGGGAAGGTGTGTATTTTTGCTATGGGGGTGTGGGACCAGATGGGGACTTGGAGGTTGGATTACTGGGGGAAGGGAACAAGGTAGTGAAGGGGCCGGAAGGCAGTGGTGAGGTTAGTCCTCCATGGGTGAGGAGAGTAGAGCTAGCACCGGATGTCAGTGGAAGGGTTGGTTCTCTAGGTGACGGGTGGTGGGTAGGAGTGGGGCCTGACAGCAAGGAGGTGCAGAGCATGGGGATGTGATGGTCAAAGATGGCTAGGTTTTGTTCAGAGGCTTGGATTAGGATGTTCCCAGATCTGTAAACGTTTATGGACACTTCTTCTCTGAAGGACTGCAATGGGGATAGGTCAAGCTTCATTCCATAGGGGACTTTGTTAGTGTTACATGAAGGTGTTGACTGAGGTTCACTCTCCATTTGGCGGGTTTGTTTGTGTGGAAGATTACGTCAATTTTACGGCAGACTGTAGTAGATGTCTGTTATTACTGTTTCAGGGTGATCTTTGATGAAGTTGTGCTTGATATTTTTTTGTGGCAAGTTTGGAAAGGTTTATTGGAAATTTGATGCAGAATGAATTGGGGACAGCCTTTCCATGACTGTATTGTGGTGGGCCAATGCTGAGAATTCAGGGTGAACTGGGCTATTGGACTTCGAGAAAATAGGCCACTGTTGCTAGCATGGGGTTGTGTAAATACGGCACAGTGTAGGCAGGAGGTTTCCAATATCCACATACAGTCACCGTGCTGCCTGGTAGAGAATGAAAGGCCTTATTAGTGCGAGGCAGGCAGCGTCATCTTGAAAACAGATGTCACTGTACATGCGAAAGAACATGGTAGATGCTCAAAAACATAATGCAAACTATCACTGACAGCAGTCTACGCTAATTAATAATATGTGCACAAGGAGCTAATATGGGTGTAGTTTATGACTAGGATCAAGTGAAATTTCCAATATGCTGGCTTAATGTTCCAGAATTTGAGTAATTTTTCGGTAAGCATGTAACGTGAAATTCCAGAAATTATGCTAATAAGCCATGTCATGTTATTATGTGCAGTTTACTGCAAAAAAAATTAGCACATGGAAGCAAAGTGAACAACCAGAAATCAGGCAGCTGCTGTTTGTGACGCTTGAGTGTTTTGCTTTATTTTGTAGTGTTAAATGCATCCCGGCAGTCAAAATGAATGCAAGGACACCTTTCATGCTCAAATATAGTCCTATGTGCTGGTTTTGCATTTCACATAATTTTGCGTAGCTTTCCTTAAATTTCACGTAACAAACGTGAATGCAAATCACGTGAATTTCACACACCTATTTCTAACACTGGAAACACACATACACTGAGTAATATTACTAGAGCAATATGCCTGAATAGGATTTTTCACATCCAATTCTTTGTGATTCACTAAACTGTCAGAAATCAATCAGGGATTTATAAAGCGCGCTACTCACCCGTGAGGGTCTCAAGGCGCTAGGGGAGGGTGGGGCGGCGGCTCCGTGTTAGCCGAAGAGCCAGGTCTTGAGGTCCTTCCTGAACGTGTGAAATATAGTACAAACATAAAAGTTCATTGCTCTAGTAGATGTTCCAACCCCTGCCAGCCCTGCTTAAAGAACCCACCCCCTTGTGATCAGGATTCAACAAGGTTATGCTTCTGCACTATTTTCACAAGATAGTTGATCTCTGCGACTTTGTACTGAAAACAAAATCCCAAAATAAATATCTATACACGGTTTTCTCGATTTAATAATAATTCATGTTATAACTAATCTAATAAATAAATGCACAGCGCATTCTATGAATAGAGAAGCCAGTAAATACAGTGAAAAAGCTTTGTTAGAATAATGTAAAAAGTAGGAAAATGCAAACGTTTCAACGCTACACCACAGCACATTGTGAGCATCTCAGTTGCTCAATTAGAAGTGGCTTGTACAAGATTGGGCTACAGCATATGGGGTTTTGTACAATGGATCATAAATATCTAGCAGAAAAAAAATTGTAAATTCTATTGCTTAAATATAGATATAAACTTAAAACTACAAACATAATTAAGCACTGTCACACTGACAAGGCTCCCAAGGTTCAAAGGAAATCAGTTTGAATGTCCTCATTACATGTCAGCAGAAATAAAAAATACTATCTAATAGAAACATTCATAACTGGTGAACTGGATTTTCCAGCAGTGCTAACACTGTATTCTCTAATTAATTAACTGATGACAAATAATCGAATACTGTATTAAGAGTCTAAGTGGTAATACTATTGATGTTATCAGAATTCATAGCAGACCATAAACAAAAGTAATGGTTTTATACGAAAAAAATATATTTTATTCACTTTTGCTTTCATTGCATGGCTTCTAATTCTCACAATAAATCGAACATTGCCGTATCTGCTAAATACGCCTGTGCTTTCGATGCATTTGGACAGAAAACCCTTTAAAAAACACGTGACAAGTGCCCATTAGGCTGAGACAAATATTACAGGTTATTAGCGTTATTCTTGACCACTAGGCCACAAATGTGCGAAAAACAAGGATGAGCCGAGACAATGGAAAGTTGTCTTTTCTAGCTTCACAAATAACTCGCGAGAGAGAGGTGTCAGACAGTTTCAATTTATCTCACTTGTACATAATCAAAAAGTCTTCATCGCTCTGACGAAAAAGGAAAGAGACAGAAAGCTTCACTCTCAGAGCGTGAAGAAAGGTCAGAACAGCTTGCCTTCATTGTCGAGATTTTAAAAGGTTGACACACAAGCTCAAGGGACACAGCAAAACAAATTAGAAAGCTATACTGATAGCTGGGAGAACACACTGCTTACACTACACAGTTATTGTCAATTTCTTTCAATTCTGAAAGTCCATGTGACCGAGAGGTATTATAGGACACCTCGAAAATTGAAGTCAATTACAATAATAAAACCTAATAGGTTAGTGGAATTAACTGAGCTAAACCGTCTATCACATTATGGACAACTGAGATTTAAAAATATGCTGATAGCCCACAATTATTTTGGGTGCGTTTTCCTGATAAACATTGCAAAGTGTGCAGTTGCAAAGAGACATAAATGTGCTGTAGGATTTAGACCTTAGATATTTTATGCAAAGTTTTTTTTAGCAGTATTCATAATGGTCTATGGAAATTTTATAATTTAGCTTAGAGATTTCACATTTTCGCTTTCTTATTTTTATTCAGAAATTGTGATTTTGTGATGAATCGTGTATATATATATATACCTGCTCAAGGGTTTGTCACACATGCAGGAATCACTCGAGCAGCAGTGAAGGTTCAACCCAAAAACCTTTAATCAATGGTATGGACAGCCTGCAACATGTCGGAATGTTGAAACAGTCACTTCGTGCACCGTACGCGTTTCGAATTTTTTCTTCCTCAGCGGCATTAACAAAATGGCGTGTGCTCCCACGGCTGCAAAATTATAGTATACCACGCCCCTCAATAGGCTGCCCAGATGGGACTGTGTGCAGTGCAGTCTGGGAGTTCGAGTCCATCAATCCTGTATGGATACACTGTCTTGTCTGTTCTCCTTGTAAAGGCTCTGTATGAGCCCCCGCATGTGCCTCCGTCCTTATCCAGCACTGATGCTCCAAAGTGAGGTAGGTAAATCACTTTCCTCATGGCCCACAGTATTCACGTGGTGGTGCATTCCCGGCGGCTAGACCGCCGCCAAATATACCTGCTCAAGGGTTTGTCACACATGCAGGAATCACTCGAGCAGCAGTGTAGGTTCAACCCAAAAACCTTTAATCAATGGTACGGGCGGCCTGCAACATGCCGGAAGGTTGAAACAGTCACTTCGTGCGCCGTACGCGTATCAAATTTCTTCTTCCTCAGCCTCATTAACGAAATGGCGTGTGCTCCCACGGCTGCAAAATTATAGTATACCACGCGCCACAATAGGCTGCCCGGATGGGACTGTGTGCAGTGCAGTCTGGGAGTTCGAGTCCATCAATCCTGTATGGATACACTGTCTTGTCTGTTCTCTCTGTAAAGGCTCTGTATGAGCCCCCGCATGTGCCTCCGTCCTTATCCAGCACTGATGCTCCAAAGTGAGGTAGGTAAATCACTTTCCTCATGGCCCACGGTATTCACGTGGTGGTGCATTCCAGGCGGCTGGACCGCCACCAAATATACCTGCTCAAGGGTTTGTCACACATGTAGGAATCACTCGAGCAGCAGTGTAGGTTCAACCCAAAAACCTTTAATCAATGGTACGCACGGCCTGCAACATGTCGGAAGGTTGAAACAGTCACTTCGTGCGCCGTACGCATTTCGAATTTCTTCTTCCTCAGCGGCATTAACGAAATGGCGTGTGCTCCCACGGCTGCAAAATTATAGTAAACCACGCCCCTCAATAGGCTGTCCGGATGGGACTGTTTGCAGTGCAGTCTGGGAGTTCGAGTCCATCAATCCTGTATGGATACACTGCAGCCGTGTTAATTATTATTTCTGAAGTAAACATATAAATTTCTGAAATATCTCTGAAAGGTATGATCTGCAAGTGAGGCATGTAATCCTTCGAATGTGGACTATTTGTGAAGGGTAATATTTTAAACTCTTTCTCAAAAAAGATTTATCTGGAATAATGTTTATGTTTGAAAGAGCAGAATGTATATACAAGATAGCAAACAAATCCAGATATAGCAAAGTGCCTCACTCCAGAAGGTCTAATCGTGGACTGTACGCCAGGAAAATGGAGGAGTGGAAGTATTGTGGCAGGAGCAGTGGAAGTAGTTGAGGTATTTAGGCACGTCGGTATACGTTATTTCCCAAAGACAGAGGTGCAGGTTTGTGTTCTGCTTTGGGTTCAATAGGTTGCAGTAAAAACAGCAAAGGCAGATGCCCTGCATGCATCAGTTAAAGGAGTTTGCATCACGAGGCGAGGGTGCACTTTCAATGCTTGAAGTTACTGTGCCCTGCTTATTTCAGTCCTCACTCCATCATTTTGTGCTCTTGGTGAAGATGATGCACAATAAGCGTAACACAATAAAGACAATAATGAAGACCTTTTACCCATGGTTAAATGGAGAGAGATGAACTGCAACACTGAGAGAACTGTTTCCCCTGACAGAGGCACTGAACAGCACACTTCCCAGAGAAGCAACAATTTAACCACCTCTGTACACAGCACAGTAGCATTTGGAAGAGCTTGGTAGGTTCGCTACATCTGGGCATACCTCTAGCGCATGGATTTTCATACTTAAGGAAAACAAATAAGTAAGGGGGGGAATGGTTGAATTCATTTGATCACTGACAATTCCTTGGGCCGCATTCCAGTCCATCATTTTTTGTTACAAGAGGCTGCAACATTTAGGGGGGCGTGGCTAGCCAGCCAACATGGCGGACGTGTCTGCGTAGAGCTCCGATCTATAAACCCCTACTTATCCTTTAATTACCCTGTAAGAGGTGCCCCCGGGGTCTGCGCTGCGAGGTGCCGGTGTGGGGACGCAGTGGGGAGCCCTCAGAGCCGGCGGAAGCTGCATTGGGTCTGCGAACAGTGACGGAGCTGCCTGCTGGGAGGAGCCCACGGAGTGATTGGCGGCCATTACAGCGGCGGTGAAAGGCTCCGGACCTCCGGGCACTGCTCCGGACTCCTGGGGGATCGCGAGTCCCGTGGCGGAATCGGCGCTGCCAGGTGCAGCGAAAGGCAGAGCGGCTGGCCGGAGAGGTGGGGGCCGCACACCGAGTGGACGGGGTGGGAGACGGTGCCTGTGGCCGGTGCGGATTGAGGCCTGGCGACTCCCCAAGGCCTGGCGCTGAAATCGGGCCTGCGGCAATTTCACTGAAGCCCCCACGCGTTGGTGCCGCTGGAGCAGCGGCCGGCAGAGCCCCCACAAGCGGCGAGGAACAGGACTTAGGGGGAGCCGGGGGAGACCCCGTGGACGTGCTGAGACCAGGCGGCCGGTGACATCTTTGGCAGACTAGTGGGCGAGCACGATACTTAGCGGCCCCGGTGAAGTGATTACCGGCACTTGGGACGAGGGGAGAGTGCCGAGACCTGCACGCCTGCCAGGAAGCGAGGCGCCTTGTGGGCAGTGCTGATACTGGACTCGAGGTGAGGAGAGGGACCCGTGCTTGCAGCTGGTGCTGCCCACATTGGTTAAGACTGCTGAGTGGGACGGGGCTGCCCCTGGGACACATACCGGCATAGCCTGAGAGGAGAAGCCGCTGGGGGACACAGGGGGACCGGTGACGACTAGCGGTGTGCCCTGAGACTGGTGAGCCTTCAGGGATCTGTCAACTTCACCCTGCGCAGTCCCCCTGGGCTGGTTGGCATCCGTGGCGAACTGGATGCCCACGATTTGCGACGCCCGAGCAGCCCCATTAGGCTGAGCTTCGCGCCCTCCAGCCGTCATCCTGAGCGCCGGGTGCCATTTTAGAGGTGGTGTGGGAGCCATCTCAGTCACCCTGCACCTGGAGCACATCCTGCACCCTGCGGGGAGAGAGCGTCAGGTGTTCGGGCCCCGTGGGGTGCGCTGCCAACACTGGTTGTGCTATTGGGGCCTCCACTGCTGAGACTATCGAGGCGCTGCAGCTGCGACCACTTGTGTGCAGCGGCGTCCATGCAGGGGCCTCCGGGGGCTACGCAAACGCGCCATTACTGTGGGCCGTGGTGTGAGTCGGGCCATTGCTGGGGGCGCACACGGGGCCGACGCTGGCTGGCGGGGGCTGAGACTTGGCAGAAACTGATGCCTAGCCTGGAGGGACACTGCCCCTCGCCTGGATGGTGACGCTGGCACGAACTGCAGAGCTGGGTGCTGACCGTTGTCGACTGGATGGCCACACTTGCTCTCTCCAAGCCGTGACTGCAGAGACGAGGCTGTACGCCTGTAACCTGACACGGCGCGACTAAGGCGCCATTTTGTTGTTGGAGTTGGCGCCACTTTCGTTGTTGCTGGTGTGTTCTCGACTTGTGACGCTGGAGGTGCCTGGTGCTGAGTGTTGGGCGGCATTTGACTGGCGTGGATGCCTTCTGCGCAGCAGCTAGCGATGGGCAAGCTCCGAGATAAATTCCTGCAGAAGCAACAGGTGGCAGATGGACTGGGCTCGACGCGCGGACTGCAAGGTGACGAACTGGGCCCGGCGGTGGCTCTTGTGGCCAAGATGGATTCTGTGCTGGCAGCCGTGGAGCGCATAGGCACCACGTTGGAACAAATCAAAGTATCCCTAGAGGCCCGAATTGATAAAGTGACGTCGGATTTCACTTTACTCCACGCCGATCATCGCAAGCTGGTGGACTCAGTCGCTGAACAGCGGCAGTCATTTCAAGAGTTGCAGCCAGTGGTGCACAGCCATGCATCGGCGCTCCAAGACATCATGGACAGGGTCCACGTGCTGGAAGACCGCATTGAAGACGCGGAAGGGCGCTCTTGGCGCAACAATGTCCGGGTGGTGGGGATTCCGGAAGGAGAGGAAGGGAGAGACCCGGAGCAGTACACCAAGTCCTGGCTGCGGGACCTCCTGCCCCCGGAGGTGCTGTCCCCATACTTCGCAGTAGAAAGAGCGCATAGGGTGCCAGCACAGAGGCCTCGACCTGGAGCCCGACATCGCCCGTTTCTTTTCCGATTACTTAATTATCGCGATCGAGATGTAGTGCTGCGCGAGACACGGAAGCTGGACAACCTGACAGTGGGGAATAGCCGTGTGATGTTCTTTCCCGATTATACGGCGACAGTGCAGAGAAGAAGGAGCACGTATCTGGTGGTGAAAAAACAGCTGAGGGAACTGGGACTGCCATACTCCTTGCTGTTCCCCTCTCGCCTCCGTGTGATCACCAAGGAGGGGGCCCGCTTCTTTGATGCACCGTCAGATGCCTGGGACTGGCGTGAGGAAACAGGGCAATGGAAGGGCACAAGACCTGAGAACGTGGAGGGAGACGCGATTGGCAGGTACAAAGGCCGAGAAGACGCAGGAGACGTGGCGCTCGGAGTGGCCGGGGTGCTGGCCAAGCTGCGCCCAGCCCAGAGAAAACACGGCTCGAGCGGCAGGAAGTGCTCGAAGCGGTTGTGAACTTGGGAACAGCGCAGGGCATGGCCAGACAGGCCTTCCAAAAATGCAGAGAGCCAGACATAAGCAGCCCGTCATCCCCTTCAATGTACTCTCTGATGATGCGATCATGCCCGTAGTAACACCACAAACAGCCGACTTCCTTATGTGATATGTCTGGTGGAGCACGCCAATGGGACCTCACTCTTCACCTGGCACTTGATTGTAAAGCCTTACTCATATCACTGCTGTGTGAACTGTTAGGCTATGTTTGCATTCCTTCACGTATACTTGCATGACCGGGGGGAGGGAAATTGTGGGCTACCGGGCGGGGGTAGTGAATCCCGGGCTAAGTCTAATGCGCCCGACAGTTTAATTACCTAGCGGGCTTCCTAGCAGAAGATCCACGCTGGCCAGGCGCAGATGTAGGCACTGGGTACCCGGAAGCACCTCCCGTGCTCCCAGGCGATATGTGGTAGGGGTGTAGAGTACTAGGATTGTTGGCGGCACACACACCCAAACAGCAGACACGCTGAGTTAACTCCGCCATGAGGAGGTGGATCTTGTTAAAGTTTGGACGTATCCCCCACTGGGGACTCGCCCTCCTTGTTATATCGTTTGTACCCGTTCACAGGTTTTCAATGCAGCACACTGGCCTTCCTTCTCCCACTGGCGCTCCCAGACCCTTCGCGGGGCGATCCCCTGACCCCGCGCGCGTGCGAATAGATCCGACACATGACACACACTAACATAGTGACCTGGAACATCCACGGTATGCACACCCCCTCTTGTCGTTATTCAATCTTTTCCTACCTACAACGTCACGGGGTGGGGATTGACCTACTCCAGGAAACACACATGACCCGGATTGAGATAGAAAAACTGCGCAGGCGCTGGAGGGGGCAGCTCTTTGGTACAACCATCTCTGCTCACGCGCGCGGCACTCAGATCTGGATACGGGCGGGTGTCCCGTTCAGTTGTACAGACGTGCTGGTGGACCCTGAGGGTAGGTACACGCTGGCGCGGGGGCGACTGAATGGCTAGGATATTCTGTTAGGCTCCCTCTATGCCCCGAGAGTCTGAATCACATTCTTCATCCCTTCGCTGGACTCCCCTGGCTGATAGGAGGAGACTTCAACATGATTCTGGACACATACTTAGACAGGTCCTTCCCTTCCCTCCCCTCAGAGCCGCAACGGTGGCATTTACCGTGCGAGCGTTTCAGGAGTGGCTTGTGCATTGGGGGGGGTGAGACCTCTGGCGCGTGCAGCACCCTGCAGATAGAATTTACTCCTACTGCTCCCCAGTCCATGACCTACATGTCCACTTGGATCAGATAATAGGCACCCAATCATTGCTCCCTGTTAGAAACGGGACCCCCGGCCGGCCAAGGCTCACGCCAAAGTCAGTCAGGGATCACCATCTCTAAGTCAGGGCAAGGGAGTTACACACCAAGATAACCCCTGCTCACCCTCTAGGTAACGTCACGCGAGCAGCAAGGCTAATCTCGGAGGCGATGTGTAAAGCGTTTGCGTGCGCACCCAGCAACAACACCCAAGGCCCACCACAAAGGAAACTCCACACACACAAGGTTAAATAAAAATAGCCTTTGTATTATAATAAAACACAGTAGATAACATACACACTCTAAAATGTGCCAACAGGCACGGGCAGAATTTACAAGGGATTATGTACAGGACAGGGCCACCTGGACCACTGTCAGGGGTATGCACTTTTAGAATTAGCACTTGTTGTAGGTATAACATTTAGCACATAAAACATATAATGACCGTAGCACCAAAATAGTATATGTAGCACACAACCAGTAATTACTGGTAAAGGGTAAATACCTCCTACGCAACCCTAACCACTGTAGGAAACTCACGCAGGGAACTAGGACCTTATTATCAGGACCTATAGGAACATAAACAATCACCTAAGCAAGTCACATTTAGCAAAGCTAATAAAACATAAACAATCCTCTAAGCAGGTCACTTTTAGCAAAGGGGAATAAACATAAACAATCACCTAAGCAAGTCACATTTAGCAAAGGTAATAAAACATAAACAATCCTCTAAGCAGGTCACTTTTAGCAAAGGGGAAGAAAGATAAACAATCACCTAAGCAAGTCACATTTAGCAAAGGTAATAAAACATAAACAATCCTCTAAGCAGGTCACTTTTAGCAAAGGGGAATAAACGTAAACAATCACCTAAGCAAGTCACATTTAGCAAAGGTAATAAAACATAAACAATCCTCTAAGCAGGTCACTTCTAGCAAAGGGGAAGAAAGATAAACAATCACCTAAGCAAGTCACATTTAGCAAAGGTAATAAAGCATAAACAATCCTCTAAGCAGGTCACTTTTAGCAAAGGGGAATAAACGTAAACAATCACCTAAGCAAGTCACATTTAGCAAAGGTAATAAAACATAAACAATCCTCTAAGCAGGTCACTTTTAGCAAAGAGGAAGAAACATAAACACATTGCACATGAGGCATTAAAACGTATTCAGAGGTGCAGGTAGAACATTTGCGCAGGAATCACATTAGCAAGTAAACCATAAATTGCGCAGGGTGCACGTAGCACAACACTAGAACTGTCCCCCAGGCCAACTGGCCTCGCAAGGGCTGAATTGCCCTTAGTCAAAAATGTCAGGGCAGGCTGCGCAGGCAGAAAAGAACAAACCTAAACGTGGCAACTGTCCACTAAGTGCTGGACAGTTGTAAAGCAATGATGGTCCAACGTTGGATCTTCGTGGGCTCAAGAACAATGGTGGGGCGAAACACAGCGTGGGAGCCACGGGGCTCTGATCAACTGACTGTGTCCCCCAAGAGCCTCTCAGGGCTCGCAAAACAAATAGAATGGCACTAAAGAGCTTCAGCGCTCTAAAACAATATGGGGCCCTGGAGCCTCGTGGCTCCTAATTATCAATGCGGGCGTCGTTGGAGTCCCTCACGGGGTACTCAGAACAAATGCAAATGCCCCACGAGCCTCTCTGGGCTCGAAACAACTATGCGCCCTGCGAGCCTCTCGGGGCTCGAACATAACTGGGCCTTTATCAGGCCGTGCACTGGAGGGGAGGGGCGGGCACCGGCAATGTGCCCCGACGCCCTCCTCCCTTCACTCGCTCTCCCGGCCCCAACTCACCGGCTTCTCTGTGGACAGCGCTCTCCTCCTCACATGGGAGCCTCGCTCCCTGCAGCACTCCGGCGGTCGTCCGGTGCTGCGGGCGGGGCTCCTCTCACTCCGGGGAAGCCTCTGCAAGACACGGCAGGCTACTTCCTGCTCCTTCACTCTTCCCCCGATGACGCGGCGGGAGGCTCGGCTGGCTGGGCCAATCCCAGCGCGGCTCTTCCGACAAGCTTCTCTCGGCGGTTCTTTGTCCTGGGCTTTGGTGGTGATCTCGGGGCAATGCCGGGTGGGCACCGGCTTGTTTAAATTGTAAAGCGAGGTGGGCACTCGTAAATAAATAACGAGCGCAGCAGAACTCAGCAAATGCCGGGTGGGCACCGGCTGGGCAACAAAAGCGCTTTCAAGCCCAATAAGTAAAATAAAGCGCTCCCCAGCGCAAGCAGTGAAAGGGAAGCGCTCCCAGGCGCCAGGGACAAGGAAAAGCGCTCCCAAGCGCTAGGGGCAAGGACAAAGCTCCAGCAAGGTCTGGAGGCAGGAAGGGGGCAAGGCTGGGCCCAGAGCCAGCTCACTGGGTCTCCAGGCAGGGAGACAATCCAAGTGGCGGTCCTCCTGGCCCCAGCAACAGCAGCAGCCCCCTCTGGCAGGATCCTGGAACAGAACAGAACAAATTGTAAGGGGACACAGCCCCTTCTTATACTCTAAAATCCTTTGTTTGTAGGTGCAGGGTGGGGGGAAACCAGTCGCAGCTGGTTTTGGAGCACCCTTGATGGCTCAACCACCCCTTTCATTCACTAGGGAGGCTAGGGTCGTTAGACGCACCACAGGGGGCGGAGCCAGCATTGTGTGGGGAAAGCCCAGCCCCATTCAGGAACCAGGTGCAGCCCTCCCTCACATCACTCAGGCTGATCTCTCCACTCACTCCTGGTCAGACCCATCCAGACTTCCTGGAGCCAGGCTTGCCAGCCAGCTCCAGCCAATCACGCTCCAGCACCCTCACTGCACACACACATCAATGTCTAGAAGTGGCACTTCCCCGCTAGACACATACACGCCGCACATACCATTGCGCAGCATTCATTCTCACGAGTTCGCACATACCAAACTCGAGCCTGTACTCCCCATTCATCAGGAACTAACATGGACACACACATTCCCCATGCATTCCTATGGGAGGGCAGGCCAGCCATACTACACGCACGCACTTTACCCTGGGACACAGGGAAAAAGTGCGCAGAGACCCAAAAATCACTAACACAGATCACATACTAAAAGCAAAAATATTAGGGGTGAACCTGCCAGAAGGGCCAAGTCCAACACTCCCGCTTCTAGCTAAGACAGAATATTTAGGGAGAACGCACTCAGATCACAATCCCCTGTGGTTCAGGATCAGCTGGGAGGCGGACTGCCCGCTGGTACCCACGTGGCGGCTGCAGCCTGCTGCACTTGAAGATGCCGAGTCCCGATCCTCACTGGGCACGCTCATTCTGGCCTACTTTGAGGCCAATGAAGGGATGGCGAGCAGCGCGCTGGTGGAGTGGGAGGCACATAAAGCGGCTATCCGCGGGCATTGCCTGGGGGTTACATGGAACATACGTAAAAAGTTATCGGCCTCCCTGACGAGACTGGAGTTAGACCTCCTCCGATACGAAAGGGAGGGAGAGGGGACGGGTGAGCACTCGCGGGCGCTTAGCGATCTACGCACTGAACACACGAAACTTATGGAGCAGTTGCGTTGCCATAACTACGCGGCACACAGGGCCAAGACACACGCTAGGGAGGATAGAGCGGGCCAGCTGCTGGCTTGGTTGGTGCAGAGCGAAGGGCGTGGGACCCCCATAGGAGCGCTGCACACTGCGGAGGGAGAGATGGTATACACACAGCGAGTGATCCACCGTGCCCTGACCGACCATTACAAGCAATTATACCAGTCTCGCGGCACTGGCCCCAAGCACGCGCTGGACATGTTCCTGGATGCTCTTACCCTGCCTGTCGCCTCTGAAGACCACAGGGGCGCACTTAACGCTCCGCTCACTCTGGAGGAAGTGGGAGATGCAATTGGGGACATGGCGACGGGGAAAACCCCTGGCCCAGATGGCCTGCCCGCAGAATACTACAAGGAAAATGGGGACACTCTGGCGCCCCTACTCCGTCGGTTGTTTAACACTGCCATGGAGGAAGGCTCGTTCCCCCCGTCCATGCGGGAAGCGTTTCTGGTCTCATTGCCCAAACCAGACCGGGACCACACTGCCTTAGGATCCTACAGGCCGCTGGCTATGCTCAATACGGACAATAAAATCTTCGCGAAAATCTTAGCAGGGCGGCTCGCGGCGGTGGTCCCCCACCTAGTGCACCCCGATCAGAACGAGTTTGTGCCGGCAAGGTCTACATCCCTGAACCTCAGGAGGTTCTTCCGGGTGGCAACGGAGGCACCAAGGGAGTGGCCCAGGGCAGGGTGCCTGCTAATTGATTTGGAAAAAGCCTTTGACTGCCTGGAGTGTAGGTATCTGGCTGAGGTGCTCTCGCGCTTTGACCTGGGTGAGGGTTTCCTGCAGGCAGTTCAGCTCTTATACACGAACCCAGTGGTTCGGGTGAGGCAGGGCCAATATATTTTGGAGTCGGTGGTGGTAGGCCGGGGCACTTGTCAGGGGTGCCCGCTGTCCCTGTTACTGTTCGCGCTAGCGGTGGAACCATTGGAGGCGGTACTGCAGCAGACGCTGGGAGCGGGGATTCCCCTTGGGGATGTGACTCATCAGGTCTCGCTTTATTTCGGATGACCTGCTAGTGTTCGTAAAACCTGAGAGGCTGTCCCATTTGCTGGAGCAGTTTGCGGTTGTCTCAGGGCTCAAAGTAAACGCAGGCAAGTCATGCCTTTATGCCTTCAATGCGGAGATAGAAGACCCGGGGTACTGTCTAGGTGACACGAGGGTCCAGTGGAGGGCTGATACCTTCAGGTATCTAGGGATACAGGTCTATAGGCAGCCAGCTAACTTGTTAGAAGGTAATTTGGGTAAAGCGGTGACAGCACTTAGATCACAGGTACGCTTTTGGGCCTCCCTTCCGCTGACCCCAACGGGTAGGGTGTCCCTTGCCAAAATGATTATACTTCCCAGGCTCCTGTATTACTTTGCCAATCTGCCTCTCTATGTGCCACCCTCCTTCTTTATACCGCTCAACGCGATGTTGCGGGACTTCATTTGGGGCGCGTCCCGGCACCGGTTGGCGCTCACGAAGTTGTTTCTGCCAACGGACGACGGCGGGCTGGCCGCTCCCTGCTTCGAGCATTATTACTTGGCAGCGCAGCTTCAATGGGTCGCCCGCTGTTTGGTGGACAAGGGTAGAGACGATACTGCCACAGCGGAGCCGCCGTACTCATTGGAGTGAGTCACCAGGATTTGCCACCCACTGGCGGCGCCTGCCCGACCCAACACACTACTGCTGGCAGTAGTGTATAAATGCTTCCGTAGGGCCCTCTTTCTTACCCGAAGGGTGCTTCCATACGCACCTGCGGTGCCGTTGGAAGCTTTTCTGGGGGGCAAAGGAGTCCTCACGCGGCCCATGCTGGATCATTGGAAAGAGGCGGACATTCAGACGTTTATTTATTTATTTATTTATTTGCGGGTTTGTATAGCGCTAGGAATAGACTCCCGAAGGAGTATCTCCGCGCTCAAGACGTTAGGGGACCTCTATCGGGACGGTGCGTTTGTGACGTACGAAATGCTGGTTTCGGAAGACGGGCTTCCCCCTGGGGGTTCCTGCTGCACCAATCTATAGTGGCACAGATGACAGCCAAGTGGGGAGACATGACATCAGAACCCGAACAACATCTAACCATGCAATACTTACACGTCATGGGAGGGGCAGACATTTGATACGTTGGTTCGCGGGGTCGTTGAGGATACACACAGGGGCTAGCTTTACCTCACTCAGGGGTAAATGGGAGAAGGACATGGGCAGGAAGGTGTCTGATAAGGAATGGGAAAGGATACTCAAAAGCCCGGTGCGCATCCCCAGAAACCTACGCTTCTGCCAGATACAACTTTTTATTGTTCACAGGGCCTACCTCACGCCTGCGCTTATAAATAGGTATTTCCATCGCGCGGACGTGTCCTGCCCCAGGTGTGGGGAACTAGATGCGGGGATCCTCCACCTCTTATGGAGCTGCCCCAGGTTGGGCTCCTATTGGAGTGCAATAGGCAGCCTGCTCTGTAGATGCACTGGACGTGCCATACCTCATGAGTGGCCGGAGTATATATTGCATCAGTTTCGAAGACCGCCTAAAGACAAGGCGTTGTCCTGCTACTTAGACCTTGGAATGGTGGTGGCCAAGTGCCTCCTTACAAAGCACTGGAAAGCGAGCGACCCATCCACTGTACGGGCGTGGACATCCTCCCTTTAGGCGTGGGCCAGGGCGGAGTGGACAGCCATACGGAGGGAGGAAACGGAGGGAGTCAGGAAGGAACCAATGGCGGAGCGCTGGGAATGTATGCTTAGTGCCCTGCAGCGGGAGGGGGGGCTGGAGGCGAAGGAGATGTGGCAGTTTGAGTGGCGCCCCTTGGGGTTGGAGTGTGCCGTGGGATGATCTCCGGTCTCACCATTCAACGAGGCATAGTCGAGGACTACTGGAGGCACAAGGGTCCCAGGTGTGGAACTTGGCTGTGACTAGAGCCTGTGTGCGGGCGTGGGGGGGGACTGCCCAGGGGGAGGAGGAAGGGGACCATTAAGTACCAGTGTTACTCCTTTAGCTGCAATAGTTTTCTGCCTTTCCTTTATTGTTTGGTTCTAGCTGTTGAATGAAAGTCACTTCTGTGTACGAACTGGTGTTGGGAAGATCCACCCTCTACTATGCTAATGCACGCAGTCTTAGCGTGTGGACAATCATGGACTCACTTTGGAGTGGTTACCCTGTCAGCATGTGTTTAGTCAGTGTCGGGTGGGTATTATTCCTTCTTATTTTCCACATGGCCTGGTACCTCACACCTACAAGATGCAGGGCCTCTCAAATCATGTCAGACATACCCACCTGCTATGCTAAGGCTGTTACTATGTCCAAAGTATTGCGATGTCCTTCTTTGTTTTGTTTCCAAAAATCTCTAATAAACAGGTTTGACAAAAAAAAGAGGCTGCAACATTCAGATGGTTTTTAGATGCTCACTTGCATGTGAAATGATCACCGTGAGGAGTAGCCACTCCCCCAAAATGTGTAATAATGTTTGTAATTGTCTGCAATACAACTGGTAATTCCTCTTGATGGATTTCATATTGATTTTTCCTAACTCTGCATGAGGTTGTTCTTATTGAATTGTTAGCTCTGATAAATATTATATGTTTTTTTAATCTACAATTATGATATTTTTATGTGCTTCTACTTATATTTCTTCCTAAAAGCTTTTAATGTATGATTTGAGCTGTTGTTACCCTTTTTCTGTGAATGATCATTTATTGATCTGTGGTATATAAATAAATAATACCGGATCTATTTTTGAATGAATGAATGAATAACAGATAGCTCAATAAATAAGAGTCAAGATTCGAGGTAGTGGGAGTTTTGCAGGTTTAATACAGCATAAGGACAGGAACAGGACAACCTGCATAGGAATAGGATGATAGGGCCCAGCAGCTGCTGGGGCTGGATCTGGGATGAGCGCGCTAACTTTTAATAACAATACATGAGCATATATACATAGCGCAAACACATAGCATTACATTGCAGTAGGCGTAGCAGTGGGTGGAGCAGAAGGCGTGACGCGTAGCCGTCGCGAAAGATAAGAGGAAAAAGAAGGTGTAACTCAGACATGTGATGCAAACGTAACAGAATATGTCATGAATGGGCGGGAACCATGGAGGAGGCTACCTAAGGAGCCGGGACCTCTAACCTGGTGGTGCGCGCAAACTGGCAATGACGTGTTACGAGGAGAAGCTGGGGGCTATGAACTCTGTGCTAGGAGCAGAGACTGAAGTCTGGAGGGTCGGAGCGACATGTACCTGAACCCTATCTAGTATCTGATGTTTAGGGAACATGTTGATATAAACTAGAAGTCATGAGGGGAAAAGCTAATTGACTCTAAGACTAGAGCATGCATTTATTCTACATGTAGTGCGTGATGAAGAATATTAAATGACCATTAAATACAGTATTTCTCTTAATATGGAGCCGCATAGGCTAGACAATGACGGAAACTATTGATGCAGTTCAGTAGCTTAGGAATGCAGAGAAGGAGGACTAAACTGATAGCTGGAATCATAACATAGTCTTGGCAGACTCAGAGGCAGAGCCAGGCTGCACCGGGCACTGCGAGGCAGGAAGTAAGTGAAAGGTCGAGGATACAGGTGGGGGCTGTATCGCTCCTCAGCGAGGCTCAGGAGACAGGAGCTGAATCTGATGTCCGGGCCCTGTTGAGGCCTGGAAACGGGGACTTTATAATGAAATAACGTGCACACTGAGAAGCGTGGCAACATTACTTTACATAAGCCTGATATTCGTAGTATTCACGGGGACTGGAAAATGACATACCAGAGGTGGACACAACTATAATTGCGTCATTAATCGGACATGGGGAGTACATATGCATATTGGTCATGCACACATAACATATGATGGATGACACGTAGGGACACAGAACATGACAAAATTTACTTTTCCACATTCCCTCCTTGTCACTACGTTTCCATCAGGAAACATCAATATTCATGATACCATCTATCATTTCATACAGTACCATTTGTTCATCTCTAATTGTCTTGGAACGAGATTTAGAACGGGGCTTGGGACTAGGAATACAAGAGGTAGCACACATGCCGCAAATCGCAGGGCCACATTGTATACAGAGGCAGCAGCTGAATATGATCGTTACTGCGATACCTAGAAAGGACAGGACTTTCCATCCCCAGGCGGAAATTATATTCCAGAACCAACCGGACCATGTCCAGGTGCCTGGATCTTGGTGTAACAGATGGGCAATTTTATGAAGTCTGGTTATAGCTGAATAAACAGACGGCGCGTTATTTGGAATGAAAATGCAGCAACTGGATCCGATGACTCTACAGGCCCCGCCCCTATCGGCCAGTATGACGTCAAGGACGAGACGATTCTGTAAAACGACAAATCTCATAAAGGATTGCTCTTCGGTTAAGTTACCTAGAGCGGAGGCAGTCTCATCTACTACTGCTTCAAGGGTTCTTGTTAACCTACGGATTAGCTTACTGTTTACAACTGTACCTAAATAAGGGAACACACCTTTATCGATATCAATGAATTGCTCTGCAGCAGTTTCAGTATAATCGACAATCGGGAGGTTTCTCTTGTGTCTAGTATGTACTAGGAAGGAATTCCTATGGTAGTCAGGTGGGGCTAGAAAAACAGGTGGTAGTAGGAAGGCAATGTAACAGGTTCCCTCCCAATCGAGGGGCAGACGAACATATGCAGTATGACCACAAACAAAATAAGAATGACGTGAAGCTTTGAAAATAGATTTCCCACTGTCACTATACTTGATAATAGTAATACAATCACTATGTCCTACGTATACAGAACCATAATTTCGGACACATAATTCGCCTTTGACTGGTAGTACTGAAATAGCAGGTGAGTCGGGAGTAGTATCAGACTGAACATTCAGGACCATGAAATTCGAAGAATAGTTACCTAAATTATACACTTCATTTTCTAGATCTAAACCTGTTCTGTGGGGGAAACCTTGCTTGTCTGGGAAACATGTGCTGTTAAGAAAAGACATATCTGTTAAGGATGACGTTAACGTGGACCATGCTCCACACGAACCATTATGTGAAAATGGATAAGGAAAGAGTGGCAGAACTCCCTTCGACGTCTGGAAAGGGGGGAGTCGACCACACACCCAACAATTAGTGGCATTGCTGGTCTGGTGTGAATAATGCAACATGCGGATAAATGAGTTATTGCGCATAGCGAGGCGGTAGGACAGTTCATGAGGGGGCAGATCACTAAACGTGTGCTCTGCTGTAGCATTAGCATGCTTATTTACATGAGGAACTGGAAAACACAGGAAAAATGCGTAACTAGTGCAGGAAATCATTATGCTGATGAATAATATGAAACTTAGAAAAACGATACATCGAATTGAGTTTTGACTGACTCTCTCACTATGGGGGTCTATTTTATACATGTCAGAAACAGTCTAACCGTTTCACCTAGGGGAGGACTTAGACAATCAAACTGACTGACTTATTTTACTAGACCGTAGTTTTTGCTTATACTCCTGCTGCGGAGTTTTCTCTACCAAGGGAGGGGTTGTATCAATGTCATTTGCGGGACAGTCCTTAGGAACAATGTTTTGACAAGTCTTGATATCCTGGGAAATGTTCTTAGAGACCGGTTTCAATCCGTAGAATTTCTTGACGTGCGAAAGATGCACCCAGCCGCGGCGTCCTTCCAATTTCACAGCTGTACGGGTGGTGAGGAGGACCTGACGGGGCTCCTTCCAACGTGGCTCCAGCGGACTTGATCTGTCAAAGTTCCGGACGAGCACCATCGAACCTGGAACGATTTCATGCGGTGCCACCTCGGTATTGTCTGGAAATGCGGCGGCAACCTGTGAACGACATGAGTTGAGGGCAGACATCAAGGAAGCTAGGTAATCTGTCAGCATATTACATGAAACATCAGTAATACTTCGGGGTCTAGGAGTACCCCACATGTTAGGGGGGCGGCCGAATACGACCTCATACGGGGACAGACCTGATCTGGAATGTGCGACCATGCGCATATAAAACAAAGCAACTGGCAGAGCTACTAGCCAGTCCACACCCTTATCTTTACATATTTTGGCAATTCGAATTTTCAGAGTCTGATTATGTCTCTCGACTAGACCGGCTGCTTCAGGATGGCGTACACAATGGAACTTCCACTGGTACCCTAACAACAGGGAAACGTGCTTCATCAACTCAGATGAGAATGGCTGACCGTTATCAGAATATACGACTCTAGGGAGTCCATATCGAGGGAAAAACTCACGAACCAACTGCTTGGCAGTGGTCGCGGCTGTGTAATCTGGGACTGGATATGCTTCTGTCCATCTGGACAAAGCGCATACAACTACAAGGACATACTTGAAACCTCGACATCGCTCCATCTGAATATAATCCATCTGGAGGACCTCAAAAGGGTGGTCAGGAGGCTGGAATCCCCCTTGTTCCACCGGGACACTTTTACCTGGATTAAACTGACAACATATCATACAGGTACGGACTTTCTGCTTGGCTGCAGCTCGTAAATGCTTGTTGAACCAAATGTTCTGGATACTATCTAACATTGCTTTTTCTCCTAAATGTGCTGGACTATGTGCGGTATTAATGATGACTTGAACCATAGAGTCGGGGAGAAACCATGCGGTCCTACCCTTTGTTAACCATCCTTGATCTGTCTGGACCCCTCCTTGTTCAGACCATTTCTTGATTTCATCGGGAGTAGCATGTAATTGGATATCTATGACATCTTGAGTAGGGTCCTTAACTGTCATACATGTAGTCGGATCTGGAGTGTGTGTCATGTTAACTGGAATGTCTGGAGTCTGTGCTGTAAGCTTGGCTGTGCGATCTGCTAGATCATTACCTTGAGAAATAATGTCAGTAACTTTCGTATGTGCTTTGCATTTCATGATAGCAATGGATGACGGTAAATGTATGGCATCTAACAGAGCTTGAATAAGGAAACCATGCTGAATCTTGGTTCCATGAGAAGTCATGAAACCTCTCTCTTGCCAAAGCACTCCAAAATCGTGTACAACTCCAAATGCGTAGCGTGAATCTGTGTAAACATTAACTTTCAGGTTCTTGGCGTGTATACAGGCTTGTGTCAGAGCAACTAGCTCTGCTGCTTGAGCGGACAGGGTATCAATACGGTGTGTTTCAATAACTTCAGTGTCAGTAGTCACTGCATACGCGGCGACTAGTTCTCCTGTACTAGTTCTCATACATGAACCATCCACATAAAGTGTCAGGTCAGGGTCTGGTAACGGGATATCTGTCAGATCTCGTCTTGGCTTTGTCGTAATGTTAACTACTTCCACGCAATCATGTGTGGCTGGATTTGAATTAACTGATGGTAACAGTGTAGCAGGATTCAGGATGTTGCAGCGTCTAATATCTATGTGTGGCTGAAACAGTGTCAATTCATAACCTGTTAAACGTGCAATTGTCAAGTGCTGAGTTTGTGTTCGGTTTAAAAGAACTTCCACGGAGTGTGGGACTTGTACTGTCAAGGAGTGTCCTAGAACTATGGAATCACTTTGTCTGATAGCTAGTGCTGTGGCTGCAACTGACTTGAGGCACGCAGGCAGAGCCTGGGCGACTGGATCTAGTGTGCTAGAAAAATAAGCACAAGGCTTGTATTGTCCTGCTTGGTCTTGTGTGAGAACAGATAATGCTGTACCTTCACGTTCTGTGACGAAAAGTGTAAAAGGCTTACTATAGTTCGGTGTGGCTAGAACTGGAGCGTGGCATAAAGCTTTCTTTAACTCGTTGAAACTAAGTGTATGTTCAGATGTCCAAGGGAGAACAGTCGATACGGCTGCCTCCTGTGTCGTTAACTGTATCAGTGGCTTGGCTAGAAATGCATACTGAGGAATCCATTGTCTGCAATAAGAAGTAAGGCCAATAAAGGCACGTACCTCCTTCTGGGTTCTGGGCTGGGGAAGACTCGCTATTAACTGGATACGGTCTGGTGTCAACTGCCTACCCCTCTTGGACAGTAAGTGTCCTAAGTAGACCACTTGCTGGACACAGAATTGAAGCTTCGAAGGGGACACCTTGTGCCCCATCTCGGCTAGGAAATACAGAACCGTGAGTGACGCACGCTCGCAGTCACGTTCAGAACGGGCTGTGATCAATAGATCATCGACATACTGGAGCAGGGCAGTGTCAGTTGGCATGTGAATGTTGTCTAGTTGTCTCTTGAGTGCTTGACTGTAAATACTAGGACTTTCTGTGAAACCTTGAGGAGCGCGTGTAAACATATAGCTCCTTCCATTTAAACAGAATCCGAAAAGAAACTGGCTGTCTGGATGGATGGGAACACTAAAAAATGCATTCTTGAGGTCTATGACAGTGAAGAACATGGCTTCGGAATCAATAGCTGTCAATAGGGAAGAGATATCTGGGACAACTGGGTACTGAGGGATAATACATTTGTTAAGCTCTCGTAAATCAATCACTAATCGATATACTGGGGGTGCATTTGGATCAGTACGTTTCATGACTGGAATGATCGGAGAATTGCATACATTGGAGTCAGTTTCTACAACTACTCCTTGAGCCATGAGCTCGTCAATAATTTTGGATAAGGCTGCTACAGCCTCAGGTGGCAATCTGTACTGCCTGATTCGTGGTAACACTACACCTGGCTTGAGAGTCACACGATGGGGTGTGATTTGCATGTAACCTACATCAGTTGGACCTTGCGCCCATAAATGCTGCGGGACATTAGACAGTCTGGGATCAAAATCTCGTAATACATAGTGACCCTTAAAGTCACGTAGGAACAGACGTATTCCCTCTGGGGAACAACATATAACTGCACCTAACTCTTTCAGTGTTTTAATGCCTAATAGATTTTCTGGGCATGACTTAGTAAGTAACAGATCAGTAGTGCGGGACAATGGACCTACTTCTAGAGTGACTGGCTTTGAAATCTCATTAACGATAGGCTTTCCTGAAAATCCAAGGGAGACATTTCTTGAGCCTGAGAGCGGAGCCCCTGGAACTTCGGCATGACTAATTGTGGTCCTACTTGCCCCTGTATCAATCAAAAACTTTCTGTCTTTCCCTAATACTTGACTGTGAACATAGGGACCTTCTTGATCTACAGGTATCTCGATGAGAGGCAAGCCTACCTCCCTCTCTAGGCTGTTTCATGAATATGGCTGGTACTCTGGATACTCAGACTGTGCATACTGGTACATCTGCGATGTAACATGCTGTGTTGCAGCAATAGGCTGCGGTACTGTAACTGTCTGTTGTGCATTCTGTGGCTGAGGAATCTGTGAAACTTGTTCCTGTCTAGGCGGACGTGGTCTTTCTTTAGTCTTACCAGTAGCTATGTTATGTTTCAGAACTGCACACTCATTTATAAAATGACCTGGTTGTTTACAATAATTGCAGTTCCCTTTAACGGGTGCTGCAGGATGACTGGCTTGATTCGGACCCCTCTTCTGACTGTCTTGGGGAACAGATTGTGCAACTAGTACTTTCATTTTCGTGTCTTTCATACGTTTTCTCTCGTGTTCTTGCTCTTCTCTGATTCTATTCTGGTGATACTGGAGCATCTGGAGCATCTGGGACGGAGTATTAGCTTGCCAGGTGCTTTCGACTTTCAAAACTCGATTTTTAACTTGTGGGCTTGAATTCTCGACTAATTTAGTAACGAAAAGGTGAGGGTATGACTCACTACTTGTCTTGAGGCCACTGTTGATACTAAAGCACTTTTCAAACCTAGAATAAAAATCACTAATATCTTCATCTTGTTTCTGTTTACAGGCTGAGATTGCATCCCAGTCTTCCTTTCTAGTTGTTAATAATCTGGGTAAAACTTGAATCAATAATTCTGGTAATTCTTTACATTTATCTCCAAGACCAGTACCTGGTACTCGTATCTTATCTTCAGCTTCTAGGACTGCCCAATCGATCTTTTTCTCTCCCACCTCCCATTCTTTTTCTTTAAGCTTTTCATACACCCCTGCGGGTAGCAGAACCTTTAACATTTTAATGATATCTGGGTAAGTGTATTCTCCCATACGGAGCATGTCTTTTAATTCTCTATGGAACCCTGCTGGATCTTTGTCATGACAGGGAATTAATTTCTTCATTTCGAGGAGTTCCATCTTTGTGATCGGAGTGTATACAAACACTCGCTGCATTTCGCCACCCGCTCCTCTGACTGGGTGGACTTCTCGTAACGGATTCTGTCTGTCTATGTAGAATGATTTACTTTCTGGGGGTGAGACATGAACAAAATGTGGGTTCAAGAATGTTCTATATTTATGACGCTGTTCTAAAATGACACTAATTAAATCGGTACCTAGACCTCTCCATCTATACTGGAGTAACTCGTTCAGGATATCATGTAACGGGCCTGGATCAGAATGTTGACCCTCATACAGAGTAATGAGGTGCTGAATCATATACATACCCACCAGTCGTTGCTCGGCTGGGGGCATTTTCAGAAACATTTGTGCCACTATTTCGTCTGGAAAAGTGGTAGAATCAGTAATCCATCGGACTGCTGACCGAACTATTTCTTGTTCATGCATGGTACTTAACTTACTATAACCGATTCGTGATTTCAGAATGTGATCGGTAGCTTGAAATACTTGTTCTAGGGAACCTTGTTCTGGTGCTGGATGATGGAAAGTTGGCTTGTGTTCTAGACGTAAATGGCGATCTGGAAATCTAGGTTTTCCTACATACGCTATTCTGGCAGTATTCTCGTCGTCTTCCTCTTCAGGATCAGAGGTACTTTCTTTCTCGCTTACTTGTGCGGCTTTACGCTGTTCGTGTATCTTTATTATCTCTCTACGGATTTTCTTGTACATACTTTCCATGGCACCAATGGTATTGTGCTTTCCTTCGGCTATATTATCACTCCACTTTGTTAGAGTTTTCATTTCTTCCGGGTCTTAAGACGGGTAATCTTGTTCTCTTATTAGACAGTTAATTAAGAACTTTAATATCATGCGCTGAATCTCGGCTTTCCTTTGAGACATGGCATCACTAATACTTTGTGGGTCATCCCCTGTACGGATGAAACGATATATCCTGTCTAGATCTTCTTTCATATTCGGCAGGGTGACTAGATACTCGGTCACTCTCCTTACGCGTACGGAATATAAAACCATATTAAACTCGCCTGGAACTGGGTCATAGACACATTCGCCAAGGGTTTGCCTGATCTCTGCAACAGACTTATTACTCTTGGGAGTACGCTGTGATGCTTGAGCATGTAATTCGAGTGCTGATAAACGCTTGTATGGCGGCGGAGTTTGAGGAAGACCTCCTCCTGCGGCCCCTAAACTAGAATCATCAACTGATGCTTTCCGTCCTGGCAGGGTCGGTAATTGTAACGTGGGCTGGACTTGTATGGCGGGCTGACCCAGGGGGGCTGTTAAGGGCACCCCGGTGTCTGGAGGAGCAGGAATTACCTGGTTTACAGGGACTGGCGCAGTGCGAACAGGATTTGCATATTCGGGGACTGTGTCGTCCAGATAGGACGAAATAAAAATATCAGCTGCGGTCGGTTTGTGACGTAGCTTGGTCGGAACTAGTGGTGGCGGAAAGTTACTGGATGCCTCCGGGGTCGCTTTTGGCAAGCCCTCGGCAAGAAGAGGATACATACCCTTAATGAGGGCATTCCTCTGTCTGTCTAATTGCTCAGTTCTAACTCGTTCACCTATCTCGATTAATTCTCTTTCTTGGGCTCGTTCTTGGGATTCTCTACTTAGTTCTGACTTTCTGATTTCTATTTCGGTTCTCTTATGAGCTTCTTTGCGCCATAACTCGATGGCATCTTTCTGTGATTGTCTGGCTTTCTTTTTCCATAATGCTTCCTCTACTCGCATGATGCATTCGGCATCCCATGTACCCGATACGGGCCATCTATACTTTTCTTCTAACTGTTTGGTATACTCTACCCATAAATCTAGATACAATATGGCACTTATGCCATGTTTCTGATACATAAAATGACCTGGACTGTCCCTGGGCGGGACGGGAACTGCTGCTTCCAGCAGACCCTTTCTAGTCTTTAACTGACGTAACTTGGAAAATATAGGCATGACTGAACTGTAATCTAGACACAATACAATACACAATAAACACGATACTTATTTCCCATTCATACCACGACATTAGAATACATGAAAAACATTTAAAATAACAGTTCGGACAGAATACTACCTGGAAATACTTGAAATTTCTCGAGAACAGAACTGACTAGAACAGAAACTAGATGCACTGCTGAAACAGCACGAAACTTACCGGTCTCTTTAAAGAGACACGTCAGGACCCGCATCCACCGAAGTGGACACTTCGTTTGTGGGACTGTGTACCACCAACCCACAGACCAGAGTCAATCAAATTGACCCTGTCTAGATACCACCCCAGTAACGGTACTCACCGGGCAGCAAGAACGGAAGGCCTCGGACTGGACTGGACTGCTACGACGATGACGACGAACTTCGGACTTCGGACTTCAGTTACGGGTGGACCTCCGGATACCTCGGACCTTGGACTCTTGGCTTGGGCTCTGGTCGGGACTCGCCGCGTTCCTCCACCGTCTCGTCTGGATGCTGGACCGCCTCCTCCGTCTTCTCCGTGGGCCTGAGGGATACTTGAGCAGAAATATCTGCCACTGCGCAGAAGAGTTCCGTCATGACTGCAGAGGGTCAGGGGGTCGGCGTGGCTTCACCGACGCGTGGGGAAAGGGCAAGTCCCTATTCGGGCGCCATTATGTGGTATATAAATAAATAATACCGGATCTATTTTTGAATGAATGAATGAATAACAGATAGCTCAATAAATAAGAGTCAAGATTCGAGGTAGTGGGAGTTTTGCAGGTTTAATACAGCATAAGGACAGGAACAGGACAACCACAATGTGAAAACGTTCCTTCGGTGGCCTTCTACTTTAGCAAAGCAATTCTGTCTATAAATATGACAAGCGGGTGGCAAGGACACAAAATATACTGAATTATTTCAAAACATATAAATTTTTATTATCTTTTTTCTTTTTTCTTTTTATAAATTCATCACATCTGTTATCAATCCAAATTTATCAAAGAATTATTCTTAATTCATGTGAAAAAAACTCAAAACCACATACATTGAAAATTATCTACAAAAAGGATAATGATTAAAATTACCCCTTGGTAGCAACCATACCTCTCAACATACTCACGTGTTACCAATCATACCACACTCAAACCACACTCTAAGATGGTAAAGGAACTGAGTTATTAGCAAGATGACAGTGCTAAAAACATATAGGAGCCCAGATGTAGCTTTAGGCCCACGCAGGTCTACGCGCGTTTCGGCAGCATTAAGCCGCCTTCATCAGGACCTTTTTCATCGTGACTGTTCAAGTACCAGGGGATCTAAAAAGAGAAATATACATATGTCACCACCCAAACATTAAAATTGATTCATTTCATTGCTAAACAACAGGGGCTCAACAACGTGACCACAATGAAACAGGGCATCTGTGCATCAAGTAGCCAGGGCCAGCCGAAAGAAATCATGCTGCCCAAGGTACTAACATAGTATATTACTGTAGGTGCTGATACCAGAATAAGGATTTATCAGTAAATAAACGACACCAGAATATGTGATAGTTCTACATGTTTATCAAAAACCAGTTGGAAAAAAGTGTAAGAAATAACAACATTAAAGCTTCTTCCTATGCCCTTTTGACTAGTGCTAATAATCAAAACAAGGGCGTAGCCCCTATGCTTACCAATCGCCCCAAACAATTGGAGTCGCCAAAAACGTATCCGGTAAATGTCAGGAGACTGAGCGTCCTGTGTTATAAAAAGATTGCTGCAGAAAAAGGATTTCTCATATTAAATCCGAACTCAACATTTTCAGAATAGACCTATTCAAGCTACTTAAAAAATTAAAGTCCGTGTCTAATGCCCCTAGAACTACTTATAAAGAAACAAGTACCTTTTAAATACAAGGAATCGCGTTGACAACGATTTTTGCACAACACGAATTCGTGATTCACTCACGGATGTTCAAGAATCGAAGGGAGGCTAAAGGCATCAACGGTCAGCAGTGGTAATTCGTGACATGATCTAAAATTGGCAAAGGACAGTATCCCAAAACGAAAGAGTGTTCAAATTAATCATTTATACAGCAAAAGTTTTGAAAAAACTATTTAGAGAGGGAAACGAAAGCAACCTCAAATAGGGCGTAAGCTTACTTAATATGAACGTGTAGTCCCACATGTAGGTCTAACCGGCTTCTCAGTCGTAGACCCTGTAACGTGGAAATAGAACATATTAATCCCCGCAGTCCAAACAGTTACGGTCTGCGCAAATTATGAACCAATGCTAGCTATTAATAGTAACCGCGTCCAAGCTCTAATATGGGCGAGGATGCAACATGAGGTACAGTAGCAGTGTATTGGTGTGAGAAGAAAAACTTCGCACCATATATCAGCCAGTCGGTGACTTAGACGTTTGCATATTTGGCACCGAGATTTACCGACCCGTTTGAAAAGGCAGAAAAAGCCTAGCTAACATTTCAGGCGGTATGGGCATATACCTAGGTACAGCGGCATGGAGAAAAATAAGCGTATGTCTCCCAGAAGGTAAAAATACCCTTAATCTATAAATCTCCCAAAGGACCAAAGGCTCGCTTACCTCAAAAAGCCGGTAGTGTGGCCGTCTATCTGCACCGCGCGCCGCCTCTCCCGAAGGTCAGTTCTTTGGGGGCGTTCGCTCCACCCGTTTTAAAGCAAATCTCGTGGGTTAATGGTCACATCGTAAAACATGTGACTATGTACGTAACCCCCGTCCTCCTATGAGTAATAAAGGAAGGACTCTAAACTTAATACCAAGCACAAAAAACGGACTATACCGTCACCTCTGTTACTTTCAATCACACACTGACTCTACACAAGAGGTAGAGGTAGGACTACCCGGCGGATTCCATTAATTTAGAGAAGCAATATGGAACATAGTCGGTATTGTGTAATTTCCGCGAATACATTCGAGGCGATTGGGTTATTCAATCTGAGCAAGGGAGAATAAATGCAATAAAACATTTATAAAAATGAAATTCTCCCATCAAAAACAGATAAATAACAAAGGAGCCAAAATATAACAACTATGAGCTACGCTTATTAAAATCTTATTGGAGAAAAATACTACGTGTTTCTAAGGGTGTTTACAGGCTCAATTAACAGAAATGTAAAGACAGCCCTGAGAGAGTCCACGTGGGGACACCCTCTTTGAACTGGTACCAGTGTATCCCAAGGATAAACACAACTTTTCACTTGGTCACGTACCATAATAGTTCTTCATTTAATCCACGTTTTACACTGTCCAAGTGGTAGATCCAGAAAGTCTCACGTTTTTTACGTGTGATTTCATTCGCTTGCCCTGGCTTAGGTGTCACTTTTTCTAGGATACACCATTTGATCCCATTTTCTGAATGGGATTTCTCCAGACAGTGTTGGACTAGAGGAGCTGATTGCTTCTTCGTCCTGATCGCAGACTTGTGTTCGCTGAAACGGACGCGAAACTCACGTCCCGTTTCCCCAACATAGGCCAGGCCACAATCACAGAATAAAGCATACACAATATTATTACTTCGGCAATTAGTCAGAAATCGCAATTTAATCTGTTTTTCATTGTATGTAAGCGTATCTGACACAATGGCTGAGTCGCATGCGTGGCATGAACCACATCTGTGATTGCCCACAACAATGGGTAAGCCTGTCATAGAACGCTGGTTGTTCAATTGAAAGTTTTTAGCAGGGGGTCTCGAATGGACTAATATATCCCGTAAATTTCTATTCCTCCTATACGCAAGCATAGGGGGAGGAAGTGGAGGGTCATTCTCATCAGTATTCAAGATTCTCCAATTCTTGTTGAGGATATTGCGGATTTTGAAGTTCAAAGTCGAGTGATCGATCACGCACGTGATCCGATCTTGTTTGACCCGTGCGTTGCCCCCGAGGAGTGCAGACCTGTCATAATATTTCGCTCTCTTGTACGCATGTCGTACAAGGCGATGCGGATAGCCCCTTTTAAGAAGTCTTTCCTTCAGTGCATCTCCATGTACATGGAAGGACGTGATATTAGTACAATTGCGGCGAATTCGAAGGAATTCGCCGAAAGGTACGGAATCCTTTTGACAGTTGGGATGGAAACTATTATACTCCAGAATGGTATTTTTGGCTGTGTTTTTTCTAAACAAGCTAACAGTCAAATATCCATAGGTTCCCTCGATGCTAATATCCAGAAAATCTACCTTACAGGTGCTGGAATTCATCGTGAACCTAAGATTAGTATCACTCGCGTTGAGCCAAAGTAAAAAAGTTCGTAGAAGTTCATTCGATCCGCTCCAAATAAAAAAAATATCATCAATAAAACGCTTCCAAACAGAAATATTCTCAAAAAAGGGGGCCAGTTCGTTGTAGATATTCTGAATTTCCCATTCTCCCATGAATGTATTCGCCACACTGGGGGCGCAAGAGGCCCCCATTGATGTGCCCTTGATTTGCTTATAAAATCTGCCGTTGTATTCAAAAAAGTTGTTCATCAATACAATCTCCAAGCACTGGAGAATAAAGGCATCAGGGCGATCCGATGGGTATCTACTCAAGAGATCGGAGACCGCCTGTAACGCCCGACACTGAGGAATGTTAGTGTACAAAGCCTCAATGTCGAGCGTCACAAGGATGTCCGTCTCAGGGTTAAAGGGGAGGCCCTCTATTTTGTTGACAATGTCCCCAGTGTCTCGAATATATGAGGTGTATTTCTTTGTCAAAGGACACAGAAATCTATCCACATATTTTGACAACGGCTCAGTACTCGAGCCGATAGTCGAGACAATAGGCCGCATAGGGGGGTTAGTTTCTGATTTGTGCGTTTTGGGGAGACCATAGAGCACAGATGTGGTAGGGGCTGCCTTATTGAGAAAGTCATATTCATCCTCGCAGATGAAACCATCTTCAAATGCCAGTTGGGTAATTTCTTGAATCTGTTTATTGAGTCTTTCCACTTCTTTCCTCTGTGCCGGTCTGTAGTGTTCAGACACTGACAACATTTCCAACATCTTATTATCGTAACTCACCTTGTCAAATACAGCAATCCCCCCGCCTTTGTCACAAGGCTTAATGATAATTGAGGGATTGGCTCCCAATTCCTTCAAGGAAGTGGTTTCTAAATTGGAGAGATTAGAAGTTGGTTTGTGGGGATTTTTTATGACTCGTGCGATATCCTGGAGGACGTTTTTTTCAAAGATACTAACTTCAGTGCCCACCATGTCCAGTGTGGGTGTGAAGGTCGAAGGTGGTTAACAGGACAACCTGCATAGGAATAGGATGATAGGGCCCAGCAGCTGCTGGGGCTGGATCTGGGATGAGCGCGCTAACTTTTAATAACAATACATGAGCATATATACATAGCGCAAACACATAGCATTACATTGCAGTAGGCGTAGCAGTGGGTGGAGCAGAAGGCGTGACGCGTAGCCGTCGCGAAAGATAAGAGTAAAAAGAAGGTGTAACTCAGACATGTGATGCAAACGTAACAGAATATGTCATGAATGGGCGGGAACCATGGAGGAGGCTACCTAAGGAGCCGGGACCTCTAACCTGGTGGTGCGCGCAAACTGGCAATGACGTGTTACGAGGAGAAGCTGGGGGCTATGAACTCTGTGCTAGGAGCAGAGACTGAAGTCTGGAGGGTCGGAGCGACATGTACCTGAACCCTATCTAGTATCTGATGTTTAGGGAACATGTTGATATAAACTAGAAGTCATGAGGGGAAAAGCTAATTGACTCTAAGACTAGAGCATGCATTTATTCTACATGTAGTGCGTGATGAAGAATATTAAATGACCATTAAATACAGTATTTCTCTTAATATGGAGCCGCATAGGCTAGACAATGACGGAAACTATTGATGCAGTTCAGTAGCTTAGGAATGCAGAGAAGGAGGACTAAACTGATAGCTGGAATCATAACATAGTCTTGGCAGACTCAGAGGCAGAGCCAGGCTGCACCGGGCACTGCGAGGCAGGAAGTAAGTGAAAGGTCGAGGATACAGGTGGGGGCTGTATCGCTCCTCAGCGAGGCTCAGGAGACAGGAGCTGAATCTGATGTCCGGGCCCTGTTGAGGCCTGGAAACGGGGACTTTATAATGAAATAACGTGCACACTGAGAAGCGTGGCAACATTACTTTACATAAGCCTGATATTCGTAGTATTCACGGGGACTGGAAAATGACATACCAGAGGTGGACACAACTATAATTGCGTCATTAATCGGACATGGGGAGTACATATGCATATTGGTCATGCACACATAACATATGATGGATGACACGTAGGGACACAGAACATGACAAAATTTACTTTTCCACAGATCGAATAAAGTACTACTACTACTACTACTAATCATGCTCACTGTGGCATAGTACCGAAGTGGCTCTCACTGATGAGATCAACAAAGTGAAAACTGGTCTTAAAATGCTTGTGATCTCATCATGATGGGACATGTGCTGGCAGTTCAGACTAGGCTGTTTCTGCTGAAGCAGGACCAAGTCTTATTTGTATATGGCTCGTCTATGTCTGGGGTAGATTTACTCACGTGGTAATTCTGCCATCATGGTGGATTTCTTTTGTGAACAATCACATGTATGAGGGCACAAATCTACCATTCTTGATGCTGCAAAACAGAAATGGGATATGCACAGGCACTGAGGGTGCCAGCAACAGACAAACGGTTAATTTTTTTACATTCCTAGCTAGGATGATGACCATAGTAGAGGCTCAAGCAATAATTTGGGAAGTATACAGTCCATACAATATAATGTTTATGCCTACAGGGCATGATGGCAGAAGCAATCACATTTTATATGGTGTAACTCCCATAAAGCATATTTGCAGTATATTGAACACAAACAAAAACACCACAGCTTTACCCCATTTTGCAAAGAAGAACTAACAAACTGACAATGTGGGGAATGTGCAAGGAAAAACTACTATCCTACAAACAATTTGAAGTATTTGACAAAACAACTTGAATAGATTTATGAATTTCGCTGTAAAAAGTCTTCCCTTTGCAGATGCCTGTTCAATCAACATTTATGAATTTAGCCTGACTAAAACACAATGTTATTCTTTAAAATGGTACTTGTTATCACCATTGAGGATCATGCTTAAAAGCTCATGCATTTCTGTTGACTAGCCATTTCCTCCATTTTCCAATTATGTACTAAATATAATGATCTCTTTAGCAATGTTCCAAGAATCAACACTGAAGATTGAGTAATCTGTGAATAAGAGTAATATAATAATGTTACATATCACTCTATTTACCCTCCATTTTCAATAATTTAGATCTATTTATTAATATAGATATTAAACATTTTGTTTTATGCGGTTTTTATTCACAAGAGTGGTTTATAAACTTTTAAAACCTCTCTAACATATTTCTGAGATCTGGGTAGTATAAAATATTTTGTTATAGGTCTGTTAATTCACGTGGCATAAATTAACATCAAATGCTTTATAAACAAGCAATTGCAATGCAATATATCTCGCATTTGTGAGTGTTTGAGCTATTGGCATTGTAAATGACAATGCCTTTTATTTAAAGGTATAGTAATTTACAATGCCAATAGCTTAAACTCTATTGCATTGCAAATGGTTGTTTGTAAAGCACCCTATGCTGCGCTTTTATTTTAATGTCAGCCACGCCCCTTTATTTAGGCGGCCCGTGTCAAGTTGACAAACACATGGTTTTTTTTGTAATTGTACCCCCATACCGCGATTTTACTTTAATGTCGACCACGCCCCTTCCTTTAGACATGGCTCGTATAAAGAAAGGTGCATAGCAGATATTAAAGCAAAATCACGGTATGTGGAGCTTTTAAAAAATAAATTTGTTAAGCAGCATTGCGCATGCAGAAGTGCAGAGCTGTTCAGGGAGCATTTTTCAAATAAAGCGCAGCATCCATGATCGGGCACCGCACTGTCAGGAAGCAGGGTGGGTTAGGGAGAGCCTGTCATGCCTGCAACAGCAGCTAGAATTGACATTAAAGAAAATAGTGCTCACAGAATATAGATAAAACAGACCGTGTAACAACACAAGTAAAACGTCCAATCTTTATGGGATGTTATAATTTCAGACAAAGCGGTACTAAGGAGAGATAACTAGCCTACTCAGGAATCAAAAGCAACCATTTAGAAAGGACAGCAACAGGAGCCAATTGAAAAGATGGGAGGAAAGTGGGCAGGAGCTGCAGGTCTATACCTGAATACAGCAGTAATCGCAGAGCAGCACTTGCGCTGCCCATGTTTGACCTAAAAATAGGAAGTTTTTCAAATAAAAGAATATTAAACATAATGTGTGATGATTGAAGGATAAGAGCCATGTGTGATCTGTTCCCTTTGTATATGTACAAAACATAAAAAGACCATTCTGCACCCAAAGAAATGGGCCATGGATAGTTTCATGGGGATAGCTATCAATAAATACAATTTATATGACTAGGATTAGGATGTGACCGGAGAAGGAGATTTCCTGATGGTTTGGAACAAAGAAAGCCAGGACGATTTACTCTTTCCTGCATTTAAAGCAGAAGCATTGTGAAAGGTAGACTAGTGTTGCAAAACAGAAGGTAGCAGAAGGAACACAGACGGGGAGGTTGTAGGGAAGGAAAAATGATGGCCCTGTGGGGGAAGGGGCACGGAGAACATAGGGATGTAAACGATAGACAGAGCACTGTGACGGGCAGGGGGAGAAAAGCAAATGAGCAAGAGCAACGTTTAAGCTGGAGGTGAAAGCAGCCCCTTAACAGGTAATATGAGCTGAGGAGCAAAGCGCAGCAAGCTGCCACTTTGGAACTGGAGAACTGCTCAGTAAAGTGCTCCAATATCTTCCGGTCGGATTCGCACCTGCGTTTACAAGAGAAATTTGAAGCCAAAGAGGTTCTTTCTTTTTGGGATCCATTTCACAGAGGAATAAATCAAGAAAAGAGAGTAAGAGCCCTTTGTTGAAGTCATGGTCTTTAGCAAGTGAGCGGAGGAGCAAACCTAAAGTATATTCATGTTTAACATAGATGTTCATTCAGAAAATAAATGCGCCGGATCTAGCGGAGTTTACATCACACACCTTTGATCTCCCTAAAAGCATTGCTGAGTTACCCCCCTCTATCTTCCATGGCCCCTGAAGAGTTCCCCGTGTGCTACAAGTTAAACAAGCTGGTGGTCTCAACTGCGCATGAGAGACCCTCCTGCCCTCCTGCAGTAAGAGAAACTAATAAAAGAAAATAGTGCTTACAGACTAAATAATACTTACAGTGTAACAACCAAAGCAAAACGGCCAGTCCTCATGAGACGTTACAAATGTAGACAAGGCGGAACTAAGTAGGGACTAACAAGCCTATTAACAAATCAATAGTCAGCATTTACAAAGGACAATGACACAAGCCAATGAAAAATGTGGGTGGAGAGCGGCGGGGCTTCAGGTCCATACTCGAATACAGCAGGGTTCGCAGAGCAGCACATGCTTTGCCCAGGCTCGACCTAAAAATAAAATCAAAATGTGCTTTTATAGTTGTAATATGTGAGACACATCAAGCCCTTTTCTAATTAGCTGTCGTGGTAAGTGCATGCAGCCTTTGGAAAGACAGGCAAGAAAGCCTGCTGTTCTTTGCCTGATCTTGAGTATTATGTTTGTGATGTTGTACTAGCCTTTTGCAGCACTCACAATTTTGTCACAGTTTGCCATGAGAGGGCTGTTTTGAGTGGGAAATAGTATGGTATATGCTCACATGGATGGCAAATACCCGACGCAAGTCAATCAAAAACATGAGGGCATATTACCAACAACTAGCGATAATTATCGCTGTGTTGGCTTAGCGGCAATATTATTATCGCCGAGCTCCGACGATTTGTATCGCAGATAAACCTTGCTATTATCAAGGTGTATCTCAAAAGCGATAAAAATCGGCCATAATGCATGAATATTGCTGAAAAGTCCGCGATATTCATGCATTACCGAGCTAATGCTCTTAGCCATGTTATCCACCTACCATTGGATAACATGGCTAAGAACTGCTCTGGGCAGGTGTTAGCTTTTGGAGATATTCGCGCTTAGCGCGAATATTTTCAAAAATACGCCTTTGTAGGTAATAGGAGGTAGCAATGTTAGCGACTGTTTACAGTCGCTAACATCTTGGCACGCCCACTTTGCATGTCATTAGCGATAATTATCGCTGACATTCAAAGTGGGCCCCAAGATGATCGCTTTCTCCTGCTAGCTGTCGCTAAATGGTGTTAGCGACAGCTAGGTAATAGGGCGATAGAATTATCGCCGCTTTAGAGGGAAAAATTCCCGCTAAAGCGGCGATAAGGCCCTTGGTAATATGCCCCATGGTTCCCATCAGGAAAAAAATTATTATTTATTGACAATGCTTGAGTACTTCCTATACATCGTAGAGGTATGACATATCAGTAATGACCTAGAATGTTTGTGTTTACCTGCATTTTGTCATATCATGTACACAAGATGTAAATACTGATTTGCCTTACCATGTCCTCTATGCTCAGTCGATCAAGTGCTACCCTACTGGGACAATGCAGCAGAGGTGAGAACTAGCAAAAGACATCTATCAAAGTGTTAATCTTCTAGGTTGAGTGTTGGGACCCGCAGCTATATGGTAAGGGAAGAGTTTGCGGGTATCAGCAGAGCTGAATAGGACAGGGCACTGTTTGCAGGTATCAGGAGAGGTGAATGGGACAGGACATCAACAGACGGGTAGTAAAAAGGCATTTTTTAGAAAAACTGTATTTTGAAATATTTATTTACAACATAGTACGAAAGTATTGAAATTAAATGTTGTTTTGAAATGTTCCAGTTTTTATACTTTAGCACTCGGACAAGACGGTAAACGGTCAAAATATCGAATCCAAAATATAGACAAACCAAAATATCGAGTCCAAAATATAGAATGGACAAAATATCGAATGGACAGAATATAGACATCAAAAATATCGTTTTGAAGGTAAGTAATGTAATATCGATTTTTAAAATATAGACAGTCAAAATATCGAAGTACATAATATAGTTTATTAAAAATATCGAATTTTTAATATATTTTAAGTAATTAATTTTATGTTATTTAATTATTGTCTAATTTAATTCTATAGCGGGTTGTGGGTTTATAGGGGAATAGGGTGGGAAGTAATTTAATTATAATTAACTAAATATGTTAATTCATTAATTGGTATTTATTTTGAATAAATTGTTAAATATTTTTAATTGGTAAATAATTAATTCTTAATTGATAAATATTTTTTATTAATTGATTCATTGATAAGTATGTGAATTAAATAAATTTATTTTCTGTAGCGGGTTGTGGGATTATAGGGGAATGGGGTGGGAAGTAATTTAATTATAATTAATTAAATATGTTAATTAATTAATTGGTATTTGTTTTGAATAAATTGTTAATTAATTTTTAATTGGTAATTAATTAATTCTTAATTGATAATTAATTTGCATTAATTGATTAATTGTTGATTATGTGAATTATATTAATTTATTTTCACTAGAGTGGGAATAGTAAAATGTACCCCTATGCTATCCAACGCTTTCCCTACTGTTGCACTCTCTGGAGTAGGAATAGTAATTTTTACCCCTACGCTATCCAACGCTTTCTCTACTGTTGCACTGTCTGGAGTGGGAATAGTAACTTTTACCCCTACGCTATCCAAAGCTTTCCCTACTGTTGCACTCTCTGGAGTGGGAATAGTCATTTTTACCCCTAGGCTATCCAACGCTTTCCCTACTGTTGCACTCTCTGGAGTGGGAATAGTAATTTTTACCCCTACGCTATCCAACGTTTTCCCTACTGTTGCATTCTCTGGAGTAGGAATAGTAATTTTTACCCCTACGCTATCCAACGCTTTCCCTACTGTTGCACTCTCTGGAGTGGGAATAGTAATGTTTACCCCTACGCTATCCAACGCTTTCCCTACTGTTGAACTCTCTGGAGTGGGAATAGTAATTTTTACTCCTATGCTATCCAACGCTTTCCCCACTGTTGCACTGTGTGGAGTAGGAATAGTAATTTTAACCCCTACGCTATCCAACGTTTTCCCTACTGTTGCACTCTCTGGAGTGGGAATAGTAATTTTTACCCCTGCGCTATCCAACGCTTTCCCTACTGTTGCCCTCTCTGGAGTGGGAATAGTAATTTTTACCCCTACGCTATCCAACGCTTTCCCTACTGTTGCACTCTCTGGAGTGGGAATAGTAATTTTTACCCCTACGCTATCCAACGCTTTCCCTACTGTTGCACTCTCTGGAGTGGGAATAGTAATTTTTACCCCTACGCTATCCAATGTTTTCCCTACGGTTGCACTCTCTGGAGTAGGAATAGTAATTTTTACCCCTACGCTATCCAACGCTTTCCCTACTGTTGCACTCTCTGGAGTGGGAATAGTAATTTTTACCCCTACGCTATCCAACGCTTTCCCTACTGTTGCACTCTCTGGAGTGGGAATACTAATTTTTACTCCTACGCCATCCAACGCTTTCCCCACTGTTGCACTGTGTGGAGTAGGAATAGTAATTTTAACCCCTACGCTATCCAACGTTTTCCCTACTGTTGCACTCCCTAGAGTGGGAATAGTAAGTTTTTACCCATGCGCTATCCAAAGCTTTCCCTACTGTTGCACTCTTTGGAGTGGGAATAGTAATTTTTACCCCTACGCTATCCAACGCTTTCCCTACTGTTGCACTCTCTGGAGTGGGAATAGTAATTTTTACCGCTGCGCTATCCAACGCTTCCCCTACTGTTGCACTCTCTGGAGTGGGAATAGTAATTATTACCCCTACGCTATCCAGCGCTTTCCCTACTGTTGCACTCTCTGGAGTGGGAATAGTAATTTTTACTCCTACGCTATCCAACGCTTTCCCTACTGTTGCACTCTCTGGAGTGGGAATAGTAATTTTTACCCCTACGCTATCCAACGCTTTCCCTACTGTTGCACTCTCTGGAGTGGGAATAGTAATTTTTACCCCTACACTATCCAACGCTTTCCCTACTGTTGCACTCTTTGGAGTGGGAATAGTAGTTTTTACCCCTACCCTATCCAGCGCTTTCCCTACTGTTGCACTTCCAGGAGTGGGAATAGTAATTTTTACACCTCTGCTATCCTACGGTAATAATATTGTGTATTTTTTATTAATATTATGTTAATATATATACATATGTTTTAACAGATATGATTGTATTTTTTTTATACAAGTTAAATTAGTTATTTAATAATTTTAAGGTAATTTAAGTATTTTTAAGTATATTTTAGCTATTTATTAAAAAAAAAATGTACATTGATTTTAAGAAATTCGATATTTTTATAATGTATATATATATAAATGATATTTTGGGGTCGATATTTTGGTACTTACCTGTTTGGAGATAGGAATTCGATATTTTGTCTGTCGATATTTTGGAATCTATATTTTGGGTAGTCTATATTTTGTCCCTCGATATTTAGTCAGTGATCCGGACAAGACAAAGGCATCTCTTTTTTTCCCTTCTAACAAAATTAGGAAAACCTTTTCCAGCACATGTAATAAAGGAAAGGGGTAACATGAGATAACGTTATGAACCTGTAACTTCCTCAACAATTCTTATCGCTCCTCTGCATGCACAGCCATTGTTTCCAGCTATTAAAACGAACAAAGAACAGGATGTCAAGTAAAAATATAACTTTTAAAAGAGCACATATTAAACAAATTGTCACACTCAGAGTCTTTGTGCAGGAAGGCATGGGTGACTGACCCTGTCTTCGCTCTCACCAGGTATATTAGTAGGTAAGCTTTGCCACTGTCTCCCTTCATCCAGCAACACCAACTACCACCTCATCCCATGAACAGATGTGAAGTTCCCTAAAGACATCTTGAGTATGTAAAGAAACAGTCTCATAGAAAATCAATGATCAATAAAAAAAAGTACTGAAAACGCTGGTGGCACAGCATTAAAAAAAACTACAAGTTGCCAACTGTATGCTCCTACCATGCCTTTAGTTGGGCTTCCCCGTGGGCAGAATTTCTTTACCAGCAAGCAAGCAAATCTTACAATGGACTAAGATGGGAAGTGTTACTGTAGGGGATTGCTACTCAGCTGGGAGATTATCCCCTTAGAGACAGATAATGATCACAGAGTGTTATCTTTCCCATCAGTTTTTAACCTATGGAGCTCTGACACATGCATTTTGGGGCTTCTAGAGCACATACATACAAGAACCCTCACAAGATGATCTCCTACAGCCCTAGTTACTATAAAATACTAAATAAGATGGCGAAAACAAGTTTAAGCAAAACTAAGATGCATTGGGAATCTAATCTAGGGGAAGAAATAGGTGACAAGTAATGGGAGAGCATTCTGGCATACACTAAGAAGGTTTCTAGGAACACCAGATTTAAATATACACGACTTAATTTTCTCCATAAGACATATCTATCACTCCAAAAGCTTAATGAGATGTTTTTGGCAGATGTCATCATATGCACCCATTTTGTGCCCCCTTCAGAAGGCCTTTTGTATATGGTAGGAACTGTTCGCTAATCATTACATAGTGGGTCCAAGTAACACAGAATCTTGAAGTTACACAGTATAGGAAATACTTGTGTAAGACAGAAGCACGATTGTTGAGGCTGTTCTAATGTCTTAGCTAAATATGTAGTTAATTGGTTCCAGGATTTAGCATTAGTGCTAGCCAAAGGGTCGACAGCAATGATATGGAAGGAGGTGGGAAGCTCCTCTAAAATTCGGTGAAAGAGCGAAGTGATGCTATGCGCCTACTACACCCCAGCCAGTCGGGCTTTTGCCCCAATTACAGTACCAAAACAGCACTGATGGAGGTAGTTGATTCCATCCGACATGGTCTGGAAGTGGGAGACGTGGCGCTGTTGGTCCTGTTAGACCTATCGGCTGCCTTTGATGCGATCTCGCACCAGATTCTCCTGTCACGTCTCCACTCGATTGGCATTAGGGGGTTGGCCTGGAAATGGTTAGCATCTTTCCTCGAGGGAAGGGTACAGGAGGTAGGGTGCCATCTCTACTCGGCCACGTCTCACAAGCTGAAGGTTGGTGTCCCGCAGGGCTCTGTCCTGAGCCCGACCTTGTTTAATATCTACCTCACACCTCTGACTACTTTGGTAGAATCCTTAGGGGCAAAAATTTTGTCTTACTCAGATCACACTCAGCTGCTGTTCACGTGGAAGAACAACAAGCCCTGCCCAGGCAAGTTAATTAGTACTTGCCTTTCAGCGGTATTTGGGTGGCTGGCCGTGAACCAGCTGAAATGTAATGCAGGAAAGACAGAGCTGCTTTTCTTTGGTTTGGATACAGAAACACTGTTGCAGTCCTTCTGGCCACCAGATGCCCCCACCCGTCATCAAAAATCAGGTGGTGAAAAACTTGGGCTTTAGATTTGATAATCAACTACTATTCCATACCCAAGTAACTTCTGTGGTGGGCACTTGCTGTGCCCTCTGGCATCTTCTATTGAAGTTTTTGTTCCTTTCGTCTTTGGCGGCCAGACAACAGGTGATTCAAGCTCTGATCATATCTCGTCTTGATTATGGGAACGTCCTTTACGGGGCATGCCCAGGTATCTGATGAATAGGCTTGAACTGGTCCTGAATGCAGCGGCCTGAACTATCATCGAGCTCCCCTGTGAAGCTCACGTGTCAAGCCTTTTGAGGAGTCTCCACTGGCTTTCAGTAAGGAAAAGAATACCTTTAAGACACTACTTATGACTCAGAAAGCCTTATACAGAATGGGCCCTGGCTACCAAAAACACAGGATTTCTTTCTATGCCCCACAGAGAGATATCTGTTCCTTGAATCTCTTCCTAGCCAGTACTCCACGTATTAAAGAGGCCAGGTCAGGGGGAAGGGCCCTTTCCTTCCTGGGCCCGTCCCTCTGGAACAAACTACCTCTGACCCTTAGAAGCATTAAGTCCATGCCTGTGTTCAGGAAGAAGCTGAAAACATGGCTTTTTTACAGCCCATTGCCCCCTCTGTTACCTTACGGCATCCAGCGGCAGGACACTCCTTGGAGTAGCAGCTGCGTTTTATAAATACCCCAACATAGACATAGACACATGGACGAGGGCTGATGAGGTGGTACTGAGAGAGGATGAAGCCCGAGGCATACGAAAATGCAGAATAGCTTATTTATGTGGCAACGTTCTGCATGCCTTTTAAAAATATCCTGTGGAAACCGAAATGTTGGAATTGAAAAGTTGAGTTTATACAACCGGGCTTATCTCGTTATTAGAGAAGAGCCAATAATTGATGTATGGGAGGCACCTAACTGAGAGGCGTGACCCAATTTACCCTAGGTATGTGCACCTGATCCTTGAATCAACAATCAACCTGCTCAGTTCATACCCAAAAAGGCTGTACTGTCTCAGCTGGAAAAAGTGAATGAGTTTATCTTATGCATTATGCTATAAATGTTCAAGTTTGTCGATTCAATCAATGTAGACAAGATACTAATGAAAACTGGTAATAATGTTGCAGAATATGCTATGTGTGTTGCAATTGAGAACATGTATTTGGATCATTTTCAATAAAAGATTAAAAAATAAATAAAACAGTAATGACTTCACTTTTCAATAGAAGCAGATATGTATTTCAGGTCATAAAACTGTTAAAAAAAACTAGAATAGTGAAAGCAAAGCATTGTAATTTGACACATTTCAAGTGGCTCCTGTGTATTTTTCCAATATTGATTATGTGCTTTTATAGTGTGTTTTGATTTTTAAAAGGCTGTCATTGTCCTACCGTGTGCACCTGCGTTTACTATTTCCTCCTGCGGAATGATATAGGATTATAATTCTCATGATATAATTATAAAGAAAATGAATTGTTATATATGGAGAAAAGTCCAAGAACACAGGCTCCATGTATATTAAACATAATGTGAAGATACAAAAAAGAGTTGATAAATCATTGAAAAGAAACTGAGCATTTTAACAAATATCAATGAATCATTGTGACTCCTTTAAAAGTTTTGAGATTTCAATTTTTAAGTGAGAGATGAGGGTTCAATAGTTTGAGGCTCTTGTGAATATTAAAGGGGAGTAATTTCACGGAGCAATCACTATTATTAATGTTGAGTACTGCCATTTTCAATGTAACCTTTCCCATGGATGATTTCTTCTCACATGAGATCACTAAAACGGCAAGATGTGTCTTACCACTCACAAGGAAAAATTCACCTAGAAGGAGATAAACCTCAAACTTTTCCACAGAGATATGAGTCTTAGTATCCCACACACATATTTTATCTTGGTTGAAAATGAATCTGTGCTCTGTGGGAAAAAACGTGAAATGACAGTGAAACATTTCAACCTGTTAGCAGAAATGCTCAGATTACTTTACAGTAACCTTCAATATGCGAAGTATTTTCTTCCTTGTCCCAGTCCCAAAACATAAGGGTGTCCCATCCCTAGAGATAGGTCCCTGAAAGGCCCTAAAAAACTAAAACATAAATATAAGCTCCACTTCTATAGAGGAGAGATAAGAAGGATACCTCCCAATATTCTTCCAGTTTTTACTCTTATCTGCTAATGAGTCAAGATCCTGGGGGCCTCATTTATGAGGCTGTGCGTCACTTTTACACCGCCAGTGCGTCACTTTTTGTGATGCACCAGTGGCGTAAAAAAGCGCCTTGTTGCGCCATATTTACAAAGTGACGCATCTAGGTAGATGCGTCACTTTGTAAACCCCTGCGCCACATTATACCTGCGCTAGGTATAATGTATGAAAGGGGGGCGTTTTGACGCAATGAAGGGTCATGAAAGTGACGCAGTGAAATCTATAAGATTTCACTGCGCCATTTCTTGGCCGCTATTGCGTCAAAATCTTACGCCTGCTTCATGGCAGGCGTAAGGCTGACGCAGGCACTAACAACATGGAACTTGCCAATGTGAAAGTACACATTGCTGGAGCTGCGTCAGTTTTGTGACACACTCCAGCAATGCGTCACTTTTGCGCCTACAGATACGTCAGAAATACTGACGAATCTGTAACTCCTTGCGACATGATGCGTCATATTATAAATATGACGCATCAATCATGTCGCAAGGAGTGCGCACAGAGAAGTGACGCATCACTGCTCTCACGCAGCGATGCGTCATTTCTCATAAATGAGGCCCTGGGTGTTTAGCTGCCTATCCTAGGAAAAGATAAGTTCAATTTACTATCCTTCATTGAGTCCTGAAGTGTGGGTCGTATGTTTGTAATGAATGACTTTAGAGAACACTGCTATGCAGTTATCTTCTATTCTCATGCAAGCCGAGTATTGCCACTAGGTTCCTCTGTTTCTGGGTGCAGTAAATCTACATTTGTGCACGGTCATCCCAGATTGTTTACCTTTACACTGCGGCACGGAAATTCAAATTCCCTTCACAGCGAGATTGGAGCTGCCCGCTGACAGCCATGGAGCCTTGCCGCCTGGAGAGTGACGCCCCATAAGTATGGGGTATGTATCGCCCACTTGGGCCTTTTTGTGCATTCCCGACACCTTGTTATTTCAGAGTTGGTACTGCAAGTCGCTGATTTTAAATGCCCCAAAGGGGTCTGTATAATTGCCTCTGTCAGGCCGTGCTGTCTTTTTGGGGACACACTCCCAAGCAGTGCACCAGGTGTGTGGTGTCCCGGGCTCAGACCCATCAATAATGAGGCTTTGACTACTCCTGTCCCCAGCCACATACCCTCAGTGCCCTCACTGCACAAATATCCGCCAAGATACTCCTTGGAGTGAAAGTAGCGCTATAGAAATGTTCCTTACATTACATTACATTACATATCTGGGCCTACTTTCCAATAGCGCTGGGTTGAGAACTTATAAGTACAGCGCCTATTAGCCCCAAGCAACTCTGCAGTGCTCTGCCTGCTCAGAATGTGTTGGCTGTGTCGTATTAGCATCAGTGTAGTGCACATTTGTTTTTTCCTTTTGGAGGTTTTCACTGTGCCTTCTGGGCTCTAAGTATGGAGGTCACTGATGACACTCATAGGGAGGAAGACCCTTTAGCATTCCTCCCATGGGACGATGATTTTTATGATGCAGTGGATGCATAGATATATAGGGCTGTGTCTGAGGCCATGGGTCCCTTAGAAGAACATCTCTCTGAGCTGACCGCATGTGGATGCATGTAAGTTAGGGGATCCACACCAGCCCCAGTAGAACCCCGAGGGTCCCCAGGGGACTCCCAGCCCTCTATGGCTGGCGCAATCCCGGTGAAGCATCCCTGCGAAACAGGGTTTGAACATGATGCTTTTGCCTGACTTAAACAGGCCTTCCTAGCCCAAACTTCCCATCCCCCATCTTGGAACCCAGCTCGCTCGTTCTTGAAGCTTCCACTTCCTATTTCCCTGCCAGCCAGCTCACAGGGACATTGATGATGACGCCGAGCCCTCTAGGCCTTGGCTCCCCTTCTCCTGCCCTTTTCCTTCCCTGTAACCAGCCGCGGTCGGCAGTAGGAGTTCCTGCAGGGCGGTGACATGGGGAGGGGCGGGGTGGGGTAAAGTAATGTATGGATTATGGAGTTTAACAGGTAAGTAAACATATAAATAAATAAAACAAATTTCATTGTGCGCTCTGCATCGCATTTGGTGCGTGGAACTCCTACTGCCGACCGCGGCTGCCTCTAACCCCAATAATGTGCATGCAGGGTCTGACATATTGGACCCTAATAAGATCCTTCATCCCCGGTCATCCAAGTGTGCCTCGTCTGAAAATGTGGCAAACTATGTAGCGGGCCACATCCACAAAGCACTGAAAATAAAGTCCCGTAGGTGCCTCAGGGCTCAATGCTCCCGTCCCTCTCTGGATAGGAAGGTGGTCCAAATGGGATGCTAGGATGACCACCTTCCTCAAAGTTCATGAAAGACCCAAAGAAGGGTATAGATAGGTCCTGGCAGGCATGCCAGGACAAACTCCTGAACGCCCTCGGTCCATTAACAAAGATATTAGACATGGCCAAGGATGCCTGGTCTTTGGGCTCACTAATTTCCCCAGAAGTGCTCTCCGAATAGGCGCAGCACGCTATCATTTTCTCAGTTACGCAAATTGCGTGTTGTTGACGGAGCTTTGAAGCTCCCTGCTAATAAAAATGGGCCTGAAGCATGGGGACCTGGTGGACTCTAAAGCGGGGGCAGTAGCACAGGGGGGCTCTTTCGGGCACCCTTTGTTAAAGAGTTGGCAAAATCTGTGAACACGTTGACCTTTTTAGACAAGGCTCAGTTCTCTATTAAGAGAGTATTTACCTCCCAGGTTTTCCACTGGGCACGTCGATATGGCCCACTGTGCTTATGCACTGTACCCTCCTTGTGGAGAAGGCTTCCGGCAAGGCCAATACCAGGATCACGCCTGCTTTGCCAATTTCTATCCAACAAGAGGCCGGCGATTCCGAAGCAGAGGTGGCAGAGGAGCGAGTGCTTCCTCCAATTCTGGTGAGTGTTCTCCCTTCTCCCCTTCTAAAAGTAGGGGGCCGACCGTTGAATTGTTCCTATGCCTGGAAATTCATCACAAAGGAAGTGTGTGTCCTGCAAACTCATTTTCAAATAGAGTTACAGGTTTTTCCCAGACAGGACTCCTGTCCAAGGTCCATTCAGTTCTCCTCGCTTGAAGCCGAGTTCATGGATGCGGAGGTTGCAGCACTGCCTGCCAAATGGATCTATATTTCTATCAGTACCCCATCTCCGCAGCTTCATCATCTTTCTTTTCCTAGTCAACTAAGCCGATGGGGGCCAGGAACCATTTATCAACTTATGAGAGCTCAACGACTGGCTGATATATCAACACTTCAAAATGGAGGGGATCCACCTCCTGCCCAGAGTCCTGTGGCACCTAGACTGGTTGGTGTGTCTGGACCTAAAAGACACTTATCTGTCAATCGTGATTTATTCACCCCATAGGCAGTTCCTCCAGTTCATCTGGTGCCAGCAAACTTTCAAGTTTTCCATGCTGTCTTTCGGGCTTTCCTCCACCCCTTGGTACTTCAAAAAGGTTCTCAATAGTCATGTCTGGTGCAGGTAAGTGCGGTTGGGTGGGGGTGGGGCAGGGGATAAGGGAGTGCAGTTGACAACGAGGGAAAATAAAATGAAAGAAAAGAAAACCACTTAACTTGCGCTCGCCGCATCGCTGACTCGACGATGCGGCGAGCACAAGGTAAGTGGTTTTCTCTTTTAAAATTGTATTTCACCCTTGCCATCATCTGTTGACTTCACTTCCCGCCCCGATCCCCCCACCCCACCCCACACCACCTCACCGCTCTTACCAGCACAGGCCATTATTGGTTCTCAAACTGGTTGTGGGATACCTCAGGGCACAGGGGGTACGCCTTATTGTATAGCTCTAAGACATGCTCCACCTGGACCAGTGCCCGCAGAAGCTATCGCTCCAGTTGCAAATGGCGGTCAGTCTTCTGTGAAGTCTCGGGTTTGCTATAAATGAGAGCAAGTCCCTCTGGTTCCCTCGCATAAGGCAGCCTTTCTCAGGTTCGTAATAGACTCTACCGAAGCCACTCTGAGAAGATCTGTCACAAGTTGCAGCACACTCTTGGCAGACAGCGAGTCTTGTTACAACAGATTGCTCGGCTGGGGGGTCTTCCCTCATCCTCCATCCAGGCCATCTTTGTCTGGGCCCCTTCAACTATCGGACCTTGCAGCGTCTGAAGGTCACCCATCTCACATATGCTCAGATAGTCAACCTTTCCATATGGACGCCTGGAATGGGAGAGTGATCTTCGGCTCTGACCCAGACCTCGTCATGGAGTACAACGGCAGCAGGTCAGGATGGGGTGTGAGTGTGGGGATTTTTCCACAGGAGGTTAACGGTCTCTGAACAAACAGTGACTACTTGTCAACTGTCTGGAGCATCTAGCTGGATCCTTTGCGGTCCGTTGCTGGACCAAAGACTTGATCCAGTCATAGGTGCTCCTAAAAATGGACAACGTCTCAGTGGCCCATTATATCAATTACTTAGGGGGCACTCAGTCCACGACTCTCTCCAACCTAGCGATCTGCTTCTGGCAGTATTGGCTGGACGGTCAGATCTCAGCCACAGTGGAACCCTTCCCTGGTCGGGCCAACCAAGTGGCAGATTATCAGGCCCACCATTTCGGGGACTCCAGCTTTTGGAAGCTCCATCTGAATGTGTTTTTGACTCTCCAGGATCCCTGGGGTCATTCTCACTGGACCCGTTTGCATCCCGGTTGGGCCAACAGATACCCAGGTTCTTTAGCAGGAGGCCGGATAAGCAGGCTGCGTTCACAGACGCGTTTCTTAAAGATTGGCGTCAGGACACCGGGTACACCTTTCCTCCATTTGAGATGATCACACAGTCCTCTGCTCAGGTCAGGCACCAACAGGCGGACCTGGTAATGGTCACTCCGATCTGGAAGTCTCAAGTTTGGTTTCCGGTTCTTCTGGAACTTACTTGGGATTCTCCAATCTATCTCCCCCTGTTTCCATTGCTTCTCTTCAATACAGACCAGATTCCTCACCTGATGATTCTGGAGGGATCGCTATTGCTGATGGCGTAGTGGCTTACAGGTGACGATGGTCGTTCTTGGGCCTTTTGAGCCAAGCTGAGAATTTTTGTCCACAGCCTGGGCTGGCAGGACGGTTAAACGCTACAGATCAGCCTGGATTCAGTGGACTCATTGGTGTCTGCGATGGGGTCTCGATCCTGTGGTCGCTGATGTAGTTCACGTACTTAACTTCCTGGCTAGCCTGGGGAAGGATGGATTGGAATATCGCTCCGTCAATATGTCCTATTTGGCCATTTTGGCGGGACATTTCCCAGTAGAGGACTCCCTACTGTGGGAACATTCTTCTGTATGTCATCTCCTTCAGGGTATCTGACTGTCTCTTCCCCCTGGAAATATGATATTCTGAGCTTTGGGATGGAAAACAAGTGCTTAACTTGTTTTTGCATTGACAACTCAACCATTTTTTGTTCAGGCAAGAGCTGACAGCAAAACTGGTTGTGCTGCTCTGTCTGTTACCCTGTTGAAGGGTTTCAGATCTGTGTGCCTTGGATATCTCAGTCAAGACGTTCTCCTTTTCAGGAGTGTTTTTCACGGTCAGCAGGAGGACAAAATGTAACACTAGGGTAATTTTCTATCCGGCTTTTCTGACCTCTCCCAAGTTGTGTGTAGTGCAATGCCTCAAGGCGTATAAGGTGTCTGCAGAATTTCAACCCCCTCATTGCCCTGCGAAAACCACATAAGACGGAGTCTTCCACCACAATTGCGTGAGGTCGGTGATGCAAGATGTCGGTATTAACATGACACTCTCTGGTGCACATTCTGTGTGTGGAGCAATGGCCTCCAAGGCATTCAGTTTGGGTGCCGGCCTAGAGGATATCATGAATGTAGATTCTACATTGAAGAGATTCTGTTTCAAGCCGGTATTGGATATGGCTCACCTGGTAGTGAGCAAGCTATGAACTAGCATTATCCTCGTCTCCGGTCCTGGCGTAGAATGAAAGATTTCCTAGTGATCATAACGGAAAGTTTCAATTCTATTAAGGACTCGCAGGCATGCATTATCCCACCCTGTGATTTCTGATCCATCTGTCCCTCCCCTCGACTAGTAAACATTGAGTTTTATCATGCTCAGTTGTTCTCTAATATGTGAATACCATATGCACTCACGGTTCTGTTGATATGCAACTGCTGGTTTCTCTGCAGGTTTTGTCCTAATCTAGGCATTTTGCTAAATTGTCTTCTCTTTACAGAGATGAGTAAACAGGAAGTGTGAGGGCAGAGAAACAGCATGGCTCGCGCCACCAAAGAGGCCAAGGGGACACAAACAATGGATTATGTGTTAATAGCTGATTGGCTGATGCCTGGAAATGTTCTCCCATTGGATGTTATTGGTTTTATCTCATTCCCAGAGTTTCATGGGAATGGTAGTTTGTAATGTGAAGTTGTGAGATGGCTGGTATTGAATGAAGCGAAGGAAGATTTGCATAATCTTCGCCCGAGTCCTTAATAGAAGTGAAACTTACTGTTACGATAGGTAGGACATTTTTCATTGATGTTAGTATCTGCCCATGCACATTTATTGTACGTAGGACAAACCACACAGATGGTGAAACAGAGAATCTGACAACATCTGAGCCACAGAAGATCCCAGGTGGAAGGTGTCAAACACTATGTAGAAGCAGGACATAATGAGGATGGCATCAAATTTCAAGTGTTGGAGGTGATAATAATTGACTCAACAGTAGCTAATATTACCTCAATTCCATCCATCAGAGAGTGCGCATAAATGGATCACCATCAACCTACAACAAAAAGACTTAATGATATGTATGAATTAAGGAGCATTTTAGCTCTTGGTGCATAATGGAACAATAATGGGGTCAAAACCCATAATGTAGATCAGGGGTACTCATAGTACGGCCCGCGGGCCGGATGCGGCCCGGCAAGCCTTCCTTGGCGGCCCGCGGACCTTCGAGACAATCGTGCCTGTGCTTAAAAAAATAATTTATTAGTGTTGGCAAACACCGCCACAGCACTGCTGGGCTCGGAGACCTTGATAATCGCCGCTCCCCGGCCCCCACAGAGCAGAGGCTTTGTTGTATTTCACCCCTTAGCGCCTCTGCTCTGGGGAGCCGGGCGAGATGTTTGTCAGAGTGGAGATGCAGGGGCACTACAACAAAGCCTCAATAATATGTAAATGGTCTTTTAACGACCTGCTAAGTACTTTGGTGCGACTGATGGACGGCTGTCTCTTTGGCCCCCCACCCCCCCTTAATCACCCTGATGTGGTGTCCATTCACTCACAGTCGTGTGGACACTCCTGTAATTATCAGAAGGGCTCCCGCAAACCATTGAGAAACTTCTTGCCAGATAGGGATCTTTCTGTGTGTGCGCTGAGGAAGCTGTATCAGCCCGGGCTGAAGGCTGACACAGACAGACACACACAGTGAGATGACAGAGGGGGAGGGAGAGGGAGAGCTGGATGGAAAGAGAGATGGAGATGGAGAGGGAGGGCAGGAGGGAGAGAGGGAGGGCAGGAGGGAGGGAGATGGAGGGCAGGAGGGACAGGGAGGGCAGGAGGGAGAGGGAGGGCAGGAGGGAGGGCAGGAGGGAGAGAGAGAGGGAGGGCAGGATGGAGGGCAGGAGAGAGAGAGGGAGGACAGGAGAGAGAGAGGGCAGGAGGGAGAGGGAGAGAGAGAGGGAGGGCAGGAGGGAGAGCAGGAGGGAGAGAGAGGGCATGAGGGAGGGAGGGCGGGAGAGGGAGGGCAGGAGGGAGAGAGAGGGCAGGATGGAGGGCAGGAGGGAGAGAGAGAGGGAGAGAGAGGGCAGGAGGGAGGGCAGGAGGGAGAGGGAGGGCGAGAGAGGGCAGGAGGGAGGGCAGGAGGGAGAGAGAGGACAGGAGGGAGAGGGAGGGCAGGAGGGAGAGGGAGGGCAGGAGGGAGAGGGAGGGCAGGAGGGATGGCAGGAGGGAGAGGGAGGGCAGGAGGGAGGGCAGGAGGGAGAGGGAGGGCAGGAGGGAGAGGGAGGGCAGGAGGGAGATGGAGGGCAGGAGGGAGAGGGCAGGAGGGAGAGGGAGGCCAGGAGGGAGATGGAGGGCAGGAGGGAGAGGGAGGGCAGGAGGGAGAGAGAGAGGGAGGGCAGGAGGGAGAGAGAGGGCAGGAGGGAGAGGGAAGGAGAGAGAGGGCAGGAGGGAGAGAGGGGGCAGGAGGAGAGAGAGGGAGAGAGAGGGCAGGAGGGAGGGCAGGAGGGAGATGGAGGGCAGGAGGGAGAGGGCAGGAGGGAGAGGGAGGGCAGGAGGGAGAGGGAGGACAGGAGGGAGATGGAGGGCAGGAGGGAGATGGAGGGCAGGAGGGTGAGGGAGGGCAGGAGGGAGAGAGAGAGGGAGGGCAGGAGGGAGAGAGGGCAGGAGGGAGAGGGAGGGAAGGAGAGAGAGGGCAGGAGGGAGAGAGAGGGCAGGAGGAGAGAGAGGGAGAGAGAGGGCAGGAGGGAGGGAGGGTGGGAGAGGGAGGGCAGGAGGGAGAGGGAGGGCAGGAGGGAGAGGGAGGGAGAGGGAGGGCAGGAGGGAGAGAGAGGGCAGGAGGGAGAGAGGGCAGGAGGGAGAGAGAGGGCAGGAGGGACAGGGAGGGCAGGAGGGAGAGGGAGGGCAGGATGGAGAGAGAGAGGGCAGGAGGGAGGGCAGGAGGGAGAGGGAGAGGGAGGGCAGGAGGGAGAGGGAGGACAGAAGGGAGAGAGAGAGATGGAGAGGGAGGGCAGGAGGGGGAGGAAGGGAGAGATAGGGCAGGAGGGAGGGCAGGAGGGAGAGAGAGGGCAGGATGGAGGGCAGGAGGGAGAGAGAGAGGGAGAGAGAGAGCAGGAGGGAGGGAGAGGGAGGGCAGGAGGGAGAGGGAGGGCAGGAGGGGGGAGGGAGGGAGAGGGAGGGCAGGAGGGAGAGAGAGGGCAGGAGGGAGAGAGAGGGCAGGAGGGAGAGAGAGGGCAGGAGGGACAGGGAGGGCAGGAGGGAGAGGGAGGGCAGGAGGGAGAGAGAGGGCAGGAGGGAGGGCAGGAGGGAGAGGGAGAGGGAGGGCAGGAGGGAGAGGGAGGGCAGGAGGGAGAGAGAGGGCAGGAGGGAGGGCAGGAGGGAGAGGGAGGGCAGGAGGGAGAGGGAGGACAGGAGGGAGAGAGAGAGATGGAGAGGGAGGGCAGGAGTGAGAGAGATGTATGTATGCTGGGTCTGGTGGCTCAGTGGATGAAGGCATCTGCTGCAGGGACCTGTGTGCAACCTCATGGTCACAAGTTTTCTTTTTGTTTTAGCCCCGCCCCCTCCCCCTCTGGCTCCGCCCCCACCGGTGCGGCCCTCGGCCACAAACCACACTGTAAATTTGGCCCCCGAGAGAAAGTTTGTGAGTACCCATGATGTAGATGGACCGTTATGTATATGTGTACGCGGTCAGATGTGTTTCACACGTTTGGTGTTGTAAAGATTATTTAGGAATATGTGTTTAGAGAGTAGATCATTGACCTTGAAATGCAGATATGGATATTCCAACATAGTAATATATAATATAATTACTTTTGTATATACTAACACCCATGTTTTTTAGAGAATGTATTTGATACGTCACACCGACAACTGTTATGTACCATCAGCCAATAGATCTTCTATATGTCCACGTATAGTTCCAACTACTAATTGTATTGCGTCTTTTCATTCACAAATGACTAAACACGAATGGTGCTGAGTTATGATAGGCTTTACGTGAAGTGAAGCTTCACCACACAGAAAGCACAATACACTAGAAAAATGGTCACCTGACACAATCAATGGGTTGTACATCTACAGTCCATTGATCTTATCATTTGGTTGACGCTACACAAGGGATCTTCTTCCCATCCACAGCAGGGACTCTAAGTAAATGCCAGTGGACACATTGTATCCATTAGGTGCGACTCGTTCACCGTTTACTGAGGAAGCATAGACAAATCTTCTAGTAAATTGGTTAATTATAAGTATGTTATAGCAGGCGATTGTTCTCCAGCTCACAACAGACAAAACATGGGTTGCTTTGTCTTAATAGTTTTTCTGTAGAACGGTATTGTGACTTTTATTTTTGAGTAATTTAGTTGGCTATGTGTGGGATTGTCTTGCAGCACACAGCTGAATTTCTGCTTGTTCAATATTTAATGAGGAAGGCGAGACATGTCTTGATTGATTAATTGTAAGTATGTTACAACTAGCAACATTTCTCTAGCTCACAATAGAACAAGCATTTGCAATGCAATAGGTCTCGCAGTTGTGAGAGTTTGAGCTTTTGGCATTCTAAATGGCAATGCCTTTTATTTACGTCTTGGTTTTTAAAACATGAATGAAAGGCATTGTCATTTACAATGCCAATAGCTTAAACTCTCACAAATGCGAGACCTATTGCATTGCAAATGCTTGTTCCTTATTGCATTTGAGAGCACTTTGAAATACTTGAATTCAGGGTGTGAGAGGGCATGAATTGTTCTGATATTATGTTTAAATATTGACATTTTTAATAATTGACTCACTGCCGTGATGTAATTTGATGTACTAAAGTGAAGCGTACCTGCATGTTAAAGAAATGCATTTTGGGGATTTTGAAGAGTCTTTATATTTGTATAAGGTGTTTGTAGCACAGTTTACCTGCAAAATATTTTCAGAGCTCGGCTTGTGCACGAGCTTTTAGAGCCCAGCCAGGCAGGCCCCTCCCCTCGGATCTCCCTGTTAATTTGTTGGCTTAGCCACCTCTAGTGTTACATTAGAAATTGCATTAATACGGTGTGTGGTGCTATACATAGCACTATTATTATCATGTTTATTATTATCTGATATGGCTCGGCAGGCAGAAAAAGATGTCTAGGATTTTCATCAATATCTGGTAAAGCGCCAGAGTCGTGGTGCACGTAGCGCCAACAGGATGGTTCGCGTTCGCCACTGACATCTGTGGTGACCTATAGGTCAAGAGTTCCAATCATGGCAAGGCTAATCGAGCATTCCATCTTTCTCCTGTCGGTAAACTGAGTACAATTACCCTGGGCAATAGCAACAGCTCTTGTTTGTCATATAATTGTGTAGTATTTTCTTCTTGGAGATTAATGTGCTCAGGCAACTGGGTGTTTTCTACGTTGTATTGATCTGCTCTCAAGCATGTCACGTGTTCGCATTCAATGAACCCTGCTTTCTTTGGAGAGGAGCAAGCACGCATGGTACTCCTGTGATCCCCATCTCAGGTTCACGTCAGTTGTCTAAAGATAGTGGGCCTTATTTATGAAGGCTTTGCGCCGCCGGTGCGTCACTTTTAACATGGGGAAAAGTGACGCACCGGTGGCGCAAGGCTTTCATAAATAAGGCCCAGTGAACGTAAGTTTGAAGCCATGTACGCAATGGCCCAGTCAGACTTTACCTCAGCTCTGGTAGCAGGGGTGCCCCACACCGATTATTATCAACGGCGTTGTCTCAAGTGATAGCTGATCTCAGGAAGCGGCCAACTGACGCGTTTACCGCCATTTCCTCAAAACCAGCATCCATGAATAAGTGATTCACTCTATAAATACTGCCGTGACCTATGGGTACTAACGAGGCGCTGTAAACATGGGTGTTATTACACAGCCCCGCGGTACTCATTTCACCAAACCAGGAAGGATGAAAGCCCGAATTGATATCTGCAGTGTTTGCGAATGTGACCTTCAGCGAGCAGGCGCATGTGCTCACTCAGCTATCTCACTTGATCAATTCAAAGCTGCAGTCTTTGCTCTTGTATCTCACTCTTCGCAGTTCTTTATTTATACTGGCTCTTACCCATTTCTCACCCTCTCTGCGGGGGGTATCCATCCCCCATTACTTCGTGGCATCGTTGCTTGTGAACTCCCACGTGTAACCGCACTCCCTTTGCGCTTCGTTTATACTCTTGTGGCTATTAATCGCAATAAGTCACGCCGTTTGGACCCACTGACTTTGCCAATGCTGTTTGCATATTCTGTGCACCATCGACCAAAAAAAGAAAAACAAGACCGCAAAAGTTTGTTTTTCACCTTCAGCCTCTTGCTTCAAAGAGGCAGTGCTGATACCCGCCCCGGCCACGAAGTCAGCCCCGGCGCCTCACAGTGCTGGACGGAGGCAGAGGGTGGGACCAGATGGGCTCCAGGCAATGCACAGCTTGGGAAGAAGCCCAAAAATGCGAGAGTCCTACCAAAAGACGCCCGTTAACACACCAACAGCTTTCTCAGAGCGCCCAATCACAGAGCCGGACTGGCGCGTGCAAGGCAGCGTGACAAAGCTTCTTTTTTTTTTTTTTTTTTTTAGAAATTTTTATTGGTATACAAAAGAAGGTCGTACAAAAATATATATATACAGATATAGGTACACAGACGACGGTCATATATATCTATTGTTCTCCCTCCACTGGAGAAGAAAAAGAGAAGAGAGGGGGGGGGGGGGGTGCGCACGTAGTTGTCTTTGATTGTTCTTTATTGGGTCGTCCTCAGGAGCTCATCAAGCGGGTCCCACATGTGCAGCTTGGCTTTGTGTTCTTTCGAGAATGTGCCTGTGATGTTGTCAGCTCCCCTCAGGAAGGTAATCCAGTTGATCCATGTTTTAAAGCTTGCTTTGGCTGTGTTTTTCCAGTTCGTTAGGATCATTTTGAGGGCTGCTGTGAGAAGTAGGTCTAGGAGTTCTCTTTCTTCTTTACTTTTTAGGTTCGCTGTTAGGTGCTCAGTCGCCAGGCTGACGAAGCTGATCTCCAGATCTGTTTTGAGCATATCGTTCAGGAAAGTGTTGATTTGTGCCCAGAACTTCCTGACTTTCACGCAGGTGAATATAAGGTGTTCGAGGGTCCCTTCCTCTTTCAGACAGTTCCAGCATTTGTCTGAGTCTGCTATGCCGACCTTGTGGAGTTTGGATGGCGTCCAGTATGCGTTGTGGAGCAGCCAGTATTTTGTTTGCGCTAGTTGTGGGGTGATTTTGTTTGTTGTCGCTGAACTCCACATTATCGCTCGCTCTTTTCATTTAATTGCCTGCCCAGGCGCATCTCCCATGTGTTGGTTGCTTTTTTGTTCTGCGCCATCTTGGATGGGCTGAGTAGTTTATAGATTTTTGCCGTTTGATGACCTGCTGAGTCGATGAGCTGCAGATACTTGATGATCCCCGGCTCTCCTCCGCATAGGTTAGCCTTTGTTATTGCTGTCTTAATTTTTAGGAAGTTGTAGAACTCTTGGTTCGGGAGGTCATGTAGCTGCTGCACGTTCTGGAACGTCAGCGGTTTTTTCTTTGTTTCCAATTGACTGGGCGTGCTGATACCTTCTCCAATCCACGTATCATTGTGCAGTGTCGCCCCTTGGTAGGTCACTTTAGTGTTGAACCAGATGGATTCCCAAGCAGTGCCCTTCAGTTTCTGCGCCATGTGCCTGTCCACTTTCAGCAGGGCATCTCTGGTGTGTTTTAGTATGGCGCTCGTTTTCAGTGGGTGCCGGTTCGCTGTTAGGAGTGCTATTGGCTTGAGTCCTCCTAGGATGTCTTGTTCGACCTCCAGCCATACTGGCCTGTACGTTTGTGTGGCATCTACCCAGGCGATACCCTGTCTCGCCAGACAAGCCGTCTGGTATGTCTTGAAGTTCGCCAGGTTAAGGCCTCCGAGGTCTCTTGACAGTCTTAGTTTTTGTAGGCTTATCCTTGGCTTCTTGTTTTTCCACAGGAAGATGTTTATCAGCTGGTCCAATTTTTTGTGAAATGTCTCTGTCATTGGGAGTGGTAGCATTGATAGCGTGTAGTTTATTACCGGTGTTATCATCATTTTGATCGTTTCAATGCGTCCCCACCAGCTGATGAACTTTGGTGACCATAACTCCAGTCTCTCCTTTATCTTCTTCAGCGTGAGGTCCTCGTTGTGTTGCAGGGTTGACGTGAGATCTCTCCCAAAGTGGAGCCCTAGGTATTTCAGAGGTTTCGTTTGCCATGCTAGGCCGGAATCGCCTAGGACTTCTCTTGTGGTATGGACATTCATCGGCTTACACTCCGATTTCTCCTTATTGAGTTTGTAGCCTGAGGCTTCTGCGTATTCACCTATTGTGGCCATCAGAGCTTTTATCGACGTGGAGGGGTTCGCTGTTGTGATTAGGATGTCGTCGGCGTATGCTGCTAGTTTGACGGTCTTTCTCTTGAGCTTTACGCCTGTTATCTCGGTGTTGTCCCTGATTCTGGCTAGCAGGGGCTCTAGTGCGAGCAGGAATAGTCCGGGGGAGAGGGGGCATCCTTGTCTGGTTCCTCTGCCCAGCGTGAGCGTTTCGGATGCGCTCCCGTTTACCACTATTTTCGCCTTCGGTTTGTTGTAGAGGGCCATGACCATCGCCGTGTACTTCCTGCCTAGGCCAAACGCTCCCAGACAGTTACCCAGGAAGGGCCACGAGACTCTGTCAAACGCCTTCTCCGCATCCAGCGCTATCATGACTGCCTGCTCGTTGCTGCTTGCTGTGTGGTTGATCAGGTGGCACAGTAACCTTGTGTTGTCCTGCGACAGTCTGTTCTTTATATATCCCACTTGTGAGGGGTGGATGATGTTCGGCAGGATCCTGTTTAGTCTGTTGGCTAAGACTTTTGCGTAGATCTTGCAGTCGACGTTTATTAGCGATATTGGTCTGTAGTTCTGGGGATATTGTGGGTTTTTCCCCTCCTTGGGAATTATGGTGATGTTGGCCTCGCACATGGACTCCGTCATCCTCCCTTTCTGGATGCATGTGGAGTATGTTTGTGCCATCAGTGTCTTGATGTGTTCGCTGAAGGTTTTATAGAATGTCGCCGAGTAACCATCTGGTCCTGGTGCCTTGTTCCGTTTCAGTTGGCTTATGGCAATTCCAATCTCTTCCTCCGAGATATCAGCTTCGAGCGATTCCCTTTCCGCCTCGTCCAGCTTCGGCAGATTGGTTTTACTGAGTAGGTCACGTCCTGCATCTTTGCTCAAGTTTTGATCCTCAGTGTACAGTTCTTGGTAAAATTGTCTGAAAACCTCTAGTATTCCTTTGTTCGTTGTTTGGGATTTGTTCGTGCGGTCCGTTATCGCTGCTATCGTGTGTTGCCTTTGTTTTGCCTTCAAGTAGGACGCCAGCTGTTTCCCTGCTTTGTTTGCTGCACATAGGTTGACCGACTTGAACTTCGTCAACCAGGAGCCCGCTCTTTCGCTTAGGATCTTGTTCAGCTCGTACTTCTTTTTTGTGAGCAAAGTGAGCGTGTTTTTGTCCGTTATGTTAGCACAGTGACCTCTCTCCAGTGCTGTTATTTCCTCCTCGAGCTCACGGAGTTTTTTGTTCCGCCCTCTGTTCATCCTGGCCTTGATGTTTATCAAATTCCCCCTTATTGTCGCTTTGAGGGCATCCCACACAGTGTCTTTCCCTACCTCGCCATTGTCGTTGTGTTCGAGGTACTCTTTGATTGTGGCTTCAATTTCTTTGACGTTCTCTCTGTTCTGGAGGATGTCATCGTTCAGTCTCCACCTCCTCGTTGGGTTCTCATTGTGTTTCCCACTTAGAGTGAGTGTTATGTGAGCGTGGTCTGAGACGGTGATTGCGGCTATCTCCGTGTCTTCTATGAGGTGCGTGTGTGTGTTAGACATCAGTATGTAGTCGATCCTGCTGTAGGAGTTATGTGGGTGTGAGTAGAAGGTATATTCTCGCGCTGTCGGGTGTTGGAGCCTCCACGGGTCTGCCAGTTGATGTTTGGTGCATAAGTCTTTCAGGGTGTTGTTGTTGTTGTTGGAGTTGTGACTCGGTCTGTTTGGGTGTCTGTCTGTTGCCTGGTCCATCGTCTTGTTCATATCCCCGGCTGTGATCAGGAGGTCCTCTTGGGGGAGATCTGATAGCTTGCTGTCCACTCCCAGCCAGAATTGCTTGTCTTCCGAGTTCGGACCATAGATATTGACCATGTGGATTGTGTCGCCTCCTCTCTGGACGCTTGCTATGAGCATGCGGCCATCATCATCAGTGTCTACTGCTAGTGTTGTCATGTTGGCCTTCTTGCTCAGGATAGTTATTACTCCTCTTTTTTTCCCTTTTGCCGGTGAGCAGAGTACCTCCCCTATCCATCTGGCTTTGAGTAGATTCGCCTCCTCTTTGGAGAGCTTGGTCTCTTGGAGCATGTACACATCTCCCTTTAGTTTGGACAAGTAGTCTAGGATTTTCCTACGTTTGACTGGGTGGTTCAGTCCTTTAACATTCATGGACACTACCTTCAAGTCAGTGGACAGGCCCGCTCTAGTTGGATTTGTCATGGTGGTTTGGCTTCGTCGCTTGTGCTTTGCGTTCTGCGGCCCCCCCCGGGGTGCTGGATGGGGAAAAAGAAATAGGAAAAGTATAGGGTGCCTGTGGAGAAAGGCAAGATTCTAGGTCCTTTGTTCATGACGCGACCGGCGGCTCTGCCATGTACTATCATATCCGCCGACTTCACTCCCCCCCCTGGCCCAACCCCCTCCCTCCCTCCCCCCTCCCCCCCGTCAGTAGTAAACCGGGTGTGCGACAGCAAGGGTCCTCACACTCCCCCCCCCCAAGTTCTTCCTGAGTCTTTTAGTCCTTAGCATGTTAGCCAAACAAAAAAAAAGAAAACCCCCGCCCCTCATGGTCAATTTCAAAAGAAAAGGATATAGTCAGCGGATTGCCCGCCCGTTCTTCCCCTGACCGCCGTGGCCTTGCTGAGGTAGGTATGGTTGTTCTTGCTGTTTGGTGGCTTACGGCATGTTCTGTATCCCGGTGGCTGTGGCCAAACTCGTTCTGCGGCCCTCTGAGGTAGTATGTTGATATCGTATGAGGTAGATTCTCTTTTTTTTTTTTTTTTTTGAGGTAAGTTGTTGTTACTGTCAGAGTCTCCTTGCATGGTTGCGCATGCTTGGTACTCCAGGCTATTGTTCGTAGCAGTCAAGAGTCTCGGTGGTTGCTGTTGCTCCTGTGTATGGTTGTCTGCGATACACGTGTTCCTTCAAAAGCACTCCTTCTTATTCACCTCCTTCGTGTGTTTCGTCAGAGGATGCCCTTCTCTTTGCCCCTGGGCTCGGCAGCTCCATCTCCTCTGGTTCCGGGTCTCGTAGGTATCGGTGCAGGTCGTTGGGGTCGTCGAAGATTCTGCTTCCGTGTCTGTCTGTCACTCTCTTCCTGGACGGGCCTGCAAATGTAAAAGCAATGTTCTTTTTTCGCAAATGTTCCCTTTGGGCTAGGAAGCCTTTCCTCACCTCGACTGTTAGTTTGGAGAAGTCCTGGGTGATGGTTACTTTGCTCCCGTTTATCATCATCGGGCGGCCCTTCCTGGCTACCGCAAATATCGCCTCTGTTTGGTTTTCTCTTAGGGGTTTGCATATAATGGGCCTAGGGGCATTGCTGTTCATCTGCTTCCTGGCCGGTATGCGGTAAGCTTTGGTAATCTCCAGCGGTTTGTCGAAGCTGAGTCCCGTTATTTTAGGTATTAAGGCCTCCAGCATCAGGGCAGCGTGCGTGAGCGTGACAAAGCTTCTGATAAGAAACTTCGTCTCGACAGCCGTAATGCAGGCGACCGAGTCCGGAGGGGCCGTTTCAAAAGTGGACAGGTCGGCAACGGAAAACCCTCCTTTCTAATGGTAAGCCAGCATTTACTATAAACGCTGACGCTACCCAATGGAAAGGAGGAGAGGAGCTTAGAGTCCCTTTGTTGTTTACAAGATCTCTCGCAGGGTGGGTCAGCTTCGGTGCCACACCCACGTGAGACCTAAAAATGACACTGTGTTTTGGGTATATATATTTATTTACTATAAAAATAGCATTCTGGCTTCTATTTTCCAGTAACCGGTGATACAAACACAAATGGATTACTACAAATAGCAAGCAATGGAAAACTCTATTTACAACAAATGTGTTGTGCATGATGATGGCCTGGAATAGAGCCCAGCAACCACTTTTGATAAGCGGAAAAGGTGGACACAGTTCACTATTTTATAAAGAACTGTGATATATTTTTACTCATATATATTTTTGTTTATTTATTTCAGCATTTATCACACAGGTCAAATATTTTGGAATTGGCTATTCCTCCTATATGACAAACAGTTGTATAGTTACTTGGAGGTACGCGATTTTTCAATGTTTGAACTGTGACCGCGTTCTGATGAATCACACTCTCTACACATAGAACTAAGTGACTCGCTCCACTTACCTTTTCAGGTTTTAGACAGATGGCGCTTGTAATCCTGAGACTGGTCAAGTGAATATGGAGTTGAAAAGTCGATGGCACACCTCAGGATAAAACCTGATTTGTTTAGATATGGAAACTTGAGAATGGGATTGATGGATTCCTGACAGTTATTAATGATGTAACAATGGACTAGTGTATTTATGTGCTTTATTACTAGTTTTGTATATGTAAACTTATGCAGCACTGCACCAACTGCACTGTTAGAAATGGGGTTACCAATTCTACGGGGGTAGCATGGTACAGAGCGGGCAGGCCAAACTCCTGAGGACATGTGTGAAGCATCCACGCTGTACCCACAGATGACACACCAGGCACAGCACAAAAAGAGACACAACACCAATTGGGAGGAAAAAGAATAACTCTTTCATTGTCTCCAAGCTGCAAAGGCAAACACAGTAATCACAATGCGGTGCCAACTGCCGCCAGGACAATATATACAAGGGGATTATTTACAGGGTAACTGAAAAGAAGAAAAGGTAAGTAAGTCCATTAGTTCCAGGGCTGAATTAAAAAGAGCATTATCAATTGACATGGAACATCAGGTGCAAACATCTGCCATAAAACCTCTTAACAGGACGTCCAGCTCAGGCATAGACCTAAATCCTGGGGCAGAAAACACAGTGCGCATGGAAGAAAAAGAGAAAGGGCATAGAACATCTGCAATAACCCTGTGAGGGGAAGAAACACTAGGCATCAGCCGCTGGGCATGTCAGCATAGGATAAAACATTAGGTGTGAAAAGCGTGAAAACACATCATGCATTATAACCCAAGGCACAGGAGTGGATCACTGAAACTCATGGACCCTCACTGTTGTGGCACCTCCACATAAATCAGGTTTCCTGCTCCGGGGCAGGCGGGTGGGGAGACTCTCCTAGCCAGGGGTTAACCTTATCACCAAAGAAAGCCAACCAGCACTTAATTCGGGCACTGCCCAGTCCAGGGGACCCTCAGTCACTACTCCCCTTGGGTCAGGTCCTCATCAGCTTAACGGGAGCCAACGGGCCCAACAACAGTTTCCAGCAGGGGCGGGGCCACTTCCGGAATCCTTCAAGGCCTCCCCCGCAGCAGAACACTAGACCCGGGGGCGAGCACCGACCCTGTGCCCGACACACCCCCCAACTCCCACACAGCTGAGCCCCACTCACCGGGCTCCTCGAGATGACTCCTCTCCTGCGGCTGGTGGCGGGCGCTAGGCTTCCCTGGTTCCACCTGGGAGCCCCGCTGGCAGCAACACCTTCCGGGACTTCCAGGTGGAGGGGGCAGGCACCGACAATGTGCCTCGAGGCCCCCCCTCCGTACTCTTGCAGACAGCCGCTGACTCCGCTGTTACCCCGGGGTCCTGTATTTGTTGAGATCGCGGGACCTCCCCCTGGAGCCTACAAGGCTCCAGTCGTTCCGGGCGGCACGCAGGGCTCTTCTTCCCTCTCACCCGGGGCAGCTTGGTCTCCATCCCGCTGCGGCGGGCGGCAGGCACGGGGAACACGTGGGGCTCTCTTCCACTCTACGAGAGCCCCGCCAAAGACAGCTCATCTCCAGGCTTCACCCGGGCCCCTCCTCTCTCACGGGGACCCGGGACTTTGAGGCAGCCTCCGCGGGGCTGCCGGGCCATCGCGGGGTAGGCTCCCGCCTGGCTCCTTGTTCTACACTTGGCTCCGATATATAGCGCTTTAAAGGGGCACAGCACTTGGGTCCATAGCACGTGGTGGGGCACAGCAGCAGCCTCTTCCAGCTGCGCAGCGCTTGGGAATGCTAGCCCTTAGAGGTTAGATAGTCTCAACAGCAAGCCCCAGGGTACCGCTTCTCACCTCCTGGGGGTCCAGTCCAGCCCCAATATAGCGCTCTCCTCTTCAGGCGCTTTTAGATATAGCTCTCGCATGGCGCCAGGTCCCATCAACCTCAGGGACCTAGGATGGCACTCCTTACTTCTTCAGGGGCCAGGGGACAGAGCAGCAGGCACTACTGGGCCAGGTCAACAGTTAGTGGGGACTCATCAAAACAGGGTGGTAGGCTTTAACCATCCTCCACTGTGGCGTGGCCCTCCTCCTATACAGTAGCCTGAACTCCTGCAGTGGGGTTTCCACTAACCCTGGGGACAGCAGAGGGGTTTTAGTAAGGTGCAGAGTCCAGCACACAGGCCCAAGTGGCGGTATCCCCTGGCAGCAGGTCCCCTCACGTTCCTGTCCCTGCTCTGACTCAGCACAAGGTGGCACAGCCCCCTTATTTATATGCCCCTCACCCCACCTACCAGACAGTGCCAGCAGCTTCTAGAATTCTCTGGGGTACTAGTTCAAACTGGCTCAGAGGGAGGAGTAGAGCACCCTGGGTGCCAGGCTTTCCCTCCAAAAGCTGGGATGACTGGGTACCAAACAACTAGACCGCTAACCTACTGCAGTCAGGTGGCACAACACACAGTCATGGCATCCATTTTAAATGCGACATTTCAGTAAGGTGCATTTCTACAATGGGGGTATTATAAGTGCGCACACACATTAAACAAGGCATCTCATACCACACATGGCCTATATATGTCTTTACCATGGGGGGAGACGTCCTAACACAGGGGGGTGAAAAGCGAAAAAAATTTGGGGGAAATGGGCCAAGTCCAACATGCACCATGACCAATATTATGTGAAACATTTAGATCTATGAATACACTACATGTTTGAAGAGAGACTCTTGTATACATTTTTTGTTGATGTTTCTATGCCTGTCGGGGGGAATATTGATTGTGTGATCCTGGTCTGAGTAAGTTCCATGGGATAAAGCAAAGTTATTTCCTGCTTGATTTTTAAAATCGGATTTGATAAGGAAATCGGATTTTAAATAACTTCACCAGATGGGCTACTCCGTCACAACGGCGATGGATATCCCGTTGGCTGAAATACAAATCCCATAGGCTATAATGGGATTTATAATTTGGTGGATGGAATATCCGTCACAGTTTCGACGGAGTAACCCTTCTGCCAAGATCGAAATCAGTCCTAACTATTGTGGCTTTGGAACCATGCAAAGAAACAAAATCACCAAGATGCAGGCCTATAAGAAGCTTTTGCAGGGCATGGGTCAACAACTTGACGAGAGGACCACACAATGATTCCTATTAGGAACATGAATCTTAGAGACAAGGTTCTCAGTTGATTCATTTTTTATTTGTCTTATCATTTTCAAGCAGTATCTCTGAGACCTTTTGTCTGAGATTTATAAAAATATATTTGTGCAGTCCCTCAGGAGTTGGCACTGTGACCTACCCTGTTTAACATTTATGTGGGGCGTGAAACCTTAGGATCACAAGCCGTTAAACAGCATCTCACAACAAAAAGCAATATTGAGGATTCCGGCAAGGAAAATGCTGCACTGGAGCCTAAAAAGCAGCAAAGAGCGAAACAAAAACCAATGACTGGGTCTCCATCAACTCAGGAGTCCAGCTGGGGTGACTATAATTTGAGGGACAGTGATATAGTAAAAAATCTGGCTCTGTATCTGTATTCTAATAGACGTTTTTTTCAGGATTTTGACAGTAAAAGGGCAGAAAGAAGTGTACAGACCGAGGTACTCAGAATAGACAAGTATATCAAGCTGAAAAGCGAATCAGGACATGAAGCTGAGCTTAATGTAAAGAAAGAAGAGAAAGATCCTGACTCTAAGGCTCACTATAAAAGAAAAAACTGGATGGTGTGATATACAAAAACATGCCATACAAAGTAAGGGGACTTCGGTGGAAAAAGGATTTGAGCGATATAACTTTTAGACAGCGCAGCAGAATTGATGATGATTTGCAAGACTCTCCAGGAGGTTCTGATACTGAATCCCACTAAACAATATATAATGGTTGAGACACCAGATGGTCTTTTAAACCAACCAGTTGGGATTTATGATGTAGAATTAAAAATTGAGGGAAACATTATACACAAAATAAAAGCAATATTCCGAACACATTTATCAGATCCTATGATATTGCAGAAGATGACTGGCCTGCAGACTTTATAAGGGATGCCCTTCATGGTGAGGAGGTAATAATGCCAGCTTTTTCCTCCTTAGTAACTCGGGACATCAGGGAAAGCTTTGCAAGAGAGTGGGCTTTAAAACAAGCAGCACATTGTATAGAAATCATGCGGGTGGGAAACGTTTTGTGCTTGATCCCTAACAGTGTTGCAACATGTTCAAATATTGAACTAGGAAAATGAGTGCCATTGTTGAACCATATTCCTTCTAGAATTCCCCATTGTGGAATCACTTCCTGAACTAGGATTGTGGCTGCTGACTCAGCATCACAATGGATGCATGGTCCTGCTTCGATCCATTGGGAAAATGAGCAGACCACAACAGTGAGGCACCTGTAGATACTGCATCTATCAATCCTATTCACAAAGTCCAGATGAAAGGCTTTAAAGAGACCTTGTGGTAACTGAATGGTGGAATTTATTACTTTTAAGGTGGGATTAGGGGAATACTCCTTGCAGATCATACAGCTGTGCAGACACATGGTAATTATGTCATGCAAATTTGGGACAAACCAGTCTTGCTGTATTTGTGTTGCCAAATAGTCCCTGGAGGTGTGGGCTGGCAGATGGATGTGATCCAGGGCTATTGCAAGCAAAGCTTGTGGCATTATTAGTTTTACCGTAGATAGCTGACAATACACAAGGTCATTCCCTGAGTGGATGCATCCTCTATCTTCCCAAAACTGCTTTTCGTGCATGCTCCAGCAACACGTGTATACTAGGGGTGATGCCCTCATCTGCTTCCTTGAACAGGAGATATTGCTTCGCTCTGGGTAAGAGGGCACCTTCCTTCAATGTAATCCTGAAAGGTGAGACACTGTGCGGATGAGACCAACATCAAGGGGACCCTTAGTTCACAAAGCATCTGGTATTTGGAACAGATCTGCTTCCTTTACTGAATCAAACATTCTGCTTGGTGTGGGCATTCTGACTTCTAACTCTGTCCTCAATGGTATGTCTTCTTGAAAAGCCACACCTGTTTTCCTGGGGCCATCATCAAACAATTGGTACTCTAGTACATTTCTTTCCACCTTTCATGTTTCAAGGAAGATGACACATACCCACAAAACATCATTAGGGTCACTGGCTATTAGAGCACCATAGGTCGGTGTTAATTCCAAAGCTTGTATTTGTAATATCAACTTTGCATTCAATAGCTCAGAGTCCTGTCCTTGTTGTCCAAAATGTTATTATTTGAGCAAATGAACCTCCTTTCCCTGTAGCTCTGGTGTCTCTTCTATGATGGTGTATACTGCTGTAGTAAATGCCTCTATATCAGTGGGTCTCACTCTAATTTGGCCTCTGGTGGAGGAATCTACAGTTAGTGCCATGATTTTGGAAGGTGTGGAGCAAATCATGGTACCATCTGGTTAAAAATTGATGGTCACATTAAATCTCTTCCTAACAAATTAGTTGTGGCAGCTGGAGAGAACAGTAGACAGTCATCAATGTGTCTCCTGCCTACTTCCATCTCTACTTATTTGGTAAAAGGAACCCTCATAACTTCCCCAGAGAATCCCTGTGTGTCCATTGATCTGTTGGCAGTCGGAAGGCCTCCCTCTCTAATACATGATTTGGTTGCTCCTGTATCTATGTAGAATGCATACCTTTTGCCATTGATAGCTACCGTCGCAGTGGGTTCCTCATCAGGCCTGTGCGTAACTGACAAGACTGGACATATAGAGATACTCTGCAGGCACTCTCATTGTGTGTATTCTCCTGCAGGATTTGCCTGGGAAGGATTTCCTCCCCTCACAACTACACCTCCTTTTCTACTTTGGAGTGGAGTCCCCAAGGGGGGTGCTTGATAGTTCTGCTGAGGCAGTCCCTGCTGCGCTTGGGGCATTGCAGGTGGCTGCACATTTTCCTTCTCTTCCTCATCCTACTCTACTACTTCAATGTGTCCTTACATTGTGCTGCTGCTATGGGTACTGCTGTTGGGTGACCCCTGGGACAATTCCCACTGACATTAAAGGCATCTGAGAGGCCGCTGCCACTACAGAAACTTCCATTGCTCCTTTCTTAACTAATTTCTGCTGCGCCCACTTTGCTGCTGCTTTCTCTGCTATTTTCTGTTTAATTTTTTCTTTTTTCTTGTTTTTTCTTGCAAAAATCGATTATGTGTGCTTGAATTTCTGCCCAGGGATTGGCTTCCAGTGCCACTATGTTATCTAAACTGTCCTATACATGAGGAGGTAACCCTTTTATTACTACATTATAAAATAGTACAGCATTACCTCCTGTGACTTCCCTGCCCTGACCTACATCCATGGTCCATTTTTCTTTATACACCTGAAGGAGTCGGGAGTGATAAAAAGTGTCTATATTTCGTGGTGGCTTGTGCTCTGTGTCTTAATACTGCTCTCACTCACACAGTTGTGTGACATGCTTCATCATAGGGCTGCTACCAAACACCCTTGCGCAGCCAACACCTGGGGTGGAGAAATAGTTTAGGGGAAGACAAACATAACATAAAACTGTGTAGATTACTGCCAAATCATTGGCAGTATTCTACATAGCGGGAGCAGACAAGCAGTCCTAGGGAAGAGCACCTCCTTGAGTAAAGTGGGACTACAGGGGGTCTCTCCTTGCCTCCCGCTAGTGGTTCTGACACTCTCTTATCTCAGAATACGAGGTGAGAGATATACACACATGTATACTCTGGGACTGGCAGAGTCCTGAAGAAGGCCGGCGTGACCACGAAGGAGAGGCACAAACACACTGCCAAAACATGTAGACGGTTTGGCAGTAAGGAGGGGTGTAAGGAGCACATTACATCTCCCAATCCCCACCATCCTTTATGTTTTTAATCCTGGCCGGAGGGTCCAGGAATAAAGTATAGGCACAGCGACACCTCCGAGCTAGTTTTAATCTACACTGCACTTTCACTTACGGTGATCCCAGTTACTTTAGACATTATTGTTTCTCTTTTATGTAATTGCTGAATCAAGGGTGAAAAGTTTGGGTACAGACCATTCCAATGCTATTCCACAAAGAGTGCAATCTCCTATGGCAATATTCTCTGGATTTCATGGAAACTGCATGACATCATCAATGATTGGAAAGAAATTAACATAACTAAATCAACTTTCAGTAAAAGAAGGGAAAAGACTGCTTCTGCTTTTTAGAAACAAACTGAAGAGAAGTGTGCTAAAGGACAGTTTTTACCTTTTTCTTTTGACATTCTTTTTCCCAGCCGCAATGGCAAAAAAAACTAATTAATTGCCTGGTTGGCATTTTTCATATACCAATGAGTACATAATCTTTGATATGATTTTATTTACGATATAATACATTTCTTAAATGCATTTATTTCAATTGTCATTCCAGGGATGTTGTGAACACAGTGACAGTCCCCAGTCAGACTTTTCTATTTCCATCATTTTGTCCTTCCAGACTCGGCTATCTCCATTCTTTGCCTTTTCAGACTCTTCTATTTCTTTCATTGAAAGTGTAAAGATTTATACATGTGCAGAAATGCTAGAAATGCCAGCATCCTATGCATCTGCTTTCCAAGGTTGTTTATAAATTCTAGACATATCTTATCAATAGGATAATCAAGTGGGCTCATTTGCTGACATGATTAGTGTCTACTAGTCCTTTCATTGTTTTAAAAATATTAGCTTAACTAAGATATTATTGCGATCATATCCTATAAAAACCTAGGTATTGGACCATAAGAGCGGGCTGCTATGCAGAGGTCATGCCAGATAGAGGCATCAGCCGATGTTGCAGGCAACAGCTGGGAGAAGTGGTCTTCTGCCAGTGGCTGTTTATGTTCCAGCCTCACACAAGCTGCAATAGGAAATAGCCAAATTGCTATTCCATAAGTAAAGCACAGGTATGCTGTGCAAACCATCTATGTAACTAAAAATCAAGCTTGCTATTTACTGCCCTAGCTTCAGTTAGCATAGTGCCTAGAAATAGCATAAAGTTGTTAGAATTCAGGGGGCTCATTTATGAGCCCTTGCGTCACTTTTACGCCGCTGGTGCGTCACTTCTTGTGACGCACCAGCGGAGTAAAAAATGTGCCTTTTTGCACCATATTACAAAGTGACGCATCTAGGTAGATGCGTCACTTTGTACACCTCTGCGCTACATTATACCTGCGTCAGGTATAATGTATGCAGAGGGGGCGTTCCCCCGCAAAAAGCCTCGTAATAGTGACGCAGTGAAATCTATGAGATTTCACTGCGTCACTTTTAGGGCGCTGTTGCGTCAAAATCTTGCGCCTGCTTCACAGCAGGCGTAAGACTGACGCAAGCCCTTTCACATGGGGCTTTCCCCATGTGAAAGGACGCATTGCTGGAGTTGCGTCACTTTTGTGACACACTCCAGCTATGCGTCACTTTTGCGCTTACAGATACGTCAGAAATACTAACGTATCTGTAACTCCTTGCGACATGATGCGTCATACATTAAATATGACGCATCAGGTATGTCGCAAGGAGTGCGCTCTGAGAAGTGACGCATCGCTGCTTTCACGCAGCGATGCGTCATTTCTCATAAATGAGGCCCATAGAACTTAACAATGATAGAGTTTTTCTTGTTTTTTTTATTGTCCAAGAAATGATTTGCTGCCTTGCTTTTCATATCCTGTGTGGTTGCCATTCATACTGTGTTCAATAGAGTATAATTTAAAAATAAATATTTGAAAATACGTGTCCTATTTCTTAGTGCTTTTATTTGTTTCCGGAAGAGGATTTGTAGTTCCACTGTGACCATAAACTTTGTATTGTCACTTACTAACCAGTATTGCTCAGTGGATTGAATACTGATTACAGTCCAACTGGTTTTTAAATTCGTATTGGCACATTGTCCTTGTGCCAGGGGTTTAGAAATCCGACCCCAGCGACTCTGGAGAGGCGCACCCCCCAAAGAATGTATCAGCGCCAGGTGACCTACAGGCAATATATTTTTTTTACAGGTTCTTGTAATGAATAGCTGTTTTTCATTAAACTGACTTGATTTTTGCTTTACTGACTACACCTGATTGTGTTTCAATGTCGGGCCTGTTAGATGTTAGTGTTTTATTTTGCTCTTTTATAATGAAAAGTAGAAAACATGTTCAACTAAATATTGAAGAGCCACCGCCTGACCTTATGTTTACCTGTCACGCATCTGAAGAGAGACCCCACGGAGGACTCTTGAATTATGAGTATTTCCCCATGACCAATAATTCTGGAAGTGTTGGACAGGCCTCGTAGCCGGGCCGTCCCCCCTCCGCACAACAGGGCCCGGACCCCGGCTCTCCCTGAATCCCCAGCAAGAGCCACCCCGGCAACCCCCCGAGGCAACCCACAACCCGTCCACAACGGGACTCCAGCTCCTGAACCCTCCCGTACCGGCTGGCCCTGGTCCCCGTCAGCACCATGGCCCCGGCCCGGCCGCCATCTTTGGACACTACAGCACGAGGCCACGTGGCCTCGGCTCGACCCCAACCCTGGGCCTGGCCAGGCCCCGACATCGAGGCACCAACCTCCACACAGGAGGTAAAGAGAACACTTGGCAGGTCAATGAAAGAAGGAGGCGTCAACGGCTCTCCTCCGCCAGGTGTCGATCACCCCCGGCCTCCCTGGGCGCTGGCTCCACCCCCCTGCTGGGTGTCTGGACTCCCTCATTCCGGACCTCCCGACCTCCAGGCGCGAGGGTCCGGACATCAAAGGGGACCAGACCTATAACTGGGGCAGCTCCAGACCAGGAAGGCAGTTGTATCCTGGAGTCGAGAGACACCGAGAAGAACTCATCCTTGACGGACTGCTGGCGCTGCCGCAGCCCTGCCCTGTGAACCCTTCGTCTTGGCCGGCTGGCGCTGCCGCGGCCCTCTGCCTCGTGAAACCATCATCTTGGCCTGCTGGCGCTGCCGCGGCCCTCTGCAACGTGAAACCATCATCTTGGCCTGCTGGCGCTGCCGCGGCCCTCTGCAACGTGAAACCATCATCTTGGCCTGCTGGCGCTGCCGCGGCCCCCTGCAACGTGAACCATCATCTCGGCCTGCTGGCGCTGCCGCGGCCCTCTGCCATTTGAACCATCGCCTCGGCCTGCTGGCGCTGCCGCGGCCCCTTCGTTGTCGACCTTCCTCCTAACCAGCTGGCGCTGCCGCGGCCCGACCTTGCAGACTCCTAAGCTCGAGGATTGTGAGCTTCCCTCCTGCCACCCCCTGTACCGATCCGGTACCAAGACTGTCCCGCTACCCCCTTTCCCTACAGAGACTAGAATTGAGAGGACCCTCGAGTCCTGAATCTCCTGTACCGCTGATAACCTTGCCGCAAGAACCCTATATAAAGAGTGTTGATCTCATCCTTGTGTGGTGTCTATCTGTGGGGAGGGAAGTGACTTGTCTGTACGATCGCCGGGGACGGCCCTCATCGGAGGCCTCTCCCCCAGTATTCGGCCGACCCTTCGGGTCCCCGTCTAACAGGAAGTATATATGTGAATTTTCAGTAAATCTGAAATAATATAGTGTTCACAGATGATTATTTCCTTACACTGAGACTGTGTAGGACACTTTGTTATGATGAACATACACCATATATTGGCTTTAGGATATTATGCGTTTATAAAATTACAAAGGTTTACAATGTCGCAACAAGGTTTTAACAAAGTTAATATGTTTGCTCCATGGGAAGTACTTAAATGGCAGAGTGCTGAGACTCAACTTCCATTTTAGGTCTGTTTAAACATGCCGGTTTTTTGGAGATCATTCTAGAAAAGAGATTCAGTTGAAACAGGATTGGCAGTTGAAAGTGACAGCCTGTCAGAAACAGCAGCTGTGTGAGTGAGCGAGCATGCTGAGGAGAGTCTGCGAGGAGCAAATCTCACTGTCATCCTGTCATTTTTGCGGTAGACTGTGTTAGAAACTGGTTTGCTGCTACTTTCAAAACGAGGTTGTTTATTTCTGATCTCGGAGTGTCATAGACATTTCCCCTGTGAAAAAAAGAGATCTCGTAGGGGTTGGTGAGATGATCGGAATTCAGCAAAGATTAAGGGACTCGGAAGTAATAATCAGGGGCGGCTGGTGACATTTGAAAGTGGTGAGGCGTAAACTAATTTGCATATTGCACCGCAGCGAGCAAGCGCAGCGAGCGAGCGATCCCGAACCACCTTGCATCCATCCATACATCATTCCATGCATCCACCCACCCACCCATCCTGCATCCATACATCATTCATTCATGCATCCACCCATCCATCCATCATGCATCCACCCATCATGAATGCATCCATGCATCCATCCATACATCATTCATGCATCCACCCATCCATCCACCCATCCATCCACCCACCCATCCTGCATCCATACATCATTCATTCATGCATCCACCCATCCATCATGCATCCACCCATCATGCATGCATCCATGCATCCATCATTCATGCATCCACCCATCCACCCACCCACCCATCCTGCATCCATACATCATTCATTCATGCATCCACCCATCCATCCATCATGCCTCCACCCATCATGCATGCATCCATGCATCCATCCATACATCATTCATGCATCCACCCATTCATCCACCCACCCACCCATCCTGCATCCATACATCATTCATTCCTGCATCCACCCATCCATCCATCATGCATCCACCCATCATGCATGCATCCATACATCATTCATGCATCCACCCTTCCATCCACCCACCCATCCTGCATCCATACATCATTCATTCATGCATCCACCCATCCATCCTGCATCCATACACACACAAAGCACAAAGCACCCCCCACACACACACACACAGAGCCCCCCCACGGAACAGAGGGCAAGGAAACCGGGAGAAACTCAGAGGGCAAGGCAAAGGAATGCAAAGAGGGCAAGAAAAACGGATTAAAAGCGGGCAAGAAAAACGGGAAACATAACATTGCAAAATAACCACAGAGCCCCCCCCCCCCCACACACACACACACAAAGCACGAAGCAAAGGGCAGTTCCACTGGGACTTAACTTGGAAAAACAAAGCGCTTTAGTGCCTCATCAGGGGAAGCAAGCGCTACATAAATACAATTACAATTCCCGCCAGGTTTGAAATTATGCTTTTAAAAGTTACATTTAAGAACGGCCGGTGTGAAAAATAACCACATAGCCCCCCCCTCCCACCCCACAGAACAGAGGCCAAGGAGATCGGGAGAAACTTAGAGGGCAAGGCAAACAAATGCAAAGAGGGCAAAAAAAACGGATTAAAAGCGGGCAAGAAAAACGGGAAACATAACATTGCAAAACATAACGCATAATGCTCTGTGGCCTTACCTGGCTGTACGAGCTCCAGGCTAGATGAATTTAAGAGTGGAAGTTACGTTACAGCGGCGGCCATCCCTAAGTCACAGAGTGATTGGCCTGCACGTGGACCACTGGACCAGCCAAATCCTGGCGCTGCATACAGCGCCAGGATTGGCTAGGGGGGCACCATGTCTGCTCACCCAGTCCCCTTTGCAACCCCGGGGGCTGCGGCCAGCCCCCTGCTCCTCTCTCTAAGGGGAACTTAAGCTGGAAACCCATCTGCGCATGCGCGGGCTAGTTTCTGCCCAAACATTCACGTGCGCAGTACTGCTGCAGCTGAGTGGACTGTCACTCAAGCTGCAGCAGGCCCAGCCCCCCCTTCGCACTCCGGAAAAGTCGGGTGTCTCCCGCATTCCCGGCCGGCAGGTAGCGCAATCATTAAATATTTGCATTTTTATTGTAGCGACGACGCGGTGGGTCCATGGGACTTAGGGGGGCTACGCCCCTACGCCCCTACGCCCCAATGGACGCACCGCGCCTGGTAATAATTAGAAAACTGGAGCATACCCTCTGTAGAGGGTAGATTAAAACCTTTTAGATTTATGTTCCAGACAATTGCCTTTACGACTCCTGTGGATAAGACTAGGCCTTACTTCTAGATTAAGCTTTGTGACAACCAAATAACACTGTGTGTTTAGAAAAGGTTCAGGCTGTGGAGTCTTGTGACCTTAAAGTGGAGAGGTGTAATCTTTGCCTTCAATTCCAGGGAGAGAGAGGGAGTTCTCAGTGGGATCAAGGGGGGGCTCACTCAGTCCCACTCTGACTCACTCTCTCTCACTCTATCTCATTCTCACTCCAACTGACTCACTTAGTCTCTCTCATTCTCAGTTTGACTAACTCAGTCTCACTAAATCTAATTCAATCAATCCCCCTCTGACTCCCCTATCACTTAGTCTCACTCTGACACTCCTAGTCTCAATCAGTCTCATTCTTTTCCACTTGGTCTCACACATTCCGCACACTCTGTCTCACTCATTCTCAGACTCACTCATTCTATGAATCACTCATTCTCAGTCAGTCTCACTTAGTCCCATTTATTTTCACTCATTCTCAGTCAATCAGTCTTACTTTGATTCATTCAATCTCACCGACTCACTCTGTCAAAATCAGTCTCACTGATTCTCACTCTGCCTCACTAATTCTGACTCACTCAGACTGCAACTCACCAAGTCTAACACACAGTAACAATCAGTCATTCTTCCTCACAGTAACACTCACTGTCATTCACCATCACAGTTACACACATTGTCATTCTCTGTCACAGTTACCCTCATTGTCATTCTCCCTGACAATTACACTCACTGTCATTCTCCCTCACAGTAACACTCACTGTCATTCTCCCTCACAGTAACACTCACTGGCATTCTACCTCACAGTTATACTCACTGTAATTCTCCCTGACAGTTACACTCGCTGTCATTCTCCCTCACAGTAAAACTCACTCTCATTGTTCATCACAGTTACACTCACTGTCATTCTCCATCACCATAACACTCACTGTTATTCACCCTCACAGTAACATTCAGTCATTTTCTCTCACAGTAATACTGGCTTTCTCCTTCACATTTGCACTCACTGTAATTCTCCCTCACAGTACCATGTGCCATCAGTGTCCTTCACAGGTGCACTCAGTTCTTCTCCCCACAGTTACACTCAGTCTCTTTTGCCCTCACAGTAACGCTCACTGTCATTCTCCATCACAGTTACATTAACTGTCATTCTCCCTCGCTCACTATCATTTATTCACACTCATACTCAATCTTCCTAATACACATTGTCACTCAGTGACTCCCTCCACTGATTTTCTCATTTTCACCCACACACACATACACCCACATGCTGTCTCTCACAGACACACTCTTACCCACAAACATTGACCGAAACATTAATTTATAGGAGCAGTACACGTTTGTCGATCAGAATACAGGATTGACTTACCCTTATGCACAACACACAACATTCAAAAGCTTTGAAGCGTTTTACTTACCTTGCTTCAGGTCGTTTTTGGAAGATTGCTTCCTTTTAGTCTCTGCTCCTTCACCCCACCCTTTCCCACGTCTCTGACAAGGGAAACAACCTTTACAACGCAACCATTACATCACACTACACTTACAATGCAGGCATTACAACGCAACATCCTTTACAACGCATGACAATACAATGCAGGCATTACAACGCACACCATTACAACGCATGACACTACATCACATGTCACTATAACGCAGGTATTACAACACGTACCATTACAACGAATACCATTGGAGTTAGAAAATTAATTTTTAACCCCTACACTATCCAACACTTACCCTACTGTTACACCCCCTGGAGTTAGAATAGTAATGTGTACCCCCATACTCTCCAATACTTAATGCGATGTAGTGTCATGCGATGTAATGGAATGCGTTTTAGTGGATGTTGCAATGTAAAAACTGCGTTGTACGTGCATGCGTTGTAAATGTATGCATTGTAACGTCATACATTCCTCTGACAAGTTAGGAAAGGGCGGATGACTGTCTGATTTGTGTGTAACTATGGGTATTGCAGGGTTTAAGCCTGCATTGCCCATGTCTACATTTAACTGTGAGACCCAGCACGTCACACATAGGGGAGGCACAGAGGCGTGCCAGGCCCCATTGACAGGGATGGAATTTCTTCAGCTCTGGTGATCTTTCTCTGAAGGCTGGCGCAGGCGCAAAAAGGCAACAGACACGACTGTAGCTGGACCGAAGAAGGTCGGCATTTTTACTATACCAACGTTGAATAATAGATATTATTCACTCTTGGAATATCAAAAACAAATGGGTCAAAAAACAAGAGGGGTGTGGTCCATTAAGAGGAGCAACCACTGGGTTAAGGTAAAAGTGGCCTAAGTCCATTAGAATGATCCATCATTTAGGTCATAGCAATACTGTGGTAAAAAGTAAAAAATATATAGAGGTTATGCTTTGGTTTGATTTGTGTCTACTCTGATACAATTCAGTTTATTTTGATATAGTGACTAAACTGCAGTGTTTCTACGAGGGTAGTAACTATAACATAGAGAAGCTGGAGAAAGCACACTGTATCAGGTTTACCAAAAACAGTTAAGCTAAGCAACAAGAGAAATCTTCTGCTATTTGGCCCCAGTGGAATACTTCAACATTGACATCTACTTATTCAAGCAATCAAAGGTGTTCTCTGTCCAATCATTCCTTCCTTTCACAGCGGTTCTTAACCTGTGGGCCAGAGAACTGTGGTGGTCCGCGGAGCCTTCTCAATGGTTCCGCCAATGCTTACAAAATTGTAATAATATTAACAGATTAATAAACTGTATATAAATAAAGTTAACATTTTTCAACAGTCTGTAAATGTGAAGGAATTTGAAATGGGAGGCTGTATTGCAAGTGCCATAGGATAAAATAGACTTGTTATGCGGCGGATGGGATATCCGTCACGTTTGAGACAGGGTAACATGGTCCACCAAACTCTAAATTAGGCCCTAAGTTAGTATCCTCAGATTGATTAGTGGGAACAGTCCGTGTACATCGACCAGAATATACTATGGGCGTGAGTAGCCTAAATTGAATATAGAATCCTATTAGAATTATTTCTTTTTTTTATATATTTCTTTGGGAATTAAATGAAATATTTCATGATTTATGTATTTGATGAATGCTTGTTTCTGTTTTTAATGTGTATTGTTTTACCATTCAAATCATAAAAAATGCTTAGGCCTGGATCCCTGGCTTCCAGTAATGACTCATTGGGGGTCCCTGTATTTCAATAATGATGCAGTGGGGGCTCCCGGGTTCCAGTAATGATTAAGTCGGGGTCCTCAGAACTCAAAAGATTAAGAACCACTGCAACAGATGAGAGTCCATCATGCTACAATAGACGGCAAGTAACATTACTGTTCCCACCACGGCCTATCTACACAGAAACAAAAAAGGATTGTGTACTGTTCTTATAAAACTATCTCACCTATATTAAAGGTATAAACAGGATCGACCCCAGACAGTATCCTCTCCCTATCACAATAATGAGGCTATTCAGTTCCAAAACTGTGGTAATTTTAGCAGCATTGTGTGCCCGTCAGAAAGGTTCACTGATTCCTCTACACAGAGCTTAAATTGAGGCAGTGGTGAGCCCTGACACTCATTTTTAGGAACTGGGACATATTTTTCATCATCATACTTGGACTCAAAACAAGAAAGATAAAAGCAGATAAAGGAGAAAGATAGGGAAACAGTAACAATGGGAGAAAGCAAGGATGAAAAAGAGCCTGCAAGCTGAGACAGGAACTGTATGGTAGTGGAAGAAGAAGGCATGATGTGAAGGCAATACTAGTCAGTCTGATATTCATCATCCCTGGCATTCAGCAGCATTTAAGGACGGCTCCTACAAAATGAAATAAATAATTGTGCACGTTTTTGCCCTATGCCTGAATGCCTCATTTCCTCACGTGATATGGACTAAGTGAGAGGGGCGGCTCCTGCGTTTGAGCGGAGGGGCGTCATCCCCCTGAAATGCCCCCAGAGACGAAACAAATAATTGTAATGAAGTTAATTCATCACGATTTTATTTTTCGTCACCCAGTCCAGAACGGAGCATCAGAACGGAGGCGAGGCTGCTGCTGACTGGCATCAGAAGAGAGAGCAGGGCACTTACAGTTTAAAGTGTGCATGTCTTTTTGGCCGGCCGTCTTGCGACAGCCAGTCACGCATTCGCATTTTAAACCTCTCTAACCCAGCTGTCAAAGAAACCAAAAGCCTCCAGTAATCTTCTGAGCGCTGATGGAGGCCGCTCCCACGAATCCTGGCGCTGCTCTCATGCTGGTGAGAGCAGCGCCAGGATTGGATTGGGAGTTTGGAGCCTGCCTGCCTCGAGGAAAGAAGACCATCGAGGAGGATGTTGGGCTCGCCGGTAAGTATCTTTTAATTAAAAAAAAAATGTATGTCCCTCTCGCCTCACCACCCTATGGACATGCCAGACGCCACTGCTGAGAGAGAACATTCACACGTGAACAAATGGGTATGGAGCGGTTTGCAACTGCTAGTAAGCAGCTAGGCCATATACTCTTGTGGTCTCTCCAGTGTCATAATGACCAGCACCCCTGCATATCCGGGGAGAGAAGCTCAGCACCTCAGATGGCTCTCAGCACACCAAAAGCCAGAATACCATCAAACTGGAGATAAAAACAGTGCAATAATTACACCAACAAGGCAACATGCCTTCTCCACCTATGCACCTGTGATCTTGAACAACAACCCTGGAACCACCGGGACAGCCACAACAACATAAGAAGGTGCTGAACACGCACCTCTTTAAACCCCATATATCATGAGACAGTAACTGTCTCTACCAGAACTGAACTACCAATCCAATCACTCACTGACTGTGTCTTTGCCATTGCCTTGTAGAGCACTGTACACATATCACATACTTCCATGCTCAAGACAATCATGCATATGCTGCAGAGAGGGCTTGGTAAAGTAGCCCATCATGACATAGACAGCTGGAAACATTATATATTGAATTACAGGACTTAGATTAAGTCTACAGTTTTGACATTACACAGGTCTTACTTTTAAAAAACTGTTTCTCAGACTAAAAGGATGTATGTTAGATTCTTCAAATTGGAGGCAATGGAACAGTAGCAGCCTGAAATCTATATATAGAACTAGTCTTTCATTAAGCAGGCAGGCAGTAATCAATCATCAGTTTTTTAATGTAATGACACAGAAGATCCCAGCAGGTGCATTTCCATCTGTCTGTTGTTGTTTTGGTTTGGTTTCTTTGTCAGGAAATCAACCAGCTCGCTTACGTTATTTCCCGCATTTAGAGAGTATTCTCTGGAGTTTGTACATGCAGCCAGTCAGAAAAAAAACAATTGAATAAAAAGTGGGTGAAAAAGCGGCTTTCTCTAGTGTTCCATCTGGTGTGGCAATGCCTTAAAGTCGTGGCTTTCTGGGAGTGGAATGCTGAGAGCTACTCATGCTTTTCACGCCTGAATGCTCAGCTGTCCCTTTAGGTGCATTTTGTGGATACACCCAGTAAATACAAAAAAACAAAAAGCATTGGCAAATTGAATAGGTTTGGCATTGGTGCCTCATGTTTGGCTCCGTTAATGATTGTTTGTTATGGTTTTTGCAGAACGTTGTGGGAGAGTTGCTAAGCCCTTCTCAATCTGAAACAGAAACAAATATCTAAAAGCTAAATATTTTTTGGTCTCAAAAAGCACATTTTACTATAGTAGCTCCTACCACAGAATGGAACTAATTTGTGTGGATGTGCTCCTTGTGAAAGGGCAAAATGCTGTCACTGCTCTAGGCTCGTTGGAAGAAAAATGTGACTGACAAAACAGCAGACCAATAGATGAAGGGGACTGGCAGCAAGGCCCGACAAGTAAGTACATCAAACATATCATTTTAGGAAATGTAAAAGCTGTAAGCTAATGACACCACTGGCTTCCATGCTGACCCGGAGTCTAGTTAAGTGTAGGACAGCGATTAAGAGTCTGAGTTCAGAAGGGCCTACTTTGAGTGACTGGCTCAGGGATGTGAAGGAAAATGCTAATACAGAGGTGATATTCTCGAAACTAGTCAGCATGATAAACTTGTGGACAACCTGGCAGAATGGAGATCATTTGCACATGCCCTGTTTTATCCCCCTGATGTAAGCCAGAGTATGCTAGCAACGAACATCACCAGGACATCTATCCTGCTCAGCAGTGTATGTTGTGTTTACTACGTCATGCTCCCTCTGTCTTTAGTGTGAAATTATCCTGCACTCTACCACATGTGTGTGAGAGGTGTATGTCTACCTAATTTTGATGAAACATTAGTAGTGGTAGTATACTTTGATGTTTACATTTACATAAGACTATATACAATATTTATTTTACATAAAACACATTGCAAGGTATTAAAAAGACACATTCAAAATCGAAACTCATTAAAATGAATACAAGGTTGACATGTCAAACGGCTCCTACGAATTAAGAAGGACTGTGTATCCATACAACATAACCACCAGAATATGGGAACTGAGTCCACACATAGCATCAGAGTATGTCGGCCCAATTCCTAACTAGTTCACAGTGCACCATCTGAACCCCTAACCTTCTAGGGCACCAGATGGTATCTGCAACCTCAGGGCATGACCACTCTGATTCCTCAAGGAAATCGTGGAAAGAGATCTATCCTTTCGTTGCTACTCAGGCATGCCCAAGGGAAACACATGAAAGATACAGATTGGTTTTTCAAACATTTATCGAAACAATTGTATTCTTGTGTAAAAGTGTGAGCTACAATTATTTGTAAGCTTTGTAACCAGCATTACAAGAATGGTGAAAATGATAAGTAGTTCAACTATTATAACATTACAGTGTGATTATGATTATATTTATACTCCCATCTAATACTACCTATACTATCAAGAGCTTAGTGGTAGTACCCTCTGCCAGATCTCTCGGGACAACCCAACCCACCATACCTGTTTATGATGTATCAGGAAGCCGATCTAGTGTGATTGCAGGCTACCGTCCTTTGCAGGATAAAAGTTAGAGTCAGCATAATTGCATCTCAGTCACAGGAGCAGTGTTCCAGGATAATCCACATAAGTGCTCCTCCACCAAATTAGGCTCAGAGGTGGATTATATAATAAAATTACTATTCCAATCACACTGTGTCAAAGGTGCAGCAATCTTGTGATTGTTTGTCTTGAGACTCAGAGATGTCTCCAACCGGAAAACTAAATGTAAGGGCATCATGTTCAGTGTTCCTTAGCCTTGGACAGAGTGTACAACATGATAAAATGCTTACTAAGAAATGTGCTGCAAGCAAAATAATTCCTAAGTATTTTATCATTCAAGTGCAAGGCTTGTAAAAAGTCACAGTTCAGAAAAAGATGCCAAAATTAAATGTATAACTAAAATGGAGACTTATGCGAGGCCCTGTTGTACCTAACAACAGTTATCCTCCCAAAGCAAAATGACCTGCCTCAAGAATTTTACGAGGTTTCCCACTGCTTTTATGGTGCTGCCTTCAAAGCACAATAGTACAGCCTCTGATCTTGTTCTTATGCCGGCTGCAATAAATATTGACTTTAAGTTTTGTTTCCGTGCGTCAAGTAGAGGTGGGAATAGGCAGGTTATGTGTTCAATGTGCTCCCCGGCTGACTTACACATTACATGTCTTTTCCATGCAGACATTTAGTTTCAAAGAACCATCAAAAATCTTAAAAGGAAAATTTTAAAAAACTACATCGCAAGAATTTGATCTTCTCCTGAGGCCGCAAATTAAAATCAAAGTAGTATTGCATTAAGCTAGAAAATGTGGCTATGGTGTATCTCATATGCTTCTATCTGGAGACTGCATCAATGTCCCTACTGAGGGTTTAGCTTTTCACTTCATATCTTTAACACTAGTTTACGCGCTACTCTAGACATAGATGCTCATGTCACCATCGCAGGTAGCTTGTATTCGTCCAGCAGCTCTTCCAATCGCCTTTCTGAAGCAAAAGCCCCTCCCCAGGATGTGGTAAATGCTTTGGTAATAAGTTATATTAACGTTTTAGGGCCTGTCATCCTTACCTCTACAAATTACATGATCTGTTTAATGTCGACCAAAGCTGAAAATAGCATCAAACCGAGTTCTAGCCTAATGCGACGTGAGTGAGTTGACTGCCTTGGGTGAAATAATTTTCAAATGCAGTTCATGAACATGCGATCTAGGCTTTGCATAAATGAACTTGTCCCCGCTAGGGTCCCGTATAAAACAGGGATAGTATTTGCCTTTATGACATCCAGCAGAGGACCTAGAGCCCCCCCAATAAAGAGCCGAAAACCTTTTTAATGCTTCGCAAATAGTTGTAATTCTACTTTTTAAGTTCTCCACATGACATTTCCCTGAAAGATTTTTGTATAAGTCAAATACTAAGTACAGGTAGTACAGAACCTCCTCTACTTTTGTGACACCTATCTTCCAATTAAACTTTGAACTATTTTGACCTAAGGACATTACCTTGGTTTAGTTGATATTAATAAAAAGGTTGTTTTCTTGGGGGTATACTTGCATTCAACTGAGTTGTCGCCAGGATGATGAACTCATCTGCAAAAGCCAGAAAGGGACTTTAATAAGCCCTAGCTTCAGGGCATCATCTAGGCTATAAGTGAGTATGTCTTCTAAATTCAATGTATATTGGTTAAAAAGAAGCGGGGCTAAGATGCATCCTTGCTTTAGATCATTGAGGGTGGGGATTTTAGGAGAAGGAGAAAGCCATGACCATCGGTCATCCGCATTATGGCCCATTTCTTGTGGTGAAGTTCTATAATCAGGTTTAAGAGACCGTGGGAGATATCCCACTCCCAAAGCTTCCTCCACAACCTCATTCAATTCACCTTATCAAAGGCTGTTGAAAAATCTATAAAACAAGAGAATATTTTTTTTTTCTGTGTGCAGGCTTTCTGCCCTATCATGGTCAACACTATGATATTATCCAACGTGCTGCAGTTAGGGCGTACACCTGCCTGATGGAAAGGTAATCGTTTTGAGTTATCCACCCAAAGCTATAGATGAGATAGTGGGTGTTTAGCAAATAATTCCCCATCTTCGTCCAGCAAGGCAATGCGGTGATAGCTACTTGATAACATTTTTAGGCCTTGTGTGTATATATATATATAAATATATATATATGAGCACTAAATTGCTCCTTTCTTTGAAGCTAAAACCCGGCCCGTGTGTATCCCTGAGTTGAACATAGGAGTTAGAATGAAGCCCCATTTCTAAGGATTAGGCTTCATTAGGGCAATAGGATCCCAATGATTGTTGAAATATTAGTTGCTGTTCTTCCTTTGCCCTTTTATAACTGTTTATTTGAAAGCTAATACATTGCATGCAGCATTTCTTCCTTGCTTTTCTCTTGAACATGCACCTCGATACTTTACTCCATTTTAGACAGCACACCAGATGGCATGAAGAGCATTCCCAATACGTTATGGAGTTGTTTGTTGAAACATGAGATGGGGTCTTGCTGTCTTAGGTATCTGAGGTTAATTCAAAATCAAATCTTAATAATCCATGAATTAATCTAACCTACAATAGGGAACTGTTAATATTAGGGATGTAATTTAGGACCTAGTTCAGTCTGTATTGAACTGTCGTGGATAGGTACAACACAAATGTGGCAAATATCTTGTTCGCCATTTTACAAGTTTATTAAGACATAATGCCCTTGAAATTAGGAGGACTGCATATGTGTCACATTTGTGATGCAGTACCCATCCGCCAAACTCTGAATCAGGCCCTTAGTTAACATTCACATTCCTCTAATTCACCCATACCTCAAAAGGACCTTTCTGCATGATGGGCAAAGACATCATTAAATTTGTATTTTACGTGGCCTGCGTCTATTCAATAAAACTCTGGTCACAACTTATCTGGGTGTAGATAGTTCTATATCACATTGGAATTTTTATCAGAGGAATTTAGAATACAATTGGTTAAACTCTCTGCTTGACTTGTTTATCTTTAAAATTGTTCATTAAGAATATAACTAAAATAAGCCTTTGATTAGATCATTTGGCATTTTAATGTATTATCGCGCCTAGAAAACCTGTATCAAATATTTTATAAAATAGCACCCCTTTTGTCAAAAACAAGCACCATTGTACTACACTCTAAAGGTCAAAACATTAGTAACATTCAGTAGAAGGTGGTGTAGAGCTGTCACTATCTTTTTACATATACAGCTCTACAAGATTCAGCGTGAGTGTGTCCTTGTGAATGATTTGAGGAAGAACCTAATGAATCATCACTACCTTTCCCACCCTCTCTCTCTTTCAAACAGGAGTAGCTTGTTTTTGACTACCCAAAAACATATTCCCCCACAATTCAATCATTCTTCACTTTTTCACAGTCCTACATGAGTGTTGTCTGCCATGTCATAGGAATGGTGCTCAATTATAGCAGAGTTGTCAAAATACAAAACCCTTATGGTTCACACTGGCACTATTACCATAGAATCACCTCTCAACCTGCGCATCTCAAACTAAGAAAGGGAGTTTAGTTATCTGAAGCATAGATTAAGATTTCAGGAAACTGGGATCTCTATGCCTGCAAGAGGCATGGGTTGTGCATTAACATTTGAGCTACACAAGGGCTACTGATGCTTAAGGATCTTCAGGGTCACTAGTAAAGGATCCAGTTATTGGCAGTAACTCCTAACTTCTGTTGGCTGGCTTTCAACTCTCGACTGTCAAGCATCACTTTTAACCCAAAGACAAAGAGGCAGATTTTCACAAAACTACACGCAACGCAGCACAGCACCCAAAGAGCCTCCGCTGCGTTGCGTGAGAGGGAGGGAGCAGGAGAGCGCCATATCTTCATAGATCCTTTGTATGTGTGCTGCAAAGTGCAAGACGCATACAAAGTCAGAAAAGAAAGGAGACATTAAAATATTCCTCCTGTTAGCGCCTCCTTTGAAGTGGAGTTAACTTTTGGCACTAAATTCTTTGAAGATGGGCGTTTGCATCAAAAGGCATGAGTGGTTGCATGGGAACGCTCATGTACCACCCATGTAACACCCCCTTGGCGGTAAGTAACGCAAAGCAGTGCTTTTTTTCTTTTTTATTGATTTTTCAAATTTTATTAGCAAAACTGTAGCAGCAAGATTATGTAAATACATTAAATAAGGACAAATCTGGCAGTTAGATCATAGATAGAATTTATCAAGTAATCGGTGTGACTTTATAATACATTACGGGCGTCAAAACAAAGCAATTTAGCCAAAATTGCCATATATGTCCTTAACCAAATACTACAACCCCCAAACCCTTCATCCTTTAAATCAAGCAGCTATTATTTATTTATACAAAGGTACCTATCTCGAAAAAAGCCCCCAGATCCTCCTCCATTTAGTTTTCCCCCTCTTACCCTTTCACTTGTAAAGTGCTTTTTCTAAATTGTACACATATAGAAAGTGCTCCTTCCATTGCTGAAATGTTGGGGGTACAGGATCAAGTCAAGCAGAGGCCGCACAGAGCCTAAAAACCGCCACAGCTATAAAAAAATTAACTCAACCCCAACACCTATAATTAATTAATAAACACCCAACAACATGAGCTGGGGTGGCAGGATATATTCACCTTAAGGACTTCGCCTAAAAAACCTGTGATTTCTAAACTGACTGTTTTTAGGCAGGGGCAAGAGGAGAACATGAGGACCAGGTCTGCATTGAGTACACTACATCTAGGACAGCGTGTCCCAGCCAACCTGCCCCATTTAGCAATTTTGTCAGGTGTTATATACAAATCAAAAATCATTTTATAGTGTTGTGTTTTGCAAGTTCAATGAACATAAAATTGACCCACCCGGCTCAAGTGATTTCGAAAAGCCAGAATTCAGCAAGTCTTACCTCGCCCGCCATTTTTCATCATGTTTTTCCAAATAATCTGGGACCCCTTCCAGCAGGCTCCGATATATTTGTGAGATTGAATAGCTAGTGGCCTTTGTTAAAATCTCCATCAGGGGAATCCGAGTGAAGCCGGATAATCCCTCAACCTTTCTCAATAAGAAATCCCTCAGCTGTAAAAATAAATTTAATCCCAAGGCCTGATGTTAAATCTGCCACTAACCTCTTCAAATGATGCAATATGATTCCCCGTAAGTAGATCCCCATTCCTACCGAAGCCTCATTGTTCCCATCTAGTTAAACAGTTGTGATTGAAATATTCCGGGAAGTTGATTGTTCCAAAGCAGCCGAGTATACCAACTATACCTGCCAACTCCCATTTTTTTTTAAATGGCTGTTCAATTCCGGAATGCAGCAATCAGAGCCCTAAACCGTGTCTTTTTAAAGTAACTCGACTCAAAAATCTTCAGCAGACAGCCCTTTGTAGCTGCCCCGATCAGTAACTCATAAATCGAAGGAACATAACCTGTATTCCCCACTTCAGTTGCTTTATTGTTAAATAAGAGGTAAAAAAGCCCCCTGCCCCACATGTCTCTGGGTAAACACAAGAATGTATTTGTCCTCCTAGTCTTCCCATATGCCCAAATGAATCTGGCCACCATTCTTTAAATTATTTTAAATCATGCATTATGAACCTCCAGTGGAATTGTACGAAAGACATACAATCATTTTGGAAGAAATATAATTTTGACGAGGTTATATCTCCCCGTTATTGAGAGATTCAAATTATCTCATCGGTGAGAATCCTTCTTAGATTTTTCAATAATAGGGATAAGATTTATTTTGACAAAGCGCTCCACTTTCGCTGTGATACTGGCTCTACTACCCAGCTATCATTGGCCAGCGTGTGTCTATTTATCACTAACTGCGTTTTTGCTTTATTTAACAAAAACCCTGAGTAAATCCCAAATTCCCTATCTGGATCACTGATAACTATTGCCACATCATCGGCATAGGCTAGTATTTTCATATCCCAGCCTGCAGACTGATGGGCAAGATATCCTGAGAGACTTCCAGGCTCCTGAGGAGAGGATCAATGTATAAAGCAAATAACATAGGTGAGGACGGGCAACCCTGACTCATTCCCCTTTCTATCGGAAAGGAATCTGACTCACCTATCATTTTCTGTAATTGAAGCTCTGAGGCTAAAGTACATCACCCGTATTGCTTGGATGTAGGGCCCACCCAAGCCACTGGCCTCCATAACCTTCCAGAGGTACTCCCATGACACCCTATCAAAAGCCTTCTTGACATCCAACAGGGTGACCCCCATAGGTTCCTCTAGGACCTCAATGGCATCAAACAGTGGTATTACTCGCAGGACGTGATCCAAGTTCCGCTCCCTGGAATAAACCCATGCTGCCTAACCGAGACTAGTCGTGTATTATACCGCCAAGCCTGCTGGCAAAGATTTTTGACTAGAGCCTAACATCACTGTTTAACAATATGATTGGCATATAAGAGGCCAAAGCTGTAGGTTCCTTACCTTTTTTTTTCCAAAAAAGATGATTACATTTGCGGTACCACAGGACCCTGGGGGAGTGTCCCATTTCAAACTTGCCTAAAAATCTAAGAGTGGTCCGCTGGACCTTGTTGGAGTCAGGAGTCCTTGAGCTTTTTGTTTCCCGCTAGACGGCAAGTAGAGGTAGCCAATTTACTCTCAGAGAGAGGTTTCAGGCTCAGTTTCAGTCTGTGCATGACAGGGAGAGGCAGGAGTATCCTTTCCACAGAAGGGCCTTCTTTCTCAGGTATTGTCTTCCCCGGTCTAGAAATGTTCTGAAAGGGGGGTGCTGAGGTGGCAGTCTTATCCTGTGTACTAGTCAGTGATCGGCACATTTCCCCCACCTAATCCCTTCTACATGCTTGCCCTATGCCCACCTCCTTGTGCAGCACTTCCTCTTCACCTTACTGTAGAAATTCTCTGATGCCCCAAATCTAAGTTGGCTGACCATTTCTTCTTCTAGGATGGACCCAATCTCTCTAAAACCATTTCCCCACATAGATGAGGTCTCCCCCTTTCTGCCAGAGTCCAATCTAGTTTTTCTTCCTGCTGGGGTTGGTGCCAGAGGGTCTAGGAGGGCTCTGGGAAATGAATATGAGCAGGCTCACTTGGCATCTCCAAATAAAATAAGGAATAACACTTGGAGCCCAGAAATACCATGTATTTTCTGTATTTTCTATGCAGACATGTTCTGTAGGTGGAAGATCTCAGAGGAAAAGCAGGTGGTTTTACAAGATGCAGTTCCACCCCAGGTAAAACTTGTAGTCTTGTGGTACTTGTGAGGACCTTGTGTTCTTATAGGAGACAAGGTCTAGAATCCTGATCCTCATGCCTCTGATTCAAAAGAGCTATGCGATCACGAATTTGGAGTTAGACTCTGAAGCCAGTGCATTCTATGGAGGAAAATTAAGATATGTGATTTAAAGAGAGAGGTAAAGCTAGCAACATTCTTTGGGTTGAGTAAGGCAACTCAGACAGGTGTGTATTAACATATAAATCTTGTCAAGCAAGAATTCACACTACAAACACAATGTTAAAATCATATTGATAGGATTGATGCAAATTATTATAACAAGTAAATAACAGTGACATTTACACAGGATATTCCAGTCCAGGACTTGACAGACGTTTCAATAGGACTGTCTGTAACGAGGTGAAAGGGGTAACAGGAATTGCTCCCACAACTCGCAGGACATACAGGTTTTGAGGAGATGGCCACATAGATGGAGGGCATCAAAGTAGGGGAGCAGTAACTAAGAAGTGTAGGTAGATGTACAGGTAGTAGCAATTTGTACACAAAGAATGAGCACTAATCAATATACATAGATAAGCATGAACACAGTGGTAACTGCAGAAAAGAAGAAGTGGGGAAACAAGTATGACCCAAAAGTGACTTTTAGAATCTGAGGATCTTCTGAGTTGCAGACAAAAAATGTGAACAACCATGTCAAACTGCCATAGGTCCATCATCCTGATTCCTTGTCGATTCGGTTCTTGAGAATGCTGTTGTCCAAGCCTTTGATGAAAAGCTTCTCAGAGTCCTGGGGAGATTTATTCCTCGAAGTATTCAAAAAGCTCTGAATCTAAATCTTATCAATGAAAATGCAGATGGGGTCTAAAGAGTGTACTTTCGAACTCCAACATTGCTGAACATCACCCCATCTAGATATCAGATTAGGTTTAAACTGTTTGCCAAACACCAAGATGAAAAGTTTTCCAATGGGAACCGCAGAGAAAGCACTGGAAACCCCACACCTGACTTTGATCTTATAGATATCCCCACTCCCAATATATATGGAACATTATTTCATCCCCCCCCAGAGGGGCAAATAGGGTTATTATCCCTAATCTGCGCCTGGGGGGGGCAGAAAGCCCACTCAACACCAGGGTACGTGTAAAAAAAAAGAAAATAGGGGTGGAGGCTGCCCATCATGGGCATAGCCGTACCCCACCCAGAAAGGGCACAGACAGTCTTTCTGCCCCCCTGGTTGACGCATGGGGGTGATTACCCCAAATCTGCCCTGAGGGGCAGAAAGTCCATATGGGAGGGATGGGTGGAAATGAAAGCTCGGAGGCTTTATATGGTTCTCAATTTTGATGCTTTATTCATTCTGCAATATTTATTGAACAATGAGCTCATATTTTCCTTAATGTCTGATCCTTTTAATCTTTGCTGATTTTTTTGCTTCTCTCTGTTTTCATGTAGGTTATCCTTCTCACGGGGTTTGGCCTCTGCTGGTTTTCTTTTCTTCATGCGGTGGGCCCTAAGTCTCTCAGAGAGAAGGAAATGGCAGTGAGTAACAGGTGAGTCTATGTTCTTTCTGAGAGGGTGTAGAGATATAAACCATCACTTCACCCGGTCTTTGAAAAAACAGGGAGTGGGGGGAAGGTAACTGCGTTTACACGTCTTTGGAGTTAGAGGAAAGGGGTGTAGTGCCCAGGGGCTGTAGGTAACCCTTTTATCTGCTTTTGCTTTCCTCTAGTTCCTCTTGCTCAGAACAGGAGTGATTCCAGCGAAAAGATATCCCCCACAGATGACCAAAGTGGAGATAGGAGACAGGAGGATGTGTTCATACACATAACAGAAAGAATACTATATTCTCATGTTAAAAGACATACATTACCGTTGGTTTCTAACACTCTCTTTGCCAGCCAAACAACTATTTCCCAGTCTCAATGGACCCTGTGTCTCTATTGGTCTCAAACCGTGAATGGTATTTCTGTTCAGATCTTCACGCTATTATCGAAAGAAAAGAAGAAAGAAAATACATATGCAACACATCCAAGGGGAGAGAGGCGGAGAGGAAAAAGGCCGAAACTTAAGGGGAAAGGGAAAACGGAAACACTAACAAAAGTTTCCTACCTGGCTCCTTCCACTCCCTCCCGAGTTTCACAGTCCCGCTCGAGGTTTACTCACCACCCCAACCGCAACACTTCTGAGTTGCGGCAGCAGTTTGCGCCTCTCCTGGGGGAGTCCACCAGTCCTCACACCAATCGTCGGTCACTTCGTCAGCATTGCAGTCGTTTTCTTCCAACTACTCGACTTCGAGTTGCGATGTCCTGGCTTCCTCTGGTCTTCATCTCTCATCTGGCTTCCCACGTATGGCTATCCTCGACTCCTTCTCAAGCCACTTCCTTTCTGCGATCTCCTTCTTTTCTGATGGGGAGTCGTCCTCGTCCCCAGCTACCTTTCCTGATTGGTCCTCCTGCGAGTCTTCTTCCTGTGTAGGGAAGGGTAGGAGGATGTGTTTAACCCTTTCCTCTATTCTCCGGGAGTGTGATGGCTGCAGCGGCATCACTTCTTAGAGAGAGGTTAAAATACAGAAAGTGGGCGTTCTCTGGGGTTTCGGGTTCGGGGGCATTGTCTCTCTCCCTCACAGTCCACTAGAAACCACATGGGGAAAAACATGCAATGGGGTCTGCCCAACATGGGCATGGTGATTCCCTGCACCCCAAAAAAGGGCTCAACATACTTTCTGTCCCCCACTTACAGGTTGATGGGGCAATTACTCCCAATTTGGTTCCCATGGGGGAGGGGCAGGACGTCCACTAGACAAGAGGACTGCATTTATGTAGTACTGTTTTGGGGGCAGGGACACTCTTTTGCATGGGCCAGTGCTCTCCCCTCTCCAGGGCCCAATAAACGTTCTGCTCCCATCCAGGGGATTGACAGGAGTATTCACTCCCACTCTGCCCCCTCCCATGAGGGCAGAAAGCATACTAAACAACAGGGAATTCAAAATGGTGCCAAAATAAACAACAGGAGGTGTTGGCCTACTCTTGCATTGAACCATTCCCCTGCCTCCAAAGGGTCACTAGAGTCTTTCTGCCCTCCCGGGGGCAGATAGGAGATTTGTCCCAACAGGGGAGATTGGCCAAAATCTGCCTCCTGGGGGGGGGGTAGAAAGCCAATTACACGTCAGGCATTTTGCATTTAGGGCAAAAGAAAGGGGGGAGGGTTTTGTACTCTGGCATTGGCCACACCCCAACCCCAAAAGGGACAAACCAATCATACTGGGAGTTTGCCCCCAATTTGCCCCCCGAGCAGAAAGCCCAGTGGATGACAGGACTATTTTGTTTTATAAATTAATGAGGTGGGTCTGGCCCATCCTGACATCAGGCCCAACCCTCACCCAAAGGCAGACGACTTCAAACATTTTTGCTCTGAGCCCTCCCTACCCAAAATATTTTCAAGTCAGGTCCCCCTCCAAAACCTTATGGAAAGTTCTGGGTAATTGGGAAGGTTAGGGCTGAGCACGGGGTGGGGCTTATGAGATAATATCAGGGGCACTTTTTCAGTAGCTCATACGCCACACTAAATGTGAGACGTATAAAAAAGCAAACACATAAAAAATTCAACTGGGCAAAAGACACTACTCCGATCAATTGAGGTCCTCATGCTCTTGGGTCCCAATACAACTGCGACTTCTGCACTAAAGATAGCTGCGGCCCTGAATAGTAGGCTAAGCCTTCTGCCTCTTACACCCCTTTCCCACCGCATCTATTCTTGAAACAGATAGTCTATCCCTTTTAGTAAAAATGAGCACCCACACGTAACCCACCTCATCCCTACTGCTCTCCCCATATCCTATAGTAAAGTATAAGACCGTCTTAATTGTGATGCAGAAGACCCTTCACATTCCTTTGCCCCAGTGCCACTAGGCTTGCTTCACTAATGAGACCTGCTGCCTTGCAAAGCGGCAACTCTTCTCAGCCCCTTGTTAAAGTCCTCCTCCCACCCTCCTTTCTGCCAACTCCATGAAGCCTTCTATTAAAGTGTCTCCTCTTCTCCAATTATCCCCTCTCTTAGGTGATTGGTCCGATACCGAAAAGAACACTGGCACAGCAAGGGTGCACTGAGCCCTAATGCAAACAAGCATTTACAATGCAATGGTCTCGGCATTGTTAAAGTTAGAGCTATTGGCATTGCTCATGACATTATTTTTATTTATGTTTTTTTCTCTTTAAAACATATAAATAAATGGCATTGTCATTTACAATGCCAATAGCTGAATCTCTGGCAAATGCGAGACCTATTGCATTTGCACCCACACAAATTAACAGCTTCAAAACTAATCACATACAAAACACATCACACACACACATATCACACACACATCACACACACCCATATCACACACACACCCATATCACACACACACCCATATCACACACACACACCCATATCACACACACATATCACACAAAAACACACACACACATACACACACACATATCACACATACACCCACACACACATATCACACACACACATCACACACACACACACACTCTCTCTTTCCTAAAGTTTTGTAAACACAAAGCTTTGGTCATGAAAGATTGTCCTCTCCAAAGACGTATAAAGGAAACAGAAAGAAAACAAACGTGGAGATGGTGGAAGATAAGGCAGAGGACGCAGCCAGTGAGAAGACGCAAGCCATGGAAAGCATGCATTAAGCTGCCAGACTGGGGTGGATAACAGAGACCGAGACGAGAACAGAGCTGTGACATTTGCTCGCCCGCCCTGTAAACAAGCCTTCTTCACACTGCCAGATATTTCCATCTCCATTGATTGCAATGAAATGACCCCCAAAAACACTCGCTCTCACCCTGCTTCAGAAGAATGGCAAATCAAACCGGCTATTCCACAGAAAATTACAGCCACTTGTACCGCCTCAATACGAAGCCGAATCCGAAGAAATGATTCCTGACAACTACGAAATTGTAACTATGGACGGGTCTGAGGCCTTCTTCCGTCACTACTGCTCCTGTGATCGAGGCGTACCAGCAGCACCGTACAGTGCCACCAGGGGCACACAACTACCATTACTGAGTTTGAAAAAATTTTCTATGATTACAAATATACTTATTTGTTCATTAACATTATCCACTACTAAAACAAGTAAGTCACTGTTACTCACAAGCCCAGCATTATTTTCTACGCAGCCTCACCGGAAATCGCCTGTGACGGGGGCGGGGCCGCGTCCGGACCGGAAGAGGAGGCAGGCGGAGTGAAAGCGTCTCGCGACCCGGGGCTCCTGTGAACGGTGGAGAGCCCCGGGGCCGCCAGAAGATGAGCGGAGTCCCTCAAAATTGACCTGGTAAGTTGAAAAGGGCTGGGGGGGGTCTCGGTGCACTCGTGTGTGTGTGCTTGTGTGTGTATGCCTGTGTGCGACGGGGGGGTGCACTCATGTGTGTGCGCGCGTGTGTGTATGTGTGCGGGGGGGTGTCTCTGTATGTATGTGCGTGCGTGGGCGCTTGTGTGTGTGTCTGTGTGTATGCGCATGCGTGTGTGGTGTTTTGAGCTTCCCAGGAGACAGCGCCTGGACACACCGCGCGTTCACGTGCGCGTGGCAGTTTCAAATCGCCTCCAAGGTGATGCGCGTGGCCAGGATTGTCTCCTGGAAAGCAGACACGGCAACAATAGGTTCTCGGCGAGAACGCGCTTCCGCGCGCTTAGCCGAGACCTAAAAAGGAATTAGTAAGACATCCATAATAGGGGTTTTGTTGGGCCCTCACATCCTGGGTCCTGGTGCCAATTGCATCTGCCCATTCCACTTGCCATTATTGCTAGAACCTCGAGCCAAAGCAGACTGTCTGCCCCTTTGTTTCGAAAAAAAGGGGGAAAATATCCACATCCCCATCTTTGGTTACTTGTTATCTGGGACCCATTGATAACAAGGAAAATGGCTTCCCACCCCTTTGTGCTAGTACAACACGGTAAACAACCTTTACAACTAAACTTTTACAACGCACTACCATTACAACGCGGTCATTACAACGCAAACCATTACAACCTATTGCGCTGGGGGGCGCTCTACGATAGGGAATAGGTTAATTTACTATCCAATAACATTCCCTAGTGTCCACGGGGACTGGAGTTGGAATAGTAAATTAAACTATTCACTATCCAACACCCAAAAGCACTATGCGTTGTAATGGATTGCGATGTAAAAACCGCGTTGTAAAGGCAGGCGTTGTAATGTCATACATCCGTACAACACCCACTATTGGGGTACAGTGGCCCCTCAAACCACTGTCCCAGTGCCAATGCACCCGCTGCACTAATGGTAGTGATGCCCTTTTTAAACAAAATGAGCCCACATTTCTCAACAACTATTCGAGGCATCTTGCTGGGGAAGGGGGGATCTGTCTCATTTACACATGAAAAAAATTAAATACAACATAACACCACCTCCTCAAGGCCATCTCTTTGATGCTTTCATGGACAACCTATCTGTGGTCCCCCCGACCATGGGGGACCACAGATAGGTTGTCGGAGAGGACACTCCATTTCCAAATTGGACGCAGGAAGTGCCTCCCCCCAAAGCCCTGATTTCTGCTCATTACCCAGTAGCATTGATTTTTTTGCTACTCCAGAGTACCAGTGAGTACGCAGTTCCTTTCTTTTTCCACACACCTTAGCGCGTGTGTAGGGATTACACCTATTTTTCCTCACATGGCACCAACTTTGCCACTCACTGGCTCACTTTTCTGGTCCTGAAGAAAGCCCCAGCAATCTTAGAGGAATCAGTGGAGGAGTGTGGCTCACTGATTAGAGCGGCAGACCCTGATGCAGAGGTCTGGCCCGGGACCAGGGTTCAATTCCCGACGCGGCAGGGTCCTGAGCCCAAAATGTCCACGGACTCGATAATTCTCGCCTCGGTGCCTATTCTAATCATGGGGTCCCACGCTGCAACTCTGGGCAACAGTTGCTTAATCTCCACTACAGCAGCCCACCCCGCTGCGGGATGCCTGGCTTTCACCCTGGGGATACCCAGTAGGGGCTATCTCACAGGGAAAAGCCAGGAAGGGTTCCCAAGGCAAGCGCCTTGATGCCTTCGGGTGATACATGCGCTATATAAGTCGCAATACATTTACATTTACTTAGAGGGGGCTGAAACATGTAGACCGCCACACATAGCCAACTCATAGGAATATTACTCCTTCAGGAGTTGCACCACCCATATTTTAAACGATACCCTGGGCCGCCAACATTAAAATACAAAGGCAAGGATTCCCAGATGTATTTTTAACTATCACTAACAACACATCACACTGTTGCACCAACACCCTCTCCGCTGTAAACCAGGCGTCGCAGCACAACCAGGTGGCATTCGGCCGCCTTGTTGGGATCCCGATGATGAAGCATAACACCAACCAGGTTGGTGTTTAGGGGTCTTTTAATAGTACCTAGTGGGTCCTATTTCCAGGCCACAAAAACAATGACTAGATTAATTACCTTCACATAGTGGGCCTGTCCACATTGTTTAAACATACTACGTATCTGGGGATCAGGATGCGCCCTACCCTTGCTCTCTCATTGATTTATCATAGTTTTGGATTTGCCACATTTGCCACATAATCCACCACCTGCAGTGTAATTTGCAGATAAAAACAAAAACAATTTTGTTTCTTGCTCAAACGGATCAAAAGTTACAAAAAACAAGGTGATGTAGTTGTGCGCAGTGGAAGCCCTTCACAAAGGATAACTGGTCATCTTTCAGTAGCTTATTTCAATATTTGGCTGTTAAATTGTAATTAATGGGTAAATCGTTGCCCAAATAGTACTACCATGTGGAAATGTCTAAATAATTAATTAATACTAGCAAACATCGTGCCGCATTATACAGTATTCCATAATTTGCCTTTTTTTTTCTTTTTTTTTAAATCTATTTTATTGATTTTTAAGTTAGGGTATAGCATTTGGTATACAGGATCAAGCACTGTTTGGGGGGGCACATAGCGTACTTGGTGCAGCGCAAGCATACATTAGAGTAACAGTTCATGCCTAGTGCAGTAGGCGTAGTAATCAAGGGTAGAGCTTACAAGTACTTCTGCGAGTTGATAGTAGCAACCAGGTCCATATATGAAAAATTGAATAATTCAAGAGAGTAGGTACACATTATGCTCAAATCTGCATCTCATACATTAAGAGTCTCTCAAAGCAGGAGCACTGGCGAGCGTCCATTACCAAATGTCCCTTCATGTATTGTCTCATAGATCCTGTAGGAGTGCTGGTGTTCAACCGTAATTGAGTGTCCATCATAGATTCATAATTAGAGAACAGAAACTGTAAACTATGCACGTAATTTGCCTTTTCTTGCCGCATAATTCATGGAACCCTACCGCATAATTTTGTGCTCCCATGCCACATAATTGCAATGGCCCTGATCGCATACACAAAATCACAGTGTGGCAGCCTATCTTACACCGTGTTTAATATAATTTTAGAATAATGCATTATATATTTTCATTGCTTCCTGTTTCATGCTGGGACCTTATAACACTATAAATTCACAAGTCACTATTATGCTCAGCACCAACCAGGTTTCAGTTCTGTGACTCTGGTCGCACATAGTGACATCTGCAGTGATCACATCAACAAAGTTCATAATGTGAAGGAGTGCATTACAATCAATTAGTTTATCGTGTGTTTATTTTACAGCTAATTTTACACTTTTGGGTGTTTGAATTCTTTTACATGCAGTTGCTATAAACGTGTACATACAACAAAATATTTATAGAATATTTTGTTGTTTTTCGTCAATCCTTTGACTTTGCCACCCCAGGGCTCAGAATCATGTCTGCCTTACTTTTTTGACACTTCAACTGTCATGCAAATGAAGACTGCAGGGAAATGCAAAAAATAAACAAAGTTTGGCTTCCACGTCATCTTCCTTCACAAGTACTCAATGAAGCATTTGTGCCTCCCTTGCAACGTCACCACAGACCCCCAGGGGGGCGCGCCCCCCCCTCGTTGGAAGAACTCTGCCCTAAAGCCTCGAAGGTTTCTTTGCTCTCCTGGGGACTATAACATCCCGTCTCAAAGGCAAGAGAGAGGACATTTGATTCCTGTTAGGTGTTGTTTTTTCATATAGGTCAGGACAGTGGGGCTAAATCCTAATGTCTTTCCACATGCAATGATGAATGGCTGCATGTTTTGGGCTTAGGTAGGTCACAACCTGGAGAAAACTACCAGACCCAGACAAATCTGAAAGCTAGACATAGAAAGGAGTACGAAGGTGGTGTGCTTCGCATGAATCCTATTACACTTTCTTACCCACAATATCCTGCAAACCTCACACTCTGATTAAAATCACGCATTTGCATGCATTTCTGTGATGGAAACTTCCGGAATCAGGAGGAATCTACAAAATTCCAACCACCCAGAATTAAACCACTTGGCCTGATAAAAATGCCACGGATCAAACCGAGTTCAATGGGAGCCCCATTGACCTTTGTTTGATCAATTCATGTTGCATGCCCTGGGCCCAGCCACACACGTGTTGCAGCATTTTTATCGGCACAAGTGGGGAAATGCTGGGTGGTAGGTATTTTGTGGGCTCCTTCTGATTCCGAAAGTTTCCATCACAGAATGGAAGGAAAATGTGTTATTTCAGGCAAAGTGTAATGTTTGCAGGGCATTGTGGGTAAGAAAACCTAATGAGATCCATGCAAGTCATCGTACCATAGATTTTCCCACACATCTAGTTTTTAAAAAGGTACAGGTTTGCTAGGTTTCCCTAAATGCCAACTGAGCTAGGGCCTAAAATCCACAGCTACCTACTGTGCAAAAAAAACAGTCAGTTTTGAGTAGAAAAATGTGATTTGTACATGTTTTGTTTTGGGCCTTTTCCTGTTGTGTGCACTAGGCCTAACCACACAGATGAGGTACCATTTTTATCGGGAGACTTGGGGTAATGCTGGGTGGGAGGACTTTTTTCGTTCCCCACAGTTTCCAGAACTTCCCATCACAGAAATTTGAGGAAAATTGGTTTATTAGTCAAAGTTTGAGTTTTGCAAGGGATTCTGGGTAATAAAACCTTGTGATTGCCTCGCAAGACACCCCACCCTGGATTCCCCTAGGTATCTAGTTTTTAAAAAAGTACAGGTTTGCTAGGGTCCTCTAGGTTGCGGCTGAGCTAAGGCCCAAAATCTACACCTGCCCACTTTGCAAAACAAGGGTCAGTTTGAGTAGAAAAAATTAATGTCACAACGCTGCGTTTTGGTCATTTCCTGTCGCGGTAACTAGGTCTACCCACACTAATTTTTTCGAAAGACTTGGAGAATGCTGGGTGGTCAAAAGTTTGTGACTCCCTGCATATTGCAGAAATTTCTATCGCAGAAATGTGCGGAAAATGTGTTTTTTGTCATGGTTTGTAGTTTGCAAGGGATTCTGGGTAAAAAAATGATGAGAGCCATGCAAGTCACTCCACCCTGGATTCTACCAGGTGTCTAGTTTCCCCGGGTGCCAGATGAGCTAGGACCCAAAATCCACAGCTACCCACATTGGGAAAAAGGTCAGTTTTCAGTGGAAAAATTTAATACATCCATGTTGTATTTTGGCCCGCTGCCTACCTCGAGCAATAAGCCTACCCACACAAGTGAGGTACAATTTTTATTGGAAAACATGTATGAGCATTGAATAGTAGAACATATATTACCAGTTGGATTTCCTTTCATTTATGCCTTCCAAATGTAAGCCGGTATGTAAGAAAGAAGACATTTTGAAAAATACAATCTAAATCATAAGCTAATATGAGCACACACAAATTCAGAAATGTACAAATAACCACTGCTCCTAGACTCCTTATCTTGTGCCCATTTCAGAAATACATAGATTTCCTTGATACCCATTTTTCACTTTACAAATTTCACCATATGAGTTGGTCTACACTTGGTACACAATGAAAACCATTGTACGGTGCAGCTCAGTTGTTGGCTCTGTGTACCTAGGGTTCTTGGAGAACCTACAAACCTTATAAATCCCCACAACTAGTAGGGTCTAGCAGATATAATGAACAAGATACTTACCTTTGGTAACGCCTTATCTCATACAGACTCTATCTAGCCGCAGATTCCTTACCTTAGAATCCAGAAATTTTTCATGAGCAGTAACCCTGTGCACCGGTAAGTGGCATTGTTTGGCTCTACATGGAGTCATAGTCGCTGGATGTGCTATGCACAACGCCTATATAGGCTCCAACCCAGGGTACTGATGTCAGTTCCTGTTTGTGACTTTCCATGCCAGGAGTGCAGAGCCACAAAGAACAATGACCATTGGTGTGGAAAACTAGGGCCCTGAAAGAGGAATAGAAATGTCCCTAAAAATCCATTCACAGGGGTGGGAGGATGGGAGGGTCAGTATGGAATCTGTTGCTGGCCAGTGTCTCTACCAGATAAGGAATTACCAATGGTAAGTAACTTGTTCATCTGAAAGAGACTTCTAACTGCAGATTCCTTACCTTATAATCGATACCCAAGCAATATCTCCCTGGAGGTGAGTCTGCGAAACAATTTTGAACCAAAAAGTCCTGCAGGACTGAACATGTACAGTGCCCATCCCTACGAATTGAATATAGCATGTTACAACACATCACGTACTATTACAACGCGGTCATTACAACGACCGCGTTGTTAGTACTCGATGCAATTACATTGCAAGTCATTACAACTACTTGCACGAGGGGGCGCGCTGGTCTTAGGAATAGTACTAATTACTATTCCTACTCCAGTTTGCGCAACAGTAGGGAAGTTGTTGGAATTTATTTCTAATTCTCGAGCGCCCCTTAGTGCAAGTCATTGTCATGACTTGCGCTGTAATTTCATAGCATACTAACAACGTGGTCGTAACGATCGCGTTGTAATGGTAGAATGATGCAATGACAGAGTTGTAAATGCTGTTTCCCCTACGTACCTGACGGTCCAGGCAGTGGTGTTTAGTGAACGTGTGCAGAGAGGCCCACTTTGCTGCATGGCAGATGTCCAGAACTGGGACGCCAGATGCTCTGGCTCTGGTGGAATGAACTTGCAAATCCTCAGGAGTTTGCTTCTTGGCCAATGCATAACAGATATTAATGCAGAGCATGATTCATTGGGAGATGGTCTGCTTCTAAACAGCCTTTACCTTCTTCATTTTGACATACACCACAAATATTTGGTTGTCCACCCAAAACTCTTTAGTGCAGTCAAGGTAGAATGACAATGCTCTTTTTGGGTCAATTCGGTAAAGTCACTCCTCTTTAGAATGATGTGACGGAGAATAAAAAGTAGGCAGGGTGATGGACTGGTCTACATGAAAGGGAGTGACGACTTTTGGTAAAAAGGAAGCTCTTGTTCAATGAACCAACTTGTCTCAATAGATGTTCAAGTACTGAGACTTTGATGACAAAGCCTGAAGCTCAGTGACCCTCTGGGAAGATGTTATTGTACCCAGGAAGGCTGACTTGATGGTAAGGAGCCAGAAAGGACATTTGTGCATAGGCTCAAAAGGAGCACACACCAGCAACATCAGGATAAGATTACGGTCCCACTGAGATCCTGTGACTTCCTCTCAAGCGGGATCAAGAGAGTTGCAGCGTCACTTGTCAAGCGGCAAGAAGCTTGAGGGATTATTTCCTCAAGGCCTTGAGGTGCATGGAGCTACAGTCGGAGCAGGTTTTCATGTCATGGTCGCGTTCCAAGCACCAAAGTGCGGGTAGGTCACCGACATCTGTCGAAGACAGGCACCGCAGGGCTTAAAACCGTTCTTCCTAGTGGACATCCCTGCCACACCAGGAGAAGAACTCAAAAACAACTTCAACAAAACGGTGTAATAGTACAGTCAAAAAGTGACTGAAGGGGTAGCTCTCTCCGGATCTGCGCTGATTGGCACAGAAAGAAAAAAACAGACATCAACCCACCGGAGTAGCGCCTATATAGGTACCACGCATGTCACATAAGGTGAGTACAACACCGCTTGGAGCCGATCAATGCCACCTATCAGCGCGCAGGGGCACTGCTCATTAAAATGTCTAAATCCAGTCTGACACTTGGGAATAATTCTAAGGTAAGGAATCTGTGACTAGAAGTCTCTATAAGAACTTATATTGCTTTTGCAAATCAGCCATCATGACAAAAAGTTACAGATGAAAATATTGTCACAAAAGTCTGTTTTTATCTACTCATTTCCAATATTTCTTTATTTCAACAGTCTTTTGGAAACCCTTGAAGGATCTGCAATATGACCCCTTGCTGAATTCGGAATTCTGTTTACGTTTCAGAAAGCTATAGCTTTCCTGGATCACCCATGGGTTTCACACTGGTTTCCACCACAAACAGGAAGTAGGTTGGAAGCACAAAGAATTTGAAAAATGGGATGCCTCTTTGAAAAATGCCAAAACTGTGATAAAAATAGTAGTTTTTGTGTTCATTTCTCCATGTTCCTCAAGCTGGGAAGATGGTGACTTTAACACAACAAACCATTCGTTGATGTCATGTTTAGGAAATAAAGACACTTTTATCCTGAGCATTTTTTCCTTTTTTTCCTAAAAAACAGAAACCTTTGCTATATTTTTCCAATTTTCTTGGTCCCCTCTAAGGGAATGCACAAACCCTGGATACCTTTAGAATCCACAGGATATTAGAAAAAAAGGACACACATTTGACATGGATGCCTTATGTGGAAAAAAGGTATGAAGCCCTAAGTGGTAACTACCACAAATAGCCAGAAAAAGGCTTATTACTTGGGGGGAGGGGGGGCCAGCAATTAAGAGTTAATGTGTTGTGATGGGGGTGGGGGCCCCGTTCAAGAAAATCCTATCATAGTTGTTTTTTCTTACTTGGGGGTATTGTTTGACTTTGTTTTGAACTGGCACCCTCTAATAAGTACAAAGAAAGATGACTTTGTGGGGGCTAATGCAGCTGTTTATAATTCTGCTTCTCGACTGGGTAACAGACCAATTGGGGCTCTTTAGCAGATTTACAGGGTAACTCGTGGGAGTGAGATCTAGGGTTTCACTACCCACGACGTGGTGCAAATTGTAGACACATTTTTGAGAACACTATTATGTGTGCCTCAATGTACTTCTACTTTTCTAGTCATGAAGAATTAAGTATGGCTTATCTTTCTGACATTCTGGCTTATCGTCCCCTCCCTTCTTGTATGAAAAATTAGCTTGGGATGGGGATCGAACTAAGCAAAGAGATTTTAAAGGATTGTCTAGCCTTGACTATTTTTATCATATCCCCTGGCTTAAGTATATCAGGGAGTGTTTTAATGAGCTTGGGTAGGGGAGACTTATTTATTAATCCAGATAAAATTTGTAGGAAGAATTTCTGTTGGGTGAAGGAGTGCTTTTCTAGAAAGCAGATGTTGGATCGAGTAGAAGGGGTGCTGTGGAAGTTCAGCGCTTGTAGGCATATTATTTTGAAAACTGTGCAAGAAACTGAGCAGTATCTTTTATAGATTAAAAGTAGTCATGACCATTTTTTATTGACTACATTTTGATTGGACTTCTTTTATCTCTTTCTTGCTCACCCTAATGGTGGGGACAAGGGTCAGAACCTTTTTCCCTGTGGCTGCAACGGTAAGTCTACCCGGGACATGCTTCACTTTCTAATGTTTTCTTGTTTTTATGAGGTGCCCAGGAAGTCATATACTATCCCCATTTAAAAAAGGCAAATTTTAGTCAGGTCTGACCTGCTTTTATCTTTTTACAAATGCTTTCAGGTAATACTGTACTCTATGTTCTCAGATTTTTAAGGTCCGCTGTTAGGTTTCGATCCGGCTGTGATTAAAAGCTGTGAGTTAGTTACGGTTGATTGCTATCTTGGAAAGATTACCTTTTGATGTATCTAATTGTATTTGTGTATTTCTCCTAATTCTTTTAACTGTTCTTGCCAAAACATTATTAATTTCATTGTATTTATATCGAGGATGGTGTTTTTTTATGTTGCACATATATGTATTGTATATTTGCATTTTCAATGTTTAATATGTATTTTAATAATTTAACTTTTATGATTTTTTACAAAAGCCGAATACATTCTGTTTGATTGTTTGATTGTTAACACGTGGACACAGAAAGCACTAATGCAGTTTTTATGAACTGCATATTAAAGCCGCATCCACTGGTTTTGCCTATGCTTGTTCCTAAATCACAAGAGAAACAAAATAAAAATTGGCTCATGCAAAACTTGTTTATGGCTGCACTATATTAAGATCTGTAATGTAAGTTACTACAATAAAAATCTTCTCTTCTGAATTTAAACAGTCACATTCTCTGATCGGTGAGAACATCGGGGTATTAAAGGCACTTAAAACATATACAGTCAAGTAGAGAAGCTTGAATTATTCACCTATTATTACAAACATCCCAAGTCTTGCCAGATGTTTTGCAGTGTACAATCCAATTCAACTTCTAGGAAGGAGAAACGTTTATTTCAGTGCTATTTAGCGATCATTCAGTGGCAGAGCAACCAATAAATATATATTGGAACTTTAAAGCACAGAATCTGTGCCACACTGTCCGCTAAAGTTTTCTACATTCTCCCACAGACAGGGTCAGACTGGGTAAACAAAAGTATCCCTGGAAAAAATGGTCATACCAGCCCCCTACCCTTCGTCTTCTTGCTCCATCTTTTTCTTTCCATCCATACCTCTTCTCACTCCTTCTTCCACTCCGATTGCTTTCTCTCTACCTTCGTCCTCCGGCTCCTTCTTCTCGTTTTGTCTCTTGCAGCCTCCGCCTGCCAGCTGTAATTAACCTTGGAGAACTGAGGAAAATGACAGAGGCAGCAGGAGCAATCCTGGGCTTTCAAAACTGGCCTCAAAGGGCTCCGGCCCACTGGGGAAATGCCCAGTGGAATGAAAGGCCTGTCTGGCCGCGCCTGCAGGACTCCATTTACCAAGCGGCCTCTCTCCCTGAAGCACAGAGTAGATCCGAACTCTGTTCTTCCAGGTACAGCCCTCCGCATTTTACAGCAGAAGTGTCCAATAGGGCAGTGAGTTCTAGGGTGAGGACCTCAAGAGGGCGATTTGGGGAGTTTTCATATAAAATCCAGGAGGAGGGTCTGGCCTATTTTTCAGGCTTTTCGCATGAAAAGAAATGACATACAATTAATCTAAATGTGAATCCTGTACCTGGTCAATGATTATACTGAACATCTGGAATTAATCTGGCATACTGGAGCAGCAGGGGGTGTCACTGCTTCACAAGAACTGCACATACCTCTTTACATATGGCACAGACTGAGTGGGTATTCGAATGCTGTACAAAGGCTTGGAAAGCTGTTCCTAGGTCGTGACTAAAACGCCCTATTTACATCCCAATACCCCTTGTCTTTCCACTCACCTTTGACAATACCACCCTCCTTAACTTCTTAAATCATGCTATTTCGCACGGTGTACCTGTAATTTATCTGCTGGGCCATTACCCAACCCCACCCTCTTCCATTCAGCCTACCTATACTTGTGATTTGTGCTTCATTTTTCTCTCTCTCTTTCTGTTCACATTTCCACTGTTGCCAACTCCTGCTGCTTCCACGATTTTGCATATGGAACCAGCATGCCTTTATCCACGAGCAGCATCTTGTACATGCACACTCCCCCAGTGCTGTAAGTGCTATGCCGTTAATTACCTATATATTTATGCATGTCTTAAAAATTCGCCCCTATATTTCAAAGCTCAATCATTCGTCCTTCTTGCACTGATTTGTTATTCCACATTCTTTGAGTATGGACAGCAAACTCTTTTACACTCTCATGAACTGCTAATGGGTAACAAAGGTGACACCACCCCCACCTGCCCCCATTTTCAGCCCGATCGTTTGACCCCTTCCCCTAAAACCCCAAAAGCTTCATATTTGCTGGTGGGAGAACTGGGGAAAAGGCAAGGGGTGGAAATCACAGAAATCAAAGGAAAGTCACGCATAGCATCTACTTCAAAAGTCCTGATGGTAATGGGTCTTTTTAACCCTCCGCTTTGTAGATTAATGTGTGGGGGAAGACAGTGCGGTGGATAGAGATTGTAAACCTATATAATGCTATTTAATTATGGTTTCCATGCTAAGTACAGTTCGGGCTTTCCCTTCAACTTACTTTGATTTATACTGAGTGTGCACTGGTGTGAAAGCCATTTGGAGAGACAAGCAAGAGGCAAATACTGAGATGTGCAGAGAGAGGCAACTAGAGAGACAAATTAGTTCTTAGAACTTTACTATGCAAGTTGGCACAATCATTCATTCCTACATTCAGGGAGAAAAAGACAAGCAGAAAGTGAGAAAGAGTGAACACACAGACACTGACAAGACAACGCTGCCCTTGTCATGAAACGTGCTTTAATAGTACATTTATAAGTTAATGTTATTGACATTTATAAAGTGCGCTGTTATTCAAGGGTGTCCTGGCGCTATGTAAGATGTCCTACTGAAACATGGTCATAGAGGGGTCAAACTTGGGCCTTGGGCCTTAGGCATTGAACAACCAAGTTTTTAAAACCTTCCTGAAGTCCAGTAATTTCGTCATACCTCTAAGAGGCAGCGGAAGGGCATTCCATGCTTTGGTGGCACGAACCAGAAAACTTCTGCCACCCCAGTTAGCTTTTTTTGCCAATGGTACACAAACTAGTTTGGCTTCTGAGGAACGCGAAGATCTTCTGGGAACGTACCAATTGATGCGTTGAATCCAGTTATTCGGTCCAATGCCATGAAGTGACTTATGGACCACACAGAGGGCCTTAAACAGAACGCGCTTCCTGACGGGTAACCAATGTAACTTTTTAATTTCTGCCGTGATAGATTCATATTTTGAGGTACCTGAAAGTAATTTAGCAGCTGCATTCTGTAGTAGTTGGAGTTTTTTATGAGTCCTTCCTGAATGTTTACATAGAGGCTGTTGTAGTAGTCCAATCTGGACATAGCCAAAGCCGTAATGACTAAGAGTGCATGACGTGGCAGAGACCACTGAATTCACTTGATCTTTTTTTTTTAAATATATTTATTTATTATTTTCCATTCAGCACATAATTTTTACACAAAACGCCGGCATTTCAAGGCCGTAAATTGATAAGCGCTAACATAGACATAGTCATGCCAGTACTTCATCTCTGGATCCAATAAATGAATTTACAAACATACATAAGATAATTCTACTTACAAATATTTCCTAAACGTTGCCCAAAAGTTGCCAAAAGCTTCATAACTAACGCAACCCCGCTCGCCATTTACTGATAGGTTCCCAAATTCGTAACCCCAACTGCCTTCTTTTCCTGCCTTTCCTTGCGTAGATGGGTTTTTCTAAATTATATGCTGCCAACAAATTAGACAACCATGTTTGCAACCCTGGGGGGTTCTTATCCAGCCAAGCCCTGGCTATGCATAACCTATACACAGCCATGGCAACAAAGATGAAATCCCGCTGCGAGATACCATCCTCGGGAACTACTCCTAACAATATGTGTACAGGTCTGAGACTTACCTTAATGCCTAGGGAAACCTCAAAAAAGTTCTCTATATCCTTTAAAAGTGTGTGAAGCTCTGGGCATAGTGCAAACATATGTATTATATCTGCTTCTACTGAATTGCACCGCGGGCAGGTAGTGCCTGTAGTCCCACCCCATTTCGCTATCCGGGCCGGGGTATAGTAAAGTGAGTAAAGGGTTTTATAGTGTTGCGACTGCAACGACGCAGAGCATAGAACTGTCCGTCCTAACTCCAATGAGTCCTGAAACCACCCTATCTCGCCCTCCAGTTTCCCTGCCCGTTTATCACTATGCTTATCCATATCATCTTGCTTTGTATCCAAGAGACTGGCATAGAAACTTCGTATCGAGCGATCCCCCCCTAACCTTATTTTCTCTATAATCTCAATTCTTTTAAACCCCACCTGCCCCCCGTGCTTACTCCCTAGATAACTCCTTATCTGTAGGTACTTAAAAAAATCCTGCCTATCCAATCCGTACCTATCCCTCAAATCCGAAAATAATACAAAACCCTCCGAATTCCTAACATCTCCAATGTGAGCAATCCCCTTCGCCGCCCACCTTTCCATTGTCATATCCCCAAATACCTCAACTGGAAAAGATCTATTTTTGAACAACCTTGTGTACCGGTTAAATCTCCCTATGCCCAACTTTTTCATAAAAGCACTCCATACCTTAATACCCGCCTCGACTGTCTTAAACCAGGTCCTTTCATAATACCCATACTCTATACATGTTAAAAAGCAGTTTTCCACATCCTCCCCCAGGACGGCAGCATAAATCCTAGAGGAGCAATCTGTTATTCTTTGATCTAAGCCCCCCCTCCTATAAGCCCTTGCAGATACTGAATTGCGGCAGCCCAATAATATAATCTAAAATCCGGTGCCCTCCATCCGCCTCTTTCTCTTGGTAGTGTCATAAACCTATATGCCCTGCGAGTTTTGCCCTGTGCCCAAATAAATCTATTGAGAATACCTTCCAGTGTATTGAACCATTTCGCTTCAAAAAAGAGAAGGATTGCCCTAAAATGTTACAAAAATGTAGGGAGTATAAGCATTTTAATTATGTTCGTGCACCCCATTAGGGAAAGATGGAGGTTATTTAACCGTTCCAAATCCGATTTTACACTAGCCATCAAGGAAGACATGTTGTTCTGCACGACAACTTCAACATCCACCGATATTGCCACCCCAAGTATACTGCTGACTCTATGACTCTTGGGTCCATACCCCCTTGAACATGCTGATTACAAATTATCTGGGTCTTGGATTTATTCAGACTGTAACCAGAGACCTGGCCAAAATTCTGAGCATCCATCTCAACCTCCCTAATCGCACCCTCCGGGCTAGATGTTAGAATGGCTACATCGTCTGCATAAGCCAGCGTTTTTGCTTCACAGCCATTCAGGCTCAATCTAGGGATCCCTTGGTTACCTTCCAGTTTGCGCAAAAAGGGATCTAGATATAGCGCAAATAGAAGAGGAGATGATGGACAGCCTTGTCTAGTTCCTCTTTCTATTTTGACTGCTGCTGAGTACCCTCTATTGACCCTAATTCTAGCCGATGGGTTCTTATATAGAGTCTGCATTGCTTTAATAAACCTTTCCCCTATGCCGCTCCACCTTAGGGTACACCATAGATATTCCCAGGAGACCCTATCGAATGCCTTCTCGGCATCAAGAAAGAGTGCCGCCATAGGGTCTCCCAGAATACCTGCCGCATCAAACATTGTGATCACCTGCCTGGTTAGTTGTGTAGTCCCTTTGCCCGGTATGAATCCATGCTGTGAGCAGATTACTAAGCTCTCGATTATCCCTGCAAGTCTCTTGGCCAGCATTTACGAGTAGACTTTAACATCAGCGTTCATGAGGGTGATTGGTCTATAAGAGCCTGGCTGGTTTGACGGTTTCCCTTTCTTAAGAATCACAACTATATCTGCTCCACCCCATGAATCAGGAATTGCTTTCCCAAGTTGTGCTTGCCTCATCATATTAAACATATCTGCACCTAATACTCCTTGAAATGTTTTATAGAATTCCACCGGCAGTTGATCAGGACCGGCGGCTTTACCGGATGGTAGAGTACTTAATGCCCTTAGAAATTCCTCCGCCTGGAAAGGCGCTTCTAGCTCCTCCTTACTTTCCGCGGCAATAAGTGGAGGTGTGACACCCCTTAAGTACCCCTCAATCTCTCTGAGCTCTCCCCCCCTGCCCGCCCAGTATCGGGATGGATAGAACTGCCTAAAAACTTCCCTCACTCCCTCTACCCCTACAACGCTGTCCCCTTGACCATCTATGATCTCCGAGATATCTGATGCTGCAAGCCTCTGCCTAGTTCGGACCGCCAACAGATGGCCCACCTTCTCGCTAAACTCATATACCCTTCCTTCCTAATTAAATAATTCTCTGCTGCCTTCTTAGATATATGCTCTGTGGCTGCTGCCTTGAGGGAGACGATTCTAAGTAAATGTGTTTCTAATGACAACCGCTGCCGGATGGCTACCACCAATTCCTCTTCAGCTTCCATCAGTTTTTTGTTTATTTCCTCTATTCTGCCTTTTTCCCTTTTCTGCGCTGAGAGTACATAGCTCATAGTTTCCCCCCCGCACACCGGCCTTAAATGCATCCCAGACGGATCACTGACATAATATCGACGACACAAATATCGAGATACACAAATATCGAGTCAAAAATATCGATTGACAAAATATCGACTCCCTATCTTCAAACAGGTAAGTACCAAAATATCGACTCCAAAATATCGACTTACAAAAATATAGCCTGTCAAAATATCGATTTTTTTAAATGTCTTAAAATTAAGTTAAAACTAATATAGTAATAAATATATTTAATATAAACTTAGAAATATTTATTAAAAAAATGTCATTTTAATAAATAATTTATATAATTAAAAAAATTATATCACCAAAAATTACACACACACATATACATATATATATATATATATATATATATTCACTGAAAAAACCATAGGTTATAGACCATATATAGTTAGGAATTAGCATTTACAAAACCTTGAAAATTCACTGAAAAAACCATAGGTTATAGACCATATATAGTTAGGAATTAGCATTTAAAAAACCTTATTTTACTCACACAAAACCATTGAAATTCCATATATAGTTAGTTGCACTAACTATATATCGCGCACCTGCAATCCACTGCTGATGATGTCACATATTACATCATTCATGACATGGTCAGTGACATCACTGATGACATCACTGATGACATCTCAAATGACATCACTGATGACATCACTGATGACATCTCATTTGACATCAATGACCACATCACTGATGATATCATTCATGTGACAATACAATGCATCTCCTCACATTTTAATATAACCTCTGTTTCACCCAGTGTTAAATACAGAATATAATTTTTGAAACCATTGACACACCAATACTAGTTACTACATACGCACTCACTGATTCCTACGTCTACACACACCTTCACTCATTCACCCATACTATCATTCATACATACAATCACTCATCTTTACAACACTATCATATGCACTCATACACCTATACAGACACTCACAGTCTGCCACTCATCCATGGAGTTACTCACACACCTAGTCAGTCCTGTAAAGAATCAATGACACTTCCATTTTCTTGTCTATACAGTTAAACATAGAGCACCTTACATTTTCAAACATATACTAACACATACTTACCTTGTTATACAATCATTGATACAAGTACACATTGATCTGCACAGAGTCACACACCTCCCAGCCAGCCACACACACACTCAGTCTCCCATACAAATACTTGGACAATCAATCAGTAACCCATATAGTTAATCATATAGCTACTGATCAAAACATGCAGCAGTTTACAGAACAACAGACATAATGATGCACAAATTAAGACACTTTAGTCACTAACCCATGCACTCAGTGAGACACATTTAATCACTCACTCATGCATTCAGTCATGCACCTACTAAATCCTTTGTCCAGACACTTATACTTCCACTCATTCTTCAATATGTAAGACACATTTTAACTTTACAGAAACATACAGTCACTGGATGTTGTCATCAGTGATGTCATCAGTGATGTCATTTGAGATGTCATCAGTGATGTCACTGACCATGTCATGAATGATGTAATATGTGACATCATCAGCAGTGGATTGCAGGTGCGCGATATATAGTTAGTGCAACTAACTATATATGGAATTTCAATGGTTTTGTGTGAGTAAAATAAGGTTTTTTAAATGCTAATTCCTAACTATATATGGTCTATAACCTATGGTTTTTTCAGTGAATTTTCAAGGTTTTGTAAATGCTAATTCCTAACTATATATGGTCTATAACCTATGGTTTTTTCAGTGAATTTCAATGGTTTTTTAATAGCAAATATCATAAGCTGTCGAATGTCAAGTACGTGGTAAGTGAAAACATTTTCGTGTTTATGCACACTGATCTGCTTTGAATGGTGCCCCCCCCCCTCATTTCTATTAGGAGTACTCTCTCTTTGCAGATAGTGAAAGGTAGTTAACGCAGGTCTTTGCCCCCATTGTAATCCGTCGTGCCTGCTTCTCTCTCCATTTGATTCATTGTTATCCAAGTATTTACTGTTTTAGAATTAGTTCTCTTTGGTTCATTCTCTATTTACAAACAAACACAGAGTCGCAATACTCTGTTTAGTCTTTGCAGATAACGAAAAATCGTGTAAAAAAAAAGAAAAGGAATCGAGCAAAATCAGTAGGCCACTAATGGGATCTCTTTTTGACCTCGCTAAAATAGAAACATTAGGAACAACCCCTCATGACAAATACAAAACTAGTGAGATGAACTGAACTCCACACAATGATGGCTGCAAAACAGCTCTGCTCCGCCACCCACCCCGCCCAAAATAACGATAAAGAACGGCTGCCATGATTGGTTGCGGAATGACCACGACGGAGCTACGAAATGGTGCTGCTCTCATGCTAACCCCAGCTTCAGTCTGAAACATCCAGAAACACTGTAGACTACCAATTCGATCAGTTCCGGTAGCGCCCCAATGTAACCCGGTAGAGAAGAACTAGCCCTCCCCTCTTTGACTGATGGTTCTTGTTGCCTGTCCCTTCTGTTGTCATTTAACAGAACTATTTAGCCTGCTGAAAGGGGTTGTGTTCCGACCGCTGGTTGGTGGAGACATTTTGACTATATTCTGTACCTGCGTTGTCGCGTAATGCGTCATATGACGCGCCGCGTTAGCGCATCCGGAAGTCATCCGGGGCGCGCAGCGCGTAACGTAAGCATAACAAGTCATGTGACTTGTTAATAAAACTTTTCATTGGTTCATTTTACTTTTCTTATTGTAATGATGAAAGGCTTGGTCATATGACCTAAAAATTACGCTTTTCATTACTTCCGAACATTATTTTTTCTTAAATATATGTTATAATGTTCCAGGCTAATGTACTTTCCCGGAAATTTTACAACTGTCCTGCAAGTAAAATATATTCTTTTTTCGAGAAAAAGAGCGTTTCTTCGTCCCATGACGGAGCCGTTGAGCAAAAGAGGGTCGACCTGCTGTCTTAGTCGCCGATACGCCTGAATATGAGATTCTTATCGATCACTTTATGTTGCAGGAATAGAAAACACAACAGCCCTTGACCATTTATCTTTACTGCGTTCCTTCGTATTATACCTTTTACCCTTCATGTAATTGGTCTGCTTTATTTCACTTGCCTTTTAATGATTCTAAAACAGTGACTATTATTAAAAACTTTACCAATGTATATACTACTACCATGTTTTCTTTTAAAAACCTTTATTGTGAAAATTTCATTATACAAATACGAGCCTATAACCACGTGGGCCGGCCACGGAGCAAACTGTAATCGTATATGATGAATAGACATTTACACTGTAGAGGAACGTAACGGGCGGGCCATTAGGTTGCAAGAACTAAGGTGTCTAACAGTTACGGAATCGGTGGACGTACATTTTATAATTAAAATACGACAGGGCCAGTTACAATAAAATTATCTAGATATACATTTGCGGGCAAGTACCATGGGTGACGTTAATTCGAACTTTCAACAGTACAGTAATCAATAACACATCAGAACTTAATATCAATAGGGATGTCGAAATATTCAATCAATTCTCGTCCCCGCCCGCCATGTGCTTCAAAACTGCATACGTATCTCGTGATTTCAAGGTTCTGCAACCAGTACACAACAAGGAGTTACGAGTCCCATTTATTCTGGCGCCATTTTGGGCGAGGACGGGCAGGTCCAGGATATAGTCAAAATGTCTCTACCAACCATCGACTATGATGATGTTCATATGCTGTATTTATTAGAGTAACACTCAGATGTCCACATGAAATAAATTTGCCACAATCTAAACATGTCATTTTAATCTTTCCAAAGTTCTTCTAAATATTTGGGACCGTTTCCCTTGCCTCTGAAGCTCTCAGTGCCACTTCTTTGATGAATGTACTAGCAGGTCAGGGGTTCTCCTCCAAATCTCTCTTTTATGCAGCACTATAATTAATTGGTGCCACCTCTCCATATGACGATGCATGGTATAGTTACCACAACTATATTTTTTTTCGGTTCCTCTAGAGAGTTCATCGTGGCAGATGAAGCGTGTAACGTACCGGGCATTTACCTTTTTTTGCATGTACAGGAAAGGAAAAAAAAATCGAGCGTCCGAGTTCTAAGGTGTCCCAGGGCCATTTTAGTGGACCAGGCCCAAATCCAAAGAACAGGCCGCCATTTTGAGAGTCCTGTTGCAGCCGCCTGTCGCTGTAGCATCAAGAGCAGCCGAAACTCAGCTGAATGGCAACTGAAACGGTAAAGGGGCGCCCCACTACAGCAGACGAGCCAGGCCCAAATCCAAAGAACTGCTATCTCACAGGCTAATGGGGCGACCCACGCCGAGTTTCAGCATTGTAGGATGACCACACAAGTACAGCAACTTGCTAGACATCACCTCGGTGCCATCCGGATCTCGGCGCCCCACTGCAGATGAAGTGCCTCTCAACTATGAAACCACCACGGTGACATCCGGATCTTGGCGCGTTGTGCTGCCTTCGGCCTATTCGCACATCGGTCCGCTACTGACGCCATCTCACAGGCTAATGGGGCGACCCACGCCGAGTTTCAGCATTGTAGGATGACCACACCAGTACAGCAACTTGCTAGACATCACCTCGGTGCCATCCGGATCTCGGCGCCCCACTGCAGATGAAGTGCCTCTCAACTATGAAACCACCACGGTGACATCCGGATCTTGGCGCGTTGTGCTGCCTTCGGCCTATTCGCACATCGGTCCGCTACTGACGCCATCTCACAGGCTAATGGGGCGACCCACGCCGAGTTTCAGCATTGTAGGATGACCACACCAGTACAGCAACTTCCTAGACATCACCTCGGTGCCATCCGGATCTCGGCGCCCCACTGCAGATGAAGTGCCTCTCAACTATGAAACCACCACGGTGACATCCGGATCTTGGCGCGTTGTGCTGCCTTCGGCCTATTCGCACATCGGTCCGCTACTGACGCCATCTCACAGGCTAATGGGGTGACCCACGCCGAGTTTCAGCATTGTAGGATGACCACACCAACTTGCTAGACATCACCTCAGTGCCATCCGAATCTTGGCATCTCAACGCCTAGTGGTATCTTCCATACAAAAAATATTGTTACGCTGCCTTTGGCCCCATTCGCACATCAGTCCGCAACTTAGACATCACCTCGGTGCCATCCGGATCTTGGCATCTCAGCGCCTTGTGGTGTCAGTCAGAAAATATTGTTGTGCTGCCTTCGGCCTATTCGCACATCGGTCCGCTACTGACGCCATCTCACAGGCCAACGGGGCGCCCCACGCCGACTTTCAGCATTGTAGGATGGCCACACCAGTGCGGCAACTTGCTACACACCACCTCGGTGCCATCCGGATCTTGGCATCTCAGCGCCTTGTGGTCTCTTCTACACCGGAAATATAGTAGAAAATATTGTTGCGCTGCCTTTGGCCCCATTCACACATCAGTCCGCTACTGACACCATCTCACAGGCCAACGGGGCGCCCCACGCCGACTTTCAACATTGTAGGATGGCCACAGAAGTGCGACAACTTACTAGACACCACCTCGGTGCCATCCGGATCTTGGCGCGTTGTGCTGCCTTCGGCCTATTCGCACATCGGTCCGCTACTGACGCAAACTCACAGGCCAACGGGGCGCCCCACGCCGACTTTCAGCATTGTAGGATGGCCACACCAGTGCGGCAACTTCCTACACACCACCTCGGTGCCATCCGGATCTTGGCGCGTAGTGAAGCTGCAGCAGCTGCAAATAAGCTTCAGACAGTGTTACAACCGCTGCTCAGAACTCTCAACTATGACACCACCTCGATGCCATCCGGATCTTGGCGCGTTGTATTGCCTTCGGCCTATTCGCACATCGGTCCGCTACTAACGCCGCCTCACGTGCCAACGTATTTTCTCCGCATTTTATACCCTATGCCGCATAACAGGTCATGTGACTTGTTTATAAAACTTTTCATTGGTTCATTTTACTTTTGGTTTCCTAATGATGGAAGGCTTGATCATATGACCTAAAAACAACACTTTTCATTGGATGAAAACTTTTTTTTTCCCTCAAACGATGAAAGCCCCACCTTGTTTCTGGATGTTTCAGACTGAAGCTGGCGTCACCATGAGAGCACCACCATCTCGTAGCTCCGTCGTGGTCATTCCGCGAGCAATCATGGCAGCCGCTCCCCACCAGAAGCCTGCAGGAGTCGGGGCCCCCAAAACTTTTGATGAATTCTCAAGGCGGAGGGGACGCTTTCGAGAATGGGGTCCAAGACCTAGCAGACAAGCGTCCGATTTCCAAGGTGTCCCAGGGCCATTTCAGTGGACCAGGCCCAAAAAGGAAACAGCCTGCCGCCATTTTGAGAGTCCTGTGACAGCCGCCTATCGCTGCACCGCAAGAGTGGGCGCAACTCAGCTGAATGGCGGATTTTGACACAGTGGACCAAAAGCGGACGGAATGGCAACTGAAACGGTAAAGGGGCGCCCCACTACAACAGACGAGACTCCACCTGGAGAGGCCCGTTCACGCCGCCTCCCCCGGGGCGCTCCACGCCGTTATTCGGAGCAGCATTGTAGGATACCAAAACCAGTGCGGCAACTTACTGGACATCACCTTGGTGCCATCGTTCTGCTGCCTTGGAACTATTCGCACAACAGTTTGCTACTGATGACCCACCCCCCGCGACGCCCCACGCCGTTATTTGCTGGGTGGCAACTTACTAGACATCACTTTTGTGTCATCTAGATTTCGGCGCGTTCTGCTGCCTTGGAACTATTCGCACAACAGTTTGCTACTGATCACCCACCCCCCGCGACGCCCCACGCCGGAAATCTGGACGTTGTGCTGCGTTGGGACTATTCGCACAGCCGACCGCTACTTCGTTGTTTTTCTCTAAAAATGTTTATATGTTATTACTATTTTTGTTTTCTTGTATATATTTATAAATTATTAAAGTTTTATAATCTTACTACTTTGTCGGAGTGCTATATATTTTTAATGTGACACATAATTGTAAAAACTTTGATGTACAAAGAGTCATCCCTGGAATCTTCCGCTTCACGCTCGGTCCCCTCCCCAATCACAATACAGAATGGTTTTCAGATAATAGCAACGCTTCTGCTGTGACGGATCTCATCGAGTGTGGGCCTTGATCTACTATAACTCCTTTGAAGACGGGTGATTCTTTACAGCTGTGGCCATAAACTACATCTGCAGGGCTAGCTGATAGCCTAGGACCGGCCTGGACAATCGGACACAGAGGAAAAGGAGTGTCAGAGGGTGCGGTAGTGAATAGGGCGAAAGGGAGGTGTCGGGCGGGCACAGGGTGTGATTCTCAGGGAAGAACAGCGCAGATGGGGGGAGGTTTATTACCCATGCATAAAACAGAGAGCGGGGGTGACCACTGCCTGGGGGAGATGCTTGCGAGGGTGGGGAGCCATGCTAAGGATCGACAGCGTTCACAGAGTGGATCTGGTCAAGGCATCTAAAATGGCTGCCGTGCACGACAAAAGTGTGGCATTTGAAAAAAGACAAGATGGCGCACACAATGTTTTTCAACAATTCCTGATTTCCTTCGAATCGAACGTTAACAGACGTTGGGGCATATTACCAAAGTTAAGCGATATTTATCCCTAACGATACATTGCAAAGATTTTTTTACCGTCAGAAATTATCGCAGATAAACCTTGCTATTATCAAGGTTTATCGCAAATACGATAAAAAACGAGCGCAATGCATTAATGTCGCTGAAAACTCCGCGATATTCATGCATTACCGAGCTAATGCTCTTAGCCATGTTATCCACCTCCCATTGGATAACATGGCTAAGAACTGCTCAGGGCAGCTGTTACTTTTTGGAGATATTCGCGCTTATCTCGAATATTTCCAAAAGTTGATAATAGGAGATAGCGATGTTAGCGACTGTTTCCAGTCGCTAACATCTTGGCATGCCCACTTTGCATGTCATTAGTGATAAATATCACTCACATGCAAAGTGGGACCCAAGATGGTCGCTATCTCCTACTAGCCGTCGCTAACTGGTGTTAGCAACAGCTAGGTAATACACATATAATTTTATCTCCACGAAGCGGAGCGCTGTTACAGATATATATCTTGTTTTTGAACGTTAATTTCTCAAAATGCACTGAAGCACATATATTGAGACATAGCAAAGGCACATCGGGCTACCAGTCCCTAATATTTTACCAAGTTTCGTGCAAATCCATTCAGCCGTTCGATTATTATTATTATTATTTTTTTTTGCCCCGCGGGGCCCTTTTAAAACCTCCACATCAAACCTAGGGGGTCAGCGAGGATCTACTATGCCCCCTTATGGTCATCAGCCGTTCGATTATTATTATTATTTTTTTTTTTGCCCCGCGGGGCCCTTTTAAAACCTCCACATCAAACCTAGGGGGTCAGCGAGGATCTACTATGCCCCCTTATGGTCATTTGCCCCTTCGCTTTGGCCTCCTCTTGTCTCTCGATCCTACCGAGAGACAAGATGGCGGCCGCTACGTACTGTTTGGAATGTTTACAGACACCGGAGAGCCAATCAGCTTCGCTTCGCAAAGCTCCGTAACGCGAAAAGTACGCGAAGCGGTGCGCTGTTACAGATATATATCTTTTTTTGAACGTTAATTTCTCAAAATCCACTGAAGCACATATATTGAGACCTAGCAAAGGCACATCGGGCTACCAGTCCCTACAATTTTGCCAAGTTTCGTGCAAATCCATTCAGCCGTTCGATTATTATTATTATTATTTTTTTTTGCCCCGCGGGGCCCTTTTAAAACCTCCACATCAAACCTAGGGGGTCAGCGAGGATCTACTATGCCCCCTTATAGTTATTTCCCCCTTTGTTTTGACCTCCTCTTGTCTCTCGATCCTACCGAGAGACAAGATGGCGGCCGCTACGGACTGTTTGGAATGTTGACAGACGCCGGAGAACCAATCAGCTTCGCTTCACAAAGCTCCGTTGCGCGAAAAGTCCGCGAACCAGAGCGCTAACCGGTCCGCTGTTACAGATATATATCTTTTTTTAAACGTTAATTTCTCAAAATCCACTGGAGCACATATATTGAGACCTACAAAAGGCACATCGGGCTACCAGTCCCTACAATTTTGCCAAGTTTCGTGCAAATCCATTCAGCCGTTCGGGCTAAAAGTGAGGCCAACCGCCCTATGGAAAACTCAATGTTAAAAACACGTTTTGGGACCCCCCTTTTTTCTCGGCCCCCACTGGACGAACCCCCCCCAAATTTTCAAGGGCTGCTCAGAAACAAAATGTGCCATTTTCCTGAAAATTTCAGCCGATTCCGTCCACAAACGCCAAAGTTATTAGACATAGAATTTTCAAAAAACCCATAGAGAAAAAATCCTAACTATATATACCTACTGGCGACCGCCAGTAGGTAATATATATATATATATATATATATATATATATATATATATATATATATATATATATATATATAAACATATTATTAAATAAACATATATAACATTTTAGAAAATGTTTAAAATTTATTGTTACAACTATAGTGAGTTCAACATTAGCAAAAGTGTTGGATAGCGTAGAGGTAAAATTTACTACTCCCACTCCAGTGGGTGCAACAGTAGGGAAAGCGCTGGATAGCGTAGAGGTTAAAATTACTATTCCCACTCCAGGGATGTATGACGTTACAACGCATACTTTTACAACGCCTACCATTACAACAAAACTTTTACAACGCAAAAACTTTTACAACGCATACATTTACAACGCAAGATTTTACAACGCATATACCTTTACAACGCATACCATTACAACATAAGTATTGGTAAGTATATAATAATTTTTTGAATATAAATTAATAAAAAATATTATAATATAATTTAATATAATTTAATTTTATTAAATAAATGTAATTTAAATGTAATTTTACTTTATTTTTACAAAGTACCCCTTTACCCCAAAAACCCAAAACTGACCCTGAACCCTAAAAATACCCCTTTACCAATAAACTGAAAACTGACCCTGAACCCTAAAAATACCCCTTTACCCGAAAACTGACCCTGAACCCTAAAAATACCCCTTTACCCCAAAAACTGAAAACTGACCCTGAACCCTAAAAATACCCCTTTACCCAAAAACTGAAAACTGACCCTGAACCCTAAAAATACCCCTTTACCCCAAAAACTGAAAACTGACCCTGAACCCTAAAAATACCCCTTTACCCTAAAACTGAAAACTGACCCTGAACCCTAAAAATACCCCTTTACCCAAAAACTGAAAACTGACCCTGAACCCTAAAAATACCCCTTTACCTACAAACTGAAAACTGACCCTGAACCCTAAAAATACCCCTTTACCCAAAAACTGAAAACTGACCCTGAACCCTAAAAATACCCCTTTACCCCAAAAACTGAAAACTGTCCGTGAACCCTAAAAATACCCCTTTACCCCAAAAACTGAAAACTGACCCTGAACCCTAAAAATACCCCTTTACCCAAAAACTGAAAACTGACCCTGAACCCTAAAAATACCCCTTTACCCAAAAACTGAAAACTGACCCTGAACCCTAAAAATACCCCTTTACCCAAAAACTGAAAACTGACCCTGAACCCTAAAAATACCCCTTTACCTACAAACTGAAAACTGACCCTGAACCCTAAAAATACCCCTTTACCCCAAAAACTGAAAACTGACCCTGAACCCTAAAATACCCCTTTACCCAAAAACTGAAAACTGACCCTGAACCCTAAAAATACCCCTTTACCCAAAAACTGAAAACTGACCCTGAACCCTAAAATTAAAATATTTATCAATTAATCAATTATAATTAATTACCAATTATATTTTAATTAATTACCAATTAATAATTAATTAACAATTAATTTTTAAAAAATATCAATAAATAAATTAACATATTTAATTAATTATAATTAAATTACTTCCCACCCTATTCCCCTATAAACCCACAACCCGCTACAGAAAATAAATTACTAAAATTAAAATATTTATCAATTAATCAATTATAATTAATTACCAATTATATTTTAATTAATTACCAATTAATAATTAATTAACAATTAATTCTAAATTATTATCAATAAATCAATTAACATATTTAAATAATTATAATTAAATTACTTCCCACCCTATTCCCCTATAAACCCACAACCCGCTACAGAAAATAAATTACTAAAATTAAAATATTTATCAATTAATCAATTATAATTAATTACCAATTATATTTTAATTAATTACCAATTAATAATTAATTAACAATTAATTCTAAATATATATCAATAAATAAATTAACATATTTAATTAATTAGAATTAAATTACTTCCCACCCTATTCCCCTATAAACCCACAACCCGCTACAGACTTATATTACACAAAAAATAAAAATTATTATTAACTTACCTTAAATTCGATATTTTTGTTGTCTATATTATGTCTAGTCGATATTATGTCCATTCTATATTTTTGATTCGATATTATGTCCATTCTATTCGATATTAATTTTCTCTAGTCGATATTTTTGTTGTCTATATTATGTCTAGTCGATATTATGTCCATTCTATATTTTTTACTCGATATTCTGTCCAGTCGAAATAATTGACTCGATATTATGACTGTACACCATCCCAGACCACCCCTGGAGCAGCTGTTCCTCTATTAATATCCAAAAAACTCCTAATCCAACCTTCCATGTACTCCCTATATCCCTCGTCCTTGAGCAAAGCTCTCTCAAAGGTCCATTGTCTTTCCTTCCTCTGATCTTGACCTATTACAATAATTAAAACTAAAGGGCCATGATCTGATACCAGGCTGGGGATGTTTTTCCATCTGTGCTCCCTTCAACAAGGACCCAAAAATCAAAAAATAATCTAATCTGACCAACACTCTGTGAGGGGCAGAATAAAATGTACTACCATCTCTACTTGGATAAATCTTGACCCAAGGATCGATCAGAGAATTGTGAATAACCAGATCAGATAGTGCTCTATACATTCTCCTTTTCCTACCTGGATAACAACCTCCCACCTGTGTAAATGTACTTTTAGAATCATGTAGATTAAAATCCCCACAGGTAACTATTGGCTCTACCCAATGCGCCAATTCCATGTCCAGATATTGAAAAGTCTCAGGATCATCCTCTGTTGATCCATAGACCATAGCGAGGGTGAATTTCTCCCCTTTAAAGGTTAATTCTAGAATCACCCATCGCCCCCACTCGTCCTCCTTTTTCCTAATCACAACCACGTTTCCGGTCCTCCCCAAGATAGCCACTCCCCTATTCCTAGATCCTTGCTTAGAGTTTGCAAGAACAGCAAATCCCAGTTGTCCCAAAAGATAGCTTTTTGATGCCTCAATATGCGTTTCTTGCAGGCATACTAAATCCAACCGCAACATTCTCAACAGTGCCGCCACCCTGAGTCTTTTATTTACATCATTTAAACCACAGACATTTATGGTAGCAATCCTACAACTCATTTAGAAATTTCAGTCATTTCCCCATGGGCTGAGATCCCTTCCGTACATGATAGCAACCAGCCCCACATGTTATTTCTCAAGTTGAGACCGTCACTTGATTGCATGTATTGTGTTTTCATGACCAAGTACTGTGTTTGCTGTGTTTGCTGTTTTGCTTGTGAGCTACTCTGTCCTCCTCTGTGCTGAACCAACCAGTGCAACCCAATTCTACTCCACCATTTCTTCCCCCCTTGACCCCCTAATCCCCCCTGTCCCTCCCTACCCTCCTTCCAGGCCCCACCCCCTCCCCCCCTCTACGGGCAAATAGGTCAAAAAGACCTATGTGTGGTTGCTACAGTATGTGGAAGTCGCTAACCTCCCTCTCTGCCTCCCCCCCGAATTCCTTGTAGTCCCCGTGCTCCCCCATTAAAATACCCAAGCATTGGCATCCTATACCCTATCCTTAGGCACTTCAGCCAAGCGCCTCCTTTTTAACCTCCTTTCTGTGACTTTACTTGCTCCAAAAACTTTTGAGCTTTGACTTCCGACCAGAACATTGCTACATTCCCTCTTGTAACCACCTTTAGCCTTGATGGAAATAGGAGATAAGCCTCAGAGCCCAATGACTGGAATGGCTTAGTGAGCTGCCTCAGCCTCCACCTCCTCTCAACGGTGACATGACAGAAGTCCGGCCTGGCGAAAAAGGAGGTACCCTCAAATGACCGTCTGCTATCTGGCCTTGCCTTCTCCATAATCTCTTCTCTAAGAAGATAATTCCCAACGTATATCAAGATTGCTCTGGGGAGGGGTGGTTTACCTGTCTGACCCCCTCCTCCCCGTCCTTTCCTGATTGTAAAGGGGAACCTATGGGCCCGTTGTATCTCCCTTTCCCACTGCCAGTCTGATTCCGGAAAAGCCCCTTGAAGCAGATTTACAACAAATTGCTGAATATTCTGCCCCTCTGTCCCTTCTTCCACACCCAAAAGACGAATGTTATTTCGCCGCTGGCGGTTTTCAAAGTCCTCCATCTTCCAGAGCATATCATCGGTCACCTTTTCCTGGTTGATTTTAAACTCCTGCCAAGCTCCCATATCGCCCTCCTCTTCCTGTTCTCTCTTCAACCTCAGTGGCCCTATTTGCCATACCCTCATACAGTTTGTTGACCTTCTTCAAAGTATTTTGTAGTTTTTTCGTCGCGTGTCTTGCCCTTCGGCTTTCGACCCTTGCCTCCCCTTGGATATGCTTCAACGTGTTGGTAATCATATCCCAAGGGGCCTGAAGCTGTGCCAAATTAATCTCCTCATAGGTCTGCGAGGTAGCCGAGTAGTCCCATAGAAGCTTCTTACCCCCTCTAGTAGGAGACCCTGATCCCGAAATCTGCTTTCTTCCTTTAGTCCATCTCTTTTTGTGTGTACTTTCTTTCCCTGACAGACTGGAGTCCGAGAGTGACCCATCATCCTCCTCCTCTGTCCCAGTCTCACTTGTAAATGAGACATCCGTATCCTCGTTCACAGAATAGAAGCAGTCCCCCTCTGCTAAGCCTCCTTCAGCTCCATCCGGCCCCTCCACATTGTTCGGTAACAAAGTCCTCTTATTAACTAGGCTGACCTTGCTGCCCCATGAACTCCCTGCTTTCAGTTCGGCCTCAACCTGTATTAGGGCCTCAAGCATGTCTGCGCTCCCTGCTGTACCGGACCCTGGGCCCTCATTCACCCCACTATCAGCAAAGGCGATTGCCCCTCCGGTATAAGTAGTCTTACCCGAGTTCCTGTCTGCCTCACGGGCTGCGGGAGACACCATTGTCCTGCTTACACTCGGCGGGCTACCAGCGAGCTCCCCGCCGCCGCCGCCGCCACCGCTGCCACCGACTCCATGCAAATCTGAAGCTGAGTCTGTGTGCAAGCGTTGCCTAGCAACGACCAAAGCCGCGTCAGAAGTGGCGTCCTCTGCAGCGTCCTCGAGGACGCCTTCAGCACGGGGAAAACCTTCCTCAAGCCTCTGCCCGATTTTTGGGGTAAAAACTTCCGTCAGGGTGGGCTGCCGAAGCACAACATCCTTGCCTCTTGCCAGTCCCCCTGTCTTCTGTTTCTCCGCATCCGATGGCGGTACTGCTGTGGGAGTCCCGTCCTCGGGTTGCTCCCCCCTTGTTGGCGCTTTACTTCGGGCTTCTGTTTTTTTCTCCTTGATTGCAGGTGCAATCTCCTTCCTTACAGTATCAGGCGGTTGTTTGCCTGCTACAGAGTCCGGGAGAGACTTTCCCTTCTCCTTATCCTTCTCCGACCGCTGTGGTCGTGGAGGCATCCTCCTGAAGTATTTCGCCTCCCGGATAGCTCCAAGAATTCCAAAGACCCTTGCCACCTTCAGATGCAGGACCCTGGGACTGGGTCTTTTGGTGATGGCCCTTTTCAGAGTCTCGTAGCAGCGAAGGCTTTCCTGAATCAGGAGCTCAAACGCCATCGGTGGGGAGCACGCATATTTTTCAGGTAAGAACCATCAGGGGGGGTGCCGAGGAGAGAGGCCTCACAGCGACTGCTCACCACAGCCTGTCGGCAGCCATCTTGCCCGAACTTTTTTTTTACTCTTGAATTCACTTGATCTTTATAGGAAAGTTTATTATCAATTATAATTCCTAAATTTTTCACCTTCCTGACAGGTGTTGGGAGGGGGCCAAGTGAGTCCGGCCACCATACCAAAATTGAGGATTATTCCCAAACAGTACCACCTCTGTTTTTTTAGAATCAAGTTTCAAACAGTTTTGGGCCATCCAGCCACCCACTGCTGTCATGCAATCATGAAAGCGGGGTGCAAACTCCTGAGTTCTATCTGGAAGCAGTGATACAACAATCTGAGTATCATCTGCGTAGGAAGTCAAATTGAACCCAAACGATTCAATAAGGGGAGCCAATTGCGAGACATAAACATTAAAAAAGAGTTGGACACATGGACGACCCCTGCGGGACTCCACAAGGGAGACAAAATGATTTGGCAGTAAAGTTTCCAAGTGTAACTGTCTGCACTCTATTGGATAAAAATGAATGAATCAATTTCCAGGCCATATCTTTAACATTAATTTCATGCAGCCGGTCCATCAATAAAACATGATGGACCGTATCAAATGCTGCAGAGAGATCTAGCATAATCAGGGCTGCATTACCTCCATGATCCAGAATGGTCCTAATTTCTTCAGTGGATTTGAGGAGAGCCGACTCTGTGCTGTGACTCCCCCGAAATCCATACTGAGTGGGGTCCAGCACAAGTCTCTCCTCCAAAAACCGACTGAGTTGGGTATTCATTATTTTTTCTGTGATTTTAGCAGGGAGTGGAAGTCTAGATATGGGTCTGAAATTTTTAGAATCCGTTGGATCCAGATTGGGCTCCTTCAGCAAGGGAAGAATTGATGCTGTTTTCCATGCCTTCGGAAAGTAACCTTCTAAGAACATAGTATTGAATCAATGAGACTGGTTCAGGTGCGAGATTAAGTATAGAAGGAGGACATGGATAAGTTGGTGATCCTGATTTGGCTTTCGCCAAGAGTGTATGGACTTCAGCGGCTGTAATTGTGTAAAATTACAGAGCTGAGCCAGTATACCTTCTTCCCTTTTCGAGTTTACCTTATCTATTAAGGAGGTCTTTTTTATAGTTCCTGTAAATGTGGAAAAGATCTCATCAACTCTCTTAAAAAAGAAGTTGACTATCCTATCGCACAGTTCTTGACTAGCTGTAATGGGGGTAGAGGGAGAGTGTGCTAATGTCGTAACTGTTTAAACAGTTCTTTAGTAGAGTTCTTTGCAGAGTGTATTTTATCTGCAAAGTAATCTCGTTTGGTTTTATGAAGTAATACTGAGCTAAACTTAATTTATATATATTTTTTTCATTCACATCATACTCCCCCCGCCAAGCTCTTTCCAGGTGCTTGCAGATAAGTTTATTTTCTCTAAGGTCCTGGGTGTACCACGGTGAAGTGGACGTTCCCTGTTATTACAAATAGTTTTCAAAGGATCAACTTATTGCTGGCTGCTTCTAGCCAGTTCATGTAAGTGGATGTGGCCTCATCTAAATCTGCTGGTAAAATAGGGAACATAGAATCTAACTGATCCTGAAATTCATTCGCCTTTACCCGAGTCCATGCTCTGGCAATCTTCTGTTTCAAAACTGGTTTCTTGATGTCTCGATCTAGAAGAGTCACCTCGAACAACACTACCCTATGATCCGACCAGATCACCGGGAGAGTGTTCGTAATCATTAAATGCTCGTTATTGGAAAAGATGCCATCGAGTGTATGCCCCGCTTTATGTGTGGCACCAGTGTCCCATTGTTTTAGGTCCAAGGTACTCATTAGATCTATTAGGTTTAGTGTATCCAAATCATTATCACTTCTAGGTGGAAGTTAAAATCCCCTAAAATGGTAAACGAACTGGCACTTAGCTAATTTTCTAACCAGCTGTCAGCTTGTGTTGTAAACCGGTTCCTGGGTCCAGGTGGTCTATAGACCAGAGTGCCCTTGAATCTGTAGTGGTGGGACAATAAAAAAAAATCCAATGCCTCTCATTCTAAATTGGACGAGGGTTTAAAGGTTACATTCAGCAATTGTAGATATATCACTGCTAAGGCCCCACCCTTCTTAGCCGGCCTATTTAATGTATGACAAATGTAGCCCGGAGGTGTGGCTTTTACCAAGTCTGGCCCCGACGCTTCGTCTGTCTACAACTCGGTAATGAATGCAATCTTAATTGCTTCCTCCTCAATTAAAGCCGCCACCTCAATACTATTTTTGACTAATGATCTTGCATTCAAAAATGCACATTTTAAATGTTTTCCCACCTCACATCCTTTCTTACCTTTAGAGGTATATTGTGCCGGTTCCTCCTGTTGACTGGTAGGCATCTGAAATATCACCTTACAGCCAGGGCAGATATTCTGCTCATTAAGAGCCTTCTGACCTGGCGCAATACGAATGCATAATAGGTTATGCTTCTTAATATTTAGGCTATGGAGGAGGCTACTGGAATAAACATATGGGCCTAAGGCTTTTTCAGCTGCACGGGCAGCATGGCTGGTGCTGTGCACCGGTCGTGCGCGGACGAGTGCAGATGGGCTTGCCTTAGGCGCGCCTTCAGCGCGCCAGCGGCGCACCCGCTGTGCGCATCTGCTGCGCACTTGTACAAGCTTCCAGATTGAATAGGTAATTGGAGACAGCAACTAGCCCATTAACCTTTTTCCTTCCAAGATGGCGGTCACGTTTCGAAGTTGACAGCCCCTGGATGAGGGTAAGTGCAAAAAACAATATGTGCAAACTTTGCTAGTGGCCTACTAAAAATTACAATTTCAGGTTTAAAAATATTAAAATGTAGCACAACAAGGATTCGTTGGTCCGCCTGGCTCAAGCCTCAGGGGACATCTATTTGCGCGCTCGCGTCAGCTTCCTTATTAAATAGGTAATTGGGGACAGCAACTAGCCCGTTAACCTTTTTCCCTCCCAAGATGGCGGTCGCGTTTCGAAGTCGACAGTCCCTGGAAGAGGGTAAGTGCAAAAACAATATGTGCAAACTTTGCTAGTGGCCTACTAAAAAACGCAATTTCAGGTTTCAGGTTTAAGGTTTAAAAATATTAAAATGGAGCACAACAAGGAATTGTTGGCCCATCCGTAAATGAATAAGACAAAGAGCATGCACTGAGAGACAGACAGGAAGAGAGGGAAATAGATATTTAGACCATCCAGTGAGATACCCTCAAAGAAATACATAGAAAACTGAAACTACGGGGAATACGCAGATAGGTAGAGTAACCGAAACTCAAAGAAGATTAGGCAGAAGCGATTTTAGCACAATGGAAGAAAGCGTTCTGTAGGTTTAGGATTACGGATTTGAACACCCAATTGGATAGTGTAAAACACTGAAATGTTGTTTGACAAGACAGGAGTGGTAGTGTTGTGAGTGGCCACGGGTCATGGACCTGGAGGGGGGTTTATAAGGTTACTGTAAACAAGAGATAATTTAAGTCGTTTCCTGGATGCTAGGTGGTCGTTAATCATTCCTATTTAATTGAGGAGCGTGATCCAGAGTTTAGTGCTATGCTGTGTTAATCAGCTACCACTGCTTTTTAGGAGTGACAACAAACAACTTTAGATTTTAGGAAGACCTGATGTCATTATTTCTTTTAAAATGTACAGTAAGAAAACAGTCAGCGAGATAGTTTTGTCCCAGTCACCTTTAACCATTGTCTTTCATATGTTTTGAATGGTTTGCCATTGTATGGAAAGGCTGTTCATCCAGACTATTGCATTTTGTGTGTGATTACATTGTCTCATATGTATTGACAGTTGACTTTTTGGTGAAGCATTGAGTGTCCATTTTGTTAGACTGCAGATGGAATTGCTCAATAGCTTGTAATGGAGAGCCAGTGTGTGTTTCTTGGTGAATTCATCTTCCAGACATGATGGCATTTTAATTGTCTATTTGTGGCATTCATTTGTTTAGTAAATGTGTATGGTTTGGGTGCCTTCGCCTGTCAGAAATGTTATTTACTATTTGCCTAGTTGTGTTCAATTATTATACATTACTTTCATGATAACATGTTGTTAAAATGATAGCCTTTGTGTTCACAAAGCAAAGGTGTGCATGTAATTAGGCTTTCTTGAAAAAATAAAGAAAATACTGGATCCGTGTCACAAGTACCTACCATGCAATATTTTGCCATATAGGCCTTTTATGTTCGCCACTTGACATGAAAACGTTGTCTTCTGCCTCCTTTTCATAAACCATTTCTTTGAGGTACAGCTTAAGTTGGCTGATGTAGTGTCTTCACAAAAGGGATTCTATTCTTGATATAATATTTTTAGAATAAATCATTCTTTGTCTTCTCCTACATGAATAGATTTTTTATATTTCATGCTGTAATTCATAAGCAATATGCATAAATAGTTTACAGTATCACATATAATAAAACTAGTTATCCATAAGCACAAAAGTGTTATTTGCTAAGAACAGTACGTTTTTGCTTCTCCTAAACGTTGTAAGCAAGAAGTCTAGAAAATGCTTTAACAATGCAAGCCTTTTTTAAATATCTGACAAAAACGTCATTTGTTGTATGTTGTAATGCTTTCAACCTAAAAATGAATCTCTCATAGTAGCACACACACTCACAAAAGGTAACAATTATATAAATAATGTGACAGATTTTCCATGCCACAAAAAGGATGGATTGAAAATGTTTTGAATAAACTACTGGATGTCTGTATTTTGTAAAATGTTACATGATGTCTTCAAAATTCTGCCTTCAGAAATGGTGGTTTCAGCAGCACCATCTCTGAAAACTTTACAATTAATGCTGTATCGGCTGCTGATTATCATAGACAATATGCAAAGTGGTTTATAGACGTCTTTCTGTTTTTTTGCAAATGCTTACCATTAACAATGCTATATTGACAGATATTTGCAACAAGAGTAGACATGCCACTGACTACACATACAGCCTGATTCATGTACGGGCCGTTTTGCGTGGCCCTAATAGCGAATCATAGCGACTCGCTATTGAGGACACGCAAAACGGCATTCATGTAGGAATTGCTAAATCAATAGCGATTCCTACATGTTCTCTATTTGCGAGTAGCAATTTGCTACTCGCAAAAAAAGGAATAACTCCCCATTCATTCCTATGGGCCAAAAGGCCCATAGGAATGAATGGGGAGTATCCCTTATTTGCGAGTAGCAATTTGCTACTCGCAAATCAGATAGCGATTTTAAGGGTGCCTGGGGTGTCCAAAGGACACCCTGTAGCACCCCTAAAATGCACATTTGAACAGGTGTTGCGCACACACATGTCCAAAGGACATGTGTGTGTGCAACATGCAACTTAGAAAAATGCTTTTAAAAGCATTTTTCTATGTTTTTGCTATTTACCGAGAGGTCTGACCTCTCGGTAAATAGCGGCCCAATTTTGCTAAATCGCAATTTTTGCAAGTGTCATGAATAGCATTTAAGGAATCTCTAATAGAGATTCCTTAAATGCTAATCCTCGCATATTTGCTAATTCCTCATTAGCGATTTTTGCATTTGGGATTGTGAATCCCAAATGCCAAAATTGCACTCGCAAAAGGCAAGATTCTGAGAATCTTGCCCTTTGCGAGTGCAATTTTGCTTCATGAATCAGGCTGATAGTCTCCTAAAGGTGACGCTTTCTTATTTAATTCCAGGAGCGACTTGTCGAAATGTTCATTGCAATGCTCTCTTATAGATGCCAAAAGTAACAGAATAATATTTTTAGTGACCTGCATTTGATCCTTTTGTATACAGTAAGCAATTTGTTGCCTTGAATTTTTCTTTAATTCTTTCAAAACTAGTGTTCTTATCTGTTTCTCTTTAGCATCTAAGGCTCCTCTCTTGAAGTATTGTCTACGTTAGATCGATTGAAAACATTCATCCAGGGGCTGTAATAAAAGGCATCATAACTCAGGCATCCAGAACGTCTCCCTTAATAAACAGCATTTTACAAAGTAACAAAATACAGTGCTTTATTGAAAAAAAAGAATGGTGGACTCTATATTGCAGCATCAGATTAAATGGTACTATTTAAGCCCACAAACCACTATAGCCATGGCGTTATTTTAACTATGGCCCCGCATGAAACAGCAAAGAAATGACATTGTAATCAAACCAATCTCTGGCAATCCCCTTTACTCAACCAAGCACTGTGACACATATTAAGAAGTGCGCCTATTTTTCAAAAGATTACGCTTTTATAAAAATCCTTTCTTTATCCAGCATGCTTACAATTGTCAGCAGCATGAATCCAGCGTGTTGTGAGTTGAGGGCCAGATGTACGACCCTAGCAATCTGCGAGTCGCAATTTGCGTCGTGTTGCGACTCGCAAAGAGGAATTTACAACAGTGTCTTAGACACTGTTTGCGATTCCTAATGGGGTCACACATTTGCTTGACTCATTAATATTCATGAGGCAGGTGCAATTTGCGACCCCATAAGGAATGGCTAGCACTGCCAGGATGGTGGCCTGCTGGGGTCAGCAGACCACCATGTCTGTGACTGCTTTTTAAATTAAGCAGTTTTTTTTAAAAATGCAACCCGTTTTCCTCAAAGGAAAACGGGATGCATTTAAAAAAGAAAAATTACACTTTTCTGTTTCATTTCTTAAGAGTAGGCAGTGGCAGTTACTTGAAGTAAGTGGTAAACTGCAAGTGTTTTGCGATCGCAATTGCTTTCACAAATTAATCATACAGTTAAGTGAGACTCGCTGTTAGGAAGGGACGCCCTTGGCACGGCCCTTCCTAATAGCAAGTCGCAAACCCTATTTTGCAAGACGGTAATAGGCTACCGACTCGCACAAATAGGGTTTGTACATGGGACAGACCAATTTTGCAGTTGATTTCCCGTTTGCAACCGCAAAATGTGGTCGTTCGTCTGGCCCTTAATTCCTAAACAATGCTTTTAATAGTAAAATGCTGTCAATGTCAGACAGTGTCCTCGTATTTATACGTATTTTCCTCTCTCTCTATAACTCTATGCATGTCTGTCTACTTATGTTTGTATGTGGATATAAACAAGTATATATGTGAATTTATATGGGTCCTTGTGATTGTTTCTGTGTGTTTATTCGTAGTGCATCCAAACACAAGAACAACATCATACACCAATACAAAACAGAATACATACATGTAAAATAAGACAAATTCATTGGCTTTACCACTGCTAGAGTACTAGATTGAATAGCTCATGTGTGGTGGTGAGTAGGCTGGATTCAATGCACATAAGTGACTCTGTGCCTTATTTAGATCTTGGTGGATGGGTCACTCCATCACAACAGTGATGGATATCCCGTCCACCATAATATAAATCCCATAGGATATAATGGGATTTATATTTCAGCAGACGGGAGATCCATCGCCGTTGTGACGGAGTAATCCATCTGCCAAGATCTGAATCAGGCCCTCTGTTATTGCTGTTCATTCTAAGCACACTGCCAGGGAATTTACATTGAGCCCAAAATGTCACCAGTAGTCAATGCACTTCATTCAGTGCCTGGGAGGCGTGAGCTTCAGACCTAATCTTAAAGGTGAGTGGAGCACTCTGTACACTTTCAGTTAAGGTCTTGAAAGTCAGACACATAAATGCTGCTTGTTACTATATTCAAGCCAATAACTAACAAATTTGCTCCATAAACAGTCAAAGGGATGAAAAAAGGGGATACTATTTGATGTTCCTGTAGGAAAATGGGTTAATGGTTGAGGGCAATGAAAACCTACTCAGGCAGCGACCACACTTCATGTCAGGGTGAAACAAGCAAACCTCAAATGTACCTGCACTTAACACAATGGTAGCTTGGCACAAATGCATTCAAACTTAATTTAGAAGCAGTGTGTAAAGAATGTATGCATCACTTCAAACAATAATACAGTGAAAACACAACACAAGGAAAATCCCACACCAATTCAGAATAATAGAGTAAAATTTAGTAACTTTTTTGAGACCAACGCAACAAAAATACAATCAGAAAAAACAGATTTGCAATTATAACGATTTAAGTGAAAACGATGCTTAGAAGCACAAAGCACCAACTGTGGTTATCTGGTTACCCCAGACAGAGACAAAGTCACAAGTGCAGGCCAACCGCAATACAGCATGGGCCAGATACACGGACCAAGTTAGGCCCACTGACAAAGTACCTTAAATCCTAGTTGATATAGGCATCCCATTATATCACTAGAGATTGTTGCTTCTAATCAGATTTTCCTTCTTCAGCTAGGTCTTGTTGATGGGTTTCATTCCTTAACTGCCAGAGTTGACCTCGTGGGAGAGGATATTCATTCCATCCATTTTTGTTCTTCATGTGTTAGCAGCTCCAGTTTCATGCCTATAATCTTTGTCAAGGTGATGTTTCAAGGCTGACCAGCTGAAAGGTGTTCGAATGAGGGATGTGAGCACAAAACAGCCTTCTCTGCTCAACTAAAAGTGTATCAGAACCAGACACACAATATAGCCTGGCTCTATATATATCTTTATTTGCATGATTACTTAAAACCATTGCTACTGTAAAAACAACGTCAGATTTCTCCACATTGAAAGACCATGATTAAAATAAAAGTTAAAAACCTTTACATCAATAAAACAATAACAGTCACATTTTCCATGTTAAAAGCTGTGATTGTATACCGGGGTTTGCAGTTTGTTTTTGCCGAAGCGACGTTCTGACATTGTTAAAAGGTTTAATAGGAATCAAAGGGTCAACGGCTACTGAGCTAAAACATTGATGGCAATGTGTGAAGCCCGCAATGTATAAATGTTTTTCTCCGAAGTAGCACATTCAATGACCGCAAGATGTAAAATGGGGCTCCCAACAGCAGAAGCGGGCAATGTGCAAAATCAACAGCAGGTGAGGTGACTCTCTTGAGTACTGAGCAGTAGTGGCTGACGCTTAGTTGCCTGTTGTGAGAGCCCAATTGGACATCTAAGTACTTGTGTTTAGCATTTTTTCCACTATGCCCATAAATTGAAGAAGACGGCAGGCTAGCTGGACATCTCCGCCTTCAAAGTATTCTTTCACTGCCTGCGTACATCTTCTTATCCCCTTGATCTTTAGGGCAGGTTTTAATAGAAGTCTGTGTTCCTTGCTTAGTCTCCCTGCACAGTAAATGTAGCACATCCTCTTTTGATTCTCCACATAGTCAACAGATCGTTGTTATCTGTGGTCGTTTCCATGGAGGCAGATGGAGCAATGATGGTAGAATGCCAAGCCGCAGATGAAGATATTTTTCCTTTGTCGCTTTCGTGAAACCTGCACCTAAGTAAGATTGAGGGGAGGCTCTGGAGTAGTTGTGTAAGACAAACCAACCGTGTGCCCTATTTTTTAGTGCAGCTTTGTCCTCCACTAGGAACATCATTTATACAGTTTTATTTATGATTTGTTTGAAGCTTTTATGGGGCCCAGCACTCTCCCAGAGAACTTGTAGGGCCAGACAATCTATTGAGTCTTGCAGATTGATCATGACGGCGCTACCTTTTTATAACTTGAGCTCCTTCCAAAGTTGAGCATTCAGAGTCCCAGATTCCGCTCCCTTGATTTCGTGCCAGTATTTGTTTGAGTCTGTAGACCAAATACTAATCTTATTTGTGCCGGCGAAGTCTCTTCCTCGTAGGCACTCACTCCCATAGGTGATGGTGAGGATGAGCTTCGCTTGGCTATAGTGACTTCTTCATGCAGTGCAAAGAGGGATCAGAAATGCAAGGAACTGCAGGGGGCAAGGTATACAGCTTCCCAAGCTAATGTTGTCTAACAGGACACCTCGCTTTCTTCCGGCATCACATGTACTGGGAGACCCCGAGTTTTGGGAATTCCAAACTTTCATGTGCACCACGATCTCACAATGTGTAGGAAATTAGGGTTCCATTCATGGACTACCAAGGTAGGCCACCAGACAACCTTCCCTGCTTAGGATGCAGTAAAAAAGGACTGTAGCCCATGACTATATATCAACTGCCACCACCCATTAGTCTTGTTATTGTGTGGACTTAGGGGCAGTGATCACCCATGAACAAAGTGTACCACTTTGGGTCGACACCATCTCCAGTAGAGTTAACTACTTATTTAAAAAACAAATAGGTCGCCTGCCAGATGACTGGGACATTAGTCTGCTGTGCAGAAAACATGGTACATGGAAACGAATGTCTGACAAAATATCGAAATCAAAAATATCGAAATACAAAAATATCGGAACAAAAATATCGAAGTCAAAAATATAGGAATCCTATCCCTAACAAGGTAAGTACAAAAATATCGAAAAAATAATATCGTAGTACAAAAATATCGAAATTAAAAATATCGTTTTTTTAAATGTATTAATAATAATGTAAAAATAATTATAAAATACATATAATGTTACAAATATTAAATAAAAATATTAAAACATAATTAAAAAATTAAAACTAATACATATACATTTAAAATAAATTAAAAACTTAATAATTTAATGTAATTTTATATTTTTTAATTTCATTTAATTGATTTAATTTAAATTTATTTTATTTTTACCCTGTACGACTGTACCCCAAAAACCCAAAACTGACCCTGAACCCTAAAAATACCCCTTTACCCAAAAACCCAAAACTGACCCTGAACCCTAAAAATACCCCTTCACCCATGAACTGAAAACTGACCCTGAACCCTAAAAATACCCCTTTACCCAAAAACTGAAAACTGACCCTGAACCCTAAAAATACCCCTTTACCCATGAACTGAAAACTGACCCATAACCCTAAAAATACCCCTTTACCCAAAAACTGAAAACTGACCCTGAACCCTAAAAATACCCCTTTACCCAAAAACTGAAAACTGACCCTAAACCCTAAAAATACACCTTTACTCAAAAACTGAAAACTGACCCTGAACCCTAAAAATACCCCTTTACCCATGAACTGAAAACTGACCCAGAACCCTAAAAATACCCCTTTACCCAAAAACTGAAAACTGACCCTGAACCCTAAAAATACCCCTTTACCCAAAAACTGAAAACTGACCCTGAACCCTAAAAATACCCCTTTACCCATGAACTGAAAACTGACCCTGAACCCTAAAAATACCCCTGTACCCATGAACTGAAAACTGACCCTGAACCCTAAAAATACCCCTGTACCCAAAATTAATTAATATTATTTAATTACCAATTAATTATTAATTAACAATAACAATAAAGTAAATATATTAGCACATTTGCTGTAATTAATTTAATTTAATAATTAATATTATTTTGCACAATTAATTAATTAAGAATAACAATAAATTATATATAAAAAATTACTATAATTAATGTAATTAAATAATTAATAATAATTAATTACCAACTAATTAATAATTATAAATATGTAAAAAATTATAATAATTAATTAACTAATTAATAGAAATTAATTACCAATTAATTATTAATTAAAATATGTACAAACATATATCAATTAATTAATTATTATTCAATTACTTCCCACCCTATTCCCCTATAAACCCATAACCCGCTACAGAACATATTTATCTATTAATAAATTAATTAAAAATAATTAAAAATTAATTCTCAATTAATTAATTAATAATTCCTACTAATTAATAATTAATTTAACATAATTAAATTACTTCCCACCCTATTCCCCTATAAACCCACAACCCGCTACAGTAGTAAAAGACAATATTTAATAAAATAACATTAAAAATAAATAATAAAACATAATAAATACAATATAATATACACTAAATTTATTTAAAAATTGATATTAGTAACATCAAAGTTATTAATTTCGATATTATTAACGTCGATATTTACAACTTCGATATTACTGATATCATGCCAATATCGATATTTAGACTGTCGATATTACTTACCTTCGATATTTTTGTATATCGATATTTAAACTTCGATATTTTTGCATATCGATATTTAAAAATCGATATTTTGTCTGTGTACCCATGGAAACCATGGCAAACGGTGATTCAGAAAAGTTTAAATCAGGAGCTAGGCTACATAGTGTTGCAATGTCAAGGACTTTCAACTCCACGGACAGCGAGGAGTAAAAGGAGTGGAATCACCATAAGTATAATTTTTGCGTTTGGTATTTGCCAAGACTTTTTGATTTTACTAAAATTCTATATATGGCCTTTCATTCAGTCCTTCTCATCCAGTGGCCTCTTGTTGTGTCAACCACATTTTTCTTCTTCTCACTACAGCCTACAGCATGGGGCAGTGAACCAGCCCACTTCAGCCTTTGGCTAACTTCACTGTGAATGATAGCATTCTTCTCTTTTACTAGGAGCACATCCACACAAAGTAGTTTCCTTATGTACCAGGAACTACTCAACAATGTTTGCTTTTTGAGACCATCAAATATATTTGCTTTTAGCCAAAAGTTTTGATTTCTGTGTTTTGTAAATGGCACAATTCTGGCAGTTCCCCAAGAACAAAAGTAAAAAACATAAAAAGGTAAAACAAGCATTGACAAGGCTAAAAGACTGGCACCCAACACTAGACCCATTGCCTTTGCTAATGCTTGTTCCTTTATTTGTGATCATAGGTCAAACATGTGCAGAAAAACTTTTGAATCCATCCCAAAGTGTTTCGCATGTGAGCCATCTTCCTAAATAATATATCCTAAGCTGAGGTTCAGGGTAGTCTCAATCAATCAGTATTTATAAAGAGCAGCAAATCACCTGTGAGGGTCTCAAGGCGCTGGAGTGCTAACTGCTTCGTGGTGATCTGTTCATTCAGTCACAATGAGGGAAAACAAGGAGAAAGCAGTGAAAACGAGGGGCAAGTAAGGAGAAGACAATCAAAACAACAGGGGAAAAGGCAAGGAGAAAACGGTGAGAAATGAGGGAAAAGTAAGGAGAAGGCTCTCAAAAAGTGGGGGAAAAGGCTGAAGAAAGTAGTGAAACATGAGGGAAAGTCAAACTAGTTAACTGCCTTTTGTTCAAAGATTCAGTTTAATGGAAAGTATACCTGAAGATGGTTTTATTTCTAGTGAGCACTAATTGGTATATTCCAGTACATTCCTTTTACAGTTCAACATAATGCCATGAACAGCCCTATTTGCAAAGAAAATGTAATAACATTTGTGTTTGTAAAGAACAAGTTCACCCAATGGCATCTTGGCGCTAAAAAAACCGATGTGTATTGTTACCCAACGGTACTAATTTTATTAACGTAAGAAAGACAAAAGGCTGAGTGGACCCACAGGGATTTGAATCTGTGATCATGAGGTTAAACACAGGCCCCTACGGTGGATGCACTAATCCACTAAGCCACCAGATCCAGCCACCAAATGGTGGCTGAGTCTGGTGACTTATAGGTTTTTTGGGATTCATAAACGTTACCAGAAACATGCCTTGGCAGCTACCCAGACGGGAGGTTTCCAGTCCAACTTCTGGGAATGTCATGTGACTTTTTCCCAAAGTCTCCTTGTCCCCTTCTGCAGAGTTCTCCATAGCGGAGTAATGTGCGTATTAGGAATAAATACCTCCTGTGCAAATGCATGTTTTTTGTTTCCTTGCAGGGAAAATATTTTTCCTGGTGGAGAGCATCCTTCCCCTACAACCCCAGCAAGTCCTGGTGTGATCTTTCTCATTTCCATCCTGATTAATTCAGTCATACATTTATCCTCAAGGGTGAATTTGCCTTTGTGAATAGGGCCCATAATGTTTAGTTTCTGCATAGCTGAATAATGCAGAGCAGTAGGAATCAGAAGCCGAGCCCTTAAAGTGCCCACAACAACCAGAGATGCTGGGAGCTCGCTGCAGCAGCTGCTGCGCTGTACGCTACTATACTGCTCCTATGTGTATGACATCGGCGGATTTACCTTTGAACAAGGACATCAAGCAGCAGGCCTAACATCCAGGCTGCCTCTTGAGCTCCTCCAGTCAGCTCTGTGCTCCCCCTGGACTTCTCTTGCCTTTGGCTGAGGCAGCCCCATACACACTGTACAGTGATTTGGACAAGCTCGAAAGCAGCAGATCTGTTCATGGAGATATTTCAGAGTGTACACAAAAAGGAAGTAAGGAAAGAAAGGAATGGAAAGAGAAAGATGAAAGATCTAACATGACAAATTAAGAATGTGATAAAGAAGGGGGGAAATGTGAAAAAGCTAAGTTTACAGAAATTAGAATGGATAGAAAAAAAGATTAAAGGAAATGTCAGTAAAAGTACCAAACTAGAAATGTGGGACAGGAAAGAATAGCAAACAGCATGAAAAGAAATAGCCTACATGCACGAATGTAACCAGAGCTTGAAAAGAGAGGCAGGAAGGAGAACAGAAAATAAACAAGTTCTGATGGTACAGGTCAAGTGTGAGTCAGCATCCACATTGGATTACTGCACCGATTCAGGAGCTAGCTGAGAGTGTAATCTGTAGGTCAACGGGTGTATTCCTGGTGGGACAGCTTAACCGGTTAATATACCAACTTCACAAACATATGCGTAGGCTACAAGTCACAGGTGCGAATTTCATTCAGAAACCTCAGTGGGTTGATGCACTTGCTCTAGCAATAGTTGTAAGACAGGACAGTGTGCCAGAGTGTTGGCTGAGTTTTGTCTGACCTGCATGGCACAGATGCTGCTCTTACTGAGTTAGCAACCCCCAGGCAGTGCACTTTCATCGTAAGCTTTACAATGGAGTCCCATGTTTGAAAAGAAGACACTTAAGAAGTATAAGGATGAGACTGTGAATTAATGTAGCTCTGTGGAAGTGTGTTACATGTTTGTATTACTAAACATTGTGAAAACTAGGCAGCACTGTAGATTTTGCTGCTTTTTATAGGTTTAGGAAAACAGGTTTCTTAATGCAAATCTGTACAGAGGACGTGAAAAATGCATCACTGTGGCATAGTGGAAATATACTGTAGAAAATGAGGAAATATGTGCATTAATGGGCAGTGTGGTGTTCTGCTTGAGGTCTACCTCATGTTGCAGTCTACAGTAGGCATTCCATTTTTGCTAACAGCATCTTGGAGACATTCGGAAAGCTTTTCTGGGAATGCATTCAGTCCATTTCTTACCATTGGCTTTGTGGCTTGTAACTCACAATTGTTTTCTTTCTATTTGCTGGCTCTATTTGTTTTAGCCCGTCCAGCTTGAATTTGCCCTGTCCCTTACCCAGACCCTGCTTTCAGTATTCTTTCTGTAAATAGGCCTTTAAATCTTGTTCGTATCTTATGACAATAACTGTGCATTCAAAGACAGAAGTCAAATGTCGGGCTCTGTCTTCCAGGGATCTTGGGGCCATATGTATCAACATTCTGTTTTGTGATTCCTAAATAGCGATTTTTAAGGAATCGATATTTAGAAATCGCAAAATGGTATGTATGTAGAAATCAGCTTCTTTTTGGCGATTTCTTAATATTCCTTAATTGCGATTAGCAAATTGCTAATCGCAATTAAGGAATAATTTCCCATTCATTTCTATGGGCCAGGAGGCCCATAGGAATGAAGGGGAAATGTGCGATTAGCAATTAGCTAATCGCAAATTGAGAATATTTTCAAGGATGCAGGGGTGTCCAAAGGACACCCTGCTGCACCCCTGAAAATGACATGTGTGCGCATATGGCGCACATACATGCCCTAAGGGCATGTATGAGCGTCACATGGCACCTTTTGTTTTTAATAAAAATGCTTTTTTAAAGGAATTCGCAACTTACCACCAACTTGAAGTTGGTTGTAATTTGCGAATCCTTAGGGACAATTAGCAATATTTTTTTGCATCATACATTGCATTTAAGGAATCGCAAATTTTGCGATTCCTTAAATGCAATCGCAAAATAAGGAATCGCAAATTGTGCGAGTCCTTATTTTGAACCACATTTGCTTAATACATACCATATTGGGAATTCGCATTCGCAAAGGCCGAAATTCTGCGAATTTCAGCCTTTGCGAATGCGAATTTCAATGATACATATGGCCCTTGGTGTTTACTTGGTTTACTTTTCATTCTCTGACTTCCAAGTAAGAGGATTTATGTGACAATCATGCTGGCTACTGCGGGTGTGCTTGAGGAAGGCTGTACGATGGTATATTTTTTTCTAGCACACATCAACATTTAAATGTCTGTAAATGAACTGTGCAGATATTTCAGAATATATCAGAGTTAGAAAAGCCCAACTGAAGCACGTCTTTGGTAATGCTGCAGTGTGGTTGAAACAAAGATTTCAATGTGATCCAAACAAATCAATACACTAGGTGATGACATTTCCACACACTATCATTTGTTCACTGTATACTTCTATCTGTAAAACTGTATGTATGTGCAAATGTAATGGTAATTTTAATTGAAGATGTGTTACCTGTAATGGCAGTATGCTACCAAACCATGTATACTTCACATTACCCCACTCCACTCCACTCTGCACCACTTCACACCACTGCAGTCTACTCTGTACCCCTCCACACTAAGCCACTCCACACTGCACTCTATTCTGCACCACTCCATTCTAATCCACATCACTCTGTGCCTCTCTACTCTACACCACTCTATTCCAATGCACTCTATCACACACTACTCTACTATGCTCCAATGCACTCTTCACCACTGCACTCTACCCCACTTCAGTCTACACCACTCCACTCTATGCCACTCTACTCTGCAACACTGCACTCTATGCCAATACATTCTACTCTGTACTACTCCACTCTATGCCAGTGCCCACTATGCCAATCAACCGTGCACCACTCCACTGTGCTCTGAAACTATCAACTCTACACCACTGCACTCTACACTGAGCCACTGCACTCTACTCTACATCACTGCACTCTACACCAATGCACTCTACACTACTTTACTCAAACCCAATGCACTCTATGCCAATCTACTCTGCACTACTGCATTCTACGTCAATACTCTACTCTGCAACACTTTAAGCAATACACTGTACAACATTGTACTCTACGTCACTGCACTCTATGTCACTGTATTCTACTCTGCCCCACTGTACTCTATGCCACTGATCTCTATGCCACTCTACTCTACACCACAATATACCACTGCACTCCATGCCAATGCACTCTATGTCACTCTACTGTACACCTCTGCACTCTATGACAGTCTACTCTGCAACACTGCACTCTAAGCCACTGCAGTCTATTCTGAAACAATCTACTCTAAGCCACTTATTTTCAGCCACTCTACTCCACTCTGCGCGATTCCACTCTACACCACTCTGCTCTATGCCACTGCAATCTACACTGCACATCTCCACTCCAAGCTACTCTGTTTTACACCACTGCACTCTACGTAACTGCACTGAATGGCAATGCACTCTACATCACATTACTCAAATCCAGTACACTCAATGCCACTGCACGTAAGGCCAATCTACTCTGCACCACTGCACTCTACACCACTATACCCTGCAACACTCTACTCAATGCTACTGCACTCTACTCTACACCATTGCACTGAACACCACTTTACTCTGCACCACTCTACACTAATGCACTCTACACCTACACCCCTCTACTCTTCACCAATGCACTCTACAACACTCTACTCTGCAACACTGCATTTTCTGCCACTGAACTCTATGCCACTCTACACTACACCACTCTACTCTGCACCACTGCACTCTATGCCACTGCACTCTACTCTGCACCACTCTACTCTACGCCACTCTACTGCACTGTATACCAATTCACTCTATGCCATTGCACTTTATGCCACTGCACTCTATGCCACTCTAATCTTCTGTGCACCACTGCATTCTATGACAATGCACTCTACAACTCTCTAGTATGAACCACTGCACTGTTTGTTACTGCACTCTACACCACTCCAGTCTAGGCCACTCCACTGTTCTCTGCACCACTCCACTGTACGCCACTCCACTCTATATCACTCTACTCTACAACACTGCATGCTATGCTCATGCACTCTGGTCCACTACTCTATACCACTGCACCCTGCGCTGGAACACTCCATTCTACCCTGCATCACTCCACTTCAAGCCACTTCATCCTACTCTGAAACAATCTTCCCTACGCCACTGCACTCTACTCCACTCTGCTCTACTCAACTTTACGTCACTCTACCCTACTCTGCACCACTCTACTCTATGCAACTGTGCTCTACGCTCCTACGTTATGCCACTTCACTCTAGCCTGCATCACTCTACTCTACTCGCACCACCCCGCTCTATGCCATGTCACTCATCTCTGATACAATTTATGCTCTGCCACTGCACTGTACTCCACACTGCGCCACTCTACTCTATGCTACTGTGCTCTACACTACTGCACTCAAAAGTGTGCCACTCTACTATACTCTGCACCACTGCACTGTATGCCACTATACTCTACTCTGCAACACGCAACACCACTACATGCTAAGCCATTCTACACCATTGTGTTTAACATCACTGCACTCTACTCTACCCCACTCTATTCTACTCTGGATCACTGTACTTTACGCCACTGCTGTCTGCACCATTCTATTCTGCACAATCCACTCTATGACACTCTACACCACTGCACTTTATGTCCCTGCCCTCTATGCCACTGTATTCTACTCCGCACCACTGTACTCTATGCCACTGCTCTCTGCACCACTCTACTTTGCACAACTCCACTCTGCACCACTCCACTCTATGCCACTGCACTCTACTCTGCACCACTCAACTGTACGGCACTCTATGCCAATGCACTGTACACCACTACACTCTATGCCACTACACTCTGCATCACTCCACACCACTCTAATATATTCTGCACCACTGCACTCCATGCCACTGCATGCTACACCACTCTACTCTATGCCACTGCACTCTAGGACACTCAACACCTCTGCAGTCTACCTTGCCCCACTACCCTCGACACCACTTCATTCTACTCTAAAACAGTCTTCTCTATGCCACTGCACTTTATTCACTCTACTCTACATCACTGTACTCAGTACCAATGCACTCTACATCACTTTACTCAAAACCAAAGCACTCTACGCTACTGCAGTCTAAGCCAACCACAGGCTGTATTGCTCAAGTGTCAGGCGTGAGCTGTTGCAGCCCTTCTTCACACAGTGCAACACATCTGGCATGCCACACTAGCATCGGGCAGTGCAGCATGTCAGATAATGGTGATATGGGACCTGTCTGTCATGCACTGTTATGCCCCATCAGAAACCTCGATAAAGGGAAAAGGGCAGCCTCCTTTCCTATCTGACCTGCTGATTAGACAGAAGGTTGTGAACCTCACTTTGGCACCATACGGACTGAGGACGCTGGCAGTGAAGTGACCGACGAGACTGCATCTATAACAAAATGCTCTGAACAGGCGAAACCAGTATGTAATCCTTTGCTCATGTTTGAAAATGACACACAGCTTTGCTTTTGGAACACAGCAATGACACAGGAAACATCGTTTACAACACACGCGTTACAGCAAGTGGCATTACAAAGAATGTTTCACAACACGAAATCCATTACAACGCATGTCATTACATCGCATAATCCATTACTACACATTCCCCAAAGTAACGCCCCAGCGGAGTTACAATAGTAATTGTGTTGTAATGGATTATGCGTTGTAATGACATGCGTTGTAACAACATGTGTTGTAATGGATTTTGCGATGTAAAAAATATGTTGTAATGACACGCGTTGTTATGCGTGCGTTGTAAAGTGTCATATTCCAATTACACAGCACTAACTTCATAGAAGGCGCATGGAAGGGTGAGTGCGAGTCCGGGGCTATAAATAAGCCTTCTAATTTCTGCACCTTTCCCCGGCTCTAAATTAATGCCCTAAGTGCCTAGCGGTGGTTCAGTTTCAAGTGATGAGTATAGTATTCTGACGCTTTTTTTCGTCATTCTTTTGTTGATTACTAAACAGAGCTCTGGTCTTGGTAAATGCTGCACCCTGTAGAAAAAAAAAGCATTGTTACAATGTGAATGTGTCACAGAAAATTGTGTACTCACAGCTTCTGATTCAGAACTTCAGAAGTACAAGAGGATCTACGGTGAATAGTGTGCCTTGGAAAACGTACCTCCTGGTCAACATTTCTCTCACGCGAACTGCATTCACATCAGTATTGACCATTACGAATAGGTATAGTTTTGTATAGCGCCGATGTTTCCAGAGTCTGTTTTAAAGCTCTTTGGCGGGAGGAAAGGGTGGGTTACAAGAATTCAAGGTGGCAGCATCTGTCCTTGTAGATGTTTCTGTGAGGTGGCAGAGAGACAGAGGGATGCTGCCGCTTGAAAGAGGCCACAGCACGGGGGAACGAACATAAGAGTACAATAGATGACATAATCGGTAATTATTTGTGGTCCTTTTTCACAGTTATCACTAGTGCAGCAGATATACTTGCAACAGAGTCCAATGCTGTAAAGGGACTGCTGCACCTCACAGGTGGTTGTCTTTAATTGCCCCATTAGGAGGGGGGGGGGTGATTGATTTGATATAGCACACAGCCTGGATTCATGTATTTGAAGGTGCTCTGATGTATGACAATGAACACAAGGAGGCTCAGTGAAATAAAATATGTGTCTGGGTTCAGACAATTTAAACAAGCAGAGTAGCCAAAATTAATCACACAGATTCCAGTTTCTCACTGTGCAATTTAGTCACTAGATGGATATTTTTTTCTGTCATCAAAATGTGAATGGTTTATCATTAATTCTTGGAGAATGAGATCAGAGCGTTGAGCAATAGACACATACTGCATTACATTTTTTGGCACAGAGAGATTTGTCAGGATTCAAAACTGCTTCTTCATGTTGCATGGTTGACAGCTGTAGCCAATAAACCACGTCACTTCCCGTCTTTTTAAACATGAACTTAGAAACATACACCTTCCACCACAACAACAATTCTATTGGTGAACTAAAAAGGAAGTCTGTTGGACTGTCCACCTTTATTTGGGACAAAAATATTATGCATGAAGTAACATTATAGTCTATTAAATCCAACACAAGAGATTTTTGTACGTCCTGACCTCACATATTTGAAGGTGCTCGCATGTGTGATAATGGAAGAAAAGAAGGTTCGATTTAATAAGATATTTTCCTAGGATCACATAATTTGGTCTGGTGGGAAAGCCAACCAGGATTGATCCACGGTTTTGTAGTTTCATATTGTGCAATTCCTCCACTAGATGGGTATCTCTTACTTCTGTTTTACCTCTTAATGCTTTGTCTTTCGTTCTTGGTACATGAATTGAGAGAATGGGTGGCAGGAAGAACCCACATGAAAGCTTAGTTTGTTTTGGGCTTGAGGGTTAAAGAAGACCTCAATCTGAGTTAGACATTTGGCTCAAGCCTGCAGTGGCCCGGGCACCATCTAGATTTTTAGGTCAATGTATCAGATAATTGTGATGGAAAATGCTCTATTTTTTGGGGTTTTTTTGCAAATGTTTTGGCAGAGAACTCCGTGATCCCTAAACCCACCTGAAGAAATGTATCTCATTTTCTTCACTGTCTTGCTAAATCAAAATTGAAGACATTATTTATGCCCCACTTCTTTCTAAATTCACCAGCCACCACTGTTGCTGTCTCTGATGTTCGTCCAGTGTGTTTTGGAACAAACAATCTTGTGTTATATGATAACGAGTCTGCATGTGAAAACAGCAGCTGGGTTTCTGTATTGTGTCTAGGAGCTAGTGATCTACCACAGAATAACAAGGTGCTATGTTATTTGCCTGTGTGTACTTTTTTCCAGCAAAGGCGAATAACGTGTGTGTAGTCTATTCCTAAAATAAATGCATATATAATATTTTGTAACGTGTGCAAAGCAAAAAGCAGCCTACAAATGTGTATGGGTCAGCTAACATGACAATGTGTTCCGCAAGAAACACATGATACTTTAACACTGTGTTACTTTTTTGCCGGTGTGCTCTTACCTCCTCCCACGTCCACATTACTTTCTCTGAATTTCTTCCCCCACCAGTGCCCTTTATTTTCTTCCCACCAATCTACACCCTCAATTTTTCTTCCAGTCCCCAGTGTTCTTCTGTGACCCCCTTTGCTTCCTGCCCCTTAAAAAAGTCACATTCCCGCGTTTTTTGTTTTCTTTTTATCTACCTATCGAATTCAGATCTGTAGATAAGAAGGTAAAAATGCACCTGCGTCATTTTGTAGGTGTGTGCATGCATGGTGTATGCACCTAGTAAATGACTTGGGCGGTTGCGTCATAGTTCTTTTTTTTCCTTGGCCATGATGTAAGGCACTGTGCAGCATTGCTAAAGACCATTGACAAAGCCATTAGTGCCAGAGGCGAGACCTATTGGCTTTGTCAATGCTTGTTCTTTGTGGTAATGTAAGGCTGCAATCTGCCCGCAAGTTGCAGTGCCAATTAAATAAAGGAAGCCAGAAGAAATTGAATAATTGAAAATTATTTGGGAAGCTAGTTGCCTACAAGGTCCAAACCAGTTAATAAAATGAACAGTGTATCAATTTATAAAACAGCCATTCCTGGGAACAAATGGTCAGCCATGTCCATGTACTGTAGTCTCACAGACCTACTCTCAGACTTTGACAGCCACCCTCGCCAGTGGCGTAACGGAAAATGATGCCCCCACCTGCAGAATGGGCTCAATTGGGTCCCCTGAACGGTTGGGACCCCTTCACTGCAGGGGCCTGCTCAGGAAAGAAGAGTGGCTTTCCCGAACGTTATCTGTTTATTATTCCATGTCTTGCACGTTTTCTTCAAGACATGCAAAGGCATGTCTTAGAGGGTGAGAGGGCCCCCTCCAAAATAAGAAACCATGGAGCTCCCCAAACTGCTGGTGCCTTGGGGGCCTCCGTTATGCCCCTGGCCCTCGCGCATAAATTATTGGAATACCCTAGGATTCGGTTCTTGGCTAAATTTAAACTCTTGTTTTTCAGGGAATGCTGTACTAAAAACACAAGCTACTAAGGATTAACCCCTTCTCTGCGGGGGTAATTTCCCCACGGTGCGGGGGGGGGGGTGAGCGCGGCACCGCGGTGCTCGTGACGAGACCAGGTCGTCATGAGTCACGGTGGAGCTGTGCTCATGACGGCCTGGTCTCGTCACGACCCCTGATTAATTGGCCCGCACAGGCAGGGAATTAACGCGCGTGGGCTGAGCGGCACCGTTATGACGAGACCAGGTCGTCATGAGCACAGCTCCACCGTGACTCAAAACGAGCTGGTCTTGTTAACCCTGAAGGGGTTAACAAAAAGAATCATAATACACAACTCCTCTGGGACATGTTCATCAGTAGGGAGAAACCCAATTTTCTGACAAATTGTACTCATGCTTGTTAATTTGTTATTATTGTGTATGTTATGTATGAATAGGTTCAGTAGGGATTGAGATGACCAAGGGGTGACAGAGACCATACTTTGGCAAATCGTTTGTCACTTACATCCCCCCTCCCCACTTCTTCCAATCTATAATTTTTTGCCCTCCCTTCCTGTTTCCACATTGTAGGTGACTGCTCCTTGTCGCTCATGCTCACGTATATTACTGCAGGGTCACAGGATCCATGAAGAATGCTGTTTTACTGAATATTTTACACTAGTGCTCTACAATTTGCACAATTACCATTAGAAGTATTCTGAGTTGACAGGTAAAGGTTTACATCTATGCTATTCTGTTTCGTTTATGAACATTTTCCATACAGAATTTGCTTAAAACAAACAAGAAACCACGACCTTGACAAAGGCCTGGGTCCAGTATTACACATTAATATTCCACAGATAAGCATGCTTGTTTGTAGATTGGTATACAGATGCACGCAGTGATATTGATTTTGGGAAAATTGTACAATCAGAATCTTTGATAAGGAAATGCAAAACAACCCGGGGGCTGATGACATGCCTGCTGGGTGTAAAATTATTTTGAGGGGGCTGAGGAATACTAAAGATCAAAGACAGTGTCTGGAAAGCAGACGCGTCAGCAGAATCATCAAAAAGCATTGCATTTATTGTGTTATCAATCTCCCAAAAGTGCTATTCTGCAAATCCTGTATTGTCCTCACCAATAGTGAGCATAAACAGAGGATGTTTGGCTCCTGCAGTTCAACCGCTCTCTCGTTGGCATCAACCAATAAGGACCGGAGATGACAGGGCACTTTTAAAAAATGGCTGATGTCACACCCTAAACTTCTCCTACGATGGTGATGCAGATCGATGGTTTAATTCCTGGGTATTTTTACCTTTACATCAACAGCTGCAAAACACATGACTAGTAGGGATAGCCTGGCCATAAAGGACACAGGCAAACTCAGTAGTAAACTGATTTTAGGGTGGCTAGATAGAGTAGCCATTAACTGGCAAACCCTAAGTGAGCACCCACACTACTTACATAATTTGACTCCCGCGCCACCATTGTTGGACTCATTTGGTTGTGCTCACTCAGTGCTCTTTAACTTACTCAGTGCACCACAGGGCTGGTATTAATGCATTATCCAGGTATGCTTTTAGCTCCCAACCCACCGCTGATGACTAGTTCTATAAAATACATGAATTGAAAGTGCAAAATCGACAACGCACTTCCGCAAACATAGACTATAAGGCACTAACTGCTGAAACAATATTCATCAGAGCAGTAAGCAATAAAAGACATTCACTGCAATGTTTTATTGGATAATCGGTACAGTGCACAATCCTGAATCTTGAGTTATTACTGAGACACCAAGAACATGTTGTGAAAGACAAGAGCACTTGCAAAATCGAAAAACTATTATATGGTTTGAGAGCTAGTTTAGTGAATCAAGACTGCATCGCTATCGTCCGATGCGTAGCTTTCATTGGTGCAGCAGGTGTAGTAGCACCAGGCCCAGAAGCTCGAGGGGCTCAGTAAACCCGGATTCATGTATTTTGCAATTCAAAGAGTAGGTGGGATGGAGGGGCAGTTTCATTCCTTGCAATAGAGCCAATGACACCTTTGGGACTGCCAACAGCTAGTCGGGCGGTCCTGTTGCTGACAGGATGGCGATCAGTCGAAAGTCCGACTGCCATCATAATGAGACCCTAAATACCCTTTGGTGTATCTTTTGTATTGCGCGTGTGCTGCATGCTACAGCACATGCTCCAATACAAAAAGCACATTACAAACATCCCTGCACTATGTGGCAGGAGCCATGAGGAGCCTGCCACATGGTGCAGGGGTGTTTAGGGGGGCACAGGGCCCATGGTTGAGGTCCTGGAGGAAACCGCCATGAAACAACTGGAGGAAGCTAAGATTGTAATCCCTACGGCCGTGCCTGAGCAGGCCACCATTGTAGGGATTACAGTCTGTCCGACGGTCTAACGAGCTCCTTGAGCCCGTCAGGTTAGTGTTAGAAGGTCTCTCCGGCGCCGCCCATCTGCCCACCATCATAATGCGGTGGGCATGCTTGCATGGTCCGATGGCAGTGGAACCGCCACAGACGGCTTCACAGGCTTGACAGTGGCAGTCCCACCGCCATCGTAATGAGGCCAATAATCTTAAAGGATGTCTAATATTGGAGCAAATTTCCAGCTTTCTACAAAATCCCCTCTAAAAGCATCCATTTCTGGTTGTATGACGTTTCAACGCATGCTTTTACCACACATGCCTTTACAACGCAGGTATTACAACGCAAGTCGTTACAACGACTTGCATTGTGGGGCGATGGATAGTGGAATAGTTTAATTTTCTATTCCGACTCAAGTCCCTGTGGACAGTAGGGAAGGTGTTGGATAGAAAATTAAACTATTCCCTATCCAACAGCGCCCTCCAGCGAAAGTCGTCGTAACGACTTTCGTTGTAATTCCTGCGTTGTAATGGTAGTGCGTGGTAAAAGTTTCGTTGTAAACGATGTTCCCCTTCATTTCTAGATTAATAAATACATAACAATTACATGCCAAGTGAAACATTGTGCTTACGCTAATGTGCCACAGATAAGTGTTTGCACACGTGGCTCTATGGACCCAGGAGGCGCTTCTTTGATAAAGTTAAAGTCCAAGCTAGGGAACTTGGAACAAGCAACAGGAGCTATCAGAGTTGGGGCTTTCCCTATCCCGGACAATGAGGATAATAAACCCCTTCTGCTGGAGTTCTTCAATGCAGAGGCCTTTGGTGGTACCCTTCTAACACAGACTGAGGTTCACAGAGCACTAGGATCCCTACCAATGGTCCTGCAAAAACTCAGCAAGAGAGTGGGCAGTAGGCACCATCATCGAAGAGCTGGGCTCCATCCGGCACATGAAAAAAATAAAAGGAATGTTCCTGAGACCCAGTAGGATTCACATCATTCCTGATATGAGCATTCCATGTAGCAGTGGAGGCAGGCACTGACATCAGAATTGATTCATGAAAGCAGACACTCGTTTTGATGTAAGACACCTATATGCAGATGTTCTGGAGCTGTGTCCATGTTGAATACCACACATCTGTGTGCGTCACTGGTCAAAAGAGAATGTTGGAGAAATCCTAGAGAAATAATACTTCCTGGTAGTGTCCTGTGACTCTTCCCCCAATATCATATCCTGGGATTTCGCATTTACACAAAATGATAGCATTTCTCAATTTGTCACTAAGGAAAAAACCCAATACTTTCCTTCTAGACAGTGCCATCTCTACCCCACCTACTAAAATGTCAAAAAAGCTCTGCACATTCTCAATCCTAAACTGAAATCTGAAACTCAAAATAAAGGGCTAGATGTACAAAGGGTTTTTGCATTTGCAAACCCTCTGATAGAGCAAATAAGAGAATGCTAAAAACCTTTTTCAAAAGTACTACGCCATTTAATGATTCGGAGAAGCTTTTCTGAACTGTTAAATGGTTTTAGGCAACAATATTGAATAGGTATTTGTAACGGACATATTTAAGGCATTCCTTCCGAACATTTATTCTTTATGGTGTGTATTAAAGTTTTGCAACTGAAATCTGATAGCAAAACATTCATATTTTACCTGCCCCTCAAAGAAAATGGTAACACCTTCGCAAACAGGAAGTAGTCCCTTCCATTTGTGAATGTTAAAATAAACATATTTTTTAGGTCCACAGCACCATTTCTTACTCCTAAAAAATATTTCTGAAACATTTCAGTTCCTATTTTTAAATGCATCCCAATTTCCTTCAAGGAAAATGACCTCTAATATTTATTTAAAGGCAAACACAGACATGGTGGTCTGCTGAAACCCGCAGACCACCATCCCTGTGATGGCAAAGAATTGTAGTGGACAGTAATTTGCATCCTATCTCAATAATGTTAATGAGGTAGGACAAATTGTGACCTACTACGATTTGATATGTTGTTAACTGACCTATTAGTATAAAGGTCAGTTCGCAAAATATCCATACATTTGATAAAAATCGGATTCGCAAATTGCAACCAGTTTTATTGAATGCATTGTACATGAATCTGGCCCTAGATCCCTTATCTTATCCTACCTAAATCACAGGAGTAAAATACTGGCCAGGCATGCAAATTACCCCATACAGTTAGCCCGAGAACTACAACACAAAGTAAGTGGAGCCAGATGCATTGCACATAAGGAAATTGAGTCCCTCTTTATTTTAGGAATGTCTAATTATTTAATTCTAAAACTCAGATTATTTTCCTCTGCCATTTATTCTTTCTTTATTTCAAGTTATGTTTATTGTAACAATAGCAGCTAAAAATACTTAATTTAAAAAACTATATTTTTTTACCAAAAGCAAAGTTAATATGCTTTTTGCTTTACTCTGTATATTATTTAAGAGAGATGATGCATTTTTTGATTGAGCAGTAAGCATAACAATGACAGTGATCAAAGCAAATCAAAGACATGATTGTTGAAAGAAAGAAAACCCGACGTTAAAGGATGGGGCATGGATTCATTTGTACACTACTTTTATAGTCATCAATGTATATGGGAAGTGTCCCTTGCCCCTATATCACATTCTATCACAAAATATAATTTTTATTGACTTTCTAGTAAAAAAGAACAATCTATTTAAATATTGGTATCTACACCCTCCTACTAAACAGACAGATATTTTAGGAACTGCTCTTAATTCAATTTCCCCAAACCTCCTTGAAATATTGTTGCTGTTACTATGGTACTGTCATTCTTCATACTGATACAGTTTTAGTGCTTGCCGCATCCAGATATTTACATCAGGGTAATACGTTTCTGGAGTTCACCTCCACAGGAGTTCTGGAGTTTGGCTCACACAAGTTAGATTAACGGAAATCAACTCTTAAATATTCAGGTTCATCTGCACAGGGCCCAGTGCACATGCTCATTACTTTATGCTAAGAACTGGAAGCTGAATATGTGCCTTAAATCCTGCGGGAGGCTTTTCAAGGCTTGAGAGAACCAGTGGAGGACTTAGGGAATGAGAACCCTGCCAAGAACCTTAATGAGGCTGAGATCCTCATTCCCTCTAAATTCGCTTCCTCCACTCGTGACATGGCCTTCGCCACAGCCCTCATCCCATGAAAGTAATAGTGAGAGATACTGCATGTGAAAGGTAGACATTTAGCCCTAGAGGAGCTGAAGCATGCTACTAAAGGGCAAAGGGAGGTTGATCTAGTGGCCCACAGAGACAAAAATCCCCAAAGGATGGGAAGTGTAGTTGGTATGACTGAAGAGAAATGTGTCCCTGCAGAGTGTATTAGGAAGCTCAAGTTGGGTGTTTTGCAACCACAGCCCAGTAACGTTTGAAGCTGCAAACAGCACAAGTGAGGTGAACAGTAATGCCAGCACAACAAAGCACAAGCAATCATCCAAGAGTAGATCGTGGTAAGAAATGGCATTATAACATGTCTAGGTGTCTTGCAACGTTGCTGTACCATGTATCATGAGCAGATAGAGAAGCAGGGTTTTGGTGATGGGCTGATTGCCTTCAATGGGTACTGATGTCACTTTAACCCGTTGGCTGCGTCGAACGTTCAGCTCCAGTGCTGAACGTTCGAAAAATGGGTGGGGCAGCATCGGCCAACGGACGTGCGCAGCACTACCAAGGTAGTGCACGCGACGAAAGTTGGCCGACGGCAGCAGCCAACGGGTTAACATTAGAGATGAAAAAAGACTGGCAATGTGTGCATAAAGTGAGTTCTTGGAGAAAGTTGAATTTGACTCGAGCAGAATTTGAGAAACCTTACGGACAGCATTAAGAAAGCTGCCCACACATAGGGGGAGTGGGTGGATACTGCACTAAAATAACTAAGCGGCTGGGTTGAAGGAAACAATGCAGAAATGAAATGTATGATCCATCCTGAGTGATTAATTTGCAGAATTACTTCAACTCCTGATGGATTTGAAGCTGGAAGATCCTACAGAGTATGTGAAAGCCATTGTTACGTTTGTTAGTACATGGTTACAGTAAATAAGCCAAAACAGCCTGCAGAGATTTGGAACAGGTTCCCCAGACCTTCAGGGAAGGAAAACCAGAAAACAACTTCATCAGAAGACCCCCACTAGTGTTATGGTGGGGATGTTCAAGAGAGTGAATCAGCTATCTTCCAAAGACAAAACAACAGGTGACGGGATTGTCATGACATCAGTCACAAGTAACTGGAGAAGTCTCTCTGGTGCCATCGCCAGGCAGTGAACCCATTATTTTGGGCTTCCAAGTAGCAAGTGACCCAGAGGATGGGGAGGGAAAGTTTTCTATATTTTCTCAATAGATCCTTGAAGGATTGGACACAGATTGTGAAGTCCAGGCTTGAGGCTAAAGTCTATGAGGCTGATTCACAAAGGTAATCTGAGCCAAAAGCCTAACTTTACGACTTTTGTTTTTCACTGAAGTAATTAACGAGTTGTATCTTTATGTCCGTACTCGGGTGGAATCTCCACACTCAGGCCAGAATCAGTACACCCAGGGCAGAATCTCCGCTCTGGATGGATGGTCATTGTTGCCAATGTTAAACACCTGGGTAAGTGCTTACCATGCCTCCTGCTCGAGTCGGATAAAGTCTAATCACCTACACCTGCAGTCAATTGACACCACTTGCAGGACCTGCACAACAAACCATGTAAAAGCAGCACACAAACAAGGCCCAGGTTTGGCCACATAGAGGGGCATATTATCAAGGGTGTTTATCTCCGCTTTTTTGGCTTTAAAAGCCAAGAAAGCGGAGATAAAATTATCTCCCTATTACCTAGCTGTCGCTAACACCAGTTAGCGACCGCTAGTAGGAGATAGCGACCATCTTGGGCCCCACTTTGCATGTCAGTGATATTTATCACTAATGACATGCAAAGTGGGCGTGCCAAGATGTTAGCGACTGGAAACAGTCGCTAACATCGCTATCTCCTATTACCAACTTTTGGAGATATTCGCGCTAAGCGCGAATATCTCCAAAAACTAACACCTGCCCTGAGCAGTTCTTAGCCATGTTATCCAATGGGAGGTGGATAACATGGCTAAGAGCATTAGCTCGGTAATGCATGAATATCGCTGACTTTTCAGCGATATTCATGCATTGCGGCCGTTTTTTATCGCATTTGCGATCAACCTTGATAATAGCAAGGTTTATCTGCGATAATTTCTGACGATGTTTAGCGGCAGAAAATTCGTTGCTAAGCATCGTTAGCGATAAATATCGCTTAACGTTGGTAATATGCCCCAGAGTTCCTGCTTGCCTGCTCTGCGCCTCACTTCAAATAATACTACACCAGAGGAAGAAGAAGAATTATACTGAGGAGGAGACCACAATGATCTTGAAATTAATTGTGAGGCTCCACAAACGGCTCCATAGTTTCCCCCCTTACAGCACCAGTGGTACACAGAAGGCAGTCCTATGGCAGCACTTACCCACTGCAGTTACAGCATTGAGGGAGGATGTCCGTACTATCAATGAAATAAAGAAGTGGCAGGATGAGAAGCGGCAGGTGAAGGAGAAGTGAGCCAGGATTGAGGTCGCCAGAGTTCTCCTGGGTGTACAATCCGGACCCCGCCTCTTTCTCAGCCCACTAGAGGAGGATATCCTCCACAACGTACACCTCCACTTGCTCCATGGGCTGCCTGTGAGTGATATCTGCAATGTGGTACTAGGGAAATGTGATGAGAAGAACATGGATAGGAAATGCCTGCCTGTGTTGCACAACAATTGTGACTATGGAGGTTGCCCCAAGTATGTGTAAAAAGCATAGCGAGTCAGAGCCTCATGTGTCTCCTTCTGAGCGTTGCACTACAATTCCCAGAATCCTTTGCGATGGAAATGGCAAATCCCATTTCCACTATCAAAAACAGGAGTTCAGCACTGCTGGTGTGTATACTTAACACTGATTAAATAGCAATAGACAAAGTGCCCCTTCCTCTTAGCCACGCGGGGCAGGCAAGAGCGATGGGGGGATGTGGGGGGGCATCAACAGACAACGGAATATTGGAAAACAAAATACAAAATAATTAAACCACTTACCTTGCGCTCTCCACATCGCTGAGCGCCAGTTAAGTTGTTTTCTTTTTTTAATAATTTTATTGTCCCTATTTCATTGTCTGTCGAATTCTTCACTGTGCCATGCACCCCACACCGCCCGCTGCTCCTATCTGCACCGGCTGCAGCTGCACTTAGCATTACTGCTAGCACGTACATGCAGTGAGGACATTTGTGTCAAGTTGCACATGTACATTTTTGGTTTGCTGACTTTTCTCTGGTCTCCTCTATTGACACATTCAGCCAGAAGACATTCATCCAATGTAGCAGAGGTCCCTGCATCTGATGGGAGGAAACAACAAAATCCACAGCAATCCATACCACCAACAAAAACTTGTAAGTAAAAGTGGTCAGGAGATGGCCCAAAAGCCTACATTGTTAGTAGACAATACATAGATATAATACATGTATTCCATCAACAGTGCGAGAAGTGTGAACTGAACTCTGAAGTCGAGTGCATCACATGTGGCAACTAGAATGTTAACTGGCAATCACACATATCTTTGTAGGCCCAATGATGTTGTCCCAGATTCCAGTCCCCACAGTGACATATTCTACATGGTTGGCTGTGACATCTGGTCAGGAACAAAACACTGGGCAGATGCAGGGCCCTGGTAAGTAAACCCAAAAATGATGTACCTGAATGCTCGTTCTCATAAAATGTGGATTTAATGTCCGCAGTTATGTGTTTAACACAACTGATGTCACTCATCTCAATGTGCCCACATATGGTATTTTACAGCATACCATATCACACCATTGTGGCGAGTGAAAGGATGACACTAAATGTATGGCAAGTGAGTGCAGTATGCACATAGTAGACTATCTTGTTTCATATGAGGTGGAGAAGCCACAAATGGATTATAAGCCCATCATATGAAAACTCTAAAAATCACAAGGCACAAAATGTATGAAAATTAATGTGGATGAGGGTCGCACTGATGCCAGTTAGGTTGTGTTGTTTTGGGAGGGGTGTATGGGCTGCCAAGGTGGATGTAGAGGAAGGGAAATATATATATATATATATATATATATATATATATATATATATATATATATATATATATATATATATATATATATATATATATATATATATATATATATATATATATATCTGGTGGCTGAACTGCACAACGCAAATCCAGTTTAGGCGGCAACCATCCAAGCTCTACTCTTTACCACAATATGTGATCCTAGTCAACTGTTGAATTCAGCTTGCCTCCTCTTCTACGTATTCTCATATGTAAGTGACAGGACAATATATGAGGTTAGGATGTGTGTTGTACAAGACATAATCCGTTGACAGGTAAGTTCTACCATGATGTCGTACATGTGTAATGGGAACAGAGGTCACACAAAGATTGAATATAACAAATGTGTGATCTCCCATTCCTAAATGGGCGTTGTGACTTCATAGGGAGAAAAGCACAAATGTACCACAAAATGTACCTGACTATTAGGTATCTCACATATTAACTCTCAAATGCAATGATATGATCTGATGTGCAAATGTCAAACTGGTCTGCTTGATGATGTACACTCCTTTAGATTTGTCAACAGACAACATCATACCCATGAGGCATGATGGGCCTAACATTGAAGGTGTATCCAAAGGTAGGCGGAGGCATTCACCATAATTACTCCTTCCTTCAAATCTCATTTACCTTCTCACACACGATTGACTATTATTGTGATATCTTGTTGAAGTCAGTGCTGTGTGTAGGTAACAGCTGGCAACTACTGCTGGTGACCAGGGGCCCACATGTAAAGTTCAGGAGGAAAACATGTGGCACACTGTCCAGAAATAGTATATCAATGGTCTATGACAATGACATATACATGTTAACTCATTACTATCATCCTGTGTACTTGAATATGGACAAGTATGTATTATAACAGCTGCTGGGAGGATTCCATCAGTGCTGCAGACAACAAGACATCCTGAGTGCTGCAGTGAACCCCACTCGCATCTGTCCATCAGGTAAGCATGCCATAAAGTTTTTCCCTATTATGGATTCCAAAATCATTCCGAAGATCCAAATCACCTTCTACAAATCATCTGTTTCAGATATGTGTGTGTCACGTGTGCCTATTAGCATATTAGTCATGCAGATCATTAAGTATGGTGTCACTTCCTTCTCAAGCTGCTGGATCGAGAACCACACCTTTAGCTACACCTATGATGAGCCAGGTTCAGCACTTGACATCAGGGGGGATCTCAAAGCAACACAGAGCTGTGGCTGGAGCTGGTAAGTTTGCTTGTGCATTGTACATCTCCATTCAACACCTCAGTGCTATGGTGTGAACTGTCAAGTGTAGGTGTACCCAAACCAAGTCACATGTGCATCATCTGTTGATGCAAAGTACAGTAGAATCAACCCTTGTATTGCACCACTTCATATACAAGGTCAATAACTTATACTGTTGCAACCTCTGTCTTCCAGGTCATGAGGACAATGGACCTTCCACTAGTGATGGATGATGGGTAATTGAAGGGGAGAACCCACTACTCTTGCAAGAAGCCATTTCAGCTGAAAGTACTGCACAAGAGGAGGGTGAGGAGGACGTACCAGAGGAGGATGGTAAATTGGAGGATGATGGAGACTACCTGGCCCTTCTCAAAGAGGATGAGGAGCCATATGCCCTGACCAGAACATTCGGTACACTGGCCAAAATGTGTAAGGCCACCCCCTCCTCCCTGCAAAGTGCCTCATTATCCAAAGCCCATGATGTACTAACCAGCCACAGCTCTCACATACCCCAACACAGACATCACTCCTTCACAGCCCTCATATCCAGGACAGATGCGATGGGTCTGCTACCCAATACAGTGCATCCCAAGCATTTGCTCCACCATCTGGGGGACTTACCACCCCTGGTGCAGTGCAGGTATCCTGATGATACCAATCTCCTGTCTACAGACTACCATCTGCCACCCCCCCCTTGCGGGTGGACCTGAAGGTCTTATCCATGTCCGTCCCATGCGGTGGGGCTAGCAGATGGCTGTGGTGGCCAGTGGGAGGAGGAGTTCTTCTAACAGCAGGCTGAGCTTGGGACCACACTTCTAAATAAGCTACAGGTTATCCAAAACACCGCGGCAAGAATGATCCTAAACATGCCGGCTGGCTCACCATCACTGCCCCTGTTAAAATCTTTACACTGGCTGCCGGTAAAAAAACGCTCCATCTTTAAAATCTGCTGTCTGTCTTTTAACGCCCTAAACGGCCGAGGCCCAAAATACCTACAAAATAAATTAAAAAGATATTCCCCAGGTCGCCTGCTGAGATCAGGCACGGCGAGACTGCTACAGATCCCACGCATCCGCCTTAAACGTATGGGCGGTATGGCCTTTTCCTACCTTGCCCCTAAATATTGGAACAGTCTCCCCAAATTCCTCAGGGAAATCCCACTGTACACTTCACTTAGGAAGCATCTAAAAGCCTTTCTGTATTAATTTGCCAACTTAGTTCAGCGGACATGCCAGCTAGGTGCAACTCTAGACAGCGCCGAGATGCCCCAGGGTGATTCGAGCGTTATACAAGAGTATCTAATAAATAAATAAATACAATAAATGTGAGGCAGGACGCTCGTGCCTTAGGGGCAACTCTGCCAGACATGTCTGAGGCACTGCAGGATATGCACCAAATCCCTCTGGTAGTAGACAGACTGACCCAGGTGTTGGGCAGGATGGATAGATCTTGGCAAGACATGTCCAAGAAGATAAATGACATCATATCCATCTATAGAGAAGAGAGTGCAAGATACACCATGCCTTGGCCATGAAGATGATTGAGTGCATGCTGAAACTTATTCAGTCTGGGGAGAGGAGCCATCACATCTACCTGCAGCACATCACACCCACTCACCTGTACCACAAGCTGCACAGGTTAGCTGCAAGAGTTCACCGCCACCACAACCCCCTGCCCAGGCACTCCAACAACATGCACATCCGCCACCACCCCCTGTCCAGGTACTTCCCCCATCTGCACATCTACCACCACCCCCTGTCCAGGCACTCCCACCACCTGCACATCCAACAACACCCCCTAATTGTACAGACACCATCAGCCCCTGTTCAGGAACTTTTTCCTGAACAGGCAGATTCACCACACCAACCTAAACCTCGGCAACAACACAAACGCACTTACTCACAGCGATTATCACCACCCAAATTTGTAAAGTCGCAAGAACGATCCCTCTTGATCACTGTAAAACATATCACCCTGAATATGTGTAACTAAAAGATAAGTGTCCTCACAAGTCAAGACTGAGGTGAGCTATGTGCTGATGGCCAATTTGTACCCTTGTGGTGGCCTAGGGATGTGAGAATGAATGTGTGTGTGTGACACATGTAAAAGTGTAACCTCATCAGTGCAACAAGCTATCATGTGCAGAGCAAATAACTACTCCCAAGGTTAATGTCCATACTTTGAACACAACATTTACAATGAAGTTAATAAGATAGAGAAAGTTTGATTCTAAGTATAAGTTTATGTAAATTAAATGAATGGGGAAAAAAGGCAAAAATCAGTCAGCTTGGAAGGGAGAAAGGAAAGCAAATAACGTTCTTGGAACAGAATGGAATAGGGGACTTGGAGGGGGTTGGACAACATAAATAAAACATGCCAGGAGGTGTCTGGGGAACCAGTCGATATACAAGGGGAAAAGTAAATGTCCAAAAGAAAGTCATTGTCAAACAAGTAAACTGTCCTGCTTGTCATCCTCTATTTCAACAATGTTGAGATCCTCTGAATCCGAGGCAGGCTCCTGGCTGGCCGTGCAGGACCCGGCACCACATGAGGTTGGAACTCACGAGGAGTACAAGGGGAAACAGTATGGGGCAACGTACAGGGTGAAACATTGAGGGTGGTTTCGGAGGGATGTTGGGCAAGGGCAGAAAATATGGCTGCACCCAACGAAGTGACACTGGCAGTGAGGGTGGCCATGGATCTTGCATGTTCTTCTTGGAACGAACGCACCTCATCACAGAGCTGCAGCATGATGCGGGACGACATGTTGGGCTGACCCTCACATGCCCCCATCACTTCCTCGGATGCAGGAACAGGAATCACAATAAAGCAAGGGGTTTGGTTTGGACATGAGAAGTGTGGTGTTTCGGGGTCAGAGACAATGTTAGGGTCTTCCTGACAGCCACAGGAAGGGGACTAGTGGCAGGAGATGCAGCTGGAGACTCAGATGGAATGGGGGCCTCTAGAGTCAGGGAGGGGCTGATGGCAGGTAGGTGTGTGACCTGCCCTGGAGACACCTCGCCAAATAAAAGTTGTAAATTGTCAGGGGGGTATCGATCTCCTCCCCCATTGGCAGAGGTGTCCAGTTCTTCATGCCCACTATAATGTCCTCTGTGTCCATCCGTTCTGTTGCACTCAATGTGTGTTCTTGCTCTGTCCGGTGGGCACAATTCCCCTGCCATCTGATGTTGAAGGTCCCTCCTCCTCCTCTTTGGTTGTGGAGAGAGGTCATGGTCGCCAGTGCCTCAACGTTGTCCTGCTCTGATCCGGGTCCTGGTCCTCTTGGCCAGCTTGGCCCACTGAAATGGAAGACAAATCATAATGTAGTGGTTGTACACATCAGAATGACACACATAACTATATGAAGCAAGTGCAGACTTTGTTCTCCTCTGATCACACTATCCAAATATGAGAAACTTGGAGCCTATAGTACGTGTATGTTCACTGTGATATCCTGATATGACTCACACATCGACATCTTACTTGAATTTTGGTGGTCTACACTTCTGTACTGACCAACTCTCACGTCCTGCATTCTTGTAATCTGTGTTTCCTGTCATTGCTACATAGGCAACTTCCAATGCCAGTCTACAAAAGGAGATCGGAGACAGAACGGATGGTATTGGAATGATCCTGTAATATGGAGTCTCTGTACTCTTACACTTTCGAACAAATGTCATCTGCTGTGTGACATTGTATGAGACAACACAAATGTAGATTTGGGTGTACATATGCAAGTGGTGAGTCTAACATCTTGATATTCCCTCACAGCAGCAGCAGCCAGTCTAGTGCCACATTTTGCCTTGAAGGACTGCTCAGGTATCTCCGTACCTTTGTGAACAGTTGTAGCTAGTTATCATAGCTACCTTGACTGGACAAATGACAAACGAGCCACTTTTGGGAAGACATGGGTATGTGGACCCCCTTAGAGAAGTTGGTATCACTTAAACGTGAGGCAAGGATCTCAAAGTTTGTCTTAACTCCATGGCACAGGATGATCTGTCTTATTCAGAACCCAATACCACAAAAGACAATGCAAGTTACTGCTTCCAACACCCAAAGGCCTCTCATCCACACACTGGACAGTGTCTGTATAATTCATCACCCAATGAACAAATCAGTTAGAAGGCCCTTGGTTCACAGGTAAAGGTGCTGCCAGGGAAATTTTATATTCAAATGCACATGTGTGGCCCTATTCCGTCTGTGGCATACAAAAACTACCACTCCCAGAATGCAGTCTGCTCAGTGTGTTCTATGTGCTACAGCGAGTTTTTGGCCTTTTAATGACTGCTGCATTTGCACATATTAGGTAAATGGAGGCATGGAACAGCTGTGGGTGTCTGGTTTGTCATCCCTCACATCATACTTTCAGACAAATATTGCAGATAATTCACTTACCATCTCTCTGCTGCTCATGCTCCTCTAGCTGAGCATGGATGGTTGGCAAGGCTGCCCTGAGGACCCTTCTGTACAGTGGCGAGAGGCTGGCCAGTGCACATGGTGCTGGGAGGACTGGCCCAAGATTTCTTGGGCCTTAATCCTGGCCCATCGTTTAGGTCCTCCCAGCGCTTAAGGCATGCCCTGCCCCGCCGGCCATAAATGCCCACTACACTGCAGTGCTCCGCAATGGTGGACCAGAGTCTGGCACACGCTGCATTGCTCAGCTTGTCCTTGGGCCCCAGTACAGCTGAGAGTATTTTTCTAGCATCCCCTCTGCTAATATGTTCAATTCCCTTTCAGTGAAAGGGAGTGCTTTCTCCTCCAGTCCCTCAGCCATGTTGGGGGTAGTTGACTATACCCAGACATACCTCCAGAATGCTTCCATAAATGCAAAGTATCTTCCTTCCTTAGGCACATGGGATCTAGCCAGTCCTTGTTAGCACACAGGCTAGTAGAGCCAAGAGCAGTAACTTAAGGGACATGATTCATGCATTCGGGTGACCCCACTGCGGAGTGTGATTACATCTAGGCAGATGTCACCTTCAAGTTACGGTGGCTTATTTGCAACAGAAGAGTAGCAGTATATATTGATCTTCCTGAATCCTAGGCAATGCTTTAGCTCTCTATCAGTTGTCAGTAATAGCTACAGACTGCATTTTGGTTGAAGTATAAAAGCCCTCGTCCTGAGAAAGGATAGAGAAAGAAGGGGAGACAGCGGGGTAAAACTGTACTAGAGAGTCAGAGTCCAGTGGTAACAGTTTTACCTCCCATCCCACAGTGGACGTACCTCACGTAGCTCGCTCCTTTGAACTATAGCACCTTCTAAGAAGACCCTTGATGTTATAAAAGTGGATATGGAAGCAATCACAGAAAGCTGTCACATGGCAGCATGTTCAGTGTGCTAGGCTGCAGGTCCAAGGTGGCATAATATAATAAAAACTACCAACAACATGGCAATCAGTCTAAAGCTGATCAAATAATGGTATGAACAGAAAACAACAATCACACAGTACTAACCTTGATAATAGGTTTGCCTTGTGAAGACTATGATAAGGTGACTGGAACTTTGGGATAAGCTGACTGGAACTTACATTGTGTAGGAAAAGATCGCTGATGTGATTTAGATAGACTTGAAACCAACTACAGAGTGCTTACACAGTGTTGCTTCATGTGGCAGCTGAAGATCATGTAGAGGAAGGTACCCTGCACTCACACCTCTTCTCCACCCATCAAGCTGAACAGGTATGAGAAACAGAGCATAGTACAAGGACTGACTCTCTCTTGTCCAATAAAATCAGAAGAGCAGGCATTATTGGGACCTACTGCTGCAAGTCCCCAGTACTCAATTGTTGTTGTGTGAATATTGGTATCGAGGAAAGCATGTTTGTCAAAAGCAAAATTAAGAGGATGTAAACAAGATGAGGTACAGGATCAACGGTTATCACAGTGGTTATGGTTCTTAAAGCTGGCATCTAAGAACTGACATTTACTATGGCCCTTAGAAGGCACAGCTCTGTCACCAAGATAGGTGGCCACTTCCTAACCACAGCTGATGAGCTTGTGCACAAGCTAGTGACTGTACATTCCCTGTGTACTTTCCTGGGTACTTCAGTTTGAATCCTGAATAATCACAGTTTTCATTTGCTGAATAATACAATATGTACGTGCATGAACCTTAGAACTGTTTTTCTGTACCTTGTTTTGACCTTCATTGAGGGCCGAGACATGTAAACCTGCATGAGCATCTTTTTAAATAGACCCAATCTTCTTTTGTTCAGAGAAAATTGGTAGAATGAATGTGAGAGGGAATTAAATATGACTGCTGTTGTCTACATAATAGGAGCATTTTTTATTTAAAATGTCTATTCACAAGGGGGTCATAGCCACCTTCAGCTTTGTTGCGGCTTTTAAAGGAGTCTGGAGAGAAATATTAACTTCGCTCGAGGTGCCTCAACTGTGGAATTGTGCTGGGAATACCAGTACTGAGATATCCAGCTGTCTTCAGGCTACTGTGTCTGATAGCATATAATACTTTACACGTAAATTAAAAATTATATGGTTGCAGCATCTACAATCAGTATTCTTGAAAGATAAAAAAATCCTGAAAACCATTCATGGAGGGCGATGATATACCAGCAAGTAAGAGTTTGAAGTGGCCGGCCTACCCTGAAAAAGTTCCTCCTCCAATGCAGAGAAAATTTGAGGCCACAAAGACATTTGACCATGAGGTCCAATAATCACAGTCTGAATACCTAGACCACTATACCACTTCATTCCTCTGGTATCATTTACATAGTGTGACACTCTCCCAAAAATGTTAAACAAATGAACCAACCATGGGAAAGCTCCTGCCTAATATAATGGATATATCAGCTACCAAAAGGCTCCTTTTGTCAGCCAAAACATTTTGAATGTAAGCATTCTTCTTCCCTGCACACATACCCTTGCATTCTTTATTTATCTGTCTAGCTTATCCCAGTTGTTGATCTGTACACCGCCAATATAGTGGGTAACGGACAATCCCTGCAGTCCCCACACAGTGGGGGGCATCCTTCGGTGCATGGAGAGGGCCCTCTTACAGTTGTCTTTGCTGTGGATGCGTGTGTGTCTCTAAAGCAGCTGCAGTGAGCAGCATGCTCTGAGCTGACACTGTGCAGACTGAAGAGAAACAAAATAGTTAATTTCAGACAGAGTATGCACGACCAATTTCGAGAATTGTTGGGGGCCCCCTCTGAGAGACTGTCTTTCAAAGAGCAATGATCATCTGAGAGGGAATGAGGTAGCACTGGATTGACCAGGAAGATATCATAGGGCTCTACGACCCCCCAACACTTCAAACCCCCTCACCAATCCTTCAGGGTGGCCACATTCCACCCCAAAAGCAGTGAATATCTGTGATGTATTAGCAACTATGGAGCACCTCTTAACACTCTGTTAGGGGATCCCATTATTTTTACGTTATGCCACTGCACAAATAGGACCCTTAAGATAAGTCTTAAGCTTGGTCCTCACTGCCCAGAGATGAGACAGAATACTTGTGTTTTTTAGTTTCTGCTCTGAGGTTCTCCGTCAACAATCGTGCAGGACTTTAGTCTAGCACATTAAAGCCTACAGCCCCTCCAACCCTCTCAATGTGTCTGGAGGATTTTTACAGAAAGGGCTCATAAAAAGGGGAACATATGTATCCCTGTTAAAGTGGGATGTGGTGGTGTACAAGTCAGTGATACTTCTGTACACTCATGAGGTGGGACTGTACAGTACTGTGAGGGGATTGTTGCAATGGTGCACTTTTCTACAATAATGAAAGCAGTTTCTCAAGAGCACCTGCTGTAGACTATTCAGCTGAACACTGCAAGAAACAGATATTGGTAGGGGATTTTTATATCCCATCAGGAGTGTACACACACGCTACAACTGCACAGCAAACAGATGTTCTACTGTTTATGGATCCTGCTCATTACTGAACAGGATTGACTCCAAATGTGTAGTACCCTCAATAGTGCACATTTATGAGTGAGCAATATTCCTCTGTAAAAACACATTCAATCAACTCTTCTACTTATTTATCCATTCTAGTTCACTTTTGTTTTCCACCAAACCACTTTTGTTTGTCAAAGCCTTGCTCAAATACCCATCATATACCATCTTAATCAAAACCAATATATACAGCAACTGGTGCCACAAATCTCTTAACAACAGGCTTGACTCCACCACAAATCAATCAATCAAACAATCAATCAGTGTTTGTAAAGCGCAACTACGCACCTGTGAGGGTCTCAAGTTGCTGACAGGGGGAGGGGGGCTGCTGATCCGTCTGGGTGCTGAAGTTCAGTCAAAGAGCCAGGTCTGGAGAACCTTCCTGAATTGGGTCAGAAATTGGGATTGCCTGAGGTTCCAGGTCTTGGTGGTGAGGTAGGGAAAGATCTTCCTCCGGTCCTGGTCTTGTGGAACTGTGGCACAGTGGCCTGAGACAGTTGGGCAAAGTGAAGGAGTCTGGTGGGTCTGTGGAATTAGAGGCGGTAGTTCGGTATACTGGTCTGGAATCGTGGAGTGCTTTGTAGGTGTGTGTACGGAGTTTGAAAGTGACTCTTTCGTTGACTGGGAGGCCAGTGGAGTTCTCGCAGGTATTCAGTGATATGGCTGTTGCAGGAGATGTTAAGTACCAGTCAGACTGCGCCATTTTGAATGTTCTGTAGTTTCCTGAGAAGTTTCTGGTTGATGCCGGCGTAGAGTGAGTTGCTGTAGTCAAGTCTGCTGCTGATGAGTGCGTAGGTGACCATTTTTCTGAATTCGGTGGGGATCAAAGCAGGCGAAGCGCGTGGAAGCATGATGAGGATACAGCATTGATCTGGCGGCTCATAGTGAGCGAGGAGTACAGTTGATGCTGAGGTTCTGTGCGTGGTCCGTGGATGTGGAGACGCTCCTAGCATGGCGGGCCACCAGGAGTTGTTCCAAGTGGATGTAGTGGGCCCTCGGATGAGGACTTCACTTTGTCCGAGTTAAGCTTGAGACTGCTGTCTCTCATCCAGCTAGAGACTGCCTTCATCCCGTTGTGGGAGTTTTTCTGGCGATAGTGGGTTCATTGGTGAGGGAGAGGATCAGCTGGGTGTCGTCAGTGTAGGAGACGATGTTAAGTCTATGGTTCCTGAAGATGGTTGCGAGCGAGGCGATGTAGATGTTGAAGAGGGTGGGGATCAGGTAGGAGCCCTGGGGGACTCCGCAGCTATTCTCGGAGGGTTCTGAGAGGAACGGCGGTAGTCTGACTCGCTGTGTTTGACCAGTGAGGAAGGAGGAGATCCAGTCCAGGGCTTTGTCATGGATGCCGGTGTCATGGAGTCTTGTGCTTAGGGTGCGATGTGAGACAGTGTCGAAGGTGGGCGAGAGGTACAGGAGGATGAGGGCTGCTATTTCGCCCTGGTCCTGGAGGGTGTGGCTATCATTGGTGGGGCCTAGGAGGGCTGTCTCAGTGCTGTGGTTGCTTCAGAAGCCTGATTGGGAAATTCCAGGACGTGGTTGGCTTTGAGGAATTGGAGAGTTGGGCATTTATGGCGTTCTCGATTACCTTGGCTGGGATGGGGAGCATTGAGATGGATCTGAAGTTCTTGAGGTCTGTCAGGTCAGTGGAAGGCTTCTTCAGTAGGGGGTTGATCTCTGCGTGCTTCCACTCATCAGGAGCAGTTGATGGTGAGGCGTAGCTCTGGATGATGGGGTGGCAGCTCTGTGGAAGATATGTGCAGACAGGGGTCAGAGGGGGCTCCAGAGTGAATGCTCTTCATGGTTTTGATAATGTCGTCCATGGTGACGGGGTCCAGTTGAGCAGGATCTGTTGGTGCATTGACGTTGTGTGCAGTGCTATCGGGGTGGTGGGAGGGTCTTGGGTGTTTAAGCTGTTGTAGATCTGCTTGACCTTGTGGTGGAAGAATGGGCTGAGTTTGTTGAGGTCTTGGGAGGGTGGGACTTATGTGGTCTTGTTGTTGGGTTTGGCGCACCCCTTGACAATGGTGAAGGGTTCTTTGCTGTTGTGTGCGTTGGCGTTGATTCTGTCTTGGAGGGCTGTTTTCTTTTGCAGTTTTGAGGAGGAGATGGTGTGCAGTGACGGCGGAATTGAAGGCTGTGTGGACTTCCGCGGTTTTGTTGTTTCCTCCATCTCTTCTCGAGCCATCTACAGGTGCGTCTGGACTCTTGAAGGGCGGGAGTGAACCAGCTGGCTTTCTTGGAGTGTTGCTTGCCAGGTGCTTTCTTGAGGGGCGCCAGAGAGTCGGAGCAGTTGGGAGATCCGTCGGTGGAGGTTGCATGCTGAAGTATTGGCATCTGTGGGTGTCGGGGGTGGGGTTGTGATGGGGTGGACAGTGAGCTGTTCTTCAGTGACCTTGGTCCAACTTCTGCAGGGGAGGCGGTGTGCGCGGTGGTGGAAGGTGGGTTTGGTGAAAGCAAAATGGACACAGTGGTGTTCCGTCCAGAGGGTTCGGAGGTGTGGCTGAAGGAGAGGTTTTCGCTGGCGGAGAAAACGGAGTTGAGCGTGAGGAGAGGAGAGGAGAGGAGAGGAGAGGAGAAAGGCAGAAGCAGAGAGACAGAGGGCAGTGCAGTCTGCCGGTGGAGGAGGGCCTCGAACTCAGGACCTGGAAAGTGTCAAATAGCTCCTTAACCTTCCAATATGTATGTAAACATGTCTTCACATTCTTTTCTGATGGCCAGCCTCCCTTACCACACTTATGAACCTATTTATACTGCCTGCTGTGATGTTAACCACCTCTATCTCTTTGCAACAGACCCTTCAAGAGCTCCCAAAACGACAGTCATGTGTCTTATTCCTTCGTTTCTATGCCATTTTTCCTAATCTCCAATAGTTTAGATAGACAATCTGCAAGGCATTTCCTCCATTCAAGCATTTATTCAATTTGACATTATTATTCTTGCAAACCAACTGAGGGTGAAAACGTGTCCTCCTTCTTTTTCCCCAGCATCAACACTTTACTTACGGCTTGTGGTCAGATGTCAACAAGGAGCTACACCATATATATGCTAGACCTGAAAGAATCTATGGCCAGCAAATGTTTGACTTTTTTTTTTTTTAAACTGGAATCTTTGTTTGGCATTACCACTGAAGCAAAACCAAAACTCTGGTATTCTTCATTGATTTTTTGTGACAACACTGACCTTTCTGAAATTTGTGTCCAAAATATTTTGTTTCTTTATCATACCTGACACGGATGCCAGTCAAAACTGCAACACAGAACATTTTGAAATGTCTTCCATTGTTAGATAAGCAGTGAGTGCCGTGGAGTCTGTATGCAAACATACCTGGTAATACAATAATGTGAGATCTAGTTTTGCAAAAAGGTTTGCCCCTCTCCGTAGGAACAAACTTTCATTATTGATGGCTACAGCAAAACTATCCACCTGTATATATTTTTTCAGTGGTCGAAAATGTAAACAAAATCTTATGTTTCAAGCCCACTTTATCTCCACCTTGGAGTGCAGCGGACTTCTGAGTCTTTTGTTCAAGCCCACTCACAACTGATAACAACTAGAAACAACAATACTGTAGTTTCAGTTGGCTCACTAATCCCTTCTATATCAAACTCTTGAATCATAGTCCATACTTACTTGACCACTACAGTAATTTTCCTCTAAGTGTCTCGTCAGTATGCTTTGTATATTGTGATAAACATAAACCTTCAGAACTCCAACCCTATTGCCAAACACTTTGTAAAGCACATATGTTTATCTTACAATAACTTCATGCCATAATTTCACATGTGTTCCTCAATACAACACCATTGTTCTCTTATCACATTAGAATCTTGCAAATTATTCATTGCCACGACATACACTAAACTCTTCATCTATAGGTGTAACTAATGTTGCGGTTTACCTCCATTTTGTACTTAACCAGCCCTCTCCTTGTCCATCATCCCAAAATCACAAATTGTAGCATCAAAGTAGTGGCAAGTTGATCAATCATTTGCCCTTCTTTTTATGGGCTATGTTAGTCTTGGCCCTTTTGGCAGGTTCACCCCAAAACTTTTTGCATTTGCCTAGCCAGTTTCTGTAACCTGGTGTTGGTGATTTTAGTCCTCTGCACACTTTTTCACTGTGGTCCAGTGTAAAGTGCGTGCACTCTCTGTGTATGTGTGGTGAGAGTGGCCTGCCCTCCCATAGGAAAGCATGGGGAATATGTGTGACCATGATAGTTCCTGATATGTGGGGAGTGTTAGGGTCGAGTTTGGTATGTGCAAACTCGTGAGATTAAATGCTGCGCGATGATGTGCGCGGATTTATTGTGTCTAGTGTGGAAGTGCCACTTCTAGAAGTTGGCATGTCTGTGCAGTGAATGTGAATTGAATGTCTGGCTTGTGATTAGCTGGAGCTGGCTGGTGTGCCTGGCTCCAGGAGTCAGGATGGGTCTGCCCCGGTGGTGAATGGAGAGATCTGCATGTTGATGGGAGGGAGGAGTGCACCTGGGACTTGAATAGGGCTGGGCCTTCCCTCCACAATGCTGGCTCCACCCCTGTGGTGTGTCTGATGTCCCTCCCCATCCTGTGAATAGGCAGAGGGGCTAAGCAAAACAAAGTGCTCAAGAACTAGTTGCGTCTGGTTCGCCCCTTGCCTGCACCTTGGGAAACAAAGGAAATGGTGTTTAAAAGAGGGGCTGTGACCCCATGAAAGTGCTCTTGTGCTCAACTAGAATCTACCAGGGGTGTGCTGCTGCTGGGGCCCAGGGGAAGGCTTGCCTCCCTGGCCCCTGCCCAGCCCCTGGATTGCTGGAGGACTTCTTTCTGAGCCCTTCCTGCCCTCTTCCCCTGGGAGGGCTGTGTTGCTGGGACTCTCCTTGCTGTAGGGGTCCTTTTCTGGGGCCCTTCTTCCTTGCCCTGGAACCCTTTGTGCTTCCCCTTTAAAACTCTACAGGACCTGGCTTTTATTTTGAGAGCACCTGGCTCTTTTCCTGATGCAGGGGAGCGCTGTGACACTGTTTTGCCGTTTCTGCAGCTGTGGAGGAGCGCTGCGATCCCTTCTTCAAGGGAATCCCCAGCGTAGGGATTCCCCTGCATTGTGGCCTGATGCGGGTGCCCACCCCGCATTTATCGTGGTTTCGCGGGTGCCCATCCCGATCTTATGCCGCCTATTGTTATTTTTTATTGACGGGTGCCCACCCCGCTTTATAGCCTTCATTCGATGGTGCCCACCCATCATTCTGCCCCCGAGAATCATCCCCGCGGCCCGAGCCGCTGAAGAATCCTGTTCCGGGCCGCTGCCCAACACGACCCGGAAGTCAGGCAGCGTGGTGCCTGAATGGTGGGCGGGACTTCCGGGTTACTTAAGGAAGCCCCGCGCCCGCCCGCGCTGCCAAGAGAAGTGGCTGAGTATTCACCTCCCACGGCCCAGGGCTCCCGTGAGTTAGGGAGAGCCCCGGGGCCGCCAGCAGGAAGCAGCTCGAGTGTTGCGGGGATCCCATGCGCTGGAGGGAACCCCGGAACTGGAGTCCTGCCCCAGGCCGGAGAGCCGCTGTAGAGAGCCGGTAAGAAAGGGCTCGAGGGTGTCTCCTTCAGTTAACTTGCGGGCGCTCCACCGAGGGGCCTCTGATGATATCGGCCCCCATTGCTGTTTCCCCCTGGAGCGGGCCGCTCCCTCCTGGGCCGGCTCAGTTTTTAGTGCCAGTGAGGGCACCATTGTTGTTTTCCCGAGCGGCCCCACTTGGTAGCGGGCCGCTCCAACGATTCAGCCCCATTCCGTTCAACTGCCTATGTGTGGCTCTACCCCCATTGTTGATTCGGGCCCAGAGGGGCACATGCTGAATGGTTTAGGGGCCTACCCCGATGTTGTTGGCCCCATTAATCAAGAGCCTCTGTGTCTCCGACAAGGCCCCATTCATTTTAGAGTCCCCATGAGGGTCTAGGGGGCATAATCACTTTAGGAGCCAGTGTGCTCCCTGCCACATGTTTATTTCCAGAGCCAGGTGGCTCCCACGTGCGGCACATTTTGTCTTAAGGGCTACTGAGAGCCCATGCCGCATTTTCTAACCTTCACAGCTGCCCAGCAAGTAGTGGGCAGCTGCACCGTTTACGTCTTTATTTTAGGGGGACCTGGTCTTTTGAACCTAGGAGTGAGTCGCACTCCCTTCGCCCCTACCTTGGCCTTCCACAGCTGCGCAGCACTTAGTGCCAGCTGCAACGTTTAGGCTTGCGCAGATGGCGCACCCCTGACTGGCGCTGCAATGGCAGCGCACCCTGACATTCGGGACACAGGGCATTTGAGCCCCTTCTTGACTTGGCCAGTTGGCCAGGGTGGCTGGTTTATGGATAGGGCACAAGGCCCTAAATGTGATTTATGTGCTCTAAATGTGGCGCAAGGTGATTGCCTACTGTATTTATACTGGTTAGGCCTAATGTGATTTATGCGTAATGTGCAATGCCTGTGATACCTCTAACTGTGTGTTCATGCTTAGGAGGTTGTTTTGCCTAGTATAGTTTATACTAGTGAGGTTATGTGTCCCTGCGTGATCTTTGCCTCTGGTGATTAGTATTGCGTAGTGTGGACCTACCTTTTACCAGTGGTTACTGGTTATGTTCTACCAGTGTTAGTTTGTGCTACAGTTATTCTATCTAGAAGTGCTATTTCCGCTAAGTGTTGATCCTGACAGTAGCCCACTTGGCCCTGTCCTGTGTAAATAATGCCTTGTGAAGATTGTCCATGCCAGTTGGCACAATGTATATTTGTGATTACTATCTGATGTGTTTTGGAGAATGCAGAAGTTATTTTTATATAACCTTGTGTGGAGTTCCTTTTGTGGTGTGCCTAGGATGTTGTTGCTGTGTGCGTGCACAAATGCTTTACACATTGCATCCGAGATAAGCCTGTCTGCTCGTGCCAAGCTACCAAGGGGGTGAGCAGGGGTTATCTTTGGCGTGTAACTCCCTTGCCCTGACTAGAGTGGCGGTTTCTGCCTGGCTTTGGCGCAAGCCTTAGCCAACCAGAAATCCCAGTTCTAACAGGCTAGTATAAAACTTGTTGCAATTTGTAGAAGCTAAATTAGAAATGTACAGCCCTGCTAATGGTTCCATTCTAGTGGAAGCACACAAAATAGACAACCTGCCATGCCACCTGTTTATTCTCAACAGGCTTTCTTATAATCCCTCACACTAATATTCTGTGATTCCATAAACATTCCAAAACCGTACAGTAAAGATGCCAATTTCAACATTCTCAGTAAAAAAAAAAAAATACATCCGGGTGTCAAGTCACATTGAAGGGTACAAATATAAACAGAAAAGTTATATTTTTTAATGTATAGGTGCAGGTAGCAAATGTAACTTTGCCAGGTTTTCTGCCATGGATGATGCATTTTCCAAATCGTTATTGGGCAACAGTATTACAGTAGAAATACATTTATAACAAATTTAGTATTAAATTATTTGTGTAACTGACCGTAAATTTCTGCAAAATCATATGTGCACTACAATTACTGAAAGGACTGCCACTGAGAGGGAAGCTGTGATACAGGCAGGAAAAAGAGCCGTGGAATTATCTTGATTACATGAAGAGACTGCCTGAGCACTAAAAAACACACAGGTTTCCAAGAAGCCGTTTGAGCAACCCTGGGATTGCCCGTCTTCCACGAATTTCTGTCAGCAGCTTAAAGGGGAATAAACTACGGGCACAATGGGGCTTATTAGAATCTGCAGTACAACTTAAATCAGCATTTCTCAGGTGAACGGACCTCAGAGGGCTGTCCTGCTGGGGAGTTAATTGCTAAATAGGATTTCTTATTACGGGATTAACTGACTAAAGGCTCTGATCACAAAGTGATGTCTAATTAAGTATCCTTCACAAAGTACAACAGTAAACGGTGGGGGCTTGTTCCCTGTACGTCACTCAGGGAAGAGCCTATGCAGTTATAATATATGCCATGTTTGGGAGTGATTGATTCAAGTGAAAGTAAATGTGACATAACGACAAGTGGACCGGAAGTTGCGATTGGATGGAAACTGCCAGAAGCAGCATCAATATCTCCCGACGCCTGACTGTAAACAAGAACAGCACTGAGTCGCACTCCCCACGACAGCATGTATTTTATTGCTAAAAATCAACCCGATATATATGTACTCGCAGGAAATGGGGGCGGGAGGACCCTGCTTGGATGCAACGGGGTCAAACGGCGCTGAGATGACAAGCAGGGTGCTCCCGCACCCATTTCATATATGTACTCGCAGCCGGGTTCACAAAGGGAGAGAGCCGCAGCGGATGGCCTCGAAAGACCTGCTACTCGCTATTTGACCTCTCTGGATAATCCTGTTAGAAAATAAATTCCATTTGCTAATTATCTCTAGATCAGGAGGATCTCCTCAACTGCCTTCTCCCTACAAAAAGTAACAATCATTTGCAATGCAATAGGTCTCGCGTTTGCGAGGAGTTTAGGCTATTGGCATTGTAAATCACAATGCCTTTTACTTATGGGTTTTGAAAACCAAAGCACACATAAAAGGCACTGTAATTTATAATGGCAATAGCTCAAACTCTCGCAAATACAAGAGCGCTTTAATGGTGGCCGCGCCCCTTTCTTTCGACACTGCTCGCCGTATTCAGGTTACAGCGAGATATACGGCGAGCAGCGTCTAAAGAAAGGGGTGTAGCCACCATTAAAGTGAAAGCACGGTCTGGGGCGCTTTCACCTTAAAAAAAAAAGAAATAACAAAGGTTCTGTAGCGCAGCCGTAAAGTTAAAGCGGGCTGCGCTAACAAGGAAAATAAATAAAGAAACACAGCGGCTAAAGTTAATTCAGTCTGCCCTGACAAATAAAATAAATAAAGACGCGTGGCCGCTATAGCTAAAGTGGACCATGTTGGCAAATTTAATAAATAAAGAAGCGGGGACCGGCCACCATTAGTAATAAAAATATAAAAGCGGGCGGCATGCTGCGTTGTAGGAAAGCATGTTGTGGGTAGAATAGGGGAAAATCATTAAAGAAAATAGTACTCACAGACTAGATAAAGCAGACCGTGTAACGAGACAAGTAAAAAGTTCAGTCCTTTTTGAAGGTTCCAAATTGAGTCAAGGTGGTACCAAGAAGGGACTACTAAGCCTATTCATAAAGTAAAAAGCAATGATTTAGGAAGGACAGTAACAGGAGCAAACTGAAAAGATGGGCAGGAAATGGGCAGAGAGTCAAAAGGTCTCGCTTGTTCAAGAGCTATTGGCTTTGTCAATGTCTTTTATCACTATCACAGACTGTACTATATGAACCCAACAGCCTAAACTTAAACAATAATGGCTATACTCAGATTGCCAGCCTGCTGTTTAAGTTATGCGATTTCTTGCCTTGCAAAAGGAAGAGGGCAAAGTTAGCTGTTACAGAAATGACAATCTAATCCATCCTGTGTCTCCCTGTACACATTTTTATTCTAAAAGAGAGAGGCTTGCTGTGGTTTCACGCAAATCCAAATCCGAACTTCTTCAACACCCGCACCCTTCCCATAAATTTTATATAAATAAAATGTATAATGTCCCCCTGAAGTGTGGCCTGTACTGATTATGGCAAGAAAGGAATGTACTTGTGGTTTGTTTGATAGTAATAGGAAAAAAACAGTGTTTCACGGAAAATGAAATGAAATCATACTATGCACTGACTATCATATATCCAAGAATGCATACATCTATATTTACATATGCACAATGATAGCACATTTTTCAATTAAAAATAATATCTTCAATTCCGCAATCTACACCAATTTAAAGAAAGTGCATGCTGTTTAATCACAAGACTGCATGAAATTCAATACACCTAGAGATGTTTCTGGGAGGGGTTGAGGATTGACTGGAAAGGAAACATATCTCGAATGAAAATACATTCAACATTCTTCGGATAAGTACTATATCGGAATGTGAGGAACCCCTTTTTGCACGCAATTATCTCGCAATCAGCACATGTTCTGTCGCTGATGAGACCTAAAAAAGGTTTTCAATTGATCCATGCTAGCTAACCACCTAAAAATACACACAGACCTCCCAGTCTAACAAACGTTTGCTAATTAGGCCTAAATCAAGCTTGGAGTAAGACACACCTACTTGCAGAAAATGCTTTCTGAAATAGGTCTCAATAGTCAGGTGTAAATCACTCTCAGAAAGGTCCAGTTGTACTGACAAATTTGAGAAGAAGTCATGCTGCTTGAAAATAGACTTCAGGAAGCAAATAAGAAAATATATGGCATGGGAAGATTAGACAGCAAGGAGAAATCTGTAAAATGAGACTACAGAATATTGCTCGGGAATTTGAAGAGAGACAGGTCTGAAAGGCTTGGATACTATTTTATATGGTCGAGACTAGAATTACAATAACCCTCTGGTTATGAGCTGCAAATTGAATGTGACAAGGCCAAAAAGCAACAGATTGCGATACAACTTTTGAAACTTAGAAAACTTATTTGGGTACTATTTATGTGCCAGTAAAAAACAAACAAGATTTTTTTAATAAAAGAGTCACCAATCGTGACATAGAGATTTTTGAAGCAGAAGCAGGAGTAGATTTTGTTTATAGAGCAAGCAAACTGCCATAGCCCCATGAATTAAACAGAACCCCCATTGATTTAATTAAATAAGAACCACAGAGATGAGCATCCATTTTAAGTATAAATAAGACACTCCAGTCAGTATGTGGGTTTCATCATGTAGGATGAAACCCACATACTGACTGGATTGCGCGCGGTTACTATGCCGTTCTAAGACTGTTAGAAAACTGTATCGGTGTCTTATTTATACTGCCTCTTTGAAATACTACGCGTTGCCTGAGGATCATAACATATGTCATATACCTAAAGCCCTGAAGAAGTCTCTTAATGAGACGAAATGCGTTGACTATGATGAATTTGTCTGTGGAAGCAATTTCTGTTATGTGAATAATAAAAGAATTTTGGAACAAGAAAGACATCTATCGAATCTAGAAGCCTTTTTTCCTTGTGTGTAATTGTTCTTACAATACTTACTTGAAGTGGACTATGATGAGAAATATTAACGTGTCCATAGGGTGCTGAAACCTTCTTAGTTTTTTTATTGAATTTGTAGGACTAGCTCCTAGCTCCTACTTTGTGGGGAGTATAGGGGTAAGTACTCCTTGCTTCCGTGCACCTTTAAATAAATTAAGGGACACTGTTCATCTGTTTGGTGTGGATCTTATTAGCCTCTGCCTCCTGTTCTCTTGCTTGTCAAGGACACAATTAGCTCCAAAACGTGTAAGGCTTTTGTATTTTAATTCCAAAGTGAAGTGAATCCTTATGCCACAATGAGGATCCGGTTTCAGTATGCCTCTTAGAATCGAGGTTCCTTTGTTTTACAACAATATATATATATATATATATATATATATATATATATATATATATATATATATATAACAGTTTCCATCCAAGAAATCCAATGAAGTGGGAAAAGATGAATCGCGGACCCAAAAGTTCTTTGTGCCATATATTTATTTAGACACCCTGCATCAATACCGCCATGACGCGTTTCAGCCCCACCTGGGCCTTGATCACATGACGCGTTACGTATGGGGAAAGACGTTTTTAAAGTGCAAGTGCATTAGAAATTCGATTCAGCTGTGCTGTGCAAGTATAGATACTGTAGACAGACTATCAATACTTAAAAGTAAAGGCATAAATGCTGGATTTCATACATCGGTATAGTGCGACATAGTTTAACATAAAATAGCTACATAAATGCATTAAAGATTTATGACATGGACATGGGTGAAAAATCGTTAAAAATATAAATATATCAATATAATTAAACAATCATATATATACACCGTATCACATGTAATATAAGGTGCAATTTGTAGGGTGATGTCCACAGGGCTAATTTCACAAACAGTTATTCATTCTATAATGAGATGTGCCCCAAAGGGATGCTTCAATATGGAAAACATCCAACTAACATAACCCCTGATACTCTCAACAAGCACACAGTCACATGCCCAAATGTAGTACATATGTCACACAACATTGTCTGCCTAATATTGGAAATTAATATATCAGCACAATTCCCAAATGCGAAAATACCGCGTCTCGATGCAGGCAAAGAGCCGGCTCCGCCCTGCCAGCAAAAGACTTCACGGACATGGACCAGTTTTTGTGCTTTATCAATTTATTGAGGCAAAGTAAGTCGCATAAAATATATATATATATATATTACCTACTGGCGGTCGCCAGTAGGTATATATAGTTAGGATTTTTTCCCTATGGGATTTTTGAAAATTCTATGTCTAATAACTTTGGCGTTTGTGGACGGAATTGGCTGAAATTTTCAGGAAAATGGCACATTTTGTTTCTGAGCAGCCCTTGAAAATTTGGGGGGGGTTCGTCAAGGGGGGGCATAGAAAAAAGGGGGGTCCCAAAACGTGTTTTTAACATTGAGTATTCCATAGGGCGGTTGGCCTCACTTTTAGCCCGAAGGGCTGAATGGATTTGCACGAAACTTGGCAAAATTGTAGGGACTGGTAGCTCGATGTGCCTTTTGTAGGTCTCAATATATGTGCTTCAGTGGATTTTGAGAAATTAACGTTCAAAAAAAGATATATATCTGTAACAGCGGACCGGGCAGCGCTCCAGTTCGCGTACTTTTCGCGCAACGGAGCTTTGTGAAGCGAAGCTGATTGGTTCTCCGGCGTCTGTAAACATTCCAAACAGTCCGTAGCGGCCGCCATCTTGTCTCTCGGTAGGATCGAGAGACAAGAGGAGGCCAAAGCGAAGGGGCAAATGACCATAAGGGGGCATAGTAGATTCTCGCTGACCCCCTAGGTTTGATGTGGAGGTTTTAAAAGGGCCCCGCGGGGCAAAAAAAAAAATAATAATAATAATCGAACGGCTGAATGGATTTGCACGAAACTTGGCAAAATTGTAGGGACTGGTAGCCCGATGTGCCTTTGCTAGGTCTCAATATATGTGCTCCAGTGGATTTTGAGAAATTAACGTTCAAAAAAAGATATATATCTGTAACATCGCTCCGCTTCGCGTACTTTTCGCGTTACGGAGCTTTGCGAAGCTGATTGGTTCTTCGGCGTCTGTAAACATTCCAAACAGTCCGTAGCGGCCGCCATCTTGTCTCTCGGTAGGATCGAGAGACAAGAGGAGGCCAAAGCGAAGGGGCAAATGACCATAAGGGGGCATAGTAGATCCTCCCTGACCCCCTAGGTTTGATGTGGAGGCTTTAAAAGGGTCTCGCAGGGCAAAAAAAAAAATATCGTTTTTTTTAGTTTTTTTGCGTGGAGTGCGCCCGGTTCTCGAACCGGGAAGCGTTCTGGGGAGCGTACTTTCTTGAAAATTTTTGAAAAAAGTTAGACTAAAATAATAATTGTGAGTGATCAGATGTAGGGTAGCTCTGAGAAGAGCTTTTGGGTTTATGGTACATTTAGGTGCTTATAAGTAGGTACCAATGCACAGTCTTAAATTCAGAGTGAAAATTCTGTTGCCCTCATCTGAGAAGTGAACTCCATCTCCTCTGTAGATATCTTGCATGTAGTAACGCAAGTTATTGTTGTACAGGGAGCCCATTCCATGGTCTCTCATGTAAGCTGAAACAGATTTGTTTACATGCTTCCTCGATTTCTCAATTTGTGGACAAAATTGGTTCGACCACCTCCATTTTTGTCTTTGGTATATATTTGAATATACCAAGGCAGTCTGAGGAAAAAGTGCCATCAATTGCTCAAAGGTGTCCTTTAAAAGCATTTCCAGACCTACCCCAGTCAAAGTGCCCAAATCATTACCTCCACAGTGCACAATTAACAGGTCAGGTTTTGGCAAATGCATAAAGGTTTTCACCAGTGGTATCAATTGGTGACATTTTAATCCTCTGTGACCAAACCACTTAATTTCCACATCTTGTAAATTGAGGTTAGGTAAATTCCTGTTTTCAGCGTACCTCTGAGCCCAATAGATGTAACTATGTCCAACAATCCAGACAGAAAACATGGCGAGAGAAGGTTCTCCTGCAGTCAGATGAAGTGTGGCAATGAAATGGCAGTTGAAAAAATGAGAGTGTAAAATGAAAAAAACTGAGGAGTTTCTGTGTTAATGAAGGAGTAAGAGTGATTAGTGGATTTTGATTGCTGAAAACAGAAAGTTAGGGTGCATGGATGAGTTCGTTGAAAGATGTATTTTGAGTGGCGAAGAAAAAATCATTAAATGAAAGTATGCACTGGATATGCAGGAGCACTGAGAGTTCAGAGTTCAATTGCAACATTGTTGTGTGAACTTGGAAACACCAGAGGTCTTGCAAGAGGTGGTTGCTATGCAGAAAAAGCAGAGAGGGGGCAGAGGGGGGAAGGGTTTTGATTTGAAAAAAAGTGAGGGAAGAGTTTTGATTGGGTGACATGAGAGATATGTGTGAAGAATTACAGAATTTCTGTGCTTTTGATAGCTGCAGACTCTGGAGTGCATACCTTTTGCTCTGCTGAAGAGAAATTGGTGTGTTTCTGAGACTGTTTTGAAACTCAAAGTATTTGCTAAGGTGAGAAAAGATTTCTTTAATTTAGATAGAAAATAGTGTGCTTTAAGGAGAAAATTATGAAGAAAGTTGTGTTTTTCAAATGTTGGTTTGTCTGAAGTGTTTTACAAATAGATTTTGTTTCTTTGAGAAATTGTAATTGGAGAAAATGTGAAGTATTAGTACTGACAGGGTTTTTATGTGCATAGGAGCTGTGGAGTGTTTTCAAATTATGACTTGTAAATCGTTTTTGAGGAAAAGCAATGGTTTTAATATTTATGACAAGGACATAATGGTGTATGCTTCTTTATAAGGCAATTGAGAGTCTCTGATGTTATTTTTCCCATTTCAATGTAAGAAGTTTGTCTGTGGAGCAAATTGCTTGTAAATATGCTCCCATCTGTGCAAGGGAAATTTAGATTTTGAATGTTTGCGTTACATAGGCATGTTAAAGGTGACCGAAACATGCTGCAAAGGCAATCAAAAAATGCATTCATGTGTCTTAAGGACATTTTAAGTCATTTCCCCATGTGGAGTGTTTTTAAATTATGACTTGAAAATCGTTTTTGGGGAAAATGAAGGCTTTTAAAAATTTATGACAAGGACATAATGGTGTATGCTTCTTTATAAGGCATTTCAGTGTCTCTGATGTTATTTTTCCAATATTAAATTAAAAGACCTTTCCCTGTGGAGCAAATTCCTTGTAAATATGCTCCCACCTGTGCATGGTAAATTTAGATTTTGACTGTTTGAGTTACATAGTCATGTTAAAAGTGACCAAAAAAAGTTGCAAAGGCTTTAAAAAAAGACTTTCATGTGTCTTGAGGACATTTTAAGTCATTTCCCCGTGGGCAGTGTTTTCAAATTATGAGTTGAAAATCGTTTTTGAGGTAAAGGAATGTTTTCAAAATTTATGTGCGCCATATGCCCCCAAATTTCTTTTTCAGGGGTGCAGCAGGGTGTTCTTGAGACACCCCTGCACCCTCGGAAAAATTCGTAATTTGCGATGAGGTAATTGCTAATCGCAAATTGCACCTTCATTCGTATGGGCCTCCTGCTCCATGGAAATGAAAGGGTAATTTGTAATTAGCAAATAGCTCATCGCAAACTAGGAATGGTAAAGAATCGCTATTTATTCCTTAAAGTTCGCTATTTAGGAAATGCAAAAAACTTTGATGATACATATGGCGGTTCATCTCTAACAAGATAAGAAGCATAGGGATAGATTTATGATGACTGGCGCATCACCAGGGATGTGTTAGTCATCCTGTGCCGCTGTTCCGCCACCTATGGTGTGCTGCATTTACAATGCGGCGCATCATGGGGCAAAAACAGCACAGATGCGTGACGTATCTGTGCCGTAAAGGTGGCGCATTGCTGGAGTTGTATCGCAAGTGTGATGAAGCTCCAGCAAGGCTCAGGGGTGCCCCTGTCGCAGGGTTTCTGTTCTCACAGAGAACTGTGCACAGAGGATTGGAACCTCGGCGAATTAGGGTGTCCCAAAACTCACCTTAGTAATCAAAAACCGCTTAGCAAGCTAGGTACAGTGTCACATTGGATATAACAAACTCTCAATGTTTAGACAATACAGAATATGAACTTATAGTACCTCAGGATACGTGGAACTCATGAACACTCGGTCGTTATATAGTTCTTAGAAACCAGAACATGGAGTTAAGAAGAACACATGTGTATTTGAAATGTTTATTTACTAATGCCGTCTTCTCAGGCGTAGTATCTTAGATTATACAAGTACACATATTATCAGTAGCAAAATTACCAGCATAGTTAGTAGTACATAAAAAGCGAATGGTGACAGTATGTTAACATGCTGTAAATGAATAAGAGTTAGCAACACTTATAAGCACCCGCGGGCCGTGGAGGGAGTTACGGTGGGGCAGGGAGGCGGGGAGGGGGAGGGGCAGGGTGGAGAGGGCTCCACCCTGCCCCTCCCCCTCCCCGTCTCCCTGCCCCACCGTAACTCCCTCCACGGCCCGCGGCTGCTTATATCTCACCCTCCCTAATACACATATTATATTATTTGCTAAGAAGGTCTCTTTGTGTTGGTTTAGGGCGTGCCCATACTTTAGTGTCTTAGATTTGAAGGAATCACATCAGCATACACCAGCTCTCTCTTCATGTGAACCGCATCAAGTGTTGTGTATGTGTGTTCGGCAAAGCAATATAAAACCCGCCTCATGTCGTGGAGATCAGACCTCATAACAATTCTGTATCGTGTTGTTCTTGAAACTTCAGCAGTCGCTGTACAGATATAGTTTAACAAGCAAAGCAGATAGTAGAGCAATAACATATTATTCTCATGTAAACCACGGTGAACTACTAGGTTGAAAGCTAAAGCAACAACTAAGTGTCGTGTGCAGAAGTTGCAAAAAAGGAAAAATGGCGTTTAAACCGGTAATGAGCCCATGCTAACTTAACACGGTGTAAAGATATCCAGGATCTAGATGACACCTCCCCATGATCCGGAAACGAACTGAATAAGATAATAAAAGTGGCATCTCATGAGAGCAGATTGCAACTTTATATGTGGACGGTCCGCAAGGTAAAACATTAAAAACTAGGAAAATTTAATGCTAAAGAAAAATAAAACAGCCAACTACTTTATCGAGGCTTAAGCCAATAGGCAAGCTAAATAATAAAAACTTGACAAATAAGTCAATGAATTGTCAATGAAATGCTAGTACTCAGCATATCAAACATGAAAAAGGTCTATGACATAACTGTGTATGCAAAATAAGCTGCAACAGCCTCCAATAGGAAGTCACCGTCTTCATCCGAAAAGAGTTCAGCCATCCAATTTAAAAGCGGAAAAGAACATACGTGCTCTCCCAGCACCGGATCCTCTATCAACATCAGAGGACAGCTCGGTGGGTTTTCAAGAAAGCTCTGTTCCAAGAAAGACTGTGTTGCCGCCAGTAAATTCCAGGGACCAATTAGTCCATGCATCAATGCCACAGCCATAATCCTTTCGCCAGGACAAACCAACTCGTGAGTAATGATAGGAGTCATCAGCTGATTAAAGTCGACGTCAGGAGAAACCGGTCCGCAGAGACACAAATCAATGGCCCAATCGAAATCACAGGTCAGGCAGTGAAATACAGGCTGGACACAGGTGAAGTAGGAGAATCGAAAAGATAATCCATATGCCGTGCTTAATATCGCCAACGGCATTGTGCCATAATATTCAAGCATGCGATTGCGGAACAGCGTCAGCAGCTGCAGGCGGGAGCTTGCACAGGAGGGACATCCATATTTAAAAATGTAAAAAAGCACAAGAGCGTCCGCTGGTAATGCAAGTAAAAATGGGAATCCACCAAGCACAGTGGAAAAAATAGAATGAAAGAAAGCAGGGATAACTCCAAAGATTTTCTCAAATGAAGTCACGAGACCACTGGTAACAACTTTAAAAAAGTGCGCCAGGCCCTTTGTGGAGGACGCGTTAAAGATAGTCCGAACCATCTTGCTGAAATGGAAAGGCAAATCTGTATTTAAAAGGGTCTGCACCTCTGTACGGGTGTTCGCTATGTGAAGCACGAAAGTTTCACGGGCCGAACTCAAGGCCACCTCTCTCTGAGACAAAAGAGCTCTTATTCTTGCCATGCCGTTGAAATCTGCTCCCAAGGTTGGTATTTGTGGCCAGATTGAAAACTCCCTATGTTCATGTGTGGGAGGAAATAGAACATTTCTGCAGCAAATAACCCGTTCACTTACTGTTACGATAAAAGGAATACTTTTAATTAACCCAGAACAATCTTCATTATTGAGCATCAAATAACTACCATTTTCCAACAACTTGAACGTGGGGATGATAGCAGGAACTGGCGTGCCTTGCAACACGCAAGCCATATTTGGTCGGTGTTTGTTGCATGAACCGTGTAACTGTATGTGCCTACACATTAGTGAATGATCTGGCGTCTCAGTGCATTCCTCTCCATTCAGATAAACTTCTTGATCATCTTTGAAACATCTGTATGTGTATGGAAGCGACCAGACCTCATGAAGAAAACCACTACCTAAAGGTGCATAACGACCTATTGGTATATATTTCATACAATTTGAAAACTTATATAAAGCAAAAGGCAGCGTTATTAAACCGTGGATAAGGCACGTTGCCAAAGCAGCCAACCTTTTGGATTTATACTGGAAATGTTAAAGGAAGAATTATGGAGTAGGGCCTGTAAATCTTTAATGGACAACCGAGTAAAATTACTCCAACCATCATATTCCTCTAACTCCGGGATAGTAGGGGTGTTTAATTTTTTAGAAGTAGCCAATCCAAAGCATTTGGTCTGGGAAATTGTTTCATTCACAAACAACATATGATTTGGGATGAGATATGCACGGTGCAAAGCCTCAGTGCCTTGTACCTGCCAGGTTCGTGAACCCCAAACTGATGTAGATCCTGGATATCTTTACACTGTGTTAAGTTAGCATGGGCTCATTACTGGTTTAAACGCCATTTTTCCTTTTTTGCAACTTCTGCACATGACACTTAGTTGTTGCTTTAGCTTTCAGCCTACCTGCGTCAAGATCTATGCCTGCTTCAAGCAGGCGCAGGGTTTTGATGCAGCTTTGTCCTATCTGATTGTAAATGCGGCAGACCGTGGGTGGCAGAGCAGCGGTGCACGTTAACTGGTGCATCTCTGGGGATGTGCTAGTTAATATAAATCTGCCCCTTTCCATACATACTGAGCATGTCATGAATGATGTAATATGTGACATCATCAGCAGTGGATTACGGGTAATAGTATCTCTAGTTTACTCCCCTATAGCTGTCTTTCTTTTAACATAACTGTCTGTTTCCTTCCCTTATACTTACTGTTTTTTTGGTTCGCTTCCGGTTCGCGTACCGGCGAGCGAACTGGGAAGCGAACTAAGAGAAATAGAGGTTGGCACAGTTCCAAATATTGTACCAATTTTTTAATACCGGGGAGGTAGTTCTGAAAAGAACTTTTTTTTATTGTTTTTGTTGTTTTATATTTTTTTTATTATTTTTCTGAAATTTTTTTTACTTTTTTTGAATTTTTCTGAACAGTTTTATATTTTTTTTGGTTTTTTTTGGAGGGGGCAACGAAAACGATTCATTGTAAAGGGCTCAACAGGAGCAACAAAAAAAAAAAAGAATTTATTGTTTGGGGCGTTTCGGACAAACATGAGCATGATTGTCAATAGCTCTGTTGATCAGAGTGATGCTACTTTCTCCGTAGCAAATGAATCCACTGCAATGTACGCAGACTTGTTTTACTTCACGAAATCTCGTTTGTATATTTGGCACCATCTCCCTGCCCTCTGGTCCCGTTACTTCCGGTACAACAGATCTTCTGGCCATAATAGGGAGATTATCTAGGTCGTTACGAAACTGTGCAGCACTGTAGTTGTTAGGATGCCACCTAGTCATATGGCGATGCATTGTGTAGTTTCCGAAACTGTATTTTTTGTCGGTCCCTCTGGACAGTCTATCTTGACATATAAGGCAAGTTACGTATCTTGCATTTACTTTTTTCTGACCTTTGGGAATTTTAAAAAATTGCCAAATGAAGTTTTCTTTCCGGTGAGACGTCCTGGGCTCCTCAGGCAAAAAGTGCCTCTCTTCGTGCTCTTCGTCCTGTTCCTCTTCTTCCTCTTCTTGCTGAATTATAACTTCAGCAGGTGGTCCACTCTTCCTTGGATGTGGTGGAGGTGGTGGGGAAGCACCAGCTGAAGCTACTAAAGAAGCCATTGCTCACTGGTAACAAAGGGTCTTTCTCTCACAATGATGAAAGTCAGAGTGCGGAAAGAAGGAGGGATTTTCATCATTTGGGAAAAACAATAGTTCTCAACCAATGAAAAGTGTTCATTTTAGATTATATGACCTAGTCTTACATCATTAGGAAACCAAAAGTGAAATGAACCAATGAAAAGTGTTATTACCAAGTCACATGACCTGCTGTGTTTACGTTACGCGCTTTGCAGGGCCTCCCGGTTTGCTTCCAGAAACCTGCGCTTTGCGCCTCGCTTCGCGTACCAGTTCGCTAACGTAGCACGTCATATGACGTATCACGCGACAACGCGAAACGTCATGTGGACGGGAGGCGTCACGATGTTGTTTTCTAACGCGGAAGTTGCGGTAAAGAAACGTTTACCGGCTCGCGGTCTATTTCGCGGCATCAAGGTCAGCTAACGGGAAGTTTCCCGATTCTCGAAGCGGGAACGAAGAAAAAAAAATATTTAAAAAAAAAATTATTAATAAACATATAAAATATATTTTTGGATTTAAAGAAGAATACATTTTACAGCTACAGATATTAGCTGTTAAAAAACCAATGAAATTCACTGAAAAAACCATAGGTTATAAACCATATATAGTTAGGAATTAGCATTTACAAAACCTTGAAAATTCACTGAAAAAACCATAGGTTATAGACCATATATAGTTAGGAATTAGCATTTAGAAAACCTTATTTTACTCACACAAAACCATTGAAATTCCATATATAGTTAGTTGCACTAACTATATATCGCGCACCCGCAATCCACTGCTGATGATGTCACATATTACATCATTCATGACATGGTCAGTGACATCACTGATGACATCACTGATGACAACATCCAGTGATTATGTGTTTCTGTAAAGTTTAAATATGTTTTACATATTGAAGAATGAGTGGATGTATAAGTGTCTGAATGAAGGTTTTAGTAGGTGCGTGATTGACTGTATGAGTGAGTTATTAAATGCGTCTTACTAAATGCACGGGTTAGTGACTAAACTGTCTGAAAGTGTGCATCAGTATGTCTGTTGTTGTGCAAGCTGCTGCATGTGTTGATCAGTAGCTATATAAGTAGCTATATGGGTTATTGATTGGTTGCACAAGTATTTGTATGGGAGACTGAGTGTGTGTATGGCTGGCTGGGAGGTGTGTGACTCTGTGCAGATCAATGTGTACTTGTATCAGTGATTCTATAAGAGAGTAAGTATGTGTTAGTATATGTTTGAAAATGTAAGGTACTCTATGTTTAACTGTGTAGATTAGAAAATGGAAGTGTGATTGATTCTTTACAGGACTGACTAGGTGTGTGAGTAACTCCATGGATGAGTGGCAGAGTGTGAGTGTCTGTATAGGTGTATGAGTGCATATGATAGTGTTGTAAAGATGAGTGATTGTATGTATGAATGATTGTATGGGTGAATGAGTGAATGTGTGTGTAGACGTAGGAATCAGTGAGTGCGTATGTAGTAACTAGTATTGGTGTGTCAATGGTTTCAAAAATTATACTCTGTATTTAACACTGGGTGTAACAGAGGTTATATTAAAGTGTGAGGAGATGCATTGTATTGTCACATTAATGATATCATCATTGATGTGACCATTGATGTCAAATGAGATATCATCAGTGATGTCATTTGAGATGTCATCAGTGATGTCATCAGTGATGTCACTGACCATGTCATGAATGATGTAATATGTGACATCATCAGCAGTGGATTGCGGGTGCGCGATATATAGTTAGTGCAACTAACTATATATGGAATTTCAATGGTTTTGTGTGAGTAAAATAAGGTTTTCTAAATGCTAATTCCTAACTATATATGGTCTATAACCTATGGTGTTTTCAGTGAATTTTCAAGGTTTTGTAAATGCTAATTCCTAACTATATATGGTCTATAACCTATGGTTTTTTCAGTGAATATATATATATATATATATATATATATATATATATATATATATATATATATATATATATGATAGCTCAGTAATCGATTTCCCTTCGTGAAAAAGATCAAAGCACTCCGGGTAAGTGGCAACGTTTTTATTTCGCCAGCAACAGCAGCAGTGATGCAGACAAACGCGTTTCAGACAACAAGTCCTTCCTCAGTGTCAATTAGCATGCTGCGCGCGGCTCTTTTTGTGTGCGTCTTCACGGAAACATTGAGTGAAGACGGACTACATTTTGGATGCGTCCTTAGTGCATATTAGAGCGCTGGTAAAACGTGGCAGCCATTATTATACAGAGTAAGATACATGAGAAAATGGTATTGTATATATGGTTCGATCCCTATTACAACACACCCTCACAGTTGGCTGATTCCCACTGCCAGTCAGATCTACGATCTCGCCGTGTATCGGCATGTCACTGGCATAAATTACCAAACAAGCGCTCAAGAACACCCAACATGTCTACAGTGCATAATACAAATTCTAAAGTGGGGAGTGCAATTGAACCAGGCGGCCGGCTCATATGTACATTTCGCATTTACGCACAATCAAAATTCAAAAATCAAAGAGATATGCAAGTGTGTAAGTAATACATGAGACAGCCACCATTACCGGTGTCATGCCAGATCTAGCCGTGTATCGGCATATCACCGGTTTAGTTCAAAAGGTGCTCATCACAAAAAAGTATATATATCATCCATGTCCAAAAAATATATCGAAAGCCTCCTATGACTGTAACACTAATAGGATACATTCATTCTACATTCAAACCAGAGAGAACAGGAGATAGTAATCTTACAGTAGTAATAAAACTATACTAGCAATTAAGTGCAACAATCGGAAAGTGATAACCACTAGACTCATACAATGACATGATCAAACAGTGACATGATTAAAAATCTCTTAAGGAAAAAGGGAAATAGATTCATGGCAGTTTTAAGAAAACATAATAAATGAATCGCATTTACCACGTTGTTCCCATTTACAGGATTTTCATAAACCAAATATTGCGTATTCAACATATTGCGGGTAACATAGGATAACTGGAGATTCATTTACCTAGATGGACTGTCAGTTCTTCCCCAGTATTCATCCCTAAGGGGCTCTTTGTCTGTAGGTCGATAATATAGCGATCAATCTTAACAATCTATCACCCCCTCTAGGGTTTAGCGGTACGTGATCAATACCAAAGTATTGTAGCAGCTCCCTGTTACTTTCATGCACTTTGGCAAAATGTCGAGCCACAGGATAAGTTATATCCTTATTGACAATAGCTCGTTGATGTTCCAGTATCCACAATTTTACATTGTTAATAGTACTCCCAATGTATTTGAATCCGCATGGACAGATTAAGCAATATACTACATAGGGTGTCGTGTGCGTGATAAATTTACTAATGGTTTTGGGTCTCACTAAACCTGGGATTTTATATGTTAGTATACGTCTGCTGTTTTCGCATGCTCGACATTTACCACAAGGAAAAAAACCCTCATATCTTTCAGGGTACCGCTAGTCTTGCGTTTTATAGGCGTTAGATGACTCTGGACAAGACTGTCTTTGATCGATTTGAGCTTCCTAAATGTTATCAGTGGTTTCGCTGGGACTTCGTTTCTATTACAGGATCGGTACGCAATATATGCCAGTTTTTAGTGAGCATTTTTCTGAGTGCATTCGCCTCATCTGAATAGGTGGTAATCATGCGAAATTTGTTAGTTAACTCAGATTGCCCGCTTCTTTTGGGAGCTTGCTCAAGGAGATGTTTTCTGGGGATTCTTAATACCTTTTTGAGGGTGTTATCCAAAAGTGATTGTTCATAACCCCTGATCAAAAATCTGGCAATACAGTCTTTGGCTGCTAGAATAAAATCTGCTTCCAAAGAACAGTTGCGTCTCAGTCTCAACAATTCACCGTAGGGAATACTGCGGATCAGGCTAGGGAGATGACTACTTCCTGCATGTAGAATGCTATTGCCGGCTGTCGGCTTCCTATAGAGAGTAGATTCTAAAGCTCCCTTACTGACAAAGACCCTCAGGTCGAGATAATGTACCTCAGTCTTACTTATGTCAGATGTAAATTTCAAGTTAATTTGGTTATTGTTGAGATCCTTAATGTATTCCTCCGCTTGTGTGGTGGAGCCCCTCCACACTAAGAAGAGGTCGTCGATATATCGACGCCAGACTACAATGTACTCAGCCCATTTCAGGTTGTTACCCGCTAGGGCCACCTGCTCCTCCCACCAGCCTACGAAAAGATTCGCGTAGCTGGGGGCGAAGCAGGTTCCCATTGCAGTCCCAGAGATTTGCCTAAAAAAGTCATTTTGAAACAGAAAGATGTTATTTCTGAGGCAAAAATCTAAAAACTCTACCAGCATCATACCATGTTCCATATATTTTGCTGGTCTTTTATCCAGGAAATATTTCACCGCCTCTATCCCTTGAGTGTGTTGTATACTTGTATAGAGGCTGGCGATATCTAGGGTAATGAGTACATACGTTGGGTCCCAAGCAATTTGATCAATTTGTCCTATAAAGTCTTTAGTGTCTTTTACATACGATTTTAGATCAACCACAAAGCAGGAAAGGAATGAATCAATATAAATAGACAAATTCTCAGTGAGTCCCCCCTTGGAAGAGGCAATCGGTCTCCCCGGTGGATGCCGAAGGTCTTTGTGCACCTTCGGTAATTGGTAAAACGTAGGAATTATAGGTTCCGGATTCCTCAGAAAAAGAAATTCATTCATATATAACATGAGTTTGTTGCGCCATTTATTCAAGAGATCATGATAGGCCTTGATGCTTTCAGAGTACTCCTCTTTATTTGTTTTTAAGTAATTTGTTGGATCTTCAAGCTGGCTCAACGACTCATCGCAATATTGATCTCTTGTTAATAGCACAACATTCCCCCCTTTGTCCGAGGGATTAACAACAACCCCCTCGTTTTCACTCAGATTTGACAAAGCAGTAGTTTGTGCGATAGTCAGATTATTCTTTCTTTCGGAATTTTTGTTGGTTAAAAGTCTATAGCTCATCAGATCTTGTACAACGGCGTCCGAAAAAGTATCTATGGCATCATAGGGCATCTGGGGGTTGAACTGGGAGGGTGCTTTAAAAGCCGTTATTGGTGATTGCTGTTCAATATCCTGGGCCCTTGCTATTCCAATGGCCCCTTCGGAAATCCCTTGGCTTTGCTCAGTTCTTAAATCCTCCAGCGTCTGTACCGCATTAAGGTCCTTAATGGTAAGTACATCAGTCGGATACACTGTTGTTCTCTTTCTCGTTTTCCTAGGGTCGCCAATAGAGGGTTTTATTTTATGGAATTTGTGTAATTTCATTTTGCGGGTTAGTTTGAAGAGATCAATTCGGGTTTGAGTATATTCGAGTTTGTTGTGGGGCAGAAACTGGGGCCTAGTTGCAGGGTATCCTCTTCGTCTTTTGTTAGAGTTTGGTCAGTCAAGTTGACAATAGTCAAATTAGCATTGGGGTCTACCATCTGTTGCCCCTCTTCTTGCGGGTATTTTGGGCCACAGGTTTGCCCCTTCCTTTTCCTCTGCCAGCCACCTCGTCGGGTTCTTCTTCGCTTTCGGGTGGTTTGGTTTTGCCCCCTCTCAGCCAGGTCTGGCGAATGAGGTTGAATTCCAAGTGAAAAGGATTCCTCCTCCCTTCACTTCTTGGTGCTGGTCTCTCATCACCTGATTGCTCTTCCTCCGTTGCTGATGACTCTGAAGTGGCTGGTTCAACAACTGGTACTGTGCTCTTCATCTTATTTAGGGCTTTTCGGGGACCATCAAATTTCTTTGAGAAGGTAAGTATCCTTCCCTGAGCATAGTCCCGCTCGTCCCTTTCAAATTTCTCTTGCTTCCGCTGTCGGATTTTCAATTCATATTTAAACAAAAGTTTTTTCATGTCTTCCCGCAATTGTGATTGTTTGATGGAGTCAGTCTCTTTAGATATTTCACTTTCCAGGGAGGCTATTTCATCCATCACTTATACTCTGTCACTCCATGCACATTTCAAAGTAAATCAAGCATGGCTTTACATGATGCTGCAGTCAAATCTGCCCATTGCTCCAATAGCATGGGATAGGGGCTTTCATAGGCGGGTACCGTGTATATACAAAGCCCCCTGGGCACTCGATCTACATCAATATAGTTTTGTAGTGAGGTGGCCTCCCACCATTTTCTTATCTCTCTCTCGCTACATCGTTCCAGTTTGATAATAGGTTCTGTAGAGAGCTATGTGATATGCTCCCCCCACCTCCAGTATCAGGCACTGTTGCAGAATTGGGTGCTCGTTTCTTGAAAACGTCAAGTGCCGCTTCGCGGTGTTCCTCCTCATCACACATGCAGGCTGGCCTCAGAGACCATTTACGTTTATCGGGAGCACCGCTGAACACGGACCATTAGTGGGAGGAGTTAATGGACGAGCGCCCGGCTGATGTAACAGAAGACGCCGGTAAGCCGCCGTCACCTTTTCTATACCTCTTCACGCATTTGCGACTGGTCCACTGAACAGCAAGGCGAGGGGGTAACGTTGGCTTAACCCGGGGAGGCTTCTCAGTGGTTTCTGAGGCCAGCCGGCATGTGTGATGAGGAGGAACGCCACGAAGCGGCACTTGACGTTTTCAAGAAACGAGCGCCCAATTCTGCAACAGTGCCTGATACTGGAGATGGGGGGAGCATATCACGTAGCTCTCTACGGAACCTATTTGTCAAACTGGAACGATGTAGCGAGAGAGAGATAAGAAAATGGTGGGAGGCCACCTCACTACAAAACTATATTGATGTAGATCGAGTGCCCAGGGGGCTTCGTATATACACGGTAACCGCCTATGAAATCCCCGATCCCATGCTATTGGAGCAATGGGCAGATTTGACTGCAGCATCATGTAAAGCCATGCTTGATTTACTTGTGAAATTTGCATGGAGTGACAGAGTAAAAGTGATGGATGAAATAGCCTCCCTGGAAAGTGAAATATCTAAAGAGACTGACTCCATCAAACAATCACAATTGCGAGAAGACATGAAAAAACGTTTGATTAAATATGAATTGAAAATCCGACAGCGGAAGCAAGAGAAATTTGAAAGGGACGAGGGGGACTATGCTCAGGGAAGGATACTTACCTTCTCAAAGAAATTTGATTGTCCCCGAAAAGCCCTAAATAAGATGAAGAGCACAGTACCGGTTGTTGAGCCAGCCACGTCAGAGCCATCAGCAACGGAGGAAGAACAATCAGGTGATGAGAGACCAGCACCAAGAAGTGAAGGGAGGAGGAATCCTTTTCACTTGGAATTCAACCTCATTCGCCAGACCTGGCTGAGAGGGGGCAAAACCAAACCACCCGAAAGCGAAGAAGAACCCGACGAGGTGCCTGGCAGAGGAAGAGGAAGGGGCAAACCTGTGGCCCAAAATACCCGCAAGAAGAGGGGAAACAGATGGTAGACCCCAATGCTAATTTGACTATTGTCAACTTGACTGACCAAACTCTAACAAAAGACGAAGAGGATACCCTGCAACTAGGCCTCAGTTTCTGCCCCAACAACAAACTCGAATATACTCAAACCCGAATTGATCTCTTCAAACTAACCCGCAAAATGAAATTACACAAATTCCATAAAATAAAACCCTCTATTGGCGACACTAGGAAAATGAGAAAGAGAACAACGGTGTATCCGACTGATGTACTTACCATTAAGGACCTTAATGCGGTACAGACACTGGAGGATTTAAGAACTGAGCAAAGCCAAGGGATTTCCGAAGGGGCCATTGGAACAGCAAGGGCCCAGGATATTGAACAGCAATCACCATTAACGGATTTTAAAGCACCCTCCCAGTTCAACCCCCAGATGCCCTATGATGCCATAGATACTTTTTCGGACGCCGTTGTACAAGATCTGATGAGCTATAGACTTTTAACCAACAAAAATTCCAAAAGAAAGAATAATCTGACTATCGCACAAACTACTGCTTTGTCTAATCTGAGTAAAAACGAGGGGGTTGTTGTTAAACCCTCGGACAAAGGGGGGAATGTTGTGCTATTAACAAGATATCAATATTGCGATGAGTCGTTGAGCCAGCTTGAAGATCCAACAAATTACTCAAAAACAAATAAAGAGGAGTACTCTGAAAGCATCAAGGCCTATCATGATCTCTTGAATAAATGGCGCAACAAACTCATGTTAGATATGAATGAATTTCTTTTTCTGAGGAATCCGGAACCCATAATTCCTACGTTTTACCAATTACCGAAGGTGCACAAAACCCTTCGGCATCCACCGGGGAGACTGATTGCCTCTTCCAAGGGGGGACCCACTGAGAATTTGTCTATTTATATTGATTCATTCCTTTCCTGCTTTGTGGTTGATCTAAAATCGTATGTAAAAGACACTAAAGACTTTATAGGACAAATTGATCAAATTGCTTGGGACCCAACGTATGTACTCATTACCCTAGATATCGCCAGCCTCTATACAAGTATACAACACACTCAAGGGATAGAGGCGGTGAAATATTTCCTGGATAAAAGTCCAGCACAATATATGGAACATGGTATGATGCTGGTAGAGTTTTTAGATTTTTGCCTCAGAAGTAACATCTTCCTGTTTCAAAATTACTTTTTTAGGCAAATTTCTGGGGCTGCGATGGGAACCTGCTTCGCCCCCGCTACGCGAATCTTTTCGTAGGCTGGTGGGAGGAGTAGGTGGCCCTAGCGGGTAACAACCTGAAATGGGCTGAGTACATTGTAGTCTGGCGTCGATATATCGACGACCTCTTCTTAGTGTGGAGGGGCTCCACCACACATGCGGAGGAATTCATTAAGATCTCAACAATAACCAAATTAACTTGAAATTTACATCTGACATAAGTAAGACTGTGGTACATTATCTCGACCTGAGGATCTTTGTCAGTAAGGGAGCTTTAGAAACTCCTCTCTATAGGAAGCCGACAGCCGGCAAAAGCATTCTACATGCAGGAAGTAGTCATCCCCCTAGCCTGATCCGCAGTATTCCCTACGGTGAATTGTTGAGACTGAGACGCAACTGTTCTTTGGAAGCAGATTTTATTCTAGCAGCCAAAGACTGTATTGCCAGATTTTTGATCAGGGGTTATGAACAATCACTTTTGGATAACACCCTCAAAAAGGTATTAAGAATCCCTAGAAAACATCTCCTTGAGCAATCTCCCAAAAGAAGCGGGCAATCTGAGTTAACTAACAAATTTCGCATGAGTACCACCTATTCAGATGAGGAGAATGCACTCAGAAAAATGCTCACTAAAAACTGGCATATATTGTATACCGATCCTGTAATAGGAAACGACGTCCCAGCGAAACCACTGATAACATTTAGGAAGCTCAAATCGATCAAAGACAGTCTTGTCCAGAGTCATCTAACGCCTATAAAACCCAAGACTAGCGGTACCCTGAAAGATATGAGGTTTTTTTTCCTTGTGGTAAATGTCGAGCATGCGAAAACAGCAGACGTATACTAACATATAAAATCCCAGGTTTAGTGAGACCCAAAACCATTAGTAAATTTATCACGTGCACGACACCCTATGTAGTATATTGCTTAATCTGTCCATGCAGATTCAAATACATTGGGAGTACTATTAACAATGTAAAATTGCGGATACTGGAACATCAATGAGCTATTGTCAATAAGCATATAACTTATCCTGTGGCTCAACATTTTGCCAAAGTGCATGAAAGTAACAGGGAGCTGCTACAATACTTTGGTATTGATCACGTACCGCTAAACCCTAGAGGGGGTGATAGATTGTTAAGTCTCCGGAGATTAGAATCTCGCTATATTATCGACCAACAGACAAAGAGCCCCTTAGGGATGAATACTGGGGAAGAACTGACAGTCCATCTAGGTAAATGAATCTCCAGTTATCCTATGTTACCCGCAATATGTTGAATACGCAATATTTGGTTTATGAAAATCCTGTAAATGGGAACAAGGTGGTAAATGCGATTCATTTATTATGTTTTCTTAAAACTGCCATGAATCTATTTCCCTTTTTCCTTAAGAGATTTTTAATCATGTCACTGTTTGATCATGTCATTGTATGAGTCTAGTGGTTATCACTTTCCGATTGTTGCACTTAATTGCTAGTACAGTTTTATGACTACTGTAAGATTACTATCTCCTGTTCTCTCTGGTTTGAATGTAGAATGAATGTATCCTATTACTGTTACAGTCATAGGAGGCTTTCGATATATTTTTTGGACATGGATGATATTTGTGATGAGCACCTTTTGAACTAAACCAGTGATATGCCGATACATGGCTAGATCTGGCATGACACCGGTAATGGTGGCTGTCTCATGTATTTCTTACACATTTGCATATCTCTTTGATTTTTGAATTTTGATTGTGCGTAAATGCGAAATGTACATATGAGCCGGCCGCCTGGTTAACACACGGTCACTGATGTGTACTCCCAATACACTGAGTTTTTCTTCAATTTCGCTTATGAGCAATGGGAAGCAAGAACAAAAAAAAAAAAAAATGAAGACTTGCAGACTCACAGTCGCTCTCTCTCATGATATCCTTTTCTTTCTGAATGCACGCAGGGCCACGACTTACAGAATCCCACATTTCAAGGCAGCCGGGCCTCCGGGTTGTCGGCTATATGGCTGTGTTATTCCTTTCTTTCCCTGCAAAAGCTGCTAATTTGATGTTGTGCGGCTGGCCCGGATGGGTTGTCAGCGGAACGCTGTGTATTGTATGTTTCCATTAATAAAGGTCTTTTTCAAAAAAAAAATAAAAAAATTAGCCGGCCGCCTGGTTCAATTGCACTCCCCACTTTAGAATTTGTATTATGCACTGTAGACATGTTGGGTGTTCTTGAGCGCTTGTTTGGTAATTTATGCCAGTGACATGCCGATACACGGCGAGATCGTAGATCTGACTGGCAGTGGGAATCAGCCAACTCTGAGGGTGTGTTTTAATAGGGATCGAACCATATATACAATACCATTTTCTCATGTATCTTACTCTGTATAATAATGGCTGCCACGTTTTACCAGCGCTCTAATATGCACTAAGGACGCATCCAAAATGTAGTCCGTCTTCACTCAATGTTTCCGTGAAGATGCACACAAAAAGAGCCGCGCGCAGCATGCTAATTGACACTGAGGAAGGACTTGTTGTCTGAAACGCGTTTGTCTGCATCACTGCTGCTGTAGCTGGCGAAATAAAAACTTTGCCACTTACCCGGAGTGCTTTGATCTTTTTCACGAAGGGAAATCGATTACTGAGCTATCATTTGATGCGCGGATACCAGCGCGCCACAGCACCCGCCGACGAGTGCCCAGAGATTTCTGGTAGAACGGAGCTTGCATATATATATATATATATATATATATATATTACCTACTGGCGGTCGCCAGTAGGTAGTTATAGTTAGGACCTAGTTTCCATAGGAAATCCGCAACATTCTATTGGGAATAACTTTGGCGCTGGTTGAGGAATTTGCTTGTAATTTTCCAAAATTTTGGCCAGCTCCGCTGCGCTTCTTCCCTGAAAGTCTCGGGTAGATTCGTCAAGCGGGGGCCGAGAAAAAAGGGGGGTCCCAAAACGTGTTTTCCCCATGTTAATTTCCATAGGACCTTTAGACACGGCTACAGCCCGAACCGCTGAACGGAATTACATCAAACTTGGCAAAATGGTAGAGTCTGGTACGCAGATCACGCTTTTGGTTAAATAGTGTAAATCCCTCCAGTAGTTCCTGAGAAAATTAAAGTTGAAATCAATTATATATCTATAAGCACGCACCGTGCGCGCACCGTGCGCGCACCGTGCGCGCACCTTGCCGTGCACGAGCTTCATGCTGATTGGCTGCCACTGTCTGTTAACACTCCAAAACAGAAATGGATGGCAGCCATCTTGTGCCTCAGTAGACTGAGGCACAAGAAAGCAGAAAAAAAGTGTAGAACTCAAAAAGGGGGCAGGGTAGAAGCACCCTGACCCCCTAGGCCTGCTCAGGGGGTCCCACAGGGACCCCCAAGGCGAAAAGAAAAAAACAAATAAAAAAATCGCCGGTGCGCGCACCCCATGATTCCCCCTCCCCCATTTTTTTTTTTTTGCCTTGGGGGTCCTTGTGGGAACCCCTGAGCAGGCCTAGGGTGTCAGGGTGCTTCTACCCTGCCCCCTTTTTGAGTTCTAAAACTTCTCGAGCACGAGCTGCATGCTCATTGGCTTTCAACACTTAAAACCAGGAAGTGTTGGCAGCCATCTTGTGCTTGGTAGACCGAGGCACAAGAAAGCAGAAAAACAAATGTGTAGAACACAAAAAAGGGGCAGGGTAAAAGCACCCTGACCCCCTAGGCCTGCTCATGGGGTCCCACAAGGACCCCCAAGGCCAAAAATGTTTTTGTTTTTTTTAAACGGTATGTTTATTTTAAAATTACCCCCCAGGGGGACCAAATTGTAGGGGCATAGTGATAAAGAATTGTGGGGGGTGCCCAATCCCTCCCACACTGCCCCGGGGACCGTCGCCCTCCGGGGCAAAGCAATGCAGCCCACTGGCGCATACTGGAGGCTCCTGGTGGGCTAGTTGCCTCCCAGGGAATTAGTTCCCCCTCTGCAAACGTGCCCGTGTGCTACGCTGCAGAGAGGTGTAAAAAGGGTGTGGCCTCATTACACCTCTCTGCAATGCAGCCCCCTGGGAAATACTGGAGGTTCCTGGTGGGCTAGTTGGCCCCCAGGGACCCCCAGTATGCAAGGGGAATTAGTTCCCCCTCTGCAAACGCGTCAGGGGGCTGCGTTGCAGAGAGGTGTACAAACAATTTTTATCAATTTATATTAAAAATATGTAATGTAATTTAAAAAATAATATATCTAAAAATAAAAAATGTATAATAATATAGTAAATCAGTATAAAAAAGATAACAATTATTACATTGAAAAATTTTAATTTGCAAAACCATTGAAATTCACTGAAAAAACCATAGGTTACAGCCACGTTATAGTTAGGAATTAGCATTTAAAAAACCTTTGAAATTCACTGAAAAAAACGTAGGTTTTACACACGTTATAGTTAGGAATTAGTATTTAAAAATCCTTTGAAATGCACTGAACAAAACGTAGGTTTTACACACGTTATAGTTAGGAAGTAGCATTTACAAAACCTTTGAAATTCACTGAAAAAACCGTAGGTTTGACACATGTTATAGTTAGCTGGACATTTCACTCCTATAAAACCATTGAAATTCCCCCGTTATAGTTAGTTCAGCTAACTATAACTCGCGCGCCCGCAATGCACTGCTGATGATGTCACATATTACATCACTCATGACATGGTCAGTGACATCACTCATGACATCACTGATGACATCTCAAATGACATCACTGATGACATCACTGATGACGTCATCCTTGTGGAAGAGTGGCAGATCTTCTCTCACCCTAATATAACTTTTATTACACACATTCAAAAATAGAAAATAACATTTTCAATACAATAGACATGCCAATGCCACTTACAACACACCTATTTAGTAATTCCAAGATCTATACACACATCCACTCATTCATCAACAGACATATACAGTCACTCATACATGTACTCACTCATCATATGTACTCATACACTGATACATCCTGATCATCCTGTTACACACCGACATTCATCCATAGAGTTACTCACAGATAACTCATATGTACTAGTTTAAAACATATGTACTTACTCACTAATACACTATTAAAACAGTCATTCATTCACTAACACACCCATATATACACTCATCCACCCATACAGAAAAAAGAAATAATAATTACCTATATAGCTACTCATCACACACACTCATCCACCTATACAGTCCTGCACATATGCTGCCTTCAACACATACAAGCAGTAAGTCACTCATTCATGCATCTATGCACTACGTAAGACCTCCCAACGAAGCATACAGACACTCAAACACTCAGACACTCCTACTGATAATCAAACAAACAATAACCTATATAGACACTCATGTATCACTCATATAGCTACTCACCAACACATGCAGCCACTTATACAGAAAGTGAGAGACTGATACAGAAATGTATATATTTAAATATTACTCACTAACCCATGTATTCATTAAGATACACTTAATCAGTCAGTTATACAATCTATTTTTCACCAGAAAAGCAGTCATTTATACACTTATATACCCATTTCTTCTTCCATCAACCTTCAGATATACATATATAAAACATATTTAATTTTCAGAAAAACACCCATTCACTGGATGATTTCATCCGTGATGTCATCAGTGATGTCATTTGAGATGTCATCAGTGATGTCATGAGTGATGTCACTGACCATGTCATGAGTGATGTTATATGTGACGTCATCAGCAGTGCATTGTGGGTGCGCGAGTTATAGTTAGCTGAACTAACTATAACGGGGGAATTTCAATGGTTTTATATGAGTGAAATGTCCAGCTAACTATAACATGTGTCAAACCAACGGTTTTTTCAGTGAATATATATATATATATATATATATATATATATATATATATATATATATATATATATACAAGAAAGTACCATGCAACAGTAAAAATCTAACCCATGACAACTGTTGGCTTTAGACAATTTAAAAATGGACCCCACCATTGTAATTCGTAGTTCTGACAAGGGTGGGAATTTCGTAGTGCTAGATAAAACTGTGTATCTGAATGAGGGTATGCGACAATTATCTGATAGCACTTGTTATACAATATCTGACAAGAATGCAGTCAACAGTTCTAATAAGGAGTATGGTAATATGTTAACTGAATGGCGCGAGAAAGGCCTCATGGAATGGGAGGAGTACAATTATTTTAAATGTTTAGATCCGAAACTCCCCATTCTATATCTATTACCTAAGCTACACAAAAACCCCACTAATCCACCAGGGAGGCCCATTGTTTCTTCAATGGGCTCTTTATTAGAAAATACGTCACGATTCATTGGCCATTATCTAAGACTGTATGTGGTCGATTTACCATCATATTTACGAGACATCACCCACTTCCTAAATATCATTGATGGGATCCACTGGAAGTCTAATTACACTTTATTGACCCTTGATGTGTGCAGTTTGTACACTTGTATACAACACAACCTGGGTTTACAAGCTATCAGGCACTTCTTGAGATCGAGATCAGTCTCATTATTGGGGCACTCAGAAATGATTTTGGCCATGATTGAGTTCTGTTTAAAAAACAATTTTTTCCTATTTAATGATGTCATCTATCGTCAGTCACAGGGCACAGCCATGGGCACCTGCTTCGCCCCAGCTATGCCAATTTGGTCATGGGCTGGTGGGAGGAGCAGGTGGCATCCCAATTGGTGGAATACGATCAATGTGTCCTGTGGCTGCGATTTATAGATGACATCTTTGTCATCTAGGATGGTGACTTAGACTCTGCCAAAGCTTTTGTTGCTAAACTTAATACCAATGATTACAGCTTGGCATTTACAGAACATATGAGTAAGAATGAAATTGAATTTCTTGACATTATGGTCGAAATCAAGGAAAATCTGATCTATACCAAACTTTTCTGCAAAAGTATGGCGGGGAATAGTTTGCCGAGTGTATTTAGTGCACACCCCAAGAATCTTGTACAGAGTATACCATTTGGAGAACTATTACGCGCTAAACGCAATTGTAGTTCCGAAGAAGGGTATCAAAATTAAAAGAAAGTCATGGTGCAAAGATATAAAGACCGGGGATATAGAAACAAAACAATAACTGCAGCTTGTGAAAAGGTTGATATAGCTACCAGAACGCAGCTATTACACCCTGAAATTAAGGTCAAAGAAGAGAACAAGCTCATATTTATTACCGATTATTCTGGGAAAGACAATGATGTCAAAACAACCTTAAGAAAACATTGGCATGTATTATTGACAGATCCCCATCTGAAAAAACATCTTAACAGTAGACCTCAAGTAACATTCTCCAAGAATAGATCATTAAGAGATGAATTAAGCCCCAACTTGGTTACTGACACGATCAATACACAAACCGTAGGTAGGCCAGGGTACAAATGCTGCAGAAACTGCAAGGCATGCAGCAATAGTGTAGATTGCACTAGCCTGAACATCAACAGTTGTAAAAGAGATTTGGCGATTAAGAAGACGCTGACATGTAACACAATGTATTGTGTGTATGCTTTAATGTGTCCTTGTAATAAGGCATATATAGGTAGCACCATCCATCGTGCTAAAAAAACGGGTACTTGAGCATGCCAGGGCAATTCGCCACAATAATCGACAGTATCCGGTGGCCCGACATTTTTTTGATAATCACATGCAAAAGGAAAAGTTTCTAAGAATGGTGGCGATTGACTCTGTGGAGGCAAATGTTCGTGGTGGGAATAGATTGCTTACCCTACGAAAATTGGAGTCAAGATACATAATAGATTTAGATACTATGTCTCCAATAGGATTGAACTCGAATGATAAGTTATCAGTAAATCTGCATAATTAAATAATTGGTGCTATGATTTATCTGTTGGCTGTAAGTATTTTGTAACTGTATTTTAATTGTTTTTAATCTCGTTCAATTTTAGGTGTTTTTTGCACTTATGTCAAGTGGGGCTACCAGAAACATTGATTTATGCCCACTTGGGCGCTATTGCAGATACGCATAGTGAATGAATCCACATTAACTGTAAAAATCAGAATATGGACATCGATATATGTATAATATCTTCAATGGACAATTCTATGGAATACAGCCCAGTTGGGCTATGAATTGATGACATCTGCAGATTATCTATTTTGGTCTATCAATGAATGATTTGACCAATTTACTGTGTATCTGTGTCCTAGTTCGTGGTGAAATTTGATGCCATACTGTCAGGAATTAGTAAGCATTTTATTACATTTATTTGAATGTGTTATTCGTGATCGATATTTATTGGTATATTATGAATTTATTTTTTGAAAATAATTGAATTTCGATCTATTGCTAGCGTATATAAAGCTATTTGGCATGACAGTCATTCATGATAAGATGGCCTCCACTTTTTCTATGCATTCAGGTAGCACAGATTGTCTGTCGTTTTTGTTTACACTGTTTAAAAAGGAAAAAACTTTATATAAAATGTGCACGAACCGCCTGTCTCCTAGCGTGAACAAGGCGTAAAGCTGTAACGCGTTGCTGTGTGTGGCTTAATAAAACTGTTGGCTGCAAACAAGATTCCCGAGTGGTGTCCGTAAATCTTCAGGAGAATTGAAGTTTTGGAATTGTAATATATATATATATATATATATATATATATATATATATATATATATATATATATATATATATATATATATCCAAACAAGTGCAACCTCCCAGGCTCCAACCGTAGCGACCCAGGAAAGTCACGCGGATCCAACACAGCTTTATTGTAGGCACAAGTTTATTTACGAGCTGAACCAAACAATCTAACGCGTTTCGGGCATCCGCCCTTGCTCACAGACAGTCAGTGTTGGGAATGGCCACATTTAAATATCCTATGCCCCACAGTGAAAGTGCATTTTTTTCTCATTTTTTTGTTCAGTACCACGTGATAACTGACATAGAGGACAAACTATCAATACTGCATATTATAGTCTGTTTTCCAAACAATTGCAGATTGGTAAACCAAAATTAAGGTAAAATGCAAGGATAAAATCCAAACAAATTGTGACAATGAAGAAATACATACATATATAAATATATACATATATACAGTTCATAGAAATAATGGAAGGGAAATTAAAGCCTAAAATGCCTACATTCCATTATATCAAATACTAGCAGTTGATGCCCTAGCATATATCAAAGTGCAAAACTACGCAATAAAGTGCTTGATGCATGGTTTAAAATCAATGTCCATGTAGAAGCAATAAAGTATCAAATGTATGTGCAAAAATACGCATGTGCAAAATACGCAATATTGTAAACATCACTTATTGCATCTCGTCATAATATGTGCAAATTCACGCTATATGTAAACATATGACTTATAGCAGCATAGTAATAGGGCAAGAACTACATAATATAAAAAGTCACAAATTGTGAACATTGCAAATGCGGAATATATTTTGGGTAAACATAAATGCCTATTGTCTATGTCCTCAAAAAAACAGTGCTAACCCAAAAGAAATAGTAATGCAAGATAATACATCACCATGAGTCACAATAAGAGAAAAGATTTAAGTGCAGGACCCAACTAAGGAGATTTAAAATACATAGTGTGTGAGGGTGGGCGGCAAACCGCCGCGACTCCAATGTAAAGCAGTTATAAGGACAGGCCAGTACAGGACTAAATTACAGAAACACATGTAAGTCATCTGTATTATTTAGTCCATTAGGGGATCTGCTATCCAACTCAAGGATATATTGGGATTCCAACCTCCTTAGCATCTTCTCACTATCTCCGCCCCTTCTTGGTTTTTCTATTGCAGAGATAACATAGTAGAACAGGCACTCCAAATTGTTGTTATGAACAGCCCTGAAGTGCCTGGCCACCGGGTAAACTGGGTCATTATTTACGATCGCTCGTAAATGCTGGAGGATTCTCACATGCACCGGCTGTCGTGTACTGCCGACATATCTCAACGAGCATGTACAAGTGAGAACATAGATAGCAAATTCCGTTTTGCAATTGTATTGACCCATGATCTGAATTGGGTCCGGACTAAAAGGCGTGTAATACTGCCGTGTACTTTTACCAAATTTGCAGGCCCTGCAAGAGGTGCAGCGTTTAAAGCCTGATCTGGATTTCATCCATTCCTTTTTTTTCCTGAGTTCTGGAAAATCATGGCAAATATGGGACTTCAGTGAAGGGCCCTTCCTGAAGGTCACCACAGGGACATCCGCAAGTTGAGGTTTGAGAACAGGATCTGTTTTAAGGACTGGCCATCTCTTGGTTACAATAGATCTTATCTGTCTGGCCTGCCTGCTGTATGAGGTTATGAACCTGGGCGCCGTGGCATTACCATCCAACGTTTCCAAACGTTTACCAGTGTTAATTGTCTCTAATAAAGAGATACGGGATCTACATTTGGTCTTATCCACTGCTACTTTTAACACTGATTCACGATAACCTCTTTCTCGAAACCTATTCAGAGCTTCATCAGTACAGATTTTAAGATCAGAATCTGTACTGCAGATTCTCTTAATTCTTAAGAGCTCACCCAAAGGAATGTTGTCGACTACATGTCGAGGATGTGCACTGCTGGCATGAAGAATGCTGTGGCCAGCAGTGCTTTTCCGATGTAGTTTAGTAGCTAGCTGGCCATTATTGATGAAGACTTTAACATCTAAAAAGTCGGCTTCGCTGTCGCTGATAGAACTCGTGAACTTAAGATTTTCCTTGTTGTTGTTAATGGAATATATATACTTGAAGATGAAGGATCACAAGAAAACAACAGCGATCCAAGGATTCCACAGGAAAGGAATTCAGGCGAGCCCACGGCAGTTGCAGCAAGTATGTTTATTTCAGACAGAAAAGACGACGCGTTTCGACCACGTCCGTGGTCTTGGTCACATGACCCACGTCTCCAAAGTGCAGATATATATAGGTGCATTTACACACAGTCATGTTCATAGACATAGAAAACATTTGGCTTTCGGATCTGTCTGTGTCACAAGATGAAAGAGTTGGTTTTAAAGGTACAGTACACATATTGATAAGCATGACATTTTGTGTGCATTTAAAACAAGGGGTACTGTTCTTAACGTTTGTATGCTTGCATGGTTCTCATTTGTAAAGTACATTGATTACAGGTAGCTCTGAACACAGGTAGGTATAGGTGCAGTTCAGGTATAACATGTAAAAGTACATTTGTTTTCCTGGTAATTTTCGGTAATTGTGTGTCGCAGCTTGTATGTCAGCGGAAGAGTGCCATCATATCCTTGAGGTTAATCCTCCTAGTGCCGGTATAGTACCCGGTTGCGCTTAATTCTTGTAGGTTTATTTAACAACAAGGGGTGGTTATGGACAGAGTTTCTGAATTAAGCAGAATACTCTCACCCAGTCAAGAGATCAGGGCTAGATCCAACACCGTTTTTTAGCTCACTGCACCATCCCAGTTCAGAACCTGGCTATATGCAAATTAGTCTGTTCCTGTCCCAGTGCATGATGGGAACAGGGCAAACCAAACTACCAAGCCAATTCTTACACTGGGAAGGAAACAAGCTTCCGGGGACCGGTTTCTGGCATTTCAGCCGTCGTCAGCCCGGCTTGCTTGAATCCTGATGGTGCAATGAGCAAGGGACTCACATCTGAGTATACCCTTCCACGCTTAGGGTGGACAAAATATTTAACAACAAGGGGTGGTGATGGACAGAGTTTCTGAATTAAGCAGAATACTCTCACCCAGTCAAGAGATCAGGGCTAGATCCCCGGAAGCTTGTCTCCTTTCTGGTGAAGAATTGGCTTGGTAGTTTGGTCTGCCCTGTTCCTATGATGCACTGGGCCAGAGACAGACTAATTTGCATATAGCCAGGTTCTGAGCTGGGATGGGGCAGTGAGCTAAATAACGGTGATGGATCAAGCCCTGATCTGTGGACTGGGTAAGAGTGGTCTGCTTAATTCAGACACTCTGTTCATCACCACCCCCTTTTCTGAATCGTTTTTGGCCACTATAGGTGTGGCAGGGTATACTCAGACATGAGTCGCTTGCTCACTGCTCCATCAGGATTCAAGTAAGCCGGGCCGACGACGGCTGAAATGCCAGAAACCGGTCCCCGGAAGCTTGTCTCCTTTCTGGTGAAGAATTGGCTTGGTAGTTTGGTCTGCCCTGTTCCCATGATGCACTGGGCCAGGGACAGACTAATTTGCATATAGCCAGGTTCTGAGCTGGGATGGGGCAGTGAGCTAAATAACGGTGATGGATCAAGCCCTGATCTGTGGACTGGGTAAGAGTGGTCTGCTTAATTCAGACACTCTGTTCATCACCACCCCCTTTTCTGAATCGTTTTTGGCCACTATAGGTGTGGCAGGGTATACTCAGACATGAGTCCCTTGCTCACTGCTCCATCAGGATTCAAGCAAGCCGGGCCGACGACGGCTGAAATGCCAGAAACCGGTCCCCGGAAGCTTGTCTCCTTTCTGGTGAAGAATTGGCTTGGTAGTTTGGTCTGCCCTGTTCCCATGATGCACTGGGCCAGGGACAGACTAATTTGCATATAGCCAGGTTCTGAGCTGGGATGGGGCAGTGAGCTAAATAACGGTGATGGATCAAGCTATGATCTGTGGACTGGGTAAGAGTGGTCTGCTTAATTCAGACACTCTGTTCATCACCACCCCCTTTTCTGAATCGTTAATTCTTGTAGGTGACTTAGAGTTTGGACTGGTGTCCATGAATCAGGTGCTCATATCTTTGTCATAGTAGTGACATAGCGCAGCCGGTTGTGTGGTACTCTCCTGTGGGATAAAAATCAGACCGTTAGTGCTCAGAACACATTGTATTGAGTAGTGCTGACCTACAAAGTTCTGACTGAGTTGTCTAGTTTACAAGAAAACAGTACCCTAGGATTAAAAGGTGGATTGTGCAGTTAGGGAGAGGTGATATATATATATATTTATTACCTACTGGCGGTTGACAGTAGGTAGTTATAGTTAGGACCCAGTTTTCATAGGAAGAGCATTTTTAGTTTTGCTTATAACTTTAGCGAGTGTTTGATGAATCTTCATGAAATCTTCCAAACTAATTCTTTGTTCATATCAGCTATGTTAAAAGTTTGGGGGTGATTCGTCAAGGGGGGAGCACGAAAAAAGAGGGGTCCCAAAACGTGTTTTCTTCATGCAATTTCCATAGGAAACTTTAGACAAGGCTAGAGGTCGAACGGGTGAATGGAATTACCCCAAATTTGGCAGGGAGAAGGGTCTTGGGTCTAGAAAGCACACTTTTGTTTATTTGGTGTAAATTCGTTCAGTAGTTTTGTTGTAATTTAGCAGCGATTAGGTTAAGCATTAGCAGAAGACATCTTGTATTTAGAGACTATCTTGTCCGTTGTGTGGAATCCATTTTGTATTTCTGGCAGCCATTTTGTTTGACATGTGCTCCCCATGTGCTCTGTCCTACCTTCCTGTCAACTGCTCTTGAAATCTGCCTAGAGACGAGATATATTTAGCCTCCTCTGCTTCGAACATGCTCAGTTGAGCTTACAGCTGTCCCCAACTTGTAACTGTCAGGATGTGTCCACCAGAATTAGCTAACTGTCAGCCCCTCCCACTTGTTGCCAGCACACTCTCTGTATGACCTTAAATGTATTTAAAACCAGCATTCTGTACTTGTACCGCCTTCATTTGAGCCCCTGTGTGGGTATAAAGGACCAAGCTTCTTTCAGTCAGTGTGCTACTTCATACATTGCCGAAGGGTGTTGTGTGAATGTAGTTCCACCTCATGAGGTTTAATAAACTCTGTCTTTTCTATTCCAGCTTCTGTGCCAACTTCTTTCTATTGGTCTGAGGACTCTGTGCAGAGAAGGGAGAACCCCTAGCACTGGTAGGCCTTGCTGAGGCTCACCACCACAGTTTTAGAGAAATATCTAAATTTACAGATATCGATATTTGAAAATTCTGCCATCTAATTGGCTGGGGCGTTACGAGCACAAGCTTGCTGCTTATGGGTTGAGAGCTCTGCAAGCGTTTGCAACTAGTAAGGGGAAAAAAGGGTGAAAAGAGTAGGAAAGAGGAGGATAGGAGCACTGTAACTTCTGTGGTGGTGTGCGATGCAAAGTAGTTACTCTTACCGGTCTGAAAATGCGGTGTTGCTCAGAGTGAAATGGTGATGAGATGCTGCTACACTCTGGTATGAAACCAAGAGCCTAAACCGTGAGCTCATTACTGTAAAGTGATGTGCTCTGGTCCTTGTAGCATACGTGTGCAAGTAGTGTTAGTAGATGTTTATACCATACAGGGAGTGGGAAGCGAACTACTGACTGCTGCCATGCGTTTATACTATTCCGGAAGTGCTCACGCCTACTGGTGTGAAGACTCGGGATCAAACCAAGCTGATTGCTGTAAAGTGATGGGCTCTGGGCGCTATAGCATACTGCCCACTGTAGTATAACTGTGTAAATAGTGTTAGTTTGCGTTTATACAATACAGCGAGTGGGAAGCTAACTACTCACCCCTACTGGTCTGAAGACTCGGGTTTCAAACCGTGAGCCTAAATCGTGAACTCATTGCTGTAAAGTGACGTTCTCTGGGCTCTGTAGCATACCTGTGGAAGTAGTTTTAGTTTGCTTTTATACAATACAGGTAGTGAGAAGCGAACTACTCACCCCTACCGGTCTCAAGACTCGTGGATAAAACCATGAGCTCATTGCTGTAAAGTGATGTGATCTGTGTAGTATTCTAATGTAAGTCATAGTAGAATGTTAGTATGTGATGCTAGTGGAATGTAAGTATGTAATGTTAGAATGTAGGGCTGTCATGAGGGAACCCATGGGGAGTTTGCACACGGTGCTGGAGAAGATGGTTGCCTTGCTGTCTGCTCCTGTTGGTGGCTGTTTAAGCTGTCTTGCTTTCCTGCAATAAATTTACTTATAGGATCCACTGCTGTCTGTCTCTCCAGTACACAAAGTTGGCGACGAGCAGGAGAAGGTAAAAAGAAGGCAGCACTCACCAATATTTCGAGTTTGCTTGCGTTGTGCTGAAGACCCGTTTTCTTCGTGAAGCTGTTTCTACTCATCCCAGGGTCGGCGGTTTATTGAACTATGTCATCCGACTCTGGTAGGATTAATATTTTTAGATTTTGGGCTTCATCTGCCTTTTCAGTACACTCTGGTCGCTGTACTACACGTGTGCAAGTAGTGTTAGTATGCTTTTATACTAATTCTGTAGTTATGCAGTAACCAATGCATCATGGTCCTAGGGAGCGCCACCTCCTAGGCACAGTTCATACAATATCCCGGGGTGTGCATCCGCGGGATATTTATGTTTGCTATTAGAGGGAGGGTGCATGGCTTCCACCCTGTGATAGCAAATCCTTGTTTGCCTCATTGAAGCAAGAGGGGGAAAACCTCGTACCGCTTTAATAGAGGGATCCAGATGGTAAAAATGGAAGAAAAAAAAATGAAGCGGAGTCTCACCCGTTCATTTAAATGAGCCCCCTGGTGGGTAATATTCTGGGGCCAATTCTATTATTATATTGCAGGGTCTCTGCAGCACTGGGAACCTTAATCTCACATGTAAATTAGGGACAGGAGGGCACAGAGACGTTTTGCAGCCTAGGGGATCGCCACGTCCCCGGGTATTGTTTACTAATTGTTCGGGGGGCTTCGAGGCCAACTGAAGTCCGGGTATCGCCACCCTCCGGGGCTTTACTTAAAAATGCAGGGTGGACCTCGCCAGTCCCTGAAGCCTCGGTGGTCCTAAGCAGTGCCTTATTGGTTCTGTACTCACACGAGCAGTACTCATGGTGTTATAAAGTGATACACACATAGAATCCTTGCAGTTGTAGAATTACGCAGGCTTCATTTATGTAATAGTCTGTTGGTTTATATTTGGTAGGTGCACTGCAAAATTACAACTGTTTTTACTCATAACCTCCCATAAACAGCCGATGTTCACAATAAACTACAGAAAAGTGTTGTTAGAAAAAGAAGAACTATACACTCATTTATTGGTAAAAAATAACCTTTATTAAAACAACACAGAGAAATGGAAAGGCAAGTTTATTAGAACAAACAACAGTATAACATGAAATAAGTGGGTGGGACTCCTCCAGGAGCAGCGTACAAAACCTGCAAGACAAAAAAGAAACATAAGTATGCGTGCCATGTCTAAGAGAAAAAGAAAGGTAGTGAGAATGAAAGGAAGATAGTGAGAATGGGACAGAGAAGGAGTGGGTGGAAGGGAGAAGGGGAGGGAGAATAAAAAGAACAGAGGGAGGAGGAGACAGAGCGTCGGCCTACTGCACCCAACCTTCACTGTTTAACTCCCGTCACCCGTGTGTCTAGGACGCTGGGGTCCGCAAGAAAGAGTGCGGACCAGCAAGACCTTAAAATGAAACAGAAATGAATGAGGCCAGAGATTACATTATTATCTATGGCAACATCGCTTGCCTGAACCTGTGCACCCAGTTTGCTGCACACCAGCCCCTTCCCTTGCACTGTGCTCAAGTGCCTCTCTAGGGTGGCACAGCAGGTCTCCGGTCAGGGACGGTGTCTTGATACCACGATGGAAGGGGTCAGATTGCCCAGGGCATCATCACGGGGTGAGCACCCCCTCCACCCATTTTGGCGGGACCAATTAAGTGTCTGAAAAGGGAGAAATAATATAACAGTGGAAACGTCTGGAGGTAAATGAAGGTTTATATCAAGCTTAATAGAGAACACCAGTTGAGTGCATCCTTGAATTGAATTGAATTGAAAGAATATTTATATAGCGCCCATGCTACCCGGAGGCCTCGCAGCGCTTCAGATCCAAGAAGTAGCAATCCCTGAGATGTATCAAGACTATCGCTCGAATAGGTGTGTCTTCAGAAGTTTACGGAAGGCAGTTAAACTACGGGTGTCTTTTATTAATTGAGGGAGAGCATTCCATAGTTTGGCCGCTGAGTATGAGAAAGAGCGGCCTCCACACCTAGCTTTTTTTATCTTCCTGGTCGTTGCTAAGATTTGGTTACTGGAACGAAGGGATCTGGAAGGTTGATATAATACTACCATTGAGTGAAGGATGGTAGGACCTGTCTTCCAGATGGCCTTATGGGCTATACATAATGCTTTAAACTGGATCCTGGCTCCCATAGGAAGCCAGTGCAGTTGACGAAGGGCGGGCCTAGCAGATTGCCTCCTCGGGACTTGCAGGAGTAATCTTGCAGCGCTGTTCTGTACCACTTGAAGTTTTTTTATTGTAGATAATGGGGCTCCAAGGTAAAGGGAGTTCCCATAATCCAACCGGGACAGAATCAACGCCTGGATCATAGTCCTGCGTGCTTCAAATGGTAGGAGAGGAAGAACCTTCCGCAACATCCTTAACAACCCATAGCATGTTGATGCTAAGACAGTGGCTTGGTGACCTAGATTAAGTTTATCATCAAGCCATACGCCCAAACTCTTTATATAAGGTTTAGGTGATGGAGCTGGTCCCAAGCATGGGGGCCAGATGGGAATCGGTGGTGCAGGGGAGGAGTTGCCTAGTATCATAATCTCTGTCTTGTCTCCATTGAGACGGAGGTAAGAGTCCTTCATCCATCCGGCTACGGCTTCAAGACAGGGTGCCAGTCTGTCATAGGATCTCCCTTCATGGCCCAAAGATACCACTAATTGGATATCGTCAGCGTAGCTGACGATCTTAATGCCAAAAGGGTGAATAACGGCTGCCAACGGTTGCATGTATACGTTAAAAAGCGTTGGGCTTAAGGCCGATCCCTGTGGGACTCCACATTCCAGAGCTTGGCTAGATGGCACAACACCTCCTTCAAAGACTTGGAAGTGGCGATTGCTGAGGAAGGAGGTGAACCATTTTAGAGCAGCACCCGACACCCCGCTCATTTTGAGTCGGTTGATCAAGATGGAGTGATTGACCGTGTCGAATGCTGCACTGAGGTCCAGCAGGGTGATCGCTGCTTCTCCTCCCTCATCCACCAGTTTCCTCGCCTCCTCGGTCACTAGCAATAAAGCTGTTTCTGTCCCATGGTTAGGACGAAAGCCAGTTTGAGTATTGTCCAGCAAATTATTAGATTCAAGATAGACTGTAAGAATATTATTTACATGTTTTTCTAGCAATTTGCTAAGCCATGGTAACAGAGAAATTGGACGGTAGTTTGATAGTAAGGAGGGGTCTAAGCTGGGCTTTTTAATTAATGCCTTTACCATAGCGCCTTTCCACATGTGAGGGACTGTGCATGTTGATATAGAAAGATTTAAAACCTCCAATATGATGGTTTGGACAGCTTTCATAACTGTCTTCAATTGTTTAGGTGGAGCTGGATCCAACGGAGATCCTGAGACAACTTTACTGATAATTACATCAAGTGTCTCTAAGGTTAGGGGATTTAGGTTATCCACCGTGGAACCATGAGTAGGATCAGCCAGGTTTTATGTAGTAAATCGTCTTCATTCAAGGAGAAGGCATTATATATTGTTTCAATTTTCTCTTTAAAGAATATTGCTAGTTGGTTGCAGCGTTCTTGAAGTACGATCTACCAACTGTTAGTGGTAATCGTGGTTCAAAGAGGAGTTGGAGTGCACGGGAATACACAAGGTTAAATAATTTAGGGCCAGATGTAGGTAGGCATTTACCGGTCGGTAACGGCCGAATTCGGCCGTTACCGACCGGTAAATGCAATTTGAGATGTAGGGCCCTGTATTTTACAGAATCGGTAAATTTACCAATCGGTAAATGTAGGAAGGTAGATCCCTGACTATGGTTGCCCCCAACTTTTTGCCTGGTGTTTTGCTGGTTTTCTGACTTAGTTGACCTGGGGCCCTGCTATTCAGGACCCCAGGCCCACTGCTCTCTCTGTAAAATGGATTCCATGTACCTTAGGTACATATCTAAATTGGATACTGAGTCACCTTATCAGTCCCTGTACAGTGTACCTTAGGTGCCCAGGGCATAGGTGTACCCAGGGCCTACCAGGGGCTGCAGCATGTATTATGCCACCCCTGGCTGGCCATCCAAAACTGACACAACTGGCTGCACGACAGCTGGGGCAAGGTGGTGTACTCACCCTTTGCTTTAGATATAGTATACCTATATCTAACCCTAAAATGGACACACAGATCTCCTATCAGTCACTCCTATGGCAGGCCTTAACAATCCTGAAGGCAGAGTGCTTGGAATCGTGTGAGATGGTGCTCTGGCATGAGCTGAGCCTGTCTGCGGCTTTCGGGATCTATCCCTTAGCCGTTTCCATGATATCGCATACCATATACTCTTAAGTGCATTATAATCCTCGCGGTTAAATGCCAACTCTGGTATCGCTTTATCAAAACATGTCGAGTAAGGTGTCATACGAATTGGAATACTAACCCCTCGCCAATTCTGGCGACGGGGTTAGCATTCCACCCTTCTAGAGGGACACGACATGCATGTAGCCTGTAACCCCGGTTAAAGTCAAACATAGCCTCAGCCCCACAAAATGGATGCTGCCACCGAGACACAAGTCTGCCCTCCTGCTGCTGGGAGTCCTCCCGGAGCAGGAGATAAGGACAAAGGGTTTCCTGCCAGGGGCGGTGCCAGCACCGTCCCAGACAGGATTTTGTGTATTGTAGGTAGGCAGGGCTATAGAGGAAGGTGACTGCACGTGGCACCCCGGTGCTCACTGTGCATAGGCTGGCTTGAACCAGTTCCAGGGACACTCCAGACCCTGTGCTGGGGAAAAGCCAGCCAAGGAAGTGGGTGTAACCACCCCCCTCCTGGTCCCACCCATAGGGCAGGACTTAGTCGCGTGCCAGCCCCCTTTTCCCAGATAAAGGTCGAGACTGGCCCCCTTCCAAATCAGATCATCTTTGAATCCTGAAACTACTTTCTACGAAAGGAACTCAAGACTTCTTCCTAAGATTTCTCCCTTGTGGCTAAGGAGTAGTCACCCTGCATCCGCAGGCACCATCTAAGAACACTGCGGTCTGCTGCACGTCCTTCCTCCGGAATCCGACTGCCCAGCTCGACGAGAACTGGCTTCCCTGGCACCTCTGACCTCTACCCACCTCTACAGCCAAGCTGAGAACCGTGGGTGCGACGAGACCTCGAGGGACCGACCATCTTCAAGACTGCACGACTTCTGCACAGCAAGCCCGCCGAGTAATTTCCTGGTGAGTGCTTTGGGGTCCGAGAAGCCCCGACCCTGAGCAGCTCCAGCACCGAAGAGTAGCCCCCCAGCATCTCCACGATCGGCGTGGGGCCCTTCTGCTTTTTGCTGCTCACCGCGTTGTTTGGCTACTAGCCCGCTGGCTTGTGGCCTTCTGAACGACGCCCGACGACAACACTGCTGCTGGTCTGGTTGCTCCAGACTGGCCCTTGCTCCCTTCCAGAAGAGGAGCACCCCGGACCCTCCTGGTCCACTCAAGACGCCATTTTGAGTCCACCGCGTGGGCTTGAATTAGCCAAGGCTTGTTGCCCAATCCTGGGTAACTTTGACGCCGACAGCTTCATCCATCGTGGGACAGCTCGCCTCTCCATCCTGGTCGCCGACAACGCCTCCTGGTCCGTGAGATCTGCAGAGCCAGCGTCGCCCACTCACCTAGTCGAGGTGACTACCATCCGGTGCCCTCCTGGTGCCCACTGACTACTGGCTAGTAGTCACGAACTTGGTCCCCTCTGCTTTCAGGTGTCATCCATCTTCCAGATCCAGGCTTGGATCAACCCGAACTATCTTCACTGGTCGCCTGCCAGCATCTTTCTTCCAGGCTCCTGGTCCGGCAACGAGGATTCCCGACGTCTTTTGAGACCTATGCAGCTGCAGCCCCTGGGCTAGGTAACTTCGGCACTTCGGTGTCCCAGCATAGCCTCACTATCCAAGGGTCAGGATCCACTGTCGTTTTCTCCCTACCAGGTCGGGTTCGCCCGTGAACACTAACTTTGCCTTTACTAGCTCCCATAGACTTTGTCCCGCATCCCACGTGAGAGTGCACACTCTACACCCGAGTCCCCTAGGTCTCCTAGAAGTAATCTAACGATTCCCTAGTCAAGTCCTAGCGATTCCAAAGCCTATTAGTACTGTACTTACCTGCTAGTAATTTCGCATTCCACTTTTAGAGTATATGGTTTTTCGTGCCCCTCGGGCATTTGTATATACTGTGCTAACTTAAGTATTTTCGTAAGAGTTTTGTTGTGTGCCTAGCACCCTGTCCTCATAAAGAGTACAGGGTTGTTGTGATTCTAATAAATACACTGTTTATTTTCATAACACTTGTGTGGTGTCCTTTCACTGGGTGTTCAAGGGGTAATGTGATGGTAAAACAGCTGGCTTAACACGCCCTCTAGAGTCTTAGCCTTAGACTGCTCGTATCCATGCTACTAGGATAGCTGGTCTATAAGGTTGACTTACAACCAATCATCAATAAGGGTTGTTTGGACTGATATATAGTGATCACTGGAATAGTGAGCACTGCACATCAGGCCAACTTCTCACATTGGTGAGCAGCGGTTGGGATTTGAGCTTGCTGTTGTTTTACCACACATATCCTAAGAATATCTTGTGAAAGATCACATAAGTACTAAAGGTACATATAACTTAGCTTAGAATACTCTGAGTTCTACTGAACCAGCTGTTGTAGCTCCTAGGGCCTAGCACACCCTAAACTACAACTCTAGCAAGGGATCAGTAGGCAAACACATAGTGTAGGTAAGTGCACCACTTACACCTCACTAGAAAAGCATGTCTACCCAGGGAGAATCTACTGAGACTCCCCTGGTCAGTGTTGACCCTCCACAGGTCACTTCAAGATATGCAGCTCTCAGTTTCCAGGAGATGAGACAAATCTGTGTCTCCAGGAAACTGAAGCAGGGGTCTAACCCCACCATTCCCTTTCTGATAGGTCTCTTAGAGACATATGATGCCAGAAAGATTTCTCAGTTACATGAGAATATGCCAGCCTTAGAGGGAACCTCTGGGGATCCAGACCTCCCCAACACTGCCACAGCAGTTGAGGGAGAGGAGGATCAGGAGGAACTCTCTGGGGATGAGGTAGGCAAAGGTCTTGAGGTAGTCAGAAGGCTAACTAGGGCCAACTTAGACCTACTTGGGGAAGGATCTGGGGGACCCCCAGTACTGACCCTAATAAGGCCTAACCTTGGAGTTAGAAGAGATAGATCTCCTTCTAGGGACTCCCTCAGATCTCTGCACTCTAATGCCTCTTCTCAGGGGAGAAGGAACTCTCCCCAGAGGAGATTGACTTCCCCTCAGAGAAGAGAGCATGAAGCAAGGATGAGACAAGCTAGACTGAGGATTGAAAGGGAAGAACTTGCCCTGGCCAAAGAAAAGCTTGCATTTGCTAGAGAGCAGCAGATGAGTGGGTTAGCTCCCACTGGTGGCAGCAATCTCCCAAGAGAAAAAGAGAAGGGTTTAGATACTAAACACCTGACAAAGATAGTGCCCCCCTTTAAGCAAGGGGATGACATCCAGAAATGGATGGCTGCTCTGGAGAGGGCCTGCACTGTGCAGTGCATTCCCCAGAGTCAGTGGGCAGCTATACTGTGGCTCTCCTTTGATGGTAAAGGTAGAGATAAGCTCCTCACTACAAGAGTGGAGGATGCTAACAATTACCAGGTCCTGAAAAATGCACTGGTTGATGGGTTTGGCTTAACCACTGAGCAGTACAGGTTGCTGTTCAGAGACACCCAGAAAACTCAGTCTCAGGACTGGTCTGACTTTGTTGATTGTGCCACTAAGGCTTTGGAAGGCTGGCTACTGGGTAGTAAGGTTACTGATTTCAAAGGATTGTATAATCTAATTATGAGAGAGCAAGTCTTAAATAATTGTCAGAACCAGTTATTACACCAGCACCTGGTAGACTCTGATCTGACCTCTCCACAAGAATTGGGTAAGAGGGCAGACAAATGGGTCAGAACCAGGATTAGGCCCAAGAACCAAGGTGGTGACCAGAAAAAGGAATCAACCAAGCCTCAAGAGAAGGGTGGGAATAAATCTACAGATCAAACCACATCAGGGCCCCAAAAATCCTCTGAGGGGGGTGGGTCCCAGAATCCTTCCAATAATCAGAAGAAACCTTATTGCTATCCCTGTAAACAGGTGGGTCATTTAAAAACTGACAGCAGTTGCCCAAAGAATAACAATAAGGAAAACATACCCCCAAGTAACATTCCCAAACCTCCTGTTACTACTAGTAGTAATCCCCCAGGTGGTGGGAGTGCCCCCAAGAATTTGGGTGCATTTACTTTGGGAGTTCCTGGGGACTCTGGCCTAACCGGGTCCCCTGACTTAGATACTCTTGTCTGTGAGACTGGCATGGGGTTTGCCAACTTCACAACTTGTTCCAACACTTTGGGCAAGTACAGACAGGAGCCCCTCATCAATGGTATAAAAGTTGAGGCCTATAGAGATACAGGGGCTAGCATCACTATGGTGACTGAGAGTCTAGTCCCCTCAAGGCAACTTTTACCTGGTGCCACATACCAGGTGACCAATATTGATGGAGTACAGAGAGATCATCCCATGGCAGTGGTCAATCTCAGCTGGGGAGGTGTCACTGGCCACAAGAGAGTGGCAGTGTCACCAAACTTGCCTGTAGATTGCCTACTGGGGAATGATTTAGAGCTCTCAGCCTGGGCTGAAGTAGAGCAAGAAACCCATTCTAAAATGGTAAACATCCATGGTAAGGTTAGTGGGGCAGTGGTAGCCACAGCCCCAGTCCAAGATGTCCTCCCTGAACAGGTCAGGAGGGTTGTGCCAGTCACAACCCAATCTCAGACAACTTCCTTCCCAGAACAGGTTGTCAAGGCTGTCATGGTAACAGCCCACACCCAAACTGAGCCCCCTCCTGAAAAGGTTGGGAGAGTTGTGATGGCCACAGCTCAAACTCAGACAGATGATAGTGTTGTGAAGCCTGAAACTATGGATCACTCCACTCAGACAGAGAGTATTGAGGAGGAAGAGAAATCTCCCTCCCACCAGACTTTAGGAAAAGATCAGCCTCCTCAGGGAACTGATCTGACCCCTTGTGAAGAAACTGCCACAGAGGTAGTCAGGCCTAGCCTGGCAGAACCCCTGATGTCAGTGGACCCTTCCAAGGTGGGACCCAGTCTGGAGCAGGTAACCTGCCTCTCTCTACCCTGCCTCAGTCAGCCCAGGGCTGTAGAGGTCAGGGAGGCCAGTGTTGGACCCCCAGGGGCCCCCTGTCCAAAAGAATTTCCCAATAAGCAGATTAAGGGCACTGAAGCTAGTAGTCCTAGCCAAGTGAAAATAAAACATACTCCTGAGGGATCCCCCTTAAAATTAGTTAGAGACCTCCCACAGATGGACACTGTTGGGCACAGCCAAACTTGGGACCTGAGGGCCCCAGACCTGACCTGTCCCTCCAGTAAGCCAAACAGAGGGACCCAACCTCCAGCTGTAGGTAGCCAGAGGTTGACCCTGAGAGCCCAAAACAACTCAGTCTTGGAAAGAAAGGCCTCTATGGTGGAAAATGATTGGAGGAAGCTGAGCCCAAAATTAGTGGAGCCTCACTTCAGTACTCCATTTCAGCACCAGCCTTTTACTTTGCCAAAACACACCACAGGTAGAGATTCCCTATGGTGGAGACCCTCAGACACCCTTAGGGTGAGGGATTGCTTAGTGGACCATGAGATAGGGGGTAACCATGCCAGTGCTGGTACTTCCTTATATGGCCACTCAGGCAATATAGGCTTACCTGGCAAGGCTAGCCTTATCTCCTTTCGTTTGGGGGGGGGTTATGTAGGAAGGTAGATCCCTGACTATGGTTGCCCCCAACTTTTTGCCTGGTGTTTTGCTGGTTTTCTGACTTAGTTGACCTGGGGCCCTGCTATTCAGGACCCCAGGCCCACTGCTCTCTCTGTAAAATGGATTCCATGTACCTTAGGTACATATCTAAATTGGATACTGAGTCACCTTATCAGTCCCTGTACAGTGTACCTTAGGTGCCCAGGGCATAGGTGTACCCAGGGCCTACCAGGGGCTGCAGCATGTATTATGCCACCCCTGGCTGGCCATCCAAAACTGACACAACTGGCTGCACGACAGCTGGGGCAAGGTGGTGTACTCACCCTTTGCTTTAGATATAGTATACCTATATCTAACCCTAAAATGGACACACAGATCTCCTATCAGTCACTCCTATGGCAGGCCTTAAGAATCCTGAAGGCAGAGTGCTTGGAATCGTGTGAGATGGTGCTCTGGCATGAGCTGAGCCTGTCTGCGGCTTTCGGGATCTATCCCTTAGCCGTTTCCATGATATCGCATACCATATACTCTTAAGTGCATTATAATCCTCGCGGTTAAATGCCAACTCTGGTATCGCTTTATCAAAACATGTCGAGTAAGGTGTCATACGAATTGGAATACTAACCCCTCGCCAATTCTGGCGACGGGGTTAGCATTCCACCCTTCTAGAGGGACACGACATGCATGTAGCCTGTAACCCCGGTTAAAGTCAAACATAGCCTCAGCTCCACAAAATGGATGCTGCCACCGAGACACAAGTCTGCCCTCCTGCTGCTGGGAGTCCTCCCAGAGCAGGAGATAAGGACAAAGGGTTTCCTGCCAGGGGCGGTGCCAGCACCGTCCCTGACAGGATTTTGTGTATTGTAGGTAGGCAGGGCTATAGAGGAAGGTGACTGCACGTGGCACCCCGGTGCTCACTGTGCATAGGCTGGCTTGAACCAGTTCCAGGGACACTCCAGACCCTGTGCTGGGGAAAAGCCCGCCAAGGAAGTGGGTGTAACCACCCCCCTCCTGGTCCCACCCATAGGGCAGGACTTAGTCGCGTGCCAGCCCCCTTTTCCCAGATAAAGGTAGAGACTGGCCCCCTTCCAAATCAGATCATCTTTGAATCCTGAAACTACTTTCTACGAAAGGAACTCAAGACTTCTTCCTAAGATTTCTCCCTTGTGGCTAAGGAGTAGTCACCCTGCATCCGCAGGCACCATCTAAGAACACTGCGGTCTGCTGCACGTCCTTCCTCCGGAATCCGACTGCCCAGCTCGACGAGAACTGGCTTCCCTGGCACCTCTGACCTCTACCCACCTCTACAGCCAAGCTGAGAACCGTGGGTGCGACGAGACCTCGAGGGACCGGCCATCTTCAAGACTGCACGACTTCTGCACAGCAAGCCCGCCGAGTAATTTCCTGGTGAGTGCTTTGGGGTCCGAGAAGCCCCGACCCTGAGCAGCTCCAGCACCGAAGAGTAGCCCCCCAGCATCTCCACGATCGGCGTGGGGCCCTTCTGCTTTTTGCTGCTCACCGCGTTGTTTGGCTACTAGCCCGCTGGCTTGTGGCCTTCTGAACGACGCCCGACGACAACACTGCTGCTGGTCTGGTTGCTCCAGACTGGCCCTTGCTCCCTTCCAGAAGAGGAGCACCCCGGACCCTCCTGGTCCACTCAAGACGCCATTTTGAGTCCACCGCGTGGGCTTGAATTAGCCAAGGCTTGTTGCCCAATCCTGGGTAACTTCGACGCCGACAGCTTCATCCATCGTGGGACAGCTCGCCTCTCCATCCTGGTCGCCGACAACGCCTCCTGGTCCGTGAGATCTGCAGAGCCAGCGTCGCCCACTCACCTAGTCGAGGTGACTACCATCCGGTGCCCTCCTGGTGCCCACTGACTACTGGCTAGTAGTCACGAACTTGGTCCCCTCTGCTTTCAGGTGTCATCCATCTTCCAGATCCAGGCTTGGATCAACCCGAACTATCTTCACTGGTCGCCTGCCAGCATCTTTCTTCCAGGCTCCTGGTCCGGCAACGAGGATTCCCGACGTCTTTTGAGACCTATGCAGCTGCAGCCCCTGGGCTAGGTAACTTCGGCACTTCGGTGTCCCAGCATAGCCTCACTATCCAAGGGTCAGGATCCACTGTCGTTTTCTCCCTACCAGGTCGGGTTCGCCCGTGAACACTAACTTTGCCTTTACTAGCTCCCATAGACTTTGTCCCGCATCCCGCGTGAGAGTGCACACTCTGCACCCGAGTCCCCTAGGTCTCCTAGAAGTAATCTAACGATTCCCTAGTCAAGTCCTAGCGATTCCAAAGCCTATTAGTACTGTACTTACCTGCTAGTAATTTCGCATTCCACTTTTAGAGTATATGGTTTTTCGTGCCCCTCGGGCATTTGTATATACTGTGCTAACTTAAGTATTTTCGTAAGAGTTTTGTATTGTGCCTAGCACCCTGTCCTCATAAAGAGTACAGGGTTGTTGTGATTCTAATAAATACACTGTTTATTTTCATAACACTTGTGTGGTGTCCTTTCACTGGGTGTTCAAGGGGTAATGTGATGGTAAAACAGCTGGCTTAACACGCCTTCTAGAGTCTTAGCCTTAGACTGCTCGTATCCATGCTACTAGGATAGCTGGTCTATAAGGTTGACTTACAACCAATCATCAATAAGGGTTGTTTGGACTGATATATAGTGATCACTAGAATAGTGAGCACTGCACATCAGGCCAACTTCTCACAGTAAGTTTACCGATTCTGTAAAATACCGAGTCGGTATTTTTACCGATTCGGGAAAATTGATATGTAGGTGGGACTCTTCTGAGTCCCACAAGCATTAAAAAATCGGTATTTTACCATCAAATCCTATTTGATGGTAAAATACCGATTCAGGTGTGCATGCACATGTGTGCATGCACACCTGTGCCATATGACAGGCAGACCTGCCCTTAGGGCAGGTATGCCTGCCACATGGCACCTGAACCCGTTTTGGGGGTGCTAGAGGGTGTCAAAGTGACACCCCCTGCACCCTTGTGAAATTCGGTATTTACCGATTCGGTAATTACCGAATCGGTAATGCCCAGTCATTCCTATGGGCTTCAAAGCCCATAGGAATGAATGGGCATTACCGGTCGGTATTTACCGAATCGGTAAATACCGACTTTTACCGATTCGGTAAATGCACATCTGTATTTACCTACATCTCGGTACTTATATTTGACCACTTCTTAAATACCGAATCATACCGATTCGCTATTTAAGAAGTGGTCAAATAAAATTACCTACATCTGGCCCAAAATGTTATGCCAATGTCACATACAAAGGAACAGAGCGCATGTAGGAAGCATAATGTGCACCTGTAATGCAGTGGCGCAAGCCTGTGTGCATGTACACTTGGTAATCAGCTCACATCAGTGCCCCAAAAGCCAACGCCACATGTCTGTAGGGCAGCGCTGCCCGCTGGCTCAGGCCTACAGTACGGTCCAGCAGGTTCTTAAAATCAGACAGACATGTGACTGAATGAGGTCAGAGATTACATCATTACGCACGGCAACATCGCTTGTTCGCACCTGCGCTCCAAAGCTGATGCACCCCACCCCTCCCGCAGCAGCGCGCTCAATTGCAGCCCCTGTGCACCCAGGTCACACTGCTCACCTGCTGTCATTGTTGTGTGTTCAAACACAACGGGCAGCAGTGTTCACAATTCATGTCCAGTGTTGATTGCAAGGATGGTGTACACCTCATGGATCCCTTTTTTTGTTGCGCATTGTGATATGCGAGGTGGATGCGGCCATATCACCTGAGGCAGTGTGGAAGAACTGGAACATGTGGCGTCATCGTTATCCTATTTATATGTACCCAAAGTGGGCTGGGCTTGTGTGCGCCAGGCCAGCGTATGTGTGTGAATAATTGTTCTGGGGACCTGGGCGTTGTTCAGTTCCTGCCTGGCCAGGAAGTGTACTTATGTGCATCTCTGTTGCAGTTTTGACGCTACAGAATGCTCAATTTACATTAATGTAGCATGTACCTGGAGGACAGCAACTATCGCTAATGAGATGCTGTTCGAAAACATTGAATGGACAACATCACATGTCGTTGTCAAGCTTGTGGATATGCGCAGACACGCATGTAAATGGTGTGCGGTATTATTGAAAATGTTGCTATCGCGAAGCGCACACATGTAAATGAGCTCGGATGGAGGGAGGGTCAGCAGTGAGGCTACGTCATACATAGTGATAACGCTCATTACAGTCAAGCAATGCATGTCAAACGTGAATCTGAAAGTCTCACATATGACACACTACTATACTGGTAAAGCATGACAACAGAGCATACAGCAACACAAATGTACACATTACTCTTTACTGTTTGTCACATGTGATCTAGGATGTGCACTCTGCCCGTTGCTGATGATACCCCTTCGAGCCACCAATACCCAGGCCGAAAGGCAGCACAATAATGTGCGCAGACAACCACCAGGGGCATCGTGTAACACACATCTGTTTTTTGATGTAACGTGTCAGATGCATGGCCATCACACATGGAAGAGTGATGTACAGACCATGAACATTGATCAAGATAATCGCTGCATGCTGAGTGTAGTATAAGATATGTGTACACAACAAAAAAACTTTTCAAAAAAGCTTTCTAATCAGAAGGGGTGTGTCTCATCAAACGCTGTAGAGAGAATGACTAAAATGGGTGGGGTCCTCCGACTGTTACAATGGGAAATGTTATGAACTAATCAAATGCTTTTTTTTAGGTCACATGGCAATCACGCATCGAGGGAGCAAGGAGGCCGCACCCGACACGATTTTGAGAAAATATATTCATCATAATATACGTTTATTACAGTTAGAAATATATAAATGTTTTAAATATTTTAGATTATCGTTTGCTCTCATATACACTTTAAAGTTATTTAGATATAGTTTTGAGACATAAAAAAAATGAGGGAATGGTGTACCCGGCACTATACCATACGACTATGACGTAACACAGGGCCTGGCAGCATGCACTCTTCGCATACGCAATGCACAGCAGGCGCGACCCCATACGTACATGACGTAATGCGTGGCTTGGTACTACATACCCGTCGGATGCCAAAGTAGCAGCTGGTGCGACCTCATACGTATATGATGTTACACGGGACACAGTGCTATGAATCCGTCGGATACGAAATGCGCATCATTTATGAGTTTAGCAATATGGCAGATAGGATTAGCGTGCTGATGGAGCTTGTCACACTACCGGTATGCAGTTTTCTCAACAAAAAAAAAGATATACATATTTATGGGGAAGATATAAAACATTACATAATTTTTAAAGTAAAAAAAAGAAGGATAATAAAGTTAAAAAATATTAGAAAAAGAATTAGAAAAAATATAAGTTTTATAAACATTAAAATATGAAATTAACATTTAAAAAAACATTAAAATTCACTGAAAAAACATAAATTTTACAGACGTTATAGTTAGGAATTAGCATTTAAAAACCTTTGAAATTCACCAAAAAAACATAGGTTTCAGGGACGTTATAGTTACTTGGACATTTGACTCATATAAAACCTGAGAAATTCGCCTGTTATAGTTAGTTGAGCTAACTATAACTCGCCCCCAATGCACTGCTGATGTTACATATTACATCACTCATGACATGGTCAGTGACATCACTAATGACATCACTCATGACATCTCAAATGACATCACTGATGACATCATGTGTGTTTCTGTAAAATGTAAATATTTTTCATATATATCTCTCCCAAGGTGTATTGAAGAATGAATGCATTTACAAGTGCCTGAAGGGATTATTTAGTAGGTGCGTGACTAACTGTATAAGTGAGTGATTGAACGTATTTATTACAGTTAGAAATATATAAATGTTTTAAATATTTTAGATTATCGTTTGCTCTCATATACACTTTAAAGTTATTTAGATATAGTTTTGAGACATAAAAAAAATGAGGGAATGGTGTACCCGGCGCTATACCATACGTCTATGACGTAACACAGGGCCTGGCAGCATGCACTCTTCGCATACGCAATGCACAGCAGGCGCGACCCCATACGTACATGACGTAATGCGTGGCTTGGTACTACATACCCGTCGGATGCCAAAGTAGCAGCTGGTGCGACCTCATACGTATATGATGTTATGCGGGACACAGTGCCATGAATCCGTCGGATACGAAATGCGCATCATTTATGAGTTTAGCAATATGGCAGATAGGATTAGCGTGCTGATGGAGCTTGTCACACTACCGGTATGCAGTTTTCTCAAACAAAAAAAAAATATATACATATTTATGGGGAAGATATAAAACCTTACATAATTTTTAAAGTAAAAAAAAGAAGGATAATAAAGTTAAAAAATATTAGAAAAAGAATTAGAAAAAATATAGGTTTTATAAACATTAAAATATGAAATTAACATTTAAAAAACCATTAAAATTCACTGAAAAGGGGGGCGTGGCTAGCAACCAGCCAAGATGGCCGCAAACTAACGGAGCTCTGTAGCTGAAGAGCTCTCTCGTAAAATATCCGGTCACTTATCCGCGATACCGCAACTCATACTCCGCACCACCTGCCTACACTAAGCCTCCGGTGCACGGCGAGCCGACTTACGTCCCGGTACGTGGCAAGTTTGCGGAGATACGTCGAGGTCCACCCTGCGGCCTACTTTGGCGCCTGAAGCCGGGGACTGTGGTAAGAGCCAGGCCCGACCGGGCGAACACCTTGCAATACGGCCGGACGCATATCCAGACACGGATGCGCCGCGCTCCCGTAGCGCTGCATCGGCCCACATAGCATCGGCGGGACCCCCACCTGGCCCCCCTGTTGCCCCACATCGCGGAAGACCAGCATAGAAATGACCCAGTGGAGGAGGACGATCGCCGACAGCTGCGAGCGCACAAGCCACGAGCCGCGACTGGTCACGGCACCCGGCCTCCTCAAGCAGCCACAGCGACTTCATAGTGGAGCACAAGAGCGCGGAACACTGCCGAGACCCAGCCGCCAACACCCTGCCACTTTCCCGGGGTGTTGAGGCACGTAACTCGCGCGAATCCTAGCGTCACGAACTGCTCGAGGCTGCCCTGAACATTGAAAGAGGAATTCTCTGACCAGCTCGGCATTCCATGCCCTAAAACCTATTGCCATAACGACCTAACAATCTACCACACGCAGGTACTGCCACTGCTCGCATACCGAGCGCGGGAGAACGTCTGACCGGCCCTACTCACCCGAGAACCACGGCGCTAGTCCCACTGCCCCATCGAGCTCGGCACCAACCCGGGACACATATTGATCTCGCTCTGAGGGACACGTCCTGTAAATTGCAGAATGAGTGGCAGGGGGACACGGGGCCAACAGACCGTGAAGCTGGACAAATTTGCCTACAATAAAGACCCGCCAGACGCCCCAAGAGGTGACACACAGCGTACGTCACCCCAGCCCAACGGGGCGTCAAATGATACCGAGAAGGTCACCCTCAACGATGTGATGGCGACCCTAAATATGATGCAATCCTCCATGGGCACCATATCTACAGACATGTCGCTAATAAGGGCTGACTTGGCGAAAATGTCGGATCGCCTCGGGGAAGTGGGGAAGACCACCACAGGACTCGTTGGGGACACGTCAGACCTACAACGTAGGGTCTTATGACTAGAAAACGATAATACCACATTAAGAGCCAAACTTGACGATCAGGAAGGGCGCTCCCGGCGCAATAACGTCCGCCTGATTGGCGTACCGGAATCTGAAGGTGGGCCGGCCTTGGACCTCTACGTTGAGGAACTTATACAAAAACAGCTCAAACCCAGGGGATTGTCCAACTATTTCTCGGTGGAACGGGCCCACCGAGTACCCGGAGGAAAGGCCAAACCAGGGGCTCCACCTCGCCCCATTTTGGCACGCATTTTCAACTTCAGGGACCGAGACGCCATTTTACAAGCAGCTCGAACACACCCGCCGATCAGAATCGATAATTCAGACGTAAACTTCTATCCGGACTACACAGCGGCAGTAGCCCAACAGAGGAGGGGCTTCATAGATGTAAAGAAAGAACTGCGAGCCCGAGAACTTAAATATTCAATGCTCTTCCAGGCGAAGCTTCGCGTTGAATCGGAAAGTAAAACATGGTTTTTTGACTCGCCACGAGACGCCCAAGATTGGCTGGAGGGCTGGAGACCAGCTAGAGGACCCAAGAACCGCGACCCACGACGGAACAACGGCAATAGGAGCCCTCAGATGACTGATGAAACTGAATAGGCAGGTGCTACCCTGCAGCCTACACGACGGACAATTTAGTGAAGGCCGAATTGGACACGGATGGCTCGGCTGAAAACTGCACCCTTATTCTCAGATATGGCAAGGAGACTGCCAGCGGCTGAAAGTCTATTTGTCCGTACCTGACATTGGCGAACAGGGTAAGACTCAGACCCGAGACATGTGCATTGAGCAGGTAAGAAACCCTGATCTAACAGACATTGCATAATATTTGCGGTGAGAGAGACTCAAAGAAGACTACAGACGTCTCACCCCCACGAACAATGCTCATAAATTGGGACTATAAGCACTCTGCTCAGTTTGGGGGGTGGAAGGTTCTTTATCCACCGGGCAGGGAGGCAGGGAGGGGGGCAAGGGATTTACACATAATATGTTTGTTATGTTTCTGTTCTAGGTTTATGGCTTGGCTAGCTCTAGCATACATACATGCCGCACCCAACATGGTTCTTCCTCATATACTCAGACATACTGCCTCGGCTGAGGCCAGCTCACATCATACATTCAGCGCTGCCTACAAACACTTCACCCACCCAACGGAACGAAGGTTCGAAGTTTGGGTTTCCTCCCCAGATAGCGGCTTGATAATGGCTCTGACACGGATACACTCAGCACTACTCCGGACATCCCTTTGTACTAGACACGATGGGGGATGACAACTTGACGGGCTTAGATCCCCAATTGAACAAATTGACATCCCCACCACTATCAATTATTTCCTGGAATGTGAACGGCCTGGGACATAAAATTAAACGGGGATTGGTCCTACAATATCTAAAACGAAGGGCTCCCACGATTGCCCTCCTACAAGAAACACACTTCGTGGGAAATGCCAGCCAAGCAATGAATCGCTGGGGGTTCAAAATGGTCACACATGCAGAGTTTTCCTCCGGATCCCGGGGAGTCGGAATATTAGTTAGTAAGAAGGCACCATTAATAATCAAACACACGTGGGCAGACGACCAAGGGCGCTTTGCGGGGATTACATGTCAATGGGAGGGACGGATATACAATGTACTAATGGTTTATATTCCCCCGTCGCTACACCAAGGGACTCTTCAGGATCTAGGGAAACTACTACTTGAACTCCCTGAGGGACGCCTGATCATAGGGGGTGACTTTAATGCGGTGCTTGACACAGACATAGACCGTCAGCCTCCCAGAGACCCGAACAGATCGAGCCACCTCTTCAAAGACTTCCAGGACGCAATAGGGCTTGTAGATATGTGGCGGACTAAGCACCCTAATGAACGCAGCTACACTTTCCACTCGGGAGCGCACAACAGTCTCTCCCGAATAGATTACATACTTACCTTAGCAATACCCTCGGAAACGGTGACATCCCTTAACACCTACCAAGAGGGATATCAGATCGCTCTCCAATCCATCTCACCTATACCACACACCCCACTAGGCGACAGAGAACCTACCCGATTTACCCAGGTTACCTGAAGAACCCCAAAATTGCGAAAGCCCTAGACACTACAACCGCGCACTACTTTGAAGAAAACCTGTCGTCGGTAAACTCGCCATCCATACTATGGGAAGCGTATAAAACAGTTCTCAGAGGGCAGGCCATTTCCACTATTACAAGGCACAAAAAGGAACAAAGGGAGGCCGTAGAACAACTAGAATCCGCAGTCCTTATGGCGGAATCAGCCCATACCTCAGATCCTACAGACGCCACGGCACAAACACTTGCCCTGACTTCGCACGCATACAGAGCATATGCGGAAGAGATGGCCAAAGGAAGGCACACTGATACCCTACATAGAATTTACGAGTTAGGTGATAAAACGGGGAAAATGCTCGCATGGCTGGAGAAAAAGGAAAGAGCAGACAGGTGGATAGCCCAACTGAAACTTGCCGATGATACACACACTACCTCTCCCCAAAGAATAGTTGAAGAACTAGCCACCTACTACGAACAAATATACACCTCGCGCAGCAGTGTGACGGAAGAAGACAGCACACATTTCCTAAATGACATACCACTTGCCGCTCTGTCACAAGAGGACGCACAAACACTTGAAGATGACTTAACGGTGGATGAATTAGGGAAGGCACTAACAGCATTACACACAGGCAAAGCGCTGGGGCCCAACGGCCTGCCGGTAGAACTATATAAAACAATGGCCAAACGACTCCTTCCCCACATGCTTCCCATGTATAATGACTGTCTCACACGAGGTAGGTTGACTGAAGAACAACGCTTGGCCACTATTGTGGCCATACATAAACCCGGCAAACCGACTGACCAACCGTCCTCATACCGGCCCATTTCACTGATGAACGCAGATGTTAAAATTCTGGCGAAGCTCTTAGCGTTACGCCTACAACCACACCTCACAACATTATTACACCCGGACCAATCGGGGTTTATGCCCGGGAGAAATACATCCCTCAACCTGCGACGCCTCAATGGCGTATTACACCGTATTCCGATGCTGCGTGAAGAGGCGGCCATTCTATCCTTAGACGCAACTATGGCATTTGACCTAGTGGAGTGGCCCTTTCTTTTTGCGGTGCTCCGGAAGATGGGATTTGGCCCCAAGTTTTGTGGCTGGATTAAGCTACTGTACACAGCCCCCCTGGCGCAGGTGGTAGCGAATGGACATATTTCACGTACATTCACGCTAGGTCGCGGTACAAGACAAGGGTACCCACTGTCCCCGCTCTTGTTCGCGCTCGTGCTGGAACCGCTGGTGGTGAAAGTAAGAACGGAACCGCAGATCCGGGGGATCACATGGGAACCGGGTTGGAAAGACCGTATCTCCCTCTACGCCGATGACGTACTAATTTATTTAATGTCCCCGACCACGTCCCTATCCACCCTGTTAGGCGTCCTGGAGAAATACAGAGAAATATCAGGCTACACAATTAATTGGGCAAAATCACTACTGTACGTACTCCACGGACAAATACCCACATTACCTCCTACATGCACACTACAGATAGCGACCAGGGGTTTCCGATATCTCGGAATCTACGTCACGCCGCAAAATTCCATTTTTATGGAAGAAAATCTACTAAAACCACTACAGAGGCTCAAATCGGATGTGAAACACTGGCGTTCCCTCCCACTGACACTGTTAGGAAGAGCAGCACTCTTCAAAATGCTTTCGCTCCCCAGATTCCTGTACGCACTACAAAATACCCTGTTTCCGATCCCACTCACTTACTTCAAAGCGATAGATGCAGAAATCTCCTCTCTGCTATGGGACGGTAAACCGGCACGTATAGCACATTCCAAACTTATCCTTAGCTGGTACGATGGAGGGATCGCACTCCCGAGTGTCAAGCTGTATTACTGGGCCTCACAACTGACGATCGTTAACCAATGGCTGCATGCTCCACAGCACGATCCAGCATACAGCCTAGACAGAGCTATACTCCCCACTGACAAACTAATGAAAGCTCTCTACACCAACAAACGACGGCATACACTCACTGGCCCGACGGCACACACAATCAGGATCTGGCATACAGCTCAAAAGGCCTTAGGATGGGAGGGAGTCTTTACACTTGCTACCCCACTCTGTTATACACGGCGTCTTGGTACCCTGGCCAACACTAAGGGCTTCAGACAATGGGACCTAATAGGCATTTCAAAGATAGGGGACATGTGGAACCAGGGAGCAATTATCACATTTGAGGCCCTGAAGGACAAGTACGGAATGGCAGATACCAAACTATACCGCTATACGCAAATCAGGCATGCCTTACAGGGCGCCATTCCTCCAGGGAACACACTAGCAGACTCCTCCCCACTGGAGGATAGACTCCTTACTGATCACCTGGAAAAAAAAGGCTATCTCGCTTACATACCGTAAACTCATCAATAATCTTCCAGATCCCATGGTGGTACTCCGAAGCAAGTGGGAGGTGGAACTAGGGGATATAAACGACGAAGACTGGTTGTATGCACTAGCCTCGGCGAGAGACGCCTCCATACCATCCCGGCTGAAACTTATACAACTAAAGGTGTTACACAGAGTATACTATACACGCAATATTTTGTACAAACTGGGACACATACCGCAGCCCGACTGCCTGAGAGGTTGTGGAATGCGGGGTACATACTACCACACGATATGGGAATGTCCTACCATACAAACATACTGGGCAGCTGTCATGTCGGATATATCCTAAGCGAGTGAAGTAGAACTACCACCAGAGCCCAGGTGCTGTCTACTAAATATATGGTCCCCTACGGACCTTAACCGGGGGCTGCAAACATGGGCCACACTGGGCATGGCTTTAGCAAAGCGGAATATCGCTAGGAAATGGGGGTCTAACACTACACCTTCGAGAACGCAATGGGGGAATGACATGGATGCGGCGATGGTGGCGGAAAGGGACGTTTATATGAATAGGGGGTGCCCGAAAAAATTGTCCCGAATATGGGAGAAATGGAATGTGTACCGCGGTAACATATGCGAACCCCCACAGGAAATGTCGGAACCTGAAACAAGCCCATAGGGTGAGATAAAAGATGAACTGTATGTATGATGATGTCATATTCAAGATTGAGAAGGGAACCGAAGGGAATGTACGTATTAATTGGTTGATGTAACTATTTCTTGTAAGAATCAATCTCGAATATGTGATGCACCAATGTTTATGTAACATAATACGAACATCTATCGTAGGAATACATAGGCCATATCATATGCTAATGAATAAGAATGTAAAGTATTGACCCATGTAGCGATCGGACTTTCATGTAAGCACTTCATGACGGAGATGACGAATTGTAACTGTATTGCTGCAATGCTAAAAAGTCAATAAAAACTGTTTAATAAAAAAAAATTCACTGAAAAAACCATAAATTTTACAGACGTTATAGTTAGGAATTAGCATATAAAAACCTTTGAAATTCACAAAAAAAACATAGGTTTCAGGGACGTTATAGTTACTTGGACATTTGACTCATATAAAACCTGAGAAATTCGCCTGTTATAGTTAGTTGAGCTAACTATAGCTCGGCCCCAATGCACTACTGATGATGTTACATATTACATCACTCATGACATGGTCAGTGACATCACTAATGACATCACTGATGGCATCTCAAATGACATCACTGATGACATCATGTGTGTTTCTGTAAAATGTAAATATTTTTCATATATATCTCTCCCAAGGTGTATTGAAGAATGAATGCATTTACAAGTGCCTGAAGGGATTATTTAGTAGGTGCGTGACTGACTGTATAAGTGAGTGATTGAACGTGTCTTACTGAATGCATGGGTTAGTGACTAAACTGTGTGAAAGTCTGTATAACGTCTGTAAAACCTATGGTTTTTTCAGTGAAAAAAAACCCACCAAAGAGCAATCGCTAACAGGGATGAGAATTACCCTGTAGCCCGTCACTTTGCTGGCCACCATAACAGCAACAGAACAGGGGTGCAGATAGAGAGAAGAGGTTAGGACGTCTGGTGTTGTGATATATAATCGAACTCCTGACCAAGTATCCTAATGAGCTACACACTGGAGAGGAACTGATAACTCATTTGTGACAAAAATTAATTTGAACAGCACCATCACATGTCTTGGCAAAGAATTGAAGGACTATAATAATGTATACCATAGTTCAACATAAACTGCAATCAAAACAACAAGTAATGAAATATAGTTAAAACTTGTTCTGGGGCACAGGACAAAATTGCGAGATATTTATCCCAAAACTGAGAAATGTACCTGCCCATCCAGGGCTAAATAACTCAGAGTGACAACTCACAATGCTAAATGTTGAACAATGTGCAATTGTTATTTAAAATTATGAGAGGTAGAGCGTAATAACAGTCTCCTTCGAATAAGTCAAACTATTTAATTTGCATATCGAGTATTTAAATCATTAAATGGGACAGTAATGAACTGCATATAATGATTTAAAACAAATGAATTGTATTTATGTTGATTTGCAGATCCCAATATGGCACTGATGAAATTACATGCAGAGTCCTTCATCTATTTTGATGCACTTTGTAAATATTAACTTCCGCTTCTGAGACGTTCGCTGACACTGACAAAAGCTACGGCTGAAACGCGTCTGTTTGTTTATTTTTTGCATGAATAAATCCTAATTGGGTTTAACACTAACAGGAGTGCTGGTCCTTTCTGCCTTCAACAGCAGCGGAGCGATATATATATATATTGGGAATATATATATATATATATATATTTATATATATATATATATATATATATATATATATATATATATATATATATATATATATATATATTTCCACTGAAAAAACCATAGGTTATAGACCATATATAGTTAGGAATTAGCATTTAAAAAACCTTATTTTACTCACAAAACCATTGAAATTCCATATATAGTTAGTAGTACTAACTATATATCGCGCACCCGCAATCCACTGCTGATCATGTCACATATTACATCATTCATGACATGGTCAGTGACATCACTGATGACATCACTGATGACATCTCAAATGACATCACTGATGACATCACTGATGACATCTCAAATGACATCACTGATGACATCACTGATGACAACATCCAGTGACTGTGTATTTCTGTAAAGTTAAAATATGTCTTACATATTGAAGAATGAGTGGATGTAGAAGTGTCTGGATGAAGGATTTAGTAGGTGCATGACTGACTGTATGAAAGAGTAGTTAAATGTGTCTCACTGAGTGCATGGGTTAGTGACTGAACTGTGTTAATTTGTGCATCATTATGTTTGTTGTTCTGTAAACTGCTGCATGTGTTGATCAGTAGCTATATGAGTAAGTATATGGGTTATTGATTGGTTGCTCAAGTATTTGTATGGGAGACTGAGTGTGTGTGTGGGTGGCTGGGAGGTGTATGACTCTGTGCATAGATGTGTGAGCAGTTGATTTACTAGATGTATGGGTTCAAAAGTGCACGTGGAAACAGCTGTATGGGCGGTTGACTGTGTGCATGAGTGTATCGGTGAGTGAATGGATATCTCAGTTCTACATGTCAAAGTAAGTACATATGTAAAACACAGTACATGTGAGAGTTGACATATATAAATAACTATGTATAAGAGCCCGTGAATGTGAGAGTGGCTGTATGGATCATTGTGAACTTGTATCCAGGATTGTATAAGAGAGTAAATATGTGTTGGTATATGTTTGAATAAGTAAGGTGTGTATAACTGTATAGTTGAGAAAATGGAGGTGTGATTGATGCTTTGCATGACTGACTAGGTGTGTGTGTAACTTCATGGATGAGTGACAGTCTGTGAGTGTCTGTTTACACTGAGTGTATCTAAGGTTATATTAGAGTCTGAAGAGGTTCACTGTATTATCACATGAATGATGTCATCAGTGATGTGATCAGTAATGTCAAATGAGATGTCATCAGTGATGTCATCAGTGATGTCATTTGAGATGTCATCAGTGATGTCATCAGTGATGTCATTTGAGATATCATCAGTGATGTCATCAGTGATGTCACTGACCATGTCATGAATGATGTAATATGTGACATGATCAGCAGTGGATTGTGGGTGCGCAATATATAGTTAATACTACTAACTATATATGGAATTTCAATGGTTTTGTGTGAGTAAAATAAGGTTTTTTAAATGCTAATTCCTAACTATATATGGTCTATAACCTATGGTTTTTTCAGTGAATTTTCAAGGTTTTGTAAATGCTAATTCCTAACTATATATGGTCTATAACCTATGGTTTTTTCAGTGAATTTCATTGGTTTTTTAAAAGCTAATATATGTAGCTGTAAAATGTATTCTTCTTTAAATCCCAAAATATATTTTATATGTTTATTAATAATTTTTTTTTTATATATTTTTTTTTCTTCGCTCTCGGTTCGCGAACCGGGAAGCTTCCCGTTAGCTCATCTTGATGCCGCGACCCAGTCCGCGAACCGGTAAACGTTCCGTTTGCGCAACTGCCGCGTTAGAAATCAACATCGTGACGCGTCGCGGAAGCGCGACGTATCACGTTGTCGCGTAATGCGTCTTATGACGCGCCGCGTTAGCGCACCCGGAAGTGCTCCGGTACGCGAACTGAGACGCGAAGCGCAGCTCCCCGGAAGCGATCCGCGGCGCGTCGCGAAAGCGCGACGTATCGCGTTGCCGCGTAATGCATCTTATGACGTGCCGCGTTAGCGCACCCGGAAGTGCTCCGGAGCGCGAACCGAGGCGCGAAGCGCAGCGACCCGGAAGCGATCCGGGGCGCGTTCCGCAGCGCGTAACATAAGCGTGAGAGGTCATGTGACTTGTTAATAAAACTTTTCATTGGTTCATTTCACTTTTGGTTTCATAATGATGTAAGGCTAGGTCAGGTGACCTAAAAATAACACTTTTCATTGGTTTAGAACTATTGTTTTTCCCAAATGATGAAAAACCCTCCTTCTTTCCTCACTCTGACTTTCATCTTTGTGAGAGGAAGACCTTTTTTCATAGTTGAGCAATGGCTTCAGTAGTTGCTTCAGCTGGTGCACCCCCACCACCACCTCCACCTCCTCATGGGAAGAGAGGACCACCTCCCCAGTTTATCAGCCAGACAGAGGAGGAAGAGGATGAACTAGAGGAAGAGGAGACCGAAGGACCACAGTTCTTACAGGAGGTGCCCCGGGTTTCCCGTCGGAAAGCCAGCTTTATTTGGCAGTTTTTTTCACTCCCTCGAGGGCAAAAAAAAGTAAATGCTAGGTATGTCACCTGCCTGATTTGCAAAGACCGGTTATCCAGAGGCACTGATAAAAAATATAGCTACGGAAACTATACAATGCATCGTCACATGAACAGGTGGCATCCATTGAACTACAGCCGGGCGGAGATACGTGACATGGAAGATAACCCAACAACAACTCCTGTGGCCAGGTCAACATCACTAATATCGTTGACAGCAGCAGAGGCACGGGAAACCGTGCCAAACATCCAGGAGAATTTTGCGCATATGAAATATACTTGTCTGTACTGCGGTGCATTGATATCATGTGGTAACATGAGCATTAATTTAATCAACCTAGCTTATAACAATCACAATTGCCCTAACCGCCCCAGACAGTAATTTTTTTTTGTTGCTCCTGTTGAGCCCTTTTCAATGCCTGTTTTTTGTTGTTTCCCCTCCATCAAAAACAAAAAAAACATAAAACTGTTCAAAAAATACAAAAAAAACAAAAAATGTTCAAAAAATAAAAAAATATATAAAACAACAAAAACATAAAAAAAATTCTTTTCAGAACTACCTCCCCTTTCAAAAAAAATTGCTAGAATGTTTAGCACTCTGGCAAGCTCTATTTCTTTTAGTTCGCTTCCCAGTTCGCTTCCCGGTTCGCGAACCGGGAGCGAACCAAAAAAATAAAAAAAATAAAAAAAAGGAGAGTAAGTATAAGGGAAGTAAACAGAGAGTAATGTTAAAAGAAAGACAGCTATAGGGAGTAAACCAGAGATACTGTTTAATAGATCTATTTACCGAAGAAAAGATTTAAGAGGGTATAATTGTGAAAAACAAAATAGATAAGGAAGTGAAAGAAAAAAAAGAGAGTAGAACAATAACAAAGAAGAGTTTCTTGGACAATGTGAGTGAATGTTCAAAATCAGAGTAAAACATGTGGAATAACAGAGAGAAAAAACAGAAAACAAAAAAGAAAAAATAACAGAAAAAGATTAATTGAAACAGCAAAGAAATGTAAATAACATAGAGCCATATCATCAACATAGGCAATAAAAGTTTTGCAGCTTTTATCGGCAGAAATGTGTCGCTAAAGCCGCTTTTGCGGCGGAAAACTGCCGCTAAAACAACTTTTGCAACACTTTTCTGCCAATAAAAACAGCAATAATTTTATTGGCTGTGTTGATAATATGCCCCTTAGTGTGCTTCAACTACACAGAAGAAGCATAATGAGCAAGTAGTGAAAGAGTGATCAGTCAAAGACACTAAGAGTAATAGAGACGGAGTGAGTGAACAAGAGTGAGGAACTATGAGAAGAGAGGGACTGAGAAAAGGAGTGGAAGGAGTAGAGTAAGTAAGTAATAGAGAAAGGAATGAGGGAAGTAGCAAAGGCAGGAAATAACTTGGGCACTTTGACTGGGGTAGGTCTGGAAATGCTTTTAAAGGACACCTTTGAGCAATTGATGGCACTTTTTCCTCAAACTGCCTTGGTATATTCAAATATATGCCAAAGACAGAAATGGAGGTGGTCAAACCAATTTTGTCCTCAAATTGAGAAGTCGAGGAAGCATGTAAACAAATCTGTTTCAGCTTACATGAGAGACCATGGAATGGGCTCCGTGTACAACAATAACTTGCGTTACTACATGCAAGATATCTACAGAGGAGATGGAGTTCACTTCTCAGATGAGGGCAACAGAATTTTCATTCTGAATTTAAGACTGTGCATTGGTACCTACTTATAAGTACCTAAATGTACCATAAACCCAAAAGCTCTTCTCAGAGCTACCCTACATCTGATCACTCACAATTATTATTTTACTCTAACTTTTTTCACTAATTTTCAACAAAGTACGCTCCCTGGGGCGCTACCCGGTACGCGAACCGGGAGCTAACCTCGCTAAATTTAAAAAAAAAAAAAAATTTCGCACATATGGGCCTCCTCAGCCACCCTCAGAAAACCTAGAGGGTCAAGATAAGTCTACCGTGCCCCCTTCTACCCATTCTGAACATTATTTGCCCTCCATCTTGTATCTTAATTCGACCGAAACACAAAATGGTGGACTCCCGTAACGCTTCAGGTTCGCGTACCGGGGCGCTCGCTAGTTCGTGTACCGGGGCGCTCCCTGGGAAGCACACCATCAAAAAAGGTGGGAAAGTAGTTTACAGAAAAGCGACTGGAGACAATTTCACCAAATATAGATTAGCTCATACTACATACCAATCCCTACCATTTTCACAAATTTGATTGAAATTCCATTTAACCATTTAGCCTGTAGACCTCTCTAAATACCCTGAGGTAAATTACTTCACAAAACACATCTGAAGTGTTGGAATTGACAACCAATTAAAATGTTACTTTCATTTTCTACTTTTTTTACCTGACATTTGATTGGTTATGTACCTGAATATATATAAAGGAAGAGAGAGAAACACAGCCATTTTGACTACTACTTCCTGAACTACATTGCAAGATCATTTTCACTCACAACTTAAACTTGTTTTTAGAAGGTGAGATATTATTTTATAAATTTGAAAACATTTTCAGATAGTTATATACTATCCCTCTGTAAGAGTTAGACATTGAGAAAGGCTTCTTTATTATAATTATGGATTGATTTAGGTTTCTGTGGTATAATTATGAATTTACTTAGGCTTCTTCACAGGCACTTTTTAATAGTACTACTTCACGCCTGAAACCATACAGTGCCCATAGATTACTTCTCTGTTATAAACTCACAAGTACCTGTCTGAACTTAAACCCAACAGTGCCCTATCTCTACTGATATATTTATTTTTTATGCAAATTACAGCAAGAAAATGGAAGGAGAGCAGAATATTTCCTTCGAAATTGTTCTGGAGAACAACACAGAAAAAGATATTGAGGACAATGATGACTCAGATTTCATGGATGAATCACGGGACCATGAATTAGTTCAATGTGTAGAATCTGTGGATCATTTACTTCATTATGATGACGGTCAAATGTGGGAAGTTATGTTCACTCAACAAGAGGACATATCTGACAGTCAAATGTTAGACATTCTATTAAATTTTGAAAAACAATCCGAAAAATAAAATTATATGTAATATTAAAAACTTATTTGAGTCTTTAATCATTTTTATATGTAATTCATAAACTAGTGAAATGTTAGAAATGTTATTAAATTTTGAAACACAATTACAATAATAAATAATTGCTTAAAAAATTAAAAAATTAAAAAATAATCAACAAAACCAACAATCAATTAACATACAGTATTTGAAAAGTCTATCATTCTTTTTTCCTTATAGTACGCTGCCCAGAACGCTTCCCGGTTCGCGAACCGGGCGCTACCCACGCAAAAAAACAAAAAATTTTTTTTTTTTTTTTTGCCCCGCCGGGCCCTTTTAAAGCCTCCACATCAAACCTAGGGGGTCAGGGAGGATCTACTATGCCCCCTTATGGTAATTTCCCCCTTTGTTTTGGCCTCCTCTTGTCTCTCAATCCTACCGAGAGACAAGATGGCGGCCGCTCCGGACTGTTTAGAATGTTGACAGACACCGGAGAGCCAATCAGCTTCGCTACGCGAAGTTCCGTTACGCGTCAAGTCAGCGAACCGGAGCGCTGCCTGGAGCGCGCTTACAGATATATATCTTTTTTTGAACGTTAATTTCTCAAAATCCACTGAAGCACATATATTGAGACCTAGCAAAGGCACATCGGGCTACCAGTCCCTACAATTTTGCCAAGTTTTGTGGAAATCCATTCAGCCGTTCGGGCTAAAAGTGAGGCCAACCGCCCTATGGAAAACTCAATGTTAAAAACACGTTTTGGGACCCCCCTTTTTTCTCGGCCCCCCCTTGACAAACCCCCCCAAATTTCCAGGGGCTGCTCAGAAACAAAATGTTCCATTTTCCTGAAAATTTCAGCCAATTCCGTCCACAAACGCCAAAGTTATTAGACATAGAATTTTCAAAAATCCCATAGGGAAATAATCCTAACTATATATACCTACTGGCGACCGCCAGTAGGTAATATATACACACACATATATATATATATATACATACATATATATATATATATATATATATATATATATATATATATATATATATATATATATATATATATATATATATATATATGTATTTGTAAAGGACACTTTTTATGAAATGTGCACTGTAATGGAGACACATTAAATGCACTTTGAGATTGAGTAAAGATTTACCAAAATTAAGCAAACTACAATAATACACACATTAAGAAACGGTATTTAGAAAAGAAACTCTATTATGCTTAGTTTTTAGACTCTTTCATACTAGAAACTACTTCGGGAAGCCATGTGCTGAACAAGAGAAGTGGAAACTGTGCACGTTCAATCTATTGTGTCTGTAAGCTTTCCACCAAAAGCCATGCCCGATTAACGCTTTTTCCTCAACTGAACTTAAACAGCACACTAAAAAACACACGTGAGCCCTTGATAAAGATTGGTGATGATATCGCCAACAGATTTAATTCACAATTAAAAGGTCCATTATTTTAAACAATAAATGGCTGAAAATATTGTAATTGTAAAATGCATTTATATATTGCGGTTATTGGAAAGTTTCTCTTTTAGATAATAAAACATGCGCTACAATTGAAAACTAATAATATAAAATGCATAGTGCTTGCGATTTATGTTTTCAATCAAGGCGAATTAAGATGAAGTTCAAATGCATGCTTATCTTCCCTCCTCAGCCTCTTTGACCTTTCTGAGGAATTCATCATTGACGGTCATATCCTGGTTTTCATCCAACCTCACCACTGCTGATTTTCTTTACAATCACCTGCCAAGTTCCTTTGCTGTCAGCATCCCCTAAGGTTTGGCCCTGAGCCCATCCCTCTTCTCTCTGTATTCAACTTCCATTGTGACATAAACACTTAATTTGTTTTCTTCTCCCATCTCTACCAGTCTTATATTACATTTTCTTTCCATTTGTGTCACTCCACTTTTCACGAAATTCCAACTAACTTTGATCTGCCACTTGATGTTTCTAAGCTCTTATATTGTTGGCTACGCTAAAACTAAAATGTTCAACTTCGCTGTAGCTTCTTCATCAAGTAGCTTTTTGCTTCTACCCTCTTCTCTGAGACTCAGTTACCTTTGACCAAAAACGGTCTGTTCCTAGCCCCCAGGGTGAAGTTATCAACACCAGAGCCTGGATTCAGGTACTGATCATACATAAAACCGTCCCTTATCTCCACTTCAAAACAGTCAAATTAATCCTCTAGGTATGAGCAAGTATGAGAGTATTATAACAGCCTCCTGGTTAGTCTTCTGCAGTAATTTTTCTCCCCAATGGACAGTTATAAACTAGTCATTTGAGCCATCTTTAAAAACCTCAGACTTAGGGCTTGATTGTGAGTTTGGTGGTGTGACAGCAGGCTGCCACACTAGCACCCCTCTGCCACACCGCCAAACTAGTCTGCTCACCACCTACCAGATTTCGAGGTTTCTCTTGGTCTGGCAGGCGTTGCTTTAGGGGTCCCACCGCCATGCCGTGCTAAGGCTCATATGCAAGCCTTGGCAAGGCAGCATCGTGGGATCGCCAAAAATATATTCCTGCATGGCATGGACTGCACCATGTCATGCAGTCCATGCCGTGCAGGAGCAGGGAGTGCATACAGACAGGGGGCACAATATGTGCCCCCCTGCATCCACCCCTAAGCCCTGAGGCAACAGGAGGCTCTTTCGGGCCCCCTGAGTTTTCTCACTACCAGTCTTTTCATGGAGTGACCACTGACATGACAACGCTAGTGATGAGGAAACTCGTAATATGCTTGGCGGTGCCACTGTGGCACCACCAGCATATTGCGGCCTCCGACTGCTGTGACACCGCCAAGGCCAGTTGCAGCGGTTTTGTGGCGGTCCAACTACTGTACTCTTAATACGGCGGTCAGATCGCCTGTGCGGCGGTAGCCACACCCTTGCGCCACCACGAGTTTGGCGGTCCACGGACTACCAAACTCTTAATTAGGCCCATAGTCACATGAGCTCTCTTTAACACCCCCTTAATCGCTGACAAGAAACCTCATACTGAGAATGTGGTCCTTTAGTCTGAGTTGAACTGTTAAGTATTTTGAAAAGTGTCAAGACTGATTTATGTTTAGTCCCTGGTTACAATGGCTCACAAGCTAAACAAGCATTTGCAATGCAATAGGTCTCGCATTTGGAAAGTTTGAGCTACTGGTATTGTAAATGACAAATGTTTTATTTATGTGTTGGTTTTGAAAATGGCGAAATAGCTTTGTGATTTACAATGCCAATAGTTATAACTTTGGCAAATGTGACACCTATAGCATTTGTAATGCAATATGTGTTGTATTTATTTGACTTGCATGTATTGATCTTACAAATAACAATGGCTTTTATTTTTTTTAAATAATTAATACTTAAATAAAAGTTATTGTAATTTATAATGGCAATAGCTTAAACTTTTGTAGATAACTTGTGAAGATTATGTTCAGTGTATTTTATTGTGACGAAAATCCAAGAACAGAAGTGAAATATTAACACCTTTTTGTGACATTTGTAACATTGAGAGAACATATTTGAACCAGTTGTTGAATGGTTGCACAGATTGATGCTGTGGTGCCCCCGAGTGATGCTGTGGTGCCCCCGAGTGATGCTGTATGCTTTGCTATGTTTTGTTTTGCTATCCTATGCTTTGTTATGCTTCGTTGTGTTTTGCTATGCTATACTATGTTTTGTTATGCTATGCTATGCTTAGTTATGCTATGTTTTGTTATGCTATGCTATGTTTTGTTATGCTATGCTGTTTTGTTGTGTTTTATTATGCTGTGCTTTGTTTTTTCTATGCTATGTTTTGTTATGCTATGATTAGTTATGCAATGCTATGCTTTGTTATACTATGCTATGTTTTGCTATGCTATATGTTGTTTTGTTATACTATGCTTTGTTATGCTATGCTATGTTGTATTTTGTTATGCTATGTTTTGTTATGCTGTGCTTTGTTATGCTATGTTTTGTGATACAATGTTGTGTTTTGTTATGCTATGCTATGTTGTGCTATGCTATGCTATGCTTTGTGATGCTATGTTTTGTGATGCTATGTTTTGTGATGCTATGTTTTGTGATGCTATGTTTTGTGATGCTATGTTTTATGATGCTATGTTTTGTGATACAATGTTGTGTTTTGTTATGCTATGCTATGTTTTGTTATGCTATGCTTTGTGATGCTATGTTTTGTGATGCTATGTTTTGTGATGCTATGTTTTGTGATGCTATGTTTTGTTTTGCTATGTTTTGTTTTGCTGTTTTGTTTTGCTATGTTTTGTTTTGCTATGTTTTGTTATGTTTTGTTTTGCTATGTTTTGTTTTGCTATGCTATGCTATGCTTTGCTTTGCTATCCTGGTGTGTGGTTGTGTGTGTGTGGGGTTGTGTGTGCATGTGGCTGTGTGTGGGGGTTGTGTGTGGGGGGTTGTGTGTGGGTATGTGTGCGGTTCTGTGTGGGGGGCTGTGGGGGTGTGTGGGGTTCTGAGTGTTTTTTTTGCAGGTGTGTGGGTGTGTGTGGGGGGTTGTGTGTGTGGGGGGCTGTGTGGTGTGGGGGGCTGTATGGTGTGGAGGGCTGTATGGTGTGGGGGCTGTATGGTGTGGGGGGCTGTATGGTGTGGGGGGTTGTGTGTGTGGGGTTGTGGTTGTGTGTGTGGGGGGTTGTGTGTGTGCAAGATGTCGTAACCAGACAGCTGCACTGTATGGTAGATTTCAACCTTAAAAGTGCTATGATGCGGCGATCATTGTTTGTGGCATAGTTTTTTAATTTTTAGCCATGCTGGTGCTGCACAGCAGCTCTGCTGCTGGACAACCTAGCCACAAGCATCAAAAAAGCCAAATCCTCACGTAGGTGAGACCTATTGGCTTTGCCACTGCTTGTTGTACTTTGCCTTTAATTCCCCAGACGCGGGGATAGCAGGTTCACTCTTCACAGGGTTTACACTGTGGCTTTAGCGGTTAGCCAGGCGTGTCACCATAGAATGTGAAAGGAAAGTGTTGTGTAGCGTTTCAATAACACCTCAGCTCGCGCTCTCACCCACAGAGGCACCCAAAGCATTTCCGTAAATTGGCAGCTTTACCGTGGAAGGCTGCGGGGCACCGCATCAGGCGCAGCTCGCCTGCACATTCATCTGTCGGACCAATGAGGAAGGCGAGGGCGAGTCCAATGTCAAACCCAGTGACCTTTTGTTTGTCGCAAGAAATGTATCAAGGGAGGATTTTCTGAAAAATCCATAAGGCTGTGTGTCATTATTCTCAAAAATCTAGAGCTTTCAAATATCTGCTGGTGGGCTCCAAGCTGGTTAGGTCAGACCTAGCCACGAAAAAAATGTGTCCTTTCGGAAGGTGAAAACTGTAGTATCCGGCTGGATACATTCTAGTGTTTCACTCCCTCTGAACATTCACCCACCACAGGCGTCACCAGTCAGAATAAAAGGGGCCCAGTTCTACTACCTACTACCGTGTCTGAGTGGTTACTTGCCGAGCATGTGGGCCTAGTGGCCCAAGACACCACAGTAGTGACGAGGCGGGTCTGCCCCGCGTGCCTGCTGGAATGAGCCGCCAAAATTCCTTAACGTGAAGGACTAGTCCGTTTCTATCATTTCCCACACAAGCTGTGCTATCGACGGCCACCAGTCGGGGGAAATAGGAGGGCGAGTCTGCAAGGGCAGGAGGGCTATCGGTGGGAGCTGATGATCACTGAAGGCTGGCTCCCAGAGATGAGGCATGCTGTTCACCTGCCTGACGGACAATGGTGAATGGCATCGTGAGTGGTGCTTTTCAGCCCGCATACAGTGTGAGCAAAGCTCTCTGCCAGCAGGAAGACTGAGCCAGCACCAGCCCGGCAAGCCCAGACAGACACCGCCTGCATCACCCTGCCATCCGGTGCTAAGGGAAACTTACCGCCAACACGGAAAGCCAGGACCCTGCACACCACGAGGCGCGCGAAAAATCATGAAGCACATGAGTGCCAGCACCGGCATCCCCTGCACTCCCACAGCCTCCTAGCAAGACTTAGCCAGAAGCGCTCTGGCCGGCCGCCCCCGCCTGCTGACACCCTACCTGCACGTTGAAAAGACAGGCAGCAACAGGTACTCAAGCACCGCTCCCTCTGCCTCGTTTGCAGCGACCCGCGGTGTGACCCTGCGAGGCCTCCGGTAGCCCCCGCTTGGCAGTAAAGAGGTTGCCCGTCGTGCATACTGAGCCCTCGGAGAAGAGGAGAGTAACGCCGCACCATGTTCGGAATCCCCTGAGAAACGAGGCAAGCTAATGTGGCGGGGAAGGTGTGGTAGCGCGTCAGAGTGTCACACACCACACGCAGGCCAAGCAGCCAGCGGAGAGAATGAGCCAGTGGGAAAGAATCACCAATATTTAAGCGTTCACAACGCCACACTGAATCTGCCCTGACCCGCCTGGTATCAGTGCCCCTACCTGCCGGTAGGCGGCGGAATCTCCTCTGCCGGTTTAGGGTCCCTCGCCTGCTCGAGAAAGTCTCCACCGCAAAACTCTACAGCAGCGGGACAATCAAAGCCGACCCGGAAGCGGTTGGCCAGCCGGCCAATCCCATCGCGGCCCCAACCGGAAGTCCCGCCCCATCGCGGCGAGAGAGAGAGAGAGCTGCCCGAGGAGCCACGAAGGCTCCTGATTGAGTCCCGGTCCCGAGATGGGGGACCGGGTGAAGAGCGGCCGGGCGCATGGGGAAGGCGGGGCTCTCATGTGGTGAGAGAGCCCCGCAAAGCGCTACCGCCGCCCGAGAGGCAGAACCGCCGCCAAGCACCGCCAGAACCGGTGAGTGTGTTGAGGGAGAGGAGGGGTGAGTGGGGGTGGGGTGTACGCGCGTGTGTCTGTTTGAGTGTGTCTGTGCGTGCGTCTGTCTGTCTGTGTGCGCGTGTGTCTGTTTAAGGGGGGTGCGTGTGTGTATGCAGTGTGTGTATGGCTGTGTATGTGCGCATGCCTGAGTGAGGCTTTCTTTGTGCATGGGAATATGAGGCACGGCGACGTGCGCGCTCACGAGGTACAATCTCGGCAAGAAAAAGCGCGTGGCACTTTGCAGTCCACATTCCCAAATACGGGCAACATTAGTTGTCTTGCTGACAGCTTTCAATGCTTTCGCATTGAAAGCTAGGTCAGCTCGACCTAAAAATAGTGAAATAATAATCAGTGGCTCAAATTGATTCAAACTGACTTGGGTATTCACATTCACCAATGATTTTGTGTTACCTAAATATGACGTCCTATATCGGACAGGTATATCCACATGTAGGTCATGAAATAGATCTGTCAGGTATTCATGTATTGAGAGGCAATGAGGCCTACTAATTTAGAGCTGGATTATCCTGCTTGGAGCAGTGCCAAGACTAGTTTGCATTCATTTTTGGGGACTCACACTCACTTTTCCTAATCAGACTTTAACCCAGAAAGTGAAAAAGCACGCAAAGGGGGAAGAGAAAGAAGGGCAAGTGAAAATGGGAGGAAGCATGGACAGCAAGACTGAGATAAAGGGACAGGGAGTGTCTGATGGTGTATTAAAGAGGCACGAGGTGAAATCAAGACTACACAGCCTTGGTATTTGGCACTCTGACATACAATAGCGCCAGCTAAAGACTACTGAGGTAAACTTGGCCCAGCACTAAATGTGGCATTGATTTAAGGCGCAGGGTTGCAGCTCTCTACTTGAGGGGCTAAAGGTGGTTCTACATTTAATATTTCTTCACAAAGTTACACCAAATTTGGATTTTCAGAGACTCTGTTAGCATTGTACCACACAAAACAGTTACAATTATCGGGATAATTGCCTGATCTTGGGTCCGAGCCATTAGCTACTCCAAGATTATTAATGGAGACATTTTCGGTGGAGAGTTAGGCACAGGCAATACATAATAAAGTGCGTAGTCCAAAACACTAAACTTTTTTGTTTTTAAAATAAGAATAAGGTCTGTTACCATTCAAGTATTTGGGAAGTTACCCATTTTAATTCAGTGCTTAATGCTTGCTGAACTCCAAGTGGTTGCTTCAGTCTAGTTACCAGCATTAAAGGAGTTCCTGGAATTGATCAAAGTAATATTCTCTTTGTGGCCGATCTGAATGTTAAATGATTCTTCCTATTTATGAAGCTCAGCTATACCTTCAGACCCAGCACCGCCACATGATTTCTAAGCCTCTTCCACGTAGATGTTATTTTTTGAGTGTCCTCACTAGAATTTCCTCCTGGTTGAAGACTGCTCAGAAAACAGTTCATTATTAAGCGATTCCAAAGAGAACCACGCAGGTCAGAAAAATCTGCAATCACAACATCACGCTTTAAGCACAGGGTGTACAAAACATCAACATTATGTCACATACACTGCTAATTTTGGACAGATGGCAGTCTCGAAGAGAAGAGAAAACTGCTTTTTAACAGCAAAGAAGGTTGAGTTAACAGTGCTGTATCACGGTAGTGGGTGGAAGCTTGCACAGTCTCAATTCCACGTGCAGGGCATTAAAATATATTTTAACATTCAAAGAGGAAACAGAATCGTATACAGAAATCCACTCAGCATAATGGCACGTGTTAATCTCTTTACATGGCTAAACCGAAAACCGCTGTGAAGTGACAATTCCTGAAAAAACTGGAAGACAAAATCTGTGTCCAGCCCAGGGAAATGATAGTTTGCATCACAGAGCATAAAATCACACAAACTACATTTCCTAACTTAGGTGTAACACAATGCCTGCATCTTGACACCTGCAGGGCAGTTTTAGGTTTGACTGTTTGCAGATGGTGTTAGCATGGTTAGTGGTGTTTGCAATTTTGGGTTCACTCACATGGTGGGAGGAGAGACTAACGGATCAGCAAACAGAGAGGGAAGAGAAGGTGAAATGCTCACTGCATTTTGGGAGCCAAATGGCGTATTCCGTATTCCATAAAGGCATACAACTGAACATCGCACAATAAAAAAATGCATAACATTGCAGACCAAATTTCAGCTGACGCCTAAAAGTAGAGGCAAACAAGTATCGGGAGAGAAAAGACAGCCGAATAAAGAGTGAAATGCAGTAAAAAACAATATCAGACAGTGCTAACAGCTAGTTTATAAGAGCAGTTCAAAGAAGGTAGAATATAAAATTTCTTAGCTATCGTAAGGGAAAGTTTCAATTCTATTAAGGACTCGGACGCGAAGATCATGCATGCTCCCTTCGCTTTAATCAGAATAGCAGCCATTTAAAAAAAAAAAACATACAGAAAAAAATACTATTCGCTAGAGGCCTTGGGAATACCATAAATGTACATAACAGTTCAACGACCAGTAGGCAAATGAGTCCACACAACAGCCAATCAGGAGTCTATGTGCTCCAACATAGTCCTTTACTTGTGTCTCCACATCCTCCTTTGTCACGCGAGCCATGCCGATATCCTCCTGCTTATTGGCCTCCGTCCATATGATAGAAACAGGAGCAGTTAACCCAAATGTCCCATAAACCCAGGAAACAAACTTCAATAACATTAGCAAATGAAGTAATTGTATAAAACAATTGAATCCAGTAACTACAAAATCCAATACCAAAACAGCAGGAGAAAGTTATTCACATTTCTGAGAATAAAGTAATAGTACTTACTAGTCACCGGGCGGGAAGTAGAATCATAATCCCAGGGTGGGATAATCGTTGTCTCCGAATCCTTTAAGGAACTGAAGATTAAGGTTCCGATAGCTAGGATATTTTACATTCTATGTCAGGACCGGAGGCGAGGATTATTCATATTCAAAGCTTATCCACCACCAACTGAACCATATCAAGGACAGGCTCGAAATAAAACCTTTTAAAGGTAGAAACCGATGACCAGTCTGCCACATTCATAATATCCTCCAAACACACACCAAGACTGAATGCCTTTGAAGCCATTGATCTACTGGCTACATGTGCCCCAAAGATCTTCAAGTCAATGACAGCTTCTTGTATTACCCATTTTATCCAGCGAGCTATAGTAGCCGAGGAGACCGCCTTATGCGGCTTCTTGAGGGCAATCAACAGTTGTCGTTCACTTGGTGGTCGGAATTCCTCTGACATCTCCTCATATGCCTTGAGGCACTGCACCACGTTCGGTTTTGGGAGATCCGGAAAAGCTGGATAAGAAATAACTCGGGTGTGGCATTTTGTATGCCTGCTGACCGTAAAGGAGACTCCAGAGGGGGAGAAAGTCTTGCCTGTAACATCCAAGGCCCGGACATCAGACACGTCTATAAGGAACCAAGCATAAGAACATCGCTAGCTATGCAGAGAGCTTCTTTCTTGAAAAAAATCTATTGGGTTCCTAAGATAGAAACAGGTTGAGTACCTGATTGACATCCCAAAGAACAGAGTACCTCGGTTCTGGAGGAAGGGATAATCTGGCCCCCCTGAAGAAGACACAAGGAGATGATGGACGGAGCGCTGAAACTTTTCAGACACTCACCCACAGTCACAGATCTGGGTTGAATCCATCATTGTTCTTTAGCTCACTTCGCCACCTCAGTTCAGACACAGCTATATGCAATTCAGTCTTGCCCTGTGCCTCATGGGAACAGTCCGACCTAAACTGCCAAGCCATGTCTTCCCTGGACTGGAAACAAGCATCCTGGGACCGGTTTCGGGGTAACTACCCTCATCAGTCAGGCTAGCTTGAATCCAGTGGCAAAGTGAGCAAGGGACCCACATCTGGGCATACTCTGCCAACTTAGGGCAAACAAAGCAAATACATGGGGATGAAGGACGGTGCGCTGAAACTTTTCAGACACTCACCCCCAGTCACAGATCTGGGTTGAATCCATCATCGTTCTTTAGCTCACTTCGCCACCCCAGTTCAGAGAAAGACAAGATACTAATGGATTTTCCCCAATATGAGAGCTGTCTACCGGAACATGACCTGCGTAAATGGCTGACTGAAAGGTAGTGATGAAGAAATAGGCTAAACCGCCGACCAATGAAGCCAATAAGTAGAGATCCTGAACTATATCAGCAACCAAGGGATCAAAACCCTGTCACAAACATCAACTGGTCCATCGTATCCAAGCAGACTTGTAGCTATTGACTGTGCTCTCTGCCCAAGCTCTAGAGAGGAGATTTGAAGCTTCTCGCCAAAGGCCTGGGACGGACCATCTGCCCTTGCAATCCGCCATGCCATCAGAGTAAGGGACCCGTCCAGGACCATTGGATGCAGAATCCAATCCTTGTTGAGAAGCAGTTATAGAAACAGAGGGGGACGGATTGGAAAATCCCAAGTAAGTTCAAGAAGAACTGGAAACCACACTTGAGACTTCCAAATAGGGGTAATCATCATCACCTCTCCTCCCTGTGCCTGATTTGGGCCGAAGCCCGAGTGATCATTGCGAACAAAGGAAATGCATAACCGTTCTCCTGACTCCAGTCCTGGAAGAACGCATCTGTGGCAACTGCCAGAGGGACCGGGTTCCAACTGACAAATATGGGTAGTTGATGGTCCATCATGGAGATAAACAGGTCAATTTAAAAAGGATCCCAGCTGCACTGGATCAATGTAGAGACCTCTGGGAGAAGTCTATGTGGGAGAGCTACCAATCCATTTCGTACCTTGTCTCTGCTGAGGGCACCAAGGAGCTTGTCCTGGCATGCCCCCAGGACTTATCAATCCCCTTTTTGGGATCCTTCATGAACTTGGCCAAGAAGGTTGCCATGGTGGGGTTAAGCTCTGGGGTTAAGGACACCTTCCCCTCCAGAGAAGGATGGGGACACTCTGCCCAGAGGCGGCTACTGAGAATTTGCGCTGCCACATAGGAGGCAACATTCTCGGCCAGGACACATTCTGCTGACCTGGAATGAATAATGTCATCAGGGTCCAATAGATTGGACCCTGGGACTGGTATATGCCTATCAGAAGGGGGGAATGGAGGAGGGAAGCCAGGGTCTTGATGGTCCCTGGTCATAATTGGTTTTCCCATGGGAGTCATCTGAGATACATTTAAATGGCAAACATCAGTAACCATGAATAAGTACTAAGGTAAGAGGAAAGCACTTATCTTGGCTGCGAGCAGCGGAGAAAGAGGATGTGGGGACACAAGTGAAGGACTATGTTGAAGCACGTGGAGTCCCGATTGGCTGTTGTTTGGACTCAATTGCCTATTGGTTGTTGAACTGCGGTGAACTGTTTTGTTATTCCCAAGACCTGATGGGTTTAGTATGTTTTTTAAAAAAATTGCTGCTATTCTGATTAAAGCGAAGAGAGTATGTAAAATCCTCACCTCCGGTCCTGACATAGAATTTCCTCTTCTGAAGTGCAGATTTTGAATTTCATTCAAGAGAAAAATTATTTCCTTCAAATCAATAGTTAAAGTTATTTTCAGTGTGTGACCGGCATCCCAGGATAGTGACAGTGTCTCGTCAATGCTCCCACAGCTGATACAGAAAGAGAGAGCTGAAACAAGGTGAAGTGCTGCGAGCCGACAAGGCAAAACCAAAATGCTGCCTGAAGCACCCACCCAGTGCTTCATTTGAACCAATGGGTGCTGGTTGGGGCCACAGGCACTCACTTTTGGGGGCCTGTGCTTATTTTTTCTCATCATACAGAAATAACTTGATGAAAGGAGAAAGCAGGAACCAACACGAATGAGCTAAGGGGGCTTAGAGTGTGTGGTAGTTGATTAAATTTGCAGAAAGTGGATTCAATACCATGCAGCCTTGGTGTTTGGCACACCGACATTTAATAGTGCCAGCCACAGGCTTCTGAGCAGAGCTTTGGGCATCAACACTTATTTCATTACAAGTTAATCATTGCACTGCCTTGATCTTGAGTTTTATGGCCCCGGTAGAGAATTCCCAAGCAATCGTACCACATCCGGCAACCTGAGGCCACACAGAAGAAGCAAACGGCCACCTGCGCTTCAATCTGGAGTCTTCTTACTTGAAAAACTGTTTTTCCTCACCGGTGTGCTGTAGTATAGACCAAAATTGTATCAAATAAACTTTAGAAAAAGACATTTGGGCTTGAGTTGACAGTAAGGATTTTATTCTCCACATAACCATGGATTTCTTATCGCTGTTTAAATTAACGGTGGGCGAGTCAACAAATTAACAGGGAGAGCCAAGCCATATTTGAGCCAATGGCCGGCTCTGGCTCTAAAAGCCCATACATGAGCCAAGACTTGAAAATATTTAGCACGTATATCATGCAACAAACATGTTACAATATGATATGGTGTCTTCAGAAATCAAAAAACTATTTCTTTAACACACAGGCTATATCTCTGCATGCAGAAGTATTTATTAAACGTGAACGTTTCAAACATGAACTGAAAAACATTCCTGCCTTAGCCCTGTTAACAATGCTATTAGTTCACTATGAGGCAAGTTGTCATATGTATGTATTTACTTATTTTTGAAGGTTTTATATAGCGCGGACAAGACCCTTGCAGGTATCAGAACTCTTTACAAGCAGATATACTAAACAAAACCCATATTACAAGAAACAGTTATGTTCCGAGCATATCATACAAAAGTATCACAACGTATAAACATAGTATGTACCCTATATTTGGCCTAGAGCCTTATTATATGTGGAGCAACATTAAAGGCTATCAAATCAAACAACCTGAACGTATTTGACAATTGTCTCATATGGGATAGTGAACAAAAAGGAGGCTTGGTGAAATAAAGTATTTGCTTGGCATCACATATTTTGGTCAAGTAGGCAAGCCAGGGTGGGTACCAAATTTTCTGTTTCACACTGTGCAACTGGGCCACTTGGGGGTATCGCTGATATCAGAGGTTAACACTTTGTCCTTAATTCTTGTAGAATGAGATTAGAGCATGGGTGACAGACAGAATCCACATTTTATCTTTGGCAGTTTTACATAGTGTTAACCAATGTCGAAGGCCATAAGGGTCCTTTACAACAGAAACGGAATACCTTACATATTTGTTTTTTCGGCACAGGAAGATTTCATGGGATTCACAAGATGCTGAGTCTACGCTGGGTTTCAACCCGGCTTCCCATATTACATGGTTGGCATCTGTAATCACTAAGCCACATTGCCTACGGTGAAATTGGGGATTGTTTTGGGCTCGTGATTCCAAAACGACCTTGAGCTGAGCCCAAGCCAGGCATCTGGCTCAAGCTTTCAGTGGCTCGGCTACTTCTAGTTAAGATTGACAAAGCAAAATAGACTCAAATTAAATGTGGGCAAAAATGAAGCACTCTTAACAGGTCCTGTAAACATGGTAAAAACAATAATTATTTGACTACCCTACTTTCTAGGACTACTATATTGCCTTTAGAAAAAGGCAGCTAATAACAATGCACTAGTCAGAGCCGGCTTTTGGGCAGTGTGACTGGTGCGGCCGCACTGGGCGTTGCCTGGGCAGGGGACGCTGACCTCAGGGGGGGTGCTGTGTTTAGCAATAACTTATGATTTAAAAACACCTCTGGCAGAGTTGCTAGTGAGTCCATTTTTTAGGCAGCATTAAAATGTCAACATAACTCTTGTGATAAATGTTTCTGCAAGAGAGAGATCAGAATTTTGTTTAGTTGCAGTTTTCGCTTGCCATAAAGTAGTGCATAGAGTTAATATGCCTGCTGCAAAGAACTCATACTGTGGAGATCACAGATATGTATTTTGCAAGGATAGCTCAGTGGATTACTACTTTTGTCACAGAGATCCTTTTGTCACCGCAATTCTTAAGCTACAACCTCAATACAGAACAGTAACTGTTCCGAACTGTCATCAAAGAGCTGCTTGCAAACTACATAAAATAGGTTAGGATATTAGGATTATTTTCCCCAGTCTTTCATTATCTATTCCTAATGTTGCTGAAAAGGGTTTGTTTGGGTAAATGTGCAGTCTTATTAGATTAAACCCAGATCTTTTGACTGGGTGTGAGTGTTTGATTGATTCAGATGCTCCGTCCATCACCACCCCCTTTTGTACCGCTTTTGGCCCCCATAAGTGTGGCAGGGTATGCTCAGACGTGAGTCCCTTGCTCACTTTGCCACTGGATTCAAGCAAGCCGGGCTGAAGACGGCTGGAATGCCAGAAACCGGTCCCCGGAAGCTTGTTTACGGTCCAGGGAAGACATGGCTTGGCAGTTCGGACTGGACTGTTCCCATGAGGCACAGGGTCAGACTGATTTGCATATAGCCATGTCAGAACTGGGGTGGCAGAGTGGGATAAAGAACGGTGATGGATTAAACCCAGATCTTTTGACTGCGTGTGAGTGTTTGATTGATTCAGATGCTCCGTCCATCACCACCCCCTTTTGTACCGCTTTTGGCCGCCATAAGTGTGGCAGGGTATGCTCAGACGTGAGTCCCTTGCTCACTTTGCCACTGGATTCAAGCAAGCCGGGCTGAAGACGGCTGGAATGCCAGAAACCGGTCCTCGGAAGCTTGTTTCCGGTCCAGGGAAGACATGGCTTGGCAGTTCGGACTGGACTGTTCCCATGAGGCACAGGGTCAGACTGATTTGCATATAGCCATGTCAGAACTGGGGTGGCAGAGTGGGCTAAAGAACGGTGATGGATTAAACCCAGATCTTTTGACTGGGTGTGAGTGTTTGATTGATTCAGATAGTCCGTCCATCACCACCCCCTTTTGTACCGCTTTTGGCCGCCATAAGTGTGACAGGGTATGCTCAGATGTGAGTCCCTTGCTCACTTTGCCACTGGATTCAAGCAAGCCGGGCTGAAGACGGCTGGAATGCCAGAAACCGGTCCTCTGAAGCTTGTTTCCGGTCCAGGGAAGACATGGCTTGGCAGTTCGGACTGGACTGTTCCCATGAGGCACAGGGTCAGACTGATTTGCATATAGCCATGTCAGAACTGGGGTGGCAGAGTGGGATAAAGAACGGTGATGGATTAAACCCAGATCTTTTGACTGGGTGTGAGTGTTTGATTGATTCAGATGCTCCGTCCATCACCACCCCCTTTTGTACCGCTTTTGGCCGCCATAAGTGTGGCAGGGTATGCTCAGACGTGAGTCCCTTGCTCACTTTGCCACTGGATTCAAGCAAGCCGGGCTGAAGACGGCTGGAATGCCAGAAACCGGTCCTCGGAAGCTTGTTTCCGGTCCAGGGAAGACATGGCTTGGCAGTTCGGACTGGACTGTTCCCATGAGGCACAGGGTCAGACTGATTTGCATATAGCCATGTCAGAACTGGGGTGGCAGAGTGGGCTAAAGAACGGTGATGGATTAAACCCAGATTTTTTGACTGGGTGTGAGTGTTTGATTGATTCAGATGCTCCGTCCATCACCACCCCCTTTTGTATCGCTTCTTATTAGTAAAGTCAGCCTTTATAAGTGCTTTAAAACAAATTAAATGTATGTGAGAGAGGGGCTAAGGCGAGATGAGGGGCACTTTTGCCCAGTGGTCATGACGGAATCCGAGGAGGCGGTCATGGGGGGAGGGGGCGCCACAAATGATTGTCGCACAGGGCACCAACAGTGCTAAAGCCGGCCCTGACAACAGTGATGCTAGAGTAAAACAACAATTAAGCCTGTGCTGCTGGCCTTCAAAACCTTACACCATTTACAAACATCTTGTGATTGCTAATGGAACACCGGAAAACTCATGAAAACAGTACAAAAGCAATGCAGTTACTTGACAAGGAAATGGCTGCAGTTTAAAATCACCTGCTGCAGAGTTGTTGTACCTTCAGTTTTCAGGCAGCTCTAAAAATGTCAAGATAACTCTTGTGATTAATGTTCCTGCTAGGAAGAGAGGTCAGAGTTTTGTCTAGTGCCGGTTTTGACTTGCCATAAAGTAGCTCAGAGGGTGAAGATGCCTTCTGCAAAGAACCCATACTGTGCGGATCACAGATCTGTATTTTTTGTGGATAGCTGAATGGATTACTGCTTTTGTCACATAGATTCTTTTGTTACCGCAGTTCATAAGATACAACCCAAATGTAGAACAATGACAAACTTTCATCAAAGAGCTGCATGTAAACTGCATATAACCGGTTATGACGGTCTGTTTTTTTTACCCAGTCTTTCATTATCTATTCCTAATGTTGCTGAAAAGGGTTTGTTTGGTTAAATATACTCTCTTATTACTAAAGTCAGCCTTTACCAGTGCTTTAAAACAAATATAATATATGTGAGAGACGGGCAATTGAGATATAAGGGGCACTTGTTTCCAGTGGTCATGAGGGAATGCGAGAACTTGGTCATGGGGTTGGGGGAGCCAGAAATGATTGTCGCGCCGGGTGGCATCAACTCTAATGCCGACCCTGAGGGGGCCTATAGCTTCAGGTCAGAAGTCCTTCACTCTGGAGGGGCACCAACCTTGATGATGAAGTGGAGGAAGTGGGCAGTCAGGAGTCTGGCAAGCGGCAACAGCGTGCAAGCCAAGAGGCATGAAGGGCTAGCAGCGAACCACACAGGTGTTTCTTCATCCAAAGGAGTTAATTTCACAATTTCTTCAGAGTTATGCTTTCAAATTTTTAAGATGATTTGACAACACCTTCGATCTTTGTGCTTGTCTACAGTTCTTAACCGCTCTCGGTCCTAGATTTTAACCAGGCCCATGAGTCTTCTTGTTGCCTCAGCAATATTGCTAATTATATAGAAAGGGGTCTGTTTGTTAGTGTCTAGCTGCTCTCAGGATGCCATATACTTGATCTTATTTCCTATGATCAATTTAGAGATAGGACTGATAAAGAAGACATTGGATAAAACGTGTATTTGTTCGCAGGCACATTCATCGGAGGTGGCAAGGTTCCTGTTCTTGCCATGGTGAATAGTCACCTCTCTCTAAAATAGGTAAGCGTCTTAAGATCTGATTGGGGGTGAAGAAACGATAACTAGACAGGAGAGACCAGCTAGTTTAATGTTCTCCAGTGCATTGTTCTTGTCTTCCTGATGGAGTTTTAGGAAGGTTTTCAATACAGTTAGGGTCATTCCTGTGCCAGGATTAACCCCAGCCATGTTGCTTCTTTCTTCCAGGCCATGACAAACTTTGATCTAGTTTGTATGATGAAGAGGTCCCTTCATTCTTTGACTAGAAAGTTCTTCTTGTTGGTGCTCAGTTCTTTAGCCTTTTTTGATGAGCAACAGTTGGCATCTGTTGAGAATGGAGCTGGAGTCAATGTCACAATCTGGGGCAGTTGTTTGAAATCCTGCTGGAAGAATAAACAGAGATTTCCGAATTTCCTTCCTTGAACACCAATTTTGGCTGTGAGTTTATCCAGGACCATAGTACTGCTCAGAATGTAATTTGGCTTCCTACCTCGATTTGCACAACCGGGCGATGTGCTGTGAGAAGTAATGACGTGGGAGTGGACAAAACGTAGAATGCCATTTGATTAAGCCTCTGATCTTTCGACTGAATTTTGTGTATGAGTGGGACATTTTAGGTTGTTGGTTATGGGCAACCTATGGTAGGAGAAAGAGTTTACTTCTTCAAGCCGTACATCTCCGCTGAAGAATGACGTCTTAATTTTTTGGTTTTCTGGAGACCAGGTTTTTTGTTTGTTTAACTTAAATCTTTTTACCATGCAGTACTTGTACAAGGTATGTAATCTGGCATGAAGGTCTCTGGGTGTGTAAGCGATCAGAATGTAGTTATCTGCGAGCAGGTACCTTGAAGTTCTCAATAAATGAGATGTCTTGGGAAGCTTTTGTTGTTAAGATTCTTGGTATAAAGGATGAATATTGAAAGGGGCGAGGAGGCAGCCCTGTTTAGCACTCAACGCTGAAATGTCTGCACAGGCAGCCATTTTGAGTCAGTGTTACTTATTAATTTGAATTTGGGGAAAGCAATTTTACAAATCAGAGCCTGGCTGTATTAAGGCCGAAAAAAGAGAGCTTACCGTATAAACATTTGCAGTGGAAATAGTTCGAAGGATGAGGGGTAGTCCAGATATACACATGTGCATCTAACAAATAAAAGGCAAATTAAAAAACAGAAGCAGATAAACAACAGCTGTAAAATTAATATATTTTTTCCCCCGGAGTGTTACATAGCACGAACTTGACCCGAAGGTATCAGGTGCCAGAACACTTTACCTGAGCACCTCTTACGTTACACAAGGACACATTCATTTTTGTTAGGCACTGGGAGATTAAGTGATTTGCCCAGAATCACAGGATGTTGAGCGTCATTGCAGAGACATGAACCCGGTTTCCCAGATTGGAGGTCAACCGCCATAGCCGTTAGACCACATCCTCTCCCCATACTTGCAAGGAGTAACCGCCATAGCCGTTAGACCACATCCTCTCCCCATACTTGCAAGGAGTAACCGCCATAGCCGTTAGACCACATCCTCTCCCCATACTTGCAAGGAGTAGAAAAAACTAAGTTCATGCGAAGACTTCAGTGTCCCACAAGTTTAGGTAGAATTAAACCTACACCTGGATACTTGCTGGCAGATATATGTGCCTGGTGCAAGATCTGCTGCATATCCCAGAAATATAATCAAACACAGCAGGGTCTATTTTAACATGCATTCAAACATGTATGTGCACTGACCACTTTTCTGACTGCATACATATACCCCATTTTGATCAGGCATATCTCTACCTCGTTCTAAAGCACATGGTCAAACATTGGATTGAAAAAACAGCCAGGAAAACTACATTTATAGCAGGATATCAAATGTTTCTCTGGCAGTTTTTGCACCCATTTATTAGCTTTCTCCTCTGAAATGGAGAATAACTGGTGGCAATCGTCTTTATGACCAGCATTACCCTATGGTATTCCTCTTTGACTGATCTGCCTGCATGAGGAACATGGGACCAAGCGCAATTTGCGGGTGGCAGGAGATTTAAAAATTGGAGCCAACTCCTTTGTGCTTCATTTTAAAAATATTGCGGCATTCAAAATGAGATATTTAGTTACAAATCTGCAGCACTGTGAGTGTGGTAATACGTTTCAGAAGCAAGTAATCCAGGAATTGATCATCAATAACTATGATTAGGAATCTATTAAAAGTTAGGCTATTATTTTTGTAGCTCTTGAGTATTGCGACACTATGCAGATGGGATTCCCATGTGTTCCAGGGTGTAAAATTGTGCGTTGAGAGAGCTCTCCCTATGGTAGTAATTAGATATTATGATGCAAATAGGGGGCTGGGTCAGACCTCAAATGTCATAGCCTTAGGGGGTGCCTTAGATTCATTAAAGGGGGAGGACATCAGGCATGAGAATTTTATGCTGGCAGGGGATTTTAATTGATACCCGTGCCCAAATATTTTACACCTGTCAACTAACACACAACCTTGCCCAATTTCAGAGGATTTGTGCCTGGAGCGTACCACAGAAGAGGAGGAGATGAATAACTTCCTGCACATGCACAATTTGGTTTTTACTTTAGATCAGATGATAAACCAGGTGTAATCCTCAAATACCTCCAACATATAAAGGAAGTGGATCCGCCAAGATTATTGATTTCATTTTTGTCCCTGCTTGCATGGGTTGGCCTCCTGCTTCCTTTTTTAAAAAAATATTTTTATTGATCTTCACCCCATTTTAACAAAGGCACATACAATGACCTAATTATGGTACAGTCAGAACCGAAAATACATAACAACAAAAAAAAGATATACAATTCCAAGTTCGGCCTAGTTACACACAGGAATTCATAATGCTTTCAAATGCCACATAATTTCATAAACACGACCGGTAGTATTAAATCATGATGCATTATCTCCGCCTAAAGCTTTAAAATCGGAAGAAGAGAAGAGAGAAGAGGGTATACACAAAAGCAAACATCAGATATTACTTAATAGCTATAATTACATCATTTACACTATTTACATTTGCTGTATCCAATCGGTGACAGGAGCTCATATTTGATATCCAAAAGCCCTTTTTTTCCTGCCTTTGGTTTTGTAAATTGAGATTTCTAAATTATAAATAGCTAATAATCTAGACCTCCAGCTAATAAACGTAGGGGGGTCAGAACTGACCAAATCACTTGTTATACATAAGCGGGCCATGGCCATAACAATGAACAGGATTTGCTTTCATGGATCTCGACCTAGTGATTTCTGCCCTATCGACTCCTACACAAAATTACTATATCCGCAGTAATGCTTAGCGACGTTCCTAAAATATTGTTCAGAAAACTTTCAATCTCTTGTAAGAACAAACTTAGTCCAGGGCAGGAAAAGAACATAGGAACCGAATCTGCAGCTTGTAGTCCGCACCTATCACACTTATCCCCCCTCACCCCTCCCCCCCCCCATTTGGCAATTTTCCCTGGAGTATAATAAAGATCAAAGATGGACATAAAGTGCTAGCTCCTAAGTCTTCCAGTCATTAAAATCTGATTCGCCAAGTCCAGAGAATCCTCAATATTTACACCACTGTACCCCAAATTATTCTCCCATTTTGAATTCCATATCCCAATAACATCTGAAAATGCTTCCAATAACAATTGATAGATCTCACCAATGGTGGATTTTTTCCCTATTCTTTCAATCGGGGGAATTTTTTCCATTAATAACCCTACGCCTGTCCCCGTCCTCCCCAGACAGCTACAAACCTGTAGGTATTTAAAAAAATCTTGTTTTAATAAACCATATTTCCCCTGCAAATTTGTAAAGGATAAAAGTTGGCCGCCTTCTAACAAATCACCCAGAAAGAGAAGTCCCTTCAATCCCCATCTAAATGTGACCTTGTCCTGAAATATTGGTGGTAAAAGGGCGGGGGCAGAAAATGGGGTATAGAAGTTTACATTTGGAATATTCATCTTTCTCCTTATTTGTTTCCAAACTAGATAGGTAGCTTTGAGCACCTTGAACTTAGTCTTTTTATAATAGCTGGGCTCTGAAATCCTTATCAAACAACTATTAACGTCCTCCCCAGCCCAAATTCATAAATAGTTGGTCTCCTAGCAAACAGTATCTTGGCCTTAGCCCCTACTATGAGGAGTCCCAACTGTTGCATCATTAAGGCCCAATAGTACAGCAAACAGTATGGGATACCCAGTCGCCCCGTTGTCTCTGAAGTATCATACATTTGAAAGCCCTTCTCGGCCTCCTATAGACCCAGAGAAATCTAGAGCAAATCTGATCTATCTTTGTGAAGCAAGAGACAGAAAACTCAAGAGGGATTGTTCTACATAGATATAGTATTTTGGGCAAGACCAGCATTTTTAAAACATTACAGTGCCAATGGAGAGAAAGATGCAGATGATCTAGCCTTTCCAAATTACTGCTCTGGGAGACATGATGGCGGCCGTTCGTTCGGCCGAGTAAGCTGGATATTGACACTCTCCTGGAGTAACTCCCCCCTACGGGCTAACTGTGTGGTCTTGGGCTTTGTAGACCGATCTGGATGTAGGGAAATTACAGCATGATCTGGCGGTGCTGGTCCTGGTGTTTATATATTCTACAGCCTGCAAAACTACTGAATACCAGCTCGCTGCTTTGGTGGCATACAACTAGGATTACAACTTGGCGTGTCTACCCAATGTCTCCGAAGAACGCAGCCAAGGTCATTAAGGCCCATCGGCCTACCCCGGCGCGGCTTCTGGTGCCAGGAGCTTGGCGAAGAGCAGCAGCGGAAGAGGAGGGAAGGTGGACGGCGGCAAGTGGAGAATTTTTTCTTCCCTCTTCAAGAGGGAAAAGCGACGCCACTACCCGCGGCCGGCTCACAGTCCCAGCATTATTCAAAGCTCAGCCCGGCAAAGTAAAAAGTGTAATGATGGTTTTAGAGCCAGGCTGTGCATCGGTGGAGAGCAGTAGCAGTGTTGTGGTTGAAGCCGGTAACAATGTTGCAACAGAAGGATTGCTGCCTGGGATACAAGGTACTGTTATTAACTCTGTTTTTGCTGCTGTGGCTGCTCCTAGCGAAGAGAACATGGGGTAGCCAGGTATCTTGTAAACTGCACCACTTTGTCACTTTTTGAGCCTTCCACTCTCACATTAGCACGACACATAGTGACCTCACTCTTAAGTGCTCCCGCATCTCCATAGGTTGTAGAACACCCGACCCGCAGCGGGGCAGGAAGAACCCCATGATGAAGCATGCCACAAAGGATCCTTTTGGTGGGTGTTCACCTTTTTAACTTCCTTCAGGACCCGGATAATTTACCGGGAAAGTATAAACTGGCAGGGATATGCCTGGGGGGCGACTTCAACGCAAAGATAGGAAAAGGAATTACTGGGAGTTCCCCCCAGTTTATTCCATACAATCCATGTAAGAGAGGCTATGAGCTACTAGATCACCTATCAAGCTGCAGTTTATTAAATGTGATGGATATTGCAGCCATAAATACCATTGATAACCCACTTCCCACCTATAGAGGTCGGGGACGAGCCTCAACCATAGACTATGTCTTCATATCCCCCTCACTACAAGATCACCTACTCAGGGCGGAGGTTAGGTCATCTACCTTTGGAGACCATAACCCCATCGCGGTCTCATTAAGGGTAGCCCCGCGTCCTAACATTAGAAGAGAACTGGGAGCGGGAAACTTAGAGCCCTCAACCGACAGCCTAAGAATCAAATGGAAGAGTATGGATTACACGGAGACCTTCCTGAAGATAGTAAAAACGTATCCTACTCTCTGTCAGACTTGTCTTACCCTGACAGACCCCAATCCAGAGGCAGTTTCCGCTTTTATTTTACTATGCGCAGGCATTAAAGAATTGATTTCTAGACCGGCAGCCGCACACAAATCTGACCCTAGGTGGTTTGACAATACCTCCTCCAGAGCCAATAGGGACCTGAGAGCAGCCTTGTCAGTTTCCCCTAGAGATCCTACCCTTATTCGAACTTTAAGGTGTAATTATAAATGTGTAATAAAACTTAGGCGTGACACGGTCTTAAAGGAATATTGGAACAACCTGGCCTGCGCTGCTAAACATAATAACATAAATATTTTTTGGCCTGCCACCAAGTCCCTCAGAGCTTTTGGGAATCCATCCACCTCCCTAACCTGTAATATTACTAGTGAAGCGTGGGTCGCCCACTTCTCAAAAATATATGCTTCCCCGCCCCAATGTGAAGACATTTTGGAAAATTTTATGCCCACCCAAATCCAAATGTCTTTCAGTGAGGTCGAGGAGGCAATACTTCAGAGTGCGGGAAATAAAGCCCCAGGTCAGGACGGGTTGCCCATCGACCTTATAAAATTCAAGCCAGAGTTCTGGGCCCCTTTGTTATTAAATGTTTTTAACAACTTAATCACAACAAAAATTGCTAGTACATGGTCAACCTATGTAATTATCCCACTTTTTAAAAAAGGAAATAGATCTGATCCAAGCTGCTACAGGCCTCTCTCGTTAATTGACAATACTCTTAAAATATTGGGGAGAGTATTATTTAATAAGATTAGGACCTGGGCAGAGGATGAAAATATATTAAATAAATGTCAGTTGGGGTTTCGTAGTCACCTAGGTACTGTGGAACAGTGCTTGAACCTTAATTTAATAATAGGGAAGTATACCATCGCTCAACCCAGTCCGCTCTACCTGAGATTTATGGACCTCTCGTCCGCCTTTGATTTTGTTAATAGATCGAGGCTTTGGCAATGTCTTTTGGATTATGGTCCAGACAAAGATTTGGTGTTCTTTTTAGCATATCTGCATAGAGATTTAAAGGCTCGGGTAAGGATAAGCATGGAGGGAGCAGTGTCAGGAGACATTGCGGTCGGTAGAGGTGTTAGACAAGGGTGCGTTCTCGCCCCACTTTTGTTTATTTTATATATTAATGAACTTCACAATGTCCTGTCTAACCAAACCCCCGACGTCCCCATAATTAATGGTAATAAATTGCCTGCCTTATTATACGCAGATGATGCTGTTTTAATGGGTCGTTCACCGAATGCTTTGAGAATTTTTGTTAGGGGTTTTGCAGATTTTATGAACAGTTTGGATCTCTGCACAAATTTTAAAAAAATCTTTTTTAATGTGCTGTGGCCCCAAGAAACAATCTATTAAAAGCATTACTTTGGGCCAAGATTCTTTGATATGCACTCGCACTTTTCCTTACCTAGGCATACAATTTTCGGACAATGGGTCCTGGACTCCACATTTGGCCTATGGACTGACTAAATTTCTAAGAGCTATAAACTCAGTATTAAGTCTCCCCAAACCAAAAAGAATTGAAGTGGTACTGTCCCTACTTAAAATCTATAGGACACAATGCGTACCCACCATGACCTATGGGGCTAAAATGTGGGGCCACATAAACTTGAAAAGCGTTCAGGTCGAGGAAAATAGATTTTGTAGGAGGCTCTTGGGCTTACCAATTTCATCGCCCACCTTTGTATGCCATAATGAGCTAAGAATGTCTTACCTGGAGGACTATATTAGGTCACGCCCTGTCCTGTTCTGGCTAAAGGTTTGGAAAAACCCAGCAGCCACCCTGACTAGGGAAATTTTGGCTGATTGCCTAAAATGCGATAAGGGTAGCGATATCTCCTGGCTGGCCCAAGTATGGGCGAATTTGATTGCGGTTAATCTTGAGCATATCTTTAATAATCCTGACCAATTCGATGGAATTGACGGAAAGATTATTCGCAAAATGTTATATAAACACTATGGGGATGCAAGATACGCCCAGGAATCAGCCAAAGTATCCGTGAAACAGTATATTTTAATGACAGGTGATGGCGGACCCCCTTCGTGCTTCCCCATTAGTTACCTTTTAAAAGATATTACACGTTGGTAGCGCAGCCTTCTTTTTCGTCTAAGATCAGGATCAATAAAGAATTTGCTCTGTTTCACTATAGGCTATCAACCCAATATTGAGAATTTGGCCTGCCCATGTGGCAACCTAGGGAAACAGTCTTTGTTACATTTTTTGTTCTTTTGCTCTTTTTATCAAAATTACAGCATGCAGCTAACTGATACCGTTTTTCAGAGCCAAAGGCATAAAGGATTTTAAGGTAGCATACAAAACTATTCTCCAGCTTAAAGATGATGACATTATGTATCGAGTGTGTACCTTTCTGAAAATGGCCATTCGTTCATGTTCTTCTGTGAATTGATGATTGTCGGATTAGGCTGTATTATATGTATTTATTGGTTTTTGTATTGCTTGCACTTACATCTTGCACTATGCACAGTTGCACTTTATCTGATGCTGCTAATTGTAATCTATCTGATATTTTGTGATTTTTTCATTCCTAGCTGCTCCAAAGGGAAATATCGCACTTTGCACACTGTCACTTTAATACCATCGTCGTCATCAAAGATATGGATAACCTAGTAATATTTTATTTGAATATTTTAACGTTGATTTTTAATAATGATGGACTATGTACGTGATTATGTGTATGTCTCTACTTTTATGGATAATGTATATTGATTGATTGCTCCCGCATCTCCATAGGTTGTAGAACACCCGACCCGCAGCGGGGCAGGAAGAACCCCATAATGAAGCATGCCACAAAGGATCCTTTTGGTGGGTGAGGGTTATTTTAAAAACACACTGTGTTTCCCTATACATCATTAGGGCACACATTGTTTTACAAATCATGGGAGTTTTCTCTAGGAAGGATAAATACATTTACCCAGTGTGAGGTGGATTCTTTTTGGTTATTTTATGACGTTTTAAGGAGGACGGGTCAACCTCAGTCCATTTCTTTACCTCTTCACTCCCTCTCTCTGGTTTTTAGTGTTTCCCTCTATATCCTAATGTCAACAATCCAACCCATCCAACATTCTACCAGATTTCTGATCCAGCGTTCACTGGGCCCAAGACAATTTCTTCATCACTGTTCAATTAACTGTTTATTTCAATTTCACTGGATTCAGAAACACTTGACCCTGCGATGGATCTTTCTTCGTGCCAATGAGGGGCAGATCCAGCTCTTGGCTGTTCAATGAGGATCAGGAATTGAATAATTTATACATCAATGGCCTGGCTGAGGCACTCCTTAAGAGTGGGCATGATTTTCCCCAAGTAGGTGGGAGACCTATACCGACCCTCCTCTACGCAGATGATGCCGTTTTAATGGCGCGTACATGTAATGGGTCACAAAGGGTCCTGACTAAGTATGGGCGAATTTTGCGAATTCGCAATCTGCAAATTTGCGGATTTGCGAATTCGCAATCCACAAAATTCACGAATTCGTGCGAATTTGCGGATTTTTTTTGCGTGTTCGCAGGGCACTTTGCGTGTTCGTGGGGCGATTTACGTGTTCGCGGGGCGCTTTGCATGTTCGCGGGTTTTTTTTGGTGCGAGACCGCTTGTTGTTGTGCCCTTCTGCCCTCTGCCCCACTCGTTTTTGTGCCATTCTGCCCTCTGCCCCACTCGTTGTTGTGCCCTTCTGCCCTCTGCCCCTCTCCTGTTTTATTTTAGAATGGCGCCGGCAAGCTGCCAGCGCAATTCTAAAATAGTTACTAAGTTAGCTTCATCAGGAAGCACTAATAGATAAAATAAAGCAGGTGCTTGAATTCAGTTAAACTCAAGCACCTGCTTCTATTAGTGCTACCTGTTGAAGCTAACTTAGTAACTATTTTAGAATGGCGCTGGCAGCTTGCCGGCGCCATTCTAAAATAGTTACAAGCTTGAAGCTTGAACTTTTGCCCCCCGGATCCGTTCGGCTCGCGGATTTGCGGATTTTCTGCAAATTCGTGGGAATTCGCGGATTGCGAATTTGCCAAAAATCCGCAAAATCCGCGAGCGGAACGGATTTTGCACCCATGCTTAGTCCTGACCAGTTTTAACACCTTTATGTTTGACTTGGGCTTAAAGATTAATCTTTCCAAAACTTTTACAATGAATTGTACTACTGGAACCGGGAGTATTACAGGTCGGGACATCTATCTGGATTGTAGTAAGCTCACAACTACAACTACTTTTTCGTACCTCGGTGTCCTCTTCAGTCATAATGACACATGACCCGAGCAATTGAGCAGACAAAACTGGGTTTTAGTAGATCTACCAGCGCCTTGGCTAGTTTTGCAAAGAGACTGGGAAGGAAGCCGCCCGGTGAACTCTTGCAAATTTACAAGGCCCAGTGTACCACAGCAGCAATATACGGGGCAGGGGTATGGGGTGTTGCCAATTCCCTTCCCTTACAAACTGTGGAAAATGCGTTCCTCCGGTATATCCTTTCTGTCCCTCCTGGCACGTCCTCTTTTGTGTGCCATACAGGAGTTGGGCCTCCCATATCTAGCAGATTGTATCAAATTTGAGCCAATTCTCCTATGGCATAGGATCTGGATTAGGGAACAAACCCACTTAAATAGAGACATCCAGCTTGACTGTATTAAGTTGGATGGGGCGATGGAGATACCCTGGCTTAGGTTTATTTATAGGTTTATGAACGATCTTGGACACCCAGAGCTTTACTCAAATCCCAGCTCTATGGCTCGAGTATCGAGGAAAACCCTAAAGAAAGAGTGCCTCAAAATGTTGGGTTCTGTTAGAATAGCAGATGAGGCCTCTAAACCTACAGTTATCCAACACCAGCTAAGGCTTAGTTCTCTGGGTATGGAACCTTACTTACATTTTGTCCCAAGTGGACATGATAGGATGCTGTTGAGAAGATTCAGACTGGATCTGATACACAGACTAGTGACTGTTCTTTTCTAGGCATTACCAAATAAAGTAAACATGCACAATCAATTAAGGGAGAACAGTCATGATAAGCCAAGACTCAAGTATTTAGTTAAAGATTAGCTCATCACAAATGCAATAAGTGTAATACAATTGATCAAAATTTAGAATAACGTTCAAATGAAACATTTAAGGAGCATCTACAGAGTTAAAGTACTGTTAAGAGTTATAGGGAGAGTCCAATTAGCTAAGGGGCTTGCCATCAAGAGGCAAAGAGTTCAGGAACATTTCCTCAAGGATATGAGCCACGACAGGTCATAGGCAGCGTCTCATCAGGAAAGAGTCCAAATATGGTGCGCACAGCGTATGCGTCAGTTCTCACAGAACATGAACAGCAACAGCATCAGCAAAGAGGTCACAATAGAAGAAGAAGCCCAAGAAGCTACCGCCTCCAGTGGTATTAGGCAGTTATAGTCTTTAGATTTCCAGGGTTACACCTCTTTGGTCATCTCATCATGTCAGACCACTCAGTCCATTGGTCAGTTCCTATAGGATGATCATCAAGAGGCATTTAGAAAGAAACATTGTAAAAATGTTCCATTTAACTCGTAGGCTCTTCCTGCATATGTAAGCCTTAAGACATTAGCCCTTTTCGCAATCAGTACATTAGCCAGTTCAACAGGTCGATTTTCACAACAGATAGTTCAAAAGTATCAACTGTGTTTCAAACAGTCCTTCTCCAGCCTGTGAGAACTCTCTGGAAGCAACACTTTCATCACGCTGTGGAAGTTTGAAAAGCCTTCTCATGAACGTAATACAGCACAGTTGTGTGAAATACAGGCCTAGAATAAATTAAATTTAAGAATATATAGAATATAAAGTAATGAAACATAGGTTTCGAGTGCATAAATCATCATTAAGTAAATCATAACTGAATCAAAAATAAGAATAGATGATTAGCGATGGTCGTCTTTAAGTATGGCACCCTACTACTAAGTAATAACACGTAAAATAATACATTTTAAATTGCAAATTATTAATGTTGTTTCATATGCAATACATTACCATATATGTGAAAATAATTCTGTAAAAAATATAATTTGATTTGCACTTAATGTAACCGTGCAGCACAAATTTTGCTTTTCTTCATTTGGTGCACAGTTTTACTCATGTAGAGGATGGTTTTTAACATGAAGTCTTTAACATTATTGTATAAGAATGGTTTTTAACATGAAGTCTTCGACATTATTGTACATCTTCTTAATAATAACATATAAATAAATCTAATGCATGTTAAAAAAAACTTCTGACACCATTTATTATTTCCATGAGGAATGGTTATGATCCTGCCACAAATGTTTCAAGTTATTATTATGATGGAGCGTAAATTCTGTCATTGCCTCTATTCAATTACAGGGGTGCATCATATTCATGTGGAACTCACCCACATAATATCCTGTTTTGTGTAAATATGAGTGATAGAATTTGTGACGGTCTTAATGTATTTACACAACATATTTTAGGTGCTGACAAAGTAGTATGAGAAAATTAACGTAGGTAATAAATGTAACTAGCATAAAACGTTAACATGAAGAAACTGTTGTGAAGCTTTGATGCCATTCATGTAATAGGTGTGTTTAATAATGAGATTTTTCATATTTACGTAAATGTGTTAGTCGAAATGTAATGTGGTTGTGAAACTTGTAATGCTTAAGTGATATATTGTTATGTTGACTGAAGTTGTAGGCCTGAAATGCAAACTCCTGACAACTCTTGCATTAAGATTTAATATTTCGAAATTCATGTGACTGTGGAACTGTTCTTTCTAACGTCTTTTGGCATTGCAGGTGAAGAATCATTCTTTTAGACAAAGTAGTGTCTTCGTGTTAGCAGCTAGGTGAGGCAAGAAGTTACAATTACATGGTCTGGAAGCGATAAATGAAAGAATTGGTTTCACACGGGAGAAAGCAATGGAACCAAGGACAAATTATTGCAAGGGATGTACCTGGAGAACACTGTGGAAAACTACGCCCATGATTGTACCTATTGCAAGAAGTGCACTCTGGTAGTCCTACCTGTGGATAATTGGTTGTAGAAATTAGGGATAGTGTCCACGTCTTCCTTGCCTGGGGAGAGTGAGAATCTCAGTACGAACTCTTTTCTCATGCGATAGTGGCTTAATGCTCCTTGACCCATCTCAACGGTGGAGAGACTTCTTAGGAAGACTCCACGACTGACACCTTTTTTCTCCTTATTTGAAATGCTTATCCATTAATGTCGGGATATCATCTTAGTGACAGAGTAGTGGCAGATTTAAATGTTCTTTATTTACTAGACCTGGTTGCAGGGGAATTTGAACTCTTGCTTTCTGATTTCCGATATCTTACTCCTTGAGTTGATAGTTTTTTTCATGTTGCACCATCTGAATTGGGTGCGTAGATTTGGCTTCATGCTATTTTCATCGTGTTTCTACACTCTTGTGTGGAGGAGTGTCTATGTTCAGTTATTTTGGGCTTTGTAATAAATTAAACAAACCTTCTGAAATTGCCCTCTGGTTATTATGTGTCAAGTAGAGTTATTCCCAAATTGATTATGGTTTAATGATTTTCTCTAGTCGCAACCAGCAGGATTCGTGGGGGGGGGGTTGCAGGGGTGGGAAAGTTTAATTTTAAAATAAAAAATACAAGTTAACTTACCTTCGCCGGCCCAATCCGGGTCTGTGTCGTCTCTGGGGTCCCGGGAAGCAGGCAGCCTCCCTCCCCTCCCCTAAGCCAATTACAACGCTGCAATGGCAGCGTTGTAATTGGTTGGGACACCAATCACACAGATGTTTATGGTGAGGCCATTTTCTCCACAGCCTACATGGAGAAAAAGTGAGAGTGTGCATGACTAGTTTGATCGGCCCTGGGGCCGACTAAACAGTCAGCTCCCTCAGAGTGGGCAAGCCACTCCTCCCCTGCCGTACAGCAGGATCACCCACCCACCTGACCCCAACCAAACCCTTCTGCTTTCTCGCAGTGCGATAGGTAGAAATATAAAATAGTATTTATAATACCATTTTATGTTTCTTCTTCTCGCACTGTGAGAAAGCAGTGGGGCGACGCTCCTCCGCCCACATGGAGGAGGCGCCCCTGATTTTCTTCCCTTTACACTTTCATGCTCCAAAAGAACCATCAGAGCGTGTCTCTAGAAAAGTTCCCGAACGCATGGGCTCTGCCCTTTCGGTTGGTAGCAGAGTAGGATGGCTAGCACATGAAGTAACTGGAGAATATAGAATTGATCTAGCATAGTCGGAACTTAGAACCCCAAAAGCCCCAAATTAGACCCAATGATCGAGAACGTAAGGGAACGGAATCTGGCAGAGACTGACGGTACAGAGAAGGTCAGCAGCTGAAGGAGGAGTGAGTATTAACAGGGCGGGTGTGGAATGATAGATTGCGGGAATGGTTTGATTGTGTGATGTCTTGCGGAGTTAGAGTGAGAGTCGAGTGAATGTGGTTTCAGGTCTGATATGGCCCAAGGATTGAGATTTGAGTTGCGAGTCCCAAAATGGCATAAGATCCCAGGATATTAAAAAGTTATAGAAGACACTTCGATTTTGAATGTCTGACTGTAGAATTGAGGAGTTGTTGTGAGGCATAATCAGCAGTTCCACCTAAGACAGGGAACTCTGTGTGAATGGGACGTATGTAAATCGCCTAGTGGACCTTGGGTACAGGGGTTAACAATACTGATTCTGGTGATCCACGCTTGTCGAGGGTTGCTGTGTGCGAATTCTCGTGAGTGGCTGAATTCTATGGATCTTTTAGAATGGCAGACAATTACAGACTTAAGATGACTGTGTGAGCGAATGCGTACAGAGAAATTGTGATGGAGGGTGAGCTGCTGCGATGAGTGAGAGTGACGTTGGATTGTGCCGCACGGCGGGAGGTCAGTAAGTGTAACGCCGCGCTGGGATTGATTGGTGGCCATCGGGAATACTCTGTGGTTGACAGGGATTACTTCGCTATATTAATTGACAAATATTGCATTTTGGGTGGGAAAAGTTAAGAAAGTGTCAGAAAATCATGCAATGCTTTAGGGTGTTACAGGATCTGTTCAGAGGTGAAGAAGGGGTTTTTACACGAGTGAGCATAGAGACACCACCCGAGGATACTCCAGCACAATCTATGGCGACAAAATTTGGGCTCCCTACTATAATTTGGCACCAGAATTGGCACAAAATCACCGAAAAGGAGGGTGAATTGTCATTTTCACTCTTTGGCACATTCAGGCTAGATGTTTTGAATCAACTCAGGGGAACAATGTTTTGCAGTGCAACCTTTGCCTAGACCCGCACCATTTGCAGCAGTCGATGCATGGATGATGCATGTGGCTCATGCTAAGCAGAGAGATTGATCTATCAAGGGAGGATGAAGAAAACCATGAATAATTATATACAACAAGGGGTGGTGATGGACAGAGTCTCTGAATTAAGCAGAGTACTCTCACCCAGTCAAAAGATCAGGGCTAGATCCAACACCGTTTTTTAGCTCATTGCACCATCCCAGTTTCAGAACCTGGCTGTATGCAAATTAGTCTGTCCCTGGCCCAGTGCATCATGGGAACAGGGCAGACCAGACTACAAAAGCCAATTCTTACACTGGGAAGGAAACAAGCTTCCGGGGACCGGTTTCTGCCATTTCAGGCGTCTTCGGCCCGGCTTGCTTGAATCCTGATGGTGCAATGAGCAAGGGACTCACATCTGAGTATACCCTTCCACGCTTAGGGTGGACAAAATTATATACAACAAGGGGTGGTGATGGACAGAGTCTCTGAATTAAGCAGAGTACTCTCACCCAGTCAAAAGATCAGGGCTAGATCCAACACCGTTTTTTAGCTCATTGCACCATCCCAGTTTCAGAACCTGGCTGTATGCAAATTAGTCTGTCCCTGGCCCAGTGCATCATGGGAACAGGGCAGACCAGACTACAAAAGCCAATTCTTACACTGGGAAGGAAACAAGCTTCCGGGGACCGGTTTCTGCCATTTCAGGCGTCTTCGGCCCGGCTTGCTTGAATCCTGATGGTGCAATGAGCAAGGGACTCACATCTGAGTATACCCTTCCACGCTTAGGGTGGACAAAATTATATACAACAAGGGGTGGTGATGGACAGAGTCTCTGAATTAAGCAGAGTACTCTCACCCAGTCAAAAGATCAGGGTTAGAAAACCATGAAGGCTTATCAGCTGCACCATGGGACTCTAGGCTTAAATGGTGGACAGTGGATACCATTGAGGGAGAGAAGTTATACCCAGTGTTGGTGGGGAATGGAGAGTCGCAGAACAAGGATAAGGGAAGAAAGGCAAATTGGAGTGACAGTAGTGATAATGAAGACAGCTTGCTGGATGGGTTGTTAGTTGAATGTCCACCACCTTACAGTTTACTTCCGGGTAAAAGGGGACAAAGCCTTGATGGCAACGATAATGTGGGAAGTGTCTCCGCACCAGTAGGAACATCAGCAGGAACATGGAGGACAGGAGTGTCCACAATGGGAGGTATGGAACAGAGTGGTGCCAGCATTACTTAAAGGTTGCCGGAAGCTCTTACAGTACCAGTTACCGTTGGTCCTATCATTCCTGTTTATGACCCAGGCTCAACTGGAAGCTTTGCCCAGAGACAACCAATGCACGCAGGAGGGCCCCCGTTGGGGGGAACAGGGAGTGCGAGTGGGGCTGTCCATCCTTTAATGCCCATGGATTCCAGTACCCCTCCAATGGCTACTGCCAACCCTTCCAGCATACAGATTGGTCCAGCACTGTAAGATCTATTCCTATGGTAAATGCAAATTCGGATATGAGGATATGGGAAACTCCTGTTAGAGGACCAAGTGGTATGTCTCAAGAAGCAAATACAAGTCAGAGAACCTCTAAATACCTGCACGTCTTAGACGTCAGAGACTTGGAGTCCCTAATTACAGCAGAGAGAGCCAAAATAGTAAGCCGTTTCAGGATACCATCAAAGCTGCAATTAAAGTGAAGCTAGTGGATGTGGTGAGGATGAAAGTGAAACTAGATGAGATCAATAGTGGGAGTCTAGCCCTATACAGAATAGCGGTCTATGAGCCAGACAAACTGTTGTTTATGGGTAAGGATATCACCTGGAGGGCAAGACAAGCACATGAAAAGTTGTCAGACCTAGCTCAGAGGTATGAGGTAGATTTGTCCCGAACAAAGACAGTGCAGGCAAACCACAGACTTACTTACAGTGACCGGGACCGGGAGATAGAGGAAAAGAGAGTGCCTGGACTGAAGACACACATCCGGGTAATGGTGATAGAAATAAGGGCTTGGAGCATAATGGAAAAGTGGGAGGAGAGGTTGTCAAAGAAGAAGAGCGTGAGAAAAGTGACAGGAGAGACGCCTCATCAAGGAGGGGGAATGCAGGGAATAGTAGCATACCAATTGAGGGAAGTGTCTAGTTGAGGGTAGGTGCATATTCTGTGGAGTCGGGTGATCTTGCTGCATTCACAAACGATTTCCAGAGGTTGTACTGAGTGGTTCACTTTGTTAAGATCTCTAAACTGTTGTGGATTGATTTAAATACCTTGTTCGAAATTATGGTCCCTAGTGATCTATGGTCTGCTTGTAAGATAGTTGTTGAGTGGCATAGTGCTGAGCCAGAGAGGGATTAAATCACAATTGGTTATGAAAAAGTATGATCAGGTGATCACACGGTTACCGCCTAAAATAGCCTCACAGGACATTGATTGGGTTAAAATGGATTGAACTACCCACAAGCCTAAATAGTTGCTACATGCTTATTATGAACGGCTGTTGAAAGCCTTCAAGCTGTACAATGGGTTAGATACACTTGACCCAAAAGACATGGGAAAGTTTGTTTCCAAATTGCGACTGGACTGAGGCTGGAGATCAGTCTCATGATCCAACAGCACCTAATCTGCTGGCAGAACAAATCCGTGGACAAGATCCTACGATATGCCAGGTACTGCAGTGATTAAGTGGACTGCAAACATTGGAGCATAAAGAAAAAGGTAATGCTAGTTCAAATGTGTAATGCCCAGAAAGGAGAGCAGGAGCATAGAACAATGGGAGCTGTAACTCGTGTTCCGAGGAACACCCCAGGAGGCGTACAAGTGCAGCCAGTTGGAGGATCCATTAGTCAGGGAAGAGAGAGAGGTATTCCCAAGACAGGGATGTTGTCACCATGAAGAAGTCCACAGCATGTCATTTTTGTCACATGATCAGGCATTGGAAGCGCGAGTGTCACCTCAATCCAGCGAACCAGGAGCAGGGAGGAGAATCATCCAGATGGTTAAGGGTGCGAGCCAGTTACAGACAGTGACCAAGACAAGCTCCTTTAATTGGGGAGGGAATCAGTACCAATTAGTGTAGGTGCCTCAGCCTCAGAGAATTTTACGGGGAATTGGACTACCACCCGATGCCCTTGATGGAGTCTCTGGATGGATTTGACCAGGACCGTCCTTATGACAGTGCTTGAAAGGGGAGGAAGAATGTACACTTGGTGCAATCTTAGAAGTAGACCTGATTGGGCCCTACGTCAAAGTGGACGTGGAAGTCATCCCATCACATTTTTGATTGATCCTGGTGCTATATATTCTACTGTGAGATCTGCAGTAGTCCCAAACCTGCCCCTTTCGGGAAAATCAATCCATGTTGTAGGAGTTGCTAATAGAAGAATGACAAACCCCTTGGCAGAAAAGGTGCAGGTGAAAATCGAAACCTTTCAGGATCACCATCAGTTTGTGATGTGTGATTCAAGCTCATTGTGTCTGTTGTGAGTGATCTGTTGTGTAAACTGAGTTGTACCATCTACTGCTCACCAAAGGGAATTGAGTTGCAAACAAATGATGAGGTCATTGACTTCAAACTAGGGAACCAGAACTTTTAAATTGCCATGTTTCCCTTCCTGACCGTGGAAGACATGCCACTAGATCTCAGAGACACTGTATTGATGGTGGTGTGGGATGTTTCAGGAGAGGAGATCAAACTGATTTGAGGAGTCGAGCCAGTCTGCATACAGATTAAGCCAAATGCCGAATTTCAGAGGATGCCCCAGTACAACCTGACACCTGAAACGGTGGCAGGGATTACACCCGTAATTGAGTTCATGATTGCACAGGGTATCTTTAAAGAGATCATGGGAAGTCTGTGCAAGTCTCTGAGTATGGGTTTGGAGAAGTCTAACAGAAAGTATCGCACTGTCCAAGATCTCAGGAAGGTGAACAGCATAGTGATTCCATGCTGTCCTGTGGTACCAAATCTATCTGTGATCCTATTCCAGATTCCTTGTGAAGCTGCATGGTTTACTGTGATTGACCCTGCCAGGCATTCTTCTCCGTTCCTTTACATGAGGAAAGTCAATTTTTATTTGCTTTCCGTCTGGAAAACCGTATCTTAACATGGTGTCGTATCCCTCCATCCATCTTTGACCAGATCATGAAAAAGAACCTTGAAGGTCTGATTTTGCCCTGAAACTTAGTACTGGTTCAGTACATCGATGACCTTCTCCTTGCATATGAGACTCATGATGCTTGCAAGGACGATACCATTGCCTTACTGAATCACCTGGCTGAGAACAGGCATAAGTGTGTCCGGTTAAACTTCAGTACTGTTTGACTGCGGTACAATATTTGGACCTCCGAATTGAAAAAGGCTAGAGAAAGGTGTCACCAGTAAGAGTTGAGGCGATCATGAAAACAAATCCACCTATTACCCAAAATGAGGTCATAATGTTTCTGAGGAGCATGGGCTACTGTCAACAATGGATTCCCAACTTTTCTCTGATCGGGAAACCTTTGCAGATGCTGAGTCACAAGGATGTCTGTGATCCAGTATCTTGAAATAACAGATTGCCTACTTGCCTTCCTGGAGTTGAGAAAGATTGCCTATTTCACACTCTTGCTTTATGAATGCCTGATTGCAACAAAGCGTTTTTGTTGTTCTGTCATGAAAGGGAAGGTTGTGCCCAATCTGTCTTTACACAGACACATGGAGGTTCTCGTAGACCAGTGGCCTACTTCTCAGCCACTCTAGATCCTGTAGCTTTAGTGTTGCCCAGATGTCTCAAATCTGTTGCTGCAACAAGTGTCAGTATCGAAACAATGTGAAAGCATTGCGATGGATCATCCACAGTGTATTTACCACACTCAGATGAGCTTCTGATGATGAGAACCAAGACACAGCATTTGACAAATAATAGGTTGACAAGGTATGAACAGGTGTTTCTTGCTGCTATGAATGTAACTCTGAAGCAGTGTTCTGTGTTAAATCCTGCTACCTTATTACCTTTGGCAATTTTGGACCAACCACCAATCTACTCCCAGGGAGGCAGAAAGACTGTTGTGCATGAGAGGAGCTATGCCTTTTCCTGGGGCTTCTCGTGCCAAAAGCAGAAATCCCTTTTGGTCTAGTGGTGGATTCCTGCTTCAGGATCTCAGTATTAAGATCATCTCCACACAGGAATCTATCTGCAAAAGGGACAGCGGGAAAGGGGAGAGACTCATATTTTCATCGTTAGCTCTCTCAAGTGCTGCCATAGCTGGAATTTGCTGCAGCTCTATGGCAGCTTTCAGTTTCAGTGACGTACGAGCATTATGCGCTCTGATCATTAGTGCTAAATACTCAATGGAAAGAACTTCCCTTAAATCCAAAGTTGTAGTCCTGATGAGGGAAGACCTTTAATTCAAGCACCAGTGGGTTTCCCAGTCCTAGATGCTAGGAAGGGATTATCACAGCTTCTACACATTCTGGGCAGCAGAAAGAATGAGACCACCTCATCCAGAGCAGTCAAGAGGTTAACATTGTAAAATAAAGCTTTGCTTAGCCTTCTTACAAGCGCTGATTACAAGGTTTTGCTAGAGGTGTTAACTAAGGCATTAACCAAATTACCAGATAGGGTCCACCAACATAGTGGAAACCTGGCTGGAGGTACATGCCTTGTGGTCCGTGCCCCCTTGAAGACATACCCTGAAAGAGGCAAAACACTATGACCCGAAATAGAAGAGATTAATTTTTTCAGAAACAAACCAGTAATTTAATATTCCTTTTCTGGAAAGCCCCAATTAGAATTTGGTTCCCTCAAATAACTCCCTCATAACGTTTACCACTGATCACACCGTGAGACCGCTTAAAGCTAGATCTCACTCATGGGTGTAATGAGCCAAAAGACAAGCAGTGTCCTTGGTAAGGCTGGAGAATTTACCACCCGTTACTTGGGCATTGATGAGTAAGAGTCTTTTCCTGTGCACACATTGGTTCTCTGAACCAGCAACCGTGCTGGCATGCAGTCAGTGCTGAGCTGACATGGCTCAAGTCGTTTCATTCTTTTCCGAGATAGTATTCAAATCAACGTTGGTAAACGGAGAAATAGCCATCCAAAATGCAGGATCGGCATATTTCTGTTATCAAAGCGACATACGTTGATGTCAACCAGACCACAGTATTGAAAAGGCAACATAGAAATTACTTATTGTCTTCACAACCTAAATAGTTTAATATGGTAGAATATAGAAGCACTTTTTTTTTATCATCATGCACGCTAGACAAAAGGTCTTACGGAGGTTTTGCCAAGGCTTCTGCTTGAGCTCTTCATCTTTAAAAATCCATCATAATCTTTAGATTTCAAGTGGGAGGGGGGGGGACAAAACTAACCCATCTAACTAGGCAGCCTTGGATACGTATATATTCTGCAAATTTAAGAGTCTGTCTTAAGGAGACCATCAATTGTCATCATGTGATTTAATTAACTTCCTTCATACAGCCCATTCATTTTCCCAGTATTGCAAATTAGTGACACCTCTCCAGTAAATAAATTCAGTGAAGATATTGAGAGTTGGCCAAAGCGTGCACCTACGTCCATCAAAATCACACTGCAATTAACAAAGTTAGCAGCCCTAACTGTGTATTCTGGGTTCAACTGAAGAGATGCACTTTTTTTCTGTCTCTCACTACCTCCACGAAGGACCGCATACAACAATATGAGGGCCTGTATTAGAAATGGGGAAAGAGTAATGGTTAAGAGAGAAAACAGAGACATCAGACACCACCACTCTGACTTGTCACTTCCGATGAGCACTGATGTCTGCAGGTCTATGTGGAAATCTAAAGACAATGAGCGATATTTTAGTAACCTGCTCTAAGAGTTCTGCATCTCACTGTAACAAGGGTAAAATATACAATAGTTGTATCTCTGTGTAGCTAACTCTGTGTTCTGGTATGAAATGTGTTATTCCTGACACTAAAGCATACTTAAGATGAATATATTCTATATGTTCATCAACTCTTCTCCTTGTTAGTAAGATAACAACCACACTTTGTAACTATGTATGTACTCTCTGTTGAAGATGAGCTTGATACCTACTTGACTCTTTGAGCCAATGGAAAAGTAATTAACAGCTATAAATATTATGTGGTTTCAATATTGGCAATTCATATATTCCTAAGAACTCTTACTAAGAACTCTTTCATACCTTAGACTAATCTTATATACATATCATATTTAACATTACCTATCATGGGAATTCTTGTTTCATCATAGGTTCCAGCCCACATGTAATACAACAACTTCACAATTGTTTAAAGTTCAAAATGAAATGTTAAAAAAGTTCAAAGTTCATTTTCTTGACTCTATTTGATTCTCAGAATACTTCTCTCTGTTCCAAAATTTCATACAAAAACTCAGCAGAAGAAAAAGCTGTGCACAAAAAGGAAATCTGCCTAACAAGGTCCGGGCTGTATCAAGATTGAATAGCAAGAACAGTGTGAAACAGGAGGGAAGTTATATGTGATAATTCAAGATGGTCACCACAGTCTCCAAACGACAAGAGAGTTCATGGACTTCTGGCTAATTTAGTTTGTTGTTAGGAGGCAATCACTTAGTGTGTTCTCCACATATGGACAGTGCCAACCGTCAATGAGGATCATCATCCTTTCCTTCTCTGAGATGGACTTTTTGCGAGCTAGTTTAGAGTATCGCTCCTTTACATCTGCTGATAAACGGTAAACCATATCTCCTGACGTACCACTTCACCAGTCTGTGTTTATTGAAAAGGCCTACACAAGAAAAGATTGACAATTACTCCTTAAATATCTTTACCATCCTGGTGAATTGTGGCACATGTAGTTTATTCTATTGTGCAACCTTGTCCCGTTCTGGTGGCAGAATCATGATTCTTGACTCCTACAGATATAGTGATTAATTCAGACTTGCTTTCATGACTTGTCACACTTCCAGCTCCATTCTGCACTCTGTTCCTGGTTTGTAAGGTCCCCTCTGTGTGCCTGCTGGCTTCCATAATTTTTTTCTTTCAAAGTTCCTGAGCAGCCTTCCATTAATTGGTGGTTCACTGATTCCTTGCACATGATTGAGTCACACCTGCCTGCCCCCCCAGAGCCTGTGCGTCTCCACTGTGCCTTCAGCTATTTCTACCCTGTGAGCCCGGTGACCAGTGGCTCGCAACAGTCTTTTCTGCTGAGGTCCCACTCTTTCCAGTGCTATCTTGTTGCTCTGATTCAAGGCAAGCTTCTTTGTACCTTGGGTTCTTTTTATTTCTTAATTCCTACTCTCTGCTTTGTTACGAAGACTTTCCTATTTCTCTTCATTATTGTTGCTACCTGACAGTCCCTCTTTTTACCTGTGGTTCTAGTTCTGTCTGCACACAATCTGTCCTGCCTTCGTTGGTGATCCAGTGGAAGCGGTGATGATTTTTATACACATTTTACTATATCGCTAATATATCATGAACACTTTTTGTTATTAGAATTGAGAATTTGGGCCCATACAAACTTGATAACCACTTACAAACATCTAGTCCTCCGATAGATCTTTGGTCGAGCTAATAGGGACTCAGATAATAGGAGACCAATGCTATTACATTCATGCAGACCTATAATGAAGGAAAAGCCTGTCCAACAACAATAGCCACAAAATCCATTATGTCAAATAAGTCATGCATAAAGACAGACTCTGAATACTTGTCAAGTCACTTTTATCTAATATTCAAAATATCAATGGTCATAATTCAAAGTACATTTAAAATATCAATTCTATGTTATTTCAATGTTACAGGTAAAATCACAATAAGAAAAATAATACAGTTAATGACAAATACATCATAAAATAAATAACAAGTGTGAGAGGAGAGAGATAAAGAATAAATCATTGCCATATCAGTATGCAATTCAGAAATTCCTACAAACCTAGATCAATGAACTAATCCACAGCGTGCAATAGTCAGAAGGAAACCAACCCTTCAGCCCAAGAGGTATAGTTTGAGCAACATTCACCAGCCAATGAAGTGCAAGGCAATCAAAACAGATTAACGATTTGGACCAACATCATGCCACACCCAATATTTGCAAGGAAAAAAGCAATCCAGAGTAGCATAGAGAGTGCAGCAGCTGAGATCTCTTCTCAAAGAATCAGCTACTACCAAGTTATTTTCCTACGGTAATAGTTATACCCCAAGAAGTTCAAAATTCAACCCCTAAATGTTTCATTGTTATGGTTTTACACAATTGTTATTGGTTAAGTCCATGAGGTGATCATTTCTCCAGGCTAGATCATCCAGAACTTAATAAATCAGTCCATTGTTTAATTCAGATGTTGTCATCATTCTTTGGAAGCAGGAAAAAGAATTTGAAACTCTTTCATATCCTTATGCTCGCTTCCACATCAGCTTGCAACATAGTCAACACAATTATTTTTTTGTGTTCAGAAGTTTTTTATTGGTAGTTTCCAAAACAGAAAATACATATAGAAACAAACAATGAAACATAAGCGTCACTGATGGATACAAGTAGTATGATGAGGAGTACAATAACAAAAGGGGGAAAAAAATATCTGTATGGGCAATGACAAGCACGTGCAAACAAAGAAATTTAAAGACTAAGACATACCTAAAGCAATGAAATGAAAACAGTATAGCAACAGACATATACATCATATACAGTATCTTCACTCGGATGGGGGGCACAGGAATACAGTCTGCATACTTCCTGAGTCAGAATACATGGATCGATTGAGTAAGTTACAGACTAGGCCCATTGGTAAGTATGAGTGGTCGCACAGGCTTGGAGATTATGGAGTGCGTTAAAAGCTTAAGGAGGTTTATGTACGCTAAAATAGTTGTCAAGTGAAATCCACATTTGTCTATGGGGAGGGCGCCAAGGGGTGTTTTGGAGTGCGATATTATCAGCCCCTATCAGATTAGTGATCCAATTTAACCAATATTTAAAGGAGGCTTTACAGGTGTCCTTCCAATTGTTCAGAATTATCTTCACAGCAGCAGTGAGCAGCAGGTCAACTAGGGCCCTGTCATTATCCGCGATCGGCTCGGCTCTAATGAAGCCAAGTACTAAGGTAGACAACTCTCTAGTGGGGGAGAAGGCGAAGACTTTTGCAAGGAATGCGAAGATTTTGTCCCAAAAGGATGCAACACAAACACAGCGTAGTAATAGGTGTTCTAGGTCACCTTCTTCCTCATTGCAGTTCCAGCAAGTGGCGTTGTCGCTAATATTGTGTGAGAAGAGAAGCGCCGGTGTCCAGAAAGCCTTATGGAGAAGCCAAAGCTTCGTCTGGGAGAGTGTAGGGCTTATTTTGTATTTCATGGTTAATTCCCAGGTCTTGGACCACTCCATGTCTGAAATTGGTATTGAGGAGTGCGAATCCCAGAATTGCCGAAGGTCTTTATTGAGATTGGATTGTTGTGGCCTTAGGAATTTGTAAAGCCTGGAGACCTGGTGGCCCAGCTTATTGAGGGTGGCTAGGTATCATGGGAGGGAGGGCAGCTTTTTGAATAATTTCGCATTTGAAGATTGCTGTTTTAATGTTTAAAAAACTGTAAAACTCCATTGCTTTTAGGCCATACTTGGTTTGGAGTTCTTTAAAAGAAAGGGGATTAGAGTTACTAACTAGTTGATGTGGGAAGAATATACCTTTATTAATCCAGAGCTCATTGTAGAGTGGTTCACCTTTGTATAGTATTGAGTGGTTGTACCATAACGACTCCCAGTCAGAATGTCGTACATGATTAGCCAGGAGTTTGTCAATCTTTAGCAAGGCAAGTTTTGTGTTTTTAAAAATGCATTTCGAACAACTGGCCGTATTAATTTTAGCTGTGAGGATGGATGCTGGAGCAAGATTTTTTAAAAGGGCTTTCTAAACGTTAAGCCACCAGGAAAGTAGTCAGGTGGTGGTGACAGCCAATAAGAGCCTTGTTTGGCAAGGAAGGTGACCTGATATATCCTAAAATCCGCTAGATTGACCCCACCCATGTAGCTTCTTCAAGCTAATCCTAGCCTTTTTCCCTTTCCATAGGTATTTGGATATAAGAGTATCTAGTTTATGGTGAAAGTCTTGGGATAAGGTGAGAGGGAGCATTGTATAAGGTAATTGACCAAAGGGGAGATCATCATTTTGATGATTTCGACCCTTCCCCACCAAGTTATGAAACGGGGGGACCAGCCACCCAGCTGTGATTTCATTTTATCTAACGTAATGGATTCATTGTGATGAAAGGTTTCAAGAAGGGAGCTGCTGAATTAGATTCCCAGGTATTTATTAAAGCTAGTTTGCCATGTGAGCCCAGAGGTACCGAGCATATCTCTGGTACCATGTACATTTATAAGCTTAACCTCTGATTTGTCCCGGTTCAATTTATAACCGGAGTAAAGCGAGTACCTTTCTATGGTGGTCATGAGAGCTGCGATGGAGGTCTCAGTGTTCTCTGTAGCCACCAAGATGTCGTCAGCGTATGCTGCTAGTTTCACCTGTGTGTCTCCGACGCTCACACCCGCTATCTCTACATTTTGTTTTATATCTGATAGAAGCGGTTCAAGGGCCAAGAGAAATAGAGCTGGTGAGAGAGGGCATCCCTGTCTGGTGCCTTGTTGTAGGCAAAATGGGTCCGATAAGGTGCCATTGATGGCGATTCTAGCGGACGGTGAAGAGTAGAGAGCAATTACCATCTTTGGTGTAGGAGTTCCCCAGGTTAAAGGCTTTCATGCAATGTTGTAAGAAGGGTCAAGATACTCTGTCAAATGCTTTTTCAGCGTCAAGGGTTATGGCTACCGTTGGGGTGGGTGTTATTTTGGCTTTCTCCAGAATGTGGCATAATAGTCTTGTAATGTCATTTGACATACGATGTTTTAAAAATCCCACTGAGAGTTACAGATTAATTTAGGGAGGATGGCATTGAGTCTGCTCGCCAGGATTTTCGCGTATATTTTGCAGTCTAGATTTATAAGTGAAATGGGATGATAGTTTTTAGTTAGAAGGGGGTCTTTACCATCTTTCGGGATAACAATTATAGTGGCTTTGCCCATTGACTCCGAAACACTGCCTGAGGTGGCAATTGAATTAAATAATTTTAAAAGCATGGGGTTGAGAGACTTATCAGAAGCTTTGTAGAAGCCCGCAGAAAACCCATCCGGGCCAGGGGCTTTGTTGCTTTTAAGTGATTTAATCGAGGTAGAAATATTCGTATCTGTGACGGGGGACCCTATAGTAGAGCTGTCTTCGTCAGAGAGTTGGGGGAGGTTCAAAGTGTCTAGGTATTTAGTACATGCGATCGGATCGAATGACATATTATTCTTGTATAGGTCCTCATAGAAGGTCTTAAAGGTGGCTACAATTGTCTCTTGTTTGGTGTGTGTGTTATTAGCGGAGTCTTTAATCGATGAGATGGTGAGTAATTTTTGTCTGTGTTTGAGATAGGATGCAAGCAATTTCCCTGCCCTATTCCCCTCACATAGTTTCATGGCTTCGAATTTATTAACCCAAACAATGGCTCGCCTGCTCGCAATAGTGTTATATTCATATTTCTTTTTGATTAGTTGATCGAGGGCCAGTTTGTTATTTAGGTCAGCTGAGTGGGTGGTATAATATTGTGTATTTTTATAATAAAATAATGAGAAATACACAAATGTCAAGTAGAGTGGGTTTATTGAAACCTCATCCACGAACAGCCACAGATAACTGACCAAATCAGAATCTTTAAAGAGAGTACATTCTGAGAATCAAGAACGTGAGATGAAATGACAATTCTTAAAGGGAAAGGAACATATATGTATAAAAGGAGAGAACATCACACATCTCCCTTCCTTTATAAAATGAAAAAGAACATCACACATCTCCCTTTCCTTATAAACAAGCGAAAAAACAAGCTAAGTGGAGAAAAACAGACTAAACATAATCTTTCAAATAGTACGGTGCACTACGAATTCTTTGACTTCTTGTAGAAGAAGATGACAACCTGTCAAAAGAAGAGTTAGTAGGAAGGAAAGAATTATTGCACAAACCATTGTCATTATGAGATGAGCCACTAAACAAGTTAGGATTAACAATCACAACACGACTCTTATTCCAAATTCTTCCATCTTCAGTCTTAATAGCATTTTTGAAAATTTTGATAACAGCTCTAACATCAGTATATTTGGACCACGGTTTTCGTCCAACAGGGGTCTTTATCTTAACTAGATCACCAACTTTTACCTCATGAAACTTAACACTTTTCTTTTTGTCAAAATATGACTTACGTGCACTCTGCTTAAGCAATTCTCTTGTCCTCCATTCACCTATGTCATTGTTCACCAGACCTTTATTTAAGCACATCCACCCAGGACATAACAAGGTATTAGGAATCCTCCCTTTGAAAAGCTCGAATGGTGATCTCCCAGTGGAAGAATGAGGGACGAAGCGATAGGTATTTATCCTGTCCTGGAGAGTGGTTTTCCAATTCAAACCTGAAGCACGAGCAAGTTGAATTGACTCCTTTAGAGTTTTATTGACCCTCTCTATGGCACCATTAGTCTCAGGGTGATAAAGTGAACATTTTTTTTGAGTAACACCACATTTCTTTAAAAAATCAACAAAAAGTGAGGAACAAAACTGGGGACCATTGTCAGATAATATACTATTTGGAAATCCTTCCTTAGAAAACAGAGGCTCCAAAAATTTAATGATGGAATCAGAAGTAATTTCCCTGACAGCAGAAACTTCAATCCACCTTGAATAGAGATCAATTAAAACAATGAGGTAGGGAGTATCAGAAACACCAGATAAAGGACCCATAATATCAATGGCTACCTCATCCCAAGGATGACCAGGTAAATTCCTCTTAACCATGGGCATTTGTTTAGTTTTAAGAATCTTATCGCTAGAACAACACTCAGGACATTCTCTGACCATTCTTTCAGTCTCAAGATCCATACCCGGCCACCAAAATTGCATACGTAAGAACTCTTTGGTTTTAACAATCCCCAGATGACCACAATGAGCAAGGGACAACAACTTTCCTCTTAGAGAAGAGGGAGGAACAAGTTTAGTACCACGAGTCAACAGACCATTATTCACAGAGAGTTCATCTGAAACCAAAGACCAAGGTTTAGACAGGTGTGAATTACCTCTTAAAGAAAGAATCACATTGGATATTTCTTCATCTTTACCCAATTCCAACCTCCATTCAGTCTCATTAATTGCACCATCAGTAATTTCACACACATTAGTACACTCATCAGGTTCACACAAATCATCATAATCAGTATTCTCACTGTTAACTAATCTAGATAAACAATCAGCCGACCTGTTAGCTATCCCAGGAATATACTCTACTTCAAACTCAAATTCCTGCAGAGAAACAATCCATTTTCTAATTCTTGAGGAAATGGCATCAAGACCTTTCTTTGAAAAGACCTCCCTCAAAGGTTTATGATCAGATAACACACACACCTTCGTTCCCCAAATGAGATTCTTGAACTTTCTCAAAGCCCAAAAAATGGCAAGAGATTCCTTCTCTATTACAGAGTAATTAAACTCCGATCCTCTGAGGCAACGAGAAGAACAACAAATAAGATAATCTTTACCATTTCTCTTCTGAACCAAAACCGCACCCAGGCCTTTATCACTTGCATCCGTGAACATGACAGTGGGTAGTCCAGGAACAAACGCATGAAGAGAAGGAGCTTTTTTAACTCTTTCTTGATACACTCAAATTCTTCCTTGCATTCACAAGACCAGTCAAACACAACATTTTTTGCAGTCAATTTTCTCAAATTATGGGTTTTGTCTGCGAAGTTTGGAATAAATTTACCATAAAATTCCACCATGCCCAAGAATGAGAGAAGTTCATCTTTACAAGTTGGATCCTTAACTTTGTCTATAGATTCAACAAGTTCCTTCTTTGGAAAGACACCATCACCAGTGATACGATGACCTAAATAATTAACTTCCTGAACTCTAAATTTGCATTTGGATCTTTTCAAGGTCATGCCAGCACCAACTAACCGTTTTAACACCTCAGACACACGACAATCATGTTCAAGAATATCATTTCCATAGATTAACAAATCATCTTGATAGCACTTAACACCTGACAAGCCTCTTAAGATCTTTGACATGATACGTTGAAAGACCGAGGCAGCCGAAACGAGGCCAAAGGGCATTCTCTTAAATTTAAACGTACCCATAGGTGTAATAAAGGCAGTCAGGTCTTGAGAATAAGTATCTAGCTCTACCTGATGGTATGCGGAAGCTAAATCAAGAGTTTCCGATCGTCGCCAGTATAATATTGTGTATTTTTATAATAAAATAATGAGGAATACACAAATGTCAAGTAGAGTGGGTTTATTGAAACCTCATCCACGAACAGCCACAGATAACTGACCAAATCAGAATCTTTAAAGAGAGTACATTCTGAGAATCAAGAACGTGAGATGAAATGACAATTCTTAAAGGGAAAGGAACATATATGTATAAAAGGAGAGAACATCACAGGTGGTTTCTAGGGACTTGATAGCTTTTTCTAGCCTATCCAATTCTGCATTGAGTTTTTTGTTGGTCCTTGCTCTAATGCCAATAATCACTCCTCTAATTGTGGCTTTCAGGGCATCCCAGACGGTGGAGGTGTTCATATCAGGGGAATCATTCAGTGGAATATACTCCTTAATGGCGTTTTCTATTTGTTGTTTGCCCTCGGGTCTGATAGAATCCCCTCATTAAAGCATCAGCGTTTTGGGGGTAAAATAGAGTGAGAGCCCGCATGTTTGGCACTAATACAAGAGTGGTCGGAAACCAGCTTGGGTGCTATGTCAGTTTCTTCAATGAGGTGAGTGAAAGGGCTAGATATTAAGATGTAATCAATTCTGGAGTATGAATTGTGTGGGGCTGAGTAGAAGGTATAGTCCCTCCCATCGGGGTGCTGAAGGCGCCAAGAGTCCTTTAGTAGGAATTTGGTGCACAGGCGTGAGAGTGCCTCGTGAAAGCGAGAAGGTTGGAACGTGCATTTGGATTGTCTGTCTAATGGGGGTCCATTGGGAGGTTGAAGTCGCCGCCTACAATTAGAAGGTCATCTTGTGGAATGTTCTCTATGGTTAGAGAGACTGATTCCCAGAAGTCTGGTGTATCAGAGTTAGGACCATATATGTTTACCACGTGAATGGGGTCTTTGTCCCTCATCAAGTGGGTGATTAATAGTCATCCATCAGTGTTCGGTGTGTGTGAGGTAACAGATAAGTTTGATTTCTTTGAGATTAGGGTGATCACTCCTCCCTTCTTATGGACGGCCGAGGAGCAGAGTGTGTGGGAAATCCAGTGAAGGTTAATAAAACTTAAAATCCTCCTCTGATAGCTTAGTCTCTTGAAGTAGGATGACGTCCCCTTTTGATTTAGACAGGTTATCAAAATCTTTCCGTCTTTTCACAGGATGATTGAGACCCTTAACATTCAAGGAGACCACAGTGAGATTTTCTCCTAGGGAATTCGTTTTAGCCATCCAAAGATCTGTGGTCGCCTAGTGAGTAGCTAGTAATGGTGTCATATTCGGAAGATTGGATAGCTTGGGTAGATTGGATAACCGGAGAGATGCCCTCTGTGTACCAATCATTGCAAGGTGTGAGTCTAGCTACTTGAGGAGTGCATGTTTTTCTTTATTATATGGGCACCTGTGTAGACTGGGTCGGTAGCAGTGGATGATGCACGACTTCAGAGATACTACTGGAACAATATCTTTCACAAAATGAGCAAAACAGAAAATAAGGTAGAAGGAAACCACCAGTGTAGTATATAACCCCATCTTTGACCCCCCTTCTCCCTCCTCCCCCCCTTCCTTACCCCCTACATCCCTCCCCTCCCTCCCCTCCCTCCCACCCCAAGTGATCGAACTTATGAGATGCAACTGCAGTACCGTCTGGAGGCAGTACAGAGAGATTTAGATGAAACAATACTTCAGGAGAAACAAGATTAGAGGCCTATAGCTCACTTATCTCTTGAACAAACAGCAAGAAGTATAGGTGATAACAAGTTATAGAACGGCATAATATCTAGATACCTATATCTCGCTTATATCTTGAACAAACAGCAATGGGTATAGGTGATAACAAGTTATAGAACAGCATAACAACTAGAATCAGAAAAAATGTGGCACGAACCTGGCCAACAGTGTCAATGGGTAATATGGCAAGTTATGAACCTGAGAGGGTCCGTATGTGCAAACTAGCTTGGCCCAAAGAGCTCAACAAAGTAGTAGAGCAGTATAGGAGTAGCTAAGAATTGGAATTGCTAAGGAATGCCCTGAGAGGGTAGAAAAAGGCCAATGAGTTCCGTAATGTCAAGGCAACAAACCTCAACAGTGCAACAGTGTATTAGTGCAACCTCAGGTACTAGGAAACAGACGTATCATTGCAGGTAAATAAGGCAGGTAACAAAACAACAGTACTAGTGATGGTCAGTAACCAGGCAATTTAGGTATTAGAGGAGTCTTGGGAATCCGTTTTCCTCTTGTTGGACGAGCCACTTGACAGATCCATGTTCTGCATCGGGCAGTCTTCCAAGTGTTGCCCCAAGTCGCGAGGATCTGAGTAGAAAAGTGGTCTGCCATTTTCAATGATTTTAAACTTTGATGGGCCAGCAAAGGAAAATTGGATATTTTTCGGTTTCAGCTTGTCCCTCAGCAGGAGGAACCCTTTTCACACCTCAACAGTATCTTTAGAGTAGTCCTGGGTGAATATTATAAGTTGGCCTTCCCATGAGACGTGGTGATTTTTCCTTGCGAAATGCAGGATGGTTTCGACATGTCAAGCTCTAGGTCGCGCTGGAATATGATCCCGTAATCATTGGAATCCAGGCCTCTAGGAATGCCACGCATGTTCCTGCATCCTTCTCCGAATTCTCTGGAACACCAAAGATGTGAATGTTCCCTCTCCTGTTACGGTCTTCTAATTCAGCATTTTGCCTCCTGAGATCGTCCGTGGTGCACTGAAGTTGTTTTATTATCCTTGATGATTGTGTGGTCTTGTCTTCCACATCACTTAAGCGTTGCTCCGCTTCGCGGATGCTTTTATTCATGTTACTCATGTCCGCCCTGATTGCCGTAAGCTCATGCTGCATGGTGTCAGTGTTGCTCTTGGTTGATTTGGCAAGGTCATGAACTTCAGCAAGCTTTTTAAGGATCATTTCCATAGTGGCTGATAGATCTGATTTAGCTTTGATAGGGGATTCTGAAGGCGTTGGCTCCGGGCGCCCCTTTTTAGTGTTGTTTCTGCTTTCTCTATCAGCCATTGTTGGTCAGGATATGGTGATTGCGGAATGAGTTGGCGTGGAAACCGTCGTTGGTGAGAGACTCGTTGCAGATTGTAGTATCGCAGTTGTACCGTATTTGCACGGAGACTAGAGTTAAGGTATGGCAACTAAATCATCAGTCGATAAAGTCAGGACTCAGCTGGGTTCCCGAAGATTTACCTGCTCCAGTGGTGAGACCAGATGAATAGGGACAGTAGGAGTATGGACCAACAGATAACAGGGCTTGAATGTTAGTAGCTGAGTGTTGAGGCAGGTGTTCGACAAACACAAGTCATTTACAGCAAGTTTCAGGCAAGATCCGTAGCAGAATATCCCCTTGTTATACTGGTACTAGCGTGATAGGGAGCCACGCAATGTGTGAGGAGAAGTACCCCACAAGATCACATGTATGGCTTTGTTTAGGCACAAGTCGCGGTGGAGCAAGCTGGGGGGCACATTGATATTACCATGGAGTCATTCACTCATTGAGAACGGGCGCCACGGCAGGAGCGCAGGTTTGTAGCTCTCTTTGATGTCGTTCGTTCTAGACAGTTCCCGCTGCCATTTTAAAGTGCTGATGCAGTGTGATGCAGTATGATCGCAGCAGTAGCAATCATAGTAGACTTGGAGAGTGACCCTGGCTACTTCGGAGCTCCCACCAATATCAGAGAAAGAGAAGTCCTGCGAAAAAGCATTTTGTGGGGAGATAAGCAAGAGTCGGTGACACTAGCATAGAGCCCGGCAATGGAAGGACACCATCAGCGTCACGCCGCCATTGGGGGGAGCTCCGGTTGCGCTATCCAGCATGAAAGCACCTAGCCGAATAAGATATGTTCCGGTTGTATTGAGTGACCTTTTCCCAATGTTAGGTTTTGGGGATTATATTAGATATTGAGACTCTGGGAGGATACACTGAGTCACGGAAAAGCACAGCAGCGCTGTCTGCGGGAGTGCGCCATGTTAAAGTCAGGCAGTGCGGAGAAGTCGGTTGCAAGGTTTTGATACTTGCTGTCGATTACCAGAGCACCCACTTTCTGTGTCGCAAGATCGGCAAAGAGGACATCGCTGACTTTGGTTGCAGTAGGGTCGGCGGGTCCAGGAATGGCATCGGGCTCGGCGAATCTTGATTAGTGGCTCGCCGCCATTTTAAGGCTCGTTCCCTAGGTTCATGGGCCGCCGAGCATCACCGCAAGTAAGGGTTCTTCCATGCACTTCAAGTCAGATGTCGCAGCGCCATATGAAGCCGTTTGGCAAGGTAGGGTGAAGCCCGTTACTCCGGTTTTAATTGCCGCGCTCCACCTCCTGAAATTAGACCTAGTCGCTCCTCTGTCTGCCGAGCGACGCATTTAGGCAGCCATCGCAATTATTCATAGAAAGAAATACTCTAACTGTTGGAAGGAAATTCTAGTGATACCCTAAGCACAGCTAAACAAATAAATCAGCATTTTGAAAATAATGAAGGACGAAGTGAATTCTTTCCGAAGACTAGTTAAACAAAATGAAAATAACTTCTAGCAGGGTTTGAGGCCTTCATAGGAAAAGCATAAATCTTAGCTTTTTCTGAGGAATAAAACACATGCATTATGACTGGAGAAATGAAGAGAATAGACAAGCTAAAAGGAAATTAAGAATTCATTATTCTAATTAGGTTCAAAAGCGTAACCATAATTCAAAATGTGAATTATTACTCAATCATTTATTCTCTTGTTATAAAGAAGAAAACATAATCTTAAAACATTTTACTCTAAGCATTTCATTATTAATATTTATCATAAGTTTAATTTAGCACTTCCATATCCTTGAAGTTCATGTAAAAACACTTCATATTTTCCATGCTTTCTGCATGTTAAACGTTGCAGTTTGTTTACTAAACGTGTTGTGCCTTTTTTGCACATTTTCATGCTATACTTTCGAAAGTCTCTTATGTTAATAATTTTCACACTGTGAATCATGTTTATTCATAACACACTTATGAGCAGACTTGATCAAACATAATTATTCGCAAAAAATCATGCTCCATCATCCGTGTGCCGAGTGTCAGTTTGGGATTCTTTCTTCAAGTCCTGTCTTTGCTTGTTTGTAGCTTTCTTTTCTTTGATTACAGTGTTTTCAGTACTGCCGACTTTGAATCCATTTCTGTCTCTTTTCTCAGAATATGGTCCTGCTTTTCCATGAGCTCAGTTTCTGCTGTTAGTGTTTCTTACTGTATTTCCTTGTGTCCTCCCCTGTGGGTGTGTTGAAAATGTGATTGTTACTAACGAGAGTACCAGTGCAATTTGCTGGCTGTCTTATAAAAATATGTGAGAATAACTGCTCCTTCCGTCCTCCTTCTGTTTGTACTGTCACATTTCCTTCTTATTGTTTATTATTCAGTAAATTTATGTCAGTATAGTTTTGTCTTTGCAGGCAATAGTCAGTTTAGTTCGACTGTTCCATCCTGACTGTTCCAAACTACTGTTCAAGTCCACAGATACTGTCTTGCCTGTCTCCTTCCTAACTTTCAGGTATTGTCTTGTGCATACTCCTCCAGAATTTACTTATCCTTGCTGAGTACAAGCTCAATGTGGTGATGAAAAAAGAAGACACTGGAGAAAGTAGAAGGCTTTAGTGAGAAACTCATACACTACACAGCACGTAGGCCAGCCTGCAGGAAGCAACCGCTGTGAAACTTGGAATGCATACAAGAAACAATGGTGCATGAGAAACATAACATTGTATGGAACAATGGCACAGAAAGGTTCTACACTTAATAGTATACATATTTTACCACATACCATCTATTTACAAAACTAAGAAACAAAAGAAAAAATATCAAAAGTATGAGCACAAGGAGAAAAAGAGTATATTACACTGCTATAATTAAAAAAGAAGAAAACAAAGTTTTAACAGCGAAAACAAAAATAATCTATCACACTGGAAAATGTTTTCCATATTAAAATCCCAAAATCTTTCAGACCTGTCTTTTTTGTTGTGTCGAATAGAACCTAACAAGGATTCATTATTTATGATATAGTCCACGGTGGCTGGAAAGCAACAGGCCGCGAATGATTGATAATAGATTCCCTAAGAAAAGATATATTATGATTCAAAACAACATCGACATAGCCTTTCTTACATTCACTAAAACTACCCATGTGCAGCTTGCAAAATCAACATCACCCAAACTGAGATGGATTCTCTGAGATTCTTCATTGTGAACATCGCATTTCACAATGTGAGATAAGCTCCACCATTTTTCATTGTTTAATAATACAGACTTTTTCCTAGGCTCACAGTTTTCTAAACCATTTTTTAAAAAACCTTGGATTGCACACCTTCACAAGATCAACCCCATAAGTTTGTGCTCCTTGGTAATCTATCTCTCAGAAATGCTTTCAATATATTTGATCTAAATATTTCTTTACTTGACGTCCAACCTTCAAGGCCCTAGCATGTCTATTGCTAAATCTTTTTTTCGGAGCACCAGAAAAAGTTTGAGATAACATTACGGGGTAGTCTTTTATACACGTTATTAGAGCTTGAGCAACAGCTACACAACTTCACCACATTTAAAATCTGTTCAGATAAATCAGTCCACCAATAGAAACCCCTGACCAATTTTTCAACCATTTTTTTCTACGATGTCCTTCATAAGCCAAGGTAATGATTTGATTACTTATCATTTTTGGAGGATCAAAACATCACCACTTCAAATTGAAATCCTTCTCCAAGTAAATATCATTCTTTACTTTCCAAAGTCCCTTCTTCTCTGGCCCCAACAATTGTCTTCAAGGTACCCACCTCCTGTAATGCTTTCCTTCACATTTCTTCACAAATAGAATACAAGACTTCTACCAAAGCATCATCAATTGAAGCTACCACGCACTCTTCTTCATTTTGCTAAATATTCTCATAGCTATCTTGTAACGACAACCTAGTGAAACAATCAGTCCTAAAGTTAAAGAAGCCAGGAATGTAAACAATTGAGAAATTGTATTCATACAATTTGGATGATATTCAGACAAAACCAGCAGCAGCTTTTCTAGTACCATGATTGGTCAACAATGAAATACGAGGCTTGTGATCTGCCCTAGTAATGAATGATCTCCTGCATATATGTTTTGTTATACTCCACACCATTTGCACAATGATAGTGCTTCTTTTTCTATAGTTGAATAGATACTTTTGGCTTGAGCTAAAGACTTAGATGAAAAGCCAACAGTAAATTCTTTATCACCCTTCCTTTGCGTTAGAACATCCCCCAGTCCCAAAGAACAGGCCTCAACAGTAAAGCTGCTTTTGGCAGAATCAGAGAAGAGACTTAAAATGGAAGCGCTCAATAATGCATCCATAATACATTGAAGATTTCCATAATGTGCTTTTATCCAAGTAAACTTTACTTTTAAGATAGGTTGCTTTTTTAAGCAGTTTATCAAAGGATATGCAATTTGTAAAACAAAATTCACAAACTAGAATAAAATTCATATAATCCTAGATATGACATGAGTTGGCCTTTCTCATTTTGCTTAGCCCTTTCTTTTATTGCTTTTAAGTTAGTCAACCTTTGGGAAAATTCTCCTCTTCTGAAATGTTGTGACCTATTTGTTCAACATTTTTTATTTAAAAAAAATCTTTCCTTTGCTGAGCTGAAGAGTCATCCCACTGTTATGCAAAATTTCAAACACTATCAAGAATGAGATTGTGTCTTTCAACAGAATCAGCATGCTTCAGGATATCCTCAAGGGCAACCATCTCCTCAATGCTTCTAAACAAATTATGTCTGAGTTTTTAAGACACATGGGCAGTAGAAGCCAAACAAAAGGGAACCTTGGAAAACCATCCTGCAAGGCCCATTGGGTTTAATAAAAGTAGTTATGTGCTGTGATTCCTTAGACAGTTCAATCTGGTGATAAGCAGATTTTAGATCCAATGTGGAAAATACTATCACCCCATAAAATGTTGATAATAAACTGTGAATCAATGTTAATGGGTAAAACTCCACCAACATGTGTTTGTTCACTGACCAAAGGTTGACTTATAATTTACAGGGAACATTTCTTCTTAACTAAAACAGTTGGGGAACCCCAATGTGAGGTTTCGACCAGTTTGATAACCTCCGATTCAACCACTTGGTACAAGATCTTTAAAAGCTCTTGAATAGAACTCATAGGAACACTCCTAAGTTTATGCTTAGAAGGATTAGCTCCTTGCCTTAAAACAATATTATGTGTAAAGCATTTCTACATTACCACGTTCCTTCCAGAAAACTATTTTATGCTTGTCCAACAACAATTCTAACATCCCATCCTGAATATTGGCATTTGACTCATGATTACCTTCCATATCCACACAAAACATGGGATCTTTGACATGGCAATTGAAATAAATTCCCATTTGGCTTGACAACACCACCCAAAAATATGCTGCCTCTCAACAGTAATATAAACCTTCCCTAAAATGTTCTGTTCAGGAATCAAATGGTGGCGATGAAATACCCCAGGTGCTTATAATTTTTCTGTCCTATACATAAAGTAAAACTACAATACAATGAATCTCTCAGTGATTATTCTCCCAAAGAGAATACAATACTTATCTGAAACAGTAGTTAAGGGAGTGGCTGAATCACCTAAAACTTCTAGGCTTCACTCATCAATGGTAATCATACAAATTGGAGGTTTAAAATACTCATCTTCAATATAAAAAATATGTTGTTTCCTTATCAAACTCACCATGAACCAAATCCCCTGTGTAATTACCATTAATTTCCAATTCTTTGTGAAGGACTTTTTCTTCAGTGGCTGTCAGTATGTGTGAGGACAGATTTGTTACTATCCCAGGTGGTAAACACAGTTTACAACGCGGTGTTTACACCGCAGTGCCTTTATAATGCTGCCATTACAACGCAAGTCGTTACTACGACTTGCGCTGGATAGCGATGTTGGGCAAGGAATTTATATTCCAACACCTTCCCTACTGTTACGTGGACTGGTGTTGGAATATAAAATTATAAGATTCCAAAGTCCGCGCCCTCCAACGCAAGTCGCTGTAACGACTTGCGTTGTAATGCCCGCGTTGTCAAGTACCGCGATCTTTTAGATCGTGATGTACTGACATACATGCTCCCAGGTGGGTGCTGGTTCCTGGGTGTGGTTCCTTGGATTTGCTCCCTTTTCAAAGGCCTGTGTTGATCATTCACATTCGTGCCACACCAAAAAGATCTGAAGTAACTCCTGTAAAGCCTATCATTAAGCGTTCAGTTAAGTATTACTCATTAATGTCCTCTTGCACCATTAAAATCTTAAATTACCTATTTTCTTTCATATAGACATTCGAATATTGCCGGAACATTTAAAATATTATTTTCCAATTTCAGAGCACTGTTTAAACACACTATTATGTGTTTTGGAATCGCACCAAATACATTTAGTTCTTGAAGAGTTACTTGTCTCTGTCTTTCTAAAATGTATCTACATTTTTGTCCAGTTATGTCTATCAAATGACTTTCTTGGTCATATAGCAGCCAATTCACTTCCGCTCAACGAATTTAATGCTTTGAAGGATGAAATTGAGTACTCAACACTTTTTGCCATGTCAGGAGGTTTCTACAATGTGGGATTGCAATGTCTAAGTAATTGTTCCTCAGATTTCTTATTTGAATACAAGTTGAGGGTTAGGTCCATAATATATGTATTCATATTGTTCGCAAAACCATAATAAGCAACCAATATTCTCAAGGTAGCAACATATGAAACTCTAGGCTCATTGACTACATGATGCAGGGTCTAAAAATGTAAATTTCTTTATCACAGTGTGTGACTCTTAGGTAAAATGCGCTTGAAACAGTCATATTCTGCAGCGTTCACTGCTTGTGGAGATTGCAACTGAGACAGATGGGTAAAAGTGACCTCATCTTCAACACCTAATAGGTTTAAAAGGAGGCTTTTTTAATTTTTGGTATGAACGAATTTCCATCAATGGAAAGCATTTAGCTGTGAAACAACGTCAAGTATTTTTCCCACCCCATGGCTGGTAGACCCTGTTCAACCATGAACGGAGGATGAGTTCCACTCTGCATATTGACTGAAAGTTGAAATGTAGAGCAATACGAGGACAAACAGACCAAAATAATAAATACTGAAAATCCCCCCAAAGAAAAAAGAAGTATGTTGAACTTTTGGGTGTAAAGTATAGAAAAAGAGTACAGTTATCCAACACACACACAAACATGTGTCTGCAGTGATGTAAGAACCACACCCACCTTGGGTTTAAATAAAATCTGGTGGCAACCAAAGGCTGTAATGAAAAAATCAAGAAGGTAAACACAGACGCACTTAAAATATCTGTGACACATTGTTGACGTTAACAGTAAGCACTTAGAATGTAATGGATTTTGTGTCCAGCCCCACTGGACATCAGTCGACCGCCTCGCAGGGGCAAAGGGGCAGCTTGTAACCACTGGCAATAAGAGCGACATACAAATTCAAATCTGGAAACGGTAGGGCACTATGGGCTGAGCATCTGTTACACATGTTTAGTTGTTCATTTTGTTAGTTTATGCAATTCTCTATGTTTCTGTTTGCCTAATTTATCTAATCCATTGACATTACCTGGCTATCTATGAGTACCGATGTTACCACTTTGTCTCCATACAAATACATGTAAAGGCAGACAGTAATAGACGTGTAATAAGCAGTGAAAAATTCTTTATTTGTGTTTTTTAGAACCGTAAAGCATGATACTAAAAATTATTAAAATACAAGTTAAAACAGCTTCACATAAAAGTGCATCGTATATATCTGGGTATATACAGGATTTTCCAACTCATTAGTGACCATATTTGCAGGTTCAATGTCCGCTTTTCTTAAAAGTGAGTCAATCAGAGTTAAAAACGGTGCCCCTCAACAAATTAAGATGTTTGATGTTCCTCCACCCAGCGGGTTATAGTCTGCCTACAAGTACGAATGTTGAGTTCTTTTAAAATTGGTTTTAAAAGCGTCCTTCTAGCTTCGTTGACTTTAGGACAGACACACATCACATGGCATAGGGATTCATTGTGATATCCACATAGTCGACAATTTGCTTTTTGGTGTTTCCCTTTCCATGTTGGTCGCAAATCCTTGGTTTCATGGACTCCAAACCGATACAGCATGTACTTCTTTTTTAATGACAATCTGAAGTGTGCTGCTAGATAATCTTGCAGTTTGAGTTTTACATAAGAATATATCACAGTCCAAGAATGTCGCGGTTTTGCCACTGTATTTTTGTCTTCTAAAAAAGATAATTTCTTTGCAGTGCCATCATACACTCTATTGAACGCCACCCTCTCCATTTTACTGTCCCATGCCTCTTGGATGTCAAGTTCCACCTGAGCTGATCTTAGATGTTCGCCCCATTGATGTTTTTTTATCAAACTGGGCCTTTATTTCTGTCCAGCATAGATTGTTTAAGGTGCCGGGTTCGAGGAACGAAGTTTCTAGCATAGTTTCACAAAAACAGATTGTCTCTGGAATTTCTGATTTTGGAGTCCAAATTCCAGGTGAATCTGTGCTGGTGACACTGCTTTGGGAATGTTAAAAACAGCTGTATACACTTGTCTGTAGCTCGTTTAAAATTTAAAATTCCAGCCCATGCCATATTTCTAATCCATAAGCCAGCACTGGAAGTAATTGCGCTGCCTTTGTTTTTAAAAGATGGCTGTATGAAGGGCAACTCAGTTTCTTTTGCAGCTGTTTGTATGCAAAGGTTAGAGTTTGAGCCTTTGTTCTTATTGCACATTTGTGATCAGTAAAGGACATACATTGCCCTAAATTGATCCCCAAATACTTATAAGTGCCAACTTCCTCTATTTGTTTGCCCTGTGCAAACCACCTGAATTTTTTGGGCCTTGGGCCCGCTAATCGCACCACCTTTGTTATTTTCCTGTTTATCTCCAGCCCTTGATGGTCAAAGTAATTTCTCAAATGGTCAATGACTCTTTGTAGGCCAATTGGGGTTTGACTCGAGACCACAATGTCGTCTGCATATTACAGATAATGTATGTGGTCTTCTGCCAATTTCGGAGGATGGCCGTTTATTTTTAACAAATGGATATGCAGGTCAGCGAGGTACAGGTTAAAAAGGCTTGGGCCCAGGACACACCCCTGTTTCAGACCAATATTTATATCAATCTTAGATGATACTATACTGCCATCTCCCAGCTTCACCCGGGCCCAGGTTTCGCTGTGGAGGGCTACTATGGAGTTAATTAGTTGTTGTGGTACACCTCATCCTTCAATTTTGTCCAAAGTCGATCACGTTGGACTCTGTCGAAGGCCAATTTTAAATCGATATAATATGAAAATAGACCTGATATCTTTAAAATAGCTTATTCCGTAAGGATTGCTATTGCTTCCAAGTTCGTACTTGTGCCCATTCCTTGCCTAAAACTGGTTTGATAATTGGGAATTCTACCTTTCTCCTCCATCCATTCTTGTAAATGTAATGATAAACAGAAAGCATAAAGTTTTGCGTCAACGTCCGTCAGGGCTATCAGCCTGTAGTTACTAGGCTTGTTGCGATTACCATTCTTATATATGGGGTGAAATATGCTCCCTCTCCAAGAGTTAATGATCTTGTTTTGAGAGTGCAGGTGATTAAAGAGCGGCGTAAGATAGTTTGCCCAAAAGTCCGGTTCGGGTTTAAAGATTGCATTTGGAAGACCATTTGGCCCTGCTGCTCCCTCTATTTTCAGTTTTTTATTACTTCTTTTAATTGAGTATTATTAGTTAGAGTGTTTGAGCCATTATGATTTGGTTCCTGTGATGTGTCTTCAAATTGTACTTTGTCGTGGAGGAGTGGGATTTCTTCAAGTTGTGCTTTTTCCTGGGAAAGGGGGCCGATGACATTTTTTTAATGCTTTTCTTCCTGCAGAGCATCAAGCCCAGTTTCCGAAATCATTGTCTTTTCGTTGTCTGTATTGTTGTATACGTTTTGTATGTGTTGTTCCCATGTTTTCTCGCTTATTCCTGCTTTTTTAAGCATTCCTGTTCCCTTTGTAAACTTGTTTATTATGCCCCAAAATTCGCAACTGTTAGGCAATTTGCTGGCCCAAAGTGTACTTTGACGTGCCAGGAGTACCGGAGATTTATTTAAAAGACACTTTCCTAATTTTTCTAAAATGTCTTCTAACGATTGGGTATACTGCGACCCACTATCATTTATGTATTTATGAACAGCGTCCATTATTTGTGTAGTGTTCGTTCTGCGCCATTTTAGGTTCTTCAGATTATATGTTACCGGAATTTCTGTTAGAGCTGTTATTTTCTTTTTCTGAAACAGCTGTGTGTTGATAGTCAAAACTTGCGGCAGGTGGTCACTTTCTGGGCGGGATTGTATATAGAACGAATCAACTGTGTGGTAAAGTTTGTTGCTGACCATGGTATAGTCAATGATTGATTGTTTTTTCCCACTTAAAAATGTGATCCCAGCCGGTTGATCTCCCTCTGTTTTTCCATTCAGAATATGTAGTCCCAAGGTGTCCAGATCATTTTTCAGATTGTTAACCTCCAACTCCTTATGACACATTCTCTTATTAATCTTCCTCCCTATTATGTTGGAGTTGAAGTCGCCTGTGATTATCCTCTCACAATTTTGACAGCTAATTTGCAGAACCTTTATCAAGTTTATCAGGCATACCAGTTTTTCCTTTTTCCAAAATTTTTTTGGGGTGGATATATATGTTTAAAATCAGTAGCTGCCAAGGCTTTATATTTGCAAGGTTGTTGCTCTCCAGTTTCACAACCTGTAGCCAATGTTCACCCGTGTCAAGTTCTTCCATTTGCCAAACTAATTTTTCGTGTCTTGCTTGAAGAGTCTGTGTATTTAGGAGTGGTGCTTCTAGCCCCCATTAGGCAAGTTGTTGGACGTATCTCGTTTCCTGATGTATTTGGGGTCACTATGTCAAATAAAAGTGGGTGCGGATATTTTGTTTTTTTTGGATATGATGATGATATACCCCATGCTTCAAAGTTTGCTCTTGCTGAGAATATCAAAGCTGTTAATTTATTTGAGCACCAGGTTGTATGAGTCACCTCTGTTTCTGATCTTTTTTCCATTAGCAGAAATTCTAGTGTCAAGAGATCTACTGATGTGATTTTTACGCAGCTTTGGTATCTTTTTAAACAGTCTCATTAGGTTTACCCTGTTTAAAGAGTCCAATCTGCCCTTTGTTTGGTATTCTGGCTCAAAGATCAGTTTGTTACATGATTCATCTGGTTCACTTTGTCGAATTCCCATTAGATATATACTGTTCTGTTTCGTCTGTGTTTCATATACCTTGTTTCCATTTTGCACTACGTTGTCAAGAACGACCCTTTCTTGTTGTAATAAATTCACTTTTCCATCACTTATTATTGTACTTGGAGTGTTATCTGCTTTATGGCTTGCTTCCATTCTTACAGGATCTTGTAAATTAGATGTTACTGTTGGTAATTTACAGACCCGTCCCTGTTTATCTAAGATGATTTTTAATTTGTTCCAATTTTCCTTTTCCGTATTTTCACTTAAATTACCCGGCGATTTTTCTGATATTGTTAATAGCCTCGTGTCGTGTTTTATTCTGGCCTTCTTGTACTTTAGTTCGAGAACTTGCCACACTGTATTTGTTGGAATTTCCTTCACAATTTGGAGATGTAATTTGTAAATTTAGTGAAGTTCTGTTTTCACCGTCTTGTCTATTGGTTACATTTTTTTACCAAGCTGTGTTTTTGAGATTATAAGATGCTCATTATAATTTTTTATTTGTTTGTATCCTTCATTTGGGAGATCTTTGTTTTTTTCTTGTTTGTGATCCACTGTATTGTCTCGGAGAAAAGTTTTGGAATTAATAATGGAATCCTCCTTTTTTGCAGTTGTTATGCACACTTTGTCACATTTAATTTGCTTGGAACCTTCACTTAGGTGTACTTTGGTTTTTTGTACGCATGAGGGTGAATCACTTTGAAAAGATTTGTTAAAACGTACAATCGGATCTTGCAAATGTAGCCTAGACCCACATGAGTCCCCAGTAGGGATTTTTTTTGCTTTGCTGGTTAGTTTTATGCTTGGCCTTACGAGCTCTTTTTCGTTGTTTTTTTGTTAATACACCGTTTGATAGGCTAAGTATGGAAGTTGATTGCTGGGCGGTTTGCTCTTCCCCTATTCGGTTCGATTCCTTAAGTTAATTGTTTTTAGTACTGCTGTCATATTGAGAGTTGCATATCATTACCTCGGCACCTGCTCTGTCATTTATCCCATCTTTTATTTCAGTCATTACAAAGTCTTCCTTATTTTCCTTATTTTCCGTTGGTTTAACAACATGTAGGATTCCTGTTAATATTTCTGGTAGGGATGCTAATTTATCTATTATCAGGCTGCATCCGCAATTTAGATTTGGTAGGCGTCCGCTGCCTGGAACCTTACTTTGATTTTCCTTAGTAATGAATACCGTCAACGTGTCCAGTTTGGTATTAATACCTGCAATGTGTGTCGCAATCACGTTCATTAGGTCTATCTGAACATCACGTTTATCTAATTGAAAATGTAATGCCTCAATGGTTCGCTGCAGGGATCTTAATAAAGTTTCACTCCATTTTACTGAGTGGGTTGGATTGAGTCAGAAACCCTGAAATTAAATCGACTCCACTAACTGAAGAAATTGTAATTGGGGGTGATCGGGATGTTTTCTACATATGGGGCTAGTATTTAGCATGATGTTTTTTCCCTCCTGCTGGTCCGTGCTTGCTAGATTTTTTATTGGAGTGGAGGCTATCCCCCCTTCCTCCCTAACTTGCCGATCTGGAAGTATGCCAGAGGCTAGACTCCTTCCTAGATCTTGAATATAGGCATCCTCTTTAGGTTGTGTATTCAAATCCAGGGCTTGGATGAGGTCGATATTGTTTGATATGGAGAAAGAACTAATCCATTCGTCGGTTTGTACTTTGTCTTTATCTTGGACTCTAGCTTCACCTGGAGCTCCTTTTTTATTTTGATATTCTCCACATTTCCCTTCTTTATTTTGGTCAAGCAAGGCCTTGGGCAAATGCACCTGCGCTATTTTTGTTATCAACCCTCTATTTGAGGGAGCCTCATCTCTGACCGCCTCACTTTTTTTAGCTTCTTGGCTTGTCTTCCTTAAGTCCCCCTCACATTTATTTACTTTGTGACTTGCCTTCCTTATGTGTGGGGAACTTTCTCTTGAAAAACTTGGTTGTATTGGTTTGACCTTAGAACTTGGAAATCCCGGCGACTGGAGACTTCCTTCGTCCTGTTTTTTTGGGGTGATTGGACTTGGCAAACCTTGGTCCCCATCTGAGGCGTAGATTGCAGCCATTGGATCCTTTAAAAAGTGAAATCTTTGTCGTTATTTCCCCCAAAACTAAAGAATGCACGTTTCGGTGTCAATACCGAAACGAACTTCTCCTTTTGTGGTATTGCATTTTCTTTCCTTCTCTTTTTGTTTGAGGTGGTATTTAAATCTGTTGTTAGCACTCTCTTTTTGGATTTTCTCAGCGGTGTCTGTCAGATTTCTCCTGATCTCATAATCCTTAGTTGTTTGACTCGAACCCATGATAAATCCACTCTCTTTTGAAGCAAATTGCTCAAAAGAGGTTCTGCTGGTTCTGCTGGTCTGCCCGAGGTCTAACAGTGGGTTGGGGTTGTGGGCTAAGGGGTAGGGGGTGACCCTCACACGCCCCCCACTAGCCGAGCTGCTTAGGCTATTTAAAATTCTATGCACCTAGAGAATCCTGCAGAAAGCAAACAATTAATTGATTCCCTTCTTTGGTTCTAGCGAAACAGTAGCTATTCCAATGAGACAGTGCCTGGCCCTTTTATTTGATGTGGCTTCATAGGCACTGCTGCTGGAAGGGTTATCGCGTTGGAAGGCACTCTCGCGGTTTCTACCGCTGTCAGGTGAGACCCGCGGATACTGCCACTGGTGGGGAGACTTACGCAGCTCCAGCCACTACAGGAGGGAAACATCCTTTACGACGCAACTTTTACCACGCAGTGCCTTTACAACGCAGGTTTTTCAACGCAAGTCATTACAACGAATTGCGCTGGGGGGCGCTCTAGGATAGGTAATAGTCATTTACTATCCAACACCTTCCCTACTATCCACGGGGACTGGAGTTGGAATAGTAAATTAAACTATTCACTATCCAGCACCCCCCAAAGCATGCGTTGTAACAACGAACATCCCTACAGGAGGACTCACTCGGCTCCTGCTGCTGCAGGTACATTCACAATCCTGACTTTCGCGGTCCTGCTACAGAGCGGCATTCAGGCTGAAGCAACCCCTCACAGCGGGCTGACTCACGCGGCTCCTACCGCTGCCGCTGCGGCCAGGGGGAGACTCGCGGGAGGGACTCGTGGCTCGTGACTCACAGCTCCTGTTGCTGCGCTGCGGGAATACTCACTCCTGTTTGCGCGGCTCCTGAGCAGCTGGTCAGCTCTTGGACTGTTGGGCGGCTACCGCGGCTCCTGCGGCACCTAGGTGATTTTAGGAGTTACTACGTGGTGCCACTATAACAACCCCTCGCAACCACCGTCAGTCCCATCAGTCCTGTCAATCCCGTCAGTCCTGCTCCCACACGACTGCGAGGAACCAGGAGCAGCTACAGGCAACAGGTATCCAGCAACAGGAAACAGGAAACTTAGTTAGCTAGCATCTTGTTTTCGGAAAGTTCTGTGGCGTGTTCTAAAGTATTTGATTCACAAGATAACTACAACTGTATGCTTATAATTATTGTCCTGGTTTTATGTCCCCCGACTCCTTTATCATATTCCCATTGTCTAAATAATGTAATCGGGACATAATTGCATACGTGTACAGTATCCATGATATAAATCGAAGTCCAGTGCTGCTTGCATGCTGGAATTATTTATATTGAAAATATAAAATCAATAAAGAGATTTGCAAAATCAGTCGACCGCCTCGCACCAGCTAATTAAAATAAACTGAGCAGCAATTACACCTCTGCTGGGGTTTGTGCAGTTTTTCTGCCACACAGAGTACTCTGTGCCACTGCAGCACTGTCCTATCAGGAGGTTGAAACATCTCACAGCAACAAGTCTGTGACCAGGAGAGAGATGTACCTAACAGCCAGTACCACTGACTTTGAAACTGAGGAACCAGGTTTAAATACCGGTCTCAGTTCAACATATTGTGATTTCGGCAAATCACTAAATCTCCCCATACCTAAAAAAGTGTAATGTAATCTGGTGCTCATTTAAAGCATTCTAATACCCTTGCGCCAAGTTTGTGCTACAAGAACTGCTCAGAAAAAGCTCCCACCTTCTGTCTACTCACCAAAGCCCTCATTAAGAAAGGGCAAATAGATTCAGGCATAATGAGAGAGCCAACCACTGCTTCTCATGGCCTTCTGGAGTGGGGATTGACAAGAGTACCTGGCTGCAGCATCCAACCTCTGTGCAGCCAATTCTGAGAATTGTGAACAGTAGGGTTTTTGCATATGAGGCAGCCATGCAGCTAACTCTCATCATGGATTGCCTTTTACTGTCAGTATTGTCCACTATCGAACCACCCACATTGTCCTAGTGTCCAGGAAACGTTGCTGTCCCCTTATACATCCCAAGATTTTTTTTACACCAGGAGGCCTCAGCCTCACATCACTTAACTAGAGATCATAAAAGAAATATTGTGACATGGTCAGCCAACCAGTTCATGCTGTTCCATTGCCCCCACTCTCCCGACTCCCACTGGACAACAAGAGTAATGCTCCCTCCCTCATCCAGTGTGATTGTTTAGCCTTTAACATGTTGCCTCTAAATGGTTTGCAGACTAAATGACCAAGATGTATAATTAATTTAACCATTCAAATCCTACTCAACACCACAACACCATTCTGCAATGCAAACATCTTAAAAACTACTGTATAGATCCACATCAAACTACAAAAGGTCCTATTCTGAGTGTAGGTCTATTTTCAGAACAGGTTTGGGTAATTCCTTTCAGCAGTGTTTTATGGCAAAGATTTTCATGGTAGGCTTAGTGGGAAATTGAAACTTTTTGACTCCCGTTTAAATGCCCCCAGACTCACAACCACTGATTTACATGATACTTAGAATGCCAGTGATAATGACTCAGTTGTTCTAGACAAATCTCAGTTTCCATAGAAAATTCACTTTTTGCTTTGTTTACATCTTTTCACCATGTGATGTATCTGCATAGAATTTGGTACTCGTTCAAACCACTTTATTCGGTTACTGAAAACCATAAAAGTACCATTCATTAGATCACAATACATTAGATAAAACGCATACGGTACACAGTAAAAACACATACATTACACAATAAATTTTCATAGCCGATTCTTCAATAATAGGGCGATTAAGGAAAATTAGGGCGGGAATAAAACAAAATTTATGAATACATACAATCTTCAGTAGGGTTAAAACAATAAGGGCAATACACCATTACAATGAAAATAATTCAGTGATAAAAAGGCAAGTATTAAAAAAGTAGTAACATAAGCTTTACAGTATTCTTATACCAGCATGGGGTGCCAGATTTTTCTAAGTCTCACTGCTGCGACAAGAAAGCTGACAATATTAAAAATCTCCCATGGATCATTAAGCTTTTGTAAGTACAATAGAGCGGGTTTAACCTGAATAAAATTTCTCCCATTTAAGATTGGGACTAAAAACCTCCTGCGAATATCGCAATAATGATCACAAAACATAATAAAGTGCATTGTGTCCTGTATCGAAAAATTATCACAGGGACCTAAATCATACATCCTGCTCCAACCTTGTGAATTTCCCAGATAAAAATGAATTAAGTTAAAACGGAATCTCGTTAGAAGCAGGCGGTGAAATGGTTTAGTAACAATCCTCAGATAGGGTTCAATCTCAGGGATAGTTTTTAACAGGAAATGGATTTTAACCGTAGGTTTCATTAGTCAGTCTCCTCCCTCTCTACCTTCATCCGATCCAATATGTGTATTTTTACCCATACCAAATCATCTTTAGTTACTTTATCCGCAGAATTGAATAAGTCTGGATGTCCAAGCTTAGTTAAAATATTCTTGGCACGGCCATGGAATTTTGTTGACTTGGTCCAGGGTGACACAATCCCTGATTATCTTATGGTTCAGCGTTAATTGGGGGTTAAGTCCGGTTTTAAGCCAGCAGAGTACCCACCGGAGCCTGCCTCAACCTGTCTGTCACATAGCCAACCCCTAGTTCCTGGTGAATTGAAAAAGTAGGAGTGGATTGGGGTACAGATAGGAGGGAGCGTAGGAATTTATTTTCAACTGTTTGTATCTCCTCCTTTGGTTTATATCCCCATATTGCCGAGCCATTCAATGCAATCGCTATACCTTTAGATTTATAGATAGTAAGCATTGCATCCATCGGTTCAGCCCCCAGTCGCTGCGCAAAACCATTCACAGCGTCCGTTGACCAAGCCATCGCATTTGCCTTAACTTTGTGTTGAGGTACCCAGGAACCCTTTTCATTAAAAAGTATTCCCAGATAAGTGAAAGAGGTCACCTTTGTCAATTATACAGTGTCACAAATAAAAGTTTTTGTATTTGTGGGTTTCCGGCCCAATTTGATACTCTCTTCTTGGTCTATCTTGAAAAAAACTGCCATTTTAGTTTTCATGCCGATACATTGTTTGGGGGTATTTTAGTGGATTTAACAAAATCAGTCCTTTCCTTTTAACTCCCATAGGAAAGTTTGATCACAGAAACAACAAATATCACTAAACTCAGAATATTCCCTTTGGCTCGTATAGTGTCAGTTTGTTTCTGAACTATTTTTGATAAATAAAAGGTGTTGGGTGGGGTTGCCTGCTACTTCGAAGGCAGTTCCAGGATCTATAGTTGAAAACCAAATTTTTTAAATTAAGTGAATCCCACAGCTCGACGAGTACTTTCTTCTGTTGTCCAATGAGGATATGTTATCATGCATTTGGGTCTACAGAACTGGGTGCGCTAATTTTTTGCCAGAAACTGAAATTATTTGCTAATATTGCCAGTACACTATGCCAAACTCTGTAGCCTGTATTCTGGACAAAGGTACTGGGAAAGATGTGGGGGAGAGCGGCACCTGACCACTGGGAATGTGTGGGAGGACCCAGAAATGCTGATACTGTCCCTAAAAATGAAGGGCAAGCCTCCAATTGTTTTGTGGCATCCTAGGATCCAGTCCTGCGTTTGAGAACCTGGGGTTGAGTCCCTGTCTGGGTTTGAAGCCCTAGATTTAAGGACCCAGACCTGAATTGCAGGACCTGAATCCAGAAATAAAATGTTTAAAAAATAATATTCAAAGTAGAACTATGGATGGTCAGAGACCACGTGCAAAGAAAACTTTGGACATGGGACAGCTGTGCATGTCTGAAACCAATGCGCAATAGGGATTGAACTGCGATGGGGGATGCACACAGGACTTCACTGTCAGAGACAAGAAACAAATACAGAATGAGACAGAACACACAACCCCAGAGGAAGACTGATAAACATGGGAGAAAGTAAAGGCAAAACATACTAGACTAATAGCCAGATCAGACTTTACAGTTAAACCAGACATACAAACACAATTATAGTTTGAGCCTATCCATCAACCACGTCTAGAATTCTGGCAATACTTGGGTGCCTAAGATTTTTGTGAACAATGTGGTTATAAAAAATGGAGACATAATATATTGTCCAGAGTTCTGATGCAGAGAGGATTATTTAGAGTTTAAAATGCTGCAACGAAGTGTCAAAGGTAACTATGGGAGTCAGCTTTCTAACCATTTACACCTTCCAATCTAGGCATTACAATCTCATGACTACTTTCTGAGACTAAACGAGTATTCTCTCTTTCTTGCTCATAGAATATGTGTGTTGTGTGTAAGGTCTGATAGTCCAGGGTAGTAAGTGAGTGTGTAGTATTTAAGTCCAGTAGCTAAGATGTCGTTTTAGTTGATTTATTCAGTCTTAGTTACAGCACGTTATGTTCATGTGAAGCAGCCCCACCAGGAGCAGCCTGCCTGCTTCTCAGCCCATACTCCAATTGGCACACCTCACCTCACAGGCACCGAAACATTCCATTCAAGTCATCACACCAACATTCCACACAGTACATTCACACTGGCTGAGCAGCTGGGGATAAAGTAACAGGGTCAATACATAAACAGGATACCACAGAGTGTTTTGGATCTTTGCAGGAAGGCCCTATTAGCATCAGGGCAGGCCCTCCGGCCCAGCCAATCTACTTGATGGTAAACAATAACTGCCTCTTCGAACAAACCATCCCCTCCTTTGTGATCAAGACCTTTAACCTTTCTGACAGCCGAGTATCCGCATTCCAGCGAATCAACTTAAATATTTGAGGAACCTTTGGCTAACAGTTGCTATTTGTGTGTTTTTTTTACAGACGTGCTTAATCCTTTTGGTGGCATGTCTTGAATAGAATTGTTAGGCTTAATTATTTTATACACATCTTTGTTTTCAGAATAAGCCATTCTAGAAGACCAAGTTAAACTGGTTTTAAGGCAGATTCCTACCCCTTTGTCCCAAAACCTGCATTTAGCTCCCAAAGTAATTCTCTGATGAAATACATAATTGTCCTGTTATCTTGTATCAAAATGCAGGTTAGAAAACTGTACGCCTCAAGAAATTCCCGATCTATATATACTGAATTTGTAATCTATTTCTCATCAGACTCTTCAATATTTTTGGTGTAAGAGTTTTAACTTCTTTACAAATACCCAATCAAGATGTAAACGTGTTCCACACTTTTAATAATAAAATAACACGGCCTCCATGTCTCACGTTTTGTAGATGCAGTGATGCTTTGCATATAAGATGCCTGTAGGCTCAAGGTCTGTGTTGCCGATGGATCGCCTATTAGTCCTTTGATTTAAAAATGTCATACATTGGCATTGCTGTAGCTACGCATCGGCCAGGCTCCATTTTTACCAGGAGATGGACAAGGCTGAAGCCGATGTCAGATTCAGAGAAAGAAAACTTTGGCATGCAGCAAGATTTTTATGAAATCTTTATTTATTTTATTTATTTATTTATTTTTGGAGTTTTCTATAGCGCTGGCCAGACCCAAGGGTATCGGAGCGCTTTACATTCAGTCAGGAAGAAACAAGTGCGAAAAATAGTACAGCATACTATAGATCGGGTACATACAAGATCAGCGATTAGCTCAGTGGTCTTCCACCTGGGGGGCGGTTTTGAGGTAGTGTTGTTGAGGTAGTCCGAGTTCCAGGTTGCGCTATTGAGGTAGAGTTCGGGAATGCGAGGTTGAGATAGAGGATTTTTAGTCGTCTCTTGAATTCGGGAAAGGAAGGGGTGGTTCTGATGTCCACTGGGATGCAGTTCCAGATTTTTGGGGCGTTGCCGGCAAAGGAGCGGCTGGCGGTTTTTTGTTTCCGGGTTTTCAAGGGGATGAGTAGTAGGGAGTTTGAACTTCTGAGGTTTCTGGATTGACCCGCTTTCTTGAGCTTGGAGGCTAAATATTCCGGTTTTCCTGTGTGTAGGGCTTTGTGTGTGAGACAAGCCGTTCTGAAGTTTGCGCGCATTTCCACTGGAAGCCATTTAAGATCTTTGAGTGCGGGGGATAATGGTCAAATTTCCTTGCAGCTGAGACCATTCTGGCTGCTGCATTGAGGGTGGTTTTCAGTGGCGCTAGGTGGGATATGGCTATGCCGGATAGTGTTGTGATCCCATAGTCCAGTCTGGACAGGACCAATGCTTGGGTGGCTTGTTGGGGATCTTTTGGTGGGATGTGTGGTTTGATTTTATTGAGGAGCTTCACATTAAGGAAGGCGCTTTTCGCGGAGTTCTTGATGTGGTTTGACATAGTTAGTTTGTGATCCAGGGTGAATCCAAGTGATTTTACTGTGTTGGTCAGGGTGAGATTTCCTTTAGGAGCGTCAATGGCTTTCACCCATTCAGTCAATTTGGGGTTGTCATCTTTGTTGGAGATGAGGAGGATCTCGGTTTTTCCTTGGTTTAATTTGAGGTGATTCGTCCCTAGCCATTCTTGGATTTCATTTAGAGTGCCGTTGAGCCTTAGAATGTCATTATAGGAAGTGGCTTCTATGTAGATCTGGGTGTCGTCCGCGTATAGATGGAAAGGGATGTTAGCTTTCTTCAGTATGATGGTGAGGGGAACCATGTATATGTTGAACAGTTGAGGGGAAAGGACGGATCCTTGGGGGACCCCTCTGGTCACGGGGAGAGGGTCTGATGTGAAGGATTTTATTTTTACTCTTTGGAAGCGGTTCTTAAAGAAGGAGTCAAACCATTTCAGGACCATGTCGCTCGTTCTTTGAGGGCCTTGATGAGGAGCTTGTGGTCAACTGTGTCAAACGCCGCTGACAGGTCAAGGAGGATGAGTAGGCAGCATTGATCCGAGTCAAGGGAGTTGCGGATGTCATCTACTATGTTCAGGATTGCGGTTTCTGTGCTGTAGCCTTTTCTGAAGCCTGATTGGTTTTGATCAAGCAGGTTGATGTTGTCGAGCTGGTTGTTGAGTTGGCGTAGTACGCATTTTTCTAGGATTTTGGCTAGGAAGGGTAGACTTGAGACTGATCTGAAATTGTTAAGGTCGTTGGAATCCAGACCTGGTTTCTTCAGGAGGGGAGTGACCTGGCCAACTTTAAGGCAGTCCGGGATGATTCCAGATTTTAGGGAGCTGTTGATGATTTTACACCAGAGTGAGGCAAGGGTGAGTTTGAGGTCTTTGGCCATTTGGGCGGGGATGGGATCAAGGTTATGGGAGGAGGGTTTGGAGGATGAGATTAGGTTGAGGATCTCGGCTTCTTGGACGAGGTCGAAAGAGGACCAGGCAATAGAGGTTGTGTCTCCAGAGGTGGTGAATGTTGTAGTTAGGTTGCTGTTGATGGTCGGGGTAGGGCTGATGTCTAGGGATAGTTCGATCTTGGCTATTTCTTAATTGAAGAAGGAGACGAAGTTGTCACATAGGGTTTTGGAGGGTTGAGCATGGACGGTGGATGGCTTGGAGGTTTGTTTTTGATGATCTCAAAGAGTTCTCTAGGTCTGTTTTTTGCCTTTTCTAGCACATTGCAGAAGAAGTTTGTTTTTTCATTGTTGATGTGGTTTTTGTACCTTCTTCTTACTGTTCTGAGTTCCTCGCGACGGCTACAGGAGGGGTTTTTTCTCCAATGTCGTTCTGTGGCTCTGAGGAGTCTCCTTTCCTCGTTGATGTCTTTGTTAAACCAGGTTCTCGATGGAATGATCCTGGGTCTTTTTTGTTTTAGAGGTGCCAGTTGGTCTAGGATGGCGGATGTGGTGGAGTTGTAGTGAGAGATGAGTTCGGTAGTTGAGAGGCCTTCTGTGTGGATCGGCAGGGAGGAGGCTATTCTTTCTTCTAGTTCTTTTGAGTTGATTTGTGATAGACTCCTGGACCATGTGCTGGGGGCTGTGATTGTGGGGTGGGACTGGATCTGTTGAGTGAGGTGGAATAGGATTAGGTGGTGGTCAGACCAATCTACTGGTAGGATGTGTTCAATAGAGATTGCATCGTTCCTGGCGATGATGGCGTCCAGTGTTGCCCCTTTGTTGTGGGTCTCTTTTGAGCAGTGTTGGGAGAGGTTGTTTGCGTGGAGAAGTTCGTTTAGTGATTTTATAGTGGCATTGTTCTTGTTGTTCCAATGCAGATTAAGATCCCCTAGAATGATGGTGTTGGACTCTTTGAGGGAGCAGTTGGCGATTAGGTTTGTAAGTTGTTCTGTGAATATAGTGTTGTTGCCTGGGGGATGGTATATTAGGTGGCATTGCAGTAGGTTGTTGTCAGTGGTTTTGATATTGGTTGTAAGGCATTCGAAGGCGTTGTAGTTGAAGGCGTCGCATTCGACCACTGAAAGGTTGTTGTTGTGGATGATTGCCACACCTCCACCTTTTTTTTTGGTCCTTCCTATCTTTGTTGATGATGGAATAGCCTGGAGGGACCAGCATATCTAGGATTGGTGGGGAGGAGTCGTCTAGCCAGGTCTCAGTGATGAATGCTAGGTCTATGCTGTGGTTGAGGATGGTCTCAGCTAGCTCGGTCGAGTGTTTGGTGGCGGATCTGCAATTTATGAGCAAGCAGTTGGTCTGGGGAGCTTCTTTTTTCGTGGTTTCGGTAGGAATGGTGATGAGGGCGGTCGGGGGTCTAGGGGGTTTGCGTATGGGATGTTCGTTTCTGAGACCTGTGACTACCTGTATAGAGGACTGGGTAGGGGGGGTGGTGAGTGTTGTGAAAGAGGCGGCCAGTTCTAGCGCCTCCTCCCAGGTCATGACTTTCGCCGCTCTGCTAGGTCTCCAGGCCTGGGACGGTGGGAGGGGGTGTGAGTTGGTGTGGGCTGTTGAGTTCATTGGTCTTGCGGGGTTGTGCGTGACTGGGGGGGCTGGTTGGGACTTAGGGTGGGGTTGCGGGTAGTTTCGAGGTTGGTGAGGATAAGATTCAGACCATGAATTATAGTGTTGATTTGGTTTTCGATGCGGGTGAGGCGGTCGAGTGGGACCTCCTGCGGGGGGGGGGGGGAGTTGTTTTGCGGAGATGTTGTGGTTATGTTGGGTTTTGTGGTCATTTAGGATGTCCGATTGGGCTGGGATGCCTGTTTGAGTCCTGGGCTGGGGTGGGCGGGTGCGGTGGTTGGGTTGTGCAGGGCGGTTATTCAAGAGAGGGGAGGGTGTGGATTGGGAGTTGGGGGGCTTAGGTCTAGCCTTATAGCGCGCTGGGGCTGCTGGGAGGGTATTCTGCATCGAGGGTGTTTCTGGAGAGTGGGTCGTGCTGTTTGGCAGGACTGTGTCTATGTTTTTTGGGGCCTTTAGGAGGGGTAGGGGGTGCATAGGGGTGGCTGTGTGCCTGGGGGGTGGTGAGGGTTGGTTGAGCATCATGCTGGGTTGTTGTGCCTGGCATGGGTTGGGTGTGATAGGGTTTGCAAGGAGTGAGGGGAATAGGCGGTCAAAAACCTCCAGATTGGCGTTGTTGGCTTGGATCAGGACTGTGCCGTTAGAGTATATGGTCATAGATGTGATCCCTTGGCTGGGCAGGTGGTTAGGGGTGAGGAAGGAGAGCTTGCAGCTATGGATCGTCTTCGTTGTCTTTGTGATTAGGCATTTTTCTCTTAGGTTAGAGATCCAGTAGCCTGGTCTGGCAGTATGAAAGATAAGGTCCATTTTTATTTGACCTTTTGAGGGGGAGTGATATATATCTGTGAAGAGGGCTTCGGGGAATTGCCTGATTAGTTTGTGCTTTTTTTTTTTGCATTGGGTGAGATGTTGTGAGGGAGGGTGATGGAGAAGGAGTTAGGCCCGTGACGTTTAATGAGGGGGGAGGACAAAGGGTTGGAGTCGATAGTCATAGTGATGGGGGGGGCGTGTGGGCTTTGGACGATCTACTTTCGGGGTAGTGGAGGTGACTATGGGCTGAGAGCTGTGGTTGTTTCCTGTGCGGTGAGGTGCAGTTCTAGGAAGTTAGGTGGTGCAGTTTCAGTCTTATTGTGGTCTTGCATGCCCTTTTGGGAACCTAGATCCTACGGGACGCGATGCGCAGTGGGCTCTTCACGATCTATGACCCATTGTGTGTGCTTTGTTTGGACCAGGCAGGATGGGAGTCCGTTTCGTGTTCGGGATCCCTAGTTCTCCACTGTGTGGCCAGGCTATCTTGTCGCCATTGTGTGGTCTTCCTCAAAGGGCTCGAGGGAGAGCAACCTGCTGATAAGGTGAGTTGAGCGGATGTGGCGTCGTATCTTCGTTAGTGCAGTGCGACACTGTTCATTTCAAGAGAGGTGTCCCTACTTTTGGGTGCCATTTTGGGGGCAGGCGGGAGGAGGGGGGTCCCTGTCTCGGTCCTTGACTCTCCGTGTTAGGGTTAAATCAGAAGTTGTGAGGAGGGTTGTACTTGAGTGTGAGAAAAAGCTGTTGAGTCTACTAATGCCAGACACGGTGGTGACTGGCTTGTTCCCGTGACATGTCTCAATCTCCTTGCCGTCATGGGGTCAGGCAGGGGGAAGTTGAGATTCCTCTGATATCGTGGGTTTTCTGAGCAAGGGGAGATGGACTAGTAGGTGGGTGGCAATAGCGTGTTCTTTTTGCCCTTGAGATTCTTGTTGCCGGTTGCAACGATAAGGTTCCTGGCTCCGGTCCCGATTACAGTGGTGTCGGGGCTGTTCCTCCAGGGTGTCCCATTATCGCCGCCATCTTAAGGTCAGGCGGGGTTGGATCGTGTATGTACCAAGATTACTCCGTTCTGGAGCTTTTGCCTGCATTTGGATTAGGGTTTGCTAGGCTGGGGAGACCTCTGCTATTTCGATATTATTGATGATGTTATTTAGGGGAATTTGCGCGATGTCCAGAATGACGTGCCATTTTGAGGACAGGCAGGGGGGGAGACCTCCGTGATCCGCGTTTCCTTCGTCCTCCGTTGTTGGTCGGTGAAGCTGCTGTTACAGTTGGGCAGCGATTAGCCTCCTATAGCTCCGGTGTGAATTTGGGGGAAGTCAGTCGCCCAGTCTTCTTCCTTGAGTTCCTTGGAGCTCTATAGGGTTTTCAGGCATTATTGGAGCTTTGTCCTGTCAGAGCGCCATTTTGGAGACAGGCTGTGGGGAGCTCGTCGTGGTCCGTGATTTATCAGAATTTTTTTTTTTTCGCCGTTTTTAATGTCCGAACCGCTTCGGTTCCGTAGCGTTTTCCCTCCACTGGCTCCGGGTTGGATGTCCTGATGTCGTGTGGGACTGCAGGAGGTGCCGAACATCTGTGGTAGACGTGGCGATGCTCCTTGTCCTCGTACGGGTTAGGCTGTATTTCTCCGAGTGTCCGGGGAGTAATGTCTTTTTATTTCGTAGGAATTTTTGGGAGCATGACGGTATGTTGCTGCTTTGTTCAGAGTGTTCCTTGATTGAAGAGGTCGATTGAAGTGTTTCTGCTCTTTCTGGAGGGTCTTCTGCAGATTGGCAACAGTATCTTCTGGTTTCGGGGGACAGGGGGGGTCCGAGTGGCATTGTCTCGTAGCTGTGGAGTTCCGATTTTTCGATCACGGTTGGTCGATGGTGTAGCTGCAGAGGGCTTACGAGATAATCTTTGTGCACTTTCTCTCATAAAAGCAAGAGAGCATAATCTATCGGTCAACTCTTCTTTCCAACAAGTGTGTCCTACCAAAGGTGAGCCATTTTCTGAGGCAGGTAAATTGTTCTTTATCAGGGCTGGCTTTTGGGCGGTACAACAGCTGTCATTGCACTGGGTGCCAAGGTCAAGAGCGTGCTCTCTACATGATAGGCTGAACCGAGAGAAGAGCACCCTGCAGAGAAATTTGTATTTTTCAGGGGATATTTCAAGTGCAACAATGCAGGGTAATGTGCTAGAGGGAAAGATCTGTGATTTGTCTCCTCACAATTTTGACTCATGATATAGCAGCATAGAGGGTAAATGTTCCTACTGCTGAGTGCAACATGTGCAGTGCAGATCACAGATTAGTATTTTATGTTGATAGCTCAGTGGGTTACTGCTTTTGTCCTATTATTACTTAGAGTTCATAAGTAACAATCATTCTAATATAGCACATTAAGCTATGAACTGGTATCAAAGTGATGCTGGCAAATGGACAGGTATAGGTTTAGAACCTTATTGTTTTTCCCTCAATCTTTTGTTATTCTAAGGCTGCTAAAAAATTGTTCCTTTGGGTAGCAATACAGTTTTATTAGTATGACACCCCAATTATCATGTTACATTTTGGGGGCCGATTTACTAACACTGCGCATGGTTTGCTTCACAAAAGTGATGTAAACCTTTTGCAAACTGTTGCTTACTTTCCAGCGCAAATACTGTAATGCATTGGACATTAGCCCCCAAAGTAAAAAAAAAGTTGCTTTATGCACTACTTTTCTTCAACGAGGTATTTCATGGGTGGTAAATGGACATTCCATTGCACTCACTCATGTATTTTGATGCTAATCCTTATCTATTCACTTTGGTATAATGGAATTGGGGTAGAAAAATGACACCTCCTAGAGGCACACGTATAGAAGTTGGACAAAATATTTTTTTTCTCTAAACCTTTTCACCTTTGCATGTTTGTTGCACCGTACAGCACATATACAAAGATTTTAAAAGTGTTAAAACTTTGTCAAAGCATAGAATTTTGCGCAGGATGGGTCCCCTGCCGATATAAAACATAAGCTTGAGATCACGCAAACACCCATGCACTATGCTGCAAGAGTGTGTGCCTTGGCACAAGGCAGCATAAGGTATGGCTGCACTAGGAGAGTGAACAACAACTCCATATCTTAGTAGATTTGGTGCTGTTGTGCTCTCTCCTTTTCACACAGCAGATCACAGCAGATTTGGGTACAGCACACCGTAAAAACGTAATCTATCTCTTTGTTTCTCCAGACCAGGCACTCTTAATACACAATGCCCACCAGTATGGATGACAAGTGACTCCCACACCTTGCAGTCCTTATTGTCTTAAGTAATATTTCCCATACCATGATTTACACACTTGTATGACTCATTGTCTCTGTATAACATGTTTGTGAAATGAAGCACTCTGACAGTCTAGATTGGAATGAGTGATGTTATAAAATAAATAAATGTGAGAGAGGGGCTAAAGAAAGATTTGGGGCACCAGTGGAGTGTGGTAGTGATGGAATCTGTGAAGAAGGAAGTTATTGGAGCAACAAATATTGTCACACTAGGTGACACTAACACTAAAGCTGGCCCTGCTCTTTAACGCTTGTATGACCATCAGAGGCAAATCCAAAGCACATTTCTTGGAAAGTAAAGAATGCTTTATTCTTGTGTGTTTCAGCATTCACAAAGCCAACAATCTGTTTGCATGTAGTTCATCCATATGCTTGAAGTTCAAATCGGTTAATGCATAACGCCTGTAGCTCATCAGTTAAGCTATTTATAATCAGTTCTGTACCAATATGTGAATGAAAATAGTAATATGCACCTCGGTTTTGCTCTGTTTTAGAATGGCATTGTCCATTTTCTCTGACAATGATGGTCAAACTAGATCCAAATATTCTCTTGATTAATGGTTTATCTACTGGGCAGAAGCAGATCATTCCACATACTAGTTGTATTGTCGATCATCGTCTAGAGAGTTAAATGCAGACCAGTAGAACCATGACCATTGCCATTTTTTCTAAACAGATGTGATTATGGAGGCCTCCAACCATGTTAGTCTGATTTACCAGCCTTCACACTCCCTGAAACATGCTGGTTTAGCAATTTTCTTCATGTGTGTAGTAGTGGTGCCTTGGTCCACAATGCAAGGAAAGAAATTGTCCCTCCAGTACCCTTTTGGGTCGTTTACGACTACAATAATTGGGGTGCACTGGACCCTTGCACCCATGGGCCTCAGTGCTACTGCACCTGCCACACTAATGCTAGCCATGCTCCTGAATGCTTTTACTAATAAAGTAAAAATGTAAATACATGTATTCGGTAGCACTGTGCATGTATGGGTCAATGTGGGTGAAGTTTATGCCCTTAATGAGCAGTGAAGAAAGGTTATATGCGTGGATAATTGTTTATGGATGGAATCGTTAGACTTTTTTATGCTACCTGACATTGATGCTTGCTCAAGAGTGCATCCTGTGGAAAAGAAAAACATGCTTTTAGATGGTGATGCGAACTGTGCGCATTTGGTGGCGGTACCACATGAGAGAGCAGATGGTGAGATTCTTCTGGAGGTTGGCATTACTCGACATGGACCATGTCCCATTTTGAGTATGTGAAACCAGAGTATGGTATCTGTGTACAAAGCTAGACTGACCCTGTGCCCTGGAAGTGAAGTAGCCTGGCTTGAGGCAGGAGTTTGATGATGCATCTTCCTATTCTTCTATTTGGATAGGGGATAAACATGGTACAGTGGTGTGAGGGAGAGCCTGGACTACAGATTGAGGCTTAGCATGAACTGGCGGGGGGACAAATTAAGTTCTTACCTGATAAGGCCCGGTGCTCACCCATGAGTTCCCCTGAGCTCTAGACAACTCTCAAGGACCAAGCAGTGGCAGGAGAACGGTTGGGCTGAGGTCTCTATTCTGCCTCACAGAATCATGCCTAGTTGAGTTCCCTGGTAAGTCCCCAGAATTCCATCATATGTATGTCTCATCAGCAAGAGAATCTCTAGGTTTCCCTTTTTGTCAGTGGGTGCATGTGCACCTCAGAGAATGTAATTCTAGGAGTTGAGGCTTGAGGGTGCCAGGAAAGCGTCTCCCCATCACCAGGGGTCAAACTATCCATGGGAATTTCCCCCAGCCTGCCACGCGGCAGGCCAGGAGGGAGACGGCCCCAGGGATTCCCTAACACCATTAGCTCTGTTTTATGGTCATTTTGTCAAATGAGTATTATTATTGCTTGTTGCCTCAGAAACAATGTTGTTTTTCTGTTTGACCTGTGTTTCACCTGCTAGGTGTCTTGCAACCACAGATGTCTCCTGTTGCAGCTGAACTTGCCATCTATGTTAAGATATTTCTGTGTCAGAAAGGCTTAGTGAATTCCAAGTAAACTTAGTGCACACGGCTTTTACAGTCAACCCCCTCAGTCCCTTCTGAAAGGAAGGTAATCTGGTTAGGTTAACAGGATCAGCTTTTTGAATGCATGATTCTTCGTGGAGACTAAACCAGATGCTTGAGAATCTGTCTTCGGATCAGGTGGAAATATTTGAACAGAACTGATACAACGTTACACAATCCTGGTCCCCAGAAACTGATCATGAATCCCCTCGAAGATAGAAAGGAACTTTTGCAGGTTTTATGCAATATAATATGAATGCAATGCTCAGTTTCTGAAGGGATTGCCTTTCAAATTGCTGTTCCCATGTTTTACATATTTAAACAGCCAGTCAGCTATGATTAAGTCTCGAGGGTTTAGCACAGCTTTCACTGATTACTGATGAGTTTTATTTTGTAATCTCTGACAGGTCTAATGATCTTGTGTGCAGCAGAGTGAAATAGGTGGAGGTCGACAGATAATAACTTCAAACCTGATTACGAGTGCCTCGTAATATTCCATCACCCTGTAAACCACTGTTTTCCCAGGTGTCAGAATTATATGTTTTTTCGCAAAATACAACAGTTCGATTTTTTGAAGATACCTTTTGGCAGGTCAAACCTGAAAAAACCTACTGGATGAAAAATACCCAGTAGCTATTGGGTTTTTGTGCAATAAATTCCAATATCCGTGCAATTTATCATGCCCGTTAAATTCTATTCCCTAGGCAGTTGCACCTGAAGGCGTAGAAGAGACTCAGACGATGATTACAAGTAAGGGGTTACATTCCAATTCCTATTCAAACTATTACACTGGAATTGAAATTTGGAGTTGTGTGATAATTATCGCATCTTTTCTGTTTTCCATGATACATTCAGGAACTTCAAACCTGCTAAAAGTAGACAGGAGAGATCCATGAAAAAGGCAAAACATGTGGAATTTTGTGTGTTAAAGTAGAAAACTCAGATTGAGAGGGGTTCGCCAGACCTGGCACATCCCTCACACTGGGGGTAATGCTCAGCAAAGACAGGGCATTTAAACTGTGAAATACCAGAAACAGTAAAATGTCAAGCGAAATTGGAATATTTGAGCTTTGGACATCCCAGTAGGGAAATCGTTTCAGTAATAATGTATGAAAATAGCACGAGCCCGAGCACAGTTAAATCAAAGCTTGTTATATATTGTTCGCAGGTCGAATTAGTTAAGAGTGTGCAGTATACACATAGCTAGATCAATGAACAGTGAGGGAAATACACAGTAGGGGCATTGCATTTCGAGTGTGAGTAGGAGGTATGCAGGACAATATTTTGTCATGTGCATTTAATTATTATGTTTACTTTTGATCTTTTCTACAGAATAGTTAAGGGCATCATTGCAGGGTACCTGTAATGGCTCGGGGGGAGGGGGGGAGAAGGGGTGATGGGTGAAAGGGGTAAACAAGAAAGACAGACGAGCTTCTGGGAATTGTAGCTGAGTAAAGCTTTCCATCCAGTACTTTCGTCTTTTGCATGATTGTACTTTGCACATTTTGCAATCAATACTGAAAAGCAAAATGTAACATGCACAGAGATGGTAATGCCATATTTCATGGAGGTGGAGGAAGGACAAAAGCCACATGAAGACACTTTCCTCAGTCTCGTCACACTTGTACACACATGACAACAGAAAGGTATCCCTGTACATGGACAGTCCATGTACAGTGCACTGGCGATTTATGATTCTTACCTTACAGTGAAAGGCTAATGGGGTGCTAAGTGGCGGCCTCGTCCCCTTTTAACGCTAGGGGAAGCCATTGTCAGGCCTTAGCATGGAGCTAAGCCCAGAGGATCAAAGAGTAAAGAATCTTGTGGTATAATATAAGGAGCTGGAATTTCTACTGTAACCGATGCAGATGGATACTTAGAAACTCATATTTTGATGCTTCTCTCCCATTTTGAAAATCGAGCCAGTTGGTTAATATAATAGTACAGTAGTGCTGAATACTCTCCAGGAGCAGCATAATTTTGGCTCCACCTTTTTACGTTTTGATCCGGCCATATATACATACACATGGTCCCAAATATTTGTGTGATTTATTATCATTAACGCCTTAACAGCGGCGGTTTTTCCGCCGTGGTGCGGGTGTTCTAAAGGGTGGGCGGGGCTCCGTCAGCCAACGGCCGACGGCAGCACTAGGGAGGTAGTGCTCCCGTCGGCCAACGGCCGACGGCAGCACGCAAGGGGTTAACGGTGAGTGAGGCCATTGACTGAAAAAATGAGGGTGCATAATAATGTTTTCCTTATACCGTCACCGAATTACAGTTCTCATATATATCTGCATTTGTGTGGTTTGAATAATATTGTTAACTCTTGTATAATGATGTATTCATTCACATAGTAATCTGTGTTTACATTATAACTGTATATGTATCCATAACCATACATTTAAACGTGTATTGAATGTTTGCCATGTTAACTTGGTACAGCGGTAGAAGTGTTGATGCACTGGAAGCCTGAAGCAGAAAGCAGTTTTGATGCTTTCGAGCAGGGAACTGAAGAGTGGTTCTGGATATAATGGCTAGGTTTTCGTAACCAACATTTATTGCAAAAAGCGTTATGATGGTAATTGAAGAGTCAGGGTCTCATAGTGTCTGTCTGGACTGTATACAAGTGGGATGGTCTGTTTGTGGCCTGTTTTATGGCTTGATTGGCCAGGTTTTACCTTTGATTTCCCTGATAATAAAATAAACACTGTCTGCAGAATGGTCAAATCCAGGCAGTAGTCCAATCCTTGCAAAACACTTTTACCACATTTCTTACAAGTTCAAAATTACCCACATTTGAAAGCATGGGCCACTTTTTTTTTAGCTTTCTAGTTCAGTAATTGGGCCACTTTTATTTGATGCCCTGGCCCGTTTTCTGTCCCAGTTCGACCCTGGTCAGGGATAGGCCACAATTAGGTGCATGCCTCTTCAAATTAGGTTGACTGCCACACTGGGGTTCTACATAATGTACCCACTGAGAAGCACTGATCACAGAAGACAGAGTTTTGTTATATATGTGAGCACATGCTCAGATCCTCATTGGCAGACTTATCTAGAATAGCCACCATTCTACAACACACACATTTTGGAGGTCGTGAAATCACTGCCATTCATTGCCACCGGCCTCTGCTACCATACCCAACCCACACACCAAGGGAGATAGCATACTGCATAGTATCTATAGCATGCTGAACCATAGTACACCTCACCCCAATCATCTACATCCCCACCACCACAGAACAAGGTGACTGCTGTACAAAGCCATTATGCGACCGCAAAGCCTATCACTCGCAATGTCACAGGGTTTGCTACCGCAAAATGACTTAAAAACCCATCTTGCGGTTGTGTACAGTGTTTTTGGCTCACAAAATAAATTAAAAAAGCATACGAATCTATTTGGAAGAGGCATATTTAGAACATCCCTCTGAAACAGCACTTTGTTATGCTGTGCACCAATATTTTGCAACTGTAAACTGCCCCAAAACACTGGAACCTGAATGTTGTCTGTGTTGGAATGGTGGCACATTCACAAAGGGGAAGGTAAACCCTTCCCCTTTCTGAATGTAAAAAAAAAGTTTCTTGAGGAATAGGCATTGGTCCAGGGAACCACTGCCAAACTATCAAACGAAATTTAAATAAAAAATAAAGCTTTAAATAAAAAGAAACCTTTCTTTATAATTGCTGTCACTTTTCCTTTAAGGAAAGCAGGCTGCATTAAAAAAAGTTTACTTCGTTAAAATGCAGTCATCAACATGTTGGTCAGCTCACCCCTGCAGGCCACTATACCGTTGATTGCCTTCAATCATAATGACTCACAATTTACCACTTACCTCATTAATATTGATGAGGTAGATTGGATTGTTATCAATTCAGAATTTTGTACATATGTTTGTTCAAAAAATTAATTTCCACTCAAGAAGAAATAGAGCTCGATTTTCGATAATTTTTTGCAAACGGAAATTTCGTACATCATCGAAGGAGTTTTGGGGATCACTCAAAACCCCTAACTTTACTGTGCATCACTGAAGATAGGCCATGACTTTTCAGCTTGCTATTTTCAAGCAGTGTGTACAACAATTGTAAAACCCAATAGTTCACACCATTGCAGGTTATTTCTTTGGCTATTTTTTTAGCAAAGATGCAAAGCAGCTGGCCAGTGCTGGCTGTGCATGGAAACATTATTTCAAATATTGCTGGTGGAACAGTGGGGCAGGAGGCATCTCAGAGGAAGGAAGGGTGTGTAACACTGAGAGTGTAGATACTTTTCGCCCCACCCTCTCTCCGGCATGAAAAAAATTAAAATGTCACGGTCAGTGCTGGCCACGCTTTTTTTTATTGAAACTTTCACCCATGCTGCACAGCTGTGCACCATGGCTAAAAACATTGATACAGCCAGTAGGTCATGTAGGTGAGACCTATTGACTTTTACAATGCTTTCTTTCTTTCTTGTGGTAAGCAACAACGCAGGGATGGAGGGGCATGCAACAATGTGGGCAAGCAATAATGTGGTACTTGTAACTAACACCGGGAGAAAGAGCGAGCAAAACAACATATGACGAGAGGGTAGAGCAACAACATGGGCAAGCAACAATGTAGGGTGGGAAGAGGCAAGAAACAATGTGGGATGGTGCAAGGAACAACTCGGCAGGGAGCAAGTAACAGGGGCAAGCAAAATAACATAGGGAGTGTGGGAGGGGGAAGCAATACCACAGGCAAGCAACATTGTGGGAAGGGAGTGGGCAAGCAGTGGAATGGGACGGGAAAGGGGAGATGACCTACAAACACACGCACTCTTATGGAGTACTGCCACTACAAGAAAAAAGTAGCTCTGAAAGTCTGGGCCATGGAGTGAGACTGGGCAAGAAAACAAAACTTGAATCATGCTCCATTGGAGTGACAAACATACTGTGCACAAGTCACGAAGGGTCTTCGTACTCTTGGCGGAGGCCCAGCGGTCATGGGGGAATCTCTACACTCTGTGGGAATCTCCGCAATGAGATTTCTCATTACTGAGATTCCACCCAAGTGCGGAGGCTCTCCCATGACATGAGTGCAGAAGCCCTTTGTGAATCAGGCCCACAAGGAGGAAGTAAACCCACTACGCGCTGACAAAAGTGAAGCAAGGAAATGAGAGTGACAATCAAACCAACCATTGACAAGCAATGGTTGGGCTTTAAGCTTCCTGTAAGTAAAGAAAATGTCTCGAAGGCAACAGCAAATGCATTTTGTCAGGGGAGACCTAAAAGGGGGTTTATACAGGGGGGTTTATACAATTATTTCTTCAAGCCATATAGAAGACCTCTACACCAGCTGTAGCCTTCTCAGTACATTAGAAACTCTCCTGCTTCTGGGATTATGGCTTGATTAATTTTCTTTTGATATTGTACCACACCTTCCCACACATTAAGAAAAATGTCTTTCCCTTTCTGGAAGGATACAGAACCCTTAACCACACAGAACAAATTGCCCTTGTAGTCCTTGATATAACGGTTGCATAATATAATATAGTTTACATTAATATCGACTTACAGGACTACTGTGTCAAAAATATTGTTGTCAAAAATATTGTGAACCTATACTTAGAATGTAAAATACAAAAATTTTGTGTCAAACATAAACAATATCATTCAAATTGATGCAGAAATATTGTATTTTACATAAATATCGAGTATAATGTTTAACATATAAATGTAATAGTATATAATATAACATAGAATAAATATTAGAAAAGGTATACATATATATATATTGTTTCCAAAGTTCCCCCTGCATTGAGAATGCACACGCACAACAGGTAGGTTACTGTTCCTTTATTTGCAAGATGAAGGCGCAATTTCTCTCTGACCAATACGTCCTCATGCCAACGCATTTCGAAGTATCTTCCTTCTTCTTCATCGGGATACGCAAATCACACCATTTTACTGACTCGACACCATTTTGCTGCATGCTCCTCCTTTAAAAGGCCTCAGGTGTGCCCTTCTTAATAGCATTAATTTCCATTGCATGCTGGTACAGGTAGTCGCAATTGTAGTGTGCGCATTCTAGTTTATGCACGTCACGTAGACATGACGTGCGGCGGCCATGTTGGCGCGCTGCGCGCGCATTGCTCATTGCGCGCCGAGGAACGAAACTATCGGCAGCGCCGGCCGGCGCTCCTCAGAATTGCTTGTCATATAAATAATAAATACCCATACATAAACTTACCCAGCGGTCTGCAAATTATTTCTACCTACAACTTTACAGTGGCGACGAGGTCGGGAGGCTCCAGTCGGCATATCCGGAACCCCCCCCCCCCCCCCCCCCCCCCCCACGTGGGCAGCAGCAGGGTAGGCAACCCTCCATCTACCTCAGCACAACGCAGAGCTGCTCCACACAGCCCATACTGCAGAGGGCACAGGGGGACACGGCTGAGCCACCAAAGCACGACAAGTTGAGGAGCGTGGCAGAGCCATAGCCACCTGAGAGGCGGCGAAGGGGCCGGAGAGGCAGCAGCACGCCCCACAGCTGATAAACACTGCGCAACCCTTCCCACGACACCGCGCCAGGGTGGACCAGCGCTGGCTACCAAAGAAGAGGAGGCGGGGACTAGCACCGAGAGTCCCCGGGAAGACGCCAACACAGAGGTAAAGGACAGCACCCCAGGGAGTCCCACCAGCAAGGACGTCAAAGCGACGGTGATCAAGGAGGTGAGAATGAGCACGCCAGCTGGCTATGCGATTGCGCCAGTGCAATTTCTACCGAAACCTGGGGACCCCCTGATGAAGTGGGAGGATTGGAAAGAATATATTGACAATTTCATAGGGGTCCTGGAGGACGAGAATGAAGAGTCATTCACCCCCCAAAGAAAGAAACGGATCCTGTTACTGAACCTGGGACCGGAGGGTCTCCGGATTTACAAGAGCCTAGTGCCCAAAAAGAGGGATGACGCCGATAAGGATGTGTATGCACATGCATTGGAAGACCTGGACGAACGTTATCGCCCCACTATCTGCGTATCAGTGGACAGGTTTAACTTCCAGCAGAGAAGACAACGGGCTGGAGAAACCATTGAAGAATATGTAGCGGCCTTGAGGAAGCTAGCTGCCCCGTGTAAATACGCACTGTGGGAAGACGAATTCATAAAGGATCAGATCGTGATGCATACTACGAGCACAAACGTCCAAGACAAGTTATGGGCAAGCGGTGACACCACACTCAAAGATGTAATGGTCATCGTAAAAAGGGCGGAACTCGCAAGGAGGTGCGCTGATGCGACCAAGAAAGACGTAGCCCCCCCAATGATGGTGAACAGGATACAAGAGGGAGACCACCGCAAAGACCAGAGAGGCAAAGACCCAGCGACCAAAGGAACAAACAGGTGGCAAGGAAAGCAAACAGGCAATGATGGCAAGAAATCATGCTACAGATGCGGCAGTTGGTCCCACGACGCACGTGATAGAAGATGTCCCGCGTTCCGAGCCAAGTGCCTACACTGTGGCATCTTGGGCCACTATGAAAAGGTGTGTAGGAAGAAACATCCCAAGGAAATGGTGAAAAGCATCGATCAAGGCGAAGAAGATCTGGAGGAGGTCGCAGAGGAAGAGGTGGTCACCGTCTTATGCATATACGACCAGGTACTGAGCGTAGAAGGGAAGAAATCCACAAAACCAATCCTGGACATGTCTATGGGAGGAATCACCATCACTGTGGTAGCAGACACCGGATCCCCATTCACCATCGTCCAGCGGGCAGTGTGGGAGGAAACGTTCAGACCCAAGTTGGGCCCGGAGTTGGAGAAACTAGACATTCGGCCGGTCACCTACAATGGCGACCGCATTCCAATGGTGGGGTTCCGACGCCTGTTGTTCGAATTTAGGGGCCGATCAGCATGGTGCAAGCTGTACATTGCAGAGAAAGGACCCTCCGTCCTAGGATGGCTAGACCAGGGCGACCTAGGGATAAAGCTAGATCCAGGAGGGAAGGAGCAAATATTACTCACAGAGCAAGAGGAATGGCCGGACCTGAATAAATGGAAGGAGAACTACCCAAAGGTGTTTGGAGGCACGGTGGGACGGATGGAAAAATTCCAACACAAGATCGTGCTCAAGGAAGGGGCCATCCCGGTGGCTCACAAAGTGAGGAACGTACCGATTGCGGTAAGAGAGGCAGTCCAGCAAGAACTCCAGGAGTTGGAAAAGAAGGGAATAATAGAACCGATAACCTGTGCGGAATGGTTGGCGCCCCTAGTGGTCGTGATTAAGCCCAATGGGAAGGTCCGGCTCTGTGTGGACCTGAGAGAACTGAATAAAAATATCGTGGTGGAGAAATTTCCCCTCCCCAGAATTGAAGAAATGTTGGCCAAGACCAGAGGAGTGAGGTTGTACTCCACTATCGACTTGACATCGGCCTATCACCAAATAGCACTTCACCCGGACAGCAAAAGTCTTACATCCTTCATCACTCCGTTTGGTTGTTACCAGTTCTGTCGTATGCCGTTTGGGCTGGCCTCGGCGGCTGCAGTTTTCCAGAAAATGATGCACCAACTCTTCAGAGACTGCAAGGACGTCCAGTATTTCCAGGACGACATCCTGGTGATGGGGCGAGACAGGCATGATCACGATCAGAAGCTTGAGAACGTGTTACGAACGCTAGAAAGCAAAGGTCTCACAGCGGAGTGGACGAAGTGCCGGTTGGGCCTACAATCGGTAACGTACCTAGGACACGAGATTGGACAACAGGGCGTTACACCAAAGTCGGAAAACGTAAGAGCCATCGCTGAAGCACCGCCACCCAGGAACAAGGAAGAGGTCAGGTCGTTCTTGGGGATGGCGGAGTACTACAGCAAGTTTGTGGTACACTTCGCCTCAAAGACCCACAACATGAGGCTGCTGACCAGGGAAAGCACTGTGTTCCAATGGACACCGGAAGCCCAAGCGGAGTTCGAAACTATCAAGAAAGATGTCACTGGAGCTGTTCCTCTCAAGGGTTACGACCCACAAGGCACCACCGTACTGACGACTGATGCTAGCGACAAGGGCCTGGGCGCTGTACTCATGCAAGACAGAGGAAGAGGGGAAATGGAGACAATCAGTTTTGCATCCAGAGCATTGACGGATACTGAGAGCAAATACAGCGTGATTGAGAAGGAGATGCTGGCAGTCGTATGGGCCATGGCGAGATTCCGGCAATTTCTGTGGGGAACACATTTTCTACTCAAAACAGATCACAAGCCATTGGTGAAAGTGTTAACATCAAGCGGACACGCCAGTGCCACTCCCAGAATATCCAAAATGTCCCTAAAGTTACTCGAGTTCAGGTATGACGTGGAGTACATTCCTGGGAACCGGAACCGTGTAGCGGATTACCTGAGTAGGGCAGCTGCCATGGAACCTGGAGAAGAAGACCCTGCAGGCAGTGGGGAGTTGGTAGCTCTCATAGAGGACCAAGAGAAATTAATTGGCCAACAAGAATGGACAGCGTCATACGAGGAGGACACCGACATGAAGGAAGTTAAGGAGCACATTGTACAAGGATGGCCAGATAAAAGAAATGTGAGGGTGAGCCTCAGGCCGTACTATGAAGTGCGGGAAGAACTGTCGGTAGGAGACAAGGGGGTATTCATTTACAGAGGAGATAAGGTGATCCCCCCAAGGAACCTCACCTCAAAACTGTTGGACCTACTACATGAGGGACACCTGGGCATAGGGAAACTCAAAGCAAGAGCAAAACAAAACTACTGGTGGCCAGGCATGGACATAAGGGCTGAAAGGCATGTCAGGGAATGTCCACAATGTTAACGGGCAGACAAGACCTTAAAACCTTTGAGGCCAGCGATAGGGAAGTTTGACCTTCCTTCAAATCCGTGGGAAGAACTATCGGTAGACATTTTGGGACCTGTCCTAGACGACCAAGGCACACAGAAATATGTGTGCGTACTCATGGATCGATATTCAAAGTGGCCGGAGTTGAGAGTAGACGAGTCTATGGACACAGAGAACATCATAAAGTTTCTGTCAGAAACCTTCACGAGGGAAGGAATACCTAAATCGATCTTGAGTGACAATGGGCCCCAGTTCACGTCGGAAAGGTGGAACAAGTTCATGCAAAGAAATGGCATCACTGTCAAACACACAGCAATCTACCATCCGGCCGGGAACGGCCTAGTGGAGAGATTTAACAGGGTAGTGATGGGAGCCATACAAGCCGCCATATCAAGTGCACAGAACTGGGAGAAGGCGCTAGAGAACATGGTGTGGGCCTACAGAATAACCCCACCGGCACGGGGTACAGCCCATTCCAAATATTGAGGGGACGTGAACCGTTCACGCATGACAACAGGATTTGGAAGGAAAAGGTCGTCACCAGCGAATGGTCCCCTGCAGTGGTGCGGGCCAACCTGGAAAGAGCACAGACAATTTACAGCGATCACTACAACAAACGAAGGAATGTTAGAGGTACAGGCCTGGAGAAAGGAGAGTGGGTGAGAGTAAAGTTGGCCACTCTACAGAAGAAAGGAGATAGCAAGTATAGCAAGCCGATGCAAGTCGTGGAAGTGTATGATCGAGCTGCCTTGCTGAGTGATGGGAACGTGTGGTCCCAGGACCGCATGGCCAGGTGCAACAAGGTTTTGGGCTGGGAGCAACATGGAACTGAATGGGAAGATACGGAAGGTTCGAACGCGGAGAGGAGACAAGATGCCAGTGGGCAGCAAGGCAGAGTAGGAGCAGGGACGGAGAGTGAAGAGAAAGAAGAGAACGGAAATCAAGGAACAGAAATGGATAAGTTGGAGAGAAGCATGAATGAAGACGGAGCTGCGAGTGAAGGAGCAGAAGGACATGAGATGCAGAGCCAAGAGACTATGGAGAACCCTGTCAGGGTTACAAGAAGTGGAAGGCAGGTGGTAAGGCCCTCCAGATTCCGAGATTTCGAATTGGACACTGAACTGTAAGTGGCTCAGCAAAGTTTGGTAAAAAGGGGAGATATGTAGTGTGCGCATTCTAGTTTATGCACGTCACGTAGACGTGCGGCGGCCATGTTGGCGCGCTGCGCGCGCATTGCTCACTGCGCGCCGAGGAACGAAACTATCGGCAGCGCTGGCCGGCGCTCCTCAGAATTGCTTGTCATATAAATAATAAATACCCATACATAAACTTACCCAGCGGTCTGCAAATTATTTCTACCTACAACTTTACAGCAATTCAAATTATTTCAACCCTCCGGTGGGTCTGTGTGCATATTGCGATATTCAAAGGACCAATTTCGCCCTCCAGTGGGCCTCGGGGAGCCATTGCCCCCTCTCAATCCTTTGCTCTGCTGTGCCCGCTTTGGCCGAGCGCTGGTTCTCAGCCTGCAGCCCCACAACAGTCTTTAGGGCGGTGTCCGGCACTGCCCGAGGAGCCGCTACTGACACTTTGCTGGCTCCAGGGACCGTTCTCTCCGAGGCAGCGGGCGCTCCTCCTTCAGAAAGTGGCGGCAGCCCGTGACTTCTCTGCGCCCCCGGGGCTTGAGTGGCCTCCTACCACCCCCGGCCTCTGAGCCCTAGTGCCCCATCTTCTGCGGTATCACCTGCTCATCCCCGGGGTGTGGAGGCCCACCTCTTCAACCCGGGTGGGCCTGTTGTTTGCCGCGCCCCGGTCCGGTGCAGGGGGGGCGTCGGCCATCGGTTCGGGTGGCGGCCCCCCTAGGCACCCGGGGCTTCTCTGCTGAAGGCGCTGTGGGAGTTTCACGGTCCCGGACCCCTTGGGGCGGCGTGGTCTCTGCTGACGCCGGTGCTGCCCGGGAGACCGCTGCTGCTGCCTGATCGGCTCCGCAGGCGGCCTCTTCTTCTCCTCAGGGCTGCGGACGCCCCTCTCGCCCGGATGGTGGTGGGTGCCCGTGACCCTTTACCTGACTCTTGCGGACTGGCTGCCGTCCTGTCACCTTCGCCTCGCCGACCCCGGGGGAAACGCGGGCTCACCCTGCCGGGGCCTTTGCCTCCTAAGCTGCCTCAATAGATGTCTCCGGCATTGCGGGCCCACTCTGCCGGGGCCTCTATCTCTTCCGCTGCCTCTCTAGGCGTCCTGGGCATTACGGCCCCTCTCCTGCTTGGCCGGGCCTGGTGCTGTTGGCGCTCAGCTCGACACCTGGGGGAGGCTTTTGACTGCCCGGACGGGTGGCGGTTCCCAGCTGTCTCCACCCCCTCTGACCACGGCCCCCACCTAGGGGGGCTTTCTATGGTCCAGGACAATCCTGCCAGCCCGGTAGGGCTGGGGCTGCTTCCAGTGCCCCAGGGGGACCGGGCCCTCACTGGTACTCCCTGGTACTCGACTCTGGCCGCGGGCACAGTGAACTGTGGAGGTACCCACCCCGTGGACGGCACCCCCCCATTTCCGGCTGCTGTGCTCCTCGGTGGGGCTGGTCTGGACGGGGCTGAGAGCGCCTGTTGCCCTTCTGGGGCCTGACCCACGGTGAGACTCTGTGGCGTGCTGGACAGGTGGGTGCACAGCTGGGGGTGTGGGGGGGACTGATCCCCTGAGGGCAGTGTCCTGGTGGGGGGCTGCTTCAATCCTTTGGTGCCGGTGTGCGGAGAGTGGGACTGGGGATCGGCCACCATACCGGGTGGCGGGAGGCGTGGTGGCGACATCGGGCCTGCCCCTCCCCACTACTGCCCTTGGGGCTCCTCCCCTTTGGAAACACAAGGCTGGCTTCACTGCACGGCGGGTCCTGCCCCGCTGCCGTCTGATGCCTCAGGAGATGTTCTCCTTTGCGCAATTGTTCGGGCTGCGCCGGATCTGACTACCCTAGTGACTCCACCCCCTCTCCCTCTCCTTTCATCCTTCGGCCAGGAGTGGGGCTGATGGACTGCTGTGGTCTGGGGTGGCCTGGCTATCCCCCGGGGGTCTACCCTGCCAGGCCCCGGGGCGGGCCTGGTTGCCCTCACCCTCCTGTCTCGGTCCAGGTTTGGGGGAAGTGGTCCTGGTTGCCCAGGTCTGATCATTGACGATCTGGGTGACTGGGAGCCCCCCTCTCCCCTTCCCTCCATTCTTTGGGGGACCGATGCCCAGGCCTGCTGGATCGGGTCGGCCCTCTGCCCCGGGAGAATGGGCAGAACCCGCACCACGCAAACTCCTGTTCTTCCAACCCAAACTAAAATGGACCAATTCACCACATCAGATCGGGACCCGAACGGAGGGACACCGCTCGCACTTGGAGCTGCCAGGGGAGATCTCTCCACCATCCTTCAGGCGATAAGCGCATCACAGGCTTCTGAAGAGAACAAAATCGGCGAAGTGCGGGTGGATATGGCCCTTATTCGCCAGGACCTACGCAACGCCACGGCGCGCATCACGGAGGCGGAATCCCGCATCTTCACAGCGGAAGATGATATAGGTCAAATCACAACCCAGGTGGCTCACCTTCAGACACAAACCTCGGAGCTCCATCGTAGGGCCTAAGATGCCAAATATAGGGCACGGAGGAACAACCTGTGCCTCCTGGGATTCCCTGAAGGAGTGGAGCAGGGTCATACTGACACTTTTATAGAAACGTGGGTTCGCACCTGGATGCCCAGAGAGAAACTTTTACCCTGGTTTACCGTGGAGCGAGCCCACCACTCTCTGGCTCCCAAGCATCTGCTTGGAGCTCCTGCTCGCCCCATTATCCTCAGAATCTTCAATTTCCAGGACAGGGTCGCTATCTCGGGGACGGCCAGGACGCATGGGCCGCTGCAGTTCCAGAAATCCAGAATTATTATCCAGGACTATTCCAGGGAGGTGCAGACTCAGCGCCGATCCTACGATGAAGTTAAACAAAAACTCAGGGCCATGGGCCTTCGTTATGGTCTCCTCTTCCCGGCTCGACTCAAGGTTATCTTCCAGGAAAATACATTCTTCTTCGACACCCCCCAGGCGACTTGGACCTGGCTCACGGAGGAGCGCCCCCTCCTGCCTGGACCGTCCCTTTCTCCTGCTCGGAGGGTCCCCGCACAGCCGAACCCGGACACGCCTAGGTCCCAGCAACGCCGGACCGAGTCCCGGAAGAGGGGCAACCATCGGGGAGGGGAGTCCCGCTCGCCGGCTGCACAGGCCCAGCGCTCTACGCCCCAGACCCCAACTCGGGGATCCGCCTCCCCAACATGGCTACTTCTCTGATTGATATGGGCAGTGTCCCCGGGCCCGCTGAAACTTTGCGGAGGGGCGTGTCGGAGTCAGACACGCCCCTCCGCAGAGTTCCAGAAGCCCTGTGATCCATGGATCTGGTGGGGAAGAGGGCATCTGACCAGCGCCACACAATGCGCAATCCACATTTCACCTTTTGGGACTCTCTGCAACGTCACTGCTCCTGATCTCCCGGGCTGGGGCCGATCCGGCTCTAATGATCGGTCCGGTTTAAAGCCTGGATCTTCATCGCAGTCCCGAGACTGATACACTCTACTGGTTGCAAGATTATCATCTCATGTTTTCAGCTGTTGGCATTTTATCCGATTACATGGAGGGGAGTCCAGCTCAGCCATGTCCTTGTTTTTCTAACCGTTTTAGATTAGCAGTTTACCTCATTATCGGGTTGTTGGTTGATGGGGTTTTCTTCAGGGTGACAGATGCTTCCACTTCAGAAGTGTAGGGTGGGGGGAGTTGGGGGGCGTGGGGTGGGTGGAAGACCGTTGTCTCCCAACAGTTTGTTGTTTTTAGCCGCCTAGGGGCCGTTGTGTCCTGTTCTCATTGGTAGCCGCGCGCACATAGATGTCCTCACCGATGACAAGCAGATCCATACTCCTCACACCTTCTTTTCAAGGCCCCAGGCCCTGGGTGGGTGTATCCCTTGGGTTCCGGACATCCCGATGCTTACATCCGTTCCTCTTCGTACCACTCATCTAGATGTCCCACACCTTCAATAGGACTCCCCATATCCTCTCCTGGAATGTTAACGGTCTCCTTGACCGAATCAAACGCACAGCCGTCCTCCGTACTGCCCACTGTCACGCGCCTGACATCCTGTTTCTACAAGAAACGCACCTCTTGGGCTCACAATGCAACTTCCTAGCCCGCTATGGGTTTGACAGGGTCTGGCACTCTGGTTTTACACGTGGTTCCCGGGGGGTGGACATTTTACTTAGGAATGGGCTTCCCTTTACCCTGGCCAGAGCCGAGACTGATATGCAGGGCCTCTATGTGGCCATGACGGGGACGTTTGAGCGGCACCCTCTAAACCTCCTGTGTACATAAATTCCCCCCGCAATCATGGCTTTCACCCTTCGTCGCCTCACACTGGTGATTTCCTTCTTTCCGCAGGGCCTGACCGTTGTTGGGGGCGACTTTAACACTGTCCTGCAGCCTTCGCGTGACGCGACGGGCACTCCATCGGCACACCGTCTTGCCTCTGTGAGGTGCCTGTCTGGTTGGTCATCGGCCTTAGGCCTCTGTGACGTCTGGAGGGTGTGGAACCCCCGTAAAGAACAATACACCCACACCTCGGCAGCTCATCACAACCACTCCCATATAGACCTGCTCCTGATGCCCGCGATGGACTGTCAATTGATGTCTGTGGCTGCTATACTGCCCAGGGGATCTCGGATCACTCCCCCGTCTCCCTCCGTATCGGGACCACCCCTGTTGGCCCACGGGCGACTTGGCGACTGAACGCCTGGTTCCTGCAGGACTCTGCACTGGTAGAGTCCCTCGGCAGGAGCTGAGACACTACTTCTCGACTAATATGGGCTTGGTTCCCTCACCGGGGACATTGTGGGAGGCCGGTAAGGCCGTGGTTCGGGGTGTGGCCAGAGGGCTGGTCCAGGCGAAACGTGTGGAGCAGGCTGCCCAGCTTGTGCAGCTGGAGGCCCAGGCAGCGCAGCTGGAAAGAACCCAATTGACCGCTGGCAGTGATGACTCCTCTCGGCAGCTTGCACTGGTCCGCGAAGAGATTCGCCGGCTCTCGCTGGAGTCTGCTAAAATGCTCTGGCGCTCTTCGGTGGCACATATCTATGACTGGGGTGATAAAAATGGTAAGCTACTTTACAACCTAGTGTCCTATCCCAAAGTTAACCGCATCATCCCCGAGATCCGGACGGACACCAGGATCCACCATGTGACGTTCACTGCCATTGCGCAAACTTTCGCTGACTACTACGCGAACCTCTACGCTGCTCGCCCTCCTTGTAGTCCTCTAGCGGACTTGCTGGCGGAGACCGGTACTCAGCTGCCATGTCTCTCCCAGACGGTCTCCGAAACCCTGGACCACCCCTTTACCCCAGAGGAGATTAACGGGGCAATCTCACTGTTACACCCAGGCAAGACGCCCGGGCCTGATGGCTCCCCCCAGGAGTACTATGCGACATTCCACAATGAATTGGTTCCCCATTTGGTGGAGCCATTTAAACATGTAGTGGAAGAAGGGTCCTTCCCCCTGAAACCGATGTGGCCACTATCGTGGTCCTCCCAAAGACGCAGCCACCCTCCCTGGATTGTGCAGACGACCGCCCGATCTCACTGATTAATACAGAGGTAAAGATTTTTGCCAACGCGATAGCCCGGCAGCTTCATCCACTCTTGCAAGACTTGGTCCATCCCGACTAGTGCGGGTTCATACCTGCCAGGGGTACCCGGCATTGCATTCGCCACCTCCACCTGGCTCTGGCCCACCGTCATTACCTGACCCCATACCTGGTGCTGCTTGTCATTGTTTTCGAAAAAGCCTTCGATACGGTGGATTGGAGCTACCTCGAGGACGTGCTGGAACAGATGAGTTTTGGCCTTCCTTTCCGTCGCCTGATCAGGGTCCTTTATAGTAACCCTAGGGCCCGGGTCCTCATTAACGGTGAGCTATCCAAGACGTTCCCAATCCGAAGGGGCACCCGCCATGGGTGCCCGCTCTCGCCGCTCCTATTCGCATTGGTGATGGAGCCCCTGGTGGCACTCATCCACTAGGACCCTCTCATCTGTGGTTGGGCCTGGGACCAGAATCAAACTGACAAGATAGCCTTATATGCGGACGATGTCCTGCTTTTTCTGGCGGACCCAGAACGCTCCGGCCCCAGATGCCTGGAGGCTCTTTCCACTTTTGAACGGGTCTCTGGCCTTCGACTTAACCCTACAATATCCACCCCAGTCCCTTTGCATACCTCTCGGGCGTGCTTTGATTGGCAAGCGAACATCCCTCTCCGTAGACAATCATTCAAGTACCTAGGTATGTGGGTCACCCTCCTGCCGGAGCTCGATTGGGCCCTGATTGTTGCACCCTTGGTCAGTAGGATGAAGGCGGAACTCATGAAATGGCAAACCCTCCCCCTCAACCCACTGGGCAGGAGTGCCCTCTTTAAAATGATGGTCCTCCCCCGTATCCTCTACATTTTACAAAATATAACCATTCACCTCCCAGGTAGTTTGGGAATTGGATGGCATTCTCACCCGGTTTCTATGGGGAGGAGGGAGGCCACGAATGTCCCTAGCACACTGTCATATTCCCCCCTTTGACGGGTGCATGGGGGTGACTAATCTCCACCATTACTACCTGGCCACGAAGCTCATTGTGATTCATGATTGGTTTGGGGGTGGCTGGTCCGACCCTGCGTACCGGGTGGAACTCAGGAAGATGGACTTCACGCGGATCCAGGCGTTCCTGTATGGCAGCCCGGTGCCACAGGCTTTACCCCCTGTCACCAGGACGGTGCTCATGGCCTGGCGTACAGCCCTTCGTCATGTGCAATGGGACCCGAGGCTCACTAGGCAGACGCCGCCATGGAGTGGAGCATGGCATCAAGAGGTCTCATCCCTACAAGAGTTCAGTCACTGGGATCTCGTTGGGATCTCGTTACTCGGAGACGTGTGGGTGGGAGACCACATTAGATCTTTTGCAGACTTACAACAACCTCACGCCCTCCTCCCTTTCCAATTCTATAAGTATCTACAACTCAGACATGCCCTCCATACCCACATTCCATCCCCCATCTCTCTCCTAGAATTCAGTCCCTTAGAGGCCCAGGTGATGATTTCTCAAATATATCGATCACTGGTGAACAACGGCCTCGCGTCCCTAAACCAGATCCGGGCCTGCTGGGAGGGGTGGCTGGGTCCCCTGGAGGAGGCGGATTGGAGGGACGCCCGTATGGCCCCCAAAACCTTGACAACATCCTCCAAGCTACAACTGGTCCAACTTTACTACCTCCATGCGGCATATCTCACTCCGGCACGCCTTTTCTGTGCCCGCATGCGATCCTCCCCGGCCTGCGTGCGCTGTGAATATGCTCCAGCAGATTTCTATCATCTGGTATGGCTGTGCCCAGCTCTGGCGCCATTCTGGAGAGGGGTGGAGCTCGAACTTACACAGGCCCTTGGGTGGGAGGTTCCCCATGACCCAAGGCAATTGCTGTTGGGGGTGTTTGATGGCTTTGATGGATTCAGGGCGGATAAACGTTTCCTAGGGACGGCAGTAGCGGTGGCGAAGAGAGACATAGCTGCAATCTGGTCTCAGGCCAAGGCGCCGACTGTGCGGAAATGGAAAAGAGGGGTGGATTGGTGCGGAGCACAGGAGGAGCCCTTCTTCAAAGCCTGGGAATGTCCCGAACTCTTCGGTAAAGTGTGGGGTAAATAGTTCAATTTGTTACCTTCTGAAGGGACCGACTAAAGCTTGTACATGCTTAGTAATATGTGAATGTCTCACTCACTCCATTTGGGCCTCCAATGTTTTGTGTCGGATATCAGTGATTGTATTTCATCTTCTTAAGGTGCTTGATCTGCTACCAATGAATGTATCTGTTACCAATAACACCAATAAAGTTGATTATCAAAAACAAAACCTCAAACTCTGTTAACATTGTTTTACTGAAAACGTGGACTGGAACTTATTCTTTTTAACTACTCCATTTTATCAAAGCCGTATTGATATATGCCTTTAACACATCATGTATCACATTATTAGTACGTTCAATATTTACATGTGCTACAATCTCTCACAATTCTGTGTTCCGTTACACACAATTTTATATGCCGCTGCAGAGCATTGTTCTTTAAGATTAGTTCGTATTTACAATGTCTCTGCTCCCAGTTTGAATCGGATTTCATTTTTGTTCTTGTTAACTATATATGTTATGTGACCTCCCACGTTCTCAACATGGATGATTACAACTTTTTTATTTTATAAACAGTTCAACATTTTCTTTAATTACATTATTTACATAGATTCCATTTATTCCGTCTTCCAATACACGCTTACTGCATTGAGGTTTTCCATCGATTTCATTTGAAAAATGCCTCGTTTGCGTCAACTTTAATCTTTGACCATTCTATGACACACACACATAATCCACTCTTTGAATGTATATATTGATATATGATCGATGTTTTATTTGAATCAATTGTTTCTCTTTACTAACGATTTTTTTATTTGTTTTATTGATTCCACAAGGTTTTTGTTGGGGCCCCTTTATTTTGTTGCATATCTGTGTGATTTTCTTTGTTTTTACTGTTTTCTTTCTTTCATCCATGATTTGACCGTTCAATTGATGGACTTCACAGATGTATGTACAATTCCTAAAATTGATTTAATCTGAACGGAGTCATACTTCGCGCATTGAGGATATGTCTAGATTCTTTCTGACAGAGTGTTTTCTTCCTGTTTCCCCCGCTTACATGCGGGGAAATTGTTTCTATTCCATAAAACTTCAGACATTTCCAATCACTATTGTGGGCGGTCTCCATGTGCTCCGCTACTGCATTGCTTTTGTTATTGTTTGTTGTGGCACGTACATGCTTCAAGATTCGTTTTTTCAATTCACATGTAGTACTCCCTACATATCTGAGTGGGCATGGACACTCAATTATGTAAATTACGTACTTGCTCTTACAAGTGATTAGGGTCCGTATATTCCAGTATTTTTTATTTGCCATTTGTACTTGTGTTGTGGGTTTCGCTATTTGGCAGACCTTGCAATTAAAACATTTCACAAAACTTTTTTTCTGTAGCCAATTTTCTTTCTGTTCATTTCCTGTAAAATGGCTGTGCACAAGTTGGTCTTTCAAATTTCGTGCTCTGCGATAGGTCACAATCGGGTGATCCCCCACAATGTTTGACAATGTATTGTCTAATTTTAAGATGTTCCAATTCTTTCTCAGTATTGACATGATTATTTTTGAGTCTTGTGTGAAATCAGTAATCAATCTGATCTTTCTTTCTCCTATTTGATTTTCATCCATTGACGGGGGTTTAGGTTTTAAACATTCTTCCCTTGTTCTCAGATTTCACACAAGACTCAAAAATAATCATGTCAATACTGAGAAAGAATTGGAACATCTTAAAATTGGACAATACATTGTCAGAAATTGTGGGGGATCACACGATTGTGACCTATCGCAGAGCACGAAATTTGAAAGACCAACTTTTGCACAGCCATTTCAAGAAAAAGGAACAGAAAGAAAATTGGCTACAGAAAAAAGGTTTCGTGAAATGTTTTAATTGCAAGGTCTGCCAAAAAGCAAAACCCACAACACAAGTACAAATGGCAAATAAAAAATACTGGAATATATGGGAACTAATCACATGTAAGAGCAAGTACGTAATTTACATAATTGAGTGTCCATGTCCACTCAGATATGTAGGGAGAACTACATGTGAATTGAAAAAAACAAATCTTGGAGCACGTACATGCCACAACAAACAAGGACAAATGCAAGGCAGTAGCGAAGCACATGGAGACCGCCCACATTAGTGATTGGAAATGTCTGAAGTTTTATGGAATAGAAACAATTTCCCCACACGTGAGAGGGGGAACAGGGAGAAAACACTCCGTCAGAAAGAATCTAGACATATCCTCAATGCGTGAAGTATGACTCCGTTCGGATTAAATCAATCTGAGGATTTGTACATACATCTGTGAAGTCCATCAATTGAATGGTCAAATCATGGATGAAAGAAAGAAAACAGTAAAAACAAAGAAAATCACACAGATGTGCAACAAAATAAATAGGCCCCAACAAAAAATTGTGGAATCAATAAAACAAATACAAAAATCAGAAGTAAAGAGAAACAACTGATTCAAATAAAACATCGATCATATATCAATATATACATTCAACGGAGTGGATTATGTGTACCGATTCATAGAATGGTCAAAGTTTAAAGTTGATGCAAACGAGGCATTTTTCAAATTAAATCGATGGAAAACCTCAATGCAGTCGTGTATTGGAACACGGAATAACTGGAATCTATGCAAATAATGTAATTAAAGAAAATGTTGAACTGTTTATAACATAAAAAGGACATAATCATCCATGTTGAGAATGTGGGAGGTCACATAACATATATTGTTCAAAAGAATAAAAATGAAATCCGATTCAAACTGGGAGCAGAGACATTGTAAATACAAACTAATCTTAAAGAACAATGCTCTGCAGCGGCATATAAAATTGTGTGAAACAGAACACAGAATTGTGAGAGATTGTAGCACATGTAAATATTGAACGTTCTAATAATGTGATACATGATGTGTTAAAGTCATATATCAATACTGCTTTGATGAAATGGAGTAGTTAAACAGGATAAGTTCCAGTCCACCTTTTCAGTTAAACAATGTTGACAGAGGTTGAGGTTTTAACATGGGTAAACTACATGTCCCAGAATGCCGGATGGCATAATGGGCGTAGAGGAAGTGATGTTAATTGAATTTGAAAAGTTTAAAAAAATGAGAACAAACAGAGTAAAGTTACCGTGAGCAAGGCATTAGGTAATGCCGAAATGCGTAGGAGTCATTTTCGTCACTTGTTAGCCTGGAAAATGATGCTTTCATGAAGAATTGAAAAATGAATAACGAACTTAATGCAACCTGCGAGGAGTGTGGCCCGTTTTTCCTGGGAGACCGGGGATCTCGTGAAATGTGCAGCGGTATTGGTTTCTGCAGCAGGAGCAACGCACCGCAAATGAGCGCCACATACGCTAACTAAGAGAAACGCTTAGGGGAATATATATATATGGCACCATTCAGCGGGTTCGCCTCGTCTTTTTGCTATGCTACCTGAAGACGTTTCTTTGCCTCAAGTTTTTTTGAGATTGGTTCCTCGAACTGGCGAAACCCCTCCACGACTTGGGCCGAGCGGCATGAAGCAGTGATTTTGAGCTTTGGAATCCCCTATCTCTCCAAGTAGGAGCAGCCGCGGTTGGCCCGGGAAAGCGGAAGTACATCCTGTGTGGCAGGGAAGTGTTACGGTGGAGTTCCAGGTCGGAGGTCGGCTGACTGAGGACGGGAGCTGAGCCGCTACTACCTGCTTGCTACAGGAGTCCCCCTGATTGTCCCGTGTGGAGTGTGCAGGATTTTGACTACGATATTTATCAAAGAACAAATCCAATTGTGAGTATTGACAAGCCCTTCCAGTATATGACACCATGTCTGCTGACACGTTGAAAAGACGTGTAGAGGCAGCTACCGGCATGTTTGCCGATTCCCCGGCTGGGGAATGTGTACCAAGTGCGATATCTAGCAATCAGCAGGAATCGCAGCCTAAAATCAAGGAACTATTTAAAGCCTTGGAAAAAGCTTACAAATCTGAGCAGGCTAAATGGTGGGAGCATCGCTCCCTTACGAGATATTTGGAGGTTGGCTGGATTCTGCGGGGTCTGAGGATAATGTTGGCACCATCATACGAGAACCCAGACCCCTGCATGTTATCTGAATGGGCGGAAAGCAACCTTAAGTCCTCTCGGCGTTTGGTGGAAATATTGGTAAAGTACGCCGAGAGTGACAGGGTTGCTTTACAAAAAGAAATTGATGCTTTAAATGAAGAAATTGAGAAGCTTCCGAGTACCCCTCTTAGTACCAAATACTGGGAGGACATGCTAAATGGCAGAGGGACGCCCGGAGTACCGACGGTCAGAGCGGTGCTTCATTTACCTGCGCCGTAGCCAGGTGAGGTGGAGCTTTTATCTCCTGCCAATTAGCAAGGAGAATGGAAACACATGAGATACCCAGGTGATATCCTTTTTAATTCTTTATTCACCTTCTACTGAGCAGTAGCGATTTGTGGTCCTGAAGAATGCAGCGGACACCGACTTGGGTACACTTAACTGCAGAAACATGTTGACCTTGCACTTTATATAGTAGCTATTTGTTTAAAACTACTAGACTATCGCACTGGTTTTATTATCTTGGAAGCGGAGAGGTACTAATTAAACATATTTTCCTCTTTTCTCTCCAATTTTAGCTTTATTCACTTTTTTCCTTACTTTCACATTTTCACGCACTGCTGTTCAGTTACCTCCACTTGCCCATATACTTTCAGCTCACTGGGATACCCATTTTAACATTCAAAAATTATTGTTTGAATGGGGTCTAGCTGCTACCCTTCCTGGTGAGAAGGATCCCAGATGATGATAAGGGCGGTATCGGTCGTAAACTGATGGGTATTTTTCACAAATGGAAAGTATCCAGCTGATCTAGTGTCACTTTCTCCTGAGTCAAATACATGTCTAGTCGATAGAGTGTGTTCGTTTGACCCACAGCTACACTGTGTTTGCTAAAAGTATTGTACTTGGGGGTTGTAGCTGTGTCAGGTCGGTAAACATCCCCTTGGACCCTCCCTCTCACTGTTTTGTTCACATAAATTAACTAAAACAACACCACCGATTGTGCCAATTTTGAACTCACCTCCATTGACAGCAGGAGATTCTGACTTATTGCAGGAACTATTACAGATGCAAAATGAGACTTCAGTACCAGCCTCTAATTCAGATATGGGGCCTAGAGTCATTACAGCTCCTACTGAATTTAAGCCGAAATCCACCACCTTCTGCCGTTTAATGTTGAAGGACAACAGTGACATGTTTCATGACAAGGTCTCTCTGGAGCTTAGGGCATTATATGCAAAACAGACCAAAATTATCAAAAGACATCACTATCGTGACTTTTCCTATCACTAGCTGGTCAGGAAATTGCAAAGTAATGCGAACACCAGTATCCACCAGTCGGATAATGGCGGAAATGTGGTGCTCTGGCCAAGGCAAATGTAGATGGAAGAAGCCCTTGGCCAACTGAACGATAGAGAATGCTATAAGAGAACTGCCATGAGTGACGTCAAGCAGTCCTGGAATTTGATTTATACAAATCTAATGGCTTGGAGAAGTATGGGACTTTTAACTATGGACGAGGTTATATTTCTCAAAAAAGAACATCCGGTGATGCCCGTAGTTTATTTTATTCCCAAGATTCACAAGAACAGTATAAAACCTCCTGGCCGCCCAATCATTTCGGCTTGCAACAGTATAATGGAAAATGTAAGCAAATATGTGGATTTTTTTCTCCAGGACCATGTTAAATTACTGCCATCTTTTATCCTCAACACAGTGGACCTACTAAATAAATTAGCGGGTGTTGACTGGCAGCCTGGGGTTTTACTAATCTCCCTAGATGTATCCTCGCTGCATACTAGTATTCATCACAGGGATGGATTGAAAGCTGTATAACACTATCTGAACTTGAGACCTACATGTTTTTAAGAACATAACAAAATGGTACTGTCAATGATTGACCTCTGTCTGCAAAACAATTTCTTTCTTTTTGCCAACCAGGTGTTCCAACAGGTGAGGGGTGTGGCTATGGGGGCCTGTTTTTCTCCCAGATACGCCTGTCTCCATATGGGGTACTGGGAGGAACAGGTCCTCATACCCGGTTACCCAGATATCATGTCTACTAAGGTTGTCAAATGGATGAGATATATTGACGACCTTTTGATTATCTGGAACTGTTCTGAAAGTGAAGCCTCGCAATTCATAGGCAACCTGAACAACAATAAGTTGAACCTGGGTTTCACAAGTCAAATCAGTGCTAAATCAATATGCTTTTTAGATGTGGAGATTTTCATTCATCATGGTAAATTGGAAACTAGGTTATTCAGGAAGCCCACAGCCGGCCGTGCTGCACGCATCTAGTCACCACCCTGCACACCTAATAAGAAGCATCCCATACGAAGAAATGCTTCATATTAGAGAATTTGCAGTACAGATTATGACTGTAGAGAGGCGCAGAATGAATGCAGGGCTAGATTTTTGAGGAGAGGTTACCAATCTGATCTTTTGGACAAGGCCATATGCATAGCTAATGCATTAGGCAAGCCACAATTACTGGCAGGCAACAAAAACTCGGCCCGTAATGAAGAAATAGAGACCAGACTGATTCTTACTAATAGTTGTCAACATCTAACTATTCGTAAAATTGTGAAAAGGAACTGGTAGCTGATTGCTAGTGATCCTGTATTGGGTAATCAGCTAACACGATCCCCTAGTATCACTTACAAGAAGGCGAGATCGATGAGTAACTGCTTGGTATCCAGTAGCCCAGAGGTTAGGCCAACCAGTTCCTGGTTGAACAGTAGCAAAGGGTTCATGAAATGCTCAGTGGGCAAGGCCTGCAGAAATGGGGTGAGCAGAACTGAATACATGACACCCTTTAGTGAGAAGCCTGTCCGTATCCAAAGTAAATTGACATGCAAGACAGAGTACGTGGTGTATGTGCTGGAGTGTCCATGTGGCCTGCGCTATGTGGGAAACACTAATCTGCAGGTACACAAGAGGATACTCCAGCACCTACGTGCCATTACTAATGGCGACACCGCGTACCCAGTCGCAAGGCACTTTGAGGAAACCCACAACAAAAACCCGGTAGATCTCAGATGCTTTGTGATCGATACAGTCCCTCCGTTGAGGAGAGGTGGTGACCGCGAGGCACTACTATGCAAGTTAGAAACCAGACATATCATACTCCTCGATTGTAAAGTACCTAATGGATTAAATGCTAGTGAGGATTGTTTTACTTACTTTTAATTAGTTTTTCTTAGAAACTGTACACACTTGCTGCTGCCCCTTCTTTAGACCAAACAGGTCCTTTCATTTTAATCAACGTTTGAATATTTTATATTTGATCACTTCTTAACACTTGGTTTGCAGGGTATTTCATGGCTGTATTTATTTGCGGATTTTGCACGATTTATGTAAAATAATAATGTGTTATTTTGGCACTTGGGCTATATTCTGGTGTGTCATCTAATATCACTCATATGAATTTTAAATAATGTGGATGGTCTGAGGGAGATTGAGTCTTATATTGGCTTTAATAGATCCTAGCCATCTGTCTATATTTAGCAATATGAGTTGTTGTGATCAGAATTTTACAGAGTTTTAACAGCAGAGTTTTGGGTATTTATATATAATTTAAACATATATATTTATTTATTTATATGTTTTTATATTTATTCAATATGCTGCTAAGTTATTGACACTTCCAATGTTTTCAATATGCTCTGTAACTATGTATTTCACATTTATATATTCTGGCACATGATGATGACACCTGGTATTAGAAAATGCATTAGTATGCTTTCTATGTCTATCAGTTACTAACACTACAGCTGATGCATTTTAATACGTCATGATTAATCACACTTTAAAAGAACACTCCGCCTTTTCAACGTTGTCATGTGATCAAGGCCCTTTCCGGGCTCAAACCCGTCATGGCGGTTTTGGTGTTGGGCATACAATAAAAGAAAATTGCACCATTAAAAAAAAAAGCACCATTCAGCGGGTTCGCCTTGTATTTTTGCTATGCTACCTGAAGACGTTTCTTTGAACCATCTATATATATATATATATATATATATATATATATATATATATATATATATTTATTGTTATATGCATATATAAAATATATTTATTTTTCAGAAAGACACACATTCACTGGATGATGTCTTCAGTGATGTCATCAGTGATGTCATTTGAGATGTCATCAGTGATGTCATGAGTGATGTCACTGACAATGTCAGGAGTGATGTAATATGTGACGTCATCAGCAGTGCATTGTGGGCACGCGAGTTATAGTTAGCTGAAATAACTATACCGGGGGAATTTCAAAGGTGTTGTATAAGTGAAATGTCCAGCTAACTATAACATGTGTGAAACCTATGGTTTTTTCAATGAATTTGCAAGGTTTTTTAAATGCTAATTCCTAACTATAACGTGTGTGAAACCTATGGTTTTTTCAGTGAATTTGCAAGGTTTTTTAAATGCTAATTCCTAACTATAACGTGTGTGAAACCTACGTTTTTTTCAGTGAATTTCAAAGGTTTTGTAAATGATAATTATTAAATGTATTAATTGTTATATTTTGTATACTGATTTACTACATTATTTTAAACTATTTATTTTTAGATATTTTATTTTTTAAATTACATTACATATTTTTAATATAAATTGAAAAAAAATGTTTTTAAAAATATTTAAATTGTAATATATATTTTTTTAATTTAATATTTTTTTAATGTATATATATTTTATATAGCAGGCAATGATATTCTATGGAAGGAAATTCAAGTTACTGGTAAGTACAGTTACATTTACTTTTCAGGAATAGTACTGAGCTAGATTGGGGAATTAATTCCTCTTTAACCCTGAGGTCCCCTGTGAGCCAACTAGCCCACCAGGTACCTCCAGTATGCGCCAGGTAGCTGTGTTGCAGAGAGGTGTTCAAAGGGCATGCCCCCTTTTTACAACACTCTGCAACATAGCTCCGTGGCGCTTACTGGCGATACCTGTTGGACTAGTTGCCCCCTAGGGGACCTCTGTATTGAACAGGAATTAATTGCCCAACTTAAAACGCGCCTCAGGGCATGTTTGCACTCACATCACCTCAAGCCCCGCCCCCTACCTTCACCACTGTGCTAACGCGCCCTGTAGAGTGTTCTAAGTTGGGGGATTAAGTCCCCTTACATACTGGGGGTCCCTGGGGGCCAACTAGCCCACCGGGAACCCCCAGTATACGCCAGGAGGCTACGTTGCAGAGAGGTGTAATGAGGCCATGCCCCTTTTTACACCTCTCTGCAACGCAGCCCCGGGCGCGTTTGCAGAGGGGGAACTAATTCCCTTGCATACTGGGGGTCCCTGGGGGCCAACTAGCCCACCAGGAATCTCCAGTATGCCCCAGGGGACTGCATTGCAGAGAGATGTAATGAGGCCACGCCCCTTTTTACACCTCTCTGCAACGCAGCCCCTGGGCGCGTTTGCAGAGGGGGAACTAATTCCCCTTGCATACTGTGTGTCCATGGGGGCCAACTAGCCCACCAGGCACCTCCAGTATGCGCCAGGGGACTTCATTGCAGAGAGGTGTAATGAGGCCATGCCCCTTTTTAAACCTCTCTGCAACGCAGCCCCTGGCACGTTTGCAGAGGGGGAACCAATTCCCCTTGGAACCTCCAGTATGCGCCAGGGGCCTGCGTTGCTTTGCCCCAGGGGGTGGCGGTCCCCGGGACAGTGGGGGGGGGGGGGGTTGGGGCCCCCAACACTTCTTTTTCACTATGCCCCCGGGATTTGGTCCACCGAGGGTAATTTGAAAAAAAGCAGACCGAGTTTTTTGAAAAAAATGTTGGGGCCTTGGGGGTCCGTGTGGGACCACCTGAGCAGGCCTAGGGGGTCAGGGTGTTTCAACCCTGCCCCCTTTTTGCGTTCTACACGTTTGTTTTTCTGCTTTCTTGTGCCTTGGTCTACCGAGCACAAGATGGCTGCCAACACTTCCTGGTTTGAAGTGTTGAAAGCCAATGAGCATGCAGCTTGTGCTCGGAAATGTACGCGTACGGTACGCACACCCCGCGATTTTTGTAAAAAAAAAAAAAATTGGGGGGGCCTTGGGGGTCCTTGTGGGACCCCCTGAGCAGGCCTAGGGGGTCAGGGTGCTTCTACCCTGCCCCCTTTATGAGTTCTAAATGTTTGTTTTTCTGCTTTCTTGTGCCTCAGTCTACCGAGGCACAAGATGGCTGCCAACAATTTCTGGTTAGGAGTGTTGACAGACAGTTGACAGCCAATCAGCATGCAGCTCGTGCTCGGGAAGGTACTCATACCGTACTCTTACTGTAAGCGCACCGTACTCCTACGGTACGCATAGTACGGTACGCGCGCCTATATATATATTTTTTTACTTTTGATTTTCTCAGGAACTACTGGAGGGATTTACACCATTTGAGCAAAAGCGTGATCTGCCAATCAGACTCTACCATTTTGCCAAATTTCTTGTAATTCCGTTCAGCCGTTCGGGCTGGAGCCGTGTCTAATCGTCCGATGGAAAATAACATGGGGAAAACACGTTTTGGAAACCCCCCTTTTTTCTCAGGCCCCACTTGACGAACCCCCCCAAAACTTTCAGGGAAGGAGCGGAGCGTGCCATGTTCTTTGAGAAATTCGCGAAGATTCATCAACCGGCGCCAACGTTATTCCCAATAGAATGTTGCGGATTTCCGATGGAAATTAGGTCCTAACTATAACTACCTACTGGCGACCGCCAGTAGGTAATATATATATATATATATTAAAAACCATGATTACAAATATTCATTAAAATACTTTAAAGCTAATATTTAGAAGTGCTTCAATAGAAATAAGTAATCCAAATAAATAAAAGCAACAAGAATTAATTAGAAGAAAAATTATAAACATTACACACAATTTACAAACATTATAAACCATTTAAAAATACATCAACAATAATGTATTAAAATATAATATAAATAAAACTGTTACAAATAAAGAATTTACACTTCTTACACAGAACCCAAATTACTTTTTCCAGTCACACTCCAGGCTGACCAACAATACAGAAAGAGTTGGACTTCTCATAGGTAAAGGTTTGCCATTCCCACTCCAATTTGAGCACATTTACAGAAGGTCTTTCTTTTTGCCCGCAATGCCTTCCCTGCCTCGCTGGGGTGGGACTTTCTTGTGCAGAGTCTGTGTACCCACTGTTAGACCTCACCCTCTCTAGAGTGCTACCCCTCCTGCTTTTTTATCTGAATTAATTTTTGATGGCATTATGACCTTGCACATTGAACTACTGCTAACAAGTACCAAAGTGCTTGTGCTCTGCCCCTAAATCATGGTCAAATTGGTCTACAGCCTGATTAGCACATATAATTTACTTTGACATCCTTAGTACATAGGACTACATGGTACCCAGGGCCGGTAAATTAAATGCTACTACTGGACTTGCAGCACTTATTGTGCCACAGACTAAAGGAACTCTTAAAACTGCAATTTCAAGCTGGCAAACAAACCTTTCTTTTTAATACATATGTTGCCCCTATGATAGGCCCTAAAAAGCCCATAGGGCAGGGTGCATTGCATTTAAAAAGTAGGACACGTGTTTTTAAGTTTTACATTTCCTGGTAGTAAAAAACTCCATAATTTGTTTTTCACTACTGTAAGGCTACCTCTCTCATGTGAAAACACAGGCTTACCATATCACATTTAATAAGTGCTAACGTTAAATTGATAGCTGGTAGAAATGTCATGTTTGGACTCAAATGAATTGTAATTTAAAATCCTCTTTAAAGGTAGAGTCAAATTTTAAGTCACAATTCTGAAAATGCCACTTTTAGAAAGTTGAACCATTTATTCAAATAACTGTGTTGTCAAGCCCCCACCGGTAGCTAACAATTGAACAATCAGAACATGAATTAGCTCATTTATATCATGATAAATCTACTGTAAACAATTTCAACACAGGTATGCATTTTTCCAAATATGAACTTATTTAATGTGAACAAACAAAGAGGATACAAAGAATTATAACAAAACACAATGACCGAGGTTGATGAATAAGCGCAGTTCCTTAAAAATTAATCACTGGGGAAATAGATGAGCTTGTCAATGTTTCAGTCTTAGCGGCATATATGTCCGTTAAACCATCTTCAGGACGATGAGTGGAGAGTTATGATTGACCCTTATGTCTGGTCAAACAACAAGAAAAACAAAGCAATCTTACCAGAGTAATCCATAGGGATTTGCTGACAGTAATGCTCACCTCTGTCGAGCATAACAAGTGGGGCGGGGCTCTTCTAGAGTGCCGCTGTCCCCGCTTGGACACTTACCAAGCCTTTGAATAAGCTGCTATTCCGGTGTCAGTGACGTGGAAGTTTTTAATAATTCTTGTTATTCGCCCGGTTCAACAAACTTGGTGTTTGACCAGACATAAGGATCAATCATAACTCTCTACTCATCGTCCTGAAAATGGTCTAACGGACATATGTGCCCCTAAGACCAAAACGTCGACAAGTTCATCTATTTCCCCAGTGATTTATTTTTTAAGGAACTGTTTTCGGTTTTCTTCAGATTAATTTTCCGTTTTGACATTATTCTGGAATAGTTGTTCACACAAATGACCCTGAGGTCCTAATGTCTGAATATCATTCATCAACCTCTGTCATTGTGTTTTTTTATAATTCTTTGTACCCTCTTTGTTTGTTCACATTAAATAAGTTCATATTTTGAAAAATGCACACCCGTGTTGAAATTGTTTACCGTAGATTTATCATGATATAAATGGGCAAATTCATGTTGTGATTGTTCAATTGTTAGCTACCGGTGGCGGCTTGACAACACAGTTATTTAATTAAATGGTGTAATTTAGTTTATTAAATGGAATCCTTGTAGGCACATTTACTTACCAATGGTTACATTTCCCAAGCCTCCAAGGGTAGATTGGGTTTCCCACTTTTTTCTTACTATCAGAAAGTTGGCATTTTCCTCCCCGAAACATTTGTTCCCTGCTGCCAGTGGCCTGTGTCACATGACCGAGAATATCGTAGCTGTTGGGCTTTGTGTATCCCTCCCAGACAGTGAGACAAAGCGGTACCATGTGATGGCAGGGTGGGCCATTTTAACAGGATGGCTAAGGGAGGAACTGTTACCTGCTCCACTTACATTTCAAAGGCTACCCCAGTGCACACAGAAAGGAAGCTGACACTAGACTTTTGTCACCCTAGACTTAATGGAGCCTTGGCAGGTGAAGGGATGAACTTTCCAGGAACAAATGTGGGGGTATCCTTAAAGATTCTCCACTTCAAAAACTAGCACCATGTATAGATATTGTACCTCCTGAACACTTCTTCTTGAAAATCCTGGACCTGTAGTCAAAAGGACTGTCTGGGCCCCCAAAGGACTGATTTGCTGCCTGAGGTCTGCTTGCTCTCCAGAGGACAAGCCTGCTACTTTAAGTGGACTACACTGATTTTTTAGATCTGCCTTGCTCCCAAGAGGACTACCCTAATGATTGTGACCTGTCTTGCTGCTTGAACCCAGAACTACAAAAGTAGATCCAAGGACTAGCTGGGTACAGGGCTGGACTGGCCAGTGCGGGCACCGGGCATTTCCTAAGTTGGGTCGGAAGGGTGGGGCCGTTTTTTTACTGGGGGCTGGTTTTGTAACAGTGCTACAGATTCGGCCCCTTGTAACAAAAGTGCAGCAGCAGTGTTCCCTCCAGCCATCCCCCCGGACGGTCAGACATAATTGCCAGGGCTGGTTTGCGATCCCATTCCGGCCCTGGTTGGCTGGCCTCCAGTGTGAGCGCCAGGAACATTCCCAGTTCCAAAGACCTTGAACCCTATACCTGGCCTTTGCTGGAGTGAGTCCTAACCCCCCCGAAGAGGTGCCCTTTCCCCAAGTCCTTAACACATGGAAGTGGTGTTAGAGGTTTTGCTCCTGCCTCGCCCCAAAAGTTTGGACTTATGTTCATTTTCACTCAAAAGTACCAGAAGAACTGACAGAAGACTGGCCCCTACCTGCCAGCCGATCCACCCAAGGTGCATCGCCAATCAGCCTGACTTTGCGGTAGCTCCAGCTACATTCTTATCCGTAGCGGCAAACCCTGTTGAGCAAAATAGCTGTAAATTATTTTCTGGCTGGTCCCATTCCTGAGATACACAAATTAACATTTAATTCTACACTCTGGTTTTCTCATAGAACAGCCAGAGTCTTCTACAATGAAAATGGCTTTTGTGGGCTTGTTCCTATAATGAAATGGCAAAATTAAATTTCTATGTGTCCGATTTTTAAATACCATGCACCCTACCTTGTGGGCTACAAGTCCTACATAGGGGTTACTTAATAATATTTAAAATGAAGGTTTTTCTTCAGTCAAAAGGGTTATTTTAACAGGAAGGGATGCATCTTGAAACTGGAGCAGTCAGGCTACTATGGTCTTTGTCACAATAAGTGGATGGCACCAAAAGAGCTGAAGTCCACAGATGATATTTAACTTTCCATGCAATGGGTATATTTCTGCACCCTATATTACGGTTTTATAGGAGAGTTAGATGTGCCAATCGTGTATTAGCCAATTGTTACACGTTTTAGAGTGTCGGAGCACATACACTGGGCACGCTACATTTATACCCCATTTTCTCACAAGTGCATTAAATAGAATTTGGGGATTATATAACAGTTATTCCAAGCAGAATTTTGAGCAATAATATAGCAATAACTGATTGGATAAGCTGTTTGGATTCATCAAAATTCAAGAAGATAATGTGTCTTCTGTCTTAAAAAAGAATGGGCCCAATACATGAATCATTTTCTTTTCTGATGCCAAATTTACATCCTGAGAAAGTGAACAATGCTTCTTGTCGAATCTGATCCTGATTTACAGAAACAGTATCATCATTGGTTTGCATACAGAGATGACATTTGTGGGTGTGAAAATTTACTTAGATAGGCTGACTTCTCCCCAGTTGTGACTCTCACGCAGTGGAAGAGTAGTGGGTCTTCTAAGAGCATTGTTAGTAGCCTGGACCAAGAAAATGAGGTGCATAACCCAAGAGTCTCACACATAGTGGAAGAGTAGTGATTGCTTTAAGAACAATATTAGTAAAGTGCACCATGTAAGTGAGGCGAATAAACAGTCTCACATGTAATGGAAGAGTAGTGAGCACTCTTAGAGGAAAGTGAGTAGAGTGGACCATGTAAATGAGGTGAACAACTGCAGAGAGCAGTGAGTGATATAAGAGGAATGCTAGAGTGTTGGCCATGTAAATGATGTGCCAGCCCCAGTGATAACATTTAGGGTGTTCCCAAACATTGGCAATGCCTTTTCCGTACTCACTTGAAGCACTTTACTTCCAAGTTATAAATTATTTTATTCTGACATTTTTCCATAAAATCACTTTATATATACTTAATAATCAGTCAAAATCTATTAATCATGCAACCAAAAAGACCTAATGCAATAAATTGCAACATTTATGCTTAGCAATGGTTATCTTGGAGGAATAAAGTGCAAAATAATGCGAAAAAATCTATTATTTGCATATTAGAACTAATCTATTGTGCGGTTTCAATCGAAATGTAATTGTATCACACTGTAAAACTATGTACGGTTTACCAAGAATAAAAGAAACGCCAAAAATCCAGGCATGAAAATCGCTAATGCGTATACCTTTTGGCCCCACGGATAGATCTGAACGAAAGTTGGTAATCCATTATCTTAGTAAGCTAAGGCCTAGCATGCCAATTTTAGTGCAGATCTGTGCAGAGGAAAAAGGTAAAGGGGAGGGTGTCAAAAATAGTAATGACATCCCATTTTATTTCCCATAGTAATTTTTGCTCATGCCTACAGCCCAAACCGCTGAACAGATTTACAGCAAACTTGTCATGAAAGTAGAACTTTAATCAGAAAGTATGCTTATTTGGTTTGTTTCATATTTGATGTGGGGCTGACCTGTCCATCAAGATCACCGAAGGAAGGTTGGGTGTATTAATGCAACCTATACCAGATGCAACATCTCAATATAAAGGGATGTCATGTTAAATAAAGCAGGCCTACTGGCTTTTTCAGGAGGTCACCACATCAGTATATAAGGCAAGCCTATTGGCTTTGTCAAGGGGTCTCTGTATCAATAAATGATAGAAGCCTAGTGGCTTTGTCAAGGAATAACCTCATTATAACAACAATAACCTCATGTTAAAAATCACCATCATATCAATGAAATCAGTAACCATGTTTACATGTGATTATTATTGTTAACAAAGGCATTGCAATGTTTACCAAAAATCATGGTTATCAAAATACTTTAAATAAAGTATTGACAATCAAAATAACATATGTCCAAATATTTATTTTACCTGTAAAGCCATAATGCTGCCGTTAGACCTACCACTAGAAGTGCCACTACTCCAGAGCTTTAGAGCAGAAGCTCCAGCTGTAGGAATTCATTCTAGGACCTGAGAGACATAGGGTTAATTTTCTGGATAAATCCTGTGGTGGCTGCTTCACCATCTGCAGCTCCACCTTCCATCATGTAACCATTTTCTTGCTTGTGGTGCCCTCCTAGGGCCACCACAAACCAGGAAACCTATGTTAATTAGCCATTGCAAGGTATTATAGGGGGCTCATAGGCTGGAAAGCATTGAATAATAATGAGCGGCTGCTTCACTCCATTTTTAGTTTAGGCTGCAGCTTCGAACCACTATCTTTGATTTGCCTTTCGTTTTTGAGTATGCCTACCCCAGTTCTACCTGGGGCACTGAAGTGCCACCGTTAGAAACGAGGGTCTCTAATTGGCAGTGGTATGTACCTTTGTCCAAGTAGGGACTCTTGCTTCTAGACAGGGTAAGGGGGGTACACACCTTAGATAATCCCTGCTCATCATCACCTTGGTAGCTTGGGAGCAGACAGGCTTATCCCAAAGCCAATGTGTAAAGTATTTGTACTCAAAACACACAGAAACACAGTGAAAACACCACAAATGAACACCACGTCAGTTTAGAAAAATAAAGTATCTTCATCTAAACCAAACAAGACCAAAATGACAAAAATCCAACATACATGAATCAAATTATGACTTTAGAACACTCATTGCACAAAAACTTGTAGAAACAAAATAGCTCCACCTGGGGCTATTTCGATGTCGTGACAGACATAAATCCAAAGTACAGCACGGACAGTGAGGTGCGTTGAGTTAGGCACGGAGTCACATGGTCCCCCAAACAACAGTAGCTTGAAAATTAAGTGTATGGACGGTGCATGGCGTCGTGGAGGTGCGGCGTATGTCCTGAGGTCGAGGCCGGTTCCCTTTTTGCCACGGGTGACACAAGGCGTTGTGTCCGCGAAGAGGTGATGCTTCAAGTCCAGGACAAGGAATTTGGAGGAATCGATGGTGAGGTGGTGTTTCCAGTGAGGTAATGCAATGTCAAAGAGTTCATGAAGTCACCCTCGTCGGTTTTCTGCTCTGCGATAATGGGATGCAGGTGCTGGCGATGGCGGCATCGGTGCGGGTGCTGGTGCCCTGAAGGCCGATAACTGCAGGCGTCGAAGGGCGTTGGAGCTGCAGTGCAGGAGGCCTTGGTGCAGGTTGCAGCATCACTGGCGGCATCGCTGACAGCGTCTGAGTTGTTTTTCTTGCTTTGCTGCACCAACCACACAATTCTCAGGGCCCAGAAACTGGAATTGGCACCCTTTTGTATGCAGGAGTCCACAGAGGAGTCCAGGTGCTGATCAGTGGGTTGAAGGTGAAGTCTTTGTGTCCTGAGACTTCAGAACAGGAGGCCAGCACACACAGGCCCTTGGAAATTCTTCTTTAAGCAGGTTCACAGCAAAGTTCCAGTCTTTCTCCTCTCCTTGGCAGAAAGCAGCAAATGCAGGCCAAACCAGCAAAGCACACAGCGAAGGGGCTGTACCCCTCCTTACAACTCTCCAGCCCTTCTCCTTGGCAAAGGTTCCTCTTGTGTCCAGAAGTGATCTAATTCTCTGGAGTTTAGGGTCCGCTACTTATACCCTATTTTGTCTTTGTTCTCTTTGTGGCAAGGGTCTCTGAACCCAGTACAAACCAGTTCTGTCCTCTCTGGTGAAGCTTCACTATAGGAGGTGGAGACAGCATTGTGCAGAGGAGACACTGCCTATTCAGGTGCAAGTGAAACTCCTACAAGCACTCTAAATGCAGTCAATGTCTATTCAGCTATCAGGTAACAGTGCCTGCAAGGGATTTCATTTAAAGATGATCAGGCTCAATTTATCAGACACTTTTGAGTGCCCTAATCAGTGGCCTCAGATATATGGATTATAGATATCATTTGCAATAATCAAAAAAGTGAATATATCAAAAACAAAAACAGTAGGTGTATACTTTTTTGTAGAAATGTATATAACATTCACAAAGACAAAAAATATAGAGATTGAGAGTCTTTTAAATAAAATTGTCTCAAAGTCACTTTTGTAGATAACCCATTTCTCTCACTTATTTACAAATATAAATTATCATTCAACTTTCAGTAATTCATTCCTATATCACAATGTTTTTGTTGAAAATGGGTTAAATATGTCGATGTTTTGATCTTGTCTTGTGATACATCTAGTAGACCATCTTCAGGACAAAGAAATTCATATGTGGACTGAAGACCCTCAAGATAGGATCAAAGAAAGGACTTTAAAGCAATGTGTCTGGAAGAATAATAAATGCATCAAAGCGAATATTGCCTGCGGTATTCTTTAATTACAATGCGCGGGCTTGGTATGGTTTCATCGTTCACCATTTGGCAATCAACACTTGCGTTGACTAGTAAGTAATACACAGTCCGAAAAAAATATATACACCCACTGTTGTTCTTTTTGATATATTCACTTTTTTATTTTTGCAATTGATTTCTATAATTCATATATCTAAGGCCACTGATTGGGGCACTCAAAAGTGACTGTCATAAATTGAGCCTGATCATCTTTAAACGAAATCCCTTGCAGGCACTGTTACCAGCCAGAAATCTTTCACTACCCAAGCCTCCAAGGGTGTATTGGGTTGCCCAATTTACTTAAATACTTTCTAAAAGTGGCATTATCAAACACACAATTTAAAAACCATCTCCCTAAAAATATGTGTTATTGAATTCTGAGTTCAAATAGCCTAAACTCCACTTCTCTTTTTTGTCCAAAGGAAAGTTTTACTTGTAAGATGTTACAAAGTAACTTCCACGTTAGCCTATGGAACAGGCAGCCTTTCAATAATGAAAAACAACATTGGCAGTATTTCACTATCAGGACATGTAACACACATTAGTACATGCCCTACCTTTCACATACACTGCACCCTGCCCATGGGGTACCTTGGGCCTACATCAGGGGTGCCTTATATGTAGGAAAAGGGAAGGTTAGGGCCTGGAAAGTGGTGAACCTGCCAGGCCGACATGGCAGTTTAAAACTGCAAACTGACCCTGCAGTGGCAGGTCTGAGATACCTTTACAGGGCTACTCATGTGGGTGGCACAATCAGAGCTGCATGTCCACTAGTAGCATTTGATTTATAGGCTCTGGCACACTCAGTGCACTTTACTAGGGACTTACCAGTAAATCAAAATGCTAATCATGGCTAATCAATCATAATAGCAATTTCCTTAGGAATAAACTTACACTTTGACACTGATTAGCAGTGGCAAAATGCCCAAAGCATCTAAGGCAGCAAAAACGAAATCCAGCATAGCATCAAAATTCTGCACTAAGAAAGCCCCCTCAGACAATCACAAGGCTTGATTTTTTTAATTTTAGCCCAGTGGTTAAGATATCTATAAGTGTTTTACTTTAATTTATCAAAAATTACTGAACAGAATTACAGCAAATACAAAAATTGCACACTTTCTGGGTAAAGATATATCTTTCTTCCAAATTTGGTGCAATTCAATTCAGTCATGTTGGCTGTAACAGTTTGTAAAATTCCCAATGGCATTTGTATGTGAAAATATATGACTGGCAGTCAACAGTAGGTAGTTATAGTTACGTCAGCATTTCAATAGGAAATTCCTTTTTATTCTGCTAATAACTTTGGCACCATTTTACAAATCTTCATGAAACTTTAAAAAAAAAGTCATACTTTGTATGTATGGAAAGTTTTGGAGTGATCGGTCAAGAAGGCCAAGAAAAAAGGAGGGCCTCAAACCGCGAAATCCTCATGCATTTTCGATAGATTTTTTTAAGCAGCACTGCCACAAATGATGTAAGGATACCCTGCCCCCCTCTGCTTTGTGGGTGGGTCCTAGAGGCCACCGCCAAGCCCCCCAAAAAAATTCAAAAGTCGCACTGTTGTAGTACTACTCTGAGACTCTTGGGACTCCCGCAGGAATGCAACTTTTTTTTAACAAAATAAATAAACACCTGTTTCCATTTACATTTACATTTTATGTGATTTTGGGGAGGAGGGCATGTAGCCCGCCAGACTGAGCAACAGATGGGCCCTGTGGACCCCACCCCCCCATGGCCAACCTTATAAAAAAGGGCAGGGGCATGTGGCCCCCCCTCCCTAAGCCTTAACATCCTCCGGAGACCTCATCCCCCAGGGCTGAAATATATTGTAATGATGGGGCGCAAGAACCCCTCCTCGATCCTGTAGCAGCCCAGGTGGCCCCCATCCCCGGCACCAATCATCGCTCACAAATCCAGAGCCTTAAGAGTAGAACTCCAACATTATTAGAGTGCTTGAATACCAGGCGTCGGATGGACCAGGGCACTTTCCTGGGCAAAGACCGAGTCAAGAACGGGCCAGTCTTCACCATGAAGAGGCCACCACTCTTGATCCTACTATTTATTTACTTGCCTCTCCCTACTGCAGCTTAGGCATTGTCTACTGCTAGTGTCATTTGTTCCCATATTTTTCTCTGTGTTCTGTGATAACCCTTGATCACTGGCTAGCATTAGTAGCAAGACTGTACCTAATTTGCACAAACCGCAAACAGGCTCCTTGCTTGATGGGTTTCTTCAGAGGGTTAAAAATAGAACTTGCTGGACTTCTCTTCTTGCTTAATACTGATCCCCAGCATAATCCATTTGCTCAACAGTGGTAGTTTCGGAGTCTGTGGGTCCTGATACCATTACCCAATCTGTGTCCCCTAGTTCTTCGCCTCCTGTACCCTTGGAGCCATCGACTAATCAACTTTGCTCCCCAGCAATAGGTCCACCTGCGAAAAGAAAGAGACCCAAGCCAACTGCAAATCTGAGAATAGTCGCCAATCTACCTTAGTCATGTGAGATTTAGCTTGAGGTAATGATGTTGATTCTGTTGATACTGAAGAGGTTTTATGTGGGAATATAACTGCTATTTTGGAGGCCAAATTGAAACCTATTTATGACCAGCTGGGAAAATGTGAGGGGGAACTTCTTAAAATGAATTCTGTTGTGCTCCTTCTGACTTTGCACCCAGTTCAACCTAATGACCCTGGTGTGGGAGGGTCAGTACCCCCCCGTGATTGCAATGTAGATGTAGTAGACAATGCAAGCATAAAATTAAACTGACCAGCTGGCAAGGGGGCTTCAAGGCCTAATTGTTTTACTGTATTTACCTCCATGAGAGCGGTGAGGGTTGGCCCAAGGGATGGTAGGGGAATGGAAAAGGAGGTTGGTGTAGTTGGGAGCCTAGCCCCGCAGAGGTCATGCTCACCTATAATAAACTTCCACCTGAGGCTTGTCCTTTTGTAATAGTACTGGAAAATGCCACATGCTTGGCTGCAAATAGTGCTGAATCTTTTGTCCAACTTAAAGACACGGTTCTCAACTGGCTTCATTCCAATGCACTTTTTTTCTTTCCATGGTGCCTGACATCTTGATGGTTCATAGGGTGGGCTCAGTGGGCCGCTTGAGAAAGATTTTAGCAGGAGAATGTGTGATTGTTAATTTCAGGCATCCTATCACAGTTCAGGAATTGTTGTCTAGGTGCTCACCAACCTTGGAAGTGCAGGCATCTATTATTCCGCTCCCTTTGGGCTAGTTTTACAAATATTTACAGCTGGCACCTGTGATTCCACCTTGTTAAACCAGGGCACTCCCCCTAGATAGTACCACAGTTAACTGTTTTTTGCCTCTGGAATTGATTGACTTGTTTTTGATGAAAGAGCTGGTCCTCCCTTGATTCTCCCTATACCCAATTGCTGCAGTTTGGGTTCTGGCTTCCCTAAATTAGTTACCAGCAAAATTAATGTTGCTTCTGCTACAAGACTGCCAATGTCAAACCTTGTATTGGTGCCTGGGTCTTCCATTAGGGCACCTGTAATCGAATCAGAAGGGACTGAAGTCCGCTTGGTTGATTCTCCATTAGCTAATTCAGGGCCAGTAGACGCATTCACTGTTCCCTCTTCATTGACAATGTCACCAATCACTACAGCTATCCATAGTTGGAATATGGCTTGAATAAATTAAAAACCTAGGTGGGGTCAAATCACATGGTCTTCAAGAAAGTAACAGCTGTTCACTCTCTGATGTGCACCCCGCCCTCACATTTCGGAGAGGGACATACACTAGCCAAATTGATTACATCATTCTATATATTAGGATGTGGAGATTTATGCAGGATATGATAGTGCTAGAAAGGGAAGAAAGTAACCATGAAACACAGATTTTAACTGTGAGGAATCTATTACCACATGTTACAGAGACATGTACTCAGTGTTGTGGGTATCACAGAAATGTGAAGTGGGAAGCTGTTAGTTCTTCTCCCAAGGTGGGTTTGAACATCTACGCCAATGTGGCCACCCACACGGCTATGATGCTCAACAGCTAGAGGAACAATGAGACAATCATGGCTAAGCACGCTAATTTTTTGCTGGGCTTAACGATGTTTTGGTTAAAAGCTTCACACAAGCCCCTAGGAATGGCAAATTATTTAATTGGGTGATTCTCACCAAGGGTGCAGAGAGGCAAAGAACAGTTTTGTTAAAGCATCAACACAAGGAGGCAGGAAGGATATTAGGCTCTCGAGAATCCAATACAGGGCTGTATTAAGATCAGCTAAGGCAAACTACGAGAGTAAAAAATGGGATTACTTTTTAGAAGCTCAGATAAATAGAAATACAAAGTCGTTTTGGTGGATAGTCAGTCAGGGTGCTGGGAATCTAGCCAAACATGCAGAGATGTCAATCCAGCCAAGCAAGTGGGCAGCTATTTTGGGTATTCTTTACTTTCTCCCTCCTGAACCCCACTAGGTGCATAATAGCTGTGTTGAAGGAGTGGGTTGAACTTTCGAGTCGCTTATCTCACTAGTTACTTTTGCTCTCACTGAGAAAGCAGCTGTAGTCTCCTCCCAGGAGCAGGGCAAGACTACTGGACTAGATAGGAATCCATCTGATTTTTTTTTCCACAACAAAATGTTATTGTCAACAGCCAAAAGACGCCTATTGAGCGTTGTACCAAAACAGTAGTAAGTACATAATACAAATACTGATGTCGACATTTTTGTATCAAGTTATACAATGGAGAATCATGTACTCAACAACCTGTCATAATAACAAGTAACAGAAGTGCCATCAATCCACAGTAAGTATAAAGCATAGGAAGTCCGTCCATGACTGAAAGGTCTACATTGCCACCATCTGTAAACCCCTTCATAGCAACTATGTTCAAATCACTCTGTTGTTGGATCAGGAATGGGCTCTAAGTAGAACACCCGGATGTCCGCCCATCTCTTCCATATCTTTGGATGTTTCTCAGGGCAACCCAGAGCAGCAAAAATAGGTATCTCCAGCCCCATACAGAAATCCAGGCACTTTTTCCATACCCCTAAAGAGGGCTGGGATGTATCTTTCCATTTTTTCACAATGTCACGCTTTACAAGTGTGAGGCCCAGTAACAGTAGGTGTTGTTTGTGTATGTTTCCCCCAATATCATCAGTACGACGACACCATCAAATTCATGAACACCATCCACTTCGGATCTCCGTTAGACCCATGCCCACACCACTTCTTCAACAGAGCCAGCACCACCATCGCACCCCACCTCCGGAGAGCCATCAACATCTCCTTCGAGACAGCGACCTTCCCGGAGAGCTGGAAGCACGCCGAGACCAACGCCCTACTCAAAAAACCCAAGGCTGACCCAAAGGACCTCAACAACTTCCGGCCCATCTCCATCTCTGGACTGGACCACATCCTTCCTCTCCGGCAGAACCCAGAGCGCCTGCCTCCCCCTTTCTGCTCCGAAGCCACCGATATCATCTGCGGTGTACCCCAGGGCTCATCCCTAAGCCCTGCATCTACATGGCAGCGCTCGCCCACGTCGCCCGACTGCATGACCTCAAAATCATCTCCTGCGCCGACGACATCCAGCTGATCCTATCCCTCACCAAGGACCCCCTCACTTCCAAAACCAGGAATGAAAGCCATCGTCAAGTGGATGAAGAGCAGCTGCCTGAAGCTAAACTCGGACAAGACAGACGTCCTCATCCTCGGCTCCACCCCCTCTGCCTGGGACAACTCCGGGTGGCCGACCGCACTGGGAACAGCACCCACACCCACCAACCACGCACGCAACCTGGGGTTCATCCTCGACTCTATTCTCTCCATGACAAAGCAGGTCAACGCCGTCTCGTCCTCCTGCTTCAACACCCTCCCCATGCTTCACAAGATCTACAGGTGGATCCCCACAGAAACAAGAAGAACAGACACCCAGGCCCTCATCAGCAGCAGGTTGGACTAAGGAAATGCCCTCTACGCAGGAGCCTCGGCCAAACTCCTGAAACGACTACAACGCATTCAGAACGCCTCTGAGCACCTGGTCCTTGACATCCCCCACCACAGCGACATCACACCCCACCTGAAAGACCTGCACTGGCTCCCCATCAACAAGAGGATCACTCTCAAGCTCCTCACCCACGCACACAAGGCACTCCATGACACCGGACCAGCATATCTCAACAGACGTCTCACTATCTACACCCCCAACCGCCAGATCCGCTCCTCCGATCTCTCCCTCGCCACCGTCTCTCGCATCCGAAGAGCGACCTCCGGCAGCAGATAGTTCTCCCACCTCGCCGCCAATACCTGGAACACCCTCCTCATCCTACTTGGGCAGACCCAGGACCTGCTAACCTTCAGAAGACTACTCAAGACCTGGCTTTTCGAGCAGTAGCGGCATCCCCCCCCCCCCAGCGCATTGAGACCCCCATGGGTGAGTAGCACGTTTTACAAATGTTCTGATTGATTGATTGATTGATTGATCCTGTAGCGACCACATATCGGCACTGTGGGTCGGTCCATGTTTTCTCATGGATGAAGGGGACTCTACGGTGAGTTAATATTGCTACACCACGCGAACCTCTAGTGAAGCCAGAGTGGAAGATCTGAAAAACCCAAAGCATGTTAAGCAAGGAAGCTTATTGCCAAGCAGGTGCGTCTCTTGCAGAAATAAGATATCTGCACAATATCGTTTAGCTTGGCGCAGTACTGCCCCTCTCTTGACCATATCTAGTAATCCCCGTCTATTTCAGCTCACCACCCAGAGCTGTTTCTCAACCAACCCATACATAGCGATAATCGGGGCATTCATCATTGGATACATGTGAGGAACCAATTGTAAAGAGCATGGAGTTTTCTACAGCTACAGAGTGGACATATGTATGGCACTTAGAAACAAAAAACTGGAAAAAAAAACAACATCATACCCCAATACCTCAAAAGAGTAGAAGCATCTGTTGTGGCATGAGAGGACCCCAGAAACCAACAGGGGTCAAGAGAAGATCCCAGCCAATGGATCCCTAAATTGCAATCCCTAGACATGGCGATGTTTCAGTGACGAGGAAGTGCATTTGGAGGTGTAGCCCATAAGTAAGTGCCAACAATCACTAAATCCCGGTCGCTCATGTGCTGAGTGGAGGAGCACAGATGCTTCCCATGTCAGACAGCGTGGGTCATATATGGGATTTATTACGAGATTTGGAGCGTTTCTTCTATAGAGATCGCCGGCGCTGTTCACCCGGGGTCTGAGACCGCTCCCAGTTCGGCCCGCCAGAAGAAGAGTCAGAGTTGAGTCTGGGCATGGTGTACTGCCGGAGCTTGAAATGTTCATCTGTCCACACAAAGACCTCTTTAGGGGATTCAAAAAAGTATGTCTGCTCATTGTACGATATTCGTAGCCTGGCTGGGTACAGCAAGGAGTATTGGATCTTCAGATGTCTCAGTCTGGCCTTCGCCTCGGAAAAAGATTGTTGGCGCTGCTGCACCATTCTGGTGTAATCCGGGAATATCATAATCTTTTGTGAAGCAAACAGGGGGTCTTTGAGTCTGGCCTGCTGTAAGATGATATTTCTGTCTTTAAAGTGTAGGAAGCGCGCAACCACTGGCCTGGGTCTCACACCCGGTGGCGGCTTCTGCACCAAGGCTCGGTGTGCGTGTTCAATGACCAAGCAGGAAGACAGAAAACCCGAAGGAAGTCAGTCCACCAGCCATTTGGCCAGAAAGTCAGCCACATCTGTACCCTCGCACCCCTCCGGAAAGCCAACAAAGTGTAAATTATTGCGACGGGCGAGGCCCTCTGCATCTTCCACCCGTGTCGATAGCCCCTTGGAGATGGATTCCAAGGTCAAGACTCTCTTCTGGAGCGATGTGATCGAGTCCTCCGCTGTGGATATCCTGGACTCGGTCTCAGTAATGCGCTGTATGGCATTGTGGAGCTCCTGCCGGAGGAGCATCACATCAGAACCAACCACCCCAATCTTAGCCTCGAGCATGTCGCGGGGCTGTGTGATAGCGGCCAAAACAGCTGCGTTGTCTGGCATAGTCGTCTTTACATCACCAGGTGCAGGAGGTTAAGCAGTCGTGCCCGTGAACTTGTCCAAGGTATTCTGTCGGGCCGAAGAGTCAGCATTTTTATCCTTAGACACAATGTGGTATTACCCTGTATGTCAGGCTGTCCAGTCCTACAGGCAGTAGGGGGGCCAAAGGGGTACATGGCAATAGTATCAGGGAAGGTGGGTGGCCCCGAGATACCTGGGGAAAGAGCCATCAATGCCAGGGCCCCAGCCAGGTTTGTGTCTCTTCATAAATATCCCAATTTGGTAAGGGCCAATGCGCTGACTACAGATGGCCAAGGCGATGATGCCTCAGTAGCTTCAGGACGATATCATGGCCCAGACCCCATCTCGCAGACCAAGCCTCAAGCAGTACCTTCGGCAAATCCCTGCAGGATCACCCCTACAGGAATACCGCAGCGACGGGCTAGGGCAGGTCCACCACTACACAAAGGGGCAGTTAGGCAGGGGTAGAATCAGTCTCAGGGCTCCGCGTCATTGGGCCCAAGGGCAGCAGTAAAGTGAACAATACATATGACAGGGCCCTTTAGGATGTAAGGCAGCACTCCGCTGCCCTGAATGGCTGCCGAATCAGCGCCAGATGCTCCCACAGGTCATACGCAAGCGCCCAGCAGCGGCAGCGGCGCAGTTCAGGGGGCCCGACTCCACCGGGGTAGGCCACTAGTGCATTAGCCCAGCCGCACCCCACACATCTCTGCAGTCATCGCCAATGGGTGGAACGTGTATGCTGCTCACCGCTGTGAGGGACTCCAGGCCAACGAGGCAGACGGCACACATAGGCGAGTCCAGGAAGCGCACGGCCAATGTGACCGTCGAGGCAGATAGGCACCACATCTCTGCAATAGGCAGGGAGGCCCTGCGCGGTTGACTGCAGTCGCCGTCTCTCTCAACGTGCCCCCAGGATAGAAGAATGTCAGGGCAGCCGTGGCTCAATAATGCCACTGAGTCTCAATGCGGTAGGTAAAGAGACGCCACCTCTCGACCTCCACTATGTGGCACAGGGAGCAACTCCCACGGCAGCCAGCCGAGCCCGTCCAGCAACACCCACCATGCAAGTGGGCGGATTGCCAGGCCGCAGATCGCTGCAGTGCTTGGGAAGCCGCCAGACCAACAAGGCAGGTCGCGATCAGGTTCCCAGGCTCCGCTCAGCTAGCATATCCCGGCCCACGAAGCATGACATGCGAGAGCCGATAATACAGCAGGATAATCATCGAATGAATGAGGGCTAAGAGGAGCCAGTCTAAAGCACGTCACCATGTTGAATGGCATAGCCACGCCCCCACATCTGATCTTTCTAAATCAGATTTAGACATATGGGTGTTTTACATCAATGTTGTCTCTAATGCAATTGTGCCTGGTGCCGCAATATCTGCTACGTGGATAGGGACCGATATCGTTCCGGTATTTAAAAAAGGAAGTCCTGATATTTTAATTAATTATCATCCTATCAGTCTCCTAGATAACCTGCAAAAGGTTTTCTGCAAGCAGGTGCAGGGACAATTATTAGAATGGATTGACGACAATCATATCCTTCCAATCTCCAGGCCGGATTTTAAAAAGTCTGGCACAGTGGATCAAGTCTTCTGCTTCCTGATGGGTAAGAAGAAAACTGTAGATCTTGGTGGAAGGGGCACTTTTTGTCACGTTCGTCAACCTTTGATCTGCATTTGACACGCTTCCTAGAAGGAAATTATAGGAGGTACTTTGGAAAGGGGCTCTGACATGGTTGTGTTTTGTGCACAAAAGAAGGTTTTGGATCCTACCACTGGCTAGCCTGGACCTCAACAATTTATAAACAGAAAAAAGTGGCTAGTCAGGTTTATTTTTATAATAAATTGGTACACACCCAGCCAGTTTGTGCTGTGTGAGACAGGTGTTTTGAATTACAAAATGTATTATCTTTTAAAGTCAAGTTTCATTAGTCCATACACATGGCTTCAAAGGAAAGTGCTGTCAAACAGTCGAATCAAATAACATACAGTTGTGTGCATAATATATACAAGTGTACAAAAGTTCACAAAATGATACTCAAAGTATATGACACCAAAATCACTTTTAACATACAATTACACTCAAAATGAATTGAAACATAACAGACATTTCAACAGGAAAAGATAATATACATGAAAAACCAGTCCTATTCATTTAGATACCAGTGGACAGGCGGAAGTAATGGTGGAATTAGACTGCCTGCCGATCACACAGAACCTGTGATAAGTTATTAATTTGAAGGATTAACAGTGGGTTCCACTGAAGTGTGTGACAAGAAAGAAGGGTGCAGCTAGGAATAACTAATACCACTTCGGTGGAACCCACTGTTAATCCTTCAAATTAATAACTTGTCACAGGTTCTGTGTGATAGGCAGGCAGTCTAGAGGAATTATTAATCTGGGGAGAGAAGCCTTGGAGACGGTGAGAGAAATCAAGAACCTGGGGATCCATTTTTGAGACTCTGGATCATAAGCTCGACAGATCTCCAAGAGTTCACTCTTGATAAATCATCAGGCTGCAGCTATCCTTAGATTTGCCTCAGGATCTCAGATTCTTCCAGCGGTGGACATTTATAAACCCTGAATAAGGAGTAAAGCCTGTATGCAGCTGAACTATGGGAATATTGCTCCATGAGTCTCCTGGATGTTAGCAAGAACCATTTCAGAAGAGCTCATACGTGCATGGGGAGCTGTACTCCCTTAGTCCCCCTCAGATTAGATTGCTAGCTCAGGTCTGTCTCAGAGCTTTCTAGATTGAGGCCCATTCTTTAATAGGTCTGTATATGGTCCACTGAGGAACTGCAACCATAGAGAGATGATTTCATTGAAAATTTGAACTTGCATAGTACCCAGAAGATTAAGTTGTTGTTTTACGTTAAAAACTCTGCTATGACTTGGAGTTGGGCAGTTACTTGAAAGAACCTTCCACTATTGCGTCTTCTGTGGTAGTGGTTGCTAAAGCAAGATTATGGGGGCAAATTACCGCTCATAATGAATCATCTAGCCATATGGATAGTTACACTAGGATTTTCTTCTTCTATAAGAACATACCCATGGCAGAGACTTCATCTGCCCTGCATGTGCACGCTTACTCTTCCTGTAATTTAGGTACAACATTCTGCATATTGCTGCGATTACCTCTAAGGCAGTTGCCAGTAGGTAGTTATAGTTAGGACATAGTTTCCATACGAAAAACATTTTTTGTTTTGCTAATAACTTTGGTGCCTTTTGAAGAATCTTCACAAACTTTTCAAACTTTGTACGCCACTCACTTCAGCTGCTGTCTTGAAAGTTTTGGGGTGATTCGTCAGGCGGGGCAGAGAAGAGGGGGCTCCAAAATGTGTTTTCCCCATGCAATTTTCCCATGGGATTTTGAACGTGACTCCAGCTCGAACTGCTGGGCGGAATTACACCAATGGAGGAGGATATTAATCGCACAATACTCAACAACTCAATAACCAAGAATAAGGAGAAAAATAAGCGAAGTTGAAACCTAACACCAGGAGAAAATAAAGCTCTAAAAGAACTGAGAGGTGATCCTCAGATTATAATCAAAGCCTCTGACAAAGGAGGTAATATAGTGGTCTAAAACTTGGAACACTATATTGATGAGGCTAATAGACAACTGATGAATGATGGTCATTATCAGAAGTCAAAAAACAATCCAATGGAAACCTGGACTAAAGAATATATCTCATGCTAAAGGGATCTAAAGATGGAGGTTTAATTGATTATGAAGAATACATGTACCTTAAAACCGACCATCCAATTGTCCCAACAATTTACTTTCTACCAAAAGTTCATAAGTCAATCATTAATCCACCAGGAAGACCAATTGTTAGCTCTAAGGGCTCACTTCTTGAAACACCATCAGCCTTTATTGATATTTTTCTTATGCATTATGTTACATCTTTACCTTCTTATTTAAGAGCTACTATGGATATCCTTAATAAAATTCATGAAATTGAATGGAAAGAAGGTTTAATTCTAGCAACAATAGATGTTACATCCCTCTATACATCGATCGTCCATACAGTTGGAATTGCTGCTGTCAAACACTTTCTGAACACAAGATCCATAAGTTACTTAGAACATTCGGAGATGCTGTTGCACATGTTAACATACTGTCTCAACCACAACATATTTCTCTTTGAGGGTGACTTCTTCCACCAAAGGCAGGGAACAGCAATGAGGACATCTTTTGCTCCCACCTATGCCAATCTGGAGATGGCAGTATGGAAAAGTGAAATCTTGAACACTCCAGCCAGTCTCAATGTTAAAGTCTGGACTAGATTTAGTAAAGATCTTTTTGTGATACGGGAGGGAAGTTGTCTTGATCTTGAAAATGTTATTCTATCCTTGAACATAAATAAATGTAATCTATCTTTGACATCTACTATCAGTGAATCCAACGTCCTCTTCCTGGATGTGGAAGACTTCGTCAAAAATCAAAAGCTTTGCACTAAAATACACAGGAAACCAACCTCATGCAACAGCATCCTCCATGCCAACAGTGGGCATCCAATAAACTTAAAATGGAGTATACCCTACGGAGAGATGCTTAGGGAAAAGAGAAATTGCTCAGAAGCCATTGACATGGAAGCCCAATTGAATGAGATGAGCAATCGCTTCCAAGGGAGGGGATATCCATCAAAAGCCATTGAGACTGCAAGAACTCAGGTGGAGCTAAAAGATCTCTTGACATCAAGCCATGATAATTCAGGGCAAAATCAAAGCGATGAGACCACAACAAGGCTGATAATGGATTTTAACAACCAAAATAAAGAACTGAGAGAAATCATACAAAGGAATTGGAAAATACTCTTGTTAGATGAAACCTTACAAAAAACACTTTCCTCATATCCAAGTATAACGTCCAGGAAAACAGCTTCTCTAGGTGGCATCCTAACACACAGTCATCTAACAATAAAACAACCAATCTTGTTCACTTGGCTGAACACTACTGGTTTCTGGAGATGCTTAAAAAGTAAAGCTTGTGTTAATGGTCAAAACACTAAATCATATCAACTACCAAATGGCAAAAATGAGCATATCCAGGATCACATTACTTGTGATTCAAAGTTTGTGGTTTACATACTACAATGCCCCGGGAAGAAATAATATATGTCGGAAGCACGATCAATAAATTGAAATTGAGGATTTTACAACACCTACGGGCCATGAAAAACAAGGATTTCAGCTATCCAATGGCCAAACACTTTTATGACTTCCACTCTAATGAAAGTCAACAACTGAAATATTTTTGTATACAAAATGTGAAGCAAAAAGAATGAGGTGGGTACAGGATATTGACCCTAAGACAAGTAGAATAACGACTCATCTTAGTGATTGGCACTGAAAATCCACAAGGGCATAATCTGGATTCAGAACTGCATATACATTTATAGCAAGTCATTCATGACTATAGTAAAGTGGGTTTCTGTTGCAGTAACCCCCCCCACACTTTTTGCCAGACTACTGATGCATTTTGACTTGATGTGCCCTGGGTCCCTGCCAATCAGGTTCCCAGGGTCTGTGTTCTTTCCCCAAAATGAACCCAATTGGCATCTCTAGCCACAGGTCAGCCCCTGGTAAATGGTACCACAGGTAGCCAGGACACTGTGACCAGGGAAGACCTATAAGGGTTGCAGCACTTACTGTATCACCCTTATAGGCCCTGTACATTTACACACACAAACTGCCTTTGCAGGCTGCGTGTTGTGGTGCAGAACAAAGTGAAGAGTCGACATGGCACACATCTCTGTGGGCCATGCCTCCAACCCACTGCCCTGGCATAGGTCAGTCACCCCTCTAGCTGGGTGCACTATACCAGTGGTGAGGGTACAGGTTCATAAGCCCTGTGCCCCTACAGTGTCTAAGTCCATTGTTAGACATTGTAAGTGCGGTGCTTCTATTAAGAATATATGGTGATGTGAGTTTGTCATTACGAACTCCACCGCACCACAATGGCTACACTGAAGACTGAGAAGGCTGGTATCAAACTTCTCAGCACATTAAACCCACACTGATGCCAGTGTGAGATTTAATGGAACATGCACACAGAAGGCATTTTAGTGATGTCCCCTGCAAACTAACCTACCACTAGTGTCCAGGCTAAGTGGCTGCTTTCAGCTGCCACCACCGGGCATGTTTCTGGACTACTGGGTCGAGAGCCTGCTGCTCTCTGGGGTCTGAAACAATGCACACCCTGGGACGAGGTGCCAAGCCACCTCCCCCAGGATGGGCAGGTTTCATAAAGGGGAAGCTTCAAAGGCTTGCCACCTTTGTGAGCTTCCCCAGGTCACTTGCTGCTCTCAGAAACTTGTCCCCACTGGTTCTGACCCCCACTTTGGGCAGGAGAACTGGCGGGAAAAACAAGTGAGGAAGAGAGGTGTGCCCACCTCTGCCAACTCCACCCCTCAGGTGGGGTAGGTGGGGTGAAACACAACTCTCAGTCCACACCATCTTGATGATGGGGGACTCAGCCAACCAGGGAGAGACTCATGCCCCCTCCCACTGGCGGGTGGCATATTAGGGGGTGTACCTATCCCAGGGAAGGGACCCATTGGTCCTAACCTTTTACCTACCGGTAACACTCCTAAATCTTGTATTTAGGGACACTGCTGAACCTTGCTTCCTCAGACAAAAAGAAACTACAAGAAGAAGAAGAACAGACCATCCATGCAGCAGCTAACAAGAGGAAGACGCTTACTGACTTGACCCCAGCCCTGCCGGCCTGTTTCCTCCTTGAACCTGCTCCTGCAAAATCCTGGTGTGTCCTGCAGCCACCAACCTCGAAAACCCCAGAGGACCTGCCTGCCTTCAAGCTCAAAGACTTTGTCTCCCATGAACACCGGATTTATTCATTTGCAACCTCAGGCCTTGTCAGACCCCGCGAATTCGCACTACTCTGCACCCTCCATCCACAGCCAGAGCGAGCAAACACCACAAGGAGGTCACCCCTGAAATCCTGACCCAAGTTCCGGCGACCCCTGACATGCTTCAAGCCTCCAGCAGACGACTGCAGTCTAAATCCAGAAGGCCCCCCTAACCGTGACCAGGAGCTGGTAAGAAGATCTGACCCCAAAAGGCACCTCTGCACCCGACTCCCCATGACCTTGTGTGCCCAGACCTACCTTCCCAACATACCTCTCGAAGTGGTGCTCGCACCCAGAAGACCTTCGTTCCCAGGCCGGCAGTGTCTTTGCAAACCGGAGGTTCTCCATTGAAAACAACAGGGTGCCCGACATCGAAGAAGCACCCTGCACCCGGCCGCTCTAGTGCCGCTGAGGGTGCACCTTTGGTGCTACTTTGTTTCCCCATTTTCCCTGAGATGAAGTCTAGGAGCTTTGCTCCCACAGCCAAGTGGCCTACTAGTCAGCAGCCACCAACCGGAGGCCCCCTATCCCCCATTGGATAACATTGGGCCTCAGCACTCTGCACCCGGCCACCCAAGTGCCACTGAGGGTGAAACTAGAGTGCCTCCTTGACCCTGGGGGACCCCTGAGTCTACCCCCAGAACCTCAACTCCCACTACCAAATACTTACCTCAAAACCGATAACACTATTTTCCTCCATGGCATAACATTGACTGTTTTTTTGCTGTGAAAACATTTTGAGTGTGGAGTTTGAGAAACTAAAGAAATTCTCTAAAATTGCACTTACCTGTTTTCAGGAAATGTCTCAGAGTAGTATCTAGGTATATTACTCTGTGTAAGCCTAGTAATCTCAAAAGCTACTTACCTGCTATATTACTTAAAAGCCGAGTTAAGTCTATGTTCTGCATTTACTAAGTATTGCATTTCTCTGCATCCATACTGTAAATCAAACCAAAGTGGATATACAATTATCATTCAAACTGTAGTTCAATTGCATTACTACTGTAAAGTATGTATTGCTCACCTGTGCCAGGCTTGCTTGGTTCTTGAAAATAAAATAACTAAAAGAATATTTTTATACAAAAACAATTGGTGTGAAGTTCAGTCTTTGAGTGTGTTAATTCATTTGCTGACTCAGTGTGTAAACAAATGCTTAACACTGTCCTCTGATACTGCCTTACTGCTCGACCACACTACCACAAATAGAGAGTGAGGTGCTATCTAACTTTACCGCTGCCTACCTTTGGAGTTCCACTGGACTCTGTGCACACTAGACCTCACTTTGGTGTAGTATATACAAAGCCAGCTTCTACAATGACTCATTCATAAGATCTTAGTAATAGCAACAGATTTATAAACTTTCGCTGCTAAACAGAGCTCCAGACAACCCCTGCTCCACACATATTTGTCAATAGAGGTGCAAAGGGGACCATCGATGACCACAATATGTTTGTATCTGCATTTTAATATGCTGATTTGTTTGAAAAAAAAAGAACCTGCTATAAATCAGAAAAGAGATGCTTTTCAATGCAAAGAGGTCGGGGAAATCTAGACAAAAAGTTATTTTTTACTGAGTCGTCCCGGTTTTTTAATTAAATAATATGACGTCCAGCCTAGGAAGGGCACAGGAATCAATGACTCATTATTTATAAAAAATGAACATCGAGAAGAATACATGGATTTGGACACAGTAGAAACCAGATGAGCGCTTAGTAGATCTTTTGCGGGGGTTCTAGAAAATGTTTTAAAATATAAATATGACCATTGATCTAGACTAATTGGACTAGTATTTTGACATAATCTTTTAACACAGGTCATTTTACCCATAGAACAACCTCCTATGTATTTAATTGGATTAGTACCTTACTGTAATTACTTTCATGCACAGGTCACTTTTCTAATAGAATAATCCCCCATGTATTAGACTATATACATGAATCTATGCTGCTTATTAATATCGACGCACAGTGCTTTAACTTTGGGTCCTTGCAGGGATGGTAATGAACAAAGGATTATGGCATTTTAACTAAATGAAGATATATACAAGATCTTGTCCATATACTTTCTTCCCTTGCTTTTTGAGATTATTTATGAAAGATAAATGAACTGACATATCGGGTTGTAATGTTATATGTACTTTACTTGATACAGGAAGACAAATTGTCTCCCTTTATGTATTTATTCACAAGTCATTTTATAATAACATCTCTATGCACTTTAATCCTGATATCCTAAACTAATAAGTGTTATAATCGCCATTGATTTTAAATTGAAAAGTACAGAAATGATGATCATGGAACACTCTTGTTAACCGTAACAACTGCATTGATTTTGATTAACAATGGTTCTGTAATCTCACTAATTTGCACACAGTATTCGCACCTGTACTTTCTGATATTTGAAGTCAATTAATGTACTTTACCGTGATTTTGTATGGGAACATCAATGTTGTAAATGATATAAACCTTATTGTAGTTTACAATGAAATGGTAAAAAATGGTTGACCAAACTTGCCATTATCTGTATGTGGGGATGAACAGTCTTGCTGCTGAATAGCAGTAAAAAGTAAAGAGGGATCAAGCACTTTAGCACTTTAAGACACGACGACCTATTCGTGGTATGGAATGGCTCTGTAAATGAGGCAGAGGAATATGTAAGACGACTTATTATGAATAACATCAATCTGAGATTTACTGGCCAGGTTAGTTTGGAAGCAGCAAATTACCTGGACCTGAAGGTAGAAATACATAAGGGGAAGATCAAAACAACCCTCTATAGAAAGCCAACAGCGGGGAAAAGTATGTTTCATGCGTCAAGCAGCCATCCACAAAACTTGATTAACAGCATCCCCTATGGGGAATTTCTAAGGTTAAGACGCAATTGTTCGATAAAATGTGATTTTGAGGATGCTGCCAGAGATAGTTTTGACAGATTTCTGGCAAGAGGTTACAATGCCGAACTCCTTAAAAATACACTCCATAGGGTTGAACAGCTACCTAGGGAGGCTCTTTTTGTAAAGAAAAAACAGAGTAAGGATGACGGGAGGTTTCGGATGATAACCACCTTTTCCCAAGATTCCAATTGGTTTAGGATGATCATGAGAAGACACTGGCATTTTTTTGAAAACTGACAGCATTATTCGTCCTGACGTGCCAGCAGCCCCCATGATCACCTTCAGGAAAGCACCGCCTCTACGAGACAATGTGGTACACAGTCAACTAGAACCCTTTGTGAAGAAATCAGGGTCATTACAGGAAGCAAAGGGATTCTTCCCTTGTGGAAGATGCAAAGCGTGTGCCTTTAGCAAAAGAACGTTGTCTTACGAAGTGAAGGGCTGTAAGGGAGGTAAGACAATTAACAAGTTCATGTCTTGCCATACCACATTTGCAGTTTATTGTTTGAGGTGTCCCTGTGGTTTAAAATACATAGGGAGCATGATCAATCCTGTCAAATTAAGAATCCTGGAACATATGTGTGCCATTGTGAATAAGGATTTTTCTTATCCGGTGGCCCGTCATTTTTCTATAAAACATAAAAGTGACAGAAATCTACTGCAATATTTTTGCCTGGACTATATACCGGAGAGTCCAAGAGGAGGTGATAGAATGCAGAAATTACGGACATTGGAATCCCGGTATATTGTGGATATACAGACCAAAGTCCCAGGAGGCTTAAACAGTGGGGAGGAGCTGGCAGTGCACCTAGGCAGTTGAGGTGGCGATATATACCATCCTTAGGGATTTATTGATGTGATTGTTGAATTGAACAGTAGATTAGTTGTTATGCTGTATATAGAGTCCTATAGTTTGACTGAAAGACACACATTTTTGGGATTTGTTTTCAAATAACATTTTATGCACTTGGGGACTGTATGCACATTTCACAATGATGCAATGATATAATGATGAGTTGATCAAATTTGCATGGAAGTGCGCAGATGATTTATATGATTTTGAAATGTTATGGGTTTATATTGTGAGCCATGCAGGCACACTGATAATGATTTACCTTGTGATTTCACCATTCACTTGGAGGGCAAGATTGAGTATGACATGATTGAATTGGCATTACTGTTAAGGAAAATCTTCATGTCGCGTATGCCATTTTAGGCACAAAAGAGACTAATGTGATGAATGTATTTGTTCATACTTGCAATATGGCGCGCGTTATTGAGCGAGACGTTGGGGAGTCCCTCAATTGTTTTCATGACGTTGTGCCTGTTATTAAGATGGTGCCGCGCAGCGCGTTACACTTAGACACCGAAGAAGGAAGTTTATCCGAAACGCGTCTGTCTGTGCAATAAAATACCGCTTTGCCAACATTCCAGAGAGTGCTGCTTTCGTTCCCATGGACTGTGGAGGATTTTGAGCTTTTGTATTTCTGCGGCACACCAACGCGTCGCAGCACCCGCATGATGAGTGACTCGCAATCTTGGTGTATGAGGAGCAGTAATATATTACCTACTGGCGGTCGCCAGTGGGTAGTTATAGTTAGGATTGTTTCCCATAGGAAATCCGCAACATTCTATTAGGAATAACTTTGGCGCCGAATGAGGGATCTGCCTGTAATTTTCCTTAACTTTGTCTCGCTGCGCTCCGCTCCTTCTCTGAAAGTTTCGGGGGGATCCGTCAAGCGGGGGCCGAGATAAAAGGGGGTCCCAAAACGTGTTTTCCCCATGTTAATTTCCGTAGGGCGGTTGGACTCACTTTTAGCCCGAACGGCTGAATGGATTTCCACCAAACTTGGCAAAATTGTAGGGACTGGTACCCCGATGTGCCTTTGCTATATCTCAAGATATATGCTCCAGTGGTTTTTACGAAAATTAACTTTGAAAAAATATATATTGGGCTACATTGGGCTATATATATGTTAGAGCCCAAATGTAGCCCAATGTGGAGTAGTGTGGCTCACTGGTTAGAGGCGGCAGACCCGAGAGCAGAGGACGGCCCGGGACCAGGGTTCGATTCCCGGCGCGGCAGGTTTCTGGACCAGGGTCAGCGGACTCGATAATTCTCTCGCCTCGGTTCCCACTCTGATCAGCGATCACACTCGGCAACTCTGGGCATTAGCTTGCCTCATCTTCACTAACGGCCCCACCAGACCGCCGGGGATGCCTGGTCTCACCCTGGAGATACCCATTAAGGGACCATCTCTCAGGGAAACCAGGAAGGGTTTCGCAGCGGTCGAAGCGCCTTGGGACCCTACGGGTAAGTAGTGCGCTATATAAATGCCTATACATTTACATTTACATTTACAATGTAGCCCAATGTAGCCCAATGTAGCCCAAAGATGGCCACCAGAGACAAAAAAAAACAAATGTAGCCCAAATATCAGCCAGATGTAGCCCAACTATAGCCCAATGACAGAATGTCCCAGAGTGTTCTAAAGAACAACTAGAGCGCTAACAGTCTTACTTATGACAAAAGTATGGCACACCTGAAGTCATCTTGATTGGAATAAAGTGTTAACACTTAAAACATTTAATTTGCAAAGGAACAAAATGAGGGGGTTCATTTTGCCATAGAAATTATGATTAGTGCTGAAGAAAGAAAAATTAGGGCACATTTTGAGTGACTTCTCAAATCCTCTTATATTTCATTAAAAAAGTCTGATATGCAGTCTCCCAAGATGGCCACCAGAGACAAAAGAGCCCAAATGTAGCCCAAATATCAGCCAGATGTAGCCCAACTATAGCCCAATGACAGAATGTCCCAGAGTGTTCTAAAGAACAACTAGAACGCTAACAGTCTTACTTATGACAAAAGTATGGCACACCTGAAGTCATCTTGATTGGAATAAAGTGGTAACACTTAATACATTTAATTTGAAAAGGAACAAAATGAGGGGTTTCATTTTGCCATAGAAATTTTATATATATATATATATATATATATATATATATATATATATATATATATTCACTGAAAAAACCATAGGTTTCACACCAGTTATAGTTAGGAATTAGCATTTAAAAAACCTATTAAATTCACTGAAAAAACCATAGGTTTCACACCAGTTATAGTTAGCTGGAAATTTTACTCGCATAAAACCATTGAAATTCGCACGTTATAGTTAGTTGGACTCACTATAACTTGCGCGTGCAATGCACTGCTGATGACGTCACATATTACATCACTCATGACATGGTCAGTGACATCACTCATTACATCACTGATGACATCTCAAATGACATCACTGATGACATCATCCAGTGAATGTGTATCTTTCTGAAAAATAAATATTTTTTATATATGTATATCTAAAGGTTGGTGGAAGAATAAATGGGTAAATAAATGTCTAAATGGATGTTTTTTTTGTGTAAAATTGATTGGTTAACTGACTTATTAAATGTATCTTAGTGAATACATATATTAGCGAGTAATGTTTAAATATTTACATATCTGTATCTGTGTCTCACTTTGTGTATAAGTGGCTGCATGGGTTGGTGAGTAGCTACATGAGTGTGTATATGGGTTATTAGTTGTTTTTTTGAGTATCAGTATCAGTGTCTGTATGGTTCGGTGGGGGATATTACTTAGAGCACAGATGCATGAATGAGTGACTCACTATTTGTATGTATTTTGAAGACAGCATGTGTGCAAGACTGTATGGGTGGATAATTGTGTGTCTGGGTGGGTTAGTGAGTATGTGTTTTTATAATTGATTGTTTAAGAGAGTAAATATGTTTCCGTTTCTGTAGAAGTATGTGTAGTGGTGTGTGTATATAGCAGTATAATCAAGTAAATGGTTTTTTGATAGTTTATTTGCATGTGTGAATTTGTGTGTGAGTAACTATATGGATGAGTATTAGTGTGTAACAGGATGTATAGGTGTATGAGTACATATGATGAGTAAGTACATGCATGAGTGACTATATAGAACTGTTGGTGAATGAGTGGATGTGTATGTAGATGTTGGAATTACCTAATAAGTTGTTGTAATTGGTATTGGTTTCTCCTTTTTTAAGAAAATGTTAGTTTCTATTTTTGAATGTGTGTGTCAAAGGTTATTTTATGCTGATAGGAGGTCTGCCACTTTGTCACAAGGATGTTGTCATCAGTGATGTCATTTGAGATGTCATCAGTGATGTCATGAGTGATGTCACTGACCATGTCATGAGTGATGTAATATGTGACGTCATCAGCAGAGCATTGCACGCGCAAGTTATAGTGAGTCCTCCAACTAACTATAACGTGGGAATTTCAATGGTTTTATGCGAGTAAAATTTCCAGCTAACTATAACTGGTGTGAAACCTATGGTTTTTTCAGTGAATATATATATATATATATATTTTTTTTTTTTTTCACTGAAAAAACCATAGGTTTCAGACAAGTTATAGTTAGGAATTAGCATTTAAAAAACCTTATAAATTCACTGAAAAAACAATAGGTTTCACACATGTTATAGTTAGCTGGACATTTCACTCATACAAAACCATTGAAATTCCCCCGTTATAGTTAGTTCAGCTAACTATAACTCGCGCGCCCGCAATCCACTGCTGATGACTTCATATATTACATCACTCATGACATAGTCAGTGACATCACTCATGACATCACTGATGACATCTCAAATGACATCACTGATGACATCATCCAGGGAACGTGTATCTGTCTGAAAAATAAATATTTTTTATATATGTATATCTAAAGGTCGATGGAAGAATAAATGAATGAATAAGTATCTAAATGGATGGGTTTTTAAAAAAAATGATTGTATAACTGACTTATTAAGTGTATCTTAGTGAATACATGTATTAACGCATAATGTTTAAATATTTAAATATCTGTATCAGTGTCTCACTTTGTGTATAAGTGGCTGCATGGGTTGGTGAGTAGCTACATGAGTGTGTATATAGGTTATTCGTTGATTTTTGTGTATCAGTATGAGTGTCTGTATGGTTCGGTAGGGGATATTACTTAGCGCAAGGATGCATGAATGACTGACTCACTGTTTGTATGTGTTTTGAAGACAGCATGTGTGCAGGACTGTATGGGTAGATGAGTGTGTGTATGGGTGTGTTAGTGAGTGAATGACTGTCTCAATAGTGTCTTTATGAGTAACTACATATGTTTTAAACTAGTATATGTGAGTATTGATGTATATAAGCGAGTATATGTGAGAGTGAGAGATTGGAAGAGTTCCTGTATGAATAAGTATCAGTTTCTATAAGTGATTGTTTAAGAGAGTAAGTATGTTTACTTTTCTGGAGAAGTAAGTGTAGTGGTGTGTGTCAAGCTGTATAGGCAAGTAAATTAATGTTTGATAGTTTATTTCCATGTGTGAGTATGTGTGCGAGTAACTATATGGATGAGTATTAGTGTGTAACAGGATGTGTAGGTGTATGAGTACATATAATGAGTGAGTACATGTATGAGTGACTATATAGAACTGTTGGTGAATGAATGGAAGTGTATGTAGATTTTGTAATTACTGAATAGGTTCTTCTAACTGGTATTCGTATCTCCATTGTTTTGAAAATTTTAGTTTCTATTTTTCAATGTGTTTATCAAAGGTTATATTAGGGTGACAGGAGGTCTGCCACTCTTTCACAAGGATGATGTCATCAGTGATGTCATTTGAGATGTCATCAGTGATGTCACGAGTGATGCATCTGACCATGTCATGATTGATGTAATATGTGACGTCATCAGCAGTGGATTGCGGGCGCGCGAGTTATAGTTAGTCCAGCTAACTATAACATGTGTGAAACCTATGGTTTTTTTCAGGGAATTTCTAAGATGTTTTAAATGCTAATTCCTAACTATAACTTGTCTGAAACCTATGGTTTTTTCAGTAAATTTCAAAGGTTTTTTAAATGATAATTTCTAACTTTAACGTAACTGAAACATATGATTTTTTCAGTGAATGTCAAAGGTTTGTTAAATGTCAATATCTAAATACAATATCCCTATAACCTATAGTGCTTCTTAAGTAAAATTTAAAAACACGTGTATACTTTTTATAGTAAAAAAAACTTAACAGTAGTGTTTTTTTACTTTTATACCTCCAGGTTTTATGGTATTTATTTTTGGGATATTTATCCATATTTTTTTTTTAAAAAATTGTATATCTATTTACACATATATATTTCGGATTTTGTGAAAAAATTAATCTGAAATTAGTATATCTCCACATTTATTTTACTGATAAATATGCACTCATGGCTGAAAGACTGAACATTTTCACTCATATAAACACTCTTACGTGATAAACTATACACAATCTTCATATTAAAATGTGCAACTTTTATTACACGAGGATATATATTGCTCTTTAAGGATCTTTTCTAAAAGTCTTTTATTGTTTTTACCCTTTTACTTTTAGAACAACAGACCTATTGCCCTACTACTCATCATTGACAGCATTTACAAACGCTTAAAAAAAAACCAATTTCCGTATTCATGCACAGTATAAACTAAATACAAAGAGGCAAATAGATACTTTTCTGTTTGTATTTATCTGTAAACATTAGTAAAAACATAAATCAAGCAGCCCTACTTATAATTTAAGAATATTTTCAACTTAATTAGCAGTAATTAACATATAAGTGTGGTAAAAGTATGACAGCACCTATAATACCTGACTTTCAACAACACCGTTCACAGTTCGATTCAATAGTCCATCAGCATCTTAGCCTGAAGAACCGGGTTATTTAAGACCCAGCGGTGCCAGGGGACACACCCGAAGTCTCTGGATTCACCTGTCTCAGAACTACAGAAACGCGGACTCTTCTTGGTGACGTCAAAGATCAAATTTATTGGCTGCAACCAGTAATAGAGGTCCACGAAGTACAAAGGCTGTATATTCGTAGGAGACTGCTCAATTTTACAAAGCAAGCCATCCCTTTTATACCAAATATTGTGCTTCAGGCAAACATTCCTTATTTACAGTTGACCAATCCCATGTGTGCACGACAAAAAGCATGGCATGACAAACCCACATTCCATTGTCCAGCCCACCATCAATTTCCCGGGAAGGCCCAACACTTTTCATCAGATAAGTCGAACGGACCCCTAATAAAACGGGCACCTCCCCATCGTAAACGGACCATAAAGAAAGGAGCAGAGACAGGTGTGAGTAAGATAAGACATAGTTGTGTGCAATAAAAGGTTTATGATGTCCTGGGCCCTGATCTTCAATCTTGACCAGCTGCCGAGCAAGGAACTGGCTCAACAAGTTTGGCCTTGGGCAACGGAGTCAGCTTGCCCAGGTCACACAGAAGTCAGCTGAAGGTGTACGTGTCCCAAGGACTTGTTCGGCCTTAGTCATCGGCCTATGTGAGGGCAACCACAAAATGGCTGCCGTACACAAAATGGAACCCAAGGGTTCAGAACGGAATCCCTGATTTCATGAGGAACACGTTACTCGAACATGACGAAAACAAGCATACATCGAACGTTCGCCATTTTCGGTTCGCTGATACCAAAATCGTCATGACACGACAACATTTATGAAACGGGTTCAGAATCTCAGAACCTCAGACCCTCCTTTTGCCCTTACATAGGCAATAACCTAAACCCATGTCAGTCTGAATCCAGGTCTATACTCATCAGATCATCAAGATGTTGCTGTAGCATCATCCCATTACTTAGCACGTCTCGTGATACAGGTCTCCTTACACACGATGTAGCACAAAGGCCACATATAGCAGGAGCACACTGTACACAAAGACAGAACAGGAAAAGGATGGCTAAGATCATCCCAATGACCATCAGAGTCTTCCATCCCCACGTGGATATCAGTTCCCAGAACCATCCCATTAGCGACCAATCTCCTTTATTCACGTGTATAGATTCGGAGATCTTATGTAACTTGGAAATGGCCTGGTATACTGTCGGAGCATTGTCGGGAATGAAAACACAGCAGCTCGATTGGATCAATTTACATACCCCTCCTCTATCTGCAAGTATGACGTCTAACGCAACTCTGTTCTGGAGAGTCATAAGACGATCCGACTGGAGCTCAGCAGTCAAGTTATTAAGGGCACCGGTAGTTTCAACTACGGTGGACTCAACCACTCTCGTTAATTGCCGTATGTTCCTGCTGTTAACCATCGGTCCCCAAAACGGCAGAAAACCCTTCAAGAAATCTCCTAACTCTTGTCCTGCAGTATCTTCCTTACTGAAGACACCTCTGACAACTCTTGTCTTGTGGTAATCTGCCGCAGCTGTGTAGGTGGGAGGCAACAGGAACGAGACAAAACATGTGCCCAAGAAATCAGGGGGCAACCATGTGTACGCTCTATCGTAACAGACAAAATAGGTACCCTTGGCTGCTAGAAACGATGGGGAAGTCTGGGACGCAAAAACATATGTCTCAGTGCAGATACTTTCCCCTAACTGAGCTCTCGGATTCTTGCCATTACCTTGCAGACAAAGATGACCCTGATGGGGTACGATCCAAATCGGAGAGGATCTTTTCGCTCGCTGGTTCTCACTCAGACTAACTCCATATCCAGTCACGTTCCATCCAATATACGCTAGTGTATCATCTCTCTGGGTTGTCTCATAGGAGCTAACTCCTCTAATCATATCGACTATTCCCTTAACTAGAGCACTATTCTTTGGATTGTCCTTCACAGAACGTAGGGGGTAGACTTTGCGAGCATATATGAACATCTTTCTGTATGCCCACACGGAACCATTGTAGCTGAATGGCAGGACCAGATAAGGAATACCTTTATCAGTAGTATGCGGCATAAGACCACTCACCCAACAGTTAGTCGTGTTCACTACTAGTTGGTGTTGGTGCAGAAGCTGAACAAAAGAGTTATTAACGAATTCTAATCTTCTAATGGACTCATGTTCAGGCAGAGGATGAAAAGAGTGTGGAGAAACAGTAGAAGAAGGTATGGGCTGTGTAGTGGGTGCAAACGTCACTTGAAAAGAGAATATTATATATCCTACCAAAAACATCATTAAGCTAAGCAACATGAAAAGACACAATATTAAAAACCATTTTCTGCTCATTATTTTACACATTCTGCTTTTAAAATTCATTTCTTCAACAGGTCTCTCCATCTTGAAAAAATCCATCCTCTAACCGTGCTGTTCGCGGCTGTTGGGTGTTCCGTGCTAAGGAATGCGCCTGTCAGTCCAGGGAACGCCCTTGGACCAACCAGAACCGTCGACCTAACGTCTTCGGCTTGCACTCCAAAGACTTGGCACCGCGACCTTACAGCTGAACCCGGATGGCGGTTCGAAAAACAAAAATCGGTCAAAACAGTTTCTCAGATGGGAGAGCTGAATGTTCAAAAATAGCAAAGGAAAATGTATTATTTTATTTGTCCCATGACTCTTTTGGTCGCAAATTATAACGGCCTTTATCAGGCAATGTCTGGTCGCGGAATAGGAGTTCAGGCTCAGTAGTGTCCAATCGAACTGACGGTGGCACAGCTCCTTGCAGAAGATCGTCGCTTTCTTGCTCAGAACTTGTCCCAATTAAACGTGCATCGCTAAAAGGCAGAAAACGAGGCACAGTGTCAGTTTCTGAATCAGGGATACCCTCCTGGACCCACTGGTTGTACGGCAGAGGCAAAGGTACCCTCTTACAGTGTACGCCGTGGATCCAGTTCTTTTTTCCTTGTACTCGCACTGCAGATCGCGTTGATAGGAGCACCAAGTAGGGACCAATCCAGCGAGGCTGATCGTTCTTTGTCCGCTGGAAGTTCTTGATTAGCACCCAAGAGCCAGGATCGATGACATGTCCTGGATCGTCAGAGGCCTAAGGTAATGTATCGTGAACCTGTTGGTGTAAGACACGCAATTTAGCCGTCAAATCATGAAGATAGTCAAGCAATACAGGGTGTTCAATCTCACTGAATTTCGTCGGCCTCGGCACTCCCCATATGTTGGCCGGGCGACCAAACACAATCTCATAAGGACTAAATCCTACTCGGGAATGTACAGTCATCCTGGTTGACAAAAGTGCTAATGGCAGATCATCAGGCCATTTAAGACCAGAGCTCGCCTGTATCTTGGCAAGTTTCAGTTTAAGAGTGCCATTATAGCACTCTACTAGTCCAGCTGATTGGGGGTGATTTGCAGCGTGGAATTTTTGGCGTATTCCTAACCCATCACACACTTTCTTCATCACTTGACCCACAAGTTCACTCCCATTATCACTCCAGACCATTCTCGGCAAACCATACCTAGGGAAAAACTCTTTGATAAGGGCTTTAGCTGTGGACAAGGCGGTATTATCTTTCAAGGGGTATGCTTCTACCCATCTTGAGAAGGCACAAACAACCACAAGTACGTATTTCAGGTTGTTGCATCTCTCCATGTGGATAAAATCTAGCTGCAAAACCTCGAACGGATACGTCGGAGGCGCAAAGTGACCAGCTGGGGTTGGAGTTCCCTTACCAGGATTGTACTTCAAGCACACCATACAATTCTTGACCACATTCTCTGCACACTTAGGAATTCCAGCATTTTGCCATACTGGAGCCAACAACTTACAAATCCCTTTCACACTGATATGAGCCATTCCGTGCGCCATCGTAACCACTGCAAGCACGTACGCATCGGGTACCAACCATCGCTGATGCTCTGACAACTCAACCCAACAACCATTTGCATCTAATTTACCCGTACTCTCTCTCCACACACTCAATTCTTTCTCTGTAGCTTCAGCTTGAATAGACTTCACACTCTCTATCGTATCCTCGCACATTCCTCTATCCGGAACCCATCTTGCCGGACCCTCAACATACATCCGACTCCTCACATCCCTTGCCACGTCTTTCGCCACTTCGTCTGCAAACGCATTACCACGACCAACATCATCGGTAACCTTCTTGTGTGCACTGCATTTCACGATCGCAACTTGCAACGGCAAGGTAAGTGACTCCAGAAGCTCATTTACCAACTGACCATTCTGAATCTTCGCTCCATGAGACGTGAGGAACCCACGTTCCTTCCACAAGCATCCAAAACTATGAGCCACACCAAACGCATACTGGCTGTCGGTATATATGGTCACTTTCATTCCTTTCGATAACACACACGCTCTCGTAAGTGCGATCAACTCCGCTGCTTGGGCTGAATTATGTGGGATACGTGCAGCTTCAACAATCGTATGCAAAGTCGTAACAGCATATGCCGCAGTCATATCACCATTCGGAAGCTTGAAGCATGAACCATCCACCCATAAGGTACAATCACACTTCACAAGAGGAGTGTCCCTAAGATCTACTCTCCCTTTTGTTTCCTCCTCTGTCCTAAGAAAGCAATCATGCTGTTCAAAAACATCTGTCTCTACTGAAATCGGCAACAACGTGGCTGGATTTAACGTATTGCATCTTTTTATGTGCACATGACTCGCTAAAAGCGTCAGCTCATAACCTGACAATCGAGCACTAGTTAAGTGCTGTGTCTTGGTCCTGTTTAACAAAGTATCCACTGCATGTGGAACCATCACAATCAGTGTATTATTCATCACCAAACCAGCAGACTGTTGAATAGAAACAGCTGCTGCCGCTGTGGCTCTCAAACAACTCGGCAACGCTCTAGCTACCGGATCCAAAGTCGATGAGAAATACGCACATGGACGCTGCTTGTCCCCAAAAGATTGTGTCAACACTGACAACGCACATCCCTCTCTCTCGTGGACATACAACGTAAAAGGCTTGCTGTAGTCGGGGGTACCCAACACAGGAGCCGAACACAATGCATCACGCAATTCGGAAAAACTTTTCTGACAATCTTCAGACCACGGGAGGGGATTCGGTGTATCTTTACAGGTCAATGCCACCAGTGGTTTGGCCAGCAGAGAAAAATTCGGTATCCATTGTCTGCAATTTGACGTAATACCCAGATAAGCGCGCACTTCTCTCTGTGTAATTGGCACACTCATGTTCGCAATCGCTTGAATTCGTTTTGGGGTCAATCTTCTTCCCTCCTTCGATAAGAGATGACCTAAGTAGGTCACTTCTTGTCGACAATATTGTAAATTCGAAAGAGACACCTTGTGATGAAAATCGGACAAATGACGCAGCAATGATAAAGTAGCCTTCTTACAAATTTCCTCAGTATCGGCAGCGACTAACAAATCGTCAACGTACTGAAGAAGAGCAGCGCCATCAGGTAAAACAATTGTATCAAGTTGCGTTTTCAAAGCCTGACTGTATATTGACGGACTCTCACAATAGCCTTGAAGAGCGCGTTTGAACCGGAAACTTCGACCTCCTAAAGAGAAACCAAAAATATCCCTACTCTCCTCGGCAATCGGGATGCTGAAGAAAGCATTCTTCAAATCGATCACTGAAAACCAAGTTGCCGAAGCTGGAATCATAGTCAATAAAGCAGTGATATCCGGAACAACAGGAAACTGTGGCACAACTATCTTATTCACCTCTCTAAGGTCGATCACAAACCTGTAAACAGGCGGTTGCGAAGAATCAGTACGTTTCAAGACAGGCAAAACAGGACTATTGCACACATTACCTCTTGTTTCCTCGATCACATCTTTCTCAATCAAATCATGGATAATCGCTAGCAACGCCCTTTCACCATCACTAGAGATCCTATATTGTGGAATGCGTGGCATTTTAACGTTCGCTTTTAACGTTACAACATATGGTGGTATCTCCAAAAGACCCACATCATTAGGACCAGTAGCCCAAATAGTGTCGGGAAGAGAAGACAATTTGGTCAGAAGTTGATCCCTCGACAAATACATCGAGGAGACCACTCTCTTACCTAATGTAAGTTGTACTCCCGAAGGAGAACAATACAACGTCGCATACAATCTTTTCAACAGATCCAATCCCAACAAGTTCTCACCACAACCTGTCGTCAGAATAAGGGGTGCTTCTAGTTCACGAGGTCCAACAGAAAGAGACAAAGGACTAGAAATCGGGTTTCTAACTGGGGCGCCAGAAAAACCTACTGAAACATTCGTTGAGCCAGACAAAGGTGCGCCAGGGAGTCTAGAGTGCATAATAGAACTCTTCGTAGCACCAGCATCCAACAGAAAAGGCTCTGACACACCTGATGTAATCACTTCGACATAAGGTCCACTCTGATCTACTGGAACTGAAACAACTCCCTCTCTTTGTCCATGGCTGTCCTAGCAATCATTACCATCCACATTCTCACCTTCAACGTAGTAGTCGTCAGCATAGTACTGAGTCGTCCTGCCAGATGCATTATTTTGCTGGTCAAAACTATTCATCGAATTTTGTGGAGGAAAGGAACGTGCGTTCTGGGGGAAACCTCCACGTCCCCTACCTCTAGAAGTTTGCAGAATACACCGACCTCTTGTGCCAGAAACACCATTCGCACGCTGCAACAAAATAGGGCAACTATACTTGAAATGACCCTCTTCCTTACAATATGAACACTGATTGGGGCCTACCAGAAAACGCGGTTGAGGAGACTCGAACCTTTGCGAGTTTCTCTGAAACTGCTGAGGCTGTTGATAATCACGCTGGCTACTACGGGGCGGATACGCTTGCTGTAAAAGAACCTTCGTCTTCAACTCTTTAGTTTTCTTGTCTGCTCTATCCTTCTCATCCTTATCCCTATTTTCGTAGTACTGTGCAGTAGCCAATATCTGTGCTGAAGAGAAAACAGCCCAAGAACTCTATGAATCCTTTAACTTGGTACACAACTCGGGAAGTAAATTGTGCACGAACTTATCAACAAACAAACGTTGACCACCTTCTGTACTCATGTCTTGACCACTATGGTCAATAAACGTCTCTTCAAACCTAGTGAAGAAATCAGACACGGTTTCATCCTTCTTCTGCTTACACGCAGACAATTTATCCCAGTTTACTCGCATAGCGGGCATTAACGTTTTCATGTAGGTAATGATCCTACCAGGGAGTTCTGCAACTACAGGCTCAGGTTTAGCACCACCAATTTGTCGGCCGTCCGCAGCGCTGATATTAACCCATGTATCACCTAACTCCTGTGCATGATCAGTATGGCGAATCAGACCCCATAAAGGCTGCGGGACCACATTTCCAAACAACATGTCTATATCAGCTAGATTCATCACACAGGAGTCTGCAGTCTGTGATAATTCCTTATAATACCCCGCAGGATTTTTACGGGGGTCAGGCAAAGTCTGCTTAAGAGCCAAAACTTCAGCACGTTTCCACGGAACATGTACCCAAACACGTTGAAAATTAGGCAGAACAGCTGGATTAGCGTTTGGGTCCCCTTCCCTCCAAACTGGGGGAACTTCTCTCATGGGATATTGTCACACCTTTCTCCTAACAGAAACGTCAGGCTCAAACAGCGGCTGAGAAGGAGACTCACTCCTAAACGACAACAATGTCGCAACTGCTCTTTCAACATCGAGACCCACAATCGTGCCTTTAGCAAACTCGGATTGCACATTGGACAACTCCGGCGGAGTCTGTCCCAAATCATCATCTTCCCATTCCTCACGAAGAAAACCGCACATCTTATCGAACACATATCTCTGTTTTGGTGCTTCCCATTGACGGAAGACATCCATAACAGACTCTAAATCATATCTTAAGGAACGAGTGACCCATTTATGTGCTAAATGATCCAATACTTCCCTCTCTCTGGAATCAGGCAGTTGACTACGCAACTGCTTACGCTCTGAAACAGGGGTAATATTAAATGACCCAAAGAAAGGAGACAAGAGAGTAGTGACAGTATCAGTCATTCTCTGTCGAACAGAAGGAGAGGTTGACAGGACAGGAGATAAAGCGGACTGAGAAAAGGTCAACGTAGGAGCAGTAGCAGAGGAGGTAGCGAGAACAGGTGAAAAAGTTGCAGGAATTAAAGGCGGAGCAGGTAGCAAAGGCGGTGGCCCTTGAGAAGGCTGCGCCAAAGGAGTAGGAGCCAACTGAAGAGGAGCTGGCGGCTGTGGAATAACAAGAGGCTGCACAACTGGAGATTGCACAACTAAAGGTTGCGGAGGTGCTGTAGCACTCTGCACATAAGGGGGAAGTGAACTCAACAAATGCGGCATCAAGGGATTTTTCTCAATGTCCTTCGCTGCATCTTGCTGAAGAAGCGGCAAAGCTGGGTAACATTTATCAATCGCCATTTTACGTTGTCTGTGCAACTGCTCATTCGCTTGTTCTTCTTCGTTATCTTTAAACTGCATAGCTGCTTGCATTATCGAGATACCCTTCTCTCTTTTATTCTTCTTTGCTAATTTAATTTCTTTCTGTTTGGCTTCCTTTCGCCATAGGCGGAAAGAGTCAAACATCGCCGGCCGGGCTTTCTTCTTAAAAAGTCTAACCTCTAGATTATCTAAAACTTCCGTATCAAAACTACCATATTGGGGCCCTTTCAGGACACCATCTTTCCTAGTGTACCTAATCCATACTTCATTATACGTGATGGGGCCCACGCCATGTTTCACATAAAGCTCATAGGTTGGAGTTCCAATCGGAGGAACCGAACACGAGTCCTCCAATCGGGAATCCCTGTTACGACCACAACAAAATATCTTACCAAGTCTGCTAAGACCAGGCATCTTCGCTCTCTAGTCTAGCTTCAAACTTCAAGGGAGTATCGAATATGATAGTCTCGCGAATACACGAGTCCCTCAGCTTTGGTACTTGCAAGTCCCAAATCAAAGAACCCAAATCAAAGATCCCAAGGGATATCCAAAAACTAAGGACTGGGAGACGCTCCACTCATACTTAACTGAGGTATCGATGACGTCACCAGAAGACCAGTCTATCGTCTCGCTCTAGAAATCGTCTAAGGCTCCAAGACAGGGCGACAGTCAGGGCAGCAGTCCTTTGTAGCCATTGGAAAGCGGGGAACCTCGCAGCAAAGACTTTCGGACCACGACGACATACAGGGGTCGATGAAGTGGCAGGCCTTCCTCCAGAATTTTCACACGAAGCTCCTCACGATCTTCAGGCTTGGACCGGTACCGCTGAAGTCGCCCCACGTTGGGCACCAAATGAAGAACCGGGTTCTTTAAGACCCAGCGGTGCCAGGGGACACACCCGAAGTCTCCCGATTCACCTGTCTCAGAACTACAGAAACGCGGACTCTTCTTGGTGACGTCAAAGATCAAATTTATTGGCTGCAACCAGTAACAGAGGTCCACGAAGTACAAAGGCTGTATATTCGTAGGAGACTGCTCAATTTTACAAAGCAAGCCATCCCTTTTATACCAAATATTGTGCTTCAGGCAAACATTCCTTATTTACAGTTGACCAATCCCATGTGTGCACGACAAAAAGCATGGCATGACAAACCCACATTCCATTGTCCAGCCCACCATCAATTTCCCGGGAAGGCCCAACACTTTTCATCAGATAAGTCGAACGGACCCCTAATAAAACGGGCACCTCCCCATCATAAACGGACCATAAAGAAAGGAGCAGAGACAGGTGTGAGTAAGATAAGACATAGTTGTGTGCAATAAAAGGTTTATGATGTCCTGGGCCCTGATCTTCAATCTTGACCAGCTGCCGAGCAAGGAACTGGCTCAACAAGTTTGGCCTCGGGCAACGGAGTCAGCTTGCCCAGGTCACACAGAAGTCAGCTGAAGGTGTACGTGTCCCAAGGACTCGTTCGGCCTTAGTCATCGGCCTATGTGAGGGCAGCCACAAAATGGCTGCCGTACACAAAATGGAACCCAAGGGTTCAGGACGGAATCCCTGATTTCATGAGGAACACGTTACTCGAACATGACGAAAACAAGCATACATCGTACGTTCGCCATTTTCGGTTCGCTGATACCAAAATCGTCATGACACGACGACATTTATGAAACGGGTTCAGAATCTCAGAACCTCAAGCCCACCACTATCCCACTGTAAGTAATACTTTGCTTAATCTTCCCAACGCCCCAAGCGCCAGGACACCTTTACGAGGGTATGTTTACGATTTACAAATGCTAGCATTTTTTAAATTAAGAAGCATAATAAGAACAAATATTAATCCTTTTTTTTCTTCTAATGCTAACGAAATTTTTTTATGTCGTCTATCTAGATGTTTTTAATCATGAAAATGCAAAGAACACAGTTTAATGAGTAACACTTTTTAAACTCTCCAACGTATGTAGATAATAATACCTTATACGTGTTACTATCGAACTTGAAACCTTTACAGCTTCACAGTTTGTAACTTTTCCCTACACGTGCAGAAGTAAAACAGTTAAAACATGAGCACGCGTAAACTGCAAAACGTGCCATCTAAATAGGCGGAGCCACATCTTCCTTCCGTAGACTACTAAACAACCAAAAACTATATAAACCACACTTACTGTGCAATTAGTTTAGTTTTCGCGAGGTATTTCTTAGTTGCCAATCTGTGTTGCAGGTTCCCTTTTCTAGCATCGGATTCTCTTTTTGCGTCAACAAACATATTCCGGAGTTGTAAGTTGTTTCAATATGGCATAGGCATAGTACTTAGTAATAATTTGTAGCTATTTGTCAATATTTAAACATTTATATCTAGAAAAAAATGTTATTGCATGTTTTTCGCTTTTTCTCTGTAACGTCAGCAGCTTGTTTTTAGAAACAGATAGATTATAACAAACATTGCTCCTTTTCTGGCTCCTTTCAGCTTATATATAGTGACTTTTTATATTATAATATTGACACTGTACTTCGCTTGAGAGGTGTTGATGACCCGTCAACGCAAACCCTAAACATTTACAATCAACGTCACCATCTTCCACTTGTTATTGTGTTTTCCCCTAGAGATCACATACTATTAATATGTATATTATAATATAAATAGTGATGGTGTTCTTAGTGGAGTTCGCGATCCGTCGCCACAAAGAGTAACGATCAGTAAGCAACGTTACCAGCTTGCGGTTTTCAGTCTATTTTTCCCTTGTGATCATGTGCTGTGAAAATATATACATATTATTATTCTCACCGTCATGATCTCAGAGGAGTTTATGACCCATCGCCACGAAGATCAAACTTTTTCACCTCCAGGACAAAAGAAGTTCAGTAAATATTTAACGCTCGAAAGTATTTCATTATGGATGTTCTGTTAAATACATAACTTTATTTTCCTTTTCTTTTTACTGTAACAATAGTATCAATCGTTATATTATATTAGATTGTCCTATTGCCTCAGAAGAGGAATGGGAGATTTTTCAGCGCCATCTGTAATATAACTTTCAAATATTAAAAAGTACTTGATCAGATATTTTTTTCAAGAAACATATTTTACGAAACTGCAGGACAAAAAAATATAGCTATCATGCATACTTTGTTACTTTAAATATTTAATAAACCCAACATTTCCCAATGTTATTTTCTAATTTCTATTCTTATTTGCGGTTCCTATTCACTTTCTCCGTAAAGAATAAATAGGACCTGTACTATATATTATAAGAGTACCATCCTATATATTCTTTAATGAGTATGTGATTTGTTTGCGGAACAGTCTGCAACCTCTAAGCACTACGACAGCACGTTCCTGAATTGTACAGAATACAAATTTGAAAAATAATAATGCATACATTTCTATGTAATATGAAGTCACTTGTATTTAACTGTTTTTTACTTGTTCTCTTGATCTCAGATAATGTAATGCGGGAGTGTTTGTTGTAGCACTTCTATTTTACTTTATCTAAAAGTAACTGATGCCCTCTTACATCATCAAGAATGTGGGGCAACACTTTTACAAACTGTAGCAGAAAAAAGAAGGATATAGCCACGCTTAACTGATATTTTATGAAATTCCATTTTTAATTGTCACCCCTTTCATATATACAGCGACAGTTTCTGAAGAAAGTTTATTTGTATTTGCTTAATAAAAACTGTTTCAAACCTAGACAAAATTTTTTGCTGCGCAACCACACCTCCCCATAAGGAAAGTAAATACCACATTATAAGTAAATAGTACTCCTAAGAAGTATGTCACCCATAAACTTGATTAAAAAAAACAGCGCAAGTCACTGTCATTTTTCCGCCGTGATTTATACACCACACGGCAATTATATAAATGGCCCTTGAAACATATAAAAACAATTTTTTCCCTCATAATCCCTCTCCACCACCTTATGGGCACTATACAGAGTTAATAGTGTTCCTAACCTGCCCTCTACTACTTTCTTTTCCCATACTCCTTTGGAAATGCGTCACAATATCACTGACAACAGTGAACCGTTCCCACCCAATAAGGTGCAAACTTGTGCTCGGAACACTTTAGCCAATAAAATGTCCATGTTGTTCCGCACAGGAGGAAGGAATGACTGCCAAAACGTATACTTTTAATACTTCACAGCCAATGAAGATTAAGCTTCATAAAGTCCCGCTTGAAGCACGTTACCCTAATACTCCCCAAACAGGAAGGAATCGCTTACAACATTTTTCCACTGACTTCTTCTACGACTAATGATTCCTATGAAAAAAATATAAATCTCCAGCACAGTAACTATTTCAATTAGAAACATATTGTGGTGAACTTCTAACCTCTGTGCTCACGCAAGTGTTCCATGAACTGTTACTATGGTAACAGGCAGAAAGTCGTTTGAGGATATCGTTGAAAGGTACTGGCTGTACAAAAACCGTTATATTTACCCTGGATCTACAAGACAGAAAGGAAAGCAAACTAAAATAAAACACTGTGTACCACATTTATAACCCCCTTGCGCCACTTGCGCGTCCACGCCCCCCCCACAAAATTAAAAGTGTGTGGACCTCAAACCCCGGGAAAAACCACCCCCCGGAGATTTCTGTATTGTGTGACAGGGGCTTGGTGGCCCTCTGACTGGTGCCCTCGAGAGCCCTGGAGACCACCACGCCCAGAGCTGGTTCCTGCAGTGTCCCGGGGCGCCTACCCCCGGGATACTGCTGTTTGCTATGAGAGGGCGGAAGTCTTGCGGCTCCCGCTCTCCCATAGCAAACTTAGTTTGAACTTTGAAAGACACAGCGGTGAAATCTGTTCTCACTTTCAAAATCCAAACAAGATTGCATTTCCACATGCAACTTAGCATCTCTCCATGTTTAAAAGCAATGCCAGCTCCAGAAGAACACGAGGAGTCGGCGGGACCGTGGGGGCATTGTACGCTCCGTCTTTTTTATAGATAGGGTCACGTGTGTAGTGACAGATGCGCTGGATGGGTGTGGTGTGGGTGGATACCAGCCATGAGGGACTGTGTGTGCCGATCTGACAACTAGACCTGGAACTAAGATATCACTACAATGGAAATCCGGGCCATATAGTATTGTTTTGTTTTCCTGGTAGCGTAAGCACAGTGGGCTGTACCAACGTATTCAGTCTCAATTAATTTACACCTCCCCCCGGGGCTTTTAAATGTTGGGAGGGGGGCCGCGCGGCTCCGGGACACTGCAGCAGCTGGTCAAGGGGTGTGGCAGTCTCCAGGGCCTTCGAGGGCTCTGGACATAGGGTCACGCAGTCTGCCACACACAATACACTGAAAAAAAGAGAAAGTGATGAGAGAAGATTTCTGACGTGTTTAGGCTTTAGAGCCTGGATAATAATTAAATGGGGTCGTGCAGTGAAGTGCGTACTTATTCTGGAAGAAGCCTTTCGGAGTCTTGCGAAAGCAAGTCATCTTTAATAATTTCCTCTCGCTGTGTGTACATGCAAACATATCTGATTTGCTCATATGTTAAAAACAGAAACTTTCAACATCTCTTTTTGATTGGTTGTGAAGCATTGTAAGAAGACTATTCACCTGTGAGGATTTCCAGGCGCTGGGCGAGTATGTGGGGGGGATTTGTGCAGCTTTCGTCATTCGAAAAGGCAGGTGTTATGGCTCTTCCTGAATGTTTTTAGTGTGGGGGTTCATCTGATGCTGAAGGGAAGTTCTTTCCAGGTCTTGGCCATGATGTACGAGAAGGGTGTGCCTCTTGTCTGGTTATCTCATTACAGAGGATTTCGGCCAAGGCCTGGTCAGAGGAGTGGGCCCCCCTCTGGGCCACCCATTATAAATAAAAACATTCCCCCCGGGGGGCCCCGATTTGGCCCCCCGGGGGCTAATTAACAATAAAGTGGGCTTTGTTTTTTTTTCTTCCTTTTCACAGCATACGCGTACCTTACGCGTATACCGTGACTTTTTTTTTATTTTAAATGTTTTTTGCCTAGGGGTTCCTTGTGGGACCCCCTAAACAGGCCTACGGGGTCAGGGTGTTTCTACCCTGCCCCCTTTGTGTGTTTTTTGCTTTTCTTTCGCTGCTTTCTTGTGCCTCGGTTCTACCGAGGCACAAGAAGGCTGCCAACACTTCCTGGTTTGGAGTGTTGACAGTCGACAGCCAATTAGCATGCACCTCGTGCTCGTAATGGTACGCACACTATCCTCGGACAGTACTCGTACGGTACTTCGTCTATAGATATATCTATGATTTTACTTTAGATTTTCTCAGAAACTACTGAACGGATTTACACCATTTAACAAAAAGCCTAATCTGCTAACCAAACTCTACCTTTTTGCCAAATTTGGTATAATTATGTTCAGCAGTTAGGGCTGTAGCCCATCTTAAAGGTCCCTATGGAAAATTGCATGGAGAAGACACGTTTTCGGACCTCCCCTTTTTTCTCGGTTCCCGCTTCTCAAATCACCCCGAAACTTTCAGGGAAGGAGCGGAGCAGGCCATTTTCTTAGAGAATTTTGCGTGTATTTGTCGACCGGCGCCAAAGTTATTCCAAATAGAATGTTGCGGATTTCCTATGGAAACTAGGTCCTAACTATAACTACCTACTGGCGACCGCCAGTAGGTAATATATATATATATATATATTTATTCACTAAAAAAAACATAGGTTTCACAATCGTTATAGTTAGGAATTAGCATTTAAAAAACCTTTGAAATTCACTGAAAAAACCATAGGTTTCACACCAGTTATAGTTAGCTGAACATTTTACTCATACAAAACCATTGAAATTCCCACGTTATAGTTAGTTGGACTCACTATAACTCACGCGCCCGCAATCCACTGCTGATGATGTCAAATATTACATCATTCATGACATGGTCAGTGACATCACTGATGACATCTCAAATGACATCACTGATGACATCACTGATGACATCATCCATGTGATAATACGATGCACCTCCTCACACTCTAATCTAACCTTTGATACATCCAGTGTTCAATACAGACTACCATTCCTGAAACCATTGACACAGCAATACCACTTACTACATACACACTCACTGATTCATAAGTCTACACACACATCCACTCATTCACCCATACAATCACTCATACATACAGTGACTCATCAATACAACGCTATCATATGCACTCATACACCTAAACAGACATTCACACAGTGCCACTCATCCATGGAGTTACTCTCTAATCTACTCAGTAATGAAAAGAATCAATCACACTCCCATTTCCTCATCTATACAGTTATACACACATAACCTTACTTATTCATACATATACTAACACATACTTACTCTCTTTTACAATCACTGATACAAGTACACATTGATCCATACAGTCACTTATGCAATCACGGGCTCTCGTGTATAGTCATTTATATATGCCAACTGTCACATGCACTGTTTTTTACATATGTACTTACTTGGACATGTAGCACTGAGAAATCCATTCCCTCACCAACACACCCATGCACACAGTCAACCGCACATACAGCTGTTTCCACATGTACTCTTGAACCCAAACACCAAGTGAATCAACTGCTCACACATCTATGCACAGAGTCACACACCTCCCAGCGACTACCACACACACTCACCCTCACATACAAAAACTTGGGCAACCAATCAATAACCCATATAGCCAGTCATATAGCTACTAATCAACACATGCAGCAGCTTACACAACAACAGACATAATGATGCACACATTCACACAGTTTAGTCACTAACCTATGCATTCAGTAAGACACATTTAATCATTCACTCATACAGTCAGTTACGCACCTACTAAATCCTTCATGCAGACACTCATGCATACACTCATTCTTCAATATGTAAAACATATTTTAACTTTACAGGAACACACATTCACTGGATGATGTCATCAGTGATGTCATCAGTGATGTCATTGACCATGTCATGAATGATGTAATATGTGACATCATCAGCAGTGGATTGCGGGCGCGCGAGTTATAGTGAGTCCAACTAACTATAACGTGGGAATTTCAATGGTTTTGTATGAGTAAAATGTTCAGCTAACTATAACTGGTGTGAAACCTATGGTTTTTTCAGTGAATTTCAAACGTTTATTAAATGCTAATTCCTAACTATAACGATTGTGAAACCTATGTTTTTTTTAGTGAATTTCAAAGGTTTTTTAAATGATAATTCCTAACTATAACGATTGTGAAACCTATGTTTTTTTCAGTGAATTTCAAAGGTTTTTTAAATGCTAATTCCTAACTATAACGTTTGTGAAACCTATGGTTTTTTCAGTGAATTTCATAGTTTTTTTTTAAGTTAATTCCTTTGTATAACGACTTTGTTACCTACGATTTTTTTTTTATTAGCTGTTTTTATAACTATTAATTATAATTATTATTATTTTTTTTTATTATTTGTTCACTGTATTTTTCTTTTTCTTTATCAATTCTTCCTGGTGCGCTCAGGGTGCGCGCACCGGTAAGCTTACCCGTATCATTTTGGCTTGGAGCGCTCAGGGTGCACGCACCGGTAAGCTCTCCCGAGAGCGCTATTTCTGCGTTCGTAAAAAAAAATATGTATGAGAACTAAATAATAATGCAAGACATTCAGTACCATACTTATAAAAGCAGTATTTTTGATTTTCTGAATGAAAATGATTTTGCATTTCCGTAAAGCTACCAAAACGTCACTAAGGCGCGCCGCGTAAGCGCCCCCGGAAGCGCTCCGGTGCGCGCAGCGTAAGCGTGTCAAGTCATGTGACCTTAAAATAACTCTTTTCATTGGTTGTTAACAGGTTTTTTTTACAAGTAATGAAAACCCCACCCTTTTCCTTCACTTCTTCTTTCACTTTGGTAAGAGCAAGACCTCTTTTTTTCTGTGCTAAGAATTTGTGGATAGAATGGCAGCCAGAGCATCCAGCAGCAGTGAGGAGTCAGATGGTTTCCTTGATGAAGAGCCTCCTCAGCCGAAGGTGAAAGAACATTTTATCTGAATAAAAATGTCTATACCTGATGGACATAAAAAAGTAAATGCACCAAAAGTTGAATGCAAAATCTGCCAAACTGTACTTTCTCGAGGAGACCCCACAAAGAAGTACAGTTTTGGTAATTCAACTATGATTCGTCACATCGAGAGGAGGCCCCCCCAGAACTATGCCCGGGAGAGTGTCAGGGCTCTGGCATGAGAAACACCAAGGGATGGTGCTTCTACTTCAACTGGTGGAGCAACTGTATCGGTGAGGGGGCGACCAGAACAGCTGATCCCAAATATTCAGCCTGCTTTTAATGAAGCCACAATCAAATGCAAACATTGTGATCAACTACTTTGTTATGGGGAACAAAGTGTTATGAACATGGTTCGAGCAATAGAGAACCACCACTGCCGTCCCCAGCCCTAATTTAGATTTTTTTTTTTGCTCCTGTTGAGCAGTTTGCCATTCCCTGTTTTTGTTTTTGTTCAAAAAAAAGGAAAAAAGAAGAAAAAAAAAGTTCTTTTTAAAACTACCTCCAATTCTCAAAAAAGAGCTGTATTCTTAAAAAAATGAAAAAGAGTAACTGAAGTGGAGTGCAGTGAGAGAGGAGAGGAAAATGAGTGAGAAAGCAAAGAAAGGGACGAGAGGGGAAGGGAAGTGAAGTAGGGGGACTGAAAGAAGGTGAGTGTGGGGAAGGAGAGTGAGGAGAAGGAGCGTGAACTTGGGGAATGAGGATAAGTGAAGAAAATGTAGTAAAGGAACGGGGGTGTGGAAGGGTAAGAAAAGAGCAGTGATGTTTAGGAAAGAGTGGAGATACAGACTGGATAAAGACAAGTGAGTGTGAGACAAGGTGAGTAAGGCAGTGAAAAGACAGAGAAAGTGAAAGAAAAAGTAAGAGTAGAAGACTGAAGGCCTCATTTATGAGGCCATGCGTCACTTTTACGCCGCCGGTGCGTCACTTTTTGTGACGCACCAGTGCTGTAAAAAATCCACCTTGTTGTGTCATATTTACAAAGTGACGCATCTAGGTAGATGCGTCACTTTGTAAACCCCTGCGCCACATTATACCTGTAATGTATGCAAAGGGGGCGTATTGACGCAAGAAAGAGTCATAGAAGTGACGAAGTGAAATCTATGAGATTTCACTGCGTCACTTTTAGGACACCGTTGCGTCACAGCAGGCGTAAGACTGACGCAGGCCCTTTCACATGGGGCTGGCCCCATGTGAAAGGATGCATTGCTGGAGGTGCGTCACTTTTGTGACACACTCCAGCAATGCATCACTTTTGCGCTTACAGATACGTCAGAAATACTGACGTATCTGTAACACCTTGCGACATAATGCGTCATACATTAAATATGACGCATCAGGAATGTCGCAAGGAGAGCGCACTGAGGAGTGATGGGATCGCTGCTTTCACGCAGCGATGCGTCATTTCTCATAAATGAGGCCCTGACTGAGAGAGGAAAGAAACATAAGTGAGGGAGTGTGGCTGTGTTATAGGGAGTGAGTGTGATAGAAGAGGAGTGACAGACTAAGGGGTCAGAGAGAATGAGGCTAACAGAGAGAGAATGAGGTAAGAGGAGTGTAGAAGTAAGAGGATAGAGGGAGTAAGAGAAGGAAATGGTGAAGTGGGGTAAGGAGAGTAAGGGAAGGGAAAACAGTGAACGTGTAAAGAAAGAGAAGTGAGAGGAAGGAAAGTGAAGGAGAAGGTCTGAAAGAAGGTGAGTGTGGGAGTATGGCTCAGTTATAGGGAGTGAGCGTGACAGAAGAGGAGTGAGAGACTAAGAGACGGAGAGTATGTGGGTAACAGAGAGAGAGTGAGGGAAGGGGAGTGTAGAAGTAAGACGACAGAGGGAGTAAGAGAAGGAATTAGTGAAGTGGAGTAAGGAGAGTAAGGGAAGGAAAAACAGTGAAGGAGTAAAGAAAGGGAAGTGAGAGGAAGGAAAGTAAAGGAGAAGCTCTGAAAGAAGGTGAGTGTGGGAGTATGGCTCAGTTATAGGGAGTGAGCGTGATAGAAGAGGAGTGAGACACTAAGAGGAAGGAGAGAATGTAGGTAACAGAGAGAGAGTGAGGGAAGGGGAGTGAGTAAGTTAGAGGACAGAGGGAGAAACAGAAGGAGTTAGTGAAGTGGAGTTAGGAGAGTAAGGGAAGAGAAAAGAGTGAAGGAGCAAACGAAGGAAAGAGACAGGAAGGAAAGTAAAGGTTAAGGTCTGAAAGAAGGTGAGTGTGGGAGTATGGCTGAGTTATAGGAAGTGAGCGTGACAGAAGAGGAGTGAGAGACTAAAGGGACGGAGAGAATGAGGCTAACAGAGAGAGAAGGAGGGAAGGGAAGTGTAGAAGTAAGACGACAGAGGGAGTTAGAGAAGGAATTAGTGAAATGGAGTAAGAAGAGTAAGGGAAGGGAAAACAGTGAAGGAGTGAAGGAAGGGAAGAGAGAGGAAAGAAAGTAAAGGAGAAGGTCTGAAAGAAGGTGAGTGTGGGAGTATGGCTCAGTTATAGGGAGTGAGTGTGATAGAAGAGGAGTGAGAGACTAAGAGGACGGAGAGAATGGGGGTAACAGAGAGAGAGTGAGAGAAGGAGAGTGAGTAAGTTAGAGGACAGAGGGATTGAGAGAAGGAGTTACTGAAGTGGAGTAAGGGGAGTAAGGGAAGGGAAAAGAGTGAAGGAGCAAAGGATGGGAAGAGAGAGGAAGGAAAGTAAAGGAAAAGGTCTGAAAGAAGGCGAGTGTAGGAGTATGGCTGAGTTATAGGCAGTGAGCGTGACAGAAGAGGAGTGAGAGACTAAGGGGACGGAGAGAATGAGACTAACAGAGAGGGATTGAGGGAAGGGGAGTGTAGAAAAAAGAGGACAGAGGAAGAAAGAGAAGGAGTTAATGAAGTGGAGTAAGAAACTGCACATTTTAATTGGTTGTACTTTTGAACACTTTGAAAGTCACATAACATTCACCCATCCCCCCAGTGCTCATTCCCCTGTTACCATGGTAACTCCCTACTCACCCAGCACACAGTTCAGAAGTTCATCATACTATGTTGCAAAAAAATGCAGCAAGGGTGTTTGACCACTCAATGTACCAGCTAATTATGTGCAATGTTTCTTGAAATGACTTTTCCTCAACCATTGAAATTAATTCTTTCAAAAAACAAAAGCATGCACCCTAGTTTTCAGTGGAGAATGTTAAGAAAGCACCAATCATTTTTTGTTTTTCAAGTGCACTGATTCTCAACCACTTTTTTTCATAATCAAACTGCCATTTCATTTCCACAACTCATCTGACTAGAAGCACATCTACCTTTAAGATGCCACAAATCTGGTTTGTGGGTCATAGCTATGTCCACTGGAGTCAAAAATACGCAGCTAACAGAGGTAATTACAACCTTGATTTACCAAATGTGGACATTGTATGGATTGGACAGAGAGGATTGAGAAGTCACCAATTTGAACCATTGGTAAAATCCTTTATGCATTTACCACGCCCTGACCTTATAATTGTGCACTGTGGTGGCAATGACTTGGGCACTTTGACTGGGGTAGGTCTGGAAATGCTTTTAAAGGACATCTTTGGGCAATTGATGTCACTTTTCCCAAAAACTGCCTTGGTATTTTCTAATATATGCCAATGCAAAAATGGAACTGGTCCAACCAATTTTGTCCACAGATTGAGAAAGCAAGGAAACATGTAAATAAATCTGTTTCTGCTTACATGAGAGACTATGGAATGGGTAGTATATACCACAACAACTAGCGTTACAACATGCAAGGCATCTATAGGAGAGATGGTGTGCATTTTACAGATGAGGGGAATAGAGTTTTCCTCTTGAATATAAGACTCTGCATTGGTACCTACTTGTAGGTACAAAAAACACCCACATAACACAACAGCTCTTTTCAGAGCTACCCTACCTCTAAGCACTCTAAATTATTTTTTTACTATAATTTGTTACACTGTTTTTCCCTGTGGTGCGCTCAGGGTGTGCGTACCGGAGCGCGCACCTGGGAACGCACCCAGCGCTTACCCCGCGAAAATTGCAAAAACAAAAAAGTTTTTTTGCCCTTCAGGGTCCTTCTAGACCCCCCTCAGAAAACCTAGGGGTCAAGGGGTGTCTACTCTGCCCCCTTTTAATTATTCCCCCTTTCTTTTTCACCTCTTGTGTCTCGATTCTACCTAGACACAAGATGGCGGACTCTCCGGACTGTTTAGAATGTTGACAGACACCCGACAGCCAATCAGCTTTCCGCTCGCGCACTCCCGTAGCGCGCCGGGTGCGCTCCCCGGTACGCGCACCTGTGAGCGCTCGGAGTTAATTTTCAAAAAAACCACTGGAGCAATTTTCACAAAATAAAGCACAGGCACATCTGCCTACCAGTCCCTACAATTTTGCCAAGTTTGGCGTAATTCCGTTCAGCGGTTCAGGCTGTAGACTTGTCAGACAGTCCTATGGAAATTAACATATGGAAAACACGTTTTGGGACCCCCTTTTTTCTCAGCCCCCACTCCACGAATCCCCTTGAAACTTCCTGGGAAGGAGTGGAGCGGAGGTGGACAAAATTTTGGAAAATTACACGCAAATTCCTCAACCGGCGCCAAAGTTATTCCCAATAGAATGTTGCGGATTTCCTATGGTAGCCAATCCTAACTATAACTACCTACTGGCGACCGCCAGTAGGTAATATATATATAGTGCAGTGCACAAGGCGGTCCTGCCGCCGAAACGCGTCTGTCTTTGCTGAAATAAATCACTTTCTATGACAGAATTACACACGGAGTCTGTGCCTATTTGTCAAAATACTGTCAGGATGGAAATATATATATATATATATATATATTACCTACTGGCGGTCGCCAGTAGGTAGTTATAGTTAGGACCTAGTTTCCATAGGAAATCCTCAACATTCTATTTGGATTAACTTTGGCCCTGGTGGATGAATCTTTGCGAATTTCTCAAAGAAGATGGCTCGGTCCGCTGCGCTCCTTCCCTGAAAGTTTGGGGGGGAATGGTGAAGTGGGGGCTGAGATAAAAGGGGGGTCCCAAAACGTGTTTTCTCCATGTTATTTTCCATAGGACGTTTAGACACGGCTACAGGTCGAACGGCTGAATGGATTTATAAGAAATTTGGCAAAACTGTAGAGTCCGGCTCGCAGATTACGCTTTTTTTGGAATGGTGTAAATCCGTTCAGTAGTTGCTGAGAAAATTAAAGTTAAAGTCGATTATATATCTATACGCGCGCACGGGTGCGCGCACTCAAGCGGTTGCGCGCGAGCGGAGTTTTTTTTGCTGCGTGACGTCTGTTAACGTTCGATTCGAAGGAAATCAGGAAGTGTTGACCGCCATTTTGTCACTGCGAGTAAATATATTGTTCATTTCAAAGCGTTGGAACATGGAAAGGGGAGAAGGTAGAGATTGTTTTGCTGCGTAGGTTTTCTCAGGGTGTGCAGTAAGGCCCTGAAAGGCGAAAATATATATATTTTTTTCGAAAAAAGTTGCGGGGTGCGCGCACTGGGGCGCGCACACCTATTTACAAGAGTGTGAAAATGGAGATAAATCAGACGTTTGAGTGCTTTGATATAAGGTGGCTCTGAAAAGAGCCCTTGTGTTAATTGAGTTTTTTCTGCATTTATAAGTAAGTAGCGATGCAGAGCCGGATGTTGCAGAGGAAGATTCTGTTTCTGCCTTCCTTCTTACTTAGTTATGGTTTTTTCACTCCCACTCCAGGCTTTTAGTCTGTGGATGGAAATCCATGAACCTAGACTCACCTATGAAAATCATACTATTGATGCTTGACTGAGGCCAAGGAGATCAGAGTGCATGTGTGTGTAAGGTGATGTACCTCTGGGGAGATGATGTTACGTTTAAACGTAGCCCCTGAGTGCTTAGTTCGGTTCTGTTCTCTGTCACTGTTGTTGATTTAGAGCCCCAAATACAAAGGCTTGTTGTTGTTTGTGAATCCCCAAGTGTATATTTGCTCATACTGATCCATAACGCCCCGGCGTATCCATGTCGTAGGCCGCAAGAGTGGGCGAAACTCAGCTGGCCGAGCAAGACTTGGGGAGGGGGCAGGAGCCAAGAGGAAACAAGGAGGGGTTTTCATCATTTGGGACAAAAAATAGTTCTAAACCAATGAAAAGTTTTATTAACAAGTCACATGACCTGTTATGCTTACATTACGCGCTCCGCGCCGCGCCCCGGATTGCTTCCGGGAAGCTGCGCTTCGCGCCTCGCGCACCGGAGCACTTCCGGGTGCGCTAACGCGGCGTGTCATATGACGCATTATGCAACAACGCGATACGTCGTTGGGGCTCCACCGGAACTGATTGAATTGGTAGTGTACAGTGTTTCTGGAAGTTTCAGACTGAAGCTGGCGTCAGCATGAGAGCACCCCGGGGCTACGTCGTGGCCATTCTGCGAGCAATCATGGCAGAAGCTCCCCACCGGAACTCTGCGGGAGTCGGGGGCCCCGGTGACTCTTGTAGAATCTTCAAGGCTGATGGGACGCTTTTGGGAATGGGGCCCATGCCGTAGCAGTCAAGCATCCGAGTTCCAGGGTTGTCCAGAGCCATCCTTGCAGGCCAGGCCCAAGTCTGTGTAGCCGACCGCCATTTCCTGAGCTCCGTGGCAGCCGCCTGTCGCTGTACCGCAAGAGTGGGTGCAATTCAGCCGGATGGCGGGTGAGACGCTGTAATAGCAAGAGCAGGCGTAATTCAGCTGGCCGAGCGAGGCAATGTGCCGCAGGAGCGGGCGTAACTCAGCTTGTCGAGTGAAGCGCTGGGGTGTAGCTGAGAAACCTCCACCTGGGGAGGTGGGGGAGGCTCGTTCGCGCCGCCTCTCCCTTCTAGTGCACCCCACGCCGTCTCCTGGCGCAGGTATATGTGATGGTTGGACCAGGGCACCGCAGGACGTGTCTTCAGGTCAAACGGATTGTGGGACAAGGTCCAGAATGGAAGAGTCACCAAAAGGCTAAAAGTTCCGCCGGACCCCGGGAGCCGGCCGCCTATGTCGAGTGAAGCGCTGGGGTGCAGCTGAGAAACCTCCACCTGGGGAGGTGGGGGAGGCTCGTTCGCGCCGCCTCTCCCTTCCAGTGCACCCCACGCCGTCTCCTGGCGCAGGTATATGTGATGGTTGGACCAGGGCACCGCAGGACGTGTCTTTAGGGGTGTAGCTGAGAAACCTCCACCTGGGGAGGTGGGGGAGGCTCGTTCGCGCCGCCTCTCCCTTCCAGTGCACCCCAAGCCGTCTCCTGGCGCAGGTATATGTGATGGTTGGACCAGGGCATCGCAGGACGTGTCTTTTCGTCAAACCCTCAACTATGGCACCCAACATCCAGGACTTATGCCATTTGTGCAAGGCAGTGACATCGAAGCATCTCAGGGACCAAGCACATCCAGAGTCCTTCCTACAGCCTCTGCGTTCCTTCTTACCTAGTTATGGTTTTTTCACTCCCACTCCAGGCTTTTAGTCTGTGGATGGAAAACTATGAACCTACACTCACCTATGAAAATCTTACTATTGATGTTTGACTGAGGACAAGGAGATCAGTGAAGCGCTGGGGTGTAGCTGAGAAACCTCCACCTGGGGAGGCTCGTTCGCGCCGCCTCTCCCTTCCAGTGCACCCCACGCCGTCTCCTGGCGCAGGTATATGTGATGGTTGGACCAGGGCACCGCAGGACGTGTCTTTAGGTCAAACCCTCAACTATGGCACCCAACATCCAGGACTTATGCCATTTTGCAAGGCAGTGACATCGAAGCATCTCAGGGATCAAGCATATCCAGAGTCTTCCCCGGGGTATTTGCACAACGGTCCTCCACCCCTAGGCCGCCAGCTATGCTACCTCGACAGGAACAGCGTCATGCATTTGGATCGATGTTACAGCAGGCTGCCATGTAAATAGTTATTAAATGAAACGTTTTACCCTGTTACTTTGTTGGTGTGTTGTATATATTTATAATATTTGCATAGGGTTTGTCGTTATTTTGGGCGGGGTGGGCGCCGGAGTCGAGCTGTCTTGCAGCCATCATGGCGTCGAGCTCGGTTCCTCTCACTAGTTTCATATTTCTCATGAGGGGTTGTTGCTAATGTTTCTATTTTAGCGAGGTCAAAAAGAGATCCCATCAGTGGCCTACCAATTTTGCTCGATTCCTTTTGTTTTTTCTAACGATTTTTATGTTATAGTTTGCTAGCACGATACAGCGGCTAGTACGAATTTTATATACATGTCCTTTTTATTAGGGGTGTCCTCCGGTGGAGTCGGACAATCTACCTCTAATAAACGGTCCGGGTTGAACCAACTACCAACAAACGGGGCAGAGATAGGCATGACGGGTTACAAAGGGGACAAATGTGTGCACTACCTATCCTTCACTATCTGCAAAAACTAAACAGAGTATTGCGACTCTGTGCTTATTTGTGAATAGGGAATCACCCAAAGAGAACCAATTTCGAACAATCATAGGCTATTGGCAGTGGGGAGAGAGGGCATGACACACAAAATGGCTGTTACTTACGTGCATGATGGGGCCTAAAAGGGACTAGATGGCGTGCCACTGTTTCGCGACTTTCACTTTACTTTCAACAGTGGCTGTGGTGAACATAAATGAACGCCGCTTATGTATACTTAATTTTAGTCATTTTACACAAAAAAGCTTTTGATATTTTCTATTAAAAAACCATTGAAATTCACTGAAAAAACCATAGGTTATAGACCATATGTTGTTAGGAATTAGCATTTACAAAACCTTGAAAATTCACTAAAAAAACCATAGGTTATAGACCATATATAGTTAAATATCTCAAGTCCATCTCTGCACTCGATGGAGATACAGGTCGTCGATCAGAAGATGTGCTGGCCACCTCTAATGGTAATAGCGTGGCCAGGGCTTTTGTCGATGCCTCTGCAAATTGCACAGGGTGCACTTGTTTGACATGCCGCACCATGGTATGTATGGAATAGGAATATTTTTTTGTTGGATTTCCTCTTGAGAGAAACGAGTCACATATCGTGCAGGTTACTTTTGGTGCATTTACTTTCTTTTGATCTTCAGGATAAGTGAAAAATTGCCAGATGAAAGATTCTTTTTTTCTTCTTAAAGGTAGTCGATCATTTTGTTTAGATTCGGAAGATGAATGAGATACGGTAGCCATTTCACCAAAGTCTTCTGAAAAATGTAGGACGTTGTTCTCTCTTGAGAGTACAAAAGATAGTGAGGGAAGTGGGTGGAGTGCTGCGTGTAAATTCCAGAATAGAAACTAGTAAGAACCAATTGGAAGTGTTGTTTTCATGTTGCAGGAGGCTGCCATGTAAATAGTTATTTAATAAAACGTTTTACCTTGTTACTTTGCTGGTGTGTTGTATTTATTTATAATATTTGGATAGGGTTTGTCGTTATTTTGGGCGGGGTGGGCGGCGGAGCCGAGCTGTCTTGCAGCCATCATGGCGTCGAGCTCGGTTTCTCTCACTAGTTTCATATTTATCATGAGGGGTTGTTCCTAATGTTTCTATTTTAGCGAGGTCAAAAAGAGATCCTATCAGTGGCCTACTGATTTTGGTCGATTCCTTTTGTTTTTTCTAACGATTTTTAAGTTAAAGTTTGCTAGCACGATATAGCGGCTAGTCCGCATTTTATATATATGTCCTTTTTATTAGGGGTGTCCTCCGGTGGAGTCGGACGATCTACCTCTAATAAACGGTAAGTGTTCCTCTGAAGGAATGCGTCTTGAAAGTGGCTGACTGTAATGCATGATATTTCACTCAGTGACTTTCAGGCCCATGCTGTTTCAAAACTGTGCATGTGCTTGAAGCAGGCGTAGGTATTGACGCAGCATTGTGAATATAGTGCATTGGTGAGCCTTGCTGGAGCTGCATCACACTTGCGATGCAACTCTAGCAATGTATTACTTTTTCAGCACAGATGTGTTACGCATGTATGGTGTTTTTGTACCATGGTGCACCACATTTCAAATGTGGCACACCATGGGTAACGGAGCACTAGCATACTGTGGTGCACATTAACTGGTGCATATCTGGGTATGAAGTAGTTAACATAAATCTGCCCCATAGGTTACAAATCCACGTTTAGTAGAGTGTTCGGCCTTTGTAGTGTTATGTTTTTTCTGTTATTCTATGTAGGTATGTAATATTGCAAGATTTTTGTCACGAAAAAGAAGCCATGAGTATTGGGTTTGTGAAAGATTGCAAGATTTTTCAAATTAAAAAGCAACAACCATGGCATTGTTTAATATAGTATTGTAAATACTTATCTTTAACAATGATGAGAGAGTAAAAAAAGGTTAACCTGATGTTTTAAAGTTATTCACAGGCTTCTTTAGAGGAAGTATTCTATATGATTGTAGCGTGGGTGTTTCACTTTTTTATAGGTAATAGAATGCATTCTGTATGCTGTAGCAGGAGGAGTACTACATGCTAGAATATTCTTCAGTGCTTATTTTCATTTCGTAAGTGGTATTGAGACCGACACAGAACTTCAATGGATCGGAGGGGCTGTTCCTGTGCATCTGGAGGACTGCCAAGCCGTTGCAGCAGTGGGAGTGAGGCCTCTCACGACACAGAACTTCAATGGATCGGAGGGGCTGTTCCTGTGCATCTGGAGGACTGCCAAGCCGTTGCAGCAGTGGGAGTGAGGCCTCTCACAGGGGCGTAGCGCAGCTCCTTTTGATGTTCACAATTGTAGATAACAGGGTAGAGATGTCCGTGGAATTTATGGATAGTTAGTCACACTAGAGTGTGCGCGGCGCCCCTAGCACCTCATTACGGCAGACAGGGGAGCCGCGTTGCACAGTTTGAGAATCAGAGATTTAGGAGATAAACCTTCATAATAGGAAGGCTTCTAAGTGATAAAAATCGCCGGTGCTCGGCGTTAAAAATATCACTGCTATCGGTGGAATTTTACACGGTGTTAGTGCTTCTACAGCAATGGGAACACAATACTGATAGAAAATCCTGTAACAATCTCAGTATTTCACATTATCGCGTGAAAAGAAAGTCTTCCGAAAGATGTTGAACGTTGTTCTCTTTTGAGAGTACAAAAGATAGTGAGGGAAGTGGGTTGAGTGCTCCGTGTAAATTGTAGAATAGAAACTACTAAAAACCAATTGGAAGTGTTGTTTTCAAGTCACATGACTTCACATGCGCGTCTCAGGACGTGTACGCGGTGACAGTATCTGGTCACGTACGCCATTTGGAAGTAGCGGTCTAATTCAGCAAAGTTTCAAAACGTGAAAAGGAGTAAATCCAAACACATCCGGATTTAATATATCTTCTGAGCTCGATTCAAGCATACAATTGTTAAAGTATAAAACCTTTTATATTTTTTTTTAAAATACCAAGGTGTGTACATTCGGTCACGCACGAAAGTTTAAAAAGACATTTGGCTCCATTTAATGTAAATTTTCATAATAATAAAAAAGAAGCCTAGGTTTAGTGTCTTTGACGTAGTATAAGTTCTTTGATGGGTCTATGAAGAAATTTAATAAGTTGCAAAGTTTTCACGAAATATATATGCGGGTGCGCGCACGAACGAAAGCCAAAAAAGCAGAGATAAACCCCCTTTATAATATGCTCCTGGAGCTCTTTTTGGTAGAATGAGTTAGTTCTGAAAAGAACTTTTTTTTTTTTTTTTTTTAAAACAAGTGTTATGTTGTTTTTGATTTTTTAAACTTGCAACAACATTTTCATGTGTGACAGGATCAAAATGAAATGAAGAAATTTATCTTTTCTTGGGGCATTTATGACTCTCAATTTTTAGTTTAGTAAGAATGAGGCTCTGCTCTCCGTACAGAAGAATTTCTCCACACTCGTTGCATTTCATGTGCACCTTTGCAAGATATGGTCTCAAGTCCATCACAGCACTCGATGGAGATACAGGTCGTCGATCAGAAGATGTGCTGGCCACCTCTGATGGTAATAGCGTGGCCAGGGCTCTTGTCGATGCCTGTGCGAATTCCACAGGGTGCACTTGTTTGACATGCCGCACCATGGTATGTATGGAAAAGGAATATTTTTTTCTTGGATTTCCTCTTGAGAGAACCGAATTGCATATCGTGCAGGTAACTTTTGGCGCATTCACTTTCTTGTGTTCTTCAGGATAAGTGAAAAATTGCCAAATAAAAGATTCCTTTTTTCTTTTTAAAGGTAGTCGCTCATTTCCTTCAGATTCGGAAGATGAATGCGGGGCGGCAGCCATTTCAGCAAAGTCTTCCAAAGGATGTTGAACGTTGTTCTCTTTTGAGAGTACAAAAGATAGTGAGGGAAGTGGGTGGAGTCCTCCGTGTAAATTGCAGAATAGAAACTACTAAGAACCAATTGGAAGTGTTGTTTTCGAGTCACATGACTTCACATGCGCGTCTCGGGACGTGTAGGCGGTGACAGTATCTGGTCACGTACGCCATTTGGAAGTAGCGGTCTAATTCAGCGAAGTTTCAAAACGTGAAAAGGCGTAAATCCAAACACATCCGGATTTAATATATCTTCTGAGCTCGATTCAAGCATACAATTGTTAAAGTATAAAACCTTTTATATATTTTTTTTAAATACCAAGGTATGTACATTCGGTCACGCACGAAAGTTTAAAAAGACATTCGGCTCCTTTTAATGTAAATTTTCATAATAATAAAAAAGAAGCCTAGGTTTAGTGTCTTTGACGTAGTATAAGTTCTTTGATGGGTCTATGAAGAAATATAATAAGTTGCAATTGCAAAGTTTTCACGAAATATATATGCGGGTGCGCGCACACGGTCGCGCACGAACGGAAGCCAAAAAAGTGGAGATAAACCCCCTTTATAATATGCTCCTGGAGCTCTTTTTGGTAGAATGAGTTAATTCTGAAAAGAACTTTTTTTTTTTTTTTTTTTTTAAACAAGTGTTATGTTGTTTTTGATTTTTTAAACTTGCAACAACATTTTCATGTGTGACACAGGATCAAAATGAAATGAAGAAATTTATCTTTTCTTGGGGCATTTATGACTCTCAATTTTTAGTTTAGTAAGAATGAGGCTCTGCTCTCCGTACAGAAGAATTTCTCCACACTCGTTGCATTTCATGTGCACCTTTGCAAGATATGGTCTCAAGTCCATCACAGCACTCGATGGAGATACAGGTCGTCGATCAGAAGATGTGCTGCCAACCTCTGATGGTAATAGCGTGGCCAGGGCTCTTGTCGATGCCTGTGCGAATTCCACAGGGTGCACTTGTTTGACATGGCGCACCATGGTATGTATGGAAAAGGAATATTTTTTTCTTGGATTTCCTCTTGAGAGAACCAAATTGCATATCGTGCAGGTAACTTTTGGCGCATTCACTTTCTTGTGTTCTTCAGGATAAGTGAAAAATTGCCAAATAAAAGATTCCTTTTTTCTTTTTAAAGGTAGTCGCTCATTTCCTTCAGATTCGGAAGATGAATGCGGGGCGGCAGCCATTTCAGCAAAGTCTTCCAAAGGATGTTGAACGTTGTTCTCTTTTGAGAGTACAAAAGATACTGAGGGAAGTGGGTGGAGTCCTCCGTGTAAATTGCAGAATAGAAACTACTAAGAACCAATTGGAAGTGTTGTTTTCGAGTCAAATGACTTCACATGCGCGTCTCGGGACGTGTAGGCGGTGACAGTATCTGGTCACGTACACCATTTGGAAGTAGCGGTCTAATTCAGCGAAGTTTCAAAACGTGAAAAGGAGTAAATCCAAACACATCCGGATTTAATATATCTTCTGAGCTCGATTCAAGCATACAATTGTTAAAGTATAAAACCTTTTATATTTTTTTTTAAAATACCAAGGTGTGTACATTCGGTCACGCACGAAAGTTTAAAAAGACATTCGGCTCCATTTAATGTAAATTTTCATAATAATAAAAAAGAAGCCTAGGTTTAGTGTCTTTGACGTAGTAGAAGTTCTTTGATGGGTCTATGAAGAAATTCAATAAGTTCAGATTGCAAAGTTTTCACGAAATATATAGGCGGGTGCGCGCAGTCGGTCGCGCACGAAAGCCTGGAAATGCGCTATCCATTTTATTGAGAACTGTTGCCGAGAGTGCGCACACCGGGTCGCGCACGAAAGTTTAGAAAGGCTATTTTTATTTACAGACAAATTTTAATGCGTTCAAAAAAAAGGCAAGGTACAGACTTTCTAATTCGGTATCGCTTTACAAGGAGTCTCTATGCAACTTGAACAGTGAAGAAAACGGCTTGTTTCCCAAAAAAATATTGCCAGACCTTTATTGACAAAAGTATAGGTTGTATACACGAGATATTTCTGAATTAGCATTTTAAAAACCAATGAAATTCACTGAAAAAACCATAGGTTTTACACACGTTATAGTTAGGAAGTAGCATTTACAAAACCTATGAAATTCACTGAAAAAACCATAGGTTTTACACACGTTATAGTTAGGAAGTAGCATTTACAAAACCTATGAAATTCACTGAAAAAACCATAGGTTTGACACCAGTTGTAGTTAGGTGGAAATTTTACTGATATAAAACCAATGAAATTCCACGTTATAGTTAGTTGGACTCACCATAACTTGCGCGTGTAATGCACTGCTGATGACGTCACATATTACATCACTCATGACATCACTGATGACACCATCCTTGTGACACAGTGACAGACCTCCTTTCACTGTAATCTAACCCTTGAAACACATATTCAAAAATAGAAACTAACATTTTCAAAAAAATGGAGATACCCATACCAGTTACAACAACCAATTCAATAATTCCACCATCTATATACACATGCACTAATTCACCAACAGTTCTATATAGTCACTCATACATATATTCACTAATCATATGTAGTGATACACCTACACATCCTGTTACACACTGACAATCATCCAAAAGTTATTCACACACATACTCACACATGCAAATAAACTATTGAACATCCATTTATTTGCATAAACAGCTATACACACACTACCACTTTACTTCTAAGGAAACTTACACATACTTACTCTCTTAAAAAATCACTTATAGAAACACATACTAATTTAAACAGGAACTCTTACAATCCCTCACTCTCACATATAGTCACTTATATACATCAATATTCACATATACTACATTAAAACATATGTAGTTACTGATAAAGACACTAATAAGACAGTCATTCACTCACTAACACAGACATATACACACTAATCCACCCATACAGTCCTTCACATATGCTGTCTTCAAAACACATACAAACAGAGACTCAGTCATTCTTGCATCTATGTACTAAGTAATACCTCCACCAAACCATGCAAACACTCATACTGATACTAAGAAAACATCTAATAACCTATATACATACACATGTACCTACTCATCAACCCATGCAGCCACTTATACACAAAGTGAAACACTAATACATATATTTAAATATTTAAGCATTACTCAGTAATATATGTATTCACTAAGATATTCAATAATATATACATATATAACACATATTTATTTTTCAGAAAGACACACATTCACTGGATGGTGTCATCAGTGATGTCATGAGTGATGTAATATGTGACGTCATCAGCAGTGCATTACACGTGCAAGTTATAGTGAGTCCAACTAACTATAACGTGGAATTTCATTGGTTTTATATCAGTAAAATTTCCACCTAACTACAACTGGTGTCAAACCTATGGTTTTTTCAGTGAATTTCATAGGTTTTGTAAATGCTACTTCCTAACTATAACGTGTGTAAAACCTATGGTTTTTTCAGTGAATTTCATAGGTTTTGTAAATGCTACTTCCTAACTATAACGTGTGTAAAACCTATGGTTTTTTCAGTGAATATATATATATATCAGACGCCCGTAGGTAGTTATAGTTAGGACCTAGTTTCCATAGAAAAAGAGTTTTTTGTTTTGCCAATAACTTTAGTGCTGTTTGAAGAATCTTTACGAACTTTTCAAAATTTGTACGCCACTCACTCCAGCTGCTGTCTTGAAAGTTTTGGGGTGATTTGTCAGACGGGGCAGAGAGAAAGAAGGGGCCCAAAATATGTTTTCCCCACACAATTTCCCCTAGGGATTTTGAACATGACTACAAGTCGAACTGCTGGACGGACTTACACCAAATTTGGCAAAAAGTTAGCTGTTGGTCCAGAAAGTATGCTTTTTGTGATCTGGTGTAAATTCATTCAGTAGTTTTTGAGTAATTAAAGGAAAACCAAATTTGTATATCTGGGGACACAGAGTCTTGCGGATCACGGAGATCTCATGCTGAGATCGGATTGGCTGCCGACACTTCAACCAGGAAGTGCTGGCAGCCATTCTGGAACTCTGACTCAGCCAAGTCCCAAAAAAAGTTAAGAAAAAGAAAAGGGGACGGTAGGAATAACCTGACCCCTGGCTCTGGTGCTGGGATCCCTCAGGGACCCCTCCAGGACAAAAAAGTATTTTTTAACATTTGTATGCCAGAAATCGCTGGTGGATCTGTGCAAGTGTGGTTTCCTGCAGTTGTTTTTCTTAAGACACCCCGGGTGGGCCAGGTCCCAGGGGCATGCGTATTAGGAATTAAAAGGGAGGGGGGGTGCACGAGGTCTGCCTCTGTACACTTAAAAGTGCCTCGGGGATAACCACCATCAATGTACAAGGTGAATCAAGGGTAACACAATGTGCATGATGGGTGGTGTCAATTGAATTTAGAAACGTGACAACTTTCCTATTGAATTTAAATTTTGATTTTTTTACATTTAATTGTGAATTTAATAAAAAAAAATATAATTTGTGTATTTGTTTAATGAATGGCTGTGTCGGTATTGTTTGGGGTTCAAATCACAAAACAAATTGCTTAGGCAGGGGTCCTGGCTTCCAGAAATGACTCAGTTGGGGTCCCCGAATTACAGTAATTATTCAGTGGGGTTCCCGGATTACAATAATGATTAAATGGAGGTCCACAAAAGTCAAAAGGTTAAAAATCACTGCTCTGTAATACTCCTTAGTAAATTTGGCACAAAGATTGCAACAGGGATCATCAGTTGAACCTTTATGAAATGTAGATATTCTTTTATCTTGTATTGTATGTAATGCTTCACTTTTTTGCAATACTGAAGTACTTGAGTTATGTCAATCTCTAATAGATCCTCAGAAAGTACGATAAAGGACTAGACAATAGTAATTTAAAACGGGAAAGTTTAGAAAGCTAAAACAGGGGTAATTGCTTGAAATCAATGTAGTCAATTCTGCCATTTGAGCAACTGGAAATCAGTCGAGTTATTTATTCTAACAGTAAAGAAGAATTCAAAGAACGGGTTTACATACTTGCTAACATTTTAGTACAGATAAATTGGAGATTTTGAATTAAAATCGGGAAACTGGATTTTCCCCATTGACGTCTATTGAAGCAGAGGCAATTTCAGGCGAGAGACAGCCAAAATAAAGCCATTTTCTGGCTTCAAAAATCAGGATTCTCCCACCCAAATCAGTCCTATTGGTATATGTGCTTTTACTCTCGCGTACGTTTTTGAAGTGGGCTGGTGTTGCATCTAAGCAGAGGAAATGTTTGCAGCTGTCCTTTCATGAGCGGGATGGGAAGCCTGCCTCTTCTGCAAGTAGCAGTGGAAGATAATAAACCAGGTGAACTATAAGCAACTATAAGGACTTGTGAGTGGGTGTGGGCAATAAACTTGCATCACTGCAACAGTTTGGCATATGACAGCAAAGAGGCAATTGTGTTTCACTGCAAATGACGTTCCAAGGGGAAGGGCAAGATTATTTTGCTGCCGTAATCTGTATATTTTAGAGGAAACTTTGTAACATGGAACCGTTTCCAAACTGTTTGTACAATCTGAGAATCCTGTATTTTAGGCTTGCTCTCTTTTTTATTCACACGTGCATTGCTTGAACGTAGTTACACTGTTCTTTACTCTCGTGGTAGCAGGACACTAATGTTGTACTGCAGTGGAGGTGGCCACTCAGAGGCTACCCAAGTGTGAGACACTCATTAAAACTTGGTGAATTACAAACATGCGCAACATCAAATTAGGTGATTGATGGAAGGTTGCCAGACTCTTCGTATTAATCTGAAACGTGTAATGCGCAATGTATGGGTCACTTTTAGCAGGCAGCTGTACAGAAACATGTATTTCTGCGTTATCTGTGTATTGCTTTCGTGCACAGAACGTATGAAACTGACCCGATGAACGGCTTTGTGGGCTTCCCAGGTTTGTGAAAGTCGAGTGGCATTGCTACTATATTCTTAGCAAGCAGCCCCTCCTGTTTATGGTATGAGCCAATGAACATTTTAAACGTGTTTTACCTTTTTTGTACACGTAGACATATCAAAAAAGAAACATATATGTATAATTCAAGAAACATAATAAAAAGATGAATAATATCATGAGTACAAAGTATGGTATGTTAAATTTGTACCATGGAGTGAGCCTATAGAAAGAAATGTAAGTCGTGTGGGATTTTTGTGATGAGCCAGAAGTATTGCAACATGCCAGGAATATGGTAACACCACGCATCTTGATCACCCAGAGAATCGTCCTCAACTATTTTTCCAGTTGCAATTTTTAATATATTTTTGGTCACTGGCAGCTCATTCAATACAAAAATCAGTTACAGTGTATATCAGATCTTTGGGCGAGTTGTTTCTAGGTGCTGGGTGTATTTATATATTATTTGGACTTGCCAAGCATGTGAACCAAATATTTTGTAGCTGTTAATAGGGACAACAGCCCTTGAACTAAGCGGACAGCTGTAGTACCATCATGACCCTTTTCTGATTGACACTTTGTTTATCCACCAGTGGTGTCAACATCTCTGAACCAACTGGAGGTGTTACACTATGTTTTGTTTCTTCCAGCAGCAGATACCACCATTCTGCTGCATTAGATGTGTACAACAATTATACCCAAAGACCATTGAGAAGGGGGTTTACACTGACTCATAATGTTATGTGGAAACGGATTGGTGGCAGCTGGTTTGAACAAACATGATTCAGAGCTTTTAAATAATAGTATGGTTTTGGCAGTACAAACCCCCTTCGTAAAAAATGTGTTCAGTCTCCATGGGGTCCTTTGCTTTCATCTGATTGTGTGTTGTGTGGATGTGCTTGAGTGATGCATGGTTGGAGTCCATGTGGAATGTGAATAGTGTCCTTATCAACCACACACAAATGGCGAACAGAAATGATGGTGTCTCTTTAGGATGCCTTGGTCCTGGTAGACATGACGGAGTGCACTTAACCGCCATTTGAGACCTGTACTTTGGAAACCTGGCAGATGTCTAGGAGAGTTGAAGCAATGCACATCCTGCAGTGATGGAGATATGTCCTTCAACAGCACCTGGCTAAAATCAGCATGGCTTCCTCTACAGACCAGTCTTTTGATGCAACAACTTCACTTGGTATGTCTGGCCTGTGACTTCCTAATATACATCCCTAAAAATTATTTGCTTGATCCAGTGCAGGGAGAGCAGCAAAATGCCTGTTGTGCATTTGCCTGCTCTGGTTTCTTGGAGAAATTAAATGTAAGGTTAGCAAATCTATACGTCCCTGGCTTGCCACCAATGCTCTGGATGGATAGCACTAACCTTCTTGAGTTAGTCCTTGTTTTTTCCTCTGCTTCATCCTTAATGTTCTGCAGCACAGCTGAGTGAATGATTATGTACTACACCCCGGAGCTCATGTTGCTGAATCCCGCAAAGCTTGAAAAAAGCCAATGGGTAAGTCTTGCTGCTTTGACCTGCCAGGAAGAGGAATTGCATAGGGTAGAAGCTAGGCTCACCTTATTGAGAAGCAAAAGGCACAGCTGACATCAACTTCTTCCTTACAGTTTTCAAAAAGATCGAGGTTTGAAAGTCTAGTGAAACCTGAACGCAAGCCCCCTTTGTTCTCAGTGGGTGGATAAGTATTGCAAAATCATGACCTTGACCAGTGGTTACAGAGGTATAGTCTCCTAGAGATTTTGACACCTTCAATATCAATCACAGTATATCATCACCTTCCCTCACCAATCTTGGCAGTTTGAAGAGCTGTGGGACAAGTCTGGAATATATCTTAGTTGGCCCACTGAACTCTTATCTGCTAATCCCAGCGAATGTACGGCTTTACAACGCGTGCTTTTACACCGTGTGCCGTTACAACACGTTTTTACACCGTGTGCCGTTACAACGCGTTTTTTTCAACGCAAGTCGTTACCACGACTTGCGTTGGAGGGGTGCGGACTTAGGAATTTTTTTATTTACTATTCTAACACCAGCCTACGTACAGTAGGGAAGGTGTTGGATAGTAAATTAAAAAATTCCTTGTCCTGCAGCGCCCTCCAGCGCAAGTCGTGGTAACGACTTGCGTTGAAGAAACCGCGTTGTAACGGCACGCGGTGTAACAGCCGCGTCGTAAAGGCTGTAAACCATCCCAGCAAGCAACATCAAAACTGGATGCCCCAATACACCAGACACTCCATTCATTAAGACTTGATCCAAGTTTCTCTTGCCAACCAGTGTCATCCTTTTCTGCAGTTTGGGAGTCACTACCTCACTTTTGGGTTGTGGGTTATTGCGTTTTGGTGCAGGCACTGCAGTAATGTTTCAGATCAACTGAGCTTCCTTTCTTGAACCTATTATGCATACTTCTGAAGTTTTTATGAAACTTGAGTCACAAACCTACAAAAATCAAAAGGAAAAACCTATCTTGATGTGTGATGTTATTCCTAAGCTTCAGCAAATATGGCCTTCTGTGAGTTCCCCACCAGCTAAACTGGCACTCAAGAAAAATTGCTCTCTATTCTTACATTTTGGAAAAACGATGTCCCCTGCTCCCCACAACATTTTGTGGTGTTCTGTTTCCCTTCTTACCCTGGAAGAGAATGCCCACAAACTCACTTGTTGGTGGGTGTTCACAAACTCTCAAGACATATCATGGTTGATTAACCCACTCCACACTCCTTGAGTGGTGTTTACTACAGCATAAATGTGCAAAGTTGTGACCTACAGTTATGCAGTAGTAAGTGCTAGGTATCCTTTGGTAGACACTTGACAGTCATACACATTTGTCTTTGTAAATTGGGCCCACAATGTCAGTATATTTTGGGATGGAGGAGCGCATTGACAATATCAATGGCTATCTTTTCTGGTTTGTATGAGGGGGCGTGGAATGCAACTTGACAACAGGACAAAAGAACACAACAACCCTCATAGTATATGTGTGCTTAATATTGCAGAGCTAGACTATGAGCCAACAGCAGCCCCCTGAAAGGGTTTTAACCCTGGTCTTTTATTGCACTGAGCAAGCGCTGTACATGTTTTTTCAATGTTGGAATCAAGGCGCATAGAATTGATGTGTGTACTAGATTATAAAAATGTGTGTAAATGTAGATTATGTGCAGACCTAATTGACAGTATATTCTTACTGACAAAGTGAATATACAACAAAGTGAAACACATTTCACAATTTGTCCCTGAATTTCCTGCAAGTTGAAATAACGAGCAAATTGAAATAGATGCAACATTGCGTAGCAGAAACGTAATTTACATTTTCATGGGAATGCTGTAAACATATTGCTTTAAAAGTGCAATACATTTTCTCAAAGCACTTTTATCTATCAGTCAACACTTGCTCTCCAGGGGCTTTTAATGTGCAAATCATATTTTTCTTTATAATTTTCTAAATGCATTTCACTCGCAGGTTCCATGCTGCCTCTCTTTAATTTATTCCATTAGAATGTCTGGCTCCAACCGTCAGCACCAGGTAAGCAATCGAATGAGCATTCATTTAATCCAGAAATAGAATTTTATTGAAGTAACAACAAACAACAGGGACTTGAAATGTAAACATCAACTTAATCCCAAAACCATCTGCCATAGGCACTGTGAATTTATATGAGTCAATGTGAAGAAAAGGGTCGAAGTTCTTTCGGTCTGTTTCTCTGACATCATTCACTGCAGGCACCACTTGTTGAAAAACGCCATTGCAACTGAATATTTTGGATTGTGTGGCATTTACGATGCTGTGAAATGGAGACATAGGAGGCAGAGATGCACTGTCCTCAAGGTGCGGCCTCGCGTTGTGATAGTATATCCCAGATATGTTTCAGACTTGTCAACTCACACTGTGCCAGCGTGTGTCACACAATGTTGGATTTCTTCTCACTGTCACCCTGTGAAGAGCTGATATCACACAGTGACAGCGAAGGCGAACATGAAACTCTTGTACTGAGTGAGTCTTTGGAGACTGAAGGCAGCCGAAGTCCATTATTGATTGTTTTTGGAGGGGAAAAGGGATTGATGGGGGAAGAGGTGGTAAAAGTGCCTTTCAGGCGGTTCTTGGAGTGAAGCCCGGCCCCCTCCAAGGCTCCACCCCCTATTCACAGATTATTTTTTTGCAGTTGGGAGTTCCGTTGTTGACATAGTACTGACCTACTGTGAGTGGAGTCTGAAATGTGTCAATTGATGAAAATGGATCGCCCACACTATACACAGTAATACATCAACCATTCAACAATATGTTAATATACAGTACAGTATGCACGTCTGTCCCTACATCAAATAGTGACACAAACAAAATGCAAGTTCAATGTGTATGTATAAGTTACATACAATTTATGGCAGAGGTGTCAAACATTTGTCCAGAGGCCAAAACCAAACCCAATTTTGAGGCTTTCATCATGAGATACATTTACATACATTTAATCTAAAAGTGAAAGTCGTACATTTTGTGTGATTATCTTGAAATCCAACACTTTCCTTGCATTTCTAAACCATCTTTTTGGCACCACTTATGTATGGCATCAAATATCAAACAAGCCCTTTACTTAGGGCCTCTGGAATTATGCAAATCTGCAGCTGCAATCTTTTCTACTCAAATATGTGTTAGCCACACATGCCAAATAATCCCCTATCTGCTGCATTATTTGTAGGTTTAAACAAAAAAATAATCTAGCCCAATCCAAACAAACACCATGTGTGGTGTCATCCAGTGCTAGACACTGTGCAAAGTTTAACTGTCCAATTTTCAATTGTTTGCTGTATTTACGGTGTTAAACTGGTAATAATGATGTGAGCCTTTTGCCCAGGGCACTATTTATATGTGTTAAAATGACAAAATAGTGAAATAGTGATACACTATGCCACATCAATTTCCTTTTCTGCTGCGTGCGTTACCACATAATGTGGTCAATTTCCCTATAATTTAAGTGGCCCTGTGTCGTAGTGTTCACTGACCATGGAATTATGAGCTTTTGAAAGAAAGATGTTGATGTACTCCCAGTTTATTGGGCGCTTTTGATGAGCCCAGTCATTTCAGAGTTTGTGTGATATATGTCATAATTTGCCTCTTTGGTTAAAAAACATGGATGTGCTTTTTCAAAAAAATAATTGACCATTTACAGTTTTGCTTCTAAGATTTCACACTTTTAAAACACTTCGGTTAAATGCAAATATCACAGCAAACAGATTCAGAACCCCAGAGTAACCAAAATGGTGTGGTTGGTCCTGTAGTCATTGGTACATGTCTGAAGCAAAGAAGGAAGACAATCTTATGGGATTATCGGGAGGAAAAGAGTGAAGGCACCCCTACACTTGCAAGCATAGTGATACAACTTTTGGTACATTCGGTAGAGGATGACCTTGAAGGGTTCAGATTAGAAAACTGATGTGGAGGATTGTGTAGACAAAGAAGGCAATGTACATGAAGTGTACTGCAAAAAAGAGATGTTTGTCCCTATATCAGTTCAAGTATATAGGTAATCATTACTTTAATTGAACCAGCACAATAAGTACAAATGGCCCCATTCACAAAGCTGTGTTGTCTAAAATTCAGGAGTAAGAAAACCTAAATCAGGAATACGACACAGCTGCGCACAGAAAAAGCTTTGTGAATCAATTCCAGAGTTAGTATCTATTGTTCAGTAGCTTTAAAGCCCACACTTGTGTCTAGTTTGGGCCCACAAAGGTCTTAACATTAACTTTTTGAGCCCCCTTCGTCATATAAAGAAGGCTCCTGTGGGTTGCATGTGAATTCATAGAAAAACGATTTCATGGCATACCTTTACTGAGAAACCATTTCACCTAAACTGTTTCATGGAAATGTTCAGGATGAAAGGCTTTTTCGCACTTAATGGAAACCAATTCTTAGATTTTTTTTTCTTTTCGAAGCAAGATTTTGCATGTTTATATGTTACGGTGTAAATGCAATGGTTGCAGGTCTTACTATTAGAAAAAAAAATTCAGAGGTATTTATTTCAATGCTTTACTTTGGGGGACATTATTTTGAATGTATATCTTTTACAATGTCAAATAATTTATTTTGATGCTTTCAATTCGCTGACCCCTCATCCCCCCTTAAAACACCAAAAATGTCTCACCCCTCTTCCAAACCCCTAAACACCATCCATTCCTGCCGTCACCACTCCTAAACTCCACCTGTCCCTGCTCGCTAAACTCCATCCCTGAAACCTAAAATCCTTTTCTTCCCCTAAACACCAACTGCCCCTGAGCTTTAAACACCCTTCACCCCACATTCACTGCACCCATTCCTGACACCTAAACTCCACGCATCCATAAACCTAAAAAGTTCTTTCTACCTCTAAACTCCACCCATCGCTGAACACTAAAACCCATCGCTACCCCTTAACTCCACCCATTTCTGCACCCTAAAAATCCCTTTCTACCTGTCAACCACACCCGGAACCTTTAACACCCAAACATTTCTACTCTCCACCTACCATGAACCCAAAAAAAGTCCCTCCCCACCCCTAAACACCACCCATTCCTGAAACCTAAAGCCCTCTTTCTACGTCTAAATTCCTCCCTTGCAGAAGCCTTAAAACATATCACTAGCCTAAACTCTATCCATCCCACAACCCTAAAACTCTTTCTGACATTAACTCCACCTATCCCTGACCTCTAAAGTCTCACACTACGTCCAAACTCCTCGCATTCTTGAACTCTAAAAAAACCTTCACCACTACTAAAGGCTACCCTTCACTGAACCTTAAAATCCCTCACCAGCCCTGAACCTTGGTTTCCTCCAATGTGGTTTCTCCATTTTTGTTTTTCCATTAATTCACATACATTACTCCTGTGTGGGCTCTAAGGCTAATATAGCGCACTTTCATTGCACTCATTTGTTTCACCAGTAAAATATATCAACGGATATCAACAAATTACAGTGCAATAAGTTATCTTAAACGTTTGATATTAAAACAGTCTCTTGATGGATTTGAAGCTGCCTTTATAAATAACCACTCAATTTGCAAAGCAAAGTTGTGTTAATTTCATTTGTTATAAATATAAGTAGTTATGCGCCTGGGGGAGAAAAGGAAATATATATATTTGCTGCAAATAAATGGTTCTTTCAAGCATGTGATTTTCCAAATCACTCATTGAACCCTTTTCAAAAAGTTTTTTCACTCATAAGCTGAACTTCGTTTCATAAACTCTCCTGATAACTTGTTCAAAACACTTAATCCCCTGATGCTGAAGCAGTGGCAGTATACTTCAGTGGCATAAAGTTTGCCTGTATTGACATAATTAGAACAACAGTCATCGCCTTATGCTCTCTTACTCCCACACACTCTGGTATTTCTCTGAACATCCACTTCACATTCCGCCCAACTATATCGATCTCTTATAAATGTGTATCGGAATGCTGAATGTCATTTACACCATGCTGGATTTAAATATAATAAGTGCTGGTACCCAAAGTTTTTTCTCTGAAGGCAACAGCCGGAACTCATGTGTCAGGATTGCCGAATACCAAGGCTGCGTAGTCTTGATTCCACCTCATGCCTCTTTCTTCCACTACTATAGCCTCCGTGACCCGTGTTTTCAATCTTTCAAGTTCTTTTTCATCTATGCTTTCTCCCTTTGTCACTGTTTTTCTGTTTTTATCTCCTCCTTTTGTGTTCGTCTCCCATGCTCTGGGTCTGACGAGGAAAAGTAAGTGCAGGTGTGCCCCATCTGTAGTCACCGCCTCAAGTTAAGCACTGCCTTTACACCACTGGCATAAAGTTTTGAAAGACTGAACTTGTGTCATTTGTCTTCCTAATTTCATGAGGCGCTTAGCTCCTTCAGCACTATACCGTGCTTCACCTGTTTTTGGATCATCAGCAACATCCTTTACATGTTCAAACCTATTCAATCCTCAGTTGAAAATCAGAGAGTACTGCTTCCATATTTGCAGTGGAAAACATCAGCCTTGTCCACAGCTATTAGAAAATGAAATGGAAAATTGCTTGGGGTAAATTACTATGCAGAAATCACATTCGAGCATTTTTCAGTTGAAGTATTGCTTAATTTAGGGAATATTTTGCACTGGCAGCAGGGAAAGGCGATGTCTTCGATGTTATGGAGAAGACACAGAGTTGCTACCCTCGAATAGGCCGCAGCTGGGAATTCTGGCCCACACCATTTGCTTCTGCATTGAAGCCACACCGTTTGGCATCCAGACATAGAACTTCTCTTTCAGGGCTGCCAGCCTGGGTGCCAGCTCCTTTTAGAGTGAAAGAGAATTAGCTAAATGCCAGGGCACAATGAAACGGAGCTGCGATTATGCAGAAGGGGGTTCTGATGCAAATACCAACAGCTGCGTTTGTGGACATTCTTTGTGATCAGCACATCGAGATCGAAATGTCAGGATTAACACACTCCCTTTTCAATCTGCTGGTATTTAATTGGAGATTTGGATATAATAATGATCAGTGGGCTATTCAGAAGGAGCTAGCACGAATGGGTGTAATGGAAAGACTATACAGTACATCCAGTGTTATCTGATGTTTCACAGTGAGCAGGTTATCAGTGGCATCACAGTTTTAACCCTCTGTCTATCCTACCATAATATCTTAACCAAAAAAATCATCAAACAGAAATATTTTGTCCTGAACATTGTTTACAAAACTATTGCTTCATTGACGGTGATAGAAAATCTACACCCAATGGTACGATTTTTGTTTGTAAATTATTTGTAGTACAAAATATTTCCGTCAGACGACATTTTTGCTAATGACATTGTGACATACAACTGCAACGCTCCATATCTGATGTCAGATAAATTGGTCAATTATACCTCAGTGTGCAATATATAAGGTTTAGCTTCCATGGGAAGTCCAACATAGTTCATTATTGCCCACTGAACCAGTAAGGCTAGGTATGCGTTAACACTACACATATTACCACAGAATGTAGTCAGTGTTTTTGCACTTCAGACATTCATGAATAAATTTAACCAGACGAAGAAAAGCAAATTAACAAACACTGAGAAAGACAAAGCCAGGGACCACATCTGATTTTCAGACATGAATTGTTGCTGTTTTTCACCCGTTGTATTGCACTTCTGATGCGTAAGTCCTTACAAGAAGATACTTGACCCCAATATGCGTGGCAGAATGTTGCATTACACCATTAAACACTAGGGTATTAATAAAGCTAGAGGACAATGCTTTTGTCTTGTAAGAAGTACTGTATGAAGCTGAAGTGGCTGAATAAGTGGCGATGGCCAACATATCACCCGCTGGGAGGAAGAGGTGGTACGAATTTCAGCAACTGAAAGAATTGGGTAGGAACAGAAATTTTGCTATGAGTTAGCAGAAGTGGACAGCAGTACATTTTTGCACTGGTATACCCTGGAAAGAAGTTCCAGTGGGAGGCTTCACAAACATAATAAGGAAGACTGCTTTTTTCCTCCAGTGCACTTATGTTTCATGTGGAGAGAAAATGTACTTGTTTCGCTCTAAATGTTATTGTTTATTAGTATTTAGCTGCATATTGCTCCTGCTACAATTTTTACAACAGTCTTAGGGTTCTGAACTGTCCAGCTGCCGCGCATACGTCACAGACAGCATCAGGCCTTGTTGCTGGCTGGTCTTTACCATGACTTCCATATCACGTGCAAAACACTTTAAGAGCATGGAGTTGTCTGTGTAGGCCTCACAGACAGCATACTCAATGCAGTGTGAAAGGAAAAATAAGAAATGTTCTCTCACTTTCACACAGTGTCAAAGCAGCTAAAAACGTGATTCCGCAAATGGAATCTGCTTTGGCATGTAAACTGTCCAGGTCGCTTGCTAACTAACATCATTTTCCTCTAGATCTTCTAATCACCCCCCAGGTTGAACTGACCAGAAGGTGCTTTAGCAACCTTTGTGGATATTTTTCTGGGATTAATTGAGTTAAGTTGAATCAAGTGCATTTATATAGCACACTTTATGTTAACAGGTCTTTAGCTGATGTCCATATCGATCAGTGTTAAAGTATCTTGATCACTGATATCTACTAGCAAAACAATTTGCATTTAGGATTTCTAATTTTAATTTATACCAGAAAATTGTTGCACAACATCTAAAGTCACTCAGAAGTAATACTGCAGAATGTGCCCTCTAAATATTGTGTTTCTTTGATATTGTTTTATTTACTGTTGTGATTGACTCGCTGGTAAGGTCACACACTTTTTACCCTCAGAACCTTCCACCTACTTAGTCGTAGAGGTGAATTTTATATCCTCATTTTATATTGTAAACACATCCTTCCATACTCCCAGTGGACAAGGACCCGAATTTTTTCTCGGGTCCCGCTGCTGATGCTGTTCAGTGCCAGGGTGCCAAATACAAAGGCTGCCTAGTATTTATTTCACCTCTTGTCTCTATTACACCACCCTACAATGTTCCTCTGTTGCCTTCTTCCATGTTCTTTTCAACCCCTGCTTTCTCGTTTTGTCACAGTTTTTTCTATCTTTCTCTTCCTCCTCCTGTCTCCCTTTTCTGTGTTTCTCTCTCTTGCGCTGGGTCAAAGTCTGATGTTGAAAAATACGTCCTGGTCCACAAAAAAGAGTGTTGATGCCTAACACCTGCAACTACCTGAACAAATTAAGCACAGCGTAATTAGCTGTCCTGCAAGTTGGATTTGTTATTTTCTAACCGAATATATCATAGAGGATGCCATTCTTGGAATGGGCTTCAGTCAAGCTTACTTGAAATGCACGGAGGCCCCATGCTGAGAAACAAATTAGTCTATTCAAGCTGTGCAGAAACCCGTACTAAATGTACAATTCACAGAAAAATATAGTGTTTTGTCACTGATCAAACTACACAAAGGACTGTCAGCTGCCCAACGGTAAACTACAGAATTTATTGACAGCAAGACCTCCAATGTCAAACGCTACAAAAATGGGGTCACGTTTTGCATTATTGATCTAAATTGAGAAACCTTACAGAAATGTTAAGCCTTTGAAGATTTGCTTTCTGAAATGCAGGGAATTGAATGTTATTGCATTTCTTGGCAAGCATTTGCAGTTTGTGTTTATTTTACCTCGGTTGTGATGCAAGCAGCTTAGATAAAAAATACATTTTGACAAGTCAACAAGCAAAAACCCACGAGTAGCATGGTATACGTACGGTTAAGGAACACGCTGGTTTAAATTGGAACTGTGTGACAGAGGGTAGCCATATGCAGCAGCTCAGTGAATGGGAAGAGAAAATGGTGTGGAGTGTGGCACATGAGTCAGTGTGTGGATTTGTGTCAGGACCTGTCACACACTAACAGCTGCAAGTTGAATATACATTGGCGACCTGGCTGTTGCAAGTCACAGACAGAAGAAAGAAGAAAATGGCTAGCTCGGTGAGAAGACAAAGGTTCTGTCACAGCTTCCAAAAGGTGCCTCATAGAGCAGCAGGAGCATGGCTGGTGTTTTGCGACGGGTGGGTACATTGAGAGTCTTTGCATTTGGTGATTCATTGATAAATGAACAAGTAGCAACACAATGGAAATTCCAACAGAAACAATACATCCAGCTAGTGCCTTGAGATGCAGGCTTGCATTAACAATACCAGAAAGCTCTCAGGTGAGGTCGTCCGTGGGTCACCAACCAGTATTAAGCCTGATTCCAAAAGCCAACAGGCTACAAAGGGATAAGACTGTGCAGCAGGCCGCCTTTCCAAGCAAGTGTCTTGAGTACAGTCGGAGAAGCAATCAGGATCATTTTCTTTCCGTCTCATTTTCAAACAGCGTCTCAATCCATGTTTTGAAGCACTTGAAGGTGGGTACTGTAGAAGGAGTGTGCTCTTTCTCCCAGGTTGATGTTTCAAAGGCTGTGCAAAACAGGCAAACACAGAGGTGAAGTAAACGACAAATGACAATCAGTTGAAATACAATGTCAATTTCGAGAGGGGAAAAAAAGACAAATGCGAGGGAAGGTCATCACCTTCCCCTTTGAAAGGCATGCTCCAGAAATAGGGGCCTTTTAAAGTCTGACTTATCTGCAGTGACAGCAATGCTGCCTGGCTGCAGGACTCTGCGGTCAGAGAAAAAGAGTTTTTCTATCTGTTATTTTAAAACTATGCTTTCAATTTCTAGCTAAATTGTGTCAAATGTTCTATTATAACTCGTGACTCAACAGTCAGAACACTAGTCTTAAAATTCAGCATTTTAGGGGCAAAGTAGCATTTTACAACTTCTCTAGAAAAAGTGTTGGACTGCCCTTACGGGCAGCCTGGCACTACCAGAAGGGCCAGCTTGAAAAGGGCAGTGTGCTGGACAGTCATTTTTTGATCCTGTGGACTATCATATTACCAAACAACACAGCCTACACACTGGCCCTTTCAAGGTTACCCATCTGGCAGTGTCAGGCTACCCGAAAAGCCAGTCCAACACAGCCTAGAAAACCGCAGTGTAAATAGAAACCTGGCCAACTGAGTCGACCAGGAAGACTTATTTGTATATTGCTGAAATATCCCGCGGTGGGAAGTGTTTTTCTTTCCAATGTATGTGCCAGTTTTTCCTTCTGAACTTCAGAAGCCTTCGTCTTTCTGTAGCAATTGATCACCTGTGTGATCTGCTTAGCAGCAGAGCTGCCTTCTGCATACCAATGTGAGACTGCAAAGGCACAGCAACCTTCCTCATTCCCCGTGCTGTTTTTGCACATCATTTCCCGCCACCACAAAATCCAACACCCAAGAAACCTGAAAAGGAACGGTCCCCAGGGCATGTGATATGTTTTCTTTCAACAACAACCTCTTGAAAATGAAACCAAACTTAAACACCTCTAAAACATCACACAAGCCTACTGCAAATTCCTGCTGACCACTTATCAAATGGAATCTATTAGATCTTCCTAGCTTAAGGGTTTAAGCCAACGAATGGACCAAACTGATCAGAGAACGAAACGAGGTCATTTAACTGGTTTAGTAATAAAATACCACATAAAAACAATAAAACACTTGAATTAACCTAGAGGTGACCGACAATTAAATCGAATTTCTACCAGAGGTTGATTGCGCTTTAAAGCCAAATGTAGATTTACTGTGTGGTTAACAGTGACTAATAATAATTATAATCATCATAATGGCAACAACAATGTGAACTGTGGTAAATGAATGATGCAGAGTCCACTTGTTATGTTAAGATCCTTTATTGCTAGTTCCTTGGTGGGGTTTACTTACTATCTCAACCTGTCTATATAACCTGGAAGGAACTAGCAATAAAGGATCCTAACATAACAAGTGGACTCTGCATCATTCATTTACCACATGAACACTTGAAATGACCCTATTAAAAGTGATACCACTGCTGCAATCAAATACAATGTACATATAACAATAGTAATGTTCTTACTGTTTTGTTGTTACATGTATTATTCATTATTATTGCAGTAACACTAATAGTAATATCAATAATATCAACATCCTAGTCATAATAGCGAGTCAGTCACCTTTATCGCTTTCCGAAATATAAAATTATAGGCAATAAAATGATATTATGGAAAAAAAGCATGATTCTCAAAATTGATTCATAGTAGCCAATATTAGTGCTGAAAGTAACGGGCATTCTTGCTGTTGGACTAGACAGAGCAGGGATTTGCATTTTACCCCTAAGCTGGGCAGCATAATAACTTCTTTCATTTTCCTCATGCCCCCTCGCCCCCCTTGCCAGAAAGTCTCTTTTTACCGCCACATTTGACTTACCAGGTGCACTGATCCCTGAAGGTCACGGCCGGGCCCTCCACCGGCTGCCTCGGCGCTCAGCGGGTCAGACCCTGGTGGGCTCCCCGGCCCCCCTCGAGCCCTGGCCCCCTCGCCTTCCCCCCCTCAGATGCCGTGGTCACAATCCACATCCCGGCAGATGTACCAGAGGATCACGTAGAGGATGAGCAGAATGGCGAAAATGAAGAGAGCCACCAGGATAGCCTTGGTCACAGGGGAGATGAGGGACTGCATGTCACCCGAGAGGAGATTACTCCGTAATTACCACAATTAGCGCGAGGATGGGGATAGATAGCCCCCGCTGGCACCGCCGCCGCGAGCCCGGGCTACGACCTGTAGCGCATCCGCATTGCTTCGTGCCAAGTTGACGGGAGCGCGGGCAGCGGGCGCCCCTGCCCCCCGTGCGCCGAGGGAAACAAGCGAACGACGCCCCATAGACGCGGGCACCAGAGCCCACCGCGGTGCCCGTCAGGGGGAACTCCCAGAAATTGGCGGGCTAAAGCCGCTGCTGCTGCGTTGTCGGTGCGAATAATCCGGGCAGGAGAGCCCCTCTGCCCCAGTCCCCTCCGGTGCGCCCCAACTTGACTGGACACGCAGCGAGCCCCCGCCTGCGCGCCTGCTCACAGCCATTGAAGGCGAGGTGCGCGGGGGGGGGGGGCGAAGGGGCCGGGCAGGAGGCGCCGGAAAGTTGCCTGGAGGCTGCCCTTTGTTTGCGGTGCCCCCTTCGTCGGTGGCATCAATGCCGCGGCTCCTGGCTTGGGAGGGAGTCTCTCGCGGCTCGCCTCAGTCTACCATCCTGTGTGTGTGTGTGTGAGTGACGGAGAGGTCCACTGACGTGCGGGGGTAATTAGGAGTGTGTGTGTGTGTCTGGTGGTTTCTGCAGCAGCGCAGCCTCGGCTGCAGCTGCAGACTGGGACCAGCTTGATTAGTATTCTGCCCAACAGTGCCGGCCGGTGCTGTGTGATATCTGGTAGGTCTTCGGCAGTCTGCCCAGCTCTGTCCTGTTGGCCAGCTCCCCTTCTCTGGCCATGCCCCCTCAAGGAGTGAGGCACCTCAGCATGGGCAGACAGTAGCTGCCCCGCTCAGAGCACAGCTGCTGTATACACAAGGAATGCTAAATACATATGTTAAATGTATATAGCGCCCGTTAGTTAGCGTCTATGGGAAGCGCAGAATGGGCTCGATTTGTTTCCCTTGCCACCCGCAATGATCACAAACTAGCGTATTACTCGCCGCAAAGAGCCCCGATGCCTTATTTTTTGTTTGCAGTTTTATATAGCGCGAACTCGACTCCAAGGTAATGGAGCGCTTTACATGAGCACCAGTTACGTCACACAAGGACACATTCACTTATTGGTAGGAACGGGGAGATTAAGTGATTTGCCCAGAATCACACATCACAGGATGTTGAGTCGACGCCGGGACTCGACCCTGGTCTCCCAGCTCCACAGTCGGCAGCTCGGGCCGTTAGGGCACATCCTATATATCAATATCATTAGAATACTTCGGAATGCACCTTCTTGATGCCAAGACACTCCCTCTTTCATGTCAAATGGATCATGACAAGCGGGACGCCTTCTTTCCAGTAACAACACTAACACGAGGCTTTGTGAAATTCATTTTAATTTACTCATGTGCTCAGCAGTGTCCGCCAGGTGTCGCTGCTCCCTAAATCACGGCACCCACGCCTCCTTTGCGTTTTCCTAAGCGTCTCCGACTGACATATTTTTGGCCCCTACAGGCCGCCTTAGATGTCAGCCTTTGACCTGTAACTTTCATTCTAATGGAGAGTTTTCAAAAGCAATATCTGCGCAGCTGCCCAGAGTTTTAGTTGATGTTTACTGTGCAGTATTTTTTATGAAGTGGTAGAGAAAGAGGACGCGCCTATCTGCAGAAGTATGTTGACAAGTACCGGCTCGAGCGGTCTCTGTGAGTACCAAGCCCCGCTCTGCATTTCTCTCTCAAGCACTTTTACGCCATTGCACTTCCCGATCTCTCCTTCTGTGCAGCCTTCCCACTGAGATATACTTCCTATAGTTTTCCTCTCTTTCCCTCTTCCGTCCCCTCGCCTTCCGGTTTGACATGTCCCTTCCTTATTGACTCATTCTGTACATAATAGAAAGCGCTTGTGGACCTCAAGGGAAGGCAGGAAAGCGCAAAAGAAATACTACAATAGACTGCTGCAGAAGGCGTCCTTTGTTGTACCTGCTGCTGTTAAGGGTTGCTGCTTACAAAACGTTTATAGCTCATAAGAGGTTATGTTGATTCTATTGCTTAACTTTCTTCGCCCCCATCTGCCAAACATAAAACCTAATACAGCTCCTCTCCCGGTGGAACCTGCAACCCTCTCACCCAGCCCCCATTGCCAGGCAGAGACCAACTTGGTGGTGGGTGGTATCACAGAGGCAATCTCGACTAGGTAGATGGTTCTACCTATGTAAGCGTTTCACTTTGTTTTATATGTTTTTGATATTTACATTTTATATTGTTGGCATTTTCTACTTGTAAGCCTGAACCTATGACTGCCCTGGTACACTTAGTCTCTCGACAAATAACAAAATGTAGAGGAGGGTCTAAGGGGAAATTTTGTTTAAAGACTACCTTGCATCCTGTCCCCCAAACTAACTAGCAACAAAACACAGGGGAAGCTAAGGGTCTTGATCCGACTACAAACTAACCAAGCACTCAAAAGTAGTGTGAGAGGAGTAGTCAAAAAACAGGAGAGAAAAAAGTTCATTGTTGTTAACTTTTTTCTCTCCTGTTTTTTGACTACTCCTCTCACACTACTTTTGAGTGCTTGGTTAGTTTGTAGTCGGATCAAGACACTTAGACTCTCCTCAGAAACCTGAAATGTGTGGCTAAGCTGTAGCATAACTTACAAGGGGGATTGGGGCACAGACCTGAAAGCACCAATAAAGTATTGAATAAGCAGCGCTTGAAACGGGTGGCATCAATTAGGGTGACCACCCCACTCCAGTTGAAGGCTTCCGTTGTGAGCCTAACCGCTTTCTGGATGTTATAGTTGTGTTTTCCTTTCATTTAACTAAATAGACTTGGACAGCTGAAGTCAGTGATTTTGTAGGTTAAATAGTTCAGGATTGGTGGCAGTGTCTGTAATGACCTGGAGTAAGGTGGTCACCCTTGGATCGATCCATCTGGATGCCATTATTGGTCTGGATTGTGATCAGTTTGTGTAAATGTGCTGACTTTGTCCTGGTGCGATTTGCTGTTCCCAGTCAGCATTGTGTTACGACCAAGAGAGCTGTTTGAGCTGGACAAAATACAAATGCCTCACATAAATGGCCACCATCACTCTTTTTGTCCATTCCTTTGCTCTTGAACATTACCTCCTCGCTAGACCTCCCTGTCACAGTCCTTATACACATGATCGATAGCTCCTCCCCGCAGACATCCCAAGCTGAAACTATCCTGCTCCCATCCCTACCCTCCAGGTCACGCCCACATCCTGCGGCCCATAACCCTTGGCCTTACCTTCCAACAGAAAATGAAGGAATGTGTAGTTCCTAAAGTGAAGGAGTGTCGAGGAGACTTCAGGTCTCTTACGGGTTGCCCTCACACACCCCAGAGGATGTCATGCCTCATCATAGGGCGTTTTGTTCTTCGTCGGCCTGGCGCTGCAATGCCCGACGGGCCCGAGAGAAGGGGCAGTTTGCTGGAGATCTTTTTAGATGAAGCCATTGGGTGTGTGAGGGTATGTGGACAAGGTAGTGAGTGAGTTTTGTGAATTAAAATAGGTCTGTTACTATCCTTAGTAATGGATTTTATTTAGAGGGTGTACTAGCCTAACTAAAAATAAGTGTGCCCTGTCTGGAAGTAATGATCCTACAGGGCCTATCTAGTGAGGGTGGTCAACATGTTTATTGCCTTATAGGCCCTAACGGTTCTTGCGGCAATTAGTCAGGACCGGTGTATTAAAAGTGAAAGAGAGGGTACTCTTGACTCTTACACTACTGCTGCGCTGGTGCAGTGCATGATTGTGTAACCAGCGGTGCTGCCTGGAGTCAGGGCGAATAGTCTGAACTTTGGAGACCTGAAGAGAAATTAGAAAAAGGGTAACTTGTTAGACCAGGGGTTGCTGGTCCCGTGGGGACACCACCAAAATCCTGGTGAAGGTGCTAAAACGCTGTTCTTCAAGTGCACACACAGGTCATTTGGTAGTGGAGGCAATCTGTAACTGCACAATTATGCTCTCATAAGGCCAGATCTGTATTTGTAGTCCACAGAAAGAGTACATAGGACAAACATGGTGCTCAAAAAACGTATCAATGAAATGCGAATGGGGAGGTTGTAGCTTGCCAACCGCAAGCAAATTTGTGCATGAGAGGACAATTGTGAGCCGTTATGCCGGGTGCGGAGTGTGGTCTATTGTATCACCAGGGCTACCGTGCCAATGGGGCACGCTAAACACGTAAGAACATTTTTAGTGAATACTGTGGCTCAAGTCATTCAAAGTGATTTCCAATGTAGACGTACCGCTGTGTGTAATGGCCGCATAGGCGTCGCCGGGAATATATATCACCGGTAACATTATAGCAAGGCTTAGATGAACAGTGCCTCGAAATGGACAGTGCCTTAAAATCTCATAATCAACACAAATACGATTCGTCAAAATATCTATGGTAATGCCCCAAATATCGTGGGGGCAGTGCAGACGGGGTCAAAATGACAGAGCACTTCGTTGCTCGGTCCTCTGGAAAAACGAGCGAAAAGGGCCAGTTGAGTTAAACATAATTAGGGCTCCCGGTTTTCTGTTTAAACAGATTTTTACATATAAATACAGACGGAAAACAAGTTTTCCTTTATCTGTATTTATATATAAAAACGGAAAATACTAGTACATTTTGCGGCGCTGCCGTGCTCCAGCAGACCAGCCTACAGTAACAATGCTTTTGTTGATGCCCTAGCTCCGCTTCGCCCCTCGAGTGAGGTCTTCATTGACGTCAGTAAAATCACACCCCCAACCATCTGGTGTCTCCCCCTCCTTAGAGGGTTAAGAGGTGTCAGCCCGGGCTGAGACAGCTTCCCGGGCAAACACACAGCCGCACCTGAGTACTTCACAGGTCTTTGAAAGACCAATTGCTTGTTAATGAGGCTTTGTTGTTCTTACGCCCCTTCTTAGAGCCCCTGCCTCTTTAGCCTGCCAACCTTATAACGAGGGCCTGAGGTGCCCTGGGGGCACACTACACATAACCTAATGCAAAACAGAGGCTGAGACAGTTGTTATGTATGTCTTGGCAGAGCATCCATGCAAAGCAGGAACACATGAACCATCTCCACCAGACACTGGTGGCAAGAAGTCGATGCAAAGAAATCGGGAACAGGATTAAACATTCAGTTCCAGTGAGAGATCGAATATCCATAAGAACTGCAAACTTGCAAATTTTCAAGAACTTTAAAATACACGCTCTCTCAAAACTCTCCTGTGTTAACAAGCCTGGTATGCTGAGCGGAACTAAGAGAAAAGTGTCCCGAGCTGACAGGGGAAAAACATGCCAGTTTACTGAATAATTAGCCCCCCCTCCCCCAAATTTTTATTAGCCCCCTCACCCCGAAAATACAACCAATAAATACATAACTAAATAAAGCAAGACAGAGTAGTCGCAAAGTGGCCAGATTGGTTTTTATTGTAATTGAAATAAACAAGGACCCCCTGAACCATGAATAAAATGATTCCTAGGACAGGGAAATAATATATGCAAAGTAACAATCCTAGGCAATCAACATGATCAATAACACATAAATAGCACAATAAGTACATAGAAATATGCAATATATAGAGAAAGTAAGGCAAAAGAATATATAACCCCAAAGTGCAAATGTATCCAATTTTGTAATAAAAAATGAATATAAAATCAAATCACATAATTCATTACAATATTTCATTACACTACAACATTTTCACAGTGTACAATCATAAAATATTTAAACGAAACCAGTGGCAGATAAATCACAGTTTTGTATCCGACGCGCGTTTCGGCGTACAACAAACGCCTTCTTCAGGAATAGCCACAGTATTCTAAAAAAAGTGTTTAAAAAGATACATCAAATTAGCAACATTGCAACGATTCTATAATAAAAACAGTTCCTAAGTTGAGGGTCAACCTTCAGTAATTTATAAACAATTCTATTGGCCATGTGCACCTGAGAAAATCAACACCTACATTCTATCCTCTCTCATATATGCATATTATACAATAAAGCATGTTTTGAGTGCCCATCGTCATAGCAAAATTCAAAGAAAAAGATAAAGAACTTGAGACTTCTCTCTAATCAGGCAATCACAAATCTCATTCCCTAATCAAATTCCTTGGTGAAAAACACTTAACAATGCTAGTATTTAACCCTCAAGGATAGAGGAGAGGGAGGGGAAACAAAGAAGAAAAGGGGAAAGAAAAGGAAAAAGATGCAATCCTAATGATTCACAGGAAACCCCTAAGACTCATGTGGCTTGCACTGTTACCTTAAAAAATAGAACCCGTAATGATATTTTTTGTATTGGAAAAGCAGTCTTCAGTGATCAGAAGAGGCCTTCAGTCTTACCCACAGCTTGTCTGTGCAGGGCCGGTGCTCTTCTACATTTTGTGATTAATTATCATAATTAATATATACAGTGTTTGAGTGCCTATTGTGTTATCCTGAGACTATATCTTTTTCTTCTTTGTCATCTTCTGTACTTCATCATTATTAGATTAAGATGGCCCAACTTAAAACATTTGTTTTTTCAGATGAAGAGTTCGCCATACTTGTAGGAAGCAGTAATTCCTTTGGGAATAGTTCCAAGGATAGTATACATAATAATGATAACATGAGAAAATTAATAGTCTTAAAGAAAACATTGAAAAGAATGGAGGCACATGGTGAATATATGTTAGCCTACTTAAGAGCAGGAATAATACCTAATGGTCTGCGAGTGCGTAATATTCCTGGTCTTTCTGTTCACTGTAAAGAATTCCTCGAGAAATGGAGCATGATTGCTAATCGATGTTCTCGAGATTTAATGATCTTGATCATCGAAATGGCTAAAGAACTTGCTGCTTCATTAAAAATAGAACTAGATGAGCTTGAAGATAAAATTAAAAAATCAAATAGTGTAGATGAGGCCATCAAACAATTGGAAGAGTCTAACATAGAATTAGAATCTTTTGCTAATTATCTTGACAAACCTAAAAGTGATAAGTTGGCAAAGGATACCAGGTACTATTCTTAAGAAAACACCTATCCCTATTTAGGTGAGAATTTTTACAAACAAAATCACGATACAGAGGAAAACAGAAATAAACAAGTGAGAGTAAACACCTTTTCGGATAGTTCGGATTCGGAGGGGGACAGTGGTGCTTACTTTGAACCTGATGGTAACTACAATTCCTTTCAAGCAAAGCGTAATACCATCCGTCTTTTTTAGCCACACGCGGGACAAGGAATGGACGACAGAGAGTGAGATTCCAATCTCAAGTCAGGGGCAGTTACCAACATCACCAGCAACAACATCACCAACAGTTGGACCCTCAGTACTTGTTAGAGACACGCAACAAGCAATATTGGAAACAGGGCATGTGATTCCAATTTTCAACTTATCTTCACATGTTCTAAATAATGATAAGATCAGTCTCCTATCGAAAGGCCTTTCTTTTGTCCCCCATGCACCTCTAAACAAATTTGAATTGTATCAGGATATCATCTCATTCTTTAGAAGGGTGAGACTTAAAAAGTTTTTTGCTGATGACACTGATTCCATTCAGATTAGTGGAGTTAGACAATTGGCTCTACCATCGACTTTTACTCCATCTCTAGACCAATTGGGTCCTGAGGTGGCAGCTTTTGAACTAGATGTATTACGAAGATTAGAACAAGCATTGTCTTTTGTTCCTAAACCCCTTTATAATTTGAATAAAGATGAATTAGTAGCCCTCAACCATTTAGCTAATGATGACACTCTGATTATAAAAAGTAGTGACGAAGGAGGTGGAATAGTAGTCATGAACACCCAAGACTACGAAACTATAATGAATATCATGTTGAATGACAACAATTTTTATTTGAAAATTAGACAGAATCCTTTGGCCAAAATATCCAAAAATATCTATTCTCTGTCTCATCAAGCCTTTCTGGCGGGTGACATTACTTCTAAAGATTTTGACTTTATAAACTCCAATAAAGGTAAAACAGCGTGCATCTATCCAAAGATGCACAAAAATGAACTTGATCCCCCCTATAGACCGATTGTTTCAACTATCGGCACGATAACTGAACCAGTGTCGAAGTTTCTTGATTTTTATCTACGTCCTCATATCTCCAAAATACCCTCTTATATACGAGATACAGGAGACATGATCAATAAAATTGAGAATATTACTTTCAACCCTAATAATGACATCATGGTGACATTAGACATAGAATCTCTTTATAGTAATATTCCCCAGGCTGAATGAAGCACTTGAAGTAACCAACTGGTTTATTGAAGAGTTTCATATTCAATGCCCTAAGAATTTTATTTTATCCTGTTTAAAAATTGTGTTATCTGAGAATATCTTTGAATTTGGCCATACTTTATATCGCCAAATCAAGGGCGTTAGTATGGGCGCCTCTGTGGCGCCCTCTATTGCTAATATTTTTATGGCAGCCTTTGAACGAAAGCATATACATAATGAGGTGGCTCCATTTTATGAGTCAGTTTCCCATTGGTCCAGATATATAGATGATATCTTTTTTATCTGGACCAATGGGGACGACTCATTAACTGAGTTCCTTGAGTGGCTAAATGCCATTGATACGAATTTAAAGTTCACTTCAAATAAGAGTACAGAGAAGGTAGAGTTCTTGGATATTGTAATAAGACATCAAAATAATAACCTTGAAGTAGATCTTTTTATAAAGCCGACGGCGAGGAATACATTGTTGCATTTTACGAGTTTTCACCCTCGTAATCAAAGGCAAAGTATTCCTTTTTCTCAATTCTTAAGAGTTCGGAGGAATTGTTCAAATATTAAAGATTTTGATAGACAAGCGACTACCATGAGGAAGAAGTTTATGGAAAGAGGTTATCCTCATCGCTTAGTACGCGATTCGTATAAGCGAGCGAGATTCTTCGATCGAGATCACCTGTTGCATTCCAAGACAGCTATTGATATGCCCCCAAAAAATTAACAATTAGTGTGTGTCACTAGACACTCGACTGTGGATTCAAAGATCAAACAAGTAATCAATGCAAATTGGCACATTCTTAATAGCAACCCAGATCAGAAATTAAAATTAACAAAACCTCTATTTGCCCACCGGCGAAATAGAAATCTAAAAGATATAATTGTCCACTCACGTTTTGACAACGATGATAGAAACCCAGCCTATATTCAGAAATCAATAGATGGAAACCATCCGGTTAGAGGCACTGTCAAGTGTTCCTCGTGTAAGTCTTGCGATTCAATTCTGGAAGGGGAAACCCTCGTACATAGTGGTTATACCATCAAAGCATCCCATATGTGGAACTGCAGGACCCAGAATATCATCTATTTGATTATTTGCCCTTGCCAGTTAGGTTATGTAGGTGAATCGGCAAGGGCAATTCAAACTAGACTTACAGAACATCGTTCTGCTATAAGAACAGCGAAATTGCAAGCTCCATTAGTGAAACATTTTATCGAGGAAAACCACAGACCTGAGGACATTAAATGGGGAATCCTAGAGAAAATTAATATTTCAGATAATAAAGGAGGCTTAAAAATTCGAAAAAATCGTGAGGTCTTTTGGATTTTTTCACTCAACACTTTCAAAAAAGGCCTTAACAGCAAAATACCTTGGTAGAATGCTCTGATTTAATCCAATTTGAATTTATGTTCCATGTAGATAACAGCTTTGTTAGCTTCATTATACCATATGTGGCAGCAGAAGTTATAAGGACAGCTCTATAAGTCTCCAATTATAATAATACATATCTATATATCAATGTTTATTTTACATTGACTGCTCCCATTGTAATAATGTTTATTTAGGTACCTATGTTATTTAGGAGGGTTCTCTTCTGGTGTTCCCTGGAAGTGTTTTTTCCTCCCCCTTTCTAACTATGATGACTATAGTCTTTCTTCAGTGTTAACAATTGTTCCTCCATATCTTGATAATAATAAGATCATAATTTTGTTTTTTAGAACTTTTCCTTTATTATTATTAAGAATTATAGTCTCCCCCCTTTTTAAATATAAATAAAAAGCTATTGGCTTTATTGTACTTTAAACATACCCGTCTAAAATGCTCTAGACAGGTCTATCGCGAAGACACAGGGCTCGCGTTCACCATTGTGTCCGTTACGCTCTAGTCGTTTTTTTACTAGCGAGGTCACATGACCTGTTAGTTAAGGTCACAGGGCACGTTTGGGTTACGTTACGGCGCCCTCTATATATGCGCATTAGTGTGCGATGTTCGTTTACCTATGCCCCGTGACGCCGGCGGTCTGTTCCTGTAGGTTTCATCAGTACCTCATAATTCAGGTAATACTTGCCAATATTTTTTTGCATGACTCCTTGAGGCTGCTTAGAGAAGTAATTAGACTTTTGAACCTTGTTTTATATCTTTTTGCAGGCAACGCGTCTCTTTCTTATAAGACAGTTTGGGAATACGTATTGACAAAATTATCAGTCTCTCACCGCTTAAGATTTTAACTAGGTTAGCATCCACAATGCTACATCAGGTATTTATGTATAGAGGTCGATATATAATGCCCTGTTTGTTACTCGAATATTGAATATATTGCCTAAGATTCATTATTATGATTCTTTTAGGCTTTGATGAACAGCGTTAACTGAAGATGCCTTTTATGTTTAAGAAGTTTATTGAATGAAAAGCTAACACGCTCGCAGCTATACCAGGTACTTTATAAGTAAAAAATAAGACGCAAGAATATTTCTTTCCCTCTAGGGATTACATGTATGCCTGAATATGGCCCCGAAGAACTCCGCGGCGGTGGCGGCTGCAGCTGCAAAAACGAGGGCGGCGAAACAGGCTCTCAGGGATAAGGAGCTCCTGTTCAAACGAGGCGCGCCTGCTTGTATCGGCGATGGAGACCCGGGTCCTGTGTCAAAACCTGCAAGATTACCAGGTGTCTCACCCGGACCCTCGGTTGTGGAGCTGCTTCGTAGAACTCCAAATGCCTCAGTGGTTAAAACAACGCCAAAGCTCACTCTAGACCGCAATAAAGATATACACCTGGATGCTCGCATGGGCTCAACACAAGATTTGGAAGTCGGAGGCGCTATTTTTGAGAACCGCGATCGGCTTGAATCTGAGTTGGTATCTGACCCGGCTCCTACTGTGGCTTCATCAGCGGAGATCTCTCCCTCGAACGTAATGGCGTCTGTTGCGGATGTTACGGATCGGCCTGCGAAAAACATTAAAGCAAAAGGTATGATCCCACAACCTATTTCCATTGATCAAGACTCGGGGGGGCTTTGATAACAGAGGATACTTTAACGGGTTTTTAGTCTACACCCCCCGGGCAGGGCTCTGTGACAGTAGTAATGAATGATGCAGTAGCTGCATATGATCTCGGGGAGGGCGTCTTTTGCACCGTTAGTGGTTGATACCCGTGGGTCTCGTGACATTATTCTGGAGACACTGATGCCGCTTGAAGCAAGTATGACTATTCCTATTGGCCCGACAGTATCTGACAATATAGAGTCATCTGTAGAGTCATCTGTGGGTAATTCCGTCGGGACGCTGTCAGATGTAATGAAATTAACCACTGCCACTGGGGGTACCTCAGCTACGCTGACTTCAACTTCTACCAACATCATAGCCACGCCCGAAGCGAGTCTCGAAGAGAACGAATCCGAGTCACTCATAACTACAAACTCCTCTGGGGTATCTGGTGCAGAGACATCTGCAGAGGCAGTAAAAACTGACAGGGACCCCACTGACTTTTATTCTTTTTCTGAGGATGCTGCCTGGTCAAATGAAATTGAGGAAGACCATGAGGGAGACACAGAATCCAATGCTACTACAGATAGTGATCAGGTCTCGAAAATCAATGATCCTAAGGCTTCTCGTAGAACCGTTCTCAAAAAAAAAAGAAGCTACCATGGAACACCAGAGCTAACCTGGGATTATTCACCTTCAACCCAAACCTTAAATCAAAATCCGAGCCATTCTCATCATGTCATACGACCTGTGTCATTAGATCATTCTGAGAACCACCCTGAAACCTCGGGAGCTACTCTAAATACAGTTATGGACACGGTGCTCCAAGCCATTGCCTCTCATCGGGAGGAGACATCAAAAGATGGCCGCAAGGCACAGGTTGCCATTCAAAAAGTCCAGGGGGTCGTAGGCAAGCTAACTAAAACAGTGAGCTCCTTCAATGATCGAATGACGGAGATGGAAACTCGTATTTTGTCTCACGAGACACAAGCCACAGCAACTCGAGAACGTGTTGAATCTCATGAGGCCGAGTTAGAGGATATCAGATGGAAACTAGAAGATTCTGAAAATCGGCTACGCCGAAACAACCTGCGCGTGCTAGGCATCCCCGAGAAAGCCGAGGGTGCGGATATCCATGCCTTTATCATTCAAATCTTCCGTGATACATTACCAGAACTCTCCACCTGGAACTGGGACCTTGAGGTTCAACGTGTTCATAGAGTACCACTGACTTTGAAACCATCAACTAAGCAGGGTGGCTATCCTCGAGCAGTTTTAGTTTTCTTTGGAAATTTTCTGTTAAGACAGGCTATCTCAGATAAAGCAAGGCCTGAAGCACGGCTCAATAGAGATACCATCACATACTTTGTACGGCCAGACTTTTGCCACATAACAGTTGAGAGAAGATGGCGCTTACGCCAACTAATTAAACCATTTCTGGACAAAAAAGCACAGGCTTATCTTAACAACCCTGCTAAATTAAAAATCATAATTGGGGGGCAAACAAGATTTTTTACATCAGAAATCAAAGCAAAAGAATTTCTTGACAGCCTGAATTAGTTTGATATGTGACTAAGGGAAAGTTGAGATTATTTCTTTTTTTGTAGTATTAATCTCTAGTATTATATTTCTCTCTCTTCTTTCTCTTTACTTTGTGCTACGTTTGGGTTTAGTCTATAACTATGATACGAATTCATATTGGCTATTAAGATAATAGAATAAAAGTACCACCATCATTATTATGTTAGAAAGACTATTTCCCAGACTACTTGGAAAATAATGAGGATTTATATGATGTATATTCTCTGGCACACTACCCCTAAAAATGTATTTGTTTAGAGTTCTCTTTTTATTCTTTCTCTTTTTTGCCTCCTTTTTCCTTATCTTCTTGCTTTGGAGTATACTCTTCTCTTTATCTATTGCTAACTTGTTGCTTTTCTTCTGGCTTACCCGGTTGTATCTATTACTGTTTCTTGTGACTTTTTCTTTGTCCCCTTTCTGCACTGATACGATTCCCTTTTATTTCCTCACTTTATTCTTCACCTATGAGGTCAGAACTGTACGGCACAGGTCAGGAAACATCTCACCATCGCTATAGACTCTTTCTAGAGTCTAATTGCCTTTTTTTGGGGGGGTGTAGGGGGGCAAGGTGGGAGGGGGAGGGAGGGTGGGTGTGTTGAAAAAAATTAAAAAGAGCAAGTTTATATACTTAAATATTGTATTGTCAACTACTAGTCACACTATTCACTTATCGATCAAGGATCTGGAACATTTGCTATTACGCCCACAAATAATGAACTATTTAAATATGATCAGGATATATATTGATTTGTTAAAATGGGGAAGTTAAAGCGTTGTTGTTGGAATATTGCTGGCCTCAATGATAGGGGTAAAAGGGCCCAACTGTATCAGGCAATTTATCAAGATTCATATGATTTCGTATGTCTACAAGAGACTCATATTGCTGTGGGGGATAAAGAGCTGCCAAGGATACCTGGCTAGAACATCTTGGCCATGACATCCCATACTTCTAAAATGCGAGGCGTTGCCATCTTGGCAAAGAAATCCTTTGGACTACCAATACGGCAGTTAGTAGACCCACATGGTAGATGGGCCATAATACATCTTGATCTCAGCCTCACCATCTGTTCGATCTACGGGTCAAATTTAGATGACCCCTAGATATTTCTGGATCTAGAACTAGAATTAGCTTCATGGATCGGTCCACTAATTTTTTGTGGAGACTTCAATGTAGTACTTGCTGCTGCATCGAATACTCAACTACAACAGACCTACAGTGGGCGCAAACCTAAGGTTTATAAAGCCATAAAACAGCTTATGACTAGTTATAACCTAACTGATATCTGGGGTCTGAAAAATGTAAACGATCCTGGTTACACCTATTTCTCTTTCCCCCATAACAAATACGTTAGGATAGATTACGTACTAGTATCCAATTAACTCATATCTGATTCCAAGATAGTTAAATTGCCCAAAACCATATCAGATCACAATGCCCTAACCCTTATCTTTGATGTTGCCAGCTATAGGAAACCACCTTCTCAATGGACATTCGACCGTAAGCTCCTTTTCAACAGGGATTATATAGCATATATAGTGATCTGGGCTCAGGAATTCTTTGACCACAACCAATATAGTGCCCCTAGAATTGTGGTCTGGGATTGCTTTGAGGCGGCCCTCCGTGGAGAGACTCTAGCGTTTGTGGTTAAGCAAAAAAAGAATCAGAACAACTTAAATCAACAACTTAACTCAGATTTAGCAAACCTAGAGACCCTCCACGCTACCCAGATACATCTTGGAGAACAAAGCCAGAACACCCTGCAACAAATACTAGTTCTTAAGACAGAAATTAATGCTGGTCTTACACAAAAAGCGGCAGAGACCTGTCAGGCAAATCAAATAAATATCTATGAGCACGGAGAAAAAATTGGTAAACAACTTGCCCTACGAACACGCCAAAAACAATCCCATAGAGCTATCCAAATCATTGAGTTCTAGGGGCAGGAATATACATCTCCTGTTGATATTGCGGGCGCTTTTCAACGTTATTACCAAAAACTTTACCAAAATGAAGATCAAGTGCATACAATAGATACTAGAAGTTTCTTATATCACTGGCTGTCTCAGACCGAAATTATACAATTGACCCCCTAGTCAGAGAAGATCTTGATAAAGAAATCTCGAAAATAGAACTCGAATTAGCACTATCAGAACTGGCTAATGGCAAGGCAGCAGGTCCCGATAAAATCCCTTTGGATCTATATAAAATCCTTGGGAAGCAGATCATCCCCTATTTATTGGATTTGTTTCTGGGAGTTCAATATAGTGGTACACCACCCAAATCCTGGAAAAACACAAAGATTGTCATGTTTGCTAAAAAAGGGAAGCCTCCTAAATTACCATCTTCATATCACCCCATCTCATTAATAAACTCTGATTCGAAACTCTATGCCAAGATACTCGCTAACCGGCTGAGCAGGGTTGTTGAGCGTGTTGTCTCCCCGTGGCAACATGGCTTTATTCCCGGAAAGGGTACAACAGATCACACCCGGAGAGCTATTTCCCTTTTTGACATCATGGGAGCCACGGGGGGCCGGATGTCAATGATCCTGCTCGATGCCGAGAAGGCGTTTGGTCGCGTCTCTTGGCAGTTTCTGTGGGAGATATTAGGATTAAACAACTTTGGAAAGGCCTATATTAAAGCTATTAAGGCTCTATACGTAGAACCTAGAGCTAAACTTTCCATAGATAGTTTCGAATCAGAGTTTATTAACATCCAAAGGGGCACGAGGCAGGGATGTCCGTGCTCCCCAATTCTATTTGCTCTATATATCAACCTTTTAATATTAAAATTACTTATATCTCCAGTAATAGAACCCATAACTACAATAACATCTAGTACACAAATTCTAGCCTATGCTGATGACGTGACGGTATTAACTTCTAACCCCACCGAGGCCATTCAAGAAATAGAGCAAATTACTACGACGTTCGGGTCTTATTCAGGATACTCCCTGAATAGGGATAAAACCATGGCCCTATGTACTCAAAACACTGTTTTTGAGAGCCCTTACAGAACTAACCAGGCTACATATCTAGGCGTGGTCCTATCCCCTACAATTAAAGAAATTACACAGATCAATTATGATCCTCTGATTAAGAAAATAAAAGCAGATCTTATCAGAGTTAACAATCTCCGGTTGTCAATAATAGGTAAAGGGAATTATCTCAAAATGAATATTTTCCCAAAAATGTTATACCTATTTCGAGCAATTCCCCTGATTGTTGAGGACAATATCATCAAGGCTCTTGACGCTAGTATGTCAAAGTTTATTTGGAACTTTGGCAAAATCAGGAGAGCATTACCACTCTTATCGTTACCTCAACACAGGGGAGGCTTAGCCATTCCTAATTTGACATTATACCTTTGGGCAACCCTTATTCAGCAAATGGCCCCCTTATTTAACACTAAACCTATAGTCACTTCCACAATACACCAATCTATACCGTCAATTTATGAACTAATATTGGGAGCAACCGCTAGAGGGCTATTACTTAGACAGGTAGAGCCTTCATACTTAAAAAAAAACAAATTCAAGATAATAGCTGACGCGTGGAAGGTGTGGAGACAGGTTTCAAAGCATCTAGCCATACCAAAGTACACTAAATACACCCCTCTTTGGCATAGCTCTATGATACCATCGTATCTTAACGACAATATCTCTAGAACATGGCAACAATCAGGTATTATTACTTTGGGTAACTTTATTGGACATGGACCTACACCAACATTTGAGAACTTACAACAAAATTTTCAGATACCTCCAACTGACTTTTTAAAATACATTCAAATTCACTCGTCTATTCGATTCAACTTACCACAGATCAAACTAGATAATATTCCCCTTTTCGAAATTTTAGATAGAGGAACGACTAGGATAGGGACCATCTATGAAATGCTAATGAAAAATCTTAGTGATGATATGGAGCGAGTCGAGACATTATGGGCTACTAAACTAACCAACCCAAATATAGACATCGATACCTCATTGGCTCTGTCATCTAAACTATTTCTAGCCTCCAATTTAAAAGCCCAGCACTACAGAACACTTTACGATCTTTACTTCACACCTTCCAAATTATTCGCATGGGGTCTCTTGACAAACGACAACTGTCCAAGGTGCGGTCAATCTCCGGCGAATTTAATTCACATGTTTGCCGAATGCCCCAAGTTAGATATAATTAAAACAATGATCTCAGAATTCTGGACTGAAATTTTCGGACATGAATTAAGAGTCTCAACGACGATATATGTTTTGGGTCACGATGAATCTATGGGGTATAGTAGGGAAGAAATATCCTCAGTATTTCTGGGGATGGCAGTGTTTCGAATCATTCTGGCTGCCCGCTGGAAAGACTCAGAAGCCCCTACTTTCCAAATGTGGTTATGTCGGTTTCTGGGAATTTATAAGTATGAGTTAGCCATCTACAAAACTAGAGGAAGGAATTCTAGAACATTAGGGACTCATATCTGGGCTCCGATTACCAGATGGTACAACAACAAAATGAATTCATAGAAATGATAATGTTTTGAATTTGAATGCTATTCTTATTTATTTATTCTTGTCTCATGCAGACAAATATTTGAATTGATTCTCTTCACTTTTTGTCAAAAATTTATTAATTCCTTAATTCTGTGATTATTATGTTATTATTCCTCCTGTACTCTTTTTTCCTTCTTTGTGATGTATACCCATATGATTCAGTTGTCTAGATGGCTTATAATCGATATATGTATTTTTTACTTGCTCAATAAAATATAAAAAAATAAAAAAATAAAAAGAATTATAGTCTCCCCCCTTTTTAAATATAAATAAAAAGCTATTGGATTTATTGTATTTTACACATACCCGTCTAAAATGCTCTAGACAGGTCTATCGTGAAGACACAGGGCTCGCGTTCACCATCGTGACCGTTACGCTCTAGTCGTTTTTTTTTACTAGCGAGGTCACATGACCTGTTAGTTAAGGTCACAGGGCACGTTTGGGTTACGTTACGGCGCCCTCTATATATGCGCATTAGTGTGCGACGTTCGTTTACCTATGCCCCGTGACGCCGGCGGTCTGTTCCTTTAGGTTTCATCAGTACCTCATAATTCAGGTAATACTTGCCAATATTTTTTTGCATGACACCTTGAGGCTGCTTGGAGAAGTAATTAGACTTTTGAACCTCGTTTTATATCTTTTTGCAGGCAACACGTCTCTTTCTTATAAGACAGTTTGGGAGTACGTATTGACAAAATTATCAGTCTCTCACCGCTTAAGATTTTAACTAGGTTAGCATCCACAATGCTACATCAGGTATTTATGTATAGAGGTCGATATATAATGCCCTGTTTGTTACTCGAATATTGAATATATTGCCTAAGATTCATTGATATGATTCTTTTAGGCTTTGATGAACAGCGTTAACTGAAGATGCCTTTTATGTTTAAGAATTTTATTGAATGAAAAGCTAACACCCTCGCAGCTATACCAGGTACTTTATAAGGAAAAAATAAGACGCAAGAATATTTCTTTCCCTCTAGGGATTACATGTATGCCTGAACATTATTTTATTTCTTTGCTACAATTTTAATAGGTTAAGAGGGCAATAATATTCCCGATACAGAACTATATCAAGTAGAAGAAGACGCTGTTGTCCTTTACGGTTGATCTGACCGGATACCACTGATCGAAATTATAAGCACGCTCTGATAATTACAGGTATAATAAGATTTCATCTATCTTTAAATAGTAGATCCTATTGTCAGGACCCTATCTAATTATTTATTTCCAATCGTGTGGTTCTTATTTATAGATACTTTGAGCTTTGGCCGTCCCTATCGTGATTTCCACGACTTACTGCCTTTCCACGTGAATATTGCGAGCTGTTGTTCACAGTTTATCCAGGTATAAGACACTAGCTGTCTACTGCAGCTTTGCACGTACTTAGTTCTTGATAGTTTAGTTTTAATTGTGTTCAATCAACAATATTTTATAATTTTTTTTAGAATATTGTGGAAAGACTGAAGGCCTCTTCTGATCACTGAAGACTGCTTTTCCAATACAAAAAATATCATTACGGGCTCTATTTTTTAAGATAACAGTGCAAGCCACATTAGTCTTAGGGGTTTCCTGTGAATCTTTACGATTGCATCTTTTTCCTTTTCTTTCCCCTTTTCTTCTTTGTTTTCCCTCCCTCTCCTCTATCCTTGAGGGTTAAATACTAGCATTGTTAAGTGTTTTTCACCAAGGAATCTGATTAGGGAATGAGATTTGTGATTGCCTGATTAGAGCTGAGTCTCAAGTTCTTTATCTTTTTCTTTGAATTTTGCTATGACGATGGGCACTCAAAACATGCTTTATTGTATAATATGCATATATGAGAGAGGATAGAATGTAGGTGTTGATTTTCTCAGGTGCACATGGCCAATAGAATTGTTTATAAATTACTGAAGGTTGACCCTCAACTTAAGAACTGTTTTTATTATAGAATCGTTGCAATGTTGCTAATTTGATGTATCTTTTTAAACACTTTTTTTAGAATACTGTGGCTATTCCTGAAGAAGGCGTTTGTTGTACGCCGAAACGCGCTTCGGATACAAAACTGTGATTTATCTGCCACTGGTTTCGTTTAATCATTTTATGATTGTACACTGTGAAAATTTTGTATTGTAATGAAATATTGTGATGAATTATGTGATTTGATTTTATATTCATTTTTTATTAAAAATTGGATACATTTGCACTTTGGGGTTATATATTCTTTTGCCTTACTTTCTCTATATATTGCATATTTCTCTGTACTTATTGTGCTATTTATGTGTTATTGATCATGTTGATTGCCTAGGATTGTTACTTTGCATATACAGATTGGTTTTATTTACACTCAACACATTAGCGCTACCTTACAGAGTTTGCCAGTGAAGCGCTACTTTTCTTTTCATGTCGTTTGCTTTTCAAGCAAAAACTCACTGATTTCTGAATAATTAGTGTAAAAGCGTTAAGTTGTATTCCCTACAGGTGTTTGCTTTTTTCCAATATGTTGTTACTTTTTTTTCAGGCAGCATATTACTGTAGTCTAGTGCATGATTGTAATTGAATTGCTTCCAGGTGTTTATAGCGGGGCACAATTGGGCTGTAGCTGAAGGCAGTGTGAGTTTCTCTCAGTGGGGCAGTATAGAGTTCAGTGGGGAAGAGGATGTGGCACCCTGCGGATGACAGAAACTGCAAGGTTCTGAGACAAATGGCTTGTCATAGCCCTAATAATATTTGGGACATTCTGCAAATGGCAAAGTCTTCAGATGGATGTATAGTGTTGACCAATAACAACTGAGCGCATGTGTGCATTGTCAATTTAAATAAATGTGGAAAAATACTAGCTGTAGCGTCATCTTTTGCTTGTGGCAAAAATAAATGTGGATAAATACAGAAAAAATGCCCATAAAATAAATGTGGATAAATACAGACGGAAATGGCAAAAAAATAAATACCATAAAACCGGGAGGCCTAAACATAATATATGCTCTTTACCTTGTCGGTGCATCCGTACCGTGAGGTCCCCTGGACGAGTGCGGCACATACTTACAAAACGGTGAAGTAGCAACTAGCTCACGTCCTACCATTGCTCTGAGCCCCATAAGCCAATCTGTGCAGGCTAAGGCTAAGTGGAAGTCTGTCATAGCGTCAGTAACATTTGCAGACTAGAACGATAACCACGGCGGCCATTTTGGAGGTGTCTTTTGTAGGAGAGTAGGGTCTGCTATCCTATGGTCACCCCAAATTTTTGCTTTTTGCTTCACTGGTTTATGACTTAATGTGGCTGTGGGCCTGCTAATCAGACCCACAGCCTGCTGTTCTCTCTCTAAATTGTAACCCATGTACTTTAGGTGCATAACGAAATTGGAACTGGTTCACCTTATTGGCCCCTGTAACAGTGTACCCAGGTACCCAGGGCATAGGTGCTTCCAAGGCCTACCAGGGGCTGCAGCATGTATTGTGCCACCCCTGGCCTGGCCTCCATATTTGACACAACTGGCTGATCACTCAGCTGGGGTAAGTCGGTGTAACCACCCCTTACTTAGGTGTAGTATGCCTATACCTAACCTAGAATGGACACATATGTTCCTATCAGCCACTCCTATGGAAGGCCTCATCAATCCTGGAGGCAGAGTGCTTGGAAATATGTGAGATGGTGCTCTGGCATGAGCTGAGCCTGTCTGCAGCTTTCGGAACCATGTCCTTTAGCTGTTCCATGATATTGCCATACCATATACTCTTAAGTGCATTATAATCCTCGCGGTTAAATGCTATCTTAGGTTTGGCTTTATCAAAACATGTCGAGTAAGGTGTCATATGAATTGGAATACTACCCCCTCGCCAGTTCTGGCGACGGGGGTAGCATTCCACCCTTCTAGAGGGACACGACATGTACCTAGCCTGAACCCCGGTTAAAGTTAAACAGAGCCTTAGCATCTCAAAATGGATGCTGCCACCACAGACACAAGTCTGACCTCCTGCTGCTGGGAGTCCTTCCAGCGAGGGCAGCTTGGACAAAGGGTTTCCTGCCTGGGGAGGTGCTAGCACCACTCCAGACAGGATTTTGTGTATTGGGTAGGACAGGGCTGAATAGAATCAGACATGCCTGGGGCACACAAGGTGTCCCTGTGCATAGGCCAGTTCAAACCGGTGCTGGGGCCTTCCAGCCCCAGTCCTGGCGCGAAACTGGACAAAGGAAAGGGGGTGTAACCACCCCCCTTCCTGGTTCCACCCAGAGGAGGGACCTAGTAGGTGATCCGGCCCCCCAGATTCGAATAAGAGTGGGAGCTGTGTCCTGAGACTTCAGATCATCCTGAATCAACTTGAAATACAGAAGAAGACTGGACTTCGACATTCTGCTGCTCAGAAGACGGAAGAGAATCTCCCTTGTGGCCAAGGAGTGACCACCCTGTGAACACAGGCACCAACCAGCAACTCGATGTCTGCTTTGCCGCCGCCTCCCGCCGGAGCCCGAGCCCAGAGCCTGACAAGACCCAGACTCCCAGACTTCTCACAGCCCGATCCACAGTCCCTGCAAAGAAGGGACCCGTGGAGGCACAGAGAGACGTGGGACCGGACATCTTGGAAGACCCCCGAAACGCTGACTGCGCAGCATCAGAGGCACCCTCGACGCTGTGCTTTGGGGTTTGAGAAGCCCCAACTTCGAGCAGCCCTTGCACCGAAGAGCAGCCCCCCAGCATCTCCACGATCTGCGTGGGGCCCTTTTGCATCGTGCCACTCGACGCGCCTAACCGTCCACTTGCCACGCGGCTAGTGGCCATCTTGGCGACGAAACCTACAACTTTCACTGCGGGTCTGGTTGCTCCAGACTTGCCCTTGCTCCTGTAAAAAGGAGCCCCTGCTCTGACCTTGCTGGTCCGAGTAACAAGCCTTTTTCGATTCCTGCGTGGCTTGCATTAGCCAAGGCCTGTTTGCTTCTATCAAGTCGCCGACACCGCCAACAGCGAGAAGCCTGCGTGGGACAGCTCGTGACCGACTCCTGGACGTCTTCGACCCCTCGTGTCCACGTGGCTGCAGAGAGAAGCTACACCTCGACGCCTGTTTGCACCCGACATCGCCTGGTTCCACTCTGGTTCCACGGTAGTCACTGGCTAGTGACTTTGAACATTGTCCCCTCTGCTTTCAGGTCTTCACCTCTTCAGATCCACCCTTGGATCCACCGGAACTCTTCACATCGAGCCGCCTGCAGCATCTTCAGCTCCAAGCACCATCGACCTGCGTGACGAAACCCGACACTACTTCGACCCTATGCACCCGCTTCCTGTGGGTGAGGTAACTCAGCTCCGCCGGTGTTCCCACACTGGTACACACCTCTAGTGTCTGTGTCTCAAGTTTCAGCTTTCTAGGTCACTCGGAAGGTTCCTCCCTAACTAACTTTGTACTTTTTACGCACCATTGACATTGCATTGGTAAAGCGTGCACTTTCCGCACTGCTCCCGAGTCCCGCGGGCCTTTCCCGACTTCTTCACTGCTAGTCCCGAACAGCTCCAGCGAATCCCCAGGCCCTAGGCCTCTTCACTTTCCCCATAGTGGTTCTTATACCACTATTTTAGTATATGGTTTAGGTGGCCCCTAGGGCTCATCCATATTGTGCAACTTTTGTGGATTTAAACTGTGTTTTGTTTTAACGCATTTGCTTCTGTGCTCATAAAGAGTATCAGGGATATTTGTAGTAATAAATCTATATATATTTTCAATATATATCTGTTTGGTGTCCTTTCATTTGGTATTCAAGGGATTGTGTATGGTAAAACAGCTTGCTTCACATGCCTTTACAGAGTTTAGCCTAAGACTGCTTAGTCCATGTTACCCCTAGGATAGCTTGTCTATAAGGTTGACTTTACAACCTGCACCATAAGGGTTGCTTGGCATGACACAAGGTGATCACTAGAACTAGTGAGCATCATATATCAGGCCAACTTCTCACATCTTTAACTTTATTCAATCACATGTGGGTATATATCGGTAATATGAGCGGCATTAAATACCTTACCTTCCAACATCCTGTTGTATTTTTCTGCAGCTCTGTACATGCTGGACCTCTCGTGGGCAACTCAGTGAGTGTGAAAGGTCTGCTTTAGCATCCGTTTGTTGTTGAGTTAAGTCCGTGCTATAGCGGGATGACTGTTTGCTCTGCTCGGTGCAAGAGGCCCGGTGTTGAGTGAGTTAATTACCACACCTGGCACGCCTGGGTCATAGTGCTGCGGTGTACGGTAGTTGCCTTGCCTTTCCATCGGCATTGGTTCCCTAATTTCCTCTGCAGTTGACTAAACTGTGGAGGGAGTTCTTCGGTTGGGGAGAACGGTCAGGGGGTCGGATGCTTGGGATATGGCCCTGCTATAGCGGGACTGTCAAGGTCTCCTATCAGGTTTTTGTCGCCACGCTTCAGCCCGGCATGCCTGGAGTGTGGTGGGGGATTGCCTCCTCTGCAATAGAGGGGCACTCCGCGCGTTGCTTGTTACGGCTCAGATGTCTCTGCAGGACTACCGGAGCCTATGTCTGTGTTTTTTTCTGAGAGCGCCGGTTACATTGGCCTGTGCGGCAGTGCATGAAGTGCGCTTTTCAATTACGAAGGCGTGGCTGGGTCCTGGGGAAAGGGCCAGCCGAGGGCTCTGTTCAGTGTTTTTTCTTGGCGCCAGGAGGAGGACCCGAAGCTCAGGAGAGCATACGCCCATACCACCCTTAATACGCCTTATCTCGTTTGGTCTCGGATTGTCAACAGGGTAGAGCCTGTTTAGGGCCTGGTGTGGACACTACCTGGGAATATCAGCTGCTGTAGGCTCATTTTTATGTTCACCTTCTCTGGGAAGTTCGGAGCTATGTTTTCACCCGTGCAAATAACAGGAGTTTTTTTTGGAAGTTTTATAGCATGGAAGTATGGGTTGTTCTATTTGATTAGCTGGCAGGGTGGTGTGATTCTCCTGCTAGGTAGAGATTGGTTTAGGGGCGATGTGGACAGTCTGGATTGGACTTTACTGGTCAATGGGCTGGTATGTGTATACATCAAATGTGCCTTCTCTGCCTTCTGATTCATCATTGATGGAGTTAAGAGATCAGAGAAGTGTAAGCACTTGGAGGAGGAGGGGGTTGCTGGGCCTTGTATCACACCTTTCTTGGCCTCATTCATCCGATGATTGAGGCTCACTGTTTCTGCTGCCTTTCGGGCTATAGAATTCCTGGGGGTGAAGAAGCAGAAATTGGATACCTTTGTTCCTCTTGATCCTGACTGTGGTTCAGAGGATGAGGTGAAGGTATGGCTTATTCATGGGGCTGACCTTCACAGTATTTTACTGCATGTATGGGACAATTTGGGGTTACCAGGTCCCTCGGTTGCAGAGGAGTCTGAAGATTTCTTTGCCAACTAACAAAAGCAGGATCCTGAAAGTCTTCCTTCCATAAATCTGTGCGGATTGTGCTGAAGGGGCAATGGAAGGATGTGTATAAACATTCCTTCCTCAGGTTTCTGGCTAAGCGTTATCCGTTGCAAGGGTTTTCAGAGGAATTCCCTTCCGTGGTGAAGGTGGATTCCCTCTTGGCTGGACTTTCATCTCAGAGGCTGGTTGTTTCCGAGGATGCGGTTCCTTCCGATTCTGGGGATAAATGGGTTGGGGGGCTTTGAAATGTCACTTCTGCTTGCAACCCGGCTGTTAGGCCGGCAGCATATCACAACAAAGGATCTCCCTCTGACCTACAGTTATTTTACATCACTATTATTTCCCTTTTCATATATGGGACATCCAAAAACTATTCAAAACACAAGAAAATGTATTAAAATATCTTTTTAATTTCTTTTATCAAAAGTATTTTTGTAGTCTTATTCTCTTTTTTTAAACATGTATGAATTATTTTTCTCTTTTTTGCAATTATAAAACATACATAATGTAGGAGAGTAGGGTCTGCTTTCCTATGGTCACCCCAATTTTTGCTTTTTGCTTCACTGGTTTTCCAACTTAATGTGGCTTTGGGCCTGCTAATCAGACCCACAGCCTGCTGTTCTCTCGCTAAATTCACATACATGTACTTTAGGTACATAACTAATTGGGTATTGGATCACCTTATGAGCCCCTGTACAGTGTACTATAGGTACCCAGGGCATAGGTGCATCACAGGCCTACCAGGGGCTGCAGCATATCTTTTGCCACCCCAGGCTGGCTATCCAAACAGACACAACTGGCTGATCACTCAGCTGGGTCAAGGTCGTGTAATCACCCCTTGCTTAGATATAGTATACCTATGTCTAAACCTATATCTGGACACATATGCACCTATAAGTCACTCCTATGGCAGGCCTTAACAATCCTGGAGGCAGAGTGCTTGGTTTTATGTGAGATGGTGCTCTAGCATGAGCTGAGCCTGTCTGCAGCTTTCGGAACCATTTCCTTATAGCTGTTCCAGGATATTGCCATACCATATACTCTTAAGTGCATTATAATCTTTGCGGTTATTGCTAACTTTGGTTTGGCTTTATCAAAACATGTCGTGTAAGGTGTCATACACTTTGGAATACTACCCCCTCGCCAGTTCTGGCGACGGGGGTAGCATTCCACCCTTCTAGAGGTAGAAGACATGTTACTTTACATAAACGCGATTAATTCTAACCAGAGCCCCAGCATCACAAAATGGACGCTGCTGCCACCGACACAAGTCTGGCCTCCTGCTGCTGACCGAAACTTGGCAGGGGAGGCCTGGATAAAGGGTTTCCTGTCACAGGGAGGTGTCACACCACTCCAGACAGGAGATAGTGGATTGAGGCAGGCAGGGCGAGTGAAACTAGACACTGCCTGGGGCACACAAGGTGTCCCATGCATAGCCCAGTTAAAACCGGTCCTGGGGCACTCCAGCCCCAGCGCGAAACTGGACAAAGGGAAAGGGGTGTAACCACCCCCTTCCTGGGTCCCACCCATAGGATGGACCTAGAAGGTAATCCAGCCCCTTGATTTGGAATAAAGGTAGGAGCTGTGCCCAGGAGCATTAGATTTATCCTGACTGAAACTTTGATACAGAACTCTGGAACCTTCGACATCCCACTCCACGTGGAAGACTGAAGAATCTCCCTTGTGGTCAAGGAGTGACCACCCTGTGCAAACAGGCACCATCCAGCGCCCAACGGTTTGCTTTGTTGCAGTTCCCGCCGGAACTCGAGCGACAGAGATCGACAAGACCCAGCTTCCCTGACTTCCAACAGCCCGATCCACAGTCCCAGCGAATCTGAGACCCGTGGAGGCGACGTGAAGCATGGGGCCAGCCATCTTGAAAAGACTGCAAAGTGCTGACCGTGCAGCTCCTGAGGTATCCTCGAAGCTGTGCATTGGGATTTGAGAAGCCCCAGCCCCGAGCAGCTCGTGCACCGAAGCTCACCCCTCCACACTCACCGAGTGCTGCGTCGGGTCCTTTTGCAATTTGCTGCTCGACGCGTCTGTCCGGTCACTTGCACGTTGGCTAGTGGCCTCTACGACTACGAATCTTTGAAACTACTCTGCTAGTCTGGTTGCTCCAGACTGGCCCTCGCTCCCCTAAAAAGGAGCCACCTCTCTGACCTTGCTGGTCCGAGTATGAAGCTATCTGCAGTTCCTGCATGAGTTGCATTTGCCAAGGCCTGTTGACTCCGATCCGGAAGCCGACACCGCCGACAGCGAGAGCCTTCGTGGGACAGCTCGTGATTCACTCCTGGTCATCCTCGGTGCCCCAGAGTCCACATGGCAGCGGAGACAAGCACCTGATTGCGCCCGAAATCGCCTGGTTCCTTCCTGGTCACTGGCTAGTGACCCAGACTCTGTCCCCTCTGCTTTCAGGTACTTCACATCTTTGATCCACCCTTGGATCCAACCGGACTCTTCTCTCCTGGCCGCCTGCAGCATCTTCATCTCCAGACTCCATAGATCTACACTACGAAACCCGACACACTTTGGCACCTATGCACCCGCTTCCTGTGGGTGAGGTAACAATTGAACGCCGGTGCTCCTGTAGTGGTTTACACCTCTAGTGTCCTAGTTTTAAGTGGCTAAGTTCTAGTCCAGTCGGAACACTACTCCTAAAACAGTAACTTTGTAACTTTTACGCACCATTGACTTTGCATTGGTGCATGCGTGTGCTTTTAGCGCTGCACCCGAATCCCGCGGGCTACTCCCGTCCTAACTGCTGTTAGTCCAGTGTAGTCCCAGCGATTTCCAAGGCCCTACGCCTTACAATTGTTCGTAAAGCGGTTCTTATACCACTTATTTAATATATAGTTTGAGTGGCCACCGGGCCTATCCATAATTGTGCAACTTTCATATGTTTAACTGTGCTTTTGTTTAAACGCTTGTGCCTCTGCACTCATAAAGAGTACAGAGGATTATTCTAGTAATAAATACATATATTTTTAAAATATATAACTTGTGTGGTGTCCTTTCAATTGATATTACAGGATTGCATATGGTAAAACAGCTGGCTTCACATGCCCTCTTGAGTTTAGCCTAAGACTGCTTAGTCCATGCTACCATTAGGTTAGCTTGTCTATAAGGTTGACTTACAACCACCACCACAAGGGATTGTTTGGACTGATACAAGGTGCCCACATAACTGTGGACATCATACATCAGGCCAACTTCTCACATTGGTGTGCAGCGGTTGGGATTTGAGCTTGCTGTTGTTTTACCATTGCAATCTTTATATCATTTGAAAGATCACATTAAGTACCATAGGTACATATAAACAAAGCTTACATATTTAAGTTCTACTGAACTTAGTAGTTGTCGACTAAAGGGCTTAGCACACCCTGACTACAATTCACTAGCAAGGTTCTAGTAGGAAAACACTTAGTGTAAGTAAGTGCACCACTTACACCTCACTAGAGTCATGTCTGGCACAGGTGAGCAACCCAGTACTCTACCTGTGGCAGGTGACCTTACCAAGGCACCTTCCAGCTATGACAACCTCAGCTTCAGAGACTTGAGTGCCTTGTGCACTACAAGTGGGCTGAGAAAGGGTCACAACCCTACCATTCCCATCATGATAGGAGTCCTATTAAAGGATGATCTTGAGAAGGCTAGTGCAGGTCCCTCTGGTAATCCAAGAGAGGGAGTGAACCCCCAGATGATGAGAACACCACCCCAGAGGTAGAAAATGAGGAGGTGACCCAGATTCAGATGGAGAGGACATCCAAGTTAGAAGGCTTAGCCAAACTAACTTGAACCTACATGGGAATGGAGAGGGAAACCACCTCCACAGACCCAATAGCAGAATACTCCCTGGCAATAGAAGAGAGAGATCCCTTTCCAGGGAATCTAACCTTTCTAATGCCTCAAGGGATTCTCAAAGGGGAATGACTTCCCCCACAGAGAAAAGAGCATAAGGCCAGGATCAGAGCTGTCAAACTACAGATAGAGAGAGAGGAGATAGCCTTGGCCCAAGCTAAGCTTGCTTTAGCAAGGGAACAAACATTGAGTGAATTAGATTTCACTGGTGGCAGCAATATCCCTAGAGATAAAGACAGGTCATATGATAATAGAAACCTGACAAAGATTGTGCCCCCCTATAAGGAAGGGGATGATATCCACAAATGGATAACTGCTCTGGAGAGAGCCTGCATGGAACAGCAGGTTCCTCAAGACCAGTGGGCAGCAATCTTATGGTACTCCTTTTCTGAGAAAGGGAGAGATAAACTCCTCACAGTTAGTCATGGGGATGCTAAAAACTACACTGTCCTGAAGAGTGCTCTTATTGATGGGTTTGGCCTAACCACTGAGCAATACAGGTTGTTGTTCAGAGATACCCAAAACGCTCAGACTCAGGACTGGACTGATTTGGTGATTGTGCCACTAAGGCTCTGGAGGGTTGGTTGATGGGGAGTAAAGTCACAGACTATACAGGATTGTACAATCTAATAATGAGAGAACAGATCCTTAATAATTGTCAGAACCAACAGTTGCATCAACACCTGATTGACTCAGATCTGACCTCTCCCCAAGAATTGGGAAAGAAGGCAGACAAATGGGTCAGAACCAAGGTTAAGCAGAAACCCCAGAACCATGGAGGTGATCAGAAAAAGGCAGACCAGAAGGGTGGAGATCAGAATCAAAAAGTCTTCTTCAGGCCCCCAAAATACTCCTAAGGAGGGTGGGTCCCAAACTGGAAATAAAAAGAAGAATGATGGCCCAAAGAAACCTTGGTGCAATACCTGTAAATCAGTTTCACACTGGGGTAGTGAATGCACCAAGAAAGGAACAGCCCCTACCACTGCAGCCCCTAAGGCAACTGCAACCCCTAGTACAGTCAGCAGTGGTAGTGCACAACCCAAGGCTTTAGTGGGGATCACCATGGGTACTGAGATGGAGTCTGGCCTAGTCAGAGTCCCTACTCGGGCAGTTCTGATCTATGATGTGGACATGGCTATGACCACTACTGTGAGTCCCAATACTTTGGGCAAGTATAGACAGACACCTTTGATAAATGAAAAAGTGGCTCAGGCCTACAGGGACACATGTGCCAGTGTCACCATGGTGACACCTAACTTTGTGGACCGTGGACAAATTGTACTAGGTGAAAGTTACCTAGTGACCAATGCTAGCAATGCCACTACTACACATAGTGTGGCTGTTGTTAACTTCTCCTGGGGAGGGGTAACTGGCCTCAAAAAGGTTGTGGTAAGTGCAGACCTCCCTGTTGAATGTCTTTTGGGCAATGATCTAGAGAGTTCATTATGGTCAGAAGTGGAGTACAGGACTCATGCAGAGATGCTAGGTATTTCAGCACATGTCCTTGCTGTAACCAGGTCCCAGGCCAAGACGTGCCTACCTCAACCTGTATACTATAGACCAACCACAACCCAAGAGAAAGAGCAAGAGGGTTAAGGCAGTGCCTTCCACCTTGCCCCAGGTTGAGGATCAGCCCTCTCAGGAGGATGATTCTGTGATCCAAGAGGAGACTGTCCTGGAAGAACTTGAACCTGATCAGGTTAAGTTTCTGGGGACAGGGGGACCCTCAAGGGCAGATCTGGGGCAGGCTCAGTTAACTTGTCCTTCTCTTGAACCCCTCAGACAGCAGGCTGCTGCTGAGGCTGCTGGGAATGCTCAAGGTACCCATAGAGTGTATCGGGATGATGGGCTCCTTTATTCAGAGGCTAGAGACCCCAAGCCTGGTGCTACCAGGAGGTTGGTTATACCTCTGCAATTTAGGGGCTTCCTTCTCACCTTGGCCCATGAAATTCCCCTTGCAGGACATCCAGGCCACAACAAGACTTGGGAAAGACTTGTCCCTCACTTTCACTGGCCTCACATGTTAGAGAACACCAAGGAGTTTTGTCGCTCCTGTGACACCTGCCAAGCCAGTGGCAAATCAGGTGGCACCACAAAGGCCCCCCTAATACCACTACCTGTGGTGGGGGTACCCTTTGAGAGAGTTGGGATAGACATTGTTGGACCAATGGATCCCCAAACAGCATCTGGGCATAGATTTATACTGGTGGTAGTGGATTATGCCACCAGGTATCCAGAGGCAATTCCCCTGAGGACCACAACAGCTCCTGTTGTGGCAAGGGCCCTACTTGGAGTTTTCTCCAGAGTGGGCTTTCCAAAGGAGGTACTTTCAGACAGAGGTACAAACTTCATGTCTGGATATTTGAAAGCAATGTGGAAAGAGTGTGGAGTGAACTATAAGTTCACCACACCCTACCATCCACAGTGCAATGGGCTTGTTGAAAGGTTCAACAAGACCCTAAAGGGAATGATAAAAGGGTTACCTGAAAAGATCAGGCGAAGATGGGACATCCTTTTACCCTGCCTACTCTTTGCTTATAGAGAGGTTCCACAGAAGGGGGTTGGCTACAGCCCTTTTGAACTTTTGTTTGGCCACCCTGTAAGGGGTCCATTGTGTCTTGTGAAGGAAGGATGGGAATTACCTCTCAAAAAGCCTAAACGTGTTATTGTGGACTATTTACTTGGTCTCCGCTCCAGGATGGCTGAGTACATGGAGAAGGCAACCAAAAACCTGGAGGCCAGCCAAGAATTACAGAAAGCTTGGCATGACCAAAAGGCTGTTCTGACTGAGTACCAGCCAGGACAGAAGGTGTGGGTGTTGGAGCCAGTGGCCCCAGCAGCCCTCCAAGACAAATGGTCTGGACCCCACACCATACTTGAGAAAAAGGGAGAGGTCACCTACTTGGTGGACCTTGGCACCCCTAGGAGCCCCCACAGGGTGCTCCATGTAAACAGATTGAAAGCATATGTGTACAGGGCAGACATGGGCTTGCTCATGGCAACAGATGGGGACCAGGAGGAAGAGAGTGACCCTCTCCCAGACCTGTTATCCCAAAACCCTGATGATGGTTCAGTGGATGGAATAGCCTTGGCAGGCAGCCTCTCTGACCAGCAGCAATGGGACTGCAGACAAGTGTTGCAGGCTCATAGACATATGCTTTCTCTTACACCCAGTCAAACTAACTGGTGCACCCATGAGGTGGACACTGGTGACAGTCTGCCTGTGAAGAATAAAATCTACAGGCAACCTGACCATGTCAGGAATTGTATAAAGGCTGAGGTGCAGAAAATGCTTGAACTTGGAGTTATTGAGCCATCAGCGAGCCCCTGGGCCAGCCCAGTAGTCCTTGTGCCAAAACCTCATACCCAAGATGGAAAGAGAGAAATGAGGTTCTGTGTGGACTATAGAGGTCTCAATGCTGTCACTAGGACAGATGCTCATCCTATTCCAAGGGCAGATGAGCTCATAGATAAGTTGGCTTCTGCCAAATTTCTGAGCACATTTGATCTGACTGCTGGCTATTGCAAATCAGGTTAGCTGAGGAGTCCAAGGCCAAAACAGCATTCTCAACCCCCAGTGGAGCTTATCAGTTTGTGGTGATGCCCTTTGGTTTGAAGAATGCACCTGCCACTTTCCAAAGGTTGGTGAATCAAGTCCTTACTGGGTTGGATGACTTTTGTGCAGCATATCTAGATGGTATTGCTGTCTTCAGCTCCACCTGGGAGGATCACCTGATCCACCTGAAGAAAGTTCTGGAGGCCCTGCAGAAGGCAGGCCTGACTATCAAGGCTACCAAGTGCCAGATAGGGCAGAGCAAGGTTGTGTACTTGGGCCACCTAGTAGGTGGGGGCCAGGTTCAACCATTGGAGAGCAAGATGCAGGCCATACAGGACTGGGCTCCTCCAACTACCCAGACACAAGTCAGAGCCTTCTTGGGCCTGACTGGGTATTACAGGAAATTTGTAAAGAACTATGGGTCCATTGTGACACCATTGAATGATCTGACATCCAAGAAGATGCCTAAAAAGGTTCAGTGGACAGGTAACTGTCAAAAGGCATTTGATGACCTGAAGAAGGCCATGTGCTCTGCACCTATCCTAAAGAGTCCTGACTACTCCAAAGAGTTCATTGTCCAAACAGATGCTTCTGAGTTGGGGGTGGGAGCTGTGCTTTCACAACTTAATGTAGATGGTCAAGACCAGCCCATTGCTTTCATTAGCAGAAGGCTGACCCCTAGAGAGAAACCTTGGTCAGCCATTGAGAGGGAGGCCTTTGCTGTGGTTTGGGCCCTGAAGAAGTTGAGACCATACTTGTTTGGCACTCACTTCAAGATTCAGACAGACCATAAGCCCCTCTTGTGGCTTAATCAGATGAAGAGTGAAAATCCCAATCCCAAACTGCTCAGGTGGTCCATTTCCCTACAGGGAATGGACTTTACAGTGGAGCACAGACCAGGGACTGACCATGGCAATGCAGATGGTCTCTCCAGGTATTTCCACTTAGAACATGAAGACTTATCTGGTCAAGGTTAAGTTTAATGTCCCTGCGTTTGGGGGGGGGGGGGGGGGGGGGGTTTATGTAGGAGAGTAGGGTCTGCTTTCCTATGGTCACCCCAATTTTTGCTTTTTGCTTCACTGGTTTTCAAATTATTGTGGCTGTGGGCCTGCTAATCAGACCCACAGCATGCTGTTCTCTCTCTAAATTCACATTCATGTACTTTAGGTACATCACCAATTGGGTATTGGATCACCGAGCCCCTGTACAGTGTACTATAGGTACCCAGGGCATAGGTGCATCACAGGCCTACCAGGGGCTGCAGCATATCTTTTGCCACCCCTGGCTGGCTATCCAGACAGACACAACTGGCTGATCACTCAGCTGGGGAAAGGTCGTGTAATCACCCCTTGCTTAGATATAGTATACCTATGTCTAAACCTATATCTGGACACATATGCACCTATAAGTCACTCCTATGGCAGGCCTTAACAATCCTGGAGGCAGAGTGCTTGGTTTTATGTGAGATGGTGCTCTAGCATGAGCTGAGCCTGTCTGCAGCTTTCGGAACCATTTCCTTATAGCTGTTCCAGGATATTGCCATACCATATACTCTTAAGTGCATTATAATCTTTGCGGTTATTGCTAACTTTGGTTTGGCTTTATCAAAACATGTCGTGTAAGGTGTCATACACTTTGGAATACTACCCCCTCGCCAGTTCTGGCGACGGGGGTAGCATTCCACCCTTCTAGAGGGAGAAGACATGTTACTTTACATAAACAAGATTAATTCTAACCAGAGCCCCAGCATCACAAAATGGATGCTGCTGCCACCGACACACGTCTGGCCTCCTGCTGCTGACCGAAACTTGGCTGGGGAGGCCTGGACAAAGGGTTTCCTGTCACAGGGAGGTGTCACACCACCCCAGACAGGAGATAGTGGATTGAGGCAGGCAGGGCGAGTGAAACTAGATACTGCCTGGGGTACACAAGGTGTCCCATGCATAGCCCAGTTAAAACCTGTCCTGGGGCACTCCAGCCCCAGCTCTGGCGCGAAACTGGACAAAGGGAAAGGGGTGTAACCACCCCCTTCCTGCGTCCCACCCATAGGAGGGACCTACCAGGTAATCCAGCCCCTTGATTTGGAATAATGGTAGGAGCTGTGCCCAGGAGCATTAGATTTATCCTGACTGACACTTTGATACAGAACTCTGGACCCTTCGACATCCCACTCGACGTGGAAGACTGAAGAATCTCCCTTGTGGTCAAGGAGTGACCACCCTGTGCAAACAGGCACCATCCAGCGCCCAATGGTTTGCTTTGTTGCAGTTCCCGCCGGAACTCGAGCGACAGAGATCGACAAGACCCAGCTTCCCTGACTTCCAACAGCCCGATCCACAGTCCCAGCGAATCTGAGACCCGTGGAGGCGACGTGAAGCGTGGGGCCGGCCATCTTGAAAAGACTGCAAAGTGCTGACCGTGCAGCTCCTGAGGTATCCTCGAAGCTGTGCATTGGGGTTTGAGAAGCCCCAGCCCCGAGCAGCTTGTGCACCGAAGCTCACCCCTCCATACTCACCGAGTGCTGCGTGGGGCCCTTTTGCATTTTGCTGCTCAACGCGTCTGTCCGGTCACTTGCCCGTTGGCTAGTGGCCTCCACGACGACGAATCTTTGAAACTACTCTGCTAGTCTGGTTGCTCCAGACTGGCCCTCGCTCCCCTAAAAAGGAGCCACCTCTCTGACCTTGCTGGTCCGAGTAAGAAGCGATCTGCAGTTCCTGCATGGGTTGCATTTGCCAAGGCCTGTTGACTCCGATCCGGAAGCTGACATCGCTGACAGCGAGAGCCTTCGTGGGACAGCTCGTGATTCACTCCTGGTCATCCTCAGTGCCCCAGAGTCCACGTGGCAGCGGAGACAAGCTTCACGACAACCACCTGATTGCACCCGACATCGCCTGGTTCCTTCCTGGTTCCTTCCTGGTCACTGGCTAGTGACCCAGACTCTGTCCCCTCTGCTTTCAGGTACTTCACATCTTCGAACCACCCTTGAATCTAACCAGACTCTTCATTCCTGGCCGCCTGCAGCATCTTCATCTCCAGGCTCCATAGATCTACACGACGAAACCCGACACACTTTGGCACCTATGCACCCGCTTCCTGTGGGTGAGGTAACGATTGGACGCCAGTGCTCCTGTAGTGGTTTACACCTCTAGTGTCCTAGTTTTAAGTGGCTAAATTCTAGTCCAGTCGGAAGACTCCTAAAACAGTAACTTTGTAACTTTTACGCACCATTGACTTTGGATTGGTGCATGCGTGTGCTTTTAGCGCTGCACCCGAATCCCGTGGGCTACTCCCGTCCTAACTGCTGTTAGTCCAGTGTAGTCCCAGCGATTCCCAAGGCCCTAGGCCTTACCATTGTTCGTAAAGCGGTTCTTATACCACTTATTTAATATATGGTTTGAGCGGCCACCGGGCCTATCCATAATTGTGCAACTTTCATATGTTTAACTGTGCTTTTGTTTAAACGCTTGTGCCTCTGCACTCATAAAAAGTACAGAGGATTATTCTAGTAATAAATACATATATTTTTATAATATATAACTTGTGTAGTGTCCTTTCATTTGATTTTACAGGATTGCATATGGTAAAACAGCTGGCTTCACATGCCCTCTTGAGTTTAGCCTAAGACTGCTTAGTCCATGCCTCCATTAGGATAGCTTGTCTATAAGGTTGACTTACAACCACTACCATAAGGGATTGTTTGGACTTATACAAGGTGCCCACAGAACTGTGGACATCATACATCAGGCCAATTTCTCACACATAATTTATTCATAAACAGGATGTGTATAAACCAAAAAATTAAAATAACATAATGTACACAACACATGTTATCCCCGAGAAGGGCGACACGCAACAAACTCACACAACCACTTTCATTCCATACAGCCACTTTCCACAAACTCGCACTCAATCAATCTGTGAGGATCTGCTACAGGGTGACATAGTAGTTTCCATAGACTATATCCAACAATTGCACAAGGCAGGATCTTGGCCAAGATCCTTCCAGATTGATTGAGTGCGAGTTTGGGGAAAGTGGCTGTATGGTATGAAAGTGGTTGTGTGAGTTTGTTGCGTGTTGCCCTTCTCGGGGGATAACATGTGTTGGGTACATTATGTTATTTGAATTTTTTGGTCTATATACATCCTGTTTTTGAATAATTTATGTATGTTTTATAATTGCAAAAAAGAGAAAAATAATTCATATATGTTTAAAAAAAGAGAATAAGACTACAAAAAATATTTTTGATAAAAGAAATTAAAAATATATTTTTATACATTTTCTTGTGTTTTGAGTAGTTTTTGAATGTCCCATAAAAAGGGAAATAATAGTGATGTAAAATAATTGTAGGTCAGAGGGAGATCCTTTGTTGTGATGGTTTTGTAATTCCCCTCTTCTCCCTGACCTTCTATTGCTCTTTCAGAGGGGGCCCCTCCATTTTCTGCGCAGGCCGGCAGCATATACCACTTATGTGGTCCAGTCACTACTGAAAGACTGTCAATGTATTTTGGAGCAGATGCTTCAGGAGGAGGATCCCTGTGAGTTCTTGACTATGTTGGAGCAGCAATTGTGTTTCTTGTCTTACTTATCATTTGATTCCCTGAGGGATTCGGCTGCAGCAGCTGGGACCTCTGTGGCGGCTAGACGGCAGTTGTGGCTTGAATCTTGGAAAGCTGAGGCGTCTCAAAAGAATACGCTCATGAAAATTCCTTTTGTGGTCTCCAAACTGTTTGGGGATCCATTGGAAGCTCTGATTAAGAAAACAGCGGAGGACGAGAAGGTGTTGGCTCTGGTCTGCCCTATACAAAAGGGGAAGTTTGCTGCCTATAGGAGGGCATTTGGGCAGGTGTTTCAGTTGAAGATGGCCTCTCAGCCCTTTCGTGGTAGGGGATGAGGCTGGGGTTTCCCTTTTTCCAAAAATCCCGGGTCGGCATTGAAATTTGAGTACATCCCGTCAGTCTAAATTGTGACTGTCCGGTGTTTCGGGAGCAGGACCCACTTGGGGGGTCACCTCAGGAACATTTTGCCGGTCTGGGAGGTGTTAGTCGGGGATCAGTGTGTCCTGCAGATTGTCATACTAGGGGTACTGTATAGAGTATACCATTTTTTGTATAGAGTTTGTGGAGCCCCCCGTGGAGGTGTTCTGTGCTACCCCTGTTCCCAGTGCTCCAGTGAAAAATCGGGCACTGTTGGATGGGGTTCAGGACCTGTTTAACAAGGGGGCCATTGTGAAGGTCCCTTTGAAGCAATGGGCGAAAGGGGCTTACTCTATCTTGATTCTGATCAGGAAGCCCAATGGAGACTACCGTCCTGTGTTGGATTTAAAAGCTGTTAATTTGTGCATTCCCCACTGGTCCTTCAAGATTGTGACTCTCCAGTTGATTCTGCCCTTCCTTTCGGTAAGGGACTTTCTCACATCTCTGGATCTGAGGGAAGCTTATTTTTATGTGCCTGTTCACAGGGAATCGCAGCTGTTTCTGAGGTTTTCTGTGAGCGGCGACCATTTCTAGTTTCAGGTACTGCCCTTTGGTCTCTCTGCTTCGCCCAGGGTGTTTACTTAAGTATTGGTGCCATTGGTTGAGTTGTTGCATGCTCAGGGGGTCCCGGTATATCCTTACGTGGATCAGGGCTCGAAAAATCATAAAAATTACACTATTCCTTCAGGTCAAGTAACGTCAACCATCTACTCGACCTAACTGAAATGTACTTGACTTTTGACTCTGAAAGCTGAGCACATGTGACAAGTTAACAAGATTTAAAAGCATTTTTATTGCTCATTCACTTTGTGAGCAATAAATCTTGCTATCTTGTCACAATTACTCTGCTTTCAGAGGCAGAGGTCAAGTGACAGTTTGTCTTCCTACTCGCCAGAAAGGGCGAGTAGGACCTAAAAACAGCTCGTCCTTGTTGAATCAGACTCACAAATGAGAGCGGGCGAGTGGATTTTTCAAGCCCTGTTGGATGACTGGTTGATTTCTTTCTCTTCTTTACCTACAGCTCAGTCCCATACCCTGAATGTCTGCTTTCTCCTGCAAAAGTTTGGGTGGATTCTGAACTTGTAGAAGTCCTATTTGGTCCCCACTCAGGAACTACTGTTCTTTGGAGGGGTCTTCAGCACACGGGTGGGGAAGGTGTTGTTTCCGAACCTCGCAGGTTGACTCTGGTGAAAGAACTAGGGAGGGTGTTGGCCTCTCCCGCTTCCACAGCTCAACAGGGGATGAGGTTGAGAGTGCAGGGGTTGATGGCTGTGACAGTCATGATTGTTCCTTGGGCCCTTTTACACCTGTACCCATTGGTGAATCATATCCTGAGCTATTGGTGCCCGAGGTCTCATTTACGAACAGTTGTATCTGGGGGAGGGGCAGGGTTTTCCTGGGAGTTGGCCTGGTGGTTGGATGTGGGGAATCTCATGAAAGGCTCTCTGTTTGTCCCCAAGGAACGGTTGGTTCTGACAAAGGATGCCAGCGAGCTGGGTTGTGGGGGCTGTGATTGCTCAGGATTCTGCTCAGGGGATCTGGCCGGTCCAGGAGGCTAGGATGTCTTCCAACTGGCGGGAGTTGAAGGCCAAGCAGTTGGCCCTGGTACATTTTCTTCCTTGGGTCCTACAACGGGATGTTCTATTGTGAACGGACAACACGGTGGTGGTGTGTTATGTCCACCACCAGGAGAATGTGAACGTGGCTTCACTGAACTTGTTAGCTCAGCAGATTTGCCAGTGGGCCTGGTTGAATTTGTTGTCACTAAGGGCATTCCATCTGCCTGGGGTGTTGAGCTCGGAAGCTGGTCATTTGAGGAGGTTGTCAGAAATGTGTTTGGTGTGCTCATTCGGGTAGTTTGGGGTGCCCAAGGTGGACCTATATGCAACCCCGGAGAACGCCTGAGGGAGATGTTTTGCTCTCTGTGCTAGTTGGAAACTGTTTGGAGGGTAGATGCTCTGTCCTTTCAGTGGGGGACAGAATCGATGTATGCCTTTCCTCCGATTGCTTTGATTCAGAGGGTTCTTCTGCACGTCACGTTGGACAGGTCCTCTGATCCTGGTGGCTTCGGTCTGGAGCAGGCGGCTTTGATTTCCTCTGTCGTTTCCAGCTGTCTTGGGAGTGTCTGATCAGGTTGCAACTGACTAGCTGGTTGTTGAGAAGATGAACCTGGTGGCTCTTGGGTGTTCTCCTCAGATGGCTCTCCTTTTTCAGTAGTCACGCAGGCCTTCTACTCTTAAAATCTTATGCCAGGCATTGGGGTTCCTTTCAGGGTTGGTGTGCTGATAAGGGCTGGCCTGCCTTGACTGTGGATCCTGTGCATGTCTTGGACTTTCTGAAGGATGGTTTTGAATTGGGCTTGGCTGTTTCCTCTTTGAGGGCTCAGTATGCAGCTGTGATGGTTTTCAGAGTCCTGCCTGTAAAGTGGTTCTGCCTTTACTGTCCTGGCTGTTAATGAGTTGTTTTCTCAAAAAGCCTGTGGTTAAATCCTTGACTCTGGGTTGGGATCTCCCATTGGTGTTGAGAGCATTGCAGCCTGCTCCTTTTGAATCGCTGGAGGAGGTTTCCTGCGGTTTTTGACTATCAAGGTGGTTTTCCTGGTGGATATTACCTCAGCCAGAGGGGTTGGGTAATTGGGCTTGTTTCTGTGTTTGGAGCCTTTTTTGAAGTGCTATTCGGATCGGGTGTTTCTCTGGCCTTATTCTCTTTTGTTACTAAAGTTCCCTCCTCTTTTCACTGCTCTGAGGAGCAGGTGCTCCCTGTTTTGGGTCCTGATCCTAAGTCTGAGGAGGAAGGGCGGCTGCACTGTTTGGATGTTAAGTGGGTTCTTGGAGTGTACCTGGTTCGTACCCTCCTGTTTCGTAAGATGGATTCCCTTTTCGTTACTTTTGCCCTGGCAGGTCAATGTCTGAAGCCTTCTGTTGCTACTCTCAGGAGGTGGCTGATGTGGGCTATCTTGACGGCTTATGAGTCCAGTGGAGTGCCGGTTCCTGGGTTTGTGCAGGGAATGTCTGCCTCCTGGGCTTGTTTCCATGGGTCTTCTATGGCGGGGATCTGCACGGCTGCTACATGGAGTGCGCCCCACACCTTCATGTACCATTATTGCCTTGTGGGGGGTGGTTATGGGTCTACCAGCGTTGGGGACGCTGTGTTGTGTTCTGTGCATGGGGTATAACTTTGCTGCTTGTTGTTCTAATAAAGTTTGTCTGCAGTTCTGTTATTGAAGTTCTGTTCTGTTATTCTTGCTTGGGTATCTGCTTATGTGTATAAGGACTGTGATGGGGAGGTCTGGCGAGGAGGTAATGACCCGTTACTTTCCGGTAATATTAATTACTCCGAGACTTAGACCTCCCCGTCATAGTCCTGGTTCCCATCCCTCCATCCTTGTTTCGGCTTCTTGTGTTTTGTGGTACTGGATGTTGGAAGGTAAGGTCAGGGGTTATGGGCCACAGGATGTGGGCGTGGCCTGGAGGGTAGGAATGGGAGCAGGAGAGTTTCGGCTTGGGATGTCTGTGGGGAGGAGCTGTCGATCATGTGTATAAGGACTGTGACTGGGAGGTCTAAGACTCGGAGTAATGAATCTTACCAGTAAGTAACCAGTAATTATTTAAGCCTTCTTTTGATCTCCTCAAGTTTCTTCTGTTGCTGTGCTTCAGCAGTCTGTTCAGTGCTTTTGCAGTCTGTGCTCCTACAATGTGAGCTGTGCTTCTGCAGTCTGAGCTGTGCTTCTCCAGAAGCTTCTTGCACAAACAAACAGAAAACATGCACAGGGAGAAGGTAGGCACACAAAAATAAGAGACATCAGTCCCTTATTAAGGGGCCGATTATGATGGCGGACGGAACTGAGTCCGTCCGCCACCATAGAGTAGGAGGGAACCTCCGCATGGCCTGCGGAGTTCCCTCCTGTGCAATTAGGATGTGACCGCCACCCTGGCGGTCACATCCTCTATTTTTACCATTGCGGCGGGTGCGGCTTCAAGCTGCATCCGCCGCAATGGTAAAAATGCATACATTGCATTTGTATGCAGAAAGCGGCAGGCACCGTGCGGTGCCTGCCGATTTCTGCATACAAATGCAGGGAGGTACCATAGGTACCCCCCATGTGCACCCCCCACCCCAATTCACCTAGGGGGCCCGCAACGGGCCCCCGCAGTGAAGATACACATGCTTTTCCACGGCGGAAAACCCACTGTGGAAAAGCATTTTTAACAGCCCATCCTAATATGGCTGACGGTGTCTGAGAGACACCGTCACCATATTAGAGCTATTCCGCCGCGGTTGTAAGCCAACCGCGGCGGAAAAGCTGCGGACGGAAACCAGGACCCACCAGCCATCCTAATGTGGCGGTGGGTGTTTGGTGGGTCCGCTGCGGTTTTTTCGCATCCTCCGGGCCGGCGGTGGCTTCCGCCGGGCCAGAGGATGCGGAAAAACCGCAATCGTAATAGGCCCCTAAGTGTGTATCTACAGGGGTATGTTCACTGTGAATGATAAAAACGAGTATCAGTTGCACTTTTTTTTGGTGGGGTTTGCCCACCCACATATACATACATGAAAAGTTCATAACAGCAAAGCAGGGCATGATAGGGATCTTTCAGTACTGACACAGGGCTGGCACATAGTACACAGGCCCACTGACCCATAGGGGTTATCTCTGTAGGCTGAAACATGTTGGCTGAGAAAATTGAATGGTAGGAACATTGTGTCCTGCAACCATTCTCTTTTCTAGAGGCTTTTTTAAATCTTGCCAGTGTTACCACAAATAAACTATTTCCTAGGTTACCCTAGACAATTTGTTTCTACTACAATACTGAATGAATTGATCCAGAACCCTACATAAAATATCAAGAGCTCCCACATTTTTGGCACATCCCGTCCCCATTTGATAATGTTGTGAATGAAGATAGGCCTGATGCTGAACCATTCCACAAAATCTTGGGAGAGGGATATTTCATCTTTCCAAAAGGGATTCAAGTATACATGGGCAGTTCGGTTTTACAATAAGGTTAATTGATCTTGTTTTATCTTGTGTGTGTATAGCGTCTGAATTTATTCCAATATTAAACTCATATTATCGGCATATTGAGTGTAGTGATACTCCAAGCTTGTCCAAAAGGTCACCTACTAGTTCCAGCTATAGATTCAAAGATATAGGAGCAAGAACTGAAACGTGGGACACTAATTGGATGGGAGTGGGCTGAAATAATGAGTTTTTGAACTTAATTATCTAGTGTCATTCACAAAATGTGCTTTAACCATTTTTGGGCTATACAACTATCTGTTTGGGAGGATTTTCAGTAATACTTATGGTAAATAGTCTCAAAAGCTGCCAGTAGGTCAATTGTGGTAAGCTTCTCTTTTATTGAGCGTCTGATACACATCGTCATCATAGTTGCGCATCGCAGTTAATGTATTGTGCCTGTTGCAGAAGCCGGAATGATAATTATTGAGTAGATTTTTTGAATTATTAAATTGGTGCATTTTAGAGGCCAGGAATTTGTTTACAAGTAAAATGTCCGAATCAGAGCAATCGTTTTAATGTTTTCAGCTTTAGAATTCTTTAGAATGCATTTTATAAGTTCTTTTCTTTGGACAATGTAGGATTATCGCCCAGAGGCAGGAAGGAATTAATGATACTTTTTTAAGGCGTAAGGAACAAAGTACCGATCAGTTTAGCTACATTTAGAGGAAAGGGATCTAGATAGCCTACAGATTTAGATGATCGGACACATTTTCCACTCTGTCCAGGCTAAGTAGGATACATGATAGCCTGTTATTTGAAGGAATTTTGAATTTGTGATGTGTACCATTCGGAGTGGTGATCCCAGGCTTTCCAATTTTCCCTTTTTAATTTTGAGTGTCTTATCTGAGACGAATGTGGCTAGTTTAGTCACCTTTACTTCCAGTGACCTTTGCATCCAACATTGTGAGACTGTTAGTTGTGGAAGATATTTGGGCCTTGATAAGTTTGGATAGTTTTTTTTTAATTTTTTAACATGTTTTCTTGTTTCAGCTGGACTTTTGCGAATTTGAATTTTGCTCTGAGTGGTTTTTTATACTCTGAGGCTCTGAGTCAGAGAGATGATGGGTATTTTCTTCACTAGTGTAGGAGAGTAGGGTCTGCTTCCTATGGTTACCTCCACTTTTTGCTGTGATTCTCTGGTTTTTCTACTTTAGTCTGGCTGTGGCCCTTCTAATCAGGCCCACAGCCTAGCCGTTCTCTCTCTAAATTGATACCATGTACTTTAGATACATACCAGATTGGTTACTGGGTCACCCTTGTGAGCCTCTGTATAGTGTACCCTAGGTACCCAGGGCATAGGTGCACCCTAGGCCTACCAGGGGTTGCAGCATGTATTGTGCCACCCCTGGTTTGCCTTCCAAACTGACACCACAGGTCTGTTCACACAGCCTGGGTAAGGTGGTGTAATCACCCCTTACTTAGATATAGTATACCTATATCTATATACATATATAGACACTTATACACCTATAAGCCACTCTTAAGGCAAACCTCGACTATCCTGGAGGTAGAGTGCTTGGTTTTATGTAAGAGGGTGCCCTAGCATGAGCTGAGCCCCTCTGCAGCTTTCAGAACCATCTCCTTATAGCTGTTCTATGATATATGATATAGCCATACCATATACTCTTAAGTGCATTATAATCCTCGCGGTTAATGCTAACTTTTATCAAAACATGTTGTGTAAGGTGTCAAACACTCTAGAATACTACCCCCCCCCCAATCCTGGCGGCGGGGGTAGCATTCCACCCTTCTAGAGGGAGAAGACATGTAGTTACTGGTAAACCCAGTTAAAGTTAAACAGAGCCTCCGCATCACAAAATGGATGCTGCTGCCACAGACACAAGTCTGCCCTTCTGCTGCCGGACGAAACTCCGGCAGGTGTGGCCTGGACAATAGGTTTCCTGTCCAGGGAGGTGCTAGCACCTCCCCAGACAGGCTGTAGTGTATTGGGGCAGGCAGGGCTGCATTCAGTGAATGCTTTCCAGACATGTCCTGGGCACACAAGAAGCTCCATGCATTTCCCAGTTCAAACCGGTTGCTGAGGCACTCTGCCCCAGCTCTGGCGCGAAACTGGACAAAGGGAAAGGGGTGTAACCACCTCCTTCCCAGGTCCACCCATAGGAGGGACCTGAAAGGTAGTCCAGCCCCTAAACTTAGTATAAGTATGAGAACCCAGTCCCTAGGACTTTAGATTACCCTGGACGAAACTCTGAAACATATATCCTGGACCTTCGACATTCCATTTGGACTGGAAGACGGAAGACATCTCCCTTGTGGTCAAGGAGTGACCATCCTGTTCAAACAGGCACCAACAGCAACTTTGCCGGTCTGCATTTTCGAGGCTCCTGCCTGATCCCGAAGAATCTGCGACACAGCACACGGACCTCCAGACATCTCTGACCCCGACCTTCGCTCACAAAGCTGAGACCCTTGGCAGACACGAGAGATGTGGGACCGGAACTCCTGGACACCCTGCATTTTGCTAGCTGCACTCACTTCACGAGGTAACTCGAAGTAGTGCATTGGGGTGCTTGAAGCCCCAGACCCGAGCACCATTTGCACCGAAGCTCAGAGGCCCCCACTCCACGAGTGTCCCATGGGCCCCGCTTTTGCATTTCAGCTTGACACGTCTTCCAGGTTCCTTGCCCAGACGCAATTTTGAATCTAACTCGCTTTCCTGGTTGCTCCAGGCTTGCTCCAGCTCCCCTACACAGGAGAAGCGCCCTAGACCTTGCTGGTCTGCCACGAAGCCAATCTCGACATCTTGCTTGGGTTTCGTTTGCCGAGGCTTGTTGGGTCCAATCCGGATACCGACACCGCAGTCAACTAGATCCTTCGTGGGACAGCTCGAATCCAGCTCCTGTTTGTCGTCGACGCCTCCTGGACCTCGTGGCTGAAGAGACAAGCTTCACCTTTTCACCTGAAATCACCCGACATTGGCTGGCAGCTTTCCATCGCCATCCTGGTCACTGGCAAGTGACCCAGACTCTGTCCCTTCTGCTTTCAGTTTCTTCAGATCTTCGATCCATCCTTGGATCCACCCAGACACTTTTCCTCTGGTCGCCTGCAGCACTTTTTTGCAGCTGTCCATTGAAATCGACGACGAAACTCGACATCAAAAGACACCGATGCACCCGGCTTCTGTGGGTAAGGTAATACGAGTACTCTGGTAGTCTCGAGGGTATTGACCCTCCTAGTGTAAGTCTAAAAGGGTTTCCTCGTAGTCCATTCGGAAGTATCCTTAAATTGTAAATTTGTAACTTGTTCGTTTTCCATAGAAAGTCAATGGTAACCCGCGGCTGTGTTTAGACACTGCACGCGTCTCCCGTGGACCTCCTACTTCCTAACCTTTGGTTGTTTAGAGTAGCCCAGGCGATTCCACAGGCCCCAGGCCTGCTTTCTAACTCTCACGTGGTTCTTATACCACTATTTTAGTATATGGTTTGTGAGGCCCCTAGGGCAAAACGTATAATGTGCAACTTATCATATGCTTATTAAGATTCTTGTAATGTACTTTTACCTCTGACCTCATAAATAGTGCAGAGGGGTTGTGTTTAGAATAAGTACATATATATTTGATATATACCTTGTGTGGTGTCCTTTCATTTGGTACTCAAGGGATTAGAATTGGTAAAACAACTTGCTTAATACGCTCTCTGAAGTCTTAGCCTGATGACTGCTGGTCCATGCTACCACTAGAATAGCTTTCTATAAGGTTGACTTTACAACCCCCATCAATAAGGGTCGATTAGACTGGTGGAAGGTGCCCACTAGAACTAGTGGACATTATATGCCAGGCTAACTTCTCACAACTAGCATTCCAGGAAGGATACATTACGTCTCTTGGTTTAGATTGTGGTTAAGACATCATACTGGATCTCTTGCTTTCTATGCTGTCTTTCTGAGGGTCTATGAATAAACAGACCGCCCTGATGAAGTCTAATTGCATAGACTGCTGTAAATAGACGAAACACGTGTTGGCTAGTGATCTGAAGAGATGTTTTGAGACTTATAAAGAACATTAAAGAAGAAGACTGATACTGAGTTTGGAATACGTCATTTCATTCAATTGCTGTATTGTACACGATTCAGTCTTGCTCGGAATATATTGTGTATAAAAATGAGAATGAAATCAGTTGGTGGTCTGACCAGGCTGGAAGAACAAGGATCTTGGCAGTGATCTAAGGATTAGGGGCAATTATGCCATTTAATGCGCCCCTTATTATTTTTGATGTTTGGGATAATTGGGTCATATTACTTTCACTTAAGAAGGTGGAAAGGGGTTTACCATGATTATCATTGTTTTTATTCTGGTACTAGTTGTAAACACACAACTGTAGAATATCGTTAGTATCATGAGTTTGCTGTGTGTAAAATTGAACAGGTCTTCCATAAATACTAAAGAGAGGTGGATAACCGATGATGATAGTGTTCAGCGAGAAGTTTTTGGTCGAAGTCCACTTGAAGGCGTTCAAGAAGGAGTTTTCTGAGCAATCATAATTTGCTTACAATGCATATGATTTTCAGGAGCCCATGTGACTTGTCTGGCAGAACTTGTATGAAACCAAAGAAACAAGCATTTGCAATGCAGTAGGTCTCGCATTAGGAAAGTTTGAGCTATTGGTCTAGTAAATGACAATTTTTTTATTTATGTGTTGGTTTTGAAAATAGCTAAATTAATAGCTTTGTAATTTACAATGCCAATAGTTATATCTTTCACAAATGTGACACCTATAGTATTTGTAATGCAACATGTGTTGTATTTACGTGACTTAGATGTATTGATATTACAAATAACAATGGCTTTTAATTTTCTTAAATAATACTTAAATAAAAGTGATTGTAATTTATAATGGCAATACCTTAAACTTTTGTAAATAACTTTTGTGAAGATTATGTTCAGTGCATTTTATTGTGACGAAAATCCAAGAGCAGAAGTGAAATATTAACATCTTTTTGTGACATTTGAAATAAAGCTTGAACCATTGAGAAAACATATTTGAACCAGTTGTTGTTGAATGGTTGCGCAGATTGATGCAGGGGTGGCGCTGAGTGATGCTGTGTTGGTGCTGAGTGGTGCTGTGGTGGTGCTGAGTGGTGCTGTGATGGTGCTGAGTGATACTGGGATGGTGCTGAGTGATAATGTGGTGGTACTGAGTGATAATGTGGTGGTGCTGTGGTGGTGCTGAGTGATAATGTGGTGGTGCTGAGTGATAATGTGGTGGTGCTGAGTGATAATGTGGTGGTGCTGAGTGATAATGTGGTGGTGCTGAGTGATAATGTGGTGGTGCTGAGTGATGCTGTGGTGGTGCTGAGTGATGCTGTGGTGATGCTGAGTGATAATGGGGTGGTGCTGAGTGGTGCTGTGGTGGTGCTGAGTGATAATGTGGTGGTGCTGAGTGATAATGTGGTGGTGCTGAGTGATAATGTGGTGGTGCTGAGTGATAATGTGGTGGTGCTGAGTGATAATGTGGTGGTGCTGAGTGATAATGTGGTGGTGCTGAGTGATGCTGGGGTAGCGCTGAGTGATGATGTGGTGATGCAGAGGGCATAAAGGCACAACAAGTGCAAATTTCTTTTAAAACCATCCCTATTTATACGTTTTCCCTGGCACCCTTGGCTGTGTGTGTGCGCGCTGTGCCGGTGAGTGTGCGCAGTGCCGGTGTGTGTGAAGTGCCGGTGTGTGTGTGTGTGTGAAGTGCCGGTGTATGTGTGAAGTGCAGGTGTGTGTGTGAAGTGCCTGTGTGTGTGAGCAGCGTCTGTGTGTGTGAGCAGTGTCTGTGTGTGTGTGAACAGTGCCTGTGTGTGAACAGTGCTTGTGTGTGAACAGTGCCTGTGTGTGTGAGCAGCCTGTGTGTCTGAGAGCATTGTGTGTGTGACAGTAACTTGTGTGTGTGAGGGCAGTGTGTGTCAATGCAAGGGGGCTCATGTTATCGACCTCAGAAGCATGAAAAGTGTGTGTCTTGGAACGTCTGAGGGCAGCTCGTGTTACAAGCTTGCTTTGAAGACGGTCATGCAGCGCTGGGAGTGGAGCAGATGGTCCTGCTTATGACCTGCAGAGCGTGTGTGAAGTGGGCAAGGATGAAGTGACTGGGGGTGAGGGGGTGTGCAGCCTGGTGTGCTGAAGCCTGACAGCAGAGGCGGAGCACGCACACAAAGTGGCTAAGTGGCTGGTGGCAAATGGACGCACATCAAAGGAGCCGCAAAAGTAGCATGCAAGCAGAGGGCTTTTGTTATTTATTTCCTCCCAGATGACGTGCATTTATGTTTCAAATGTCCAATCCTGCAACAGCACACTTCCAAAGCCCATACATGCCAGTAACCCGATTCAAGTCCCCATTCTCCCGATTTTTAAAAAAAAATCTCGCTCTTTGCTCTTCTGAAATGTTGGCATGTATGCTAGGGTTAATTACACATGACTCCACTCCCGGGGAGGGAGAGAGAGGGGGTCCGAGGGAAAATATTTAAAGACCAGTCCAGCTTCACTCCCCAATCCTACCATTAAACAACACAAGGAAACCGGAGGTCTAGTGAGGAAAAAGAGAGTAAACAAACACAGAACAATGATAGAAGCAGGACTTACAACTGATCATTTCCGCTATTTTACAGTCAATGATAGTGAAAGAAAGGTGGCACCAATGCGACTTCATGCCAGGAGAAACCCTGAGGAGGGCAGAAAAGTAAGGATTTCCATCAACTTCCCTTTGTGGCCAGTGTCATCATATGGAAAGCCAAAGTAAACCCTGTCACCTCAGCTCTTCTGGCACTGAGCCAAACGCTGATAGACTAGGCGTTGCGGAGACAAGGATAGAAAATGCAGTGCAAGAAAGTGAGAGTGTAAGTGAATTAAAAAAGATACATCAGTGGTCCCAGATACCTTTATTAATGACCACTGGTGGACTTATTAAAAATTATATACACAGTGTCGGTTTTGAATTAATCAACCGAAAATGGTCTACTAGTTTCAGCCACGTAGGGTATGAAGACCCCGGCTTTCTTCAGGACCTCGTTATAATAGCTACTGCATAAAGTGCAATTTTGAAGAGAACAGTGATAGCAAACAGTTAAAAAGCATCACAGTGAAAATGCACGTGAATGCTATCAGTACCTCTCAACAGGATGGATGACTATTCATTCCTGTAGAGATAAAGCAAGTATCAAAAAACATAATGATTGCTTAATTAGTCACTGCTTACTAAGACGTTATGTGTTGCAAAGAAAAATCATAATTAATAAAAATTACAAATGAAATACACTCACCTATCCTGTGTGAGGTAGCAGGCCTCACCTCACCTGGCACTGACTCAGGTTTAAGGAAGAGGCATCGCCCTAGAAAGATGCAAGTAACATGTCTAGAATTGCCCAGTAAGTCCTAACTAAAATCAGACAAATACATGGACCGCATGTTATAATCGGGATGGTTGCCAAAAGAAAATTCCATTAGTTTAGAAAGTTAAAATTAATAAAATCCATATATAGTAAAGCCCCGAACACGCTATGTGTTAAAGAGACCAATGTCACCGATTTCATGTACGGGTATCATAAAGAAGGCATGGTATTATCAGATAGTCCGAAAAATTACGGCTTAGAGCGCTTAAAAGCCCATCCTTCTGCTATTAAGAGTAGAAAAATCTGCCCCATAGATAAAATAGAAAAAACGATATATCCAGTAAAGCACGTTCCTTAATGTCGGCACTGCTTCGCATTAGGAGGCACCGCGTAATGGTACCCTCTCTGTATACACACAGACATCCTGACAAGAGCAATAGAGGCGCAATAGAAAAGCACTCTATAGATTTATCCGAAAAAACAGGTTTGGGCTGGACTGTTCCCATGAGGCACAGGGTCAGACTGATTTGCATATAGCCATGTCTGAACTGGGGTGGCAGAGTGGGCTAAAGAACGGTGATGGATTAAACCCAGATCTTTTGACTGGGTGTGAGTGTTTGATTGATTCAGATGCTCCGTCCATCACCACCCCCTTTTGTACCGCTTTTAGCCGCCATAAGTGTGGCAGGGTATGCTCAGACGTGAGTCCCTTGCTCACTTTGCCACTGGATTCAAGCAAGCCGGGATGAAGACGGCTGGAATGCCAGAAACCGGTCCTCGGAAGCTTGTTTCTGGTCCAGGGAAGACATGGCTTGGCATTTCGGGCTGGACTGATCCCATGAGGCACAGGGTCAGACTGATTTGCATATAGCCATGTCTGAACTGGGGTGGCAGAGTGGGCTAAAGAACGGTGATGGATTAAACCCAGATCTTTTGACTGGGTGTGAGTGTTTGATTGATTCAGATGCTCCGTCCATCACCACCCCCTTTTGTACCGCTTTTAGCCGCCATAAGTGTGGCAGGGTATGCTCAGACATGAGTCCCTTGCTCACTTTGCCACTGGATTCAAGCAAGCTGGGCTGAAGACGGCTGGAATGCCAGAAACCGGTCCTCGGAAGCTTGTTTCCGGTCCAGGGAAGACATGGCTTGGCAGTTCGGGCTGGACTGTTCCCATGAGGCACAGGGTCAGACTGATTTGCATATAGCCATGTCTGAACTGGGGTGGCAGAGTGGGCTAAAGAACGGTGATGGATTAAACCCAGATCTTTTGACTGGGTGTGAGTGTTTGATTGATTCAGATGCTCCGTCCATCACCACCCCCTTTTGTACCGCTTTTAGCCGCCATAAGTGTGGCAGGGTATGCTCAGACGTGAGTCCCTTGCTCACTTTGCCACTGGATTCAAGCAAGCCGGGCTGAAGACGGCTGGAATGCCAGAAACCGGTCCTCGGAAGCTTGTTTCCGGTCCAGGGAAGACATGGCTTGGCAGTTCGGGCTGGACTGTTCCCATGAGGCACAGGGTCAGACTGATTTGCATATAGCCATGTCTGAACTGGGATGGCAGAGTGGGCTAAAGAACGGTGATGGATTAAACCCAGATCTTTTGACTGGGTGTGAGTGTTTGATTGATTCAGATGCTCCGTCCATCACCACCCCCTTTTCTACCGCTTTTAGCCGCCATAAGTGTGGCAGGGTATGCTCAGACGTGAGTCCCTTGCTCACTTTGCCACTGGATTCAAGCAAGCCGGGCTGAAGACGGCTGGAATGCCAGAAACTGGTCCTCGGAAGCTTGTTTCCAGTCCAGGGAAGACATGGCTTGGCAGTTCGGGCTGGACTGTTCCCATGAAGCACAGGGTCAGACTGATTTGCATATAGCCATGTCTGAACTGGGGTGGCAGAGTGGGCTAAAGAACGGTGATGGATTAAACCCAGATCTTTTGACTGGGTGTGAGTGTTTGATTGATTCAGATGCTCCGTCCATCACCACCCCCTTTTGTACCGCTTTTAGCCGCCATAAGTGTGGCAGGGTATGCTCAGACGTGAGTCCCTTGCTCACTTTGCCACTGGATTCAAGCAAGCCGGGCTGAAGACGGCTGGAATGCCAGAAACCGGTCCTCGGAAGCTTGTTTCCGGTCCAGGGAAGACATGGCTTGGCAGTTCGGGCTGGACTGTTCCCATGAGGCACAGGGTCAGACTGATTTGCATATAGCCATGTCTGAACTGGGATGGCAGAGTGGGCTAAAGAACGGTGATGGATTAAACCCAGATCTTTTGACTGGGTGTGAGTGTTTGATTGATTCAGATGCTCCGTCCATCACCACCCCCTTTTCTACCGCTTTTAGCCGCCATAAGTGTGGCAGGGTATGCTCAGACGTGAGTCCCTTGCTCACTTTGCCACTGGATTCAAGCAAGCCGGGCTGAAGACGGCTGGAATGCCAGAAACTGGTCCTCGGAAGCTTGTTTCCAGTCCAGGGAAGACATGGCTTGGCAGTTCGGGCTGGACTGTTCCCATGAAGCACAGGGTCAGACTGATTTGCATATAGCCATGTCTGAACTGGGGTGGCAGAGTGGGCTAAAGAACGGTGATGGATTAAACCCAGATCTTTTGACTGGGTGTGAGTGTTTGATTGATTCAGATGCTCCGTCCATCACCACCCCCTTTTGTACCGCTTTTAGCCGCCATAAGTGTGGCAGGGTATGCTCAGACGTGAGTCCCTTGCTCACTTTGCCACTGGATTCAAGCAAGCCGGGCTGAAGACGGCTGGAATGCCAGAAACCGGTCCTCGGAAGCTTGTTTCCGGTCCAGGGAAGACATGGCTTGGCAGTTCGGGCTGGACTGTTCCCATGAGGCACAGGGTCAGACTGATTTGCATATAGCCATGTCTGAACTGGGATGGCAGAGTGGGCTAAAGAACGGTGATGGATTAAACCCAGATCTTTTGACTGGGTGTGAGTGTTTGATTGATTCAGATGCTCCGTCCATCACCACCCCCTTTTCTACCGCTTTTAGCCGCCATAAGTGTGGCAGGGTATGCTCAGACGTGAGTCCCTTGCTCACTTTGCCACTGGATTCAAGCAAGCCGGGCTGAAGACGGCTGGAATGCCAGAAACTGGTCCTCGGAAGCTTGTTTCCAGTCCAGGGAAGACATGGCTTGGCAGTTCGGGCTGGACTGTTCCCATGAAGCACAGGGTCAGACTGATTTGCATATAGCCATGTCTGAACTGGGGTGGCAGAGTGGGCTAAAGAACGGTGATGGATTAAACCCAGATCTTTTGACTGGGTGTGAGTGTTTGATTGATTCAGATGCTCCGTCCATCACCACCCCCTTTTGTACCGCTTTTAGCCGCCATAGGTGTGGCAGGGTATGCTCAGACGTGAGTCCCTTGCTCACTTTGCCACTGGATTCAAGCAAGCCGGGCTGAAAATGGCTGGAATGCCAGAAACCGTTCCTCGGAAGCTTGTTTCCGGTCCAGGGAAGACATGGCTTGGCAGTTCGGGCTGGACTGTTCCCATGAGGCACAGGGTCAGACTGATTTGCTATAGCCATGTCAGAACTGGGGTGCTCCGTCCATCACCACCCCCTTTTGTGTGGGTAGTAGGCATAACTTATCATAGAACGAATATAACAGCGAGATTTCACCACATAGTAGAGACAATACAAATGCTTCCAAACATACATTCAAAAATAATAAAACTTTTCCCAGCAGCTGTGTCTGTCATCGCTATTACTCGGTTTAATTCTCGACATGCTAATATCAGCGGTTGAGGGGCGGTATGGTTAAGTAATAGGCAGAGTGGAGCCTCGGGGGCCTCTTAGAAGGAAGGAAACAACAAAGCTGCATTAACGCACAGATGGTCTTCAAAGACCTGTGAAGTACTTGGGGGCGGCGGCGTGTGTGCCCAAGAAGGAGTCTCAGCCAGGGCTGACCCACACACGGCATGGAGGGGGAATAGGTTAAAAAAAAAAAACAACAACATCGCCGAAAGAAAAAAAAAGCGGCCGGAGGAGGAGAGCTGAAAGAGGAACAGGGGAGGAGAGGCGAAAGATGATGGGGGAGGACAGCTGAAAGAGGAAAGAGGAGGAGAGCCGAAAGATGAACGGGGGAGAAGAGCCGAAAGATGAACGGGGGAGAAGAGCCGAAAGATGAACGGGGTAGGAGAGCCAAAAGATGAACGGGCAATCGTTCATGGCAGTTTGATTGTGGCTGCTCGTGTCCTGCGGTCCACATAAAGTTGAAGTTGAAGGGATTTATTGAGCGCTCTAACACTCAACGGTTTCTTGGCGCTATGAATTGACAGCAGAGGAGAAGGGGATGCCAGGAGATTACTACAATGGAAAAGCTAGGGAAAAGAGATGAGTTGTTAAAGCTTTGCGGAAGTCCATATAAACGGGAATGGGCCTGATGGTGAAGGGAAGGGTGTTCCAGAAGCGGGGGCAAGGGTAGAAAACCGCAAGCCTCCCTGTTTTTTCCTCCGAAAGCGAGGTACCTCCAAGAGTACCTGGGTAGAGGAGCGGAGGCTTCTGTTGGGGAGATAGGCACGAATCTTTGAGTTGACAAAGGCTGGAACAGTGCCGGCTAGAGCCATGAAAGTCAGGCAGCCCAACTTAAATAGGGATCGCTGGGAGATGGGTAACCAGTGAAGAGATTTAAGCAGAGGGGTAGTGCGATGGGACTTAGGGAGCCTATAAATAAGGCGCGCTGCTTGATTTTGGATAAGTTGAAGGTGCCAAAGCTCGTAAGCCGGAATGCCTACATAAAGGCCATTGCCATAGTCCAGGCGGGAAATGATCATGGCCGAGATGATAAGTTTAAGGGCTTCGACAGAAAAGAAGCGAGAGATTTTACGGATGATTCGAAGGGACAAGAAACAGGCTGAGACAACGGAGCTAATCTGGTGACGCATGGTTAGGTCTTGACTAATTAGGATACCCAGGGTTTTGACTTTGGTGGAAGGTGAGGGAGGGGAACCGAGGGCAGGGGGCCAGAAGGCGGGGGACCAAGGACTGGGAAGGCCACCAGTAAGGACCAGCTCCGTCTTATCAGGATTGAGTTTTAAATTATTATGATTCATCCAGTCATAGATGAATGTCAGTACAGTGTGAAACTTGAGAATAGAATCGTGAGAGGAGGAAAGGTCGAAAATGATCTGGAGGTCATCAGCATAGTTAAATACTGATACCTCCATTTTTTGTAAAGCAGCTATGAGAGGGTGGATATAAAGGTTAAGAAGGAGGGGATAAAGAGAAGAACCCTGGGGGACCCCGCAAACAACAGAACAGGAGGGAGCAGAGAAGCCCTCCAGCTGGACGGCCTGTGTCCGATCCTGTAAGAAGGAAGTGAGCCAGGCCAGGGCAGTCCCCCGAATGCCGGCGCTCCCGACACGGTCGAGGAGGATGGAATGGTCGACCGTGTCGAAGGCGGCAGATAGGTCGAGGAGAACAAGGGCCTGGGGGGAGTTGATATCCCCACTCTGCCTGAGCTCATGCAGGACAGAAATAACAACAGATTCTGTCGAATTGACCGGACGAAAGCCGGCCTGATGGGGGGGGGGCAAAAGATGGTTCTCCTCGATGAATGCAGAGAGACAGGTGGTAACATGGCTCTCCAGGAGCTTCCCCAGGAACGGGAGCAAAGAAATAGGGCGGAAATTAGAAACGGAGGAAGGATCAGCCCCGGGTTTTTTCAAAATGGGAATCACTATGGCTGATTTAAAAGCAGCTGGAACAGTTCCCTGAATGATAGAAGTATTAAGGAGAGTAAGCGGGGTTTCAGGGCAAGTAGAAAAGACCTCCTTCAGGATACGGACAGGGCAGCAGTCGGAAGGGGACCCCGATTTCACTTTCTTCAACAAGGTAAGAAAGGTCTCCTTAGAGATCGAGGGAAACTGATCAAGAAAGATAGATGGAGGAGAAAGTGAAGGCGGAGAAAAGGAAGGGGAGGGCCGGGGAATATTGTGTTTAATAGTGGCAATCTTCTCAATAAAATAACCATTGAGGGAATTGCAGAGGGATTGAGAGGGAGCAGGCTTGGGAGTGACTCTGTCAGCAGCTGCTAAATTGTGAACAATGGTGAAGATCTCCTTGGGTTTGTTAACAGCTAGGAGAATCTTGGTAGAGAAGTGTTCTGTTTTAGCTAATAAAATAGCTTTCTTGTAGTCGCGAAGGAGGGCCGAATATTGGGACTTAAGGATGGGGCAATACCCGCGCCTCCAGTGGCGTTCAGCCTGTCTTAGTGAAAGTTTGAGGGCTTTACGGTCGTTGGTGAACCATCTGTTAGCCTCATGTGAGCGGCACATCCTGACTAGCTTAGGAGGGGCAGCTAGGTCACATGAGGCAGAGAGCCAGCTATTGATGGCGGCCACCTGCGAGTCAGGGGAGGCATTAGCCAAATGAGGGGGTGAGGCCGCAAGGGAGGAATAAAGGGCGGCCGTGTCCACACGGTTCCAGTTCCGAGCACAGGTATTTTTCGGGAGGGAGGACTTGTTGATGGCCCTAAAGTCAAGGGAAAAAGAGATCAAAGAATGGTCAGACCAGATACAGGGAGAGATTGTAAGGGAAGAAATAGACAGGTTGGCTGAGCAGATCTGATCAAGAATATGACTGCATATGTGGGTGGGGAGGTGAATCTGAGGAGTGAGATTTAAACAATGAAGAGATTCAGTGAAGTCTTTAGATGTAAGGTCCTCCCGGGCGTCGTTGGGCCAGAAGTTAAAATCACCCAGGATCAACACAGAGGAATTATTGACCATAAGAGTGGCCAGCAGTTCCTGAATAGCTGAAATAAAGTGAGGCATGGCCTGGGGTGGACGATACAATAATGCGCAGGTAAGGGGGACCGTAAGGTTAATCGAACGGGCGACTAAAAAGTTGACTGAAGCAATTGGGGGATAGGAGAGGAGCTGGAACTGAAGATTGGAGCGGGCTATCATGGCCACTCCGCCACCTACCTTCCCACCCGGACGATCAGCTCGGAGAGCATAGTAGGAATCAGGGAGAGCCGCTAAGACATCAGGCAGTGACTCGGGTGAGAACCAAGTTTCAGTGAGAAATAAAAGGTCCGGTTTTGCAGAGTCCAAAAGATTAAACAGCTCTAGTTGATGCTTAACTGCCGAGCGGGTATTGAGGAAATAGGCTGTGGCTACAGCAGGAGGGGCGGATAGGAACTGCGAAGAGGACTCTAAAAGCGCAGGTGACAGCGAGGGTGTCTGGGCCTGAGACAGTGATGGAGGATGGGTAAGCAGAGATATGCCAAGGTTTCCAATGCGTGCCTGAATGGAAGTACTAATAGGCCAGTCACCCTGGCAGGCATGGAGTTGGGTTGAAGAGTAAAATAAATCCCTGGCATAATGATGGGCCCCGGGTCCCGGCCGGTCGCGGACGGGCGCAGACTGGCTTGCCTTTGGTGCGCCTTCTGCGCGCGGCCGCTGCGCGGCCGGGAGAGAGTAGGCATAATATGCTATAGGGAGGTGGGAGTGGCCGTGCAACTGCACCGCCGACCCAGGGCTTCCACCAAGATGGCGTGTGTCCTTGCCGTTCCCCTGCTGCAGCGCCTAATCGGCTGTGCGGGGAAGCGGAGAAAGTGAGGAGGGGAGGGAAGAATGAGGGTGAGTGCACAAGCGGCGAAATCAAAGCATACAAACAGTTTAAAATAGCAAACAGAGATGCTCCCGGCTTTCCGCCTCAGGAGTTGGTGATAATATGGTCAAATCTGCGCGCGATGCCCAGAGCGCGACTTAAGAGCTGACGGGAGGCGGAAGTGGCCGTGCAACTGCACTGCCGACCCAGGGCTTCCACCAAGATGGCGTGTGTCCTCGCCGTTCCTCTGCTGCAGCGCCTAATCGGCTGTGTGGGGAAGCAGAGAAAGTGAGGAGGGGAGGGAAGAATGAGGGTGAGCGCACAAGCGGCGAAATTAAAGCATACAAACAGTTTAAAATAGCAAACAGAGATGCTCCCGGCTTTCCGCCACATAACAGTAGATCAGATGTTGCAGGGGAGGAGAGTTGGTGGCCGAGCAGTACTGACTTCGGTTGAGTTGCTGATCACCATGCCCCTGCGGCTCTTGAGGTGATCTGGGAGAGGCTGAGCCCGGACAGCCCGTTACGAAGGTTCAGTCTCCTTAACCCGGAAGCGGGGTGAGAGGAGTGTAGCTTTTGGTGTCGCGAGGGAGGGCACCACATGGGGAGAAGAGTTAAAGTTCTGGGTAATTAAACAAGAGCTTCGTTGTGCGCGTTGCTGTATGAGGGGAGGCGGGGTGGACGGGGGAGCAGCAGGCAGGTGCGAGTGGAGCGCACGCTGGAGAGGGAGGGGGTGGGAGGACTAGGCAGCTGCGTGCACAAAGTGAAAAGCCAATGAACGCTCTTGTAGGGGAAAAGCGCTTGCTTGTTTTCACGTGAACTGTTGGAAATCCGCCAATGGTTTGAGAACCTATTTTGCCTACTAAAATTCCCCCTATCCATTCCTTGCGGAATGGAATAGGCGAGACCTAAAAAGGAGTATACAGAGTGGTACTTAGCCTCTTTACCACAGCTCACGAGCTGATTTGGCGCCAGCACTTGCGTTAGCCTGCTTACGGAGTGCCTCCATTACAGATACAGTTGGGGTGCAGTTTGAGACTGCAAGAACTGAGTCAAAGCAGAGGCAGCGCAGAGACTGCTAGAGCAAAACCCAAATACCATACTGCTAGCCCATGACACAGATAGCTAGCCAACAGCAGAGACAACAGGACACAACATAGGCACCCAGAAGACAGGAGGGACTGAAAGTGTATAAACTGCATTAGCATAGCAGAGTCTGCTGGAGATCATCTATTAGTTCAGGAGAACAGCAGAGATTCCTGGAACAAAGACTTCAGGAAACTACTGGAGCACAGACTGATAAGGCACAAGAGACTGCAGCCGAAACTGCAGAGGCACTGCATAGTCTGTGGAAGCAAGCACACTATCTGTTTCTCAGCCAGTCTGTCACATTACTTTTCTTTTCTTCCTCTGACTTCAAAGTGAGAGACGCTTGTAAACACCAATCCCCATGCTAAAAATTTGCAGCGCTTTGGCAGAAGCCATAGCCTGATATTTGGTCTTTGAAGCACTACAAATGTGACAAGATAAATACAAAACTCTGCCATCTTTATTTATTGCTTGGAGTTCAAGGTACTTACAAAATGTCCCAACATACAGATTGGAAAACTGCTCTAACATGAATGTGTCAATATGCCAAGGTATGTGCCCATACCCTCATCTTCAGAGCTGTCAGACATCATTCGGATGCCCACCCTACCTCAAGTCCTCCCGTCAGTCATAGTCTGCATGACGCCTCTCGAATATATTCACCTATCTCTATACTCTTCTTTCCTGTGATTCTCTCTAAAGAGAAGAGGGACTGCTCCGTGAGCAGCCTCTTGTATCATTCCCTCTGTAGCAGTAGACAATGTCTCCATTACTAGAGCTATAGTAGGCAATTGTTGTAGAGGCACACAGAAGGCTAAGCAAATGTTGCTTTTCTTCAAAAAAGTAATCTGTGCATTGCAAGGTTATCTTATAACTTTCAGAAAATGATTACGTGTGAAATGCAGCACTCCTGTGTACAGAGTAGAGAATGGAAACATCTCGGTTTTATTAGCACGAACAGCTCTGTAAACAAGGTTTATATTAATATTGCAATCTCTCGCTCGTTCTCCTTCTCTCTCTCTCTATCATTTAATTCAGAATAATATTTTTCTAAGCCTGTCACATTCATACACTAAAAGAGTTAGTGCTTCCATATTTGGATACAATCAGGCCTGGCCTGTATGTAACATATATGTATTCTACGGAAAAGCACTGACACACATGAAAATCACTGTCTGCCTCTATCTCTTTCGCTCTTACACGTGCAAAAGGACAACTTTTGAAACACTATTTAACTCACACCTATGAGATTACGTTTGAGTAAACAAAGTGTTAGTGTGTGCGGATAGGCTTCTAAGTTTATATGTTGAGTTTAATTGGCACTTCTTTTCTTTACAACTCTAAAGAACAATTCATTCAGAATGGATGTATACCATAACTTACCTATTATTGCTCTCAATGTCTCACTTTGTATACTGACTGCACATGTTTATCTTTTCCAGATAAGGCACCAGTGTCGAAGAGTCTTTTGTTGGTCCCAAGTGCCTTCTCTGTTTTATTGGCGCTCTTCTTCCAAAACTATCTGTCATTTTTCCAGTATAATATACAAGAAGTGAAAGAAGACTTTCAGGTAAGTTTTGTTTTGTAAACTAATGAAAGTAGCCAGGAACAACTCCAATTTCGTTTAGTGTGCAAGTGTACCTATACTGTTTACGGTCTGAGTTATATCCCATCTTATATGTTTTCCTTTTGCAACAGCCACCTGATTCAGTTAGATCAAGAGTACTCACAAACATTTTACCAGGGACCAAAATGTTTGGTCTGTGATGTGATCGAGGACCACATTGAAGCCAGCGGGTGGCTGTTGAGGGGGCTGGACGGAGGGGGGGTGGGTGGGGGTGGGGGGTTAGGTAGGTGTAGAGGAGGTGAAGCATGTACATCTAGTAGCTGAATTGCGCAATGTGAAACCAGAAAATCTGGCTCAATCCCAGCTTTCCCATCTGATCAAACTGTGTGATCCTTGGGCAATTGTTTTATTTCATTTTCCCTCATTTTACTTCATTGTCACATAGAGGAGGACCTCCAAATACAAGACTTTGGAATTTGCACTGTACAAAACTTTCTGTGTTTGACATAATAAACTATAATGTTGTTTGTGTATAACAGCAACCCAGGCTTCCCAAAGGGTGCACATAACAATTGACTTGCCTATTGGTTCACTATTGGCATTGTTGTCGGGGTGGGTGGAAGCATGAATGTTTCTAATTTCATGTATGTAAAACATCACTATAAAAAAATATTTCTCAATACACTGATGTACCAAGGTGAAACGGTTCAGCAGATTAATGAAATGCACTTATTGAATTTACTTTATCATGTTTTACATGTTTGGCGCAAGATGCAAATAACATTTAAAGAAATGCTTGCCTGTTTATTTAACTTCTTTTTCAAGTTTAGTGGAGTCAAGTAAACAGCATCCCAGTGCTTCTTTGAACAAGAGGGCCACATCTAAAGGACAGGATGTCCGCATGCGGCCCCCATCCCGTACTTTGAGTATTACTGAGTTAGATGGTGCCTGAGATCTAGGGATGCAGTCCTTCACCTTTAAATACTTTTTTCTAATCATATGCTTTGCCACAATAATTTCATTTTATAAACAGAAAACCCAAATGACCGTGGAGCAATAGAGTAAACAGAAAATTAAAAAATAAAACACTTTGAATCAAAGCTTTGTTGCCAACATGCAAGCGAAGCAAGTGTGCCTAACTTTCCGTTGAATAGCTCCCTTGATTATGCAATCCAAGCATCTATCCATGCATTACAGCCTGGGTGGAGAACATGCCCAGGCTCCCACTGGATGTCTGAGTGCCGAACCACGGCACTCAGACTAATCGCGATGGTGCATTGCAGCGTTGTGATTAGATATGGGTATCCTGTTGCTCCCTACTTCCTGCCCGGGAGAGACAAAGGAGGGATGACGGAGGAGAAATGGGTCAATCAGTACGTTTTTTCCCCCTTTTTTTTTTTACACCCCCTTACCCCTGCCTCCTCGCCCCAGATGGGTGCCGGCCACCACTGGTCACTTTGACATTTTCCCCAGTGTAGTTGTGGGTAGAATTAATCTTTAGTCCTTCCGCCCGCTGTATTACGATGCATGCAGCCTGAAATGCTGACCACATCGCAGAGTGTGTCCCGCCAGCGCCGTGGTGGACTGCAAAGTTGATGATGTGTACTCCGTAGCCACCAGGCCCGCAGCTTACTGCCAATTACGGATACATAGTTGTAATGGTGGATCCTTTTCAGTGGTTCCCCATCAGCGGTAGGCCGTCATGGTACACTATCAGCAAAGCAACAGAACAGTGGATACAAAAACAACACCGCTGACATCGATTGACCAAGGAGACACACCTGAAAATCACATTGTAAAACACACCCCATCCCAGACCATGATCCTTTGCCTTTCTCACTGCAGCACAGCAAGACGGAGACCACACTTTATGCTGAGACAAGGCATCCCTTTTTTCCCTAACATATTTAGCACAATCCTCACTTTTTCTTGGCATTTTCCTAATATCCCTTGTTTTTTTTAGTCATTGTCACACATTTTATTTTACAGTCATGTCATGGCAAAAAATCCTTGTTTTTCAGAAGTTGAGTTGTCAGTCATGGTGAATGAAATCATAAGAGTAGAGCCACATTGGTTGGGAGCCCAAGTCGAACATAATAATGTCAGTAAGAAAAAGGAAATGTGGGACAGAATAGTCAACAGAGAGAATACTGTGGGTACCACCCTGTGCACAAAGGAAGAAATTGGGATGAGGTGGAACGACTACCTGAGGGGGAAGGTGCGTTCCCTGGCCTCCAAGTAATACCTGGAGGCCCAGAGGACTGGCAGCAGCCCAATTAAACTCTTTCCCTGGGAGGAGAAGGTCTTGGCCATCCTGCATTCAGAAGGTTTGACGGGAATATCTGGGGCAGAGGAGTCTGGTAAGTTACACCTCACTAACTTTTATAACATTTCAATGTCTTGTATGCTCTCATCTCCGCTTTTGCTATTTGATTGTCTATCGACTCTCCTAACATGCAATCCTCAGAGATTTATGATTCTCAGTGTCAAAGTGTCTTGTTACAGTTAAGATCACATGTATCAGTCTCCTTTACATGCTACGTGTTGGAATACTGTCTTTAAGTGTATTGCCATAAAAATGTAATCCCAGGACACATGATATATGTAAATGTATTGTCCAGCCCAACAGCATTTTGCGAACAGGTATGTAAGACGTACCATTTGTCAAGTGTTGGGAAGTCTAGATTTTATATACTACAACTACCATGAGGCCCTGTGTCTGTAACAGAAAACAAGATGCAATAGTAATCTTGCCCATTCTCACTAGTCTGACATGTAACAACCAATGTAAACTGCTCATGGAGTACCCCAAATGTGTAGTGTTGGGAAGTAGAGATTTTAACAACTAAAACTACCACGAGGCCCTGTGTTTGTAACAGAAAACAAGATGCAATTACAGTCTTGTCCTTTCTGACTTGTCTGACATGTTGCAACTGATGTTCAGCTCTCATGGACTGAGCAATCTACATACAATGCTGTGCTCGGAGACATGCCTGCCAACTTAGCTTGCTATTGTCTTGGTTTCCTTAACTGAAATTTTTGATGGCATGATTGACACCAAGTGTGTGCCTCAAATATTTCTAAGGCATTCGACTAAGTCAGATGATTAGAAGTGGCAGGTGTCCCATTGACTCTGTACTGCTCACAACTAATGCTAAATATACAACCAAGTTGTGTGTTCGCCTGTATTGTACAAAATTAGGTCTTGGAATGGTCAGATGCACAAGTGACTCCTCCACTCTGTTGACTAAAATGTTTGTGAGATTTCATGTTCATGCCTTATTTCAAAATGCATCATATCAACACATCTAATGAGCTGTTCAATTCAACTACATGTAATGAATTTCTCCAAATGTCTTTTAAACATATTCACTATCGCGTAAATTAACCAATATTGTAATCTCTTCCTATTTTCTCTTTTGTTTGTCTCTACTTACTGTGACACAAAACATTTGGATCTAGATACCATACTTCCACCATTAACAGTGTTCTTTATTTCACAACAGTTCGATCTGGCCCAGCACCTGGGCCGAGCTTAGACACCGAACAGACTTCAACTACTCCCCCGGATGAAGCCCTCAGTGATGACAACATTCCTGGAGATATGGACATGGATGATGATCCAAACACATCTGGTTAGCCTGGGCGGATGGTAACAGCGAGTCTCACTGTCCTCACATCAACACCTCCAACCCCAGCTGCGACACCTCAGCCAACTCCAGTCCCCTCAAACTTTGCATCTAGCACAGTTACTACCATCTTGTGCCCCCCATTCCTGGATTCTAAGGTGAGAATCACCAGCCCAGTCACTGAGCAACCAGGACCCAGGAGGAGAGGGCTCCTGGTGCCAAGAGCACCGGCTCATGGGGGTGGGGTAGGGGTCGTAGGAGGGGACTGTTGGCCCGCAGAGTGAGGCCACTTGGGCCACTCATACCCTGGCCGCCATTGACCAAGTCTTGGAAGCCCATCAGGAGTCACAAGACGTGATGGCACAGGTACTAACTGAAATCTGGGAGATGAAGCAACTGCAGAGAGACATACCAGGAGGTTGCGGCCATCAACATCAACATGTGCTCCCTCATTTGGGTGCTGCAGGACATTAACACAACCCTGAGGAGGTATTTTCACCACCATCAACCTCTTCCTGTGTGGTCCAACTACATCCGGGCCATCTACATCTGTAGCACCCACAGGAAGGGAGGCCCTGCCCGTGGAACACATGCCTGCAGACCCCCCTGTCCCTGCAGCAGCGGATCCCACTCGCAGACGGGGACGTCCACCAAATAATCCAGGAAGTGCAGAAGGCAGGACACCAACCACTGCCAGCAAGAAACCTTCTATCTAATTTCCTCCAGTGTGTGTCACACATTCACTCTGGACTGTTTCTGGTCACTTTTTCCTTCCTGATGGGAGTAGTATTTTGGACTTCTGACAATTTGGCTTATACAACTATGTTTTCATTCACAATAACTGACTTCACCACTCTTGGTTTTCACTGTTTTGTTTTGCACTAAGTTTTTTTCCCTCACTTCTCCCTGCAATAAAATACACTAGTTAGACCCTATTTGCCTGATGTATTTTATTTCACATCTAGCACTGTATATATCTTCTCCCATCTGAACTTTACAAAGCCAAAAATATCAGCTTGTATAAACATGGATATGTTGCATGTACACAGTGTTTAGCTCAGGTTCACAAACATGTCATCCCTGCACATGCATGCAAGTGTAGGTTCTAATGACATCTTTATTCCATTGTTCCAACAATAGACTGGCATCATGTCAGCAACATAGCAATTTATACACAACTCAAATATTGTGTTTCAATTATCTCATTTTCAGGTGCAGACCTTCACAACATGGAAGGAGGGGATACCTCAGAGAAATTCCAATAGAATAGGCAAATTTGTATATGTCATCAGCTGCACCATTTTGCCTACCCCTCAAATGGAATCCCACATCACTAACACCAATAAACAGGCACATGGCAGTTCAACAATTTCTGATCACAGGTTCATTCAAATGGAGTGTAGCCGCATTTGGTGGAATGTCACAAACACATGTCAGTGGTGTGACACAAGCATTGTGGCCTACAATGAGGAGACACATCAACAGCTGCATACAGTTTTTCCACAATGAGGATTTAGCCAATACGAAGGAAGTCTAGAATGTGTTGGCCCCACAAAACATATTTTGCTGTAGCACATGATTGCATATATATTGCATTAGGACCACCACACAACAAGGAACAAGCTCAATGGATTCCTTTCCTTTTATGTTCCATCATATCGCTGTGCAAGCTGTCTTGGTACAGAATTTGTACACCCAAAGTCTGTGACAGTTATTCCCAGGAACAACCCATGTCCCCTTCGTACTTGCAAACAGCATCATATAGCCGCTAATGTCACAATGTTGAAATATCCAAATCAGGATGACACGGTGAAGGTACCTAAAACAGCCCAAAACTAAAAGATAGGCTAGGAAACCACTCATAATAAACATTTCACATAGTCCACTTCTGGAGACCACATTCCATGACAAAATATCGAAGCAGAACAATTCATCAGCAACAAATGACCATTTGTCAAAGGATCATCCACAAGCACTCTTCACCTGGATTTTCTAGCGTTTTAACTTCCTAATACTTTGCCTTAACATACTTATCACATCATCACAAGAGTTGCTGTAACAGGCCAAGTCATGACATTTCACTAGATACTTACAGTCATGAGAAGAAATTGTCGATGAGATCCCGACGCAAGTCAGCTTCTTCTTCATCACCACTATCATCATTTGCCATTTCAGGATCTTCACCTGGTGGCACTTCATGGTCTCCATCCTCTGTGATGTAAGGGATGTTTAGTCTCAGGGTGACTTTGTGGAGTATGTAGCAGGCCACAGTGAATTGAACACCTTCCCAGGTGAGCAGAGGAGGGCTTCCCTAGTTTTGTCTAGACATCTGAATCTCACCTTCGGAACCCAATAGCCCGCTCCACTGGCTGGTTCTTCCCTGGGTCTCATTGAAGCGGACTTCCCTTGGTGTTGTTTGATTCCTCAGCAGTGCCAACAACCATGGACGGTTGGGATACGCTAAGTCTCCTAGAAGGATGACAGACATAAGTGCAAAAAATAGCTACACATTTGTAGATCATGGTACTTGACATTACCCCACAAAGTTAGAATACATTAAACTTACAAACCAGCCTGACAATCTCCTGTAGTAGTTGTGACTTCAGCTGGGATATGGGGCTGTTCCGCAGTATGAAGGAGTTATGGGCTGATCCTGGTAACCAGCCATAGACGTTTGAGGTGTACAAATCTGGTAAGCGGACAACTTGCATGTTGAATGAATGGAAGTGCTTCTTGTTCCCGGAACCTTGTTCCCTGGCTTGCTCCCATGCCAATATGGGTGCCATCAATGGCTAGAACCACATGTAGGATACATCCACATCCATAGATGTCACTGTTCACATTGGCTACATCATCAGGTCTGGGGAACTGGATGTATCTGTCAATGTGCCTCATCATTGCTGTACGCACATCTTGTACTACACCAGTGAACATTGGTTGTGACATACCACCAGATATAGCCACAGTGTATTGAAAGGAACCTATGGGCAGAAAATGCAGTGTTGTCATAAGTTTCCAATGGGTCGGAATAGATGTGGGATTAGTGATTTAAGGACTAAGATCAGGCTCCAACTGATGACACAAATCCTGTACTGTTTCCCTATTCAAACAGAATTTCTTTATTGCATTCCTTTCTTCCATGGTCTAAAGGTCTGGAAATGGAGGATGCTATCTCCTCCTTCTCCCAGGGTACCTATGTGTGGAGTGGAAACAGTTTTGTAAGATTGGCCACAATGTCCACAGTAACATATGTGATGAGTCACCCAAAAGTAGCTTGACAACACGTAACTGTTTCAGAAAACATGACACATAATCCACATGATAATTGTCTACCGTCCAACATCCAGCAATAATTCCCATTGTGTTCTTCACATGTGTAAATAATACATTCAGACATGTCTTCGCACAATAGTGTTATTTTTAGCAATTTTTTATCAAAAACCGTCAACTGCGGTGTACCGTGCACATTTTGAGTTTATGCACAGTGATGCACTACTAAGATTAATTTTGTCATGGAAATCACAGGGCAATGGCGTAGGCCTTCTGTAAACCTGTCAGCCCTCATTTGGTGTGGTGGCGGCGCACGTAACAGTCACTCATACTGAACTTAGCCGCTAAAATGGCAGATGCCTGACCTTGCATATTGGACAATATGAAACTACCACAGCTGGTGGAAATCAACCACGTGGTGGGTGGTTTACTCCAGGACGCACACAGCCATAGGCTAACGTTGGTAATTGTGATGGTAGAGGGCCATTGGCTGTGTCCATCTCCGCTGATGACAGCGTACATGTACGCCGTGGTTTGAAAATCTGCTCACTTGTTTCCTGACACTGCTGGTATCAACATCTCCTCCACTTTAGCTGCTGTTTGCCACCTCTTAGAGCAATCATGCCAGGCCATGCAGGCGACAGGGCCCCTGCCTTCTCTCCAGAGGAGTTGAAAAAACTGGTAGATGAAGTGCTTTCACTGTATGGCCAGCTCTAGGGCTCACCAGAGGAACAGGTCCCAATTTTACATAGATTTCTCTCTGATTAACTACATTCTTTACATTCCCACAGGCTACTATGTACCTCTGAGATCCAGAGTGAATCCTGAACTATCTTGTAAACCTTTTGTGGTCTCTACAAAGGTCAGTGCTGTAATTGATTGTGGGAAACAGAAAGGTGTGGGTCCTATCTTTGACTGGCCTAGACCACTCTAATATACTTAACAAAAAAAGTAGCCAGACAGGTTTAATTTTTGAGTTTTATCGCACCTAGCCAAACAGTTCTAGGTGGTATGACTATTTTATTTTAGTCTTTTTTTATCTTTTTTTAGAAAAACTTTTTTCATTAAATTTCATATGTCATCAAAAGGACAGTCATCAAACAATAATGAACACATACAGACATTAAAACATCAATGTACAATATACACAAATGTACAATATACACAAAATCAATACTATGGGTTAGAATAAACACCAAATACACACTAGTACAATGCCTCCAATAATTTCATCACAAGGCACCAGTCCTTCATATTATATACAAATTGACAGGCGGACAAAACAGTTCATTGGTACTGCCTGCCTGTCTTACTGAGCCAGAGATTAGATTGATACTTCTGGGGTTGCACTCCTAGGGATAGAAAGTGTGATAATATTTAATAACCCTAGAGGCACCCCTCTTCTCTTTCCCAGGCTCGGGGTCAACGCGTTTCGAACCACAGTGTAGTTTACGGGTTCTCCTCAGGACATGGACTGGAGATAGCCAAAACTGTAAATAATAATAGTGGGATTTGGTGTCAGTATTGTAAAAACTATTCTCAATGTTACTAAGCTCTCAGACTCACTTATTGGTATCATTAAATACCTGTGTATAGCACCATAGATCACTGCTGTTGAAAATTGCCACTCGAGTATGAGGATTCTGCAGGTAGACACAAACACAGGAAATGACCTGTCACCAGGATTGTAACCACGCTACACTGCAATAATCTTCTACCGGCCTTCATGTTGCTGAAGCCTACCTTAAAAGTTGGCGAGGTAGCGTGTTGAAGGGAGGGGCGCCGGCCGTTCTTCGGTCCGGGACTCTTTTCGTGCGCGCTTTTCAATTCAGTCACTTCATTCTCTAATCAAAACGGGAGATACAAGTGATTAAATGTATGCCCCATCTGTCGTGTCTAATTGCGCACGTAATTGCCCTCGATATGAACGATACTGGACGATTACTCTAGCGTTGTTTACTTGTTAGTTCAGCAGCTCTCTCCACTCGTTCTCGCTCGGCGTCTGACGTGTACACACCGCGAGCATAACTCGATCTTTTAAAGGGGCCGCACGTATTAAGACGTGCCTGAAGCACGACGGGGATAGATGGTATTTGTAGTCCATAAGTCCATAAATGTAAACTAAAACTTAGCACGGCCATCGCAGATCTCAGTCACAGACAACTGTATACAGACTGCACTGGTCATAGGTTATTCAATTCAGATAGTTCATTCAGCCCAGAGGTGGCTGTATCTAATTTCAGTATCAGAAACGCTTCTTTCTGTGGCAGGCGTATTTCTGGGTCCCCACCACCGGAAACTTTTATCACCGCCAACACAGTCCATTTTGAATCATTCACCGAATGGCTGTGATGTGAAAAGTGAGACACCAATGGGGCTGTCAGTACTTTGTTGCTCACGAATCAACAACAAAGTCGGTGAACGATTTAAAATGGACTGTGTTGGCGGTGATAAAAGTTTCCGGTGGTGGGGACCCAGAAATACGCCTGTCACAGAAAGAAGCGTTTCTGATACTGAAATTTGATACAGCCACCTCTGGGCTGAATGAACTATCTGAATTGAGTAACCTATGACCAGTGCAGTCTGTATACAGTTCCATGATAGAAATTGTCTGTGACTGACATCTGCGATGGCCGTGCTAAGTTTTAGTTTACATTTATGGACGATGCACTACAAATACCATCTTTCCCTGTCGTGCTTCAGGCACGTCTTAATACGTGCGGCCCCTTTAAAAGATCGAGTTATGCTCGCGGCGTGTACACGTCAGACGCCGAGCGAGAACAAGTGGAGAGAGCTGCTGAACTAACAAGTAAGCAATGCTAGAGTAACCGTCCATCTGAGGTTCCGTGAATTCTGAACCTGGGTCATAAAGGTCGTGGTTCTTTTACGATTTTGGTAACAGCGAACCGTAAACAGTGAGCTCAGCAAGTATGAGTGTTTTCGTCATGTTACACCGATGGATTCACTGTGTATTTGAAGATTTCATTCTGAACCCTTGGGTTCCATTTTGTGCATGGCAGCCATTTTGTGGTTCCCCTCACATAGGCCGATGACTTTAGCTGACTTTTAGATGACCTGAGTGAACTGACCCTGTTGCCTGAAGCTGACCTTGTTAGGCCAGTTCCTTGCCCAGTAGCTGATCAAGATTAAGGATCAGAGCACAGGAGATTGTAAAGTTTGGTATGCACATACACACCCCTTATCCTACTTCTCATCTGTTTCTGTTCCTTCTTTTATGACCTGTTTACGATATGGGTTGTGGTCTTTTATTATGGGTTTGGCCGGCTTGTGTAAGAAGAAATGTTAGGCATTTTGACTGCCCCTTTCTTTTATGCTGAATTTTGTATTCCTAAACATATATAAGGCCTCTGTTCTCTGTATTCCTCAGACTACCTCATTCCGTTGCTACGGCTTCTGTGTGACGTGGCCTCACTTAATTAAGTTTAATAAAGATGTCTTTTCATATTTCAGCTTCTGTGCCAAGTTCTTTGTTATATTAGTAAGTATTCCCTGAGAATGAAGATTACAGTTCTTCAAATGGCGCGGCCAACGTGGGCTTCATCAGAGAAGTGACTTTCTGTGGGAGTGATCTTGTCAGAGGACTGAAATCTACTGAGGAGGACAGAACAGGATTCTACTAAGGAGGTACTCTGTGCACAGGGATTCTGGAGATTCTTTGATTCTGCAGCCCAGTATATTTCTGATCTTCCTGATTTTGATCCTTCGCATGATGTCACTCCTGACTGAGAACCTTTTTGGCGTGAGTATTCTAAAAAAGACCGTTAGGTCATGTAGAACTTGACAGTTAGAATTTGGATAACCTTTTGATTAGTAAAAGTAAGAGTTAAGTATAAGTGGGTCGCTCCCAGTCCTTTGTTCTTTGGTTCTTTGGTTCTTTGAGTCCTCAGTTTTTGGTTCTTTGGTCCTCAGTTTGATTGGTTCTTGGTCCTTAGTTTGGTTCTTAGTTTGTTGGTCCTTAGTTTTTATTTGAAGATTGCAATTTTCAAAAACCGAGGGTCTTGTATATTTACGAGTGTATCGATAGAGATAGCCCCTTGAAGTTTGAAGCTAGATTAGTGAGCTATAAGATGCCTGATCTTAGCAAATTTGGAGCTTTGTGTTGGCCAACTTTGTATACGTTTGGATTAGCCGGCTTCCCCTAAAGGGAAAATCTAAATAGGTTTAGATTTACAAACATATTTCTTCCTTGGTGATTTTGTATCCCCAGGGAATTAAAATATGACATAATACAAAACAAGGATCCTTTGTTCTGCGCAGTTTTATGAATGAAGATATGCAGAACGATTTTGTTTGGTGTTCTGCTAACCAAAGCTAGTGAATTGAGTGTATTTTCGCTTCTTGGACATACATCAGTCTGTTGGGCTGTTTTTGCAGTCTTTTTAAAATACAATTGAGAAGCGTTTCTTGTAAATATGACTTACAACTACTATTTACAAATGGTTTGGTTTAAGTACAGTCTGTGGGCTGTCCTTTATTTTTGTTCTGAGTATTGGTTTGTGGGTTAAATGTGTGTTTAAATGTCTATGTGGGTTTCCCATTAGTGCAATTTCTGTAAGTGAATAGCGTTGGCGCTATTCATGAAATGCATGGCTAAAAGCGCCCCGTATTGTGTGTCCTGAGTGTTTCACCCCTTTCTGTTTATGTCTGAAATTAGCTCAATGTCTGTTCGTGGTTTTTCTTGATGTTTTCAGTCTATTAAGCAACATTTTGTAAGCATATTCTTGGGTCTGTTGCTAAATAAAATTGTCCTTTTTGGAAAGAAAAAAATGGCGCAAACATTTTGTCATGTTTCAAGTTAGGCGTCTGTGCTTGGGCTTATAAATGAATGCGTCTAAAAATGATAGGCAAGGGATGCAGCTTGCTCTTATATGTTGAATTATCAAAAATAATTGTTTTTTTTTTTTATTAATTATGAAAACTAATTATTAAAAATAAGTGCTACAAAATTCTTTTTTTACTATTCATGAAGCTTAATGCTCATACTATGACATCCTAGCATTAAAATTTAATTTAAGTTGTGCTATACCGCATGATGAGAACATTAGCATATAGAATTTCACTTAGCGCAGGTGTAAACAACTCATTGTTCTAAAGATTTACATGGGATATGTCTGATTAAAAATCTCTGTAATTTGTAAAGAACATTCTGAGGATGATTAATATGTATCACAAGTATAGGATATTTATTTTTAAGTGCCCCAAACATCAAAGTCGAATTTGGGTATTTTTGCCATTTAAAATAGCTTTAAAGTGCTTTAGGCTTCAGTAAATGCATACATTTAGGTATAAAACACAAATTTGCAGGTTGTTCCCATTTGGGGTTGCGTTTAATGGCTCAGTGAGCCAATGTGCCTGGTGCAGAGGTTTGAGTTTAATATCAGGGTTGAAGGTTTTTAACTTTGGCTGGACCTAACTGAGACCTTCATCTATTTAAGGTTAATGAAATGAGTACCATTGCAAACAAGCATTTGTTCTAAAAACTGGTATGTGTGTTTATGTTCTGCGAATTATTCACAGTAAATGTTTTAATAATATAAGTATAGAAATAAATTATAGCCCCTAACAGGAGTAATATATATAACATGTGTTTTAAATAGAGTGTATTATTGCAGGTTAGGAGGAATCCGGAACAGGCTGCTCAAGTTGCGCTAAGATGCTATCTTTAGTTTTCCTGTAAACAATGGAAGGAGGCTGTCATGTTGACATTTGTGACCTTTTAAATTAGGACTTGTCTCTGTGAAATGCAGAATGACCTTGCTAAACAGGCCTCTAAACGGAAGGGTTTCTGGTTTCTCCACAAAATTAAAGAACTTAATTCCAAAGGGAAAAATATGAAAAAGGTTTCTTTGAAAGTCCCAACACATGCTAAATGCTCTGCAGAAATGATACATTTGTATTTCTGTTCTAAAAAATGATGTCCGCTAGTTGTTTTTATTTTTGACAGAAAATGAGGCATTGCATTAAGTTTTAGACAGAAAATAAGAGGAAGCTCTTTATTCAAATATTGAAGGCTACATGCCCAAGTGAGAACGAATTGTGGGGCAAGGCTAACATGGAGTGTCAGTGAAAGAATTGTACTTTTGGAAAGTTAAAAGGGCTTCATGTTGCAAGGTGACTGACTAGATGGTAACAGTTAAGTAATGGAAATTTATTTTTGTGTCTGTTAATGTGTATTATGTTTTGTCTTCTGATTAAAAGTTATAATTGATATTTGTTTGTTATGAAAAATGTCTCTCTTTTGTGTGTTGTGTTTTTTTTTCCTGCTTCTGCCCGCAGATCATTCATGGATTGTTCTGGGTGGTTTTAAGGCTGACAAGACACGTGAGATGTGTTTATGCGTAACTCCTTTGGAAAGAAATGTCCGTGCATTTTTCATGTTTGTGTATTTGGTTCTATCATGAATAGTTCTTGCTGGTTCTGTGTGTCTGAAAGTTGTATTTCACAGCAGATATCCACTAATTGGTGATCTACTGTCAAAAAGGAGGGTAAGGATTTTAAACCTGACACAGTATTATGCGTCACCGCTCATTTATATATGCTATTGTTTTGTCTATGCTTTTTTTGTGCTCGATATACAGCGAGTATATCTGATGGCTTGACATGTCCGTTTTGTGCATTTTTTGTGTGCATGTTTTATGTTTTATGTTGCTGCTTATGATACTATTACAAGTTTACCTGTGTTGTGAAGGGATATACATGACGATGTGTATCCTGCAAACAGTTGGGTAGATTTGCTTTGACACTAAATTTCACAGAAAGACAGACAACACTTCATCAGTGTATGTCAAATTTGGCTTTAATGGTATTTGAAGGAAAATAAAAAAGATATACAGGAAACAAGGTTTCACCTACAGTCACATCACTGCCCCCTTTCCTGTAAGGAACAGGCAGCCCTAAAATTATGTATCCTGAATTGGACGTAAGGATAAATTATAGATCTGTGACTTTTGTGCATGGTGACCTAATTTTTATATTAGTCCGTTTTGTTCTGCTTCCTAAGTAGTGTATGGCTTTGTACCATAAAGGAAACAAGGCTTCATTTTTACCTAGTCCCAAATTCCTTTCACCAGTTGGTGTATTGCTCAGGTTCACGCTTCCAGACTGCAGTAATGTACCAGAGACCCCATATTATGTATAATTCCCTTTTGTATGACCAGTCTGGTTTTCAAAAATTTTCTTTAGGCCGACTCTGATGTTTTCCAATCTGACTGTTAGGGTAGTGATGGACTGATTAACTGACTCAATACTATAGTAAGATAAGTTTTCCACCTCAATAGGAGACACCTTACGTTTTTTTGAATATGACAAATTCAATGCCTATTCTAATTTGGTTTTTAGTTCTTTTTTCTGCTGCTTTAATTTTTGATGGCCCAGAGGTATTTTAAATAATGGAAATACCAGGACTCTCTAGTTCTTGTCTTTTGTTTCCACGTCTTGATCATTAGCTTTTGTATTGCATAGTCCACCTGATGCACAATTATTAAAGGGAGGTATCTACATGTCCCTGATAATATGTATTATGTGATCTCTCTTTTGAGGTGTTCTAGATAAGGAATTTAGGAACACCTATATGTAATCATTGAGAAAAAAATGTGTTTACCCCATTAGACGATGCCACTATGTGTGAAGACATCCATTTAGATAGAATTCTCATGTCGCTATCTACCCTTAGATGATGGAGGATATGCTCTCACACGGAAACCCAATTGAAAAGCCTAGAGGCACTGTTTTGCCTACTGCCTTTATATTTGTATTGATTTTTGAAAATGACAGTGCATTCTAGACCAAAATTGTCCCATGGCGTGTGGCCACTCCTTTGAAGATCGCAGGCCACCTGTTTGCAGTCCCCTTGATATACAATGAACTGTTTAAAGCATCGCACTTGCTTCATCAGAAGGCGTTCAACATCAGAAAAAAAGGAGGAGCTGGTTTTGCCACAGACCAGAATTTCAGTGCAAAAGAGCGCCTGTCATGTACTGGTAACCTCTGACAGTGTGCAGTCCCTTGAGCCCCTTGGCCTGAGTTTTGGCCACGCACCACCCTTTTTTCCTTTGCTCCAACGGAAGTGCAGTGCACCGGAGGATCCAAGATTGGCAAAAGGCACTACATTCTGGTGCCCATGAAAGAGCAGCCTGAGCGTCCTCTGACACTGAATGATGAGTGTTGGAGCCTGAGAATGGTCCCGGGTCTGCACAAGATGATCTGTGCCTATGACCAAGGAAGAGCACAATATCTGTAGTGTCTGCCGCAGAGGAGAGATACTGGTGCACTGCATTGAGACATTGAGACTTTTAAGTGAGCATTGAGTGTTTGCCTGGAGGGCACTCCAACAGATACTGAGAAGCATTTTTTTCATGGGAGGACAGAATCAAAAGGCCCATGCAACAACGGGAGCAGACTTGATGGACAATAGAAGCCTGCCAGAGAGGCTTTTTGAACGGACTCTGGGCATTGTTGGTTTCACAAGAGGTTTCCGTGTGATTGTATAGACTAAGTGTTAGGAGACTGATTCTTATTGTTCTGCTGGCATTATTTTAAAGTAGTATTCTGTTTAGTAAAAGCAGAATAAAGTCCATTCTCTGTGGAAGAGTATCCCCTTTTCACCTCAGAGCATTAATGAGGGTCACCACTGTTTCACTTGAACATACAATAAATTACTGAAATGCATAGGAAGCCCTAAAAATGTTACTAGATAATTTTAGGATTTGCTTTTTTGCTTGGGGTTGTGAAAAATTATAATTTTGTTTGTAATAGTGGTCACTACTTTCTCCTGTTGTCTATATGTTCTTAACAACGGGTTTTCTAGTGTTTTTTTTAACATGACATTGTTTTTTATGGGTGGGATTGTTTTTTTTGCTACCCAATTCACATCTGTACCCACCTCCCAACCTATGTCTCTTCCTACTACTACTTCTTTGCATTCTTTCCATACTTTACCTGAACATGAACTGGTTAGGAGGTCAGAGTTTATTAATAATTCCTTTGTACAGCTTCTGCATCAACACCAGTTAGTAGTGAACATCAATAATTGTTGGGTGTGTGGTCTTATGCCACATACTACAGATAGAGGTATTCCCTATTTGGTCCTGCCATATGCGGCCTTTGTGCTACTACGTGTGTAAGGAGACCTGTCCCGAGAGAGTTGCTAAGTAATAGGATTATGCTCCAGCAACATCTTGATGATCTGATGAATATAGACGTGGATTCAGATTGACTTGAGTTTAGGTTATTGCCTATGTAAGGGCAAAAGGAGGGTCTGAGGTTCCGTGAATTCTGAACCTGGGTCATAAAGGTCGTGGTTCTGTTACGATTTTGGTAACAGCGAACCGTAAACAGTGAGCTCAGCAAGTATGAGTGTTTTCGTCATGTTACACCGATGGATTCACTGTGTATTTGAAGATTTCATTCTGAACCCTTGGGTTCCATTTTGTGCATTATTTACAACAAGGGGTGGTGATGGACAGAGTCTCTGAATTAAGCAGAGTACTCTCACCCAGTCAAGAGATCAGGGCTAGATCCAACACCGTTTTTTAGCTCATTGCACCATCCCAGTTTCAGAACCTGGCTGTATGCAAACTAGTCTGTCCCTGGCCCAGTGCATCATGGGAACAGAGCAGACCAGACTACAAAAGCCAATTCTTACACTGGGAAGGAAACAAGCTTCCGGGGACCGGTTTCTGGCATTACAGCCGTCTTCGGCCCGGCTTGCTTGAATCCTGATGGTGCAATGAGCAAGGGACTCACATCTGAGTATACCCTTCCACGCTTAGGGTGGACAAAATTATTTACAACAAGGGGTGGTGATGGACAGAGTCTCTGAATTAAGCAGAGTACTCTCACCCAGTCAAGAGATCAGGGCTAGATCCAACACCGTTTTTTAGCTCATTGCACCATCCCAGTTTCAGAACCTGGCTGTATGCAAATTAGTCTGTCCCTGGCCCAGTGCATCATGGGAACAGAGCAGACCAGACTACAAAAGCAAATTCTTACACTGGGAAGGAAACAAGCTTCCGGGGACCGGTTTCTGGCATTACAGCCGTCTTCGGCCCGGCTTGCTTGAATCCTGATGGTACAATGAGCAAGGGACTCACATCTGAGTATACCCTTCCACGCTTAGGGTGGACAAAATTATTTACAACAAGGGGTGGTGATGGACAGAGTCTCTGAATTAAGCAGAGTACTCTTACCCAGTCAAGAGATCAGGGCTAGATCCAACACCGTTTTTTAGCTCATTGCACCATCCCAGTTTCAGAACCTGGCTGTATGCAAATTAGTCTGTCCCTGGCCCAGTGCATCATGGGAACAGAGCAGACCAGACTACAAAAGCCAATTCTTACACTGGGAAGGAAACAAGCTTCCGGGGACCGGTTTCTGGCATTACAGCCGTCTTCGGCCCGGCTTGCTTGAATCCTGATGGTGCAATGAGCAAGGGACTCACATCTGAGTATACCCTTCCACGCTTAGGGTGGACAAAATTATTTACAACAAGGGGTGGTGATGGACAGAGTCTCTGAATTAAGCAGAGTACTCTCACCCAGTCAAGAGATCAGGGCTAGATCCAACACCGTTTTTTAGCTCATTGCACCATCCCAGTTTCAGAACCTGGCTGTATGCAAATTAGTCTGTCCCTGGCCCAGTGCATCATGGGAACAGAGCAGACCACACTACAAAAGCCAATTCTTACACTGGGAAGGAAACAAGCTTCCGGGGACCGGTTTCTGGCATTACAGCCGTCTTCGGCCCGGCTTGCTTGAATCCTGATGGTGCAATGAGCAAGGGACTCACATCTGAGTATACCCTTCCACGCTTAGGGTGGACAAAATTATTTACAACATTTGTGCATGGCAGCCATTTTGTGGTTGCCCTCACATAGGCCGATGACTTTAGCTGACTTTTAGATGACCTGAGTGAACTGACCCTGTTGCCTAAAGCTGACCTTGTTAGGCCAGTTCCTTGCCCAGTAGCTGATCAAGATTAAGGATCAGAGCACAGGAGATTGTAAAGTTTGGTATGCACATACACACCCCTTATCCTACTTCTCATCTGTTTCTGTTCCTTCTTTTATGACCTGTTTACGATATGGGTTGTGGTCTTTTATTACGGGTTTGGCCGGCTTGTGTAAGAAGGAATGTTAGGCATTTTGCATGCTTGCAAAAGCAAGGACTGCCCCTTTCTTTTATGCTGAGTTTTGTATTCCTAAAACATATATAAGGTCTCTGTTCTCTGTATTCCTCAGACTATCTCATTCAGTTGCTACGGCTTCTGTGTGACGTGGCCTCACTTAATTAAGTTTAATAAAGATGTCTTTTCATATTTCAGCTTCTGTGCCAAGTTCTTTGTTATATTAGTAAGTATTCCCTGAGAATGAAGATTACAGTTCTTCACAGTATCGTTCATATCGAGGGCAATTACGTGCGCAATTAGACACGACAGACGGGGCATACATTTAATCGCTGGTATCTCCCGTTTTGATTAGAGAATGAAGTGACTGAATTGTATAGCACGCACGAAAAGAGTCCCGGACCGAAGAACGGCCGGCGCCCCTCCCTTCAACACGCTACCTCGCCAACTTTTAAGGTAGGCTTCAGCAACATGAAGGCCGGTAGAAGATTATTGCAGTGTTTCGTGGTTACAATCCTGGTGACAGGTTCTTTCCTGTGTTTGTGTCTACCTGCAGAATCCTCATTCTCGAGTGGCAATTTTCAACAGCAGTGATCTATGATGCTACACACAGGTATTTAATGATACCAATAAGTGAGTCTGAGAGTTTAGTAACATTGAGAATAGTTTTTACAATACTGACACCAAATCCCACCATTATTATTTACAGTTTTGGCCATCTCCAGTCCGTGTCCTGAGGAGAACCCGTAAACTACACTGTGGTTCGAAACGCGTTGACCCCGAGCCTGGGAAAGAGAAGAGGGGTGCATCTAGGGTTATTAAATATTATCACACTTTCTATCCCTAGGAGTGCAACCCCAGAAGTATCAATCTAATCTCTGGCTCAGTAAGACAGGCAGGCAGTACCAATGTACTGTTTTGTCCGCCTGTCTATTTGTATATAATATGAAGGACTGGTGCCTTGTGATGAAATTATTGGAGGCATTGTACTAGTGTGTATTTGGTGTTTATTCTAACCCACAGTATTGATTTTGTGTATATTGTACATTTGTGTATATTGTACATTGATGTTTTAATGTCTGTATGTGTTCATTATTGTTTGATGACTGTCCTTTTGATGACATATGAAATTTAATGAAAAAAGTTTTTCTAAAAAAAGACTAAAATAAAATAGTTACACCACCTAGAACAGTTTGGCTAGGTGTGATAAAACTCAAAAATTAAACCTGTCTGGCTACTTTATTTGTTAAGCGTAATTGATTGTGGAGCACTGTATATTGTGTACCTAACATTATCATTGTGATGTGTGGAAAGCCCTAGTTTTTACCCGTGTTACATGGACATATCTATGCATTTATACATATCATGGTACATAAGACCTGTTTATTAATTGGATCATGGTAAATGTGCTCAGTAATGTACAGGCTTTACGGCATGAGTTGTGTATGTATATGTTAAGAAGCAGTTGAGGATGAGGTTAGCTATTTGTACATTCCCACATATCACTCAGCATAGATCAGGGCTCACCAAAATGTTGTCTGTGAGCTAGCCATACCTCACAGGCACCTTCAGGGTACCACACAACCTTTAAGTCAAGTTTTGGATGGCAACTAGATGTGCTTTCATGAATTTCAGTGGTGGAAAGGTGATGTTCATGTTGGATCATAATGTTCAGCCTGCAGAGATCCAGGTGTGTCAATGAGTTGTACAAAATCTGTGCCCTGGTTGGGGAACAGTTACGGTGGCAGTACCACTGATGCACAGGGTCATCTCCCTGTAGACCTGCAGATCGTTGGATGTTCCTCAAATGAGAATTCCTGAACAAATAGTAGCCTTGATTGCTATTACATGGACTACATTTGGAATTGTGACTAAGGTAACTCCCAGACCTGATACTTATTTCCATTGATCCACGTTGTTAATGTGTGTCATTTACTTGTGACAAGCCCCTGATCCAGCGGGCTATAGAAAATATATCATAAACTACGCTACCCAATTTCATAACCTATAAACAAAATTCTAAACTATACATGGACCCATTTATGAACCTGATATATTTTGGGCCTACTGAATCAGGTGGTCAGAATAAATCTATATACACATTATCTACACAATATATACATTTTTATACATTTGCAGAAAGAATATTGTCATTAGAATAAAACTCAACCATTTAAACGACCACCATAGGCGACGTGATCTAGCTAATGGTAACCTATACTTCTAAATAATCAAGACCAGCTTGTTTGTCAAAAGTAAGATTTTATTTTCTAAATTATGGTATATATGTTGTAAGTCTTATAAATGAAATTTATTTGCAATAAAGCAAGCATGATGGTAAGAAAATAAGGAAAAATACAATTTAAGCAATTGAATCAGTTTAAAGAAATTATATAAAGTTTAGCATTTCTAAAACCTATTTCCCTAACTGAGCTAAATAGACAGAAATTAAAGTAAAGATCTTTGAGGATTCTTACGTGCTCCACGCAAAGTCCAGCAGCACATCACCCTCATCGGAAAGTCAGAAAGCAGCAGCCAGCCCAACCCTAAGGGCATGACTTTTTATACCTTTCTACGCTAACTAAACTAGCAAAGGAAAGTTTTCAGAAATACTCGACGTCCCATTGGCTGAGAGTGACAAGTGACATGTCACCCGATTCTTAAAAAGTTCCACAAAATCATGTCTTACAAAGACCATTGTCTCTTCCACGTGAAGCCAGAGGCTTCCTGCGATTGCAACTTTGTTTTAAGTCATGCTCGCAGCTTCCATAGTCTTACAGTGCAACTTCCGCGGATGCCAAGTTAAGGACTGACAAAAAGTTCACTTTCGACCTTGGCCATGTCCGACAGAATGATGTCAGCTCATCAGTTTTCGCTTTGTGAATGCAGCTTCAATAAACGTTTTAATTCAGAATGGACGTCTCGTGACTTTCTGCAGAAATATGAATTAGCTCTTTTTGTGCGGCTCAAATAGTTAGGCCTCAAAAGCAGGCAACTTATGATTTCTAGTATAAAACAAACACAAGAAAAGTATTAATGTAAGAAATAAAGTATATTCTGTATCCACCCCATGGTTTACTATATAATTAACCCACCCGATTAATCAAAATGTTACCTAGCCATTGCAAACAAATAAAGCAGCGTTTATATTTACCAGTCTCCGTTTTTCTATGAGACCCATATGCACCTAGAATAGTAGAAATGACATCATACAGACAAGAATAAGCAAAACAAGCACATGCTTATTTTAAATATGCAGCAGTTAGTAATGACAAAAAACGAAACAATAAATTATTTTATTATTTTGCACGAACAAAAAGATGCAACATTTATGCACGTTTATGAGCACACATGTTAGTCCCCCCACGTGTAAAGTTTAATCTAGGTTGTATTAGCACGACATATCACAAATCATTAATAATTTTATTCATGTTATGGAAATGTGACTTTGCGAGTTTAAACAAAATTTTGTTTTCTATCTCGCTCCATCAACTCCCTCATCTGGTGATTAACAAATCACCACACCAGCACTCAAAATTTGGTAAATTTAATTTATAAGAAATCAATTCAAATTCATTGTATTAGTAAACCTAAAAGTCTGTTTCAGCATAATCCTTGCAATTAACATGACGCTCTCTATGTAACTCCTGCAACTCAATCTCCCTTTCCTCTTCTTTTCTGAGTTTATAAATTCTCTTCTTTTCTCTTAAATGCTTCTTTCTTTTATGCAACAGACAACCTACTTTAGTCAAAATAAAAATGAATATAATTATAATCAAAGGTGCCAGAATCTTGCCAAGAATTGAACTTCCGATATTATGAAACCAGTTTTTAATTGCTTGAAACCTATTTGAAAGTTTCCCAGTAAAATCTTCTTCTTCTAAAGGAATTATTTCAGAATGCATTTGTGTAATATTCTTAATATACATTTCAATATTTTTACTTTCATCCGGTATATATGTACAGCAATGTTGGACATGTAAAATGCCACAGACTCCTCCCTCTTTTGCTAAGAGTATGTCTAAAGCAAGACGGTCTTGAATTACCATGGATCTAATTGCAATAACTTCAACATTCACTAATTGAAACCCATCAGCAGTGTCAGTTGATAATCTATCAACTATAGTGGACAATTTTCTGATTCTCCCTGCATTTAGGGTTATACCAACAAAAGGTATTACAGCTTGGAAAATATCTCCCAGAACTTCAGTAAAAGTTTCTCTTTTAGCTCTATTTACATAATTATGAATTTTAAATAATCCTTCTGAATCTCTGTCAACATGAAACACTTTAGGAAAAACAATTCCCACATAACAAGTTCCATACCAATGGTCTGGAAGGTTGTAGTAGGCTTTGTCACCACAAACAAAATAAATTCCAGGAAAGATAGGATCTTTTCCACCTTTAAATCCCCAACCTCCCATAATCTGATAAGTATCTTCACAGTTGCTTGCACCTACAAAATAATTATCAAAAAGTGTGTTATCTCTTCTAATGCAAAGCTTTCCACTAACAGGTTTGTCTATGTGAATTGCAATATTTTCAAGCATTTTGCCATTTAATTTCTCATCCTCTTTTTGCCAGAATGATGACTTAGTCTGCTTGACTAATTCATTTCTCTTATAAATTGCTCTTCTCTCCTCAACCATATTCAGAAATTTCTTCCCTTCAGCACTTAATTTACATGTTAGATTATTCTTGTAAGCATACTCATAAGTCAGTTCGTTAGTAACAAGGAAATATTCTCTTAATTGTTTAGCTTTCTTATGCTTATTTAAAGCATTATCAATCTTGACATTAGCAAAAATCTCATCATAATTTGAATAGTAATATTCTAAACGACCAGTTTGATAAAATAAACTAGTTAATACACTACATGTAACAGCATAAGTGAGAGGAAGCATATTATATGTTACTCCCTCAGAAACAGAAGCGGGTAACTTAACGCATACATAACAATCCTTTGCATCCATTACCTTTACATATTCGCTCAAAAGCTTTGTGAAAGTATTACTTGAAAAATCACCTATTGATTTGTCTTGATGAATGTTAGGCTGATGATCAATTACTTTTGCAGATGCACTATGTTTAGTTTGGCTAACCAGAGCTTTGCTTGTTATGTTAACTTTGTGTAATTCTCTATTCATTTCTAAAGGTATAATCACAGCTAGTATCAACCAGAGCAGAACTAAAATGAGCAGACACACCAGAGTCATCTTACAGCATCTTTTAAAAACAGAGCATTTTGAAGTGCTCTCCTTAATGTAAGGCATTTTTAGGTTAGTTTTAGCCTCAAAAAATTAAAAATAAATTTTAAAATTTATATACACCCCCCTTTTAAAATATATTTTTCTTTTATAACCCTAAACAAGATTTCTTCGACCTTATGTCATACATAAGTTTTCTTCTATTAGACAGTTTTCTTCGACCTTGTGTCAACTAACAGGATTTCTTCAGCCTTATGCCAATTTAACAATTTTGTACTTCAATCATTGTCACTAATTTCTTGGATTTCGTTTTCTTCTTCACTACTATCATATATGTCTATAACAGGTGGAATTACTAAGTAAGTCCACTCAGGAGACTTGTATTTTTGGTTTGGTCTAATTATTCTCTTCCCTTTTCTCGATATCACTTCTATTTTCCTTCCAACTCCAACCTCTTTTCCAGGACTCTTTTGACTACTGATTTCTTCAACTTGTTCTATTGGCTTTTTGATCAATCTGACTCTCAATCTTCCACCAGGCCAGTAGTCTGCTTTTCTCACGTACTTTTTCTTTGGTTCAGAATTATTCGATTCTGATTTCCAAGTCCTTTTCTTTCTGCTTTCACTTCCACCTTCCACGTCACTTTCCTCAGTTTCGTAGTCTGAAATTTCAATTGACTCAGGAACTTCTCTATATGGCAATTTCACTCCTTCAGGAACTTCGCTTTGTCTTCCATCACTGGTACTCGGTAATTCGTTCTCCTCCTCTTCCTCAATTACCTCTAGCTTCCCAGATTTCGGATTTTTGTTCCTTACTTCAGAGCTTGTTCTCTGCCTTTCGATACTCTCCTGGTCTGAAACTTCTTTTGGTTCAGCTTCTTTGTCTTCAACATAGACAACCGAATCCTCAGTTATCTTTCCTTTTAACAGATTCTCTTCACCTTCAGAATCTATTTCAATTATTTCTAAGTCTTTTCTTGTCAGATTTCCATTCACCGGCACAGTTTCCAGATGTCGACTTTCTTGTCGATCTTCAGAATCTGGAATTACTTCACCTTCTGTTCTGTCTTCTGCTTCAGAATCAGAGTCATCTGTGGTATCACTTTCAACATCAGAATTCTCAGGAGTTGGTATCGGAATAGTATGACTTGGATGAATCCAACGCTTCAATCCTCTGCACTTTACAGCATTAGTAGTGATCAAGATTACCTGCCTAGGTTTCTGCCATCTAGGAGATAGACAATTCCTCCTCCGATGTACTTTCGTTCTGACCCAGTCTCCAGGTCTCAGATCATGTGTCAAAACTTTGTCATTTGATTGTGCTTCAGTTCCCACCTGATTAGACACAGAAGTTACCATATCAGATAACCTTTTACAGTAATCCAAAATTGCACTGTCATTTATGCTCAACAGTTTACCTACAGGTACAAAAGCTTGCCTCATAACTCTTCCCATCAAAATTTCATGAGGACTCAAACCTGTCTTTTTATCTGGTGTACTTCTTATTGACATCAAAACAAGTGGAAGAGCATCAGTCCACTTAACTCCTGTCTCTAGACACATTTTTCCAATTCTGTTTTTGATAGTCCCATTTATTTGTTCAACTACACCTGATGCCTCTGGTCTGTATGCACAGTGTATTTTCTGCTCAATACTCATAGCTTCGCAAATTAACTTCAACAGTTTGTTATCAAAATGGCTTCCTCCATCACTCTCAATAGTGACTGGAAAACCGTACCTTGGGATGATTTCTCTTAGCATTAGTTTTGCTACTGTAATTGAATCACAATGTCGTGTAGGAAAAGCCTCTACCCACCTTGAGAACAAGCATACAATTACAAGTACATATTTCAAACAGTTGTGTAATGGCATTTCAATGAAATCTATTTGTAACCTGGTGAAGGGACCACCTTCTCGACCAATTATTCCTGTCCCCACCACTGATTTTCTGTTAGGATTCATTTGTTGGCATGATAAACACCTTTGACAAAAAGATTCTGCAATGGTTCTAAATTTGGTATTGAACCATGTTTCTTTAAACAGTCTGACCATAGAATCTCTTCCTAAATGTGCAGGACCATGATATAATCTGGCCATGTCAGAAATCATGCAATTTGGTAAAACTACTCTGCCATCTTTGTAAACCCACACTCCATCTTCATCACGTTGTCTACAATCTGATCTTAACCACTGGTCTTTTTCTTCATCATCTGCTTCGTTTTGTAAATCTCTAATCTCATTCCATGTTTCTACAATAGTTGTTAGCATTAATGAATTTGAATCAGTTTCTGTACTTCTATTCCGATTGTAAGAATAATTTTTCCTTGCGCAGTACTTTGCTGTTTCATCTGCGAAGGCATTTCCTTTGGAAATATAATCAGTCCCTCTAGTGTGTGCTGCACACTTGACTATGGCAATTTCTTTTGGCAATTGTATTGCTTCAATTAATCTTCTAATGAAAACTGCATTTTTAATTGGTGACCCTGTTGATGTCATGTATCCTCTCTGTGACCAGAGTTGTCCATAATCATGCACAACTCCGTACCCATACTGACTATCAGTAATGATGGTAACTCTTATATCCTTTGATATTTCACATGCACGAATTAAAGCAATCAATTCAGCTACTTGAGCTGAACGAACTCCTTCAAGACATGATGCTTCTTTAATGTTTTCGACTGTACAAACTGAGTATGAAGCTTTCAAGACACCACCTTCGGATCTTAAGCATGAGCCATCTACAAAGTAGACAAAATCCGATTCAGGCAAAGGTCTGTCTTTGATGTCTTTTCTTGGTTTTGTGCAGAATTCCATGACATCTAAACATTCATGTTCTGTCTCAATGTCATTAACGATTTCTGAATCAGGCAGTAATGTAGAAGGATTCAGATTCAAACATCTTGAAATCGAAACATTATCTGCTCCCAGTATGATTTTCTCATACTTTGTTAATCTGCTACTTGTTAAATGTTGAGTCTTACCTCTTGTCAGTAATATTTCAACTGAATGAGGCACAAAAACTTTCACAGGAAATCCCATAATGATTCCTTCACTTTGTTCAAGACTGATACTTGTAGCTGCAACTGCTTTTAAACAACCTGGTAATGCTTTTGCAATTGGATCAAGAACTGCAGAGAAATATGCAATAGGTTTCTTTAGATTTCCATGTCTCTGAATTAACACAGATAATGCACATCCTTCTCTCTCACTGCAATACAGTTCAAAATCTTTCTCATAATTTGGCATACCCAAAGCAGGAGCTTGGCATAAGCTCTTTTTCAAGTTCTCAAAAGATTCCATCTCAACATCATTGAGAATAATTGGATCTTTTACATCTGATTTGGTCAGTCTTTGTAGTGGTTTCGCAATTACTGAAAATCCACTTATCCATTGTCGACAGTAACCTACCATTCCCAAGAACATTCTGACCTGTCTTTGTGTTCTTGGCGGTAACATTGCTTGAATCATTTTTATTCTCTCTATTGTTACTTGTCTTTTTCCCTTTGCAATTCTGTGACCAAGATATTTCACTTCCTGTTTGCAAAACTGTAGTTTTGCTGGGGACACTTTATGTCCTTCTTCTGCAAGGCGATTTAACAGAATTATTGTGTCTGTTACACAATTTTCTCTTGTCTTAGCAGCTATTAACAAATCATCAATATACTGCACCAACGTAGACCTACCTGGTAAGTCTAAATCTTCTAATGATCTTTTTAACAGTTCGTTAAAGATTGAAGGACTTTCTGTATAGCCCTGAGGGATTCTTGTCCATCCAAGGGTCTTACCTTGGAATCTGAAAGCAAAGATTTCATAACTGTCTGGGTGTAGAGGAACAGTAAAGAATGCATTGCAAAGGTCAATGACTGTGTACCATTCAGCATCATATGGAATCTGAAATAGAATCACTGCTGGATTTGGAACCACAGGACAACATGGAATAACAATTTGATTAACCTTTCTCAGATCTTGTACGATCCTAAATGTTCCGTTAGCCTTTTTAACTCCCATAATTGGTGAATTACAAGAGCTACTCTTCATTTCTTCCAATACACCTTGCTTGATTAATTTTTTAATTACAGGTGTAATACCTTCAATTGTCTCTGTTTTCATTTTATATTGTGGAGTGTTTGGAAATTCTATTCCCTGCTTCAATGCAATTTTAACAGGATCTACGTTTTTCATCAGACCCATCTCATTTCCAGTAAAATCCCATATTTCAGATTTCACTGTTTCTTTTAGCTCTTCAGGTAAATCTTTTTCTTCAAATGCAGGAAACAATTTTGTTTCTTCTGCTTCCATCATCATCATTGTCATTCTGTACAAACCATCTTCCTCCATTGTTTGTAATTCAACTCCTTCAGGAGAACAATATATTCTGCAATTCATTTTACATAGTATGTCTCTGCCTAATAGATTTACTGGACTACTATTACAAACCACAAATCTGTGTTTGTCTCTGTAATTTCCAATTTCAACTGGTACTGGATCAGTTAAGTCTGTTTTAATTTGCTGATTACTTACTCCGACAACTTGGATGGTATCCCCAGAGAGAGGTAGGTTTTCAATTTCCACTGATCTAACAGTAGAACGGGTAGCACCAGTGTCCACTAGAAAGGTGATGTCTACATCATTAACTTTCCCGTTTACATAAGGACCAGACTGGTCAACCTCAAGAGTGGCTCCAACAACACACTCTTCCTCCTCTCTCGGGCACCGTCAGCAATAATCATCAGAATCACTGTCTTGACTTTCTGTTAATAAAAATTGTTGTGAAGCATTTTGCATTTGAACCCTTTGCTGTTTTTGCTGTTTTTGTGGTTTTATTACCTGTTCACATCCCTGAAATCCCACGTTTGGATTATATTTTTGAACTCCCCCACAATTCGGAAAAGGTGGTTGTGGCAACTGGTCCTGACGATTATTCACCTGTTGTTGTTGCTGTTGTTGTAATTGTCGCTGAATATTAAATTCATTTAACCCCTGTTGCATCTGTAGCTGTTGCTGCACGTTAACACCATTCTGCATCTGTGGATTCAATAAGGGATTCTTTAAGTTTCTAGGAGGATGAGGACACTCGTCCCTCCAATGTCCAATTTCGCCACAATTAAAACAAGGTAATCTTTGTTTCAGCTCTTCTATCTTTGGGCTAAATTTCTTTTGGAAATTATTACCTTTAAACTTTCCTTGTATCTGGTTCGTATTTCCAGTTTGAACAAAATTAGTGTTCTTATTTCCCATGCTGGCAATCTGTTGCTCAGCCACTTTTACCTGTGCCCACATGGCTTTCTCCTTCAGCTTCTTCTGTTTTACTTCTAATTCATCGCTACAATATTTTGCTTTTCTCAGGATATCATCTATAGATAGTGCTTGCCATCCGACAATACTAGTTCTGATCATTTCTCCAATTTCAGGCTTTAGTCCATAAACAAATCTGTAGATAAAATGACTCATGTCTTTCTCATCTAATTTTTCATAACCACTGTATTGTTTAAAAATTAACAGTAGCCTTTCATAAAAAGAATGAACTGATTCTTTTGTTTCCTGCTCTGTTCTTTCTATTTTAACCCAATCAACTTCTTTGGGTGGAATTTTGTTTTTCATCCAAACAATTACTTTCTCGTAAAAATCCATTACGAGTGGATTTGGGGCACCTGTTTCTTTGATTCGCTCAGGTTCTGTTTTTGGCCAACTAATAGATATTTTACATTCTGTCCAAAGATCAGATGGAACAACAATGTCAAAAAATCCATCCAAATCAATCCACAGAACTTTTGACACTTTGATAAATCTATCAACTTGCCTGTACCACTCGACTGGTTTTTCCCTCAATTTTGGAAAATCATTTGTGAATAACAGAATGTCTTGTCTCGACCATGGGACATGAACATATCCTCCACCTGCAACTTCTCTCATTGGAAATTGTTTTGACATTCTTTCTAATCTTTCATCTTCCTTCTTTTTAGTCCATTTCACTCTCCATTTGTTCAGTTCTCCTAGCTTTTTAATATAGACTATTAAATCTTTAATGTGAACTATTCTTCCCATTGAGTTCAAACTCTCAATGTCGCTTTCTGAGAAATCTAATCTATAATGTTTTGCAAAATTCTTTTGTTTACTCACATCGATTTCAAGTTCTGCAGCTAGATCCTCTAATTGATCATATTTATTTTTCGTTTTCCATTGAATACTTTTGCAAATGAATAATAGTTCATCATCCCGATAGTAATTTAAACTATCTGGGCCAATTGTTCCGATTATTAATTCTTCAATATTTGCTTTTAATTTGGCCACATCAAGCTTTGGTGTGGTTACCCTGACTTCAGGACTTCCTACATCTGACATAGCACCCATTGGTGTTTTTGGAGATAAATCCTCATTAAAGGTTAAATCAGGCATTCTTGATCTAGAAGTGTTTAATTCTGTCAAATCTGAATAAAATTTTTCAGCAGGCTTTTGAATTTCTGTATTTAAAGGAATAGTTAATCCAGTTTTGTTTGTATTTCTTTGATCAAATACAGGCTGAACAGGACCTATTGTTACTGGAACTGTGACAGCTTCCATGCCTTTTGTCATTCTTTTGATTAATTCTTCTTTAGACCTTAAGTATTCATTATAATCATCATCCTCAACATTTCTTGTTTCTCTTGTATAATCTTTTGGAGGTTCCCTTGCTCTTGGAGTCATTGAAAAATGTCTACCCTCATTTCGAGCATTCTCAAATTCTGGTCTTCTAGGAGTTTCAGTGATTTCACAATTATTTGGATAAAGTTTAGGAGCTTCATTAATTGGAGGTGCACTCGGTGAAGTTTCAGTAGAAACCACCGGAGTAGACCATGATCTAGGAGGTCTCAAAGGCTGATTAGGCTGTTTGTTTCTAGCAGTTGTATATATTTCTTCCATAACTGCATCCTCAGATTCACTTTCCATAGATTTTCCTGTAGGAGAACCCATTACCATTTCATGAATTAAATACAATCCTTCACTCATGTTTCCCTGTCTCCACATTCGTAATCTATCTTCATGAGTTTCTCTTTTCCATGATGGATTTTTAGAAGGTCTTTTAATTCCACTAGCTTCTCTTTGTAACTGATACATCTCGTCTTCCCACTCAACTAAAGCTTCAAATTGAGTTGGTCTCGGTTTTGGAACAAGAGCATTCATTTTTTCTCGTAAGTTTCTTAAAACTCTTACATTAAATGAACCATCATCAGGCCAAGTCAAAACACCATCGTTTTTAGTATAACGTTTCCAACTGTCGAACCATAAGACAGTATGATATCCGTATTCACCTTCCATGTACGCTGCAGGTGTTTTATACTTATGAAGTAGTTTACCACCTCGCGTTTCGATTTTCTTGTCAGGTGAAAATAAATTCTTAAATTTCTGAAATAATGTTGTCTTTTTCTCAACATGTTTAAAATGATAACTCATTTTCAAAAGTAAAATTTATTTCACAAAATCGTTCGTAAAATTTTTCCGGGATGTTCCGCAAAACAACCAATCCGTGCGCGAAACACACCAACAAGCCAATGGCAGTTGAGCTACGTCAGTTTCCTGCTCAACCAATAATTTTGGAGATTTTCCTAAGGACCAATCAGCTCACAGGCCGTCAGAGACTCAGGAGCCAATCAGAATACAGCTTGTGACGTAGGTCACCCAATCCCAGCGCGGCTCTGTGACGTACACAGCAGCTGCGGTTTCTCGCTTCTCACTCCTGGCGCTTACCCCTCCTTCACAAAATCTTTTCACAGCGCCATTTTAAGAACACTTTTCAGTGTAAATTAATTTTTAACAATGACTTATAAAGACAACATCTGTTCGTTTCACTAATTAGGATAGTTTACATACATTCAAGTATCCACACTTCGGAATAGACGGCGCTATTCACACTAAGGATAATATTCAATTGTCAGTAGAGTAACCTTACCCCACCCTTCTAACACGTATAATTATGAACTCGCTTTGCTCTGAACCCACCGCGAAGTGAAAGTTCTAAGAGTTCCACTTGAACATAAAATACAATTCAAACTCGCACTTTTACACTGAAAATTCCCTAAATTCAAACACACACGAAATCCGTACAGGACTCTCACCTGTTTATAGAAATCATGCACCGTTAGCAAAATAACGACGTTATCCGTACAGGGCTCTCACCTGTTTATAGATATGAAACATGTACCCGTACAGGACTCTAACCTGTTTATAGATAATCATGCACCGACGCTAATTTTACCCTTCACTCAAGCTTGGATATAACTAATACTCTCATCACAGTGAGTTTTATGGAAGGCGCTTTGTCCCTATTCTCATGCTGCTTTGATTTCTTAGAAAATCCTCACTATACAAGATTCAGACCTAGCCCTAAAACTGTGCTGCTCGGCGACAACACTATGGTACACGGCGATACCTCTTGTGATACTCGGCGATATCACTACAAACGAACAGATGGCTTGCGTGACTAATTTCTCGCCACACAATCTATACCGGTATAGCTTACAGATAGGCACGAAAAACGAACTTAACAAGTGTTAAAACATCAATCCTATTTGCATACCATGACGCAATCCTTAGCAACCAACATGTTATCTTGGTTACTCCTTAGCAACCATCAATTTCTGCTACCAGATAATTGATCCAGCGGGCTATAGAAAATATATCATAAACTACGCTACCCAATTTCATAACCTATAAACAAAATTCTAAACTATACATGGACCCATTTATGAACCTGATATATTTTGGGCCTACTGAATCAGGTGGTCAGAATAAATCTATATACACATTATCTACACAATATATACATTTTTATACATTTGCAGAAAGAATATTGTCATTAGAATAAAACTCAACCATTTAAACGACCACCATAGGCGACGTGATCTAGCTAATGGTAACCTATACTTCTAAATAATCAAGACCAGCTTGTTTGTCAAAAGTAAGATTTTATTTTCTAAATTATGGTATATATGTTGTAAGTCTTATAAATGAAATTTATTTGCAATAAAGCAAGCATGATGGTAAGAAAATAAGGAAAAATACAATTTAAGCAATTGAATCAGTTTAAAGAAATTATATAAAGTTTAGCATTTCTAAAACCTATTTCCCTAACTGAGCTAAATAGACAGAAATTAAAGTAAAGATCTTTGAGGATTCTTACGTGCTCCACGCAAAGTCCAGCAGCACATCACCCTCATCGGAAAGTCAGAAAGCAGCAGCCAGCCCAACCCTAAGGGCATGACTTTTTATACCTTTCTACGCTAACTAAACTAGCAAAGGAAAGTTTTCAGAAATACTCGACGTCCCATTGGCTGAGAGTGACAAGTGACATGTCACCCGATTCTTAAAAAGTTCCACAAAATCATGTCTTACAAAGACCATTGTCTCTTCCACGTGAAGCCAGAGGCTTCCTGCGATTGCAACTTTGTTTTAAGTCATGCTCGCAGCTTCCATAGTCTTACAGTGCAACTTCCGCGGATGCCAAGTTAAGGACTGACAAAAAGTTCACTTTCGACCTTGGCCATGTCCGACAGAATGATGTCAGCTCATCAGTTTTCGCTTTGTGAATGCAGCTTCAATAAACGTTTTAATTCAGAATGGACGTCTCGTGACTTTCTGCAGAAATATGAATTAGCTCTTTTTGTGCGGCTCAAATAGTTAGGCCTCAAAAGCAGGCAACTTATGATTTCTAGTATAAAACAAACACAAGAAAAGTATTAATGTAAGAAATAAAGTATATTCTGTATCCACCCCATGGTTTACTATATAATTAACCCACCCGATTAATCAAAATGTTACCTAGCCATTGCAAACAAATAAAGCAGCGTTTATATTTACCAGTCTCCGTTTTTCTATGAGACCCATATGCACCTAGAATAGTAGAAATGACATCATACAGACAAGAATAAGCAAAACAAGCACATGCTTATTTTAAATATGCAGCAGTTAGTAATGACAAAAAACGAAACAATAAATTATTTTATTATTTTGCACGAACAAAAAGATGCAACATTTATGCACGTTTATGAGCACACATGTTAGTCCCCCCACGTGTAAAGTTTAATCTAGGTTGTATTAGCACGACATATCACAAATCATTAATAATTTTATTCATGTTATGGAAATGTGACTTTGCGAGTTTAAACAAAATTTTGTTTTCTATCTCGCTCCATCACCCCTTATTCCCACAGGCTTGTTGACACTTTTCCAAAAGTCAGGCTTGCACTGTACAGGCCAACTGCACATTTGATACGATACCAGTGCAGATAGTTGGTTACATCTGAAGTGAAATAGATATGTGAATCACCATATATGTGACAATAAACAGTACAAATAAGAAATTCTATTTTATGTTAATATCATCTCTTCAACAGTGCTATATATGGCAAAAGGTGTGTTCTGTGATGGCAGTACATGCCACATAAACTCAATTATACGTAGTATGACATTCCATTAAGTAGTCCACATATCCACACATCCCCAGAGAGGAAGCTCTTAATGACACACATTCCAGCCCTTTCTTTGTGATCGAAGTGTTAAAATGTAGTCTATACTATGGTACCAGGCTGCATGTACCGTATGTGTCGGGTCAATGGGCCTGGTTGTAAAAGGGTCTGTACAGTAATGTAAAAGTAGTTTACCCTTGAGTGGGTCACAATGGTGTTTTATGTTTCATAGTAGCTGACATCACAGTGCATGTAGGATGGCCCTGGGCTGCATGAAGTTAGTGTCCTGCTTAAACAGTGTGGGACATGACTGGGGTTGAGGACAGTCAGCAGATGAGTAAAAAAAATGTGCTTTCATGTATTTTTAGTGTTCAGCATGTGAGAACTACACATGCAGCGTGTTTTAGGCTTGTGCTAGATGTAAATGAGATGTGTGTCTAATAAATGGATATCCAACTAATTGCAATTATTATGTGTGTAACCATCTTTTGTATCAATACAGGTCAACGCCCATCAGAAACAAACCATTTGGAAAGCAATCACCAGGAAGGTGCAGACTCTGGGGTTCTACATCTCACAAAGCGTCCATTGCAGGAAGAGGTGGGAGGACCTGAGACACTGGACCCAGAAGATCACGGCAGTCCAGCTACGGAAGTCCTCCCAACATGGTCGGGGCGCTCGCTGAACCTTGATTCCATCCCCCCCTCCCAGGGCCTGCATACTGGCGGTGGCCTACCCGGAACTTGATGGGCACTTGAGGACCCAAAAGCAGTTACAAGGAGGGGGGTGATCCTGGCCAGAGTCCTACATGATACATTGCCAACTTTGTGTGGTACAGGCACACATTTTCCCTTCAATATTGGGGGTGGCCATGTGCAATGCACAAGAAGAGTAACTGTGTAGGTCTGGTAGTTGTTGCATGCTTCTGTGTCTTTTGTCTTTATGACCAGGAACATAGCAGAGTCCAGTCCACACCCAATTTACTGTCTTGAGTAGATACATGGCTTACTACAGTGACAAATCACCTCATGTCCTTTGATGTTCTGGCTTCTGACACTTGTACCAAACAGGCCACTTTTATTTTTATTTTTTAGTTTTATATAGCACAAACTCGACCAGAAGGTATCGGAGCGCTTTACATGACCACTAGTTGCTTTTCAGACGGACACATTCATCTTGTTAGGCACAGGAAGAATAAGTGATTTGCCCAGAATCACAGAATGTTGAGCGTCCCTGCCGAGATCCGCACCCTGGGGCCCAGCTTCGAGATCAACCGCTCTAGCCATCGGACCACATCCTCTCCACTTGTATTCATTGTGTAACGAGTGATATTCCGTCACAACAGTCTCACATGTGTTGGTGGCCCGCTGCAATGTGAAATGGCGAACAGTGTGCATTGGATGTAGTGACTAGGCAATACTTACCATCAATACATTGGGAATCTGCATGACATGAGAGTGCAAACCTTACAGGTGCCATCTGTAATGGTGCCTGTATGTTAGCATGTGTACCTTTTCCTGTTGTGTTTTCGTGTGCACTACTTTTGCATACCTGATCTGAGTGTCTTCATAGTTTCATGTCTGAGTCCTTCAGAAATGCATCTGTAGGCCACACTGTATTAGGAAACAGTCTTGTGATTGGTATACAGTTCATGTTCATGTGTTATAGCAGATTTGACTGTGTGCACATTGGTGGGTGACACATACACTACAGCATTACTCATTGTCATTGCTCAGATTGCTCAGACCCACATGATGTAGCAATGTAGGACATGAGAGGTAAACTTACACTGATTTGTCACTATTGGTATTTCCATGGCATAGATGTGGGAGTTTTCAGTGATGCGAAATACATGTGGATTTGTGAATGTTCATTCACTTACTGGTAACATGCATCAGAGAGTGACATGCAGAACTGTAGGGATCATATGCGAGTGTCTACAATCAGTATTATAAGGCAATTTGTGATTGAGCTACAAAAGAGGTACTTTGATGTGCCTTCCCATTATGACAATAGTGAAACCTCCTCTTTTATTATGTACATTCACTGAGCCTCAACAGCCTTCAATGGTCTATTTGCTTTTAGATTTCTAGTGTAAGAATGGTGAGGTCAGCAGTACCAAACTGGATTGGGGATGTTCCTAGGCTGAGGTGTTGTCTTATACTGTGAATATTTGTGGTCGACTCGCCCACAGATTTTGCCCCACATTGTGTCCAGTCTGCATTTACTGTGCTACATGTGATATATAGCAAAGATACCTATGTACATCTTTCATTACACTTGTTGGGCAGTGGACATAGAGGAGGTTTCAATTGGTAAGTTTCAACAGTGTGTTAAGAGTTTGTATGTGACCTGATTTCTGCTACTGCACATATTACATCTACATAGGTGTATTGCATGAATACAATTTCATCATCATGTTTTCATGGGTATATGTACATTTGTTGTATTCAGGAACTTGTGTGGATACAGTTGCTAATATATATTCTTCACAACAAGAGCAGATCAGGTCAAGGAATGGCGTGTAACCATGACGGAGACCGTGCAATAGTCAGGTGTGTGTGTGTCAGCAAATGTCATTGCATAACTAGAGCTCAGTCAGTAGCTCGAACAAGTCCCATCAGACCACCCTCGTGGTGGTTATTCATCATGTGGGAGGTGGTGGTCACTTTAGACCTCACCCAACCATATAATGTCGGGGATCAAAGCCATGATACTTATCAGACAATGAAAAGTGAAAAATAGAGTGCAGTGCTGGGGTGATAGTGATAAATAAAATTAACTACTAGGACTCAGAGAATGTTCGTACTAAAGTCTAAGTGTCAAAGATTAAAAGCACGCCGAGTAGTTAAAAATTGAAGCTACTCATAGGCGCTGTGCAGGTGGTCGACATGTTTCAGCCGTTGGGGGAATCTGCCCCGGCTTTCTTCAGGACCTATAGTGTAGAATCGCTACTGCAACTAACCATGATTTGTGGACTCACAAATAACATAACGGGTATATATCTACCAGGAACTTGATACTCCAATGTTCACTGGATGCAAAGATGTAACTTGTACCTGTCATGAAACACAAAAAATTATATACTAATAACTTAGCAATACAAGATTGCTCACACACAACTGCATAAATACACAGTCACCATACATTTAAACACGCCTGCGTGAATAATTTACATTCCGCATAATACAACTAGCATAATAGCTTGATCACACAGAGGCATTTCCTCTCAGTGATACTCACCCAGCTTTGTGTGGGTGAAGACCTCACCTCACCCGGCAACCGCTCGGGAGAATGAGGCCCCGCTCTGTAGTGTAGAAATAAGTCACAATTAGCAAACATACTTAACCGTGCATAGCCAAATTGCTCTACACAGCAACCCAACAAACGTGTGATAGACGCTTATCTGTCCGACCAAAAACTATAAACCATACACCTGAAGGTGTGTCCCCTGTTCCAAGACACATTATAGGCGCTAAAATGTGCCCCTGACTCGTGAGCCTAAACATCCACTGTAGGACATTCATTTTCAATACATGAGACGAGTCTATGTATGATCTTAGATACACATTACTGCTGTTAAAGTTTGGGAAAAGAACCCCAGAGATTAGAGCAAGGCTCCAACAAAAACTTTATAAATGGCTAATGGTACCAACCCCTTAGGCAGAAAGCGTTTTGTAAACACAGTGTTATTTACTCAGCCTGTCTGGGCTAGATTGCATCAGTTTACCTCAAAAACCGACTAAGTAGAAGCAGTGAGGCTGTCTGGCATCTTACCTGTCCGTCGGTGCCCCTCATTTTGACCAAGCGGAAGTGGAGGTGTGGAGGATACCGCCCTCTTTCTTTTTATAACGGGCGGCAGGAAGTAAATCAACCACCTGGGTCTCAAAAACACGCCTTAGTCGGCTGTGAGAATAAGGGTCACCCGTTTAAAAGAGGGATCGCTCGAGTCAATGGGGAGACTTGAAAACTGTGGAATGTAAATTATTCACGCAGGCGTGTTTAAATGTATGGTGACTGTGTATTTATGCAGTTGTGTGTGAGCAATCTTGTATTGCTAAGTTATTAGTATATCATTTTTTGTGTTTCATGACAGGTACAAGTTACATCTTTGCATCCAGTGAACATTGGAGTATCAAGTTCCTGGTAGATATATACCCGTTATGTTATTTGTGAGTCCACAAATCATGGTTAGTTGCAGTAGCGATTCTACACTATAGGTCCTGAAGAAAGCCGGGGCAGATTCCCCCAACGGCTGAAACATGTCGACCACCTGCACAGCGCCTATGAGTAGCTTCAATTTTTAACTACTCGGCGTGCTTTTAATCTTTGACACTTAGACTTTAGTACGAACATTCTCTGAGTCCTAGTAGTTAATTTTATTTATCACTATCACCCCAGCACTGCACTCTATTTTTCACTTTTCATTGTCTGATAAGTATCATGGCTTTGATCCCCGACATTATATGGTTGGGTGAGGTCTAAAGTGACCACCACCTCCCACATGATGAATAACCACCACGAGGGTGGTCTGATGGGACTTGTTCGAGCTACTGACTGAGCTCTAGTTATGCAATGACATTTGCTGACACACACACACCTGACTATTGCACGGTCTCCGTCATGGTTACACGCCATTCCTTGACCTGATCTGCTCTTGTTGTGTTTTATACTGTGATTAGGGGTACGAGCAGACAGGTCATTAAATAATTCCCCTTGACCCTCCACACGTTTTTGTTTTGAGTAATATATATTCTTCCCATCATATTTGATGACATCAGGTCACTGTGGTATACCACAAGGGCCAAAATATACAAGGTGATAAACTATCCTAGTACATACATTGGGATTCAGTAGAGACAAGTTCACTCATGTATTTGGAGCTGCCTGTGATTTTGACATCACTGTGAGCAACTGTTTACAGGTCATCCAGCATGCATTCATGTGCTCATGCCAATGTCGATGACAATATAGTGGACCTGGTAGCTGGTGTCATCTGTGCACTTTCAAAATGTTGTGTGTTGAAAGTTCTTGGTCAAGTGTGTTTAGGCAGATGCAATCAACCTAATTTCAATGTCATTGCAGCTTCATCACAGGCTAGCAAAGGAGATAAGGCCCACATTGTTGTGGAAGCAGCTGACCACAGTTTTTCCAGTCATGACACTCAGGACACCAATGGAACCAGTGCCTCGTAGGGTGAGGGGAGTGCAACGGAGGACAAAGACTTAAATACAACATCTTCAAAGTCAGGCTCCAGTGGACACTCTGTAATGGTGATGGACCAGACAGGAACTCTCCCAACACCATCTTTGTCTGCCACCCCAGTTCCATCTCCACACTCCCTGTTGCTCCTCACACAGTTGTCCGGACCTTCTTCCCTAAGAGGGAAGCCATCTCCTTTGCTCCAGGCACCCCGCCCCTGATCCCCGCCCATCCCCACTGCCCAGAGTAAGGAAGTCATTGGCCTCCTGAGGAACATCTCTGGAGGACACACAGCACTACTGCCTGCCATCCAGGGACAAGGCAGCCAACTGCAATTGATGATGGCTTTCCTGCAAGGCACCCACAGTGCTAAGTATGCCCCACAGAGATCTTTTCAGGCTCTGGCCTTTACCCTCATGACTGCCTTCCACCAATCCCAAACTTCCGCCCCACCTCCTGCCTCTTTGCCATCCAAACTCAGTATTCCCATGCCTATTCCAAGCACACTCAAACATTAACACACACTTCAACAAAGCACAGTCAAACATAAGCTCACAGACACACTTCAAGAGACATAAGCTGCACACACAAACACCAGAAAAAAACAGTCACCAATCTACTCACCAAACACAAATGTCTTCACAACCACCTCACTAAACATTCCTCCAGACACCACAGCCACACCCACAGACCTATCCCCATCATACTTCCACACAACACACCCACATCGCCAGACACATCCACTACACCCATCTTACAACCAGACACCACACCACCAGACACAGCCACCACAGCCAGCATACCAAGCACATCCACAGCACTCACAGCCAGAAAAGGCAAACGTCCACACAACAGACACCTACAGCACAAACACAACATACATCAGACCCACACACACCTGTACCAACAACATACACCTCCATACCTGACACTTCCACTCCCTGTATCTCCCAAGCCCTACTACCTTCCATACCACCTACCCAGTCTCCCCAAGAGAGCTTTCTATGTACCCTTGGCCTTACCCATGCCACAGCCAACACCCCCCTCCCAAAACCAAGAGGACCTCTTCCACACCTCAACCCATCCTTTCCACCTCCCTATACACCCCTGTGAAACCTGACCGCCCCCACCACCACCACCACTAAACCCAGCCGTACTCCTTAGAAGTTAAAATCCCCTTCCATAATCAAAAACACCCCTCTAAAAGTCAGGACCACCCCTCCTAAAACGAAACCCACTCCTCTGTATCCTGACCACACCCCTCCCAAGCCAAGTGACAACATTGAGGTGCCTAGACTGCTCTCTAGATGCCCCTTCTTGGGAAGTTTTCCCTGGCAGTGTTTTTGGAGACAAGCACAGGAGTCGTACAGAAGGGGGTGGTGATGGACGGAGCATCTGAACCAATCAAACACTCACACCCAGTCAAAAGATCTGGGTTTAATCCATCACCGTTCTTTAGCCCACTCTGCCACCCCAGTTCAGACATGGCCATATGCAAATCAGTCTGACCCTGTGCCTCATGGGAACAGTCCAGCCCGAACTGCCAAGCCATGCCTTCCCTGGACCGGAAACAAGCTTCCTAGGACCGGTTTCTGGCATTCCAGCCGTCTTCAGCCAGGCTTGCTTGAATCCAGTGGCAAAGTGAAAGCACAGGAGTCAAGAAGACTTTGAATTTTTAAATGGACTGCCATTTGGCTTCGTTTTTTAGCTATTTATTTTGGACTAATAAAGAAAGGTATATCTAAAGTGAAAATAAATAACTATTTTGATTTTCTACGAGTTTGTCCTGCCATTCATTTTGATTTGCAATCGTATTAACTTGCCAATGTTTCATTTGCCATACCTGTTATGCAGAAAGTGTTGCCATGATGAGCTTGAAAGACTACTTCGGCAGATTGGTTTTGTTTATATGTTACACAAACTACTTTATGATGTGGGTAATGTTTGAGAGTCTATTGCATACATTTTGCAGGTACAGTGTCTTTCTGTTTCATGAAACATACATACTCGTGTATATTTCATATTGGAAACAGCACCTGGCAGGTGAGACATGGGAGGGTGTCACAAAGCTTATTTCATGTTATGTAGTTGAGCTGCTGTAGCATTGCAATATGAAGAACACACACCACTATCCATTAATATTAGATGTGGACAGATTTGCAATTTTGGAGGGTGTGCCTGTGCAGTGTCAGTGACCTGGCCAAAGAGGGTATCAATGAGGTGAATTGCGTTTATACATGACAAACTGTTCTGAACAGGGACCCCCAGAATTGTTTTGGGCCAAAGCCCCCAAACACCTGAAGAGGCTGTGCAGCTTTTAAACAGAATTCCAATAGAAATGGGATGGATTGAGACTTACTGGCAGTTCCGTTCACGACAGTGTAGGTTTTGGATATCATCTAGCAGGAGCAGCAGTGGCAGAAAGTGTGCAATCGGCTCCATGGCGGACCAGGATGAGGAAAGCTGTGTGCTGCTGAATTTCATCCTTCAATTCTTCCCTTTCTGCCAGCTCATTTGTGGTGGTTGGACCACCACAGTCACGTCGGTGGAGATGCAGATCGTGATTGGGCTGGCGGTAACTTTGGCAGTCCGCCCTCCAACAGGTGCATTGGCCTATCCAGCTGCGGTCAGAATTTCCTGGCACCGGGACCGCTGCGGTGTTTCGTCCATGTAACCGCATGTCTCGTAATTGGGCAGTCGGACCACTAACTGTGCGGCGGTGAATCCGCCGCAGTTTCGAAAGCTGTACCATGACAGCCAAACTCGTAATCAGGCTCTAAGACTTGTATTGATATATACCATCTCAACAACATGGGATTCTAACCTTTCATTACCATCAACCATTTGAGTAGTTTGTGGTCTATTTGGACTAGAAACATAGGACAAAGTAAGTGAGGCCGAAACCTCCTCAGCGCCTACACTATGGCTAACCATGTTTTATCAATCAGAAGGGGGTGGGACCACACTGCTTCACCTCCCAGCACAGTTCACCCCTTAACATTATGGTAAATGCAGTTCATTTAAAATGCTTACTTGAGTTTTTGCTGAAGTGTTTCACCAAAGTTGGTGCAGGTTAGTGCTGACACCTGGGGTTTTGGATATTATCCTTCATCAGTTGGGATAAAAAACTAAATTTATCTGGCGTTGCTGAGCAAGCTGCCACAATCCTTTCAGGTCTCAGAATTTCTCACAGGCGCACAGGTGCATCTCCAAAAGCTAGTCAGCTCAATGGCTCAAGGGAGCCTTTTCAAACAGAAAGGGGTGGGAGCACACTGCTTCACAGAACTCTTCTAGCTCTGAGAGAACATGGTTCACCAGCGATGCAGATGCAAAATGGCAGGAACGTTCTAAAGACATAAAAGCTTAACCCTAAACTGATCTAATCCTTTTGATGTAGATAATGTAGTCTTCTTCTTTGTCCTAGGCCCGAATGCAATGTACCAATGGCCACTAGTTAGTCAATTAACGAACGGCACCCAGCTGGTCCATTAACTCATCCTCTCTGGGAATTGGGTTTTCTTCGGTCTTCGTCACCTCATTTAGAAACCGGCAGCCCCACAGAAAAGTGCAAGTCCGTGAAGCTTTGATAGGATACCAACACTACTAGATTGGCCCAGGACTGCAGGACCATGCAACCACCCCCACATCCAGTATCTTCCTCTGACTTGAGGCACTCCTTTGGCTCGGTCAGACATCCGGTAAGGTTTGCTTTTCACTGACATGCTATCTCCTGCATTAGTGTCGTGTAAACAGAAATCCGTGAACCTTGGCAGCAATAAGAGATGAGAGATGGGAAAATCATACCAGCACTTTGTCAGGGGCAGGCTAAGATCTCTGCATACATGCTAGATTCGCGTGATGCCAGAGCCAAATTAAAAGCAGTCAGGCATTCAGTGCAGGAGAACACACCCGTATACCATGCTGGGGAGATTCTCGTCCTGCCACTTTATATATAGCATATACGCAGATAAGTATAGCATGCTGTGCATTAACTTTGAGTTTAGGAATGGACCGTGACTCAGGAGTCAAAGCCTTTGACCCTGTGCATGGCATTTGATGGCTACCGGAGCTGGGTGCATGGTTTGGTCGAAACCCATGCCCTTCCTCCAGACCGTAGTGTGGATGGCCCAGATCTGTGTTTTTTGTTTTTGTTGATGTGGTGCACTGCAGTCAGAACCTGGTGCTCTATTCCTAAGGCTATGCTCCGTCGACGTGCGATTTTGGGAGTTAGTGTAATAAAAAAAGGCCTCTGCAGCTGTATAGGGACAGTGGTCATGTGAATGTGCCCCAGCAATATTACCTCCTAGACCAGCTGTGCACAACCGAAGAACATGCAGGTCATTGGGGAGTTATGTGAGCTGAACTCAGATGTGGCTCTGTGCCCAGTCCCCAGTGTACATAGCTAACAGTTGATCATAGTAAGCAATGTGAATTCTCTTTTTGTGGGATTTTGGAGAGCTTTTTTCTCCAACACCAGCAACACCCACCCGGAGTATGAGAAATGTGGAGGCTGAGTGGCAGGGTTTTTCTGTAGAACAAACTGCATCCATTGCCCGATGCACATGGCCAAAGGCTATGCCCAGTTGGTGATGTGGATAATGCAGGCCTAATGCCAGGCCCTGCACCTTCTCTTGCTTGCTGCACAATGCCTAGTTGGTTCTTTCTTGATCTTAGGTCTAAAATAACCCATACAAAAAGAAAAGATCACTAAAAAATCTTTACCGCTTACCTGTTGTTACTTTGGCTCACGTTTAATAGAAATCTTAGAAACAGTTAAAGCGATTGGAGTGCAGAACTTAAAAACCAGTAAAATATTGCCAGTGACGGTTATACTACGTATGACCTCACACTTTGCATTATTGATAACACCTCAAATGATGTCACTGAACACATTTTAAGTTACATTTTTAAGGCATAAGTGATGTCATCAAATATGACTTTACCAATTCCAGCCTCAGGCCTCAGTGACATCACTTTTAACAACACAAAGTACATTGTAAAGCTTCCTCTTGATGGCGTTTGGGAAACCTAGGTATTTTTATCATACAGTGTGGTCTACGATGCTCATCTACAGTGTCAATTGTTTCACTCACTCAGGTAAATACATTGCTGAAAGCATTGCCTTGGTCAATATTTTCCACTGAGTTCCAGTTTCTGAACACCAAGTAAGCATAGGATTTAGTCACAGATTATACTCTTGCCTCCCACTGGTCACACTATGAATATCATTTTCCAACTCCAACTGAATGTTGCAGTCATCACATGGTATGCTGTCAATTTTCATGATTTTTCTCTCACCTTTTCCTCACTAACCCACAAAGTTAGACCTAGGGACTTTACCTTAGTTATAAAAACACTTCTTTAAATTTACAAGGTTCTCCCTTTCTGTCCTCTTCCCTTAATCCAGCACTTATTTGAAAATCCCACTCTCTTTGGCAGTTCTGTTAATCACTGCATCCCAGTTTCTCCTTATAAATTTGGGCCTGCCCGCATTTTGGGTATGCATTTGTGCTTGGCAAGTGGTATATCTTTCACGGATGCTCTGTCCTCTCAAACTTTCTCCCTGCCACCTATGGTACATAGTAGAGATCCATGTTTATTTGCTTGGATGTATAGTGGGTGTTCTTAAATCATTTCTTATGCTCTATTCTAATGCATACACCACATTATACGTTATCCATTTCGAAACAATGATTTCAGCAATGTACATTTTATTTTGCTAGGAAATCTGCATTGGTGTAAATCTAATATGTTGTGTGTGGTTTTCTTTTCAGGTTTGGAGAATTTTATTGGGGCGAACAATTTGTTTAGACCTTAAAGATACATTCTGCAGTTGCCTACTGGTATATAACTTCAGGATATTTGAAAGACGGTATGGTAGCAGAAAATTTTCAGTAAGTTTTATTCAGTACCTTCTAAAAATACTAATGAAACGCATCATTTGTTTCTCTCTTGATGCTGGGCTTAACTCATGCCCATAGTTTAAATACAATCCACTCCTCTTTCTCAGTCATACAAAGACATGTATTGTGTGTAGCTATATTATATGCTTTTAGCCTTGTAATGTAGAAAAAGCATTATACACATGCTACAATACAATGTTTCGCAAAATTAGAGTCTTCTGCATGAAAGCTTTTTTCCCTACTGTCCTGGAAATCTGTGCCACACCATACTTTGTAAGGAGGTTTGTAAAGAAGTAGCTTGATTCATGTGGGTAATGTAAACAGTTCCTTTTAAGAGGCAATGATCTCGGTCGTTTTGAAAGCAGCATGGAACATGTCTCTCATGAATAAATCAGGTCAGGTCTTTTCTTGACTTGCTGGATTAAAAAAATGTCACTCCCATCTCAAATGCTCCTTGTGCTAAATGTATAGAAAAAGCAAGTACACCACAGCTTCAGGACCACATTAATCAAAATTGTGTTTTGTGTGGTAAACAATTGGGCTTTAGCCCACAGAGAGGCAGAGACTAGGTGCTGGTTGATGTTGATATCACCATACTGCATGTAGTAACTTCTGGGCTAGGAATTGGATAAGTCCATCATATTGCACTGTGATGTGCCACAGGGATCTTTTTTCTGTCTTGCCTGAGACCGTGCATGCGCTTGTGACAAACATTTGTTGCTTTAAAAAAAAAAATGCTCTAAAAAGGGGCTTTTAGTCCACCCATTATTTACCATTGGTGTGCTTCATTGTCACTCTCCTTTCCTTGCTTGTTGTTCAGCGCATTAGTTCTTCTTTCTTCTTCTTTGTGTGTTTGTTTATTGATGGAGCATGGACCAAGTACTGTTTATTTGTTTTATTAGTGTACTTCCGCTGCTCATATGGAGATACTTTTTTCTTTCTTGTTGCTTGCCCATCTGTCATCTCCCATAGTTTCATGTTGTTGCCCCCTCCATTGCGTTGTTGCAACCGTCCCGCTCTGCGCAGATGCTTTAATGTTTGTGTGTTAGCTTTACCTTGTAGAAAGCATGCTTCAGCTTTTTTGTAGAAAAAAGCATGCCTTTGTTTGGTTTTCAGCTTTTGACCAGTGACCAGCTCTAGTATTTGCAGTGTCAACATGCTTTGTTTGTAGTGGCCAATCCTTGGGACCATATGCCTGCTTTGCTTGTGGATATTTATCCTATGCGGTCTGTTTGTTGACCAATAAGTGCTTTTAAGAGTTGTCCAGATAAAAACGACCATTAGCGGTATGGTCTCGATGAAGGTTGAAAGTGCGTGTGAAGGTTCTGTTGCAAGCAGCAGCCTGTGGCCTTCCCCTCTTCCCCTATAAAGTAGGGGAATCGTCACGTTAACACTCAGCAGTGGAACACTTGCAGCCTTGCCATACGCACAAACTGCTGAGCTCCTCCATGCCTGAGCTGCTGTGCCTATGCTGGCATGGTTCACATGTGGTTGAGCAGGGCCACTCTCCATAAATCATCTGATGACTTATTCGGCTGCTGGACCAGGAAGCGTCCACATTCACTAGTGAGTAGTGCTTTCAATCCTACAGAGCCTCCATTTTAAAGGCATAGTGCTTTTCCTGTGGGAGGAGAGCTCACGCAAGCTGTTTATTTCTTGGCCATGCGTGGCTCACCTGCTTACATCATGACTTGGTCCAAACTGAGGTAGCATGGTGTGAAAAACAATGGTGGACTTGGGTACGGCCTATAATAATTGGCTTAGACTAAATCAAGCAATTCATCCATCACTTCGGTGTGATGTCCTAAGTGGGATGGATATGCCTAGACATGGGTCCCGTTCACACTGTACCACTAGAACCAAGCCATACGTGGCTGATGAGCCCTCATGAAGGCAAAATTAGTCCTGGGTTGCTGGTGTTCTGGTCCAGGAGAACTTGGGCTCGCGGTTTGGTCTGGACTGTTTTCATTTGAGCAGGGTCAAGAATGATTTGCATATGGCTGAGTCCAAACTGAAGTGGCATGGTGTTCCAAATATTAATAGACTGGGATGCAGCCTAACTATCTCCTCCACTCCTATTGTTTTGAATATTCTCAACCTTTACAAACCTGATATATTCAAGAACTTTGATAGAGTATTATTCATTTAAATGTATACCAAGGAGCATTTTGTATCCGCAGTTTCTAAAGCATCTTTCTTTAAATGTTCTGATAAACTACCCAACATACTGTTTTGTACATATTTAAGCAATGAATTGTGTTACAATGTATGAATGTAATTTGAAACGTCTTTGTTTTTAGGTGGTTGGACAGAGTTTGCATCTTCTCATTAGTATTTATATTTATATTATATATATATATATATATATATATATATATATATATATATATATATATATATATATATATATATATATATATATATATACAACATATATATATTGCCAACATTTGTGGAAACCAACAGGTTTTCTGTAAACCATGTGCTAGGTATTTTCTTGATTGCTTTTCTAAACTGATAGTATCACTTGGGCTAAAATGTGCTAAAGTTTTGGATTTCCTAAATGTGATATTAAGTCTTGAGACAATTGAAGTACCTGCTAATATTTCCAAAAAAGTGCAATAATCTAATTGCTTTCAGTACAGTATTGTGTGGTAAATCTGTTCTTCGGAGTCTTTTTATATTCTGTTTTTTGTTTTAAAATTTTATTGAGAAAACAAAACACCAAACAAAAGCAGAGTCAGTATCCGATAATTAAGCAATACAATACAGAATCAAATAAGTCAGGCACATACAAAAGAAATCACTTTAAAGATCATTACATCTTCTCGATCCAGCCTTATCCATTGCCATTTCCACCGAGGGGGAGTTACAGATTTCGCCTCTATAGACATTCCAGTGTCCCCATTTTAACAAATGCACTCTGGAAGAGTGCTTAAACAAAAAGGAAAAAATAGTGTCTGAAAAATGAGAAGTGGAAGGACAGAAGTAATGCATCTCTGCTTCAGGAGAGAGACAAACACAAAAAAGGAAGGAAGTGTAGAGAAGCGGATAAATAAGAAGCGAGCAAATGAGTGACAATGAAGTAAATAAATGGTAAGCAATGGGAGCCTCTAAGCTTCCATAAAGCAACAAAAGCTTCTGTAAGAGACAGCGCATGCTCTGTCTTAAGCAAGACCTAAAATGAGAGGTAATTGCACACCTTATCCAGCAGTGCTATGTAGGTGCCAACAGATTCCCACTGCAGATATTTGATCTTTTCCCTCCTAATCTTGAGAGAGGTTTCTTAAGGATACCAAACATTATTGTAGGTACGTTAGAATGCACAAAATGTATTGACATTTTAGATTAGCGGGCATGTAAAATACACTTTAACAACTTAGATGCAAATGAATGCTCAAATTATGTGAGTAGGTGTAATGCTTAAGAAAGCAGGAGGAATGTGCCATACGGCATGAAACACTTATCTCAGCAGACACTGCCCCTGGGCCAAAAACTGAGCTGGATCTATAGTCTGAAGTAACTCGCAGTGAGCAGGTTGCGCGCAGATGTTCAATAGTCTTGTCCAGTCTAATTCAAATCTATTTTATGATTTTGTTTTTTTTAGAGTTTGTAGCTGGCTTTTAATTTATATGCATGCAAAAGACCTGGCTCATGTAGCCCTTCCACAAGAATGGGTATAGTACATATTTCACCCCTGCCATTCCATCTATACATGGTAGATCAAAGGGTGGATTGTGCACATACGTATCTAATAGTGTACAATTTACCAACATCTCCTTGGTAACACATAATCCTCAGTATCAATTACTACTATTTGGCTCATCTGGTCCAGCCAGGCTAGTTTTTTTTTCTTTTTTTCTTTTCTTTTTTTAAAGACCTTTATTGTACCGTTAAAACCATTCACAGCTTCTGGCCTACAACCCCTGGGGCTGGCCGCAACCTTTTCTCCTGCGTGTATAACTATCTGGATTACACAGCCCCTGTACCGACAACCCGGGGGTACGGCGGCGTTATACTGTAATATGTGTACATAACTTGTATTATGATCGCGGATTCATATAGGCCAGGTTTTTTAATTTTTAACAACAGTAAACCGCATAAACAATAAGTTACCACATTCAGTCGTGAGGCAGATATGTAAATAAATGCACAACCCCCATCCCCTCTAGCATTAGCAGAACGTCTGTCATAGGTGAGTCGACCCATCACACTCGATCCGCTGTTGCTAAATCCCCTCACAGTTGGGTGCCTCTGTATCTCGATCCGTGTATGTTGGCCAATCCACCCTCCAATCCCACCCCCTCCCTCTCTTGCGTTTGGGTATGCCCCAAGGTCCCTCCCCCGCCCCCCACCGGTCACCTCCTATTCTTCTTCCCCCTCCTCGTCTGAAGTCAATGCGTCATCCCCCTCCAGGGGTTCACATATTTCCCCCCTGAACACATTCCACTGGGTCCATATATTATTCCATTTACGTGGACATGCTCTATTGGTGTAAACTGCCCTCTCAGTTATCATGACCCTGTCCATGTTGGTGCACCATTGTGCCAATGTGGGGGTCTCTGCTGCTCCCCATTTCTGTGCTATGTCGCATTTTGCTATGATCATGCCTATCTTGGCCCACTGTATTCCCTGCCTGGAAATGTCGTTCGGCTCCCATATATTTAACAGGCACTTCCGTGGTTCAAGGACCAGAGACACCCCCAATGTTTGTGATATGGTGCACATTGTTTGCCTCCAGTACTCCTGGATGCGGGGGCATTCCCAGATAGTACGGAACAACGTTCCCTCCTCCCCACAGCCACGAAGGCAGTAAGGATGCTGTGCCCTCTGTATTAGGTGTAATGTCTTCCTTGTGTAGTACACCCAGTGGGGATTCTTAAGCTGCACGAGCCGGAATCTCGCCGATTTGCCCACTTCCTTAGCCGACACCAGGGCTTAGTTCCATTCAGACTCGTCCACTTCCCCGATGTCCTCCACCCACTTATCTCTCAGTTTTACCGTAGGGTCCGCTAGGTTGTTAATCAATTTGCGATAGGTGAGTGACGTTGCCCGATCCTGCATATAGTCTGTGAGGAGGCGATCCTCAAGGGGAGATGCCTCTGGGACCTCTGCGTCGCGAGGGATGACTGTAAGTAGGGCGTGCCGGACCTGTACATACCAAAACGACTCCGTGGGCCCCAGCTCGTACCGCCGTCGCAGCTGGTCGAAGGGGATCACCGTGCCTTTTTCCCACAGGTCCCCCACTGGACAAACCAATGTTATCCCATAGTGTGAAGCCCTTACTGCGTCTCAGAGTACCCAGGGCCCTCGTGTCCCACAATGGGGTGAGCTTAGTGATTCTCCCCTTCCACCCCAGTTTTGCCTGTGCTGTGTGCCACAGTGTTACTGTAAGTTTCGTGGGTCCCACGAGTTTGCGCACTAGGCGTTGGTCATAAAGAGGCGCCAGTATGCTGTTGGTACCCAATTGTGCCCTATCCGCCCTGTATGCCGGGTCTTCCTGAGGTGCATGCAGCCACTGGTTAATGGGCTTTAGTTGTGCGGCCCAGTAGTATAGTTGCAGGTTAGGCAACGCAATGCCCCCGTCGTACCACTCCCGGTGCAACTTTGCCTGGGCTATACGTGTCGGGCGATTACTCCACATGAGACCGGCTACCAACGCGTACACCTGCCTGAAGTATCCCGGTGCCACCGGATACTGTGTATTTTCTAGGATATATAAGAAACGTGGCAGCGACATCATCTTATAAAGTGCCGCTCTGCCCAACAGTGTTAACGGCAGTGCCGCCCAAAATTTTACATCCTGTTTCAGACGCTCTAATGGCAGCGTTAGATTTTTCCGATAGAATTCCGTTGGATCCATCGAGACGTGGACGCCCAAGTACTTAAGGGAGGAGCCTGCCATTTTCAGGGGGCAATCATCGCTTAGCGTGGGGGCTGGGCCCTGCAGGACATACAGTTCGACTTTGCCCAGTTCAGGGTGTACCCCGATACTTTCCCTTGTTCATCGCACAGCGCCAGCAGCGCCGGTATGCTGTGTTCCGGTTCCGTCAGGTACACAAGCATATCATCCGCGTACAGAGAAAGGCGGTCTTCCCACCCCTCTGTCCAGGTGATCCCTTTCAACAATGGGGTCGAGCGTATCAGAGTCGCCAGTGGTTCCAGTGCGATCGCAAAGAGCAGCGGCGACAGGGGGCAACCCGGACGGGTACCTCGCTCCAGAGGGAATGTTCGGGAAATGTGGCCGTTTACCACCACCTGTGCTACAGGTTTAGTGTATAGTAACCGGACCCAGGCTATAAATTTAGGGCCAAATCCCAGGTGCGCCAAGACCTCAAATAAATATTGCCACTCCACCATTTCAAATGCCATCTTTGCGTCAAGTGCCATTATGACCGCCGGTTCCGATAGCGAGTGTGCTCTAGCCAGCACACCGTTCACCCTGCGTAGGTTGAGGGCAGTGTTTCTGTGCGGCATAAAGCCTGACTGATCGGGGTGTATGAGTTGTGGGAGATGCGCAATTAGCCGAGTGGCGAGGAGCTTAGCCAAGATTTTAACCTCGGCATTGAGAAGGGAAATGGGCCGGTACGATGTGCATTCTTCCGGCGGTTTCCCGGGCTTGGGGATCGCCACGATAGTCGCCGTCTGTTGGTCTAGCGGAAGTTCGGCCCCCTCCAAACTGTCCGCAAACATAGCCAATATGGGTCCGCTGAGCCCCTCCGATGCGACCTGATACCACTCTATTGGGATCCCATTCGGCCCTGAAGCCTTACCCGACTTTACCGCATGGATAGCCGTTTGTATTTCCTCCGCCGTGATGTCTGCCTCCAGTTCCGCGACTGCCTCCGGCGTCAGAGTCGGAGTAGGAATGTGACCCAGAGCTGCACGGGCCATGTCAGCTGACACTTCAGTGACCGGAGTATACACTCCCTCAAAATAGTCCGCAAAGGCCTCCACTATCTCTTCGGGCCGTGTGTGCAGTGTCCCTCCCCCGTCGCATATCTGCTGTATTCCTCTGGCGCTACCCCCTTTCTTGTCTAGCCAGGCCAGCATTTTCCCTGCCTTATCTCCTATGTCGTACACCCTATGAGCCGTCTCTCCTATCTGAGTCACCGATTGCTGCCTCAGGTGTTCCCTATGTTGCTGCTGTCTTAGTAGCAGGGCTTGGGACGTGTCGGGCGTAGGGCACGCCGCATGTGTCACCGTTGCTTCATGCAGGGCCAGTTCGAGCTCGGACAATTCACGCTGCCGCTCTCGTTTGTGACCCATTATTGACGCTATGGCCTGTCCCCTTAGCACCACCTTGTAAGCCTCCCACAGGGTAGCAGAGGACTGTACTGACACAGTATTCTCGGCAAAGTAATGCGAAGTCGTCGCTTTGAGCGCCTTTCGAACCTTGGGGACCTTGAGATATGATGCATGTATTGGGTAAATTCTCCTGCGCGATTTCTCCTGAGTTGACAGTGTTAGTGTGACGGGGGAATGATCTGATATCCCCCTTGGGTGTATATCAATAGCATCTACATGTTGCAAACCGTCACCCAGCGTTAGGAAGTAGTCGATCCGCGACAAACTGTTGTGTACAGTGGAGTGGTACGTGTACTGTCTCTCTGAGGGATGCGTGTGGCGCCATATGTCAACTAGGCCTATGGCGGTCAGGAATCTCTGAAATCGGGAAGGGCCACCAGTCTGGGGCACTGCCGGGAATCTATCTACCAGGGCATCTACCGTGGCATTGAAGTCCCCTCCGATCAGTATGTCCCCTTCAGGCAGGGTCAGGAGAAAGTCACCCAGTGCTGGAAGCGTGACCGAGTGGAGTGCTGGGGGGATGTATACCGACACCACATTCAGGAGCCTACCGTCCCATTGCCCCTGGAGTGCTGCGAAACAGCCCTGTGCGTCTATCCTAGTGCTCAATGTAATGAACTGCGAAGATTTCTTGACTAAGATTCCCGTGCCCCTGGAACCCGTGGTAAACTCCGAGTGCACCGCCATCCTGTATCCTTTTCTGTCTAGGGCCTTAACAGCCCCCCGGTGAGGTGTGTCTCCTGGAGAAGCACCAGTGCCGGTCCCTGCCTCTTCACCGCATTTATCACCAACCCCCTCTTTATCTTTTCGCCCAACCCTCTCCCGTTCCAAGACATGAGTCTGAGAGGTACGACCCGTGATCTCAATGACCCACCCTCAGGTGCACGTAGTTGGAAGTCGTGCATGTTCTGTCTTGTGCCCAAGGTTGTGACAGTCGGATCTTACTTCCGGGGTGTGCCCACCGTCTGCGCAGCCCAAACAGTGCGTGTAGTTAGCAGAGTGATACGACCTTACTCGTGGAACTTCAAAAACATCTAAATAAACCCCCCCCACCTCCCAGCCTCCCTGCTTAACGGACTTGCAACCGCCCGCCTCCCCAACATAGCAGAGTGCTTAACCCTTCCCTGTAACAGTGTACTTGCGCGCTGGGGTTGAGTGCCCTCCCGAGTAGGCGGCATCCCTGCCCTCTTCCGAGCTCCCCAGGCCAGTGTCCAAGCGTGTCCATTCTGCAGAGTACTTCAACGGACATCACTCAGGCTAGTACCGGGAGTTCAGGATTCTATACCCCCTTCCGCCCCCATGTGTTCATTCGCTGGTGACCTTCCTGCATCTTCTCTGCCGGACGTCTGCGACCCCGCTTGGCCGTTCTCTCGGTGGTTTCGGTTATTCCTGTGTGAGTGGCGTGATTGCCCTGCGGTTCTCCAGCCCTCCAACCAGTCCTGGGCCGCATCCGGTGTATCAAAGAACCAAACTTTATCATCCGCGACCACTCTAAGCCAGGCCGGGAATAGCATGGAATAGGACAGTTCCTTCGCCCGCACGCCTTCTTGACCTCCAGGAAAGTCCTCCTCCGTCGCGACACCTCAGCTGTATAGTCCGGGAAGAAGGCCACCGTGGAGTCCTGGATTCGGATGGCTGGAGACACCCTCGCTGCCTGCAGAATTGCGTCGCGGTTGCGAAATTTGAAGAGTCTTGCCAGGATCGGTCTCGGGGGTGGCCCCGGTTTCGGTTTCCCACCGGGAACTCTGTGCGCCCGCTCCACCGAGAAGAAGTGGGAGAGTCCCTTGGGGTTCAATTGCGTCTTGATCATCTCCTCCACATATAGGTCCATTGCGCCTTTACCTTCTGATTCCGGAACCCCCAGTATTCGGACGTTGTTCCTCCTCGAGCGCCCTTCTTGATCATCCAGCTTTTCTCTGAGGGATTTATTTTCGGCCTCCATTCTTTCCATCGCCACTTGCAATTCCGACACGTCCTCCACCAAGGATTTTGTCACCATCTCCACTTGTTTCACTCTCTCATTCATTTTTTGGAAGTCCGCTCTTATCAGGGTGACCTCTGTGGCTGTGGTTCCCACCGTGGCTTGAACCTGTGCCAGGGCACACATCACATCCTCAAGCGTCGCCTTTTTTGCCCCCTCCCCGTCCGGTGCCTTCCCCAAGGATGTGCGGGGTTCCGTCTGGGGGGGTTGTGTTTATCGTATATGAACTTGTCTAGTTTAGACTGCGTTGAACTGTTTTTAGGGCCCCTACCCGCCATGATCCTCTCCGAATCGGGCTCTCCCCTTCGCCGTGCTTTCACTGTTCCCTGAGGACCTTCCAACAGGCCACCTGCACTCCTCTCTGATTGTACCCTCAGGGTCATACAAAGTCTCTTACTTCTACCAGTGCCAGACGTGGGGTGAATGAGCACTAAGGAGTATGGGCAGAGTTCTCAGAGGGCGCGCCTTCTCGCGTGCTTTGGAGGCGCTGGGATATCACTCTCACCGAATTCCCCCCCACGATCCTGTGTGGGAGGGGGAGCTCCTAGTTAGCTGTGTCCCATCTGTGCATGTTACGGTGCGCCTTTGACAGGGTATGTGGTCAACAGTAATGTCTTCGCGCTATGCTTGCGCTCGATTGTTCAGATCACTGTCTGCAAGGGTTAACCCTTCCTTATGCCTCCTCCCGTTAGCGCGTTGGGGCGAGGTGTGTCCCCGGCCAGTGCATCTTCACCCACTGTGCACCTCCCTTTGCGGCCACATGCGTAGATGTGCAGCGATATAAACAGTTGTGTCCCCTAGGCCACCTCACCGGTCTTGTCTCCTCGCTACGGAACCCCGCTGATCTCTGCTCCCTCCTCAGGCCGTTGCTCAAGGCCGACTTTGTGCCCCGATCGTCCCGCTGTCCACTCGTACCTCCGCACTGCTGATTCCCTCGTGATCTTAGTCCCTGCCGTCCCGTATGGGAAACAGAGCCCCTAGGTGCCGACGAGCCGGTGATGAGGTATCTTGCACCGTGTCTGCCGTGTCCGATGATTATTGCGGGCCTCCGCACTCCGCCTCAGCTGTGGCACGCCAGGTCTCGCGCCCCCACCTCAGAGCCTTCTCTGTGTTTCCAAGCGGGGGGGGGGGTTGATGGCGCTGCTGTCCCCCTTGCCGATTACCGAACTCGCGCCCCCACCTCAGAGCCTTCTCTGTGTTTCCAAGCGGGGGGGGTTGATGGCGCTGCTGTCCCCCTTGCCGATTACCGAACTCCCGCTGGGTATCCTCCTGATTCCGGTGCGGGCCGCGTTGCACTGTTCCGCCGTTCCTGGAAGCCCCGGGCCGCTTCGCCACTTCCTTGTCGCCCCGCGGGCCCCCGTTGACTTCCGCTCTCTCCGCTGATCTTCCGGTCGGCTGCAGATGGTGTATGTCTCCTTTTTTCCGCCTGTCGCGATCGTAACTGCGCCTCCTGCGGTGACTTCCGGCGTCTGAGCCCCGCCACACCACTACTTCCGCCCAGCCAGTAGCTTCACGACAGCCCGCTGCTTGCAGTCGCGTCCAGGCCTTGCCATGCAGGAGTCCGTTCCGACTCTCCCCGGTGACTTATTGTTATTGTTCTTGTTATTGGGTTTTTGTAAAGCACATGAATCACCCAGGGGCATCTCCGTGCTGCCTAGTCCTTTTGCCTGAAAACGAAAGTTAGGGAACCAGAGTGCATCAGCAATAAAGGAAAGCTTTAAGATGTTTCCTGAAAGTAAGGTATGAAGGAGACTTTCGCAGCCCTTCAGGTAGGGAGTTCCAATATTTAGGGCCTACATACGAAAAGGCTTTACCTCCCATGCGATTACGGTAAATGCGTGGAATCGTTAGAAGGGCTTTACCATTAGATCTCAAATTACAGGCTGATGTCCATTTACAAATTTTGACTTGTAAATATTTTGGACCCATTTCCCTCATAGCTTTAAAGACCAGGCAGCAGATCTTTAAAAAGGCTCTCTTCTTCACCGGCAACCAGTGCAATTACTTCACTAAAGGGAGCGAAGGGGTACCCGGTGGGTGATTCAGGACCATCCTTGCTGCCGTATTTTGGATCACTTGGAGCTTTGCTAACTGTGTGGATCCTACTTCGGCAAGCAGTGCATTCCCATAGTCAATCTTACTGATTACCAGGGCTTGCACTACTGTTGTGCACTACTTACAATTCCCAAACTCGCCCTGCTGGACGCCACTCGGTCCTTGACCCGGTTCCCCCCTTCAGAGTTATTCTTCTTGCGGATTAATGTGCAGGCTTGCTGGGGGATGCCGCCTCACTCCCGGAGCCTCACTGTTAAGCGGCCGCCATGATCGGCTGCTAGCCACGCCCCCTTTTTATTCTGTTTTTAACGAGAACTTGGCATGTGATCTGGGAGGTTCTGAACACCGCTGTTTCAGGTATGCTCACCAGGTTCAGTGCAAGGATTTCTTCCACTGTAGTTGAAGCTGCATTTTGATTCACCCTTGTCCTGTCAATAGGGCCACATTTGTAAGAGACAATCAATTGCCACGTTGCTGGTTTGCTCTAACACTAACAGTAAGACACCAGAACGCGGCCTCGTCTGCAGAGCATGAAATGGAATGACAAACTGAACAGGATCCGAAGTCAGCCAAGACAACACATATAGCATGTTTCAGAAATCTTATGTATATTAATAACCCAGCCCTGTGCTTACTCGCAGGGTTCTACCTGAAAGCAGCCATTGTCAATTACAGGATGCTTGAACCAGTTTCTTACTGGCATACTATAACCAGCATTGGCAAAGCCAATAAATCTTGCCTTTGGGACCTATTAGCTTCACCAATGCTTTTTGGGTATTCTGTACAGCATCAGCAAGATGCTGTGCTGCATGGCCAAAAGTGAAAAAGACAGTGGCCGTGGGGGCAGGGAAGGAACGGGTGGGGAAAATCAATAGGGAGCTGGCAGGGGATGTATAAAGTAGCACATGAGGGAGAGCAACACGGGGGACGGGAGACGGGGGACAAGCACTCGGGCTACGAAACAACACTGAGCACAGGGAAGAGAGTTTTGAAGGGACGAAGCGCACAAGAGCAAGCGTGATACAGGAGGAAGGCAACAAGTTGGAGCCTGAATGCGGGTATTTGGGAGGGGTGAAAAGCGCTCAAGGGAGAGTGCTGGAAAACACATGCACTGGCGTGGAGTGCTTAAGATAAAAAAGAAAAAAATTGTTTATAAAAGTGAGCTGTAGAAGGAAGAAGCCAGCCAATCCGAGAGATGGTAAACAGACTAGGCTAAAGGGAGGGATGAACACAAGATGGACAAGCTGGGACAAGGAAAGACATGTAATAAGAAGCAAACAAGTGGTAAACAATGGGTGAGCTCTAAGACCCTGTAATTTCTTGGTAAGCCTACAATAGATATTTTGCAACCACACAGCTTGCGCTGTTTTGTGGGGTCAACCTAAAAATGGTGGTCCTAGATTGAGGATGGTGAGAAGGCTAAAAGCTGAATGAGGTCAGTACTAGACAGTTTTGACATGCATGCGATGACTGCTGCTATCTTCGGTGGTATACTGATGAACCAGTACTAGAGCTGATATTTGTCCTTTTTATTGTATGGTTCCAAGAATTGTAATTAAAAGTTACTTTATCAAGTTCTCTTTCATGTGGCCTCTGCAGCAAGTACGTTTTTGAAATCAGGCGTGTGTACAATAGATACTATGGGAAACAATGCTATAACATTTTGATAAGCCTTTTTTTAACTTTAAATATTACTTAATAGCTTCTTTGTTTCGTTTTTTTAATAGTCTTTCCTACTGGCAACCTGGATACTCTCAGCATTATTTGAGTTTATACTTGTCGAAGCTATTCACCTTACATTTGGTATCACAGTTAACCAATTGCCTTCGGGATTGTAAGTACTCCTCTGTTTTTTAATTTGACTGAGAACCTCAAATAACAGTGTACTTGTGCTTTAGTATTAAATATCAGAGTTCATCATATGCACCATGTAAGTGCTTTTAATTTTCCAGCATTAAATTGGATGTATGGATCCAATTTAAAAAATAAATAAATGTGTTTTCATTGTTCTCATGTCTTAGGTGTTTACTGCCCCTAGAGTGAAGCTACGTACCACGTAGCCTACAATATTAGAAAGTAAAACTTTAAGAATTAGAAAGATAATCTGGTATCATTTTTAATCTTTGATTGATTTTCATTGACAAAACATATAAATCAAACAACAGTTGTAAAGCGCAATACTGTCACCCCTAGGGGTATCTGGGCGCTGTGTCTCTGTCGAAGAGCCAGGTCTTGAGTCTCTTTACTAAAGTTTGCCAGCAAGTGGACTGTACGCAGCTGGAGGGGAAGGTCATTCCAGGTCTTGGCAGCGATGTAGGAGAAGGAGCGGCCACCGGTGCGGCTGCAACAGATGCAGGTGGTGAGAGCGAGTGAAGAGGAGTGCAGCTGTCCAGAAGGCTGGTGAAAGTTCAGTCAAGGGTTGAGGTAGGCTGGCCCCAAGTCATGGAGGGCTTTGTAGGCTTACGTGAAGATCTTGAACTGGCATCTCTTCTGGATGGGGAGCCAGTGGAGGTCTCTCAGGTAGTGGGGAGATGTGAGTTTGTTTGGATAGGTCCAGCATGAGTCTGGCTGCAGCCTTTGATATGGTCTGGTTCTGTGTGGCAATGCCAGCGTAGAGGGCGTTGACGTAGTCGAGGTGGCTGGTAACGAGGGCCTGAGTGATGGCCTTTCTGTTGCTGGTAGGAATCCATCTGAAGATTCTGCGGAGCATGCAAAGTGTGTGGAAGCAGGAGAAGGTGAGTGTGTTGACTTGTTATTTCTTGTTCAGCTGGCTATCGAGGATTATGCTGAGGTTGCGTGCAGTGTCGGTCAGTGTGCGTCTGAGTTCTGCAGGCCACCAGCTGTGGTCACATGCAGAGGTGTTCTTCCTGAAGACGAGTACTTGCGTTTTGGCGGAGTTGAGCTGGAGGCAGTTGTCGCTCATCCATTTGCCTACGTTGGTCATGGTGTTGCAGAAGATACTTTTGACGTTTGAGGGGTCCTCCGTGAGCGAGAGGATCAGTTGAGTGCCGTCTGCATAGAAGATTATGTTGAGTTTGTAGTATCTCACGATGTCTGCGAGGGGAGGCCATGTAGATGTTGAACAGGGTGGGGCTGAGGGCTGATCCTTGTATTACACCGCATATGATGCCTTTGGGTGCGGAGGTGAAGGGAGGCTTTTGGATGCCCTGTGTGCGCCCTGTAAGGAAGGTGGCCATTCCACTTGAGGGAATTTTGCTGTATGCTTATGTTGTAGAGTCGGTTGATGACGGTGTTGTGGGAAACAGCATCAAACGCAGCAGAGAGGTCAAGAAGGATCAGGGCCACAGTTTTTTGATGTCGTCAATGTGATGGTGGCAATCAGAGCTGTCTCAGTGCTGTGGTTGGCTCGGAATCCTGATTGTGAGGCATCCAGTAGGTGGTTTTGTTCCAGGAATTAGGTGAGCTGCTGGTTGATGGCTTCCTCCAGAACTCAGGCTGGGTAGGGAAGCAGGGAGATCAAACAGTAATTTTTGTTAGATCGCTGAGGTCGGCGGAGGTTTTCTTTAGAAGGGGTCTGAAGTCTTTGTGTTTCCATTTGTCCGGGATGGTAGCTGTGGAGATGGAGGTGTTGAGGATGCCGGCAAGCTGATTGGATTTGTTGCGAAGTTGTAGAGGCGTTGGGGGCAGGAGGGGGCAGTGGGCACCCGGGAGTGGATGGAAGACATGATAACTGAGGTGGTCAGGGTGGAGGGCAGAGACCAGGTGGTAATGGTTTGGCTGGTGTTTGCTAGTTGGTTGAGGTCATTGGGGTTGAGAGTGCCAGTTTGGAGGTTGAAATTGTTGTAGATGTTGGTGATCTTGCTGTGGAAGTAGAGTGAAAGGGGGTGGTAGAGTTCTTGGGAGGGGTGAATGGTGTTCTCTATGGCTGTTGGGTTGAAGAATGTGACTATTTTGAAGAGTTCCTTTGTGTGTTTGGGTGCGAAGTCGAAGCGGATGAGGATGGCTACTTTCTTGGCTTCTTCGATGTGCCGGTAATAGTTGTTGAGGGCTGTTTTGTGCGCTGCTCTGTCGGCGGGTTCTTAGTGGCGCACTATCGTTTCTCCAGTTGGTGGCAGTTGCGCTTGGTGGTCCTGAGTTCTTGGGGTGTACCAGCTGGCATGTTTGTAGGTCTTGTTGGATTTTATAGGTTTTAATTGGGCAACTCTGTCGGTGATCCAGGAGATGAAGTTCTGGGCAGCCGGTTGAGGTCTGTTGAGGCCTCATTTTGAGAGGTGGTGAGGGCCTGTGACCACTGAGTTTCAGTGACCTTGCTCCAGCTACGGTGGGAGAAGATCTGACGCCTGGTGATGGTGTGCTGGGTGTCGATAATGGTGAAGTGTACAATGGTGTGGTCAGTCCAGGTGAGTTATGTGGTGTGGCTGAATTTGATTCTGTTGCTGGAGGTGAAAATAGTGTTTGTGTGTGTCCGGATTTGTGCACGGGACCTTCAATGGAAAAAAATATGATTTTATTAGGTCGAAGATAGAGGAAAGTGTAAATTGTAGGGTGCTGCTTTTACGTGAAAAAAGATCAGTCTGGGCCTGAAAATATTATTTAGTGATTGTTAAGCAAACACCCCTCATCTCTGTTTTTTTATTGTTTACTGTTGTGTATGTTGTTTAAAGAATGATCCGCCAATTTGTTTGTCAAACACACAATCCGGGGCTATCAAAGAAATGTTCCACAATGGTTTCATTCGATTAGATTTTTGATTATTCTTAATCTTCCTTTTATATGTTTTGGTTGAATTTTATGTTCTCACCTGTGTTCCTTTTAGTTAAATATAAATAATATGGGCACATCCCAGTTGCGAAAAGTCATACCCTTCGTTTAGGGTTGTTTTTTTGTTGGGTCAGAAGAGGAAAACGCCTTGAAATGTGTAACATACAGATTTACCACAAAAAAAATTGGTTATTTTGGAAATACTATTTAGCTATGTGTTCAATAATTTGTAAGTATCTCGAAAATGGACCTAGATTTAGCCACTTCAAAATGTAAGGTGAAACTCGAGCCAACAATATTACTTTTCAAGGCTATAGTTGGGGGGGGGGGCAGTGTTATCCCTCACTGTAGGTTTGAATTGGTCTTCTTCCTGTGCCCCTCTGTGGTTTGAACTAGTTCACAGATCGTTTGTGGTTGCTTTTTTAGGTCTCGTGCCTGCGAAGGCTGCGCTTGCCCAGTCTCGCTGGCGAGAAATTTTGTTTTTCAGTAGTGGGGCTTGAACCCGCCCCTCTTCTCCATTGGCTGGCTTCCTAAACGGAGGCCAGCCATTGGAGGAGAGGGGCGTCACTCCGTTCAAGCCCGGATTCGTTTTTTTTTTTTTTTTTTTGCTTCTTTCTGGGTTTTTTCTCTCCTCTTCAAATTGGCTGGAATTTTACCTTCCAGCCAATGGGAAGAGGAGAGAAAGAGAAACACGCCCCCGTCGCAAAATGGCGGCGCGTTTCTCCGAGGCATTTCTGCTTCGCCTCAGAGAAACATGGTCGCCTTCCCTCTGCCTGCAACCCTCCTCCGTCCCGTGCTCGCCTCCCCCTTCCCTCTGCGCGCAGCCCTCCTCCGTCCCGCTCTCCCCTTCCTTCTGCCCGCAGCCCTCCTCCGTCACCTTGCTCCTGCCACAGTGTTTTTATTACCTTGCACTGAATTGCATTCCTGGTTCCCATCAACACTTAAGTGAAGGGGAGCAAGTCAGGACAAGGAAGGACCTAGAACCGCTTCCACACCCAGCTGCAGCGGTACGGAGCAGGGGCGACCGAGAATCTGCTGTAATAGGCTTAAATGTCGCCTGGAGCTTCAGGAGTTCCCTCGTGCACGAACACCACGTCCTAAGCCGACCTCCAGCCGCCTCTTGGCCTCCGCCTGGCAAGGGGCACATCAGACTAACGCTTACGTTTGCCAAGTAAGGACACCTCGGTATTTAATTAAATCGCGTTAGTATGGTGCTTTGCGCTACCTTTTGGGTTACTTTAGAGCGCTACATCTCGAAAACGACATAGAGGAGACTTTTTCCTCCAGCCCAAAACATAGATCCCAGATTTTCGCTCTTCCTTCATTTTAAGCAGTGAGACAGAAATAACTACCAACTTAGACTCACAGATATGGAGATATAATTGATATTAGGTGTTTAAACAACTCAAAACCCTCCTGGTGATTGCTGGACGCCCACCGCCTTACCCGGTACCCACCATTTCACACAGTACTCGCCACCTCTTCAGGTGCTTGCCAGCTGGTTTACTTGAGCAGAAGCTCGAATCTTAAGGAGCCACTTAGGTCACGCCCTCGCTCACCGAGAAGTCTACCTGTCTGGCACGTGAAGGGGTGCAGCGCGGGGTCTTTCTTTGGTTGGGGTGTCACACACGCTGAATGAATGGCACTCCCTCCATGGCTGCACTCTGGGATCCCCACGCTGCCCTCTGGCCGGTGGTGTTTTATAAACAACAGAGTTCTAAGGGCCACATCTGGAGTTTTGTGTCTGGAGTTCAAGAGGGGAAGTGAAGAGAAGCAGACCCGCTGTGCTCGGACCGCGAGGCCGGTAATCGTGCTATTCCCCCGGCCCCAACCCCCCAAGAAGGCGGGTAGTGCGGACCGGGGGTCTCGGCGGTGCTCGAGCCCAGATGCCTGGGAGGCTCTGCGCTCGGGCCGGGCGGGCCGATCCTCCTGTTCTCTCCTGGGCTGGACTCGCCTTCCTCCTGCCCCTGCTCGGGCCCTGCGTCTCCTTCAATCTGGCCACAGACCGGCCCACTGTGTACTCGGGGAACCCGGGCAGTTACTTTGGGTTCGCCGTGGATTTCTACACCCTGGATCCTGCATCGTGAGTACAGCCGGTTCTGTTCACAAGTATGAAGCTTTTCTTGCCTCTGTTCCTTCGTCCCGCTCTCGCCTCCCTCTTCCCTTTGCCCGCAGCCCTCCTTCATCCCGCGCTCGCTTCCCCCCTTCCCTCTGCCCGCAGCCCTCCTTCGTCCCGCGCTCGCCTCCCCCTTCCCTCTGCCCGCAGCCCTCCTCCGTCCCGCTCTCGCCTCCCCCTTCCCTCTGCCCGCAGCCCTCCTCCATCCCGTGCTCGCCTCCCCCTTCCCTCTGCCCGCAGCCCTCCTCCGTCCCGCGCTCGCCTCCCCCTTCCCTCTGCCCGCAGCCCTCCTCCATCCCGCGCTCGCCTCCCCCTTCCCTCTGCTCACAGCCCTCCTCCGTCCTGCTCTCCCCTTCCCTCTGCCCGCAGCCCTCCTCCGTCCCGCTCTTGCCTCCCCCATCCCTCTGCCCGCAGCCCTCCGGTTGATCCATCATACTCAGTATATACCCTCTTGTGGTGCTTCTCTTACAGGGGCAGTGGAATGTGATCTGAAAGGTGGGTGGGGCATGTTGTGACACACACTGTACCACTAGCATCTGTCACAATGTTATACCCAACTGTACTCCTCAATACCTTCCTCACAGATGCAGGGCAACATCGGCATGGTGTAAGGTACTGAACGTACATTAGCACCAGTACCTCCATCCCCCGTTTCCCAGAGGGTCCTGGCATGGTAAAACTACTCTGCCACCATTGTACCCCGCTAAACTCCTCGGCACTCCCACTCACAGAATTAAAGCAGGCTTACCCCGGTGAGACATGCACTGCAGCGCCTCTCTACCCTGCTAAACCCCTCACTGAGGCAGGTGCCCTCGGCGTGGGACTGGGCGCACTGTGGCACCATTATACCCCAATATCACACCATTATACCCCATCAGACTTCTCCTGGAAGCAGGGTACACAGAGGTGGTACTGTATGCCAATAAAACTGTTCCCTGGAAGGCAGGGTACCTTCTGCTTTGTAGGGAATACGCTGCAGTGTGATTTTACCCGTTATTGAACTCCTCACAGAGGCAGGGTACCCTCGGCGTGGTACACCAGGTACCGTGGCGCCATTAGACGCCTTCTGCAGGCAGGGTGCCCTGCTGTAGCATGTACTATACCCCCATTCAAACACCTATCGGAGGCAGGGTACCCTTCACGAGGTTCGGCATGGATTGACTCTCTTTTTTTGTACCCCACGAGATTCGTCAGAGAGGCCGTGTACCCTCAGCATGGCACAGCATGTCTTGTAGCACCCCTATTACCCCACCAGATTCGTCAGGGAGGCAGGGTACCCTCGGCATGGCACCGCATGCCCTGTAATGCAGCCAGCTCCGTGGCGCCATACTCCATAGGAACCGCTCATGTTTGAAGCAAGGAGAAGCAGGAAACAGCCTCTAGCAGAACGTGGTCCTGGAAGGTATGGTAAGGGAAACCCCGCCCCTATACTATAGCAACTATTGCCCCTCCACATTCCCTACACTGCCCACACTCACACTATATTGTTCTTGCAGGTGGCTTCAGCAGACACCATCTCCGCCCCCACCAAAACCAGCACCCCATGGACTTACCCTCTCATAACGCCGAGGGCACCCTTTCTATCAGACAGTTCACGACACACCGAAACCCCTCTCAACACAGCTTTCATGGCACATCTAACAACAATCAACCCCCCATCCGCGCATACAGAGTTCCCTTTACACACACACATCTCCCCTGGATTACTAAACATTCATAGACACACTAGGGCTGGGCTGTTGCCCAAAACATCTGTGTCTCGCTCGGTCAAACACGTATTTAGCGTTCCCGTCTAGAGACTACATTTCCCCGACCTGCTGCCTTGAACATTCTTGCACGTGCCAAGAACCTTCTTAGCAGACTTCGGCCCAGTTTTAAGCTGCATACGGGTTCCTAATTAAAACCACTCAATATGGTAAATACACAGCAGTCTGTATGTGTAAATGTAAATGTAAATGTATTTCGATTTATATAGCGCACGAATCACCCAGGGGTCTCAAGGCGCTTGCTTAGGGAACCCGTCCTGGTATTCCCCTGTGAGATACCCCGGCAGGGTATTCACAAGGTGAAAGCCAGGCATCCCGCCGCGAGGGGCCGTAGTGGAGATTAAGCAAGCTATTGCCCAGAGTCGCAGAGTGTGACCCCGTGAGTCGAGTAGGCACCGGAGCGAGAATTGTCAAGTCCGTGGAATTTTTGAGCCCGAGAACCGCCATGGCGGGGAATCGAACCCTGGTCCACGGCTGATCTCAGCTTCCGGGTCTGCTGCCTCTAACCACTGAGCCACACTTCTCCACGTATACAGTTCTTTCGTAGTCTATTTCATGCTTCGAATCGCTTTACATAAACGGCGTACAATTGACTAATGTAGTGGTCCTGCACTGCAAAGATGAACAGTCGAGCTGGCCCTGCCGGCTTCGCACTCCTGACCTGCAGTTGCCGCCATTTGTCAGCCTCGTGTGCTTGGCTCCCCGGGGGAGGGTGTGGGGGCCGCACTGCTCTGCGAGTTGCCAGGCCCAGGCTGCGTAGTGAAAACAAATAATATTAATGATAATGAAATTCACTCTGCTCCCAGTATAATATGAAAAAACTCCTCCCTCCCTCGCTGTGGTGTGGTGCCCCCGGCAGGGTGCCATGTGTTTGTTGCTGCATACGGGGCTGTGAGGCCCACTCTTGCTCCCTGTGACGAATATTCTCGTTTCTTGGTGAGGGCTGTCCCCCCCTCCCTCTGTCTTTGAGAGTGCCGTATCTACCAGTCAAGGACACCCCTGTCTGCTGAAGGGCAGTTGGTGCCATGCTGCCTCTGAGACGCTTTGTACTCTGCTGGGTGAGGGATTCACTGTAACCCCCCCTGCTTGAAAAGGGCCAGGTCTTGCTCTCTGAAAGGTTGTTTGTCTGTTCCCTGGTTGTGCTCCCTTTAATTGCCTCTGTTCCCTGATTGTGATCGTTTTTAGTGCCTCTGTTCCCGTGCCTTTTCTGTGTGTGTGTGTGTGTGTAGTTCTGTCTGTCTGTCTGTCTGTCTGTGTGTGTGTGGCTCTGTCTGTGTGTGTGTGTGTGTGTGTGTGTGTGGCTCTGTCTGTGTGTGTGTGGCTCTGTCTGTGGCTCTGTCTGTGTGTGTGTGTGGCTCTGTCTGTGTGTGTGTGTGTGTGGCTCTGTCTGTGTGTGTGGCTCTGTCTGTGGCTCTGTATGTAGCTCTGTGTGTGTGTGGCTCTCTGTGTGTGTGTGTGTGTGTGTGGCTCTGTGTCCGCTAATACTCTCTACTACTCTCTACTACTCTCTAATGCTCACCTATTGCCATTGTAAATGACAATACCATTTATTTATGTTTAAAAAAAATGTAAAATGAAAAAAATGCCAATTGCAATGCCAATAGCTCTAACTTTAACAGACCATTGCATTGTAAATGCTTGTTATTCTTTTAACACCGCCCGTTCCGGGTGTCAAGAATGCCGGAGAAACATTATTTTTGTTGATGAGTCCATGGTAGGGAAATATGTCATTGTATTGTAAGTATAAGTCTTTTATGGAAGACAATCGAGGGTGGAAGTATTGTATTAGAAAAAATGTGCTTCGATTTCTTCACTCGTTTTTGTTTTGTTCCTTTTGCATTGCCAGGCTCTCTGGTTTGTCAGAATACGTACATTCAAATCACTCTTTTATTTATTTGTTTCCCCTTCATTCTGGGTACTGTTCCTGCCATTTTTTCTTCGGCACTCTGTTCAGCAGGAACAGCTCACTCCTTAGAGTCGCACTGATAGACCTCTGCAAAGGACAGTTAGGGAAAACATTGGAATTTTACGATCTCATTATATTTTTCTATATTTCTCACCATTTAAAATGATTCAAAAACTTTTTCTGAGAAATAAAAATGAAACCACAGTGTCACAGACGGCAGCAAATTCTAGGACTCACCTCGGCCTCCTTAATTCTGAAAGATGTTTTTCATATCATGTAATTCATATAACTTTTAACTAGTCCTGCACCTACAGTGTCGTTTTTCACATTAAATATTTTCACTTTATTCTTGAGCTCTGAGTAGCGGACAGAAAGGAATGTCTGAAGAAAGAAAATGCTGGGCATATATAAGGGAAGGAGGGAAACTTTTTAGTCAGTTGGGGCATCACTGACCTGGGGGACCCACGCAGGAGATTTAGGCGGTAGGGCCTATTCAGGGGCCTATGCCACTGGGAGTGACAGGGCTTAGGTGCTGCCTTCCAAGTAGAGTGAGGAACCCTGAGCTAGCCCACTGATCTGGCCCGGCGGGAGGGGAACCCAGGGACCATCTTCAGTGACCTTCTGAGGAAACTTGACAAGCCTTCAACTCAACCTTCCCCCCCTTTGAGAAACCACCTCCTAAGGGCGCCAGAATAACCAAGCGCCGAGAAGGCTACTTTCTTGTGTTACCAGGACTGCTGGGGATCGACCAGGTACTGTGCTGTGCCACTTCTGTGCCCCTCTGTCTTCATCGGCGCCTGCACTGTCCTGCCTTGCCCCCTGGCCTAACTGCCTGGACTGCCTGCTAAGCGCTTCCCCTACTTAGCGCTAGACCACTGACCTGCCTGAAGCGCTGTGAACCTGCTAATTGCCCCCCTTGAGCAGCGCTGTAGCTGCCTCAATTACCACAGCCGAGTGAACTGCCCCCGAGGCGCCACCCTCTCCAAGTGCCATCCTGCCCTGAAGTGCTATTGCTGGGTGCTGGCGTCATTGCCTCGAAGCGCCATCTGTGCACTCACCAACGCAGCCCCGGTCATCCGTGTTGCAGAGACTGTCCCATGGAACGCGGTCATCTGGAGCGCTGTGAATTGCCCCCGGCGGCCCTCTGTGCCAGGAAAGGGCCGCCGCTGTGTCGCGATCATCGACAAGGCCGCGTTAGGCCTGAAGCCGGCCTCCGCCTCACGTGACGGGGACCCGTGCCCCGCCCCCGTCGAGCGCCGCGCAGCCATTGGTCCTGGCTGGCGCACCCCGAGCATCTGCGCCCCTATTGGTTGCGGAGGCCGGGACCCACCCTTCAAGCCTTCCCATTGGCCCCCGGGCCGCGGACGTCACGGGAGGCCCGGGAGCCGGCAACTTCCCAGGAGGAGTCCGAGAGCCCCATCTGCCCGAGCAGGCCCCGGAGGGCCGGAAATTGAAAGGAGGCCGCGTGAGGCCTACCAGGTGGGCCCATTCATCCCCGAGGCCTGCTGAGACCTCCGCAAGGGCCCCGGCGGGCCGAAGACAAAAAGGTAAACCCCCGGGGGAGGAGAGCGGCCGCAGTAGTGCGGGGCCCCCTGAGAGATCAAAGGAGGCCCGAGGCCGCCCCTCCCCGACCGAGACTGTTGTCGGGCCCTGTTGGCCCCCCGGTAACTCTAAGAAGTACTCTGAACTGGGCCAGGATACTAGCTAGGCCCTATTGAACTGCCTACAGAGACCCCTTCTTAACAGGAAGGCACTGGGGGAAATATAAAATGTCTTCGTGGCCCCCCAAGGAAAGTTCTACATGCATACCTACCAGTAAATGATGAAATGTTCTGCGCTGGTTTAATGACATGTTGGTTTCTGATACACTGAAATGCTTATTAGAAGGTAATGAAAGGCTAATTCTTTATTGAGATGTGCTGCATTGTTGAACTGCTCCCTTTACTCTACTCTAAGGAAATGTATTGATGAAATGTTTTAAGAGAATATTGATACCTTTGCTTCTCCTCAATGAAATATGCCAAAGAGTCCTTGCTACTGTGAATATTGATTGCCTTGATTTCAAGCCCATACAAAAACCTATTGATTTGAATCAAACGTAACTGGTGTGGTCCAAGTCCTTGCGTGCATTTATTGTCTCAGTGGATGTGTGTGTTGTGAAGTCACTTAACACCTGAGCTTTCGGGTGCCTACCTGCTCGTGCCAGGCTACCCCCGGGGAACTGGTGACCCCAGTTCCTACAGTTGAGCTCAATTCATCAGAGTTTCTTGGTGCTTTTCCTAAAATATAAGCAAACCGCAATGTTTTTATATGTTTTTTAAATATTGAGGTGTTAGTTTCTGCTCCCATGTTAAGCAGAAGTGCATTCCATGTTTTTTGCAGCTGCAAGTCTTCTATAGCTACATTATCAATTGTGGTGTAAACGTCACTAGACTCATAGATTTAAGCATGCATTACTGTTTAACTGGTGATCAATGGAGTGAGGTTCAAGCGGATGATGTGCGATCAAATGTATATAGTTCCACAAGCAGCTTTGCTAGGACATTATTCATTTGATAAAAGCGACACAAGTGCTCAGCAAGAGCCCCCAGCTTTATTCTGTTTCTGTAATTAAGATGCGATTGTGTAAAGAGTATTGGTTAATGTAATCAAATGATGAAAGTTAATAAATGGAAGAACTGGATTTCATTCTTTAAGCTGGTAGAGTTAGACCCTTAAAACCACAATGACTAGTATCTCAGACTTAATTTTATATCAGTTAGAAGCCCACCGTTTTTTACTTGTAACTGGCAAAGGCTGAGGACATGTGCGCATTTACTATGCCCATTGTGCGGCATACAGTAATAGGGTGTCATAGGTTGTCAGGATTACTTAGGTTTCACTGCGATGGACTTTTTTGAAAAGTTGCCAGCATTCACCAGCATACCATGTATCATGAGGATTTAAATGAAAATGTAGCCATGATTTTATTTGTGGCTGATGTGTTTACTCTGTTTGCAGCTGTACATCATCCTCATAAACATGTAAAATGTCCTTAATGCACATCCAAATGGTTTGGCCCATGGTATCTACTTTAGATTGAATATCAGAAATTGCTGAACCATGAGGCACTCACGTTTCAGAGGCTGCGCGTTTGATTTGCATGGTGGAAGAACAATGACCTACCTAATAGATGTTAAAAGAAATCCACCTGAAGACTGATTTTTTATGTCCGAGTCAAGACATTTCTACTGGAAGAGGGAGTAGGTGATCAACTGTGTAGAAGGCTGCTGGCAGATTTAACCTCATCGATGCTGGTGACGGAACCACTCCGTCACCAGCCACGGACGCGCTGTGCTGGTGACGGAGTGGTTCCATCACGGCCCGGGCCGCCGCGCCTGCGCGGCGCGTTCTATTGAGCGGGCGGGGCCGTGACGGAACCACTCCGTCGCAAGCTCAGCGCACCCGAGGCTCGTGACGGAGTGGTCCCGTCACGAGCATGGCGGTGCCGCGTGGCCCCCCTTCCACCCTAGCACTGCAGCGGAATTACCACCGCAGCCAAGGGGTTAAGAGTCACAGCCCTGCCCCAAAGATTATCCAACGCCGCCATCCAGTCATTTAGCACACCTAGAACCACCACAACAAATCCACTATGGAAACTCAGCTTGGTATTGGTCCAGGCATTCTTTTACCTCCTCACAAGGTTGTATCTAAGATGTTTCTACTCTGTGTTTTCATGCAATGAGACTGTAAATGGCAACCGAGAAGACCATTGCTTTGATGTTTAGAATTCAGTAATGGGTTCTTGAATAATGGTCTGACCTCACCTGTTTTTAAGTTAGCTCAGTTAGCAATATTACGTAGCACAGATGACTATAGGATAAAACGCAAGGCAGGCCCTATTATATATGTCTCTTGTTGCATTGTTTAGGTTAGACATGACTCACATGATCACCCAACAGGTTGATATGGCTTCATCCATTTATCCTGAGTAGGCAGGGAAAATTCCATAAGGCAAAAAGGTGACTTCTTGTTTGCTGCGTTACTTTTTTATTATTCTGCTAGTGAAATGAATATTTCCATTACACGTGTGTGCACTATTTTAGGGAAATAACAAGCTGACAGTTCCTTACATCCATCTAATTGCGGCTTAGTTGTTGAATACTAAGGGCCTAATTATGAGGCTGGCGGTCCACGGACTGCCAGATTCACCGTGGTGCGGCAGTGGTGGTCTTCCGACCGCCCTATTACAATTAGGTACAAAAGGGGGTGGTGATGGACGAAGCATCTGAACCAATCAAACACTCACACCCAGTCAACAGATCTGGGTTTAATCCATCACCGTTCTTTAGCCCACTCTGCCACCCCAGTTCAGACATGGCCATATGCAAATCAGTCTGACCCTGTGCCTCATGGGAACAGTCCAGCCTGAACTGCCAAGCCATGCCTTGCCTGGACCGGAAACAAGCTTCCGAGGACCGTTTTCTGGCATTTCAGCCGTCTTGAGCCCGGTTTGCTTGAATCCAGTGGCAAAGTGAGCAAGGGACTCATGTCTGAGCATACCCTGCCAACTTATGGCGAACAAAGTGGTACAAAAGGGGGTGGTGATGGTCGGAGCATCTGAACCGATCAAACACTCGCACCAAGTCAACAGATCTGGGTTTAATCCATCACCGTTCTTTAGCCCACTCTGCCACTCCAGTTCAGACATGGCCATATGCAAATCAGTCTCACCCTGTGCCTCATGGGAACAGTTCCAGCCCGAACTGCCAAGCCATGCCTTCCCTGGACCGGAAACAAGCTTCCGAGGGCGGGTTTCTGGCATTTCAGCCGTCTTCAGCCCGGCTTGCTTAAATCCAGTGGCAAAATGAGCAAGGGACTCACGTCTGAGCATACCCTGCCAACTTATGGCGAACAAAGTGGTACAAAAGGGGGTGGTGATGGACGGAGCATCTGAACCAATCAAACACTCACACCCAGTAAACAGATCTGGGTTTAATCTATCACCGTTCTTTAGCCCACCCTGCCACCCCAGTTCAGACATGGCCATATGCAAATCAGTCTGACGCTGTGCCTCATGGGAACAGTCCAGCCCGAACTGCCAAGCCATGCCTTCCCTGGACCGGAAACAAGCTTCCGAGGACCGGTTTCTGGCATTTCAGCCGTCTTCAGCCCTGCTTGCTTGAATCCAGTGACAAAGTGAGCAAGGGACTCACGTCTGAGCATACCCTGCCAACTTATGGCGAACAAAGTGGTACAAAAGGGGGTGGTGATGGACGGAGCATCTGAACCAATCAAACACTCACACCCAGTAAACAGATCTGGGTTTAATCCATCACCGTTCTTTAGCCCACCCTGCCACCCCAGTTCAGACATGGCCATATGCAAATCAGTCTGACGCTGTGCCTCATGGGAACAGTCCAGCCCGAACTGCCAAGCCATGCCTTCCCTGGACTGGAAACAAGCTTCCGAGGACCGGTTTCTGGCATTTCAGCCGTCTTCAGCCCTGCTTGCTTGAATCCCGTGACAAAGTGAGCAAGGGACTCACGTCTGAGCATACCCTGCCAACTTATGGCGAACAAAGTGGTACAAAAGGGGGTGGTGATGGACGGAGCATCTGAACCAATCAAACACTCACACCCAGTCAACAGATCTGGGTTTAATCCATCACCGTTCTTTAGCCCACTCTGGCATCCCAGTTCAGACATGGCCATATGCAAATCAGTCTGACCCTGTGCCTCATGGGAACAGTCCAGCCCGCACTGCCAAGCCATGCCTTCCCTGGACCGGAATTACAATTAGGGCGGTCGAATCGCCATTGCACCACCGGTGGCGCAGTGATCTTGCGGCTACAATATGCTTGGCGGGACCACCGCAGACCCGCCAAGCATATTACAAGTTTCCTCTCTGCCACAGTTTTCATGGTGGGGCCTACTCCATGAATACTGTGGCATAGAGGAAACAAAGGGGGCCCTACAGGGCCCCCTGTTGCCTCTGGGCCATGGGGTGCATGCAGAGGGGCACATGTTGAGCTCTGCTGTGTGCATGCACTCCAGTACCTGCTCGACATGGACTGCACCAGTCCATGCCATTCGTTTACTGCCTTTGATGTTCCCATTGCAGTGCCTATTTCATAGGCACTGCCGTGGGACCGCCAAAGAACCATCCACCAGTGACAAAAAAGTTGTCATCTGGCAGCCAGTGTGCACACTGGTTTGGCAGTGGGGGAGTGGGGTGGTGGCGTGGCAACCCTGCACCGCTAAACCCATACTCAAGCCCTAAGTATGTTGAGCCTTGATCTGTGATGATTCTGACCATTTCTATAGCTATTTTTGGGAATACCAATATTCAGCCATTGTAATGAACATTCCTCACTGTTATATTTTTTTGTTATAATCTATGTGCATATTACCATATTTTAATATATTGTCTTGTTTTGTGTAATCTCCAGGCTCATCCAAATTGCCATAAGGAGGCAAAATCTGCATATTTCTCTCTCAAGATTTTAAAGATTCTGTCTGAATTTCACGCTGTGGAGGTTGGTCTAGTGCCCACATCTTTTGAAGTTTACCTCTTAGGATTGTTCTGTATTGCGGGCGAATTGGCCTCCTTCTCTAGTCTGCTAGGAGCAAAAATCAAAACTATTTTAGGACAAATTACATCCGGTTCCCTTGTTGATCCCTGTCCACCCATGATGATGCAACTCGCACCGGATCTAAATTGCCACTTTCTTGGAGAAGGTGTTTGCCAGGTGTTGGAATCTGGAGTGTATCCCCACTGCGGGAAAGAAGCAATTGTTATACCTCTAAAAAAGAAACTGAATGGGGACACAGGACATCTGAAAAATCTTCGTCCTATCTCCCTGTTACCCGTACCTGCAAAAATCCTTGAGAGGCACATAAATCAGGAACTAGCGCAGTTTTTTTTTACAGACATGAAGCTTTTAGATTCCTCGCAGAATAGCTTTAGGAGGAACCATAGCACAGAATCTGCACCGATCGCAGCGGCGGACTGTATACGCCACTGAGTAGATCAGAGAGGCGTGGCGATTCTAGTCATGTTAGATTTATCCTCAACTTTTTGCACCATCTCTCCCAGGCGATTGGTGCAAAAACTGTGCCAGGGTGGATTGAGGGGTTCTGCCCTCAATCTTTTAGAATATTTCATGACTAATAAGACCCAAAACATGAGCTGCAGTGACTTCAGAGCTAAGGCGTTTTAGCTCCCTTGTGGGGTCCCGCAGGTGTCCCCCCTTAGCACCACATTGTTTAACCTCTATGTGACCCCTCTGGCTAAACTGGTCCATTCTTGGCTTTCAGGTACTGTCCTACGCGGACGATATATAGATCATTGTCTGTATATCAGGTGACTGGGAAGGCCTAGCCAATATGTTGAGGTTGTGCTTGGGGCAAGTCAGCACCTGGATGCAAGATAATTGGCTCAAGTTGAATGCCGATAAGACGGAGTTTGTGATTTTTGGGGCAGAGAACTCAGTCTGGTCCGAGCGCTGGTGGCCGGAGACCTGTGGCTCACTACCAATTCCTAGAATCTATGCCAAAAACCGGGGTGTGCCTTTTGATAACACGCTGACATTCGACCTCCAGGTCAAGAGGATGGTAGGCTCTTCATTTTGGATCATCAAGTGCTTGAAAAAGATCTTTCCCTTCTACCTGAGGAGCTAAGGATCTAGATGTTCTTTGTGCTTATAACATCTCGCCTTGACTATGGTAATGCCCTGTATTTGAACGCCAACCAGTATTCCCTGAATAAACTTCAGGTTATTCAGAATGCGGCTGCATGACTGGTCTTGGGCGTTCCCAAACATCAATCAGTGAGGGAGGGCGCTTCATAGGCTTCCAATGAGGAAGAGACTGTCTTTTAAAGCCCTGTGGTTGGTCTTCAAGTCCCTAAATCAGCAAGGCTCTTATTAGTTAAGAACGACCTTTAACTGGTAGACAGTTAAGATCGGTAGGTTAGAGGAAAGTTTTGACCAATAACTTCACGTTTTGTGCTTTTTTTAATGAGCTGGGCAAAACACGAATCTGATTACAATGCAAATGTGAATCTATTGGTGTGTGGTCTGTAGTGTGGCCAGGTGAAACTCATTGGAGACCAAGAGCGTATTTGAATTTGTTCCTACCTCGCTTCCTTTTCATATCCTCGCCAAATTCAGTGAATAGATTACTTTATATGTTACAGAATTTGCTACAATCAAATCAATAGACACTGATGTTAGATATCAGAAGGATATGAGATGAGTATCTCAATACAAGTCTATGACATGAAATGACCCATTGAATGTTTATGAGATCCACCCCACTACCATTGGAACACTGCACAGGGTTTTAGTAATAAAGTTTGCTTTGAATTGATAATTAACTGCAATGGAGTGCAACATAAATTTGAGTTTCATACAATACATTCAGCTTCAAACGCCAAAATGCTTCAAATGGCTTCAGGTGTTATGGGTTACTATTTTATTGGCAATTGGTGCCTGTAAATCTGGGTTTATAATGCAGAGAGTCAAAATTTCAATAAAACAGAATGCAAGTGGAGAAACAGGACTATATAAAATATACATACCATGAGGTAATTTGAGATCTGTGGATACATGCATTTTGAATAACACTGATATAACGATGACTGCCAGTGGTGTACAGCCCTGTAAGTTGGTAGTGTATGCCCAGATGTGGATCTCTTGCTCACTTTGGCACTGGATTCAGGCTAGCCTGGCTGATGAGGGGTGTTACCCCGAAACAGGTCCCAGGATGCTTGTTTCCGATCCGGGGAAGATCTGGCTTGGCAGTTCGGGCTGGAGTGTTCCCATGAGGCACAGGGTCAAGACTGATTTGCATATTGGACGTGAATCGGGCGAGCTCATCCCCCCCCCCGGCCACCCCAAGCAACTCTTGACCAGGACGGAGAGACGAAATGGGGAAAAGAGATCCGGTGGCGAGACCGGCGAGACAGGAAACCATCGAGAGCTATGCCGCGACCCGGGCACAGAAGGAGGCGACCCCGGTGGTGCCGGGCGCACGCACTGACACTGCCATGCTTCTGGAGGCGATCCAAGCCTCTAGGACAGATATACAGGACTCTAGAGCGGCGCTGGAGACTAAAATAGGTGAGGTGGGCTCTGAAGTCCTCTTGCTGCGCCAAGACTCCCGAAATTTGAATGAGAGGGTGACTACAGCGGAGACCAGAATCGGCGTAGCAGAAGATTCCCTTACCACCCTCCGGAAAGATATGGCGGAGCTACAAGCATCACACAGACAGCTGCTTTGGAGGGTAGACGATGCTGAAAATAGGGCGAGACGCAACAACTTACGCTTCGTGGGTTTTAGAGAGGGCATCGAGAAGACTGATGTAGCGGCCTTCCTACGTACCTGGCTAACGTCAACGTTTCCACAGGCCCAATTTCCAAACTGTTTTGTCATTGAAAGAGCGCATAGGGCCCTGCTGGTGAAACCGCCAGAGGGGGCGCGACCGATCATTGCACGCTTTCTTAATTTTGCGGACAGGGACCTCATTCTGAGAGAAGCCAGAAAAAAGGGTGAACTTCGATTGGAAAACACGAATATCATGATCTTCCCGGACTACAGCCAGGATGTACAGAAACAGCGACGCTCCTATGAGTCAGTAAAAGCAAAGCTGCGAGATCTGCACATATCATACATGCTGCTCTTCCCTGCAAAATTGAAAGTACTCTTCAAAGGCAAGTCCCACTTTTTCAATCGACCGGAGGAGGCCTGGCAGTGGTTGGACGAGCGCCCCCTGCTGCGAGAAGCCGAGGAGGAAGGTCACAGAATACGATCCGAAATGGCGGCCGCCAATTTCCGGAGGAGCCCGCCCAAGGCGCAAAGGTCTCAAAATCCGCGAACAAGAAGATATTCGCAATCGATTCCCTATCCGGATCACCCCGCGACGGGCCGAGGGGGACTGAACCAGGCTACGTCCGCAGAGGAAGACCTGGTGCAGGGGTCCAGGTTCAGCTGTCTGGCACACCACACAGGTGCAGAGGTGGAAAACGAGGGAAGTGGTCATATGTCAGACGTGGAAGAATTGACGGACCACTCTCTGCATCCTCTAGTCACAGCAATCCGAGAGCTGGAACAAGGAGCGACTGGCACGTCGGACTATCACGACATTGAAACGCAAGATTCCCACTCCTGAGGAAGTAAGGAACTGATATCCGAAACAGCAGTACACCGTTGTTGGGGGCACGCAAGTTACAAGCACTTTTCTTCCTGTGTTGACTCATAACATTGTTTGTTGGTTTATTGGCGCTCCCATCGCCCCACACGGCACGGGTGGACCCGTCCTACTCTTGGTGGGGCAGTTGACACACGGAAGGCCCTGTGGGAGCTCCAGATAGAGCCTTAGGGATAGCTTAGTTGGGGTTACCATTGGGAGGGCGACAGACCTTTACCACCTGAAAGTCCTGTAAGTCAATTGTTGTACGGATGGGATGGACGGGAGGAAAAGGTGAGGAGGGGGAGGGCGGGGATGGGGGTTCTCGAACAGTTTTGTTGGGGGGAAATTGGTTGGGGGGAAGAGGGAAACAATTGGTTGAATATAGTCATGTGCCTTGGTGCTCCACGTTACACTCCTACACCAGAGACTGTCCACACAGTTCTAGTTGTACCCTAGAATGGCGAATGCAGTAGCAGCACAATCTACAGAACACAGAAAAGTTAGTGTCCTGACCTGGAATGTAAACGGGCTTGGTAACAAGATTAAAAGAGGATTGGTGAACTCATACCTTAAAAGACTAGACCCAGATATCACTTTCCTACAGGAAACTCATCTTAAGGGACATAACTGCCCCTTTATAGCCAGGGGGCGCCATAAAGTTCTGGCACATGCGGGCTACACAACTGATTCGAGAGGGGTAGCAGTCCTTATAAAGAACACCACCCCGTTCTGTACTACGCGCACCTGGGTAGACCCACTGGGGATCTGTGTGGGGGTTCAGGGGACATGGCGCAGATGCACTTACACGCTTATATCAGTATACGCACCGCCCAAGTTACAGGCGAACACACTTAGGATACTGGCCAACATACTCCTCGACACGGCTGACACCATTCAAATAATAGGTGGAGACTTTAACGATGTAAGGGAAATAGGGATGGACCGGTCAGGGACGCCAGCTACGGGGGGAACCGGACCCCCCTAGCCCAGCAGATGGCGACTATATGCCTCACAGATGTTTGGAGATGGTTGCACCCGGGCCACACCGTCTATTCATTTTACTCGGCCGCCCATAAGGTATTCTCGAGATTAGATTACATATTCATGTCCAGACAGCACTTGACTATAGACGCCACTGCGGAATATAAGGCGAGGGGAATATCCGACCACTCACCACTGTTAGTGAGTATGGGACAGAATCGGGGTGCCGGAGGGGCCTCCTGGCGCTTTGCTGCCTGGGATCTCCAAAATGCAACTGTACGGAGAGGTGTGAGAGCGGATGTGCGGGTCTACATCGCCGACAATGAAGGGTCAGTTGATTCAGGGGTGACCCTCTGGGAAGCCTTGAAGCCCGTGATGCGGGACAGGATACAAAATAGACTGGGAGAGGAAAGGAGAAAACCCCAGGGAGAAGTAGCTGCAGTAGAGCGGGCTATCTTGGACTTAGAGAGAGAACACCTGAGTTCGAGAAATGTTGGGACTCTTCGGAGACTGGTTGATAAACAGAAACAATATAGAGAATTAGTGACGGAGGAGGCTAAGACTCAACAGCTGGCCACCCTCCACCGCCTCTATGACTTAGGAGATAAATCAGGCAAACTCCTGGCGTGGCTTAGTAGAAGGGAACGGGCAGCTAGATGGGGGGACCACATTAGGGATGCAGAAGGGGCGCTTGTTAGTACTGATGCACACATTGCCGAGACTTTTGCTATGCATTATGAACGCTTCTACACCGCCAGAGACTTAGGGACTTGCGAGGAGGCTTTACGATATATGGAGCAGATTGACCTTCCCTCTTTGGAGCCTGAGGCCCTTAAGACACTAGAGGCTGACATCACAGTGGAGGACATCTCTGTGGCCATTGCTCGACTGAGATCGGGTAAAACACCGGGACCAAATGGTTTCCCGGCGCAATTTTTCAAATGTACGGCTGACCTTTTGGCTCCCCACTTGAGGAACCTCTTCATGGAGGCATATCAGGAGGGGAGGCTCCCTCCAGACCTCTCCATGGCTACGATCATTCCGATACATAAGGAGGGCAAACCACGAGAGGACTGCGCGTCCTACCGCCCCATTTCCCTCCTGAACACAGAGAGGTGAAACTCCTTGCGACTATCTTGGCGCTACGATTGAGGTCGGTGATCCCGGACCTCATACACTTGGATCAAACCGGTTTCCTGCCAGACAGGGCCACCAAGCTGAACCTTAGACGCACCCACAATTGGCTGCAGGAGGTGCGAGACAGAGAGTTACCGCACTGGTTTCTCTCCCTTGACGCTGAGAAAGCCTTCGACGCGGTCCACTGGCCGTTCCTGGAGGGTGTCTTGCATAAATTTGGCTTTGGTCCTAAGTTTCGGACCTGGGTCCGGCTCCTTTATACCACGCCGTGAGCTAGGGTGAGGGTGAATGGGAGACTATCACGTGAATTCCAGATCCAGAGGGGGACCCAACAAGGATGCCCTCTGTCCCCCCTCCTCTTCACACTTACCATCGAGATACTAGCAGCTAGGGTCCGACAAAATCCAGGGATCACTGGATTCAGAAGAGCCGATACTGACCCCGCACAAGAGAAGCTATCCCTCTATGCGGATGATGTACTCTTCTACATTACCGACCCGGAAACCACTGTCCCGGAGCTATTCCTGGAACTGGAATGCTATGGTAGACACTCCGGGTACAAAATAAACTGGCATAAATCGGTCCTATACGACCCACGGGGCAGTGAACGCTGGACGACATTGCCAGGGCAACTAATTACAACGACGGAGGGCTTTCAGTATCTCGGGATTTACATCACCCTTGACAGGAAACTATCGCTTCAGAAAAACTTAGAGAGGATCATGCTGAACTCCACAGCTGATATGGACCGCTGGAGACAGCTGCCACTTACACTCTTAGGCCGAGCGGCTATGTATAAGATGATCATCCTCCCCAAATATTTATACGCTCTACAAAATTAATATTATCCGCTACCGGAAACGATATTGCCTAAAATCCATTCAGATCTTAGGGCTTTTCTCTGGTTAGGTAAACAACCTAGAATAGCACTGACTACTCTCCAGAGACACCAATACAGTGGAGGAATCTCGCTACCTAATTTGGAAGCCTACTATTGGGCGGAACACATGACCCCGATTAACGAATGTCTACATACCCAGGCAGACCATCCCACATATGCCCTAGAACGACACAAACTGTCCCCGCACAATTTACTGCACTATCTGTATGGGGGTTCTGGACGGGAGCAGCTCCTCCCAGCGACTGTTATTACATTTCTTGCGTGGCACAAGGCCACGAAACGTACTGGCTGGGAGAAGAAACCCACCCGGCAGACGCCACTATGGCACTGCAAATGACTAACTGAACTTCATAAACTTAAGGGATTTAAACGATGGGATGGCATCGGAATGTCCACCATAGGAGATGTGATCGCCAAGGGGGAATTGAAATCCTTTCCGACCCTAAAGTCTGAGTTTGGGCTTCAACACCCACAGCTCTTCAAATACATGCAGCTGCGCCATGCTTGGAGGACACAAAACATACACTTACCTGGGCTCCCAGAATATGCACCACTAGAGGGTCGGCTCCTACAAGAACAGATTCAGGGGAAGGTGGTCTCACTCACCTATAAAACCTTAACCAACAATATGCTAGGAGACCTGGTGAAACTTAGACATACATGGGAGGAGGAGGTGGGAGAACTAGATGACTTAGATTGGGACATAGTGTTGATGCATCCCAGGGAGGTGGCGATTAAGTCTAGGCTGCGTCTCATTCAATATAATGTACTTCACAGGACTTATTATGACAGGGTGAGACTCCATAAAATGGGGAAAATAGACGACACCACATGCCTCCGATGTCACAGGGACGACGGAGATTTTTATCACATATTGTGGACATGTGACGTGATTCAAAACTATTGGAACCACATATTTATGGAACTGAGAGAGGTATTGGAGGTCCCACTTATCCAGGAGCCCAAGCTGGCCCTCTTGGGAATGACTAACGACGTGGACCTACCGCGCCCTCTCCTAACCTTTTTGGTTTTGGCCTTGGTGGTGGCCAAAAGGGACATAGCGAAATACTGGGGGTCACTGACTCCCCGGAATTAGAGGAATGGAGAAGAGGGTTGGATCTCTACATGGCTGCCGAGAGAGTGACCTATAAAGCTAGAGGGTGTCCAAGGAAGTTCCGTAAGGTTTGGGCCAGTTGACGCCATTATCATGGTTTGGATGGGGGTTCTGGGAGAAAGTTGAGCTCAGCATTAGGGTACAAGACTGCTTAGGCACTTGCTGGAAGGTCTGGGAGGGGACACTGAGAAATCTCTGCACATCGAATCTACGGACATTGAACAAGTATGATATGAAACGTAACAGCAAAGTCAGATTGTGGAAGGGTGGGCGAGGGAGTAGGGGGTTGAGTACAGATAATTACATGACTGTACTGTTGAGTTATAAACAAAATGCAAATAAAAATAATAAAAAATAAAAAAAAGACTGATTTGCATACCGCTGGGTCTGTACTGGGGTGGTGAAGATCCCAGATCTGTGAATTGGGGTGAGTGTCTGAAAAGTTTCAGCGCTCTGTTCATCATCTTCTTGTGTTTGTTTTGTAAGGCAATAATTACAACAGAATTTTTAATTCCTACCATAATGTTCCTTTTTTATCTCTTCTGTTCTTTATTTTAAGTACATATTCAGAAATACGTCACAAGTCTTGCTCTGCAAGATAACTCATCCTCGCAAAATTACTTGCAGCAGAAACAGACCTGTTCGATGCATGGGAGCTGTAGATCACATTTGTTGCATACTCCTGCCATTTAGTGTTGTGTCCGGATGTTTGCAGTTTGTTTTTCTTCGAAGAAGTGTTTTCCAGCCACGAGGAAGGTGACTCCTTTCGGTGATAGTGCACATGGGCATCGACTCCATTGTTGGATTGTTTTATTCTGCCATTGGGTTCGGAATCGGGAAGCTCGTGGAAAGCCGTCGGGCCTACCCGAGTCGGTCCGCCTCACAGTCGATGGAACGGACTCCATTTAAATTCTGCTCTCTGTGCCACACAAAGTTTCTACGCACCACCAATCATGAAGTGTGCAACCTGTGCTTGTCTCCGGAGCACAGAGAATGGGACTGCGACGCATGTAAGACTTTCTGCTCCAACCCCCGACTCTGATCCACGGTCAGCACCGAGAACATGTTTTCGACGCCCCGCCCTCCGTTTTGGCACCTTAACACACCCAAAAGCCTTTCAGCTCCGAGCTGAGCCGCCCCAAAATGGGCTCTGATCTGAAACCTTCAGGATCGAAGTCAAAGCCAGGCTCCGGCAGCCCCCTTCGACGCCGAAAACACTTTCGGATCCAAAATCATCAGGATCCAAAACCTCAGCACCAAATCCATCTGCATCGAAACTTTCTGCACCGAAACAATCGGACGTACCGATTCTATCTCAAGAACAGGATTTTGATGCTCCACCAACCAAACCGGATCCGAAACCGATACAGTTGTATATCCAACCAACTACTGGACATATCACCACAAAAGTGACCCTCAAAAGGAAACCTGACATAGAGGAGACCTACCACATTCCTTTAAAGAGGGGGAATGTCTGGACTAATCCTTCTCCTCCTCCCCTTCCATCTCCTTCTTCTCTTCAGCCTCAATCTTTAATGATTCCACCTGAGCACTCACCACCACATACACCTGAAGATCAGGATGATGAGGATGGGGATGGGGATGAGGTTGGGGACAGTGCACCATTACTCCCAGACCCATGGGCAGAATATAATACTGACTCTCCCAAAGGAAAATATTCTGACCTGTACCCTACTAAGTCCTCTCCACCAGACGACAGCGTAGGTTACATAGAACTGCTGGGTAGAGCTGCCAACTACCATGGTGTACAGCTGCACAAAGAATACCTTGAAGAGGATTTCCTTTTTGAAACCCTTAGCAGCACACAAAAGTAATCCCACACACTGCCCATGCTCAAGGGTATGATCAGGCACGTTGATGACATATTTAATTACCCCGTCTGGGCCCGTATCCTTACCCCCAGGATAGATAAAAAGTACAAGCCAGCACCATCTGTCCCATCGTACATAAAGGGACAATTACCATTGTACTCCCTAGTGTTGTCAAACGCACTTAAAAGGGCCAACTCCCAAACTACAGGAGATGCTCCACCCCCAGATAAAGAATCTAAGCTTCTTGACGCTTCCGGAAAAAGAGTAGCTTCTGAGGCAGCAAACTTCTGGCGCATCTCTAACAAGCAAGCGCTTCTCGCAAGGTATGACAGGGCGCATTGGGACGAGATGGAGCACTTGCTCCAATTTCTGCCCATTGAACATAAATCTGAAGCTCAAGATCAAATAATGCAATCAGGTGCTCCCTAGATGCTGCAGACACTGCTGCAAGAGCTGTAAACACCAGTGTCCTTTTCAGAAAGCACGCCTGGCTAAGTATCTCAGGTTTATAAACCTAAGGTTCAGACTTCCATACTGAACACACCCTTTGACAAAGAACATCTCTTTGGACCAGTGGTAGAGTCCTCACTGGAAAAAATTAAGAGAGACACTGAAGTGACCAAATCCATGGGAGCCCTTCAACTAACACAAGCACGTGGTTCCTTTCGGCGCTCCGTCTACCACGGAGGGTCCAAAAATACCTCCTCAGAGACCACCACCACGTACAAGGGCAACAACCAACCCTCTGCCTCTAAGGGTTACTTCTGAGAGGGTTACAGAGGCAACAACGGCAAAGGTAGAGGCTCAAATTCACGCACCTCCCCCTCCAATACAAAGCAGTGACTTCCCTACACTCCCCCGACCATTTAACACATGTCGGGCGACTTTCAGATTTCCTACCCGTCTGGCAGCCAATAACAACAGACAAGCGCGTTCTAGAAATGATCCGTTCTGGTTACTGCCTGGAGTTCACCAACAATCCTCCAAACATTCCCCCAAGGTCACACAAACTCTCACCGGATCACCTACACCTCCTCAAAAAAGAGGTTCAGTCACTCCTTCTAAAAGGGGCTATAAAGCCCGTACCACCGCAACACCACTGGTCGGGCGTGTACTCCTTTTACTTTCTAATACCCAAAAAAGACTGTTCTCTCAGACCAGTAGTGGACCTCAGAGAACTAAATCTTTACATACAGTCAGACCCTTTTCACATAGTAACACTTCAACAAGTACTTCCACTTATGCAAAAGGGTGACTTTCTGTCTACTCTAGACTTAAAGGACGCCAATTTCCATATTCCAATCCATCACGCTCAGAGTCTTCCCAAGGTGTCTGGTTGTAGTCGCTGCTCACCTAAGAAGAAAACACATCCATGTCTTCCCCTGCTTGGACAACTGGCTTATCAAAGCCAGTACGTATCCAAAATGTCTCCTGCACACTCACTGAACAATTCAGTTACAACATCAACCGGGGTTCACAGTTAATGTATTAAAACCACATCTCCAGCCTACCAATACTCAAAACTACCTAGGAGCCACCTTAAATACTCAAAAGGCTCTGGCGTTTCCCAATGCAGCCAGAATTCGCAACATTCAGACTTAAGTTCTCCAGTTTCTATCCAATCACTCGCTTCCAGGTCGGATGTATATGCAACTACTGGGAATGATGGCATCTTGCATCATGATGGTTCCCCATGCCAGGCTGCACATGCGTTCCCTTCAGGAATCCTTAGCGGGTCAGTGGAACCAGTCACAGGGTTTGTTAACCAATCTAGTGTTGGTAAGCGGCCGTACTCATCGCTCTCTGCAGTGGTGGAACACACAAAATGTATCAAAAGGCCGGCCCTTCATAGACCCGGTTCCACAGACAGTACTAACAGCGGACTGGCTGGGGAGCTCATCTTCAGCACCTCTCAGTGCAAGGCCTATGGAGCCAACAGCAACAGTTGCTACACATCAATTATCTAGAGCTGCTTGCAATCTTTCTAGCTCTCAAGCCATTTCAAACTCACCTGGTTGGCAAAGCTGTTTTAGTGCGTACCAACAACATGAGAGCTATGTATTGCCTACAAAAACAGGGGGGGGGGACATACACTCTCCAACTGTCCCATTTATCCAAAAACATCTGGAGGTGGGCCAGTCACCACAAAATCTATCTCCTAGCGGAACACCTCCCTGAAGTGAACAACCAGATTGCAGACCTCCTCAAGCAGACAAAGGCAGCAAATACACGAATGGGAACGTCACTCTCAGGTTCTCTTCCCATATTTCCAAAGTTGGGGTGTTCCTCAGATATATCTGTTTGCCACACACCAAAACGCAAAATGCCAAAGCTTCGCCTCCAGGTACCCACACAGGCTCTCCAAGGGCAAAGCACTATGGATAAACTGGTCAGGAATATTTGCCTACTCAAGTTCAAGAAGTCTTTATTCGATTAGTTCATCATAAAAGACATAAAAACAAAATAGACATACATGTGCAATTAAACAATTATTAAATCATTTATAACTAATCAGCTTCTTGTACAGATAATTAAGCAACTTAACAAAGGAACTTAATACAGCCATAAATCATTTTAAGACAAATATGTAAGTCATTTAAGATTAATCAATTTCTTAAACAAATATACTAGGTTATACATAAAAGCTCTAGAACAACCAAAGGACAGGTGCTTGACAGTAACTAAGCTATCACCAGTTGTGTACTTTTATTATACCTACTTCTAAGCACCCAGGCCCAGCCAAGAAATTTAGCAACCCCGACAACAATAAGGGAATCTAGATTAGTTCTTAACAATCTAGTGGCTTCCACAGCCATTCGGGTACCCAGATTTCTACAGACCGGTCCAAGCCATTTAGCTCTGGGAGCAGAATACAGCGGGCATACATACAAAAAGTGATTCAGGCTCTCCCCAATACCATGACACTTGGGACAGAACCCCGTCCTTTCTGTTCCCCACTTTTTGGTAAACTCCCCAATGGGGAGCGAACCGCATCTGAATTGAAAAAATAGTTTGCGGTCCAGGGGTTTGGTTATGACATCCCAATACCCCTCAAGCTTGGGCACATCTTTATGCACAATAAACCGACCAGTAAGGCTACTAGAGCTCGATTTTAGGTACATATTAAGAGTCACCCAGTCCCAGTAACATTGTTTAAGAGCCCTTTTTGAGGGAAAAATGGCTGACTCGGGCGATGACCACAATGAGTCAAGACCCAGAGCTAGTAAGATAGCCTTAAGGTCTTTGAACCACCCAATGTTCGTGGCACCTGGACTATTTTTAACCTCCAGACATGCTGCAGCATAATAATGGAGCTCCGGTGTTGTCCACATACGACGCCAAAAGGATAAAGAACGTAATCTTGCTTGGTCCACCACCGAATGGCACCCAAGATCATAAAGGAGGGGGGTTAAGGGGGTCGACTGTGGCAAACCTATACATAACCTTAAAAATTTATTTTGGGCATGCATTAGAGGGTTCAGATTGCTACCACCCCATAGTTCCGCACCGTAGAGAACCGCTGATAGTACCTTCCCACCATAGATCTTTATAAGCGGGGACATTGGCCTCGTAAATGAACCTTTATGCTCCTTAATCAGTGCCCCACCCAGCTGTTGATGTTTCAGAGCCATAAGATCAATCTGATGTGACCAGCTCAACGTGTCGCTGAAGGTAACTCCCAGGTAGGTAAAATGCTTAGTTTGTTCGAGGGGGATATCCCCCATGGAGACCCTGGCGTTTATTTGCTTGTGTCCCCTCAAAACCATAAACTTGGTTTTTGACACATTCACCTCCAGCTCATGTTCGCTGCAGAAACTCTCGAACCTTATCAAGGCCTTTTGCAGACCCTGTCTGGTACGAGAAAGCAAGAGAGTGTCGTCAGCGAACATGAGCAGGGGCATTCTCAAACCCGCCAGGCTCGGAGCATCCGTGGAGAAGTTATCAAAGTATTTGGTTACCCCATTGATATATAGGGAAAACAAGGTAGGGGCCATGACGCAGCCCTGCCTGACTCCCTTATCCACTGGAAAATTTTCCGTAACCTCACCCGGTTTTCCCCAGCGTACATAAGCAAAGGTCTGGGCATGGAGGTTCACTATAAGGCGAACCAATATAGGAGGCATACCCATATCCAGTAAAGAGTTCCATAATCCTGCCCTTGGGACCAGGTCAAATGCTGACCTAAGATCCACGAAGGCCGCATACAGATTGCCTTTTCCCAAGGTAACAGTCTTCCAATGTAGAAGCATAAAACGGAATGCCTGGTCCAAGGTACTCACATGGGATCGGAACCCTGCTTGAAGAGGGGTGAGGATGTCATACTCCTCTATCCATGCCTGGATCCTAGTGAGCAGAAGACGGGTAATAATCTTTTGAACCGCGTCTATTAAGCTGATCGGCCGATAGTTGGATGGAACCGACCGATCACCTTTCTTGAAGATCGGCAGTATTTCGGCACCCGCCCAAGAATCGGGTACTCTGGCGCCCACTGCCAATGCATTAACCAGACGCACCAGATATGGAGCCCAGAGGTCTAGGTCCTCCAAAAAAATATCCGCAGGGATACCATCAGGACCAGGTGCTTTGCCCCTGGGGATAGCTCTCAAAACCGCTTCGACTTCCCTGGCCGTGAATACAAGGGTGTCAAAGGAAAGAGGCCATCTAATGGAAACATACGCTGTGTTACAACATCTAAATTGTTCCACAAAATGGGAAACCCATTTTTGTGGTTCAACCGAGGCTGGACTTGGGCGATTGTCCTGTGAATTGCCCCACCTGAGAAGGTGCCAGAACTGCTGGAGATTCCTACTCCCGCAGGCCTCAGTTAGCGAAGACCAACGCTCGTTGTCCCAATCAGCTTTGGCAAGGCGTTTGGCTTCATTGAAGGCTTTCCTACTAACTTTGATTCGAGCAGGATCCTTTGATTTTATAGCCTTAAACAAATCTGCGTGAGACTTCATGCAGGCTTCATTAAACCAGTTTAGAGGTTTCTTACCCTTCCCTCTCCCTTTATTTGCAACAAATTTGACAAAAAAGGATTTTAGGGACAAAAATAAACTGGCATGAATAGCTGCAATATCCAAATTCTGAGCGCCACAATTTGCAGATTCTGCCAGGGAGTTCGAAACCAGGGCTCTAATCTTAGCACGTGCTTCCACGTCAACCGAAACCTTTGGCCATCGTACCCTCCTCATATCGTTTGAGAGTACAACTGCTACCTGGACAGGGTTAGGGTGTCGTACATTCAGCCCAAGGAAACTATCGTCCTTTAGCTCTGCCACCAAGGGATCATGGTCACTTTCTTGGCGCTGTTTTACAGACATATCCAGAACCATCGGCCACATTGATATGTCAACTAAAATGTAGTCAATACGACTACGATGTCTACCATTAAAAAAGGTATAGTTGCCCATCCTATCCGAGCTAGTCCGACCATTGAGTGCACGAAGCCCCCAATTCAGACATAAACCATTAATATATACCGCAGCTTGGGACCATTTGGTGATCGGGGGTAAATCCAGTTGTGGGATTCCCCAGATCTCGTCCTCTGCATTAGTTATCAGACCATCATCATAACTCAATGGTTCAAAACAGGTATTAAGGTCACCCATAAGCACTACATGACCAGAGTTTATATTAGAACTTAAAAACTCATCTAAGCACACAAGAGTGTCTACGACCCTGCCACCCGTCATACCCCTAGCATAGGCATTAATCAACAGTATGTCCAACCCACGGGCTGTTCGGATGCTAACTATTAATAGATCTAAACAATCAATGGGAATTTCTTTGACAATAACACCATCAGCTTGACGAATCCAGGTTGTTAGGCCACCCATAGCCCGACCTCTTAGGCCTTTGGTCGCAGGTTTATAAAAGTTCAGAAAACCGGGAAAATACACCGGAGTGATTGCCCAGGTTTCCTGAAAACACCAAATATCTCCTAGCGAGATAAACTCAACCCAATCCGGAATACATGTACGTGGTTCTAACCCTGCAATATTCCAACATCCCATAACAGTTCCCTTATTATGACTTTGTTCACATCGGCTAATATTTACAGACACGTTAGAAACATTAGACAGTGGAGAGGTATCTTCATGCTCAAATACAACAAGACTGGTACCCAACATCATCAACCCAGCGGACCCATCTTGAGGACATAGGGGTTGGTTTACACCAACTATGATAGCATCCGTTGGTGATGAGGGGGTCGGTGACAAAACCAGAGGGCCTGTCTCTAATTGATTGCTCAAACTCCCCTTCGTAAGGTTACAGGAATGGGCAACAAAACCTCCAGAAATATTAGAGGGGTTAGGGGGGACCACCCCCCCTCCCAAGTACTCATGATGTGTTACATCAACCCCAGTCAGCAATGCTGGTCAATCATTTGATGCTAACCCTGATAGCGGATCATAAAGGTTCCTCAGCGGTATATTCCAATGATCTTTAGGGTTAAAACTGCTTGGATTTGGATACACTGGGTAATAGTTAAGTGGTTGTTGGATCTGCGGAAGCACATGATTGAGCGGAAATGTGGGGTACAGAGGATTGTTAGTGACAAAGTTATTTGTTAACACTGATGGGCCGGGTAGTTGAGGTTTAATTTTAGCCCAACCCGGTGTTTGCGGGGGACAATTGTAAGTAGATTGAGTGTAGGAACGATACCGTTCCTCAGGGTTAATTTGTGGCCCATGATAACTAGTTGTAAAATTGGACCATTTGAGGTGGCTTTTGGTATTAGAAACATGGGGGCGATCAGTTGGGTTAAGCAGGGTCTCAGGATAAAAATAACTAAGATTCCTGGTAGAAACCCCTCCCTCATGTTTCCCTACAAACCAGTCAGAGATGTAAGATACTACTCTATTGTCCCTAAAGTTGATAATAACTATGTCACCCTCTATATCCTTTGGACGAACCCTCACCCATTGGCATCTTCTGACCGAGACTATGTCCCCATTAAGATGTGCTGGAAGGGGTCTATTAGTTTTTAGCCAGAAGATGACTTTATTTTTCAAGCTATCCATGTTTTCCCGATCACCTTCCGATACAGGCGGCACCCCCGTCATTACAATAACAAAGTTTAACGAGTCCGGTGGCAAATCCACATTGTGTCTCTTAAGAGGAGGTTTTTGGGGTTTACCAGTGGTGGGGGCCAGAGAGCCCTCCCCTTTCTTTGTCTGTGTCACAGTTCCCCGTGGCGGGGGTTTACCAACAACAGCCCTAGCGTTCACTATGGCCGGGCTGGCTAGTCTTGGAGGTTTGGCAGCCACAGCCGACCCTTTAGTTGGAATAGTGACTGTATTAGATACACTAGTTGGGGGGTTGCTAGGGTTAGTATTAGTAATACCTGACACGGGTTTAGAAATAATGGTATTGGTAGGAACCCCAGTGCCCTTAACAGAGGTAGGAGGCTGTATTAACTCAGGGGACACCAATATACAATCCAATTTTTCGCTCACAACCCTGACCCGCTCTAACAGAGGTAACATGTAGGACTTAATGAGCTTCTCTATGAAAACACGAGTCGCCTCGCTAAGTCCTTCAAGAGCTAGATCCGGAATAGGCAAGATTTGTGCTTCAGGTATCAATACCTCTGTGTGTGGAGGGGTTAGTTTTTCTGGGATAACTATTGGTGGGGGGGTTATTACAGTTCGGCGATTTTGGCCTTTCCTTTTTACCCCTCCCTTTCTCCTTCTTTTCCTCGGAGGAGAACATACCACCCTTTTGTCAACATCAGGCCCAGTAGCAACAACGCCCACTCCCTTCAGTGATAGGTTCAGACTGGAATCAATACAAACCAATGGTGGGTTAGGGAGCGAGGAGCAGGGCCCCTGATCCCTAACTTGACTATCTAGAATATTTACATCCACAAAGCTTGAGTGATCAATAGGAATACAGGCTAGCTGGTCACCACAGGTAGCCGTGTCACATGGCGGCGAGATAGTGGGAAACCTAAATATATTAGGTGTTTGATTAATATCTATTCCATCATCCTCAATCGAGCTCAGCCCTCGGACATCCGTGGCCTGAGTAAGATTTGAGTCTGATGGATAGGGCAGTTGGCTTCTCTTCAATTGCTCAATTGAGCGTCGGCGTACCGCCCTTCTTTCAGCAAGGAGAAGATCCCTGTCCACATCCTTTGATGTTTTTTTAAAGAATTTGTCGAGAGGGCCAAGTGGAAAACTACCCACACCAGGAGGGGCTGAATGACTCATATCAAACACTAGAGTAACCGGGGGTGGGGGAAAAATACAAAAACTACCCCTTGTAGATACTTTGGTACAGAACTAGCAACTGCACGGCAATGGACAACTATACTAATAAATATTTAAAACGACATACACTTTTAAAAACAGATGACAATCCCGTGGCCCAGCCCGGCCTCCTGCGGCCCCGGACGGCCACAGACGGCCCGCCCTTGTCCCGGGCTTCTCCCGGCGCCCTCCCGCGCACTCCCGCGCAGCGGGTATGTCTGCTCCTCTTTAAGCTTTGCAAAGATCACCAAGGGGGCGGGGCCGGCAGGGAGAGGAGCCCAGCTGGAGACGGGCGCGCGGGGACTCCTGGTCCGTGGAGTCCACCCGCTCTACCCTCGCAGCCCTGCCGGTCACCAGGTGATGCCCCTTGAGTTAATGAACAGCCGCTGTGAGACCGCGAAGCGGGACCCGCGCAGCGGGTCCGGCGAGCAGCAGCGGCTCACAGCAGGCAGAGTCGAGGAAACGCAAAGGTGAGGAGCGTGGCTTCAAAGAAGTGCCTACTCTATTCCGCCTATCCTACTCATTCCATCAGTGGTTCGGAAGTTCAGGCAAACATCCCTCACACTGATCTTAGTAGCTCCCACATGGCCCCGTAAACCATGGTTTACAACCCTGTTGGAGCTACCTCTGGTCCCGCATGAAAGCTGCACCTAACATCCAGTCTCCTCACACAGAGCCATGGAGAAATCAGACACCCAGATGCCAAACAACTGAACCTTGTGATCTGGCTCCTGAAATCATAGAGTTTGGTTATCTGATCCTTCCACCAGACTGCATGAACATCATCACGGAGGCCAGAAGGCCTACCACAAGATCCTTTTACGCAGCTTAATGGAAACACTTTGTTATTTATTGCAATAACAACACATCAACCCTCTTGATGCTCCCATACAAAACATCAGCTGCGATCTGTTACACTTGCAGCAGTCCGGATTGGCTTACACCTCCATCAGGATACATCTCGGTGCAATAGCTGCCTATCTACAAAATAGGCAACATTTATCGGTTTTCAGAGTGCCCGTAATTAAAGCTTTCATGGAAGGACTTAAAAGAGTCATACCACCAAGACTCCCACCTGCCCTAGTGTGGATTCTTAACATAGTGCTCACAAGAATAATGGGACCACCTTTTGAACCCATGTATAAATGTGAGCCACAGTTTATCTCTTGGAAAACAGCTTTCCTCATTGCAATCACTTCACTCAGGAGAGTGGGTGAACTACAGCCACTAACCATAGAAGAACATTTTTCCAACTGCACAGAGACAAAGTGTTTCTTCGTACAAACCCCACATTTCTACCTAAGGTAGTATCTGCATTTCACATAATTCAGTCGGTAGAATCACCTGTATTCTTCCCTCAACCTGAATCTGTTGCAGAACGAGCTCTACACACCTTAGATGTCAAAAGAGCTCTTTTATATTACAACGAAAGAACACAATCATTTCGTAATACCAAACAACTGTTTCTTGCTTTTGCACCACCACACAAGGGCAATCCTATCTCCAAATCAGGTATTGCAAAGTGGATTGTTAAATGCATTCAAACTTGTTATTCAAAAGCAAAAAGAACTCTAATTGTACCCCCTAGAGCGCATTCCACTCGCAAGTTAGGGGCTACTATTGCTTTCTTAGGAAACATCCCCATAGTTGACATTTGCAAAGCTGCAACATGGTCTACACCACACACATTCACCAAACACTATTGTGTAGATGTGTTAGCGAGACAACAAGCTAATGTGGGCCAAGCCATACTTAAAACACTATTTGAGACAACTCCAGCAACTACAAGTTAGCCACTGCTTCGGGAGAATACTGATATATAGTCAATGCAAGCATGTGATCTACAGCTCACATGCCTCGAACGGATAATGTTACTTACCAAGTAAGCATTTGTTCTTAGAATGTATAGCTGTAGATTCACATGCGCCCACCCGCCTCCCCTGGTACCTGTAGCTGCTGCAGTTCTCTCTTTAGTATACAATCTAACAATGGAGTTGATGAGCATGCACATTATCACTGAAAGAAGGAGTCCCCTACCTCGTGACTAGAAAAGACTTCTTAGAAGAAAAACAAACGCAAACATCCAGACCCAACACTAGATGGCAGGAGTATGCAAAGCATGTGAATCTACAGCTATACATGCCAAGAACAGATGCTTACTGGGTAAGTAACATTATCCTTTCGTCTGAAGGTTCAAACAAAAGACAGACAGTAAAAGCTGCCTAGTTTTGTTTGTTTGTGCGACTTTCTCTCAAGCATTTGTTTGCCTTAAGCTGCAATGCTTTTCCTAGCCTTCTGTCGGTTTTACCAAGTTTACCTGCAGAAGCTTGTGAGTTTACTTGCAATGTACTGACAAAGGTTGGTGCTAACTTTGAAGTTAAGTTATGTGATGTCACAATATGCTGTATATGCCAATGAAATCTCAGCCACATTATCTACGTATGACCCTGACGATGTTAGATAAATACATTAATTCTTTCATTACCATGGCCATGCGTGGCACTTTCCAAGCTCTGAACTTTTCCAGTACCATGTTAGAATCCAATACGCTTTTCTTGGACTCAGACGTGTAGTCCTGCTTTTCCTGTACCATGTTAGAATGCAATATGTTTTTCTTGCACTCAGACGTGTAGTCCTGTTTTTGCACTACAGGTTTCAACACGCACTGAAAACACCAGGATCGAATGCACTATTCATTCTTGGAGTTGGGAAACGAGGCATACTTCACATATTATTCCGTTTTACTGTTCAGCCAGTACCATTGTTCAGCAATAAGTGTCTCAGTCCTTTTTCGGTTTCGCCTGCTTGAGAAATCCAGTGTTTTGTAATATAAACTGAAAAAGGACTTATATCCCACCTCCTCTCTTTCCTGGCTTCTCATTGGTTCCTGTGCGTGACACTTACCTTTCCTCCAATTCTATTGGATGTAGTATATTTTCCTGCATTTACCAATGCTTGTTCCTCGTCTGCTTCTCTCACCGCTTTTGTGGAATATATTTTCATAACCTTTGCCTTTTACTCTTGCAGCATATTTATATAGCAATGTATCACCCGGAGAGATTAAGTGATTTGCATAGCTTCATCGGAGTCGCGAGACGCTGCCAAGACTCGAATTGTGACAGCCTTAGTCACACTCCCCTTGGTGAAATGTACTAGAAGTTGATAACGTGGGTGGTGCTATCGAAGTGTAGCCCTCTGTGCTCAGGGCAATTGTATTTCAAAAAGCGGCATATCCCTTAGGAGTGACGTCCCTTCGATGCACTCATGCGAGTGCATCGAAGGAACGTCACTCCTAAGGGATATGCCGCTTTTTGAAAAACTCGAATTGTGATCACCAGCTCTTGAGTCAGCAGCTTTGGCCACTGTGCCACATCCTCTCCACTCCCATGTTATCTGTCAGGGTGCTCCTTCCTTCTACCGGACGATGGTTGATGAAATCAGCTCTTTATTCGTTACGTGGGCGAAATTGATGCATTACCAATGCTTGTTAATTGCTTCAGATGTAACAACTGAGCCCACTGCACCCTATGTATTCTCTTTGTGACTTCTAGTTTTTCTAATGAAAATCACTGTATTTACTTCAGCCTCAGTATGTACTTGAAGTATACTGTATACATGCTAAAATTGAGAGACACAAATCTCGCATATGTAACTGCATCGTGACTCTGCACATGATCTGTTTGCCCTGCAGCTCAGGTAGTAACAACACGGAGGCTGTGCTGAGGAACACCTCTGGACAGAAGTCTGAGGAAATATAGTGGCCAAAAGCTTCCACTGTGTTAAGGTTTATTTCTGACGCCTGCCTGTCTCTTATTGAAAAGGTTGGTAGGGATGCCTGAGCCAGGCAAAGGGATCTCGGCTACAGGATGGCAGACGCTGAGATGCGCTGCAGTTTTGCCCACAATGCCAATAGACATGCTGTATACACTGACAGCCCAAAAAAAAACCTACACTGAGAAATTGGTGCAGCAATTTAGGAAAGAAAGGGGGAAAACATTTCCAACTATGGCCTTATTTCATTCAAATTAATACAAAAAGTGCTGGGCTGTTCCTGGAGAGGGGGTGTTGTGAACCAGAATATGCGTCAAGAAGTGCGGAGGATGATGCTAGGGTAAAGAAGAATTAATTAACCCTGGGCATCCATTTTGCTGGATTTAATGCCCTCACACACCTTTGCAGGTGTCATGCTTCATCATTTGGGCCTGCTCCTCGTTGGGTCGACGGTGCAATACCCAACGGGCAAAACCTCAAAGAGGGGCTCTTTGGCGGAGATATTTTTCCAACAGCCGTGTAGATGAAGTGCGGGTGTGGGGCCTGGTGAGTTGGTAGACGTTTTCAGGTGACTAAAATAAAGCTAGGGGTACCAAGGAATGATTTATTCAGGCGGTCCGCTGCTTTAGTTAAAAAGAGATTCTAGAGGGTGAATCTGGAATATTATGTTTCCAGAGACCCTCCAGAAAGTGCTACTGTCCGGTCCGCTCATTTCATTGAAGCAACATTACACTTTCACAGGTGTAGGTGGCAGGAGCCTCATTCAACTGGCTTGCTCGTTAACACCACTATTCGTGTTGTGGACCTCTAGGCACATATTGGCATTGTGTCCCCACTTCCTTTTTCACACACTTAAAGCTTTCAACAAACGTAATCCCTGTTACTTATCTATTTCAGTTTGGACTAGGGAAATTCTCTTTATTTTTGTCTCATCAACTACTATCTGTTGTATCTATGAACTGACCTTGACTCCATCGCTGGTAACTGTAGCAATCTGTACTATTGTCAGAAAGATATGTTTTTAAAGATCTGTCACTGCATGTACATCAAAGGATTGGCCCTCCCTTTCGTCAATGTAAATTTTTAAAATGCAACTTGTTTTCCTCAAAGCAACATTACTGCATTTAAAAAGAAAAATATATTTTTTTTGTTTAAGAGTTGGCAGAGGTCCCCTTATTAAACCTGGTTTGGATAGTGCTATCTTTTAATATCTGATTGACTGCTCAACTTGTCCAAACTGAGCAACAAATACTTAATTATTGTCTCTGGACTCCATCTACCGGTCACCCAGGGAATAGAAGATGGCCTCAAATTCATTGTCAAACTGACGAGATTTAAGAATCCAATAAATCACAATCCGGTTTAAATGCCAAAATATCCCCCTCCAGCCCCATACGCCTGTGGTGCGGAAAGATTTTGAATATTTATGCCATAGAAAACTATCAGCGCCAATAAAGAATAGAATATATACATTCGAGAACGTTCGGCTGCTATCCAAAACGCATAAAAAGGGAAGGAGAAGTACAACGTCGGATAATCTTCAAGCACAACGGGAGAACTGCCTCCTTAATCCGGAATACGAAGTGAAAGATTTAACGTAAATGATTGGCTTCTATATATACTGTGTCTAGCGTGCGTTTATCAACTAAATATGGCAATGAAATGTAATAGTTGCTCAATGCTCTACGATAGCCTTTTATATACATGGAATGTATGGTTGTGTCTCTATAACTGCGAAGAAAAAAAGCTAAATAAAGTTGTAAAAAAAAATATACCCAAATACAAAAGCCCACAATTCAGCCATGATGCCGTATTTCTGCCGTTCTCCTAGCCACATATATTGTTCCTGTTGGGAGACTTGCCGTGAGATTCATATTTACACATATCATCTACACACAAACTGACCGCGATAATACGTAATGGTCATAAATTTGTATAGATGCGGAGATAGCCGCCGATCCCTCCAAAATAGATAATTGACCTCGAGTGCTCGTAAACATGCCTTGCACTTACTATGAGTACTATTTTAATTTTGGCATGGGTATTTGTTTAGAATAGATTCTAATTCTCACAACAGTTGCTGTTTTGTGATGCGTGTTGCTCTATCTATTCCAAAACTACTTGCGAATTAAACCTGCAGTCAGCTAAAAACAGACATTTTGCTCTTGCATCAAACACACATATTAACGACACCAAGTTGTTGCAATATTATGTTCCAGGGAAAAATAGTTATAAAGATCTATACCATGGGTACTTGCAAACATTTCCCTAAGTGCCAACAAGTATGGTCTGTTGCATACCCGAGTGCCGCATTACGCCCGCAGGGTGAGAGTCTGGATGGTGTAAGGTGGGCGTAGGTGAAAGCGAAACATGTACATGGTCTGGACAACAAACAGAGCCTGCACGTAGCTTCTGTCTGCCACCCACATTCTAATGGCATGCACCACCAATTAAAACAAAGCGTGATGTGAATCTGGTGGGTGAATTGTACAATATAAACCAGAAAACCTGTGCTCGATTCCTTCGTCCCAACTTGACCAAATTGTGCGATCCTAGGCAACTATTGTATTTCACTTTGCCTCATTTTTCTACATTACCACATATGAGAGCACCTTGAAATACATAGGTTGAGGATGTGTGCTGTACAAAACCTTCTCTTGTGTTTGATTTAAGGAAATATAGTGCTGTTCCAATTATAACAACAACCTAGGCCCTACATAGGGTGCACCTGACAAATGACTTGCTGCTTGGTTGACTAATGGCATAGTTGTCAGGCCAGGGGTGGCATGAATGTTTCTAAGTTCATGTTTGAAAATTATCACTTGTAATAAATGCCTCTCAATGCAGTGATATAGGGCCTGATTACGATGTCGGCGATTGGGAGACCACCGACAGGCATACGGCAGTCCAACCATTGTATTACGAATGGACCGATGGTCCGAACTCCGCGGTACCACGGCAGGACATGCTGCTGCCATAGAAAAAGGCTGCAGCAGATGCCACTGACGTGCAGGACGTGCAGCGCCTTCTGTATCTCATACACTGTGTGCCATGCACCATATCGTGCATGGCACACAGTGTACACACCACAGTGCTAAGGCAAGGGGGCACTAAATGTACCCCCAAGCAATTTTTTGGGGGGTCTCTAACCCCAGGGGCCCTCTTTGGGTCCCTTTGTTTCCTTTCCGACAACCTTTTATTTTTTTTTATTTTTTTTATTTCTTTATTTCAAAATTGTTATTAAAGTATAAAATTGCATATCAGAAGATACAAACAGTACAGAGCAATGCAGGGGGGGGGGGTATACATTCGACATTCTGGGGTTTGATGGGCTTGTTTTGCCACCAGGTTACTTAGTTAGGGTTTAGGCTTGGCTTGTCTTTGAGTATGCAACATTACCCCCCCTGGAGAGAGAAAGAAAGCGGAGAGGGAGATAGGTGGGGGGGGTGTCGGGTCTTAGGTCCGGCGTATTTCCAAATGTGCGTCGAGGGCTTCCCACATGTCGTTTTTGGCGTAGTGCTCCTTCGAGAATTTGCCAGTGATGTTATCTGCGCCTCTGAGGAAGGTGACCCAGTTTATCCAGTTTTTAGGTCTCGCCCTGGAATAAGCATCCAAAGGATGCATTCCAGGGACGGAGACGTATAGTCATCTGTCTGGAGGGAAGGACGGACGAGAAGGTGCACGCGCTTCTCCCCGGCTGGATTCAGCTGCTTGCACGCGCACGTCGGCTCCGTCCACATTCACAAGAATTCCAGCGCCGTGCACATCCCCACACATACACACATGCATGCATGCGCATACACACACAGAGACACTCGCTCGCACACACTCTCTCCCTCCCCCCCGCAGTCATCACACACGCATACACACACGCACGCATACACACAGACTCCAAGACACATACACACACGCACGCTCACACACATACAGAGCCCCCCGCCGCCCCACGCACACACACATGCCCCCCGCAGCTCAGTAAAGGCCCCCACTCACCGGTACTTGTCTTCAGGCGAGGGCTCGTTGCAGGCGGCGGCGGTCTCTTCCTTCTGTGCGTGCGAGGCTCTCTCACCTCACGGGAGCCCGCCCGGGCTTCCGGTGTGTCTTCACGTCCCGCCCCCGGCCTGCCTGACTTCCGCCCGGGATTGAAAACCTTGTTATTAATAGGTACAGTTCAGAACGTTATGGTTTGACAAAATACTTCCCATAAATGTCCTTGTTATGTTTTTAGTTGGAGCGTAGATTGCGAGCTCCTTCATCGGCTAACACCCGATATTTCTAGTATTTTGTGTCTTTACGACAGGCACTACCGAGCATATTGTACTCTTGTTGATATCCTATGGGAGTCTTTTTTGATTACTTATTAGTGAGCTTAGACTCTTATGTTTGCTTCTTAATAATGCACATCTAAGGTGTACGATATCCCCCTTTGTATTGTCAAGTTTACAGGCACATTAAAGTTTGTTGAATACGAATACGCCCGTGTTGGGATGTCTCTTTAAAGCTTCCGCACGCTGCTCGCGTTGTCTCTTTAAATACGCTCAGCATGCTGGGTACTCTTACGTACTCCGGCTACTGGCGTTTGTTTCGTATGAGGTTCAAGAAGTTTCTGCTTCGGCATCTATAACCACCGTGAGAACTGCGGTTCAGCTAGTTCATTTCTTTTATATTTTCGCTTAGACCTGTACCGTTACCAGCTTATTTTGTTTCGTTTTTCAACGGAAAGCATCCGTTCTGCAGAACGCATTTATTTATTTATTGCTGGCCGCGCAGCTAGTAACACCCTGATTATCTGATTACACGGGTCCATGAACCGGGAGCGTTGGTTCTCACCATGCCACTCGTAGTGTCGGGTAAGCGTCATTTTGGATGAAATTAACTTGGCGAGCCATTTCATAGATTTTAGTGTCTCTGAGGCTCATTAGAACAATATCTTGTCTTTTCATTTCCAAGAGTAAGAGTCTATTGTTCTGACTTCATCGAACCACTCAGCCTTTTTAGGGACATTTCTTTGGACCAGTACTGCATGACTGAGATAGACACTGGTCACATTTTCTGGTTATGAACTGGGTTTCAATGTGCATTCCCACTATTCACAAGGTAGCATACCAATCATTCATTCTGTCCTTTCTCTTTTCTTTTCTATGTTGCTTCACCATTCAAGTGCAAATCCTATTCACTTTCATGTATTGTCCTACAACCTATATTCGATTGGTTGAGATTAATGTGTGATTAGTTCACATCTGTTGTGTTGTAGATTCCAAAGGAGGACACACCAGTCCTTATACAGCTATTGTGTGATGGAATTCAACCCCTAAGAAGGGTTATAAACCCGAAATGCATTGTGATTGTCTCGGTTTATATCCTATAGACAGGGATTGCTATATGTTACGGACTGTATACATATGAAGTTCATTGAATCAATTTCTTTCTTTCTTATTACGATGTGAATTCGTATATTTTTCATATTATAACATTCTGTTTTGTATGGAATCAACTACACTAAGTACTTTACTACATTGTTGAAACTTACATTGATTATGTTTATTGAATACAGTATACTTGAACAGAAAATTCTGTGCGTAATCTATTGAAGACACTTATGTCCTTAGCTGTGCTCCGCGTAGACTATGGTTTTCTATAGCCTCCTTTTTGTTGTATGCTTATCGTGAAGGATAAGGGCTTTCCCCTCCACCAACGTGGATGCACGCAAAACTTGAGTAAATTCGCTTAAGGACTAGTATATATTTTTTTGATTATTTATTTAGAAATTGATGTGCTGGCCCACTCCAGGTATTGATATTTCACTGTAGCATCTGCCTTTATTTCTGCCGTCCTGCCTCGGCTGCTCTAACTTTGCCTTTTACTGCCCCCTACCCACTTTCTGTTTCCTCCCCTTCCTCGAAGTCCCTTTTCCAGACTATAACTAGACTGCTAACCTCCCCAGGGCACACAGTGTCGTTCCAAAGTGTCGTTCATGGCTGACATTTCAACAAGTGCCACACGCATCTTGTGCCAGACTAACGCATTTGCTGATTATTGTTGTATCAGTGCAATGCCCCAAGATTGTCGCGCAATAAAAATTAATTAAAGGCCGACTGTCTCTCAGCACCTCGCAGTAATGCCTGTACCCGCTCCGTTAGTGTTATTTGGCAGCTCACTGCTGCCTGCGCCAACTATACAGTTGCTGATGATACCATGAGTAGTCTGTCAGTACTATTATCCCATCGTCGTGTAGTATGTGCTGCCTGTGCTGAATCGATTGCCTTTGTAATTGGCCCTTCACAACATTGGACCTTCAGAGTAATGTGTAGCAGCTAGGAAATGTAATCTGGGCGCACGATATCTCTTATTCATTCTATCTACATCACACTTAAGCTATGCGACCCATCACATAATAAGATCATCGCTCTGGTCGATCACACACAATTCCAATATGCTTCCCATACAGGCCCACTGCATATACAACAGCATTCCAAACGAGCACTACCCCACGGTGGAGCATTCTACTCTCCCAATAATGTGCTTTAGCGCCTCACATTGCGGTATAAAGCACTAGTCAAAAGCCTGGTCAATTAACAGAAACTAAGGGGATGGTGCGTTTTCCTTTTTACAATACATTGTGCACCAGAGAGGACTGTGATGTTCTTACGAGTTAATTACCTACGAGAGAAAGACGTAATATTAAAATAATAGTTGAGGCTAAGCACTTTACTTTGATATGTAGTCGACTGGATTTCTGTTTAGGGCCAGGGAGACAGCTTTAGCTATCTTGCAGGCTCTTGTAATAAAATAAACATATAATACACAGAGAGTGTCTTTGGGTCAGCACCCTTCATTCATTACTTACTGGAAATATCTTTAACTTGTTAGAAGAGTGAACTGGGCAGCATACATAGAGTGGGGGAGTTAACTCCCTTCAGCCACTGTTTTATTGGCAGCGTTATTCCCATTTTGGATTAGTCCAAGGACCGTCACTCAGTGAATGGAATGTCACTCATCAAGCGTGGATTGCAACACATTCATTTTTCTATATTAGCTAGTTATATTAGTGAAACAGGGACATCTATGTTAATGAGTTGACTCCACAGAAGGGACAAAAGGCAGCCAGGTTCACAACACATATTGCATTGCAAATGCTATAGGTGTCACATTTGTGAAAGTTAAAACTATTGGCATTGTAAATGACAAAGCTATTACTTTAGCTATTACTATAGCTAAATAAAAAAAATGTAATTCGCAATACCAATGGCTCAAACTTTCCTAATGCGAGACCTATTGCATTGCAAATGCTTGTTGAAAGTGGCTTTGGCCGTGTTCTTCCAGTTTGTTAGTATGATTTTCACTGCCGCTGTCAGTAGGATGTCCACTAGGTCCCTTTCCTCCTTATTTTCTAGGCAGTCCGTCATGAACCCTGTGGCGAGACCAACGAAACTAATTGGTATGTCTTTGCCTGTGACGGCGTTGATGAAATTGTTCACATTTCTGTGACACTCGAAAATGAGGTGTTCCAGGATGCCATTCTCTTTTTTGCAGTTCCAACATGTTCCAGTGTCCCTTATGCCTGCTTTGTGTAGTCTCGCCGGTGTCCAGTAGGCTCTATGAAGGAGCCAGAATTTCGTTTGCGCCAATTGCGGCGTGACTTTGTTAGTTGTGGCTGACTTCCACAGTTTGCTTTTTTCCTCGTCACTGAGTTGTCTTGTTGTCAATGCTTCCCTTGTGCTCATCACTTTCTTGTTCAGCATGGATGTTTGGGGGCACAGTAATCTGTAGATTTTTGCTGTGGGGTGGCCTGTGGCGTTGAGGTTGTCCATGTATTTGATGATGGTTGGTGGTGTTTTGCTTAGGTACACCTTCGTTGTGGCCGTTTTTATTTTTAGGAATGTGTATAGTTCTATGTCTGGGAGGTCGTGGATTTGTTTCATATTCTGGAAGGTGATAGGGGAGTTTTTCGTTTCCAGTTGGTTTGGCGTGGTGACTCCACTCTTCATCCATGTTTCGTTGTCTAATGTCTTGCCCTGGTATAGTATCCTTGAGTTATACCGGATTGATTCCCAGTTGGTTCCCCCGATCCTCTGTTCCATAAGTTTGTCCACCTTCGTTAGGGCTTCTTTGGTGTGTTTGATGATGGGGTTTAGCCTGTGAGGGTGCTTGTTCGCTGTGAGCAATGCTATTGGGTTTAGTCCCCCCAGGATGTTCCTTTCCACTTCCAGCCACTCCGGTTCGTATTCTTGTGTGTTTGTGACCCAGAGTATTCCTTGCCTGGCTAGGCAGGCTGTTTGGAAGTGTTTGAAGTTCATTATGTTCAGCCCGCCCAGGTTTTTCGTTAGTCTCAGCTTCTGCAGACTGATTCTTGGTCTCTTGTCTCTCCATATGAATCTGTTTATTAGTTTGTCGAGCTTCTTATGAAAGTTCTCTGTCATTGCTAAGGGCAGCATGCTGAGTGTGTAGTTGACGGCTGGTGTCATCATCATTCTAATTGTTTCAACCCTTCCCCACCAGCTGATGTATTTGGGCGACCAGAGGTCTAGTCTCTCCTTTATCTTTTTCAGGGTGGCTTCTTCATTGTGTTCTAGGGTTGCTTTTAGGTCTCTCCCAAACAGTAGGCCTAGATACTTGAGGGATTTTGTTTGCCAGGCAAGGCCTGATTGGCCGAGTACTGCTCTTGTGGTGTGTATGTTCATCGGCTTGCACTCAGATTTGTCCTTATTGAGCTTGTACCCTGAGGCGGCTGCGTATTCTCCTATGGTCTCCATTAGGGCTGTGATTGATGTGGTCGGTGTTGTGGTTGTAATGAGAACATCATCTGCGTATGCTGCCAGTTTCACCGTTTTGTTTTTGATTTTGACCCGGCTATGTCGTTGTCTCTTATCATGGCTAGTAGAGGTTCAAGTGCTAGCAGGAATAGTCCCGGTGATAGTGGGCAACCTTGCCTTGTGCCCCTTTCTAGCGTTAGGGGTTCTGATGTGCCTCCATTCACCACCACTCTGGCCCTTGGTTTGTTGTACAGGGCCATTATCATTGTCCTGTATTTAGTACCCAGACCGAATTTCCCCATGCATGAGACTAGGAAAGGCCAGGAAACTCTGTCGAAGGCTTTCTCGGCGTCCAGTGCTATCATCACGGCCTGTTCTTCACTGTGTGTTGTTTGATTGACGAGGTGGCAGAGCAGTCGCGTGTTGTCTTGGGATAGTCTGTTCTTGATGTAGCCTACTTGCGAGTTGTGGATGAGTAGTGGCAGGACTCTGTGTAGTCTGTTTGCCAATATTTTTGCGTAGATTTTGCAGTCCACATTGATGAGTGATATGGATCTGTAGTTTTGTGGGAATTGCGGGTCTTTCCCTTCTTTGGGGATCACGATGATATTGGCTTCTGCCATTGAGTCCGTCATTCTACCTCTGCGGAAACAGTGCGTGTATGTCTCTGCCATGGTTGATCTCAGTTGTTCACGGAATTTTTTGTAGAAGGTTGCGGTGTACCCATCTGGCCCCGGTGCTTTGTTCGGTTTCAGTTGGTTGACTGCTGTATCGATTTCCGCATCTGTTATGTCCTCTTCGAGTACCTCACTTTGTTCAGTTGTCAGTGCTGGCAGATTGACTCTACTGAGTAAGTTCTTCCCTCCGTCGACGTCCAGGTCTGTGTCTGCACTGTATAATTCCTGGTAGAAGTGTCTGAAGACTTCTAGGATCCCTTTGTTCGTTGTTTGTGATTTGTTTGTTTTGTCAGTTATAGCTGCGATTGAGTGCTGCCTCTGCTTCGCTTTCAGGTACAATGCCAGTTGTTTCCCTGCCTTGTTGGCTGAGCATAGATTTATGGCTTTGAATTTATTTATCCATGTGCCTGCTCTTTCACTCAGGATCTTGTTAAGCTCGTATTTTTTCTTTGTTAAAGTTGTTAGGGTATTTTTGTCTGTGATGTTTGCACAGTGGCCTTTCTCCAAGAGGCCTATTTGTTCTTCTAGTTCCTTTATCTTCTTGTTCCTGTCTCTGTTCATTCTGGCCTTGATGTTGATCAGCTTCCCCCTGATTGTTGCCTTTAGGGCATCCCAGATGGTGCTTTACTCCACTTCGCCGTTGTCATTGAGGTCCAAATAGTCTTTTATGGCCTCTTCAATTTCCTTTGTGTTGCTCGGGTCTTGTAGGATATCGCTGTTCAGTCTCCATCTGCTAGTTGGTTTGTCGTTGTGTTTCCCGCTCATTGAGTGTGATGTGCGCGTGGTCCGAGATGGTTATCGGCGCTATTTCTGTGTGGTCGATCAGGTGTGAGTGCGTGTTGGACATTAGTATGTAGTCTATCCTGCTGTAGGAGTTGTGTGGATGTGAGTAGAAAGTATATTCGCGTGCATCAGGGTGCTGCAGCCTCCATGGGTCTGTGAGTTGAAGCTTGGTGCAGACGTCTTTCAGGATGTTGGGATTGTGGGTGTCGTGGCTTGCTCTGTGCGGGTGTCTGTCTGTTGCTTGGTCTAAGACTTGATTCATGTCTCCTGCCACGAGGAGGAGGTCTTCTTGGGGAATTCCTAATAGTCTTGTGGTAACTCCTTCCCAGAATTCTTTGTCATCCGAATTTGGTCCGTATATGTTGGCTACGTGTATTGTTTCGTCCCCCCTTTTCAGACTCGTAAGTAGTAGTCTGCCTTCTTCATCTGTGTGTGTTTTTTCTAGGGTCAGGTTGGCTTTCCTGCTTACTATTGTGACTACCCCACGCTTCTTGTGCTTGGCTGGTGAGCAGAAGACTCCCCCTATCCACCTCGCTTTCAGGTGTGAGGCCTCTTCTTGTGAGAGCTTGGTTTCTTGTAATACATAGACGTCCCCTTTCAGTTTTGCCAGATATTCGTGCGTCTTCCTGCGTTTGACTGGGTGGTTGAGGCCCTCGACATTTAGGGACACTACCTTGAGGTTTGTGGCTGGCCTGGCTTGTGTTGATGTGCTCATGGTGGTTTCTTGGTGTCGCCACCTGTTGGTGGGTCATTTAGGTTACTTTCTGTAAGCGCCATTGGTCTACGCTTCCCGCTCAGAGATGCCCCCCCTGGGCTGTGGCTTAGTAAGAGTAGGGAGAAACCACCGCAATGGAGCGCACACCGCTAGCCCCTCCTCCGGATCGCCCCTCGGGACTCTGGTACTTGTAGTTCAATAGTGGATCACCCAAGTGGGTGCAAGTCGGTACTTGTTGGACTAATGAATCTCTAGACCCGATACATGTCCCGGGTTTTTGGGTATCGCCCGAGACATGGCTCGGGTTTTGGGATAACTTCCCTCATCAGTAGAGAAATGGTTAGGGGTGGAGGAGAAGGCCGCCAAACAACCGTCAATGGCCTAGAGATTCATCAGTCCAACAAGTACCGACTTGCACCCACCTGGGTGATCCACTATTGAACTACAAGTCCCAGAATCCCGAGGGGCGATCCGGAGGAGTGGCTAGCGGTGTGCGCTCCATTGCGGTGGTTTCTATTAATTGGCTCCCTTGAGCTTTGGGCCGACGGGCTCCTGGATGCTGCCCTGCGTGCCGGGTCGGGCATCGAGGCCATTGACGGTTGTTTGGCGGCCTTCTCCTCCACCCCTAACCATTTCTCTACTGATGAGGGAAGTTATCCCGAAACCCGAGCCATGTCTCGGGCGATACCCATAAACCCGGGACATGTATCGAGTCTAGAGATTCATCAGTCCAACAAGTACCGACTTGCACCCACCTGGGTGATCCACTATTGAACTACAAGTACCAGAATCCCGAGGGGCGATCCGGAGGAGTGGCTAGCGGTGTGCGCTCCATTGCGGTGGTTTCTAGTAAGAGTAGGGATGTAGAGATAGTAAAGACATGAAGAAAAAGTAATGCATGCTTCTGTACTGTGGTGTTCGCTCGCGATCTCCCATTTCCCCCCCTCCCTTCTGTCCTCCCCCCCTCCCTCCCCTCCCCCCGCTTTTTGAACTGTGAGCGTGTGACAGCAAGAGTCCTCCCTCTCTCCCTCCCCCAAGTCCGTATCTATGCTGAAAGGAGAAAGAAATCCCTTGTCACACTGTGTCCTTGCATAGAATTCCCCGCCTTAGCTCGATAGTGTCTGTGAAAAAAGGATATGGTTGCACTGCTCCGCCTTCCGTGCCGCTGCGTGTGTTTGTGAGATAGCTTGTTGTGTCCTTCTTCCTCTCCTCCAATCGCTTGGGGTAGGTCTGGTCAGGTCATCACACTTGTGTTTGTCTGAAAAGACTGAGGTAGACAGAGGTTGCGTAATTCAGTTGCGCTGGTGCTGCTCTGCGATTGTACTAAGTGTTCTTTATGTTCTCTCTTCCGAGTTGAGGTAGGTGTGTCTACAAAAGTTAAAAACAGTGCTCGCCGGCCTTGGGCAGAAGTGTTCCAGTGTCGGTTTTAGGTAGGCTTTACTCTTCTCCGCCTTCCGCTGCATCTGACGAGGCCCTTCTTTTTGCTCCTGGGCTCTGTGCCTCCATGTTCTCTGGTTCTGGCCCTCTTAGGTATCTTTTTAGTTCGTTGGGGTCGTCGAATAAGAGGGTGCTATTCCTGTCTGTTATTTTCATTCTGGACGGCCCGGCGAAGCTGAAGGTGATTTTGTCTCTTCGCCTTTTGTCCCGTAGAGCTAGGAAACCTTTCCTGGTCTCTACTGTGAGTTTAGAGTAGTCTTGCGTGATTGTTATCTGTTGGCCGTTTATGGACAGCGGTTGGTCCTTCCTGGCGACTGCAAAGATTGCCTCTGTTTGGGTGCCACGCAGTGGTTTGCAGATGATTGGCCTTGGGCTGTTGCTGTTTTGGAGCTTCCTTGCTGGGATCCTGTACGCTTTCTCTATTTCGAAGGGCCTGTCGAATCTCAGACCCGTGAGTTTAGGTAGTAGGTTTTCCAGCATGGCTGCGCATGATCCTGGGTCATCCTCTTCTCCTTCTGGCACTCCCAGTAATCTTATGTTCCCTTTTCTGGTCTTATCATCGAACTCTGCCTGGATTCTTTCCAGGGTGTTTGTCTTCCTTATTACAATGCCCAGGTCCTTGTGAGGTCTTCAAGGTCACCGACTCTTTTCTCTGCTGCATCTATTCTGCCGTCCGCCCTGCTTTGCGCTGCTCTTATGGCTATTAGTTCCATCTGGATGTTGTCGACTGTCTTTTTCGTAGCTTTTGCCAGGTCGTTACCCTCGGTAATTTTCTTTAGGAGTGTGTCTAGCGTAGTTGCCTCACTACTTTGGCCGTTCTTGAGCTTGGCTGGGGATTCTGGGGATTCGTTCCTGCTCTTTTTCGGATCATTGGCGATCTTTTTATCGTCCTTACCCGCCATTGTTTTCAAAACCTCTTCTGATCTGGTGCGTTGGGTGCTTGCCTGCTTTTTGCTGTCTGTCAGGGTTCTCCTTTGGGATTCCGGCCGCCTTTGTGGTCGTGCTGTTCTGTGTCAGTGGACCTACTTCCCGAAATCGACTTGGCCCCCTGACTGTTCTGGTTCTGGTCTTCGTCTCCGCCAGTTCCTTGGAGTACCTCCCCTTGGCTTAGTGGCTTATTGGTTCTCCTTTGTTATGGCTGCTTGCCTTGAGCTGCGTGCTTCTTTTCACTTAGCTGCTGGGTCCGGTCGCGCTTCTTGTGTTGCGTCGTGCACTGCGTACCGCTTATGTGCAGGGTTGGTGGGCTTGTCTCTGCTGCGCTTGGTGTCTATGTTGGCTTCACTTTCTTTTGCGCTATTTACTTGATGATTCGTGATTCGTGCTTCTCTGTGCGCGCATCGAGGGAAGCTTGTTTCGCCCCAGGGGTTACGCTGTGGATTAGGGCCTCTTAGCCGTGTACTCGCCGTTGGCAGCGTTTTTCACTTTGCTCACACTCACCCCAAGATGGCCGCCTTGTACTGAGTGCCCGGTCGCTATGCGAGCCCTTCCCAATATGGCCGCCGCTTTGTTTCTCGTCCGCGAGGGATTCCCCTTGGCCTTGCCTCCCAGGTTGGCTCGTGTTAAGGCTCTCCATTGCTGCTAGTGGCGTGTTTGCTCTGGTTGCCGCTCTGTGCTCCCTCTTAGCAAAAGGTGTAGGCTTCGTTCGGCCCGGCTCGCAGGTTCGTGTGCCCACCTCAAGATGGCCGCCGCCACCGCACTCCGATTTTTTTTTAAACGTGCTACGATCTGCCTCTTGCCGCTCCAAAGTGCCCCCTTCACGTCGCTTACTCTGGATTCCGCTTACTTGTGTAGCCTCAGTGGTGCGCTTTACCGCCGGCAGCTTCCTCCGACCGTCCTGCTTGCTACGTGGCTGCTCTGTGCTGCGGGTTGTTTGACTCTCCTTGTTCCCACTCCGTACTGTCCCCCGGTTGCCCCGCCTGTAGCGCCTGTAGCGCCTATAGCCCCTGCCGTCGCTGCCACCACTGCCTCCGCCAAGCGTTCGTGTCTGCTTGTCCGTGTCTCTGGCTTGGTAAAATGGTCTCCTCACAATCGCGCACAGCCTATTTGCTTTCGGTTTCGTTTCCCCAAGTGAGGGGGGGGGGACTCACCGCTGCAGAGTGCGTGTTGTCGCTTTCTCCTCTTGTCTCCCCACGCTCCTCTCAACTTCTTCTTACAGCAGGGTTCCGGTGGGTCGCGCTTACGCTTGCGGTGCTACCCCCTGGCTAATTGCTGGTCCCTCGGTTATGCCTTACTTGTTGCCGCCATCTTGGGTTCTCTCCCGCTTCCTTTTGCTCGTCTACTTCTTTGCTCGTATCTCCTTTCCTGTTGCTTCTCGGGTGTGACTGGCTGCTGCTGCGTGTGCCCTCCACCTTCGCACACCTTCTCCTGTGTAACCTTCCTTGCTCCGGGCTCCTACGCCGTTATGCTCGCCGCTAGTTCGACTTGGGGGTCGGGAGCTCTGGACCTAGGTGTGCTTCCTCCTCGCCATCCAAGCCACGCCCCCGACAACCTTTTCATGGTGGGGTCTGCGCCATGAAAAGGTTGTCGGATATGCCTTTCGTAATTCCGATGGCTGTGCCTGCCTCGGCAGCGCAGCCATTGCCTGCTGCTGTACCGACCGCCGAACCGTCTTGATTCAGGATCCTAGTGGAGGTGGCGGCGGTGTGGTCTCGAATGCTGTCAGCGGTCTGACCGTCGGTTTCGCAATCAGGCCCGTGGTCTGATGTACTGCGGTAAAACGCGTCTGCATGTTAATCAAATATACTTTTGGGACTTTGAAGAGTTTTTTTCATATTTTTACAAGTTCAGTACAAGATGTGCAGGATACCTTCCTTGCTTCTTTACCGTTACTTTAATTAATGTAAAAATAAATGTTTTCCTGTTAAACAGATTTCTGAATGTTTGTGCTCTGTCAAGTAAATAGGAGCCCAGTGCTTCTACTCACAAGGGGGCTGCATACAGGCGCGCAACACCCATTGGCCTCAAAGGGCTTCAGCCCCCCCGTCGCGTGTGGCAGCCCGGGATGAGACACTTCCCGGGCCCGCTCACAGCCGCACCCTGGTCTTTAAAATACCTTGTGCATGTTAATGGGGCTTTGTTGTTGTTTCACCCCTTCTAACAGCCCTTGCAGCTCGACTCTGCTGATTGCCTAAAGATTCAGCCCCCCCCCGAATTTTTTTCTTAGCCCCCCCCCCCCGAAATTTGACTCTAGTTGCGCCTCTGGCTGCATATAAGGGTTAGGAGGGTCGCGTGCGGCCCGCCCGGCTGTAGTTTGAGTATCCCTGATCTATACTATCCTTTCTGTAACATTCTCACTCATTGCATGTAACACAATATAGGGATCTTAATTGAGGAATGAAATACACATTTGCTCAGATTGAAGTTTAAACACTTCTTTTGGATTGAGACAGAGTGACATGTTTTAATGTCTTCTTCTGTGTTTTCCCGTCCATTGCAACTCAGTATAACTTAATGATCCTGGGGATTTTAAGGTCTGGTCTAAGTACACCTTTTAATGTCTCACAAGTCCTACTTAATTAAACAAAAAAATGTAAAATTAAAAAATATATCCATACATAGCCCTCTTCATCCATTGATCTATTCAGTTGTCTTTCACCTTTTTTTTGTCCACCACAGCAGACACCATGGGGCTCTGAGTCAGTCTGCTTCAGCGACTGGCTCTCTTGCACTGTGAGTGATGTTTTGTCCTGATGTCATGTGCACATCCACTAACAAGGAAGTGCACTTAAGTATCACAACTATAGGCCTGTACTTTACTCAGCTAGTCCCTTTTCCTTTCATACTTTATCTTTTTTAATATTTAGTTCAGTCATCGATATGTGTTTAAACTATGTCTTCAGGTTGCAATAATGCAAACCCAGTGGTACATTTTTTTTATGTTTGTAAGAATGCTATTTTCCTGCAATGTGCATTAAACCTACAAAATGGTTTTAAGCCTGCTAGCTAGAAAGCACCTGTATTAGTGTTTTAAAATGATATATCCCCTTTTCTGCACAAAACACAGTGATTCAATTTCTCTTTTTTTTTATTAAGATTTTTTTCCCCCCATTTTCTTTATAACATGAGCAGGGCACAATGATTACAATACAATAGAACACAAAATCATACATACACATTCAAATATTCATCTAGACAGGTTCTTAGTCTTTTAACAGTCAGTACCTAACTTCCATCGAATAAAAGGACCCCAAATTTGCATACCCAGTTTCTTACCCTTTTTTCCCTTCCTAGCATATATGGCTGTTTCCAATTTTTGTATTGACAGTAATTTGCCTAACCATTGATGATATGATGGAGGGTTAGGATCAAGCCAAGCAGAAGCCACTAACAATCTCAGGATCGCCATTGCTACAAATATAAAATTTCTACAACTCGACTGCCCGTCAACACTTATCCCCAATAACATAGTAGCTGGTGTTAACTCTATTGTTGTTGACAGTGCATTCCGAAAAAAATTCACAATATCCTGTTTCATCTTATCCAAATGGGGACAAACTGAAAAGACATGTATCAAATCAGCATCTGTACTGCCACATCTAAAACAAGTAATACCAGATAAACCTCCCCACTGGGCAATCTTCGCGGGTGTATAATATAGATGGTATAATATCTTCTAGTGTTGGGCCTGAAGGGACGATGAACACAACATTTTACTCCCCATTTCTAATGACTCAGTAAAGATATCCCTGCCTATATCTAAATCAATAGACCACTTATCTATCCATTTCTCTAAATCATCTTTCTTTAATTTTGTCATTTCTAAATAAAACCTCTTAATAGTGCAATCACAACCACCTTCTATAAGGTCCATCACCATATTTTTTTCGAATCCCGATGTACCCCCTTGCTTATTTAATATGCAGCTTCTTATTTGAAGGTATTTAAAGAAATGTTTTGTATCCAGAGCATAACTATTTTGCAATTCCATAAATTGTAATATACCATGAAGGCCCAACATATCTCCAAACTTTCTTATCCCCCGCCTCTCCCATTCTTGAAAGACTGCTCCCGAAAAAACCTCACTAGGTAGGGAAGGGTTATCTTTTAGTCTAGTATATGCATTATACTTCCCAATTCCCACCTTTTTCGCAAACCCTTTCCATATATTATATGCAGCCATTACTGTCTTAAATCGTGTTCTTTTGAAGTAGCTTCCCTCCGTGAATCTCAAAAATACATTTTCAGCATTCGTACCCAGAACCAAACCATAAATAGCAAGCGAACCAAACTTGTCCCAACCCTCCACTTCAGCACCTCAAATCAGGCCCACCATACATTGCAATGCTGCTGCCCAATAAAAAGCTTTAGATCCGGTAGTGACCAGCCTCCTCTTTCCCGCGGGAGCGACATAAATCTCAGTGCCCTCCGCGTCTTGCCTTTTGCCCAAATAAAACGGTTAATCATTTGTTCGCAAATTTTAAACCACTTATTGTCAACTGAGAGTGGAATTGCTCTAAAAACATACAAAAATTTCGGCAAAACCAGCATTTTGATAATATTGACTCGTCCAACTAGTGACAAGTGGAGATTCTCATATCGATCCAGATCTTTCTTTACTTTATCTATTATTGGGACGATGTTTTTTTCTACCAAAGCGTCAAGATCAGCTGAAATATTAATACCTAAATAAATCCCTGCCTGAACCACTCGGTTATCATCACAGAGGGTCATAGAGTTTTTGATGATCTGAGTCTTTGAAGTATTCAGGGCATAACCTGAAACTCGCCCAAATCTGCGAGCCTCTGCCTCTAACAACTCAATCGCCTCCGTGGGGTTTGGTGTTATCGCTGCCACATCGTCAGCGTAAGCAAGTATCTTACAGGGGCCCAATAATGTATTTACTGGGGTGATATCTTCACTTGACTCTATCCTGCGGATTAGTGGATCCATGTACATGGCAAATAGCAGCGGGGAGCAAGGGCACCCCTGCCGTGTGCCTCTCTTAATCTGAAATTGTCCCGTGATGCCCCCGTTTACTCTTAAAGCCGCAACCGGTTCCCTATACAGAGTCTGTAGAGCTTTCACGAAACCCCCCTTAATCCCAGCTCTTATTAGGGTGTGCCACAGATAGTCCCAGGAGACCCGATCAAACGCCTTCTCAGCATCTAACAACATTACGGCCATCGGATCTCCTGTGACCTCGGTGGCATCAAACATGGTTATAACTTTCCGGGTGTGATGTGTCGTCCCTCTTCCGGGGATGAAACCGTGCTGGTTGCTACTGACTAGGGCACCTATTATTCCTGCGAATCTCGTTGCGAGGGCTTTCGAATATATTTTCGTGTCATTATTCATCAACGTGATTGGTCTGTAGGACCCCGGCTCAATCGCCGGCTTCCCTTTTTTTAATATTAGAACAATATCTGCACCCCCCCAAGATTTTGGGATAGACTCCCCCGTCTGGGCAGCTTGGATCGTTCTAATTAAATCCTGCCCTAGGCTCCCCCAGAAAGTTTTATAAAACTCTAAAGGCTGCTGATCCGGGCCAGCGGCCTTTCCTGAGGGGAGATTGCCCATAGCTTCTTTAATTTCAGTGTAATCCAACAGCTTCTCTAGTCCTTCTGCATTTTCATTAGAAACCCTCTCAGCCGGAATATTCCGGAGATATTCACCTATCTCTTCAGCATTACTGGGGTATTGGTCATCATAAAGTGTCTGATAAAATTTCCTAAAGACTTCCCTAATTTCCTCAGAGTCTGAGTGTAACCTTCCGCTTTCATCCCTAATCTCCCTCACAGTCCCATCTGCCGCTATCTGCCTAGTACGCATGGCAAGAACCCGTTCAACTTTTTCGCTAAGCTCGTAGCATCTCTCCCTTCTAATAGTATAGTACTGAGCTGCCTTGTTTGCCAAATCATCCTCAGCTTCACTTTTTGCTTTCATCAATTCTATAATTTGTTGTTCTATCGGTTCACCCATTATTACGCACTCATGGAGCTGTTCCTCCGCCTCTGAGACGGCCCTCTCTATGCCACCATCCCCAAGTCGTTCTAATTTCCGTTTGTACGCGCTAAAGCTGCATGTCTCTCCACGAGCGCCTGCCTTAAAGGCGTCCCATATAACTCCCACCGGAGCACTCCCTCTGTTATTCTCAAAAAACTCGCTAATCCATTTGGACATATGCTGTATATAATTATTGTCCAGGAGGAGCCCTCTTTCAAAGGTCCAAACCCTACTTAGTCTAGTTCTCCCTTCTAGCTTCATTGTTAATACTAGGGGGTTGTGGTCACTGAAGATTCGTGGGAGCCTATCAATTTCTATTCTAGTCATTAGGTCGTTAGATATCAAGAAATAATCTAATCGGACACATATACGATGTGGTGCGGAGTAGTATGTAAAGCCTATTTGATCCGATCTAATTCTACCCCAGACATCTTGCAAAATATTATTCTCTAAAAGATCAACCAGTGCCTTATGTACTCTTTTCTTCCTGCCTTTATAGCTTCCAGTCAATCCTACCCCCAGCCCATCCGCCCCATTAATATTTAAATCTCCTCCTATAATAACCTGAGGAGGCCAACCCGCTAACTCTGCATCCAAAAACTGCAGAATTTCTAGATCATCCTGGGTTGAGCCATAAACTGCCACCAAAGTTGTCCATACTCCCTCTATTAAGATTTCGACCATAGCCAATCACCCCATTGATCTTCTAGTTTTTTTCCGGTTACCACATTTTTACTTCTTGAAAGAATAGCTACCCCTCTATTTTTCGTCCCTTGCTTGGATCTTGCTATTAAATGGAACCCCAACTGATTAAGACAGAACTCCTGGGTGCTCATTATGTGTGTTTCTTGCAGAAATACATAGTCTACATTCATCTGCCGCAATCGAACTGCTATCTTATGTCTTTTTTGAACATCGTTTAACCCACAAACGTTCCATGTTACGAATCTAAGGGACATATCTAGTTTTTAAGGGGCTACCGACTGACTGCTCACTACTAATTACCAATCTTCCAAGCTTGTTCTTTACTGCTTCTATTTCAGAAACTCCCATTTTAATACTCTCAGCCCATTCGATTCGATACCCATACTCGTACTTCCATTCTGGATCAAGTTCTTCATAAACCTGACAAATTCCAAAGCCCATGTGCCCTGCCCCAGCTCCCCCCCCCCCTCCCCCACCCCAGACAACCCTCCCACAGATGCCCACCCCCCCTTCAGGCAAATAGGTCCGAAGGACCTATGTCTGACCGGCGATGCCTACAGGATGTCGCGCCCTCCCTCCTCTGATTCTCATAAACCATAAATTTCACTCATGGTGCTTCCCCCGAAATAATATTGAACCCCATCTGCCCCCAATATCGCTTAGGACTATTGACACCCACCAATACATACCTACCCCTCTCCCCGACTCACCAAAAAAGAAATATACAATCTTAAATCATAAATCAGATATTTAGACAAACTATAGGCTTCTCCTACTGCATAGTGTTATCAATCTCTTCTTTTTTACTACTTCTTCCGGGAAATGTCTCTGAGAACAACCACTTGGGCGTCATGCTCCACAAGTTCCTTATGTTATGGCTTATGTTGACCTCTGGTTTCACGCAAAAAACTGAGGTACTCTTGCGCCATAATTTCGGAATAGAAGATCTTAAAGTTTCCATTTAGTCCAACCTTAAATCGTGCTGGAAACATAAGGTAAGCCTCACAACCAATGTTATGAAAGGGAGTGATCATCTGCCTCATCCGCCATCGCCTTTCCACCGTGGCGTGGCAGAAGTCAGGACGGGCAAAGAAAACAACATCCTTATAAGTGCGCTTAGCCTGCGGTTTTGCCTTGCTGATTATCTCTTCACGTAGTAAAAAGTTCCCAACATAGAGCAATATTGCGCGGGGCTTACCCTGTGACTCCTTCCGCGCCATCGGGAACCGGTGTGCCCGTTGTACCTCGTGTTCCCAATCCCATGAAGCCATCTCCGGAAAGGCACCCTTCAATAACTCAACAACAAATCCCCGTACATCCCCCCCCTCCTTTCCTTCCTGTACCCCAAGTAGTCTGACGTTATTACGCCTTTGTCTGTTTTCAAATTCCTCCAACTTCCAAAGCATATCCGCTGTTGTCTTATCCTGATCTCTCTTAGTGTCCTGCAGTTTCACGAAATCATCCTCTAATTTTCCCGTTCTGTCCTCCACCTCAGATACTCTCCCAACCACTTCTTAATACATTTTATTGATTTTACGCAAAGAAGTTTGGATTTTTTTATTCGCATGTCTGGCTCTTCTGCTTGCCCTTTGACTCTCAGCTCGAGCCTCACCCTGTATTTGCTTTAAGGTAGAAAGCAGGACTTCAAAGTTAGAGGCACTCCCCTCAGGCCCCTGAAAATTAACATCATGGATCCCCATATTCCTATTATCGCCCCCCCCCCCCGTAGATAATGCATGGCTTTCCAGTGTATTGTCCCAATCAAGTTTCTTTGCAACTGATTTCGCCGGAACTCCGCGAGATGCTCTGGCCAAGTTCTTTCGTCTAGAGTTATTTTTAGCTTTACTCTTACACTTGGTTCTGCTTTTCAATACTGGCTTATTCATCTCTATGGCAGCGGTCTTTTGTCTCACCTTTGGAACTTTTTGAACTGTCTCATGCTCCAAATCGATAGACTCCGTGTCACTATCCAGAGAGATTGAAGCACTATCCGATTCTGTCTCAATATCAATTTTGATATCTGAATCAGTACCCACTTCAGAGCCTACTGAGGTTTCCAGATCTGAGTCTGGCTCCAAATCCGAACTACTGTTCTCGCTCTCATCCTCGTCGTCTGCCTCATCATTGCCAGTGAAGAAAACGTCCTCACTGGGGGAAGCCAAGTTGGATCCTAAGATAATTGGTATTTTTTACCAGCTTTGTGGGTTACATCTGCATTTGCATTTGCATTTGCAGATTTCTTAACCCCTGATTTCACTGGGTCGAGGGCTGCCTCTTTATCTACGTTTTCTTGGGTCAGCTCTGATGTTGATGTTGCAATAATGTGCCCAACCTTATCAGCCGCGTCTGCATCAGCACGAGCTTTAGCTGACTCGTGAACTGTCTCTGTCTCTTTAAATGTAGTTTCTTTTGCTTTTGATTGCTCAGCCCCGCCCCCTACCGCATCCGAAGAAAGCCCTGGCGATCTCGAGGGCTCTGTAACTTCACTGCAGCCGACGGGCTCCACCAGGCAGATCACTCCCTCAGTTGCTCCCGCGAGGCTGTTAAGCTGTTTCTCCCCAATTAAGCCACACAAAGATGCCAGTGACGGAACCACGAACATCCGTTGCAAGGCCGGTTGGACACTCGGTAAGGGCGAGAATGTTTCCACAATCGTAGTTTGTCGGAGCGGAGTCTCTCTCACTACTACCTCGCCAGCGAGAACCTGCTCCTCGTTGCTTTTTTTAAATGAGGCCGTCATCTTTTTCTTCTCCATAACTTTGTCTCGGATCTTCCGCATTTTACTCTCCTTTGCAGCCTCTCGTCTCTGCTGCGCCTTCGATCTCGCTTTACCTCTCAAGTTAGAAGCTGGGGCTCCAGAGTCATCTGTGGGTGCTTCCTCTTCATCATTGCCCCATCTATCTCGAAAATCACGGGTTTTCTTGGGCGACCGCAGGAGTTTAGGAGCCATTACTCTCAATAGCTTCTTCCAATCGATCTGCCCAGACCACACAGCCCGCGTTGCAAAGAAGGAGATAACTTTGGATAGGGCCCTTTCCTTTAGCTGAGTTATATATTCTGCTTGTACAGGCCAAAGAATAGACACTCCGAGCATCGCATCCAGCAGCTGACTGTTCCTCTCTTATCTATTTTCTCTTGTTTTACCTCAGTATCACCTCAGTTTTTTTTTCCCATTATATCAGTCCAGTGATAATCAAGTATCTCCATTTAGAGCATCAACTGTGGGTGAAACCAACTGTAAAAAGCCAGGGATTGAGCACCGAATACACCACCATCAGGAGGAGAGTCAGGCGTGACTTTCCTCTACAGCGTCTCGGCGGCCATCTTGCCCCCACTCAGATTCAATTTCTCATTATCTCTAGATTGGATTACGGCAATGTGCTATACCTGGGAGGTAATAAACCCACTATCCATCGATTGCAGCCAGCGCACTATGCTGCCGCTAGGCTTCTCTATCGATTACCCAACTTTTCCTCAGTTTCTAACCTTCTCCGTGAGCTGCACTGGCTTACTGTCTCGAATCACAATAAGTTTAAAGCTTTATGCTACATGTTCAAGGCAAAAGCTGGACTTGGTCCCAAATACAGTATGGATTTGGTCCATCCATATCACCCATCCCTCCCTCTGAGATCTTCCCTAAACAGACCCGGTTTATTGTACCGATATTTTGCATGTCCCGTGTGAAAGGTTGTTCTTGTGCCTATATAGGCCCTCAAGTTTGGAACTCCTGTTACGTTTCATTGAGGAACTGTGTGTCTCTCTCTTTGCTTTTCTTAGGGGCTTCTAACTTAGTTTTATGCATCCCCCCTATTCTGCCATGCGCCGGGAAACCCCTTGGGGTAGCAATGCGCACTATGGGGGTCATTAGGATGACGGGCGGACTTGGTCCGCCCGCCATCCTATCGGGACTGGGGACCGCCCGCCATAAGGGCGGGGGTCCCGTGGGTGGTATTAGGATGCGGCCGCCACAGTGGCGGCGGCATCCTGCATTTATAACATTGTGGCGGGCGGTGCTCTCTGCACCGCCTGCCCCAATGCCATAAATGCATGTATGCATTTGCATACACAATGCGGCAGGCACCGCGCGGTGCCTACCGCATTGTATATGCAAATGCAGGGAGGTACCACAGGTACCCCCCGGCACCTAAAGACGCCCATCATAATATGGCTGGCGGTGTCTGATAGACACCGCCACCATATTATTCCTTTTCCACCCCGGCCGCAAGGCGACCGGGGCGGAAAAGCGGCAGACGGCCTTTCCGTCCGCCGAGGTCCCCCCCGCCATACTAATATGACGAGGGGGAAAACGAGTGCTGATGTCGGGTGGATTGCCCCCGCCAGCCTGGCGGGGGCAATCCGCCCGACATCATAATGGGCCCCTTTAAGTTCATAATAATAATAATAAATAATGGTTAATTGTTCTTTAGATTTATGTGTTTTCTGCAAGCATATGGCTACCACATTTAAGCAATGGCATTTTTGTTGTTGTTATATTTTTGTATCATATGCTTGCAATACAAAATAACCTTAACATCAGCTTGCCAAAATAGAGCTGTGGCCTTTGCCAATGTGTGTTTGTGTTGTAGCTGTTTGAATTAATATCTCTATTCATTTCGCATCTCAAACTGCACAGGTGCCACATTTGTGGTACCAAAGTCTTGGGGACAGATTATGATGCAGTTAATTTATTTATTGTGGCTCTCCACCAGTCAGTCATTAAAGCGAAGTGATTTTCTGTTTGTTATGGCTGGTTTATTTTCAGTCTCGTTTATACAAGGCAGACGAGGTATGTGATCGTTTTTTTACGTTGGGCTAATATTTGATTGATATTTCTGTGCTGTTTAAATCCACTCTTTTTACAGTGGTCCTATTAGTGGTCAGTCTTTTCATTTATTTTAATAGTAATCGGGGGGGTTCAGTAACCTGTGTTCTGTCTAGAACTGAGACAGTTAACACTTATTGTTGGAGATTTGTATGTATCGCTACCACTTTACATGCAAGATTTCTTACGGTTGCCTTTCTACATGCATTAATTGTGAGCAAACTGATGAGATTTCCTCACATTCAAATTATCACCCTTTCCTGGTGCCTTATGTGACTATTTTTCCTGCCCTCATTTTTTCATCCCTATAGGGACAGGCGTGCAGGCAATTCCCCGTGAGTGTGTTTTATTGTCCTTCATCACGGTGTTATCTGGGCTTCTGCATTTTCACAGTTTTTACTCTCCTTTTATCAATGTCAATTTATTTTTCCTCCATTTTTTTCTACAGTTCTCCTGGACTTGACTCAGGTACCCCAGATATGGCCTTTTGATACCATTAGCAATTTATTTATATTACATTTCCTTGCTAAAACATTTTGCCCTTTTTGCCGCTTTAGCCAGCAAACATGTCTGTTGTGCTCATTTTGTCCTGATGATGACCTGTTAAATTGTGGAAGGTCAAAACACTGTTGGCACTTACCAGCAGAAAAAAGAAACTTATTGTGCAAAGACTTCACATAAAAAGTTTGGACTCAGACTCAGTCACAATATTTATTGATTGGTTTCTTTTCTCTGCTCGTTTTCATGTAATCAACTTTGCGCCGTTCATCTGACTTTCACGAGCTCTGTGTGTTTACTTTGCACCTTGACCACTTTTTAAATTCATATTTAATGCTGATTTTGATTGCAATAAAATTTACTAAATACCTTTGACTTTTTGTGCCTTGCTATATCTATACCTTTTCTTCGCCATAATTTAGTTGACTATACAATACATGTTTTTTTTAGTATTGTAAAGATTTATTTGATTAGTTTCTCGCACACGGATTCCCTCTGTGACATTGTTTGGGGCATATACTCTTCCTTAGCTAGTATAATTAGTGGATACCCCTCTTACTGTTCCGCATATGTGTTATGCTACTTTGATAGTGTAACATTCACCCAGGCAGGCTCTATGATCAGTATGTGAAAGACTCTTATCATAAATGTTGTTTTTCTGTTTTCAAATGTTTGAAAAGTTTAATTGAATACAGGTCCCGGAAATAGAATTACTCTCGTGTCATTTGCTATCCTAGGTTCCTCTAGGTTTCAAAGCTCTCAGCACTAGAACACTTTTCAGGTAGAAGTCTGCTTGACAAGAACAATATTCTGGTTTAGGAAGTTGTGTTCTACAATTTAAACTTTTACCAGCAAATTCTTTTAAATCTTGTGCCTTATGTTGTTTTTCTAATCCTGGTAAATCCATTTGAAACTAGTTTAAAGTTTCCTAGACCGACATCAGTGCTCATTACGTGGAAAAAGCTGATCCTAAAGAAGTGACAGTGCACCTACCTCTGAATATTGCAACTCAACCTCAAGCATATATGTTGTTTATAGGGTGTCCCTTTCCGGACAGCTCCTGTATAAATTTCAGTTCGGCCTTTTAATCCCAGGCAAAGGCTGGATATTTCCAACCAATTTTGCTTACGTATCGTATCCTGATTCTGTTGTTGTACCATGGATTCACTGGAGAACCAAATGCACTTTATATTTTTCTGGCAACTTTATGCCAAGTATTAGGCTAGGTATTTGAAACCACTACTACTTTTAGATGGTTTTTAGCACTGGAGATAGGAGTTTTTTATTTTTTATTTTTGTAATGACTTAAAAGTCTTTGTACATGTTATGTTGTTGGCAAACTATAAACACCCACAGAAAAATAGAACTAAAGATGGACCTCTGATTGGTTGCATTGATCGATGTGTGCAATTGAATATCATTTTGATTTTCTGCATTTTTATTTAATTTGAAATGTGTACTTTGTAACAAACTTTGCACATTATTTGCATTTTGTGTTTTATTGATCCACGTAATGATTTTCTGTAATTACTTTAGGCATACTAATATGACAATTTGCCTTTTTATTCCCGTGAAAGGCAGTAGATTAAAACACATTCTTTTGCCAATAATGGACTTAACGAGAATATTGAAATTAATTCTGTTACATCGACAGCAATAGCAGATGTAAGGTTTTAAGAGTTTATAACCTCTCCCCCATTGTAAATAGAAGATCAAACACTGGTATTCTGTACAGGAGGTACCTTTAGAAATGTTGAATCTGGTTTGAAGGCTGGAAACAGTCATCAGATCGGTGACCTGGTCTTTGAGCCCCACCAAGAAGCCCTAACTCCCAATTCTTATTTTATTGAAGCTTTTGTGTTATACACTGATGTGAAATTGACCATCTATCTATTATGAACTGCTGATCTAAAGATAGGTCTTGTGTACAAACCCTGCATCGGAAGGATACCATTTCTTCAGCTTTTGATTCTGCTTAATGCAAATAGCCTCTCTTGTGGTTTAAAAACTTGCCATATTTTGCATTGCCTAAAAGCAAACTACACTTTCAGTCCAGTTTATCATAAAGTCCTTGACTAAAATTATTCATGTGTTTGACAATTTGGAGGAAAGAACACATCACTCCAAGAGCTTGTCTTTACAAGAGGATCATTTCTTACAAATCTCATTCATAGGATTTTTCGCATGTTTTGAGAAAAATGGTTGTCTCTCCACTTTTATCTCCAATGAATGGACTTGTGCAAATTTATCTCCATGTTGATAGGATGACCAGTCTACATAATAGGGATGTTGCAACAATGCATAGTTGCAGTTCGGTTTCTCCACCTCATCTGTATCAATGTAAGATGTCATTTTGGAGATGGAATGTTGCCTGTTCGAAGAAAACAGCCACTGAAGACTTTGGGATGCGTCTGTTTTTGTGTGAGGTCATGGATAGCTCCTTTTTAGGTTGATGTGTTCTTTCTCCTCACAAAAGGGTCTAAAACATAGCTGAGAACATTGGAAATGATGCAGGATATCACTGAAATCTGAGACTAGATCATACTCGGGGAGGTGAGATTCCTCACAGGCTCTGCTCACTTCAAAGGCACCAAGTTATCTGGTGCTACCATTAGGTAGGGCCTGCTCCAATCTAGTGAAACTAGGGCGACGGACTAAATGAACGTACTTTGTCTTTTATGAGGAGGGGGTGAAGTAGACACTATACTGTCAATCAGTTTCTGAAGAGTCAGTCTGAATACATCTTCCTCAGGAGGAAGCAAAGAACTGACTGCTCCTTAATCAGCAGTAGCCATGGATTCAGTAAATGTAACTTTATTATAGAGTACAAAATGGGCACTCTAAAAGACATTTAACATATATAGATAGCTTTTTAACTGGAATCTGGGCCCAGCACTGATAACAATGGATTCCCTTGCTTTGTGCTATGTTGACCACAAATAGCCATAAAATAGCAGAGGTGACTCAAGTGCATGCCCTCGAAACATTTGGTGTTGGTCATCCAATCGGACAAACCCTGTGCTGTATAACATTGTTCAAAATGTCAATCTTTATTACATTCTCTTAGGAGATGTTGTATATTGTTTTGCCAACTGTACTTTTGTTAAATAATGTTATGACTGTATGTGGATATTTGCCTTGTAGTAATGCTGACACTTAATGCAGTACGTTTGTGTACGTTATGGGTACAAGCGAATCGTAAATGCTATAGGCCGCTGTAGGCCAGATTGGTTCATTAGGAAATGCTGTGTCGGAGACCATAGGGCTGATCTGTTTATTCTACAAAGTTATGTCAAAGGCCGTAGACATGATTTATTTATTGTGAAAAGCCTATTGCCTAGAAGAGGGTTATACTTGCTCTGTATTAAAGCCTGTAGGCAGGTATTTTATGACCTGGATTATTATATATAACTGTAGCGGGGCAAAGGGTTTGTGCTGTGATAAAAGTACTGCTGGCAATTTATAAATGATTTCCAGGTCTGGTAAGGCAAGCTTTTTGAATTTAGTGCAATCCTGTCTTAGATGTATGATCTGCTTTAATTATGTAGATTTACAATTGCAGTGCAGACAAGTGATTGGTTGCTAGAGTTTATAAAAGTTATGCTTTGGCACAGATACATTAATTGAGTTGTTAAGTCCTAGCCCTAGAAACAAGTGTCATTGTTTGCAGTAGCAGAACAAAATTAAAGAGAATATTGAATTGCTGGAAGGTGTGTGACGTGACTTTTTATTAAACCAAGACAAGACCTATTCAAATGTAAAAAATATTTTTCCTGATCAAGTATTGTGAAATTTATATCATTTCACTGTTCAGATTACTAAGTGAGCGCACGCTGCCTGTTCTAAAACTTTTCCTGCGCACACTCCGCAGATAGTTCCGATACAGGATAACACTAATGACTCGTGCCTGAAATTGTTTAGACACTATGTAGTATAGAATAACATCCAGGCAGGTGCTCAGATTCATCAGGAAAGTAGTAAAGGCTCCCCAAGGGCTGTATTGGTTCACATCACTCTCCAGCATCAGAAAAGCAAAACACACGTGAAATGGCACAAAGCAGACCAGAACTTGCACGATGAGGGTGACAATGATCCTGATGGACTTCTGCTTGACTTTAGGCTTCAATTTCGAAGTCTTTCCATGTACCAGGCTCTGAATGATGACCAAGTAGCATCCAATCATCATTACTAGTGGGATCAAGAAAAATAAGATCAGGCGAACAAAGTTTAAGAGGTTGTCCTTTTTCAAGTGCACAATGTCAAAGATTTTCAAGCAGGTGGTGAAGTTGGAGGCCTTATCTGGATCGTCATGTGCAAAAAGCAGAGGCGTAGTGGAGGCAAGGGCCATTATCCATATTCCTGCACAAGCGACCACAGCTTTGCCTATGTCCCTGAGCTCTTTGGCATGCTTAGGCTGCACTATGGCCATGTACCGATCCGCACTGATGAAAGCAAGTAACCAGAGGGCAATGTTTGGGTAGCAAACAGTGAGTGCGCCAAGTATCCGACAGAGCATATCTCCGAAGGGCCAGTATTGATTACCGTAGTATGCCAATCGAAAGGGAATAAACATAATGAATATCAAGTCAAGTAACGCAACATTCATCATGTAGACCGTTATGGTGGTTCTCTTTTTAGTGGTGCAGCTGAAGACCCATAGTGCAGTGAGATTAACACACAATCCAAGGATGAATACAGTGCTGTAGAAAATGAGTGCAGCTACACGGTATTCTTCTGGTTGGCTGAAAAACTGCACCGCGGGTTGACTTTGATTGTCGTTGATTGTCGCCATTGCCTTCTGTCATCAAGTTGACGATCTGTGAGAAAACCACAGATAAATAGGAGATAGTTAATTGGTTATTAAAAATATGAACAAGTTACAGTACCTCATTTGTAAACTAACTAATTCTTAAATGGTGCTCGGGCTGTAATGATGTGTTTTTGTGGTCAACGTGATGCAGTTCTGCAGTGCAGCAAAAACATCCTGCCCACCATACAGGAAATAACCCACTCGACTGAATAGAGGTCCTTTAAAAAACAAATATGCAGAACACACTATGTTAACTGAAGTTGAAGGGACGATTGTAATGTTGGTAGTTCTTTGTTTATGCCATAAGCAAGAAGTATTATGTATGTAGAGGTTACAACAGATATGTTTTCTTTCATTAATTGTGCTTTTATCTTACAAAATAGACACATGCTTGTTAAAGGAACCAATACAATGAAGAAATCAGTAGAAGAAAAAGTGCAAAACAAGTTCAGTGGCACCATGAATAATATGTGAACGTTGGGTTGTTACAAATACATTGACATTAGAGGAAAACATAATATTATTTGTTACAGATTGTGATGGCGACTCTCTAGATCTATTTGGATTGTTATTTCCCATGAAAAGTGTTTTTTGATGTTAACTTTTTTCCTGCTTGGCGAATCTATATAGAACTAATATACATGCATATAAGTGTAATCATGGAACGTTCTTTGCTAGTGGTGCATGGTAATGCTCAGTGGTGTGTGAAATTTTTATAATTTACATTGGCGTAATTACGTGAAATTTCAGGAAATTGTTCAAAATTAGCAGAAATCCAAAACTGCCATTTGGTGATATATTTTCTGTAGTAATGTGTCCAGTTTGTGTACACGGACGCATTTCATGCTAAGAAAGCGCAAAAAACACTAGCCCCACAAGAAGTCGCTTGCATTATTTCTGCTCCAAAGTGCTACATTTTTGCCATGAATGGACCATAATTATGGGATGTTGCGTAATAGTGTAATTCACAAAACTACACAAAATTATGCCAGTGTAGCAGATTTTTCACTCTGGCGTATTATTGTTCTGGGAATTTCCCAGAACCTGCATGTCCAGTTTATATCTCCTTAGTTATTTTTGCCCTCTTGAACCCCATAATCCATTGGATGGGTTTAAACTAAACACCGGCCAGAGATAATGCCTGGTTTGTTTTAGCTCCGTTGGATTTTCTGTTTGTTTCAGAGGTTTCTGAGAAAAGCACCAAAAACCCAGTTCAACAAAATGGGTAGATATCAGGGCGGGGAAATAATGAACCAGTTTGCAGCTTGAAAATTGATTCCGAACCAGAATCCTCATTGGTTCTTGAGAACTGATTATTTTAGTTCCAACCAATATTTTGTAGTTTGTGAATCCTACAGTGAAAGAAATGTTGCTCTCCCTTTTGGGCATATCCTCATCTTGAGGGATCGCGGCCTCAGATGAAATTTCTTTTTATAGTTTTCCCTTTGCAAATCTTTCAAAGTTCCCCTTCCATCACTGAACACAGTCAGCACGGTGTTGTTTGTCAAGCACTCCAGTGTTTCAGATTCTTGCTCAGTCTTGTTAAACCCTCCTAACCTACTCTTCTTACTGGAGAGAAAGAATAAAATATTTTTTGACTTAACTGAAGCGTACCCCTTAAGGGGACCACACGGTTAGGCAAATGTTTTTTAAATTAAGAATACTCTGGAGATCCCTCAAACTCCCAGTGAAGTACACAATTCTCGATTAATAATATTTTTAGCATTATTTTCCTCAGAGCACCAATTCCTTCTGCAGACCTCTAAATAGGTCATCATCAGCAACAACAGGGACATTCCCTTATTTGTTTTAAAGTATTTCATCGATGCAGGCTAGAGATTGCATGGGGTTTGTTTCATACATTGAACAACCTTAGAACGAGTTGCGTAATAGAAGTTGACAGAGGTGCATTCAGTACTCCTTGTAAGGATTAGGTGTCCCAGGATTTCCTAGGCACTGTGCATCACCAACAACGTGAGGCTGCATCATTAGGCACCCAATCATCCCCACAACCCTCCAGCTCCACCCATCAGAGCCGTTGGCATGCCCATCACAAGGCACCTGATCAGTCACTAGTTGTACACACCTATGTTTTATCTACTTGGACAAATGCAAGAAGAACAATTGATGGACAGAATGGAGAAAAATGTCATAAATTCACCCCAGTACAGAGATCTGGGCCTAAATCCATCGTTTTTTTGCTCACCATGCCAATCCAGTTTGGACCCAGCCATATGCAAATCAGTCTTGACCCTGCCCCAATGGGAACAGTCCAGCCTGAACTGCCAGGCCAGGTACTCCCTGGACTAGAGACAAGCATCCTAGGACCGGTTTCGGGCTTTCAGCCCTTATCAGCCAAGATAGCTTGATTCCAATGGAAAGGAGAGCACGGGACACACGTCTGGGCATACCCGTCCCACTCGGCTTTACAAATGCAAAAAGAACAATTGATGGACAGAATGCAGAATAATGTCACACATTCACCCCAGTACAGGAAGGACCTGGCTTGGCAGTTCGTGCTGGACTGTTCCCATAAGGAACAGGGTCAAGACTGATTTGCATATGGCTGGGTCCAAACTGGTGTAGTGTGGTGAGCAAAAGAATGATGGATTAAACCCAGATCCTTGTGACTGGGGGTGAATGTTTGCATTGTCCAGCATTCCGTCCATCAATTGTTTCTTTTGCATCTGTCACCCTAAATGGGAAGGGTATGCCTAGACATGGGTCCTGTGCTCACTACACCACTGGATTCATGCTAGCCTGGCTGATGAAGGGTGATGCCCTGAAACTGGTCATAGGATGCTTGTTTCTGACCACTGGATTCATGCTAGCTTGGCTGATGAAGAGTGATACCCTGAAACCGGTCCAAGGATGCTTGTTTCCGGTCCAGGGAGGACCTAGCTTGGCAGTTCGGGATGGACTGTTCCCATAAGGAACAGGGTCAAGACTGATTTGCTTATGGCTGGGCTCAAACTGGGGTGGTGTGTTGAGCAAAAGAGTGATGGAATAAACCCAGATCCTTGTGACTGGGGTTAAATCTTTGCATTGTCCAGCATTCCGTCCATCAATTGTTTCTTTTGCGTATGTCGCCCTAAGCAGAAAGGGTATGCCCAGACGTGGGTATGCCGAGACGTTGGTCGCGTGCTCACTACACCACTGGATTCAATTTAGCGGGGCTGATACCCTGAAACCGGTCCCAGGATGCTTTTTTTCGGTCCAGGGAGGATCTGGCTTGGCAGTTCGGGCTGGACTGTTCCCACAAGGAACAGGGTCAAGGCTGATTTGCATATGACTGGGTCCAAACTGGGTGGTGTGGTGAGCAAAAGAATGATTGATTAAACCCAGATCCTTGTGACTGGGGGTGAATGTTTGCATTGTCCTGCATTCCGTTCATCAATTGTTTCTTTTGCATTATCTACTTGGACAGGTGAATCCTACCTTATCAAGCAGAGTTTTCTCTTTTGGGAAGATCAGAGACTTGCTCCATGCCCTTCAAGAAATAACCTTCAAAATTCAGATTTAGAAGTCAAAATAAGGGCTTACAATTTTGTACCCAGCAAAGCATGCACTATCCTTTAAGTCTCAAAATCATATGTAGAGACATGGAAAGCTTAAATGTGCCTAAATTTAAAACAGTAATAAGAGCAATAAAATGGACAGTTTCCGTTTCTGACCCTAAGGTTAGAGCTTCTGCTTGAAGTCGCACATCAGGACACTAACCAGTAAATGTCCAGACATGAATATAACCTAATGCTTGTGCCTGCTAATAAGTTCGCTAAAGGATGCGAAACAGCGTTGTATACATTTGTCATATAATCCACATTGTGTAATTCAAGTGGCGGAATGCCCTGGACCGCAGGCTGGACACGTTCAATCTTTTTTACTTTTAGTAGTTTCACTTGAATGTTTAGTTTTGTTCCAAAATCAAATTTATTGTTTAAAGGCTGCCACTGCAAGTCTCCTGTTTTTTCCTCAAGCAACAGTGCACACTTGAAGCTGAAACTGTAACCCACGCCTGCAAATGCTAGCTCTTTAGTCACAGTCTGTGGGGATAGCTTGACTCCAGTGGTGTGGAGAGCACAGGACTCACGTCTGAGCATACCGTCCCACTCTGGGCGATAGCTTGACTCCAGTGGTGTGGAGAGCATGGGACTCACGTCTGAGCATACCCGTCTCACTCGGGGTGATAGCTTGACTCCAGTGGTGTGGAGAGCACGGGACTCACGTCTGAGCATTCCCTGTCCCACTCGGGGTGATAGCTTGACTCCAGTGGTGTAGAGAGCATGGGACTCACGTCTGAGCATACCCGTCCCACTCGGGGTGATAGCTTGACTCCAGTGGTGTAGAGAGCACGGGACTCGTGTCTGAGCATACCTGTCCCACTCGGGGGATAGCTTGACTCCAGTGGTGTGGAGAGCACGGGACTCACGTCTTAGCATACCCGTCCCACTCCGGGGATAGCTTGACTCCAGTGGTGTGGAGGGCACGGGACTCGCGTCTGAGCATACCCGTCCCACTCGGGGGATAGCTTGACTCCAGTGGTGTGGAGAGCACAGGACTCACGTCTGAGCATACCCGTCCCACTCGGGGGATAGCTTGACTCCAGTGGTGTGGAAAGCACGGGACTCACGTCTGAGCATAACCGTCCCACTCGGGGATAACTTGACTCCAGTGGTGTGGAGAGCACGGGACTCGCATCTGAGCATACCAGTCCCACTCAGGGGATAGCTTGGTGAGCAAAATAACGATGGATTAAACCCAGATTTGTGACTGGGGGTGAATGTTTTGCCATTGTGCAACATTCCGTCCATCATCTTGTGTGTTTTGCTGTTCACCCTATGTGGGAAGGGTATGCCCAGACGTGGGTCCCGTGCTCACTACGCCTTTGGAGTCAAGCTATCCTGGCTGAAGACGGCTGATAGCCAGAAACCGGTCCTAGGATGCTTGATTCCCTTCCAGGGAAGACATGGCTTGGCAGTTCGAGCTGGACTGTTCCCATGAGGCACAGGGCCAAGACTGATTTGCATATGGCCAAGTCTGAACTGGGGTGGCTTGGTGAGCAAAATAACAATGGATTAAACCCAGATCTGCGACTGGGGGTGAATGTTTTGCCATTGTGCAACATTCCGTCCATCAGCTTGTGTGTTTTGCAGCTCTTTAGTCACGGCATCAGAATCTGTGTTTGTTTATGGATCCACGGATCACCTACATCTAAGGTAAATCCACCCGGTGGACGGATTTACCACAGTAGGAAGTTGTGATGGGTGTAGGAGAATGGGTTTTGCCATTGTGGGGTGCAGGACTGCCCACTTAAAAAGTAATAAACACCCACAAAGTCATAACTTTTTGGGTATTCACAAACATTCACAGTGCTTTTGCCACTTATGCAGAATGTACTCGTACTGAAAAAACACAGGTGGAAGTGAGGGTAAGGGTATGGATTATACCCACAATTTGCGATGGTATATTGGAAGGGATTTATTTCCTCGCGTGGAAAATTGTTTTCCTTATCAAGAAAAACTGGAAACATGCTCAGTTGCACATTTCTCTGTATCCTGCAACAATCTGCAGGCGTTGGGTTCAGGCAAAGAGGCTTGTGCAAAGAAACTATGGAAGTTATGCGCCTTGGTTGGGTACCCCTGAAGGCTTTGAGAATGGGGAAAGAAAGCATGGGGCAGATTTATGAAGGCCTTGCACCGCCGGTGCGTCATTTTTAACATGGGAAAAAGTGGCGCACTGGCGGCGCAAGGCTTTCATAAATAAGGCCCCATGACTCTATTCAAGATGATGGCATGTGCCTAGATCCCACTCTTTCGTGTGAATCCACACCAGTTTTTCAGTATTTATCAGCTATGTTTCCTGCATAGTAATGCTGGTGCAAGTACTGAATCTCTGTGTTTGTCCTATAAAGAATAGTAGTTTCACTTTCAAGTCTCCAGTGAAGTAGAACGCGTTTGATAAACGATTTTCAGAAAGACATCCCATGTTTGTACATTTGTTCAAATGACCTTCAATGATAGACTTAATTAAAATACAGCAATTTTTGTTGTCAAGCTCTCTGCTTTGTATTCTAATTCAAAGCCTGAATATTGCGCCGAACCTATTAATTAAGTAGGAAGTTGTTATTTATATTCGGACCTGTCAGCGAGTTTAAAAAGCCCTTTGTGTCTGTTTCTTATTAAAAAGCAGTGATTTACACACTATGGTAAAGCATTGTTTAAAAAGTGGTGTTTGGTATTCCAACATGTACCCCAATTCGCTATTTTAAATGGCCTTTATTAATGCATCATTTGTCATAATAAAAAGTACAGGCTTACAGAAGAAAAATTAAACACATTTCTTACCTTTGGTGCAAATTGATGTTCTTTTAACAATCCGTAAACATTTTGAGACCTCGGTCTGCTGAAGAGTCAGACTTTCTTCCTCCCTCTACATGCCTGTCTTGAGTGTGCGTGTAAAAATAGCAAACTTTTCAAACATTGCCGTGCTCAGGAAGTGACTGTGTTTTAACCCTTTCTGTGTGGGGGGTTTTACCGAACCAAAACTTCTTTTTATTGGTTTAGTCGCAGGTTCTGCATTTTTTTGTAGGCTGGATTTCAAGTCAAGTCAAAAAATACTTTATTTCGGCTAATCAGCCATAAAAGCACAATACATTTTACATTTATTAAAATAGGACAGAATGTTGTACTAAAAAGACGATTAGAGGTCAAATGTTCAAAACAGCCATTCATTTCTAGACAAAAGTAAATTACATATATGTCACAGTTTTAACAATCAGTGGATACCCCCAAATTAGTGATGAGCAGATTGTCAATAAAATGACAGGTCTCAAATTTAAGAAGTTATAAAGGTATTAATATGTCACAGTTTTAACAATCAGTGGATAGCTACCCAACCCCCAAATTAGTGATGAGCAGATTGTCAACAACATGACAGGTCTCAAATTTAAGAAGTTATAAAGGTATTAAAAGACAGTATCAATACACATGCAAAATTGATTAGACTACTTGTTAAAAAAATTAATTGAGGAATAATGTTAAAAATTTTACATCCCTATACAAACAAGGTAAACATAATTGTCATCATCACAATCTCTGAACAAAACTATATAGCAGCAAAGGGCAGTGGGGAGATAGGCTTGCAGATTTTTTAGCATTAACTATTGCCCATCTCTTTCCCCTTTAGGATTCCTCTACGAGTACACCACATTGCAAGAAGGAATTTCGAGGTTGCGACTACAAATAATGGCAATGTTTCGTATTTAAGTAGCCTAAAGACCTCGATATGGTTTCTAAGCCCTAAATTTCTACACAATTGAAAAATCCACTTCGATCTAGACTTATGGGAGGCAGGACAAAAAAGCATTACATGGAACAGCCAGGGCAATCTATTTTGGCTGTACCCTTCCATTTATTCGTAAATGCACCTAAGTGTACCATGCCTGAATTGTAGGAACAGTTTTTTTGCCATGAATGGTTGGATACTGTCCAGGATCTTTTTGAGTTTATACTACTGCTTGACATCCAGAAACCTTGATGTCAAGGACCATGAGGATGTACTTTGGATTAATTGGGCAAGTTTAAATTCCTTCAAGGTTAAAGCTAGGTTTTTTTTAGAAGTACTGGAGCAGGTCTCCTCCGGATTTGACCACAAGTTACCACAACCCAACGAAAAACACAGGCTCCTAACATAGGACAGCCATGATAAATTGGAAGCCCCCAGTTTACACATAACATCCCTCAGTTCCTCCCTATAATTAATTAACTCTGGCGTACTCCAAATACGACGCCAGAAAAGGAGAGGACGAGAGGCAATTAAGTCTGATATGGGGCCAATACCCAGGTCCATCCTAAGCGGTTAAGGGCGTGCTTTTTGGGAGACCCAATAGTTGCCTGATGAATATATTCTCAGTCACCAGTAAGGAGTGGGATGGGCAGTGACCCCAGAGTTCGGCACCATAGAGGGATGATCCCCTTGCTTGAGTTTTGTAGATTTCTGCCTGGGGGCCAATCACTTTTTGGGAGCAGTTTTTATGCACTTTAAGGATGCCTCCCATTGACTGCGTTAATTTCAAATTGGCCTTCATTATTTGTGTCCTCCAGCCCATTTTATCATTCAATGTAATACCCAAATAATCAAAAATGGGCACTCTCTCTAGTGGCCTACCATCCATTTGGGGGAAGTGGGCAGTTGATAGTTTTGGCATGAAAAACCATGTATTTATTTTTTTATGTTTATCACCAAATTCCTTTTTCTGCAGAATGAGCTAAACTCATCCAATACACGCTGCATCCCCATAGATGATTTAGCCAGGAGCAGCGTGTCGTCAGCAAACATTAAAGTTGGTATTTTCCTGCTTGGTGAGTCTTTATCCTTCATGGCCAAGAGTGTATCAATTAAGCCGTTCAGAAAGAGAGAAAAGAGGGTTGGCGCAAACACACATCCCTGCCTCACCCCTTTCTCCACAGGAAAAGGCGCAGTCAGTTCTCCATTCTTGCCAAACCTTACCCTTGCATAGGTGCCTTCATGGAGGCGCTTTAAAAGTTGACAAAGGTAAACCGGCACCCCTAGATCATACAGGAGTCCCCATAACTGCTCACGATGAACCAAATCAAAGGCGGACTTAAGGTCCACAAAAGTCAAATAAAGACTACCCCCTTCCAAGGTTACTGTCTTCCAGTAAATTAGTTGCAATCTAAAGATTTGGTCTATAGACCTAAATCCTGCTTGTAAGGGGGCTAGGATATTTGACTCGTCCATCCATGATTGCAGTCACCCCAAGAGGACGTGGGCAAATATCTTTGGGGTAATATCAATGAGACTAATAGGCCGATAGTTTGCCGGGTCTAATGGGGAGCCTTTTTTAAAAATTGGAATGATCTCCGCGCCACCCCAGGTCACGGGGAATTCCATACCTTGAATAATAGTGTTAAATAAGAACTGCAAATAAGGAGCCCAGACAGGCTGTTCTGTTCTAAACAGGTCACCGGGGATTCTGTCCAGACCCGGTGCCTTATTAGGAAGTAACTTGCCCAATGCCAAGGTAACTTCTAACAGTGTACAAGGAGGAGGTACCATATTTAGGGGGATATGAAAAACATCCACTAACCCATGTGCTACACTATCGTTCAGAGACCTAGAGTAGAACATTTTAAAATACGATCTTCAAACTTCCTCCACTAGGTTTGGAGCGATAGCCAAGTTGCCTTCGGAGTGAACAGTTTTCACTAGATTCTAAAAGCATTGCATATTTCTAGTGTCCAAAGCTTTACTAATCGCTTCCCATTTCTCATTCTCCCAGGCTGCTTTAGCTTCAGCCAAGGTATTTTTGTAGTGAGACCTGGCTGCTCTGGTACCTAGAGCATCCTTATTCTTAACTCTTTGAACCAGTGCGGTTTTGGCTTTCCTGCAGGCGTTATTGAACCATTGATGTTTCGGTTTAGGGTCAGCCTTATTGTTATTTTCATGTTTATAAAAGAAGGCTGCCAACTTTAAAAACATCTCCCGATGATTAGTTTTCATCTGAAGCATAAAATCTTGGCCTTAATAATTATCAGTCATACCGAAAGCAAACTCTAAAAAGGGGATAATCTCAGTGTACAAAGACCCCATTTTCTCATCTGATGCAGCTAATGTGCCCCAGCGAACTCTTCTGCCCCCTTCTCTTACAATTACATTTGGAGGGGGTTGAGTAGGATGGCCCTAAACTTTCCTAAGTTGGGGAATACTCAGGTCAAGTATTAATGGATTATGATCGCTTTCACATCGTGGTTGAACAGTAAAATCCAAAATTTTGGACCAATTCTCAACATCAACCAAAATGTTATCAATTATAGAGGCCTTTCCTGTTTTGTTAAAAGTTGGGTTTCCTGGGTTATCTGATGGGAATCGACCATTACAAGCCCTAAGCGAATGAATAAGTGTAAGTGAGGTCCAATGAAGAACAAGGGGGGCCCACCCCCTAGTTTGATAAGTATTACAGTCTGGAATTGACCAAACAGAGTCCTCTTCACTAGTAATATTGAAGCTTATACCACTGAGAGGTTGAAAATGGCAATTAAAATCCCCCCCAACAACTAAGTGAACAGACTCCGGAAGAGTTGATAAAAAGGAGGATAAGGTGTCTAAGGTCTGTGAAATTTGCCCCAACTTCACTGGGCGGGAATATACATTTATAATGGCCAAACTAGATTGGTCATTAAACGAGAGGAGAATACAAAGTATGTCCAAGGAACCAGTATCAAGGACTTTAATAGAGCACCCCAAATGGGTAGCAATCCAAGAACATAGACCCCCTGAAGGTCTCCCCCTATGGCCCTGTGAAGCTTTGATTGAATAAGCTACGTATCCTAGCCTGTATAATGGAGTAGTGAACCATGTCTCTTGAAAGAGACATAGCTCATGCATGTCAATATAGTCTCCCCAGTCATGATGATCCAGCTTGGAGGCAAGACCTGCTATGTTCCATGTAAGGACCTTTGTGTTGTGTGGGTCTAGTGTATTTTCAGTCAGGAAATCCGAAGTTCCCACCTCCTGCTGGGGTATTTGGCTAAATATCCCCACTTAGACTTGTGAACTTCCCAAGGAGTCCCCGGGGAAAACTCAATGGGACTCCCAGTCCATCCAGATCTACTGTGTCCTCAGGTGTGTCCCCTAAATTATAAACCCCAAGCTCAGATCTTTCACATTTTGTTAGCAGTGGTAGCTGGATGGTTATACCTTCAACTGCTTCTGCTGGGAGATCCAGTAAATCAACTAGGTCTAAGCTGCTAAATCTGTTGCTAACTGGGATGTTAAAAAACGGGATTGTTTCGGAGCCCTGTCTCATATTTGTCAGATGGTCAGACTGGGCTCTCTTTTCCCATTTTTTATATACGCCTCTCATTCTTTCTATCAGAGGAGTGGGGGGATAGAAATAACCAAGGGGAAGTGTCCTTATGCCACTGGTCTCCCTTACATAATCCCAATTTAAGATATGTTGAACCGCCCTAGTATCCCTAAAGTTAATCACTACACAGTCCCCCTGTATGTCTTTCTTCCTCTGTCCCAACCAACTGACCCGCCTAGCAAAAATAATTTCACTCTGAATTAAAGGGGGCAGTGGTCTCTTTTTATTTAACCAAAAGATAACTTTATTTTTATATTCCGGATATAACTCCTCTCTAACTATTTCCAGCTCAGGGACTCCAGTTAAAATAACAGTATAAGGGGTCGAGTCCGGAGGTAGGTAAATGCATTGCAAATTTGATTTGGGTATAAGTCTATTAGGGCCATCATTGTTCTCATAATCTCTTCTACTTTTGCTGGAAGAATTGCATTCCACTTGCGAGCCCGATGTTGTTAGCATTGTCAACAGGCCTTGGACATCCACCTCCTCCTTTGATGCCCCAGGTTGAGGCACCCCCAAAGCCCTAGGGTGGTTAACTAGAGAGAGGGGCTCCATTACAGTGTTAGATTCTCAGTGGGCAGTATGGGGGGATGCGGTCACTCGATTACTCTGTTGTATAGAGGCCTGTTCAGAAATAATAGATTTAACCAAAGTATTAGAGAGGGGGACGATTTTGCTCCCACATGAGTCAACCAGCAATGTAAGCTTCTCTAGGTGTTTTCTAGGAGCTTCTATCTCGCTATGGATAAAGATCCCCAAATGCGCTTTGATACCTCGTGTCATTATTGTGACCAATGGCGGGGGCTCCACTGCTGGTGGACTATTTCCACCAACTGTATTGCTCTCAGTCTGGGCCTTTGACGCTGCTCTCAAGTGGTTGCTCACTTGCTTCCCCCCCTTGTGTGCCTTTTGTTTCCTTTGAGCACCTTTCCTAGTTGGTCCCCCCACGTCAGACTTGTTGGCAGGTAGAAGAGAGGCCCTTTCGAAAGTGGCATTAGATCAGGAGTATCTGACAAGTCTACTGTCTGAGACAAGTCAGAGGCTCCTGCTTCCAAAACCATGGGTGAGCATGGGATTGTTGGCATCAAGGAGAGCCGACGTTCTGTGCGTTCTATCTCGTTAGAGACCGCTCCTATCGCCTGCCGTAGCATTTTGTCAATAGCTGTTGGCTCAGTAATTGGTGTGCGCGCAGAAGCTTTGTATCGGGTGTTTAGCCTTGAAAGAGAGGGCGGACACTCCCCCATACGGTAACTGAGTTTGCTTCAAAGGGGATTACAAAAATAAAGAGTTCTAGTAAAATATACACGCTCCCTGTTATACTACTAAAGGCCAATAGGTTTTACACTTACTAAGCCCTCAACTAACTATAGTGAGCATCGACAATTTAAAGACTTCAAACAGGCACGATGAGACTCACTTTGCACGGCTTATCAGAGGGGTGGCCCAGTCCAGTCTCAGACGGGCCCGGCGCGCCCGAGCGCGTCCCGCGCCGCGGAGGTTGAGGCAGCGCTTTATAGCGCGATCACCACACCTCCCCCAGAGCAATTCTGTCAATAGGGAGCCGGTGCAGCCCGGGACAGCGAGTCCCACCAGGCTGTGCTGGGCACGATGTGAGGAGCCATGAAGATGTTGAAAGCAGCCCGAGTTCCCCAGCAAAGAGGGCTGAATCAGCAGCAACAAGTGAGGAGGAACAAGCACTCCCCTGGGGTGTCATTACAATTTCTCAGACAACATATTATGCAGTTATTTTGTACAGTTAAAAGGAAGGCAGTAATGCAAATCACATGTACACATGATGACAAGAAAGCATTGCATAAAGGGGCATAACCGAGAGTAACACTGGTATTATGCAGGAGCTCCAATGAAGGTGCATTTAGCAATGTATCTTTAAACATCATAACTCGTATGCACTTATAGATTCAAACTCTGCATTTGTGTAGATCTTTGTTTCCTAAAAAAAAAGAATATGATGGTGGATTACCACCCACTACCTAAAATACAAACGAGCCTGACAATGTAGTGTGGCACCAAGTTTTTGTTTTTCCCCACAAATAATTTTAGAAAGCCACATGCCATTAGGTAGTCATGTAACCCTAGTCTTAGTCTCTCACCACATTTGTGACTCAATGTGACACTCGGAAGTACTTTGGATTATCTTTAGGTTTGGATCAACAGCTAGTGTATGTACGAAACGTATTAACTTTTTATTGAACAATTATGTGGCGTGTAAGTGTTGCAAGATGATGTCTTGAGGTATGCAGCTTCCAAGGAAAACCAGTTGCGAGGAATCTCTGCATTTTGAAAGAAAGAACCATGACTAAGAAAGAATAAGTACAAATGTTCAATTTCCACCGTAGGCTTTTTGATGGATTAACTTGCTTTTTAATCGTGTTTCTCCAGCCAAGTTAACTTTAGATGCGCAAAAACATATTCTTTTAAGGCCCAAATGCAATTTCCCCATTGTGAGTACCGCTGTGCCTTCAAGGAGCGCTTTACAGCGTATCTAATTGATCACACTTGCCAAGTCCTGATCTTATATAACTTTATTATACTGACCAAAAGGGCAATGTCCATATTAAGCCTTGTGTGAGCCATGGGCTTGAAGCAATGGAACACCTTTCCCACTCATGAGAGAGAATATCTTAGGCTGGGTGAATAGAAAGGTGCAATCAATGCTTTAGTCAGATCACACACTTATTACCAGCTTTGTTGACTGTCAGGGCAACCTTTCCCAGCGCTCCGCCAATGCAAGATATTCTGTAAGCATAGTGGCCTTGCAAGATTGGCGACTGATAGTGTTTTGCTGAGGCTCCTTTGAGTATTCAAAATGGAAAATGCTGTTACTCTGCTGAATAGTGCAGAGGCTGGTGAGAATCTGGTAAGGCAACCGACAGAACGACATGGAAAGGCCAAGATAATGTTGAGGCTATCAGCTTCCTCCATACTAATGAGAAGGGCATTGCATAGAGCACTGTACCCACCAGCATGGGTGAAGAGAGAGCACGCAAACCTATGCATACTAATAACATTGATGAGTATGCAACTTCAGTGGCGAACACCAAAATAATAGCAAACTGCAAAATGGCAACATTACAGCACTGACGAACGCTCCCAATCAGGCCTATTTATGGGTGATTCAAGGTGCAAGAATGACACTAGAAGCAAAAATAGACACCACCTCCATAAAAGTCAGTCTGCTGCACACGGTTCTGAGACCGTTGGTAGATGGGGAGAAGAGACAGTGAAGCACTTGGAAGCGAAGATCGAGAACTATAGAACACAGTTACATTGTTGACATCCCTTATGAAATGGCTGGAAGACCATGCAGAGAAGGCAAAGGTGTTCGAGGTGAAGCAACTTGACTCAAGGGGTTCCCACAAAAGAGCTGAGAGACAATCAGCTTAACTCTTCTTAGAGGGTATGATCATGTATAACATGACACCTAACATAATCTCAAACTTCACTTCAGAGAGGGTTCCCAGCAATCTGGGACCTCCTCTGCCGTTGGGCAGCACCCAAGTGCTATAAACATGGAACACTTTTGTTATTTCAACAGAGATGTTCTACTACAATACATCTAGAAAAATGCATCCCCTGATTTGAGAATTGTCGTATCTTGATCTTAACAGACTATACATAAAAAGTACAAAAACAATGTAAGTGTTTGAGGAAGTAATGAGAAAACTGAGGGCCTTATATCTTGAATATATGCTAATTTATCCAGCCAACCTTGACTTAAGCAATGAAGCAAGCCACACTTCTTAACTACTCCCAGAGAAGTCTGGGAATGGCTAGCGAACTAGGACAAAGCTATGCTGCCAACCTCAAATCATATGCTCGACAGATTTACAAAGGTGATAACAAGGAGGACTCTATTGAAGGAACTCAACGAAACATGGTTTTACTGTGTCCCGAGCGGTGAAACTGTTGGATAGTTGTACAAAGTAATAGCACACTTTGAAGTTGAGGCAAACTTAGGAATGCTGACATGGAACCTTATACTCTGAAAACTTTAGGCCAGTCTCATTCCTTTACACCATTTCAAAGGTTGCCTCCAGTGTTGGAAGACAACTCTCATTTGGATGGGTCGCATGCAGGATTATTTCACTGCATGGCACGGAGGCCATTCTTCTGCGTTCTCCAAATGAACTAGAGATGACTCTGGAGGAAAGTCTTCAAGCTGGCTTGGTATTGCTGGCTGCTGTCCACAACTTTTCTTATGGTTGACTTTTGACTATTAACCACAAAGTCATCAACTGCAATCAAGAAATTCCACTCCATAAGACATTTCTTCAATGCTTGTAAGGTGATAAACCCCTTTTTCAACTGCGTTGACCCATGCAGCAACACATTCACCCCATAAACCCCTGTTTCAACTGCATTGACCTATGCTGCAACACATTCACCCTAATACGCATCTTTATCACGTACCTCCACTTACACCAGTTATCGTGACAAGCAATCTGCTTTAGAATTAGTTCCTCCTGATTTAAATATTTAACTTAAAATGTTAACAATATGTCTAAAAGCCTAAGAGCCTAGATATTAGCTTAACAAACTTAAAGTGGTGTTGCCAGTTCCCTTGTCTCCCATCCTGTGTGTATTATTGGTTTGTGGTTGGTGCATAAGACAAAACCCATTCTCCATGAATTTTTTTCAGCTTGTCCACATCTCAAGAGCAATTCAAGGATTCACTTTCTATCACATTGTAATGCTTTTCTTCTTCTTTAGAGTGCAATATATAACTGCCATTATGTTTTACTTCCCATAGACCCATGACTGCTGACTGCCCCAAGACTGATTGAGGTAGACTCAGTAGTACATAGTAACAGTACAGTACAGTTGTGAACCTGTCGAATTCAAAAATAATTCTTTAATTTGTCTAAACACTTTGCTTTCTGCTTAACACTTACACGTTTTCCTTTCTTCGTCTGGAGTGCTTTAAGTGGTTTTGTAAATATTGCATACACTTTCTCAAACCTAGGCTAATATTCGTTCAAATCAAAGACTGACTTCAATTTGTCCTTATTGGCTGGCTGTAGTTCATCAAAAATAACCCTGTTAAGATCATTATTTGGTTTGATGACATCCGGTATTATGCAAAAGCCTAAGAAATCTGCAGTGGAGTTCGAACATTTTTACATATTCTTGCTGGTCATGGTTCTTTCCTTCAAAATGCATAGACCACTTGCAGCTCTGCAGTTGTTTTGTTGTGAGAAACTGCATACATCAAGATATCTCACAACACTTAAGCGCCAACTGTAATCATTAAATAATAAGTGCATACGTTTCTGAAATACACTAGCTGTTTACCTCAACCTAAATAGTAATCTACTTGGTGTCAAATGGAGTGACAAATGTGGTGAAAGTCTGAGACGTATGTGAAATGGCTGTCTAATGGCATGTGGCTTTCAAATTATATGTGGTTTAAAAAAAAACTTGACCCCAACCAACTTTGTCAAGCTCTCTTCTATCTTATGTATTGGGTGGCAGTCCAAAGCATATTTTTATTCAGGGTGCAAATATCCACACATAAACAAAGCTGAGTTGTTTTTTATAGCCCTGACCACTGCTGAAGCCCACTCACATGAATCAGTTGTCTTGATGATCTTACAGTGGCATTTATTCCAGCAGTCACGCTCAGTGGTGATGCCCTTACCTTGTGACCAACTGGTAGCAAATCCTTCTTCAGCTTCATTGTAGGCTGGAGTCCACACACATAATATTACTTTTAAATACTTACTTGAATTCCTCTAACAACCAGCAGTAATGGAGATGCAACCCTCCACAAAAAAAACACCAGCAGATTTAAGAACTATGGGATCACCCAGGAGTGATGCAGGTGCAACTCCTTGAATATGTTGCTTAACACAAAAGCACTAGGATTTAGATCACACTAAAGCAGTGTGGCTGCAGTCCCATAAAATATGGCCTCCCATAAAAATACATAATTAGGATATTTAAGAAACTGTTGAGTCACCCCGACGCAAAATATGTGCAACCCATAGAAATGCTTTGAGATTTGAGAAACTTTTCACTCACCCAGAAGCGGCATAGCCTTGAAGACTCAGCTTCCCACAAAAATGGCCCCAGTTTTACGATACTGTGAATCACCCAGACTGAGCAGGAAAATGAGAACTAAATAGGCTTTCTAGAAGAGGTGTTGATTGGTCATCAAGGAGATTCGTTGGTTCTGGCCCTAGCCACTACATGACCCTACCAGGCCCAAGCATTTAACACTTCACAGCAAGGTACCCTAAAACTTTCTGTTCTGTACCTGGATACTCTTTAGATGGACATCTGGGTAGAATTTATTCAACCACACAGTGGTGTGAGGGATATAAACCATACCTCTCATATGTGACCCTGAAAAGGTCAATTTAATCTGGCCTGCGATCATCTGTGAAAAATTGAGGTGCAATGGTTAGTGGAGAAGCTTGCAACAATAAACAAAGCTGTGCAACAGGCAGACGATAAATACCAAGCAGCACTGCACCAGTACTGGTTACACCTTAGCAAGTAAGGTAACCTAACGCAAGCAGACACATCAGTAAATATACAACACCCTCTTTGTTGTGTTACTGTATGTACTTAGTCACCAATCGCTTGACAGTTGTCGCTTCTGGAAGTGGTTGAAGGCCCAGGACCTTTCTTCTTTTGCCACACCACAGTAATATGGCTGCCTTTGGAGGCTGAGGGTCAAACTAGGAACTTGATTTCGAGTTTGCCAGATGAATTACTCCATCGTAAACATAACAGATATCCTGCCTTCCTTATTACAATTGCAGTAGGTTGTAATGCACTTGTAATAAGGAAGAAGGGATATCGGTCAAATTGGGCCCTAGGTGTTGAGTGAGGGGCTCCTTTTATGTGACCTAGAGTGGGCAAATGAAATCCAGCCTTTGACTGGCTAGGCAACAGGAAGCAGTGGCTAAGGCAAGGTGGGAGAATGTAAAACCACAAACCAAGCTGGAGGGTGGACAGAGAAACCCATACTAGACATTAAACTTACCCCTAGTCTTGATTACACCTTTGCCCGAACAGATAGCCCAAAAATATTAGATGTACTGATTCCTGAAAGCATAAACAATCAGAATATTCAGGAAAATGTAATCCAGTTGGAACGGTTATCAGGTGTACTTATGTCAACAACTAATTGAAAATTGTTGCTGCTGGCGCCGACTGATGATCCAGAATTATTGTTCTGATGCCAGTGACACTACAGTAAAATGCTAGCGTATGGTTGGCCTTAGTTTCCGTACACTTCAAATCTAACAGCAGAAGATAAATTACTAATATTCACAATCAAAACTCTAGGCTGCGTAAAAGCCATAGAGATCAGAGCGTTCAACCCCTTTTTGCCTTTCCCCTTAGCTGAGTTCATTGCAAAACAAAATATTTATAAATAACGCTTCAGTAGAAGAAGTTCGTTTTTGTGCATTATATTTATTTATCGTATTTCTATAGGAACTATATCTAAGGCATGTACAAAAAGTAGAGACAAGTAGCAAACAGACTTAACAAACGAAACTGAAAATGATATATAGAAATGGCAAATTAGCTTTGCAAATGGAGTCTGAACATAGCCTGGAAAAACCCCATGAAGAAGATGAGATTTTTGGAAGGGCCAAAAAAGATGGAAAAAATAACAGCGAGGGGAAGGGGGGTGCGGGGGGGGGGGGCACTTCATAATCCAGGATTAAGGCCTGCAAAAGATGTTCATCGAGAAAAATAGAGGGGAGGGGGTCAAAAGAAACTGGAAAGCATAGCGCAGAGATTGAAAAGCAATATAAGGTTTAAGAAGGGAACAAAGATAAGAGGCTATATACTCTGGACATATTTAAATATTCCCATAAATGGGATTGGAGCCAGAAGCAAAAAGATAGCTAGAGAAGAGGATTGAGGTGAGGGAATACTGAAGCAACGGAGCGAAGGTTAAAAAGGCTGATGACAGCAGATTGAGGAAGAGTGAGATAGTAGAAAGTGCATTGAAGAGCATAGGCACTGGAAGAAGGAGTGCTGCAGCACCCCCAAAATAACCATGCTGGAGTTCAGAAGGTGAATGAGCAATAAAGACGCCTTTATATTTTGTTTTTATCTGGTGACATTTACTGTAATTTATGTGGTTCAAAGACAGAAATCAAATGTCTGGCAGTATCTTCTGACAAATGCTTGTTCATTCTTTTATCCTGGAGATTGGTGTATTTTCTGTCACTGCTAAGTGAGATGATTTTGTAAAGTGAACTATGTGGCAATCTTCCAGGGGTACAAGGAGTTTGAAAGGACAGGCTGTGAGATGTCAAAATAAAATAACATTTAAACAGGCGCGGTGCGTCCATTGGGGCGTGGGGGCGTAGCCCCCCCCGCCCGCAGCCGCCCGCAGCTCCGACGTTTCTGAACTTAAGTAAACTGAATAGTTTACTTAAGTTCAAAGACCGACGCCGAGGGAGAACTGGCAATGCATGCCAGCCAGCATGACGTCAGACCGCCCAGGCGGTCTGGCGTCATGTTGACTGACATGCATTGTCAGACATGGGGGCAGCAGGCAGCAGCACAACAGTGCGCAAGAGTGGGGACGGAGGGCGAATTTTCGCACCGTGCCCATGCATGCGCACTTGTGTTTTTTTAGATGTTAGCGCATGCCCATTAGGAGCCCCTCGGTCTCCTAATGGGCGTGCTGCTGTGCCCTGGCGCTGCAGATTGGCTTAGGGGTTGCCACTCAGTACTGCTGTTCCTGTTCCGGTAAAGCACATATTTTGATGCAAGTGGAGGCATTTCCAGTCCTCTTGAATGACCTGATGCTCACGGTGTTATTTATTATCCGAGCATAACCCCAAGTTGGACACTGTTCTTTTCTGCAGAACATACGGGGGCGGATTTCTAAAAGGTTTTCGAGCTTGCAAAAAGAGGAAGACATTCTTCAGTCCCAATCAGGTTCCAGAATATAACACACTCCTCCACAGGCTGAAAGACATGAAACCTATTAGTGCAGTGCATTGAAGGATGAGTGATGTCTGTGTGAGTGCAGGGTGAACAGTGTGCCTGTGTGGGTCCAGGGTGAGTGATGCCTGTGTGAGTATAGGGTGAGCAGTGTGCCTGTGTGAGTCCTGGGTGAGTGATGTCTGTGTGAGCACAGGGTCAGCAGTGTGCCTGTGTGAGTGATGTCTATGACAGTGCAGGGTCGGTGATGTCTGTGTGAGCGCAGGGTGAGCAGTGTGCCTGTGTGAGTCCAGGGTGAGTGATGTCTGTGTGAGTATAGGGTGAGCAAGTGTGCCTGTGTGAGTCCTGGGTGAGTGATGTCTGTGTGAGCGCAGGGTCAGCAGTGTGCCTGTGTGAGTGATGTCTGTGACAGTGCAGGGTCGGTGATGTCTGTGTGAGCGCAGGGTGAGCAGTGTGCCTGTAAGAGTCCAGGATGAGTGATGTCTGTGTGAGTGCAGGTTGAGCAGTGTGCCTGTGCGAGTCCAGAGTGAGTGATGTGGATGGGTGAATGCTGGCTTAGTGATGTGTCAGGGAAGGGTGAGTAATGGGTCTATGAGTGCAGGGTGACTGTGCCTATGCGAATGCAGGGAGAGAGATGTATCTGTGCAAGTGCAAAGAGACTTGTCTGGCTACACCCAGAGATGTATTGGCCAAGATACCTCTTTCTCAAATGTGCTTGAGAATGCATCATTTGCCCACTCTTTTTTCAAAATGTTCTCGTGGGAGGACCCCCGAATCCCCCATAGGTGGTTGGGCCTCGCTCGCTGCGCGCGTTCGCCACAGTGCAGTATTTATGCCTCACCACTTTCAAATGTCACCAGCCGCCCCTGCATTTAAATTCCCTTTAATGAAGTGTACACATTGTTCAGGATATATATCGGAAAGCACACATAAAGCACATTTTTTGTAAATTCTTAAGTGTGATGGGTTTGTGTGCTTTTTATCAGTAAAACTATGTCTGAGCAAATGTAGTGGCCATTTCAATGGAAACTGTGTGGTCTGTATATTATCCTACACTACCATGCTATGCTTTAGTAATATATTTGCAACAATGGTCTCCAAAAAGCACCACCAGCTACATACTACACCTTTACCACTGTTACTGAATGCATTTGCTAACCTTGTTCTTTGTGTGATACTTGGATTACCCTATGACTTCAGTGATGCAACACTGATAGCAGCACCCCCACTAGGAAACTTGTTTCAGCACCCCTGTTGAAGAGAGTAGAACATCAATCAAGGCAAGATAGAATGAGGATAAATGAAAATACAGCAATTTGCTCTTGAAAAGTGCAAAGAACAGGAGATTGTACCAGAAGTATCTTAAAAAGGGTGGAAACCAAGGTGAAGCGTCCACCATGTTGAAAGTTTCAGATTGGCCCAAAAGAATAATAACAATAGTTTAGGCCTAACCCTTTATAAGTAAATTACATACACATCAGTGAACAACAAAATGACAATAGAAGCAAATAAATGTTGTAATTAAACAATGCTGCAAGCAAAGAATCCAATCTACACTTGCATTTCGAGATATCCCTCCATAATTACCCAACGTTAAACCTATTGAAGTAGTTTCCAGCTAAAACAATAATGGAAATGATGCACAAAAATTGTGTGTACCACGTGCTGTTAGCAGTAAAAAAGGATATGTTAATAGATGGCCCAGAGTGTTTGCTAACCCACAGAATATTTGGACTAGATAAACTGGTCCACCAGCAGTATTCAGCAACAATGGCCCTTTTTAAAACGAAGAATTTAAAATCATCTTTACAAGCAATTGATTTAAGCAGTACTTTTAGTGGGCATCCATTACTATGACATGCTGATGTACGGTTAATACCTTCTCAGCAAAACTGTGTGTTTGTTGGACAACATAAACGTCAAAACTGCACAAGGCTGAGTCCATGCACACCAGGACATGTTGGCCTTAGTTCTGGCTAGCTCACAATGCACCACCTGTACCACTAACCTAGCAAGGCAACAAGTGGTATGTGCTACCTCAGAACATGACAATCCTGACTCCTCAAGGAAATAGAGGAAACAGATCTAAAGCCCTTTCGTTTGGTAACACTTGCATGCCCAAAGATAGAGAGAAGAAATACTTGATTTGACATTCCAAACATTTATTGAAGCAATAAGAATCGTGTGTAAAATACATGTTCCGCAATTATTAATAGAAGGAAACAAAACCTAGTATTCAGCATCACAAGAATAGTAAAGAAAATGAACAGTTCAACCATTGTAAAAGTAAAGTAAAGTCCACATTTGTAAAGCGCACAATCACCCGTAAGGGTCTCTAGGGGCTGGGGGCCGTCGGGAAGATTAAGCGAGTTATTGCCCAGAGTCACATGGTGCTGGACTAACCTGGAGCCGGGGATCGAACCGTGGTCCCCAGATTCCAGCGTCAGTCGCCCTGGCCGCGGCGCCACACCTCTTCCACTTGTGCTGTTACATAGATTATATGTTTGCATATAAGTACAGTTATATTTTATGCTCCTACCTAGCGCTCCCTATCTCAGTGTGCTTATGGTGGATGAATCTGCCAGAATCCCTTAGAGTGATCTAACTTCCCAGTTACATCTGGGAGCTCATTTTGGTTTAGAGCTGGGCAACATACTTCTCAGGAGGTAAACCGGAATCAGCGGGGCTGGAATTACGGCATGGGGTGACTTAGACTGTGTCAGTAAAATGCTCCTCTTTCTAGCAAATGAGAGATGTCGTTTATGAGATAAACTTCACCCATGTTGCCATGACAAAGCCCTTATCATTGTTGATTCTATCCTTGCAGAGCAGTCGCAGAGCAGACAACAACAAACATCAACATTTTGCGCAGTGAACTTAGCTCTTGTACAGAATGTTCAAGGTTCTGATAATATGCCTACGAAGAAGGGTAAATGTAAGCAAAGTCATTTCAGAGAATATTAGCCCATACAGGCACGCAAGAAAATGTTTGTCAAGTGTCAACGTTCAAAGGAAGATGTCCGCTTTAAAAGTGAACATGTAAAATGGTGATGTTCTAACCTGGGCCTAATGTGACCACATAACAATGCCAAAAGAGATTTTATAGTTGCATATCCATCAATGCTTGAACGTAAAATTACTTATAGTTCCATAACCAATTCAACATCTGATTCCTTTGAATACATTTTTTTTAATGGTTTTGAGAAAAAATTCGAAGTAAGGGCCTTAATTTTTGGTTAAATATATGTGCATATATTGAGAGAGTGGACATAAATCAGTCACCTGCGTAGCCGATTTGGATCGCAATCATTACTTCGCTAAAGCATAAACTTAGAACAGCGTGTTCTTTGCTGTTTGAGTTTCATATATTATGTAACAGGCATGGTGCCTGTGAGAGCGCACAGAGAGCAGAAACCTAATTTGAGGTGCAACGCCTCAATAATACAGCCTTTAGACAACCCAAGGATAGGCTTTTAGCATTTCCCTTCCACTACTTCATAATTGTATCCTGTAGAAGTAGGAGAGAAAGTCGACCAGGTAAAGCAATAGGAACCACCTTAGAGCATGCAGCAAGAGTACCAAAGACAATCCACATTAAACTTTTGTAAGGTTCCAATGACACAAAACAGGTCTGTCGGAATTATATGGTGGTGTGCCTTCCATGTCCGATCATTGGAAAACAACAAACCAAATATAAGACCCTGCCTCATGCGTTGTTTCTTTCAGTTTACAGGCACATTTGGAAGTCCTCCTGCCAAAAGTCACAGTCTGGGTTTGGCTTATATTGAGCTTTTAATCTGTTGTCATTGCCATATTCAGACAATTGAGTAGTTTGACTTTGTGACCAAACTTCTAACTGGTATGTTATTACTAAATGTTCCCAGTGAAACAAGAGGTTAGTATGGACCTCATTCAGTTTAACTAATTTGGTGGTAGGAATCTTTACAGACAATGTAGTTACAGTCCAGCTACACGTGAGTCCAGTTAAATAAATGAAACATTCACAAAAAATCGGGTAGACCAAGAAGTTTTTACATCCAGTACGTTTTTGTGAAATGGTTCCACTGTCCACTTTATCAAATGCTGCACAAAGTCCACTAAGCAAACATAGAAAGGACCATGAGGAATGGAATCCTGAAAGAATAAGCAGGGGGAAAGGTTAGAGTGATGAGAACAGTGGAGATGATTGAAGACCGCAATAAATCCAGTTTCAGATGAGTGGACATGACCCAACCCAGACTGAAAAGGAGGGCGTAAAAATGTCAGGAAGGCAGAAAGTTGGTGGTGCTGGATAGGTTCTAAGACATTAGAAAAAAAGAAGGGATATAGTAAGAAATTAGAAGGTACGGAGGATTAAAGGGTAGGTTTTTAAAGAAGTAGTAGAATAAAAGTATGTTTTAAAGATGATAGTGAAGTACCAGAGATAAGAGAAAGATTAAATAGTACAGAAATAAACAGAAGGACAAGACTATAGAGCAGGGGAATAAGTGAGGCAAGGTCCCAGCATGCTGCAGGATGGTTAGCCTGCTTAAAAGAGAACGAGCTCAGGCTCATAAAGAGGGGGTGATGAAAAGCTAGCCACAGGTAAAAGGGAACCGAATGTCAAGAAAATAATTAGAAAACAATAGATCTTTGCAGTAAAGAAGCAGAGAGGAATTTGATGGAATGTCAGAAGTAAAGTAGAAAAGAGACCTCCAGGGGAAAAAAGAGAGGGAAATGTCATTAGTATTTAAAAGGAGGTTTTTTGTGGCAGAAAAACCGGCAGTGTCTCAAGCTGAGAAAACATATAAATACCCCTGGAGACCTTTAAAGCAAGTTTAAGAGTAGTGCTGCTCGGCCTCATTTAACTCACAGAGAGCAGTGGGAATGATATAGCCCCTTATGGGATGTTTTCTAGCAAGAACTCAAGGTGAAAGAGGGTGAGAAATGTCACTGCAGGAACTGAACCACATTATCCAGCTCTGTATAGGTACAGGTGTCCAGTTGTAGCGAAATAGATGAGATGGATTGAGCCCAGGAATGGGACTTCCGTGAGTGGTGATTCCATCTAAAACAAGAGATATTAAGATTGATATTTTTATTGATGGATACAGAGGAGGGATAAAGAAAAGCAAACGAAAGCACAATGTGTTTAGAAAGGGATTGCATTAAGAAAGAAGATGAAAAGAAATGGACAAGAGCAGATATTAAGATCAAGATGGGAACTAGAGGAGTCCAAGTGAGATGAATGGAGCTGCAAAAAATGATAGAAGTCAAGTATAGAATGAAATGAAGTCCTACTATGGGAGGCACACGAATGTAGATTAAACTCCTCCAAACGTGATGGGAAGGAGCGGAAAGAAAATCAAGCAGGTATTGGGACTGGTCCACTTCCCAGTGAATGTCCTGGTCTGGATACAGTTGTCTATCCATTCTCAGTAACCCTACAGCATCTGGGATCAGTCTTGATATGCTTCACAGAGACAGCACCAATCGTGTGATCTCTGACAAGAGCACAGGTTCAAACCAGCCTGGATCTATTAAGTATTCAATTGGTGACATCTGTGAATATAGACACTGTTATGTGTGTATTAAAACATGAATCCACTGTATCTGAGGAAAATGTTGCCCAGCACCAGATGGGGCCGCCAGTATGTGCAGCACTATGTGCGTCCAATAGTATCTGGTGCAGAAATACTTGAAGTGAAAAGGGTTGATGGAGTTTGACTATTTGCAAATAAAGCTCATTTCAATAAAAGATAGATTTGGAGCTCATTTAAAAGAACACCAAAATCAAATTAACAGTGATTAAACCACAAACCTTGTTGAAGCTGCAATTTGCACCCCGTCATCCCTTTTTACGATACGAATTAAGGTTGTAATATGAACCACCCTCCCAGTCTGTAAAATCCAGTCGGAGTTGGTTTGCCCATGTATCAGCAACAAAGACCTGTAGCAGGGATGACAAGAGACACACCTGCCTCATACCTCTTTCAATATTTCAGCTCTCTAACACTGTTCTTCATGTTTTCACTCTTGACCTGAAGGTTGTGAACCACCGAGGGAAACCTCTAAAAAATGCCATCTTCTTAAAGTCCGCCTTCATATATTGGCACCATATTGGGAGCGCAAAGTGCTCCTGTGTTGTCAAAAAGAGGTGCTTAACGTGAGGTGTCTCCGATTGAGAGTGGTTTCCTACGTTGGATAAATCCACATTGGTCTTTGTGCAGTAAATCACTCACCATCCTCAATAGCCTTCTTGCAAGGACATTATTTAGGATTTTTATGTTCCTGTTTATCATAGTGATTGGCCTAAATGTTGTATAATCAAATGTGCCCTTACACTGTTTTACTGTCTTATATACAACGGCCTCTGTCATGGTAAGCGGCAAAGTTCCAGCAGTCTGCACCCCCATATTTACTTTTGTAAGCTGTACCCAGTGGTATAGAAAAAGTTTAGAAATTCTCAAGTGGCAGGCTGTTGCTTCCCAGAGTGCTTCCTCCCCTGACAAGGGGACTTCCAACTCAGCGGATTGCCCCTCTCAGTCTAGTTGCCGAGTGACAGGGGTATACCTTGTCAGTAGGAACTCTTTCTCCAATATCCACAAAAAAAATATTTCCCCTAGCACCTCTCAGTCTCTCTCAGGATAATTGTGATTGTTCTTTTGAACTGTGCCTTAGGCGGTCTCCTGTTCAGCTTCCCGTCCAGCACAGAGTTTATGTCCGCCATCCACACTTGTGTTACTTCCAAATGTTGAATTGCAATTTTCATGACATTTGGCAAAAATTGTAAATCAACCACATTTGTTGCATAAATATTTAAAAAGTATAGGTCGCTGCCGATGCGTGATTCATATACAATTACAAATTTGCATTTTGGGTCTATTACTGCCTTTCGGTGCAGAAGGGGATATTTGGACCATCCATATCTTTATTTCTCTTGCATATGAAAACTAATTTGCATGTTAGGATAGCCATCTTTTTTGCAATTTGGCAAATTCGTCAGTTATCAAATGCATTTCCTTGAGGTACACTATCCCAATACCATACCTTCTTATGTATGACATTACCCTATAACTGGTGCTCAATTTATGGTCTGCGGGCTGCTGGCGGCCCAGCAGGCATTTCTTTGGGGCCAGCAGACCTTCTGCTGGGAACCTGTTAAACAGTATCAGAAAAATAAAGCTGCTTCAGTTCGGTTTTTTTTTTTTCTATCATTGCAGCCAAGCAAGCAATATCATTTTGTTTTTTTGTGCTTTTTTATTTAGTCAGTTGAGCTTGTTTTTTTCGTAGCAGGGTTGTCTTGCTCATAGAACATATTAACAAACAACAGGAGAAACACCCATAACCCCAGAGTGTGTACAATATTATGCAAGTGTTTCAATGGGAGTCAATAGAAAGGGTACAAATTGTAACAGTAAGTTAATAACACAAGGAACACGGAATTACACTTTTTTATGTTCCAAAATTCGTATTTATCAAAAGAAATTCTTGATTATATATTTTACAAAGAGAGCTGATCACAGCATCGATAACTTTTTTTTTGTGTGTTTAAAGTTGAACATATACTGCTAGTGAAAGAGGTGGTTAAACTGCCCAGGTGAAACACGTAAAGAAACACTTAGCAAGTTCAGTTGCTGTTTGATTTGCTACATGTTATTGCCAAAATGTTTCAAGAGCTTAGGGGGTGCAGGCCCAGGAGCTCCTCATGAATGTGTCTAGCCAGCAATCGATGGGCGCCAGGCCTCTCTGACGTGAAACAATCCTAAGCAATGATTCTCTCATATTCCATGATGGTGGACTATAAGAAAGAGGCTGTGCTACCGATATTTTTTGTCTGTATTAATTAAGGATTAATTGACGTAATATACTCCCATGTTCTAGCTCGCTTATTCATAACCCTTGTAGAAGCTGGCCCCCTGTGACAGGACCAAAGAAACACTCTTCAGAACTTCAGCCAATGCTATGTGCACCTTGCCACCACTTTGGCTGTTGTTTTTTTTGCCAGCTGACCTGAACTGTGGATTCTTGTTTAACTTCATCGTGCTGACCATGCACCCCTTTTATCAGTATTCTTCTCTTTATCCTATTTTCCTGTAGCTACAACTATGTGTTGCAGCAAATTATCATTATGCTGTTCAGTTATGCCATTAGGGTCGTGCTGCAGATGCTAAGTGTCCTGCCTGTGAAATCTCCCTCTGCCCCGTGCCTGTAATGGTACTTGAAAAGCAGTTTGGTGCAGATACAAAGAAGATATGTCCCAAGGGAGACAAAGTATTTTATTTTGCATTCAAAAACATCTGCGATCAGTAGCACAGGCTAGTTACCAAATGTGATTGAAAGACTTTCTTAGCAAAGAAGTGAAGTTCAGAACGTCCTGTTCCCAGTCACTGATCCCCCCCCCTCATGAAGAGGTCTCACATTCAGTAAAGGTTTCTGTTATCAGGGACAGTGATAGCCAGTGGCGTAGCTAGGAGGGGGTGGTGGGTGGTGGTCCACCCCAGGCGGCACGAGTTTTGGGGGCGGTTGCCTTGTGGAAAAGTAAATTTTGCCATGTTCTGTGTCCCTACGCGTCCTCCATCATATGTTATGTGTGCATGATTAATATGCATATGTATTCCCCATGTTCGATTAAAGACGCTATTGTAGTTGTGTCCATCTCTAGTATGCCAGTTCCCAGTTCTCGTGAATACTACGAATATCAGGCCTATGCAAGGTTACGTTGCCACGTTTCCCAGTGTGCACGTTATTTCATTGTAAAGTCCCCGTTTCTAGGCCTCAAAAGGGCCTGGACACCAGATTCAGCCCCTGTCTCCTGAAGCCCTCGCTGAGGAGCGATACAGCCCCCGCCTGTATCCTCGACCCTTCACTTACTTCCTGCCTCATAGTGCCCGGTTCAGCCTGGCTCTGCCTCTGAGTCTGCCAAGAGTATGTTATGATTCCAATTATCAGTCCAGCCCTCCTTCTCTGCATTCCTAAGCTACTGAACCGCATCAATAGTTTCCGTCATAGTCTAGCCTTTACGTCTCCATGTAAGAGAAATACTGTATTTAATGGTCATTCAATATTCTTCATCACGCACTACATGTAGAATAATGCATGCTCCAGTCTTAGAGTCTGTTCGCCTTTACCCCGATAACTTTTGGATTCTATCAACATGTTCTCTAAACATCAGATACTAAATACTGTTTAGGTACATGTCGCCCTGACTCTCCAGACTTCAGTCTCTACTCCTAGCACAGAGTTCATAGCCCCCAGCTTCTCCTAGTAACACGTCATTGCCAGTTTGCGCGCACCATCAGGTTAGAGGTCCCGGCTCCTTAGGTAGCCCCCTCCATGTTTCCGCCCCATTCATGACATATTCTGTTACGTTTGCATCACATGTCTATGTATACGCCCTGTTACACCTACTTTCACCCTTATCTTTCGCGACTGCTACGCGTCACGCCTATTGCTCCACCCACTGCTACGCCTATTGCAATGTAATGCTATGTGTTTTGCGTTATATATATATGCTCATGTACTGTTATTAAAAAAGTTATTCCTGGTCCTTGTCCCGATTCTGCCCCCGGCAGCGCTGCCATCCTATTCCTGTGCAGGTTGTCCTGTTCCTGTCCTTTATGCTATATTAAAACCTGCACAACTCCTACTACCTCGAATCTTGACTCTTATTTATTGAGCTATCTGTTATTGCTATATCCAGACAAACCTAGATCCGGTATTATTTATTTATATACCACAGAATGGCGCCCGAACAGGGACTTGCCCTTTCCCCACGCGTCGGTGAAGCCACGCCGACCCCCTGACCCTCTGCAGTCGTGACGGAACTCTTCTGCGCACCGGCAGATATTTCTGCTTTTAAGTATCCCTCAGGCACACGGAGGAGACGGAGGAGGCGGTCCAGCATCCAGACGAGACGGTGGAGGAACGCGGCGAGTCCCGACCAGAGCCCAAGCCGAGAGTCCAAGGTCCGAGGTATCCGGAGGCCCACCCGTAACAGAAGTCCGAAGTTCGTCCGTCCGGCGTCGAAGCAGTCCCGTCCAGTCTGAGGCCTTCCGTTCTTACTGCCCGGTGAGTACCATTACTGGGGTAGTATCTAGACAGGGTCAATCTAATTGACTCTGGTCTGTGGGTTGGTGGTACACAGACCCACAAACGAAGTGTCCACTTCGGTGGATGCGGGTCCTGACGTGTCTCTTTACGAGACCGGTGAGTTTCGTACTGTTTCAGCAGTGCATCTAGTTTCTGTTCCAGTCAGTTCTGTTCTCGAGAAAATTCATGTATTCTGTGTTTTCGTATTCCAGGTAGTATTCTGTTCGAACTGTTATTTTAAATGTTCTTCATGTACTTTAATGTCGTGGTATGAGTGTGAAGTAGTTATCGTGTTTATTGTGTATTGTATTGTGTCCAGATTATAGTTCAGTCATGCCGCTCTTTCCAAAACTGCGTCAGTTAAAAACTAGAAAAGGTCTGCTAGAAGCAGCAGTTCCTGTCCCGCCTAGGGACAGTCCAGGTCATTTTATGTATCAGAAGCATGGCATAAGCGCCATATTATATCTAGATTTATGGGTAGAGTATACCAAACAGTTAGAGGAAAAGTATAGATGGCCCATATCAGGCACATGGGATGCCGAGTGCATCATGCGAGTAGAAGAAGCATTATGGAAAAAGAAAGCCAGACAGTCACAGAAAGATGCCATCGAGTTATGGCGTAAAGAATCTCATAAAAGAACCGAAAAAGAAATCAGAAAGTCTGAACTAAGTAGAGAATCCTTAGAACGAGCACAAGAAAAAGAATTAATCGAGATAGGTGAACGAGTTAAAACCGAACAGTCAGACAGACAGAGGCATGCCCTTATTAAGGGTATGTATCCTCTTCTTGCCGAGGGCTTGCCAAAAGCGACCCCGGAGGCATCCAGTAACTCTCCGCCACCACTAGTTCCGACCAAGCTACGTCACAAACCGACCGCAGCTGATATTTTCATTTCGTCCTATTTGGACGACACAGTCCCAGAATATGCGAATCCCGCTCCGCCAGTCCCTGTAAATCAGGCACTTCCCGCTCCTCCAGACACCGGAGTACCTGTTACGGTACCCCCGGTCCAGCCCGCCATACAAGTCCAGCCTGCATTTCCATTTCCCACTCTGCCAGGACGAAGAGCATCAGTAGACGACTCTAGTTTAGGGGCCGCAGGAGGAGGTCCTCCTCAGACCCCGCCGCCACACAAACGTTTAACGTTAGCCGAATTACATGTACAAGCGTCACAGCGTACGCCCAGATATCAGTCTGTTGCAGAGATAAGAAAAGCCCTTAACGAATGTGGCTATGATCCAGTCCCAGGCGAGGATAATATGGTTTTATATTCATTACGCATAAGAAAGGTGACCGAGTATCTAGTCACCCTACCAGATATGAAAGAAGATCTAGACAGAATATATCGTTTCATCCGTACAGGGGATGATCCAGAAAGCATTGGCGAGGCCATGTCTCAAAGGAAAGCTGAGATCCAGCTTATGTTATTGAAGTTTCTGATCAATTGTCTAATAAGAGAACAAGATTACCCGACCAAAGATCGAGCCGAAATGAAAGTCCTGACAAAGTGGAGTGATAATATAGCCGAGGGTAAGCACAAGACTATCGGTAGCATAGAGAGTATGTACAAGAAAATTCGTAAAGAAATAATAAGGTTACACGATCAACGTAAAGCAGCACAAGTAAGCGAGAAAGAAAATGACTCTTCTACAGAAGAGGTAGAGGACGAGAATCCCGACAGAATAGCGTATGTAGGAAAATCTAGATTCCCAGATCGCCATTTACGTCTAGAACACAAGCCAGTTTTTCACCATCCAGCACCAGAACAAGGTTCTCTAGAACAAGTATTTCAAGCTACCGATCACATTCTGAAATCACGAATCGGTTACAGTGAATTAAGTACCATGCATGAACAAGAACTAGTCCGATCAGCAGTCCGATGGACTACTGATTCTACCACTTTTCCAGACGAAATAGTGGCACAAATGTTTCTGAAACTGCCCCCAGCCGAGCAGCGACTGGTGGGTATGTATATGATCCAGCACCTCATTACTCTGTATGAGGGTCAACATTCTGATCCAGGTCCGTTACATGATATCCTGAACGAGTTACTCCAGTATAGATGGAAAGGTCTAGGTACCGATTTAATTAGTGTCATTCTAGAACAGCGCCACAAATATAGAACGTTTTTGAACCCGCATTTTGTTCATGTCTCACCCCCAGAAAGTAAACCATTTTACATAGACAGACAGAATCCGTTACGAGAAGTCCACCCAGTTAGAGGGACGGGTGGCGAACTAGAACGAGTGTTTGTTTACACCCCTATCACAAAGATGGAACTCTTAGAGATGAAAAAATTAATTCCCTGTCATGATAAAGATCCAGCAGGGTTCCACCGAGAATTAAAAGACATGCTCCGTATGGGAGAATACACGTATCCAGATATAATTAAAATGTTAAAGGTTCTGTTGCCCGCAGGGGTGTATGAAAAGCTCAAGGAAAAAGAATGGGAGGTGGGAGAGAAAAAGATCGATTGGGCAGTTCTAGAAGCTGAAGATAAGATACGAGTACCAGGTACTGGTCTTGGAGATAAATGTAAAGAATTACCTGAATTATTGATTCAAGTTTTACCCAGATTGTTAACAACGAAAAAGGAAGACTGGGATGCAATCTCAGCCTGTAAACAGAAACAAGACGAAGACACTAGCGATTTTTACTCTAGATTTGAAAAATGTTTTATTATAAACAGTGGCCTCAAGACAAGTAGCGAGTCATACCCTCATCTTTTTGTTACTAAATTAGTCGAGAATTCAAGTCCACAAGTTAAGAATCGAGTTTTGAAAGTTGAAAGTACCTGGCAAGCTAATACCCCGTCCCAGATGTTACAGATGCTCCAATACCACCAGAATAGAATCTGAGAAGAGCAAGAACATGAGAGAAAACGTATGAAAGACACGAAAATGAAAGTACTAGTTGCACAATCTGTTCCTCAAGACAGTCAGAAGAGGGGACCGAATCAAGCCAGTCATCCTGCAGCTCCCGTTAAAGGGAATTGCAATTATTGTAAACAGCCAGGCCATTTTATAAACGAGTGTGCAGTTCTGAAACACAACATAGCTACTGGTAAGACTAAAGAAAGACCACGTCCGCCTAGACAAGAACAAGTTTCACAGACTCCTCAGCCACAGAATGCACCACAAACAGTTACAGTACCGCAGCCTATTGCTGCAACACAGCATGTTACACAGCAGATGTACCAGTATGCACAGTCCGAGTATCCAGAGTATCAGCCATATTCATGAAACAGCCTAGAGAGGGAGGTAGGCTTGCCTCTCATCGAGATACCTGTAGATCAAGAGGGTCCCTATGTTCACAGTCAAGTATTAGGGAAAGATAGAAAGTTTTTGATTGATACAGGGGCAAGTAGGACCACCATCAGCCACGCCGAAGTTCCAGGGGCTCCGCTCTCAGGCTCTAGAAATGTTTCCCTTGGATTTTCAGGAAAGCCTATCGTAAATGAAATATCAAAGCCAGTTACTCTAGAAGTAGGTCCATTGTCCCGCACTACTGATCTGTTACTTACTAAGTCATGTCCAGAAAACGTATTAGGCATTAAAACACTGAAAGAGTTAGGTGCAGTTATATGCTGTTCCCCAGAGGGAATACGATTGTTCCTACGTGACTTCAAGGGTCACTATGTGTTACGAGATTTTGATCCCAGATTGTCTAATGTTCCGCAGCATCTATGGGCGCAAGGTCCAACTGATGTAGGTTACATGCAAATCACACCCCATCGTGTGACTCTCAAGCCAGGTGTAGTGTTACCACGAATCAGACAGTATAGATTGCCACCTGAGGCTGTAGCAGCCTTATCCAAAATTATTGACGAGCTCATGGCTCAGGGAGTAGTGGTAGAAACTGACTCCAATGTATGTAATTCTCCGATCATTCCTGTCATGAAACGTACTGATCCAAATGCACCTCCAGTATATCGATTAGTGATTGATCTCCGAGAACTTAATAAATGTATTATTCCCCAGTACCCAGTTGTTCCAGATATCTCTTCCCTATTAACAGCCATTGATTCCGAAGCCACGTTCTTTACTGTAATCGACCTTAAGAACGCATTTTTCAGTGTTCCCATTCATCCAGACAGCCAGTTTCTTTTCGGATTTTGTTTAAATGGAAGGAGCTATATGTTCACACGAGCTCCTCAAGGTTTCACAGAAAGTCCTAGTATTTACAGTCAAGCACTTAAGAGACAACTTGATAATGTTCACATGCCAACTGACACTGCCCTGCTCCAGTATGTCGATGATCTACTGATCACAGCCCGTTCTGAACGTGACTGCGAGCAAGCGTCACTGACGGTTCTGTATTTCCTAGCCGAGATGGGGCACAAGGTGTCCCCTTCTAAGCTTCAATTCTGTGTCCAGCAAGTGGTCTACTTAGGACACTTACTGTCCAAGTGGGGTAGGCAGTTGACACCTGACCGTATCCAGTTAATAGCGAGTCTTCCTCAGCCCAAGACCCAGAAGGAGGTACGTGCTTTTATCGGCCTTACTTCTTATTGCAGACAATGGATTCCTCAGTATGCATTTCTAGCTAAACCACTGATACAGTTAACGACACAGGAGGCAGCCGTATCGACTGTCCTCCCTTGGACATCTGAACATACACTTAGTTTTAATGAGTTAAAGAAAGCCCTATGTCAAGCTCCAGTTCTAGCAACGCCGAACTACAGTAAGCCTTTTACACTTTTTGTCACAGAACGTGAAGGTACAGCATTATCTGTTCTCACACAAGATCAAGTGGGACAATACAAGCCTTGTGCTTATTTTTCAAGCACATTAGATCCTGTAGCCCAGGCTCTGCCTGCGTGCCTCAAGTCAGTTGCAGCCACAGCACTAGCTATCAGACAAAGTGATTCCATAGTCCTAGGACACTCCCTGACAGTACAAGTTCCACACTCCGTGGAAGTTCTTTTAAACCGAACACAAACTCAGCACTTGACAATTGCACGTTTAACAGGTTATGAATTGACACTGTTTCAGCCACACATAGAAATCAGACGCTGCAACGTTTTAAATCCTGCTACACTGTTACCGTCAGTTACTTCGAATTCTGCCACACACGATTGTGTGGAAGTAGTTAACATCATGACCAAGCCAAGACAAGATCTGACAGATATTCCATTACCAGATCCCGACCTGACACTTTATGTGGATGGTTCATGCATGAGAACAAGTACAGGAGAACTAGTCGCCGCGTATGCAGTGACTACTGACACTGAAGTTATTGAGACACACCGTATTGACACCCTGTCTGCTCAAGCAGCAGAGCTAGTTGCTCTGACACAAGCCTGCATACACGCCAAGAACCTGAAAGTTAATGTTTACACAGATTCACGCTACGCATTTGGAGTCGTACACGACTTTGGAGTGCTCTGGCAGGAGAGAGGTTTCATGACTTCTCATGGAACCAAGATTCAGCATGGTCTCCTTATTCAAACTCTGTTAGATGCTATACATTTACCGACATCCATTGCTATCATGAAATGCAAAGCACATACGAAAGTTACTGACACTATTTCCCAAGGTAACGATCTAGCAGATCGCACAGCCAAGCTTACAGCTCAGACTCCAGACATTCCAGTTAACATGACACACACTCCAGATCCGACTACATGTATGACAGTTAAGGACCCTACTCAAGATGTCATAGATATCCAGTTACATGCTACCCCCGAAGAAATCAAGAAATGGTCCGAACAAGGAGGGGTCCAGACAGATCAAGGATGGGTGACGAAGGGAAGAGCCACATGGTTTCTCCCCGACTCTATGGTTCAAGTCATTATCAATACCGCACATAGTCCAGCACATCTAGGAGAGAAAGCTATGTTAGACAGTATCCAGAACATTTGGTTCAACAAGCATTTACGAGCTGCAGCCAAGCAGAAAGTCCGTACCTGTATGATATGTTGCCAGTTTAATCCAGGTAAAAGTGTCCCGGTGGAACAAGGTGGATTCCAGCCCCCTGACCACCCTTTTGAAGTCCTCCAGATGGATTACATTCAGATGGAGCGATGTCGAGGTCTCAAGTATGTCCTTGTAGTTGTATGCGCTTTGTCCAGGTGGACAGAAGCATATCCAGTCCCAGATTACACAGCCACGACCACTGCTAAGCAGTTGGTTCGTGAGTTCTTCCCCCGTTATGGACTCCCTAGAGTCGTGTATTCTGACAACGGCCAGCCGTTCTCATCTGAACTCATGAAGCATGTTTCCCTGTTGTTAGGGTACCAGTGGAAGTTCCATTGTGTACGCCATCCTGAAGCAGCTGGTCTCGTAGAGAGACATAATCAGACCCTGAAAATCCGCATTGCAAAAGTATGTCAAGAGAAAGGTGTGGACTGGCTAATAGCTCTGCCAGTTGCCCTGTTCTATATGCGCATGGTCGCACATTCCAGATCAGGTCTGTCCCCGTATGAGGTCGTTTTCGGCCGCCCCCCTAACATGTGGGGTACACCCAGACCCCGAAGTATTACCGATGTTTCAAGTAATATGCTGACAGATTACCTAGCTTCCTTGATGTCTGCCCTCAACTCTTGTCGTTCACAGGTTGCCGCCGCATTTCCAGACAATACCGAGGTGGCACCGCATGAAATCGTTCCCGGATCCATGGTCCTAGTGCGAAATTTCGATCGCTCAAGTCCACTGGAGCCTCGCTGGAAGGAGCCCCGACAGGTCCTCCTCGCCACCCGTACAGCCGTGAAGTTGGAGGGACGCAAAGGCTGGGTGCATCTTTCGCACATCAAGAAGTTTTATGGATTGAAGCCAGTCTCAAAGAACATTTCCCAGGATTTAAAGGACTGCCAAAGTACTATTCTTAAGGACTGTCCCGCAAAAGACACTGTTACTGCACCCTCCCCGTTAGAGAAAACTCCGCAGCAGGAGTATAAGTTGAAACTCCGGTCTAGTAAAATAAGTCAGCCAGTTTGATTGTCTAAGTCCTCCCCTAGGTGAAACGGTTAGACTGTTTCTGACATGTATAAAATAGACCCCCATAGTGAGAGAGTTAGTCAAAACTCAATCCGATGTATCGTTTTCCTAAGTTTCGTTTTATTTCTCAGCATTATGATTTCCTGCACCAGTTATGCATTTTACCTGTATTTTCCAGTTTCTCATGTAAATAAGTCTTCTAATGTTACAGTAGAGCACACGTTTAGTGATCTGCCGCCTCATGAACTCTCTTACCGCCTCGCTATGCGTAACAATTCCTTTATCCGCATGTTACATTATTCACACCAGACCAGCAATGCCACTAATTGTTGGGTGTGTGGTCGACTCCCCCCTTTTCAGACACCGAAGGGAGTTCTGCCACTCTTTCCTTATCCATTTTCACATAATGGTTCGTGTGGAGCATGGTCCACGTTAACGTCATCCTCAACAGATATGTCTTTTCTTAACAGTACATGTTTCCCAGACAAGCAAGGTCTTCCCCACAGAACAGGGTTAGATCTAGAAAACGAAGTTTACAATTTAGGTAATTATTCTTCGAATTTTATGGTCCTGAATGTTCAGTCTGATACTACTCCAGACTTACCTGCAATTTCAGTATTACCAGTCAAAGGCGAATTATGTGTCCGAAAAAATGGTTCCGTACATGTAGGACACAGCGATTGTACTACTATTGTCAGTTATAGTGACAGTGGGAAATCTATTTTCAAAGCCTCACGTCATTCATATTTTATTTGTGACCAAACCGCATATGTTCGTCTGCCCCTCGATTGGGAGGGAACCTGTTACATTGCCTTCCTACTGCCACCAGTTTTCCTAGCCCCATCTGATTATCATAGAAACACACATCTAGTACACATTAGACATAGAAGGGAGATCGAGTCCCCAATTGTCGATTATACTGAAACTGCTCTAGAACAGTATACAGATTTCAATAGAGGCTTCTTCTCCTTTATAGGACCTATCCAGAATAGTAAGCTAATCCGTAGGTTAACCAGAACCCTTGAAGCTGTAGTGAATGAGACTGCCTCTGCTCTAGGTAACTTAACCGAAGAGCAATCTGCTATGAGATTTGTGGTTTTGCAAAATCGTCTCGTCCTTGACGTCATACTGGCCGATAGGGGCGGGGCCTGTAGAGTCATCGGATCTAGTTGCTGTATTTTCATTCCAAATAACGCGCCGTCTGTTTATTCAGCTATAACCAGACTTCATAAAATTGCCCATCTGTTACACCAAAATCCAGGCACCTGGACATGGTCCGGTTGGCTCTGGAGTATAATTTCCGCCTGGGGATGGAAAGTCTTGTCATTTCTAGGTATTGCAGTAGCGATCATATTCAGTTGCTGCCTCTGTATACAATGTGGCCCTGCGATTTGCGGCATTTGTGCTACCTCTTGTATTCCTAGTCCCAAGTCCCGTTCTAAATCCCGTTCCAAGACAATTCGAGACGAGCAAATGATACTGTATGAAATGATAGATAGTATCATGAATATTGATGTTTCCTGATGGAAACGTAGTGACAAGGAGGGAATGTGGAAAAGTAAATTTTGCCATGTTCTGTGTCCCTACGCGTCCTCCATCATATGTTATGTGTGCATGATTAATATGCATATGTATTCCCCATGTTCGATTAAAGACGCTATTGTAGTTGTGTCCATCTCTAGTATGCCAGTTCCCAGTTCTCGTGAATACTACGAATATCAGGCCTATGCAAGGTTACGTTGCCACGTTTCCCAGTGTGCACGTTATTTCATTGTAAAGTCCCCGTTTCTAGGCCTCAAAAGGGCCTGGACACCAGATTCAGCCCCTGTCTCCTGAAGCCCTCGCTGAGGAGCGATACAGCCCCCGCCTGTATCCTCGACCCTTCACTTACTTCCTGCCTCATAGTGCCCGGTTCAGCCTGGCTCTGCCTCTGAGTCTGCCAAGAGTATGTTATGATTCCAATTATCAGTCCAGCCCTCCTTCTCTGCATTCCTAAGCTACTGAACCGCATCAATAGTTTCCGTCATAGTCTAGCCTTTACGTCTCCATGTAAGAGAAATACTGTATTTAATGGTCATTCAATATTCTTCATCACGCACTACATGTAGAATAATGCATGCTCCAGTCTTAGAGTCTGTTCGCCTTTACCCCGATAACTTTTGGATTCTATCAACATGTTCTCTAAACATCAGATACTAAATACTGTTTAGGTACATGTCGCCCTGACTCTCCAGACTTCAGTCTCTACTCCTAGCACAGAGTTCATAGCCCCCAGCTTCTCCTAGTAACACGTCATTGCCAGTTTGCGCGCACCATCAGGTTAGAGGTCCCGGCTCCTTAGGTAGCCCCCTCCATGTTTCCGCCCCATTCATGACATATTCTGTTACGTTTGCATCACATGTCTATGTATACGCCCTGTTACACCTACTTTCACCCTTATCTTTCGCGACTGCTACGCGTCACGCCTATTGCTCCACCCACTGCTACGCCTATTGCAATGTAATGCTATGTGTTTTGCGTTATATATATATGCTCATGTACTGTTATTAAAAAAGTTATTCCTGGTCCTTGTCCCGATTCTGCCCCCGGCAGCGCTGCCATCCTATTCCTGTGCAGGTTGTCCTGTTCCTGTCCTTTATGCTATATTAAAACCTGCACAACTCCTACTACCTCGAATCTTGACTCTTATTTATTGAGCTATCTGTTATTGCTATATCCAGACAAACCTAGATCCGGTATTATTTATTTATATACCACAGCCTCCCCCATGCTTTCACCTGCTGTCTCGGATCCGGCAGCAATAGCAAGCACCCAATCCCCGCTCTTTCACTATGGCCGCCGCGGGGCGCAAGCGCAGGGACCACCACGGCTGTCCAGGGGGCTAGCTACGCCACTGGGGGTAGCAAGGTCACATGACCATCACTTCCATCAGCTCAAAGACTTGTTTCTCCTGGATCAATCCTGCTCCATCAATTTAAAGTTGAGAATAAACAGTGGCTAAGATAAAGCATCTGCAAAAATCAGTTGCAGACTGATTCCCGCCTGTCCCAAGAGCTTTTGCTTTTTGGAGTTGAATCTTGCTCCTGTTCGTGGTTAAATTATTTGTGATAAATCTTTTCAATGGCACATCGTTCCCAAGCTAATTTGTAAACCGATAAGTCCAAGGCTCACACTTTTTCTCCGATGCTCGTGTCTGGTGTTAGGAAATATTAGACATGCCTGATCCCAAAACTTTCTAGTCATGAATCCACCCCAAGCCTCTCTCTCCCACCACCACACAGCCCTGCCCATTTATCTTACTCTTGCAGGTTCTTTATCACCCCCACTTGCTCTCTTTGTCTCTGTTTTTCGTCTTTCTCTGTGTCCTTTACTACTTTTCCTCCTCCTTTCTTTTGTTCTTGGTATGATGGTGAAAAATAAGTCTTGGTCCCCATAAATAAATATTTCTCTGTGTTTATTAAGATTAATTGACGTGATATACTCCCATGTTCTAGCTCTCTTATTCATAATTGTACAGGATGGCCCCCTGTGACAGGACAAAGAAACACTCTTTAAAACTTCAACAAAACTACAAACTTGAACAAACATGAGTGTTGGTAGGCCCCATCTGAATCCACTCCCTCAAAATAAGCACTGGTTTTTGAAGGTCATACTGGCTAGTATAAGGGGCAGCCACATGGAGGTAAGGCTACCACTGTGATGACGTCCTGTTCCATCAGCCCTTCCATGGGCTATTGGCAGTGACGTCTAACTGCACATAACTGGACACATTCCGAGGCCTGTTCTGAGAAAATCTCCTGTGCTGCTGAATTTTTCCTAGATTTACATAGTGTTGTGTCCTATGTAGAAAGACACCAGGAGCCAGGATGTATATTTAGGTCTTCTTTATTCAGCTTCAGTTCAGGTTACATCTCTCTTGACTCCAGCCAGCCTAGTGTGGTACCAGCCCCACCAGGAGCAGCCTGCCTAGCTGCTCAGCCGATCTCTAACTGTCAACATTCATCCCACTCAGACACCCAGGCATTCCACGCATCACAGGCAAACCAACATTCTAAAACCAACTCACACTCTGGCTGAGCAGCTAGAGGCAGCAGGGCTAGAGTACATGTCATACAAGTAAGTAGAGTATAACTCATAGGCCTGACAGTGAATCTCTGAAGTTGCTCTCAGGGATGAGCATGAACACAGGGAAGGGTAATTGATTGGATTAACAATGTCCTTCGGTTACATGGATCCTTGTCTTTTGGGGCCCCTGTGACTCCCAGGGGGTTTCCCTGAAACATGCTGCAGGTCAAACCTGTGGAGTCCATAGGGATTGGTGGAACAGGCCTCCTGCAGCTTTTAACTAGCAGGACGCACCATCACCCTTTTCCCACCTTCCCATCCTGACCTTTAGGATTTCGCCACCAGCTTAGTGGTATCCCGATCTCCTTTTGCTCCTCTAGTCGCAGGTAAGCAGTAGTTTGGCAACAGAAGGTGGCGTAGCCTCCTCTCGCGAAATTCTAAATAGGACCAATGTCATTGACGCGGTGCTTTTAATCCAAATCATCCTGACACCTGAAAGTGTGACCTGGAAAGAATTTGATGAACTTGTAGAATATAACAATTAACCTTTCAGTAGTTTTGCATGCAGTAAATTCTTATGTAGGAAATTGTGTACAGTGCAGCACCGTGCGGTGAGAAGGAACAATGTTATAATACACCTTTTCGGCATTGGATTTGAACAATATGAAGCACATTGAGGCATCCATTCTGTGGGTGGGCTATGCCTAGGTAAGAAATACAGAAGTGCACCTTCCTCCCTTCTTTGGGTGGGAGGCTTTGTAGTCAGTTACACTTAGCAACAAAACTGTCACTTATCACTATTCAGGGTTCCTCCCATAAACCAGAAATGTACATATGGTCTTTACTGTGGAGTTTGGTAGCTCAGGGAAGGCTACACGTGCTGCAATTGAATCTGCCAAACATCACAAGGCTCGGGCCTGCTACTGGCTCATTTTGCAGTTAAACACTATTACTTGTTATCGCCTACAGAGATAATGAGCAATCCTCCAGTTCAACTTATGGCGGCATAGCTGCTGGCTATTTCCATCCTTATGTGTATTATGAAGTGGGTTCGAGAGAAGGGGCTCGGGAAGGATGAGACGGCACTCAAAGACAGTAAATAAGTGAGAAGCCTAGGTGAATAATTTCAGAGGAGAGGTGGAAAGATGTGGCCAGAAGGGGCCATATGTATCATTCCAAATTGCGATCGCAAATGCAGAAATTCGCAGAATTTCTGCGTTCGCGATCGCACTTGAGCTCAGTGGTATGTATGAAAGAAAAACTGCTTTGCAAAATAAGAAATCGCAAAATTTGCCATTCCCTATTTTGCGATTGCATTTAAGAAATCGCAAATTGCAATTTCTTAAATTCAATGAAAGAAGCACAGAAAAAGTGCAATTTGGCCTTAAGGAATCACAAATTACCACCAACTTCAAGTTGGTGGTAATTTGCGATTTCTCTGAAAAATGCACTTTTTTGCATTTCTCAAACTACCATGTGGCGCACATACATGCCCTTAGGGCATGTATGTGTGCCACATGTGCACACATGCACATTTCAGGGGTGCAACAGGGTGTCCTTTTAACACCCTGGCGCCCTTGAAATTGCATTCTCAATTTGCGATTCTCTAATTGAGAATCGTAAATTGAGAATGTCTTCCCATTCATTCCCATGGGTTCACAGGAATGGATCGGGAGGTTTTCCTGAATTGCGAATTGCAATTTGCAATTCGCAATTAAGGACTATGTAGGATTCGCAAAACTATTTGCAAATCCTACATACATACAGGCACATGCATCAAAGCTTTTAGCGATCGCAAACGGTGCCATTCGCAAAACTTGGCCGTTTGTGATTGCAAAATTAGCTTTTGCGATGCACCAAGGGTCAAGGCCCTCGCAATTTGAGAATTCCCAATTAATTGCGAGTTCTAAAATTGCGATTGCATTTAAGGAATCGCATTTTGCAATACCTTAAATGCAATGCAAGAACCACATTGAAGTAGCGATTTCGCTACTAGGGGTCGCACTTACCATGAAGTGGAAGTGCATTTTTCTAAGTTGTAGGTTACACACACACATGTCCTTGGGACATGTGTGTGCGCAACATTTGTGCACAGATCAATTTCAGGTGTGCAAAAGGGTGTCCTTTTGACACCCTTGCACCCTTGAAATTGCATGCACAATTTGCGAGTATCAATTGGTACTCGCAAATTACACATGCAATTTCCCATTCATTCTTATGGGCCTGTAGGCCCATAGGAATAAATGGGAAGCCATTCCATATTTGCGAATTGCAATTTGCGACTCGCAAATAAGGAATGTGTAGTAATCGCTATTTTATAGCAATTCCTACATGCATAGTCCTTAATTGCGATTCCTTAACGATCACAATTAAGAACTCGCAAAATCCTAGCTTGATGCATGTGCCTGCACGCGTTTTGCGATTCGCAAAAAAAGCACAATTTGAGAATCGCAAAATCAAAATTTGATACATATGGCCCTAGATGTTTTCTTCAGAAGGCTTACATGTATGTATTTGAATGCATGAAAAGCCAATGCAAATTCTTAAGAGATGAGCTGCCACCAAGAATTCTAAGTTGCTACAACCGATATTTTAGACAGCAGTAATAATGTAAAGTGCTTTATTTATCCAGTCTGTGTAAATATTGTATCTTTATCTGAGTTTGATTCTGTTAAAGGTAGATCTTTTGGAAACTTCTGGTTCTTAAATCAAAGAGATAGTTTGTGGCTGTGTTTTTAATTGGCTAATTAGTTTCTAAGATGGGCACAAGGTACATCTATGATGTAGGGTTCTCTGCCTACAAAGGGAGTCTTCTGTTGCATGCAGTGACTAGTTAATTGGAGAGGATATTCTATTAAGATAGTTGAGACCCTGTGCAGTGCCGCACTTTGCCAAGTGGTGACTGAGTAATAGTTACTTCCCCCTCGTGACAGGAATGAGCCTTGGTGGGTTGTATGTGCCTGTCATGGCTACCACGGTACGCATGAGAAGAGTCTGACTGGCCAGGTCAATAGATGGTTGTGGCTGTAATCTGACTGGGCCTGAATATTCAGTGGTATGAATGAGAAACTGACAGAGTGGCTGCAAAGGGGGAAGAATGTAGGATTTGCACAAGACAGACCAAGTGGGTAGCCCAAAAGTAGCACAGCTATCCTAAGAACAGTGGAGGTTCCCTCTGGGAAGCCTACCTCCCCCAAGTCCAAAAAGATGGGCTGACTCAGACATTGGCCACAGACTTAAGATAAAAGTGGACTTGTGTGTCAGTTCACAACTTTGTGAGTTCTTCTTGGCAGTGGGCTGTCCCTACCTAGTCCTAAGCGGAGGCTGTCTCATAGTCCGGGAGACGAGCCTTTTGTGGGCTTAGGCAGATCCTCTACTATGGATTGTAGATCCCCAGTCATACAACGGATTTTTTTTCTTTCTCTATGCAACCCCATAGGTCCTGTATTATTATCCAGACCATTATATTATTTTTCTCTGCCCGAAGAGTCATGAATGGGCCCAGTAGTAAAGCTGAATGAACTCCAGGGATGGAGTAGATTGATTGGCAGAGTGCCAAGTGCATAGGACCTGGTGCCACAGTCCTAACTGATTCCATGTAAGCAGAGAGATGACTAGCGCCTGTATGGATTTTTGATCCCTGTTTGGATGTGCGTGCTTTGTTTGAACCAAGACTAATTCTGGAACATCTGCATCACTGCAGTTCATCGCACTCCAATGTATGTATTTCCCCTAATAAAGGGTTTTGTCACACAATACCGGCGTCTCTGCTGAACGTGAAAGGTGACGCGGTACACTCCAAACAGGTTTGCAGTGTAGACTTTTTTGACTGTTTCCTGAAGATATCTTGTGGCATTGCACAATGCCACCTCCCACAAATTGCCACAGGAAGCCGATTGGTGTCAGCACGAGTTGTGCCACTTTCACTCCCACTTCAGTGGGGTCAGGAACTCCCCCCAGGTAGAGAGTGGTCCTAAATCAATGTAGTGAGACTTGATGTAATAAGTGGCTATCCGCTTTTAAAATGGAAAATCAAGCAGAAGGTCTGAACATGAGTCATAAAATCGTCAGTTTACCACATGTGCAGATGTTCTTGTGTTCATTAATTGTAGTGCGCTTATCATCTGGCGTAATGGAAGCTAACTTACTTTCACTTCCTGCACGTTAGTTTAATTTGGTGGTGTTAAGCGTGACTTTCTCACCACCTTGCTTTGGTGCACACATCTGCATTCTTTATGATTTTTTTAAAGCAAAGCCATAGGGAGGCTGAGCCCATGAACATGTTCCATTGAACTCGTGTCTGGGGCACACACAAGACAAGGGTTTTCAGAGACCCCCCGTGGCTGTAAATAAAAGGACTTGGTTGAAAATCATTAAGTTCAAACATTTGACTATATTCTCTATTTGGAAATCCCCATTTGTTGAGTTCTGCTTTGGTGGTCGGCGTGAAGATTAAATACACTTGTAGAGCTTGAAACAGGAAATTGCACTTGTGTGAGGGTGCGACTGATTTGCCTTCTCGTTATGTACCCTTGTGATCGTGCACTTCACACCACAGTCTTCGGATGTGGAGATGTGTCCGGATCTTTGCTTCAGTAATTACAGTTGTCTGCATCTTGATTGATTAAGCATTTTATAAAGAGCTTTTCTGGATGATCGTGTATGAGGGGGGGCCTTTTAAGAGAACAGGTGAGTGCTTAGACGTTTGCAAAAGTGTAAAAGATTGCGAGTAGAATGGATGGCAACAACAAGCTGATCCCGATGAGTATTTCATCTCCAGCTAATTCTTTTCTCTGACCATGTCATTAATCCCCGGTGTATGTCCAAGGTCCTTGTTTAATTCTGGTTTGGTTTCTAATGCAAGACCGCAGTTCCCGCCATTTTGTGCAGGAAGCGTGCTTCTGGAACTCCAGATACCAATTGACCACACCTGTTGAGCAGTCCTCCTCTTATGCTCCTGTTTTAGGTTTAGCAAGCAGGAGATAGCCATAGTTCTTGTTATCTGCTAAAGCGATCTGTATTCTGAGAGGATTCACTTATTAATTAAACCAACATTCATCAGTCATTGATTGATTTTATCAATCATGGCACCGCATTTAGCCTCTTCGTCATTCAGTGTACAGCGATAATTAGGTCTTGCCTACAAACAGAGCATGATCTGTTATTGCTGTGAAGTATATGGTTTATTAAAAAGTACTTGGAGCCTGGACATTGCTTCACATTTATTGACATCACTGCCCCTCTTCTTTGGTGCCTCCTAATTGGCCACCGCGTGCAGGGCCTCACTTCCTTTTCTTTATGTGGCGTGTCTTGGGCGGTCACAACAGCCAATACCTGGTCATTTACTTTTTCCCGTGGGGCCACCTTACCACAATTGGAACCCTTTTCCAGATATCCAGTGGAAGTTCTTTCTGTCATATACAGGCCTACATAGGAGTATATTGTTCTATGTGAAAAATCTACTGCTTCAAAACAACTATTATTAACAACTTTTTGCTTGCTTCTTTTTCGAAGTGTACTTTACATGTGACACATTGTTTGCCCTGAGGAGGTTCCCTATATGGGAATGAAACGCTTTGGCTGGATTGTCTATACTCAATGAATTTTAAAAGAATGTTTGGAATAAAGAAGTTATTTTTCTAACTACCTTGGCCTATTGGACTTCTTGTATTGGATGCCCTAAGTGCAACAGATAATTCCGGTGCGAGTCTCATGCTGACTGTGTCATCGCACTCAAGCTATACCTCACTGACGAGAAATAAGTAGGGTTGAAACTAGTCTGGGTTGTTTGTTTTCCTTCTGTAGGGGCCCTGGCCTGGCAGTTCGGGCTGAACTGTGGCTGTTTAAGAATGACCAATACTGATTTGCATATGGTAGATCTTTGTCTAGTCTTGCACAGTGGGTGAAAAACGATGGTCTGAAATGTGGCCCTTAGCGATCGCTAATGGCAAGGATTTTTTCAAGCATTCCTTCCATCACCCTCTTTTTTGATGCATGATATGGGGACATACAACAATTATGTATATGAATTGCAAGGGGGATTGCAAGGGGAATTATTTGTATTACCACCATTTGGAAATAAAGCATTTAGGACCCCAGCTGTTTCGTATTTGACATAGAGGGGCTTGTGTTTTTTTAAAACACAGTATTTTGTGTGTTTTTAATTTTAAAAGAAATTGTATTACTAAGTATACAAAGCTAAAGAACTTACATAAGTTGCAGGAAACATAACCCACCATAGGACTCTTATTTGTCAACATTCCACAGAGCTCCCGAGGCCGACAGTTTCGGAGATTGGGTGAAAGGGGCTAATCAGAATTAATCTATCTTGGTGGGTCTACAGCGGGCATCAATAAATACACAGATCAAGATACAAACAACACAAAATGACCGAGACCAGCTGATCCACAGGTACCCATGCACATACAGGCCTCCATGTTTAGACAAAAACAGGAATATTTGTCTTTCAAAAATGTATGCCGTTGTAACATACTGATGAACCCTTTAACCTAAATTCCTGGTGGTTTTTGGAATTTGCGTCTTCTGGGTGATTGCACCTGTGCCTGGGTGAACCTACAGTTTCAGATACCTAGCGGGCTTTGGATGCTGCATCTTGTGGTGAGTTCCACCTATGCCACTCTTTGGTGAAATCCAAAGTCTCTAAAAAACACCCTTTTTTTAAACTGTCTCTTCTGTCGATTGCACTTTTGCCACCTACCAGTGAACCCCACGGACTGTTGCATACTTGCTGATTTTTGAAAACTGCTTATTTTAATAAGTGCCACCTATGCTGCTCCTTGGTGAGCACCATAGACTCTTAGATGCCTACTATTTTTTGGAAGCTATGTCTGTGTGTGTTACACTTTTGCTGCTTATAGGCGAACCCCGCAGATTTTAGATACCAATGCCTTCATCACGAGTGGCCCAGTAATGAAATGAATTTGTACTTGTAAAGCGCACTTATACCCCTACCGGGGTTTCCTGGCGCTGTACGCATACCGCTGTGGAACCCTTCCTAGCTTTTCCCTGTGAAATGTTCACTCCTGGGCACCTCCAAGGTGAAGCCAGGCATCCCAGCGCTGTTGGGGCCGTTGTGGAGATTAAGCAAGCTATTGCCAGAGTTGCAGAGTGGGACCCATGATTAGAATAGGCACCGAGGCGAGAATTATCAGGTCTGAGGAAATTGAGCCCAAGACCCGCTGAGGCGGGAATTGAACCCTGGTCCCGGGCCAGACTTCTGCATCAGGGTCTGCTGCTCTAACCATTGAGCCACACTTCTCCACAAATGGCAATCCATGCTCAAACACCTGTTTGTTCAGGGATTACAATTTTGAGTGTTGCCATGTTTATCAAACACCTTTTTAAATTCAATCACTTCAAACCTTCCAGGATTTAAAGAGGAAAAATTGCCAGTAAAATTCGGACATGCAGATTTTGGTGTGCTAAGCATCAGAATACAGAAGTTCTGCCACATTTTGAGGGCTTGATAAAATTCAAACACACTGTTGTCAGATTTTATCATTTGTGATTATTATTGCACCAAACACTGATGTAAAGTCCCTAAGGTCTGACTCCATCTCATGTAGGCCTCAACTCCATCTTGACTAATGGAGGCCGCCATCTTTTCTGATTTATTCAGTCATTGTCATGTATGCTATTAGACACATATATCGGCTGGCATTATCTTTATAAGAACTGTGAAAGCATCAAGCCCTTTGAACAGTGGTACAGATACAACCAACAAGGTGACATTTGTCTGGGTCGAATGTCTATTTTCTACCATGTCATGGTTGATTAAGAACACATACCGACATATAATAACAAGCACTGGCGTTGCCAATAGGTCTCGCAGTAGGAAAGTTGGAGCTATTACAATTGCAAATAACAATGCCTTTTATTTTTGTTTTCATTTTAAAAACATAAAGGCCTTTGTCATTTACATAACCAATAGCTCCAACTTTCCTACTGCGAGACCTATTGGCAACGCCAGTGCTTGTTTTAAGGGCAGGCAGTGGTCTCTGGGACCACTACCTGCTCTTAAAAAGTATTTTCCCTCATACTCACAGTATGTCAGTGACTCACAAACTAGCATTTGTAATTGATGTTCCCCTTTTTTGCGGCCGCAAACAGGAGGAGGATCTCCAGTTTGCGGCCACAAAAAAGGGTCGTAAATCTGGCCCTTAGAGCTTTATTTGGAGTTGGCGGATGCTAGATAGGACATCCACCAAAAGGTATAGGGTGCCCTGTCCACCGTATTCGGAGTGCATTGATACCAATAGCACTCCGAGTATGGAGAAATGTACATCCAGCCCTTTTTGGTGGAGGTTTGGCTGCACTGAACTCTTAATAAGGCCCTTAAAAATGATATGGCTCTCACATTTCAGACAGCACAGCTGTCAATATGTGTCAATGTGTGTTGCAGTTGCCATGGCAGTATAGCTTAGCTGGAAAGCCTTCCTCAGTCAGAACTTAAAAAAGGCGATACCTATTGGCTATGCCAATGCTTGTTTGTACAGGGTGTCACCAGTTTGTTCCCCTGCCCCTCACCTATTCAAACTTCTGACGATAAGGACAAAAAAAAAGAAAAAAAAACCCCGAGGCTAATGAACTCAATTTAAAATATAACCGCCACGCACAAAGCTAGTAAATTACTGGCTCAGACCACTCTGGGCACATATCTCTATGCCTTTAGTTTTATTTACAGAATGTGCCAGTCTGCATACAGACTAACCTTCTCTCCAAATGCCCTACAAGTGACTGCCACACTCAAACTACTCTCCACTGGGCCCCATTGAAACCAGATTTCTCCTTTCAGTCATATCGTGATGCTGTAGGGAAACCACGTAGGCATGTGCCTGTGCCATTTTAGAGGGAGTTTAAAATCGCATTCAAGTTTAGCAAATCCTCGGCCACTGCAAAGCGGTGCGAGATTCAATTGCTTAGGTTACAGGCTGCTAGCAGGAATTTACACGTCTGTCCCTGAAACAAAGTCTGATGGGTGCCTGTCCGCACAAACCAACCACCTACAAAGTGCAGCATACAATTGCATTGTAAACGGGCACTCAGCCTTTCATACTTCTAGCATATAACTAGAGGCAGGCGAGTGTTTACCTATGTTTTTGTGCTACCCGGCCCAGGCCCCTGACATGGAAGCAAGCGTGCGGCTCTATCGTCATTCTGGTGAAAGTTGTAAAGCTAGGCTGCAGGGACTGTAAGCTAATTCTCAGCTTTCGTCACAGACCTGCAAAGTGCGCACACGTTTCAGTTGTGCTTCTAGTGACATTCCCCAATACAGCCTTGCCCCTCGGCCCCCTCTCGTGAGAAATACTTGCGGTTCGGCCCACCAGTGCGTTCTTATTGATAAAGCCTTGATCAATTTTGAAATGTGAGTGTAACGAACTGACAAGCAATGTTTTACGTTGCTCCTTCCTCTAAAAACACCTACTGTTGGTCTCGGGAGCAAGAATACCTAAACTTGGAGGAAGGGGCAGTTTTATTTACCAGCATGGCCAGTATTTTAATATCTTGATCAGTAAACAAACTCACCTAAAGCCGGTATTTTTTTCTTCTGGTGTGTATACTCAGCATACCAAACATAAGAAGAATGCGCTTTAAAATGCATTCCAGATGCCATAACTGATAGTTTAAGTAAACATAGGCAGGCACGCTTTGTTAAAAACAAGCTGCGAACAAAGCATCCGAAAGCAGCCTAAAGGGGAGAAAGGAGGGGTGAGTGTAAGCTGAGGTCACACGGCGGGCAGGGGAGGGGGCGGAGCGGGGAGAGCGAGAGCGGCATGTGGGTGTGAAGAAGCCGGGCCTTTGAAGTGAAGCTAAGCTTCACTTCAAAGGTGTCGGAGGAATGCGGGCGGCTGTGCACGCGCTTTTAAGCTCAATGCACATGCGCATTGAGCTTAAAAGTCACGGGCACTGCAAGGAATCGCCACGATTCCTTGCTTGTTAGTTAAAGCGTGGTTAGGCCGCAATAGGCTCGCAAGCTCGATGCGCATGCGCATCGACAGGCGAGACCTAAAAATGGTGCTGTTTGAATTGACGCCCTTTTAACTTACATTTTCATAAGGAAACGTCTGGGGCACATACCTTAATGCACATAATCTATGTCATACATTCCTAAATTTATATCAGAATTTTCAGTCTCTGATAAAGTTTAGTATATAAGGACGATCACTTGACCACTTGTCAGGAGAGGTCCATCACCCAGATTATCGCCAAGATCCTGCCAGAGACGCTCTCACCTATTGCCAGCACACTTTGCGGATGCTACATTTCACCTGAAGCTGATAACGCTGAGATGCAGACAAATATTGACTGACTGCTTCCACAGTGTGTGCTTGCTCTTTTCAGTGAAGACTGTCTTCGCGCCTCCTTTGATAAAGGCAGCTTTTGCTGTCAGCAAGTTATGCAGTGCGTCTTCTTTGGCTAAGAAACTCTAGAATGCAAGTTGCTTTGCTTTCCATGCTCTTAAAGTATAGCGCATAAAAGTAGACATTGGGGTGTTAGGTTCTAGATGACATTTTAAATGACACTCTAAACAATGCTAGAAATGTTCATTTTATTCTCGTTATTTATAATGTACCTTCTTCCTGTTTTTATTATATTCTGTGTAGTTGTTTTAGATGTACTGAGAAAAAGATTGTTCCTGTAGCAATAAATACATTTTAATTAAAAGTGTTAATTCTTTCTAGTACAGTGTGTGTGATACTGTGAATAAAGAAATAAGGTTTGTTTCTGTTTCCACGGTGCCCCTGATCTCTTTATGGGATTGTTGGTAACCCAAAAGCAATACTTCTATGTCAGTGAGACACTGAATAGTGTTTTGCCCGGCTACAATAACCTGCCTTTCACATTCATCTCTGGTACATTGAACCAAGTTCATCTGTGTCACCCGTGGCTGTAAAAGCACACCTTGCTGAGTTACGCCAAAGTCGTTACTTACACAAAATCACCTGGCACTCATAATGAGGGGCCTGGTTCTTTTTTAAAAGTTGTATCTCCCGGTGGGTTGCTTTTCCACTACTTACTGCTGAGTCCCGTAGACTCTTAAACACTGGTGATTTCGTGGAATCTGTTTCTTTTGAGAGGTTTGTCTTTTCAGTTCCTGGGTGAATGCCATAGGTACTTAGAGATACCTAGTGGTGAGGGGGGTGTGGCCAGCAGTGCAAGATGGCAAACACAGTTTGCTTGCACTCCGTGCCAGCACCCAAGATCCTGTAACATTCTGCTCCCACGTGCAATATAAAAAGCTATAAACCCCGCAGGAAGACATGAAGGACTGCGGTGGCTTGAGTATAGCTCAGATTTGGCCTGAGGGGTCCACACAATGACGAGAGTTTGTAGAGACCTTTAGGCCTGCAACAAGAATCTGCTTTCAAGATGGCAGCAAGACAGGGGTGCCCAAGGGCCTGAGCAGGCCCTTGACTCTCCTGGCTCCTGTAGGAGGTGACCTCTCACGGTGGTTGACTACATGGGCAGCCGTGCGCAGTGTGTGCGTTAGGGCTTTGGCAGCCAGTGAACCCAGTAGCTGTGTTGCGGTGACTGTCGGGTGGACTGTCTGTGAGGAGTGGCGTGTGGCTGCAGTGGACAAATTCCTCTTCCCAGAGCAGACTGTGTTTGGGACGTGGATGGCCTTACCTGCTGTCACAGTTGTTAGGCTTCTGCGACCCTTCTGGCATGGTTGAATCAAGCTAGTCAGAGATTCCCCTGGGTAGGGCCCCCCCACTTCACTGCCTGCCCATAGCGCCCCCCCACTTCACTGCCTGCCCATAGCTGTACACAACTGGAGGCTCAATAGCTATAGCATGCCCTGGTTTCTGTTCTCCCTCTTTGCTCCTGTGGCGGCTTCCTGGCCTGCACCAGAGACAGCATCCAGGAGGGCAGCAGCTCCAGGGGTGGCCAGAGATCATCCAGTTTAAACGCCACCTTATGGGGGACCCAAGACTGGGAGGATCTGGCGGTGGTGACCCCCCACCCCTGAGGCAGTGTGACCCACTGGTGGAATTTGACAACATTCCCTACAGTAAGCTATACTTCCAAATGCTCCCTCCCACAATGGAGGTATCGCATCTAATGCTGATGATCTGATTGTGACAGCTCTCTCCATGAGCAATAGGGAAGAGTTGGATGAACATCTGACCTTGGAGGAGATCCAGGCGGTGATAACCCCCTCAACCTCAGGCAAATCCTCTGGTCCACTCAGCTTCCCCATTTAGTTTTTACAAAATTTGCTTTGGTCCTAACACAGCACCTTCTTTCCTTCTTCCAGGAAATTGGATGTATGAGTGTACTACCTGATGATCTTCATTACGCCACCATACTCTAGTCCAACAAATCCCTAGAAAAATGGTGCCTAATATATGCCTATCTCTATTTTAAATGTTACGGTAAAGCTTCTGGCTAAAATTCTTGCAACCAGGCTGCCCAAGGCTGCCCGATCTTTGGTCCATGAAGCCCAGAACAGATTTCGCCCAGGCAGAATCCCACAATACTGTCTACAAAGACTGCAAGGGGCACTTTCCCACATAGATGAGCTGCATGACCTGGCGGTGCTATTATTAATACACTATGAGAAGACATTTGACACTGCCCATTATCCCTTCCTGTTTCATACAATAAGCAAAATGAACATTGGCCCGAAATGTACTACCTTTGTGTCAACACCATACAATGCCCTGAGGGCACAAGTTATAGTAGGTGGGATACTTTCCTCACCTTTCCCCATTGAGCGAGGTGAGCATCAAGTTTGCCCGCTCTCCCTCCTGCTAATCACCCAGTCACGGAACTCCTGGCAGAATGGATTAGAAGGGACATGCAACTGTATGGTTTTCTGTGGTCGACTGGCCAAGAAGTTAGGGTACCACTATACGCGGATTACATGTTTCTTGAGGTTTATAGGGCAGCTTCTAGCCTAAAGTTGAATTGAGGGGTGGGGTGGGGGGCAACATACACCCGAAAGGTACACGACCCTCATTTCCCCCTATGTGTCCGATGTAGATTATTTGTTGTAAGGAAACACAACTCTTCACTAAAGGTTGATGGAGGTAAGTGGATTTATTGCGTAGAACAACAGTAGTAAGCAGCTCCTACTGTGCTGGCCAGTGTTCAACTGTCCACCACAGAACCCTGCCCACCAACGTTTGTGTTGAACCCAGTATAACTAGAAATCCACCACATTGGAGGCACGAGACAAGCGCAGGACTGTACGCTTGTACATTCATTCAGAAGCCATATACAGCAAATAACAGATAGCCTAATTCAAAACGTAGGCATGTATATTACACTTGATTGCCAAGTTGCCTGGGATGCGAACAGAGCTCCCATTCATAGTTGCTCTTTCTCTGACTTTGAATCTTGCGCCCCACTGCCCCAAAACTTTGAGACTAATCACGCTGCACAAAGTGACGAGTCTCCTTCACTTTTTGTATGTGCTACAAAATTATCCAAGCGCTAGTCTCCATGTTCCTTTGGCTGGGCAAACTCACTAGGGTCTAGTATCCTAAAAGTACTCTCCTTACATATAATGGCGGCCTTGGCGCCCCAGACCTACATCTCTGTTACTGGATGACGCAATTAGTGCCAATCAGAGGCTGACTCTTAGAGAATCACCCAACATCTTCCTGATGCTAGAGCTAGATACCTAGGGATAGTACGCTTACTATATGGGAAACACCCTCCCATCTTCACTCCCACAAATAATGAGACGGCTGCTTTTGTGCTGGCAGGCAGCACTAAATCACATACAGTGGCTCAACAAATGCACAGATCAAACCCCACTCTGGGTGGAGACTAGGGTAAAGCAAGTAACGTGTCTTACAGGCTTCCACACCTGGGACTTTTGTGATGGGGGTTGTTCGAAATGGTGGTCTCTAGTTGGCAAGGGCTTGCACCTTTGTCCAAGTAGGGACCCTTCTTCCTAGTCAGGATAAGGGAGTTACACTACTAAAATAACCCCTGCTCACCCCCTTGGTAGCTTGGCACTAGCAGTCAGGCTTATCTTAGAGGCAGTGTATAAAGCATTTGCACCTAACCAACAGTAAAACAGTGTAAGCACTACAAAAGGACACCACACCAGTTTAGAAAAATAGCCAATATTTTTATATACAAGACCAAAAACGATAAGAATCCACAAAACAGTACTTAAAAAAATCTACAGTTATTAAAATACGCTTTAAAAACAGTTCCTTGATGTCGATAGCTCAGTCCAGGGCTATCACGGCATTGTGAGAAAACAAGTCCAAACAGTTCGGGCTGGTTGTGGCGTCGCGGACCAGCAACAGTGTTGGTAAGACCCGCAAACAGTACCTGTTAGAGATGCAGGGCGCCGAGGCCCTTGAAGTCACTCGTGTTGCAGGTTGAGCTCCTTTCTGTTGAGATCAGGAGCGCTGGCATCGGCAGGCATTGGGTCTTGCGGTGCGAAGTGCAGCGGTGCGGCGTGCAGTGCCCTCAGGTTGCGGTGCGAGCAGCGGCTCGGTGGCGGCATCAGATCGCGTCGTCGTGAGACCAGGGTCGCGGTGCGAGGTGAAGGGGGTGCTTGTCACGATGCTGGCAGGTCACGGTGCAAGCAGCGTCGTCGTCGTTGCTGAAGCTCTATCGTTGGCTGACAAACGGGATTCAATGGTGCCGGCATCAGTAGGCCAAGGCTGCGTTGCAGGATGAGGGTGGTGTGTCATGTAACTTTACGAGCGGTGCCCTCGAAACATGGTGCAAGCAGCGGCGTCAATTTCGGCATGGAGCAGCGTCGTCGGGGACTCCAAGGCGTCGTCATGAAGCGGGGCGGTGCTGAGTGCGGTGCCCACAGGTCGCTGTGCGAGCAGCGTCTCAGTGGCGGCGTCAGCAGGCGACGTCGGTGATAACAGGGTTGTCTTGCTGCGGTGCACTCTGATTGCCCAGGCTTCGGCGGGAAGCGAGGCGGTGCGGAGTGCGGTGCCCACAGGTCGCGGTGCGAACAGCGACTCGGTGGGGGCGTCAGCAGGCATCGTCGGTGAGACCAGGGTCGCGTTACGGCTGTGCCCTCTGTGGTGCCATCAAGACACAGAGTCAGCAGTGATGTCGTAGACGTTGTCGAGTTACTTTTCCTCTGTGGCAGCACAAAACACACAGTCCCCAGTGCTGCGGGCAGAAGAGCTTGAAGTCTTGAGACTTTGTGAACAGGGGGCAAGCTCTACCTCAAGCCCTTGGAGAGATGCACAAATTAGGTTGCAGAAAATCCAGTCCAGGCCTTTCACTGCCCAAGACAGAAACAGCCACTACAGTTCAGCCCAGCAAAGCACTCGGCAAAGCGGTCGTTTCTCCTCACAGCTTCTCCAGCTCGTCCTCTTGGCAGATCCAGATGAGTTCTAAAGTTCAGGGGTCCGGTCTCCAGTATTTGTATCCAAAAATCATTTGATCCTCTAGGCAGAGGGTGTCTGTGCCCAGCCAAAACCAGTTCTGCCTTCTCTAGTGTGATATCCCAAAAGGGGGTGTAGACGGCATTGTCAAAGGCAGACTAGGGCCTTTGAGGTGCAAGAAATCTCCTCCCTCTTCCCCCTCGCAGCCCAGGTTTATTCAGCCCTTTCCTGACCTACCTAGACTATCGGGAGCCACCCTTGCTTCCTAGCCATCTGTCATCCAAAACCCAGACAGGCAATCCACATTCCAATAGAGGCACACGGGTTGACTAAGCAAGAAAATACCTACTTCCTAAAAGTGGTATTTTGAAACACAGAATGTAAAAATCACCTTTACTAAAAGATGCATCGTTAGATTCTGAGTTCAGGCATACTAAATGTTATTTTCCCACCTAGTTCCCAGGGCCAGTTATGTTTATAAGATGTGATAAACAAACTTCCCATACTGTCCTATGGAGAACAGGTAGCCTTGCAATAGTGAAAAAACGAAATGGGCTGTAATTCAATAACAGGACATGCCACACACCAGGGCATGTCCTACCTTTCACAGACACTGCACCCTGCCACAAGGGTACTTTGGGCCTACCTTAGGGGTGCCTGACATGTAAGAAAGGGAAGGTTAGGGACTAGCCAGTGTGGGCACGGGCCAAGTCGACATGACAGTTACAAACTGCGCGCAGACACTGCAATGACAGGTCTGAGGTACCTTTTCTGTGCTACTTGCGTGGGTGGCACAATCCGTGCTGCAGGCCCACATGTAGCATTTGGTTTCCAGGCCCTGGCACACTCAGTGCACTTTACTAGGGGCTGACAAGAAAACCCAACAGCCAATCATGAAAATACCAATCCATAACATACTTTACCACAGGAGCACTTGCACTTTACCACTGATCAGCAGTGCGAAAAGTGCGCAGAAACACTACGCCAGCAAAAACAGAGTCAAAACTGGGAGGGCAGAAAGCAAAAACTTAGGAGAAACACCGCAAAAGATGCCTAGTCTAATTGGGGTCCTCATTCTAACCAGTTGTAATTGAAGCAAGACTATTGTAGTGAGAGCATTAACAGCAATAAACGCTTCCGAGGTGGCAGTTGAGGAGAGTAAGATCTCCTTGAAGACTTATGTTGGGTAGGGCGTCTGCTTGCCTTGACCAGTTCCTAGAAGTGGGAGTAAGGTCGTTTTTTTAAGCCAGCCAGGAATTATTGTTCGCCTGTGCCATTTATTTTGCTAATCTTAGTCTTGACAACTGCAACATCTGAAGCAGGGTCATTGTTTCCATGCTATGAATGTTTTTTGTTTTGCTTATAACTTTAGCATCACTTGGCGAATCTTGACAAAACTTTCCCCCAAAAAATCTTGCCCATCAACTGCTTCCTGAGAGTTTCGAGGTGATCAGTCGAGTGGGGGTCGAGAAAAAGAGAACTCCCAAAATGCATTTTCCCACGCAATTTCCCATAGGAATTTTGGCCATAAAAACATCTGAACAGATTACACCAAATTTGGCAAAAAAAGCTTGAGCTTTACTCAGAAATAACACTTTTTGTGATTTGGTGTGAATCTTTTAACTGTTTTTGAGAAAATAAGTTTCAAAATATAGCGAAATCTGGACAGTTGGTTCGCAGGAGTACTATGACAGTCCCACAGCACTGCAAATTTAAAATAAAATGGAGTCATCTGATTAGTTGACAGGGCTTTTTTCCAGTTTGCCCTTTCGGTATGGGGGGGTTGTGGGGGGTGGTACGGTACTGAGCAATCTGAGTGACTGGTTGCAACTTCAATAGAAATGTTGCAGCCGCCATTTTAGGACTCAGGGACTCTTCCCATGTAGTATGTATTTTTTTTGTTTTTTTAAAGGAAAAGGGATGGCAGGTAGGGGTACACTGAAGCTCTTGGATGCCCTTGTGAGGGGAATTATTAAGTGAAGCTTGCACTCTCCTGAGGTATTTTGGTGTGCTGTTTGTGCAACAGTACCATGGGAGTACCACGCTACAGCAAAAACAAACAAAAACAAAAACTTGAAAATCTTGGGTGGGTATCTTTGGGGATGTTGCTTGACTGTGGGGGGTGGTCAGCAACTGGGGGGAGATTAAGCAACTAAGGAGGGAGTTTGGGCAGAGCCTAGCCACATGCCAGGCCCTGATTCCAACACCCCACCAAAGACGGCCTTTGGCCGTGCGCAGCGAAGGGTTGGCAGCCTGCGTGGGATTGGGGTAGGGCCTGGCTACAGGCAAGGTCATATGGCCAACTCCATGCAATGCTCGGTCAAAGACTGTGTGCGTCAGAGGACTGGCCAACCCCTCACTACCATGCTCAGTGGGGAGGGTTACCGCCTGCGTAGGGTTGGGCGCAGGCCTTTTCAGCGGTCTAAGTCCATGTTGGGTTGCGGTTTGGTTTTTCATGGGCATGAGCACATGGCCTGGCCACAGGCAAGGCCCAGTGTCTAATCCGCTAATTTGCACAGTGAAAAGCTATGCTCAGTGAGGGAGTCGGAGAATATAATAAAAAGAAAAACAGAAATTCACTGAAAAAAAACAAGGTAAGTGATGGTATTGTTGGTTATGGTAATAACATCTTCCTTTACTTTTTTTTATTTTAAACTAGAAATTCAGTGCAAAAAAAAACCTGAAGGTTAAACTGACGTTATAGCTAATTATGGTAAAGATATCTTACTTTGTTTTTAAAAATACTCAGAAATTCACTGAAAAGAATATAGTTTTAAGTGACGTTATAGTTGGGTATGGTGCAAAGATTTTAACTTGCATTGCAATCACTCATGACATATTTGAGATGTCATCAATGATGAACATCAAGACCCTGTTCAAGGTGGTCAAAGAACTATCCGGATCAGAAAGTTAGACTACCCATCTCACCCTCAATGAAACGCAATGTGAAGATCTTGCCCACTACTTTGTGAGCAAAGTCGAAAAAATATATTCTGCATTGTCTAGTGACAATCTGTCTAATATCTTACATCCAGCCAATACCTCCCCCAATGCAGTCAGTGATACGTGGCCGTCATAGGAATAATAAATCCATCAACAAACTGGAAGCTTGGTCTCTCTTGGAAGCTAGCTCTTTCAACCAGCTCTGGCTAGCATAAAATCTGGCTCGCCCTGTGATTTACTTCCTATCTCTGTGCTAAGCAGCTTGAATCTCCTTTACGTATGCTAGTTATGGATCTCCTCAACGCCTCCATACAGGAGTGCTTAGTCTGCCAGAATGGAAACATTCCATGGTTCTCCCTCTCTTAAAGAAGGCCAACGCTGACCCATCTCAGCCTTCTAATTTCCGTCCTATCCCACTGCTTCCGGCTTCCTCCAAAATTCTTGAAAAACCTGTGAATTCCCAGCTATCCTCCTTTGTTGAGTCCCAGAACTTCCTTCACACTTCTCAATCAGGTGGCCCTTATTTTACTTTTCTTGAGTGCCGCATTTGACACGGTGTCACACACCATGTTGTTGAAAGCTCTGCAATCCCTGGGTATTGAGGGCCTAGCGCTCCAGTGGGTTGACTCCTTTCTCACTAACCGCACATTTCAGGTTTTCTCCTCCACGGCCAGCTCTAAACCCCATTTGTCCCCTTATGGAGTGCCTCGAGGCTCCTTATTGAGACCTTTGTCATTTAAAGTTTACATTTGCCCACTGGCAGAAGAGGCGGGGCAGTCACTCTTCTCCTATGCTGCTGATACACAAATAATCTTCTCCCTCTCTTCAGCAAAGGAATCTGAATCATCGACTCTACAGTCTGGTTTGAGAAAAATTGCGTCTTGGATGCAAAATAATCTACTCAAACTCAATGGAGAAAAAACGGAAGTTCTGATCTTAGGGAAGCAACAAGACCTCTGGGGTCCCCAGCATTGGCACTCGAAAATGGGTGCCTTCCCCTGCCTACTCATTAGGTGCGTAACCTGGGCATCAACATCGACGAGCAGTTATTGATTAAACAACAAGTCAGGAAGGTGGCTTCAACTTGTTTCACCATTCTCAAATGGTTAAAAAAATTATTTTGTTTCTACCCCTCTACTCATAGAACAGGAGTTCAGGCCCTTGTTACATCTAGGCTGGACTACGGCAATGCCCTCTATCTGGGTTCCACAAAGCTGTGATACAAACATTGCAGATGGTACAAAATGCGGCTGCCAGATTGCTCTGCCAGGGTGCTAAGACTGACCCTGTCACTGGATTCCTTCGCGACCTTCATTGGCTAAAGGTGGAAATCGGATCAAATTCAAAGCCCTGAGCTATATGTTCAAAATCAAAACTGGTCTAGCCCCACAATATCTGCAAACTTTAGTTCAACCCTATATACCCTCACGCCCCCTCCGCTCCACTACACAGTCAACTCACTGTTCCCAGAATCAAACTTATGCGCATGCGCGGTCGATCCTTTGCTTACTTAGGACCCTCCCTATAGAACTCTCTCCCCATTTCATTACGAAAGGAAACCGTTTATGGGAATTTTTGCAGATGTCTGAAAACTTGGCTGTTCAATATGTAACGTCTTTGTTCCCTTTTTAGGGCTCGCCCCGCGCGTTGCTCTGCACAGCAGTGCTGCGCAGCAAGAGTCCTTTTGTCCAGATTTTCAAAATGGACCTAGGAAATGCACACGCTCATGCCTGTTAATTTACTATGGTCCATTTTGATTGGGCTTGTAGTGCGTGTTGTTTTGTAACAGAACACGCAATAGGCCATAGTTGGTCGCGTAGCTCCGCCCATGGCCTATTGGTGTCTGTTACGCGCACCAAAGCCCATATGTCTTCAATTATCGTGCCCAGACACGGGCGCGATAATTGAAGACATATGCCTCACAGTGGCGCGCGCGCACCACTCATGGGCTTTTTTTGGGGGGAACCATTTCGCAGGGAAGCCGAGTTTTGTTCGGCGTTCTCTGCACCTTTCCTGCCGGGTTGGTTTCTTCCTCACACCGTGCCCAGCTCTTCCTCCTCCAGAGGGCTCGTTTTTCTCTCCCGTCACACAAGGGGGCAGAGAGACCATGACACGCGTATTTACAAGTTTACTGGTGAACATTTCCATGTTTCGTGGGTGTTTGTGTGTGATATTCACATGCTTTAGCAGTGACACTTTAGCACGAGTAGAGGCAACTAGTAGTAATGGTCAATTAAGGAGATAAATTGCAGAAATGATTGGGTGACACCTTCAGACATTACTCGGGTTTTCAGCCAACATCAAATATTACTGGAGACTAAACAAGTGGCACAGGATTAAAGTGGTGCACATGCCACCCTGGCTACAGAGTTCCTTACTTTAAATCCATGCAGAACTAAGTGTGTGTGTTAGGCATTGAGGGGTTAAATGGACAGTCTGCACAGCGAATGGATAGGCTGCCCTAGGAATGGAGAGTCTGCACTGGGAATGTACAGTCTGCACTGGAATGGACAGTCCATGCTTCTCTAGGACATAATGGACAGTCTGCACAGGGAATGGACAGTCCATGCTTCTCTAGGACATAATGGACAGTCTGCACAGGGAATGGACAGGCTGCACTGGGAATGGACAGTCTGCACAGGGAATGAACAGGCCATGTTTCTCTAGGACATAATGGACAGTCTGCACAGGGAATAGACAGGCTGCCCTGGGAAAGGACATTCTGTACAGGGAATGGACAGGCCATGCTTCTCTATGACATAATGGACAGTAAGCACAGGGAATGGACAGGCAGCACTGGGGATGGACATTCTACAGAGGGAATGGACAGGCTGCACTGGGAATGGACATTCTGCACAGGGAATGGACAGACCATGCTTCTCTAGGACATAAAGGACAGTCTGCACAGGGAATGGACAGGCTGCACTGGAAATGGACATTCTACACAGGGAATGGACAGGCTGCACTGGGAATGGACATTCTACACAGGGAAAGGACAGTCCATGGTTCTCTAGGACATAATGGACAGTCTGCACAGGGAATTGACAGGCTGCACTGGGAATGGACATTCTACACAGGGAATGGGCAAGCTGCACTGGGAATGGACATTCTACACAGGGAATGGGCAAGCTGCACTGGAAATGGACAGTCTGCACAGGGAATGGACAGTCCATGTTTCTCTAAGACCTAATGGACAATCTACACAGGGAATGGGCAAGCTGCACTAGGAATGGGCATTCTACACATGGAATGGGCATTCTACACATGGAATGGACATTCTACACATGGAATGGACATTCTACACATGTAATGGACAGTCTACACTGGGAATGGACAGTCTGCACAGGGAATGGACAGTCCATGTTTCTCTAGGACCTAATGGACAGTCTGCACAGGGAATGGACAGGCAGCACTAGGAATGGGCATTCTACACATGGAATGGACATTCTACACATGGAATGGACATTCTGCACATGGAATGGACAGTCTGCACTGGGAATGGACAGTCTGCACTGGGAATGGACAGTCCATGTTTCTCTAGGACATAATGGACAGTCTGCACAGGGAATGGATAGGCTGCACTGGGAATGGACAGGCTGCACAGGGAATGGACAGGCTGCACTGGGAATGGACAGGCTCCACTGGGAATGGACAGTCTGCATAGGGAATGGACAGTCCATGTTTCTCTAGGACATAATGGACAGTCTGCACAGGGAATAGACAGGCTGCCCTGGGAACGGACAGTCTGCACAGGGAATGGACAGGCTGCTCTGGGAATGGACATTCTACACAAGGAATGGACAGTCCATGCTTCTCTAGGACACAATGGACAGTCTGCACAGGGAATGGACAGGCTGCACTGGGAATGGACATTCTACTCAGGGAATGGACAGTCTGCACTGGAAATGGACATTCTACACAGGGAATGGACAGTCTGCACTGGGAATGGACATTCTACACAGGGAATGAAAATCTGCTCTGGGAATGGACAGTCTGCACAGGGAATGGACAGTCCATATTTCTCTAAGACATAATGGGCAGTCTGCACAGGGAATTGACAGGCAGCACTAGGAATACACAGGCCGCACTAGGAATGGACATCCTACACAGGGAACGGACAGGCTGCACTGGGAATGGACATTCTATATAGGGAATGGACAGTCCATGCTTCTCTAGGACATAATGGACAGTCTGTACAGGGAATGGACAGGCTGCACAGGGAATGGACAGGCTGCACTGGGAATGGACATTCTACACATGGAATGGACAGTCCATGTTTCTCTAGGACATAATGGACAGTCTGCACAGGGAATGGACAGGCTGCAATGGGAATGGACAGGCTGCACAAGGAATGGACAGTCCATGTTTCTTTAGGACATAATGGACCGTCTGTACAGGGAATGGACAGGCTGCACTGGGAATGGACAGTCTGCACAGGGAATGGACAGGCTGCCCTGGGAACGGACAGTCTGCACAGGAAATGGGCAGTCCATGCTTCTCTAGGACATAATGGACAGGGAATGAACAGGCAGCACTGGGAATGGACATTCTACACAGGGAATGGACAGGCTGCACTGGGAATGGAGAGTCTGCACAGGGAATGGACAGTCCATGCTTCTCTAGGACATAATGGTCAGTCTGCACAGGGAATGGACAGGCTGCATTGGTAATGGACATTCTACACAGGGAATGGACAGGCTACACAGCCAATGGACAATCCAGGATTCTCCAGGACATGCTGCAGGTTTGGCTCCAGATGCACGTGACCCAATAGTCAAACAGAAATGTCAGCGTCAGTTCGAGAGAAGGAAAGAGAGAGAAGTAGGAATAAGTGTAACAAGCATTTGCAATGCAATAGGTCTCATTTGCGAGAGTTTGAGCTATTGGCATTGTAAATGACAATGCCTTCTTATGTTTTGGTTTTAAAAACAAATGAATAAAAGGCATAGTCATTTACAATGCCAATAGCTCAAACTTTAATAATGCGACACCTATTGCATTGTAAATGCTTGTTCCTCTTCTACCAGGCTGGCCCCGGGAAACCCCTTGGGCTAGCTGTGCTCCATATAAATTCATAACAGGTTGTTTAATATGTCTTGAGTGATATAAAATCTGAGGTAATAAGCATTGCATGGTCTTGGGGAAAGATAAATTTAGCGTATTCACCTATAACTGGTGGATTTCAGTTTTTTTTTTGTTTTATAACAATAGTTGTTATATTATTACAAAGCCTAACTGCAACCTCTCTTCAGCCTTTGCTTTTGCTGTGAACTTCTAGGGTGTTTTAGTTGTTGATAATATCTTGCTCTACTCGAAGCTGTTCTGGATAAAGCAGCACGCTGAAATTAGAACAGGGGCCAAAAGGAATGTTGGCTTCCCATTGAAGCCAGAGCCGGACACAAAACGGCCTGTATTAGTCACAAGACAACTCACGGCCAGGCCACAATGCCTACCTGCGGAGTTAAAGACATCTTGTGGGATCAGAGAGGGCACAAGTCCTAAAAAAAGAAGTGGGGGGACGCTGACGTCGGGACCGGAAGTGACGTCACGAAAGGTGGCTTGCACCATCAGACTCATTGCCTCCCCTCACTCACCCCTTGCTCACCCCTTAGATTCGATTACATCAGAGAAGCCAGCGTGTGAGCAGCGTTCAGAATGGGCTCCGATCTCGCCCCAGAGAGGCCAAAGAGTGAATGTGTGGCTCCATTTGCTCCAGTTATCGAGCTCCCGGTAACATAAATGGTGGGGCGCCATCCACCCGCGTGGTACCCCGACTCGAGCCCTGGATCAAACCATCACAGAATGTTGAAGCTCTGCTCTCAGAACCCTCGACCTTCAAAAAGGAAAGATTTTTGGATCTATCCCTTTCTAGAAGTAATACCTGAATCTGTAACTTTACCCCACGGACCATAACCAGACGACGGACAAGTTTTAAATCCAGAGAAAGACATTTTAACCCTTTGGGTGCTGATGACGGAACCACTCCATCACCAGCCACGGACGGGCTGTGCTAATGACGGAGTGGTTCCATCGCGGCCCCGCTGCCACGCCTGCGCGGCAGCGATTTCGCACCTGCGCTGAGCGTTCTATTGAGCGGGCGGAGCCGTGACGGAACCACTCCGTCACAAGCACAGCGCGCCCGAGGCTCGTGACGGAGTGGTTCCGTCACGAGCATGGCGGCGCTGCCGCGCGGCCACCCCTAGCGCTGCGGCGGAATTACCGCCGCAGCCAAGGAGTTAATGAATCCCCTCCTCCTCCTCCTCCTCCCATATATTTGTAATCTGCATCGAGCCTTAGCTTGAGGTTTATTTATTCACCTCGATTTTATTTTATACTTCGTTTAGCCTAAACTTGTTGCTCAATATTTCTAACTGGTGCAACCTATAATACTCATGGAATGTTCTGTTAATATTGCCATAACTGTTTGCACATCATTTTTGACAGATTAAATGTATAATTTTCATGTAATGTTTTGTTTCTACTCCAAAGAGCATTAACACATTTACGTAATGTCTGCGCTATAGAAGATTAATTTACATAATCTAAATAAATTGCTGCAAGTTCATTAGTGTGATGAAAACTTGCGAAGGAGAGGTGGAGGGAAAGCGGCCAAGGGTTTGAAGTTCTTTCATCCGTTCAGTTCTATAATTGTTGAAAACGAAATGAAAGCTTCTGCTGACCTCTAGTGGCTGAAATAGATTCCGTATTTATTTAGAAAAAAAAGACATTTGTCGTATGTATAACGTCGCATACTTTCTGGTCGTGAATAAGTGTTCATTTGGGTATCTTTCTGTTATATTATAGGCATCGCTAAAATGTCTTAAGGTTGAAGCCATTTAGAATTGACATTTTTTATAGGCGCTGGAACCTTTTATTTTTTTATAAGCCACACTTCTAGAGTCAGTCTATGCGCTCAAAGAAGGCCATCTATGCCAGGTGTGATCGCTCATTGGACACTGCAGGAATCTATATTTAACCTCATGGCATTCAAAGGTTCTACTCTGCCTTTCATCCTCTCAAGGTCTGTTAAATAAGAAACAATGAATTGGGTAACAACACGTATCTGCTATTTTATTTGAGGTTTGGAGTAGGTACAATAAAGCAAAAGACAACAAGCATTTGCAATGCAATCAGTCTCGCCTTTTGGGCCTATGTATTTAGCTAAGCAGCACATTAGCATGGGTGCTGAAACATCTACTGTTCTGTGACATGGAGAGAAAGTAATCACCAAACTGCGTGACACACCAGGTATGGGAACACATAGAATTATTGCCTTTCAGTGGGAAATGGTATAGTCGAAAAGCTCTGTTTATAATATATAATCAGGGCCTTCGGTCGTCATATCACTAAAAAAAATATTATTGTTTACGGGTGCTCGTGGAAGACCATTTCTATGGACTGGAATCTAGAGAATGCTAAAGTGATTCTGGCATTTTACCGACCTCCGATGGTCGTTTTCTATCAAGAAAGTTAAATAGAGGCAGTTGCCAGAAAAATAAAAAAATAAAGTCCCTCAGGCGAAAGCAATTCTGGTATTCTACTGTCCTCGGCTCGTCGTTTTCTATCAAGGCAGTTAAACACAGGCAGTTGAACAGAAAATAGGTCCCCAAGCGGAAGCAGACAAGTCCTAGGGCTGATCTTCGGAGCCCACAAAGTACATACACATATAAGTATATAATAAGTATATACAAAAGTATATACTAAAGTATATACAAGAGGTCTCGAATGCTCGACCTAAAAATGAGGAGGTCCGATGCCGATTGTCAATAAGAAAATCACAGTGGGTCAGGGTCGGATTGGGATTGAAAATCGGCCCGGGCACACAAAAAAAAACGGCCCTCATTTGCATAATGCCTTTCCTCAAATCACTGCTTCAGCGTAATTGCATTAAAAAGGAGGGGGGGGCTTAAAAAAATGCACGCATTCGTTTACACTAGTGAAACACAACTGAAAACAAGTGAGGCCACTTCTACTAGGGCCCCCTGCCCCGCTCAGTATGTGCACACATTAATGTGCCGGCCAGCGAGACAAAGGGTGATACCTCTGCCTGTTGCTAAACCGGAGGTGGGGGAATCGGCGTTGTTGGTGGTGGGGGAGGGTGGTAATTCGCACCCATCTGCCTGCAGAAAGGCCACTCAGCCACCCACTGGGCCGCTGGCTGTATTTGGAAAATAGAGACACTGCCCAAATCGGCCCCAGACTGTTAAAAAAAGCAGCCCACCGCAGGAACTCAGACACCGGGCACTCGGGCATTGCCCGAATGCCCGCGTTACCAATCCGAGGCTGCAGTGGGTACGCAATGATGTACAAGATGTAGTGACCCAGAGTCACAGTCAGCAGTCTAATGTTTCTGTATGCCCTACACTAAACACCCACCCACCACTGATGTCACTGGTCAGGTGACACAGCTTGAATAAAAGAGGCCGAGCCCATGTGCTCGGGGCCAGTTGTACCATGTAGCCCACTGTGCCTGCATCAGTCCTTTCCAGCAATGAGGGCCCAGGGCCCCCAACATTACACAAAGCGCACAGAACGTAATTTAGAATATAGAATATTCATGATAATTACCGGACGTTATTTAATGCCACTGATGAGTGGAAGAAAAGGTGGGGTCCTTTATCTTCTCTGCAGTGAGTTGCTAAATTTGATCACCTCACTGCTATAGAATTAATCAACAGAGCTTTAGGCTCAGCAGAAATGTAAGTACCGAGATCATGCCCAAAGACAATGAAGTCAGCAGAGGAGTCAAAACTAGTCCCGCAGACTGTTTCAACGTTGCAAGAGGCCTCATGCAAAATGTCGAAATAACCTGAAAACTGGCGATCAAGTGCGATGCGCTAGCATTCCAAACCCTTTTCTGCTTTAGAGAGGACATTAACCCCAAAAAGTATGCCAAGATTTAAAAAAACTTCACAGAGAGAGGTTGAATCCAGGAGGTTCCTGAGAAATGATATTGAAAACTCTTCATGCAGTGTATAAATCACTGATGACTAGCATGGTTAAACTCAAAACACATTTCTTGCGTCACAACCCGAGAACATCAATAGTGTGCTGGATCCACAGTATAGAAAAATCATCGGTAAAGCTAATTTGTCTGGCGTTGGTTGACAGACTTTTGGCTTTGTCAATCCATGTTTTGATTTTTCATGTCTTTATGGTTGGCCCATATCGATGAAAAAAACATTAGGTAAAAGTAAAAATATGTTTTGGGTTTCAAAAAGAACATGTTGCCATAGAAGTCCCTGGTAATTTGAATGCTGGTGTGACTTTAGTGAAAGGGCAGAATGCTGTCACTCACCATGAAGTTAACCAATGACTGTAGGGGGCAGGACCATCACCCCATTATATATGCTGTAGTGGAGGGAAAAAAAACTATGAAAGCCCATATAAGTTATTGTGTTGTGCATTTAGTTTTAATAAAGTCAAAAGCTATTTTTCTAAGGGCAGACCTACAAACAGGATTAGTACTGTTAGTTGTGAAATAAAAAAGTGCTGGGACGGTTGGATTTCATCTCCTGGGACCTATGTTTCCCCAATTCAGCCCAATGACGCCCCCGAAGTCTGGGAGGCTCAGACTGCATGCTGAAATAGCTAGAATCAATTGTTTACAAGCCTAGCTGGATTTTTTAGACATCCACATGAAGATGAAAACAGTTGACTTTTTTTAGTTTTTTTAATTGGAGTTTAAAATTTGTATTTACCGCTGGACATGGACTTTAAAAGTAGAAGTTTTGGCTTAGGTTGACTGCTTAACACTGAATAGTCACAGAGTGTTGTTTCGAATATATTTGGTCGATGTTTGCATTCAAATTGAATTCACTTTAAGGTAACATTCTTTCCAGATTTACATTTTTTTCTGGGCATTTGGTGAAAATCATTGAAGCTTAATGAATAGGTAAAACATAGTTACATCCTGCAGGTATGCAAGGCCTGTGTGATGTGTAGGAAGGGCTGTAAAGTTGTAATGCTACTTATGCGTGACATATTCTGTAACTGCAGTGTGCGTTCAAGTGAATTTTTCATGACTTACGTTAGACACTATAATTGCTACAGTAACTTAGTGTGCAGTTGAGTGACTTATTAATGTCCTACGTGTGACACTGTGCATGGCATTATACGTTTTAATGATTACCTAGAAGCAGCAGAAGGCGATATAGTAGCAGGATGCTTTATTCTTCGCAGTATATTTCATGAAACACAAGCATATGAATTGCCCCTACGAGCAGCAGGAACATTTTTTCCTGCTTTAAAATGGCCCGTTTGATAATTGCATGGATGTAAATCGTTCCCCTGTCAGGAGGGTGACTTTTATAGAACTATGCTAAACACACTGGGACTTGTGGATCTACATTTCTAAAAAAAAGTCCCACATCTAAATTTAAAAAAGTCCCAGAACCTTCTGTCTTGTTGGCTGAAAAAAGCAAATTGTCTAAAAATCACTCCTGTAAGGCAGGGGCAAATGAGAGGTATGGACCTCTATGAGTTGTAGTCAGCCATGCGTTGCCTTCCCATGGGTTGCCTTCCTCTGCACTAAGTCTCTTCAGACAGCTTTCCTGGCCCACATTCAGCACTTTGGGCCAGGTGTACGACCATTCAGTTTCACGTTTTACAAATTGCTATTTTTTTGCGACTAGTAAAACAGAATGTACTAATGTGTCTCAGACAATGAGGTTTGCAAATGACCTGCCTCATCAATATTCATGAGGCAGGTTGTAATTTACGACTCATTGCGAAGGGCTACAATCACTGGATGGTGGCCTGCTGGGGACAGCAAACCACCATGTCTGTGTTTGCCTTTTAAATAAAGTAAACACAAGGAGATGATGACCGGACCGATGAAACTTTTCAGACACTCACCCCCAGTCACAGATCTGGGTTGAATCCAACATTATTCTTTACCTCACTTCGCCACTTCAGTTCAGACCTAGCTATATACAAATCAGTCTTGACCCTGCGCCTCATGGGAACAGTTCAGCCTGAACTGGCAAGCCAGGTCTTCTCTGAACCAGAAACAAGCATCCTGGGACCGGTTTCTGGGTAACACCCTTCATCAGCCAGGCTAGCTTGAATCCAGTGGCAAATTGAGCAAGGGACCCGCATATGGGCATACCCTGCCAACTTAGGGCGAACAAAGCAAGCACAAGGAGATGATGGACGGTGCGCTGAGACTTTTCAGACACTCACCCCCAGTCACAGATCTGGGTTGAGACCATCATCATTCTTTAGCCCGCTTCGCCACCTCAGTTCAGACCCAGCTATATGCAAATCAGTCTTGACCCTGTGCCTCATTGGAACAGTCCAGCCCGAACTGCCAAGCCAGGTCTTCCCTGAACCGGAAACAAGCATCCTGGGACTTGTTTCTATGTAACACCCTTCATCAGCCAGCTAGCTTGAATCCAGTGGCAAAGTGAGCAAGGGACCCACGTCTGGGCATACCCTGCCAACTTAGGGCGAACAAAGCAAACACAAGGAGATCATGGACGGAGCGCTGAAACTTTTCAAACACTCACCCCCAGTCACAGATCTGGGTTGAATCCATCATCATTCTTTAGCTCACTCCGCCACCTCAGTTCAGACCCAATTATATGCAAATCAGTCTCGACCCTGTGCCTCATGGAACAGTCCAGCCCGAACTGCCAAGCCAGCTCTTCCCTGAACCAGAAACAAGCATCCTGGGACCGGCTTCTGGGTAACACCCTTCATCAGCCAGGATAGCTTGAATGCAGTGTCAAAGTGAGCAAGGAACCCACGTCTGGGCATAGCCTGCCAACTTAGAGCGAACAAAGCAAACACACAGCACAGGGTCAAGACTGATTTGCATATGGCTGGGTTCAAACTGGAATGGCATGTGTGAGCAAAAAACTATGGATTTAGGCCCGATCTCTGGACTGGGGTAAATGTAGGGCATTGTACTGCATTCTGTCCATCAATTGTGGTTTTTGTATTTGTCACCCCGTGGGACGGGTACGCCCAGATGTGGATCCTGTGCTCTCCATACGGCTGGGTTCAAACTGGAATGGCATGGTGAGCAAGAAAACAATGGATTTATTCCCAGAGCTCTGTACTGGAGTGAATGTATGACATTGTTCTGCATTCTGTCCATCAATTGTTGTTTTTGCATTAGCTTTTTTAAAGAAAGCAATGTTTTTTTTTTCAAATGCAGGCCGTTTTCCTCAAAGGAAAACAGGATGTGTTTAAAAGAAAAATACAAAAAGTTATCCTGTCATTTTTTAACCCCTTCGACGCTCATGACGAGCTGAGCTCGTCATGAGTTACGCCTCTCGTACGCTCATGACGAGCTGAGCTCGTCATGAACCGCGGGTTTTCGCAAAAGTCAGCGCACAGCGGGAAAACGCGTAGCGCGCATGGTGTTAAGGGCACGCAGTGGTTTATGGGACCACTGCCTGCTCCTAAAAAACATTTTTGTTGCTAAACCCAAGGGGAATAGGGTCTCCTGGTGTCCCCTTCCCTTTTGTGACTGGCTTGTGGTAACTGGTTTGTTTTGTGACCGTATGTGTTGTCGCAAAACAATTGTACATCCCCCTGCGACTCGCTATTAGGAAGGTATGTCCTTGGCACACCCCTTCCTAACATCGACTTACAAACCTTATTTTGCAAGTCGGTAATAGGTTACCAACTCGCAAAATAGAGTTTGTACATGCTACAACCCTTTTTAGTGGTCGCAAATGGACTGATTTTCCATTTGGGACTGCTAAAAATAGTCGTACATCTGGCCCATTGTGTAGACTGGTGCAGCACTCCCTCCTGCAGGTTGATGCAACATCTCCTTCACCGGACTCTAGCCTTTAGGCCGGTGCATTACTCTCTTTCTCTTTTCCTTACAGGCTCATGCAGCACTGGCTTCCCACTCTCATGGCGCTTGTAGCACTCCCTCTTTGCAGTTCCTCCATTGTGTTTACTCCAGGTTCCTACAACATTATATCATCACTCACCCATCTCTCAGTGATAGGGTCCGTGAGCTGTGCAGTTGATAGGTGGCTTCTCCAGAGCTTGGGTTCTGGCTGAACAAGGCATTGATAAGAGGAGCAAGACTGTACTGCAGCTCTGCCGGCCTCGCGCACTTCAAGCCTTCAGTTTTGAGAAGCATCTGACCCATCAACATTTAGTACCACAAGCCGTTTCCCAACAATGATAAAACATGGCAAACAATCTTGTCTGACTCCTGGCAGTTGCAAACTAGGCTGCGTTCCTCTGTGTATGACTGATGTACGTGACTTAATAGAAAATCAAAAACTGAGAACCCACATTTAAGGAAACCTAGTCATGGAAAAACCATTTTATGGAAAGACAAAAAAATCTAAAATTAAAGGAAACATTTTAAGGGAAAGATCGTAGCTCGAGAAGTTCTGATATCTGGCACTGGGTTATCTTCCGAAGCATTATCCCACTGGTTTTCTGCATCACTAGGGTTCACTACCAATAAAGAGACTGCCTGAGGAGGTGTCTCCACTTACCTTAAGGATTGTAACTCCATCACAATCAACGTCTGGCGCATCCTATCCCGGATCTTTTTGCAACCCACCATAAGCCCAAATGTCTAGTAGTTTTTTTGGGGGTTGGAACATTGTCTGTTGGACTGAGGGAAGAAAGGCTTCTACCTGCCTTCTGCCTGACTACTTTTCTCCTCAGAACTTGAGTAATAGTCCTGAATCCCAGGACATTCCAGTGACTTCAGCATGGCTCCTCCAGGTCTTGTTCTCTGACACTGTACACATCTGCGTGAGAGCGGACATTTGGCTCCCACACAGAAAAGAAGGGCTGCCCAATCAGAAAGGGAGTTTCGTGTAACCTGCCAAACCACTGATCAGCTTCGGGCCTAGCTTTCAACGAGTTAGCATCCCTAGTCATTTTCTTTGAAAATGTTGGCGCTTTGATGTTGATAGGAGGTAGGCCACCAAATCCCAGTATAAAAGCAAGTGGCTAATTAGGCAACCTCCTGCCACCAGGGACATGAACCTAGTCCTAGCCAGGCTAATGGTCAAGTCCGTGAACTAGTGTGCTTTTCTGATGTGATACTAATTTAACAGCAGTGAGTTTCCCATGGCACTTCACAATTCACCGGTGTGGAGGTGCTATAATAATGCAAGACATACCGGGTACACCCAGTGCTTACTTTGTGGGGGAAAAAATAAAAGGGCTGTTGTCCGCAGCAGACAGTGGTCTACACTCCATCCTGAGTGGAGTCTGGACAGTTTACAGCAGCTAGTTCAGACACAGGTCAATAGAGCTGGGCAGTGAGCTTAGAAAGACATTGGAATATGAAACACAACAAGGGCACCCAATCGAGTCAGCACAGGACCTCGGGGAACATATTAGTGGAAGCAACAGTGGTCCTATGCAGGGAGGGAATGTAAACAAGGGATAAATATAGACACAATGGAAACTATATTGTATATTGACTTGTCCAGCCGGGCAGAGGTCTAATATTTAATTCTCAACACAATCTTTAGAAAAATACCTTCAACAATTTCTTGGAGATGGGCACAAGCCTGTACCCGAACGTTTACACATTGTCATGGTTAGCAGAGTAGATAGAGAGTAGAAAGAGGTTTTTAGGCAAAAGCTATTATATTCTGTGCATATAGCAATAACAGAATTCACATTCACACCATTACTGAAGTTATAGTGATTAATACACAACACAGTATATGGTGTAGTAATTTTCGACGGCGTTTCGATCCCATTAGAGGGTTACAGGGATCATCATCAGGATTCAATAAAACCTAATTATTCCTAGCCATGATAACCTAAAGGAAAAGGGAGAAAAATAGAAAGATTTGTCCAAGGGAGGACGCATATTAGAGATCGCTACAAGCTTACAATTACACATGATCTTAATATAAGACATGAGTGACATTCAGTGTCGCCTTAAGGGCCTATGTCAAGGTGTTGTGCACACGGAGTAAAGTGAAGTTTAAAAATAAGAACTACCATTATAAGGTATAACCTTGGTGACAGAAGCATTAGTTTATGGCAGCAGCATTCATGCAATGCCCGCGTTTTCAAACGGATGTTAATGTAACAGGTATAGTCAATCAAGAACTTCATAATGCCCTGTGGGCGTGCAACCATAGGATAGTTACAAGATCTTGCGGCGATTGTGAATGACCCCGTTAGCGAGACTCCGTTGGTGGTAAAAAGGTTCATAGTGCAACGTGGGCGGCTGGTGGTGATGAGTGAAGGGTAATAAAAAACGGCGCGTCTAGGGATTTTAGAGTGCCTGGGGAGCCCGTGAAAACATGCCGCGCAAGATCTTACAGCGATTGTGAATGACCCCGTTAGCGAGACTCCGTTGGTGGTAAAAAGGTTCGGAGTGCAACGTGGGCGGCTGGCGGTGATGAGTGAGGGGTAATAAAAAACGGCGCGTCTAGGGAATTTAGAGTGCCTGGGGAGCCCGTGAAAACATGCCGCGCAAACTACTATCTTACCGCAATGGGCAAGACGCACGCAGTTGGTGCCGACCGGTACAAGGTAGAGAATGGTGGATCGCAGTCGTGACCTACAAGAGACCGGAGAGGTCTGTAAGCAGTCAGGTCTAATGGGAAGGAAGGGGCTAAATCACTCGTTAGAGCGGGTACTTACCCGAGCAGGAACAGAGTGTTCCGTATAAATCGGGCAATTTTCAACAGTGGGAGGTGATATTCTGGCAATATTCCAACAATGGGGCGGAGAACAATCTCCTAAAAAAGGGGGGGGGTTGAAAAACAGCTAATAAGTGTCGCCGATTAAGGGCGAACCATGCAAAGTGAGACGCGCAGGCAAGGAGCTTACCCCGTTTGAGAGTAGACGCGCCAGCGATGGGCTTGGTCGTGTCAGTGGGAGCCTAAGGGGATAAAGGGGGGAAGGCATATTAAAAAGGAACCGGGTAGAATCAACCCGAGGATCGAGGAAAGAGTGCAGCCTGGAGCTTACCTTCACGTCGGACTGCAGATGCTTCCCGGGCCGGTGCAATGGCAGGCCAACCAGGAAGTGAGTTATAGCTCAATGATTGGAAAAGGCGGTCACATGGTTTGGATAAAAATAAAAGAAGGACAAGGGGGCGGCCATATTAAGTGGGTGAGAGTCTTATTGAACTCCTGTGACAGTGAATCGGATGACCGGGTGACAGGGTGAGATCATGCCGTGAAGGTGGAACAAGTGAAAAACGGGTTTAAACATACACAAATTCATGACCCACACATTCCACTTAATAATTGACTGTAAAACCCAAGTTGCAACAGTCTATGTTAGGTTTGTCCAGTCCTCTTGCTGGTTAAGTCCAGAATTTAGGCTATCAGTTCGTAGTATCCATTTCAGTTCTTCCTTATTGAGAAGCTTGGAAAAATCTCCGCCTCTGGGGGGTAGAATAATTTGGCTGATCACAGTCCATCTTAGATCATTCTCGGTATGCCCTTTGTAAATGAAATGTTCGACGAGAGGGGCTTTTTCAGTTTTGCATCTGATCCTACTGTGATGTTGTGAAATTCTCAGTTTGATCTTCTGCTTGGTCTGTCCCACGTAAATCAGATTGCACGGGCACAAGATAGCATATACCAAGTTACAGCTGTTACAATTGGTAAATGTTCGCAAAACATTTTTCGCTTCACTAAAGACAAATTCTTTTGACTCAATGCAAAAATCACACACCACACAACGACCGCATTTAGAGTGTCCCTTTAGTGGGGGAAGTTCCCATAAGTCTATGAGGGTGTTCGATGGTTTAGGCGAGGGAAGAGCAGCCCTTACCAGATGGTCTTTGAGATTTTTACTTCTCTTGAAGGCAAACATGGGGGCTTCAAACTTTAGGTCTCCAGAATTAAGGATGTGCCAGTTTTTCTTAATACTCTTGCGAATCTTATTGGACACCGCAGAGAAGGTCGTGACACATACCAATTGGTCGGATTGCTTTTTTTCTTTGGGTTCCAGAAGGGATTCACGAGGGCAATACCAAGCCCTTTTCATGGCATTTTTGACTAGCCGGCGTGGATAGCCTCTGAATCTCAGTTTGTCTGCCAGTGTGTTTGCTTCCCTAAAATAATCCGTTTTGAGAAAGCAATTGCGTCTCAAACGTAGAAATTGGGAGTAGGGTAGGCTGTCTTTCAGGGCTCGTGGGTGACAGCTACTGTAACTCAGTAGAGTATTCCTTTCCGTGGGCTTACGGAATAAGGATGTGAACAGTAGGCCGTCCCTGTGTTGTATACAGAGATCCAGGAATGGAATGCTAGTTTTACTGTGGGTTAGGGTAAATGTTAAGCCATTGCAGTTGTTGTTGAGCCAGTGCTGGAATAGTGGCAGGGCTTCAATCGGGCCATTGCAGATCATAAAGACATCGTCTATATAGCGTTTCCATTGTACCAGTCCCAGATGGAATGGGTTGGTGGACTGTAAGATGATGTCAACTTCAAGCCAATCCATATAAAGAATGGCCAGGGTGGGGGCAAAAATTGCACCCATCGAAGTTCCCTTCACCTGCTGATAGTATTCACCATCAAACATAAAGAAATTTTGGGTTAGGCAAATTTCAAGTAGTTGAATAATGAAAAGAGTTGGTACAGTGTGTGGGCGTGGCCGGGTGTTAAGAATTTTTTCCATGACCAGTAGGGCTTCTGTCTGGGGAATATTTGTGTACAGCGATTCAACATCAAGAGTACATAAAGTTTCAATAGTTGGGTCAAATGGATGGTTCTCGATTAGGTTAATCATATACATGCTGTCACGCACATAACAGACAGTACAAGGCACAAAATCTTTCAAGAAATGGTTCACATAATGCCCCAAGGGTTCCAACACAGAACCACAACCAGAGACTATAGGGCGGCCGGGGGGATCCTCCAACCGTTTGTGAATCTTTGGAAGGGTGTAAATGACCGGAATTCTGGGATGGTCCACATTCAAGAAGTTTAGTTCATGTTTGGTAAGGAATCCGGTTTCAAAGGCCTCTGTCGTCACCTTTCTAATCAAAGTTTGGAGTTCTCGCGTGGGATTGGTATTAAGCCTACAGTAGTGGTCTGTGTTGGAAACCTGACGTGACAGTTCGGTTTTGTAGTTAGTTATATTTTGTAATACAATCCCACCCCCTTTGTCAGCGGGCTTGATGATTAATTCATTCCTATCACGTAAGGAGGAGATGGCATTTTTCTCCTCAAGGGATATGTTGTAAGGAATGAATGTGTGGGATTTAGCCAAAGTAGTGCTTTCCTTGAGGATGACTTTCTCGAAGGTGGTAATCTCTTTTGGTATCATACCAGATGAAGGAGAAAAAGTAGACGGGGGTCGAAACGGGGTCAGGGCAGCTCTGGGTTGGGCTTGATTGAGGGCAAAGAAGGCTCGGAGTCTAATTTTTCTAAAGAACCCCATCAGTTCAGACTGGAGATTTAAAAAGTCGGGGTAGATTGTTGGTACAAAGGAGAGTCCTTTACTAAGGATGGAGATTTCTTGTGATGAGAGATTATGTTCGGACAAGTTAAATATGGGAATAGCCATATCAGATGGAGCAGTTTCAGCTACCACTGATAGAATTTGCTCCTCGTTTGTCTCTCCCCCGGGGGGTTGTGCCATCTCGCTTGCTGCTTTACCCTTCCCCGTTTGGGTTCTTCCCCTCGTCCTCTCCCTAAAAAATGTTGGTTAGGGTTACGATTTGAGGTACTAGGGCCTTCACACTTCTACTCTCTATCTACTCTGCTAACCATGACAATTTGTAAACGTTCGGGTACAGGCTTGTGCCCATCTCCAAGAAATTGTTGAAGGTATTTTTCTAAAGATTGTGTTGAGAATTAAATATTAGACCTCTGCCCGGCTGGGCAAGTAAATATACAATATAGTTTCCATTGTGTCTATATTTATCCCTTGTTTACATTCCCTCCCTGCATAGGACCACTGTTGCTTCCACTAGAAAGACATTGGAACAAATGGGCAGCACTGGCGGGCTGGTGTTGTGGCACCAGGACAGGCACCATGGGCAGCGTAGTGTTACCCAGACCAGAAGAAATCATGGCTGAACGCACTTGGCAGCTGCCATGCACTGCCAAGCCCTTCCTGCTGAGCCACATCAGCCTACGTGGCTCATCTTCCAGCTACATTCTTGGGAAAGTCAAGCTGGCCAGGCAGGGGTGCAGTGACATATACACTGTCATGATAAAAGCAGCCACTAACTAAGCAATGCATGCTGGGGCCAGGACAGGCCAACCTGGAGGGACAGTACTGGCATCAAGCGAGGGACTGCTTGTTAAGGATGATTGGAACCGCCACTGGCAGAAAGAACTATATTCAGTGTCTTTGTTCTCTGAAATAAGTTCTGGTGCCTCCCAGTGACAATAACTGGCACAGATTAATTTCTGAGCACACTGTCCCTGACTTGCTTTCAGATAGTAAGGAGCAACCTCATTTTAAATTCTCTGAGCAGATGTTTATGGCAGTATCTGTTTTTGCCTACCTCAGATCATAACTCTGCACAGTGACTTCCCAGTCGTCTATTCATGCTGTTTGCCTTTGCAGGTTCCATTGATACAGGGATTTCCTTTGGCTTGACCTTCATCTCATATGATTGTTTCCAAAGAGGACCTCTTGTAATGTAATGTAAGTTAGTTTTATATAGTGCGCAATTTCACGAGGTTGTCTTAGCGCTAGCGGTTAGACGGCAGATGAAATTGCAGGATTGTTTGCAATACTCAGACCTGGTTACCCAGAAAATGACCCAGATTTTTCCTAAGACAGTTTGCCAATTTATGGCAAACTTTACAGTTACTGTTAGCCCGGCGGGCTCCGGGTCAAATAAAATCCTACAATTAACTGTGCAGGTTACAAGCTGTTACCAGCGTCGAGCTTCATTAGTATCTTTAGAAGGCCTTACACAACTGTCCTATTGTCCTGATGAAGACCCTACAGTGGTATCATTGATACACACACGTTTTTAGGGGTCGAAACGTCGTCGTTCATAATTAAGCATTGGTCCGAACCAGACCCATACAAAAAAGGAGGTCTGGTTATGGTTTTTGCTACTGTTTGTACAACGCTATCGAATGAAAAATGTATGTTCCATGTACTGGGCTTTATTTGTAAAGTTTGTATTGTTGATATGTGTACAATCACTGTCTATCCCTTTTTTATGTCACTATTGTAGATAATCACTTATGTTTGTTATGTAGGTTTGATACGTGTCCTGTTATGTCATTATCTAAAAATACATGATTTTTTCAAATACACTAACGTTTTTTAAGTTGATTGTCTTTTTGTTTTCAATATCAGTGTTTTGCGTTGATAAATCATTATTGATAGGCTCACCCTAGGGGTACATGAAATGAAATGTATTGATGTGGCAGAACCACTGTTCACATAACGTACCTATCCCCAGGTTCTGCACGATACTGGGTTACCCCATTGATATTATCAAAGTGTGTGACCGTAGGGGCAGACTATCCCAAGGTCTTCACTGGGGCCATATTTCAATCCAAATATATTGTCAACAACTTGTGTTGATTCAAACAAGTTAAAAAAACACCTTGTGTTAAGCATTAGGTGCATATTTAAGTCAACTTCACCTTGTCCACGACTTAGGCCTCAAACTGTGTGCATTTTTGAATTAACTTAATTCTGCCAGTGACTTGTGCCTCGCACTGGGTGGTTTCTAAATCAACCTGATTGTGTGCACCTCATGCTCCTCTCCTATATGAAGCAATGGAAGTAGGTCTTCTTTCAGTTCATTGTCTACTTTGCCATGAAATGTCAGCAATAACGAAGTGGGAGGAAATTCTAGAAGGTCTCCTGGCGTTTATCCTATTGTGGCTCTGCAAACTGGACCAATTACACCCTTTCGCACTTGACTCTCAGGTTAGCGAGGGCGAGCAGTCAACAGATTCTCTGGGAGGTCGTGTAGTGGGCTGAGACTTAGAACTCAAACAATCAAAAAAGAGACACCGTAATCGCTGTTCAGCTCAGTGCTTGGCTTTAGTAAGCGAAAATACTTGAATATTTAATTGCCTGTCTCGCCCACAAAGCTCTGACACTGGCAACCCACCTATCTAGCCGCCAAACTCAACAAGGCAGAACAGACTAGAAATCATAGGAACACCAACACTGCTACTCATCCCCCCGAAAACCCGCAGACAAAGGACCTTATCTCGGTCTTTCTCTGGAAATGCTCCCAGAATTTGGAATGCCATCCCCATTCATGTCAGGATGAACCCTTCCTTCAGAAAATTCAAAAGCCAGCTCAAAGTGCTCCTCCTCAATCGAGCTCTCACGAAATGACAATGGTCATACAAAGGCAGATCCGCCACCAACTGAGGATCTAAGCACTTCGATAAGACCAACTTCCTACAGCATCTTACCCGTGCCCGCAATATTACCTCCTCCACGATTACTCTGCATTTGTTTGCAACAGGACTTTTACTGATACACAACCATTTACAATTGACATTTTGTATAGGCGCTGGAACCTTGATTTTTTATTATAAGCCACACTTCTAGAGTCAGTCTATGCGCTCAAAGAAGGCCCTCTATGGCAGGTTTGATAGCTCATTGGACACTGAAGGAATATATATTTAACCTCATGGCAGTCAAAGGTTCTACTCTGCCTGTCATCCTCTCATGGTCTGTTAAATGAGAAACAATGAATTGGGTAACAACACGTATCTGCTTTTTTATTTGAGGTTTGGAGTATGTGCAATAAAGCAAAAGACAACAAGCATTTGCAATGCAATCAGTCTCGCCTTTTGGACCTATGTATTTAGCTGTGCAGCACATTAGCCTGGGTGCTGAAACATCTACTGTTCTTTGACATGGAGGGAAAGTAAGCACCAAACTGTGTGACACACCAGGTATGGGAACACATGGAGAGAATTATTGCCTTTCAGCAGGAAATGGTATAGTCCAAAAGCTCTGTTTTTATTATACAATCATGGCCTTCGGTGGTCATATCACTGAAAATACAAGATTTGAAAAAAATATTATTGTTTACGGGTGCTCAAGGATGACCATTTCTATGGACTGGAATCTAGAGAATGCTCAAGTGATTCTGACATTTTACTGACCTCTGATGGTCGTTTTCTATCAAGAAAGTTAAAAAGAAGCAGTTGCCAGAAAAAGAAAAAAAAAGAAAGTCCTTCAGGTGAAAGCAATTCTGGTATTTGACTGTTCTCGGCTCGTCGTTTTCTATCAAGGCAGTTAAATACAGGCAGTTGAACAGAAAATAAGTCCTTAAGCGGGAGCAGACAAGTCCAAGGGCTGTTCTCCGGAGCCCACAAAGTACATACATATATAAGTATATAATAAGTATATATTAAAGTATATACAAGAGGTCTCGAATGTTCGACCTAAAAATGAGGAGGTCCGATGCCGATTGTCAATACGAAAATCACAGTGGGTACGGAATGATGTACAAAGCGCACAGAACGTAATTTAGAATATAGAATATTCATGATAATTACCGGACGTTATTTAATGCCACTGATGAGCGGAAGGAAAGGTGGGGTCCTTTATCTTCTCTGCTGTGAGTTGCTAAATGTGATCACCTCACAGCTATAGAATTAACCAACAGTGCTTTAGGCTCAGCTGAAATGTAAGTACCGAGATCATGCCCAAAGACAATGAAGTCAGCAGAGGAGTCAAAACTAGTCCCGCGGACTGTTTTAGCCTTGCACGAGGCCTCATGCAAAATGTCGAAATAACCTGACAACCGGCGAACAAGTGCGACGCGCTAGCATTCCGAATTCTGCACCTCGGACAGGTATCGGGCCTAACCTTCGATGGAACATTCATTTGCATTGCGGGTATTTTTCGAGGTCTGTGAAAAATTTGCTAACAGAAATTTGCGGGCTGAAGATACCACACCGAGGCTGCACATGACTCCGTTATAACCTTCTTTTTTACATTATTGTTCAGCCCCGTGTGGACCGATTTATACCAACCCTTTTCCGCTTTAGAGAGGACATTATCCCCAAATGCAGAAAAGTATGCCAAGATTAAAAAAAACTTCACAGAGAGAGGTTTAATCCAGGAGGTTCCTGAGAAATGATATTGAAAACTCTTCATGCAGTGTATAAATCACTGATGACTAGCATGGTTAAACTCAAAACACATTTCTTGCGTCACAACCCGAGAACATCAATAGTGTGCTGGATCCACATTATAGAAAAAGCATCAGTAAAGCCAATTTGTCTGGCGTTGGTTGACAGGCTTTTGGCTTTGTCAATCCATGTTTTGATTTTTCATGTTTTTATGGTTATTTTTATTTATTTATTTATTTATTGCATTTATAAAGCTTGTCTATCACCTAAAAGGCATCCTGGCGCTTGCAGACTCAAGACAGCAGTAAGAAGGAGGGCGGTAGTGGACTAGAGTTTAGGGAAGAGAAATGTTTTCAATCTCCTCCTGAACAGAAGGAGATCGGAAATGTGTCTGAGCTCAGTCGGGAGAGCATTCCACAGTTTCGCTGCGGCTACGCCAAACGCTCTTCCTCCTGCTTTGATTTTCTTAAACTGAGGTATTATTACCAACCTAGCAGACGAGGAGCGTAGGCTGCGGGCTGGAACATACCATCTAAATTTCCTTTGTAGGCCCACAGGACCAAGATCATGCAGGGCCTTAAAGGTCAGACAGAGAGACTTAAATTGTACCCTCTGTCTCACCGGGAGCCAGTGTAACTGGGCCAAAGCCGTAGAGGAGGAGGCTCTTGTCGCCCACCCCAGGGCTAGTTTAGCCGCCGCAGACTGGACTCTCTGAAGTCTATCCATAAGAAAGCTTGGAGAGTCCAGCAGCATGGAGTTACAATAATCTAGCCTGCTGAGCACAGTGCAACGTACCATCTCAACCCGGGCTGGGGGCGGAAATAGGGGAAGAATTTTTCTCAGAAGTCTGATGACAGCTAGACAGCCAGCTACTAGTTTCGATACCTGCGCCTCCAGAGAAAGCTCCGTATTGAACATGACACCTAAGTTACGCACTACCTTCACTGGCTGTACCTCTGAGGAGAAATCCCCAGGCTAGAAGTTACAGGGTAAAGAAGTTTGTACCCTAGGCCTAGGGCAGTAAAGCACTTCCGTTTTCTCTGCATTAAATTGCAGTGAATTGGCTTTCAACCACCCCGCCGCGTCTCGCAGACAGTTATGAAATTCCTCCAAGGAGGTCGAATTATCTCCCTCCAGGGAAAGAATCAACTGCGTATCGTCAGCGTAGTTGACGATTTCGAGATTATGTTTCTGAATGAGAGCAACTAAGGGCCTCATATAGATATTAAACAGCACCGGGCTGACTGCTGAGCCTTGGGGAACGCCGTGCAGGGTAGCAGAGAAGGTGGATTGAAAGGGAGGGAGGGCCACCGCTTGTTCCCTGTTCTTGAGGAAGGACTCAAACCACTCCAGAGCCCTGCCAGCAACCCTCCTCTCTCTCAGCCTGTCCAACAGGATGGCATGGTTCACCGTATCGAAGGCGGCAGACAGGTCAAGCAGTATCAACACACCTGCCTGACCGCTGTCTGCTCGCCAACGAAGCTCATCCAGCACAGTCACCAAGGCCGTCTCGGTACCATGGGCTGGCCGGAAGCCAAACTGCACTTCATCCAAGAGCTTGTATTGCTCAAGATGTCTGGAAAGAGTGCCTGCCACCACCCGCTCAACGATTTTTGCTGGGAAAGGTAGGAGCGAGATGGGTCTAAAGTTCTTCAAGCACTTGGGATCAAGGGTGGGATTTTTCAGTAACGGGGTCACCACCGCCCTCTTCCACTGTGAAGGGACCACTCCAGTGGAGAGCGACTGATTGCAAACAAGCCGAAGCGTGGGAAAAAGCTCATCCTCAAACTCCTTCCAGATTTTGAATGGTAGCGGATCAAGTGGAGACCCAGATGTAATAGCCGAGGCCACACTCCTAAACTCATCTGCGTGGGAGAGGTGTGGCGCCGGGGCCAGGGCGACTGACGCTGGAATCTGGGGACCACGGTTCGAACCCCGGCTCCGGCGGCAGGTTAGCCCAGCACCATGTGACTCTGGGCAATAGCTCACTTAATCTTCCCGACGGCCCCCAGCGCCTAGAGACCCTTACGGGTGATTGTGCGCTTTACAAATGTGGACTTTACTTTACTTTATCTGCAGTCAGCTGTGGAAATTCCACAAGGGACTGAACTCTTCCCTGTTCGCAGGCCACTCCAAGATTGTAATAATCGGAGGGAGGGGTGACTAGGTCCTGTTTCAAAGGTCTTTCACACTCAGCCAGTACCGAGGGGTCTAGACTGGCTCTGGATTGTTGCTGACCCATCCCCAGGTCTTCAATGATCTTATTGATTTTATCCTGGAAGAATCCAGCTAGATTCTCACACAGTTCCTGGGAGGGGGGGGGGATCTCATTCTTGACACAGTCAGGGCTGATAATGCTATTAAAAATATTGAAAATACTGCGGGAGCTATTTGGGGCATCGGTAATCTTGTTAGAATAATACGATGCTTTAGCTCTATAAATCTCCTTCTTGTATTCTGTCCGCTTTATTTTCCATGCCAGCCTGTCCCTGTCCAAGTACGCCTGTCTCCACTTCCTCTCCGCTTGCCTGCAAACCAGCCTCAGATTTTTTAGGCTGTCCATGAACCAGGGGGATGAAGGTCTCCCCCTGCTCCTATGAATTTTTAAAGGAGCGGTAGAGTCCAAGACTGAGACAATCTCTGTGCAGAGAGCGGCATAGTTCGACTCAATCTGCAGGTCCGAGGAGAAACACTCATCCACCCTGAACACGGGGGACTCACCCTTTTTTCGGCCAAGGGACTTCCAATCCCTGCTCACATATTCCCTCACAAGGCTAGATGTCCTAATAGCCGAGGTACCTGATTTCAGAAAGAATTTAATCAGGTGATGGTTAGTCCAGGCCATGGGAAAAACATCGCCCACCGTAAGAAGGTTGGTCTCCGAAAAAATCAGGTCCAATTGATGGCCCCCTATATGAGTAGCCTGGGAGACTCGCTGGAAAAGGCCAAGGCCCTCACATGAACGGGTCAGATTGTAAAGACCTACGTTCAAGGTGCCATTCAGCCAAAGATTAAAGTCTCCAAGGATTACCAACTGGCTATGGGTAGCAGCCATGTTTGTAAGCAATTCCAGCAGCGACAGCTGCTGGGATGCGGTAAAGATCCCCGGGGGTCTATAGCAAATAATGCTGGTTAGGAAGTGTCTATGTGCGTTCTTGATCGTGAAACCAAATAGTTCACAACCATCACATGCATCAGGCTCAAGGATGTGCAAATCCAGAGTGTCTCTAAACATTACACCCACCCCACCCCCCCTTCCACCAACCCTAGGCCTATGCCTAATTTTAAAACCTGCCGGGCAGGCGTCCCCAGCATCAACCTCACACTCGGGCACAGTCCATGTTTCCGTCATGCACAGAAAATCCAGTTCATGGGCGTCAAACATCGATTGTATTTCAACCCTATGTTTAGGCAAGGATCTCACGTTTAGAAGTCCACCAACTATAATGTCATTCCTCAGCAAATCTGATATAGGGAAAGCCGTGTTGGACAACAGCAAAGACCCCCTGTCGGTACCCTGCTCACCAATATTGGTTAGTTCATCACTGGTGTAACGTCTGTAATCATCCAGGGTGGCTAGCCCCCGCTCCCTCCCCAGAGGGGCAGCATAACTGGCGCTAGGCGCATCCTTGCCGCGGATGGGCGCAGACAGGCTTGCCTCAGCGGCACGCCCGCTGCGCGTGTCCGCTGCGCAGGCGCTTCAGTGTCAAGCATTTATAGAAGCCCCGGAGGTGTCCAGCCAGGTGATTCAGTGAACACTAGCCTGCGACCTCACTTACTCCTCCTCACCCAAGATGGCGGCCAAAGTCACTTCCTTGCCCCGAGCAGTGGCTCCTAGTGAAGGATTGAGCCCAGCTACTTCAAGAACAGCAGCGCGGTAGGCACAAAGAATAAAACGCTCACCCCCCACAGTAAAAAGCAATTAATGCAAAAAACGAAGAAAATGAAATAAAATTCTTGCTTAATTAGGGAAGCTATCTATACTCCCGGCTCACGCCTCAGGAGTCTGGTGGCTGCGCGGGCGCTTCAGTGTAAGCATTTATAGAAGCCCCGGAGGTGTCCAGCCAGGTGATTCAGTGAACACTAGCCTGCGACCTCACTTACTCCTCCTCACCCAAGATGACAGCCACAGTCCCTTCCTTGCCCCGAGCAGTGGCTCCTAGTGAAGGATTGAGCCCAGCTACTTCAATAACAGCAGCGCGGTAGGCACAAAGAATAAAACGCTCACCCCCCACAGTAAAAAGCAATTAATGCAAAAAACGAAGAAAATGCAATAAAATTCGGGCTTAATTAGGAAAGCTATCTATACTCCCGGCTCACGCCTCAGGAGTCTGGTGGCTGCGCGGGCGCTTCAGTGTAAGCATTTATAGAAGCCCCGGAGGTGTCCAGCCAGGTGATTTAGTGAACACTAGCCTGCGACCTCACTTACTCCTCCTCACCCAAGATGGCGGCCAAAGTCCCTTCCTTGCCCCGAGCAGTGGCTCCTAGTGAAGGATTGAGCCCAGCTACTTCAAGAACAGCAGCGCGGTTGGCCCATATCGATGAAAAAAACATTAGCTAAAAGTAAAAATATGTTTTGGGTTTCAAAAAGTACATGTTGCCATAGAAGTCCCTGGTAATTTGAATGCTGGTGTGACTTTTGTGAAAGGGCAGAATGCTGTCACTCACAATGAAGTTAACCAATGACTGTAGGGGGCAGGACCATCACTCCATTATAAATGCTGTTGGTGAGAGGGAAAAAACATGAAAGCCCCTATCAGTTATTGTGTTATGCATTTAGTTTTAATAAAGTCAACAGCTATTTATCTAACGGCAGACCAACAAACAGGATTAGTACAGTTAGTTGTTTCATGGGTTATACTTGGGAACAACAAAAGTCTTTAAAATGTCGCCCCAAATTCTAAATTAAAACCAGAGTTGTCTTAAATATGGCGAGTTTGATAACCCGTAGCAGAGTACATTTACTAAAGTGATTAGGGTTGATTAGATCGGTAGTAAAATGGAATTGTGAAAATAAAAAAGTGTTGGGACGGTTGGATTTCATATCCTGAGATTCAGCCCAATGATGCCCCCTGAAGTCTGGGAGGCTCAGACTGCATGCTGAAATAGCTAGAATCAATTGTTTACAAGCCTAGCTGGATTTTTTAGACATCCACATGAAGATGAAAACAGTTTACTTTTAAAAAAAAATTTAATTGGAGTTTAAAATATGTATTTACCGCTGGACATGGTGAACATGGACTTTAAAAGTAGACGTTTTGGCTTAGGTTGACTGCTTCACCCTGAATAGTCACAGAGTGTTGTTTCGAATATATTTGGTCGATGTTTGCATTCAAATTGAACTCACTTTAAGGTAACATTCTTTCCAGATTTACATTTTTTCTGGGCATTTGGTGAAAATCATTGAAGCTTAATGAATAGGTAAAACATAGTTACAAGGTATGCAAGGCCTGGGTCCCCGCAGGCTTGTGTGGTGTGTAGGAAGGGCTGTAATGTTGTAATGCTACTTATGCGTGACATATTCTGTAACTGCAGTGTGCGTTCAAGTGAATTTTTCTTGACTTACGTTACACACTATAATTACTACAGTAACTTAGTGTGCAGTTGAGTGACTTATTAATGTCCTACGTGTGACACTGTGAATGGCATTATAAGTTTTAATGATTACCTAGAAGCAGCAGAAGTCGATATAGTAGCAGGATGCTTTATTCCTCGCAGTATATTTAATGAAACACAAGCATATGAATTGCCCCTACGAGCAGCAGGAATAATGTTTTCCTTCTTTAAAATGGCCCGTGTGATAATTGCATGGATGTACATCGTTCCCCTGTCAGGAGGGTGACTTTTATAGAACTATGCTAAACACACTGGGACTTGTGCATCTACATTTCTAAAAAAAAAAGTCCCACATCTAAATTTTAAAAAGTCCCAGAACCTTCTGTCTTGTTGGCTGGAAAAAAAGCAAAATGTCTAAAAATCACTCCTGTAAGGCAGGGGCAAATGAGAGGTATGGACCTCTACGAGTTGTAGTCAGCCATGCGTTGCCTTCTCATGGGTTGCCTTCCTCTGCACTGGGTCTCTTCAGACAGCTTTCCTGGCCCACATTCAGCACTTTGGGCCAGATGTACGACCATTCATTTTCACGTTTTGCAAATTGCTATTTTTTGCGACTAGTAAAACAGAATGTACTAATGTGTCTCAGACAATGAGGTTGCAAATGACCTGCCTCATCAGTATTCATGAGGCAGGTTGCAATTTGTGACTCATTGCGAATGGGCTACAGTCACTGGATGGTGGCTTGCTGGGGACAGCAAACCACCATGTCTGTGTTTGCTTTTTAAATAAAGCAAACACAAGGAGATGGTGGACGGAGCAATGAAACTTTTCAGACACTCACCCCCAGTCACAGATCTGGGTTGAATCCAACAATATTCTTTACCTCACTTCGCCACCTCAGTTCAAACCCAGCGATATACAAATCAGTCTTGACTCTGTGCCTCATGGAACAGTCCAGCCCGAACTGGCAAGCCAGGTCTTCTCTGAACCAGAAACAAGCATCCTGGGATCGGTTTCTTGGTAACACCCTTCATCAGCCAGGCTAGCTTGAATCCAGTGGCAAATTGAGCAAGGGACCCACATATGGGCATACCCTGCCAACTTAGGGCGAACAAATCAAGCACAAGGAGATGATGGACGGAGCGCTGAGACTTTTCAGACACTCACCCCCAGTCACAGATCTGGGTTGAATCCATCATCATTCTTTAGCCCACTTCTCCACCTCAGTTCAGACCCAGCTGTATGCAAATCAGTCTTGACTCTGTGCCTCATTGGAACAGTCCAGCCCGAACTGCCAAGCCAGGTCTTCCCTGAACCAGAAACAAGTATCCTGGGACCGGTTTTGGGTAACACCCTTCAGCAGCCAGGCTAGCTTGAATCCAGTGGCAAAATGAGCAAGGGACCCACGTCTGAGTATTCCCTGCCAACTTAGGGCGAACAAGGCAAACACAAGGAGATGATGGACGGAGCGCTGAAACTTTTCACACACTCCCCCCCCCCCCCAGTCATAGATCTGGATTGAATCCATCATCATCATTCTTTAGCTCACTTCGCCACCTCAGTTCAGACCCAGCTATATGCAAATCAGTTTTGATCCTGTACCTCATGAAACAGTCCAGCCCGAACAGCCAAGCCAGGTCTTCCCTGAACCGGAAACAAGCATCCTGGGACTTGTTTCTATGTAACACCCTTCATCAGCCAGGCTAGCTTGAATCCAGTGGCAAAATGAGCAAGGGACCCACGTCTGGGCATACGCTGCCAACTTAGGGCGAACAAAGCAAACACAAGGAGATCATGGACGGAGTGCTGAAACTTTTCAGACACTCACCCCCAGTCACAGATCTGGATTGAATCCATCATCATTCTTTAGCTAACTTCGCCACCTCAGTTCAGACCCAATTATATGCAAATCGGTCTCGACCCTGTGCCTCATGGAACAGTCCAGCCCGAACTGCCAAGCCAGGTCTTCCCTGAACCAGAAACAAGCATCCTGGGACCGGCTTCTGGGTAACACCCTTCATCAGCCAGGATAGCTTGAATGCAGTGGCAAAGTGAGCAAGGAACCCACGTCTGGGCATACCCTGCCAACTTAGAGCGAACAAAGCAAACACACAGCACAGGGTCAAGACTGATTTGCATATGGCTGGGTTCAAATTGGAATGGCATGTGTGAGCAAAAAACAATGGATTTAGGCCCCGATCTCTGGACTGGGGTGAATGTAGGGCATTGTACTGCATTCTGTCCATCATTTGTGGTTTTTGCATTTGTCACCCCGAGTGGGATGGGTACGCCCAGATGTGGATCCTGTGCTCTCCATATGGCTGGGTTCAAACTGGAAGGGCATGGTGAGCAAGAAAACTATGGATTTATTCCCGGAGCTCTGTCCTGGGGTGAATGTATGACATTGTTCTGCATTCTGACCATCAATTGTTGTTTTTGCATTAGCTTTTTAAATAAAGCAATGTTTTTTTTTAAATGCAGCCCGTTTTCCTCAAAGGAAAACAGGATGTGTTTAAAAGAAAAATATGAAAAGTTATCCTGTAATTTCTTACGGGCAGGCAGTGGTTTATGGGACCGCTGCCTGCTCCTAAAAAACATTTTTGTTGCTAAACCCAAAGGGAATAGGATCTCCTGGGGTCCCCTTCCCGTTTGTGACTGGCTTGTGGTAACCGTGATTGTTTTGTGACCTTATTTGTTGTCGCAAAACAATTGTACATCCCCCTGCGACTCGCTATTAGGAAGGTATCTCCTTGGCACACCCCTTCTTAACATCGACTCACAAACCTTATTTTCCATTTGGGACTGCTAAAAATAGTCGTACATCTGGCCCATTGTGTAGCCAGGTGCAGCACTCCCTCCTGCAGGTTGATGCAACATCTCCTTCACCGGACTCTAGCCTTTAGGCCGGTGCATTACTCTCTTTCTCTTTTCATTACAGGCTCATGCAGCACTGGCTTCCCACTCTCATGGCGCTTGTAGCACTCCCTCTTTGCAGTTCCTCCATTGTGTTTACTCCAGGTTCCTACAACATTCTATCATCACTCACCCATCTCTCAGTGATAGGGTCCGTGAGCTGTGCAGTTGATAGGTGGCTTCTCCAGAGCTTGGGTTCTGGCTGAACAAGGCATTGATAAGAGGAGCAAGACTGTACTGCAGCTCTGCCGGCCTCGCGCACTTCAAGCCTTCAGTTTTGAGAAGCATCTGACCCATCAACATTTAGTACCACAAGCCGTTTCCCAACAATGATAAAACATGGCAAACAATCTTGTCTGACTCCTGGCAGTTGCAAACTAGGCTGCGTTCCTCTGTGTATGACTGATGTACGTGACTTAATAGAAAATCAAAAACTGAGAACCCACATTTAAGGAAACCTAGTCATGGAAAAACCATTTTATGGAAAGACAAAAAAATCTAAAATTAAAGGAAACATTTTAAGGGAAAGATCGTAGCTCGAGAAGTTCTGATATCTGGCACTAGGTTATCTTCCGAAGCATTATCCCACTGGTTTTCTGCATCACTAGGGTTCACTACCAATAAAGAGACTGCCTGAGGAGGTGTCTCCACTTACCTTAAGGATTGTAACTCCATCACAATCAACGTCTGGGCCTTCCTATCCCGGATCTTTTTGCAACCCACCATAAGCCCAAATGTCTAGTAGTTTTTTTGGGGGTTGGAACATTGTCTGTTGGACTGAGGGAAGAAAGGCTTCTACCTGCCTTCTGCCTGACTACTTTTCTCCTCAGAACTTGAGTAATAGTCCTGAATCCCAGGACATTCCAGTGACTTCAGCATGGCTCCTCCAGGTCTTGTTCTCTGACACTGTACACATCTGCGTGAGAGCGGACATTTGGCTCCCACACAGAAAAGAAGGGCTGCCCAATCAGAAAGGGAGTTTCGTGTAACCTGCCAAACCACTGATCAGCTTCGGGCCTAGCTTTCAACGAGTTAGCATCGCTAGTCATTTTCTTTGAAAATGTTGGCGCTTTGATGTTGATAGGAGGTTGGCCACCAGATCCCAGTATAAAAGCAAAACCTCCTGCCACCAGGGACATGAACCTAGTCCTAGCCAGGCTAATGGTTAAGTCCATGAACTAGTGTGGTTTTCTGATATGATACTAATTTAACAGCAGTGAGTTTCCCATGGCACTTCACAATTCACCGGTGTGGGGTTGCTATAATAATGCAAGACATACCGGGTACACCCAGTGCTTACTTTGTGGGGGGGAAAATAAAAGGGCTGTTGCCCGCAGCAGACAGTGGTCTACACTCCATCCTGAGTAGAGTCTGGACAGTTTACAGCAGCTAGTTCAGACACAGGTCAATAGAGCTGGGCAGTGGGCTTAGAAAGACATTGGAACAAATGGGCAGCACTGGCGGGCTGGTGTTGTGGCACCAGGACAGGCACCATGGGCAGCGTAGTGCTACCCAGACCAGAAGAAATCATGGCTGAACGCACTTGGCAGCTGCCATGCACTGCCAAGTCCTTCGTGCTGAGCCACATCAGCCCACGTGGCTCATCTTCCAGCTCCATTCTTGGGAAAGTCAAGCTGGCCAGGCAGGGGTGCAGTGACATATACACTGTCAGGATAAAAGCAGCAACTAACTAAGCAATGCATGCTGGGGCCAGGACAGGCCAACCTGGAGGGACAGTACTGGCATCAAGCGAGGGACTGCTATTTAAGGATGATTGGAACCGCCACTGGCAGAAAGAACTAAATTCAGTGTCTTTGTTCTCAGAAATAAGTTCTGGTGCCTCCCAGTGGCAATAACTGGCACAGATTAATTTATGAGCACACTGTCCCTGACCTGCTTTCAGATTGTAAGGAGCAACCTCATTTTAAATTCTCTGAGCAGATGTTTAGGGCAGTATCTGTTTTTGCCTACCTCAGATCATAACTCTGCACAGTGACTTCCCAGTCGTCTATTCATGCTGTTTGCCTTTGCAGGTTCCATTGATACAGGGATTTCCTTTGGCTTGACCTTTATCTCATATGATTGTTTCCAAAGAGGACCTCTTGTAATGTAATGTAAATTAGTTTTATATAGCGCGCATTTTCACGAGGTTGTCTTAGCGCTAGCGGTTAGACGGCAGATGAAATTGCAGGATTGTTTGCAATACTCAGACCTGGTTGACGCAGATTTTTCCCACGACAGTTTGACAATTTATGGCAAACTTTACAGTTACTGTTAGCCCAGCGGGCTCCAGGTCATATAAAATCCTACAATTAACTGCGCAGGTTACAAGCTGTTACCAGAGTCGAGCTTCATTAGTCTCTTTAGAAGGCCTTGCACAACTGTCCTATTGTCCTGATGAAGACCCCACAGTGATATCATTGATAAACACACGTTTTTAGGGGTCGAAACGTCGACGTTCATAATTAAGCGTTGGTCCCATCCAGACCCATACAATAAAGGAGGTCTGGTTAGGGTTTTTGCTACTGTTTATATAACACTATCAAATGAAAAATGTATGTTCCATGTACTGGGCTTTATTTGTAAAGTTTGTATTGTTGATATGTGTACAATCACTGTCTATCCCTTTTTATGTCACTATTGTAGATAATCACTTATATTTGTTGTGTAGGTTTGATACGTGTCCTGTTATGTCATTATCTAAAAATACATGATTTTTTCAAATACACTAACGTTTTTAAGTTGATTGTCTTTTTGTTTTCAATATCAGTGTTGTGCGTTGATAAATCTTTGTTGATAGTCTCACCCTAGGGGTACATGAAATGAAATGTATTGATGTGGCAGAACCACTGTTCAAATAATGTACTTATCCCCAGGTTCTGCACGTTACTGGGTTACCCCATTGATATTATCAAAGTATGTGACGTAGGGGCAGACTATCCCAAGGTCTTCACTGGGGGCATATTTCAATCAAAACATTTTGTCAACAACTTGTGTTGATTCCAACAACTTAAAAAAACACCCTGTGTTAAGCATTAGGTGCATATTTAAGTCAACTTCACCTTGTCCACGACTTAGGCCTCAAACTGTGTGCATTTTTGAATTAACTTAATTCTGCCAGTGACTTGTGCCTCGCACTGGGTGGTTTCTAAATCAACCTGATTGTGTCCACCTCATGCTCCTCTCCTATATGAAGCAATGGAAGTAGGTCTTCTTTCAGTTCATTGTCTAATTTGCCATGAAATGTCAGCAATAACGAAGTGGGAGGAAATTCTAGAAGGTCTCCTGGCGTTTATCCTATTGTGGCTCTGCAAACTGGACCAATTACACCCTTTCGCACTTGACTCTCAGGTTAGCGAGGGCGAGCAGTCAACAGATTCTCTGGGAGGTTGTGTAGTGGGCAGAGACTTAGAACTCAAACAATCAAAAAAGAGACACCGTAATCGCTGTTCAGCTCAGTGCTTGGCTTTAGAAAGCGAAAGTACTTTAATATTTAACTGCCTGTCTCACCCACAAAGCTCTGCACTCTGGCAAACCCACCTATCTAGCCGCCAAACTCAACAAGGCAGGACAGACTAGAAATCTTAGGAACACCAACACTATGCTACTCATCCCCCCGAAAACATGCAGACAAAAGACCTTATCTCGGTCTTTCTCTGGAAATGCTCCCAGAATTTGGAATGCCATCCCCATTCATGTCAGGACGAACCCTTCCTTCAAAGAATTCAAAAGCCAGCTCAAAGTGCTCCTCCTCAATCGAGTCTCACGAAATGACAATGGTCATACAAAGGCAGATCCGCCACCAACTGAGGATCTAGGCACTTCGATAAGACCAACTTCCTACAGCATCTTACCCTTGCCCGCAATATTACCTCCTCCACGATTACTCTGCATTAGTTTGCAACAGGACTTTTACTGATACACAACCCATCGTTGAACAATGTGTTTACTGTCCCACTCTTTGCTTACTCAACTGTTATTCAACAAATGCTGTAAAGCTCTCCGATACCTTCGGGTCTGGCCAGCTCTATTTAAAACTCCAAAATAAAACAAATAAATAAATCACAGAAAAGCGAAATACAACACAGTAACAGTTAGATGGGGGTACAGTTACAGGGAATACACTTTAACTTATGGGCTTTTAGTCCAGCACTACATCCTCTACAGTGCCGTCTCCCATTCTATTGTGCCACCTGAATACCTATAGCAAATTCTCATAGATAGGGTTATAGGCAAAGGTTACGTACTGGTGTAAGGTTACTAAACAGTTACTACATTAGCACTTCGTATGTCGGTCCAAACAGTTTTTGAGCAACAGAGTTCACACTGGCAAAAAGTTGACTTCTTAACAGCCGGATTCGCTTTGTGTTTTCAACATACAGTCTCAGTCTTTCGAGCTCAGGCCTTGTGTTACCTGATTAGTAGAGATGCCTTATCAGGTTCGCCCAGTCAACATCTTCTCCAGCATCGTAGGACCTTAGACCTTTGCAATGATAAATACGGCAGGGTCTGATCAGTGAGTGTTTGTCTTCAGCAGTTGTAGCCTTCGAGCCGTGGGGTATGTCTTCCGTTTTGTCGCAATGATGGCTCTGGGCCCACTGGCGAGGGCCTTGCTCTTCAGTCTGGCCACAGAGGTGATCAGTAAGCGAGGCCTGATGTATGAATACTCGTCTTTGCTAATTGCTGCCTCTAGGCCATAGGCCAAGTCTTCCACTTCGTCAGTGATTACTGCAGCTGTGCAGGATAAGTCATGCAGCAGCTCCATCCTTCTGGCATGCTCCAGAAGAGCTGGCCTTTACACTGTTGTTCTGGCTTTAGTTTCTTGATGCTATTCACCACATGATCCACATTCTGGAAGACTGGATTAGCCCTCATAACTTGGCTCAGTACCAGCTTCATAACGAAATTCAGCTTCTTCTGCTTTCTCAGCACACTAAATACAGCTGGGCTTCTCCTTCTAGTCAGGCTCTCCTTCCCTCTCTGAGCAGACAGGCAAGCTTCTAGTTGCTAGATAGACCCTCAGGTTTTCCAGCAAGTTGCACAGGCTTCAGGTGATGTCTCTTCACCTCTGGCACACAGGCTGTCACACAGACACCAGTCCTCATCTCACCTCAGCTTTTCAAGTACTCTGCAGGGCATGCCCTTCCTGGGCAAAGAAGAACTTGGAACTTGAACACTGAGGATCCACTGTCTAAGGCCCTAGAACCGGTTTGATTTGGTTTCCTTTGAAATTCCACTTTTCGAGTGTAATGCGAACAACTTTTTTTGCAAGGTAATGGCACTAACAGCAGGTAGCGATGAAGCTGACTTGAGCAGGAGTATCCAAAATGATGGGCACTTTGAAGTTTGAAGACTCTGCACCTGATGTCACCAGCCTTCCTGAAGTAGCAATCGGGGAAAGGCAAACGGGCAGACCCTGTTTAAAAATGTCCTCACTCATAACAATGTAATCTGAGGACTCACCCCCTCTTCTCTACCAGCCACCAAATGGCAGTGCTCAAGAAAATTTAACACCGGCCATTTACTACAAGGTCCTCATACATTTCTTAGAGTAGCTCGGTCTCCATCCTCCCTCACTTCAATAGTTGCTTCTCCATGTATGAGCTTCAGGAATGGGGGCAATATACTTCCACTCAGTGGGGAAGCATTATCCACCCTCCATATTTGGCCATGCTAAACCTGCAGGGTTCCAAAATGGATCCCACTGGTCCCAGCAATCATACTCATATCTCACACTGAATCATGCTACCATATGTGTACCACACATCCACAATGACTGCACTCATATAACCCACACACAAAATGTCAGCACAATGATCTGGGTGTTATATGCAAGTGGAACTTATCAGGAGTGGGGCCAGTAGGCTTCACTCCTCTCTTATATAGAAAAAATGTATACTCAGGATTATTTATTCTCAAAACCAGTACCACCAGCACTTCACGGCAGCAACCCAGGACATGGACAGTAGTCTCATGTTGACAAAAGAGGGAGCACATGGTATGTCCTCAAGGTCGTCAAATAGGGTCTGGATTTTGGCATTACCTTGGATAGTTCTCGGCTCCCATGCCTACATAAGATTACTGTGTTAGCTAGATCAAGAAAAAGTCGGGATACCATTTTCATATGCAGTAGGGTTAGGGTTAGGGTCAGGGCAGGGCTACACATGCATATACCATGTCATGGTCGTTCCTGACCCAAACCCTCCTGATGTAAAACTAGAAGGAAGGGTGACAACAGAAGTGCTACTCGGGCGAAGCCAATTCATTCCTGTACTGTCTGTATAAAAACCTAGTAAGTGCTTTGTTTACCACGCTTGTATGTTCAGGGTACAATTCTATTGGGGTCTGAACCAGGAACTGACTAGTGCTCGCCCAGTTGGTGCTCATCTACTTTTGGAACCTTTCAGAAGCATGAGAAGGGTTTAAGGTGCAAACCCCTGCTCAAAATGCTGGCCTTGTTTGGTCAAGCAGGAAAATCAAGGTCTTTAAAGATTTTACTTTGTAGTTTCGGCTCAGGTTACCAAGCTTCATTCCTCTTCCACTTCTTTCCTCATTCATAAATGTCTATTTGTGAAGTCGGAGGCAGTGCTTCTGTCTTTTACTAAAGGTGCATATCTACTGCTCATGTCACTAACTCCTATTCTTGCCTACTTAGCATCATTTTACTCATTTTACTGCATCTCTGTCTTGCTAGTGTTGGAAAATGGATAGCTGCGAGTTCTATGATTACTCTTTTTTTTGGTATACATGCACACAGCAACCCTCTGGCTAGCTGGGTGTTGTGTAGCTATATATGTATATATATGTCCAACTTTTAATTGTAATTTATGCACCTATCTCTTCTTCCCACTTCTTAACCACTTCAATGCGTCGGACGCGCAGGAGCCATCTGATGCAAAAGTGCTCGTATGCGTCGGACGGCTCCCGCGCGTCCGACCACATGGCCCAGGAAATCCCTCTGGTGCAGGCTCCAGAGGGATTTCTTTTCCCCACAAACAGACTCAGGAGCTGGTTAAGATCTTACCCCAGCTTCCGAGGCTGTTTAAGATTTTTTCTCTGAAATGACGATCAGCACGCACGTCGCACTGACTTCATTTCATTGAAACTGAAATGAGCCGAGGCAGACGGGAGAGGGTAATGGCTTTTGTTTCCCCTAACATTTTCCATAAAATTCAGTCTTTCTGCCCCCTCCGGAGACAAATGGGGAATAGCCCCCGATCTGCCCCCCCTGGGGGGCTAGAAAGCACACTAGGCACCAGGGATTTATTTATTTTACTGTATATAGGAGTGGGGGCTGCCCAAAATCGGCATGCCAATGCCCTCACTCTCTTTTAAAAATTCCAGTCTTTCTGCACCCCAGGAGGCAGGTGGGGACAATAGCCCCTGATCTGCCCCCCAGGGGGCAGAAAGCACACTAGGCTCCAGGGATTTATTTATTTTATTTATATAGGGGGGAGAGGGCTGCCCAAAATGGCTTAATGCCCGCAACAGGAAATGGCCCAAAGGTACTGTAGCGACTTCAAAGTTATCGATTGCAAAAGTACCTGGTTTTGCAAGGGAGTCACCTGCGTTTTGGGTCTCGGGCTCAGCAGCCATCTAGGGAAACCTACAAAACCAAGACTTTTCTGAAAACTAGACACCCAGGAGAGTCCAGGGAGGTGCAGCTTGTGTGGATCTCCCAACTTCCCCATACCCAAACTCCCCTGCAAACCTCAAATTTAGCAACCGTGTATATTGTCCCAACTCTAGCAGTGCACCTCATTTTTAAAAGCAGAATACATCTATTATCAATGGCTGAGACCCAAATACAGTTCTCGCATTGCGCCTGGCCAGACCAGCAACATCCAAGGTACACAGCTCTCCCACTGTGGCTCGGTCCTTTCAAGCTGTGCTCTCACACATTCAAATGTATGATGTTTACATTTAATTGAATGCAGACAAGCAATGAGTGGGCCTACCTACTCATGCATCTCCGAACTAACCAGCCTCACTGCCTGCTAAGGGTATAGATGAGATTGGTACACCAGGGCATTGAGGCATGAGGTGCCACTGTCCTTAGTCATTGCTGTCTTTTACTACTCAACCAGGGACGCATTTTCCTTCCTTGCGATAGGGCTCAGGGCACACTGGATACATCACTGATCATGTAGTCAGAACCTTCTACATAGGCTTGGACTTTCAGGGAGCTGAGAATTTGTAAAGTTAAGTCTTACTCTTGGAGGGTGGTGTGTTGTAGAATACTTAGTTCAGCTAGCACTGGTAACTCTTTCAATAAATAAATTGCTATAAGCATCTATATACAGACGGCAAAAAACAGCGGGTTCATGAAATCTTATGGATTACATCTTTATCTAAGCACATTTTCAAGCTGGGTTACAGAAGCAACAGGGAGTGCATAAGATTACACAGTCATATATGCTTAATTCATGGTGAGACGTTCTCACAGTTGCTCTCATGAGCCTCATTAAAGGGTGCCAAACCCCTGGCCACTGTATGCGCAGACAGTGGCTGTGGTTTTACTGCCCCATGTGATTCAAGGAAACCTGCAGTCACAAAGATGGGAAAGCAAAACACACAAGATGATGGACGGAATGTTGCACAATGGCAAAACATTCACCCCCAGTTACAGATCTGGGTTTAATCCATTGTTATTTTCCTCACCAAGCCACCCCAGTTCAGACATGGCCATATGCAAATCAGTCTTGACCCTGTGCCTCATGGGAACAGTCCTGCCCGAACTGCCAAGCCATGTCTTTCCTGGACCGGAATCAAGCATCCTAGGACCGGTTTCTGGCTATCAGCCGTCTTCAGCCAGGATAGCTTGACTCCAGTGGCTTAGTGAGCAAGGGACCCACGTCTGGGCATACCCTTCCCACATAGGGGGAAGAGCAAAACACACAAGATGATGGGCGGAATGTTGCACAATGGCAAAACATTCACCCCGAGCCACAGATCTGGGTTTAATCCATCGTTCTTTTGCTCACCAAGCCACCCCAGTTCAGACATGGCCATATGCAAATCAGTCTTGACCCTGTGCCTCATGGGAACAGTCCAGCCCGAACTGCCAAGCCATGTCTTTCCAGAAGATGGGAAAGCCACTAGAGCAAGAGCACACACAATGTCTGCGCCGTGGGTTTGTCACCACAGGGAGGTATTGTGCATATTGAAAGTTTCTTTCCAGTGATATGTACCATTTTAGATTGTTGTTTGCTCCCAGGTGTGCCACATAGTACACTCTGCAGCGTTTCCCTTAGGCCCAGCCTAGATCCACGTGGACCTGTGGGGGAAGTTATTTCTGCTCGCAGTCTCTGAAAGGATTGGTGGAGTTCCAGTAAGAGACAGATCCTACTTAACTATGTGCAACATAGTGCCTCTACATCCAGACACAGATGGCTATAACCCCCCCCCAAAGACTCAAACGTCATTATCATATAAAATCTTTTTATTGATGTCATAACTACCCTTTGAAAAGTGCTTTTGTTTACCTTCTTGATTTCACAAATATGCTTGAAAATGCACCATTTGCTTTCAAAATGTTATTGGGGGGAGCACCCCAAACCTCCCCCCCCCAACTTTTCCACCCCAGCACTCTCAAATGTCGCCAGCCGCCACTGAAAGCGTGACGATCTTACTTATACTGTTTGGAATATGATAAAAGCATTTCACTACTCTGGTACTGCAACTGTTTTTCCAGAACGTTCCCACAACATATTGAAAATGTTTTGCACACTTTAAAATTATAACACAAGTGTATAAGCTAAAACATCTCATTTTGTGCTTTGTCCATCTCCTGCTTGCCTGTCAGATGTTCTTTTGTCTGCGGTAGAAACAATGTTGTTTGCAGTTAAGATGTGGCCCACGTTACATGGCAAATAACTTTAATATCCTGTTCTATCAGACAGTTGTGTTCTAATTCTAAATTAGTTGAATTTCAAAAGTTTTATGTTTTTCATATAAGTAATGGAAAAAACATGTTATACTTTGTGCATTTGCTAATAAGACTCCATGAAAGCTTTGAACAGTCTACATATTATACTCTGAAGCCCTGCTACAATATTTACAGGTTCGTTGCGTAGGCGGAAACTTTCTAGGGCACCCCCTTTTTGATGAAAAGTATTTTAACTTGCCATTTTTTTCTGCAACTGGAGTAAGGTGCCTACAGTGCAGTGTTTCCACAGGAAGAAGTGCATGACATACGAGAGGCTCATCCTTACGTCCTGTCTACATCACCTCTTGCATCTAAGTGGGGAATGTATGTTTTAAGGGTTTCTGAATACCAGTGAGTGTGTGTACTACACTCATTTCATATAGAGAGAACAGTTTTTAATTAAGCAGCGTGCCTCGTCTACCTATCCTCCACTTCTTCCAGTGTCGCTTGAAAGTAGCACCAATGTGTCGAAGTGCTGAAGCTTGTGTTATTTACAGTGATTCGAAGTTATGTGCCTTTGGCATCAATAGCAACATAAATATTCTACTGTTAAAATTTATAAAACTAGAGCATAATTCCATTTTCCTGGCGAGAAGTAAAAAAAAAAACTAATTTGATGCACACTTTGTTGAACAATGCAGTATGTTTGCCCACAAGTTCCCCTGCTTGTGGTAGGTATATGTCTTCTTTGGTGCCCAATTCAATCATATAATCGTTCATTTTGTTATGGACAATCTGAACTAATACCATATCTTTTGGTTCACTTTCTGAAGTATTTACAGAATTAAAAGAAATAACATTTCAAACTCCTGAAACATCAGTACTTTCTGCTGCCATTGCTTGAAAGCATCATCATATGGGTCTCTGCCACATCCCGCGAGCTCTCATCTGGAGTTGGCCTGGCCGCGCTTGAAACGGAGATGCTGACCTGCCGCTTCAGCAGTTTCATAATGCGACGCTTATATCCCTTGCAGGCAAAGAAGTAGACTAGCGGGTCCAGGCAGCTGTTCATATTCATCAGGCACACCGTGGTGTGGATGGCTATTTGGAAGTTCTGCTGCTGCGAGCAGGTGGGCTCATACACGAGCTTCTTTATCATGTGCTGGATGATGGCCGCGTGGTAGGGCGTGAAGCAGAGCAAAAATACAACAATTACCAAAATGATTGTGTTAATAGCCTTCTTGTTTGAGCCTGATTTTTCGGTTAGCGGGTTATCCTTCGCTGCTTGACACAGCTTATTACTTATTCGAACGTAACAGACCAGTATTATCACAAGGGGACAAATGTATCCAATGAAGCAGGCAGCAAGCAATATCAACGGCAAGTGTGACATTGTTTCGAAGTTGGGGTATTCCATGCATGTGACATGTCCGCCTACATCTTTAGACATATCCTGGAGCAGGAGAGGACCGGTCTGCAAAAAGACGATAAACCAGGCAATGAAGCAGATAAACTTTGCATTTCTGGCTCTTCGCAGCTTGTTGTAGCGAAAGGGGTGGACAACTGCAAAGAACCGGTCAATACTCAAACAGGTCATGAAATTCACCCCAGCATACGTGTTGATGTAAAAGAAGAAAGAAGTAATTCTGCAGAATGCCTCGCCGAATGGCCAGTCAAATCCCAAGGCATAGTATAGTATCCGTGTGGGCAGAGCAGTGGCGAAAAGAAGGTCAGAAATAACTAGGTTGGTTGAATAAAGAGTTGTGGAGTTGATCTTTTTCCTGTTTTGATAGATGACAATTAAAGCCAATCCATTTGCAAAACTTCCAATGATGAAAACAAGGCTGTAATACAGGGGTAGGCCTACTTTTGCCGAATTTCTATGCAGGTACAGGTCACATGTTTCAGTCTGATTGGTTGAATTGTTCGGTCCCAGGGTTGTTGCGAACTCAGTTGAAGCCATTCCGCCGTGGAGTCTTGCTTCTCAATTCTGACAAAACAAGAACAGATCCAAAAATAAACATGCTTGTTACTTTATTTTTTACCTCACCGTGAAGCAATTGCATAAAGATATCAAGTCAATGAATAGTGAAGAAATTAAATTAAAGTGGTTCCCAATGAAGCAAATGGTACACTCTAAATGAAACTGATTCTTCTTAAAATATTTCAGCTTTGTCAATTCTTTACATACATTGTTTCTGTGTAATGAATAATCTGATTTTCCCTTAGATTAAAACATTTCATGACTTCAGAAAGTACGGAACTTGTATTAAACTTTAGAAAGTATTTATTTGATCTATTTTGTCATCTGTTTTCCACTTCCTAGCTATTCAGGAGGAGTATCTGTATGTTCTTGAAAATTCTGATATAAATAGGCACAATGAAGGTAATCGCACAGTATTATGTATTTACCTAGTTTTTGTTCAATTTCTATTAAACATAAAAGTGCTTAAATAATTCAATTCAGCCTATTGCTCACTGGCGTCGTCTCTTTGTAATCATAGCGTTGGACTGGGCTAAGAAGCCTTGTTCTGCATTGGTGCCCTGGTGCACTTAAAATGTGAGGGCTCAGGTCCTGTCACACAGGACCACCAAATCCCCCTGCTCTGGGACTTCACGAAAGACGTTTAGGGCCAGATGTATGACCCACCAAATTGGGATTAGCAAATTGCGTTGATTTGCGACTTGCAATTTTTGACTCGCAAATTGGGATGAACAACTATGAGTGAGACACTTTGCGATTTCCATTGGGGTCGCAAATTGAATGCATCATGCATATTAATGATACTGTGGAGGAGTATGGCTCAATGGTTAGAGCGGCAGACCCTAATGCAGAGTTCTGGCCAGGGACATGGGTTCGATTCCAGCCTCAGCGGAATTTCGGGCTCAATTTCCTCGGACCTGTTAATTCTCGCCTCGGTGCCTATTCTAATCACGTGCCCCACTCTGCAACTCTGGGCAATAGCTTGCTTAGCCTCCACACCGGCCCCAACAGCGCTAAGGATGCCTGGCTTCACCCTGGGGGTGCCCAGGAGTGGACACTTCACAGGGAAAGCCAGGAGGGGTTCCACAGCGGTATGAGTATCAGCGCCAGGAAGCCGAATAGGCGACACCGCAAGGTGACCGTCTGGTGACAGTGCGCTCTATAAGTACCATGACATTTACATTACATTTACTGTCGCAATTTGTGACCCCATTGGGAATGGCTGGCACTCCCAGGGATGGTGGCCTACTGGGGTCAGCAGACCACCATGTCTGGCACTGCTTTTAAATAAAGCAGTTTTATGTTTTTTTAAACGCAGCCTGTTTTCCGTAAAGAAAAATGGGATGCAATTAAAAAAAATAATGATACTTTTCCATTTCATTTTTTAAGGGCAGGCCCTTAAAAAATATTTTGAGACCCACGCACAAAGAGGAAGGGGTCGCAAAATAGTCATACATAGCTTTCAGGAGTTGCTATTAGGAAGCGACACCCTTGGAACGCCCCTTCCTAATAACGAGTTGCTAATCCTATTTTGCGAATCGCAAATTGATTTGCTACTCGCAAAATAGGATTACTACATGGGCCACACGTTTTTTGCTGTCGCAAACGGGTCTAAAACCCATTCGCGCCCAAAAAAAACATTAGTACATCTGGCTCTTAATTTTCTAGATTTTGAGTACGTCACCTGTTAGTTTGTTGTAGCCTTCGGTTAGGCCTTTCCAGATAAATAATTGTTTTGCCTATTTTATCAGCTCCTTTTTAGCGTTTTCGTCATGATTGTTTGCACAAGTACGAAAGCCAGCTTAAGACATATCTTCAAGTCTTCCAATTGCATTGCTTTGAAATATCAGGAGTAGGGCAGGCGAAATGGCATATTTTTTGTGTCTCAAAATTTCACGAAATTCCATGAAAAGTTAGCAAAATATACTTTTGTAGTTAAATGTGACTTGCCGTTATTTCATGTTTTACTAAGTCCAATTGTTAAGATATTAGGCATTAGGGCATTCCAGAATTCAATCTGCATACATTGAAAAAATGAGTACTTTTAGAGAAATCTGACCTAATGCTCGAAACCAATCAAAATGTTAGCTGACGTTTGCATAAGGTACATGAGTTTGTTTGTACACACAGCAGTTGAAAGTGAAATGTTTTGCAAGTATTCTGATTACCTTCCAACACTCCTATACTGGTGTGGCACTGTGTGCAGCTTCCTAGTGGCCCCAGTTACAGAGTGCTTACCTAGAGGATTTTTATACAGTCTTTTTTAAATTGTCTCCACAGGAGGGACATTTTTTGCACAACCTGAGCTGGGAGCTGTAGAATTGGATCCTAAAAGGGGAATTCAGTTAAGTCATTTGAGGCATGCAATACGTTTTAGTTGACAATTAGAGGTAGGTCAATGGTTTTTCAAACTACACAATAAGTAAGGGCCAGTCGCCCAAAACTATCTTTGAGACGTTTGTGACCTCCTTTGGATGCACTGATTTATTAGATCATATTGGAGAAGATGTCGGAGTAAAAGTGGGGCGTCCTTATAAGCAGTATTCGGCTGATAGTGAGATAGAGATTACTGTGGATCAACATGGCTACCCTTTAAATGGACAACCGAAAGAACAACCTTTTGATTCAGAATAAGGAGACCGCATATAAGTTAATGGTCGGGTGGTATTTGAATCCTGATCAATTGCATGGCCGGCGGGCAAGAAGCATGGACATTTATATTTGGTAGATGCCTTTGAGTCTTGGGGTTTTAGAAGCTGAGGTTTGGAGTCATTAACACCATCCTGAAATAGCTCTTCCCAGCTTCACTGACTCCGATAATTGTGTATATGGGATCTGATGAGTATCAGGTGGGGTGGGTAGGTAAGACTGGTCCTTGTTATTCCTGTTCCCTTTTGCAGCAAAAGTGGTGGTACCATTGTGGTAGAAGAGAAGAGACTCCCTGTGAGTAGATAATTGGCTTCCAATGCTATTGGAAACTACACCTATGGAAGGGCTTCGGGCACATCCTAATGATAGCTTTTGAATGTTTTGCACCCACTGCTTGCACGGATGGGCAGGGACAATAGAGGACGCATGTTTTCTCCACAACTGAGAACTTTTCAGTTGTTCGACTGATTGGACCTACAAAGCAGAGCATTATCATTTTGAAGGAGTGTTATTGGATGACAGTGGATGATGCTCAGGGTTTACTGAAGGAGTTGTAGGGTGCGGAGGTGTGTAACTAGTTGAAGGGAGGAAGGATCATGCAACACGTTAAGATACATGTGCTTATGTTGCTTTGGAATGTGCCAAGACGTTCTCCAACACTTCTCTAGTTTAAGCCATTTATTTCATCTTCCTCAAACCAACGCTGTACACAGCTTCCAGGTCAAAATCTCTTATCCAACTGCTGCATCAGGAATCTCGGGCACTCAGGTTTCTTTCTGATGACACATTGCAGTTAAAGAGAGAGTAAGGTAAGTACAATATGTTGCAACATATCTTCTTCGTCAATTATGAGAAAACATATTTACATTATGTAAGGCATGTGTATAAAACATAACAAGGAAAGGGCAAAATTGGTTAGCATGGGAAAAGGTTACTAAGGTAGTAAGAATATCTATATATCTAGTTTCAACATTTAAAGATAATATGAAAATGGAATAATGCAACTTAAACATAGCTTCACAAAAAGGTCAACTCATTAAGAGGGGAATGTATCATGGGGAATAATGGAACACTGGACAATATCTGTCTGGTACTCACCAGGCACAAAGATAACATTTGGAACTAATCAGTTAAGTTGTAATCCTTGAAGTGAGCAGGTTCTCTTCTCACCTTCACACTTATTTTGTCAGGATCCTCCTATAAAGACCTTGAGGGTGCCTCATGCGAAGCTCTTGCTAGGCATGACATACTCCACACTTCACCCCCATCTAATACCACCACCACATTGTATCATAAATTGTGCTCCCCCTCTGGAAACCAAGTGGGTCTTTTAACAAAGACCAAATCATCAACTACCCATACACGCTGATGTACACAATGTTTGTCATCAAGCGTTTTTGTACTGGCTATCACTTTGCCCCTCATTGGATATAACCACAACAGATTCAATTTAGATCCAGCGACTCTCCCTTTCAATGACTGGAAAGGAGAATTTCCTGTCACACTATTCAGCGCATCCCTGAATAGTTTTTCACTTAGGATGATCTTGAGTTGCAATTTAATGTCCAAAGCAGTCTGCATACTAGCCCTTACAAGTTGACTCTTTTTTTCCTTAGGGAGCATAGGGAGCGGTGCAAAATTGAGTAATGGACAGATCATTCATGCTGCAGAGTTGCTTATCATGGTAGTGTTGGTAAATAGAGTATGTCTTGAAGGGGATTATGAGTCAGGTGGAATGTTTAGTGTTGAATGGTTTTGGGATTCTAGAGTGGAAAGAGTTGCTTAATTTGTAGGAAATATTCTTTCTACAGTATCTAGTAATGTAACAAATTGGCACAGGGCATTAACTCTTTCGGTTTGCTATCATTCTAATTATATGTTATTTACGCGTCCCTTTCAACACTTGCCTGATTCAGTGCTTTATTTCACACGGGAGATTTCAACTCCTGTTACATCACTGCAAAATAAGACGATAATGTAAGAGACATCAACACTATGTTTGTTTTGCACATGCAGTATACAAAACATAGGAGTAAATGTAATATGGCACTCTGAAGGTGCTGGGTTTTGCTGGGGAGTAGTTTACATATTATGACTAAACTGCCGATCTACAGACGTTAATTTACCCTCTATACAAAAGGACAAATATGAAAACAGTTTCAAATCAAATAGAGAATGTACATACTAATTCAATGTCTCAATTTCATAAATATGAAGAAGTCCTATACGCAATCTTCTACGTGAGCTAAGATTATTTTGTGCCTAAGAATAAATCGAGCTCCTCGTGAAACTGTGATATATAAAAACAAACTATGCATACAAACATACGATTAACTATTTATATGTGTGTATGTATATCTATGTATATATTATGTGTATGTGTGTTTTGTTTTTATATAACTTTACACAGTCCTGATCTGTTAAATACTGTAAAACGTGTTGACTGTTTCATAAGGAGATCAATTTAATCTGGTTCACATAATAATCTGTGTTCATTTTTGTGGATCAATATTTTAAGCTTGTATGTAAATTAAAAATCACAACCTTGTACCGCCCTGGTGCTATATTACACTTTCTGTTATGTAGTAAGCCTGTAGGGGTGGTCGGCCTGTTTGTTGGGTTTGAGTCTCTGCAGAGCAGCTTGCCACATTCTCATACTGTTAAGCAAAGCAGTGTCTATTTAATTTAAGAATCGTGAGTCATAGTTACTGAGTCACTTGGTGGCTGCAGAAAGCATGTGGTATGCACACATTGAAGTTCCAGTCTGATATCTGCTGGCCCCTAGCCATGTTGAATTTGCATCAGTCCAGTGGTCTCTAGTACGTGTCCACACACAGAATCACTTCAGAGAGTCTGTTGAATGGGTAAGCCTTAGTTCTTCTGCTTTGTACTCCTGTAACCACAGTCTGATTTCCATTTGGTGCTAGGTTCAATGTAGATTTACAATAAGAAAGGAGCTATACATTTCCTTTAAATTAGTTTTAGATTTGTACAGCAAAGCATAGAAGTCGGAGATTAGGCCTTATGAAAAAAGCTGTGCAAGATCTGGATTCTGTGTTTTTTTTTAGTTCAAAACGTAGTAAGTTTATTATGCAGAATAGACTAAAGGTCCTGTAGTACCCTACGGTTGTTGATTAAATGCATCGGACCTTCTACCTGGAAGAGCAGTGAGGCAGCCAATTCAATTCAATTCATGAAGCTTTATTCGGTTCATACAAAATGACCATAAAAGCACAAAACATATAAAATACAGATATTACAAATATCTGTGCCTTTATACACCGATTTAAAAAGGTAGCAGTATAAAAACAAACATCAGCAGTCTCCATATTAAATAGCAAACTAATTGCCTGGTTAGCTGTACATACACCATATTTAACAAACATGGGTTTCAGATAGGTTATTCTAAAATTCTTGTACAGTTTGCAAATCAGTAAAAAGTGCAGAGTGCTTTGTTTGGTAACGCCATCACACATGCACAGCCCAATTGGATGTTTCTTAAAATTTGGCAGGGCCACTAAGTGATGTGCTACACCAAACCTCAGCCTGGTTAGCACAAACTTATGAGTTGGCCTAGTCACCATGGCTAAATAACATGGGAAACCTTCATTCACATTGTATTTACTGTAAAACGTGACTGTGGACATTGATCCATACGCAGAAACCCGTTTCCCTGCCTTTTGGGCCAGGAATGTAGTTTTCAGCTCAGCTTTGGAGATCTTAGATGCGGCACTAGGGTCAGTCAATACATTTATATTAAATATTTCTAAATAACATCCAGCAACATACTTTAACCAAGGGATATTGCGAAATTTATCAAGTGATAAACAATCCTCGATTATAGACCTATTGAAAGACTTTTCATCCTGAAGCCAAATCGATCGCCATAACATAAGTGGCCTCATGGATAATAGATCATCTAAAAAAGGGATGTTCAGTTCCCGATGGATCAACTCAGTCGAGCGGATATAGGTAGACATAAGAGTGAGGTGAGGCAGCCAGCAACCAATCACTACTGAAAAATTTGTCTGTCTCATCCTGTCCCAATCCTCAGGCCATTTGTATCTGGAGGCTGATCCATTCTTACAGAATGAAATAAGTGAGTCCTTCACATAGTACTCATCTAAAATATCTTGATACGAAAGTTCTCCATTCTTTCCTAAGGCCATAAAAGCTGTTTTATACATACTCCTTTGGGAATAGATTTGGTCAGAATTGGTAGTATTGTTATTGTCTGCTCCCATCTTCGATTAATTTAGATAGGCCTCAGTGTTGTTACGCAAAGTGATGGTGCGCCTTTGCAAAATGTGATGAGAGCCCCCGGAGTTCCCAAATCTCTCTGATTTTCATTGGCCTTGGGCTGATTGGGACCCCGTGAAGGCTTGGGGCCCCTCTATATGGCCAGGGGCATTCCTGGCCAACAGGGGGTTCAGGGGCAGGAGTTACACCCTTAATAGGCCTCCCGGCATGAGCCCTGTTTTCTCTGGCAGGAAGGATTCTGATAGGCATAAAATAAAATTATTTTTATCCTAACCCATTCCCATGCTCATGTGAGGTCTTGTGTTTTCCTGTTACCTCTCAACAATCAGGCCTGCCCATGCCTGTGCATTACCGGACAACTTATATAGGGTTTATTCCATGTTTGGGACATGTATATGTACAACTTCCACAGGACCTAACACACTCATTTATTGGTATCTCCATTATGGATGAGTCAATTGAGGTACCATTTGTGGAAATTAATCCCCGTGCCTTCCACTAGATAACGAGACCACTCAAGCTTTTCACAGAATTGCGCTATCTTTCTCTCTCTCTCTCTCTCTCTCTCTCTCTCTCTCTCTCTCTCTCTCTACCTGCCCATGCCCAAGGTATCTTAACGTTCCAAAGACATATTACTTAGTCAAAGAGGACACTCCTCATTCTGGAAGAGCAAAAGAGAGTGTACTTAATTCTTAATTGAATAAAGGAGCATTGTATGCCTTTGTAGACATCCATCACTTCAGCCAACATCTACTTAATTGAGTTTTTATGACCGGGTCCTTGACAAAGCTCCTGCATCCTCTTCTAGACGAGACTGGATTCATGCAGTGAGCCGTACAGGACACTAATTTTCACATTCCCATGTGGTCGACTCCTCAAGATTTCCTACGTTTATTACGGTTTGTACACTGTGCGTAGAAAATGCTCTTTTGAACTGAAAGAACACAGAGGCACTGATTTAGAGTTTGGCAGGCAGGGTACTACGCCACAAATGCAGCAGAGTACCATCTCCTCCAAACTCCCAGTCCGCCCACCTCAATCAGAGACGGGCAAATGGTAAGCTTTCAACTGAGCCCCCCCCCCACCCCCTTTGCCTCCATTGACAGAAGGCTTCCTCTGTAGGCCTGACAGAGTAGGGGTCATCGGAGTAAGGCAATGACAGTGGCATGGTGGATGGTGTGATGTCCTTTTTTTCTGTCCATCACCACCAGGAAAAACCTGGCAGTGAGTGACAAAACAAAATGGTTGCCACTCCTAGGGTGGGGGATTATTAGGTTTTTGTTTGTTAAAAAAAAGAAACTCACACCTTGGGAGTTTGTTTTTAAAAACAAAAAATGTTAAAAGTTTCTTCGGAAGGCCATTAAATCAGACAGCGGCTGTCCACCAAACCTTTTGTAACTTGAAGGGAACCACCACGACCAGTGGTTCCTTTCACCGTACAGAGATGAAAACTGGCATCTCTAAATTTGGCTGACAGTAGCCCTTCAGGGTGATGGAGGTACGGTCCTCCTCCACCCTGACTGACTGTACTCCATCCATCAAACTCTAAATCGCCCCTGAGTCTTTAGCAACATGAATGCTGTAGTGCTGACTCACCTACAGTGGAGGGGATCGCCTCTACTTCTGCTTGAATGACCGGGCGGTTCTGACAGCTTCAAAATCCTTCCCCTCCTCGGGCCATGAAACTCAGATTATTCACATATGTCCTGGGAGAGACTTTGGTATCGCCAAGTTCTGTTACGTTTTGGATTAGAAGATTCATTCATTGATAAGAATGTCCAGTAGGATTTTAGTCACTTGGAGCAGACTTGTTCCCTTCAGCTCAGAAATCTGTACTTTCAGTCTTTCTTCTCTACATTTTACCTTTAGGTGGATGAGACATCTCGCAGAAGGGTGGAATTCTACTTTTCAAAACTATACTTTTGCATATATATATATCTACCTATTTCAAAGCATACAAGTCTACATTCCTATTGCGGTTTTCAAATGCATCACAAAAGGCACCCCTCCAAATTGGCAGTAAAAACTCAGGGATTTGTTTTGAAATTCTAGTAAGGTCATGTACAATGGTGAAGGGGCAGTGGAAATCGCAATACTTGCTGTTTTTCCACTCAAATCATCGAGTACATAGAGCCATTGTTTAATAAAGAGAGGCAGGAACCACTATCAAAATGGAATGGAAAGCCAGCGATATCCCAGACACCCCCCAATCCCATATCCCTTTCCCTCTGTACCCCTTTCTTTTAGCTTTTTGCCATAACTGTACTCCTCCTCCATAGCTACTTCTTAACTCTTATTTCCAGTCCCCTCATTCACGCGTCCTCTCTCCCTTCCCACACTTGCTCACCTCTCACCCCTCCAACTTCACTCTGCCTTATTGTACTGTCTTTTACGCAGCCTCAAAGTCAAAGCTCTTGTTGAAACCAGGCCATCTTTGCTTTCCCCACCTGATACCATACACTCATTCCTCTAGAGGAGGAACATCCATATCACATGACCAGTCCACACCTATGAACTTGCCTTTAACTCCCTTTGTGACCTCTGCCTCCAGCACTTAGCAGTCTGCCACCTTTTTCCCCCATTGTAACGTGATATAATTTACCCACATCTCTTTCTCCCGATAACCTTTGACAAATGGTTTTATGTTATCTCCCTTTTGCCCATTATTGTACCCTCAAATCATGTTCCCTCACATTATGATACCTATTCTCCTATGCCCACTCAACCTCTGAATTACTATAGTAGTACTCCCTATCTATGAATATATTCCTACCCTTCACTTATGATAAGTACATCTCACTCCCTTGCATATCTCTTCCCATCACCTCTTTTTCTGCACTTCTCCCTGACATCACCACCTGGCTTCTGTCCTCTCTGACCACTCCTGCCTCTCCCCCCTGCCCCTAGCCCACCCTGCCAAGTCTGTACCCATGATTACCTTCCCTGTATTGCCACTACTGGCCCCCATTTTTCCCAGAACACTACCGCATCTACTACCTTGACCGTACCTACTCCAAGGCCTCTTCTTACATACCCACCCATCCCTCTCTCATATCTGGCCACCTCGGACTCTCCCTCTTTAGGCTTCCCATCATACAATACTACTGTGCACCTAACACCCACATCATCACTGTATTCACACCTGTTTCACCTGGCTGAACACCATAACTTGTGTATCTTGCCCATATAGATGACATTTCATAATTGCATACATAAAGAACCAGCTTGCCTCTGACATACAGCCTCTCTCTCCCGTAGCCGCCACCTTACCAGCTCCAACCCATCTCTACTCTGCGGCATAATTACATCCATAAGCACTCTGCAACATACCAGATACCTCTTCACCTTGACTTTCTTTGTCTCCCATCTAGACCACCGGGCTACCCCCTGCAAGCCCCACACATCCACAGGCTAACCACCACATTTCTCCCATGTGACCCCATCTGACTCCATATTTTCTATGCTGTCACAACATAGCTGCATGCTGTTTTGCCACTGTAAGAAAGTGGATTATTATTTGGTGTGTGCAGTTGCCCACTTCAAGGTATAAAAACACAAGCTCAAAAGGTTAAACCCCAAAGTCACTACATTAACCTGAGATCAATCCCCTAGTAGCTATGGCACAGAGCGGACAGGCTTAACTGTGGGCAATGTGTAACGTAGATATTCAGTACCAAAACAGTAATAAAGTCGAAACATCAAACACATTAACAAATCCAAAATGAATTAGAATTTTCGAGTACATTTTAATAAATACAATGACACCAAAATGACATAAATCCAACCCTAGGAACCAGAGATAAATACATTTGTAAAATGATGCCAAGAAACACTAAGCACCAAAGATGATCTATGGAAGTGGTAGACCATGACCAAGGTGCGATTTTTGGTGACCGCAATGAAGTGCAGGTCTGATACACCTAACAGGTTCGGCCCTGTAAAATATTTTACCTTCTGAATTAGTCTTTTTGAGCTCAGAAGCCTCCAGTAGGTCATCATGCAGCTTTACCTGAGGAATCTGGCACATTTGCTGCAAGGTTCCCCTGATGGCTCTGGAGGTTTAAGTCACAACTTTTCAGGGTTTCTGGAGCAGCTCCTCTGGGTCACTTCTAAGGTTCCCAGGGCCGCAGGGATAGAACTTAGAGGCCAGGACTGACTCCAGCAGAGGCCACCAATAATGTACAGTTCAGATCCAATTGGGATTGATCAACTGGTCACTTTAGGAAAAAGGCCTCTTGCTGCTTGTTATGTCCTTATAGCCACACAGGAGGTCAGCCAACTGACCTCGTAGTCTTCATCTTTGTTCTGGTACAAGAAGGAGACGGTCTAGTCCTTCAGACCTCCTCTAAGGTTACAGCAACCAGGCTCCAGTCCTATTCTGCTCTTCTTCAGGTCCAGTTAGGGTTCTGACAAGGGTGTCTTGGAGTGCAACATTTATGGTTTGAATCAGCTAGCGGTTGGGGGTGGCTCTTGGCTCCTCCCTAACTAGTGGGATAAAAGTTCCCTAGGGCAACCCTACCCACTTTTCCAGCCTTTCCTGTTTGCCCTACTGCAAACAATCCAACAGTTCACCTTACTCCTAAAATTAAAGATGGAGAAATCCTTCCTCGCTTGTGCGGAGCCTAAGTAGCCACTTGGAGATGTGTCCGGGGAAATGAGCAGTCCCTTACTCTGTGGTCATATAAAACCAGTTATATGGGTAGCTATCCTCCCACTAGGTTTGGAGGGAACAAGGTGTTTGGTTTCTCAGGTCATTTTTACTTGTGAAAAGGCAGGTACCTTTCTTTACTATGAATTAAGTTCATGGGTCCTCCCTAACTGGTCTTCCTGCAGGAGAAATAAAAACACCCCCCACACCCAGGCATTTTTTCCTGCTCTGGGAGCAGTTTTCATAATTTTATTAAGGCCAGGCACTGGCAGATCGGCTGTCCGTATGCTAATGCTAAGGCAGAGAAAGATAACTTCTAAAAGTTGCTTTCCCTAAGTAGTTATTTAAAATACTACTTTACCATAAAATTTGATTTTTATTCAATAATAAAAAATAGCCTTTTAAATATTTGTTTGTAGCCGTTTCCTCTTGAATGTTACATATTAGTTGAAATCTGTACTTTGACATTTTCTAGGATTCACCTACAGCCCTGTCAGGAAAAATAGCTTTTGGGGACTTGGAACTTGCCTATTTTAATTTTGAACAAGGTCCACTTTTAAAATTCAGGCACCCTACCTTATGTGACTTTTTAACATTTAAAGGAAGGGTTTCCCGCTTGTCAGAAAGGGTTATTTTGACAGGTCTGTACATGTGGTTTTACGCTTCTGCAGTTAGGCTAAAGAGTTCTAAAGCCTGTTTTTCTACCACTTTAGTGGTTGGCACAGTCAGTGCTGCAGTCCACAAGTGAGATTTAACTTTACATGCTATGAGTGTATTTCACCCATATATATATTGCGGCCTTATAGGAAAGTTAAGTATGCCAGTTAGGGGCAAGCCAATTTCGGCAAGTTTAAAGGGGGGGCACAGGCACTTTACTACTTGTTAGGAGGGTTAAAGTTCATAGAGTTCTAAATCCAGAAAAACAGACAGGGCAAAATCTGTGGGGAAACCGCCACTTCACAATATTACCCACCGCTTTGCATCTACCAACTATAACAGCACCCGTCCTCAACCGAACATCATCCTCCCTGTACCACACTTTTCCCATCTTTCAACCCCACCCCCTCTACTCTCACCGTAACTGTTTCCACTCCAACAACTATGGCTGATCACCTGCCAACACAAACTCTCTCCTAACCCCACTTCTGCTCCACTCACTGACCTTCCTTTTCCTCCACTTTACCCGACATCATATTCCACTTCCAATCACCTCTGCACCCCATCTTTACATCTATCCAAGTGTTCTGGACACCATACATGTGCTAAACCCTCATTTACCCATTTGAACTCCAATAAATACTCAACTTTATTGGTCATCCTCTGCTGTACTCTCTTTTAGTCCGTCACAAAATCTATTTGCTTCCTCACACACAGTGTCAATGGTTACTCTGCTACACTGACCCCCATCTCACCTGATGTTCCTTTATCATCCTGATGCCAACTTTCTCTCCTTCACAACACCTATGCACCATTTGACCTTCTCAGCTCTTCTGAAACAAACACACACAAAGTCTTCTTCAATTCCCTTTACATTGACACTATTTCTCCCAGTCATGGTGCCACAAATGGAGCTGAGGGCAGCAAACTCATACAGGGAAGAACAGTTGAATAAACTCACATGGAACATATAATAGATCACGCCAGGACCTCACAACAGTTATAGTAAATACATACAAATCCACAAATTCATTCACCAGGGTGCAGGCAAACTTGACATAACCACATTTTACATACACGCATCCAGGCATTGCTGCAGGAACCTGGCGGGCATGCCAGCATGGACGTGGAGGCTTGGGGGCAGTAGCAATCTGTACTTGCCTCCGCCACATTGATGAACACATCAGCAACGAAGACTGGCGAAAGCGCAGTACGAGGTGGAGGCTATTGCTGCAGGGAATTTTTGTTGAGAGCAGTGTGTGCTTCTCCCTGGATTCCGAGGGCGGGGCCTGCTCGGTTGACTGAGTGGAGTTCGGGCTGATTCATAAAATATCAGCTCTCTCCTACGAGGGGTGTCAGCAGTGATAATCCGAGATGATTCCTTAACTGTGCAATGTGGCCATGTATGCTGAAAACCCCAGACGATTAATCGTGATGGGAGGGGGGCATAAGATTTTATGATTCAAGCAAAGTTGCATTGAACCTCGACTCCTCTTACATGTGGACTGCCTCCAAGTCTGGCAAACTAATGGACTGGTGGTTGTTTAAATTTGTGCCTTTGTACAGCATGGTTGTACGGGTCCTCCTGGATGAATATTGCCCTAAAGAGAAACAAGCATTTGCAATGCAATTGGTCTCGCATTTCTGAAGGTTCAAATTATTGGCGTTGTATACGACAATGTTTTTACTTTTGTTTTGTTATTTTCTTTGCAGTGGAGTGATCATATATACATAACTCTGTTGCTGTTTCTATGACCATGTGGTGCTGGAGAACCAGAAAATGGGAAACAAGTTATGAGGGAGGGAAGGTAGAAAATAACTGGCACTAATGTCAAAGGAATTAAAACGAGTATGAGCCTACAGCAATGATCACATGTATATGTGGCAGACAATAGTACCCATTGGTAAGGCATCCAAGTGAGTTACAGTGTTTACAGCTGAGAGACAGCAGCTCTCAGATCTCAATGCACCAGTTGCAACACTACAAATTCCAGGAGGCAAGGCAAGATCATTAACAAGAAAGGGTCACCTGGATAACTCACACTAGACTTGGGGCACTAGTGAGTTATGTTAATCGAATACAGAGAGACCTCAGAAAAGGAGGACGTGGGAAGGGCTGGTAGAGCACAGTATGAGAGAGTACAACTAGAGACCATGGTGTTGTAAACTCCACCTTCCACATCTGCTGTGTCTGTTTCTACAGAGAGGCTGAAGCAAAGGCCTGTAGGCTGCATTTCGCAATCGCTGTTGAGGCTCGACCTAACAACGTGCACCAAGCACAGTTGTGGGAAGGCTTGTCTGCAAATAAATAAAATAAAAACAGCACCACCTCATCACTAGGATACAAAGTGGTTTCCTGCCCTGAGAAACATTGCCGACCAAACAGTTAAAACTGCACCACTCGTAAGTTTGGTTGTTGTTGAAAACAAAAAACCAACATTGATTTATATATGCATTTCTTGTAGGGGTATCATTCATGAGGGCTGCAGACATGATTATGATCTATTGGTGAGAAAAATGGAGATAAAAATAATAGAAATGAAGGAGTCAGCAAATTAACAGGGAGTGCCAAGCCAAGTCTTAACAGTTATGACAAGACTGGCCGAGCTGTGAACACATGACATGTGCATAGTCCAACAAACGTTTACAGATGTAACAATATGATAAAGAATTTTCAAACTGAAAAAAGTGTATTTCATTAACTTGCGGAAGCCTTAAAGCATAAGACAGTTTAGTGCCATTTTTTTTAGAAGTGATAGTCTCTATACATGAACTTTCAAATATGTATGCCCCTTTTGCCAGACCTAACGATGATGCCATTAGTGAACCAAGAGACATGTTAGTTGTCATGAGTACCTATAGGAGGCATAGGTTGTTAATTTAGAGGAAGTAAGATTTAATTCTATTAAAACATTCACAGGAGGGTTTTAAATCCAGCATACATCTTCAATTGATATCTTTTTTATTGCTGTTGGATGTACGAATAAAACAAAAAGAGGCATCATGGAACAAGTTAATTGTCTAGAATCACACAATTTAGTGAAAACGGGAAGCCAGGATTGTACCCAGGTGTCCTGGTGGGGCGGTTCAGCTCCCAGATCAATAGCTTTTCCAATCCTGCTTAATATCATAGGGCAACGCTTTCCCTCTAATTTTATGAGGAGCTACATCAGTGCACTGTGTTAAATATACCTACACAATTAATGTTAAATCAAGTTTAAACTACGGGATTCTAGAAAAATGCAATAGGTCTCCCGTTTTTTTTGAGTACACAACCAGAGTGGATGTATGTGTTTTGAGTGGAATTATCATTTACCCTGCTGTCATTTGGATGATAATTTGAATCAATATACCAATATTTTATATTTATTTATTTCAAATTTTGTATTGCGCGAACATGACCCATGCGGGTATCTGAGCGCTTTACATACGGGTAATGGAAGACAAAGGCAGATACCTGCAGGAGAAAAGAAAAGCAATATACATGGGGAACATAAATTAAAAAGGTAAATCAGTATACATCAGGAACAACAATGACATAAAGGCGGGCGGCAATGGGGCGTAAAAAGTTTTGGGTAATAACTTCGACAGCTGAGAAAGTTCATAGGCCAGAGGAGAAACGCTTCTAATTCAGCACCATGTTCATTAGTAGGGCTTTAATTTCCCTTTTGAAAGCAAATGTTGAGGGAATCAGTCTTGTAGGGAGTTCTAGATTCTTGGGGTAATGCCAGAGAATAAATGGCTGTAGGTTTTCACTTTTTTTTATTTCTTCAGCTTAAGGAGCCATGTGCTGGTGCTCCTTGAGGGCCGGAATCCATCAGAGAGTTCGAGCTTACTTGTCAGGTAGAGTGGGGTATTGAAGTGTAGTGCTTATTGGGTCATACAAGACATTTTTAGCTGGATCCTAGCCTCAAATGGAAGCCAGTTGAGGGATTTCAGGTCCAAAGAGATGTGGTTGGTTTTCTTGGAACCAGTGATGAGTCTAGTTGCAGCATTTACAGATGCTCTGATGGGGGCTAAATTAAGTTTCGGCATTCCGCATAGAGTTTCACTGCTATATTCAAGTCTAGAGATGATTAGTGCTGGAACTGCCGATTTGAATTCCTCTTGGGGAAGGTAGGGTTTGAGTTTTCTTAGGATGCTCAGCTGGAAGTTTGCTCCTTTAGTAGATGCTCTGTATGTATAGCTCCTTATCTAGCACAACTCCCAGTGATTTCACGGAATCAATGATATGTGGTGTGCAGTTGAAAGCGTGAGGTTACTTAGATATTCCATAACAGTGGGGGTTTGCCTAGTGGGTGAAATGAGGAGGAATTCCATTTTATGGGCGTTTAGTTTGAGGTGGTTGGAGGTTAGCCATTTTAAGGTTTTGAGCAGGGTTCCGTTGAGTGACTTGATATCTTCGGGGAGGATATTTTCATGTAGAGTTGGGTGTCTTCCGCATTCATGTGATGTTGGATGCTTTGAGGATTACAGTTAGTGGTTCAATGAAGAGGTTAAAGAGCGTGGGGGAGAGTGAAGACTTGGGAGACACCCAGAGTGCAGGGAGTGGCGTTGGAAAGTGACTGATTGGATTTGACTATTTGTGTTCTGTTATTGAGAAAAGAGGTAAACCATTTAAGGACCGTGCCAGAGAGCCCCATCCTGCATTCTAAGAGATTAAGTAGATTGTCATGTTTGACAGTGTCAAATACAGATGAGAGATCGAGTAGTATTAGCAGGCAGGCTTCATTCCGGTCCAGTAAAGTGAGAGCATCGTCCACTATATGAGTGATGGCTGTTTCAGTGCTGTGGCCAGTGTGGAAGCCCCATTGGAATTGGTCGAGAAGTTGTTTGCGCAATTGTTCATGTACACATTTCTCACGGAGTTTTGCAAGGGTAGGGATGGTTGTGATTGGTCGGTAGCTGTTCAGGTCTTCAGGTGGGTTTTTTGAGAATAGAGAGGACGAGTCCAGTCTTCAGGCAGTCTGGTATCTCACCTTGGAGAAAAGAGGCATTGATGATCTTGGACCAGAGCGGGACTAGTGATCCTATCATTTCTTTAAAGAAGTTGGGGGGAAGGGGGCCATTGAAGTGATTTGAAGGTTTACGGGTCGAGAGTACGTTGAGGATGGCAGTGTCATTGAGGAGTGTGAATTGACTCCAAGAGGCATTGTTTTTGGGGGAGAGTTAGGGAGGCGTGGGGGGGATGTGAGAAATGAGGGGTCAGGAGAGGGTGAGAGTTCGGTTAGAGCAGATTTTAGATCAGATTAGATCTTCCTAACCTTTTCGGCGAAGAAGTCAGCAACCGCATTGCAGTTTGGCTGAGGGCAGGAGATGTGCTGAAATTGGATAGAAGTGATATTGGATTGTAACTTAATCAGCTCAAATAGCTGTTGCGGGCAATTTTTGGCTCTGTCAAGTTGGGATCTGAAGACGGTTGCTTTCGCCGTTCTAATGAGTTTGTAGTATCTACTTCTTTTTCGCGTAAGAGTTTTTAGATGACCAGTGGATGGGGTAGATCTCCAGGCGCATTCTGGTAGTCTCAGGCTGCGTCTGTCAGCATGTAGGCTGTCATTGAACCGTGGTTTGGAGTCTTTGATGGGTTTTCTTTTTAGTTGATGGGGAGCAGTTGCATTCAGGGCAGACAACATGGTGTTGTTATAGTATTCAGTGAGGTCGTGAACGTCGGCCATATTTGTAGGCGGTGGGAGGGAGATATTGCAGCGAGAAATAAGCTCATTTCCGTTTGTATTATGGAGCAATCTTTTCCATTGTTTTCTACTCAGGTAGATGGAAGAAAGGAAGTGAAAATATACCCCTTTATTTGAAATGTGCACATTAATTTTGTTCCTCAAAAAATACAGAGATGGGGAGGAGCTTCGCGGGCATCCAAGATGGTCGCGTGAGCAGAGAGCTCCCGAGACCCGCGCCGCCCTTTCGCAAATATCCTAACTATATCCTGACTCTGAAGATGGGCTTTTGAAGGCGAACTTTGGCTGACCTAAATACTCTTTTCAAAATTGAATTTGGACGTCGGGGCCGCTTTTACATCGACTCGAACTTTTACGGCCTGCCCCGGGGCGAGGCCGGGGTCTCTGTTGCTCTGCAGGCCGAGGAGTAGTTGAACAACAACGGCCAGAGGGGTCCTCCCCCAGGCGGCCTCACTTCAACTTTCAGTTTCACTTCCTACTCCGGGCTCTGATCGACTGGCATTCTCTCAGATCCACTCTCGATCCGGCTTGGCTTCGCTCTACTGTTGGGTGCCATCCTTCGTGAGCGTTTGGCCTCCTGCCCTATTGGCATTTTCGTTACTTTGGCCCATTTTCGTCTACTTTTGGCCTCATTACGGTCGGCCATTTTCACCAGGTCTCGAGGGCCCCTCCGGGGCACTTTTTTCAATATGGCCACCAGACCAGACACCGAGAGGCGCAAGACAAAGACGCCTCTCCGAGGGGGACAGACTCAGACCAACGTGATGGATCGCTACACCCATCTGAAGGGATCCCCCAGTGGTACCGGCCGTACTCCTGATGATCCTAAGGCAGATCCTGCTGCGCCCACGGAGGTATCACTTCAAGACGTCATGAGTGCCATCACCAGCATGAAGGCCTCTATGGGACAACAGTACGAGGCACTCGCCTCTAAGATCGATGCGGTGGCTGTTGATGTCACACTAATTAGAGCGGACCTGGCGAAGACTAATGAAAGGGTCAAGGCGTTGGATCTGAAGACCTCCAGCCTGACTACTGATGTCACGGACGCACAGACCGAGATCGGCAACTTGCGTTTGTCACAGGACTTGATGGCCCGTCGGCTTGAGGATTATGAAAATAGGGCCCGGCGTAATAATGTACGCATCATTGGTGTTCCGGAACATCCCGAGGACTCGGCCACCGACCTCCTGGTGGAAGATCCGGTCCTGAATCATCTCGCCCCCGCTGGACTCAGTAAATTCTTTGCTGTTGAAAGGGTCCATCGATTTCCGGGCGGGAAGCTGAAGCCGGGACCCATCATTGACAGACTCTTCCACTTTCGGGACAGAGACGCTATCCTTCAAGCCTCTCGGGAGAGCGGCCCTGTGAAGTTCGACAACACTACCGTGAACTTTTATCCCGACTTTACTCCATTGGTTCAACGACAGAGAATGGGGTTTCAGGGAGTGAAGCGATGGCTGTGAGATTTGGGCCTTAAGTACCCCATGTTGTTTCCAGCCAGGCTTCGGATCGAATATGAGGAACGAACGTTTTTCTTCGACCGTCCGGACAGTGTCAGTGACTGGCTTGATTCCTTGCCAAAAAGGGATGATCGAACTGAGCACCCCGGTGGCGCAGACGGTGGCTCACCGGAGCAAGAGTGACATTGTGGTTCCCGGCGTCTGAACTATCTAACTGTTTGTCAGCTGAGTTTGGCTCTTTGTTCTCTGGTTCTTATTTTCGGTTGGCCCGAAGTTGGCTGGGGTTTAAGGGGACTCTTCCTCCTCCTGGGTTCTTTGTGTAGATTAGTTTTATGACTGGGCGACAGTCACACTGCAAGTTGGGGTGGCTTTTGAGTCGTACGCAGGGGTGCAGGGTGGGGGGTGTTGTAACAGGTTCATGTTGGGGGGTGGTGGGGGGGTGTTGGTGTGTTTGTTCTCCTTCACAAGGCACCGTACTGTTTTCATATATGCATCGCTCGTTGAATCTCGTGAGGGGTGTGCTCTGTTTCCTTCTCGGGGATGAGGGGTAGTGAGTTGAGACTGCTGTCCTGGAATGTTAATGGGTTGGGAGACAGGATAAAACGAGGGGTTGTGCTGCAGTTCCTTAGACGCCATTCCCCAGACATTGTTCTTTTGCAGGAAACGCATTTAATTGGTAACGCATGTCAGGCTATGAATAGACGTGGTTACCGACTAGTCGCTCACGCTGGATTCACTTCTGGCTCCAGAGGGGTGGGCGTTTTAATCCGGTCCTCTCTCTCCCTTGAAATTGATGAGGTAATACTCGATGACAGGGGGCGCTACGCTGCACTTACTGGTAGATGGGAGGGTAAGACACTTTCTATAATCACAGCATATGTCCCTCCGGGCCTGCAGGCGTCCACCTTTGCTGATCTTGGGCGGCTCATATTGGGGCTTCCTGAGGGTTTTCTGATTCTGGGTGAAGACTTTAACTCCGTGGTCTCTGGCACTTCGGATCGCTACCCTCCCAGGGATTTAACTAGGTCTCAAATGTGGCTGAGTGATCTGCTGGAAACCTTTGGGCGTATAGATAGTTGGAGGTTGATGCACCCCACACATTTACAATACACTTTTCACTCGGGGGCCCATGGTAGCCTTTCCAGGTTAGATTATTTCTTAATGCCAGCAGCTCAATCATCCTCCATCAGAGAGATTCGTCACCTTCCCAGGGGCATTTCTGATCACTGCCCCCTGTGGTTTTGTGTTGAGGCTGGAGTGGATAGCGAAGGTAGAGTGGCTCCCATAAACCCTTGGTATTTCCGCAAACCTAAAACCCGCTCTGAGCTTATAAAATCTATTGACTATTACTTTAATGAAAATGTGGGGTCTGTTTCTTCTTCTATTTCATTGTGGGAGGCCTTCAAGACGGTCATTCGTGGACATTCTCTGTCGTGGATTGCTGCTGCCAAGAAGGCTAAATATGAGGAACTTGTACGCCTCGAAACTGAAATAACTGTGCTTGAGAGTGATCTTGAAGACGATGTTACCCGTTCTAAATTGCATTCCCTCAGTCTGAAACAAGCTGATTATAGAGCCCTTGTGACCGATGCGGTGAAAGTGATGAATAGAAAGCAACAAGGCAGGATATACGATGTGGGCGATAAGGCGGGTAAACTGATTGCGTGGTTGGACAAGAAAGAAAGAGTGAATCGCGTTGTTCCTGTGATTGAAAGGCCAGATGGTGAGTGTGTCACTGATCCGGCTGGTATTGTTGAATGCTTTGTCGACCAGTTTCGTACTGTGTATGCCTCGGTCAGTGATAGGGATGAGGAGGATTCCCTGTTGTTGTTGTGGGACATTGCACTGCCTCGCCTTTCTGATGAGGATAGAGATTTAACGGATGCGCCTCTTACAACAGATGAAGTCGCTGTCGCCATACGTTCCCTTCGTTCTGGCAAGGCAATGGGCCCCAATGGTTTGCCCACTGTCCCCGTTGCTTTTTGCCCTTGCCTTGGAACCATTGGCGGAGTGGCTCCGTTGGGAGCCCTCGATGAAAGGCATTCGGTGGACTCCCGACTTCGAGGATCGAATCTCGCTATACGCAGATGACATCCTCCTATACCTTACATCCCCTCAGAAATCCCTTAATGTGCTTTTCGATGTTTTGACCTCCTTCGGAAGGAACTCGGGTCTCGTTATTAATTGGACTAAATCATGTGTATACGTTTTGGCAGGAGGTCTTCCTCCACTACCTCGTAGATTTCCAATTCAAGTAACTGAGACTGGCTTTAAATACCTGGGGATTTACGTCTCTCTGGATCCCACCGTTCGCTGTGACCGCAATTTGCTGCCCCCTCTTCAACGACTCAAGCTTGATGTCGCACGATGGCGTCAGTTGCCTCTGTCGCCACGGGGTCGTGCGGCTCTCTTCAAAATGATGTCGCTGCCCAGAACCTTATACGCACTCCAGAACTCTTTTGATCCCATTCCTTCGGGCTACTTTCGTGAAGTGGAGAGCCCGCAGAGGCGGCTGATTTGGGACGGGCGTGCGCGCATTGCCTTACCTAAACTTACGCTTCCGTGGTATGATGGTGGCATTGCCCTCCCAGATATCAGGCGCTATTACTGGGCTTCTCAATTGAGTGCGGTCAACCACGCAACTTACGCTTCCGGTCCTACCCCGGCCTTTGAAATGGATAAACACCTCCTACCAGGGGGGAATTTCAATAGGGCGCTATATTCTAAAGGGCTCTATAGGACATTGGCCGGGCCCACTACAATCGCTGTACGAGTGTGGCACGACGCGAATGCGGCCATGGGATGGTGTGATAGACTGACCCGCGCAACTCCACTGTATGATTCTGAAGGTTTGGGCAATTTGTGGAGGACGAAAGGCTTTGACAAATGGGATATGATTGGTCTAAGCAAGGTCGGCGACCTCTGGTCTAAAGGAAATGTTAAGACTTTCGAGGTACTTAAGATGGAGTACGAGCTTGGAGAAAGGGAATTCTTTAGATATGATCAGGTACGGCATGCCCTGCTGTCAGTCTTCCCTGTGGGGACTGACATTCCTGAATCCTCGCCTCTCGAGGACCGTATCCTGGACGGCTACGTACCTGATAGCACAATTTCCTTGATCTATAAAAAGCTGATCAATAATAGAGCCGACCTGCTTGTGCGCCTCAGGGCTTTATGGACTGCCGACGGATTGGAATTAGATGACGAGGACTGGCAATCTGCATTGTCCTCGCCTAAAGAGGTTGCCATACCTGCCCGCCTTCGGTTCGTCCAACTTAAGATCCTTCATCGTGTGTATGTCACTGGTCCGAGTCTGGTTCGAATGGGTTACTCTCTGGATGGGCTGTGTAAGCGTGGTTGCGGCATGAGTGGCACCTTTTTTCACATTCTGTGGGAATGTCCTGAGGTGGCTGAATTTTGGTCCCGAGTGCATGCAATTATGGAGAGGGTCACGAGGGTTTCACTTCTACCCGAGGCCCGGCGCTGTCTCTTGAATGTGTGGGAACCAAATGATTATAATACAGCACAGATCAGTTGGGCGACCCTGGGCAACATGATCGCAAAGAGGGATATTGCGCAGCTATGGGGCTCCCATAGGCCGCCTACTGTATTGGCATGGAAGGAGAACATGGATTGGTGCATGTTCAGAGAAAAGACTGTGTACCTATCACCGGGCAGACCCAAAAAATGGAATAGAATTTGGTCACAGTGGAATGCTTATCGTGGAAATGTATGTACTCCCCCACATGATTTTACCCTTGATGTTCCCTTGTCCCCCTATATGACATTCCAAGTTTTTTCGCATCAACTGTATATATTGCATGGTTTCCTCGCTGCCCCCCTCCTCGTTACCGATCTTAACAATACTGCACCTACTGTGTTGCTCGGAGCCGCACCCGCATGGACTCAGGATCACCGATACAGTATTTTTGCCTTGTGAATTGTATTATGTTGTTTGTTGTTTAATTTCAATAAAAAGTTTATAAAAAAAAAATACAGAGATGGGAGACGGCTGAAGGGACAACCTGCAAACAAACATAATAACACTAGCCCAGTAGTTTTAGAAGAAAAGAAGCTAATTTACGAGACAGTCCTCAGATGGGGATGGAACACAAATATGGCATGCTAACCGACACTTATAGAGACCACAAGGTTAAGAGTTAGACGCTTAGCCAATAAACATATTAAAGACAATGAAAGAAAACATTTCCCTTCTCTTCAAATCGGCACATTAGTATTATGTCTTGAGTTATGGGGAGGCAGAAGACGAATTGATGGACAAATTGCAAATAAACAAACATAATAACAGAGACCTGTAAAAACCTGGACTTCTGGTACTGTAGCACTAATATCGGTGCCAGAGTGGAAAGTCTGCTGCTAGCAAAAATCCTTCAGGAAGTGTGGGCATAAAACACACGACAGTGCGAGAAATAAATTAAGCCTTTCTCAAATGAACACCGCTCAATGCAAATTGAAAGGGATAACCAAAAGAAACCATTAGTGAAATCGCTGTGGGAGGAAGGAGCCACACAAAGGAGGAACAATTGCAGTAATAGACCAATCAGAAACCAGCATTTCTGATTGCTGCAGCTAACAGGCAATGGGTGGGTTTGTCAAAGCCCCACAGAGAGGTCCAACAGGTCAGCGCTGATGCTTGCCCTAAAACTAAACCTGCTGAGGTCTGGGGACTCGTGTTCAGTGGAACTGCAGGTGCCCTGCAGATTGTCGTCGGGGTGACACCTAGAGCATAAATATTGCATGGGTTATGCAGATTGGCAGCGCCAATAATCCACCCCAAGCATGGCTTGATTTTCGAGGACTGCTCGCCTTCACAGCCACCGCATTGTATGCTTCTTTTTCTAGAGCCTCAGGAGGAAACTGGAGTTCACAGGATTGACAGTGGGTGTGGTGGGGGTGGGATCTATCCCGCTGGTTTAAGTGGTGCTGGCCCTGGCAGAGCCCGGCTGGCACATTCTGAATAAAGAAATGGGAAAGGGCGAACAGAAGCAGACCAAACTTGCTTTTGTCATCTGAAAAAGCAACAGGACAGTGGAGGGGGCCTCAGCAATGCAGAGTGCGTTGCATCAAATGGAGGCAACAACTGCAACAGATGATGTTAAAACTATTAGTTTTAGAAATGAAAGGCAGTCTCCACAGTGTTGACAATAAAGTCAGCCCTGCAACAATTGTACAGTTCAAATGACAGAAGTCTTAAATAGCAGATGGCCTTACTGGGGTAGGCTGAGCAAAGATTATCGTTTTTTTAAGATAGTGCTTCACCATCAAACGACAGCCTACTGTGAATGGAGAAAGTCCTGATGATCGTCAAGGAGAAAAATGAGAAATGTGGAGCATTTTGTTAGGATGATATTAGCAAACATATTTGTCAGAGATCAGTTCTCAGACCTCCTTATTGTTAAGCCTTCCTCTAGATTGCTGGTAAAGAAACAACCAATGAGCAAATCCCCTGCCCCAGCCCTCCCTGCTCAGTAATCGCCAGAATGTATTATTACAGAAACTGTGATGCAGTGCTCAGGCTGGCAAGAGACAAGCTCAAGTTGGAATATCAATGGGCTGCTGTGGCTGTGTTCCTAGATTTCGATGGTGTAATAAAATAAGGTAATTCAAATGTGAATTTTCAGGGTTCAAATGAGAATTTCAAACAGCAGGAGTAAGTATACTCTTCCTTGCCTGTCAAGGTGGAGGATCACACACACACAAGCAGCTGATTACTCAGAGATTCTTATGGGGAAACTTCCAGTTCCCCAATTATATCAGGTTGTCAGGTGTTACCTCTGCTTAGTTCTTATTCTTAATGGGGTATACAATTATTTAATTATACCCTTCATTTTTGTGCCAACATGTTTCGTCCCTCACTATGAGCCCCATCAGGTTTGGGGCCTTTGTCAGGGCTGTGGACCATTTTTATGGAATGCAGGTGGCCGCGATTGATCGCACTAATTAGACTGTCCACTACACGGTCGAATCACTGTGACATCTGGACCTAGATATTCAAAAGAACCCACTAAATTTACGTTTTTATCCATACCCCTGGTACCCTACTAAAAGTAAAACCTTTGGATATACCTTGAGGTATTTTTAATACATCACATTAAGAACTCCCATTTCCACCTACGGTTGAATCCGCCCTGGTCATCTTACCAGGGTATGTGGATAGGTTCCGATGATCAAGCATGTCACAATAAGTGAGTGAGGTGTCTACTCCAATATCTTTGGATATCCCATTATGAATAAGAGCTAAGCAGAGGTAAAACCTGACATCCTGATATAATAGGGAACCGGATGTTTTCCCAAAAGGATCTGAGTAATCAGTTGCTCGTGTGTGTGAGAGTATTGACAGTCGAAAAGTACAACTGATTCCACTATCTCTCACTCTTCGTTGGTGATTACAAGGTGGAGGATCAGCCATGATGACCAGACCCATTTCTTCACCAAACCAGAGGTTGCTTTCTCATTCTTAATTTGCCCATGGACATCCAAGACAACGAGAATGAACCTGAGGTTACAAGTGACACTGATTAATGAAATGGTGTAAAATACACTTCAGATGAATTATAGAGGTAGGCATGGTGCAATTGAGGATTTGGAAGTATGTGTAGCTAGCTTCATTGATAGGATAAGAATGAAGAAATGTTTGTTAGTCGAGGTGCCTCTGGATATATGAATTTGTGTTCAATTTGTTTTGCTTGTTCATACTAATCAAATAGGCTGTGTCCTTTTATGAGAAATCCCACTTTTTCAACGTCCTGACGTTGGGTGCAGCTCGCCATCTTATATGTACACCAGTAGGTTGAAATTTGGATACTCGCTGTCCAAATTATGTTGGATTTTCGCACTGATAGTTGCGGTATTCCATGTGAGGGGGGAGGAGATAAAGGTTGGAGTTATGTGCACACCTTAATGTATTGTTGTGCACGAGTAACCACATGATACTATCCTTGTGACCATGATATGGTAAGGAGTGGATTGATTGATTGCACAAGGTAGATTTATGCCAGGTCAGGATTTACAACATGGTGTTACATGAATATCATGGAACTTTAGGGGATTTGCACAGTCCCAAGAAAGGGAGATTAGTCGTTGTGTACCTAGAAAGGCATAACGTAGACACAGCTTCCTACAGGAAACACACTTATGTCCCTGTATTCCAACTGCGTTTGTCGCGAAATGTGACTAGGTCTGAGTATTTGCTTCCTACAGCTCATGAGCCAGGGAATTGCAATACTGATCTATAAGTCGGTGAACTTTAATGTGCATCATATACGCACAGACTATAAGGGTAGATGGCTTGTGGTCATGGGCTCAGACTCCATTGGTAGAATGTTTTTGTCACCCGCTCACTCTGACAATTCAATCACTTTTATTAATATATAATCTCCCAATATAGATTCACCAGACTTCTTGGACGATATCTTAACCCTAATCAGACAGCATGGTATCACTAACGTGATATGGGGAGGGGTCGTTAATTTGACTCTAAATAGCTCATTGGAGAGAACGAGGACACTTCGAGAGCAGCGCATGCTCTACTACTGATTATGAAGATGACTTACTGGATGTTTGAAGGACACATAGGGGTATGGAGCAGACCTACTCCTTTTATTCAACAGTACATGACACATATTTGATAAACACACTATCTGATCGCTCTTCGGTCTTGTTGATGATGGAAATCCCTACCCTTTTGACACATTTCAGAAATTAGAGGTTCCTTCAATAGACCTAGCTGACATGGTTTTTTGAGAGGAAACCCAATTTCTGTAGTGTATTTTTTAATCAAATGAAGGGTCAGTTCCCAAGTGTTCCACATTGTAGGAAATCTTTAAAAAAAGGTATCACTAGTATAGCTATATCGAAACGTGTTGGGGTTCTCTGCGTTATTAGATCGCAACTAAACAGCACATTATACTTGTCAGCCTGGGAAAACCACATCCATGTGGTGCCTTCAAGGCTATCAAAGGAGAGAAAGAGGACATTGTTCTCCAATAGAGACAGCTGAATGCAAGTGCAAATACTCAGATAAATACGCTATGGTGCACAGATATGGTGAAGGGGAGCGCTCTAGTGAAACCCTTGCCTGGCTCCTACATCCATTAGGGGACATTCCTTCCCCATTGCGACAGTTCTGCCAGGGAACGGTAGATGGCTCAGCATCAGGGAGACAATTTTATGAGAATTTGATGGATTTTATACCAACTTGTAGTCACCAAAGATACCTCAAACCAAGGCAACATTAATCACTTAGGTTTGCGGATTGGGTGGCGGATGAATAGATCCATTATTAGAGTGGGTTAATATACAGGAAAGCAAACATGCCATGGAACTGGCCATGGGCAGCTATGATGGTACTAAGGCCCCTGGATCGGATGGCCTAACAGCTGAGTTTTACAAGGAGTACAAAGAATTGCCAGCCCCACGGCTGCTAGATCTGTAGAACGAGGAAACTACAAGGCTGCTTCCATTTATGGACAGATTGGTCCTGGTTGGGTTTCATCACACAACCTTAGGATACTGTTCAATACTCCAGCACCAGATTAGGGAACATCTATGTTTTCAGATCCTGAGAAGGCCTTCAGCTCACTAGCGTAGCCTTTACTTATGACAGTGTAGAGAGCATGCGTCTTCGCAGGCATATCATAAATTCATTCATTCATTTGGCATAGTTATGCCCAAGAAGAACAGAGTTGTGGAAAGGAGTGGCTTAGAAAATTATAGGCGGAACTCACTCACCATTTAACTGGCACCACTGATTGCTTTACTGAGATATGTGGCAGTTACTAATGCGTCAACCACAATACTCGCAGCACTCCTGCTGCTACTGGCTGAACTCAGGGTAGCTATTTCCACGGTCCAGGATAGAAGAAAGTCTGCAAAATGTGACCTTCTGCAGTCAGCCAGCAGACCTATTCTCCTTTCTACAGCCACGTGTTAATAAACCATTGGGTCGATGGAGGCCCCTGAGATTACACCTAAAGTAAAGACAAGACACAGACCTTGGCTCTAAAGCCAAGAAATATTAGACCTATGTGGTGCCGTAATCCACTAAAAGTAGAAAGGGTGTGTTGTGAATGTACCCTCTTAAATTGTTTGTAGCTCTGCTGTGTTAACATGTAAGTAGATTAATGTGGTGAAAAAAACATTATTGGTGTGTGAAAGCAGTCTCAAATGGCTCCTTTTACAGGTTATTCCTCAGTGTTTATATTAGCGAGTTTGCATCCCTCGTTTATGTTTTTAATCTATTATGCGGTCAGCGTAGTTACAGATTGAAAACATTGTGAGTTGCAGTGAGCTTTCCAATGTTATGAAAGGAACAGCATGCAGTCAGTAATGTCATATGTTCATCAATATAGTATTTCTGACCACGTTAGCAATCATGTTAATCTAAGCATCATATTCTCAATCCCCTACTAGGGTAAATCTTGTATGGTGTGTCACTTTTGGCAACAGTCTGTGTTTATTGCGCCATGGTGGTATTCGAGGCCGTCAAATAAGTTCTGAGTGGGAGCAAAAAGTCGGCCATCATAGGAGGAAGGATAACTGTTAGAACTAGGGGTCTCTAGTTGGCAATGGTATTAACCTGTGTCCAAATAGGGACCCTTAATTCTAAATCAGGATAAGGGAATTACACTCCTAGACAACCCCTGCTCACCCCCTTGGTAGCTTGGAACAAGACAGGCTTATCTAAGAGGCAGTGTGTTAAGCATTTGTGAATATACACTGTAATACAGTGAAAACACTACAGATGGATACAACACAGGTTTTATAAAAATAATTATTCTTTATAAAGACTTAAAAGAAGACCAAAAACAACAAAAATCCACAATACTGTACTTAAGATTGACTTAAAGATGGTAAAAGTTACTTAGTTCAAGTTGGTGATAAATGCGACACAATTCTCAACAAAGTACCTGGATGCGTAACGCAAAATGAACAAAAAGGCTCGCAAAGGGAGATGCGCTGGTTCCATGCTCCGGGGGAGTTGATGCGTCAAGCCTCAATGCTTGCGCAGAGTAGGGGATGCGTTGTGATCCTTACAGATGCAGGAGTGATGCGTGGGTTCTCGGCCTGCTGCCCGGTTGCGATGCACAAAATGGCGCCTCGATTCGATGCGACAATCCTGATGCAATGCGAGAAGATGGTGCCTTCGATGCAACGATGATGCGTAGACGCCCTGACAGCCTTGCGACGACTCTGTACTTTGGAGCCATGACAGGCCCTGCGACACGCATCTCCGCCGATGCGATGGTGACCCTCTCGATGGCGTCCTGCTTTTCCGGTGATGCGACAGCAGCCAGCTTCGATGAAGACAAGCTTCCTGGGAGATGCGCGGCAGCACGCTTCTCCGGCGGTGCGACAATTTCAGCTGCAGCGGCTTCACGCTTCTTCTCGTTGCGTAGCGCTTCCAATTCCCAGCGACACGGAGGCTTCTGCAGTTAGAATTCCCAGCAAGTTAATTCAGGGGGGGGCTGGAGATGAAGTCTTTTGTCCCTGAGACTTCAGCAGGAGGCAAGCACAAATTCAAGCCCTTGAAGAATATTCTGTAAGATGATGAAAGTCCTTAAAAAGTTCCTTCTCCTTTCCTTGGCAATGAAGAAACCACTGCAGGCCAACCAAGCAAACAGCACACTGGCAGAGGGGCAGTCCAAACTCCTGCAGCTTCCTAGGTTCTTCTCCTTGGCAAAAGGTTTGTCTTGTTCCCAGAAGTGATCTAAAATTCTTGGGTCTGGGTCCCAATATTTATACTGCTTTTCTCTTTTTTCGCTGAAGGCAGAGTGGCCTATGCCCAGTCCAAACCAGTTCTGGAGCACTCTGTTTACATGACTCCTTCTTTCCTTTCACAGTGCAGGGCAGAAACATGAGACGCCGCACAGGAGGTGGAGCCAGCATTGTGGAGGGAAAGCACAGCCATGGAGCACTTTGTTGACATCATTCCTTCTCTTCTTTCACAGTGCAGGGCAGAGACATCAGCTGCACCCCAGGGGGTGGAGCCAGCATTGTGGAGGGAAGGCCCAGCCCTTTTCAGGTCCCAGGTGCAACTCCTCCCTCCCATCTAGATGCAGGTCTCCCTGTTCACCACTGGGCTGACTCATTCTGTCTCCTGGAATCCCCCAGCCCTATCACTTAAACTCCAGACAAGGAATACACAACCTAGCAGAGGCAGGCCTGGATAGTTAGACAAGAAAATACCTACTTTCTAAAAGTGGTATTTTCAAACACAGAATGCTAAAACCAACTTTACTAAAAGATGCATTTTATCATTCTAAGTTTAGGCATACTAAACTCGAATTTCTACCATGTTCCCTGAGTCAGTTAGGATTGTAAGATGTAATAGTCTAACTGCCCATTCTGGCCTATGGAGAACAGATAGCCTTGCAATAGTGAAACGCGAAAATGGCTGTAATTCACTATTAGGACATGCTACACACACCAGGGCATGTCCTACCTCATACTTACAGTGCACCCTGCCATTGGGCATACCTTAGTAGTGTCTGATATGAAGAAAAGGGAAGGTTTAGGGACTGGCAAGTGGTTGCACTGGCCAAGTCAACATGGCAGTCACAGACTGCACACAGGCCTTGCAATGGCAGGCCTGAGACACACTTTACAAGCTGCTTCTGTGGGTGGCACAACCAGTGCTACAAGCCCACCAGCAGCATTTGATTTACAAGCCCTGGACACACATGCTGCACTGTACTAGGGTCTGACAAGTAAATCAAATAACCCAATCATGGAGTCACTAATCAATACATCAATTTAACATAGGGCGCACTTGCACTGTGGCACTGAATAGCAGTGGCACAGTGCCCAAAGCATATAACCAGCCAAAACATATAAAAAACAGAGGAGGCAATCCGACAAAATGGAAGGAAGACTCACGCCAATGATGCCAGGTCTAACACTGGTCCCCTCCAGCTGAAATGTGGGGAGAATTACCCTTCCCCTTGGGAGTTCTCTTCACTAAGGCGGAAACATTTGGACACACCATCAGCGTTGGCGTGTTCTGTACCAGGGCGGTGTTCCACCATAAAGTCCATACCCTGTAGGGAAATGGACCACCTCAACAACTTTGGGTTCTCACCCCTCATGTGCATTAACCATCCGAGGGGCCTGTGGTCGGTCTGAACCAGGAAGTGAGTCCCAAACAAGTATGGTCTCAACTTCTTCAGTGCCCAGACGACAGCAAATGCCACACATTCAATTGCACTCCACCTCTGTTCCTGTGGAAGTAGCATCCTACTGATGAAGGCTACAGGTTGGTCTAGGCCCGCTTCATTAATCTGTGATAGAACAGCCCCCACACCATGCTCTGAAGCGTCTGTCTGAACAATGAATTATTTTGATAAGTTGGGTGCCTGAAGCACAGGGGCTGTGCACATGGCAGTCTTCAGGTCATCAAAAGCCTTCTGACAAGTGTCAGTCCAGTTCACTTTCTTGGGCTGTTCCTGGAAGTCAGCTCAGTCAAGGGTGCAACAATGTTGCCATACTCCTTGACAAACCTCCTGTAGTACCCTGTAAGTCCTAAAAAGGCTCTCACCTGTGTCTGAGTCTTTGGGGGTTCCCATGACAAGATGGTATCAATCTTGGGTTGCCGGGGCGCCACCTGGTCGCTCCCTACCTGGTGACCCAAATACACCACGGAACCTTGCCCGATCTGGCACTTACTCGCCTTGATCGTGAGGCCTGCATTTCGCAATGCCATCAACACTTCCCAGAGGTGGAGCAGATGTTCTTCCCAACTGGCGCTGAACACTGCAATGCCACCCAGGTACGTGGCACTGAAATCTTCCGGTCCAGCCAACACCTGGTTGACCAACCTCTGAAAGGTGGCAGGGGCATTCTTCATCCCAAAGGGCATAACCCGGAATTGGTAGTGCCCATTTGGTGTGGAGAATTCTGACCTCTCTTTAGCCCCATCAGTCAAGGTGATCTGCCAGTACCCAGACGTCAAATCAAACGTGCTGAGGTACCGTGCAGCCCCTAACCGATCAATGAGCTCATCAGCTCTGGGGATGGGGTGCGCGTCAGTCCTGGTGACTGAATTGAGTCCTCGGTAGTCCACACAGAACCGGAGTTCAGGTGTGGCACCAAGTGCTGCAGCCTTTGGGACCAAAACCACTGGGCTGGCCCAAGGACTGTTAGAGGACTCAATCACCCCTAAGGCAAACATTTTGGAGACTTCCTCCTTAATGTAAGCTCTGACCTTGTCAGTCACCCTGTGCGCCTTGTGCTTCACAAGAGTACTGTCTCCAGTGTCCGCATCATGGACGCACCACTCTGTGACACCAGGAACCAAGGAAAACAAATCAGAGAATTGTCCCAACAGTTGGAGACAATCTTGCTGCTGATCAGGGGTCAGCGTGGCAGAGAGGCTGACACCATCCACTGACCCATCTTGCTCTGTTGCAGACAGGAGGTCAGGAAGAGGCTCGGTCTCCTCCTCCGTTCCATCCTCCGTCGCTAGGAGCATGCCCACTTTGAACCTTTCTAAGTGGGGCTTCAGGCGGTTAACATGTAGGACCCGCAAAGGGTTCCTTGGAGACCGCAAGTTCACCAGGTAGGTGATATCACTCTTGCGCGCCACCACCTCAAATGGACCGGTCCACCTGTCCTGGAGCGCACAAGGCTCTACAGGGGCCATGACCCAAACTTTCTGTCCAGGCTGAAGCTCAATCAGAGTGGCATTCTTATTGTACCACCGCTCCAGGTTCGCCTGAGCGAGCTCTCTGAATCGCCGAGTCTGATTCCTGAAGGCCAGCATGTAACTGTATACATCCTGGGGAGGTTTCCTGGAAGTTTGCTCCTAGCCTTTCTTGACCAGGCTCAAAGTTCCTCTTACCGCGTGCCCATACAACAGTTCAGAGGGACTGAACCCTAGGGACTTTTGTGGCACCTCCCGGTAGGCAAACAAGAGGCATGGCAAGAGGACATCCCAATTACGCCTCATCGGTTCCTTAAGACCCATGATCATGCCTTTAAGGGTCCCGTTGAATCTCTCAACCAGCCCATTACCTTGTGGGTGGTAAGGATTGGTGAACTTATAGGTAACACCAAACTCCTTCCACAAATACTTAATTTAACTGGAAATGAAGGTTGTACCTCGGTCAGACACCACCTCTCTGGGGCACCCCACACGAGAGAAAATCCCCATCAGTGCACGTCCCACCACGGGGGCTGTCACTGTCCTGGGTGGGATGGCTTCCGGGTACCGGGTAGCATGGTCCACTAAGACCAGGATAAACCTGTTGCCCATGGCAGTCTTGGGGTCCAGTGGCCCCACAATGTCAATGCCCACCCGTTCAAAGGGGGTACTGACTACAAGGAAAGGTTGGAGAGGAGCCTTGTGCTTCCTTCCACTTTTCTCACTTGCCTGGCAAGTTTGATAAGTTCTATAATGAGTATCTGAACTCTTCCGCATCAGGGGCCAAAAAAAGTAGGAGACAAGCCTTTCAAAGGTCTTGTTATGCCCCAGATGTCCAGCTAAAGGTACGTCATGAGCCAACCCCAGTAGGAAGGCTCTGAAGCACTGGTGTACCACCAGCACACTGGCTGACCCAGGCTCAGCAACCTTAGGCTCGCTATACAGGAGGCCGTTCTCCCAGTAGATCCAATGTGATCCAGACTGATCACCTGCTGCCTGGTTTGTGGCCTATTGCCTCAAACCCTCAAGAGAAGGGCACTTCTTCTGCTCTGTACAAAATTAATCCCTGGAGGGGCCCCCTTCTTGCTGCCCATGGGTCAGCTCAGGTAGGTTCCCCAGTTCAGAAACTTGCTCTCCTACTGGTTCCAGGGCATCCCCTTCAAGGCCTGCCTCCTCCTGGACCGTAGGAACAATGGAGGCTGGTTTCCCGCGCCCCCTACCTCTTCTTTTTAAGGCAGGTTCCTGGGCCATACTTCTAGGCTCCAGGATCTCTTGAACATCCTTAGCTGCCATAAACCGAGTAGTCACACACGCCCAATCAGGCAGACCCAACATCTCAAAATGAGCCTTCTTCTCCACCTTAGCCCAAGGAGAGCTTTCCAAATCATTGCCTAGCAAACAATCAACAGGCATGGCTGGCCCCAAAGCTACTTGAAGAGTACCAGAGACCCTCCCACTCAAAGGGAACCTGAGCCACTTTGCAATGGCTCTCTGTGTTGTCAGCGACAACAACTGGGAAGAATGCATTGGGGACCACCTGCTCTTCGGACACCAAGTGACACTTGACAGCTGTCACACTGGCTCCGGTGTCTCTAAGAGCCTCCACTCTATGGCCATTGATGCTCACCCACTGCCTGTATTTTTTTGTGTTATCAGGCAGCTGAGTTTTTGGGACTGTCTCAAAGAATCCTAATGAGACAAGGGACATTCCTGCGGGACTCCACCCACCTTGGGCACCCATCTCTTCCCCACCCAGGGCTACACTGGCCATCTGACGGGATGGTGCAAGGGGTGGCACATACTGACCCTTTTGGGGACACTGGGGATCATACCAACGGTGTCCCACCTGCTTACACTGAAAGCAGGTAACAGGCCTCCTATGAACAGGTTTACTTGTTGGGGGTTCTGACTTCTTCTCAGGGGGAGGCTGGGAACCCTTACCTTGGTTCCCTTGGGAATTAGTTTGGGGCCCTTTCTGGAACTCCCTCTGTTTACTCTTCCCTCCCCCCCCACTCTTCTGCTGGGGACCCTGCCTACCTTTGACGGAGTCTCCCACAAGACCCTTGTGGTCCGCCTCCTCAGCAAGCTTCCTAGGGTTAGTCAACTTGCTATCAATAAGGTGCTGGCGTAGCTATGGAAAACAATTAGCAGACAAGTGCTCCCTTGCCATCAAATCATAGAGTGCTCCAAAATTATCCACTTTGCTACCCCTCACCCAACCATCCACAGCTCTGCAAAAGAAAGATACATATTCTACACAAGTGGTTCCTTCCAGCTTCTTACAATTCCTGAACCTCTGTCTTAAGAGTTCTGGCGTCAAACCATATCTTGTCATCAGTGCTTCCTTTATGTGAGCAAAACACATCCTATTCTCACTGGGTAGGTCTAACAAAGTATCCCTCCCCTCACTCACAAAGCGGCCCCACAACCCCGCTCCCCAATCCTTCTCAGGGACCCGGTGGGCCAACATTGTTATCTCATAGGCACTGCCCAATATCCTCAGTTTTAAGGAAATCTTTGATGACATCCTTGGGGATATATATACCCTGCCTACTGAAGGCACAGATGGTACGCTGCCACCAGAGGGATTGATCTCTAAGCCCTTCGCCTTGATCTCTAACTCCCTCAACATCCTCTTGTGTTCCATTCTCATTTTCCCTTTCTCCAAGGACAATCTGTTATTCTCTGCTTCCCTCTGACTCTCCATCTTAAGCTTAGCCATCACCAACTTGTGTGCCCTATTTCTCTCCCTGTCTTCCAACTCTCTGGGGGACAGGTCTTTGGAAGAGATACTACTGCCAGGTGGGGGTGCTACCTCTCCCCTGGCTGGAAACACTGGCCTGTCTAGTTGCACATCTGCGTCCCCAGCTGGCTCCACCACAAGATCAGGGGCATTTCTTGTTTCTACCCAGGCCCTCAGCGCCTTTTGGTAGTCATCCTTTTTAGAAATGCCTGGTGTAGCAACTTTCAATTTCTTGCAGAGATGCTTGAGCTGTTTCAAATTGTAGGTTTCCAACCTCCCTTCCTCAAAATCAAGATCCATAGATGCAACAGATGCTGGTCTACTCATGGTAGTAAGAATTGGATGTTTTCAGGAGATGAAGTCTTTTGTCCCTGAGACTTCAGCAGGAGACACACACAAATTCAAGCCCTTGGAGAATATTCTGTAAGATGATGAAAGTCCTTAAAAAGTTCCTTCTCCTTTATTTGGCAATGAAGAAACCACTGCAGGCCAACCCAGCAAACAGCACACTGGCAGAGGGGCAGTCCAAACTCCTGCAGCTTCCTTGGTTCTTCTCCTTGGCAAAAGGATTGTCTTGTTCCCATAAGTGATCTAAAATTCTTGGGTCTGGGTCCCAATATTTATACTGCTTTTCTCTTTGTTCTCTGAAGGCAGAGGGGCCTATGCCCAGTCCAAACCAGTTCTGGAGCACTCTGTTTACATGACTTCTTCTTTCCTTTCACAGTGCAGGGCAGAAACATCAGACGTCCCACAGGAGGTGGAGCCAGCATTGTGGAGGGAAAGCACAGCCCTGGAGCACTTTGTTGACATCATTCCTTCTCTTCTTTCACAGTGCAGGGCAGAGACATTAGCGGGTGGAGCCAGCATTGTGGAGGGAAGGCCAAGCCCTATTCAGGACCCAGGTGCAACTCCTCCCTCCCATCTAGATGCAGATCTCGCTATTCACCACTGGGCTGACTCATTCTATCTCCTGGAATCCCCCAGCCCTGTCATTCAAACTCCAGACAAGGAATACACAACCTAGCAGAGGCAGACCTGGATGGTTAGACAAGAAAATACCTACTTTATAAAAGTGGTATTTTCAAACACAGAATGTTAAAACCAACTGTACTATAAGATGCATTTTAGCATTCTGAGTTCAGGCATAATAAACTTTTCTACCATGTTCCCTGAGTCAGTTAGGATTATAAGATGTAATAGTCTAACTGCCAATTCTGGTCTATGGAAAACAGGTAGCCTTGCAATAGCGAAAAATGAAAATGGCTGTAATTCACTATTAGGACATGCTACACACACCAGGGCATGTCCTACCTCATACTTACAGTGCACCCTGCCATTGGGCATACCTTAGTAGTGTCTGATATGAAGAAACGGGAAGGTTTAGGGACTGGCAAGTGGTTGCACTGGCCAAGTCAACATGGCAGTCACAGACTGCACACAGGCCTTGCAATGGCAGGCCTGAGACACACTTTACAAGCTGCTTCTGTGGGTGGCACAACCAGTGCTACAAGCCCACCAGCAGCATTTGATTTACAAGCCCTGGGCACACATGGTGCACTGTACTAGGGTCTGACAAGTAAATCAAATAACCCAATAATGGAGTCATTAATCAATACATCAATTTAACATAGGGAGCACTTGCACTGTGGCACAGAATAGCAGTGGCACAATGCCCAAAGCATATAACCAGCAAAAACAGAGGAGGCAATCCGACAAAATGGAAGCGAGACTCACGCAAATGATGCCAGGTCTAACAGTAACCATTCCCTCAGTTATAGTATCAATTGCCAGACCCACCTCCGCCTAGTACTTAGCCACCTGAGGACACAGCCAAACCAAGTGCATGGAGCCCACCGTCTGATGGCTGCATTGTACACTGGGGACTAGTTGCCATGCCATGTTTTCCCCATATTAACGGGGGTGTAGGGAGTGTGGCACAATGATGCAAGAATATGAAATGGATTAGTCGATATCTGGCCTTTGGTTTCCTCCCTACTTAATGTGTTTCTTAAGGAATATCTGTCTCTTTGCAATTATGTGATCATATTGGGTGTCTCAGCTGTGCACATTTAAATATCGGGAGTCATTAAGTGACTATTCTAATCACAACTGAGCTGATGGTTTAATGTTTTTACCATCCCATACCTCGAAAAGTTCTACATAATCCATTCCCTTAAACTTTCCAGTCCTTATCAGCTCTCATCGCCTGTTACTAGTCCACAGTAGCTTTCTTAGTTTGTATCGCCCCATCCAAACTGTATCTCTTGAGTTTTTTCCAAATTTGTATTACAAGCTCTGTGGGTGCTGGAACTTCGTCTTAGCTTGCCACCATATAGTAATAATACATTTATGTATCCAGTTGTCGCCCATGGCCTACCTATCCATCCTTAGTGCTGGTTCATCAAGGGGTGCCCATAGCCATTCGTTAATCTTAAGAAGTTGTGCGGCGTCATAATTATGTCTTTTGATGTAGGTCCGTGGCTCTGTCGGATGTATTTTTATATAGTGCTGGCGCAGCCTTAAGCAGACCGTAGCTATGCCAAGGAATGATACCGTGAAACAGGTCAAACTTTTACAATCTGAATTTCACTCTACAAAAATACAGAAAACAGATTTAATACCAGCCATGGCATTGTTTTTGAGAATGCAAAAATGTACAGCCGCTACTGATGACTGACCCTAAAATCTAGCTATGGAAAAAAGTAATGTTTTTCCTTAAAGCATGTGAAACATCGATGAACCTTCTTCGGACACCTTCACAGCTTCTGGGATTTATAGTGCAAACAAACTCCTTTTCCTGATGTGTTTTTTTTATTGATTCTGATCGCGTTTAGTCCCCTCTATTTTATTATCCGTGCATTTTTGATTATACATGTTTTCCAATTTCAAGGTTTAAGATACTAGTATTCTTTTATTTAAGTTGAATATGTTTTTTAAATAAGAACATCCACGTTCTGGAGCTTACATGTCAGGAACTGCAGGAAATATAAAACCGATATAATTCTTTACCATAGATTAAAGTGAGGATTTTTGCTATTGATATGAACATTGAACTATGTATGATCACTGAACTGGTTGTCCCAGCCATTGTAATGTTTTCTTTGCTCAGTCGTTGCACCCGGTGAAATGTGGTTAAGAGCATTGTTAAATTAAGTTAGCGAAAATTCCGGGACTTTGCCAATACCCCTTTAACAAATGACAGATTAAATCAAAATGTATCAATTCATGCTGTAGTGTAGCGCCCTAGCGTTCCTGTCACATGTTGTGACAGGGAATGCTGTGAGCGCCAGTGGCCATTTCCTCAGAGAGAGCCGCGCACCACACAGGAGTGGAATTCACCCCGGCGCTCTCCAGGAATAAAGAGTTTACATAACGGCATCACAGTGTACGCCTCATTATTGCAGCGTCGGACTATCATTACAAATTTGCAACGAGGCTGGGGGAGGCTTCTCCCAGTCGTCCCGGTGTACCGCGCGCATGCACGCGCCAACTAATCACGGCCGCAGAAGCGACCAGTACCACCCGTAGAGCGCGGCAGAGGGTCGCAAGTTGAAAACCGCCGCTCCTCCTGTCCATATCCACCAGCGTAGCCTCCGACCAGGCAGAGGGTTCACACAGGGCTGCAAGGATCACACCAGGCACTTCTCCAAGTACAGCTGAGACAGCCAGGAGCAACCACGTGACAGCAGAGCCTGCAGAGGGACAGCCGTGGGCAGCACAGGACAGAGGCAGCCTAGCCAACTACCAGCAACCATGAGTGCTAGAGATCCCCAACTGCATCCAGATTGAGCCCTCCCTTGCCATCTGCCACCCCTCAGCAGTCCTTCAGAGACACCTGCATGCAGCAAGCAACCCCTGCCTCAGCTACTCAAGGGGCAAGCACACTCCAGTCCACCAGTGCACCACTAGACCTGCCTCCGGCACCCGACCCTGGCGCACCAAAGCCAAGATCACGTGAGCGAAGTCCTCACATCTCAGGCAGAATCTGGTCAGCATGATCAGGCAGCACCGGGAAGCCCTACGCCCATGCCAGGAAACTCCCCACCGCGAAGGCCTGCCAGCATGTATGCGCAAACGTTCTCCCTTACTAACCCGGTCCCCTTCCTGCCAAAACCAGGTGAACCTGCCTTGAAATAGGAGGACTGGAAAGGCTACTTTTTTAACTATTTATCGGCTCTAGAAGATGAAAGAGACGAGGTATTCCCAAGCAAACGCAAGAAAAAAATCCTGCTACACAATTTGGACCCAGAAGGTCTCAGGGTATACCAAAACTTGGAAAAAAAAGACCAGGCTCCCTGATGAGGACGATGTGTTCCAGCACACGTTAGAAGACCTGGACAGTCATTACCAGCCTGCACCGCCATAGACCGTTTTCATTTTTTTCAAAGGAAACAGTCCACAAGTGAGTCAGTAGAAGACTACGTAGCTGCCTTAAAGAGATTTGCGGTCACATGCAAATTCGGCGAGCTTCATGATGACCTGATATGAAACCAAATAATCATGCACACTGTGAGTACGACCATTCAGGAAAAGCTGTGGGTCAGTGGCGACGCCCCCCTCAAAGAGATAGTAGCCATGGTCAAAAAGGCGGGGCTCTCAAAACGTTGCACAGAAGCGGCAAAGAAAGACAGCGCCAGTAAAGCTACGGTGGGCAAGGTAACGGACGCAAAAGCCCATGAAAACAAGCAGCCGCCCTCAAGCGGAACAAGGCAGCACAAGAAAGTCACTACCAAACAGTCTGCTCCCCAAAGGACCCCAGGGGATTACAAGACTGGCTGCTACCGGTGTGGCAGCCGCACGCATGCAGCTAATGACAAACGACGTCCTGCCTTCAGAGCCAAGTGCTTGTATTGTGGGATAATGGGACATTTTGAGAAGGTATGCAGACGCAAGCCTAGGAAGACCTCAGTGAAACGTGTTATGCAGGACACTGACGAGGGAGAGGGCGATGCTGATGAGGACAGCGTCCTATGCATTGATGACCAAATCTTGGGCATAGACTGCTCGAGAACAAAAAACCTTCTTGTTTATTGTCAGTAGGGGGTGTGCAGGTATCCATGGTAGACGACTCAGGTTCCCTGTACACCATCATCCAACGCAACATCTGGGACCGAGATTTCGCTCACACCTTAGGCACTCACCTGCTCCCTACAGACATCCACCCAGTCACCTTCACGGGGGAACTGATCCCCATGGTAGGGTTCCGTCCCCTGCAGTTTGAATTCAAGGGTCGCACTGCGGAAAGAAAGCTGTACGTAGCTGAGGAGGGACTCTGTGTTGGGGTGGGTTGACCAGGGGGCTTTAGGGATCCAACTAAACCCTGGCGGTACAACACAGCTACTCATGACAGACCACTCACAAACATATGAGAACAACACTTGGAAAGTAGACTTTCCAACAGTTTTCAGTGGCACAATAGGCAGACTCACAAAATTTACACACAAAATATGCCTCAAAGAAGGTGCCAAGCCAGTAAGTCACAAGGTGAGGAACATCCCATTCAAATGCAGGGACGCGGTGCAACAAGAATTACAACGCCTTGAGGAAAACAGAGTAATAGAACCAATCGAAAGTGCAGAATCGCTAGCACCATTAGTAGTAGCCCGAAAACCCAACGGAAATGTGCCCCTCTGCATAGACTTGAGAGAACTCAACAAAAATATAATCATGGACAGATTCCAATTGCCAAAAATAAATGAAATGTTGGCCCTGACCAAAGACATTAAATGGTTCTCCACGATAGACCTCACCTCAGTGTACCACCAAATTGCACTCCACCCCACCTGCAAGAACCTAACATCCCTTATCACTCCTTTTGGGTGCTACAGGTTCCAGCGGATGCCCTTTGGATTGGCATCCCCCGCAGCGGTGTTTCAGAAACTAATGTACAAGCTTTTCAAAGACACTAAAGGGGTGCAATACTTCCAGGATGACATCCTAATCATGGGAAAGACCAAATCAGACCATGATGACAAGCTGGCTATGGTGTTACGCATACTGGCTCAGAACGGCCTCACAGCAGAGTGGGACAAATGTAAATTTGGCCTACGCTCGGTCACGTACCTGGGCCATGAAATAAGTGATAACGGCATTGCGCTCAAACGCGCCACCTTGGAAGCTATCAAGGAAGCACCCACACCACGAAACAAAGATGATGTTTGCTCATTCCTGGGAATGGTGGAATTTTACAGCAAATTTGTGCAACACTTCTCCACCAAAATGCACCACCTACGCCAGATACTCAAAGAGTAGAATGCCTTTGCATGGTCGGAGACTGCCCACGAGGAATTTCAACGGATCAAAGATGACATTTGTGCAGCAGTGCCACTACACAGCTTCGACCAAACGGCATTATCCATTCTCACCACCGACACGAGTGACAGAGGGTTGGGAGCAGTCCTCATGCAAAGATCCCGCTCCGTAGCCCCCAATGAGGAAAAGCTTAGCGTCATCGAAAAGGAGATGTTAGCAGCTATCTGGACAATGGGAAAATTCCTCCAGTTCCTCTGGGGTTCCAGGTTTCTCCTTCGAACGGACCATAAGCCATTGGTCAAAGTACTGACATCCAGCGGGCACGCAAGCGCCACCCCACGAATCGCAAAAATGACCCTCCGACTGCTGGACTTTGTGTACAAAGTAGAATACCTGCCAGGCAACAAGAACAAAATCGCAGACTACCTCAGCAGAGCAGCAGCGATGGAAGCGGCACCAGAGCGCACAGCGTGGGACGAGTACACCATAGACTTTGCGGAGGACCAAGAAGCAGTCGTAAGCGCAGAAAACTGGGAAACTGCATATGAACACGACGCATGCCTCACAACCGTCAAACGATATATCGTAACGGGGTGGCTGGAGAAGAAGCATTTGGACGCCAAACTCCGGAAATTCTGGGAGGTTCGGGAAGAGCTATCCGTAGGGGACAACGCCATATTGTTCCTACGTGGAGACAAAGTAATCCCTCCAAGGCAACTAGTGGACCGCCTGCTTGCGATCATGCATGAAGGTCACCTTGGGATCATCAAAACGAAGCAAAGAGTCAAGCAGGCGTATTGGTGGCCAGCACTGGACAACCAAGTGGAGAGGCACGTCAGGGCCTGTGAGCAGTGCAGTAACGCTGACAAAGCGCAAACCTTGCTATGACCTCCATTGGGGAAGTTCATAAACCCTGTCAACCCGTGAGAAGAAGTATCCATGGACATTTTGGGTCCCATTCTGGATGCACAGAGCGTTCCCAAGTATGCCATCGTCCTCATAGACCGATATTCCAAGTGGCCAGAAGTCGACCTATATGAAACGGCAGACACAGACACCATTCTGGCCTTTCTCACTACCACCTTTTTAAGAGAAGGGATACCAAGGGTCATCACATGCGACAATGGCCCACAGTTCACGTCCGACAAATGGAAAGCATTCATGGAACGTAATGGCATCGTGATCAAACATATCCCAGTGTACCATCCCGCCGGGAAAGCTCTTGCAGAGAGGTTCAACTGAGTGATCATGGGATCGGTACAGGCAGCTATCCGCGCAGGAAAGAACTGGGAGTCGGAACTCAAATGCACAGTGTGGGCCTACCGCATTACTCCCACTTCGACTGGATATAGTCCGTTTAAAATACTGCGAGCCGAGACCCATTCACGAAGGACAACTTGGCATGGATGCAGCTCACGCTACAAAGCAAATGGTCTCCAGCAGTGGTACGCAACAATTTGGAGAAAGCACAAAAAGTCTACACGGACCACTACAACAAACGGCACAAAGTCATTGAAGTGTCACTGGAGAAAGGGGAGTGGGTCCAAGTGAAGCTACCACAGCTACAGAAAAAAGGTGCAGCAAGTTCAGCGCTCCTTTGCAAGTAAAGGAAACTTACACCAGATCTGCTCTATTAAGCGACGGAAAATTATGGTCCCAGGACAGAATGGCCAGGTGTAACAGAGTGATGAGGTGGGGCAAGACAGGAGCAGTGCCACCTGAGAAGAACAACAGTTGGAGTCTGGACGAGGAGGAACAGACACCAGCAACAGAGGCACGAGAAATGGTGTAACAAGCACCAGAGAAGAAGAGACTGACAATACCAGGGCACAGAGGAGTCTGCAGGACACTGACCATCATGTATGGCAAGAGAACCAAAGTATGGGAGGGTCAGACTCCAGGCATCAATCACCATTGAGGACAAGTAATGACCAAGCAAGCAATTGTAGCGAGACCAGAACACCACACCTTCCACACGTACACGCACAGGCAGGGCAGTGGTACTACCTAAGAGGTACAAAGAGTATGACATGAAAATGTAGCACCTTACCCCCTCCACCATAGCCTGTACATCCTCACTAGCTTATCATCTGTATCCCCTTCCTCCAGCAGCCTCCTGTGTTGTTATTGTTGATTGTTTTGGGATGTTATAAAGGGGGGGGAGATATGTAGTGTCGCGCTCTAGCGTTCCTGTCACGTGATGTGACAGGGAATGCTGGGAGTGCCGGCGGCCATTTCCTCAGAGAGAGCCGCGCACCACACAGGAACGGTATTCACCCCGGCGCTCTCCGGGAATAAAGAGTTTACATAACAGCATCACAGTGTACGCCTCATTTTTGCCGCGTCGGTCTATCATTACACATGCCTTATAATACGAATCTTAGTGATGAAATTCTATTTCTTTTTGGTTGATTTTTTTTCAAGTTGATCTGCTAATTCCAACTCCCCCCTACAGTGGTTACAGCATAGTGGGTTTGTTGATTGAGTTTCATTTATTTACAAATTGTTAATTTCTTAATGTAGTACCATTAACTTTTCTTTTCTTTTCACAATTTATCATTTTCCAATTGTGAAGAGAGGCAAAACTCTGAGATTTCACACAGAGAAACCATAAGAATTCTCCTTTCTTACACATATCGCTACATAATGGCCCTTAGAGACATATCCAAGTAAGTAAATAAATACTCTGATGCATTATCCTTCCTCACTTTTTAAAGTTTTCGAGTTCTCTAATGTTCATAAGTAGGTTTGATTTGCTTCTGTAATCCTTAAGATTTAGGTGATGTACGTTTTTATAGTCTTTAGTGCAAACACTCTGACACCCCCACTGCAAGAAATACAGTTTTAGTACAACAGAATTCAGACTAGTACCCGAAGCTGCCATGTATTTGAAATAGGAGGAAAGACTACCTGTAATAAAAAAGGACCCTTCGTTCCTTAACGGTCCCACCCCACTGATTTGTTGTACAGTTTAGACAGAAGTTGTTGTGCTTTCATGCCTTCATTTCACAGTATCCAGTCCCAACACCACACTGCATTGAGAAGAAACTGAGAAAAGTATGTAAAAGGAGATTTTTTATTTGTTGATCAAGCAATTCAATTCATGAAGCTTTATTCGGTGCATTCAAAAGTAATGACCATAAAAGCAGACAAGCAAAATGTTAACAATACAAAAACACATAAGTTAAAAACACATACAGAGTTTTAAAAAATCATGCTCTTCCTGAGTTGAATGGACTTGCATAAAAACATTGCAATAAAGAAGCATTTGTCCGGAGAATTCAATTCATAAATCATTTTCATGGCATCTTCCACATTAAAAATAGAAAACTTTTTAAAAAGTGGTTTTAAATAAACAATCCTCAAGTTCATGAATAGTGTGCAAATTAGTAAAAGGTGCAGGGTGCTCTGTTTCGAGTATCCATCACATGGGCATGGTCCAACCGGCTGTCTCTTTAGTTGTGGAAAGGCCACCAACCCGTGGGCTATCCCAAGCCTAAGCCTCGTCAAAACAAACCTGTTGGCTGGTTTGGTTACCATACTCAAGTACATTTGAAAGCCGTCACTTTGCATGTATTTATTGTACGAGATAACCGATGTAAGGCGCCCAGTTAGAGCTTCACGTTTTTGAGCTCGGTATGCCAAAAAAATACTCTTCAAGTCCAACTTAGAGTAGTTTCCCCACAGAGCCGGGGTCTGCAACTATGTTTAGTCCAAATATCTTTTGAAAGCTATCCACAATATAACCGAGCCATGGTATCTTAAGGAAATTGTTCAATTTCAGGCAGTCCTCAATGACTGACCGGTTAAAAGCTCTCTCATCTATGGTCTAAATGGCCCTCCATAGCAACAATGGTCTTAACGTGATCAGGTCACTTAAATAAGTAACTCTGACTTCCCTATGGGTTAAATCAGTGGAGGCAGAGACGGGGGCACAAAGCAGTTTTTTAACAAAGCAATTTTCTTCCCTTTGCAGGCAGTCAACATTTGAATGGCCCCATAACCCCGCTTGTTGATCAAGCATTTCTCCACAAACATTGGTCTATTATGGTCAGACAGGCTTCGATCAATCTGTGGAAGCACCTCCTATGTACAACAAACTGCAGTCAGAACAATATAAAGGTTGTTGAACTTGGACCTTTCTGCAGGTCATCCCCAAACTTGTTGCCTTCCTCCTCCTATTTTTGCTAAATTTGTTTAAGTTGGCATTAGGACTATGTGCACTTTACCACTGCTAAGGTGCATGTGTTCCCTGCTTAAAACATGGTGGCATTGGTTTATAAATAACACTAAATGGTATCAGTTCCTAAAAAAGAGTGAAAGAAAACCCTCTGCAACCCACTATGGTTGCGAGTGTGATGATAGTCTCCTGAGAGAGATTGAGTGTATGTGAGTGGGGAGATTCCTACTGTTCGTTCTTGTGCCCTCACACACCCTTGCGAGTGTAAAGCATCATCATCGAGCTATGCTCCTCGTGGAGGTGGTGCTGCAGTCCCTCACGGGCCCCACTAGAGGGCTCTGTGACTGAGTTCTTTTTAGGAGGTGCCGCACTTGTGCATGTGGGTGTATGGGCCAAGTGAGTGAGTGAATATGTAGATAAAATTACCTATCGGTACTCCGACAGATTTTATTGAGGAGTCCTCTAGGTAAGGTTAAAAATGAGTGGAGTTGGAGACTCTCCTTAAACAAATACAGGGAGGGACAAGTATGTTCCAGCTGCTCTCAACCCGTGGAAAAGTGTGTCCTGTTTAAAGCTGAAGAGTGGTCGACATGTTTCGCACAACCCGTGGGTCCCTAGTGGATCCCTGTGCACTTCATCAGGACCGTGAGTAGGAATTGTGAATGTGGGAATTCGGGAAAGACACCCTATAAACCCATCATACCTAATATAAGGTCATAGATACGTCTCGGTGTATGAGACACGTATTATTTGTGTACTCAAAAACCAAACCCTCCCCAAGGTGACTTTTGGCTGCGCCGACGAGTACTCAGGCTGAGAGTGGGAAGTTTGTCACCCTCGATAAGGAGCCTTTGAACCTGTCAGCTGATCAGGCTATTCGGTCCTGATCGGCTGTATATTATTTGTTGTGTGCTGTATTTCACTTTGAGTTTGTATATAAATACCACTTTACCACTTTTTTCATGAAAGCAAGGGTGAGTGCTATTTTTCTTTTAATAAAATAACGCGCCATATTAGGTCTACTGCTAATACTGAAACGTGTTTACATTGTCTTTAACCTTGTTTCAACGTCATCCTAAGTCACGTGATATTATTGTTGATTCTGCTTCTAAAATAAACTTGAATCGTTTCACACAAATCAACAGAACAAATTCTCAGAAAAAGCTTCCTCAGTGTTCTAAGCCAAGGACAAATCTTGCTCATCCTAGTTCTGTTAACATTGTATCAGTTAAACTGTATAGCCAAAACTTGAGAACGATCAAACCATAATATAATGGTGGTAGGAAAGTCACTGAAAGTATTCCATAAACAAATGTATCCTTAGATCTATTGTTTAAACTTAATGAATCATGTGATCCCACTGAATGTATGAACCCCATTGCCTAAAGCCATCTATAAGTGTGTGCATTTCTCTCACAGATAGACTCCTACTCTGTTTCTTAGAAGAGGAATCTATGTCGTATTTTATACTGAACTGTACTGAGTTCTACTACCTGTAATTTAAATGGTATGCTGCTGATGTACTGATAGTATATTCTGTATTTTGACTTCAATACTTGCATAAAGCATTAAAAAAAACTATTGTCTGTCATTCCAATCAGTGACCACCCAACTCCAAGCTACAGGGACTACACTGCTCTGAAGATTGAAGCTCTAGCACTTAATTTGTATGGCTTTAGTTAGGAATCTTGTAAAGGTTCTATGCGACGACACAAGTATCTGGCCGGACATTCATTTACTGGTGTTGCTAATTGCGTTTTTGAGTTATGAATCTGAGTACATATTGCAGCTCCTCCGAAAAGCCTTGGACTGCTCCATTCACGCTACCACTGAGAGTCAAGTGGTGAAGAAGTAGTATTTGGCCCAGTTATTCAAAGTTCATAGTAGTTCAGGACACGGGACCTCAGGAGTAAAAGTCCACAACCACCACGGTTGGGCCCATTAGCTCCTGCTTGCCCCATGGCCGTCTGAAAGGGGTTCTGTTGGGGAGAAATGCTGGTGAACAGCTGTTTGGCTCATTTCTTGTATTTGTCCCTGCTTTGCTTGGCCCCTTGTTTCTTGGGTATTCTATAGCCCAGGAGGTTTTTGTAATTCCCCCAAAATCAGACAATTGTGTGTACATTTCACTGCAGGACAAACACAGACTCTCTCTCGATGCCAGTATTTGCCCCACAGTCTTCGCTCTTTTTGTTTACGGGGAGCGTCCATACCCAACTGTAGTCCCTGATCTACCTCCCAACCCGACAACAGGCATTTCGTCCTCTTCAACTGCAGCACTGTTTAATTAGTCACTGCAGGGCACCCACTGAAATTCCCATCAGTAGGAATGAGAACGCAGAAAGTCTGCATACCAATTAGACTTAACTGCCTTGTCCAATGAGGCAGTATTCTGGCTTTGCCTCTTCTGCGATCTGGCCTGTGCCCATTGAGATCACAGTCCTTCTGAAGGCAACTCGTTTTATATTGGGCTTATTACCTTTGGAGGACATTGCAAATATCTGTGGTTGTTACACATCTCCAATGCAACATTCCTTCACAGCTATGCAATAAAGGGATTCCCCATGTGCTGCCTGCTCTCCACACGCTATTGAGGTGAACAGTGCTGTTGCTTTCCTTTTCTTCTCGAACCCCATGCGCTGAGTCACCTTCTGTATGCTCCAGGATTCTCTCAATGAGGTTGTTGCTGACCAGTTCTGGTGTGGTTCCTCTAACTGCATAGTCTGCCCTATGTGATCTTTACATCCTTAGCAGGGGATGCAATCGCATCTAAGTGGTGAGCGAGGGGAGGCAATGAGTCTGATGGTGCAAGCCACCTTTCGTGACTTCACTTCCTGTCGTGACGTCAGCGTCCCCCCACTTCTTTTTTAGGACTTGTGCCCTGATCCTTAGCGTTCTTTACTGTCTTTATGACTCCTCTTAATGGCATAATCTCTAGACCTCGGACCGGTCTCTGTGTTATTAAGGAGCTGGTGTTTTAGAAGATAGGTTGAGGATTTCGTTCTTTTCTCCCTTTGCTTCCTAGGCCTTGCAGCCATGGCTTTTTCTCATTGTGTCCTTCACCCTCTCTCTAGCACTCGTAGATACTCACTTACTTTGTGCCTACTTGCCCATCTCTCTCCCACTTACTTGTTTTCCCCCACCTGACCTCAAACCCCAGCCCAACCAGAGGCTAGACAAATATCAATGGGAAGTGGCGATTATAAGTCAGGTGATGGTGCTTGCTCTCTCGCCAATCTGCTTGGGGGTCCGGACATGCGATCAGGGTCACAGGTATACGTATGCCACGAGTTGTAGAACTTTCATCAACATCAGTCCCCTTCACTGTACCTTCCCCTCCGTGCTACAGCCGCTTCCAGGGCCCTTGTAGCTTCTTTTCTCACTTGACCTGAAATAATGGGTTGACAAGTTGGGTAGAGAGGTAGAAGTGGGAGAGGTTGCGGGATGGTGTCTGGAAACTAGAGTTTGTGGTGGTATTTTTTTGTAAGTTCTTACGTTCCCTGGCTGCTACTTGCTCCGTTTTTCTGTTCCCAGTTTGAGAATCTGGGACCCATGCCCCCTTGAGACGGAGTGGGCCTCTGGGTACGGGTAAGCCCGGGTATGGAAGTCCGATGGCCCTCTTGCTCCATGATGGAAGAGCTGCAGGGCTTGAATTAAGGAGCAAGCTGCACCACTTGCAACCTTGCTTCTCCAGTCTGCCCCTTTAGCTCCTCGAGCATGTGCTCTTCCTTTGCAATTGCTTTATCAGTCCTTGTCGCTCCATACAACATGGAGAGGTAATGTATACCATAATGAAAGTAGAAAACTCTACTATAACTCTTCCGATAAAGCCGAGAATGAGTAGAAAGCATAAATGTAGACTGAGACAGAAATGTGGAAGTAAGTTTAAATGACAATACATTGCAAAAGCCATGTAAAGTGTGTAAGAGAGGAAGTGTCGTCAAAGCAGCTGGGAACAACATTTCTGTCAATAGAGAACATTACAGACACAGCAACACCTGGTATTATTACCACCAGATTCATCTGCAAAATGTTTTGCAGCCTTCCCAGAAGCAAACGTGGTGTAAACAAATAACTTTTATAAATAAATTTGAGTCCAAACGCGAAATGCACAGCTGGCTGTTCTATTAAAAGTAAAGATATTGGTGCAAACATTACTACTAAAAATAGTTGTGTACGTTTTGCCAACCCCTTATGTGCTTTGTACAGTGTTAATTCTTAGCGCTAACATTCCTTTTTTCACAATGGGAGCATAAATTGTTGATTTAGTGTAGTGCATTTATGATTCAAACATGAAATCGAATAAAGCTTGTTTGACTTGACTAGTGAATTGTGTCTGTCTCTACTGTGAATAATTTTGTCAATATTAACAGAACTATTGATACCATATTCACAGGAAACAGGCCAGGCAGGACTACCCATGGTAAGGGTTGGTTTGACCATGTTTGTACAACCCTTCTTTCCCAATTGAAACATGCTTTAGCCCTTAGACCCAGGGATAAGAATCAAGTTACACTCTTGAGACATGATTATAATAATAACAAATCTTTATTCGGTTTATCACAAAGAAAACCATAAAAGAGACAATCAAAAGTACAATAAATGAAAAAGTACAAGTTATACAGTAATTTTTTTTTTTAAAAAGATTCGTACAAAAAAAAGTATATGGTGGATATGAGCAGGCATATTAAAATAGTAATGTGTTTCAATGCTGTTATTTTTGCAGATAGAATGTTTTAAAGATTCTTTCTATGATTCATGATTATAAAATGGCACTTTCAAAAAGGAAGAGGGAATTGCACCAAGAAGCGTGGGATAGTTTAACACGGGCGGCTGAAACATCTGATAGCTGCCTGTTTTGGTCTACAGTTAACTCCACCTTTCTTAAAGACGATAAAATTCTGCAACTCTCATCTAATGTCAGTAGCGATGCCTGGGTTTCCCATTTCTCAGCCATATTCCAAGCTAGTGGACCGAACAATGTAGAGGAAAGGAATTGGCCTGTAGCCCCACTAAACATCACCTTGGAAGAGGTTGAGAGAAGTCTAAAAGCCAGCAAGGGGGGAAAGGCACAGGGGCCTGATGGAGCCCCCATCGATGTCTAAAAGGCCCTTCCGCTGCTGTGGGGCCCTATACTTACCCTAATCTTTAATGCAGCAGTAACAGTCGTGATCCCACCTACTTGGGGAGACTCGATTATCGTCCCAATTTATAAAAAGGGGGACAAGACAGCAGCATGTAATTATCGACCAGTAAGTCTGCTCGACTCATCGGTGAAAATCATGAGTAGAGTGCTGCTGTCTAGACTGGAAGACTGGGCCGATGAGAAGGGGATCCTTGCGAACTCCCAATATGGCTTTAGAAACGGTCGTGGGACACTAGATCAATGCCTGAATTTAGATCTATTAATTGGCAAGTATACCAAGTCTAAGCCTGGTAACTTATATCTCTGCTTTGCCGACTTAAGCAGTGCATTTGATCTGGTCGACCACTCCCTTCTATGGCCAGTTTTGTTAGAGCTTGGAGCACCAAAGGAAATCATCTTCTTCTTAGCCAGATTATATGATAAGATGCAGGCCTGTGTGCGTTATGGGACAAGTGGGGAGTGTTCCCCAAATTTTAACGTAAAGTGCGGAATAAGACAGGGCTGTGTGCTCGCCCCGTTGTTGTTTTCTCTATTTATTTATTAACGGCGTAGACTCCGCTTTGAAGACAGTTAAGGCCAATGCTCCCCATGTTGATGGGTCCAGTGTGCCAGTTCTGCTTTATGCAGATGACGCTGTGCTCCTCTCACGGACCCCCATAGGTTTATAGCGCCTGATGGATCGGTTTTCTGATTTCATAGGGGAGAGGAAGCTGCTGATCAACAAGAGTAAAACCCATATTATGATTTGTGGGGCAAGAACTAATAAAAATGATTCCTTTTTAATAGAAGGGGTGAAAGTCCAGCAGGTGGAAACATTTTGTTATTTGGGTGTTATTTTTTCACATGATGGTAGTTGGTCCCAGGATTTATTAAGTGCTAGGTCTAAGATGGCAAAAAGCGCCTACGGCATATTTAAATTCGCCTCTAAGATCGGTGATAGGCGCACCAGGGATATGACGCAGATCTATAAGGCAAGGAGTGTCTCTATTGCATTATATGGGGCAGGACTGTGGGGTTACACCAATGTAGATTCTTTGCAAAGGGAAGAAAATATCTTCCTTAAAAAACTCCTTTGTTTACCTACCTCAGCCCCAACTGACTTGATCCACAGGGAAGTTGGGGTTGCTTATTTGGGTGACCTCATTTCGTTAAGACACCTGATGCTTTGGCGAGTTATTTGGTGTAAGGAAGAGACAGCTTTTAATCGACTTGCCATTAAGGACTGCCTAGACCTGGATAATTGGACCAAGATACCTTGGCTTAAGTATGTTGTAGACAGTTTTCAGATTATCTATGGGCTCAACATATTGACAGACCTATGTTCTGCTGGAAATATCCCTAAACAGGATATGAAAACTATTTTTATGTTGTATAGAGCTCAAAAATGCCTAGTAGCTAGTGGTTGCCTTACTACAGTCCATCTTTATAATAAATACACTGAAAGTGAAGGCTTCCAACAGTACCTGAGCCTGGTAACTAGACCAGCCCATAGATTTGTCTTAACGAGACTTAGATTTGGAACGGTCCATGTCCTGGTGGCCTTCCCCCACCCAAAGGAGCATCCGGTTGAACCTTGCCCATGTGATGGGCATTCAAAACAAAGCACCCTGCACTTTATGCTAATCTGCACGCTATTTTTGAATCTCAGGGTTGTTTACTTAAAACCGTTGTTTGTAAAGTATGGTATCCATACTAATATTATAAAGAGAGAGCCCAAACCTTTGAGACGGGTAATCTCAGTAACCACAGCACCAATCACAACACCCAATACAGCGTTGGAAAGGGCAGTTGCAGCAGAAGGACATAGGCTATGCAGACGGATAAAAAAATGTATAAAAAAAATTGCAAAAAACATCATCATCCAGAAGGCCGAGGGCCAAAATAACATCACACAGGAAATGATGTAATAATATGACTCACTATATTGAGACTGAGAGCCTGGAGCCAAATTGATCGTGAACAAGGGATATGCTATCCCGAAACGCGTACATTTGTGCCTGCCTGCTTGAGAAACTCCATGCTGTGAGGATTAAATGAAAATGCACATAAGTCGCATTTGTCCCGTTTTTCTCCCAGCTGGGGGAATTGGTTGTGGATTTAAATGCGGCGTGGTTCTGCCGCGGGGATTTACGAACCGGCGAGAGCGCGCTGCAAATTCTGGCCAAATGGAACCGAGGGGGTATCAATATATATATATATAAATATATATATATATATATATATATGAAAGGGCAGTTGCAGCAGAAGGACATAGGCTATGCAGAAGGCCACCATATACATTTAAAAGGTAAAAGAACCGTGCCAGCAAAGTAGTTCCTTGTGGGCGTGTCTGCGTTCTGCTGTGGGCGTGTGCTGGGGGCGTGACAAACGCTGGGGCGTGTGGTACGTTCCGCCCTTCATGCCATGTGAGTCGTAATTGCGCCGCATCAAGGGGCACGCTGTGGGCGTGTGTCCGCGCTGTGGGCGTGTGTCCGCCCTTCATGCCATGTGAAGCGCCAATTGCGCAGCATCAAGGGGCATGCTGGGGGCATGACAAACGCTGGGGACGTGTGCTACGTTCCGCACTTCATGCCATCTGGGTCGTACATTAATCAGATCGTCTGCTGTGGCCGTGTGCTGGGGCGTCACAAAGGCGTTCACCTCGAAGCGTGGTAAGTAACCATTCGCAAGACTCCCTTGGGGGACTGCCCGTTGTCTCACACATACTGGGGTGCTGAATGCAGTGTGTGCCTTGGCCTGGGTGCGTCTAAAAAGCACTCAGGGCCGAAGAGCGTCGGTGTGGGTCATAAAAAAATAAGAACAGCGGGAAACAATCATTCAAGACTCACACAATTCTAATTGTTAGACGGTCGCCGCTGGCCCTCAAGCGGGGGCACACGCGACTGAGCGTGTCTGCGGGGACAATTACTGCAGCCTCTCATGCGCGCTGTTACTGAACTATTACATTAAACCAAATTACACACGCCTGCTAACATCAGCCAGGGCTGTAGCCGGGCTCAGGCGGCGGATCACTACACTAATTACATGCACCTGCTAATATGAACCAGGGCTGCAGCTGGACCTCAAGCGGGGGGACACGCGCCTGCTAACATCAACCAAGGATGCAGCTGGGCCTCAAGCGGGGGAACATGCGAATGACCGTATCTGAATGCACACATTACACACATTCGATTTCATACCCGGACAACGTCGGGACGGGCTGCTAGTACTAATATAATAAAGAGAGAGCCCAAACCTTTGAGGCGAGTAATCTCAGGAACCACAGCACCAATCACAACACCCAATACAGCATTGGAAAGGACAGTTGCAGCAGATGGACATAGGCTATACAGCTGGCCACCATATACATTTTTTTTTCTTTTTTATAAAGCGCATCGTTACGCCATCTCGGCGTGTCCCCGCACTAAGTGAGAGGGGGGTGGCATTTACCGCAACAGTGGGCCAACGAAAGAACGTTAGGGGAAAAGTAGTCAGTTGTGGGCGTGGGCGTTCTGCTGGAAAGCCATGGGCGTGTGCATAGAGCGATGGGCGCGGCATGCTGGGACTGCCGTCCTTCAACGAGGGGGAGTTGCATTTACCAATTGGGCGTGTGCATGGGCATGTGCATAGAGCGATGGGCGCGGCCTGCTGAGACTACGAGGGGGTGTTGCATTTACCATTGTTGTAGGCGTTGGCCGTTGACGCGATGTGGGGCGTGTAATTTCCGTCGGATGGAGCCGAGCTGTCCCAATCGAGTGGGCGTCGTCCCAATACAAGTGGGCGTTGCATTTATCATTGTTGTGGGCGTTGCATGTTGACGCGATGTGGGGTGTCTAATTGCCGTCGGCTGGAGCGGAGCGTCAGGTGGAGCGCGCAAACACGTTCGCGTCTGCAGCGGACACAAACGTTCCCATATTGCATTGAGGACACAGCTTCACAGTGGACGCATTCTTCTGCGGGGCCTGAGCCGGGTGATGGGGCGATTCAGAGTACGTTTTTTTTTAAACGCGGGGACTGAGCCGGGTGATGGGGCGATTCAGAGTAAGTTTTTTTAAAAACGCAGGGCCTGAGCCGGGTGATGTGGCGATTCTGAGTACGTTTTAAAAAAAACGCGGGGCCTGAGCCCGGTGATGGGGCGATTCAGAGTACGTTTTTTTAAAAACACGGGGCCTGAGCCCGGTGATGGGGCGATTCAGAGTAAGTTTTAAAAATAAATTGCCTTGCAAATTGAAAGCATTGCAGACATTCGATTTCATCCCCGGACAACGTCGGGACGGGCTGCTAGTTTTTAATGTGGAAGACGCAATGAAGTTGATCTATAATATGAACTCTGCGGACAAATGTTTTTATATTGCAACTTTTATATGTAAATCTATTCAGTTTAGGAAAAGTATACAATTTTAAACATTCGTCTTTTTTAACCTGTATTTGTGATATTGTAATATATTTTGCCTGTGTGCTTTTATGGTCATTGTTTTTAATGTACCGAATAAAGCTTCATGAAATGAAAAAATGACTTGACTAGTGTAGGGAGAAATCTCAATGCATGACGACTTTGTTCTCGATTTTTTCCTCTTTGGGTACCTGATCAAAGTTATCCACGTATCTATGTGCCCCGATCATGTATTTAATTTCTCATGGTAGGAGAAACTGTTTCAAAAACCGATGCCCAATCCATAGATAAAAAATAAAAAAATGAAGAATCTGGACTGTGGTTCACCAAGGCTGGGGGACTTGATCTCTTTGCAATTCTTTTTACTGTGCTCTTAATTGTGGCTACTAGCCTTTTAAATTTTACTTACTTACTTACTCAATCCATAGATAAAACCTTTAATCTTTGCATGGTCAAGCAATTATCTCTCCTGTCGCCAAATAGAAGGGCAAAATTAATTTCAAGGTAACATCCTTTAAGGTTCAAACATCACCTGCATTTACATATGCCAGTTCTAAACCATAGTGTTGCTCTCTAATCTAATTGTGTGTCAGTAACATTCTTAATAGTTCCAAGAATTAATTTTCAAGTGCACAATGGTGCTTGAACAATGGTCAGAGATTGACATTACTTGATAGTCCTTTATGCTATGAAAATTTAAGTGCTACTTAAGGAGCGAGTGTAGCAAATGGCCAACCTATTCACCTGGAGTGGTGGAGGTTCACTGGTGCACTGTGGAGCACATACTACAAATAAATGGTTAAGATCTGCAGAGGCTTTTCATGTTTAAAGAGCACATCCTCAATCAAAACTACTTCTTTGTGTAACTAAATCACCAAACATAACCACTGCATCACTAACTCACTTTCGATTGGGAAGGAGTGAGGTCTTAATTAATTTTCACAACTTACGATGGCCTGTTTTACAGAGAAACTGTGGTTGCCTTACGACCATTTCAGACTGTGATATGTGCCTTACTCCGCCAGATAAATAGGTTCTTTCTGACCTCCACCAGCAAGTGATTTAACCACTAGTTGGTATGCTTTGAATGTTAGTGTATTAGTTTATCTCATCACAAAAACCTCCTCAGCAGTTTGGCACATCCAAACATGAGGTGACTGTGCCTCAGCCAAGTGGCTAGGGATTACTGGGGCTGGTAAAACAATGTTCCCTGTGTCTCTCTACTGTACAAAATGTATCCATTCCTCAGCCTTTAAAGCAAAGTGTGACAAAGAAAAATGTAGGTTCCGTGTTACTGCCACAAGAGTTGTGAGATGATGATTTGCATAATCATGTAGACAGGGGTGTAATAGTCATTTGACCCTTCTATGTGATTCCTCTTCTTAACACACAGAAAACTTCTCAAAAACTTGAAAAATGAAACACTGATAATGACTTTAACAAATCATATAGTACTTAATACATTCCAAGTGGGTCCTGATGTATTAGTTCTCTGCAGCCACCTGAACCTTTTATTATTATTATTTATGGGAAAAAACAGACACTTTTATCCAGAGCACTTTTTTCCTATTTCCACCCAAAAACTCAAAATGTAGCCATATTTAGGCTAATTTCTTGGTCCCCCCAGGGCAATCCAAAAACCCTTGGCACCTTTAGAATCCCCTGGATGTTGGTAAAAAGGACCCACATTTGGACAAAAGGTTATAGCAGTCTAAGCGCGAACTACCCCAAATAGCCAAAAGAAGGCTTAGCACTAGGGCGGAAAAGGCCTAGCAGCGGAAAGGGTTAAAATCGAGGCAGAGATTTATGAATGCATTCAGAAGCACGGTTTTGTGGCAAAAGTTTAAAAAAGGAAAAATCTATTGAAGATTTCTCAATAGGAAATAACAGGACTTGGAGACTGCCATCAACTGATTAGCCATTGTCAAGTTCGAGTATGTACAAGGACATTTCGCTTTCTTTCGGTCTAAGATGGAATACGACAAGGAACCATCGAATCAGGCCAAAAGAAAGTCATTCCAAATATTTAGCTTGCACAGGATGATCATAATTTAATTTGGAAGAATTTCGTTATAAACAATTCCAAATCATCTACCATTGATGCAATTGAGCTCAAAAAGGAGTCGCTCAGATAATCAGATAACTTAATCTTCCCCACACCTCAGATATCCATTGAAATCAGAATATTGTGGGCGAACATAAGGAAAAATAATCTTACTCCATACATCAGGAGCGCCAAAGGTGTGTTAATAGATAGAATAACAGTGGAAAGTGGTGAACCTTAAGGCACATCCTATGTGACGCTGTAAATGAAGTATAACAACACTTTACTGAGCCAACAAATATAATTGGTAGACAAGAAGGACTGACGTCAGTGGCCTCTTGGCATTTTTTGTTTATATTGGTAGTCAGGGTTCCCTTATAAAAGCCCAATGATAATTGTTTGCAAACCATGCAAGATCACCCATTGAAATATATGCACTAGGATGGAAAAAAACTTTCTGTTGCAGGAACTTGAAAGTTTTGGGGGGGAAACCAGAAAAGCCAGGTGATGTTGTTTGAAAGGCAGGAGGGCAGCAGGTCTTTCAGTCCTGGCACATACATTTAAATGCCAGTTGGTTTTAGTGCAAAATAAATTGTTCGGCTGGTAGAATCCGTGCTATGGGACACAACCAGACTAAACATGGGAAAAAATTGAACAAGATACTGTAAATTGACTGCCACTTTCATGCTCTGCACACATGCATTCATGACTACTGGAAACATGGTGTCAGTTTATCAACAGTGCCCACAGTCAAATAGATTATATTATCTCCATGAAAGATTATTTATTGTCCAGAATTGAAACATAGAGGGCAAAGGGAGGGGAAGTTTGACTTGTATTTTTCAAAGATAGCTGTGACGGTCCGTAGAACAAATTAGTTTTCGACTTGGAGAGTAATTAAATTACATTGTACGAGGCATCATTTGCCAGTGACTGGTCAAAACCATTGTTTTTAAGAGTCTGGAGCTAAGTGCTCTCACCTCATCCATTTGCTGGGTTACAGGCTACCATCTCAGTGGAGGATTGCAACAGCAGTTCAGAGAGCACTTCCCCTGGAGGAGCCTGGTAAATGGCTCAAAGTGATGAGCTCTGATCAGAATTGACCCCTCCTTAGCAATGGTCTCCAATTTGTAGTATAGCATGGATACTATTTTTCAGCAGCTTTCTATTTTGTTTCATAAAATGACTCCCAGCCCAAATTATTTAATCTTGTTTCAACATCATCAGATATGGTATTGAAGGCATATCTGAAAACTAAGTGGATTACCCCATCTCTCTGATTTAAGTTATTTTCTTGGATGCCCAAAAAGTGCTAACTGCCGGAAATATGTTTATAACATACTATTTAAAGTTTTGATCACACAATATACATAACATACCAACCCACCATTGATAACTGAAGCAAATATGAACGCAGCATGATATTACAGTGGACAGTGTAGAACACTAACTCACTCCAAGGCCCTGATTATGAAGTGGGTCATAGTTTTCCGACCTTTGCACAAACCCTTGTTTTCACAGGGTCGGAATGCAGAGTTAAAGACCTCACCCTTCATTACATTTCGGCAGGTCGACCTGCTGGAATTTAAAAGCAGAAAGCATACAAGATTGTACGAAATTAGAAAGGTGTTGGAGTAATGAATATAGCGAGACCCACTAACAGAAACACTGGCAAAAGATCAAACTCTATCTGCTGGAAATGAGACGAGCCCAAGCAGTATACTATTAGGAAAAAATAAAGCTTGCCTCAAATTCCACCTGGGAAATGTCCCAGGTGGTAAAAACTGCATTAGAGCCCTCCTCCAATGGTCCTTCACCTTCCCCCTCCCATTAGAATGAACTCGCTGAATTTTTCACGAAGAAAATACAGGATTTTTATTCAGCATTCCATCCTCCTAAGGAAGATCTGATCTTGGAGGATTAACCGAAACTACCCCCTACCGTCTTACTGCATTTCCCAACCTCAGACTTGTTAATCTTCGGTACAGCCTAGCAACGGTCAAATGAGGCTCCCCCGTGAACTGGGTCCCTCCCCGCATTCTAGGGAAGGTTGCAGAGGAAATTCTTCCCACTCTGATAGATTTACTTGACTTTTCGTTGCGTACAAGAATTGTTTCTCCAACATGGAAAGATGCTATGATAAAGGCTCTGTTGAATCAAGCCAATGCAGATCCCCTTGACCTGGGAAACTATAGACCTATTTTTCTTCTCCCGTCTAGGAGTAAGCTTTTGGAGAAGCATGTCGGCTCCATACTAGTTCACGTCCTAAAAAACCATGGCATTATTCATCATACTCAAACTGAAGTCTGTCCGCACAATGGTACCGAGACTGTCCTTTGGGCAATGGTGGAGGACGATAAAGAACGGCTGGATCGAGGAGAGGCCGTAGCTATCATCTTCCTCAATCTCAGTGCAGCATCTGATATTATTAACCTCCACACCATCATTTAACAAGTGAATAATGCTGGAATTTCTGGTCTTGCTCTTGCTTGGCTTAAATTCTTTCTGAAGGATAGATCAGTCCAGATCTTTGAGGGCGGCTGTACCTCGGTCTCCTTCCTACTTAAATGCTGTGTTCCACAGGGCTCCTCGTTGAGCCCTACACTTTTTAACTTATATATGAGGCCATTGGAGGAGGTTGTTTAATCCTTTGTGATTTCAATCATGGCCTATGCGAATGACACCCAATTGATCTTCTCTCTCACGCACAATCCTCACACTGCCTGCTTAGGCCCCTGCCTTGAAAAGGCTGCCTCCTGGATAAATAACTCCTATTTGGAACTAAATGGGAACAAAGCTGAGCTCCTCATTCTTGGCAATAACACCAATCGTCTGATGGATTTGGGTTGGCCAAACAGCTGGGACCTGCACCTGTTCCCAAACCGGCCATAACAAGCCTGTGTATATGGCTCGACTCCTCCCTAAATCTGGAGCCTCAGACAACACTTGCAGCACTGTGCTTTGGCATTCTAAGGATGCTCCAAAAAAAATGTCTTTTGCTTACACCACTCTCCAAGGGGCTAGTGGTCCAGGCCTTATACTTTTGCCTGGACTCTGGTAACTCCCTGTACCTAGGCGCCCCAAAAATTACCCTAAAGAAACTTCAAATAGTGCAGAATGTAGCTTCTCACATTCTCTACAATGTCCCTTACCACCACTCCACCCTCCATAGTCTCAAATCTCTTCATTGGTTCCTGGTAGCGGAAGCTATTAAGTTCAATGCACTCTGCATTTCCCACAGTTTTTTGTTTGTTTTTTTAATACCGGGACCCTGGCGGCTTGTTCTCTGATTTCCCCTTATGTCCTTGGGCAAACCCTTCGTTCTTCTAGTGCTTTCCTTGCTAAATGCCCTTCTATAGGAAGATCTAGATGGGGAGGACGGTCCTTTCGGTTTAATGTTGCCAATCTGTGGAACTCCCTCCCCCTGAGATCAGCCACGCAGGAACTTCCTTTCCGCAAGCACCTTCAATCTGGCTAGTTCAGAACTGCTTCCTCTGATGTATTGGAATAGGAGTCTCGCACTGACAGCGCTGGGAGGCTTCCGAGTAGCCATGCGCTTTATAGGTGCAATATATAATAGAATATTTGCTGTAGTACGTGGATTTTGTTGCAGTAAGCACCAAACTCAGCTTGTAATTTGCCAAATACTAACCAATTTCACCATATCTTTCATTCTTCCTTATAGTGTTGATCATGAAATGTTTTCTTCCGAGTTGCAGACAGAAAAGGCCTATAAAGAACCCCACCCTGCTGTTGCTGCTAAAGAGGGCGTTTGCGACCCCTGGTTTGAAGCATTGTGGTGTTTAGCCATTTGATCTAAGGTGGATCGAGCTCCAAAAAAAGGGAACTGTTTTACAGTGAATATTTTCATTGTAGCAGGAGCCCTCAAAAAAGCAGTCAGCATTGATATTGTAGTGGTGTATATGATATGATTGAGACCAGATTAAAGAAAGGAAGATGTGATGGTAACATGTAATTGGATCAGTACTACATAGCGAATTGAGGCATAAGAAGATAAAGTAATTTGACGAGAATTACACACATTTTTAGGCAAACGGCTAACCTGTGACAGGAAAACCTTGCCTGCAGGATCCAAAGTTAAGTAATTTTGCCTATTCGCTATATCTCCTTTGTGGCAGTGTATCATCTCATATGGGAGATTTTGGTAACAGAAGTCTGCTGCGCTGTTTATACATTTTTTCATAATATTTCTTGATCTAAGATCAGCCAAGTATTTCTAAATTTAAATTTTCTTTTTCAGGCAGATATTTGAGCTTTAGAGAAATCAGTCTTTGCTTCAAGAATTTCAGCTTTATATATTTTAATTTCAATTTTGATAGGTTGAAGGATGAATTGGCGCATGCCTTTCGCCCACGCTGTCCATATTCCACATTGACCTTCTTGACAGGTTAAGAAAACCTATGAAGTGGCTGACAGAGACTCACACACTCACTTCATGTAAAACAGGGTTGAGGGATCTGTAATATCCAGCATAAAGGGCCAAAGATAATGTGTTACAGTACTCGTAGTCCATAGTCCAGAAGAGAAGGCAAAGCCCGCCAACTGCTTATTTTATGGCATAAGTAACGTTTTTGATTGTGTTCAGGTTTTTGATTTTTAACTGCTCTTTAGGTATTTTTCTGAACTTTTTAGAACACTTTAACTAATACATTTTCTCTTTTCCAGCTGTTTACATAAAAAAATTATTTTTGCATCTAGAATTAAAAACTAGCATCACTGTTTTTACTCTTTTAGTTGAATATGTAAATCTGCCCTTCACCAGCCTTTAGGAACTCAAAGGCAAGTGTTTGCTTTTGCCTCCAACCTGCCAGTACCACCCCCACCCCCTTCCACCTGCTAAGTGTCTGCATGACATCCCAAAGAGGAAAGGGTGGAAAAGAGCAGGCAGTCACAGCTAGACTCATACAGGTGTACAATGTGGGGGTGGAAACCCTCAGTAAGGGTACAGTGACCTACTTGCGAGAACTAGCTAGGACTTGACTAAAGAGGAGATTCTGACTGGTGGAGAGAATTGCTGGCTGCTGAGGGGTTACTGATTTTTATGGAGATATTGCCTGATATGGGGTGGGCTAGCTGATGGGATGTCTACAGGCTGATGGAAAGCTATGGGCTGATGGGAGTGACAGTTGGCTGAAAAGTTCTCAGATAGTCTGCTGTTGGTTTGATCATGTCACCTGCGTCACAGAGGATTGTGTGATGAAGTTTATCCGCTCAAGTGACATATGTGTTTACTCTGTGAGCTCTCTCCCAATATTACTCCCAGTTTTCTCTGCCTTTCTGTTTCTTACTCCCACGATGCTCAATGAATTGATTTCCCATGCAAACAGTGAATTAAAATAGTGGATAGTGAGGGTGATCCCTCTAAATCAGTTTCAACTGAGATGGCTTCTGCATTAAGCTCTTCTCTCCATGTTTCTATTTGTAGAGCCGTTCCTTGCTATCCTTTACCCAACTCATTCTTCCCTTTTGCTTCACTTTGTACTTATTAGTCTTTAAATGTCTCACTTCTCTTTTTGCCACTTCAGATACAGTTCCCTCTTTTGTTACTGTATCTTTAACTCTTGCTGCAGCAAAATTAGGTACAATAAATTGCACTTCCCTTTTGTGTTAGTCCATAAAGTACTTTTAATGTGCCGCGCTTCCTTTAAGAACATTACCACACTTGTTCTTATGTCTGGAGTGCCCAACGTAGTTCTGCGAGAGCTTGCGAGAATTCAGGCTACCCGCTGACTATGTACGTTAGAACCGTCTAGATTCATTGTATCTAAATTTATGAGGATGTCCTAAAGGTCTGGCATGGCTACAGTATAAAGAGCACTTGTGCCTCTTAACACCATCACCATGTTCACTTTCAAAGCCAAATAATTGGCTTATAGTTTCCAAAAGTGTGTTACACCCATGGCTTATGCATGTTTTGAATACTTACTAATGGCACCAAAATATCATTTTTGATTATATAATGTGAAATGGATTTAGAAGGCTAAACCAGCATCGTAATTAAAAACCCTGGGTTTACTTGTTGTGTAAGTAGTCATTCTTCTGTTTTAATAACTGTTGGTGGCATACTCCCATAAGCAATTTCTTACTTAAGAAGATTCAGCCTCAGGATGAGTATAGGTGATTGGCTAAAAAAAAAATTTGAAATCCTTGATGTTTCTGGGGCAGAGGGTACTGGTGAGCTTTTATTTGTATGCCTCTGTGTCATCTAAAAGACAAGTGGAAGCTGAAATAGGGTTGCCCAGACCCTTGAACTCTATGACTCTCATAGCGTTTGTCGTATTAATCAACAGGTGGGTAAAACTGAGCGGAAATACCAATAATGCACATTTGGATATACCAACAAGTGGTTTTAACTAGGGGTGGGTGATAAATTCTGCTCGGTCGGCTGAGTTGGTGGAGTTTTGGCCATACCCCTTTACACAGTTAACGCGGAGTTCTATCCAAATTCCACCAACTCCCGAGTTTTTGTCACACTCAGCTCGCCAATATAAAGTTGGCAAGAATTGGCATACCCCTAGTGCGTTTTTTCTTTTGGGCTGCTAGAAGGGCACCCAACGATATTTTACTAACGCGGGCGGTTGTGACAGTAGTGAGAAGCTGCTGCTCGAGTAGAAAATCTACTCTAGCAGCAGCAAAACCAACTTGAGAAACAGCATCCTCGGCGTGCCACTTGGTGCCGTGTGCAGAACATACTCCTGGCGCTAAAAATCAGCGCAACATGCCAATTTTTGCTCGTTTGCAGAACTCTGCAGAATCTCATGGAGTTTTTATGCAACTCCGCTAGTTCCGCCCACCCCTAGTTGTAACAGGTGATTACAAGTTTCACATGTGAGAATGGGGTGTAACAGGCAGTTTCTGTTTTACCTGCCAGTATTAGAGCATGTTTATCCCCTTTTGGAGGTACATTCTCCAGACAAATCCTCTTGATTAAACGTGGAGAAACTTTGTGCAGGGATTAATTAAAGCGCCAATCACAGTTAGTCTAAAAGAAAGGAGCAAACACTGTAGAAAAGGACAGTGTCCCCACTTTGACTGATTTCTGACTTACCTGCCTTGGTTAGACACATTGGTGGCTATTTCTTTGGTAATACACTGAATTTAAGCTCTTACAAGCCACAACCAGTCCACACAATCACGCGGATCACTGCCTGTAGCCTGACAGCATTGAATTTACTCTTTCCTTTTACCTCAGGCCTCGGGATATAATTAAAGAACCGTGCATATGTTTCAAAACACAAACTTTTGTTTAACGGAGAGTGAGAGGTTTTTTTCTTAGAAAGTTCCCCTTTTAAAGTCCACAGTTAAATGCAATGCTAAATATCTACTTACATTCTGTACACATATGGGGCAAATTCCAACATATATTTGAATCATCTATTACATCATTTTTTAAAGAAATCATGTATTTAAGCATTCAGTAATGTTCATGCGTAAGTGTACTATGCCTTGGTAATTTAAAGGAGTATCCATCACCATGTGAAATATAAAGTATGGGAGCCCCAGACTTCTAAATATATTACTTGGTGGTCCAGCTTCAGTGACTAGCTGGGTGGTTGGATGGCTGGGCTTTGGAGACCGCAGGCACCTTGGCTCTGATAGACAACCCAGGGTTGCTGATAGCGAAAGTCGTACAACCGAAAGTGGTTGTTCCTTAACCAAGGGAGCTCCTAAAGGTGGCATTGAGATGCTAGCACAGGAGCCTCCGGCGTACCTCCAGTACCTTCCCTTGTTGGGGCTACCGCACGGAGGCGATCATTCTCCTTTCACGAAGCTCCAGCTGAGCGACTGGATGGCTATGGATGCGACAGCGTGGGAGATTGCTTCCAACAGGTCGAGTTGATCCCACTGGAAGACTTCCAAGTGCATTATGACCTCTCTCCTGGACCCTTCTTGCTTTATCACGCACTGACGAGGACGTTTAAGGATTTGTGGCCTAGGGCTTGGCGAGAGCCAGAGATCCATCTGCTGCTCCAGGCAATGTTGACTCAGGGGTCCGCGTGGTACCTAGTGAAATGGCTTTACGGGGCACTTTTAGGGATGACTGTGAAACCACTGACCGCACACAAGAGCAATGGGGTGCTCTATTTGATAGGGAGCTATCTGACAAAGAATGGAGTAAGGCTTTAAGGAGCTTGAAGCGGGTCTCCAGAAATACAAATTATAAACACATTCAATTTTACTTCCTTCATATGACCTACTTAACTCCACATAGACTACAACTGATACTCAGAAATGTCGCACAAGACTGCAGATGTGGGGTTCGCTCCTATGGTATGGAGCTGGCCGACGCTGAGCGGATACGGGCCTGTATGTGATTAATGATGTACTGACCCGTACACTCCCTTGCACAGCAGAGGTCTGTCTTCTTGGCTTGTTTCCCCAAACCAGGGCTAAGAAGGTGGGCTCCAGGTTTGCGTATCTGGCGCTAGTACTGGTGCGCCGGCACATTCAACTGAAGTGAAAAGCGGAGGCGGGACCCTCAGTTGTAGCCTGGGAAAAAGATGTAGAGGTTTGGGCCAGGGCGGAAGAGAGGGTACTGATGGGGGAGGATGCCCGAGGGCCTCGCGGTCACCCAATTGCAGGACTGTGGGCAGAAATACTTCGGGCGTGGGATAATAAACAGGGAGAGGCCACAGAACCGGATGGTCCGACTCCCCAACTGAGGAGCTACACAGGCCGAACCCCTGAGGTTTACCCCTAGAAATACAGGACATTAAACATGGAAGGGACTGATTTGAGGCGGAAACATACTGCGCTCCCCCTTCAGAGTTTAGAATATCATCTAAATCCCAACGTACCATACACCTCCCTAACCAGACTAGTCCGGAACCTGAAAATGAGCCTTCCATATAATTTAGCTGGGTGCCATAATTGTTTACATGTTTATGACTGTGCCTGTTGCATGGTTGTTTGTTTGATTCAAGTCATTACAACCATGTCTGTAATCTGGCAACTACAGTTACTCTCTATAAACCTTAACCTGGGAAGAGCTATGGGTTATGTTACTCTTGAAGTATGATGAGACCTGACGAAGAGCTATTCAGAACAGATGTTAAATATGATATGTAATTCTACTTGCAGGTGGAATGTACGTTTGCTTTTTAAAAACCCTCGGACCCTTGCATGTATGTACATGAAAGTATATAAAAATGCCAATAAAGACATTAAAAAAGTGAAATATAAAGTATGAATCAATATTCTATTATTTAGCAACGTTAATGTATTCTTGTAATCATTAGGAAACTATTGCTTGTTCTGAACCCTTGTGGATTCTTGTTTTTTCACAAAAATATCCTTTACACACTTCATAAAATTAACAAATTTTCACACCGAACTTGCACTGTTTGAACAGCATGAAAAAAAAATCGAAATTGGAGATGTGCCTTTTGCTCTCCATGCAAAAAAACCCCTATTTTATTTTTGTAACCATTAACAACGCCTGCAAAACGGCTCTCGGGGTGGCAAAAATCCATTTGGGGCAGATTACAAAATCCTTTCACAAGTGCACTGCAATATTTTTCAACATCTGCACAGATCAACCAGTGCAGAAGTGATATTTGCTCAAGCTTACTAATACCTACGTTCGTTTTTTTTTCCATAAGCCGGTTGTGCAGGTTTTGCGGCACATCTACACAGCAGTTGCTGTTTATCTTAGCACGTGATGGTCATTATTGGTGCAACATTCTGCGGTATGCCCTGGGGAGTAACTCCAGAGGTACAAATAGCCTCAAATGATGTCAGTAAAACGTATGAGTGAGGGTATCCAAATTCTTTGAAGTCATACATATTACAAAAAAAATTACCTTTTGAAGCAGAAATATTGTCAGCGGTGCGTGCATGCGTTTGTGTGCGAGTGTTCGGGCGTCTTCTGCACTGTGCGTACAATACTTGTAGGTGTACTCTTATTCGTAATCTTAACAAATGACACAAAAGTAGAATAATAAATACGTTTTAAAGAAGTAACGTCAAGTACATGAATGCAATGAATTTTAATCTAAGGGTATATGCTGTGTGGTTTAATGCTTAAAGCGTCACCTCATGTTACTCTAAATGTCTTTGAACTATTTAGAGTTATTGATTTTCTTCAAATAGTTTAATATTACAGTGCAGTTTCAATGGAAGTTTCAACCTGCCGCCCCTCAGTCGGCGGCTCAGCATAACGTGCACCGTTATTTTACCTCTTCTGTGACTTGGATCCCTTTGTGTCTTCAAACACATGGTTCCTTTGAGCTGGACGGCGCCATTTTCTGAGCAGAGGCTCTGACGCTCGGCGGTTTGCTGCCTCTTATGGGTGCCCGGGCTTGGCTGCTTCAGACACGCGGAAGGATGGGGCGGTCAAGCAGCCACGTTACATGGTGCCGTTCGAGCCAGGTTTAAGATTAAATCCGCAGCAGACACTGCTGCAACTTGGATGTAAAAAAAGAATGTTCACACCAGGTGCACAGGAAGTCTGCCTTTAACACAGTGAAAGGTGGCAGACAAAAGTGGGTACAACTGATTAGTTACCAAGCTACACCTTTTCAAAATCCCTGTAATGTTCAAAATACCTATTAGTGCTGCTTTAAGAGCGAAATATGTTTAAATTGGACACAATCTACAGTCTCACAATTGCTTAAGAGGTTCATATTGTTTGATGCCTAGTCTTTTTTCTGTTCTGCTGTGTCATGTTGGCAGCGCCATCGTGCAATGCCTGTTTGTTGTGAGGGACCCTACTTCTTATGGTTTAGGTATTATGAACTTTGCCCGCAAGAGAGACTTAGCAGCAGCCAGTGCATCTGCTGGGATCAGTGCTTTAAATGGGCCGGTACTGTCCGGTACGGAGTACCTGCACTTTTTTTAAATTTATTTTGAGAGGGAGAGTAACGTCACATCTCAAGAGAGACGTAATACCTTTAATTGGAGAGTACCTGCACTTCTGAGAAACAAGCAGGTACTCAGGAACAGAGTACCGGCACTTCTATTTTTCCATTTAAAACACTGGCTGGGGTGATGCCCTCAAATGTGTTATGTGCGTATGTCGTTTCAAGACAATGCACATGTATGTTTTACTTTTCAGCCAATTCGTGAAGTTTTTCTCCGTCAGCTCCTAATCAGTCCAGATGTGCGTGTAGGGTTTGGTCACATCCTTTTGAAGCGATGAAGCGAAGAGACGGAGATTGTGCAAACTTAAGAAACCACGAAGGTTCCACTCCCCTGCCTTCTGAGGAAAGCGTTCCTGGCCCATTATGCTCTTAGTTTTTTTTTCTGTTTTTTTCTTATTGTTGTTTAATCTAAAGTTAGATAAACACCAGAAAGGCTACTTGCTTTAGAAAAAAAACATTTGAATTTGTATTTGATTAAAGTATATTTCAAACATCTTATTACTACTGCCCCACTATATGTACTAAAATACAACAACATAAAATGCAAAATTAATTTCACTATACAGTTTTACGAGTTTTCATTTGTTCCAACCAGTTGGAATATCACCTTCATCATTTGTTAACTAAAAAGTGCATTATTAAAAGTAACCAACATTTTTTCCATTTTCACCCCCTCCCCTATACTTTTTAAAGCATTGATGGCGCAAACATTCTCCCGTGAATATGATTGATATAAAGTCACACATGCACAATATTTGTCTTCTGTGTTCATGCATTACTATAACATGCAAGCATTCTGAAAAGCTGCCCCTCCCCAGCCAAAGGGAAAGCGTTGCCCTTGCACCAACACATTTCGTAAATTCCAAGTAATTTCCGTGCCCTTGATTCTCAGCGGGTTAGCAGCAAGACATTTGTTTTTTCTTCGTTTTACTTACATATAAGAAGCAGTTGTGATATCCTCAAGTTTTGTAGATCCGCTAACGGCCGAAGTTGTGGGTCTAACAACAGATGATCGTTTCCCCCATTATTTTCTCGACCACCGCTACATTCGTGCAGCTGGCCTCGTGGTGTGCCATCACCATTTCCCTTCCTTGTGGTTGAAAGTCGCAGACTTCTCTAAACGCCACTACCGGTGGCAGATCCACTACACTCTGCAGCTGATACTCCACCTACACTGGAAGGGAAGTGAAAATTCTATCTTTCTGCGGCTTTTTTCCTCCGCTTTGAACATTAAAAACAGTCTGACTCACTAATTTAAAGTTGTTTTGTTGTCTTTTAAAAAAAAAATGGAATGCACAGAATTATAGATAAGTACTTGAGCCTCAAACAATTTTTTAACGTTATTATGGTAGAAACCAGTAATAAGTACTAACAACACCAGTAGATTTGGCAAACGTTTTTTTTTTTTAAGTTAAGTGGTTTTTCATTGATTGGCAAGTTTGGTTGGTGTGAACTCTTGTGAGTGGTTGAGTGTACACATGATTCAGTATTTGGATGAACAGATGTGTGAGTGGGAAGATAGATGAGTAGATGAATGGGTGCATAACTGCATGTTCATATGGTTGAATGAGTCATTGCATAGATGGACGAGTGCATGGGTGGTTAGGTGAGTGTGGTTGAATGACCCATGTAGACCATGGCTGAATGGGTGAGTGCATGCATGCATGACTAACAAGTGAGTACAAAGAGGGTTGGGTGAATGGGTTAACCATACATCCACACCTATGTATTTATCACCCAATTTATCTAATCATCCACTCACACTCATCCTTTCATCTACTCATACACGCTTCTATTCATCCGTGTGTCCCACTGTACCATTTATTTAAGCATACATTTATCCACCCACAGTTATATTCATCTAGCCATCCTTGTATCCACTCACATTTATGCACTTATTGATCATTCACCTACTCATGCATTACCTGTCTTCCTGTGTGAGCAAGTAGCCCTTGTACACACTGTATATGTGTCTGCATCTGTGTGTTCTGTTTGCATGCATGGGTGTCTGTATGTCTATTAGTAGTAGTGCACTTGTTGCAGGGTAACTTAAACATGAAGAAAATGACAGACTCCTCTTGGCAATGTAAAGACAGCTTTTTAATGTCGCTGCAAGGAGATCGGCAGTCTTCACACAAGTAAACAGCCAGTCTCAATTTGCTACTTCACAGGCAGCTATTTTCATAAACAGTTAAACGATGCTAGTTACACAAGTTCATAAAATGAATTACTAGGTAGTTACACATTGTTACACATTAGTTATGGAAAAACATGAGGTCACCTAGTACCATAGACTTTAAGCAAATTCTCTACACATCTTCTATTGCAGTTCTAACGAAGCTTAACAAACAAAGTATTCTTCTACTTTTGAATGCATGTGTATTTTGGTTGAATGCATATTTATTTGTGTGTGTGTTCTATTGTGCTACTAAGTCCTCTTATCAGATTCTGTGTGTTCTTGGCTAATTCAGTCTCCTGTGCCCATTGTCTAACCATCTTTCAATCTATTGAAAACACAGAATATGTGCAGGTGTGCCTGTGTGCTAAGGCCTCCTCCTGACATTTAGGAAGCTAGTAAAAACATGGCTCTTCAATCAGTAATCACTCACCCCTACTGCCTCTTCTATGTCTTCAGCGCCAAGACACCCTAGGGTATTTGTGAGCTTTATGAATTGCATTAATAAATAAATTCCTTCAAGATTGTCAAACACAGATTTCCTTTAACTATGACCTTACAGGTCATGCAGTCTGTTCTCAAGGAAACTCTTCACCTCTTTTTCATCAGCACATGTTTTTGGCCTGCACTGCTGTTTCACCACGTATAACTGTGTGAAGCTCTCTGCTGTTGTCTACTATTGTGCTGTTTCCATATTTTATTATTTCCATAAGACACTTAAAGGTGAGTTTTTGTGAGTATTGGGGACTCTGTCTTCGATCTGTGTGCTTTAACCACTTGGCTGCTAAGGCTTTTCCCGTCCTGCGCTAACATTCTTAGAATACCATTATACATGACGAGTTGACCTTGTCATGAGCACAGCTCCAGTGTGCCTCATGACGAGTTCACCTTGTCATTAGCATGCAAGAGGTTAAAAAAAAATAATAATGATGACTGCGGAATGCTTGCCCTAATCTCAGCAATGGGTAATTGCTCTGGGCTGAATTCTAGTTCATGTTTTTACCCACTGTAACCCTGCATACAGGGACCAGAATGATTGTATATGGATGAGGTTAATCCAGTCATTCTATTCTGTCCATAACCTTTCTGATTTTCACCTTTTGGTATCACAATAAGATGCCATGCGTTTGACATCAGTGTCCAGATGTGAGACCATAGCCATTGTGCTATGGAATAAAAGCTCCACCTCACTGACGAGACCCAACCAGGCTGAAACGTTTCTGGGGTTGCTTTTTTTCCCAGGCAGAGGAGATGTAGCCTAGTGGTACAGAATGGATGGAATCTTTTTGGTTGGAGATAAGACTGATTTCCATATAGTCTATGTCCATAACGGCCCAGTGAGTAAAAAATGATGGACTGAAATGCAGCCCAAAGTAATTACCATTGATATGATATGATATGATGGATTTATACCGCGCACAAATACTCAAGAGTGTCCTGGCGCGCAAAATAACAGTGACCTGGTGGAGCGAAGAATTTAAAACAGCTGCTTGAAGAGGAAGTTTTTAAGTTGTTTTTTAAAAAGTCTGAGGTCCTGATTGTTCCGTAATTCCAGGGGCAGAGAGTTCCATGCCATTGCTGCTTTGACGGAAAGAGACTGGCCCCCCCAGCCACGTTCTGCGGGATCGTGGGATCGCCATCCGTCGTTGGGTGGCTGAGCGCAGCAATCTGTTAGGGACATAGAAAGCAAAGCGCTTCCTGATGTACATTGGTCCAAGATCGTGCAGGGCTCTATGCGCCAGGGTAAGAACTTTGAATTGCACACTCTGAGCCACAGGAAGCCAATGCAGATCGTGTAAATGCTGTTTTACGCTAGATCTTCCAGAGATGTTAAACAGAAGTCTAGCCGCGGCATTCTGTATGGTCTGTATTTTTTTTGCAAATATCCAGGAATACCTATATACAGAGCATTGGCATAATCGATGCGGGAGAAAATGAGAGCACAAACGACCATTTCCTTGGCCGGCCTCGGAAGCAAGGGGAAGAACCTTCTTAGTGACTTAAGGGTGCCAAAGCAAACTCCAGTGAGTTTCTTAATTTGCACCGAAAACCGCAGGTCTTCTCCAAACCAGACCCCCAAGTTCTTTGCTGGAGCGCCCTCTGAATTAGGTCGAGGGAAGTCTGGAGGCCATAAAGTTTCTCTGAAGGCAGGCGGAATCTGACCATATAGAAGGACCTCAGACTTGTCCTCGTTGCATTTCAGTTGGGCATGGGCCAACCACTTAAACACAGACGAGAGACAGTTCTGAGCAATTTCTGTCGGCAGGTTGGAGTCCTTCCCGGTAAATAGGAGCTGGGTGTCAACAGCATATGTGATTATTTTTGCACCCAGTTCCTGAGCCAGAAAAATCAGAGAAGTCAAATAGATATTAAAGAGCAAAGGGCTCAAAGTAGAACCCTGAGGGACTCCGGTGGACATTTTCTTGGCAGTCGATGAAAAAGGAGGCATCCAGACCTTCTGGGTTCGCTCTTCCAAAAATGATTTCATACAGTCCCGGGCGGAGCCTGCAAGTGAGTTGAATTTGTGTATTCCACCCAGCACCTTTTTTCTCTGTGTGCATTTGTGGTCTATGTAATGTTGATATGTGTGTATTCCTGTAGATGTTTTTCTCTGTCTGATTATTTGCTTTGTGTGTGTCTTTGTGAGCATGCCCCTTTCTGGTCACTCTGGGTGCTTGAAGGTGTGTTTTGCTGTGTGTAGGTCTGTAGACATGTCTTCTGGTCTGTGTGCAATTACGTCTGTATGTATGTTGATTTATCTTTGTTTTAGGATGCTGGTGCAGGTTGAGCTGTGCATCTGCATGTGAATATGGACACGCATTGTGTGTGCATGTATGCCTTCAGGTTATGTGATATTGTGTGAATACACCATACAAGAGCTAGAGCTGTTGGTTTTGTCAGTGCTATTTTAGTTAGCCAAGATAGGAAAGTATATTCCGTTTGTATTGCAATCTCACTTTACATTTACTTTAACTTTTACATAGCTTTTGCAAAAATTGACTCTTGCACGTTATGTGACTTAGGGCCAGATGTAGGTCGCCCAATACCGGTCGGTAACGGCCGAAATTACCGAATTTCGGCCGTTACCGACCGGTATTAGGCTTTTGAGATGTAGGTGGCCATTTTACAGATTCGGTAATTTACTGAATCGGTATTTTAAGGAATAGGTAAATACCGATTCCTTAAAATACCGATTCGGTAAATTACCGAATCTTTAATGTAGGGAGCACTCAAATGAGTGCTTTTCCCATTTCAGGATTCGTTATTTACCACCAACTACAAGTTGGTGGTAAATATCGAAAACCCTAAAAAAAAAAGCAAATTTTTGCAAATTATAACAGTGCCATGTGGCAGACATACATGCCATTAGGGTAATTCGGTAATTCCCATTCATTCCTATGGGCCTGGAGGCCCATAGGGATGAATGGGAAATACAGAATCGGTAAATACCGATTCGGTATTTACCGAATCTTACCGATTCGGTAAAATTTACCGAATGAATACCTACATCCCATTTACCGATTCTAAAATACCAAATCGGTAAAATTCGGTATTTTAGGATCAGTAAATCTGGATTACCTACATCTGGCCCGTAGTCACAAAACCTTCTAAATAATGTGCACATTTTAGAAAGTAGGAAAAACCATTCTGCAAAGTTATATAGTTGTTCAACAAGAGCCCTATAAAACATACCTTTTTATTACCGTTCCAAAAACGAAAAAAGTCAGTAGTGCTTCATTAGGTTTTAATGATGGGGTCATAATTACCAGTTTGCCAACTTCAGGAGCAGTAGTTTCTCTGAGAAATCTGTCTTTTGTTTCATTTTTGTCAGACCACTGAAATGGCTAGCTCATAGGTGACACGTCACCAATGATAGATACAATCAACCAATGGCCGATTAATGAACACTGATACGTATGTAATAGTACTTACAGCAACCAATTGCTAAGGGTGCTGACATTTAGCCATCGTCCTACCCCTTGTGTGTAGTTGATTCTACAGTCTATGTCAATTAGACTTATCGGTCTGTAAGATTTTGGCAGTCTTTATGTACCTTCTTGTATGGTGGCATGATGATGCTATTTAACCAAGAGTCAGGGCAGCTATAAGTCACTGCTATCATCATAAACTATCATTACAATCTTGTGGGGTGACCCAATAAACCCTAGGATCTGGATAACAATTAGTATAAACAACAAAAATCCTATCGGTTGCTAATTACACCTAAGACCAAAATGAATTAAAGGTCAGCCAAAAGCATTAATCGACAGGACACAGAAAACACAACTAAAGAAAATTATTGCTGCACAGTGTATGTATTTTAGCGCAAGTGCACGAAAATTCTGTGTACAATTAACTCAAGGTTGCACCATCAGGTGGAAACAGTGTGACATCAGTGCCTGTGCAGAGTGAACAAATGAAGGGTAAAGTGACTGCCTATGTAAAATAAATAAAATATAAAACTAAGCAGTACTTAAGCAGCCTGCAAGATGTCTGTCTAAAACAAAACGAACAAAGCCTCATCCAGAGGGGCATCTAGAAATTTCCTAGAAGGCCCGCAGGGGTGTTTTGCTTTAGTGCAGACAATTAGTATTGTCGACGTTTCGACCCAGATAGTCGCAGTTACTTGAAACCATTTGGGGGGGTGCTTCATCAGGTCATGAGTGATGGGCAACCTTGAGTTGCATGAAAGTCGCCTTCAACGGTAGGAGTCCTATGAAGGGTAGAAAGATGGCAAGCCTGATAATTTTAGTTGAGCTCTAGGGTGATAAATGAATATCCTAAACTCTCAGACATTAATTAATTGCATAAGAATGGGCCAGTAGGTGATGAGCTTGCCCATCTGGAACAAATTACAGGAATGAGTGCTTGTCGGCTGGTCTGACGCTTCAACTGTAGTCACAGTTACAGTACAATTACTGACTCATTAGCAACCAACAGGATTTTTGTTGTTTATACTAATCATCTTAAACTATGGCAAGTATTTTGACCCACTAATCCACATCAACACAGAACACCTCCCTGGCGCCTTTCTTTTAAAAGACCTTGTATGGCTTCTCTCATTTTGTCTTTCAAAAATGCTTCTAATAGGTTACCATATGATCCTCTGTTGTCAGATGGGTTGGGGGGGCAATATTTAATGGGCAAATTTGCCTGTGGAGTTTACAATGATATTGAAATGCGTTATCCATGTTGGTTCAGAAATATTTGACTCCAAAAAAGTTTTCCTTGCTCCGAGACCTTCCCTGATCTTTCTCCAAAAGGCCTGAGTAGCATTCTCAACTGCTGCTTTTTACAGTTCTATACACTTTCTGGTTAAAGAATGTGCTTTCTTCTTTCTTATTAGCCATTTATAGCTTAATCTTGCAGCCCTTATTACCTGTCTAGAGGAGTCACTTCGGAGCACTGTTTGTATTTCTGATTTCATTGCTTTACATTCTTCGTCAAACCACCCCTCTTTTCCAAAGTTTTTAACAGTGTGATGTTTTTAAACATGCAACTTCTTGCGACAATCAGGGTTAGTGATTTCAGTAAAAGATCATAGACAAGTGATGTGGCAGCGTCGCCTGAACCTTTCTATATCCCTTCCTAAAGATGTACTGTTGATGGGTCTTCTTTCCAATGTTCTATGTTGGGTTAATGATTAGTGCTCCATCTTATTCTGACGACCCCCCAGGTTCCATGTGTTATTTAGATTTTGTATTTTTTTCGATTCTGATGAGACTTTTTTTTACCTCTAATAGCAGAGGATTGTGATAACTCTCCAATTTCCATTGCACTCTTAAATTTTCAAACCTGTGCCAATCAGTGATCTTAATCAGGATGTAATCGATCACCGATTGTGGTCATTATAGGTGGGCATGCTGCAGTTTTCAATTTAATAAGAGTTTCGAGCTGAAATGAGGCTTCCAGTTGAACAAAAATGGGACAGACGTTACCCTTTTGCTTCTTTAATTGGAATAGCATGGCTGATTGATGGAATGCCACATAGTGTTTTCATTTTAAATCGCAGCAAATTAGGGAGTAAAATGTTTACTGCCCAGGAAGGTATAAGGCATCCTTGATACCCTTTAAAAGGTCTGTGAAGCCTACCATTGTTTTCTGTTGTGCATAGAAATGTATTATTCTCAGAGAGGAGTTATCTAAGAGTTGGATGTTGATAATTTGTAAATCCCCATGAGTTTTGTCGCAAGCCTTGTAGGAAATACATCTGTCAGTTCTGCATGATACCTGCAGTCTGCCACTATTTCTATGGTGTAAAGGCCCATGTTTTTTAGAGTATTATCACACTGTAAGACGTCAAGTAATTTAGGCAGTCACCATGGTCCGTGTTCTGGGAGATTTCTGCGACATTCCAGAAGATAATTGAGCTACTTGGTTCCCATCCGCAGTGATCGAATGCTCGGTTCATGTGACTTATGATTAGTCAGTCTGTTTTAACGTTATTTATTTTTCCTTAGGGTATGTAGTGCTGTATGCTCTGCACCTATTGCCATTTTGTGGCCACCAGAAATGTCCCCATCGGCCTCCATGCTAATGCAAGTATTTTGCAATATGTCCCGGCCTCCTCTTTCTCCCCTCACTCTTGGGTAGATGTACTTCTAAATGGCTTGCTTGATTTGTCCTATTTTGCATCTCATTGGGGCAGTTTTGTCCTGGTTGACAGCAGTAGATCTAACAAATGTGTGGTCACGTTTCCCCCAGCTTGCTTTTGGATCCAGCACAATTATGGTGGTTGAGAAGGAGTTCGCTAGTGTCACCGATCGGACTATGTACTCAACTAAGTTTGTCTATCCTGTGCCAACAAGGATACAGCTGCTATGGCAGTTAGAACTAGCTTGATGATTTTTTACAATCTATAGGTCGTTCATCTTGATGGTGTGGTCACATTAACCATTTGTAAATTGCAAAATGCGGCTTCTATCCAATTTGACAGGACTGGCTCTATGTTTTAGGGCTTTTCTTGTAACAGGAATAAAGTATCCAAAGCAGTCAAGGTCATGGTGCCTGGCCATTCTATTTTCCCCGCTTCGTCCTTCAAAAGGTGTTCCTCTCTATCCAATAGCCCAACCTTCTCCAGCACAAACCCTTTGGCTGCTAGTTTGCAGGACCACATTATGGACCAGGGAAAGACACTGTCTGCAGTTAAGGTAATACTTTTATCCATAAGTTAATGCTGTTCAGACTTGTATTAATGGTTCATTCATTGAAAACCTTTATTATTAGGGTGAGCGCTTTAAGTAAATGTTGTAAGCTCTGACTGTACTACTGACAGTGGTTCCAGTATAAAAATGTGTACACACATTTTCAAAGTTTTGCAAAACGAGTTTATGTATAATGCTCCCAGAATGCTCTCTGATTTGATGCAAATATTTGCAGAAGATTCAAAGCAAGATTGATGATTCTTTGCTCTCAAAATAAAATGTTCATGAAAAAATGAAAGTAGGAAAAAAACATTTTGCTAAATACTATAACATTTCAGGTACCATTTCTTTGCAGCATCACTTAGTAACATATGTTGATTCATGCTAGTTTTTCCCAGATATATTCATACTGGAAAATCAGTGTAACAGTTTCAATAAGATTATGGTGAACAAAAATAAACAAACATTGGCAAAGCCAGTAGGTCTGAAATTGGTGGTCAGATATTTAGATTTTGCAAATGTGTTAACTCGTTTTGGCATGGTTTTTGTAAAGCCTTATTGGTGTCGGAGCTGCCGGCCCTCACCATTATGACAAACATTTGCAAAAGCAAAAAAATGTTTTGGTCTCAAAAAGCACACTTCCACAGTAGTTACTGGCACTGAACAAAACTACATTGTGTGCAGATATGCTCCCTGTGAAAGAGCAGAATGCTGTCACTCACAGTGAAGCCGGCCGATACACAGAGAGAGACAGAATTTTAATAAATGCAAAAGGTCATGGTCAACGCCAGACCAAATTAGGGGCCCAATTATTTAAAAAAGTCTTAAAAGTGCACCCATGGTATATGTCCTTGCATTAGGTGCGGCTATACGGCTTTCATGAATTCCCAAGAATTTACAGAATTAGGACAAGAAATAGTACTCCTACAAATTATTTGTGAACTGCAATTTAGCATGAGCAAATATGCATGTGTAGATTTGCTCATGCAAAAATATGAGTGTTTGCAAGTTCACTTTCTCTCCAACCACTTTTTTCCCAACTCTGGAAGACGGTTTACATCTGCCATTGTCGGGAGTTAATTTCCAACATTTCTCAGTATGGGAAAAGATTAGAGAAGAGTTGTTGAAACCCCCTAAAACATGCAAGTTAGTAGGTTTGAACAGACACAAAAGGGCATTCTAATCCTGAAACTATTGCTTACCACTACCTTCAGCCCCAGTTTGTAGATCTGCAGAAACATGGCAACATAAGGAGATTGCAAGAATTCAAACACTACTATGGTATGAGCCCTGGCATAATCAGAGAGGCTATATCAGAGCTCTTACATAATGAGATTTTTGCCATAATCTGTCACCACACTACATGGCACCAATGGGACAAGTGGATTTTGTTACAGGACAAGTAGATTTATGAAGCAACCTTCCCCATGGACAAGTAGATATTTTATTAAATTCCACACGCCTGATTATCCCTGGAGGATAGGCACAAAAAAGAAGAACCTTTTTTGTGTGGTTGGTTTATCCTGGGGGAAGTTCATTTTGCTGTCCCCATTTGAGTTGGACTGATTGAGGGATATTATATGTATCTGCAAACTGTTTGCAGGTGGACGAGGGGGGAGAATGCTATGTATCCTTTTTCATAGGTAAATTTTACTCCTTGCTTTCAGATCTGTTTGTCTGAGCTCTTGAATTTCCTGTCTGAGGTCCGTTATTTCTGTGTAGAGTTTGTTTATCAGCAGCACCAATTCTGCACTGTTGTGTTTGTTTATGCTATTCAACTGCACTGTATGATACCCCTTGCCACAGAGATGCTGCTGGTCCGGGCTGGAATGAGCCTTTTTTAATGTTTACCCCACCCCCAGTTAAGGCGTCATTTGTGGATCCTCATCTGATATTGCTTCCTTTCTATATTGAGGATTCTCCCTTTCCTGACTCTGGCAGGTCCTCTTATTTAGTCTTTCTTTTCTGCCAAGGCTCACTACATTGACTCTGTTCAATGCTCTTAGGATTTCCTGGTGTTTGCTCCACTTTTGCAGCGGATGAGGTAAGGTCTTCTTTGGGGATACTTTTGACAGATGTGCGGGTTTGTTTAGCTGCGGTAGGAAAAATGGTCTCAGTTTGGCGTTTAATTTAGAAAGCTCTCTTTGAGTAGTGATGTATATACCTGAGGTTTGCTGCTGTGAGTCATATGACACAGGACGCTCAAGGGCCTTTGTGGAGTCCAGTTTTGTAACTGTCTTTGTGCAATCCATTGCTACATCCCTCCCTCATGCTGAGCCCATAAAACAGAATTTTCCTATTGGGATCCCATTTCCGGCCTTGAGCTCTTGAAAGGATGTGTAAGGGTATGCTGGGAGATTCTCTTCTTGGCTGGTCTCCTGAATCATCCAGCCTACTGAGAGAGCTGCCATCAAAATATATATCCGGGGCTCTAGTCACTTCTTCGGGGTCCTTTGCTTCTTAAATCACTCTGGGAGGATGTTGCACCACTTTCCCTCCTTTATCCCCTTTCTTTTCAGTGGGCGATCCGACTATGCTTTAGAACCTCGTCAAACTCTTATTCAGTTTTTCCTCACTCAGTCTGTCAACGGGAGTTTCTTCATACGCGACAGGCGTCTGATGTATGGTCGCTTCTACCACTCTCAAGTCAACAGCAGCACATGGGCAAATTGAACTTGCAAATAAGTGGGAGGTTCGCTGAATGTTCATTTATCTATTTGTTGGGCAGTTTGCCCCCCTCTGGCATCATCTTAGAACCTCCTAGACACTGCCTTCTGACAACAACCTGGCCAATACTTTAGTAGATTTGTCTGTATTGGACAAAAGGTCTGCAGGAGGAATGCACCAACTATCCTCACGCTTTCCCCTTCACTAGAACTTCAGTGCTCTTCTGGACATTCTCAATGTGTTGCCACTTCTAATCTAGAGGGATACGGCTAGGGGTTAAAAGTCAGGGAGTCTAACGATGTGGTATAACATATTTGTAGAGCCTTTACGATGTTTGGCAAGTTTCAGCCTAACAAAAAAATCCTTCTTTGTAAACAAGAAATTGAGGGCAGTAACATAAGCATATACAAGTAAAAACAAACATATATGCACGCAACCAAAATATTGTTGGGGCAAGATGTTATACATTTGTGGTAGGTATGTAACCGTCTATGGGGATTAATTTATATGGGTAAATTTGATCTATGAGTAAGTTCTGTAGCTTTTATACTTTGTAAAATTGGTGAGTTTATACCTAAAGTTTATAGAGGTAACAAGCAAACAACCAGCAGCAGGTAGCAGACAGGTAGGCTGAGTAGTAATGATCAGCCCCCCAAAAAAGAAACACCAGGGACCCCCACAGAAACAAGGAACACCTTGAAAATGCGGAACTAGCAGGAGCCTACCACTAGATACGATCAAACAAATAGGGTGCAGGGGGTCCTAACAGCTGCAGAGCTGAAGGGGGCTTTGGCATTGGCTTATTGCTGAAAAGCTCATCACCGCGGCCTCAGGCATGTTGAAGCTCGCTGGTGCTGATCACACTGCCTCTACAAACCAAGCTCAATCAGCCTGATCTGCACAGACTCGTCCGATGAGCATGTACATCACAGGAAGCTGGAAGCGTGGTGTGTAAGCCGCTTCCGCAGCTACGCCGACTGTTTCTGCACGCCATCTCTCCTCTGCAGCATCATGCCGCGGCTACGGCACTGATGCGCCTCTTTCTCCAGTTTCCACAGAGGATTACTACTATACATGTGGTTGCCCAATTTTTGCTTTGCCGGATTCCAAGATGGCCCGCAGTGTAGTGACCTAACCGACTGTGCTCCACAGGACCATTTGCAGCGACCAAAAGTTAAACTAAAAGTAAGGATACGACATCTACAAATCCTATCTCGTTTAGTGCCCTAAAACAAGGTGAAACCCACCCTGCTTTCCTCCAACCTCGTCTAAACTGGCGCTCTTCGCATGCACCCTGTTCAGGCCTCAACCGGTGTCCAACGACAACTCGCTTTCCCTCAGCCTTTTTCAACCTGTGTGCAGGTCCAACTGGAATGGTGGACCCACACCCCACCTCCTTCCTCTCTCTATCCAAGCCTGTCTTCTCCCAGCGAGCAGACCATGGGAAATAGACTAGCTGCTTGTGAAAAAGGACAATATATGTAGAATCAGAAGACTGTGTAGTCAGGGGAAAAAAGAATACCAGCTCTATATGGTTTTCAACTCAAAATAGCTTTAGAATTTTGGATTTAAAGCGTTTAATCAATCCAAAGTGGACAGTCAAAAAAGGAGGCATCTGAAGATGTATGTGGCTGCCAATATTGACATGAATTACTCTTACATACTGTTATCCCCATTCCCGATATGGGATGGGAATTTGGGATGTACCAAAAACATCCATGCTTCTCTGTCATGCCCCAGCTACACCATCACATGTATCCTAGCAGGCGTCATTACTAAAACAACAGACAAGACAATTTATCCCAAAATCAGGTCAACTGACGTTAGTGAGTTTTGCCAGTGGAACATACTGTACCTGACATCTGCACCAAATTCATGCAGCAATTTTTGGCTTTAGGGAGCAAGATTCCTACATTAGTCACACTTTGTCTCCAAGGGCACTGCTTTCCCTACCCTGGTTTTCTACACCAGCTGTTTATTAGATATTGCATGGATAGTCTTGTTCCAACCAGCGCCAAAAAATACAGGGTTTCTCCTTTAACAAACCAGTTTTCAAAGAATCTGTACAATTGTCATTGGAGCAGAAAGAGTGACCAAAGGACATAGATTACTGCTTTTGCCAGGATATTTTTCATGCTTCAGCCTATGAGGTGTTGGCTATTAATGTCGGGTTTTCCTTTTGATGCCTAGCTCAACGTGCAGTGTTGATGTTTTTAATAGCAAACATGGTAATTGCGACTTATTGTTTTTTTATTAAGCAAATACCTTGAATTTAGAGTTTCTTTAAAGATGTGGTGGCGCTGCTGAAGAGATAAACATCATAACCCTTAGTTCTGATGTGAAATACCTGACCTACTTTGCAGCCTGGTTTCAGCTTTTTAGTTTTATCCTGTGCAAGCAGTAGATTTATTGACTGTCTTATTTCAGCTTGAGACCTTTCGAAGACTTTAGTTTTTAATGTTTGTAAAAAGCTAACTGTCTAACATTCCTCGTCCATCTGAAATTCATAGGATAATAATCAAATCACACAGAAAAGGGAAATGACCATATCCATATGGTTTTTGGAGTGACACTGAGTATAATGAGCCTACATTATCACATCAAAGCTAAATATGGCATTTATTGGAGTCCTTTCCACCTCTTTTTCAGTCTTGTTAATATATGCCATATATATTAGTTGGTCCTCAATTTCTTGGTAGTTGTCAATGACCTAAATAATTTGTTGCTGGACTCTTGACCCTGAACCCTTAGGTAAAGCGACTGGGAAGGATCCACGGAATGAGAATGGCTGGCAGCAACAAGATCTTCAAAATGTCCACAGTGCCTGGAGTCAGCACCAGCAACAAGTTGATAACATCCCAGTATTTCATGATGAACTACAGGCGAAAAATGGTGATGCCTCACTGCATAGGCTGATAGTCATGATCCATAGCTGACCTCACTGTGCGGAACCTTCAGATGGGGTTAAATATCTTACTTTGTTACATTAGGCTATCTAACACAGGTAGCCCCTTGGTGTGTACATTTGTGGCACGTCAATATTATTAACACTGCTGTGAGTTAAGGACCTTTCCATTTTTAATGGTGAGATGAAAGGCACCACACTTTTTAGAAAAATGGGTAATTCAAAGCTCATGTCTCGATGAGGTAGTATCTGACTTTCTGGCGCGTTATTCAAAAACACTTAACTTGTTCACCAACCTATTCCTTTGGCTATCGAAGAAAACAAAAATAACTCTTAAAAAATGAAGAGCACCAAAATCAGGGGGTCGCCTCAACCTCCCATATTAACGTAGAGACTAAACTGCCTATTTAGTCAAAAAGGGAGTATACTGGATTAATACTTGATCTCACTTTCTGCCAATTAAGCAAAAACGTATCCACCCCTTAAACTCACCTCTGTAACCACAACTAAAAGAACCATTATAGAATACCCCTCTATAATTCTCTCTGGCACCGCCCAAACACTACGCAAATCTGATAATAAAATGTATGTCAAAAACATCCCAAACTGGCTTACTTATGGTACAACAATACAATCAAATTGGATGGTAAAACTGTATGCTACAAAGACCTGAAAGGGATTCTAAGTATTCAAGATTTGAGCTTACCCTCAAACCCACTCCCCTTTCCATTCATCCAAAATAAATGTAACCTTGATCACATCATCATATACAAATTCCTTAAAAATCAAAGCCATTCTATAAAAACACAAATTTCCCAAGACTCCTTGACTTTCCCCAATACTCTCTAATTCAAGAAGTGGGCAAGTGGCATCCAAAATTGACTTCCTGCTCTAGCAAAAAAACATGAAAACTGACAAAGCTCCTCCAGGAGAAATGGAAACTAGTACTAAACAATACCAACTCCTCCAATGTTGCTATAGACTAGAATTCCTCTTGGACAAAATTAACAAAAGACAAGATTTCACTATCCCTTGCTGAAAGTAGACTTTGGACCACACATGTAACGCATTGAACCTCTGATAAACCTTTTAAACAAGGTTTAATAAAATCGGACTGCTGCTGAAGCTGTAAAAAAGAACTAGGTGACGTCAAGCTTATGTTATTACACTGTGAGTTCTCTAATAAATTGTATAAAGGATCAGTACAGCCATCTCACAAATCTTTAGCTTAGAATATACACCTGACCTCTCTTCTATTGCCTCGGGGGCTTTTGCGTCTCATATCTCCGGCTCCCTCAGAAAGGAAGAACTTCTTTCTTTAGACATGCGCTCAACGATTGATTTTAAATCTATACTTTCAGAGTGGACAGGCTTAAACCAACTTTCCCTAGTACACTCATGGTGGGCTTGGACACAATTTACTACAGATGCAAAACCTCCCAAAATACCTACCTGAAAATTGAGCCTAAGAAAAAAAAGAATTTCGGAGAAACTCAGCGATTATATATCCAGCCTGTATCCGCTACATAATTGATTATGCCTTCCATTTGTTACTCCAGACTACATTCTCTTTCCTCTCTATGCCACTTCTTCTTAAGAAGTCTTCATCTATCTAATATCCAAGATTCCCTTCCTCCTCTACCTTTCCAAATATTCTATCATCTTATATTTCCCTTTATTCTTCCCTTTCTCTCATAACGCTCCTGTCTCACTAAACATGACCTGGAAGGCCGACAAACAAAAAGAACCATAAGAAAGAAATGCATAAGTAAAAGCAAATACCTGCACTCTCAGCCCCCCCCCCCCACCCTTTACCCATGTTCTAGCAATAATATACATAACATTGTGCTTTTATTTTAGCTTCAAGTTCCGTTTAAAGTATGCTATGCAGCCTACTGCTGTATATTTATGTTCATCCAATTTATGTTTGTATACATGCAGATTACTTTTTTCAACCCCTTATCATCTAACTATCTTGTATTATACATGAAAATATAATACAACTGATAAAAAGGTTTTTAAAAAAGAAAAGCTCACTGCAGTTCAGGTCAGGATGACTTAGGCTGACCCTTAATGTTATTGGGGTGCACTAGCAGGAGAGTGGGATAGAGAGAGGATTGTATTCTTGTCACTATACCTACCACTTAGGTTGCAGATTCATATAAGGGAAAGGATGGGAACAGTGATACTGCAAACTTCAAAGACTGTACTTATAATCGGGAGCCCTCAATTTAGTATGATTTGACCAATTAGACAGGTTGACTCTCTAAGTGATGGGCAGAGAATTCAAACTAGAATGATTTTCCAAGGCTCTAGGCTTACAGGATATATGGAGAGTAAGTTGCTTCTACGTTTATCAATTGTCCTTTTGGGGGATAAAGAACTCCTTCTAAGGATTAGATTCTCTTTTGTCCTGATGGTGCATTATGGAAGATTAAAGGTATGTCATATCTAGCCTGGGGCATATATAACCATTCCCCACTTGTGCAGACCTTTCAGACCCGAGCGCTCTCTAAGCTTGATGATTGGGGACTTGATGCATGGGGATTGTGTAATAAAGAAGTAGAGCAGTACCAGGCTTCTACAATTGATTATTATTTTATGGAAAAAACAGTCAGCTGTGTCTCTGTTGGAGGTCTACAAAACAGTCCAGTGAAGAGCAGCCATATCCAAATTCTCAGGGAATAAGAAGACCAGCAGCAGAGAAGCAACGGACATTGAGGATGAGCTTATGGGCCTGGAGGAATATAGTTTACACAATTCATCAGTAGAACTACTAAGCAATAAATATAGAGCTCTGGTAGAAAGTGAAGCAAGGTGCAGTTTCTGTGTATTATGCTACTGTTGTATGAAGTAGGTAATAAAGCTGCCAAATTGTTAGCTTGGCTTACTAAGTAGGAGGTGGTCCACTGTTGGATTAATTGCATAAGGTATGAAGAGGGCCAAAAAGAATGGAAGGAATAAAATATAGCTCAGCTCTTTGCACAACGTCTCCAGACTTTATACTATGATGTAGGCTCGAGCAACCTTAATGAGTTGACAAGTTTTGTTAATGACTTTCTGGTCTGGACCCTAGTGTGATGCATTTAACGAGAATTGTAAGTGTTGGGGTGCTTACTGAAGCCCTAGGTACCAAAGGACTTCCTGCTGAGTTGTTTAAACAAATATCTAGCAAGATCTCAAACCATATCCTTCATATGCTAGTGGAAGCTAGAGGAATAGGATGTCTCCCACTAGACCTTTGTGCGGTTTCCATTGCTGCATTCCACAAAAACAGGTAAACCACCTGAGGCTTGTCCCTATTACAGATCCATATATCTGCTAAAATCAGGAAATAAACTACTTTTAAAAGGCCTTGTTAATTGACTATATATAATTATTAATTCCCAAATGTATCCTAACCAATTAGGATTCATGGCAGGTGGATTGGCCACACACAACCTAAGATGCCTTGATGACTGTCTGACTCATGCTAACGTTTTAAAGGAACTTTAGCATGAGTCAGACAGTCATCAAGGCATCTTAGGTTGTGTGTGGCCAATCCACCTGCCATGAATCCTAACCTGTTGTGGTTGTGTGGCTGGACGCCAAAGAGGGATGTACTTCCCTAGGATGGTGGTTTTTAAAGGCTGTTCTGTAATGGATGGACTTTGGTCTGATATTTTAATCTAAATGTGGATGCCCTATATATGAACAGCGGAAAAGATAAGTCAGTGGATTAATTTTGGAACCCTTCCTGCTGAGCCAGGTACAAGACAGCGCTATCCTCCCTATCTTCACGTCTAAAACAAACTCGCTATTGAACCACCGGTATGCTGGGTTAGGAGGGATGGTTTGATGAAAGGTCTGAGTTCGCACTATGATTGGGAGAAACATTTTTCAATTTATGCAAGTGATGTACTTCTACATTTGGCTGATCCCATGAATCCAATTGGGAAAACTCTGAACATAGTAAATATCTATGGTCGTTATTCAGGCCGCTATATCAGCTAGGCCAACTTTATGCTCTTTCCCATCACAGAATGGTCTTCTCCACAAAACTGGCTCAATCCTATTAAAATAGTTGGGGATGGCTTCCATTGTTTTGATATTTAGTTAGATAAGGATAAAGACATATTAATGGATAGAAACCAGTCTTTGATTCAGAAGTGGTTTTGGGAGGAATGTGAAATGCTTTCCTGATGGGCACTTAATAAGAAAATAATTGTCTCTCACATTTTATTTTTTGTGTTTATAACACAGTGATCTGAATATTTGAGGTCTGTTTTACTAGGGTAGGTGGATTGGTGCTTTCCCTGCTAGAGAATTCTTGTACTGCCAGGATTATGCTTGCCACCCTTAGCCTGGAGATGTACGATAGAGTAATTGCGTTACCTGATGTAAATAGATATTTCTGGGCATCTCAGTTGGTGATTAGTGATTGGGCTTTAAGATTCGAGCAGCTTCCATCTTTGGTAGCAGACCGACATGCTATGGAAACAAGGGTATACATGAGGGAAGGATCCAGTCAGCCTGCTGGAAAGTATTGGGCCAACCATGCAGGCATGGAAGACCGCAGCCAAGCAAACAAGGCAGTAGGGTGCGCAGATGCTAAAAATCCCACCATGGAATTCAGTGCTACTATACAACTTGCACACAGCCGCGGTGCGTCCATTGGGGCGTAGGGGCGTAGCCCCACTAAGCCAGGTGGACGCACCTGCGGCTGCGACAAGAGACTCATGGCACCAAATAAAATGAAGCGCAGCACAGTGCTTCAAGCGGGACAGACACGATGTAATCGGGAGTGCGCAGGGGGTGGGGCTGGGGGTAACCTGGGTAACAAGTAACAACAACAATAACAAACACCTTGGACTCTGCTGCGCAAGACGCATTCAGGGCAGAAACTTGCCCGCGCATGCGCGTTACCGTCAATTTGACCAGCACCGACCGAAGGGGCCAGGGTGTGCGTCTTTAGCCTGGCCCCGTTGATTCAGAAGGCGCCAGGGCGAGGAGTCTGTGTGCCCCCCTAGCCAATCATGGCGCTTATGCAGCGCCAGGATTGGCTGGTCCACCGCGCTGAAGGACAGGCAATCCACTATTGGATGCCGCGCGTCGTGGGTGGTGGCACACTGGCTCAGGCCGCTCAGCACTATCGTGGCCAATCACTGTGACTTCAGCATGTGAAGCCATTCAGTGATTGGCCATGGGCATTCCGTTTCACGTGCGCGGTGCGCGCCGCGCGCCGTGACGTTGTTAAGCTGCAACTCCATTAATGAATGACATTTTTGCTGAGACGTGTTTCATTGGCGACACAACCGCACCTTTCACTTGCAGGCTATTTGCATGATATGCGGATTGCGCCGCATAGAGTACAAGTAAGAAATCCCGTACTGCAGCGGAGGGCCAGTTGCTCTGCTGGCTGCAGAGGAAGCATCCCCGGCGGCTGCAGGAAGCGGCAGCCCGGTGAACCTTAGGTGACGGGGACAGATCTGTTACAAGGAGCTGGGGGTGGGAGGGGAAGCCTGCCCTGGAGACCCCGCAGCCGCTGGGGAGGAGGCTCTGCTGCCAGGGAGGAGGTGTGACTGTGACCTTTGTCAACTTCTCGCCCTGCCCCATCTCCCGCTAGCTCCGCCCAGTGTCAGATTCACCTGTTCACCTGAACACAGGTGGAGCAGCGGAGAGGAAGCGACACCGGCCGGGGATACTTCTCTGCCGGGGAGAGTCGGTGCCAGGACCCGAGCCACAGGGGCAGATCCGAGGGGGCAGCAGCGTTGGGGTGCCTAGGCAAGACGGAGTAAGGCGAAAGAAATATAAAAGGGCAGCTTTTAAGGGTGTAGCCGAATATCTGAACATGATACAGCACAGGTACAGATCTGAAGTGGGTAACTGGGTAGAGCTGGGGGAGGCAGAGCAGAGGATTTAAAGCGGCAGAGGGGCAGATCATAAGAGGTAGGTGCTCAGATCTGAAAGAGGTTCAAGGATCTATTGGATCCCAAGGGACGCTCTTGGATGTGAAAAGAGGCGAGGGGCATTGGGGCAGTTTAAAGGGGCTCGGGGCAGCGAGTACAGTGGATGGAATTAAACTGGGGAGTACTTGAGTGCCAGGGGAAATCCTGATCTACCACAGGGCAGATATGCAGTGTTCCAGAAAAGAACCCAGGAGCACACGGTGCATCTGAAGTGCGCCTATGGCAATTAAAGTACAAGGGCAGATGTGAACGGGGTCAGGCCTATTTGAAGGTGGTGCAGAGGTAAGGACACCTTTTAAATGCAGTATTGGGGCAGATCTGAGGGCGCTACATGAGCACCCCATACAGGGGTGGATCTGATGGGGGTACAGTGGCAGCTCTGAAGGGGGAAGGCCCTGATCTGACTGAAGCATAGACGGATCTTCAGAGGCGGGGTTAGATCTAAGAGGGGAATTCATTTGAACTCTCTTATGTTTTATTACTTGTAATATTATGTATGTATTTTTATGTGGACCTCCTAGGAGTTTCAAATCTTTAATAAATATTGAATTGAACTAAGAGGGGAAGGGACAAACTCGGGTGTGCTGAGACGGATTTCCAAGGAACAGGGCCTCTGGGGAAAGACAGGTCCTCAGGGGTAAATAGGGTAGAAACAGCACTCATGGGGCTGGAAAATCTGTTTAGGGGGGCATAGACACTTCTCCAAATACCTTGGGCTTAGGGACATATTTTCAGGCTGAAGGCAGCTCTCGTGGGCAGGGAGAGGTCTTCTCTTCAGAGACTGACAGAACCCTTAGTCCTTTTGTCCTCACCCCATCCGTGGGTTAGTGGGTGAAGGGAATGGAGAACGAACAGAACCCTCCTATTGGGACCGTTCCTGTGAGACAGATGGGGGCGCCAGAGGAGCTCAATGGGACCCAGAAGGGCAATGGCCCTCTCCCCGAGCCAGGGAAACAACTCCCTGCTAAGGATGGGTTCTCTGACATTTTTACGGTGACTCTTGACGAGGGTTCCACCCTTCCCAACCTTCAGGATCAGCTCGCCACCCTCAATGTAGCACTTTCCAACCCAGGTACTTCTATACCCACCTTGGTAACAGTGCCACCTGTGCCTGGCACAGTATTACCTTCCTTGGTTATAATGCTGCCCACCCCGAGTACAGTGTCACCTGCCCCGGAGGTCCATGGAGGCACGCAGATACCCTTGCAGGAGGCAAGCTGCCCAGAGCATGGACTGCCACAGAGTCGCTGGTGCCAGGAAGAGTCGCGACCAGTGTGCCAGCAGTGCCCGTGCCAAGACCACCACACCAGGGATCTGGAGCAGAGCACCAGCAAGATCTGGGTAAGAGGGCATGGAGCTCAGGAGTGTGGCATGGTGGGGTGTCAGCGGTTCTGGGGCAAGGGACATGGGTATGCATGGACAGAGGCAAAGAAAACCCCATAATTGAAGCAGAGGAAATGAAGAGTGATAAACAGGCAAGGAGGCAAAGGACAAGGGGAGTGTGCAAGAAGCAGGGTATCCACGTTAGTGGTTAGGCTAGATCCCAAGGAGCTGCAGGGTTGCCGGAGGTAGGACCACACAATCATCAGAAGGGCAGCAGCTGGGATTGTAGACTATGGCTTGTGAGTGATGCAGGTAAGACGGCAGCAGGAGGCTTCATATGGATGTGACAGAGACAGATGGGGAAGCTGGAGCCCTAGTTGCAGAATCTTCAGAAGGTCAAAGGGCTAAGGGCAGGGCAGTGTCTTAGTAATGTGGCCAGTGGACGTGTCAGGAGTCACTCTAACTGGAGTTCCCCTTTCATTTTATTAAAACAAAGAGTGTTTGGATCAAGCATTAAAGCCATTTGTTTCAATAGAGATTGTTTTGGAGAGGGTTCTGTGGGCTTTTAAATAAAACTCTATTCTTGGTTTCGACTGAACCCTTGCTTCATATTTATTTTTAAAGAGGTCATGCATGGCTAGCATAAAATGTATTATTTGGCCATAGCTCCTTACTTATAAAATGAGGTTATGTGGGAAATATTTAGTTGTTACTTTTCAGATATGTTTCTTTTTTTCTTTGACTATGAATCCACACTCATCTTTAACATATTTATTTATTTGAGGAGTTTTTTTAAAAGCGCGAACATGACCCATCAGGGTATTAGAACACTGAAAGAATAGCAGGCAACGCATACATATAAAAAAGAAGCAATCAGTGATAAGTAAGAACAGAAAAACTGCAAAGTAACCATCGGTTAGGTAGATTCATGATCCGGAGTTATCTACATGAGAATCGTCCAGCTGCGGTCCTCAGGGTTGTTATTGGAGAAATGTGTCGATCAGAAGCCTTTGCACTTCTTTTTTGAAGGAGGTCGTGGGGGGGGGGGGTCCTCATTACGGGTGGCTGTGCATTCCATATTATAGGGGCTAAGCCAGAGCAGGACGGTTTGTAAGTTTGTTTTCTTTTTGTTGAGCTTCTGCGGTTTCAGCAATAGGGAGTTGGCGCTTCTTAAGGAACGACTGCCCCCGACAGCCTTAGTTTATTGGCCATGTACACAGTAGTGTTGTTAGCTTCTCTCCTAATGCTCCAGCTCGTGGCCATCTTTCATTCAATATTGCAGAAAAAACAAGTTACTTACCTGTACACTGTGATTCTCCTCTATTGATATATTTCATAGTTTCACATGACACTCTCTCTCCTCTCATTATAGGAGCTCGCCACATTGGAGACCTACTTTAGATTACCTTTAAACTTGTGCTGAGAAGTCTAATGTATGGTGGTCCTTTAGGGGACAATTGACTCAGTAGCTGGCTGGAGTTTGGTTCTTTCGAGAATTATGTGAATTGGTTAACAATATCACCTGTTTAAGCTTTACTGTTCAATGCTTCACTTTACACTGTCTATTGCAATTGGGGCTCCAGGTTTTATGTTATTGTTTTCTGGTTTCCGTCTGTATTTATCCATATTTATTATGGGTTTTGTGATAAAAGTAAAGCTGAAACTGCTATATTTCCACATTTATTTCACAAATAAATATGCAGTCATGCTTGAATGCCTGCCAGGTTTCAGGAATATGAAAACCCGCAGAAGAAAAATCAATGGCTTATATGAAAATATGCACATTTCAGTATCAGCCTTGTGCATATTTACTGATGTTTAAGCCTCTTTATTAAAATTCCCTTAATTTTTAGCCCCTTTTCCTATCAATCCAAACAGTTATTGCCCTGGCAGTCAATGCAAAGTGTATTTAGAATCACTCAAAAAGCACCAAATTTCTGTTTTTATTCACATTTAAAAATAAATACAGACAAGAAAATAAATGGTTTTCTGTCTGTATTTATCTGCAAAAATCAGTAAAAATGAAAAACAGGGAGTCTTAATTATAATTACCACGGGACTCCCGCCTTGACGACAGGGAAGATTAAAGCATTTGAATTCATGAAAGATAACAATTCTGGAGAACCAGAGTGTAGAGGTTACCTTGTTTTTTTCATCCACCCTGTAATGTAGGTGGCCCAGACATTCAGTTAATTAGTCCAGCCCCCTAATCAACTACAATCTGAGATAAAATCAAATATAATGTGTATGTCTCAACATTAGCAGGACATTATTTATAAACACTTGTTTAGGGGTAGTGCACATACGTGTATGATATCTGGGATCCTACAGCACTACAAAGGTACCTTGACTTGGATGCCCAAAGTTTAATTTCATAGGTGCCGTTGTGAGAGAAGGATTAGATACCCATGACCAGGGTGATGTCTAAAATTCCCTAAATGTTCTCACAAACTCCAATGTAATATGTTGTGACGTACCATGTTGAAAGATGTTTGGATGGCAAGGATAGTCTATCCACTGAAGTTGTCTGCCTGAAGGATAACATGGACATAATCATTGATGATTCTTTGTGCGATCATGATACTTTTTGTGGGACTGAGTCTAAGAGCTGTCGTGTAAAAGGTCATATATTCAGGGGGAGTGTTTGGGGTGTGACATCCCCAAAATAATTGCATTCTTGGCTTGGTATTTTGGTCTGGAGGCCTTGAGTCGGGTCTGCTATGTCTATATTCGTTCTTCTCGTCATCCCAATTTCACTATGAGGTTTTAACTTATTAATTTTAGATCAGAACCTTTAATATAAATATTGACCTGTTTACCAAAAAAGTAGTAAATCTGCAGCGTTTTCTTTTTTCTTTCCTTCTTCCTTTCATCCTCCATCCCTTCGATTCTCATCCATTGTTTCCTTGTCTTCTTATCCCTCCTCCCCCCTATTTTCCCTTTCCTTTGACCTTATGTCCTTACATCCTGCTTTCTCAAATTTGCTTGAAAATGCACGATTTTTCTTCAAAATTTTCTTGGGGGTGGTAACCCCCCCAAATCCCCCCTTTTGGGGTTCGGGGTCGCTCGCTACGCTCGCTCGCTACGGTGCTGTATGCAAATCACTTTGCGCCTCACCACTTTAAAATCTCACCCACCGCCCCTGCTTGCACATGATGTCAAGGTTTGAAAATGGGATATAGTAATATCACAGCTGAGAGATATAGGAGGCGTCGAGGTCAGAAGCTCTCATATCATAGGCAGATTTGAGGGAAGAATATTGCTGTTCTCACTTGCAATTTTTTTGTTAATGTCTGCAAGTTAAACACGCCCCGCTAAAATACAGGAAGTTACTTATGGTGAGTCCCAGTTGAAATACAGAGTCCTGTCATCCCCACTGAGGAGACATCTTATATTCTTTTTTTTTTTTTTTCTTTTCTTTTTTTAAGAACCTTTATTTGTTTCAGCATAGAAATACAACCATAGGCCTACAACCAATCCGGCCGGCCGCTACGCAAATCAGGAGAAAAGGCAATAGAACATACAAGATACAGCGGTCCGGGGGTCGAAGGCTGATTAACATCCAGGATATGTCATATATTTAAATCACCACGCAATAATAAGGATCGGAGACGGTTCATTTTGCAATAACAAAAAATAAAATAGAATCAATGTCGCACAGTCATACACACCCCCAGCACAGCTAATTAATAACAAAAAAATACGCCAGCGATATATATAGATTGAGAATGACGGGGAAGGGGCATCAGGGTAAGGAGAGACGCAATAAGCACTAAGCAATCATGGCGAACTAGTCCCACCCATCAAGGCAAAACACACTATGGGAGACATGAAAGACGACGACATCAAAAAAGAAAAGGGCAAAGGGCCATAGAGACAAAAAAGGAGAACAAAACAACACACCCATCCCCCAACCCTGCACCCCTGCAGAAGGCTACGGCCTACCCCCCCAGCAGCGTGCCTGTCGCCCTAAATAAGAGACCTGAAATACAGAGAAGAAAAAGAGAAAAAGATAGAGAAAAAATGCGGGAGGAGGGCCCTCAATCTAGTGTCCCGGCCCCTCCTACCTCCGCATGCAAAAAACGTCTAAACAGCAGCAGTTGGAAAATACAAATAACAGCAGTCATGTATAACGCAATCAATTACAGCTCCGCGAAGCGCCCCTTAAATCACCATAAACCATCCATGAGTCTCTCCTTGTCCCAAACAAAGTCACCCTTCGGTCGATAGTACCAACGTTGAGCCAGTCCTCAGACAGGATACAAAGTAGCACAAAAGGTCCGATTGCACCGGGAGGACCTGGCAGTGCCGTCGTTCCATAGGATACAAGCCACCGGAGTCTCGCCAATTATGTATGGCGGGAGACGGACCGCGACAATATCAACATCGCCAACAGTCTCAAGTCAGTATACAGTCCCGCCATCCTTGAAAAGGGAATCACACGAAGCGGGAAGCGCTGAAACCACGCCGGGGCCGTCCAAACCATGGAGCGACGCTGTTCCCCCACTCGTGGTTTAGAGATAGGCCCCAAGGAGACAATCGCATATGTAACCGGTGTATCCACAGCCAGCACATGAACCAAAGCTATCCTCGTCTCCACGAGTGCAGATTCATCCGGGGAACACGTCAATGTATCAAAGGCAGACACAGCGGCGCCTCCATGAGAGCGATCCGTGCCGTCACAAAAAGGCGGAACAATAATGGCGGCCATCCTTTTCCCCAAGTCTCGGGCCTCCCGGATCAGGGTAGTCTGCAGAGTTGTTAATGCAGCCAGGACATCTCTGGGAGTGGGTGTTTTCTCATGTTGCCAAACCCCGGGATTCTCTCGTGCACTGGCTTCCCTGCCCGGGTGAGGGGCACGCAGGAGGGCATCATCCGCCATCTCAGCCGTTCCGGTTTCTCTTCCCTCCACCTCACCGCGGGATCGGGCCCAACACCCGGACACTGCAGGATTCACAGCGGGATCCCAATATTCGGGGCAGGCGACAGAAAGGAGAGGCACCAAAAGGCTAAACCAGCCCCCGTAGCTCCTCGGGAGCCGCCCACGGGCTCCCGGGGTGGGCCATGGACATGACCGGGTATCTCACCGAAGGGGAGCTGGGCATCACAAGTTTCTCTCCGGCCCAGCTATATCACACCTTCCGCCGGGCAACCCACTATGGGGAGTGGGTGGATCTCATCTCTCTCGGCTCGCGGATCTCAGGTTCTCTCCGACCGGTGATGGAGCGAGATAGAAAACAAAATTTTGTTTAAACTCGCGAAGTCACATTTCCATAACATGAATAATAATATTAATAATTTGTGATATGTTGTGCTAATACAACTTAGATTAAACTTTACACATGGGGGGGACTAACATGTGTGCTCATAAACGTGCATATTTGTTGCATCTTTTTGTTCGTGCAAAATAATAAAATAATTTATTGTTTTCGTTTCTGTCATTAATAACTGCTGCAAAAATTTAAAGAAGCATGTGCTTATTTTGCTTCCCCTTGTCTACGTGATGTCATTTCTACTATTCTAGGTGCGAATAAATCTTATGGATTGGTAGATATAAACGCTGCTTTATTTGTTTACATTTGCTAGGTAACATTTGACTAATCGGGTTGGTTAATTAATTAGTGAACCAAGGGGTGGATACAGAATCTACATTATTTCTTACATTAATACTTTTCTTGTGTTTGTTTTATACTAGAAAGCTTAAGTTGCCTGCTTTTGGGCCTAGTCACTTGAGTCGCAGAAAAGAACTGACTTGTAATTCTGCAAAAGTCACGAGACGCCCATTCTGAATTAAAGCGTTTATCAAAGCTGCATTCACAAAGCAAAAACTGATGTGCTGTCATCATTCTGTCGGACGTGGCCAAGGTCGAAAGTGAACATTTTGTCAGCCTTAACTTGGCATCCGCGGAAGTTGCTTGGACGTAGCGAGAACAAATTTGAACATTTGTTACAAACTCAGGAAGCTCCTGGTTTCACGTGGACGAGACAATGGTCTTTATGAAACATGATCTAATGGAACTTTTGAAAAGTGGGTGACATGTCACTTGTCACTCTCAGCCAATGGGACGTCGAAGATTTCTGAAAACTTTCCTTTGCGTAGTTTAGTTAGCGTAGAAAGGTATAAAAAGTCATGCCCCTAGGGATGGGCTGGCTGCTGCTTTCTGACTTTCCGATGAGGGTGATGTGCTGTCGGACTTTACTTGGAGCACGTAAGAATCCTCAAAGAACTTTACTTTCATTTCTATTATTTTAGCTCAGTTTGGGACATAGGTTTTAGAAATGCTAAACTTTTAATAATTCTCTTAAACTTTGATTTAAATGCATAAACTGCTTTTCATGATTATTTACAAACATGTTTACTTTAATGCTAATAAAATTCATTTATAAAACATTCAACTTATATACCATAATTTAGTAATAAAATCTTACTTTTGAAAAACAAGCTGGTCTTGGTTATTCAGAAGTGTGGGTTACTATTAGCTAGATCACGTCGCCTATGGTGGTCGTTTAAATAGTGAGAATGTGTTATAATGACAATATTCTTTTCGCTAATGTATAATAGTGTATATAGTTTGTAAATTAGGTGTATATAGATTTATTCTGACCACCTGATTCAGTAGGCCCAAAATATGTCAGGTTTATAAAATGGGTCCATGAGTTAGTGTAGAGTTTGTTAATAGGTTATGAAGTTGGGTAGCGTTGTTTATGACATATTTTCTATAGCCCGCTGGATCAATTCTCTGGTAGCAGAGGATGGTTGCTAAGGGGTAACCAAGGTAATATGTTGGTTGCTAAGGGTTACTAAAGTGTTATGGTATGGAAATAGGATCGATGTTTTAACACATGTTGAGTCCGTTATTCGTGCTATCTGTAAGCTATACCGGTATAGATTGTGTGGCGAGAAATTAGTCACGCAAATCATCTGTTCTGTTTGTAGTGATATCGCCGAGTATCACAATTGGTATCGCCGTGTACCAGAAGTATTGTCGCCGTGCAATACAGTGTTGTCGCCGAGCAACACAGTGTTAGGGCTAGGTGTGAATCTTGTATAGTGAGGATTTTCTAAGAAATTAGAGCAGCATGAGAATAGGGACAAAGCGCCTTCCATAAAACTCACTGTAATAAGAGTATTAGTTATATTCGAGCTTGAGTGAAGGGTAGGATAACGTCGGTGCATGATTATCTATAAACAGGTTAGAGTCCTGTACGGGTACATGTTTCATATCTATAAACAGGTGAGAGTCCTGTACGGATAACGTCGTTATTTTGCTAACGGTGCATGATTTCTATAAACAGGTGAGAGTCCTGTACGGATTTCATGTGTGTTCGAAATTAGGGAATTTTCCGTGTGAAAGTGCGAGTTTGATTTGTATTTTATGTTCAAGCGGAACTCTTAGAACTGTCACTTCGCGGTGCGTTCAGAGCAAAGCGAGTTCATAATTATACGTGTTAGAAGGGTGGGGTAAGGGTTACTCTACTGACAATTGAAAATTATCCTTAATGTGAATAGCGCCGTCTATTCCGAAGTGTGGATACTTGAATGTGTGTAAACTATCCTAAATAGTGAAACAAACAGATGAGTCTTTATTGTCATTGTTAAGAATTAATTTACACTGAAAAGTGTTCTTAAAATGGCGCTGTGAAAAGATTTTGTGAAGGAGGGGTAAGCGCCGGAGTGAGAAACGAGAAACCGCAGCTGCTGTGTACGTCACAGAGCCGCGCTGGGATTGGGTGACCTACGTCACAAACTGTACTCTGATTGGCTCTTGAGTCTCTAACGATTCGTAAACTGATTGGTTCTTCAGGAAAACTCCATTTTTATTGGTTGAGCTGAAAAGTGACGTAGCTCGACTGTCATTGGCTTGTTGGTGTGTTTCGCGCACGGATTGGTTGTTTTGCGGAACATCCCGGAAATATTTTACGAACGATTTTGTGAATTAGATTTAACTCTTAAAAATGAGTTATCATTTTAAACATGTTGAGAAAAAGCCAACATTACTTCAAAAGTTTAAGAATTTATTTTCGCCTGACAAGAAAATCGAAACGCGAGGTGGTAAATTACTTCATAAGTATAAAACACCTGCAGCGTACATGGAAGGTGAATATGGATATCATACTGTCTTATGGTTTGATAGTTGGAAACGCTATACAAAGAACGACGGTGTTTTAACTTGGCCTGATGATGGTTCATTTAATGTAAAAGTCTTGAGAAATTTACGAGAGAAAATGAATGCTCTTGTTCCAAAACCGAGACCAACTCAATTTGAAGCTTTAGTTGAGTGGGAAGATGAGATGTATCAGTTACAAAGAGAAGCTAGTGGAATTAAAAGACCTTCTAAAAATCCACCATGGAGAAGAGAAACTCATGAAGATAGATTGAGAATGTGGAGACAGGGAAACATGAGTGAAGGATTGTATTTAATACAGGAAATGGTAATGGGTACTCCTACAGGGAAATCTATGGAAAGTGAATCTGAAGATGCTGTTATGGAAGAAATTTATACAACAGCTAGAAAGAATCAGCCTTTGAGACCTCCTAGATCATGGTCTACTCCGGTGGTTTCTACTGAAACTTCACCGAGTGCACCTCCAATTAATGAAGCTCCTAAACTCTATCCAAACAATTGTGAAATCATTGAAACTCCTAGAAGACCAGAATTCGATAATGCTCGAAATGAAGGCAGATATTTTACAATGGCTCCTAGAGCAAGAGAAGCTCCAAAAGATTATAACAGAGAGGCAAGAAATGTTGAAGATGTCAATTCTGCTGAATATTTGAGATCTAAAGAAGAATTAATTAAAAGAATGACAAAAGGCATGGAAGCTGTGACAGTTCCAGTAACGATTGGTCCTGTTCAGCCTGTATTTGACCAAAAAGAATCTAGCAAAACAGGTTTAACTATTCCTCTAAATGCAGAAATTCAGAGAGTTGCTGAAAAATTTTATTCAGATTTATCTGAAATAAACTCTTCTAGATCGAGAATGCCTGATTTAACCTTTAATGAGGATTTATCTCCAAAAACACCAATGGGTGCTATATCAGATGTAGGGAGTCCTGAAGCCAGGGTAACCACACCAAAACTTGATGTGGCTAAATTAAAAGCAAATATCGAAGAATTAATAATCGGAACAATTGGTCCAGATAGTTTAAATTACTATCGAGATGATGAACTACTGTTCATTTGCAAAAGCATTCAGTGGAAAACGAAAAACAAATATGATCAATTAGAGGATCTAGCAGCAGAACTTGAAATCGATGTGAGTAAACAAAAGAACTTTGCAAAACATTATAGATTAGATTTTTCAGAAAGTGACATTGAGAGTTTGAACTCAATGGGAAGAATAGTACATATAAAGGATTTGATTGTTTACATCAAAAAGCTAGGAGAACTGAATAAGTGGAGAGTAAAATGGACGAAAAAGAAGGAAGATGAAAGATTGGAAAAATTGTCAAAACAATTTCCAATGAGAGAGATTGCAGGTGGAGGATATGTTCATGTCCCTTGGTCGAGACAGGACATTCTGTTATTCACAAATGACTTTCCAAAATTGAGGGAAAAACCAGTTGAATGGTACAGGCAAGTTGATAGATTTATAAAAGTGTCAAAAGTTCTGTGGATTGATTTAGATGGATTTTTCGACATTGTCGTTCCATCTGATCTTTGGACAGAATGTAAAATATCAATTAGTTGGCCAAAAACAGAACCTGAGCGAATTAAAGAAACAGGTGCTCCAAATCCACTTGTAATGGATTTTTACGAAAAAGTAATTGTTTGGATGAAAAACAAAATTCCACCCAAAGAAGTTGATTGGGTTAAAATAGAGAGGACTGAACAGGAAACAAAAGAATCAGTTCATTCTTTTTATGAAAGACTACTGTTAATCTTTAAACAATACAGTGGTTATGAAAAACTAGATGAGAAAGACATGAGTCATTTTGTCTATAGATTTGTTTATGGACTAAAACCTGAAATTGGAGACATGATCAGAAATAGCATTGTAGGATGGCAATCACTTTCTGTGGATGATATACTGAGAAAAGCTAAGTATTGCAGTGATGAATTAGAAGTGAGACAGAAGAAGCTCAAGGAAAAGGCGATGTGGGCACAGGTGAAAGTAGCTGAGCAACAGGTTGCCAGCATGGGTAATAAGAACCCTAATTTTGTTCAAACTGGAAATACGAACCAGGTACAAGGAAAGTTTAAAGGTAATAATTTCCAAAAGAAATTTAGCCCAAAGATTGAGGAGTTAAAACAGAGATTACCTTGTTTTAATTGCGGCGAAATTGGACATTGGAGAGACGAGTGTCCTCATCCTCCTAAAAACTTAAAGAGTCCCTTATTGAATTCACAGATGCAGAATGGTGTTGAACTGCAGCAACAGCTACAGATGCAACAGGGGTTAAACGAATTTAACATTCAGCGACAGTTGCAGCAACAGCAACAACAACAGGTGAATAATCGTCAAGATCAATTGCCACAACCACCTTTTCCGAATTGTGGGGGAGTTCAAAAATATAATCCAAATGTGGGATTTCAGGGAAATGAACAGGTAATAAAACCACAAAAGCAGCAAAAGCAACAAAGAGTTCAAATGCAAAATGCTTCACAACAGTTTCTATTAGCAGAAAGTCAAGACAGTGATTCTGATGATTATTGTTGACGGTGCCCGAGAGAGGAGGAAGAGTGTGTTGTTGGAGCCACTCTTGAGGTTGACCAGTCTGGTCCTTTTGTAAACGGGAAAGTTAATGATGTAGACATCACTTTTCTAGTGGACACTGGTGCTACCCGTTCTACTGTTAGATCAGTGGAAATTGAAAACCTACCTCTCTCTGGGGATACCATCCAAGTTGTCGGAGTAAGTAATCAGCAAATTAAAACAGACTTAACTGATCCAGTTCCAGTTGAAATTGGAAATTACAGAGACAAACACAGATTTGTGGTTTGCAATAGTAGTCCAGTGAATCTGTTGGGCAGAGACATCCTATGTAAAATGAATTGCCGAATATATTGTTCTCCTGATGGAGTAGAATTACAAACAATGGAAGAAGATGGTTTATACAGAATGACAATGATGATGATGGAAGCAGAAGAAACAAAATTGTTTCCTGCATTAGAAAAGAAAGATTTGCCTGAAGAGCTCAGAGAAACAGTAAATTCAGAAATATGGGATTTTGATGGAAAAGAAATGGGTCTAATGAGAAAAATAGATCCAGTGAAAATTACATTGAAGCAGGGAATAGAATTTCCAAACACTCCACAGTATAAAATGAAAACAGAAACAATTGAAGGGATTACACCAATTATTGAAAATTTCATTAAACAGGGTGTATTAAAGGAAATGGAGAGTAGTCCTTGTAATTCACCAATTATGGGAGTTAAAAAGGCAAATGGAACATTTAGAATCGTACAGGATTTGCGAAGGGTTAATCAAATTGTTGTTCCATGTTGTCCAGTGGTTCCAAATCCAGCAGTAATTCTGTACCAGATTCCGCATGATGCTGAATGGTATACAGTCATTGATCTTTGCAATGCTTTCTTTACGGTTCCTTTACATCCAGACAGTTATGAAATCTTTGCTTTCAGATTCCAAGGTAAGACCCTCGGATGGAGCAGAATCCCTCAGGGCTATACAGAGAGTCCTTCAATCTTTAATGAACTGTTAAAAAGATCATTAGAAAACCTAGATTTACCTGGTAGGTCTACGTTAGTGCAATATATTGACGATTTGTTAATAGCTGCAAAGACAAGAGAAAATTGTGTGACAGACACAATAATTCTGTTAAATCGCCTTGCAGATGAGGGACATAAAGTATCTCCAGCTAAGTTACAGTTTTGCAAACAAGAAGTAAAATATCTTGGTCATAGAATTGCAAAGGGAAAAAGACAAGTAACAATAGAGAGAATAAAAATGATTCAAGCAATGTTACCTCCAAGAACACAGAGACAAGTCAGAATGTTCTTGGGAATGGTTGGTTACTGTCGACAATGGATAAGTGGATTTTCAGTAATTGCAAAACCACTACAAAGATTGACAAAGTCAGATGTAAAAGATCCAATTATTCTCAATGATGCTGAGATGGAATCTTTTGAGAACCTGAAAAAGAGCTTATGCCAAGCTCCTGCTTTAGGTATGCCAAATTATGAGAAAGATTTTGAACTGTATTGCAGTGAAAGAGAAGGATGTGCATTATCTGTATTAATACAGAGACATGGAAATCTAAAGAAACCTATTGCATACTTCTCTGCAGTTCTTGATCCTATTGCAAAAGCATTACCAGGTTGTTTAAAAGCAGTTGCAGCTACAAGTATTAGTCTTGAACAAAGTGAAGGAATCATTATGGGATTTCCTGTGAAAGTTTTTGTGCCTCATTCAGTTGAAATATTGCTGACAAGAGGTAAGACTCAGCATTTAACCAGTAGCAGATTGACAAAGTATGAGAAAATCATACTAGGAGCAGATAATGTCTCGATTTCAAGATGTTTGAATCTGAATCCTTCTACATTACTGCCTGATTCTGAAATTGTGGATGACATTGAAACAGAACATGAATGTTTAGATGTCATGGAGTTCTGCACAAAACCAAGAAAAGACATCAAAGACAGACCTTTGTCTGAATCGGATTTTGTCTACTTTGTAGATGGCTCATGCTTAAGATCCGAAGGAGGTGTCTTGAAAGCTTCATATTCAGTTTGTACAGTTAAAGATGTCGAAGAAGCATCATGTCTCGAAGGAGTTCGTTCAGCTCAAGTAGCTGAATTGATTGCTTTGATTCGTGCATGTGAAATATCAAAAGATATAAGAGTCACCATCATTACTGATAGTCAGTATGGGTATGGAGTTGTACATGATTATGGACAACTCTGGTCACAGAGAGGATACATGACATCAGCAGGGTCACCAATTAAAAATGCAGTCTTCATTAAGAGATTAATTGAAGCAATACAATTACCAAAAGAAATTGCCATTGTTAAATGTGCAGCGCACACTAAAGGAGTTGATTATATCTCCAAGGGCAATGCCTTTGCAGATGAGACCGCGAAATACTGTGCGAGAAAAGGTTATTCATACAATCGGGAAAGAAGTAAAGAAACTGATTCAAATTCATTAATGCTAACAACAGTTGTAGAAACATGGCATGAGATTAGAGATTTACAAAATGAAGCAGACGATGAGGAAAAAGACTTATGGTTAAGATCAGATTGTAGACCACGAGAAGAAGATGGAGTGTGGGTTTACAAAGATGGCAGAGTGGTCTTACCAAATTGTTTGATTGCTGACATGGCCAGATTATATCATGGTCCAGCACATCTGGGAAGAGATTCTATGGTCAGACTTTTCAGAGAAACATGGTTTAACACCAAGTTTAGAACAATTGCTGAATCTTTTTGTCAAAGGTGTTTGTCATGCCAACAAATGAATCCGAACAGAAAATCAGTGGTGGGGACGGGAATAATTGGTCGAGAGGGTGGTCCCTTTACCAGGTTACAAATGGATTTCATTGAAATGCCCTTACACAACTGTTTGAAATATGTGCTTGTAATTGTTTGCTTATTTTCAAGATGGGTAGAGGCTTTCCCCACACGACATTGTGATTCAATTACAGTGGCAAAACTGATGCTCAGAGAAATCATCCCAAGGTACGGTTTTCCAGTCACTATTGAGAGTGATGGAGGAAGCCATTTTGATAATAAACTGATGAAATTAATTTGCGAAGCTTTGAGCATTGAGCAGAAAATACATTGTGCATACAGACCAGAGGCATCTGGAGTGGTTGAACAAATAAATGGAACAATTAAAAACAGAATTGGAAAAATGTGTCTTGAAACAGGGGTAAAGTGGACTGATGCTCTTCCACTTGTTTTGATGTCATTGAGAAGTACACCAGATAAAAAGACAGGTTTGAGTCCTCATGAAATTTTAATGGGAAGAGTTATGAGGCAAGCTTTTGTACCTGTAGGTAAACTGTTAAGCATAAATGACAGTGCTATTTTGGATTACTGTAAAAGGTTATCTGATATGGTAACTTCTGTGTCTAATCAGGTGGGAACTGAAGCACAGTCAAATGAAAAGGTTTTGACACATGATCTGAGACCTGGCGATTGGGTCAGAACAAAAGTACATCGGAGAAGAAATTGTCTGGCTCCTAGATGGCAAAAGCCTAGGCAAATAATTTTGGTCACTACTAATGCTGTAAAGTGCAGAGGATTGAAGCGATGGATTCATCCTAGTCATACTATTCCAGTACCAACTCCTGAGAGTTCTGATGTTGAAAGTGACACCACAGATGATTCTGATTCTGAAGCAGAAGGTGAAACTGAAGGTGAAATAAATCCAGATTCTGAAGATCGACAAGAAAGTCGACATCTGGAAACTGTACCAGTGACAAGAAAAGACTTAGAAATCATTGAAATAGATTCTGAAGGTGACGAGAATCTGTTAAAAGGAAAGATAACTGAAGATTCGATTGTCTCAGTCGAAGACAAAGAAGCAGAACAAAAAGAAGTTTCAGACCAGGAGAGTATCGAAAGGCAGAGAACAAGCTCTGAAGTAAGGAACAGAAGTCCGAAATCTGGGAAGTTGGGGGTAATTGAAGAGGAGGTGGAAGACGAATTACCGAGTACCAGTGACGGAAAACAAAGTGGAGTTCCTGAAGGAGTGAAATTGCCGAATAGAGAAGTTCCTGAGTCAATTGAAATTTCAGATTACGAAACTGAAGAAAGTGACGTGGAAAGTAGAAACAAAAAGAAAAGGACTTGGAAGTCAGAATCAAATAATTCTGAACCAAAAGAAAAGTACGTGAGAAAAGCAGACTACTGGCCTGGTGGAAGATTGAGAGTAAGGTTAGTGAGAAAACCGAGAGAACAAGTTGAAGAGATCAGTAGTCAAAAGAGTCCTGGAAAAGAAGTTGGAGTTGGAAGGAGAATTGAAGTAGTGTCGAGAAAAGGAAAAAGAGTAATAAGACCAAACCAGAAATACAAATCTCCTGAGTGGACTTATTTAGTAATTCCACCTGTTATTGACATATATGATAGTAGTGAAGAAGAAAATGAAATTCATGAAATAAGTGATGATGATTGAAATACAGAAATATTAATTTGGCAGAAGGCTGAAGAAAAATTTGTTAGTTGACGTAAGGTCGAAGAAAAACTGTTTAGTTGAAGAAAACTTATGTATGACATAAGGTCGAAGAAATCTTGTTTAGGGTTTTAAAAAAAAAAAAAAAAATATATATATTTTAAAAAGGGGGGTGTAAATATAAATTTAGATTTAAAAATTTTGTTTTATTTTTTAGGCTAAACTAACCAAAAATGCCTTATGTTAAGGAGAACACTTCAAAGTGTACTATTTTTAAGAGATGTTGTAAGATGACTCTGGTATGTCTGCTCATTTTAATTCTGCTCTGGTTGGTTTTAGCTGTGATTATTCCTTTAGAGATGAATAGAGAATTACACAAAGTTAACATAACAAGCAAAGTGTTGGATAGCCAAACTAAACATAGTGCTTCTGCGAAAGTTATTGATCATCAACCTAACATTCATCAAGATAAAACAATTAGTGATTTTTCAAGTAATACATTCACAAAGCTTTTGAGTGAATATGTTAAGGTAATGGATGCAAAAGACTGCTATGTCTGCGTTAAGTTACCTGCTTCTGTTTCTGAGGGAGTAACATATAATATGCTTCCTCTCACTTATGGTGTAACATGTAGTGTGTTAACTAGCTTATTTTATCAAACTGGACGTTTAGAATATTATTATTCAGATTTTGACGAGATTTTCGCAAACATTAAAGTTGAAAATGCTTTAAATAAACACAAAAAGGCAAAACAAATGAGAGAATATTTCCTTGTTACTAATGAACTCACATATGAGTACACTTATAAAAATAATCTAACTTGCAAATTGAGTGCTGAAGGAAAGAAGTTTTTAAATATGGTTGAGGAGAGAAGAGCAATTTATAAAAGGAATGAATTAGTCAAGCAGACTAAGTCAAGCTTCTGGCAAAGAGAGGATGAAAAGTTAAATGGCAAAATGCTTGAAAATGTTGCAATTCATATAGACAAACCAGTTAGTGGAAAGCTTTGCATTAGAAGAGATAACACACTTTTTGATAATTACTTTGTTGGTGCAAGTAACTGTGAAGATACTTATCAGATTATGGGAGGTTGGGGATTCAAAGGTGGAAAGGATCCAATCTTTCCTGGGATTTATTTTGTTTGTGGTGACAAAGCCTACTACAACCTTCCAGACCATTGGTATGGAACTTGTTATGTGGGAATTGTTTTTCCTAAAGTGTTTCATGTTGACAGAGATTCAGAAGGATTATTTAAAATTCATAATTATGTAAATAGAGTTAAAAGAGAAACTTTTACTGAAGTTCTGGGAGATATTTTTCAAGCAGTGATACCTTTTGTTGGTATAACCCTAATTGCGGGGAGAATCAGAAAATTGTCCACTATAGTTGATAGATTATCAACTGATACTGCTGATGGATTCCAATTAGTAAATGTTGAAGTTATTGCAATTAGATCCATGGTAATTCAAGATCGCCTTGCTTTAGACATACTCTTAGCAAAAGAGGGAGGAGTCTGTGGCATTTTACATGTACAACATTGCTGTACATATATACCTGATGAAAGTAAGAATATTGAAATGTACATTAAGAACATTACACAAATGCATTCTGAAATAATTCCTTTAGAAGAAGAAGATTTTACAGGGAAACTTTCTAAAAGATTCCAAGAAATTAAAAACTGGTTTCATAATATTGGGAGTTCAATTCTTGGCAAGATTCTGGCACCTTTGATTATTATATTATTCATTTTTATTTTGACTAAAATAGGTTGTTTGTTGCATAAAAGAAAGAAACAGTTGAAAGAGAAAAAGAGGATCTATAAACTTAGAAAAGAAGAAGAAAGGGAGATTGAGTTACAGGAATTACATAGAGAACGTTATGTAGATCGTGAGGAATTTGCAGATACTGGCTTTTAGAATTTACTGACACAAATGAATTTGAATCATTTTCCCTGAAGTTGAAATTATAAAATTTTGGGTATTGGTGTGGTGATTTGTTAATCACCAGATGAGGGAGTTGATGGAGCGAGATAGAAAACAAAATTTTGTTTAAACTCGCGAAGTCACATTTCCATAACATGAATAATAATATTAATAATTTGTGATATGTTGTGCTAATACAACTTAGATTAAACTTTACACATGGGGGGGACTAACATGTGTGCTCATAAACGTGCATATTTGTTGCATCTTTTTGTTCGTGCAAAATAATAAAATAATTTATTGTTTTCGTTTCTGTCATTAATAACTGCTGCAAAAATTTAAAGAAGCATGTGCTTATTTTGCTTCCCCTTGTCTACGTGATGTCATTTCTACTATTCTAGGTGCGAATAAATCTTATGGATTGGTAGATATAAACGCTGCTTTATTTGTTTACATTTGCTAGGTAACATTTGACTAATCGGGTTGGTTAATTAATTAGTGAACCAAGGGGTGGATACAGAATCTACATTATTTCTTACATTAATACTTTTCTTGTGTTTGTTTTATACTAGAAAGCTTAAGTTGCCTGCTTTTGGGCCTAGTCACTTGAGTCGCAGAAAAGAACTGACTTGTAATTCTGCAAAAGTCACGAGACGCCCATTCTGAATTAAAGCGTTTATCAAAGCTGCATTCACAAAGCAAAAACTGATGTGCTGTCATCATTCTGTCGGACGTGGCCAAGGTCGAAAGTGAACATTTTGTCAGCCTTAACTTGGCATCCGCGGAAGTTGCTTGGACGTAGCGAGAACAAATTTGAACATTTGTTACAAACTCAGGAAGCTCCTGGTTTCACGTGGAAGAGACAATGGTCTTTATGAAACATGATCTAATGGAACTTTTGAAAAGTGGGTGACATGTCACTTGTCACTCTCAGCCAATGGGACGTCGAAGATTTCTGAAAACTTTCCTTTGCGTAGTTTAGTTAGCGTAGAAAGGTATAAAAAGTCATGCCCCTAGGGATGGGCTGGCTGCTGCTTTCTGACTTTCCGATGAGGGTGATGTGCTGTCGGACTTTACTTGGAGCACGTAAGAATCCTCAAAGAACTTTACTTTCATTTCTATTATTTTAGCTCAGTTTGGGACATAGGTTTTAGAAATGCTAAACTTTTAATAATTCTCTTAAACTTTGATTTAAATGCATAAACTGCTTTTCATGATTATTTACAAACATGTTTACTTTAATGCTAATAAAATTCATTTATAAAACATTCAACTTATATACCATAATTTAGTAATAAAATCTTACTTTTGAAAAACAAGCTGGTCTTGGTTATTCAGAAGTGTGGGTTACTATTAGCTAGATCACGTCGCCTATGGTGGTCGTTTAAATAGTGAGAATGTGTTATAATGACAATATTCTTTTCGCTAATGTATAATAGTGTATATAGTTTGTAAATTAGGTGTATATAGATTTATTCTGACCACCTGATTCAGTAGGCCCAAAATATGTCAGGGTTATAAAATGGGTCCATGAGTTAGTGTAGAGTTTGTTAATAGGTTATGAAGTTGGGTAGCGTTGTTTATGACATATTTTCTATAGCCCGCTGGATCACCGGCTTCCCAGCGTAACCAGAGGCCGTTGGCGGTTCGTTTCCGGCCGGACACTCTCCTCACTCGAGATCCCGGTCTCAACACCTCGAAGGCCGCTAAACAGTCGGGGACAGTTCTTCGGGTCTACTGCACGGAGGAGCCTCAGAAGCAGACGGTAAGTGAATGCTTCCCTTCACCTACTCAAATTAGCAGACGCTGCTCAGGAGAAGCACCAGGATATACGTGCGGGGCGGGAGGGTGCACGGAGCCGAGCGTTTATGCAACCATCCCGATCGACATCTTGGCTCCTCCTCCCAACTTATATTCTTATAATATAAAACATTAATTTAATTCCCAGAACATGCTACAATCACTCAGATCAAAGTGGGAAAGAAATCTAGGCTTGCTATGTTATGACAATTGAAGAGGCATAAGTATACCCTGGAGAAGTGCCCGTCAGATTGGGATTTATTCTTATACAAATTTAAATATTGCACCGACTATACAATACAAGAGGGCAGCTGGTCCTACTTTGGCAATGATACTATTTCCTAGTACAATAAAAAAACATTCAAATGTGTGCTTGGTGATAGATAAGTTTGTATTGCTCAACTGTGGGATAGCAGAGAGAGTTTTACCGACCTATGATAATTGATGATAATTGATGCAAGAAGATGGACTATTGCATGATGGCTGAAAGGGTAACACACAAGAACCAAGCTTGGCAAAAACAGATTGACGACATTTGCAGGCCTTGGAGAGATGTTCATTGACTGTGTTGAGCTTGGAGTGAGTATATGAGAGAAAGAGACTTTGATACCCCTATGTATATTGATAAGAGCATCCTGTAATTTTCCTTGAAAGAGGGTTTGATTTGATGGTCTATGCATTGTGAAATACTGAAATCTGTATTGGTAGTCAGATAGAAATGGAAGCATAGGGAGTAGGGGGATGTGCTTTTTTTTCATGCTGGATTTATAGTGATTACCTGATAAATTTGCTGATTTTTCTATCTGTTCTTCCTTAAATAAAAATACAGGTATTTAAAAATAACATAATTCATCCTCAAAGTTTGTGGCACCACACATCCTTCAATCCCATGTTGTTCCTCTCTGCCATGGTATTTCTTACATCCTTTCCGGGTAGGTTTGAGTTTCCATCCTTAAACAAATGCATCTGACAGTTGAACTCTCCTGAAAACAATGTAATGGACTGTATTCCAATGATCCTTTTAGAATTGGTTGATTAAACCGATCAGTGTGGTACTTTATTGATATGCCTGCTTAGCATATGGTATGACAAGTGATTAGTGGCCAAGTCCCCTAGGCAACTTGGGCTCTAACGTGCACTGATAAGTGTGATATACATAAAAATCAACCAAAATATTCCAATTTTGCAAATATTTTCAAAAATATTTACTTGAGCTATTCAACATTTTATGTCGATATGATTCACACATTATACAGTAACATAACTGACTTTTACATACATTGTTACAATGAATTGATACCAAAAACAAATTTAGATAAACAACGCTCGATGCATTTCAGGACGACCTGTCCCTTTGTGAGGAGCAAACCTGTTGATTAAAGGGAAAATAAATCAGTTGATGTACAAACAATCGACAATAACATTCTTACTAATTTTAAGACAAGCTGAACATCTGTCTTAGATGTGTGCATATGATACTATCATACCACATTACACCGAAGTGATGCCCCTTGCGTGACATACATCATGAGGTGTACTTACATCCTGCTGGATGACATAACCAGTTGTTCTGAATAGACCACCAGATGACCTAACAACACAACGGCACAACATTGTATCTTATTATATTGTTGCACATGAATTTCAAGTCACAAATGCCAAATATTTAGTAGCCGCATACCATAATTAACTGAGTAAAGCTCCAGGGTCATCTATATCCATAGCTGCGTGTTGTTACACCACTCCAATACTGAAACAAATCATGAACAACTATATTACTCTGTTTGCTGAACCTTACTTCACGCTGTACTTGCTTACAGCCCATTATAGACAAACACAAGTATCTTCATACTTTAACAGACCATCAATCATCGATATGCAGGAATATTAGTAGCAGGATATTCAAATGTCATTGCAGTATCAAGACTAGTTCTACTTGGCACTGTTCGATTTGGTAACATCACGTTGAAGATTAGTACGGTCTGTTAAGGTAAGAAGATATTTGTGTTTGTATATAATGGGCCGTAAGTAAGTACAGCGTGGAGTAAGGTTCAGCAAGAAGAGTAATAGAGTTGTTATAGCTCTAAATACTGGCCTAATCTCTTGAATCTAAAAGAACTCTGGAAAGATCACAAGTTGATTAAAGGTAGGACTAGGAATATGCTAAAAAAAAGTAGTACTGGTCAATTGTCATGAATGAATGGATTTCAAAGGCTAAGAGATGGTGAATAATTAGAAATGCGTCCTAACCTTTAAAAGTGCCCAGACATTTGAGGCCTACATGGATGATGTCTTACCATATGGAGCAAAAAATCTGCATATCATTTTTAGGTTAAGAATATTAGTATTACCGTTTTTTTTAGTTCAAAATGGATAAATGATGTAGCTGGAAGTGATCTCTGTCCAGCTTGTAAACATCCTAACGAAATTATTCTTTTTTTAAAAAACAATTTTTAATAACATTAAGCACCTTCTTCATTACAGTATCACAATGAAGTTCAAGGGTCATACAATACAGTCCATTAGCATTGGTATAGTATACATCTTAATGATTACAGGTCACTAAGTCGGGATCTCCTCCTTGCCATATCTTCAGTGGGAGAAGTACATATTTCACCTCTAAAAGCATTCCCCATTTTTTGTCCCATTTCTTGGGGCATCCCCTTTGTTTATAGACTTCTTTCTCTGAAATCATGCATCTATCCATCTCTGCAACCCATCCAATCATTGACGGCTTCGTGGTGGATCCCCACTGCATCGCTAAGAAGATTCTTTTTTATTCTTTTTTCCAGAATATCAGGTTCATCAAAATAAATAGTTTACCACACATTAAACATTAGACATTTCACCATGCATTCAGGAATTGTTAATCCATACATTGATGAATTGATTGTTTTCAGTTTGTCCAGATTTTCATATTGAGCTTGGTTTATGAGAAAATGTTTTAGCTCATGATTATAAGAAAAAGAGATTATTCTTTTTCCAGCTGTTACTGTACATACTTTAGGAATTATCCTAGATAGATTCACTGCAAGCTGTGTGTATTTTCATACACTTTTTTTATTTAAGATTGTATTAATTGTATGATGTTTTCTATGTTTGTTGTAGTATTCCCCAAAATAAACAATAAATTCCTTCTTATGAGTAAAACTGGTTTGTTCAAGCAATGGATGTTGGGAAGGCAGTGTAACAGTCCTAGCAGTTACCCCTGAAGAAGAGCGTGCAGCGCTCGAAATGCATTGGGTTTTTAAATTAAGGAACTGCTATGGACAATCATGTGTTTCCATTGTGTTCGTGATAGAGGCCTGGATTGGCACATCGTGAGCATATAAGTTGGGAGAGCGCATGATCCCTACCTGTGGATGAAACGTTAAAAAAATGGTTAAAGTTATGGATGACTAAGGAAACGAAGAACTAAATAAATGGATTAATATATTGTTGAAGATTGGAGAATTCCACTAATTCGCAGTGCTGCTGGGGTGGGGTGAAATGTTCGCTCACACAGTCTGCTGATTGAAGAAGGCACAGAAAATGATGGCAGTTAAAGATTCTATGATGCTCATATTCCAAACCAAATCTGGATAATACATTTGTATTTGTTAGCATTCTTCCCGGGAGACTGCTAGATAGAAACACCATGTTCTATGTTCTCGAGCTGTAACACTTATCCATGTTTTCTCAAGTACTGACCACTTGGATGCACAGAGAAGATTTCACAGTGGAATAAGCCAGCCTTTTCTAGCACTTTCAACTGATACAGGGCGCTGCTGCGCTCGTACCTGTGGAACCCAGATCGCCGCAGGGATAAGCAGGGTCAACGCACCAGCCTGTCTCCCGCCGCTGCACTCCCTGCCGCCTCGAGTGCCGCCGCAGCGTGGAGAGTGGGACTAGGGGACCAGGGGACTCCATATCCCAGCACCCTCAGCGGTCGGAAGCCGCGCACCACACCATCGCGCCAGGAGGCGCATAAATATCAGCGCTACTCCCCGCGTCGCAGGAGCGCGCGGGCAGCGCCGGGCAAAGGGCGGGCCGTCTGTGGTCGTCAGACGGCCGGAGGAGGCTGGGCTGGGCCACATCCCTAACATCTTCTGCTATAAATGGGTAAGCGCAAGAAAGCGTCGAATATGGAGGAGGGTGGGAAAAAACGCAAAGGTCCCAAGACACTCCAAATCCATTATGACTTAACTTTCCTCGGCAGTGGGGGCCCTGACGAAGGAGATTGCAAATGCCGAGTACGAACTGGACCTGTCAATCCCTCCTTCGACAGCCAGTATTCCATCTACCCCCACGAACTTGGGTGACATTGTACCTATTGTTAATCCTCCGTTACCCCTTGACCCAGTGGTGACAATTGTTAATCCTCCACCCCTATGCCCCACAGCCAAGGCATTCATCCCCAATTCGCCAGCTAGACACACAAAGCAGAGCCACCAGCCAACGACCAAACCAGCAAGGCGAATGATGGAGAATAACGTCATCAGGGCAAGCACATCTAGCTCAGCAACTGACCCCATGGGAGATAAACTGGAGGCACTCTTTGTCGCAAGGATTGAACCCTTACTTGTTGGGATTGCGAAGGACATTGTGGACACACTAAATACCTGTCTTATAGGACTTTTAAAGAAATGCACCTTAATTGATAGACTCGTTAACACCCATTCCCCTTGCTTAGACACATGTGACAGAGGGTTGAGCACCGAGGGAGAGGGGAGCATGGAGGTGCCCGGTAAGGGGGCAATGGCACAGGCACCCTGTTCGGCGTCGCAAACTGAGACCAGAGGGAATAGCGCAGGGGCAGCCAAAACATTACCTCTAGTCAAGGAGGCAACTTCCTCAAACATGGAGGCTCTGCTACGCCCGCAGTACCAGTTATGTACACCGGTTCTCAGGAAGGAAACCCCTAGCAAATATAAACTGAACCTACCACCTAAAGCATCCCCATTAGTTGCCGTCTTTATAGGGGTACCCGCACTCAGGGAAGGAGAGGAGGAATCTACTCCGGATCTCATGGTTAAGGCCAATAGGTGGTGTTCAGACACATGTTGCGGGGAGAACATTGCGGACATGATTATCTACGCAAGGAGGGTGGGCTGGATTGGTAAACAGCAGAAAACTACTCAGGGGGACTGTGTGGTCATTAATTTTAGCAGGGCTAACCTGGCGGATAGACTCTTCTGGGATGGCTCTGCTATTTCATTAAGGGACCACCTGAGACCTGTCCCCTTGGGCTTCTTCTACCCACCCCCTGTCCGCACTATGCAAACTGGACGTTCCCTGGGGAGCAGGTTGGGCGGGAGTTTACCTCAAGGAGAGGGCAGTCTCCACGGGCATACATCCTCACAACTCTCAAGGCGACCATCTACCCCGTCATTTCGCCATTCCCGTGACAACCAGAGCGCCATCGAGGGTTGTGGGTTGGCCACGAAAAACCGTTTTGCCCCCCTGTCGGGCCAGGAGGATATAGACTGACTATCAGTCAATCCACCTCTCCCGACAGAGGAGGGAGGCAACACAAATAATGATGAGGTAGGGATGTGCAAAATACTTAGCTGGAACGTGGCAGGGATTAGTTCCAAAAGAAATGACAGGGAGTGGATCAGATTTGTCTCTGGGCATAAGGTCATCACCCTCCAAGAAACATGGGACACCACCTCTAACTTCTGGTTGGACGGGTTTACCAGCTTTGTCGTGGCTGCCACCCCTAGTATTGCTGGTAGAGCTTGGGGAGGCCTTTTAATTTTATTTTCTTTAGAACTTAAAGGGTCCCTAAGACAGATTAAAAATGCTTCCCCTAACATCCTTATTGTTGAAAGGGAAATTAGCCCCACTAGGAGGCCATTATATATTAATTTCTAAAATTCCTGGAATAGGGACACTGGTGATAACAATATCGCAAGCTTAGATTCTGTTTTAATTTCAGTCAGTCGTAACATACATATCAATTTTGAATGCGTACTATTGGGCGATTTTAATATTCACCCGTGCAAGCTCATGTGTGGTTCAAGTAACAAAGAGGGAGGTGAAGGACATGAGAGACCTCACTTTGAGCATACTACATTAGGCGAGGAGCTGGAAGATCTTTTGGCTAATTTTAATCTTTTCGAATCACTGTCTACGGAGGGGGGGTCAAGAATAGCTACCTTCAAGGGGACTGACCCTGGAACAATTATCGACTATATATTTGTCACACCAGGCATTTTAAACAGGGTCAGCTCTAATTGCACAGTTCCCTCTCTCTACAGTGACCATAACCCTGTCATACTTGAAGTTGCCTGGGGAGACTTTATGGGGCCTATGCCAGGGCTAATAAAACCAGGACATATCTTAGGCACAGCCGATCAAGGAAGAAGGCTTAAATGGGCGAAGGTGGCCACGGAAAATTTCTATACGGAAGTTTTCCCGAAAATTGAGGCCCACGTGGCGATATGCCAAAACTCAAACGCCTCAGACAGCGAAATCATAGAGGCCTTCCAAGCAATTTGTGGTCAGGTCTCGCGGGACTTACTGGTAAAAACTAGGAAGGGAGTTTGTAACAGGCAGCGCTGGTTTGACGCCACTTGTTCAAAAGCACATAATTTCTTAATGGCAGCCTTGAAGATAAAACCTAGGCCGAGGGCTGACATTGCCATATTGAGGAAGGAATATAAGCGAGCAGTCAAGACCAGACAGGATAAAATCAAGCACGAAGCCTGGGAGAACCCTTTTTCCACGGCCGTCCTGCGGGACAGCAGGCAATTTTGGGACATAATCAACCAGCCCTTCTTCTCTGACTCAGCCAATGCCGCCATGGATTGTGTTATCCCCGACGACAAATGGTTGGCTCATTTTAGAACAGTGTATGGAGACAATGAGACGGACTACCAAGTATATCCCCTGGCGTTCCCGGATGCACCCCCCATTTGTTTTAAGAGGGCAGAGGTCGAGAAGGCTATTCTGGCCACCACCAAGAACAAGGCACCTGGCCCTGATGGGGTGCCTGCCGATTTTTACATACACTCACCCAAGCTATGGGCAGGAGTTCTGGCCAATGTTTTCACCGCTGCTAATGGCAATACTCTACCTGCCACCTGGGTAACTTCTACCATCGTCCCCATTTTTAAGAAGGGCCAGCGTGATGACCCCGGGTGTTACAGGCCCATATCCCTCTTGGACTCTGCAGTTAAGATCTTAGGCAGAGTCATTCTGGCCAAGTTGAGGGATAGCGTTGAGAGCTGCGGGGGGCTGGCCGAAATTCAATATGGGTTTAGGGAGAGGAGAGGAACGGTAGAGCAATGCTCCAACTTACATCTGTTGATCTCGAAATATACGGTGGCCAAGGAGGGGTCTTTATGGACCTCTCCTCGGCCTTCGACCTGGTGAACAGGTCTAAGTTGTGGACCACTCTCCTGGGGTTGGGGATAGATGAGGCACTGGTTAGGTACATGGCGTCACTTCACCAAGAGCTATTTTCCGCGTTGCGGGTTACCAATGAGGGAAGGTGTACGCCCCGTTTTAATTCTATGCGCGGGGTCAGGCAGGGTTGTATATTGGCCCCGCTGCTCTTCACTATCTACATTAATGGTTTGGGTGCCCTCCTGGAAGACGTGGAGGGAGACGTTCCTCGTGCAGGAGTAATTAAGATCCCCGCTCTCCTGTATGCGGACGACGCAGTGCTGATAGCTCGCACTGGTGTCTGTCTGCAACGTCTTCTGGATGCCTTTGGCACATTCATGGATCATCTGGATTTAAAAATAAATACGAACAAATCACACACAATGGTTGTGGGGCGCCAATGAAACAAGGGGATATCTAAAACCTTTGAATGCAAAGGTGAGGTTGTCACCAGAGTCCCGACTTTTCCCTATTTGGGGGTTCTTTTTGACGAAAGGGGCTCTTGGGGACCCCAGGTTAGAGCTAAGAGGCTGGCGGTGACTAGATCATCAGCAGCCCTCATGGGATTTGCAAATAGGTTGGGCGCTAGGCCGATGGAAGCACTTTTAAAGATTTATAACCGTAAATATGTTGCATTGGCTTTATATGGTTCCCCCCTCTGGGGTTATGTAAATCTTGAACCGATACAGAAGGTGGAAAACAGATTTTTACGTTCCCTTTTGTCTGGCCCACAGTCCACACCGACTTTCTCCATACATATGGAGGTGGGCCTGGATTTCGTCACCGATAGACTGAAAGTGGCACCCTTGATCTTTTGGCTAAAGACGTGGCTCAATGAGGAACTATCCCTTAATCATAAGATCATGACTGATGTCATGTCTTTGGACCACTCCAAAAGGGTGCCATGGTTGGCCTATCTGATGAAGTCCTTTTCAGACCTGGGACGCCCGGAACTCTTTACATCCCCTTTGGACATCAAAAAACAGGATGTAGATATAATCAAGAAGCAGTTCATGAGCAGGGCAAGAGTGGGGCGTGAGGAAAGGGAACTGCAGAAACCGGCAGTGAGGAAATACTATCTGCTTGTAAACTCCATTGCACTAGCACCTTACCTTAGTTTTGTTACAAAGCCATTTCATAGGTTTCTCCTGACCAAGTTTAGGTTTAATTTGTTACATTTTTATTTGGGCAACTTCAAAACTTGGGAAAAACCAGAATTAGTCCCCCCCGTTGCTGTGATAATTTTTCTGTTCAAGATACCATGCATTTTGTTATGTTTTATGGGGGTTTTTTGGAGCCTAGGAAAAAATATCTGTTGCCTGTTTTAAAGGAGGCTGGCTTCACGCAGGTGAGACCAGCCCTGCTCTATCTTCAATCACTGAACAACATTCGTATTACATTTTGCATGGCAAATTTCTTGGTGGCGGTAGCTAGAACTAAAAAATGTAACATAGTATTGGGCCCCCCTAAATGAGTTTTATTATTTTTAAACCTTGTATAAAATGAATTGATTCGCTCCTTTATATATAGCCTGGAAAAGAACTTTATTGTACGCACTGATTTGTTTGATATTGTAAATAGTTTTTATCTGTATATTAATGTTTTTATCTCTTTGTATGATTTTTAACTAAATCGAATAAAGATTCTTGACTGACTGACTGAAACTGGTCAACAATTCCTCAAGGAAAAGTTTGCCCTTATTTATTTATATTTTTTAACCCATGCGGATCACAACCAGCTCTACGTTGAACAAGCAATCCGTATAGCTGAAATCTGGGCAGATACTCTTAAATCAGGGCTTTTGCCAATAAACAAGAGGATGGCTTGCAGTGTTTTAAAAAAAAATGGAAGTAAAACCAATATCCATATATATGAGCAAATTTGTCTTTGGAATTCCAACTTTTGTCGAGATTCAATGGCCTTCCCATCCCTCCAAGGTGAAGAAACTGGTCACAATCTGAGATAAGTGCAAGGATAACGTTTATGAAGTACAAGCATCCCAGCTATGGAAAAACTCCATAAAGAATTGCAAGCTCACGTCAGCCGTCTCTAGTTTGGAAGACAGCTGAAAACCTTAACATTTAAGCTCACTATTGACTAGATGATTCACATGTAACTGACAGCATGGTCATCTGTATTTTAGCATATTAGTGCTCAGATGATCTTGGTAATCATTTGCTTTACAAATCAAATAAAATGAACAAATATATAAAAAGGAAAAAGCATATCCTGACTGCAGAACCCACAACAACAACTTTCCTCAGTTGTATCATTGTGACACCACCCCAACCGCTGAGCATAGGCTGGTAGGATGACTGTTGATCAAAGATAATACTTATGCCTGATGATCATAGAACTTTCAACTCATCTTAAACTTGTCTTAATCTGCCCACTGTACCATATTTGATCCAGATGGAGCCAGCATTTTATCCATATGGTAGAGATGTAAAATATAATTCTATCTTTTGAATAGGCTAACATATTAATTACATGCCGAAATTTGGATTGATTTTATAGACCAATTGCTGATGGGTAGCTAATCTGCTACATAATGGTTAAAAATGTTTGGCACCAATATGCACCCTTGTCTAAGCCCATGTATGTGTGTTTTGTGTGAAATTTTATCACCTTTCTTGACTGAATTCTAACCCAAGTATGCTTATTTAGACCAATCAGCAGATAATGTATACGCTGATTAATTCCCAGACTTAGTAATATTTCCAGAGGGTTAGGTGATCTACTTTATGAAATGTACTGCTAATGTCAATGTACCTATTTACTTACTCCTACTTACCCACCTGGGGAATAGGCCATCAACCAGGACTCTTTAGCCACCTTTTCCTATGCTTTCCTTTTAATCTGACTCCAGGTGTAATCCATAACCTTACAGTCAACCTAAAGGTATCGATGCCAGGTTGTTTCTTGACCTTCCTCTTTTCCCTTGAGGGTTCCAGGTCAGGGCTTGCCTGGTGTTATTTGATGCAGGCTTGTGAAGGGTGTAACTTACCGAGCTCCAGTGTCTTTTCATGATGTCTTCATGAGCAGGGAGTTGGAAAGAGTGCAGTCATAGGTCATTGTTGCTGATGGTGTTTGGCCAAGGGATGTGGAGGATTTTCATCAGGCAGATAGTGGTGAAGGTCTGGACTTTTTTTGTGGTGGTCACTGTTGCACTCCAAGTTTCTTTGGTGTTAAAAAGTGTGATCTTGGTTTGCAGCGTTAGGCCTTGGAGCTCCAGATTGTCTTTAGCTTTAGCTGAATAAAAGCAACCCTTGTTTTGTCAGGATAATTGCAGTATAAACATATATCATTTGGTAAAATCCCCTTTCTAGCCAGGGCTGAAAGAGCTATAATGTAATCCACAGTTCTATTCCTTTTTCTGAATCAGACCAGAGGCTAACAAAGATAACGTTTAGCTTACACCCATTCCATAAGACATAGTAGAATAAACATGGCAAACAGTTTACCCTCAACGACCAGTGATAAGCAATTCATATTTTGGTGTTGCTGCCCATTTTATTAATCTGGACCAATATACTTGCCACAAGGTTAGGATATGTCCTGTGTGCTAGAGCTCCTTAAATAGTGGGTAATGTTTATCTGGACAAAATCTTGGGCCTAAATTTAGGACGGCCAATGGAATGCCATTCGTCCCCTTTAGAAATGTAAAAGAATGTACCCTTTTTTTAAATGTTACCACTGGAGTTATTGACACGGAGTCGAGCGCTAAATATGGCAAGCTCATATGATATTTCTATTTGGGTTTTTCATCTTGATGTATCAACATTAAAATCAGCTGTTATAACAACTAGTTGTTTTAGAAACCGTCTGCCACAATTTTCTACAATCTTATATTGTTATAATCTTAACCTACTTCCACTTGAATTTTATACAGTGCTCTGTTGCTTGAAAGACATTAACGATTTGTAAAATATGTACTGCACAATGAAGCTTCTAGAGAGTCATTTCATGATCCAATAATTCCATTTAATATGCTGCTTATGAGATAATCGGGTGTATTATATGGTGTGGCTGTGAGACCTCACTGTGTAATACACTACCATCCCTTCTTAGGAGCAGTAAGGTTTCATTGTCAAACTTTAGCTCACCCTGGGAAGCTGAGGCTTCAAGCATTCAGGCTTCAACAAAGGAACACGTGTTAAGCATTGAAACAACACCAAAACATTTGAAGAAACAAGACTCTCAAGAAATCTGATACCAATTTATAAAAATAGGTTGTATTTTTTTGAATTTGCTGACACAAAGGTGAGGGTTCTGGAGATCTAGATTTTCAAAGAAACAATAAATCAAGATTTTTCATTCAACCACAAACAAGCATTGGCAAATTTAACAAATTTGACACTTAAAACATTTTCAACAAAATGTTACATCATAGATTAATGCGGTTACTTGGAAGTACCTTGGGTGACCAACTCAGGTTGGGAGCTAGTCAAGGGGACCAACAACATCCAAAGGAACAGTTACCATTGCAATAAAAGGAGTCTCCAGTCCAGTTCCAGTATTTGTGGTCAGTTGCCATTAACTTCTATTAAGTGATTCACTGACTCAAGGGATACAGGATGCTGAAGATGCTGATGTGCAGTCGATGGGGGCCTTCCTGAGGCTACTCCTCGGTCTGCGGTCTTTGTGAGGCAACTCTGACCACAGAGATCGACATACCTCGAAGTTTACTTGGGTTCGGTAAAAGTGCATTCATCACTGGACTACTGGCTGCCCGGCACAACAAAGTCAGCGGTTCCCTTCTTTTGGCAATACCTCTCCTTCTGGGACACCAAAATGCACTTCAACAACTCTCCTGGGTCTAGAAGACTCGGGAGCAACTTTTGAGATTAGGATCAACGGTCTTCCAGGCTGCGCTGCGACAAGGAGCGACGATCTGGTTATCTGGGCTACCAGCTCACGCAGGCAGGCTTCCGCAGCTTTTGCAGCCCAGTTCTGCAAACAGGAAGTCAGCCAACTGACTGTTAAAGTCTATGCTTCTGGCTTGGCTCGTGTAACAACTTTTCCATGAGCAGGACACCACAGGCACAGTCCTATCATCAATAGCCAAGGACCAGCAGGTGCAGTCCAATTTCGATGCAGCTTCTTCTTTGCCAGATCCAAGGTCAGCAGGGCAGTCCTTCTTTGGTCCTTTTCTCCATTCCTGAGTCCTGGGTGCCAGGGGTGCCCCTTCTATGCCCAGAAAGTGCCCTTAAGGGAGATCATAATTAATAGCCAATGGGCTACTTTGTTCCCTCCCCCTTGATGTCAACTTCCTGTGAAGTGTGGCATCTAGCGATCCCAGAGTATTCTATTATGCCCAAATCCAAGATGGCTGAACTCTTCTCTTGGTGTGTGGCGCTCGGTATCCCACCCTAGAGGTGTGGTTAGCTTGGGGCTACATGCCTGTGGAGAAAACAGTTTGGTCAGTGTTTCACCCTCTCTGTTCCTGAGGCCAACCTGTCTACCTGACAAAAGAGCAATCCCTCTTGAGTGTGTTTACTATGTGCCCTTCAAAGGCAGTTTTCTCTAGAAGTTTGTCTTTTGGGCTAACATCCCACATGACATCCTTCCAGGGGGAGGTAACACCTCCTCCATCTGCGGGCCTCTATTGTTACTTGTCCTAGGAGCCTTTGACGTGCCTCCCCTGGCAGGCAGAAGGCAGTCTTATGGCCAGCATTTGCAAATGGCCACTGGAAAACGTGGGCAGCAGAGTGGCAACTTTCTAAAATGTGCATGTAGCAACGAGTTACATTAATTTCAACGTGGGCGTCACATTGGGCTTATTGTAATGAGTTGTTTGATACCTGGAAGCACTAACTGTAGTAGTCTCATTCAGAAGTTAACACAGCTGAGTTGTCAACATATAACCCTGAGCTCGCCAATGGGGCTACCAGCCTCTTGCACAATAAAAAAATAACATTTGCTAGTTTTTACTGTCAGAAAATGTAAAACAAATTTTACCATACTGCATCCTGCCTTGGGACTCAATTGGCCTGCTTTAGCTGTGACTTGCACCCATTTAAAGGGAAGTGTGGCTACGCAATTGTTTTAAAAGGCAAAGTCAAGTTAGCAGTTTTGAACTGCTGTACCAGTCTGCAGTGGCTCGGCTCCTGAGGGGACACTTTAACGTATAGGCCCTGGTACCATATTCTAGGGACTTATAAGTAATTTCTGCCAGTTGGGTATATGCCAATCAAACATACATGTTTAAAGGTCAGGGCTTAGGCTCTGAGATCTGGTTAGCCTCAGTGCACTCTCATAGTCAAAAAACCAGCAGCATCAGTCAAACATTTCTGGGGGTACACTGTGTATGTTGCAGAACTCTAGAAAGTGGCTAATGTAGAAATGTTTTAAAAATGAACTCATAATTAATAAGGAATATGAAATTGCTTTAAAAATGGTGATATTGATACTGTAATTTTGGACCTGTAAAGAACCCCTCTTTCATATACTTTTAAATAGGACATGCCTGTACAAAAGTTGGAAAAAAATATTCGACCTACATTCTTTGGTGACTACGTAAGAGAGTAAATAGGCTACTGTTATCGCAATTCTCCCTATAATAATAAATAGGGTTAAAACAAGCTCCTGCCACCATTGAATCAAAACTTTTAGATGTGTAATAAATAATCATAACATTTTAAATTGAGCATATTCTTATCTAGATTTAGCAGTGCATACCGTGCCACCTGTCTGTCGCTGCCACAGGGGAGGAGGGGGGCATGGGGGTAGGAGTTGGGTTCAAGAATATAATCTATATTCCTTGTTGTGATTATTGTTATTATTATTATTTGGGGGTTTGGTTTAACTGTTTGGAGATAACAAATCTAAAGAAAAACAATTGTACTGCTGATATAAGTGCAAACAACTCGTTCTTACGAGTAATTCGCCAATATATACTCACAAGATATTTTGTTAACAATGTTAGAGATATTGTGACTATAGTCCCTGGAAATGTACATGTGCGTACTTATCCTTGATGTAATGAACGCAGTGTTTAATACAAATAAGCAGTAGCCATCGGTGGTGGGAGTGCTGCCAGGCGGTAACGTGGGGCAGAGGAGGGGCAAGGTGGGGGGTAGTAAAGTACAGAATACGGCCAAATACAGGTAAGTAAACATATAAATAAATAAAACTAATTTCGTTGCGTGCACTGCATCGCATGTGATGCAGTGCACGCAACGAAATTAGTTTTATTTATTTATATGTTTACTTACCTGTATTTGGCCGTATTCCGTACTTTACTACCACCACCCTGCCCCTCCCCGCCACACGTCACCGCCCGGCAGCACTTCCACCACCGACCGCTACTGAAAATAAGTTTAAAAAAAAAAGATTTAGCAGTGGATGAGCAGAGTAATTTGTGTTATATAGACGGAGACTAAAAATGGATTTCAGTAACTGATAATAAGTTATTAAATTTCTTCATAATTAATTGATGTGCCACAACTATATGTTGCTAGTTTGAATTTGAGCATGCTGTTTTTTTAGCATATTCTTTTTAGGGAAGGGTAAAAATTATTCTACTTCTCCTTATTAAACTTCCCGATCTGTGATCCAACTCTCCTTTTTCTCCCAGTGATCTAACTTTAAAATAAGTGACTCAAATGTAGGAACCAAATAATTTAATCTTTTGAAATATGTTACCTTTAAGGCCACCATTCTTTTACTGAATTATGTGCTACCATATTATTGGATTGGTAGTGCTGTGAAACTTCCCTGGACTGTCCATTCTAATTAAACTGATTAGTCAAGGTTTTCATCAGACATCATTATTGTAACCCCCTTCCTTGTCCTATCTGATATTTATTGGGCATGTTCACTATTGTGCTATTGGGCATGTTCACTATTGTGCTATTCCTAGGCGCTTCTGCGTTAATTACATTTTAATATGTTTGAATATTGTTCCCTCCCCTCTTTCTGATTTGTATACCCTAATATGTTTATCTGATAGAGACACGCTAGTGATAGATTCCTTACCTTAGAATATCCCTAGGCGTCAGACTGGATCCGGAAATTTTTTGCGTAGCAGTACCCATACTCATCGGTAGGCGTCGTCCGCGGCCCCGCGTCCGTCGTCCGCGTCGTGGGCGCCGTGATGATGTCGTCTGAGTACTTAGACGCCGCCTCCGCGTGCTGATGTCAGTTCTTCTTTTTTCCGCGCCAGCTAGCGCAGATCTGGAAAAAGTTGTACCCTAGTCACTTTTTGACTAACCTTCTGAGATCCTTTTTGATCCGTTTTCGAAGTCTTTCGACTCCGGCGGTGCCGGTAGGGATGCCCGGGTTCAAGCCCTGCGCCGACTGCAACCGACTGATGTAAGTTACCGACCCCCATCGTCGGTGCCTGCACTGTCAAGGCCCGGACCACGACGACAAGTCCTGCTCCGACTGCCGAGCCCTGACGTCTAAAGCTAGATGGGAGCTGTCCCGTAAGCGACTCGAGCTTCGGCAGTCCGCCCCGTGCCGTTCGAGGTCCCGGTCCGGAAGGATGTCGAGGGACCGGTCGCGGGGCCGGAGCCAACACAGTTCCGGGAGTCGTCATCGGTCTTCGAGCTCGAAGTCCACAGGTAAGAGGCACAAGAAGTCGAAGAGACGTCATCACTCTTCCGACTCCCCCCGACGCTCGCGCGACGACGCGGCCGGGGGTTCGGGCGACACCGCCCACGCGGCTCCGCTGGAGCCGCAGGTGTCGCTGCCTGTTCCACACCCGCCGGTCCCTGGACAGGACAGTCCATCACCTTGCCCACCTTTCCGCCTCCGCATCCCTCGAAATAGGAAGAGAGGCTCCACCGTCTGGACCCAAAATGTGCGCTCTCATACTATCTGGATCGCACACGCCAGTTCCGGGTGGATGACCAACTCTTTGTTGGTTACGCAGGCGCTAAGAAGGGACGGGCGGTGCACAAGCGGACCATCTCTCGGTGGATCATCTTGAGCATCCAAGCGTGTTACTCCTTGGCAAAGAAGGAAACTCCTGTTGGGCTGAGTGCCCATTCCACTCGGTCCACGGCGGCTACTACTGCCCTGGGTCGGGGAGTCCCCTTGCAGGACATTTGTCAGGCAGCTACGTGGGCCCCGCTGCACACGTTCGCGAGACATTACTGCCTGGACAGCCAAGTCCGGAGGGATGGCTTCTTTGGCCGTTCCGTCCTCCAGGACTTTCTGGTGTGATTATTGGTTTGCAGACCCACCACTGGGGTTGGTATTGCTGGGGTATCTATTCTAAGGTAAGGAATCTATCACTAACGTGTCTCTTTCAGATGCACAAGTTACTACTTGTGTAACGATATATCTGTAAGAGACATTAGTTAGTGATAGATTCCTTACCGACTCACCCATCCTCCCCGTTCTGCGAACCGATATCTAGGGTTAAGATCATCCCCTTCAGGGCCCTAGTTTCATGGCACCAGTGTTGGTTTTTATCATGGCTCTGCGTTTCTGGCGTGGAAAAGCTGTGTATAAGAACTGACGTCAGCACGCGGAGGCGGCGTCTAAGTACTCCGACGACGTCATCACGGCGCCCACGACGCCGACGACGGATGCGGAGCCGCGGACGACGCCTACCGACGCGCATGGGTACTGCTACGCAAAAAAAATCCGGATCCAGTATGACGCCTGGGGATATTCTAAGGTAAGGAATCTACCACTAACTAATGTCTCTTACAGATATATCGTTACACAAGTAGTAACTTGTGCATCAGGGATACGTAGATTATGATTTTGTAGCTTACTTGCCATCATGTATGCATTTCTGCAGAAATAAGCAACCTTTTTTCTAAAATTGCTGACAATTAAACTGAACTGTTTTCATTTTACAGTCTTGCTCCAATATTTGCACTGTTTATACCATTCTATGGATCCATTCCAGGAGTGCAGGTGACTATGGTTCTTGGTCATTTTCCAATCTCCAACAAGACTCTGGTTTACATTGTGGGTCTCCAGGTACAGTGAGTTTATATTAAGTCCCTTATTATGCGTTTCCAATTGTGTTTAGGAAATACAGCAGTGCATCATCAAAAACAGACTTGTTTAATATCAATGAAATGTATTTGTTGTATTCCTCCACTCATGCAAAATGGAGCTTAACATACTTTCAATTGCTGAGGTTTCTGCGTAGGGTTTTCAGTATACAGAAAAAGTGACGCACATCAGGTAGCGGTGAAAGTAAAAAAGGTACAAAATAAGGATGGTGCTACTAGGTCAGTGGGAACCCAAAACTCCTGAAATAGAGTGGGCCAAGGCCAACCCTGTATAATGCAAACACAAGGTCCTGAGCACACGTCAAGTCAGATAGTTCAAGCCACAATTATTAAACATTCGTTCAGTTCCAAGAGTAGTAACATAAATATGAAGTAAAGATCGACAAGTAGTGGTTGATAATTTCTGTTTTTAAACGGGATCGGGGAACCGGTCATACTTCCAACCCGGTTCTGAATGAGTAAAAACGTTGGAAATGGCTAATAGTGATTAAAAGTAGTGAGGGCTCGATCCCCATGTAACGGGAACCGTGAGAGTGACGGGTGGTAACAGCCGTCAATTCAGGAAAAGCTGCAAGTGCTGAGCGAGTAGTATGAAAGCTGTGCTCTATAGCCCTAATTGAAATCCACCCATCATCATATGGCTCTTGTGGACTGTCTATTCCATAAAAGTACTCTGTAGCCACAGTTCTCCATATCTGATAGGGACTTCTAGCCACAGATGCCTTACCTTAGCTTTATCCCCAGAAGTCAGACTGGATCTGAATTATTTTATTTTGGGAGCAGTACCCCTGCATGCTGGTAGGTGGCGTCGTTCGGCTCGTCATGGCATTGTTAGCGTCGTCTACGATCGAAGTGACGTTTGTGGTGCCTATATAGGCCCCAGCTAGGCACACTGATGTCAGTTCTTTTCTTTCCGCACCAGTCAGCGCAGATCAGGGAAGAGCTACCCCTCAGTCACTTTTTGACTACGCTTTATTTGACATTTTGTCAAAGTCTTTTTTGAGGTCTTACCTCCTGGTGTGGAGGAATGTCATCTAAGAAGGCCGGCTTCAAACCCTGTGGCGCCTGTCACCGACAGACGTCAGTGATGGACCTACACCATGTTTACCTCGTGCCTCACATGAGACCAGGACCTGAAGGCCTGTCCCGACTGCCACACCATACATCCGAATGCCTTGAGAGAGCAATCCCTCATGCTCCTGGCTGCTTGACGTGCAGCGCTACGACGCTCGAGTTTCCGGTCGTGAGGAAATTCCTGAGAACGATCGGGGAGTCTGAGGTCCTCGTTGTATTCCAAGTCGTCAAGCCGTTCGGGTAAGTCTCGGTCCCCCAAAAAGAAGAGTGCTTCGACTTCACCTCGCCTATCGGTCAACAAGACGAGGGAGCGTCACTCGAGTTCTGAGGTCCCTCGAGGTTGAGCCAGCGCCTGTGCCAACTGAACGAGTCCCCGTGTTTCTGGGAGCTGGAGTGACCCCATTCAACTTCAAGAGTTTTATGAGGCCATGCACCTCATATAAGAGTGGCATATTCCCTCTGGCATGCCTTCGGGCCCTGCAAATGCGGGAGGGGCCCCTACTGGATCCACGCCGGCAGCTACGGTACCAGTCAGGCCCCAGGTATCCACAAATGAATCTGGATCAGTGCTGGTTTTGCCATGTCGTCCTTTCCCTGCGCCGGTCCTGAGGACGATGCTCCTGGCACCCACCGGCGATGCCATTCCCATTTACAACCCCAACATGGAGCTGGAGGTGTGTCGCCCGACGTCGACTGGAGACATGCCTTCCAGGCCAGAGCCTGAGCCCTATTCCTGTGGTCTAGGACTCTTGGAAGAATAGGAGGGGTCGCTGACCCTGAAGAATACCAGCATTATGAATCCTTGGACTGGTGTGCGGATCTGGGTGAATCCAGTAGACTGAACACTTCTCTAGGTACTGGCATAATTTCTTGCCCTACCATGGCTACGGAGGAGGGAGCTTCATTCACTATGGTGGTGTGGAGGACAGCTGAGGTCCTGGACCTTAGTTTGCCCTTGGTGGCAGTCAAGACTTTCATGACGGAAGTGCTTCAACTCCCTGTCCGAACAGCTTCTACCATTCAATGAAGCACTTACTGGTGTCCTGCTTGGGACCTGGTGCAAGTTCAAAACAGGAGCTCATGTGAATAGGATAATTGCTCACCACCACCATCCCGCTCCAGGGGACCCCAAATTTCTCACGCAACACCCTACCACAGAGAGCTTGGTTGTCCAAGTCTCCACTTCACATATAAATCCTGGTGCATTCCCAACCGCTCTGCCAGATAGGGAATCCAAGAGGCTGGACAATTAGGCAAGAAAATGTTTTCTTCCACCAGCCTGGCGCATTGCGGTCTGTGAACACTGCATTAATTTCAGGCCACTATTCCCCCGCCCTGTGGGATACGGTTGTGCAGGTCCTGCCAGTGGTCCCAGAGGAGGCCCGAGTCATGCTCTCCTAGACTGTAGCCGACAGGAGGGATGCAGCTAATTTCCAATCAAACACGAAGATTGACGTGACACCCCTATCTGGTGCCTGGAATGATTTTCCTAGTACACCAATAGGCATTATCAATATTGCCACATACTGCTACACTCCCTTCAAGTGAAACAGGGCAATTCCAAGAATTGGACGAGGTAGGCTCACTCACATAATGTGACATGCTACATCATTTGCCACCTTGTTCCACCCTGGTAAGGTGGCACTGCCAGCGCGGACTTGACCTTATTGTGGGGCTGAGGGAGTTCTTAGAAATTACTTATTTTCTGGATAAAATTTGGATCAAGTTCAAAGAATAAAAAGCCTTAGGATAATCCACAAAACTATCCTTTATTAAGGTGGTTTCCTGGGCTTGTCAGATGACGAATATGGTTGCTATGACCATTACGTTCTACTGACTGAATTTGAAAACATGTTTCGGCCCATTTAGTTGAGCCAAAAGGTCTTGGGCATTCATTAGGGCTCAATCTAAGTTTACTCCTACCAATATACTAACTGTGAAGGGCCCCAAAGAAAATATTATATAAAGAGGGCCTACCTCTTTTATAGAATAACATCAGGCCCATTAACCTATTCAGGGGAGTGATAAACAAAAGCCTATGTAGCAATAGCAGTATAGAGACACATATAACACAGTCCTTAGGGGGAACCTTCCCATCAAGGCAGCATATTTTTTCTGCACAGTGACCGTTCCAAACATAAAAACTTTACACCTAACCCGGGATGCAGAGGACAAGATTAAGTGCTGACAAAGGGTCTGCACTCTTCGAATTCATAGCACGACTAAGCGTGGCACCTCCGCTTCACCCGAGCAGGCTCTTAGTAATTTCATGTTAGGTTGGACATTGAACCACATACACAGTAGGTAGCACTTTAGGGGCACCATATATTTGTGAGGTAGGTAACTTTCTCTGTCCTGACGAAGAACCACGGACCCTTATGATCACTAGAAAGGCGCAAAACATGTTGACTTATAACTCAGAGTGAAACCAGAGGGAGGCTTCTCACTTACAACTACAGGGTACTTTCCTTGACCCAACTGTAGTACACTGATTACCAGGGTTCCTCACAACCGCATTGGTAGCATTCACCTGTAAAAGGTTTTTACTCCTGATGGGGTGTTCCAGTTATTAAAGATTAGTTTGTGACCTCCACAATGCCCTATGGGTCCCCCTTTGGGGGACCCATAGGGCATTGCAGCTCCGGCCCAACGAGGAGCACATCCCTATGATGAAGCATGACATCCCCTTGGGGATGTGTGCGGGAAACCTGAAACAGTTTTGTTGACTGCCCCCGTGCCCTTGCTCTAGTCATACACAACCTGTCTAGATTCTTTCTCTTCCTCTCTAGGAACAGAAGCCCTATTTTAGTGATACTATCATGGGCACCCAGTGTGCAGAAGTATTCAGACAGGGGAGTTTTGCAGATTGTCCGAAGGAGCAGTAGCTCTCCCCTTTGTGACTATCTTTCCCTCCATGCCACCTACCTATGACAGGCTTACAGTGGACCACCTATATCTTCCCCGCCAGGAAGTGACAGCTCAAGGAACCATAGAGAGAGAGTGGCAGAAATGGGTTGTGGTTATTATTCCTTTCTGGTGCCCAAGAAGGACTGATTTCTTCGTCCTATCCTAGACCTGCGCTCTCTCAACTTCTTCCTCAAGAAGAAGCTCAGAATGCTCACTTTGCTCTGGTCCTATCTGCCATGGACCAAGGAGACTGGATGGTGGCATTGGACTTTCAGGATGCATGTTTCCATATTCCCGTCCTGCCTGCCCACAGGCTTTACATGTGATTCGTGGTGGACCATAAGCACTTTCAGTTTGCTGTGCTTCCCTTTGGCCTCACAAGCACCCCTTGGGTAATGGCGGCGGTGGTTACAGCTCATTTGTGGAGAACAGGAGTGTCAGTCTTCCCCTATCTTGACAATTGACTGTTAAAGGCAGGCTCACCCCAGGTGTTGTCTCCCACTTCCAGACTTCTGCAGACGTCCTGCATTCGCTGGGGTTCACTATCAATGTGCCAAAGTCACAACTACTCCATCTCTGACGATCTCTTTCATCTGCGCTGTTCTGGACACAGTGAACTTTCAGGCCAATCCTCTCAAACGGCTAGTCAAGGATATTCAGGCTATGATACCGATGTTTCAGTCTCTGCCCTGGGTTTCGGTGAGACAGACTCTGAGACTCCTGCATCTTGCTGGTGACACATGCCCATTGGCATATGTGGGCTGTGTAGTGAGACTTGAAGATTCAGGGGGTACAGCATCAGAGGAATCTCTCCAACGTGGTTCAGATCTTGGAGAGAACTGGAAAAGATGTGCAGTGGTATTTAACGAGCCGTAATTGGGTCAGCGGCAGACCCCTCTCCGTTGTCCATTTTTATGGCTTGTTAAGAGTTTCTTGATGTCTTTCAGAAGTCTACTTCTGTGTCTCACCCACCTTATAAGGATTTGGATTGTGCCATTCCTACTATACCCGGGGCCATTCCCTATCGCAGGATACATTCTGTTTCCCACCATGAGAAACCAGTTCTGAAAGAATATCTGGATGAAAATCCTCAGAATGGCCTAATTGTCTGGTTTATATCTCCCACTGGAGATACTCTCTTCTTCGTCATCATCATCTTTATTTCGGTTCGAAGAACCATAAAAGCAGATAAGAACAAACACAATAATTACAAAAACACACAAAAAAGTTGCTGGCTCAATTTGCTACAATACAGTTTAATGGACTGGTGTAAGTTCCTAACCAGATTACATCCTTCAGCACAAATGGTTGATGAATCAAACAGAATACCTCAATAATATATTTACATAATAAAACAGAGTGCCAGAAAGCATAAAACCTAAAAAAAAAGCCCCAAGTAGCTCCCGATGGGTCCACTATGCTATCTGGCAAACAAGAATAAAACCAGCAGAAGGGACACATATACGTAGATATCACCAAAGAATGAAAGTGCATAGTGCAAATTGTCAAGCAACACAATGAGTAAAAGAGATTTAAGAGTTCATAAGTATTTTTTATGCTAAAACGATGTTTAAGATGACTAAAAACAATTAAAACAGTAAGTAAAACACAATTTTAAAAAAAGCATAATAATCTGTTTTTCAATCCCTAACTACTAACAACAGTGGCACAGATGCACGTGGACCGCCTGGAGTTCTGGACTTTTTGGTTCCGTCCAGAGGTGTCAGGGACAACACCCGAAGACCCCGGAGTTTAACCTGTCTCGGTGCACAAACAAACAGAAACACGGGCTTCTCGATGGTGGCGTCAAAGACCAAAGGTTTATTACTGCAGGGACACAGAAGTCCCAGAAACTACACATGGGCAGTATCTAGGAGCCTGTTCAATTTGTACAAAGAGGGTTGTTCCTTATATACTGAATATTGGGCTTCAGGCAAATTTCTTTACATGTTAGCACATTCCAAAACCTTTGTATCTTAAACAATAAATATTTGGCGTTGCACAGGAATCGTCATCAATATCTGATGTCAAAACATTACGAACGAGGGGTTCCCACTATTCCATCATAATCCCATGTCAAATTCTCATTCAAGACCCGGACCGCCTCATCGTAAATTTCGTTACCTCCCCCTAATAAAGGCCCAGAAGGAAAGGAGCAGAGCCAGGTGCAGAAGGTAGAAAAGTAGGATAAGAGATGTTTGTGGGTCGTAAATGGGCACGGCTACCAGTTTCGGCCGCCTAATCATGATCAGACCAACGAACACGAGAACCAGTATAGCAGGACTGGCCTCAGGCTGGGGAGGCAGCTCTTGCCGAGTCATGCTGCCACAGCGTTGCTGGCCTAAGGTGCACGTGTCACTAGCAAGGTGAATTGCCGGCTAAAGCCTACGTGTCCTTAAATGAAAAAGAGGTCATTGCGTGTCCATTGACTATGTGAGGGCAAGGAATACAAAATGGCTTCCTTGTTCTAAGATGGATGCCACGGGTAGAACAGAAATGTGTTTGTAACAGGAGTGCTCTTGCTCGTAGCATAGCGAAAACACCAGGATATACTAAATGGATCATTTGCGGTTCATTGATACCAAAATTATGTATTTGCGACTATGTTACAAACACGGTTTAAATCGTCACGGAACCTCAGACCCTCCTTTTGCCCTTACATAGGCAATTACTCAGTCTATGTCAGAATCTAACTCTATGCTCATTAGGTCAGTGACATGTTGTTGCATCATCATCCTGTCTCGTGCCTTTTCTCCTAATGCAGGTGGTTTTCTGAAACAGGTTGCAGCACAGAGGCTACACAAAGCGGGACCACATTGGATAATAAGGCAGCATGAGAACAGAAATACTAGGATGACACCAATGACCATCAGAACCTTCCATCCCCACGCTGATACCAGAGTCCAAAACCACTCCATGAAGGACCAGTTTCCCTTGTCTACGTGTATAGAGTCGGAAATCTTGTGTAGCTTAGAGATCGCTTCATAGACGGTTGGAGCATTATTGGGAATAAAAACACAGCAGCTCGATTGGATCATTCTGCATACCCCACCTCGATCTGCAAGTATTACGTCTAGAACCATACGGTTCTGCAACGTCATGAGACGATCCGCCTGAAGCTCAGCTGTTAAGTTACTAAGGGCACCAGCAGTTTCTGTAATAGTAGATTCAACTACCCGTGTTAGTTGACGTAGATTTCTACTATTGGCCATAGGCCCCCAAAACGGAAGGAAACCTTTGAAGAAGTCTCCAGCTTCCTGACCAGCGGTATCTTCCTTGCTGAAGACAGCCCTTGCTACTCTGGTCTTGTGATAATCAGAGGAAGCAGTGTATGTCGGAGGTAACAATCGAGCAATATAACATGAACCTGAGAAGTCAGCAGGCAGCCATGTATACGCTCTGTCTTGACAGATGAAGTAAGTACCCCTAGCAGTAAGGAAGGCAGGGGAGGAGTTAGACGGGAATACGTAAGTCTCAACGCACTCACTCCTCCCTAGCTGAGCTCTCAGATTTCTCCCATTTCCTTGCAAACAGACCTGACCTCGGTGAGGCACGACCCAGACTGAAGTGGAGCTTTTACGCTTGCTTTCTCCCAAACTAAGGCGATACTCGGTAGAGTTCCAACTCAAATACACCCGTAATTCATCTCTAGGGTAAGATGGAGTATTATTGACGTCTTTAATCATGTCAATTATTCCCTGTACTAAAGCTTTATTGGCTGAGTTGTATTTAGTGGACCGTGGTGGACGCGGAGGATAGGTCTCAAGGGCATAGGAAAAAATGGTCTGAAAGGCCTGAAATGATCCATTATAGCTAAAAGGCAAGACTAGATAGGGAATGCCTTTATCCATAGTGTGAGGTATCAAGCCACACACCCAGCAGTCTGTAGTATTAACTACCAGTTGGTGTTGATGCAAGAGCTGTACAAATGTATTGTTAATAAATTCTGAGCGTCGAGCTTGTTCGTGTTCAGGAAACGAGTGAAAAGAATGCATAGAAGAAACCGTAGAAGTAGTAGGATCAAGGGGAGGTACTGTAGTTACCGGCATAAAAATCAAATGTACACCAAAGATGATTCCACCCACCAACATTATTAAAACAATTAAAAATGTAACTGCACATTGCATTAGAAAGCATTTGCTGTGAAGTATTCTGTACAGTCTATTTCTGCGCACATAAACTACATTCTTTCGTTGCGGCTCAGGAAGCTCCATCTTCTACAATCCGCTCGTGACCACTGATGATGTGTACGTAGATGAAAATGCCTCTATCAGCCCTGGGAGTTCCCAGAACTAACAGAAAGATCGACCTTGTGTCTGACCCCCGCAGATCCAACTAGGCACACAGCCACGACCCTACGGCTACCCAGACGGCAAGGCAAAATTTAAAACAACAAAATAATAGTAAACTTCCTGGCTGAAGGCAATGTATAGAAAATTCAAATCTGAAAATAGGCAGTTTCCTGCTTTATTTGTCCATATTGCGAGGTCGCAAGTTGTATCTCAGTTTTGCAGGAGCTGTCTGATCTGGAAATAATATATTTTCAGCCGACGCTGCAATGTTCGCGTTTGCAGATGACAAATGTTCTTTTGGTGCAGATGGCAAATGTTCAGGGTTCAAAAGAGCAGTTTCAGGAGGAGAGTCAGAGTTTGATGTATCAGTGATCAGTTCTGCATCACTGAAAGGTATGAACCTGGGGACTTGTTCTGTTTCAGAGGCACCGATTCCTTTCTTTACCCAGTTGTCGTAAGGAAGTGGCAGAGGCACACGTTTGACATGTGTCGTATGGATCCAGTTCTTCCGTCCGGCCACACGAATAGCAGTTCTCGTTGCCAATAAGACTTGGAAAGGGCCGATGAATCTGGGCTGAAGATTTTTCGTTCTTGCAAAATTTCTAATGACTACTTGATCCCCAGGTTTCAGCTGATGACCTGGACTCTCCGGTGGCTTTGGCAATGCATCGAAAACCTTTTGGTGAATAAGGCTCCATTTAGCAGTCAAGTCGAAAAGATAATCAATTAACATTGGGTATTCCAGCTGCTTAAATTCTTTCGGTCTAGGTACCCCCCAAACATTTGCAGGACGACCAAAAATTATTTCATATGGACTAAGCCCTACTCTAGAATGTACAGTTGCTCTTGTTGATAACAAAGCCAAAGGCAGTGCATCTGGCCAGGGCAAACCCGTGGATGCTTGTATCTTAGCAAGTTTCAGTTTAAGGGTGCCATTGTAACCCTCAACTAAACCCGCGGACTGGGGATGATTCGCACTATGAAACTTCTGTCTAATCCCTAGGCCGGCACACACACTCTGCATAACTTTCCCTACGAACTCACTTCCGTTATCTGACCATACAATCCGTGGCATTCCGAATCTGGGGAAGTATTCTTTAAGGAGGATTTTGGCAGTGGACAAAGCAGTATTGTCCTTTAGCGGGTATGCTTCGATCCATCTGGAGAAAGCACAAACTACCACCAGGACGTATTTCAGATTATTACAACGATCCATGTGAATGAAGTCTAGCTGGATCACTTCAAAGGGGCAGGAAGGAGGAGCGAAGTGACCTGCAGGTGTGGGGATTCCCTTGCCAGGATTATGCATCAAGCATACCATACAATTTCTCACCACTCTCTCTGCACACTTACTAATCCCATCATTCTTCCAAACTGGAGCCAACATCTTACAAATCCCTTTTGAACTGATGTGCGCTGTTCCATGTGCCATCGTTACTACTGCAAGCACATACGCATCAGGCAACATCCAACGCTGTTGTTCCGACAAGTCAATCCAACACCCACTCAAGTCCAATTTACCCGTGCTCTCTTTCCATGCACGCTTTTCCTCCTCAGTCGCCTCTTTCTGAATTTCTTTCACGCTTTCCACTGTGTCCTCACACATTCCAGACTCAGAAATCCATCTTGCAGACGTTGCAACATACATTCTACTCATCATATTTCTAGCTGTCTGTTTTGCAGTCTCATCAGCAAAAGCATTCCCACGACCAACATCATCCGTGATTGCTTTATGAGCACTGCATTTCACAATCGCAACTTCAGTCGGCAAGGTTAGAGATTCCAACAAGTCATTAACTAGCTGGCCATGTTGAATCTTAGTCCCATGGGACGTAATGAAACCTCTCTCTTTCCACAAACGGCCAAAACTATGGGCCACGCCGAACGCGTACTGACTATCTGTGAACACATTCACTCTCTTTCCCTTAGCTAAAACGCACGCTCTTGTCAGCGCGATCAATTCTGCAGCCTGGGCAGAATTCTGACTCACTCTCGCAGTCTCCACAATCGTACTCAAAGTCGTTACTGCATAGGCAGCAGTCACATCACCATTCTCCAATTTGAAGCAAGACCCGTCAACATACAACGTGCCATCTGGATCTGATAATGGAGTGTCTTTTAAATCAATTCGTCCTTTTGTTTCTTCCTCAGTTTTAAAACAACAGTCGTGTGGTTCGGAATCACTCGACTCTTGGCTAGTCGGCAACAATGTTGCTGGATTCAATACATTGCATCTTTTGATCTGAATATGACTTGCTAGCAGTGTCAGTTCGTAACCTGATAATCTAGCACTGGTAAGGTGTTGCGTCTTGGTTCGGTTCATGAGTGTATCCACAGCATGAGGAACCATAACTACTAGCATGTTGTTCATTACCAAACCAGCAGATTGTCGAATGGAGGCTGCAGCTGCGGCTGTAGCTCTCAAGCAACTAGGCAACGCTCTAGCTACCGGATCTAATGTTGATGAAAAATACGCACAAGGGCGTTGTTTATCACCAAATATCTGTGTCAAAACACTCAACGCGCAACCTTCTCTCTCATGGACATAGAGCGTGAATGGTTTACTGTAATCGGGTGTACCCAATACAGGAGCTGAACACAGTGCATTTCGTAACTCAGAAAAACTCTCCTGGCATTCGGCAGACCATGGCACTGGACTCGGAACATTTTTCCCAGTCAAAGCTACCAACGGTTTTGCCAAAAGAGAAAAATTTGGGATCCATTGCCTACAATATGAGGTAATACCTAAAAAGGCACGTACTTCTCTCTGCGTGCTAGGAACATTCATCTGTGTAATTGCTTTTATTCTCTCTGGGGTCAACTTCCTTCCCTCCTTTGACAAGAGATGACCTAGGTAGGTCACTTCTTGGCAACAGTATTGCATTTTTGAAGGTGACACCTTGTGATTCAAATTTGACAAGTGATGCAATAAGGAAATTGTAGCTGTTTTGCAAGTTTCCTTGTCATCGGCAGCCACTAGAAGATCATCGACATATTGTATTAAAGCAGAACCAGGAGGAAGTACAAATGAGTCTAACTGGCTTTTTAATGCTTGACTGTAAATGGATGGGCTTTCACAATAACCTTGTGGAGCGCGTTTAAACCTGAAGCTTCGTCCTCCTAGAGAGAAACCGAAGATATCTCTGCTTTCCTCGGCTATCGGAATGCTGAAAAAGGCATTTTTCAAGTCGATAACTGAAAACCATGCTGCTGTAGCAGGAATCAACGTTAACAATGCAGTAATGTCTGGAACCACAGGAAACTGTGGAATCACAATTTTATTAACCTCTCTAAGATCAATTACAAATCTATATACTGGAGGTTTTGTTGGGTCAGTTCGTTTCAGAATGGGCAGTACAGGACTATTGCAGACATTACCTCTAGTTTCTTCTATAACGCCTTTCTTGATCAGATCTTGTACTATCAGTAGGAGCGCACGCTCACCTTCAGTAGAAATTCTGTATTGTGGAATTCTTGGAAATTTTACATTCGCTTTCAAAGTTACTACATATGGTGGAATTTCTAAAAGACCTACATCATTAGGACCAGTTGCCCAAAGAGTATCAGGGAGTGAACGCAGCTCTGGTGGGAGTGCATTCATCGACAAGTACATTGGAGAGATGATTCTTTTACCCAACGTAAGCTGTACTCCTTCTGGAGAACAGTACAATGTCGCATATAGGTGTTTTAATAAGTCTAAACCAAGCAGATTTTAATTACAACCTGTCGTCAAAATCAGGGGTGCTTTCAATTGTCGAGGTCCAACAGAAATAGACAAAGGACCAGAAACAGGGTTGTGAACAGGGGCGCCTGAAAAACCTACTGAAACGTTTGTTGAGCCAGACAAAGGTGCGCCAGGGAGTTTCGCATGTATGATAGAACTTTTTGCTGCACCAGTATCCAACAGAAACGGTTCGACTATACCTGATGTTGCTACTGCGACATAAGGCCCACTCTGATCTACTGGAACTGATACTACTCCCTCTCTTTGTCCATGGCTGTCCTAGTACTCCCTTGGCTGACCTTCCTCACTAGCTTCATAGTAATCTTCAACATGATACTGTTGAGACCTATTCTGTTGGGCCGATTGTCCGTTTCGTTGGTCGAAATAATTAGAAGGGCGATCACTTGTCTGTGGAGGCATAGCACCTCTTCCTCGACCTCTAGAATTCTGCATATAACCACCACGACCTCTCTGAGCTGCCGCAGTATTATTTTGTGCCCGTACCGGACACTCAGTCTTATAATGGCCTTCCATTTTGCAATAAGCACACTGATTCCATTGGTACTGTGGCCTCTGAGAATTATACTCCGTTCTTTGATATGACCCTTGCTGTGTATTGGTCTGATTGGTGCAAGGCGGATATGCTTGCTGTAAAAGAACTTTAGTTTTTAACTCTTTCGTCTTTTTATCTGATTTTTCTTTCTCCTCTTTGTCCCTATTTTCATAGTACTGGGCAGTAGCAAGTATTTGCGCAGTCGTAGAGACAGCCCACGCACTTTCAGAATTTTTTTATTTACCACTAAGTTCTGGCAACAGATTGTGCACAAATTTATCAACAAATAATCTCTGGCCTCCTTCTGTGCTCATATCCTGACCACTATGATCCACAAAAGTCTCCTCGAATCTTGTGAAAAAGTCGGAGACGCTTTCGTCTTTCTTCTGTTTGCACGCGGACAATTTGTCCCAGTTAACGCGTAATGCTGGCATTAGGGTCTTCATTAAGTCGATTATTCTACCGGGCAAATTAGCAATTAAGGGTTCAGGTTTAGAACCACCTATTTGTTGACCATCCGCTGCAATTATAGCTGCCCAATCACCACCTAGGGCAACTGGATGATTCTCTTTACGAATTTTAGCCCAAATTGGTTGCGGTACTACATTACCAAATAGCAGATCTATGTCAGCTAGATTTAATACACAAGCGTCAACGGTCTGAGCCAACTCTTTGTAGTACCCTGCAGGATTTTTACGCGGATCTGGCAAGGCCTGTTTCACTGCTAATACTTCAGCTCGCTTCCATGGAATATGTATCCATACTCTCTGGAATTGGGCCGGAGCGGCTGCAATACCAAGGTTTACATTAGCTTGCACAGCTTCACGCCAAATTGGTGGAACCTCCCTCATTGGGTATTGACGATTTAGTTTCGTACTACGTTTCTCTGACTCCCTCGGAGAACGAAGGGATGGGTCAATCCTATAACTTAAAATCAGTTCCATCGCTTCTTTTATATTTTGTCCAACTATCATACCTGCAGCAAACTCTTTCTGAACATTAATTAATTCTTCTAGATTTGATTCAGGGTCATCCTCTTCCAATTCCTCACGTAGAAGGAAACACATTTCATCGAACACATATCGTTGTGTCGGTTCATTCCATTGCATAAATGTATCTAATACATCTTGTACATTATATCTTCCAACTTTCGAAATCCATCTAAGAGCAGTGGAATCTAATATCCCTCTTTCTTCAGTACTGGGAAGCTGACTACGTCTCTGCACAGAGTCAGAGGTAGGAGTCTTAATCAGAGTTTTATAGAAGGGAGATAGAATGTTAGAGACAGAATCAGTGATTCTTCGACGAACAGAAAGTGGAGTCATAATATTAGCAGAAGCAGTAAATAGAGTAGCAGTTGGAACAGATAGATTAGAAACAGTAGGAGTAGCGGGCAAAACAGCTTGTGAACTAGCAGGTGTGAGCGATACAGGTATAGGTAAAGAAGCCGGCAACCCTGAAAGAGGGGGTGCCGAAGGAACATTAATAGTGACCACAGGAGGTACAGGAACTTGATTCAGAGGAGCGGGAACACCAGGTTGTCCAGCAACCGGTAATTGAACATTCGGTATAGGTGGAGCCGTAGCACCCTGTGCATACGGTGGGGGTGATCGTAACAAGTAAGATAACAGGGGATCCTTTTCAGGGTCCTCTACTATCTTAGCTGTACTTGATGGCAAAGCAGGATAGCACTTGTCTATTGCTAAATTATGCTCTCTATTGGCCACCTCCATCGCTTTCTCAGACTTGTTGAGTTGCAGCTGCTTAGCAGACTGTTCTAAAGTCAACTCTTGTTCTTTCTGTTCTTTTTTCGATTTTTTAATTTCTCTCTGTTTAGATTCTTTTCGCCAATAACGGAAAGAATCAAACATTGCCGGCCGGGCTTTCTTCTTGAATAATTTCGTTTCTAAATTATCAAGAACTTGAGGTTCGAAACTACCATGCAGTGGCCAACTAAGGACACCATCTTTCTCTGTGTAGTGGATCCATACCTCGTTATAAGAGATAGGGCCCACACCAAATTTGCAATATAGATCATAAAGGGGAGTTCCAATCGGAGGAACCAAACACGAGTCCTCCAACTGGGAATCACTGTTGCAACTAAAACAAGACAACATACAATTTTTCCGACTTACCATTTTATAACCCGGAACACAAAACAGACGAAACACAAATTAAAGAAAGGTGCGCACTTGAACCAAGAACTTAGGCCTACCAGAACAGACAAACGTATCGATACCCGAACTGAACTGAATGATTATCGTAACCAGAATAACCAGCGACAATCTTATAAAACCGAACCAAACCAAGAACTAAAAGGATTAGCAAAACAGAAACAACCCTTACGAAGTAACCAACTATCAACCACTTAATACTTAACTGAGGCACTGAAGACGTCACCAAGGAGAAACCCGTCACGTCTCGCCGTACTAAGGACTGCACCTCGGGTCCAAGACAGGGCGACGGTCAAGGCAACGAACCACTGCAGCCGTCTGAACGGGAACCCTCGTGGAAGAGAACGTCGGGCCACTTTTGCGATATGCCGGGATCGATGAAGTGGGGCGCCTCCCTCTGAAATCTTCACACGAAGCTTCTCGAACTCTTCAGGCTTTTGGACCAGTACCGAATGACGTCGCCCAACGTTGGGCGCCAATTGGAGTTCTGGACTTTTTGGTTCCGTCCAGAGGTGTCAGGGACAACACCCGAAGACCCCGGAGTTCAACCTGTCTCGGTGCACAAACAAACAGAAACACGGGCTTCTCGATGGTGGCGTCAAAGACCAAAGGTTTATTACTGCAGGGACACAGAAGTCACAGAAACTACACATGGGCAGTATCTAGGAGCCTGTTCAATTTGTACAAAGAGGGTTGTTCCTTATATACTGAATATTGGGCTTCAGGCAAATTTCTTTACATGTTAGCACATTCCAAAACCTTTGTATCTTAAACAATTAATATTTGGCGTTGCACAGGAATCGTCATCAATATCTGATGTCAAAACATTACGAACGAGGGGTTCCCACTATTCCATCATAATCCCATGTCAAATTCTCATTCAAGACCCGGACCGCCTCATCGTAAATTTCGTTACCTCCCCCTAATAAAGGCCCAGAAGGAAAGGAGCAGAGCCAGGTGCAGAAGATAGAAAAGTAGGATAAGAGATGTTTGTGGGTCGTAAATGGGCACGGCTACCAGTTTCGGCCGCCTAATCATGATCAGACCAACGAACACGAGAACCAGTATAGCAGGACTGGCCTCAGGCTGGGGAGGCAGCTCTTGCCGAGTCATGCTGCCACAGCGTTGCTGGCCTAAGGTGCACGTGTCACTAGCAAGGTAAATTGCCGGCTAAAGCCTACGTGTCCTTAAATGAAAAAGAGGTCATTGCGTGTCCATTGACTATGTGAGGGCAAGGAATACAAAATGGCTTCCTTGTTCTAAGATGGATGCCACGGGTAGAACAGAAATGTGTTTGTAACAGGAGTGCTCTTGCTCGTAGCATAGCGAAAACACCAGGATATACTAAATGGATCATTTGCGGTTCATTGATACCAAAATTATGTATTTGCGACTATGTTACAAACACGGGTTAAATCGTCACGGAACCTCACGCCATATCCAGGCTGCCTAGAGGTATCTTGCAACCGCAAAAACCACCAACCTTGGAAGTGTTGATCTTAAGAGCCTGGTGGCAACCAAGTTACTCCTTACACCCAGGGATCTACACAGGGATAATAGGCATTTTCTCCTCTGGATGTCTCATACGCAGAAGAATAAGAAGTGAGATAGGTCTTCTATAGGACTCTGGTAAATCGCATTTGCCCACTTAGCATGAAAGTCATAATGGGTCGGGACGGATATCAAAATTGTAAGAACAATTTCCTGGCCAGAGCGGGAGTGATCTCAGTCAGTCAGTCAAATTACTTTATTCGATAAATTAATATCATAAAAAGACATCGGTACAATTAGAAATATATTACACAGTATAAACAACACTATTATACAAAAATATATCCATTAAAATTTAGTAAAATCACAATAAAAACAACCATCTTCTGTTTTGACTTTCATTTCCCGGTCAGTGCCATAGTCTGGGATGAATTCATTCTAATCGGGATCAACCAGAGTCAATGGAGCACAACTAATCTTATTCCTGATCCGGACAGCGGCTACTAAAAAGCTAGCAACATGGAATATTACACGAGGGGTGTTTAATAATTGTAAATACAGGAGAGCTGGCTTTACTTGTAAGAACCCTGCCTCCCTCAGTATAGGAAGCAGGAACTTCTTCCTGATATCCGAATAATACTCACAGAACATTAAAAAGTGTATTGTGTCCTGTGTGGAAAAATTGTCTCAATTACAAGGGCCAGCCTTTTCCGGAGTGCACCATTTGGGAAAACAGCCTAAAGTCAAATGAATCAAATTAAAACGAAATCGTGTTAGAAGATGCCTGTGATAGGGGCGATTCAACAAAGTAAGATAGAATTCAGCTCCAGGTGAATTAACTAACATAAAATTTGCTCTAATAATTGGTTTCCTCAATTCTACCTCCTCCCTCTCTAGTGACAATAAGTGCAACATAGCATTTTTAGTCTGTAAGACATCCTTTGGTGTTATAGACTCAGGGGAGGAAAAAAGTTTGGGTCGCCCTATTTTATGAAGACTAGTTTTAATATATGCCAGCCAAGGGATTTTGCTGACATTTTCCAGCAGAAGACAATCTTTAAGGATAATGTGGTTCAGGGAGATTTCATCAATCGTATATTCATAGCTGGGTGACAACTTGCACTCCAGAAAACCCAGAGTCAAGGTGCCTCTACTGTTACCTATGACCTCTTGGTGTACCATCTGCCAATAGGCCGATTTAATTAACATTTTTGAGCCAGGAGTGAGGGCCTCTGGTGCTTCCTAGAAACTTCCCAGTCCCAACTTCCTGAACAAGGACCTAATGGGCAGGAGCCACGGTGTCTGCTGGATGCCGGGAAGGACTAAAATATCTTTGCCGGTGTATCTATAGGCATCCAAAGCAGATGCAGTCCAAATCCTATGCCAATACAGTAATAGGCGAAGATCAACCTTCCAGGAAATGTTATTGAATGTCAGATCTAAGTGTAGTGGAACCAATGGAGTGCACTTTAGGGGGAGCAAATAAGTGCCTAATAAACCCATTCTCGGAGTCGGAGAGGGCGCTACAGTTAGCATAGCTCCAAATCTCTGTTTCAAGAGCCTTGCCATTATAAATCTCAATTGCTGGAGCAGCTTTCTTTGAAAAAGTTTTATTGTATGTCTTTAATGGTCGGGATGAATAATGTAGCAATGAACAATCATCTTTGTGGACCTGCGTGGACGAATCTAGGCTTGGCGTTAGCCTTAGCCCTAAGTAATCAATATGATACCTGCTGTGTTGTTGTTGTATCAACAGATAATCTGCTGCAAGATTTAGATCTGGGCGGGGTTAAAAACCATACATTTAGTTTTTGCACTGTTATGTTCTATTCCCCGCTCTAGACAGAAAATGTTAAGATCATTGAGCAATTGTTGAAGACCTCGTAGTGATTTGGAAATCAGGAGAGTGTCATCTGCAGAGAGCAGGGCAGGTTATCTCCTATCCCCCACCCTGGGAGCATCACATCCATCCCTTTCCAACCTACTCGCAACATAGTTTATATAGAGGGAGAACAGGGTGGGGGCCAGTACGCATCCCTGCCCGATTCCCTTCCGGATACTTTTGGATGGGGTGAGCTGTTCCGTGACCGCCCATCTTACATGGGTATATTTCTGCTCGTGCAACCTTACCAAAATAGCTAGTATATGTGGTGGAATGCCTATCCTGTCCAATATTGTCCAAAGCATAGTCCTAGGTAGTAGGCCGAAGGTTAAGCATAGGTCAACAAAGGCAACAAACAGTCATCCCCAGTAATCGTCACAGTCTTCCATCAGAGACAGGTAAAGCTAAAAATGTGGTCTTTTGTACTAGTTCCGCTCCTAAATCCAGCCTGAAACTTGGATAGGACATGGTTCAAAATTTGTTTACAAAAGAATTTCTGGGAGGCATTGATATGACAAATCGGTCTATAGTTGCTGGGGGCACTATGCTGCCCCTTCTTATAGATTGGGACGATCTCTGTCTGCACCCAAGAAGCTGGACTGCATGCCTTTCAAGATGACACTTGAGAGGTGGGGTATGTAAGGGCCCCAGATACCCCCGTTTAGTTTGTAGAGCTCGTTAGGGATCTGGTCTGGACCAGGTGCCTTCCCTAATGATGTAGAGCTAATAGCTTTTTCGGTCTCTCCGAGGATTACCTCTAAGTTTACTTGGGCTTTGAGTTTTTCCACCAACTGGTGATCCACATCAAACCACCCCTGGTCATCCAAACAAGAATATAAGTTAGCAAAATGGGTACACGAATCCTGGGATTGTACAAAGTATTCCACAGATCAGTTACTATCATGAGAACACAAAGCTAATTTGGTCCACATTTGTACATTGTCCTTGGTTGTCAGAGCATGTGACATCTCATCCCACAGAGAGGTTTCCCAAACCATCTTGGTCCTTTCCACCTCTTTCTTATAACTAGCCCTACAAGCCACGAGTTGCAACCTATCCCTGGTCTTAATGGCTTGCAGTAGTAGAGTTTTGGGTACCTCACATGTCTTATTATACCAGGGTGATTCTTTCTGGCTTGTGCGGAATACATAATGTCTTGGGCTAACAGCTCTCTCATTTTGTCAAGAAAGGGCTCATGGGCTTTTGCCAGAAACAACGCTCTCTCTTCTGGTGCAGAGTTGTTCAGTAGTTCTACATTTTATTTTATTTATTATGAAGTTTTATATAGCGCTAGCCAGACCCAGGGGTATTGGAGCGCTTCACAACCGTTCAAATGAATAGACCAAACAAACATTCACAGTAAGTACAGTGCAGATATCTGCACAAGTGTCAAGAGTCTCGAGACAATATCGGGTATACACTTTGCGTATTAGAGGGATAAGTCACCAGTGTCAATACATTCTCCTAGTACCTTATCAGGATGACCGTAATCTGGGTATCCCGCCCCATCGGTGGGTATTGTCAATAGCTCTTCTGCGTCTCATGCCCCTTTGCTAGGGACCGATCCAGGAAAAGATTTTTAAGTTGCTCTTTGAATTTTGCGAAGGAGGAGATAGTTCTTATATGAGGAGGGATAGAGTTCCAGATTTTAGGCGCGTTTCCCGCGAAGGATCGGGCTGCGGTTTTTTGTTTGCGTGCTTTCATTGGGATGAGTAGTTGCGTGTTTGAGCTTCGGAGGGACCTGGTTTGTATGGCTTTATTGAATTTAGAGGCCAAGTAATCGGGTTTGCCTGTGTGAAGGGCTTTGTGGGTGAGGCAGGCTGTTCTGAAACTGGCACGCATTTCAACTGGGTGCCATTTTAGTTTTCTGAGTGCGAGTGAGATATGGTCACATTTCTTCACTCCTGTGACCATTCTAGCTGCTGCGTTTAGTGGTGTTTTAAGGGGGGCCAGGTGCGCCTTTGCTGAGCCTGACAGTGTTGCGATCCCATAGTCTAATCTGGATAACACCAGTCATTGTGTAACTTGTTTAAGGTCCTTGGCTGAGATGAAAGGTTTTATTTTGTTCAATAGCTTTAAGTTCAGGAAGGCGCTCTTCGCAGAGATCTCAATGTGTTTGGTCCGATTAAGGTTCGGGTCTAAAGTGATGCCTAATGATTTGACAGAATCCGCCAGGGTGATGTTTCCGTCGAGTGTATCGATCGCAGATAGCCATTCCGTAATTTGAGGGTTCTTTTCTTTGTTTGAGATGAGGAGTATTTCAGTCTTGTTCTGATTGAGTTTAAGGTGGTTCCTTGATCGCCAGTGTTGGACTTCTCTGAGCGTGGCATTGAGTCTCTGAATACTCTGTGGCCATAGAATTCACTGCCTCTATGAGTTTGGGATGCCTTTCAACCCAACCCCATTTGATGGTCTTACCACTGTTGGAAAGTGCAACATTTTTCTGGGCTATCGGGGTGTTAGCAACAGACTAAGGGCACTGTGGTCGCTGTGCACCCTTTCAAGGACTACCATATCTTGGACATAACACCAACTCTTCAGGCTAATTAAAAAATAATCAATGTGGCTGGTGTTGCCAGGCCTTTTAAAGGTGTATTTGCCATCAATATCAGATAAGGTCCGTGCATTTTGTGGCGCTTAGGTCGAAAGTTAGAGTAAGGGCAAATATCTCGGCTGCCCTTGTGGACCACTTTACTGGGGAAGATCTAAGGTTGGGATTCTCTTGTTTTGATCTTGCTCTGCCAAGACATCCTTGTCTAGTGAGCTAAGTGGTTCAAAAGTACGCTCGTCTCTGTCCCAAAGAATTCCAAAGAGCTGAGACGTTATATCTATTACCGCAGACTGAATACGCTTCCACTCATTAAAACATTCTTGAATCTGCTCAGGGTGCAAAATGTTTAACAAAGTTAGAGTAGGTAGAGCCTACCATATGATCCAGATAAAAAAGGGTGATAAGAGGAAGAATGGCTTTCAGACACACTTTGGCCACTGCGAATACTGGTCCTACTCTTTGGCCTTAACAATGCTCCATCAGTTCCCCAGAGATTCATTAATAGTATGGTTTCGGACATCCTGAACCTGTTTCTTGTGGTGTACCTGGTCAACATCCTAATCTTCTCTCCTACCCTTCCTGAACATCGAAACCATGCTCGTTCTGTCATTTTTCATCTTAGGATAAACCACTTATTCTGTAAAGCTGAGCAGTGAGAGTTTAAAAGACCAGAAACTGAGTATTTAGGTTATCCCCTCTGGTAGAGTAGATTATCTATGGATCCTCTTAAGACCTGCCATCCTGTAGTCCGACTCCTAAGTCCGTCTAGAAGATGCAGAGTTTTTCAGGCTTGGCTAACTTTTATAGACAGTTTATTTATTTATTTATTTGAAAGTTTTATAGAGCGCGAACAAGACCCTTGCAGGTATCAGAGCGATTTACAGTAGAGAAGTGTATAGGCATACAAACAATAAAAACAAGCAGGAACGTAAGTATAGCATCAAAAGTAAGGGACAAATCAAACATTTAAGGATAATCAGGATCAAAAGGGTGGCAGCAGAGAACAATCAATGGTTAGAAGGGAAAGTCAGGTAAGGTGCAACACCATACCGATTGGGTTTGATGGATGATGAAAATACATTGAAGGTAAAAACGACAAAAATAAGTGGAGCAAAGCTGTACATGTAAGATCCAAGTATTAAATGGGTGGGAAAGAAGAATGGATGGGTGATGATAATACATTGATGGTAAAAACAACAACAATACTTGGACCAAGGCTGTATATGTAAGATCCACAGTCATGTGAGGCAATGTTTATGTGAATTTAGCCATAAGGATGCTTTTTACTTCCAGTTTGAAGGAAGAGGAGGAGGGGTTCAGTCTTATTTCTGGTGGTAGGGCATTCCAGATCCTAGGTGCCATTCCTGAGAAGGAGCGATTATAGGTTTTTTTTCTTTTTGAATTTTTGTGGTTTCAAAAGGAGGTTGTCCGCACTTCTTGTTGATCTTGAACCTCCAGATATTGTGAGTTTTTGTGTGAGATAGCTTGGCGCATTGTGATGTAGAGCCCTGTGCGTCATGCAAGCTACTTTCAGGTGGATTCTGGCTTCAAATGGCAGCCAATTTAAAGATTTTAGATCCGGGGAGATCTGGGCCCTTTTTAGGTCTCGCTGGCGTTGCAGCGCGAAGCGCTGCCGCCAACGAGACTTATAGTCGCCTTGCTGTCTCCCAAGGGAGACAGAGCTGTGCACGAGCCGATCCAGACCTGGGCACAAGCCGACTCAGTTCTGTGAACGCCAACGTGCACGCTCACGGCGTCACGCTCCTGCCCTCCGGCGTCTCTTCCGAGGCGCGCTCCAGGCCGACGGGCTCCACTGCAGGCTCCAGAGCGACGTCAGTTAGGCTGTATTTCACCCTTGTTTAAGCTTGTTTCCTTATGCGGCAGCCTCGGGTCCCGGCCCGAATATTTTACTGGTATGTTCACTATCAGCATGACTGCTTTGGAATGTATGTCTTACACTCTCTTAGCCCACCTGGATGCGGCTGTATTTCACCCTTGTTTAAGCTTGTTTTCATTGCTGTAAAGGGAAAGCACTGGATCATATATTTTCCAACTTGCGTGCGGAGTGTTAATTTCGAAATTATGTGTGTTTTTCCACCTCTAGTGTGTATATTTTATTTTGTTTTATGAAAGAGGAGCGTGGGGGAGACGTGCAAGACAAGCTCATTAGCTCTTCCCTGGGTCGTGTGCACTACTCACTGCAAGTCTCCCTTACTTGCACGCCCCTTGAGGGGTGGGGGGCGGGACTCGGTCTGGGGTCTGTTATCTGTCTTTTTCCGTAGTCTTCTGATTAATACATTTTCCTCTAACACTGGAAGATAACAGAATCCGCTTTGGGCAGCTCGTGCTAAAATTCTCTTTGTTAAGTGTCACAGTTTCTATCTACACGGGCACCCGCTTTCACTTTATTGCTTGTTCTTTTTTTCACTGTATTTAGTTTTTAGGGCTTTGTAACTGGATGCAGCCCTTATGATCATTTGATCCTTTCATAGCAGCATGGAACCCGCCCTTTAAATTTTACATACTCAGCGCCCACTTTCACTTTTAGATACTAAGTGCAGCGTCAGGTGCCTTACGTGGTTATATTAAGGTAAATTCTGATGATAAGTACCTTTGTGATCGCTGTGTGGTGTTACTTCCTCTGCCTGCACCGAGAGAAGCTCTGCAGCAACACACACAGCAGAACAACTCATACCATTCACAGCACTCTTCCAGATCACCTAAAATCATTCAGCATGGCACGCAGGATGTTCAGTTTCAGTGCACTATACAGCAGCATTTTTTTCCTTTCCCTTGGCACGGATAGCCCACCTTTTTTTTCAACAATCTTTATTAGGAACAACTAGATGAACAGTTGCTGTACCCATTAGGAGAGCCGAGAGTAACCCATAATTTGATCTTAAAGATCTGTACAATATAATGATCGGCCGGTTCGGTTTTGACAGAAGAAAAGGAACTTTATATCATTTGAAATACACTAATCAGGGCTACAACTATCTTCCCTAAGTGCAATACCCAACTTTGATTTCCTGCTATTAAAAACGTTGTTGATTTACTGGTCTAAATTGTTCTTTTAAAAACCCTATGTAATGTTGTATGTGAAACGGCCAGCAGATATTTTGTCTGAAATTGTTACACTCACTATATCTGTGGTGCAGCTGCATTTTGGCTATTTTTCGTCATTACCGATTCTCATTAAACTAAGCTAGGTGTTTATTTTGCCCTTTTCTGCTACAGAAACCATATTAATTTTTAAGATAATCGCCAGGTTCACATTGACAGTGAGTTTACTGCGTCCTTCAGATTCCTGTAAAGGGCATGTTCTTTACAATACTTCCCAGACTGGTAATCAGTTTCCTTTTCACAAGACAATATACATTTTAAATATTATATAAGCTTCACTTTTTATTTTGAACTATGACCTTCACAGTGCTGGTCTCTCTCGTATTCACTGTTACAGAACTACATAACATGCTGACTGAATTAAAGCCCAGCTCTCTTTTGTTCACATTCAGCAACTTAGCCACAAGGCTCCATTTCATCACAACTTAGGTTCTCCCTTACTCCAAACTCCACCCTGCATTGTGTTCTCTAAAGACCACTGGAAATCATAAGAGACCCTGGCACAGAGAACTGAATGCAATAGGTCTCGCATTTGCAAGAGTTTGAGCTATTGGCATTGTAAATGACAATGACTTTTATTTATCTGTTTTGAAAACCTGCGAGGGGTATGTAAACACGCACTTTGTACATATAGTCTTGCATACGAAAATCAAGGTTGTCAGTAACTGCACCCCTTTTACTGCCAGTCTTGCTTCTCGTGACTATAACTAGTAGTACAAAGCTCAAATTTACATACCCCTTGCAGGTTTTCAAAACAGATAAATAAAAGGCATTGTCATTTAGAATGCCAATAGGTCAAACTCTTACAAATGCGAGACCTATTGCAATGCAATTGCTTGTTTTTGAGCCAGTGATTAGTCTTGCTGCCGCGTTGGTAGAGGCTCTTAGAGGAGCTGTAGTAGCCTTGGGGAGACCGCATAAAGAGACGCTTCCATAGTCCAGCCGAGGTGAAACTAGAGCCTGAACCGCTAGTTTGAAGTCATTGGGAGGTAGGAAGGGCTTCAGCTTCCTTGGAGTATTGATCTGAAAGTTTGCTCCCCTCGTTGCTTTGCTAATATGCCTCTGCATGTTGAGGTTACTATCCAAAGTTATACTGAGTGATTTCGCTGAGTCCACGATGGTTGGTTGAACATCAAGTGCTGTGAGGTGTTTTATCAAATTGTGCATTGTGGGGACTTTGGCGGGTGGGGCAATAAGGAGGAATTCAGTTTTTAAGGCATTCAGTTTGATTTTGATTCATTGCCAGCCATGATTTGGTGGTCTCAAGAGTATTGTTGAATACATTAATGTCGTCCAAGGTGTTGATTTTGAGGTAGAGTTGAATGTTGTCTGCATACATGTGGAATTGCACGTTGGATGTTTGTAGCAGATCGGTGAGTGGTTCCATGAAGAGGTTGAAGAGTGTGGGGGATAACGAGGAGCCTTGTGGGACACCTAGCGTAACAGGAACTGGTTTGGACAGTGTGTTGTTGACCTTGAATTTTTGAGTCCGGTTATGCAGAAAAGAGGTAAACCAGTCTAGCACTGGCCCTGAGAGACCCATTCAGTGTTTCACTAGATCAGTCAGGTGATCGTATTTGACCGTGTCGAACGCTGAGGAGAGGTCTAATAGGATGAGGAGACATGCTTCGTTCTGATCGAGAAGTTGTAGTGAATCATCTATGATGTGTGTCGTGGCTGATTCCGGGCTGTGATTTGCCCGGAAGCCGGATTGGTGTTTATTTAGGAGGTTGAAGTGGTCGATATGTTTTGTCAGTTGGTGATTAACACATTTTTCCAGAAGTTTGGCCAGGGTGGGAATATTGGAGATTGGGCGGTAGTTGTTGAGGTCCGTAGGGTCAGCTGAGGGTTTCTTAAGGATGGGAGACACTTGTCCTACCTTTAATGCGTCTGGGATGCATCCTTGCTGAAGTGAGCTGTTGATGATCTTGGTCCATATGGGTAGTATGAAAGGTGTAAGATCTTTGACCGCATTTGCGGGGAGAGGGTCCGTGAGGTGATTGGAAGGCTTCAGGGCACTGAGAAATTTTTCTATAGCTTCCTCAGTGTAGGAGTAAAAGTAAAACCATGTTGTGTTGGTTTTCAAGATAAGCTTTGATGGGATTTGTTGAGAAGCGTTAGGGGGTAGGGGGGGAATTTGGTGAGGGGGCCAGAGTGAGAGATTAAGTCCTTGAGGAGATCTTTCTTGATGAGCTCCGTCTTTAGGTTAAAGTGGTTAGAAAAGTCATCACAGGATGGTTGTGAGTGAGTTAATTCAAGTGGCCTTTGCGGTTGGTCCTTAGATTACGTTTTGATCAATTCAAAAAGTTTTTTGGGGCGATTTTTTGCCTGGTCAAGTTGTTGGCTAAAGAAGACTGCTTTGGTGCACTTTACCTTACGAAAGTAAGCATTTCTCTTTCTTTTTAGTGTCAGGAGGAGATTGGCGGATGGTACTGATCTCCAGTTGCGTTCGGCAGTTCTGAGAGAGCGCCTGTCCTCGTTAAGGTGCCCGTTGAACCAGGGTTTAGAGTCTTTCGTGGAGACTCTCTTTAGTTGCAGGGGGGGCAATTCGTTAATTATCAAGGTCATGGAGTTTAGGTAGTGGTTGGTGAGGTCCGTTACGTTGGAAGTTCCAGCGGGGGGTAGAAGTAGCTTCTTGCCAGAGGCGGGTAAAGCGTTTGTGTTGAACTTTTTCCAGTCCCTTTTCTATACCTTAGGTTTTGTAACTTGTGCAGATGTCAGCTTGATTGTTTCATTGTGAAGTAGGTGATGATGTGATGGTCAGACCAGTCACAAGGGAGGATAGATTCCAGTTGGGTGGCCTCAGTCTTGGCAATTATTAAATGCAAGATTGCGCCCTTATTGTGAGTTGAACTGTTGCACAGTTGGATGAGGTCTAAGGCGTTGAGGAAGTTTTTAAGGCTGTTGACTACCGTGTCGTTAAGGTCGTTCCAGTGGAGGCTAAAGTCACCCTGGAAAATTTGTGTGTTACTTCGACCGGTGAGTGATGTGATCCGGTCCATGAGGTGATCTGTGAAAAGGAGGTTTTCGCCAGGTGGGTGATAGATGATGTGGAGCGAGCAGACAGGTTTACCATTGTTGTTGATGTCGAGACTGATGTATTCACAAGAAGGGAGTAGCGCTGGTATGGCTCTGTTAATGGTAATGTTGCTGCGGTGTATGCACGCAATGCCACCTCCAATCTTGCCTCCCAGCCTGTCTAGTCTGATGATGTCATAGTTAGGGGGAACCAAAATGTCGATAAGTGGCGAGGAAGAGTCTGTAAGCCATGGCCATGTTTCAGTGAGTATGATGAGGTCAAGGTTAGTCGAGATAATGAGATCGGCTATGTCAGTGGCGTGTTTCGATGCCGATCTACAATTCAAGAGTGAGCATTTAAGACATGGGGAGATGGTGGAGGAGGTGGGTTCCTGGATGAGTGGGACATTACAGAGATTATTGATGATGATTCCTCTGTTGTGAGACGAGGGCTTGTGAGGGTTAGTGAGGATAGAGGGTATGGGCATGTGTGTAGGAGGAACAGAGGTGGTAGAGAGCAGTTCATAGGAGAGCAGGAGAGAAAGGAGATCGTTCTCGGAGAGATGATTGTTGGTACGCAAAGGGCGGGAGGGTAAGTTAAGTGAGGGTACTGAAATCCACCTGGGAGCTATGTGTTTTGTGCGGAGGGAGTGTGTGGGGGACTTGTTAGAAGCGTTGGATCTTGGGAGCCATGGATGATACGATAGCATGGTATTAAGAGCGTGAAGGTTTTTTTTGATTAGATGAAGTGTGGACATGATCTCATCCAGTCTAGTGTCTGCTGGGGTTGAGGAGGGGTGGGGAGGTGCGCTAAATGTGTGTGCAAGGCGTGTCAGTTGGTTAGATGAATGTGGTAGTATCGGGGTGCGTACATTCGATTGTGCGGCTGTGTGTGTGTGTGTGATAGAGGAAGTGATGTAGATGGTTGGATAGAGGGTGTACCATTTCGGTGGGCATGAGTGGGAGGAGAAGAGGGAGGCAAATGTTGTTTGGAGGTTGAGCTGGTGTTAAGGAAGTTGAGGGATGGACCGGGTTGTGCAGGGGACTGGGTTGTGGTAGGCTGGATGGCGTGAGTCTTGTACATAAAAGGTGAGATATTGTGAGTGGAGGAAGGAGGGTGAGGAGTGATGGTTCCCTTAATGGGTTCCGTTGTTAATTTGGGTACCTGAGTAGATTGGGATGAGTAGGAGGGGGATAGGTTGAATTGTATGGAAACAGTATTTGTATCGCTGTTAGCTGTATAGGTAGGGGTATCTGGGGTGGCGGAAGAATCAGAGGAGTCAGAAGGAGGGGGGATAGAGGGGGAGAGGGGTGGTGAGCTATGGTCCGGCCTATAGTGGTATCCGTGGGAGTGTGAGGAGCAAGAGTAGTCTCGGCCATGATGGGTTGGGGGAGCGTGAGCTGTATCGGTGTGGTGCTGCTAGTTGTATATGTGGGGGTGCACGTCCGGGGGCCAGGTGTAACGGAAGGAGATGGATCAGGAGCCAGAAATGACCGGGAGGGAGGGGGAGGAGGGTGGGAAAGGGCTGTATCATACCTAGTACTGTTGGAGCGTGTGTAGATGGGTGGTGGAAACATTTGCGGTTTGTCCAATTGTTCTTTAATGATAGGGAAGATGTTGTCTAGGAGGTTTAAGCTACGGTCATTGGCTTGTAATAGGATGGTGCCGTTGTTATAGATAGTGATTGTTGCTGTACCTTGGAAGAGTTGGGAAGGGGCAATATAAATAGCTAGACCGTGTGCTGATTTTCTGGTGGAGGAAATAGGAAAAGTGGCTAGGAGTACTTTCCTCCATTGTGCTCTCCGTTTAGTGTGGAAGATGATGTCACTGGTTGAGTGTCCGTTGCGTGGTGAGAAGTAGGGATCGGCGAAGAGGGTTTCAGGGTGAGATTTGATGAGGTTGTGTTTGAACCGTTTGGCCGATTTTTTTGAGAGGCCAGTGGGGTAGATGATGTTGTGTGTGTGAGTGCCTGTGAGTTCCATGTTATATGTGGGCGGGTGGGTGGGGGTGAGGAAGCGTCAAAGAGACTCAGGATCCTGGGATCGTGCTGGGTAGGCTGTGAGGTCGGCTAGGTAGAGGATAAAGAGGCAGAGAGATCGCTTAGAATGGAAAGGAAAACTGACCTGTAATAGGGGGGTAGAGGGGTGAGTGGGCTCTGCACCTAACTATGTTTCGAGGGAGGATGGTGATCCTCCTTAAAATCATTCGCATCTATGTGATCGTAAATCTCTTGAATACGCAAAAATTGCCCTGGGCAAAAACTGGCCTGGAGTAGGGAGGTGGCGGGGTAGGTGGACAATGTTTATGTGATGTGCCTTAGTGTAGTGATTGTTCCAATATGGCCGCTTTCTCTGTAGAGAACCTTATAGGCGTTGATGTAGTCCTATGTCTATTTCCATGAAGGTCCAAACATCCCACGGAGGGGAGTGGTGGAAGGGGTCAGGGTAGTCAAATTTCACTGTTTAGTAGCAGAGGATTGTAGTCCTTTTTCCTGAACAGTGGTGCCAACCCCCCTAGTTCAGGACAAAAGAGGCAGATAGATCTATTAAATAGGCAGTCTGACCTGAGGTAGAGAGGTAGGTGGTCGATGTTTGTGTGAAATGCCCTTGTGTCGTGATCATTTCAATATGGCCGCTTCCTATGTAGAAAACCTTATGGGCATCTATGTAGTCCTGTGTTTCTTTCCGTAAGGGTCAAAACATTCAGTGTAGTGATCGTTCGAATATGGCCGCTTCCTTTGTAGAAAAACCTCCTAGGTATCTTTGTAGTCCTATATCTATTACCATGAGGGACAAAACAACCAATTGAGGGGAAAGGTGGAAAGGGTCAGGGTAGACCTATTACGCTATTTAGTAGTTGAGGATTATAGTCCTTTTACCCTTACAGTGGTTCAAATCCCCGAAATAATCAGCCATTTTTCCCTAGGTAGTTCAGTTAAGGAGCCTCAAGTCCGGGTGTAAACAAACAGTCAGCCATTTTGCAAGGAACAAACCAACTACCTAGTAATAGTGCAAATAACTAAGAAGTATATACGAAGGATAAGAACAAAAATGAGTTGTCTACACACCAAATGTAATTAAGTCAAAGGGATCGAGCCAGGCGATGAAACAGGCAAGCAAGAAAAGACAACTTGCCTTTGGTCATGTCGGTGAGATCTGCGGGGCTGAGTCACCGCTTCACAACCAAGAGCTGCCGTTGATCCGAGCCAGAAGCCAGAAAGTGCAAAAGAACCTAACTAAAGGTTTTTCTTGGACCCATAAAGCCACTCCTATTGTGCCTGCAGCAGCTGATTTCTTGAGCAAAAGAAAAAAAGATTGCCTGAAATTTACAAGATTCCAAAACTGCAATGAAAGCTAAAACCAATAAATTAAGAAGACCGCCCCCAAACTTTAAAGTGGAAGAGAAGATTTGTCGGTTTTCCAACACAAAAGTTGCCAGTCCAGATTTGTCCCTGATTTTTTGGTCCCTTAGTAATAACCAAACAAATCAATCCTGTTTCTTTTAGGCTCCTCCTTCCTAACTTTTGGAAGATGAATCCATCCTTTCATGTTACCCACTTAAAGCCTTTTGTATCTGATCCTTTTTGCCGTAGATGGGTAGGCAAAACACGAACCTAGCGGCATCTGTGATTTGCAAACTTCACTTTTTCGTTTAGTGGAAAGTCTATACTGCTTGTGACCGTTCTTCAGTTCCTTCCTCTTCTGTCCATGCCTCCAGATTGGTCTGTCAATGTTTTTGGGTCTTTCCGGACAAACCTGGGTCCTTGGGAGGGGGGTATACTGTTGCAGTCATGGCGTCTCTGAGGTCCTTATGCCCAAGTACCACAGTACATTGCATGGTTGTGCGGTTCTTGGGGCTCAGAAGACGCTGCATGAAGTCTGCAGCTGAAGGCTGCTTTTTCTTCTCCACCATGACTGTTTCTTTCTTGTTTGTTTCCTGATTCTCTCTGGCATGTGGTGTTTTGATGTCATTTCATTTATCAGTTCCCTTTCTATATCAAGGCTTTAGTCTGGTTGGTGGGTGCATCACAACAAAGCTGTGTTTCGTCCCTTGTTCCCTCACTCTCTCCACTTGCTGATCCTGACTCTCATTTCTGAAGATTCCACTTTTGGACTCTTAATTCCTGATTTTCTTCTATCTACTGAAATATTCGTCCAGAAAGAAGGTTTTTTACACCTTAGGCTTTTTCCTCCTGAGAAAGGGCCGTTCTTGGGGGCATTTGCCTACCATATATTCCAGTGTGTGATGACATTGTGTCTTTTGCCATGGTGTAATGCAAAATGGTGCCCCCCCGCAAAATGTGAGGAAGGGCATGTGAGTCTCCCATATTTGGCAGATAATCATTGGCCTATGGCTGAATGGGGGCCCCTCCTGCACCGCAGGGTCCTGTTTTATGCCACTTGGCTTCTGGAAACAGTCACCGGGACCTCAGGCAGCAGAAGACCTAGCCCAGAATACAGATAAGCATCCTGATCTGAATAGAGAGCACACTTAGGTGCAGCTTGTGTTTTAGTTGTTCTTCAAAAACTGGGTTGCTTTCTTTTGGATGGGAATTTAAATTCTTGATAGAAGCTAACAATCCTATCAGTCCTTTTACCATATGAGAATCTTTAGCTATAGATTGCTCTCTCATCAAGTTCTTTCAACTCACAACCTTCAACTTTAAACAGGTGTGTAATATTCCTATCTTGATATAAGATTCGACAAAAAGAGCTCAGTGATGTTAATACTAATAGAAGTGTCTTATTGCTTTGTCAACTGTTCTTTGGTTGGATTATTTTGAAACCAGAGAGACTGCAATGATCTCGACTCTCAGGAAATCCATAGTCATAAATATCTCAATAGCCCCATTAGAATTCACACACATTTATTATGTGCTTGTTCTGGAGAATGAATTAGATTTACATAGATTTATCCTTCAGACTTCTGCTCCATATATTACGGTTGATTATATTTTGTGGTCCATCACCTCATTGTGATTTGACCCACATACTGGAAGTAAAACCTAATGTCTGAGCTGGGACACTTTGTTATCTGTATAATTTCTCCACTTCCCATACTTCTCAAGGGTAACTCCCCGGTATGCATATTTCTTTGCGAACTGTATTACTTACGTGTGTTGAAGAATGATTGCCCTTTACCTTATTGGAATGTATTCATTTGTTTTAGGCATGGTCAACTGAAAGTGCATGCTCACAAAATCAGTGAATTTTTAAAAGGTGGTTCTTCAGCCCTGTGGGTGCACACCACCAGAGCCATGTCGTATGCATAGAGGTGGGTGTCAGTCACGAGTCAAACAAGTAGGACACATTACTATTGTCCTGTTCAGCCAGGGGTTGCAGTGGTGGGTACCGGCACTTTTTCTTTGGGATCCGGGATTTACTTTTCAGCATCATATTTTGAGCCAGAGAGAGAAAAATGCTGTTTAGGGAGAAAGAAAGAATAGAAAGATTGTAAACAAAGACAAAGTGAGAGAACACGGGTGAAAAGGAAGTGAGATAAAGGGACAGCGTGTAGGGTAGTGGAAGAAAAGCATGAAGTGGACTACATTGTGTAAGTGCAGCTCCTTCTAGTTTACATACCTTTTCGCTTTTGTCGTTAGAACTAATGTCCATTAAAGTCCTTAGATGACCTATGATGAGAGTTCTCTTCCTTAAAGCTAGCTGCACTGGATGCCTCGCCTGATCTGCAATTGAACAGCTGCGGGTCTATTAATAAATTTAGTATCTAAAATGAGGAAGGAAATTTACATCTGCCTCTCTCTTGTGATGACCCTTTTATAATTTTGGATTCTTTTTCCAAAATACAATTAACCTTAAAACAACTACGGACCAGACATCACCGCCCAGATTCTCACCATCAAACTGGTTGGTTTGATCGTAATTGCACTAATGCATTAAAAAATTTAAAAAAGGCCCTCACACTACTCCTAGATCCCTGTCTGAGATTAGAGAAGCTAGACGCTTCTATCAACTAGCATTAAAAAACAGGGAGAAATCATTGAAACAAGAAGCATGGCAGGCCTTAATTACCGCCTCCAAAAGTAGGGATTCAACCTTATTTTGGAAAGCTGTTAATGCCTCTATCTTCCGTGACAAAAACAACATAGTGATGATAGATATTGCTATAAGCGGTGAAACATGGGTAACTCACTTTGAACACCTCTATGATAACGAATCTTCCTGCAAATCAGTATCCCCTGCCCTTACCCTTATGCCAGGAAATATGGGACGTGCTTCCAACGGAGTCTTCCCTTTGGGACTATCTTTTACCTGTGATGAGGTTAAAATGGCTATAAGGGAGAGTCCTTCAGGTAAAGCGCCTGGGCCGGATGGCATACCAACTGATGTTTATAAATATGAAATTGATCTCTGGGCCCCGCTTTTAACTAATGTCATGAATAGTGCAAACATGGTTGGATTAATATCTACTTAGACTGAGGCAATAGTGGTCCCTATTTTTAAAAAGGGCGATAGACAAGATCCAACCTGCTATCGGCCTATTTCTCTTCTAGACGCCCTAATGAAGGTGGCCGGTCGCATTATTCTAAAGCGAATCCAACTGTGGGCCAATAAAGGAAATATCATATCAAATCTCCAGTATGGTTTTCGCACCGGCATGGGAACAGTAGAGCAGAGCTTACATTTGTATCTTTTAATTTCTAAGTACACCCAGGCCAGAAAAGGGAACCTTTTTATTACTTTTATTGACCTAAGCTCTGCTTTTGATAGCGTGGACCACAACCAACTTTGGTCCACACTAACCGACCTGGGAATAGACGCAACAATTCTAAACTTCATCAAGGAATTGTATAGGGGTGCTGTGGCCAGGGTGCGCTTTGGTAAGCAAGGTGAGTGTTCGTCCAAATTTTCCATTAAAAGGGGAGTGAGACAGGGGTGCATTCTAGCACCCCTGTTATTCACGTTATATATAAACTCCATTGGCGACCACCTGAAGGGTTTCCCCTACGACTACCCTTCATCCCAGGGTCACCTGTCCCCATACTCCTGTACGCAGACGATGCGGCTATTATGTCGCAAACCAGGTTGGGTCTTCAGAGGGCGGTGGGCATGGCTCCAAGAAAGCACTCTGTCCTATATACGTTGAAGGCAGGAAGTTAGAGACCATCGATCACTTTCCCTACCTGGGAATATCCTTTGACAGGAAATGCACTTGGCACACAGCAGTCAAAGTGAGAAAACTAGCCTTTTTGAGGGCGGTCGGTGCTCTTCATAACTTTGCGGCGAAACTTGGGGGGGAGACCCGTTAAGGAACTAATTACAATATATCAGGCTATGGGTATATCTACGGCCACCTATGGTTCGGGTATCTGGGGCATTGAAAATATAACATCTATTCAGTTAATTGAAAATCAATACCTTAGATATCTGCTGGGGGGCCCTAGATCTTCAGCAAACTACCTCACCCATATTGAATTAGGATTACCTTTTATTTCTGACACCATAAAAATTGCACCTATCCTTTTATGGCACATGGTTTGGGTCACCCCGGAGACAGCTTTTAATCGTAATTTAATTTCTGACTGTCTTACCTTGGATGGTGTTAGAAATATAAAATGGCTGTCCCACGTGCAATCCCTGATGATCGAACTGGGCCATCCTGAGTTTTTTCCAGACCACTTAGTATGGAAATGATCACTAGGAAATCATTGAAACAACTTGCCATGAATCATTTAACCAACAAAAGATGGTCCATAGAAAAACTTAAAAACACATTCTTGGCCTTTCAGGAAATTACTATTAACCCAGGGCCTCAATTGTACCTTTTAAGTGATCTAACCTGTTATTCAAGAATGTTATTAAAACGGTTCAGGTTTGGAACCTTTTTCCGCATTATTACTTTTCCATCATGCAACACTTGGACGAGGGATTTGCCTACCTGCCCCTGTGATGATTTATCCCCTCAATCAAACCTACATTGTATTTTATTGTGTAAATTTTATGTTGTTCCACGGTGGATCATTCTGAAACCAATCCTGAAAGCATGGGGCTACCGCTCTTGCAGAATAGCCTATGTCAGATTGCAACAGCTGGAAAACGTTTCTGTGGCTCAGGCTATGTCTAGCTTTTTAAAACTATTGATTAGGTTCAGAAATTCAATGTAAAGCTTTCCATTCTTGTATATTTGTATAGCTCTCAAATCACTTGTTTCTTAATCAATTTGGATCTGCCCGCTTTTTTTAACCTTTCATGTTTTTATCCTTTTGTACATTTGTGATATGCTGTGATTGTTGTTTCGTTTTTAATTTGTACGCTTTTAAGAATTCATTATTGAATATCGAATAAAGCTTCTTTGAATTGAATTGAACAGCTTTTTAGCTGTATGAAGACCAGCTTGATAACCCTCCCAGAGGCCCATTGCACCATCTGCCATTGAATGTTCCCTATACTGTTCCAAGAGGGATTGGAATCAGGTACTGTTTGTTTCATTATAGACCCAGACAGCTTCGACAGTTGTTTAAAGTAAAATCATGTGGACAGCAATCCGTAAAACCTACCTAGGTCATTATCCAGTGTCATTGCAGTTGCATTGCACCTTAACCAGTGAGTATCCAGGCGCATGTGTAGTACCTGCGATCCTCAGCATTCACAAATTCACATGATAGTTTTTAATGTATTGGTAACATAAATGTATCTATTTATGTTGATTTAGCTTGCAATACAGCTCACAAACGTAATACATACCCATGCAAACCAGGAAAAAACAACATTTTCCTGTTTGACACCTCATTATTGTTTAAGATTCTTTTACAATTCTTCACCAAATACACCATTTAGTATTCCATCAATTATGTTGCACATAGTTTCATTACCTTCAAATGTGACCTCAGCTAAGTTCTCAGTTTAGGCGAGGAAATACTACATAGCTGGAATAAACTCTCCACAGATCTCTCATGCACTTCATTGGTCTTTAGCGGGGAATAAAGCCTAGTGTATCTCTAGTGACATGCACATTTAAACATAAAATGGCCTATTCACACAGGCATTTTTGTAATATGTGAAATAGAACTCCTTTAGTAGTCTTTCACATACTCTTACATTCTTATGGGAATTGCCCCCAAAATACCTAAAATAAGAAGAAATCAGGAAATATTTATATACAGTTAGTACTTATAAAAAAGACATGTGCCCTCTTTGTACTTTTGCTCATTGGTAGCTGGCCAGTTCACAAAGGCATGTAAGAGTGTTTAAAAGAGTATTCCTATAGCGCTACTTCCTCATTTAAAGAAGCAACCCCTGTGTGTTTCAAATCTTCAGTTGCCCACTACGGAGGCAGCAAATCACCTAGTTATGATACAGGCCTTTCTGCTTACTGGCCAGTTCTTGCAGGGAAAGGTGAATAAGACTTTATTGAGAATATATTAGTGTATCCTCAAGTAATTAATTCTCAAAACAAGGATATGGGTTTGGATATGCAGATGACAGGTTGGTAATGTAGAAACGTAACTCAAATGTACCTCCTTGTTCTAGATGTCCCTATCTTTAAATAGCACTTCGAGATATTAAATGAATGCTTATCAAGACTGCACTCTTTAAAAATTGAGTTCCCCGCAGTAGTAATCCATCTATTTGAATATCGGGCATTACCATGCACACCAGTACCACCTAAATGTTTATTGCCACCCTCCCAAAAAACACACACCCAATAATTTCTTTACACCCCTCTCCCAAACCACAAAAAAAACCTTTTACCTCTATCCCATAAACATAAAAGGCTCACTAACCCGTACCCATCCCTTAAACCTAAACATCCTTTACTACCCCCTTTACCTCTGTCCATCCCTGAACCTTAAAAAGCCCTTTCTACCCTTTACTCTTACCCATCCCTTAAGCCTGAAAACCTCTTACTGCCCCTTGCTCCTACCAACCCCTGAACCTTAACACAATTAACACCCTTTCCTCTTACCCATCCCTTAAACCTAGAACCCCCTGATCAACCTTTACTCGTACCCACCCCTTAAACGTAAAAATACCCCTTACTACTCTTTATCCCTAAACACTAAAAACTGTTATTACTCATTACTCCATCGATACTTAAAATTGAAATATTTTTTTAAATGACATAAGTGATTTTTAATGTATATACATATAACCTACTGGCAGTCACCCTGGGTGAAGTACTACGCTACGCTCGCATAGTTTGCAAAGTTTGCGCTACTTCGCACTACGCGAATTGCACGTAGCACAGTGCAAACACATGTAGCGTAGCGGTCCTTTTTTGCTTGCTCGCGGTCCTCAATGCCAATTTGGCGAGCGAGCAAAATGACATCCCGGCAAGACTTTCTCCTCGTTGGCGATCAGCAACATCAAGTTGCAGATCGCGAGCCTGGAAAATAAACCTCCTGGTGAGATTCTCAATGCGGGGAGGTTAGGTTTCTCATTGCGAGTGGTCGCGTATGCTCGCGATGAGAAACTACCAGTCCCCATTGCGAAAGCTGCCGCTCGAGTAGAAATCTACTCGAGCGGCAGAAAAGGACCGCTTACACTGTGTAGGATGCTGTTTGCACTGATTTCACAGTGCGGACAAGCATCTGGCACCGTGCAATCAGTGCGAACAGCATTTTACACAGTGCACTATGCCGTTCGCGTAGCTCACGTAGTGCGAAGTGCACTTCGCGTAGCTACGTGTAGCGCTATTACGCAAACTACGCCCAGGGTTAATAATTAGGACCTAGTTTCCATAGACAAAGCGTTTTTGTTTGGCGCAGTTTGACAAATCTTCAAGAATTTTTCAAAACTAGTACTCCATTCACTTCCGCTGCATTCTGGAAACGTTTAGGGTGTTCGTCAAGGGGGGGCCCAAACCAGGTATTCCCTATGCAATTCCCCCTAGGCATTTTGAACGTGACTATAGACCGAGCGTCTGAATGAAATTACAACAAATTTGACAGAAAGCTAGATCTTGGTCCAGAAAGCTCTCCTTTTGTTATTTGATGCAAATTTGTTCAGTATTTATTTTATTTTTTTCACAACCAATTTTATTGAGCAAATGAGCATTGAGAATGTGGCATCTCCACAACCGAAGAACACCACGACAGTATCAAAACAGCAATTACATAGGCAGCAAATGCGAGAGTAGACTCATAAAGTATGCTCAGTATAGAAACACCCCAGTGACCCACCCTAACCCACAACTCCACCCCCCCAGCCCCGGACACCCCCCAACCCCCCCCCACCACACGTGCATAGAAAGCAATAAAGAAAAGCAAGTAGGTGCAGCGCCACCAGGGCAATGTTACTTCGGGCCAACAGTGTCACTGTGATCAAATGTCCTCCTCACGCTCCGCTGGGGGGTCCAGGAATAGACCACGATAGTCAGCCCAACGCTTCCAAATTTTGAAGTGCTTGTGAGGACAGCCCCGTGCTTCAAAGACCGGCCTCTCCAGACCCATGAAGTAATCCAGCCCCGCCTTCCAAGCAGAAAGGGGGGGGGGCCCTCACCGCTTTCCATGCCCGGGCCAGGTCTCGCTTGGCCACAACCAGCCCCAAGAGCAGCAAATGGCGCTTATATATGTTACCCCCAATCCCTTCCATGATGTGCAGTAGGCCCAACCGGTGGGTACGAGGAAGGTCCCAGCCCAGCACCTCAGCCAGGCAACTCCACACACCCCTCCAGAACCCAGTCAGCCGGCCACACGTCCACACAGTATGCAGTAAGGACCCAGGCACCGACCCACAGCGCAAGCATTCCGGGGATGCAATCAAACCAGCTTTCCACAATCGTTCACGTGTATAGTATGCCCGATGTAGGTACTTGAATTGAATGAGCCGGAGCCGGATAGCAATGGCAGTTCCACGTGGGGACTCCAGCGCCTCCCTCCAATCGTCTTCATCGAGGGGACCCACGTCCACCTCCCACGCCTCTCGAAGGGAGTGCAGGGTGGAGGAGCAGTGGACAACAAGTGTCTGGTATATCTTGGAGACCTTTCTGTCTCCCAAGTCTCCCATAAACACCTTGGCCTCGATCGGGCTAAACTCTGGCAAGGAGTCGAGACCGGCGATGCTCGGGGCGAGGGCATGGCGCAGCTGAAGGTAGCGGAAGAATTGGGACTGAGGCATCTGGAATTCCGTGCGGAGCTCCTCGAAGGATTTGAGAGTGGTGCCAGACACGACCTGGCCCAGTTGTGTAACCCCTATGGCCTCCCAACCCTCAAAGCCGGCCAGAGCCGCTAGCTCTGGGAGCAGACCATTATGCCAAAGCGGCGTCTCAGCCGTCAACTTGCCCCACCATCCCATGCGGCGCAAGGATTGTCGCCACACGGCAAAGACCACCCTTGTGACCGAGGGTAACCCACGACGCAGGCGAGCCGAATACAGGATGGTGTGGAGCGTATGGTCACCCATGAGTGACCGTTCCAGGGCGTAGGCCGGATCGCTTCTATCGCCATACCACCACTCATTAAGAACAAGTAACTGGGAAGCCTGGTAGTAGGAGAGGAGGTCCGAGGTGGCCAGGCCGCCACAGTATGTGGACAGAAAACACGTCTTCAGTGCTACTCTGGCCGCACCCCCATCCCACAGGAAACGACCCAAAACAGAGTTAACCTGACGGAACCACTCCAGGCCGATGGGGTATGGGAAATTCTGGAGCTGGTACAGTAGACGCGGAAGCGCCACCATCTTGAAGATGGCCGATCTACCAAAGATAGTGAGCGGCATCCTGGACCAAGTTTTGACATCAGCCTGTACCCGTTCCCACACCGGCAGGACTCCACGCGCCCAGGCCACAACCCGCGACTCCGATAGAAAAACGCCCAAGTACTTTATGCCTCCCGTCGCCACTCGCAACTCCGCAGCCCAGGGGTCGGCAACCACTCCGCCGCCCAGCACTGTTCAGTATTTTTTGAGCTAATAAATAAAAAAGAAATATAGATTTCTTGGGCCTCAAATCCTCCGTAAATCCAACAGATCTCAAAATGAGATCTGATTGGCTGGCATCACTTCAAACAGGAAGTGGTGTCAACCATCTTGGGACTCAGACACAGCTGAGTCCCAAGAAAAAAGTTTTTTAAAAAACCCAGAAGTGGGCAGGATAGGAATACCCTGACCCCGTAGGCCTGGTGGTGAGATCCCACAGAGACCACGCCAGAGCCCACATTTTTTTTCTTAAATGTAAATTTAATTAAAATTGAATGTACATTTTTTAAATGTAAATTTTTAAAACTTTTTTGCAGAGGATCTGCAAAGCCACAGCAAAAATTAGAAATAAGCATGATCTCCCGGCTTGTTTTTATTTTTCCCCCTGGGTGGGCCAGGTCCCGGGGGGAATAACATTTTATTAAATAGCGCATGTGGCCTCCATACCCAGGAGGATTATGGCTCCGGGGACTACCACCCCCCCAGGGCTCGGCTGATAGTAAACAATGGGAGAGAGGCGCATGGGCCCCATTCCCAGGCCAATTTCGGCCTGAGGACCCCATCCCCGGGCCCAGCCAAAATGTAATACGGAAAAGAATGCCGCGTGGCCCCCCTCAGTAGCCAACTTTGGTCCCGGGGACCCAATCCCCTGGGGCCCAGCTAATATACATAATAGGGAGGGGGACGGTGCTGCCAATTCCGGCCTTGGAGACCCTATCACCTGGGGCCCTGCTGTGCGGTCTCCCTTCATGAGCTATTATTGGCCTTGGGGACCCCATCTCTCTGTTTGCTCTCACTTGGCGGGAGCAATTTAAAGCTCCCACGAAGCGAGAGCTTCCTGCTCCCACCCAGCGGGTGGGAGCAGGAAACATGCTCCTGTCCACAGAAAGTGGACTTTTCATCTGTTTCCCTCCCCACTGTGAAGCGGGCAGGGAAACAAATAAAAATATTGTTCCTGCTTGCAGGGAGCATCATTTTTTGCTGGAGGCAGGGGACCAGCCGGGACTGTGGGGGCATTGGGGTTCTTTCTCCCAGTGACCCCCAACAAAAGACTCTGGGTGCCCTGGGTGGGCCAGAACACCCACTATTGTCTGGCTGCGCCCCAGGGGATGGGATCACCGGTGCCGAAATCGGCCTGGAGAGGGGGTCGCACAACCCCCCTCCCCTTGCACTAATTGGCCAGGCCCCGGGGACTGGGGTGCCCGGGTGCCGAAATTGGCCGGGAGGGCAAGGCCCACCTCCTCATATTTTTTGTTGGACAGGGTCCCGGGGGATGATGGGGTCCCCAGGGCTGTTATTGCCCCAAGGAGGGAGGCTGTGTGCCCCCTCCTAAATGATAAATCAAGAGAGCCACAGAGGATGGGGTCCCCGGGGCAAATGGGGTATGGGAAATTCTGGAGCTGGTACAGTAGACGCGGAAGCGCCACCATCTTGAAGATGGCCGATCTACCAAAGATAGTGAGCGGCATCCTGGACCAAGTTTTGACATCAGCCTGTACCCGTTCCCACACCGGCAGGACTCCACGCGCCCAGGCCACAACCCGCGACTCCGATAGAAAAACGCCCAAGTACTTTATGCCTCCCGTCGCCACTCGCAACTCCGCAGCCCAGGGGTCGGCAACCACTCCGCCGCCCAGCACTGTTCAGTATTTTTTGAGCTAATAAATAAAAAAGAAATATAGATTTCTTGGGCCTCAAATCCTCCGTAAATCCAACAGATCTCAAAATGAGATCTGATTGGCTGGCATCACTTCAAACAGGAAGTGGTGTCAACCATCTTGGGACTCAGACACAGCTGAGTCCCAAGAAAAAAGTTTTTTTAAAAACCCAGAAGTGGGCAGGATAGGAATACCCTGACCCCGTAGGCCTGGTGGTGAGATCCCACAGAGACCACGCCAGAGCCCACATTTTTTTTCTTAAATGTAAATTTAATTAAAATTGAATGTACATTTTTTAAATGTAAATTTTTAAAACTTTTTTGCAGAGGATCTGCAAAGCCACAGCAAAAATTAGAAATAAGCATGATCTCCCGGCTTGTTTTTATTTTTCCCCCTGGGTGGGCCAGGTCCCGGGGGGAATAACATTTTATTAAATAGCGCATGTGGCCTCCATACCCAGGAGGATTATGGCTCCGGGGACTACCACCCCCCCAGGGCTCGGCTGATAGTAAACAATGGGAGAGAGGCGCATGGGCCCCATTCCCAGGCCAATTTCGGCCTGAGGACCCCATCCCCGGGCCCAGCCAAAATGTAATACGGAAAAGAATGCCGCGTGGCCCCCCTCAGTAGCCAACTTTGGTCCCGGGGACCCAATCCCCTGGGGCCCAGCTAATATACATAATAGGGAGGGGGACGGTGCTGCCAATTCCGGCCTTGGAGACCCTATCCCCTGGGGCCCTGCTGTGCGGTCTCCCTTCATGAGCTATTATTGGCCTTGGGGACCCCATCTCTCTGTTTGCTCTCACTTGGCGGGAGCAATTTAAAGCTCCCACGAAGCGAGAGCTTCCTGCTCCCACCCAGCGGGTGGGAGCAGGAAACATGCTCCTGTCCACAGAAAGTGGACTTTTCATCTGTTTCCCTCCCCACTGTGAAGCGGGCAGGGAAACAAATAAAAATATTGTTCCTGCTTGCAGGGAGCATCATTTTTTGCTGGAGGCAGGGGACCAGCCGGGACTGTGGGGGCATTGGGGTTCTTTCTCCCAGTGACCCCCAACAAAAGACTCTGGGTGCCCTGGGTGGGCCAGAACACCCACTATTGTCTGGCTGCGCCCCAGGGGATGGGATCACCGGTGCCGAAATTGGCCTGGAGAGGGGGTCGCACAACCCCCCTCCCCTTGCACTAATTGGCCAGGCCCCGGGGACTGGGGTGCCCGGGTGCCGAAATTGGCCGGGAGGGCAAGGCCCACCTCCTCATATTTTTTGTTGGACAGGGTCCCGGGGGATGATGGGGTCCCCAGGGCTGTTATTGCCCCAAGGAGGGAGGCTGTGTGCCCCCTCCTAAATGATAAATCAAGAGAGCCACAGAGGATGGGGTCCCCGGGGCAAATATCGGTCCCAGGGAGGGGAGCTGCATGCCCCCCTCTCCATTTACTAGATTGATGGGCCTCCGGAGCCATAATCGGGTTGCCTGCATGTAGGGATTTGCCACAGAGCTTGGCGGCAGGACGTGTGGGGTTCGGTGCCTATGGGGCTTTGCCGCAGGGCCTGGCGGCAGGCCGTGCATGGTGCAGGATTGGGTTCGTAGGAGGGGTTGGCTGCCTGGCCTGGCAGTAGACCACATGCAGCGGGGGTTTGGATCGACGTAAGGTAAATAAATATTACTTAATGTTAAAAAAAACCTCTAAATTCACTGGAAAAAAACAAAGATTACATGGACGTTATAGTTAGGTTCGGATTTTCCATTTTTGTTAGTAATACTTTAATCCATGTAATTCTCTTCAAAACAAAGACCCAAAAGTGTTGTTTTCTGTTTAGTATCCAGCACATATAAGCAAAATTGACAGTGCTTATCTGTCTCTAGTATAAAAGTATAGGAGACTCACCAAAGTTGGAGGAAAGGGTGCCTGGTACCGGCGAACCTCTCTTGTTAGAGGGGACTTCACCTCCCATCGTTCAGGGCACCAGGAGACGCGTTTCCTGGAGCGGCCTCAGGAGAGGGTGGGGTCTAGCAGCGAGGCCCTGAAAGCCCACTCTGCCGTCCCACTGCGCAGGAGATGGCGTGTCGAAGCCTGGGTCAAGGGCAGAACCGTCCTGCGCCCATCAGCGCCAGGAATACGCAGGATAAGGCCACTCCCCTTGGTTCTGTAGCAGAACGTTGTTGGAGAGCCTGGAGCTTAGGTATATTTTACATAGTTTAATCTCATCAAGACAACAGCACCGCTATAGACATTTTCCCTTGACTCCCCTGCTGCTTTTCTACCATAACACCTCCTTTGCATACTGCACGACTGTCGCTGGATTGGATCTTCCTTATTTTCTTCGTTCAGATGGTTTTTGATCCCACCCATTCCACTTTGACTTATGTGTGCCAGATCGGGATCATATACTTTATCTATTTACTTTGCCCCTCTGTGTGACTTTCTATGTCTGCGTAAGATAGCGATATTGTTAGAACTGGGGGTCTCTAGTTGGCAATGGTATACACCTTGGACCAAATAGGGACCCTTGCTTCTAAGTCAGGTAAAGGGGATTACACTACTGGATAACCCCTCCTCACCCCCTTGGTAGCTTGGCACGAGCAGACAGGCTTATCCCAGAGGCAATGTGTTAAGCATTTGTGAACACATACAGTAATACAGTGAAAACACTACAGAGGGACACAACACATGTTTTATAAAAAATAAATATGCTTTATATAGACTTAACACAAGACCATAAACAACAAAAATCCTTTCATACTGTACTCAATAAGAATTCTTCAAGATGGTAGAAATAGTTCCCAAAATACAGTGCCGACCGCGAGCGCGGCGTCAGGCCCGGAGTAAAAACAGACCCACAAAGAACAGTACCTTGGAAAAGCGAAAACAAAGACAGCTCACAGCGTCGGGGAGGTGTGGCGTCATTGGTGCGTTGCGGCGTTGGTTCCTTACTTCGGGGGTGATGATGCGTCTGTGTCGTGGATGCTTGCGCAGGCAGGGGAGGCTTTGGTTCCTGACCGGAGAGGAGGTGACGTCACGATGGCGTCGAAACCACGGTTCCATACAATGTCGATGGATTCTTGACCACCCACGTCGACGATCGCCTCCGCGATGATGTCGGCTTCGGAGTCGATGCGGCACAGCAGCAGGCATCGGGCCAGCGTCGCAAGTCGGAGCAGCCCTCACGACTATGGCAGGCTTACGATGTCGTTCGCTGGCGTCGATGTGACAAGGCGGCCGGCGTCGGATCTACATTGCAAGTCGGAGCAGCGCTCACGACTTTGTTGCACATTACGGTGTTGCTTGCCGGCGTCGGAATTGCAGATTCCTTCTGTAGAACTAGAACAGCAGGTTCCAGATGCAGGCAAACAGAAGGGGGTGAAGTCTGGTATCCCTGAGACTTCGGTCAGGAGGCAAACTCAAATCGAGCCCTTGGAGTAATATTCTGCAAGATGCTGAAAGTTCACTAAAAGTTCCTTCTCCTTTCCTTGGCAATGTAGAGACCACTGCAGGCCAACCCAGCAAACAGCACACTGGCAGAGGAGCAGTGCAAACTCCTGCAGCTTCCTTAGTTCTTCTCCTTGGCAAAAGGTTCGTCTGGGCCCCAATATTTATACTAGCAAATCCTTTGTCCTCTGAAGGCAGAGGGTCCTGTGCCCAGTCCAAACCAGTTCTGTGCAATCCTGGAGCACTTTGTTGACAAGACTCCTTCTTTCCTTTGACAGTGTGGGCCAAGGACATCAGACGCACCACAGGAGGTGGAGCCAGCATTGTGGAGGGAAGGCACAGCCCTATTCAGGTCCCAAGTGCAACTCCTGCCACCCATCTACATGCAGATCTCTCTATTCTGCCTAGTGCTGACTCACCCTGTCTCCTGGAATCCCCCAGCCCTGTCTCTCAAACTCCAGACAAGGAATACACAACCTAGCAGAGGCAGGCTTGGATAGTTAGGCAAGAAAATACCTACTTTCTAAAAGTGGTATTTTCAAACACAGAATGTTAAAACTAACTTCACTAAAAGATGTATATTATCATTCTGAGCTCGAATTTTTACCTAGTTCCCTGAGTCTGTTAGGATTATAAGATGTAATAATCAAACTGCCCCTTCTGGCCTATGGGGGACAGTTGGCATTCCAATAGTGAAAAACGAAAATGGCTGTAATTCACTATTAGGACATGCCACACACACCAGGGCATGTCCTACCTTATCCTTACAATGCACCCTGCCCTTAGGCCTACCATAGGGGTATCTGATATGAAGAAAAGGGAAGGTTTAGGAACTGACAAGTGGGTGCACTTGCCAAATCAATATGGCAGTCACAGACTGCACACAGGCCCTGCAATGGCAGGCCTGAGACACACTTTACAAGCTGCTTCTGTGGGTGGCACAACCAGTGCTGCAAACCCACCAGCAGCATTAGATTTACAAGCCCTGGGCACACATGGTGCACTGTACTAGGGTCTGACAAGTAAATCAAATAACCCAATCATGGAGTCACTAATCAATACATCAATTTAACATAGGGAGCACTTGCACTGTGACACTGAATAGCAGCGGCACAGTGCCCAAAGCATCTAACCAGCAAAGCAGATAAAAAACAGAGGAGGTAGTGAGTAAAAAAGGGAGACTCACGCCAATGATACCAGGTCTAACACGTGTCCCCTCCAGCTGAAATGTGGGAAGAACTACCCTTCCCCTTGGGAGTTCTCTTCACTAAGGCGGAAAAATTTGAACAGACCATCAGCATTGGCGTGTTCTGTACCAGGGCGGTTTCCACCGTAAAGTCCATTCCCTGTAGGGAAATGGACCACCTCAACAACGTTTGGTTCTCACCCCTCATCTGCATCAACCATCTGAGGGGCCTGTAGTCTGTCTGAACCCGGAAGTGAGTCCCAAACAAGTATGGTCTCAACTTCTTCAGTGCCCAGACCACAGCAAATGCCTCACGCTCAATTGCACTCCACCTCTGTTCCCGTGGAAGTAACCTCCTACTGATGAAGGCACAAGTTGGTCTAGGCCATCCTCATTAATCTGTGAAAGAATAGCCCCCACACCATGCTCTGAAGCGTCCGTTTGAACAATGAATTCCTTTGAGAAGTTGGGCGCCTGTAGCACGGGTGCTGTGCACATGGCAGTCTTCAGGGCGTCAAAAGCCTTCTGACAGGCGTCAGTCCAGTTCACTTGCTTGGGCTGCTTCCTGGAAGTCAGCTCAGTCAAGGGTGCAACAATGTTGCCATATCCCTTGACAAACCTCCTGTAATACCCTGTGAGTCCTTAAAAGTCTCTCACCTGTGTCTGAGTCTTTGGGGGTTCCCATGCCAGGATGGTATCAATCTTGGGTTGGAGGGGCGTCACCTGGCCGCTCCCTACCTGGTGCCCCAAGTACACCACGGAACCCTGCCCGATCTGGCACTTACTCGCCTTGATCGTGAGGCCTGACTTTCGCAGTGTCATCAACACTTCCCAAAGGTGGCGCAGAAAACTGCAATGTCATCCAGGTAGGCGGCACTGAAATCCTCCAGTCCAGCCAACACCTGGTTGACCAACAGGTAAGGTGGCAGGGGCATTCTTCACCCAAAAAGCATAACCTGGAATTGGTAGTGCCCATCTGGTGTGGAGAATGCGGACCTCTCTTTGGCCCCATCAGTTAAGGCGATCTGCCAGTACCCAGACGTCAAATCAAACGTGCTGAGGTACCGTGCAGCCCCTAACAGATCAATGAGCTCATCAGCTCTGGAGATGAGGTGCGCGTCAGTCCTGGTGACCGCGTTGTGACAACGCATACCATTAACCCGCAAGTCGTTACAACAACTTGCGGGGGTGGAGAAGGTGTTGGATTTAAAATCCAACACCTTCCTTACAGTCCGCACAGACTGGAGTTGGAATAATACATTTTACTATTCCATCATCCAGCGCCTCCCCTCCGCAAGTCGTTGTAACGACTTGCGGGGTAATGGGTATGCGTTGTCACAACGCAGTCGTTGTTACAACTGCGTTGTGACAGCATGCGGGGTAATGGTATGCGGGAAAAAGAGGCATATTCATAACAAATATCATCAAGTAGTTAAGGGTTATCAATATTTAGTAGTAATAATGATCAATAACACATCATGGTTCGCTCAGGTAAAATGTCAACTGGCAAAAGTAGTTCCTGCTCAGTATGATCTGTTTCAGTTATTTTAAGGCCTAAGCAAAAGGGCTGTAGAATCTAATTTCAAAGTTTATGCTGCTAAATTTCTCCCCTTCCCACTTAAGCTCTATCTCAGAATTGAAAAAAATGAATATCATCTTCTGAAGCTATTTTTGTGCTTGAAAAGAAACTTTAGCAGTAGAGGCCATATACATCGAATTAGGTTTCCCGAGAATACAGTATAGAGGTACGCCCAGTTAATAACTTATTTTTATTATCTGAGTCAGATGCCTGGGGTTGTTTTAAAAGGGTGAAAATAGAAAGAATTATGTGAAGATGTTGAGCTATATTGTACCTTCTCATAACATCTGAATTTGTCTTCAGAATTACTCAGACTGACAAAGGTTGAGGCATTGAGCAAGTTAGTAAATGAACAAAGATACCATGTTTGAAGTCTGTTATTAAAGAAACAAGAGGGGAGAATGATTTTAGCATGTTTCTTATAGCAAATGCGTGGTTTATAGTTGTCAATTTGCTTGAGTCTAGTTTTATATACAAGAAAAAATTGACCCTGAAGTAAAGTATACTTCAGTATTAAAAAATGGGTTTTCCACTCGGAGATATTTGGTTAAAAGTTGATGACGGCTGTCAAACAGGTGGATTGTTCTTTTTGCCATAGTGCAATACAAGATTTAAAGAATGCACTTTGCTTCTGTCCAAGGTTGTTGAATCTTCAGACAAAATTATTGACTCCAATTTTGTATCCTGAAATATTTGTTGAGTTTTCGGCACATTCAAACAGTTTTGTTGACTCTGTAAATGTTTGTTGTCTCATATTTAAAAAATTGAAAATCCGGTTTGTATTTATTTTAATTGTTAGAGTGTATTTATTACTGCTTGCTGAGGAACATTTCTATGGAAAGTTTACCAAATAAATAAAATTTTAGTTAAATGATTTTAATTTGGTGAGGATGGTCAAACTGGTAGGGAATTACAATGTAGTGTAGATGGGAGTATATGGAGTAACTGGGTAATTCAGAGAATGCTGTTGAGTAGCAGGAGTAACGGGGTGGCAACTTTGGAATGAAGTAGGGCGTATGTGACATCTTGGCAAGGCTACTGAGATTTCATTAAGAAGAAAGCCATGGAAAGGAGGCTTGCTTTGTAGTGTTACTGACTGTGTACAGATGTGGTCAGTGCTTAGTGTTTGGGGTGACTAGTACAGGCTATGTGTAGCCAGATAGCTTAAGTATGAGAAATTCTAAGGACTAAAAATAGCCCAACGCGAGCATTCAGCCACCTATCATTTTGTTGTATCCCTTCTTGCCTGTCCTCCACTATTCTCTACTGCAAACGAGCTTAAGGTTTTAGTGGGTTCACAAATAGATACATGATTCATTTATCTATTGGCTTTTAAACTGAAATAAATATGCATAGTCTCAGAAGAAATGTTTTATGCATTTGTAAAAGGAAAATGTATATGTAAAATTTTCAATTATAACATTTTCTGAATTTACAAAATATTGTATACTAGATGGAAAAAATAATAGTCCACCTACCATGTATGCCAATAAAAAAATATATCTTGAGGATGCCGTTAATAATCTCTGAAATCAACTGATTTTTTGTTTTCTAATGTCCACATTTATAGTACATTTTCAGGTTGAGAATGCAAATGGAATGCATGCACAACGTGGGAGAAAGGGAAACGGTTTCTTCACTGGATAAGATATTTTCCAGCAGAGAAACAAATTAAAAGTAAATCATACGCATGCACATTTACAGTTGCAAAACCAGCATTAATAGCTTCAAGGCTTGTGAGTGCTCCTGAAAATCTCCTACCCGCTTTGGAGTCCTGAGCTCGGCTTACCGAAGGATTGTTTGTGAGGTCTACCCATGTTTTAAGATTGCAATAAATGTGAGGAGCAATTCTATGGGGTAAACTCCGACTTTTAACGCTGGCCTTATGTAAATCGAATTAATTACGAGTATAATTCATTGTTTGAATATCAGCATGTCATCTTAAATGAGATGTGTCTGGTCAAGGAAGTGGAAAGTTTGAGGACACTGAAAGAAAAAGCTAATGCAAAATATGTAGTTTCCGAGGTTTTTTTCCCTCACTGAAATTCTGTCAAAATTACAGCTGTTGAGTTGATTCAAATCAAAGTCGCAGTAACTATTAAACCAGTCTATCTCTCTCTATTTTTTCCCAAGCTTTTAACGTCTAGTCCTTCCATGTGCATCATCGCTGTGAGTGGCCTGGTGAGTGTTTTTAATTTACAAATTTTGTATTTTTAATTAATTGAAAAGATCACTGTATTTGTAGTAGTTATTTTATGCTATAATGGACTTCATTCACTTCGTTGACCTATATCATTGGTGAAATTGTAATACAATGTAAAAACTGCACACATTGATAGAGGAAAAATAGTGTTTGTGCTCAAGTTATGTTTTTGGTTATATGTATGATTGGTCTGTGAGTTTAAGGGGGTGTGAGGAGTGGTACTGATGTAATCTTTAAGACGAGCCAGGGTTATTTTCACATTTTGCTTTCCAGCCGAAAAGCCAAAAGCACACGCTTGCCATTTGCTGGACGTTTTTTTGTTCGAGTATTTTTATTAAAAATGTCAGCAGATTCAAATGGAGATTAAACATAACAATCAAAACTTACACTTTCTGCAAAATTGTTATTACATCTTCTGCATTATTGTACGTTGAGCTGTCAACCATCGAGGATGATCTGTGACATTCATAACAATAATGTGACAATGAAGTCTTTTTGACACAATGTCTTTGTTGATAGAGTTGAGTACGTGACTAGTAACGAGGAGCCTCTCTCTTGTATCACTATTAAAAGTTTTGATTAACTTGTCATAGGCTATAACATAATTTTTTTTTTAAACAGCTGATGCTATGTAGTTGTAGAGCAACGCCTTTAGGACCTGTCAGCTTTTCCAGTGGTCGTTAGTCATGCTGAACAGCATGGCTAAGGAAAAAAGAGATGTAAAACAAAAAGCCACTATGATGCGGTAGTTGTATTTTCTTTCTTTTGTAGGGACACACAACATACAAGTGCACGCACACAAAATAAGGCAAGAATTTTTTTAATGCAGCACACTGGGGGCGAGCAATATGGAGGATCGGCTTTTGGGGGAAAGCAACATGTTTGAATTGGGTAAGAAATATGGCAGGGTGGGGAAGCAACACGCCGGGGTGGGGTGGAAGGAACATGGCGAGGATGGGAAGCAACACTGAGGGAAGTCGGGAGGAGAAGCAACAGTCAAGAGAAAGAGGGCGCAGGTGGTGGGAAGCAACACAAAGGGCAGGGGTGGGAAGAGAAGCAGCGGTCAAAGAGCGCAATATAGAGCAGTTGGGGAGAAAAACAGACAGGCGAGCAAGCAACGGGGAGGACAGCAGTGGGGAGAAGAAGCAACTGGTGAGATAGTAGGATGGGGAAAGCAACACAAAGGATAGTCATTTTGGATTTGTACCAGGGACCCAGGACTGAATTTGTGCTGGAGTGTAATACAGTCTGAATATAGGAAAGCATCAAATTCTTTGTTAATTTTAATAGTGGGTTCAACTCTGAACTGTCTCACTCCCTTGGCTTAAGTTTTCATCTGCCAGGGGCCGTATTACACATTATCATTGTTTGCGCCTAGCACACCTTTCAAGAGGTGCGCTGGGCACAAACAATGATAATGAGCCCCATTATGGTGTATGAGCTGCCTCCAGGGAAGCCACGACCTCACGCTGCCCTGGGGGCAGCGCATTCATGTGAAAACACGGAGCAGCCGCCTGCACTTTCAAAGGGAATTAGAGATCCCCTTGCAGGCGGGTGCACTCAGTGACTGCACCCGCCTGTAAGGGGATGTCTGGGGGGGTCCATGGGACCCCCTTAGCTCTCTGAGAGGGCTGCTGTCGGGAGGCGCACTGATAGTGCACCACCTTTTAAATGGCTCACTGTCAGTGCGCCTCCTGAGAGCGTCTTTGACTCTGCGCCTGAGTCTGTGATATGGTGCGGGCGCAGAGTCAAATGAATTTCCTCATTTGCATAGGGCACGCCCCTATGCAAATGAGGGGACGCCCTCTGCAGGTAGTGCTAGCGCTTTCAGTGCACCAGCGCTATTGGTATTATAGAAGGGGATGCACAAGCCTCTGTGCTGCCGTCTATAATAACAAAGTGCCCCGGGGCGCGCAAAGCGGGCCCAAACGCCCCTTGCGCCTCCTGGGCACCTTCTGTAATAAGGCCCCAGTTCTATTTCGACTTTGGACTATTTTCCATAACTTCTTTCACAGGTTCTTACTCATCAATGAAATTCTATCATACTTATCTTTATTTATTTTTTTAACAAATTTTATTTGTCAACTTACGCATATTTTGCAGGGCTCTGTACCCCAGAGACTACTGCACAATCAGATCATAAGAAAAATGACTTTGATATTTTAATTTAAACCACAGGAGATAGATTAATAATGCAAGTGAAAACCAACTCCCCCCTGCCCCCAACGCTCCCCCCGATCGCACTATGCAACCACAGCCTAACCGGAGCAGTTGGATACAGCAAAGGGTCTGCCCAGCAGAACATCCCATCGCACGATACTCCCCGTTCCCCAACATTAAAGTCAGAGGGTGATCCCCTGCCACTACGGCCGATTCCAACAGCAGTCCACAATAGTCCACCCACCATTTCCAGATCTTTAGATGTTTGTGGGGGCACCCCCTGGCAATGAGGATGGGCTTCTCCAGGCCCATACAAAAGTCCAGCCCATTCTTCCAGCCAGCTACTGAAGGGGCCCTCGGTGCTTTCCACACCCTAGCTATATCCCTTTTCGCCAGGGTGAGGCCCAACAGTATTAAATGTCATTTATAAATGTTGCCTCCTATCCCCTCCATGACATGCAGCATAGCAAGCTTCGGCGAGCAAGAAAGATCCCAACCTAGCACATCTGATACACAATTAAAGACCACCCTCCAGAAACGATCTAAGAAGAGACAGTGCCAGACCGTGTGTATAAGTGTACCCTCCTCCCGATTGCATCAAAGGCACACAGGGGAGGCAATTAGCCCCGCCTTCCACAAAGTACCCGTGTAAAGTAGACCCTATGCAGATAATTAAATTGCATGAGGCGAAGTCATATTGCTATTGCCGCCCCCGTGGAGCAGCTATGGCCTCCGTCCAATCCTCTTCATCTAATGGACCCATGTCGTCCTCCCAATCCTCCCGGGGTTTCTGTAGTGTGGGGGAGCAATGGGTAACTAAGGATTGATAGATCTTGGAGATTTTGCATTCTTGTAGGTCTCCCATAAAAACTTTTGCCTCCAGTGGGCTGAACTCTGGCAGAGATTCCAAACCCTCCAGGCTAGGGTACAAGCATGTCGAAATTGAAGATAATGATAGAATTGGGCCTGCGGCATGTGGAATTCCTTCTGGAGGTCCTGGAAGGATTTGAGTGCTTGTCTCTTCATAACATCCCCCAAGACTGAAATGCCTATGTTATCCTACCCCTTAAAGCCCTGCAGGGCCGCCAAATGCGGCAGACACCCGTTGTTCCAGAGGGGAGTTTCCCGAGTCAGTGTATTCCACCACCCCATCCTTCGCAGCGCCTGCCTCCAGATCTGAAACACCACCCTTGTCACCGGCCGCAGCGAGCTCCGCAGTGGTGCTGAATATAGGATCGTATGCAGCAAGCAATCTCCCATGAGTCGTCGCTCAACCGTGTATGCCAGATCTTCCCTATTGCGATACCACCATTCATTTAAGACTAGCAGGTGTGAGGCCTGATAGTATGAGTATACGTCAGAGAATGCTAGTCCCCCACAATATGTGGACAAAAAACACGTTCGCAGGGCCACACGCACCTTGCCCCCTTCCAGTAAGAACTGCCCGAGAGCCGCATTTACCTGTCTGAACCATCGGGTAGAATCTGGTAGGGGTGATTCTGCAGTTGGTATAAGAGCCAGGGAAGTGCCACCATCTTAAATATAGCCGATCTGCCATATATAGACAGGGGCATACGGGACCAGGACTTAAGATCGTCACGCACTCGTTCCCACACCGGGACCAGGTTATGCTCCCAGGAAACAGTGGGCACGTCCAGCATGAACACCCCAAGATATTTCAGTCCCCCTGTTGTCACCCGAACCGATGAGACCCACAAACCCACGCCTGTCCGATCTCCAAGCATCAACAACGTGGACTTACGGGGATGCAAGTACAGTCCAGAGGTCTCCTCAAAAATCTACATGATGCGCAGTAAACCTGGCCCCGTCCTGTCTACATTAGTAAGAAAGAAAAGGACATCATCAGCATATAATGCAATCTTGTCTGCTAGTCCCTGCACCCATTCGAAACCCCGTACATGTGCGTCTATTCGTACTCATGCAGCCAGGGGCTCCATAGCCAGGGTAAATAAATAAGGGGAAAGGGGGCAGCCCTGCCTTGGGCCACGCCCGATGGTAAACGTGGAAGAGGTCGCACTAGCTACCCGCACCAACACAATTAGGTTGGTGTATAGTAGGGTTAAATAGGAAAGGAATCACGGTCCAGGGTTAAGCCTCTGTAATAATACATATAAATACAGCCAGCTAAGGGAATCAAATGCCTTATCCATGTCTGCCAATATTAGCGCCGCCGGTTCACCCAGCTGCCCTATGGCTGCCACTGCCACGTGCGCCCGCCTGATGTTATGTCTGGTCGCCCTCTGTGGCATAAATCCAGCCTGGTCAGGGTAGACCAGGGCAGTAATGTGAGGTAGAAGGCGATTCGCTAGGGCCTTAGCCAGAATTTTAGCTTCCACGTTCAAGAGAGAAATGGGGCGATACGATGCGTGCTGGTCTGGAGGTCTGCCTGTCTTGTGAAAAACAACCACCTCCGCATGTCTGGAGGAAGAGAGCCCTGTTCTCGCACCTCCTCTACTACCAATCGATATTGAGGACCCAACTGCAGGAAGAAGCGTTTAAAAAATTAACTGGGAAACCCATTGGGCCCCGGAGCCTTCCCGGAGTTAAGCTCTCCCAACACGATGCCCAGCTCCTCGTCCATCGGGGGCTGCTCCAATTGTTCCCTTGCCTCGTCCGACCGAGCCTTGGGCGGAAGATCAGCGAGGAACTTATCTATTGTGGCGGTCGGTGGGCATTCCCTAGGGGCATACGGATCTGTATAGTATGTGGCAAAACTCTCCGCCAGGGATAGTGGTTCTGTGAGTGGTTCGCCTACCGAGCTCAATATGCCGGGAGGGCCTGAGAGTGAAATATTCCTTGGCAGGGTCGATGTAGCATCTTGCGGGATTTATCTCCCCAGTGATATACCCTGCATACTTGTGTTTATTTGACACCAATCAGTTCCTCAAATGTCAGTACTTAAAGAAAATGCCTCTAGAAGGCAGGTGAAACTGTTTCAGTATATGAGAAAAGGTTATGCAGTCAGCCCCCTTCATCAGGTCTCCCTGCTTATTAAATCTTCAATTGGACAATAGCATGCCTCCACCCCACAATTTTCAGATGATATCAGTATTATACCAAAAGGATGTAAATTCATAGAGTTTGGTGATTTTTAGGAATATGGCACTTTTCCAAAGGATTCATTTGTGACTTTGAATAATTTTGCAATGTGCTTTAAAAAGTATTTTAAATGGCCAAATTAAAAAAGATATCCATTCATTCTGTCTCGTCCTATCATAGCTTCTGTGTACTGTTATCCATTTAATGTTCCTGGTTTGATGCCAGTAATCTTTTAAGGTATGATACATAATACTTTTCAGTGTCTGCTGTAGGAAGGCGGTGGGTGCATCCCACATGCACTGCGGCTTAGTGCCAGAGTCCCTCCCCCTTCCTCTTTCTAACCTGTACTCCAGTTGCAGGTGAGGGCGCGGAACGTAGAGCTGGGAGCCTCAGTGGTAGCACGGCCGTTTCCTCCTCAGCGAGATCCTTGCTACGGCTGGAACTGCGGGCGAAGGCTGTTAGCCCCGTGAGTTTCTCTGCGACCTGTCCTTCAAGCCTGTAGGTGTATTGCGTGCTCTAGTTCCGGGTGAGGACGCGGAACGCAGGGTAAGGAGCCTCAGCAGCAGCACGGCCGACTCCCCTGCCGAGATCCTGGTGACGGCTGGTACCGCGGGCTGAGGCTAATAGATAAAGCAAGAGTGCAGGAATAGAGAGGCTGCACAGGCAGCTTTGGGATTTATTTTTCGGCTACACAAGGCACTCTACTCTTTTCAGCCCTCCTTGTTGTGATTGAAAGAAAGGCATAGGAGGGCATAATCATTCCTTTATGCGCATGGCTGACTGGTAGTTTCCCTACGAAAAAATAACTATCTCCAAGAAAAGGAACTTTCCTGCTGCTACACACTACTGAAAAATCTAAGAAATGGCTCAAGTAGAGCATCGTTCTGACTAGGGGCGCTTGTTCAGTTTCAGGGAAGCATCAGATCGCCAGGTTTCCAGCTGGGACGGTCAGTGCTTTCTCTTTATACTTGGCATTTTGAGGGGCACCAGGTTTTCTCCCAGTTTGGGCTCGCTGGTAGGGTCCTAGAAGTTATTGCGAACAGTATGCGGAACTACACTAAGGCTGTAGAAGCCTCCGCTAACCCCGATGCTGCAGCTTTGGCACAAAGAGCAACAAAATGCGGAGGTCAGGTAGCAGCTAGGGCCAATCTTACCTCCCTCCTACGTGCGGAGCTGATGATGGCAACAAATACAGGCCCGGGTACTGGAAACCTTGAGGATACTGCCCCGCTGGGGAGCAGATGGGGGCATAGTTTGACTTCCCCGGACATTGACGAGTATTCAGATTCGGAGCCTTCAGGCTCACTTCTCCAGCAGGATCCTAAGAATCTTTAGGACGTAGGGGTGTCTACTTCTAAAAGGCAACTGTGGGTGACCTAATTGAGCCAACTGTGCATTATGAATCAGATCTCGAACAGCCAATGGCCATTGTTAAGGAGAATCTTTTGTTTCAGAACCCAAAGTCTATTGGCACGGCAGATCTGCACGAACACTCCCAGACAACGCACTTGTCATCTCCTCTCATGCTACCTATGTTGGCCTTAAAAAGACAACAAGAACCCCTGCAATTATCTCCACGGGGTTCCCAGATGGCTGCATCCAGTTTCTTGCAGTTGAAGGTCTGGAAGATCGATCAGCTGGGGCGGAGGGAGGTCCTTTGGGGGCTGGGATTCAGGAGGACACTCAACAGGCAGCTCTACAAAGTGCTGAAACCCCTACTCTGCAATTGGAAGTGAAAAACTAGCTCAATATAATCCTTGAGGAGATCAGGTATTTGAAGATTTCTCCAGTACTAGAAACTGAAGCCCTGCATGCAAGACTCATCAAAATTGAGGAATCAATAGCATAGCTCCCAGTGAGGCTAAAGGAGGCCGAATTCAGGATCTCGAAGTTAGAGGATCAGCTTATCACGACCCCGAAAGAAATTTGCCAATTTTATAAGCAGCAGTCCCTGCTTGAAAATATGATCAAAGACCTCTAAAACGATTCACGTCACTCAAACCTGCATATAGTGGGAGTCACAGAAGGCTGCCAGAGCCAACAAATGCTTCCACGGATAGATTCTTTTTATTAAGTCCCATGTGTTGACAGGGTTTTCCGGAGATTTAACTTTAACTAGAGCTCATCGAGTCCCAGCCAAACGTTCTGCCACTTCAAAATTCCCACGTACAATTCTTGTAAATTTTGGGGATTATCAGGTTAAAGAGCAGGTACTATCAAAGGCAATACAGCAGAGACAGTTCTCCTCACCCGAAGTACCCCTGTGTCGAATCTTCTCTGATCAATCTGTCGTCGCTGCTAGACGTCAAAAGGAGTTTGTCAAAATGCTTCATCTATATAAAGCGCAAGAGGTACAGGCCAGCATTGTACAACAATCTAAGCTGAAGGTTCTCTTAAAAGTAAAATTCCATCTGTTTCCGAAGCCCAGGAGCACTTGCAACAGATTTCTAAAGTGACTTAATAGCGATTGCTCTGTATTCTTTCTCTTTGTTATCAATCAAATCTGACTCAGGCTGTACGATTCATGATGAATGGAATACATTTTGTCCCTTTTTTTTTCTAGAGCACAGATGTGGCGGGTGAGGGTGCAAGGATGCAATGTCATGGCACCAATCTTAGCTTGTGTCACACAGAGAGGGGTATGTTGTGCTCTTTCCCTCCCCTTGGGGGTGTCCTTTGGTGGGTCATTTTCACTAGGGTCTTCAAGGTAGGGCAACTTGGGAGGGGAGGTGGGCACTTTTGCAAATAGAAAGAAGAGCAGAGTTACCTAGAACAAAAATTTGATAATGTGATCTTAAATGGTAGGTGCCAGGTGCAAAGAGAGATTCTAAAAAGCATTTAATAATGTAATTTTCTGAGAAACGAAAGGTTAAGATTCTTTCGTGTAATGTTAATGGGCTAATTAACAAAAGTAAATATAGCAGTTTGTTGAGGTGGTTATCCTCTTTTTCACCAGAGGTTATCTTTTTACAATAGATCCATCTAAAGAGCAATAACCCAAAGCTGTCATTTCCTTGTAGGTACTCCCATGCGTTCTTTGCTTCAGCACAGGCGGCGGTAAGGGGTGTCGCAATATTACTAGGCAATAGTATTGATTGGAAGGTCCGGGAGGTGACCAGGGATCCATCCACATGGCAGTAGCAATCAATGGATGGAGTCTAAATTTTATTAATTATTATGGCCCCATAAGTGATGACATTGACTCTCTCACCACGCTTTACGAAATGACCCGGGGGGCAGTAGGTCCTTTGATTTTTGGAGGGGGTTTTAATTTTATTCAAGATCTCGGCAAGGATACATCCAATGGGAATAAAATAATAACAGATGCTTTGAAGTCGAGCTATCAGTTGCTAAACCCTTGGAGAGAGGACCACCCAAATGTCAAACAATATACATGTTTTTCGCAGAGGTTTAGAACTGCCTCACGTATAGATTTCTGTTTAGTTTCAAAATCATTGAGCAGAGGGCAGTCGGATATTCGGGCCAATGCTTTTTCAGACCATTCATTGGTCTCTGTAGTAATGAATGTAGGTTTAAATAAAAGAGATAGACCCATATGGCAGCAAGGCAGATCATGCTTACAAATCTTCAATGGGTTATGGAAATGAAGCAGTTTACCCCTAGTTTTTCGCCATTTATAGTGCAACGGCCTCTTTGTTCACCATTTAGGAGGCTTTTAAGGCAACATTAAGAGGTAGAATTATTGCTTTTAAGGCAAAACAGAATAAGGAACGCTCCCAGTGGGTAGCAAGCTTGCAGGCAGCACTAGATAGTGCGACTAATGTATGGAAGCGGAACTCCGAAATAGAGTCTGTGGCAGGGCTTATTATATTCTGGAAGAGATTAATAAATCCAACACCTATCAAGAAAAAATATACAAAGAAAACCAGCATATTGGACATTTTTGGGCCTGGTCAACTAGAAGCAAAGGTTAAAAGGCTACGATAAAATATTTAGAGAACCCAATTACAGGGCAGCTGGCAACAGACCAGGATGAGGTCGCTAAAATGTTTGATTAGCACTATTGTGACATTTATCATACACAATACACTGTGCCAAAGATTAGTATTGAACAATATTATGCTACCATCTGACTCCCTAGTCTATCTAATTCCCTCTTTCAGTCATTGCTGAAGCATTTTTTCCCTCACTGAAATTCAGAGGTGCTCAAAAGAATGCCAAATGCCAAGGCATGTGGTAACAATGGGCTAGCTACAGAATTTTTAAGACCTTTTCTAAGGCACTCGTGCCATTTTTAGTGAATCTTTTTAACTATATTAAAGAAGGGGAAGATATCCCCTCAACCTTCCAAGAATCAACAATGGTTTAATTTTTAATGAAGGATAAGAATCCGAAATTGCTCCAGTCATATAGACCGATCAGTCTAATCAATACAGACTCTAAACTATTGGTCAGAATTTGTTTAACCCGTATAATGCCAGCGGCACAACTGTTAATCCATGAAGATCAGAGTGGCTTTGTGGCGGGCTTAATATCAGCAAATACCCAGTTTTTAAGTCAGACAATAGTTTATTTTTCTGCGAATAACACAAAAGCCTTTACTAGGATGATTAAGGCCAAAATGGCATTAGATCTGGTGAACTGGGATGCCTTGTTTTATAGTCTCCAAAAATTTAGTTTTCCTTCCAGGTTTATTGGAATGCTTTCACATTTATACAGTGGGGTGCAGGCTAAGGTGAATGTCAGTTCGAAGATGGCTGGCTCTTTAACGATCAAAAAGGGTATGCAGAGGATGTCCCCTTTCCCCAATCTTATTTACATTTTTTATTGAACACCTTGCGGAACACCTCCGCAAACGCAAAATAAGGGCTCCCATAGAAGGGATGGCTAGGCTTAAACTATTCGCAGATGATATGTTATTTCTCCAGCCTGATCAGGTCAACATCAGCCGAGTTATGCAGACAATAACCGACTTTACTCAAATATAGGAGGGTATAAAATAAATCCTAGTAAAACAGAACTATTGCTCTTTAATGTATCAGCTGCCGACCTTCCAATCTCATTGCAGCCTCAAGCAAGAATAAAGTCCCCAATATCTGGGGATATCAGTAACAAATGATTTCTCTAGCTTGTTCTATCTTAATTATGAAAAAATGTTGCAAAAGATAAAGGGAATGCTCGATAAGTGGTCACTGCTCTCATTGACAATAATAGGGTGCAACGGCATGATTAAAATGTTGGTGTTACCGCTGATGGTTTTCCTTTTTTCCAATAAAAATCCTGAACAGTTTTTTCAGGAATTAGACACAGTATTAAGAAGCTTTATCTAGAATAACAAATCATCTAGAGTGAAGATGGGGGTTTTACAACTCCAGAAGTCACTAGGAGGACTGACGTTGCCTAATATGCTAAGTTATTATCCCGCTGCTTTGATGGATATTCTCTCTAGGGATATAAAATGGGTGCAGAGCATTAGATATTTTTTTTTATCAAAAAGATCATTTGGGAAACAGAAATCAGCCTACCTATTTTTTGTCAAAGATATGTTTATTGATTTATTTTTTAAAACCACAGAGAAAAAATTTGACAATCCCGCACATCATCCCACGCAGGGGGTAGCATTGAGAGTCGCCCATATACATACTGTTACGTTGGCCATAGCGCCCCTTAATCAGACCCGCAATATACAGAATAACACTTCATTAGGTATAATGTCTGATATAGATGGGAGCTCCAGGCGGCCTGTGAGGGAAGAGGAATATCAACGACAGTTAGAGCAGAGGCCTCCACAGCAGTCCGGCTAAGACCTACGTGCCCCAGGTAGAAACTAACAGCCTCCACCTTACGCTAGGTCGAACGGCGGGCTTCCATTGCAAGTTCCCTGGTAGGCCTTGTCATGGAAGAAGCGAAATGAGGGATGCACATTAACAACATCAAAACCCAAACCCTCCCCCCTTGCTCCCCCTCAACCCTCCCCCCTCCCCAGTGGTGGTATCTACTTCAGAGGACACGAATCAAGGTACGTGATGATGGGAGTTCAAAGTAGAAATAGGTGAAGGGATCTAATGCTGGCAGGACATACTGCGGACGGCAGACCCTTGGAGAGAAACGTGACCAGTGGGCCCCAACGGAATTCAAAGTTCTTAAAATCATCCAAGAAAATGTCAGCCATCCTCTCCAAACTCAATAGCTTCCAAAGGCGCGAATGCCAGAGGGAGATAGCAGGTGCCGCCCTCCGTTTCCACGCCGCAGCGAGGGTGGGCTTGGCCGCCCCGATGCTGAGCCACATAATCTTCTTGTCCGCCCTAGTCTGATATTCGAGACTAGGATCACGGAGACCCAGTAGGGCAGTGGCCATCAAGGTAGGAATGGGGTATCCCAGCATCTCCTTAATTTGGGCAAGAATTTCCTCCCAGAATGGGCGAATGATCGGGCAGTCCCACCAGATATCCCGAAAGTCTCCTAGCAGCCCGCACCCCTTCCAGCATCTATCGGAAGTGGTAGGGAATATCAGTCGCAGTTTGGCCGGGTGAAGATACCAATTCATCATGGTTTTCATGTGTGCCTCCCTAAGTTCCACGAAGTGGTTAAACTTAGCTATGTCTTACCATAAGTGTGACCACTCCGCATCAGAAACGTCCCGTTGAAGGACCCCCTCCCACATGGACATGTATCGAGGTCTAGGTGAAAGCGCAGTGAAAAGCAGGAACCCATATATGAAGGTGATAGCGCCCTTCATGGAGTGGGTTTTGGTCAGAAAGGCTTCAAACTTCATGAGGGGGCGTGTGGCTGCATCTCTCACTGGAGGAGACAGTGCCCAGTGGAGTAATTGAGCGTGGTGGTAGCGTTCCGTCACCTGAACCACATAGTCCCTCTTACAGTTGTCGAAGGTGAGTGGGTCAAAGTTATGAAATAGGTGCGTTAGTGCCAGACATCCCCCTTCCTTCCAAGCGTCAAAGGGGTCCTCAGACAACGCTGGGGGAAAAGCGGGATTAAAGTGTAGGGGCGTAAAGGGGAAGGGAAATGTAGTCCACCTATCATCCCTGGAGACGGAGTCCCAAACCTTCAAAGTGGTGCCAGTGGGGGTACTGATGTAAGCATTTTTGGGCTTGTCACTCTTGGGCTTCCACACTAGGTCCCAGATCGTCCTCCCCGCCATGCTCCGATCCATGTGCAGCCAGTGTTTTTCTGACTCTTGTTGCGACCATTCTACTAGCACTCGAAGTTGCGCCGCTTTATAGTACAAATGTATGTCAGGTAGCCCCACCCCCGTCTTTCTTCGGTCTGCGCAGGATGGCGAAGGAGATGCGTGCTCGACCCCCCTGCCAGATAAAGCGTAGCATCATGGTTTTCATTCGACGGAAAAATTCCCCGTCGAGTTCAATGGGCAGGGCCTGGAATAAGTATAAAATCTTGGGGAGAAGGGACATTTTAACCGCATGAATGCTCCCCAGCCATGATATGAACATGGGCTTCCAGTGGTTCAAGTCGGCCTGGATCTTGGTTAATAATGGGGGGAAGTTGGCAGAGTAGAGTTTCCCCAGCGTGGGAGTCGGATGGATCCCCAGGTATAGAATAGAGGAACTGGCCCATGGAAGGGGCATCAGCGTCGTGAGACGGAGGACTTCAGATTGGGGGAGCGTGAGGTTAAGCACGTAGGACTTATCATAGTTGACCTTGAATCCCGCAACCGCTTCAAAGCGCCCCAGTTCCGCCTGCGCATGGGGGAGGGATTGGGCCGGGTCAGAGAGGGAGAGGAGTACATCGTCCGCGAAAAGAGTGATCTTATGCTTCTCACCAGTAAAGGGTAGGCCGTGGATGTCGGGGTTAGCCCTCACCGCCAGTGCCAATGGTTCTATGCTTAGGGCAAAGAGTAGAGGCGAAAGGGGACACCCCTGTCTAGTGCCCCGTGAGTGTTCGAAGAAGGAGGACGTATGCCCATTCACCGCCACTTTGGACCTGGGGAAGAGGTAATTCGCCCGGATCATTGTCAAAAATTTAGAGGAGAAGTCAAAGGCGGCTAGCGTCTGAAATAAAAAAAAACAATCCACCCTGTCAAACGCCTTCTCGGCGTCAAGCCCCACCAGGAACGCCGGCATTTTGAACCTATTGGCCTTTTCAATCAGGTGTATCACCCGTCTCGTGTTGTCGTGAGTCTGTCGTCCCTTGATGAACCCTGATTGGTTCGGATGTATGAGTGTCGGCATGAGGTCATTGAGCCGTTGGGCAATGATGGAGGAATAAAGTTTGGCGTCTAGATTTAGGAGTCAGGGGTCCTTAGAGCAACAAACCAATGAAGGAAAAAATAAATATAAACCAAATGGAAATATATTTAGGGGAATTGTCCAGCCGGACGATTTATTTCCCTGATACAAAAGTAATACTAAAACCAATAGAACACTGGGTGTGATAGAAGCGGGACACCGTCCGGTGTCCGACTAACACACTGAAAAGACATACAACATACACAGTAACAGGCAATAGCAAGACATCTGATTGGAGTAAGACATAAACCAGACAATCGAAAGTATACACATATGCAAGAAAAATTATATACACATTTGATGCATTTAGTGTAATGTGTCGACGACGTTTCGAACCATACTTAATAAAGGTTCATCCTCAGGACAGAGGGTAATTGCCTTAAAGTTACACATTTGCGAATATATCACAATAGTGTGGCACTCTGAAAGGAAAATTCCTTAAACTTGATAGTTTTGCTTAGAAGCAGAAGCCAAAATAGATTGTTAAAGAGTGCCCTCGGTACTAGGGTCCGAAAAAGATGGTCAAGGTACCCTGGTCTGGTAATACAGGAAGCAAGGCCTCAATGGGGGTTCTTGCTTGCACCGGGGATCAGCGCGGCGTCTCCATGCAATGCGGGACCCGCATTGCATGGAGACGCCGCGCTGATCTTTGACCTTGTACCTTGACCATCTTTTTCGGACCCTAGTACCGAGGGCACTCTTTAACGATCTATTTTGGCTTCTGCTTCTAAGCAAAACTATCAAGTTTAAGGAATTTTCCTTTCAGAGTGCCACACTATTGTGATATATTCGCAAATGTGTAACTTTAAGGCAATTACCCTCTGTCCTGAGGATGAACCTTTATTAAGTATGGTTCGAAACGTCGTCGACACATTACACTAAATGCATCAAATGTGTATATAATTTTTCTTGCATATGTGTATACTTTAGATTGTCTGGTTTATGTCTTACTCCAATCAGATGTCTTGCTATTGCCTGTTACTGTGTATGTTGTATGTCTTTTCAGTGTGTTAGTCGGACACCGGACGGTGTCCCGCTTCTATCACACCCAGTGTTCTATTGGTTTTAGTATTACTTTTGTATCAGGGAAATAAATCGTCCGGCTGGACAATTCCCCTAAATATATTTCCATTTGGTTTATATTTATTTTTTCCTTCATTGGTTTGTTGCTCTAAGGACCCCTGTTTCTTTACAATATAGTACCTACCCATGGTCCTTAGCTTATTGCGCCTTGGGTTCCCTTGTTCCTCTTAAATAGTCTAGATTTAGGAGGGCAATCGGCCTATAAGAGGCGCACTTACTGGGGTCTTTCCCGGGTTTGGGTATGATAGATATCAGGGCTTCAGCCATCGTACCTGACGTCTCGCCTTCAACCGCCATGCTGCTAAACAATCAGACTAAGTACGGGCTGAGTTCAGAGGCAAAGGTTTTATAGAAGATGGCCGTGTACCCATCCGCCCCCGGGGCCTTATGGGGTTTCAGGGCCTTAATGGCCGCCATCACGTCGGCTCTAGTGAAGGGACCAGAGAGCGTCTCATTCCACTCCGCTGACACCTGGGGCAACGGTAATGCCTGCTGATACCCTTTTTGCGCTGCATCATCAAGAGAATCCCCTGAGTAGAGAGTTCGGTAGAAGGAACCGAAAAGCTCGGCTTTAGAGTCGTCTTGGTGTGTCAGCACCCCCTGCGTGTCCTGAATCCCCCCAATGTATTCCTGTTCTCTCTTGTCCTGGAGCTGCCTGGCAAGATGCTTCCCCACCTTGTTGCCCTGGGAGTAGGACAGACGCCATAATTTTAGCAGAGTATATTCTGCCCTGTTATTGTAATGCGCCCGAAGCTTACCCCTAATTGCCGTGAACTGGCGCAATGCGCGCCTGGAGGAGTTCGCCTTGTGTGCTTCTTCCAAAGTGGAGAGTTCCTCCTCTAATTGCTCCCTTTCCCGACCTCGCTGTCTATTAAGCGTAGCATTTATGGCCATGCACTGCCCTCGAAGACAGGCTTTAAGGGCGTCCCAGGTGTTGAAGACCGAAGTGTCCCCCGTGTCATTAAGTGCAAAAAACTCCTTTATAGCTCCCCGCAAAGTATTACAGGAGGTTTTGTCCCGGACCAAGGATGCCGGGAATTACCACATTGGAGGCACACTGCGGGCATGCTATGATCGGACACGGATAATGGGAAAATCTTGACCTCTAGAAGGTCGCCCCGGAGAGACTGACTCAGGAAGAAGTGATCAAGTCGGGAGTAAGAGCGATGAACGTGTGAGAAAAAGGTGTAGTCTCTAGATTGGGGGTGCAGAGACTGCCATGCATCGAAGAGACCCATATCCAGGACCTACTGCTGCAAATCGGGGGAAAACTAGCCCATGTCGGATCTCTGTGAATGAGTACTTTCCAAATCCCTCTGCCAACCCAAATTAAAGTCCCCCATAAGAAGTAGTGGCCCCTCAGCAAAATCTATGACTTTTCCCAAGAGAGTGTGGAGGAAGCCATTCTGACCGGAGTTGGGTGCATAAAGTACGACAAAGGTGCATAGTCTACCCTGCAAGAGGCCCTTCACCATGACCCAGCGCCCCTCTTTATCACTTTGTACTCCCGTAGGCTGAAAGTGCAAGGCCGAGCGAAACATAAGGGCCACTCCCCTCTGTTTCGTGGAGGTAGAAGACCTATAAATAAGTGGGAATTGTTTGTGCTTAAGGCGTGAGTCTTCCGATTTGGTCAAGTGGGTCTCTTGAAGACCCCCGACATCCAGCTGATGGTCAATGATATATTTCCAAATCTTTTGACGCTTCTGGGGAGAGTTCAGCCCCTTAACATTCCACGCCCCTAAAGTTAGCGGCATCATCTAGTGTGTGAGGACCCCTCAACTAGCGCTGTACCATCAAGGATCGGACCCCTGCTACCACCACTACCCCCCCCACCACCATAAATACCCCAGGAAGCCTGTGCTCAACATCCTGAAACCGTTGTGTAGCCCCCACCCCCCACCCCCTTCCCACCCCTCCCCCTCAACACAAAACCCCCTGAAGAACATCAACCTCAACAGTGTGTCCAGAACCCCCATCAGGATTAAAGGAGGGGGTGAACGATAGGCGGTCGAACCGGCCTTAAGGGCAGGGGAACGTGGCGTCTGCCCCCTCAGACCCCGAATCCTGATGCAGGATAACCCCCCAAGGACTTGGAAACATTACCCATCTGGATCCTGCGGACAGTCTCCTCCGGCACCAGTTATCGGCCCGCAGGGGCCAAGCAAAAGTCTCAGACCTCAAGCGTACACTGGAGCTTCTGTCACCCGAGCCATGGAGCCACTGCCGCTCCTCGCTCTCGCAGGCTTACAGTTAGGTCAGGTCTCTTTGTCGCTGCCGGTCTGCCCACCTTCTGCCACTCCGAGGATTGGCACCGTTGACTGGTAGGGGAGTCACCTGCGTCTGACGGAGTAGTGGGGCGATCCAGGCCCAGGAGTTCCCGGGCAGCCTCAAGCGAGCGGACCTGGATCAGCTTGGTCTTCCATTTGAAAATAAGACGGAACGGGTGTCCCCATTAATAGGGAACTCCGTGGTCTTCAAAAAGTTAGTAATAGGCCAGAAGTCTCTCCGCTTAGCCAAGGTGGAGGCTGCAAGATCTTGATACAACACTGGCCGGTGATCTCGGAACTCAAAGGGGTATGATTGCGCGCCTTCCTCAAAAACCTTTCTTTGAGCTGAAAATCGTGGACACATACCAGAATGTCTGGAGGAGGGGCCTTGGGACCCCGCGGTAGGCCAACTCGATGCACCCTGTCCATTCGAATCTCTTGTAGATCATCCTTGCTCAAGATGTGCCAAAAGAGGGCCTCCACGTATTCCCGCAAGTCCGCCCCCTCGCCCTTCCACGGCACTGCTCTTATCCGTATATTGTTGCGGCGCGATCTGTTCTCTAAATCCTCAGTGTGCGCCTGTAAATCTAGATTCTGCTCGGTGAGGCGCAAGACATCTTGCTGGAGCCGGTGCACATCCTCTGCAGTCCCCCAGATCATGTTCCTCCAGTGTCGCAACTCAATCGCCCACTGCATCTACGTCTCGGCGCACCTCTTTCAGATCCGACGCCAGCTGGGAGCGCAAGTCCATGATGTCCTCCTTTATCGCCGCAAACAGTTCCATCATAAAAGCTTTAGTGGCCGGTGCTTCGCTGTCGTCCCGGCGCGGTGACTTGTCAGCAGCCGGCGAGGTCGCTTGTGGCGTGCTTTTCTGGGCGCCATCCTTCGGTAGCTTGTCTTTCTTAGGCCTAATCGCCGCCATCTTGTCTCCCACTGGTAGCAAGGAGGGCACGGCGTCCCCCGCTCGGTCCCCTCTGCCTGCGGCGCTGCCTCACCGAGCGCGCCCCAGATAGCGCTCAGTCAGTCACCCCTCGCATGCGGCAGACCGCCTCTCACCTTGCCAAGGGCGATGGAGCCTTCCAGGCCGCTCCGGTTAGCTGACAGGTGCAGAAAGGAGAGCAGTAGCCCCCACCAGCCGGGACCTAGGTTACCAGAGTCTTTCTATGGCCGCATTACTAGGCCTCACCAGCGCTGCTCCGGCTGTAACCGCCGATATGGTGCAGGATCTCCAAGGTCGGGTCTCACAAAAGTTGCCAGGCGCCTCGGAAGCCCCCCTGACGCCTCCCGGTGGTAGGCACTGCTGCGCAGAAGGCGAAGGGTGGCCACCAAGCCTCTGCAGCACCCGCCGGCCTCCGCCTGTCGCTCCACTGCAGGCCGCCTCCGAGATCTGCACGAAAGTGCTAGGGGCCCGAGACCCCCCCCACGGCCTTAAAGGAGCTGCTGGCCCCCAGCACAATTCCCCCGCAGGGCGCAGCGCTGTCCACCGAACTGCGGACCGCTGTGCAAGGCTCTCACTCGCTGCTCGTTGCTCGGCTCACCGTCACGGTTTCGCCTCCACTGGCTGCGGGGCTAAATGCCGCCTCTTCGTAGCGGAACTCCCTAAGTTCTTCTACTCTGCTGGGCCGCCTTGCTGCGGTGTCACTGTGGGGCCACCGGGTTCCCTCAATCCTGTGTTCTGCTGTGCGGGATACGCCGCCGGCGACAGGCGGTCAGTAGCACCGGCCCCGGTACCTTCCACCGCCGTTACTCTGGACGCCCCACTGGGAGCGCAGCAGGCCCGGACTGCTATCCACGCGACTCTCCGGTCTCCCAGTGTGCGCAGGCCGCACCTCGGCGCGTCTCCGTTCCTGCGCACTGCTCGAAGAAACAACGCCTCTGGGACCTGCTGGACAGCCCTAGGGCACTGGACACCACGTCTGGGCCGTGGATGGGCACCCTGCAGGAAGATATACAAGGCTATATAACAACCGGCGCCGGAGGGACTGAGAAGCACGTTCTACTCCACCGCCATCTTAGCCACGCCCCCCAGCCTACCTATTTTTATTAAAACCACTCAACTACCCCAAAAAAACAGATATAGGTTTGTACAGGATACTTTTGCGCCGATGAGAGCCCTAAGCAAACTTTATAATACGCCTTTCGAGGGTTCATCGTTGTTGCTGCAGGAGGGCTGGTACCTGGGCTCCTTTTAGCAGATGGTGAGGTGAGATTTTGGAACTCCACAGGCTTTAAGACTTATGGCGACTTTATTGTACAAGACAAATCTATCTCCTGGGTAGAACCAACAGCTAGGAATGGCCCACAATGTATGCAACATTTTTTAAGCTTCAGTTAGATAAAGCACTTTCTGCAGGTTATAATAAAAAATGAAACTCATGAACCTCATTTAGTTAGTAGAGCTTTGGTTATGACCAGATTGCTAGGAATAGGAAATTGGTACAGATGGTTGAAAGATCTTTCCTTGTAGTTTGATCTAGCTAGTTTTCTTTCCAGGGTAGGAGAAATGAAAAACGTCATCTATCAGTGAGAGATTGCAATTTATTCCGGAGATAGGATATAAATCTCTTTGGTCAGCAAATTTTAAAAGAATGTCATTCCTGTCTAGATGGATGTCATACTACACCCCGAAACGCTTCATAAAATGTATCCAGCAGTATTAAACAATTGTTTTCGCTGTCTACAACAAAGCGAAGGAGGTTGGCTCCACACGTTTTATCCATGCCCACATCTTTTTCATTTCTGGCAGGAGCTGTTTGAGGCAATTGGTCAGGCTACAGAGGTAACTCTAGGTCCAGATGCCACCCTTCTATTATTTTGTGTCTCAAAAAGGAGCTGACAATTAGTGCAAGGTCAACAATACTTTATTGTAACACAAAGAACTCTGAAGGAGGGTCCAAGGGATAGAGTTTAGAGACCTGCAAATACAATCATAACACAAAATACTTCTCGGGTCTATGGCAGCCTGAAATCAGTATGGGAAAGAAAAGGAGAGAAAAGAAGAAAGGGGTGAATGTACGTCTCCTTGAAGGACCCCAAAAGGGGAGCAATCCTTTCAGGACGAATGCCCTCACCCACCATAGGTGGCATGCTTCATCATATGGGCTTCTCCTCCCAGTGGGAAAACCTAGTCCCACTGAGGGCTACAACTCCCTCACTGTGAGATAGGAGCTCTGGGAGGTTTTTGTAAGTTGTCAACAGTTGTATTTCTCATTTTTACAGACAAAGGGGCCGATTATGATGGCGGACGGACCTGAGTCCGTCCGCCACCATAGAGTAGGAGGGAACCTCCGCATGCCCTGCGGAGTTCCCTCCTGTGCAATTAGGATGTGACCGCCACCCTGGCGGTCACATCCTCTATTTTTACCATTGCGGCGGGTGCAGCTTCAAGCTGCATCCACCGCAATGGTAAAAATGCATACATTGCATTTGTATGCAGAAAGCGGCAGGGACCGTGCGGTGCCTGCCGATTTCTGCATACAAATGCAGGGGGGTACCATAGGTACCCCCCATGTGCACCACCCACCCTTCACCCAGGGGGCCCGCAACGGGCCCCCGCAGTGAAGTTACACATGCTTTTCCACGGCGGAAAACCCGCCGCGGAAAAGCATTTTGCACAGCCCATCCTAATATGGTTGACGGTGTCTGAGAGACACCGTCACCATATTAGAGCTTTTCCGCCGCGGTTGTAAGCCAACTGCGGCGGAAAAGCTGCATACGGAAACCAGGACCCACCAGCCATCCTAATGTGGCGGTGGGTCTTTGGTGAGTCCGCAGAGGATTTTCCGCACCCTCCATCATAATCGGCCCCAAAGTTCCAGTAATACCGAATCAAACACAGGATTACTGGTTTTGTATAATTGTTTCTTATTCTTTCTTCACTACTTTTCTTCAGCAGCTTTGTTTACCCATTGGTCCTGACGAAAGCCTATATACTTTTTTAGATTGCAAAGGCTGAAACATGTTGACCTCTCTTTACACCTTAGCAGTTTAAATTGATACTGCTTTGCACTGCTTTTTAACCTTGCCAGTTTGGAAGAGCCAATAAAGAATCTTTTCATCCACACTAGGCAGTTTTAACTCACTTTCACTCACTTATTGCGCTGCACCCTCACCACACCTTACTGCTCACATGTGGGATTTTAGCATCCGTAACAACCATTGACAACTTACAAAAACATCCCAGAGCTCCTACCTCACAGTGAGGGAGTTGTAGCCCTCAGTGGGACTAGGTTTTCCCGCTGGGAGGAGAAGCCCATATGATGAAGCATGCCACCTATGGTGGGTGTGGGCATTGGTCCTGAAAGGAATTGCTCTCCTTTTGGGGTTCTTTAGGGAGACGTACTTTCACCTCTTTCTTCTTTTCTTTCCAACAATACTTTATATCTATAGTCCTTTAGAATTGGAGGAAAGTTAGGATCCCGACAGTCCAGGCTTGGAAAAATAAAATGTTTTGTACTATGAAGTTTGAGGAGGCGTATGCAAAGCGGGTGGGGGGACTTAAAGGTAATATTTGATTACGGTGTAAGGGTATTTTAAAGCTCTGCACCGAACTATGAAGGAATGGTAAACCAGTGCCTATCTATAATCTATTAAATCTGGTTCCTAGTTTGGACCATCAATGAATATGTATTTTGCAATAGTACATATAAATTGGGGGTTCGTTTTTTTTTTTTAAGGTATATGTCCCGAATCAGGTTCTATCCCTTTTGCTCTGTATTCCCTGGGGCATTTTTTAGGCACTAATGCACTTCTTATGCACTAAGTCACTTTCCGATTAGAATAATGTACTTTACCGAGAATGCATTTGGTAATGAAAATATGCTTGAGTGAAATTGTTGCGCCTTAATATTGTACTTTTTATGCACTTAAGCACTTTATTCATTCTGCGATAACGCATTGTATTGAGTAGGGCTTTAGTTATCTAGGAGATTTCTGAGCAGTACTGTCACACTTTAATTGCTAATTGCACATGTTATGGATGAATTAAGGCTCGTGCAAAAATCAGATAGCGCTTTCCTTCTGAAAAGATGTTCTAAGTCAGGTTTAATCGAATATACTGCACTTTTTATTGCAAGTGGATTGGCACACTTATTTTAGTCAGAATAAGTTAACAAATTTGATATATGTTTAAGCATTCAAGAAGTGCTTTAGACCATCAAAAATATCTGTTGCACTTCGAATTGGCTAAAATCAATGATGTTTATTTTTCATATATATATATATATATATATATATATATATATATATATATATATATATATATATATATATATATATATATATATATATATATATATCCATATTAAATGGCAAATGATTAAGATCTCACTGGTATTATTTGGTATATATATAATGTCTCTTTTTTTTCTTTCTGTTGTTCCAAGCGATTACTCAATGTATGTATTTCCTCTGCTCAATAAAAATAAAATAAAAAATACATTACTTTTCAGTATCCAGCAAGCAAGGCCCATCCTCCACAAAGAATTGTCAGGCATTGCTTTTTTCAGCTAACCTTGTCTTTTATATTAGACAAGATAAACCCATTAATTATTCTATAAGGCTCTCTAAAAACATATTTCTTAACTCCAAGGTTATCGATGAAATAAAAACAAATTTTGCTGAAGAATAGTCATCTTAATTTTATCCTACCAAGTAACTAAAATATTTTTTGGTCCCCTCTTTGTAATTCATTCTTACTTTTCTACAACAGGAGGACAGAATTGAGTTTGTAAAGTTTCCTTACACTAGCTGTTGTGTAAATATGTAAATAACAATTTTTTTGTTAACTTGAACTGTGTTAAGTTAGTTGTTAATATGTAGTACCAACGTCAAATGAGAGTAATTCTCATTTACATAATTTATGTTGTACCCTGAAACGTTTGAAAAATCGTAATGTTAAGTAGGTTTACCACGTTTTGCTGCCCACATCATTGGCATACATTTCTGCCTTGCAGCCTCCAGGAAATCAGCTATGTAGTGCCTTCTATGTGTGCATTTTTAATGTGAAACGTTTGATATGAAAACCCAAATATTAAAGGAGACAACGGTCTCTCCTTCTCATTCCACACCTAACCTCCATTTTCTCTCCTGTCATGCCTTTCATTTTTAACTAGATCTTCACTGTGAAATATACTTGTGAAATTGACCTGGTGAACTGGTTACGAATTTGTATTTTCTTAAGCACGTCAAACAAAACAAAATCCAGTTCACTGGGCCAAGTGCTTTCCCTGCATCTAAAAATAATAGGTACCCAAATGATATATCCTCGATGGAGATAAGAGACAGTTTCCACCAAAAAGAATGTCTGGGTAGCAAGTTTCCATCTGGATATGAAACCCATTTTATGCTCCCGAACACCCAAGCCAACCGATTAGCTAAGGTTTTGATGATCATTTTATAATCAATATTCAGGAACTGGGGAGGGGGGGGGGGGCCTGGGAACTTCATTTTAGAGATCGGTAATCCTTGTTTTAAAAAGCACGTAGAGCCCCTCCTTAAAAATCTTGAGCAGCTCCATGTTCTTCAAATATGGTATTAAACTTTGAGCAAACATGGAAATAGTAAGTTAGAAAATGTTTTACATATGTCGCACTCAATTCCGTTTTGTCCCGGAGATCTTAAAATGTGCAACTCCTTGATTGCTTGTTCTACCTACTTACTCTAGATTGTATGTCCCAACTTATCTGCCTGTGCAGAATCTATACCTATATCATATAATCAATATGTTCTGTGTCTTATAACTTGGAGTTTAATTTTTCAGTATGAAATTCCCTGAACAGTAGTTGAAAAACTCCTGTTATCTTATTTTGCTCATATGTCAACTTCTTGCCAACTTCATCTTCTATACACTAAATGTAATCCCTCACTACATCTTTCTTGACTTGCCATGCTAATAATTTGCCCACCGTATTACCCTCTTCATAAACATGTTGGGCCCAAGTCACAAAGGTAAACTTAGATGTTTGGTCTTAACTTAGGCCGAACGTCTAAGTTTACGACTTTGGGAATTCACTAAGGGCATTTACGAGTAGTATTGTTACATCCGCACTCTGGGCTGAGATACCACCGTCGAGCCATCCCACACCATGGGTATCAACTTAGTTTCAACATAATTCAAAGTGGTTTCTAATGTTATCTGCTAGAAGCGTATGAAATCTGACTTGCTCAAGCGTAGTTCCTTTAAATTTCCAAGGTATTTAGGATTATTTTTAACTTCTCTCTCTAAATTTGTTCCCACCCTCCACTGCTGTCAGGAAAAAATATTGGTTTACATTTTATAGAGAGTGCATGAGCATCTATTTATCTGTAATTTAGGAAATAATATAGTCTGGCAAATGTAAAAAAAAAACAGGGGCTGGGGTATGAGTATTGTCTAATTCCTGTGGTTTTATCTCTCTACATATCTGTTAGGAGAAATGTTTTGTTAATTTCAGTTAATGTTTTTAATGGACTTTATTCCATTTTCTCCCAACGAAATGTGTTAGTTCTCTATTCAAAATGGTCACATTGAATTCGCCTTCTATAATTATATCCTTTGAGGACACTGGTAACACCATTTTTATCTCAATTAAGACTTCAGGCCTTAATACGAAACCTAAGTAACAGATCTGCAAGATAATTGTTTCTGCTCTATTACCCATCTTCCTCTTTTGTCGGCTTTGTTTCTTTGCCAGTCTAGTAGACCACTAAATATAATTGCATGCCCGAATGAGCTGTAGTGGCACAAGTTTAGACCACTTCCTGAATACAGTGGTATTTTTTTACAATTATATATTGAAGCTTTTTTCCAGGTCAAATGTGTTTCTTGTAGCACAATAATGTGTGCTTTAGCATCAGTTTGATAAGAGAAAAATAGTCCATATTTGCCGGAATTATTGAACCCATTAATATTCATGGTCAACCTCCGCACCCTAAATTATTATCAACCAGTCTGAGATATGTTAATCTGCCTTGCCTCCCTTTTTCCCTCAGCCCCCCTCCATCCCCTCCAATCCCTCCTTGCATCCAATTACCTCTTCTGTGTGACAGAGTCCAGCCGATGCTGAGAACAAATTGGACCTTGTAAGACCTCCCCCCATCTTTCTTGTTAGACTGCATTTGAAAGCATTACATATCTGGAGAGCATAGCATATGCTAACCCAGTTTCTGCCACTTCTCACTTACTATAGATAGTATGTTTTTCTTTTATTAGAAAATCCTAAAAGAAGACCACTGTGGTTTGTTATGATTCTGCATGTTTACCTTTTGCAGTGTTGTCTGTGAACAAATGGCAAAAGTATGGTAATCTTTGATCAGTTGCAACGTTCTATCCGGAACTTTGCAAACAGGAAAACGTTGCACGCCCATAGGTACATCAGACATGTTCTGCCAATAACTGGACTAGTCCAAATTCTGATCTCTGCAAAAATGACTTTGCACCATGATTGGAGCTGTAATTTGGTGTCCCCCTAACTCACACACGATTTTTGTTTGGCAAAATTAGGTAGGTCAAACCGGATCAAATTTACTGAGAGCACATGGGCAGTAAATTCCAAAACACGTGGATTTCGAATCTGAACAGACAGATCCTACATGTAAATCCCCATCTGAATATATGGTTTTTACTGCACCTGATGAATTCCTCAACCAGGGGTATCAGTAGTCATTAATATCTCAGCCTTTACTGACCCCCTTGTGATCAGAGACTAACGGCCAGATGTATTAAACCATTTTGCAGTCTCAAACCCCGTACTTCCTAAAATCACTGGGCTTGTGGCTACAAAATGGGATTTTACTTTCTACTAAGATCCTTTTGCAGTTCAAAAATGCCTTTCCGAATTGCTAAAGGGATTTCTGTTGTAATCTTGTATCTACATATACTCATGCGCAGAATCATGTAAGGGTATGTGAAGTGTTAGGGCAGCCTACGCTCTGCAGCATCTGTATGGAGCAGGCATTCTGATCTAGTCAGTTAGTGAAGGGCTGGTTGTGGGGTGCTACGCTTCTGTTTACAGGAGATCATCTTTAAAGAATACACCTTCTCCAACTCAACTCATGCTTCTGGTGATTTCTTTGAGTGGGCAAGAGTTGGCGACAAGTTTGCCAGCCATTCCCTGCAACCCCTGGAGGTAGCGGAGAACCTATTTGCGCATAGCATCATTTTTGGCAGCATTGATGTTTTCCAACGACGTCCAGGTGACCGTAGATGCACGGTGGCTTTTGTGAATTTCGCATGAAACTCCAAAGTGTTTTCGGCAACCTGCAAGAGATCAATTTTTAAATGGCGTGAGCTGAAGGTGAGGAGGAGATTGAGCGCGAGCGGCAGGCATAATCCAGAATGTGCTCATTGCATGCGCACCTTGCACTCTACAAGTGACTAGCATCATTGATCTGCAATGCGCTTTGCAAGTGTACCTCACGCAGCTTTATATGCTACTATGTGTGCACGTCACATCTCCGCCACATTGTTTGAGGAAAACTTGCTGCGAGGTGCATGCTTCTTTGAGCGCGTTTCAGATTTGATTCTGCAACGCGTACGCTCTAGTTATTTTCTCAGAGTGCATCATTTCCGGTGAGCTGACAGTGTACTTCAAGTACGGCGTACGTTCAGTTTCAAGTTAGCGAAACGCGCGCTTTCTTATTTTATTCAGAGAGCATCACAGCTGAGGTCTTATAGTTTACTGAGGGCACGTTCATTGATACTCTCAACAGTGAAAACGAGTTTCTCTGGAACACAATGGTTTTTTTAATGTTTCATGTTGGGCCACACTTGTCAACCAGTCATTGGTTAAGAGATACTTTCATACTTATTCTACTGAGTAACTGTGAATCGGTGATGCACACATCCATTCCACATTTAAGTAATTTACATGTGTCAATAGAAGGGTACATTTTCATGCAGTGTTATTGGTGTATTTCTTTTGGGGCACACTGTTAATTTTGTTGTTATTGGTCACAATGTATAAACATTATCCAGAATGCATACACAAGGTGCCATAGTCACAACTCCCCTGTTGATAGCTCAATCGTGCCCCCTAAATGTAGAGTGGGAGAGATGGCTAGAGATGTTTGAGACGTACATAGAAGCTTTGGATGGTCAGAAGTTTAGTGCTGCAAAGAAAAAAACACTACTGTTAAACCCTCTTGAAAAACGACGGTCAACAGGTCTTCAGATATCTTCCAGTTTGTACACAAATCAGTGGGAATCCTAGTGCAGATGTGTGTGTTGATGCAAAAAAAGTTTGGAACACAGGTTTGCAAAATAAATTAATGTTGTCAAGAATAGGTATACATTCTACACATGTCCCAAGGCAGAGAATGAAACTATTGACAGGTTTGTTGCTAGATTAAGAGAATTATCCATGAAATGCATGTTTGGAGCGATGACAGACCAGCTGGTACGGGATCAGTTGATCCTTCATTGCAGAAGCAAATTAATTCCAGAACGACTTTGGGCTGCCATAGACATGGCCAAGCTTGTTGAACAATCACAGTTGTATTTGAGAGAATTGGAGAGGAAGGAGATGTCTGCCGGAGAGGTAATGATCGTACCTAAAGAAGAATCAGATGTTAGTGCGTTATTCAGATCTTCAAGCACATTTAGAAATAATTCAACAAGGTGGGTTACAAGCGCGGTAGTTATTATCATACCGCTCACTACAAAAATAATACGGACTGCAAAAAAAGTGGTTGTAGAGGTCATTTTGCTAATCTATGAATATACGTGTGTGTATGTAGGCAAACTGGCAAGTACAAAGTGGCTACCATGGATGGAGAATGTACTTTGAAATGTAGTGAAGATCGTATTTCCTGCAGTTTGCCATGCACAGCTGCAGGCGATTATCAACGTTTTTACCAATATGGCACTTACCCATTCCAGATTATTTATCATGGAGGATTTTAACCTATGGTGCAAAAGGAGCCTGGATTCAAACTACAATAGTCTTATCAACTCCTGTAAGAACCTGAACCTAATACAACAGGTCACTGAACCTACACATAAGGGAGGGAATATATCGGACCTAATCTTTGCAGAAGAACAAGCTGTTGGAGGGGTAGACACCCTGCTGGTGGATTGGTCTGACCACCACCTGATAACATTTTGGGTATATAACCCGAAAAATAACAACCTCTACATCACTGGCTCGAGGAAATGCCAAGTTAGGGACTTTTGCAAAGAGCAAAGCTCTCCCCGGTATGTTCTATGGAGGACATTTTTGACGGAGATAGGCAGGTAGAGGAAAACTATGAGACCTTTAGCGAACATATACATACTAGGTTAGACCTGGTTGCTCCTCTAAAGAATTATAAGAAAAAGGGCAGACCTTCCGCACCTTGGAACAACAAAACACTCAGATCTTTAAACATGAGTTGTAAGTCAGCAGAGAGAAAATGGAGAAAGGGATACTCAGAGGAGGATAAAACTGTCTGGAAAGAGGCAATAGCTCACTATAAAAGAGAAATTGGCAAAAAAAAGCAGAGTACTTTGCAGACCTGATCTTGAGGTCCTCAAACAGCACCAAAAGTATCTTCAAAATAGTGGGGGACATCGCCAACCCAGAGTGCACAAAAAATAAAAAAACAACCTTCACGGGATCGCTGTAATAACCTCGCAATCTTTTTCGGGGAAAAGATCACCCATATTCTTGATGGCTTCGGGGCAAGTAGACCATGCACTGAGGGAAAAGCTGAGGTAGAGGCAATAAAAGCACCTCAGGAAAAGGAAAGAGAAAGCCTGGGGGAAAACTCCCATTTCCTAGATCACTTTGAGCCCCATCCATGGAAGATTTCAACAGAGTAGCATTATGTATTTCCTAAGGCTCGCCGTTGGACCCATTACCACATAGAATTTGAAAAGAGCTGAGCTTGGAGCTATTTCCGATCACCAGACAAATCTGTAATCAATCACTGTCCAGCGGGTCAGCGCCGGACTGTGGAAACAAGCGATGGTGACACCTTTGCTGAAGAAAGCAACACTGGACCCAGCCTGCCCTAAGAATTATAGACCTATCGCCCTGTTGCCCTACTCAATAAAGATCATAGAGCGGATGGTCAGTAAGGCACTCTCTCTCAGTTTCTGGAAACTAACGATATACTGGAAGACGTGCAATTCGGCTTCCGCACAGGGCATAGAAAGGAGACAGCTCTGGTAACCGTGCTGGACGATCTACAAATGCAGACGGACACAGGGCAGTCAGCAATACTGATTCTGCTTGACCTGTCCGCTGCTTTTGACACGGTTAACCATGAGATACTTCTAGCCAGGCTTAAGGGAATAGGGATAGTGGGCACAGCATGGAAATGGTTCCAATCGCACCTCTCCAAAAGACAACAGGCAGTGGCTCTTTTACCGTTTCAATCTGAGTTCACTAACAACCCACATGGTGTTCCTCAGGGGTCTGCCATCAGCCCGATATTATTTAACGTCTATTTTAGACCATTGTTGGCTGACATTAAAGCTCACAACGTTAGCCTTATTAATTACGCAGATGACACGCAGCTCATCCTGTCACTGGAGAGGGACCAATTTACCGCCCTGGAAGATTTCCACACCTGCATTGAAGGATGCTTCAGACTGACTGAGAGAAAACTCCCTTCAATTTAATGCAGACAAGACAGAGATCCTGTGCTGCGCAGCAGGCAAAGTTCCCCGTTTACTACCAAACGATTTCTGGCCTATACCGACCAATATTCCTCTAAGACCGGTTCGGCGACAAACTGAGCCTGGAAACCCAGATGAACAAAACTGCTGGATGCTGCTTTGCTCTCATCAGGGTGCTTCGAAGGATCCTACCGATGCTACCCTCACAGGCCAGAGCACTGGTAGTCAGAAGCGTTATCTGGAGTAGATTAGACTACTGTAACGCACTGCTCTAAGTCTCCAAAGTACCTAACTGAGAGACTGCAGAGGGCCCAGACAATGGCGGCCAAGCTGGCTTTATCAAGACCAAGACACTCATCCGCCTCGCTAACACTGGCAGAGCTACACTGGCTCCCAGTGTCAGAAAGGATTCAGTTTAAATCCCTCTGCCTGGTGTTCAAAGCTCTGCATGGTGTTGGACCTCAACCCATGCAGTACAAATTTGCATGGCATGTCCCCACCCGGAGTTTACGCTCATCCTCGGCCAATCTAGTTAAGGTGCCCAAATTCAGAAAAATAAAATTAGGTGGGAGAGCCTTCAGCATTGCAGCAGCAAATCTTTGGAATAAACTCCGTACCAATATCAGACAGTCAAAAGATCTGATGCAGTTTAGGAAAGGAGTCAAAACCTGGCTCTTTCCCAGGGAATGATCCATCCCATAATCAGCCAGCCTTGATCGATCTGCTCACAGCCGTTTATCCATCCACGGCTGATTTGAGCACATGTTTGACAGCGCCAGGATACCCTTTGGGCGACAGTGCGCTTTACAAGTGCTTAATACAATACAATACAATGCAATTGAGGGTGTGAGTGCCAAGTTGTCAAGACCCCATGCTTTATTTTGGATTAATGGTAAGAAAGTTGAACTAATGGAAGAATGTGGATCGATATACACCATTATTCCAAAGTGTATGTTTCTGGAGAATTGGATGGATGGTGAATTGTTACCCAAGGACATTCAACCGTGTGGTTATCAAGGTTAAACCATACATTTGGTGGGCTATCTGGAAGCAGATATACAGTTTGAAAATAGAGAAACCGAGGAAAGGTGTATGTAGCGGAAGATGGACCACCAATATTAGGCTGGGTACACCAATATGATTTAAACATCAAAATCAACCCCAGGGGGGAGCAACACGTGATGGTGGTTAATGATATATCTTTTACAGATGTCCTGGAGGAAGCACAAGAGATTTTTAAGGAGGGGTTAGGTCTCCTCAAGGGGCATGCCTTTAAAATTGTACGAAACCCCATGCTGTTCCTGTTCAGCACAAAGGAAGAAGGATTCCTTTGATTGTTTGTGCTGCTGTGAAGGAGTTGCTGGAAGAAATACTTACTAATGGTGTGATTGAACCTGTGGAGGCCTGTAGTTGGGTGTCTTCAGTCGGTATTACTGAAAAATGGAATGGCCAGTACAGGTTCTGTGAGGATTTAAGATTACTCAACCAGAATGTGGTAGTGTATACCTTCCCATACCCAATAAAAATTAATTAATTTTGGCCTTGGGTAGTGGTAGGTATTTCTCAAAGCTTGAATGAGAAATGCCTATCTTCAAGTTAAGTTGCATGAAGATTCCAAGCCTCTTACCTCTTTCATCACGATGCAGTGAACATTCTGATTCACACGTATGTCATTTGGTCTTTGTTCTGCCACTAGTGCATTTCAAAGAATGAGGAGTGAAGTATTCAAGGGCATGAAGAACATCTTGTATTTCCAAGATGAAATGTTGATCTTTCGTGATACCATTCAGCAACGCAATTTGGTTCTCAGACAGGTGTACACAAGTTAAAGGATGCAGGGTTGACTCTACGTTGAGAAAAGTGCATATTGTAGGTCTAACAGGTGGATTACTTAGGCTACAACATCACTGTGGATGGACTCGAGCATAAAGAGATTCTGCTGAGAGCTATCGATTTGGCCCCAGCTCCTGTGGACAAGGATATGTTAAGATCGTTCTTGGAACTTATTGAGTATTATGCCAAGATTATTGAGGGATTCTAAGACAAGACAGACTGTTTAGGAGCTTTGTTAAAGAAAGGTGTTGCTTATGATTGGGGGTTAAAGCAACAACAGTGTTTTGATTCTGCCAAGGAGGAAATTTGCAATGCTGGGATTTTAGTTCCTTTTGATACGAAGTAAGTTAAAATGAATACTTACAGTAGATGCAAGCTCTACTGGTATAGTGGCAGTCTTATAACAAGTACATGTGAAAGGTGAGAGAACTGTAGCCTATGCTTCCCGCGCTCTGAGCATTTCCAAATTATTCAGTCATTGAGCACGAGGGGTTAGCTGCTGCTGAGAGAGTAGAATATTTCAGGACCTATTTATGGGGAACTCAATTTCTTATATGCACTGACCACAAACCATAATTAAGGTCTTACTGGCAGGTGGGGCGAGTAATGGTTCAGCAAGATTGGCGAGGTTAGCAGCTAGGCTTCAAGAGTTTTGCTACGTTATTGAGCACATCCAAGGGTGGAAGAACTGCCAAGCAGATTGTTTGTCAAGATTTTTCTTATATTGGCTAAAGAAAAGGAGAGTGCTGTGGCAACTGTACATGATGTGTTGGAGTTGTATACTTTACATGCTATTACCAAAGCAGAATGGGTTAATGAAATTACTTTGGATCCAGTACTCTTTGAAATCAAACTTTTATTAATGCTAGGTGGTAAGAAAGAAAGCACAGTATCTGTTTATTTCAGACCTTATCTGAAAATTCTTGATGAATTGTCATTTAGTGATGACGTGGTTCTGATGAGAGGTGAAAATTTGTACCACCTTAGGGCCATCTCTACGTTGATAAGTACGGCACATGAGGGGCATCTAGGACAATCTAAAACTAAGAAAAGATTGAGAGAGCGTTGTTGGTGGCCTGGCATGGATGAACTGGTGGATAATTGGATTGAGGATTGCGTAGTGTGCAAGGAAGGTGCAAAGAGATTGAGTCAAATCAGACATGGGACACATAACTGACAATAGCAGTCCTTGGCACACTTTCTGCCTACATTTTATTAACCACATGCATGAATTGAAACGTGTCTTGAGGTATGCCATGGTGGATGTTTATTCGAAGTTACTCATTGTCAAATTTATGAAAGAGATTACCACCAGAGCCACCATTTTTGTATTGAAGAAAAGTTTCATGGAAGAAGGTGTACCCAATTTTATCATAACAGTCAATGGAACCCGATTAGTCTCTAGAAAGATGCGTGCTTTTTTTGAGTCTTGTGCGATTGTGCATAATTGCACTTCCTTTTACAACCCAGAAGGAAATGGTATTATAGATAGAGCAAACAGATTAGTCAAAGGCTCTATCCAAATGGCTGTTGCAGGTGGACACAATATTGGTAGCATGATGTTAGACATGGTGTCTGCTTATTGCACTAACGTTCATGAAACTACTCAAAAGAAGTCATAAGGGGAAGAGTAGCTAGCACTAAGTTACATCCGGCGTGGATGAGGGATAAGCATTATCTGATACTAAGATAGAGAAACTTATTCAGTCAAACAATAGGAAGTGAGGTAACTCACGCCTTCAGGTTGGTCAGGTGATGGTGCCAAAAGTCGTTGTCGCCAGAGAGGAGGGGGGTTGTCGAAGTGCAGGGGGCTATGTAGTGTCAAGCAGGTTAAACGCTTCTCAGTACTGCTGGAAAATGGAGAAAATTGGAAAAATAGGTGTGTGGCTTTATATCAGAGGTGGTCTTAGTTGCAGTGGTGAGGAGCAAGATGAAAGCGCTTTCATGCTTATGAGTGATAGTGATTTGTATGTTTTTCGGGCGCAGACCAGTGTTGCCTCAGCTTGGACCACTGGTGATGCTCGGGGTGCGAGTTCCAACTGATGAAAGAAATATTGCTTCGAGAAATCTCAGATTGCGGAGACCACCTGTTTATTTGATGGATTTTGTTCAATAATGTGATGAAAATGTTGTATGGTCAATTCCTATGCTTAGGAGTTTGTGTTGTCTTTCTTTTGCTAGTACTTTTATCTATTATTTATTTTCTAGTTTTTGTTTTGTCACATGCGTGGTTCCTTTGGAAGGGGGAAGATCTGTTGTAATCTTGTATCTATATATGTCCCTTGCGCAGAATGATGTAAGGGTATGTGGAGTGTTGGAGCAGCCGACGTTCTGCACCCTTTGTATGGAGCAGGAATTCTGATCTAGTCAGTTAGTGAAAGGCAAGCTTTGGGGTGCTGATCCAGCGGGCTATAGAAAATATATCATAAACTATGCTACCCAACTACATAACCTATAAACAAAATTCTATATTAAATATGGACCCATTTATGAACCTGATATATTTTGGGCCTACTGAATCAGGTGGTCAGAATAAATCTATATATACATTATCTACACACTATATACATATTTATACATTTGCAGAAAGAATATTGTCTTTAGAATAAAACCCAATCATTTAAACGACCACCATAAGCGACGTGATCTAGCTAAAGGTAACCTACACTTCTGAATAACCAAGACCAGCTTGTATGTCAAAAGTAAAATTTTATTTTCTATTTTATGGTATATAAGTTGTAAGTTTTATAAATGAAATTTATATGCAATATAGCAAGCATGATGGTAAGAAATATGAGAAAAATACAATTTAAGCAATTGAATCAATTTAAAGAAATTATATAAAGTTTAGCATTTCTAAAACTTATTTCCCTAACTCAGCTAAATAGACAGAAATTAAAGTAAAGATCTTTGAGGATTCTTACGTGCTCCACGCAAAGTCCAGCAGCATATCACCCTCATCGGAAAGTCAGAAAGCAGCAGCCAGCCCAACCCTAAGGGCATGACTTTTTATACCTTTCTACGCTAACTAAACTAGCAAAGGAAAATTTTCAGAAATCCTCGACGTCCCATTGGCTGAGAGTGACAAGTGACATGTCACCCGATTCTTAAAAAGTTCCACAAAATCATGTCTTACAAAGACCATTGTCTCTTCCACGTGAAGCCAGAAACTTCCTGCGATTGCAACTTTGTATTAAGTCATCCTCGCAGCTTCCATAGCCTTTCAGTACAACTTCCGCGGATGCCAAGTTAAGGACTGACAAAAAGTTCACTTTCGACCTTGGCCATGTCCGACAGAATGATGTCAGCTCATCAGTTTTTGCTTTGTGAATGCAGCTTCAATAAACGTTTTAATTCAGAATGGGCGTCTCGTGACTTTCTGCAGAATTATAGATCAGCTCTTTTCCTGCGGCTCAAATAACTAGGCCCAAAAGCAGGCAACTTATGTTTTCTAGTATAAAACAAACACAAGAAAAGTATTAATGTAAGAAATAATGTAGATTCTGTATCCACCCCATGGTTTACTAATTAATTAACCCACCCGATTAATCAAAATGTTACCTAGCCATTGCAAACAAATAAAGCAGCGTTTATATTTACCAGTCTCCGTTTTTCTATGAGACCCATATGCACCTAGAATAGTAGAAATGACATCACACAGACAAGGAAAAGCAAAACAAGCACATGCTTATTTTAAGTTTGCAGCAGTTAGTAATGACAAAAACGAAAACAATAAATTATTTTATTAATTTGCACGAACAAAAAGATGCAACAAATATGCACGTTTATGAGCACACATGTTAGTCCCCCCACGTGTAAAGTTTAATCTAAGTTGTATTAGTACGACATATCACAAATCATTAATAATTTTATTCATGTTATGGAAATGTGACTTTGCGAGTTTAAACAAAATTTTGTTTTCTATCTCGCTCCATCAACTCCCTCATCTGGTGATTAACAAATCACCACACCAGCACTCAAAATTTTGGTAAATTAAAAATTTTTAAGAAATCGATTCAAATTCAATTATTTTAGTAAACCTAAAAATCTGTTTCAGCATAATCTTTGCAATTAACATGACGCTCTCTATGTAACTCCTGTAACTCGATCTCCCTTTCCTCTTCTTTTCTCAGTTTATAAATTCTCTTCTTTTCCTTTAACTGTTTCTTTCTTTTATGTAACAAACAACCTACTTTAGTCAAAATAAAAATGAAAAATATTATAATCAAAGGTGCCAAAATCTTGCCAAGAATTGAACTTCCGATATTATGAAACCAGTTTTTAATTGCTTGAAACCTTTTTGAAAGTTTCCCTGTAAAATCTTCTTCTTCTAAAGGAATTATCTCTGAATGCATTTGTGTAATATTCTTAATATACATTTCAATATTCTTACTTTCATCCGGTATATATGTACAGCAATGTTGGACATGTAAAATGCCACAGACTCCTCCCTCTTTTGCTAGGAGTATGTCTAAAGCAAGGCGATCTTGAATTACCATGGATCTAATTGCAATAACTTCAACGTTCACTAATTGAAACCCATCAGCAGTGTCGGTTGATAATCTATCAACTATAGTGGACAATTTTCTGATTCTCCCTGCATTTAGGGTTATACCAACAAAAGGAATTACAGCTTGAAAAATATCTCCCAGAACCTCAGTAAAAGTTTCTCTTTTAGCTCTATTTACATAATTATGAATTTTAAACAATCCTTCTGAATCTCTGTCAACATGAAACACTTTAGGAAAAACAATTCCCACATAACAAGTTCCATACCAGTGGTCAGGAAGGTTATAGTAAGCTTTGTCACCACAAACAAAATAAATTCCAGGAAATATAGGATCTTTTCCACCTTTAAATCCCCAACCTCCCATAATCTGATAAGTATCTTCACAGTTGCTTGCACCTACAAAATAATTATCAAAAAGTGTATTATCTCTTCTAATGCAAAGCTTTCCACTAACAGGTTTGTCTATGTGAATTGCAATATTTTCAAGCATTTTGCCATTTAATTTCTCATCCTCTTTTTGCCAGAAGGATGACTTAGTCTGCTTGACTAATTCATTTCTCTTATAAATTGCTCTTCTCTCCTCAACCATATTCAAAAATTTCTTTCCTTCAGCACTTAATTTACATGTTAGATTATTCTTGTAAGCATACTCGTAAGTGAGTTCGTTAGTAACAAGGAAATATTCTCTCAATTGTTTTGCTTTCTTATGTTTATTTAAAGCATTGTCAATCTTAACATTAGCAAAAATCTCATCATAATTTGAATAGTAATATTCTAAACGTCCAGTTTGATAAAATAAACTAGTTAATACACTACATGTTACAGCATAAGTGAGAGGAAGCATATTATATGTTACTCCCTCAGAAACAGAAGCAGGTAACTTAACACAGACATAACAGTCCTTTGCATCCATTACCTTTACATATTCACTCAAAAGCTTTGTGAATGTATTGCTTGAAAAATCACCTATTGATTTATCTTGATGGATGTTAGGCTGATGATCAATTACTTTTGCAGATGCACTATGTTTAGTTTGGCTAACCAGAGCTTTGCTTGTTATGTTAACTTTGTGTAATTCTCTATTCATTTCTAAAGGGATAATCACAGCTAGTACTAACCAGAGCAGAACTAAAATGAGCAGACACACCAGAGTCATCTTACAGCATCTTTTAAAAACAGAACATTTTGAAGTGCTCTCCTTAACATAAGGCATTTTTAGGTTAGTTTTAGCCTCAAAAATAAAAATAAATTTTAAAATTTATATACACCCCCCTTTTAAAATATATTTTTCTTTTATCACCCTAAACAAGATTTCTTCGACCTTATGTCATACATAAGTTTTCTTCAACTAAACAGTTTTTCTTCGACCTTGTGTCAACTAACAGATTTTCTTCAGCCTTTTGCCAATTCAATAATTCTGTACTTCAATCATTGTCACTAATTTCTTGGATTTCGTTTTCTTCTTCACTACTATCATATATGTCAATAACAGGTGGAATTACTAAGTAAGTCCACTCAGGAGACTTATATTTCTGGTTTGGTCTAATTATTCTCTTCCCTTTTCTCGATATCACTTCAATTTTTCTTCCAACTCCAACTTCTTTTCCTGGACTCTTTTGACTACTTATTTCTTCAACTTGTTCTATTGGCTTTTTGATCAATCTGACTCTCAATCTTCCACCAGGCCAGTAGTCTGCTTTTCTCACGTACTTCTTCTTTGGTTCAGAATTATTTGATTCTGACTTCCAAGTCCTTTTCCTTCCGTTTTCACTTCCACCTTCCACGTCACTTTCTTCAGTTTCGTAGTCTGAAATTTCAATTGACTCAGGAACTTCTCTATTCAGCAATTTCACTCCTTCAGGAACTTCACTTTGTCTTCCATCACTGGTACTCGGTAATTCGTTCTCCTCCTCTTCCTCAATTACCTCTAGCTTCCCAGATTTTGGATTTCTGTTCCTTACTTCAGAGCTTGTTCTCTGCCTTTCGATACTCTCCTGGTCTGAAACTTCTTTTGGTTCAGCTTCTTTGTCTTCAATAGAGACAACCGAATCCTCAGTTATCTTTCCTTTTAACAGATTCTCTTCTCCTTCAGAATCTATTTCAATTATTTCTAAGTCTTTTCTTGTCAGATTTCCATTCACTGGCACAGTTTCCAGATGTCGACTTTCTTGTCGATCTTCAGAATCTGGAATTACTTCACCTTCTGTTCTGTCTTCTGCTTCAGAATCAGAATCATCTGTGGTATCACTTTCAACATCAGAACTCTCAGGAGTTGGTACTGGAATAGTATGACTTGGATGAATCCAGCGTTTCAATCCTCTGCACTTTACAGCATTAGTAGTGATCAAAATTATCTGCCTAGGTTTCTGCCATCTAGGAGATAGACAATTCCTTCTCCGATGTACTTTCGTTCTGACCCAGTCTCCAGGTCTCAGATCATGTGTCAAAACTTTGTCATTTGATTGAGCTTCAGTTCCCACCTGATTAGACACAGAAGTTACCATATCAGATAACCTTTTACAGTAATCCAAAATTGCACTGTCATTTATGCTCAACAGTTTACCTACAGGTACAAAAGCTTGCCTCATAACTCTTCCCATTATAATTTCATGAGGACTCAGACCTGTCTTTTTATCTGGTGTACTTCTTAATGACATCAAAACAAGTGGAAGAGCATCAGTCCACTTAACACCTGTCTCAAGACACATTTTTCCAATTCTGTTTTTGATAGTTCCATTTATTTGTTCGACTACACCTGATGCCTCTGGTCTGTATGCACAGTGTATTTTCTGCTCAATGCTCAAAGCTTCACAAATTAACTTCAACAGTTTGTTATCAAAATGGCTTCCTCCATCACTCTCAATAGTGACTGGAAAACCGTACCTTGGGATGATTTCTCTGAGCATTAGTTTTGCTACTGTAATTGAATCACAATGTCTTGTAGGGAAAGCCTCTACCCACCTTGAGAATAAGCATACAATTACAAGTACATATTTCAAACAGTTGTGTAAGGGCATTTCAATGAAATCTATTTGTAACCTGGTAAAGGGACCACCCTCTCGACCAATTATTCCTGTCCCCACCACTGATTTTCTGTTTGGATTCATTTGTTGGCATGACAAACACCTTTGACAAAAAGATTCTGCAATGGTTCTAAATTTTGTATTGAACCATGTTTCTCTAAAAAGTCTGACCATAGAATCTCTTCCTAAATGTGCAGGACCATGATATAATCTGGCCATGTCAGCAATCAAGCAATTTGGTAAGACTATTCTGCCATCTTTGTAAACCCACACTCCATCTTCTTCACGTGGTCTACAATCTGATCTTAACCATAGGTCTTTTTCTTCATCATCTGCTTCATTTTGTAAATCCCTAATCTCATGCCATGTTTCTACAACAGTTGTTAGCATTAATGAATTTGAATCAGTTTCTTTACTCCTATTCCGATTGTAAGAATAATTTTTCCTTGCGCAGTACTTTGCTGTTTCATCTGCGAAGGCATTTCCCTTGGAAATATAATCAGTTCCTCTAGTGTGCGCTGCACACTTGACTATGGCAATTTCTTTTGGTAATTGTATTGCTTCAATTAATCTTCTAATGAAAACTGCATTTTTAATTGGCGATCCTGTTGATGTCATGTATCCTCTCTGTGACCAGAGTTGTCCATAATCATGCACAACTCCGTACCCATACTGACTATCAGTAATGATGGTAACTCTTATATCTTTTGATATTTCACATGCACGAATTAAAGCAATCAATTCAGCCACTTGTGCTGAACGAACTCCTTCAAGACATGATGCTTCTTCAACATCTACAACTGTACAAACTGAGTATGAAGCTTTCAAGACACCTCCTTCGGATCTTAAGCATGAGCCATCTACAAAGTAGACAAAATCCGATTCAGACAGAGGTCTGTCTTTGATGTCTTTTCTTGGTTTAGTGCAGAATTCCATGACATCTAAACATTCATGTTCTGTCTCAATGTCATCAACAATTTCGGAATCAGGCAGTAATGTAGAAGGATTCAGATTCAAACATCTTGAAATCGAAACATTATCCGCTCCCAGTATGATTTTCTCATACTTTGTCAATCTGCTACTTGTTAAATGTTGAGTCTTACCTCTTGTCAGTAATATTTCAACTGAATGAGGCACAAAAACTTTCACAGGAAATCCCATAATGATTCCTTCACTTTGTTCAAGGCTGATACTTGTAGCTGCAACTGCTTTTAAACAACCTGGTAATGCTTTTGCAATTGGATCAAGAACTGCAGAGAAGTATGCAATAGGTTTCTTTAAATTTCCATGTCTCTGAATTAACACAGATAATGCACATCCTTCTCTCTCACTGCAATACAGTTCAAAATCTTTCTCATAATTTGGCATACCCAAAGCAGGAGCTTGGCATAAGCTCTTTTTCAGGTTCTCAAAAGATTCCATCTCAGCATCATTGAGAATAATTGGATCTTTTACATCTGATTTGGTCAGTCTTTGTAGTGGTTTTGCAATTACTGAAAATCCACTTATCCATTGTCGACAGTAACCTACCATTCCCAGGAACATTCTGACCTGTCTTTGTGTTCTTGGCGGTAACATTGCTTGAATCATTTTTATTCTCTCTATTGTTACTTGTCTTTTTCCCTTAGCAATTCTGTGACCAAGATATTTTACTTCTTGTTTGCAAAACTGTAGTTTTGCTGGGGACACTTTATGTCCTTCTTCTGCAAGGCGATTTAACAGAATTATTGTGTCGGTTACACAATTTTCTCTTGTCTTTGCAGCTATTAACAAATCATCAATATACTGTACCAATGTAGACCTACCTGGTAAGTCTAAATCTTCTAATGATCTTTTTAACAATTCATTAAAGATTGAAGGACTTTCTGTATAGCCCTGAGGGATTCTTGTCCATCCAAGGGTCTTACCTTGGAATCTGAAAGCAAAGATTTCATAACTGTCTGGGTGTAAGGGAACAGTAAAGAATGCATTGCAAAGGTCAATAACTGTGTACCATTCAGCATCATGTGGAATCTGAAATAGAATTACTGCTGGATTTGGAACCACAGGACAACATGGAATGACAATTTGATTAACCTTTCTCAAATCTTGTACGATCCTAAATGTTCCGTTAGACTTTTTAACTCCCATAATTGGTGAATTACAAGAGCTACTCTTCATTTCCTTTAATACACCTTGCTTGATTAACTTTTCAATTATAGGTGTAATACCTTCAATTGTCTCTGTTTTCATTTTATACTGTGGAGTGTTTGGAAATTCTATTCCCTGTTTCAATGCAATTTTAACAGGATCTACGTTTTTCATCAGACCCATTTCATTCCCAGTAAAATCCCATATTTCAGATTTCACTGTTTCCTTTAGCTCTTCAGGTAAATCCTTTTCTTCAAATGCAGGAAACAATTTTGTTTCTTCTGCTTCCATCATCATCATTGTCATTCTATACAAACCATCTTCCTCCATTGTTTGTAACTCAACTCCTTCAGGAGAACAATATATTCTACAATTCATTTTACATAGGATGTCTCTACCTAATAGATTTACTGGACTACTATTACAAACCACAAATCTGTGTTTGTCTCTGTAATTTCCAATTTCAACTGGTACTGGATCAGTTAAGTCTGTTTTAATTTGCTGATTACTTACTCCCACAACTTGGATGGTATCCCCAGAGAGAGGTAGGTTTTCAATTTCCACTGATCTAACAGTAGAACGGGTAGCACCAGTGTCCACTAGAAAAGTGATATCTACATCATTAACTTTCCCGTTTACATAAGGACCAGACTGGTCAACCTCAAGAGTGGCTCCAACAACACACTCTTCCTCCTCTCTCGGGCACCGTCAGCAATAATCATCAGAATCACTGTCTTGACTTTCTGTTAATAAAAATTGTTGTGAAGCATTTTGCATTTGAACCTTTTGCTGCTTTTGCTGTTTTTGTGGTTTTATTACCTGTTCACATCCCTGAAATCCCACGTTTGGATTATATTTTTGAACTCCCCCACAATTCGGAAAAGGTGGTTGTGGCAATTGGTCTTGACGATTATTCACCTGTTGTTGTTGCTGTTGTTGTAACTGTCGCTGAATATTAAATTCATTTAACCCCTGTTGCATCTGTAGCTGTTGCTGCAGGTTAACACCATTCTGCATCTGTGGATTCAATAAGGGATTCTTTGAGTTTCTAGGAGGATGAGGACACTCGTCCCTCCAATGTCCAATTTCGCCACAATTAAAACAAGGTAATCTTTGTTTCAGCTCTTCTATCTTTGGGCTAAATTTCTTTGGGAAATTATTACCTTTAAACTTTCCTTGTATCTGGTTTGTATTTCCAGTTTGAACAAAATTAGTGTTCTTATTTCCCATGCTGGCAATCTGTTGCTCAGCCACCTTTACCTGAGCCCACATGGCTTTCTCCTTCAGCTTCTTCTGTTTTACTTCTAATTCATCGCTACAATATTTTGCTTTTCTTAGTATATCATCTACAGATAGTGCTTGCCATCCGACAATACTAGTTCTGATCATTTCTCCAATTTCAGGTTTTAGTCCATAAACAAATCTATAGATAAAATGACTCATGTCTTTTTCATCTAATTTTTCATAACCACTGTATTGTTTAAAGATTAACAATAGTCTTTCATAAAAAGAATGAACTGATTCTTTTGTTTCCTGTTCTGTTCTTTCTATTTTAACCCAATCAACTTCTTTGGGTGGAATTTTGTTTTTCATCCAAACAATTACTTTCTCATAGAAATCCATTACAAGTGGATTTGGGGCACCTGTTTCTTTAATTCGCTCAGGTTCTGCTTTTGGCCAACTAATAGATATTTTACATTCTGTCCAAAGATCAGATGGAACTACAATGTCAAAAAATCCATCCAAATCAATCCACAGAACTTTTGACACCTTAATAAATCTATCGACTTGCCTGTACCACTCAACTGGTTTCTCTCTTAATTTTGGAAAGTCATTTGTGAATAACAGAATGTCTTGTCTCGACCATGGGACATGAACATATCCTCCACCTGCAACTTCTCTCATTGGAAATTGTTTTGACAATTTTTCTAATCTTTCATCTTCCTTCCTTTTGGTCCATTTCACTCTCCATTTGTTCAGTTCTCCTAGCTTTTTGATATAGACAATCAAATCTTTAATGTGAACTATTCTTCCCATTGAGTTCAAACTCTCAATGTCACTTTCTGAAAAATCTAATCTGTAATGTTTTGCAAAATTCTTTTGTTTACTTACATCGATTTCAAGTTCTGCAGCTAGATCCTCTAATTGATCATATTTATTTTTCGTTTTCCACTGAATACTTTTGCAAATGAATAGTAGTTCATCATCCCGATAGTAATTTAAACTATCTGGACCAATTGTTCCAATTATTAATTCTTCTATATTCGCTTTTAATTTGGCCACATCAAGTTTTGGTGTGGTTACTCTGACTTCAGGACTTCCTACATCTGACATAGCTCCCATTGGTGTTTTTGGAGATAACTCCTCATTAAAGGTTAAATCAGGCATTCTCGATCTAGAAGTGTTTAATTCAGTCAAGTCTGAATAAAATTTTTCAGTAGGCTTTTGAATTTCTGTATTTAAAGGAATAGTTAATCCATTTTTGTTTGTATCTCTTTGATCAAATACAGGCTGAACAGGACCTATTGTTACTGGAACTGTGATAGCTTCCATGCCTTTTGTCATTCTTTTAATTAATTCTTCTTTAGACCTTAAATATTCATTATAATCAACATCCTCAACATTTCTTGTCTCTCTTGCATAATCTTTTGGAGGTTCCCTTGCTCTTGGAGTCATTGAAAAATGTCTGCCTTCATTTCGAGCATTCTCAAATTCTGATCTTCTAGGTGTTTCAGTGATTTCACTATTATTTGGATAAAGTTTAGGAGCTTCACTAATTGGAGGTGCACTCGGTGAAGTTTCAGTAGAAACCACCGGAGTAGACCATGATCTAGGAGGTCTCAAAGGCTGATTAGGCTGTTTCTTTCTAGCAGTTGTATATATTTCTTCCATAACTGCATCCTCAGATTCACTTTCCATAGATTTTCCTGTAGGAGAACCCAATACCATTTCATGAATTAAATACAATCCTTCACTCATGTTTCCCTGTCTCCACATTCGCAATCTATCTTCATGAGTTTCTCTTTTCCATGATGGATTTTTAGAAGGTCTTTTAATTCCACTAGCTTCTCTTTGTAACTGATACATCTCGTCTTCCCACTCAACTAAAGCTTCAAATTGAGTTGGTCTCGGTTTTGGAACAAGAGCATTCATTTTCTCTCGTAAATTTCTTAAAACTCTTACATTAAATGAACCATCATCAGGCCAAGCTAAAACACCGTCGTTTTTAGTATAACGTTTCCAACTGTCGAACCATAAGACAGTATGATATCCGTATTCACCTTCCATGTACGCTGCAGGTGTTTTATACTTATGAAGTAGTTTACCACCTCGCGTTTCGATTTTCTTGTCGGGTGAAAATAAATTCTTAAATTTCTGAAATAATGTTGTCCTTTTCTCAACATGTTTAAAATGATAACTCATCTTTAAAAGTTAAATTTAATTCACAAAATTGTTCGTAAAATATTTCCGGGATGTTCCGCGAAACAACCAATCCGTGCGCGAAACACACCAATAAGCCAATGGCAGTTGAGCTACGTCACTTTTCAGCTCGACCAATAAATTTGGAGAATTCTCGAAGGACCAATCAGCTCACAGGCCGTCAGAGACTCAGGAGCCAATCAGAATACAACCTGTGACGTAGGTCACCCAATCCCAGCGCGGCTCTGTGACGTACACAGCAGCTGCGGTTTCTCGCTTCTCACTCCTGGCGCTTACCCCTCCTTCACAGAATCTTTTCACAGCGCCATTTTAAGGACACTTTTCAGTGTAATTTCAGTGTAAATTAATTCTTAACAATGACTATAAAGACAACATCTGTTCGTTTCACTAATTAGGATAATTTACATACATTCAAGTATCCACACTTCGGAATAGACGGCGCTATTCACACTAAGGATAATATTCAATTGTCAGTAGAGTAACCTTACCCCACCCTTCTAACACGTATAATTATGAACTCGCTTTGCTCTGAACCCACCGCGAAGTGAAAGTTCTAAGAGTTCTACTTGAACATAAAATACAATTCAAACTCGCACTTTTACACGGAAAATTCCCTAAATTCAAACACACATGAAATCCGTACAGGACTCTCACCTGTTTATAGAATTCATGCACCGTTAGCAAAACAACGACGTTATCCGTACAGGGCTCTCACCTGTTTATAGATATGAAACATGTACCCGTACAGGACTCTAACCTGTTTATAGATAATCATGCACCGACGTTAAATTTACCCTTCACTCAAGCTCGGAAATAACTAATACTCTCATCACAGTGAGTTTTATGGAAGGCACTTTGTCCCTATTCTCATGCTGCTTTGATTTCTTAGAAAATCCTCACTATACAAGATTCAGACCTAGCCCTATAACTGTGCTGCTCGGCGACAACACTATGGTACACGGCGATACCTCTTGTGATACTCGGCGATATCACTACAAACTGAACAGATGGCTTGCGTGACTAAATTCTCGCCACACAATCTATACCGGTATAGCTTACAGATAGGCACGAAAAACGAACTTAACATGTGTTAAAACATCGATCCTATTTCCATACCATGACGTAACTCTTAGCAACCAACATATTATCTTGGTTACCTCCTAGCAACCATCCTCTGCTACCAGAGAATTGATCCAGCGGGCTATAGAAAATATATCATAAACTATGCTACCCAACTACATAACCTATAAACAAAATTCTATATTAAATATGGACCCATTTATGAACCTGATATATTTTGGGCCTACTGAATCAGGTGGTCAGAATAAATCTATATATACATTATCTACACACTATATACATATTTATACATTTGCAGAAAGAATATTGTCTTTAGAATAAAACCCAATCATTTAAACGACCACCATAAGCGACGTGATCTAGCTAAAGGTAACCTACACTTCTGAATAACCAAGACCAGCTTGTATGTCAAAAGTAAAATTTTATTTTCTATTTTATGGTATATAAGTTGTAAGTTTTATAAATGAAATTTATATGCAATATAGCAAGCATGATGGTAAGAAATATGAGAAAAATACAATTTAAGCAATTGAATCAATTTAAAGAAATTATATAAAGTTTAGCATTTCTAAAACTTATTTCCCTAACTCAGCTAAATAGACAGAAATTAAAGTAAAGATCTTTGAGGATTCTTACGTGCTCCACGCAAAGTCCAGCAGCATATCACCCTCATCGGAAAGTCAGAAAGCAGCAGCCAGCCCAACCCTAAGGGCATGACTTTTTATACCTTTCTACGCTAACTAAACTAGCAAAGGAAAATTTTCAGAAATCCTCGACGTCCCATTGGCTGAGAGTGACAAGTGACATGTCACCCGATTCTTAAAAAGTTCCACAAAATCATGTCTTACAAAGACCATTGTCTCTTCCACGTGAAGCCAGAAACTTCCTGCGATTGCAACTTTGTATTAAGTCATCCTCGCAGCTTCCATAGCCTTTCAGTACAACTTCCGCGGATGCCAAGTTAAGGACTGACAAAAAGTTCACTTTCGACCTTGGCCATGTCCGACAGAATGATGTCAGCTCATCAGTTTTTGCTTTGTGAATGCAGCTTCAATAAACGTTTTAATTCAGAATGGGCGTCTCGTGACTTTCTGCAGAATTATAGATCAGCTCTTTTCCTGCGGCTCAAATAACTAGGCCCAAAAGCAGGCAACTTATGTTTTCTAGTATAAAACAAACACAAGAAAAGTATTAATGTAAGAAATAATGTAGATTCTGTATCCACCCCATGGTTTACTAATTAATTAACCCACCCGATTAATCAAAATGTTACCTAGCCATTGCAAACAAATAAAGCAGCGTTTATATTTACCAGTCTCCGTTTTTCTATGAGACCCATATGCACCTAGAATAGTAGAAATGACATCACACAGACAAGGAAAAGCAAAACAAGCACATGCTTATTTTAAGTTTGCAGCAGTTAGTAATGACAAAAACGAAAACAATAAATTATTTTATTAATTTGCACGAACAAAAAGATGCAACAAATATGCACGTTTATGAGCACACATGTTAGTCCCCCCACGTGTAAAGTTTAATCTAAGTTGTATTAGTACGACATATCACAAATCATTAATAATTTTATTCATGTTATGGAAATGTGACTTTGCGAGTTTAAACAAAATTTTGTTTTCTATCTCGCTCCATCAGTGCCACACTCCTTTTAGCAGGGGATCATTTTTAAAGAATAAACCTTCTTCAACTCACCTCAGGCTTGAGGTGATTCCTTGGAGGGTGCAAGTTTTTCTTACTCATATGAGGGTTTGGAAGTGGCATCTCCTCTTAATTACATTTCGCAATGAGATGTACCATGGTTTGTCACTGGTGTTGCGGTTGCAAATCATTGAAAAGTTACCTCAAAGGAGATGGTAACTCATTTGCAAAGGGGAAACTGTACTGATTAGACAGCTTCCCCTTTAGGATTTGTGTTGGCCTTGGGAGGGAAGAGAAGAGAAGGCAAGCAGTGATGCATAGGAACACTGCCTGTTTTCCCACTGTTTTAACAAAATGAAGCCTTTTTTTAGTAGCACCAGTTCCTTCAAGGACCACAGCCTGCTTTAAAAAAAAAAAAAATTCCAGTTTGAGAATGCAAGTACCGGGATGGTAGTCTGCTGTTCTTTGTAGGCCACGCTCCTTGTGTCCTTAGCCAAAGACACTGGATCGCCAATAGGATGTGCCTATTTAATCTTCATTAGTAAGTTTGTTCTGCGACCCGCTGCCACTGGACACTTAGATACACGACACATTCGTTCAGTTTTCCTTCCTGTGACCGCTTGCCAAAATGGACCCACAGCCTGTCACCAGGACTATGCAGATTGTGCCAACTGGTCAAGGAAAGTATTTTTCACCTATTATGCACCTGCACTTTCCTAGTAAATGGCTGCAGACTATGCCTTCGATAAGATTTTGATTCCTGTGGAGTCAGAACTTGCCGCCTATGTTTTTGCATGAGAGAATTTGCTCATGTAACTCACCACATGTTTTATCAAATTGATGAACACTGTGGAGAGAGACAGCTGACAGCTAAATCTGACACTAGAGAATCTTCGGCCAGCACAATAGTTAATAATGGCGCACAGCAGCCACAATGTGTTCTGCTGGGCGGGGACGTTCGCAACCTCAAGCCTCTCCATAGTAGCTAGCAACATACATACACGTTTCCTCGGTAATGGTTTGCACGCATTGTAGATTAAGGGAGCGTCGTCAGCTACTTACACTCCTGTGAATTGAATTGACTCTTCTGTTTCTTGGTACTGTTATTTTTAATGACCTGGTGTTCAAGCCACTATAGGAGTAGATCGTTTTAAAGTCAATCCCCTATGATGCCTCTGGCAACAGCTGGACAGCAAATAATTTTGATTTGAATTTATGGATTGATTTAGACCTCGTCAAAAATCAACATATAAAATATGTACAAAATCAGTACGATTTTTACATATAGTGGTTCATATGCATAACTTCTTTTAAATAACGGTAACAAATGATTTTATAAATGTATACAAGTTATAACATTCAAATTCATTTGGAGGGGATTTAATCAAATCCGTCAGATCGTTAATACTGAATAGATTATATCTAAAACATGTTGGTTTTATTAATCGGCGCCAAGCTGCTACCAAGTCTTTATTTGGGTAGATATATGATACATACACAATATCGTGGTCGCCTCCTCTTCATAAATGGCAAGTTTCCAACTTATCACTTGTGTTATTCAAGTGTTTGGTGTATGCTTTTTATGGTACGATCCCTAAATGAATCATTATTTTGCATTGTCTAACCCTATGGTCTAGTGTAAATCTCAAGTATTTTTGATCGGTCTTATATTCGACATTAGCAGGAAAGGGCCTCTAGTGAGCTAATTGTGACCAATGTGTAAAATTGAGGTCAAAACTCAGTCTCGAAGTAATTTTTTTTCAGAAAAAACATCAGAAGTACAGGTGACCAAGACTGCAAGAAGGCGATAGAGCATTGAAAGTGTGCTAAACCTATCGTAAGGTTTTTGTTAAAATTGAATTGTGTTGCACTGACCTGAAAAGTTTCTTGCTTTAGAATAGCTCTCAAGGGACCTTGCATTAGATTGTATGCCCATCTGATTATATTTGCCAGAGCCCTTGTGTAGGCACTGACCGCCGTAAGCTCAAGACGTAAGGCTTGTACCAGTATAGCTTGGCTAGTTGGCGAATTATGTTTTATCTAAATTGACAGTAACTGAATCTTTCCCATTTTGCTCATTGCTAATGAGAAGTATACTTAGGTGGTCATTTAGCCGCAATCCTTGCTTTTTAATCATGTCTAATGGTATGGTTTTATGTAGAGATTTTAATAAACTGTAATAAGTTCTACAACAGTTAGACATCATTTGAGCGAGTAACAGATGATTTGATGCTCTTTCATTTTTGCCCCATACATCATGATCTGTATGTTCTAAGGGGACCAAAACCAGAATGTAGCTACTGCATAACATTATTTTGATAAAACCCACACGCCATTTGTTCTATGTGTGAGGTATTCACTGATTCAGTATTAGCAATATGAAGGTTTATTATATTTGGTTTTTGTGAGTTATGTTATAATGTTGGTACGTCGAGGTTTATTTAAGCAAATGAATGTGTTTACACGTGCATTTTGAATTGCCATAGATAGTGCGTTTTTATCTTCAAATGCACAGAGAGAAAATGGCATTTTCAGAAATCGAGCCAGCAAACTCTTATTTTTCCGATGTTTTTCAGGATGTGGCTTTTTTACTCAAAACTGTCAGGCAAAAAAAGCGTCTAGCTTAATAACCATTTACCAGTGTTGGTTTCTTTTATCAGTGAGCTGTGGTCTTTTCAGATCCTGTTTGCAGTCCTAGAAAGTACTCAGCCACTTTCACGAAAATGTGTGTACTCCTACACAACAGACCAGAAGTTCCAATGTACCCGTCTAAACTAATTCCTCTTTTCTCTCATGATGATTCTCTGCTGCTATTGTGTGTAGGTAGATTTTGTACAGGGACTTTTGAAGAAACGAAACTTAAAGAGTAGTACAGTCATGTCGTTTTTTTTTCCATTGGCCTGTGTAACTACTGATCCGAAAGGCGACCCATTCTTTTCAGGTAAATTTGTCTATTTTAAGTGGGATAGTCAATTCAAAATCAAAGTAAGCGTTTTATTAGTCCGAGCTCCCCACCCACAGGAGTGCACGTTGCATCATCGACCTTGAGGGCTTGGCCGCCCTCAGAGCCCCCACACTGCACCTTGTGACAGCCCTCCCAACACCGCATGACAGCCCTCCCGGCACCACATGACAGCCCTTCCGGCACCACATGACAGCCCTCCCGGCACCACATGACAGCCTTCCTTCCCCCAAGCACACCCACCACACATCCCACCCATCTAAATCGCATCCCACTCCCCAGGCACCATCCCAGTGAGGATAGGAGGCCAGGACCTTAGGAAAGTGGCGTAACAATAGCCCCCACGGTGCAGTGGCCCCCATCTTCATGGGTCCCCCACCTGCACTGTGCACGGGCCCCTGGCTGGGTCTGAACCGTGGGGGTGGGGGGGGGGGGGGTGTCACATAATGTGCTGTTTTCCAAGGGTGTAAGGCTCACAAGAGTATTTTATTTACGTTCACATAAAATTTGCTATACCCGTTTGTGGCGTACAGCACTTTCTGGATTGTTGAGTAAGTAGGTACACCGTATGTGTCATTTATATAGGGCTTCGTAGCACTGACGAAGGCAGGGATCACTTCCGATTTTCATCTGGTTCCTGGGTGGCCTTTTAGTGTTTGGCTGAAAGAGTGTTGGTTGTAGTTTTGCCTATATGGGAAATGTCAGGTCCAGTGCTTGAGGTTTGAAACTAGGGTAGACGTGTTGTGAAAGACGCCAAAGTGCATAAGCAAGCATGTTTCAGAGTGTAACGGCAATACACCTGTAGTAACTTACCCTACTTTGAGTAGAGTTTGTTATCTATGCTGGTAGCTGTTGATGGTGTCCCTATAATCCACGAATTAGAATATTGTTGCCCCAATTACAAATTGTGCTGAGTGGAATTATCCGGTGTAAAACACCAGACCCGATTTTACCGGTTAAAAAAGAGGGCTATATAAATTGCATTAGGAACGGCTTCAATGCAGCCCTGACCGTGCCTGTCCCTATGCTTAGAGCAGGAGGTAAGTGGATGCGTTAAACCCCACAAAATTGAGAATTGTATGCAGAATTTTTCTTGGTAAATTCAGGTTTGCACAGACATTCGCTCTACCGTGAGGTTGAACGTGTAACAGGAGTATGTATATATGTACAGAAAAACCTCATTAATGGAAATTCCGGCCACCTGGAATTTCCACACATTTACTCCTTAATTTTAATTGGGCCTTTATTGGGTCACACATAGTTATGAGAAAGAACAGCTGCACACCATTAACTTTAGGTCCATCCAGCAACATTATGGGCTCAAAACTGTAAGGCATTGAGAACCACTAGTAGAATTGTGACATTTCTGACAAGGGGAGACAATAAAACACTCACTAGAATATAGCAGACCTTGGAGTAGTAGAGAACCTACAGAATAAGTGCTGGTTGGAAACTTCATTTTAACCTACCCTCATGATATCCCTTTTAGCAGGACGCAATGCCCTAACCTAGCAAAGTGGCATGCTTCGTTATAGGATCTGCTCCTCACCGAGCAAAATGTTCCGTATTGACTTGGTGGGTTGCAATGATGGAGCTCTTTAATGAGATCTTTTTATATATACAGGGGTTTGTTTTTAATGTTGACTACAATCTTTGTGTGCTTGGATTCTGAGTTTCAGCTAATAAAATTGCCTAATGGTGGACTTTAAACCGTTTACTTGTCTCCTATGGTTAGACTTCAAGAATACATGCACAGTGATGGCCAGGTGATTGGTCACCCCTCATATCCTCAGGATGACATGTTTCAGCCATCAACTATGAGCCCCAACAGAACTCTGTAGTTCATCTGTACCAAAGACACCATCAAACGACCCACTTCTACACTAACTCTGCCTTGCCCTAGCTAGTATTTGGTAGTTGCATTCTGTTGAGACCGAGAAGTCCTACGCATGGTGATGGATGTGTACCCCTACTCTGAGTGACCTCAACTGCAATAATGTGTGGATCGCTAGTGCTGATTTTTGTTGTCATAGGTGAACACGGATCATGCATGTGCTCCATGACATAGGCCCGTCTCACATATTGCAGACTTGTTGAACTGGTAGGGGCACCCAAAGCGCTACCCTCATAGTGGTGAAAAGCTACTGCCTTTGTCAGAAGTTAAGCAGCACAGGCGTGATTGTGGCAGCATACTGTGTAGTGATCAATAGTAGTGAACACGCCTTTTTACCCGTGTCACTGGAGTGAGGCTAGCATGCTCACTCATGTAAAGTCTCACTGCTGTGTGCATAACTCAACCTTGGCCTACACCAGGTTAGTATGCAGTGCTGTGCAGTGCATGAGTGTTATATACATGTGCTGGGTGTATGTGTGCCTGTGAATGGTACAATACACGGTAGATGTGCTGTGCAGTGCATGTGTGTTATACGCATGTGCTTGGTTGTATGTGTTCCTGTGAATGGTACAATACATGGAACATTTTGGGTTCCATTTTGGGAGATCCAGGGCTGACTGGAGAAGCATGAGGAGGTAAAGGAATCCCTCCCAGACAGATTTGTACGTTGCTGCACTCCTGTAAGCTATGACACACCAGAGGAAGAAAGAGCCAGGCTCTTCAGTAGAATTCAAAGGCCTCTCTTTGATTCAGAGAGCGGTCACTGGAAAGTGCCTAGGCACATCTCAGGACGGAGTCGGGCTGATAAGAGAATCTTGAAGACTAGGGCTGATGCCCTGGAGTAACTTTTAATACGCATATAACTGTGGCTGACATCCAGTTTGAACCTCTAGTCACTTAGTCACTCCCATGTCCTGTTTTGTGGGGCTATCTGATTTCATGTCGCTCCTGCTGTGACAGACTTCTTTCTGGAGGAAGGGTAGAGCAGAGGAGAGGGTATTGCAAAAGGGAGTCCACCCCCTGTATAAACTTCAAAGACTCACACCCTAAGTGACATTTGTGTTTCTGAATGGACTATAAGAAGGGGAGCTCGAAGCACCCAAATTGCCAACTGGCAAGCAGCCAGTAAGGTTGTGTAAGGAGGAGAAGCTCTGCAAGACTTCTGCCTGTAACCAGGACTGGAGGCTCAGGTCTGCTAGTGTCCCAACTGTGTGAGCTTACACCACCCATGAAATTCAAGACCACCTGAGCCTGGAGCATCAGTGCCTGGCTGTTTGTGAAAACCAGTGTGCTCTTGTTGTACGGTACAACAGGGCCTGGGCACAAGTCTCCATTTTAGTTACACGTCAAAACGTGACATCTTTTCTAATGATGACTTTTTACATGCCTTGCACTTACATGATGATATACTTAGACATTATTCTGCATGCAGTATATTTCTTAGTGCACATTTTATCATGTTGTTTGTACACTCTGTCCAAAGCTAGGAACATTGAATGAGATGTCCTCTCATTTGGTTGTCATGTTGAGACCGCTCCGAGTATCAAGACATCTGCACTGCACCTTACACACAGTGTATTTGGAACAATGCTTTTATTAAATAAACCACCACTGAGCCATGTTCGTCAGAAAAGCACTTCTGCAGATTATCCTGGAATGCTGTGCACGGTGATGCAACCCTGCTGATTCGAACCTTCATCCTGCATAGGATGGTAGACTGCTCTAAACCAAATTGGCTTCCTGGTACATCATGCACAGGTATAGGGGTTTTGTTGCCCCAAGAGACCTGGCAGGGCGTACTCCCACTATGCTCTCCCTAGTGTAGGTAGTATTAGTTAGGAGTATAAATATAATCATAATCACACTGTATTGTTATAATGGTTGAACTGTTTATTGTTTTCACCATTCTTGTAATGCTAGTTACCATGCTTTATTTAATCCTACTGCTAAGACCAAACTCACACTTTTTACACAAGAATACACTTGTTTCAATTAATTTTTGAAAAACAAATTTGTATCTTTCTTGTGTCTCCTTTGGGCATGCCTGAGTAATAACGAAAGGGTAAATGTGTTTTCACAATTTCCTTGAGGAATTAGACTAGTCATGCTCTGAGGTTGCAGATACCACCTGATACGCTGGAAGGGTATGGGTTCAGACTGGGCACTGTGAGCTGGCTAGGAATTGGGCCAACATACTCTGATGATATGTGAGGACTCAGTCCCATATTCTGATTGTTATGCTGTCCGAATACACTGCCCTACTTAATACGTAGGAACTGTATGACACTCTGTGAAGAAGCAGAGAGTGTTGAAAAGAGCGATTCCAGTAGGATTGGATCTCTGGTGATTGGATCTCTGAAGCGAGGTGTGAAGAGACGACTACTGCACTCATCGGTTTGTGGCCGTGTGCGGAGTGAAGTTTGAGATGCTGTATGCCAGGTGGGGTCACTTGGAAGTTTACTGCTGCACCGATCAGGCTTTAGCCTTTGTGCGGAGTTAAATTGACAACCCTGTATACCAGGAGTGGCCACCGTGAAGATTGCTGCTGTGCCCATCGGCCTGTGTGTGAAGCAAGCACTGGGAACCCATATGCCAGGTGGGCCACAGTGAAAAAGGCAAGGAGCGTGGTCTGGCCAATGCTAGTATCGAGAGGAAGAGTCCCCCATGGTAACCCAGACGGGCCTGAGCCCAACTGAGGATCTGCACAAGGATTGTTAAAAATTGCCTCCCCCCCCCCTGCATCTGTGAGGAGAATCCAAGGAATAGTACTGGCAGTAACACATGTGAGGAACTCAAGGACACCCAACCGCTGCCCCTGCAGGGCTGTGTTTGCGATACTCATACAATACTCATAGGAGACAGCTTTTGCAGGCTTCACACCCACAAGGGGAGGTCCTGGTGACTCCAGTCATGCAGGACCTGCTGGTGCGGCTGAGACTGATTGACGGGCTAGAAGACTCGAGGGCAACTTGCCTGCCATATAGTGCTTCGCGCTGGAACACTTTTGACATTATCTAGAGTAGGTGTGGGACTTCTGAGACTCAGACTACTAGTGGGTCTTAACCTGAATGTTGCCTATAGTGAAGGGGGAATAACCACTACATCTACAAGAAGGGAGTGAGACTCAGGAACCTGCCTATTGAAACACTAGAGCCTTGACATTGGGGGACTGTGTGTATTGTTTGTGAATATTGGCTGTGAATTTTACTTTGTGTTGGTATATAAATACTCCTTTTTTCAGAAAAGTAACTATTTGACCGGTCAATCATTTATTGCTGCTATTGAATGTATTTTGAGTTGTGATTCACCCCTCTCCAACCCCCCCCCCCTCCCCCCTTCCGGAGAAGCCTCGTACAACTCGACTTGCGCTACCACTGAGAGTCAAGAAGCTTCACTTGTAAATGTGTGGCCATGTTAAGGCCCCATAAACCTGATATACAGCACACACACATACAGTGTGCCACGCAGTCATGACACACACACAGTTCAGCGCACAAGGGAGACGTGCATGGCTTACCCTACTCTAAAAGACATAGTCAAGCACCATTAGTCAAGCACCATGGAAGACATGCCAGGATAACCCCCTTTGTGAAACTCTGTTGATATTCAGTTTCAAAATGGTTAGTGCAGAAATTGCTATTAATATGATTTCTTCCTAGGCAAAAGTGACCTTGCTGGAGTGTGCCATTTGGATAATTTTATATGTTGTCCCCACAAGAGATCTTAAGGGGTCATATTCTGGAGGAAATGCCACGTTTATATTGTTTTTCTGGATCGAAGGTGTTTGTGTTGCTGATTGTCCTTGTGTTTTTTGAGTCGAGAGTGCCATAGCTTGCAGTCGTGCACTGAGAATGAGCTTCAGCTTACTCCTGTTCTTCTGGAGGAAGAATGAGAAGGAACACTGCTGTTCATGATGTAAGGCTCCTCTGTGTGTAGAACTTGAAATTGAATTGTCAAAAGTTGGTCCAGTAGGATGGATTGTTCTGTGGACAATGCTGAGCTCTTTGTATCAGAATCTACTTACTATAGGATGCCAGTAATGTGGTCACCCTGGTTCAGGCTAAGAACTTGCCTTACGACAGCCCAAATATTCCTATATCTGATGTGGTTTTTTGTTATATTCAAATTTTATTGATTTTTTAACACATGAAACAAATCAGCAGGTGCCGGGAAATCAACAAGTCAAGTACAATCCTGTAGTCATTGCACCTCCCAAGCAAAAACCCCAAAAGACATACACAGACAGGATAGGCGTCAGGCTACTCGAAACCCTCAACATTACCCAACCATTTCCCCCACATTTTACGATACTTGTTGATACTTGTTGCCGCACCCCTGTGTCATTCCGTGGGTCACGCACCAGCCTGTGTCATTCCGTGGTAGCTGAAACAAAACCCAACAACAAAAATAACAACATAGGGAAAATAACCTTCCCAAACTTTCCCCCACCCTACACTTTGGGAACGGAAGCATCTGTCAACCCCCCAGGTAACCAATACCAAATTACAATGCGTGAACAACCAAACTAAAATGCTGGGGAATGGGGAAGCATGGAGGACCCCTCCTCTTGCCCGGATGTGTGTTGGCAAGTCCATCGGGAAAAACAAGAAACATCTGAGTTATAGTGCAGCCTCCGGCTGTAGAGCCAGGCCCGGCGGGCAGAGACCAGTACATGCCGGGTCCTTTGGGAGCATTGGGCTGCGTGATAGGTCTGTGTCTGGGAGATCAATAGCAGGAGACTGGGGTGAGGAACCCCCGCCACCCAGGTGACCAGAGGAGCCAGAGCACCCCCTCCCACCCCCCCCCCCCCCCCCGCCCAGTCGAGGGTCCCTCAGTGAGCATGATCGACTGTTGTGAGTGGCCCGGCGGGGAATCTGAGCGGGCCCTCCTCTGCCCACGGTGCCTGCGGGAACGGTTGCGCTGAGGCTGAGGAGCACCTGGACCTCCGCTCCTCCCGATCCCGGGGTACGGCCTTAAGCCCTCGGAGGGCGCACCTCCGTTGCCCAGGTCCAGGCCTCCGTCGGGTTGTAGAAGAACAATATCATGTTTGCGAACACCACACACAGGCGAGCCAGGAAGTGGAGCGGATACTGACTGTTAACTGCCCGCAACTTTTGCTTGACCTCCCCAAAAGAGCAGCGCTGGATCTGGACCTCACGGGTGTAGTTTGGGAAGATCATGATGGGGGAGTTTTCATGATGGAGCCGCTGCTGCTTGCGAGCTTCAGACAGGATAGCATCGCGATCTTTAAAATTAAGGGCACGCATTATGATAGGGCGAGGAGGTGCACCAGACGCCGGCCTGGGGGCCAAGGATCGGTGGGCCCGCTCAATCGCGAACCAAGGAGAAAGAGAGCCCCTAGAGACCCATGACTTCAACCACTTTTCCAGGAAGTCCACCATCCAGCCCTGCTCCACCCCCTGTGGAAATCCCACTGGGTGGAGGTTGTTGCGGTGGCACCTATTTTCTGCGTCCTCCGCCCAACGGTGCAACTCCTGAGTGTGCGACTGGAGGCGGGCCACCTACCCCTTGAGCTATTGGACATCATCTTCCACAGTGGAGATGCGGGTTTCAGTCTCTTTAGTCCGGGCAGTTGCATTGCGGAGGTCGTGCCAGATGAGAGTCATGTCCACTCGCACTTCTGCAATCTTACCCTCCTTCGAGGTCTGGGATGCGTGGATGGCCTGTAGGATGGTAGGATGGTGGCCAAATCTGCCGACGGAGGAGCTTCCTGCTCGGCCACACCCCTGGTTGCCCCCCCCCACATCCGAGGTGGTGAATCGGTCCATTTTTGTCTGGGTGGCAGGGGTCCTCGCCGACCTATCCGTTCTGCCCAAGGCAGACCCCGGGGAGTCACTGAATCCCAAAGTCTCCATAACTGAACCCCACGGTGGGATGCCGACAGAGCGACTCAGGTTGACCAGGGTCTGGCAAAGGCAAGCAGCCAACACGAAGACCAGGGGCGGACCAAGTTACCTCCCAAAACGTACACCCAGCGGAGAAGGAGAAAACAGGAAAAGGGTCTTGATCCAGAGGTGTATACGGGACCCCCTCCACCAGATCCACAAAGTGATCCGCCGGGGCGGCAGCCCAGCCTAGACGTGGACGGTCGGGGCAGCAGCGGGTCCAGGGCCAGAGCATCGGCACAAGCAAACGTCCCCATGGGCCGCAGCAGTGACCAATGACCCAGGACAGGCCCAAGGAGAGGACCCGAGGACCACTCAAATCCAGCCCCATGAAACCACTACCGCAACCCCTAGGGCCTCCAGTCCTCCAGGTCCGGCACAGGTACGTCCCTCGTAGGGTCACCGTCACCCGAAACGGCGGTCGAAGCACTCCCGCACACACCTCTGGCCAGAGTTGGGAATCCCAGCAAGTCGCGCCTCCACAACCACCTCACCGACTGGCACCCACGCCGCTACCCCACCACGGTAACCGAGCACTGCACTCCCCCACTCACCAGGCTGATGGGGGGAAAGAAGAAGGAGAATCCCCAGTGCACCGGCACCCGATATGACGGCCAATCCCCCTTGCATACACCTCTCCCGCACCCCCGCCAAGCAGCACTCCTCATCTCCACGCGGCAGTAGAACGGGGCAGACAAGCTCACTCAAAGCGCCTCATCAGAAGGCTCTCCTGGACCGACTGCTCCAACACATCAAGCGGGGCCACCGCTGCAGGGGCCCAAGACACCCGCACGAGGCGGGGGGGGGCGATAAACCAGGGCGTGGCAGGCTGGGCCCAAGGAAGGCAGCGCGGCCAGATCTCAAGGCCACCTCAGTTGCAGGTCTACATGGAGACTTCAGCAGAGGATCTCTGCGTTGGCTGTGGGGCAGGGGAGCACAGAGCCCGTCTCCCACAGAGTCCAGAGCACTAGGAGGAAGGGAGAGGCAAGGGGTAGTGAGCCGCTGTCTGCCCAAGGTCAGAGAGTAGGACAAAGACCAATACAGACCACTGGGTCGCCACTTGTCCTCGGGATCAGGGCGTCATCACAAGGTCAGTGCTGCGGACCAGAGACATCCACCAGGAAGGAGCCGCGGGGTTCCGCAAATGTGGCGCAGAAGGAAGGCCCCAAGGGGGGGATGAGAGGCTGCCTGTCTCTGCCGCCCGATCCAACGGCCGATTCCCGGCACAAATGCCCTAGGTTAGTGCTCGTACCTCGAGCGGTTCCCAGGTCAGGGTGCACTTTTCTTCAGGTGGGTGCTCCGTCGCGGCCCAGCCCAGCCAGCATCCAGCAGGCCCCACCGCAGAATGGCTCCCAGTCGTGCAGCGCGGTGCCCAGGGCCTCGGAGGAAAGGGGAGGGGGGAAGGTGAGGAGGGGCCACACGCCCCTGCCGCCCAATCCAGCGGCCGAACCTCGCCACCCGTGCAGAGACACACAAGGCCACCACACCACCCCCAAGCCACTCCGCGGCGGGCAGGCCTCACTTCTCTTCCTGTGGCATACAGACCTCAACTCAGCCCCAGGCCCTGGGCAGACACCAGGTTGTCGTGGCACTCAGCGGACGTCTGCCGGATCACGGCCTTACAGGTGGGTCGCGGAATGCGGAGCTCCGAGTCTCAGCAGGATTACAGCCAGAGCCAGACTTCTGTGGCATGCGCTTGGGCACCCCAGACCGTTCGGTTGTTCTCGCCAGTCCCGAGATATGCAGCAGTGAAGGCCGACATCTTCGATCCAATCAGCCCGGGACAACGAGGCGAGATATGGGGCCTTGGGGGCCGCGATTTCGGTTGCAGCACCACAGCCGGGCTCAGGATTACGTTGACTACAGGTCAGTGATATTTAGGGCTTTCGATGGTGGCGGATGAAGAGCGGATGACGGAGGGGTCTGGAGCACTTGACTCTCTTGCCCACGCCCCCCATATCTGATGATTTTTACACTTTAAAAATAATCTGGGTGTTGTTGGCTTAGTTGTGTTAGGTAAGTGTTGAAGAGTCGATGAGCTCATGGTGTGGGGACAAGTAAACATTGAAGAGAAGAAGGATAATATTTGAGCCTTTAAACTTGTGTTCTAATTGTGAGATAGGACTGCATCCATTTAGAGCTGTGCCCTGAATTTCTGTGTCACTTAGTCTTTCAGTTAGAATTTGGTGAGCCATAGTATCAAAAGCTACTGTTTGCACCATTCAGGGTTCATCAGTACTTGCTTACAATAAAGGTTTTTGAAACTCAAAAAAAGCTACTGTTTGGTTAATCAAGTCTTCAGTGCTTTTAATTATTTTCTTTTTACTTTGGAAAGAAGAGAAAAAAAGAATTAACCAGCGAATGGTACACATTTGATTCACAGATCATTTCATCATGACATCAGTCAATCATTAAATCCCTTCCACTATACCTCAACCACACGAAGAAGAATGAAAAATAAGAGCAGAAGAGGGCCAAACACTAAACATGCAGAGAAGGATTCACAAAGCTCGCTTCTGTGACAAATTACCTCATAAACTAGCCATCAACAGGTTCTATCCAGTTTGTGATAGGCGCCTACATTTGTTTTAAGCACTTTCTTTCTGTTGCCTTTTATAATAGACAATTCCAAACCTCTTCTATCAGAGAACCAATTCCACAAATGAGGGGAGATAGGGTCCAGCTACTGCAGTTATTTTCATTAAAAAATATCAGTCTGGCAGTCTACTGTGCTTTTGAGTTAATCCCAGATTACAGTTAATGCTGATCCAGTCACTCTTCCAGTTTGGAAACCTGTCTGTGGGTCAAAGAGAAGGTTATTTTTTTCAAGAAAATCTGTGTTTCGAATGAAAGAATGGATGAATGCTGATTTTTCAATAAGCTTGCATGAAGTGTTCCATTCTATGTGTGTTTGTTTTTTGTTTGGTCCTCCCAGTCTAGTCTTTTAAAAACAAATATATATATATGTTTTTATTGTTTTTTTTAATGTTATAGTAACATTGAACATTGCACATGCATTTGGCACTTTACCCCTCATCTCTTACCCCACCGCCCACCTGGGTTCTCTCTTCTCTCCTCCTGAAGTCGACCTACTGAGTAGGGCTCCTCCTCCCCATCTCCCAGACACTTTTTCTCCATGTCCCCTTTCTTGGTTGGCCTTGAAAGTGGGATTTTCTCTTCGGCAGCGGCATTCATATCCTCCATCATACAATGGTATGATCTTCACCTCACCCAAACTTTTGCAAACTTTCAGGGGCATTTGTAGCTTTCATACACTACTCTCTCTCTCCACCTCCATGCATCTGTTCATTCCCACCCTCCATTCATCCGTAGTGGGGACCCGATCCCGCCCCCATAGTCTGGCCACATCTTTTTGACACAAAAAGCCCCAGCAACTAGAATGCCAATTGTTTTCAAGGAATATTTACATCATTGGTTATGCCTAGAATTATAGGTTGGGGTGTCCTGGGGAGGTCTACTTCCATCACTGCCTCCAATTCAGTGGCAACTTCCCCCCAATAGAGATTCACTCTTGGACAGGGATAAAGTGTATATAAAAAGGTACTCACTGCCACATTGTACCTGAAGCATACGGGACTGTCGGCTCTCCCCATTTTGTGTCAACGTGACCTGTTGTAGTAGAACCTGTGAAGGATGTTGACTTGATTCAGTCACAGTCTGGCTTGGATGGGCACTTCCATGGTGTGCATCAACGCTGCTTCCCAGTCAGTGTTTTCTAGGCGCCCAATATCTGATTCCCATTTTTCCCAAAGTTTCCCTAGATTATCTGGGTTATTATAAAGAATGGTACAGAATAGCTTGGATACCGCTTTGTGGGTAATCTCGCTTCCCAGGACCCAGTTTTCCAGTGGACTATGTTCTGGGAGGTACTCTCCCTAGATACCATCTGCCCTCAGGGCATGGGAGAGTTGCAGGTAACAAAATCACTGGGTAGAGGCTAAGGTGTACTCTTGTTGGAATGTCTTGAATGACTTGAGGCCCCTCCCCTCCTGTTAGCACATCCCCAACCTTCTCTTTACCAATTTGCTTCCAGCGGTGAAAGCCGATGAGCCTGTCCACTTTGAGTATGCCCTTCTACAGAGAGGTGGCCAGTGTAGGTGTTGCCTTCCAACCTAGGTCCCTCGTAACCTCATCCAGAGTCCTTAGGATTGTTTTGATTGGTTTAGATAGGGGCTGCCTGTCCTGTTTCCTATATATGTAGTGAACATGAGTCCTCACTCCGATTGCCTTTCTCCACCCTAAATTCCAGTTCATCACATGGGCTGTGTCCCCACTCATTGATGGTATGTAACTGTGTGGCCCTATGGTACGCATACATTTCGAGCAATGCTAGGCCCCCATTGTAAACTGACCTATACTACATCCGAAGGGCTACTCTAGGGGTGCCCCCGTCCTAGAGAAATGTTTGGAGCATTTTGTATAGCCTGGTAAAATAGTTATCTGGGATGGGAAACTTGGTGTTTTGTAGTACATAGAGCAGTTTGGATAGGGTAATCATGTTGTACTAGGCGTCTGTACCCATAAGTGTTTGGGGACGCTTGTGCCATCTCTCTGCATCTGCTCGGAAGTCTCCTAGGATACAGTCTAAGTTATGTTTCAGGAAACGCTCCGCATGTGTCATGATTTCCATGCCAAAATATCTGAAGCCGGTCCTGGTCTGTCTGAGGTCGCCCATCAGTGTCTGCAGACCCGTAGCATGACTCAAACACCCTGAATACGATAGTACTGCCGGGATCCACCAAGCTAAGTCCGTTACATATACCACCCCGTCTTCGGCTATAGGGACAGTTTTTCCAGGGAATCTGTTATCTAGGTGAAACCCATGATATCCGCTCTACGGCACACACAGCTGCCCTATGGTTCCAAGCACCGCGCAAACAGCAGTAGCGATAGTGTGAAGCCCTTGTCTTGTACCTCTCCCTAGTGCGAAGATCTTCTAGACCATCTCATTCACTTGCACCGCCTCGGTAGGCTCCTTATAGAGAAGTGCCACTCACTGACAAAACCTATGCAGAAAGCCGAACCGTTTCAGTGTTCTGAGAAGTACCGCCTTGTCTATGGAGTCAAATGCTTTTTTCAGCATCTAGGGATAACATTGCCCTAGGTTCACCGTCGTTCTTGATCCTGTCCAGCTGCAACTGCAACCATCTACGATGTTGCCCTTCTAGGCATAAAGCCAGTCTGATCGGGGTGTATCAGGTCTGATGCCACGCCAAGCAGATGCGTTGCCAGAATCTAGGCCACAATCTGACTCTCTGTATTGAACAAGTAAATAGGTCTATATGAAGAACATAAATTTGCCGGTTTGCCCCCTTTAGAGATGACCTCTATGAACGCATGATTACGGTCTGGTGTCAAGTTGCCGTCAAGGCACGCTGCCCAGAATAGATTGAGTAGGTGACAGTTGAGGATGGAGGGCAGTGGCTTAACAATTTCCACTGGGAGACCATAAGCCCGGGCGTTTTCCCGGATGACATTGCTTGTTCTGCCTTCCCTTTCTCCTCCACTGTTAGGTCCACTTCCAATTGCTCTCTACTGGCCGCACTTCAGGACAGTAACCGGCACCTCCTCTAGGAACGACCCAGTATTGCAGTCCCTGTTGGTTGCAATGAGTGCCATCATTGTCAGTGCGAGCAATGTCCCTCATGTCAGTCTGTACTTCAGCCACCCACCGCTTTTCCTCTTCCCCTGCCAGGCCAGGAGAAGGCCCACTTTATTCCCGGTATCATACAGTTTCCGCTGAACCCCCAAGTAGTGTTGACAAGCTGCCTGGGTCATATGATTGATACTGTTGTTGTGTGTCCCCCAGGATCAGGTAAGTTGCCTGGTTGCCAGCCTCCGCACTGTTCTTTTCGAGTTGAAGGAGTCAGTGCTCCCACCTGGCGCTTCAGTTTCTCCCTGTATTCTTTTTCAGGGCATTTGTGTTCTGGGCTGTATCTCTGAATACAGTTTTGTACTCTTCCCAGAGGATGACAGAAGAGGCCACCGACCTCCTAGTATTCCTCAAAGTATAGTTGGGTGTCCACTCTCAGAGACTCAGCTATCTCTACCTCTTTCAAGGCCCAGGCTTCAAGCCGCCCAGGTCTGTGTCCGATCACATGGTTGGGCACCGATTTGGACCAGTAATGGCAAGCGATCTGATATCCCATGGGTTAGATGTTGTGCATCTTTCACCCAGTCCCTTGCTGTTATTGGAAAGAGTATGTAGTCCAGTCGCATCAGTGTCCCATGAGCCCCGGAAAGGAATTAATATTGTCTATTGTTAGGGTGGAGGTACCTCCAAACGTCTCCCAAGCCCAACTGTACACTTCTGTCCACATTTCCCTTGAACAGGTTTTTAATTACCCAACTTAAGAAACGTCTGCCGCCCACCATGCCTCCCCAACTTTTGGTCAACTAATGTCCTCCTGTCAAGGTCCTACACAATGCACAAATGAAAAAGAGAAAAATATGTGCTTGAACAGGGAACCTCCTACTGTTCAGGAAAACAGATTGGCCTCAGATCACATTGTCTTACGTCAGTATATAAGGTGACAGTGGCCTGTTATAGGTGCTAGCACATACACAGTCTTCAGGAAATAAGTTACAACATACAAACAGTAAAGTGTGCTCAATGGAACAGATAATACTATGTCACCCCAATAGTTTAAAGTGAGAGACTTTACACTGAGAGACAATCCCCAACATACATAGAATATATATTGAATGTCCAGAGCACCACCAGTTAGACAGCAAACAGTCCGTCAATTCCACAGGTCCATATTTGTAAGATAGACTCTAAAAGTTACTACAAGAGACCAATGCTTCCATTCTTTAATGAATTGTTCAGTTTCTTGTACAGTTTGATTTAAACAACAGCCGACATGTTTTTCGTCATGCTCAACAACTTTTTCAAGGCTGTAGATTAAACAAAGCATGGATTTTCTTAGGCTTATAATTCACCAGACAGTAGGATAGGATGATAGTACAATCAATCAATCAAATACATTTGTAGAGCGCCCAACTCACCCGTGATTGTCTCAAGGCGCTGGGGGTGGGGCGGGGGTGCTGCTACTGCTCAAACAGCCAGGTCTTGAGGAGTCTCCTGAAGGCCAGCAGGTCCTAGGTCTGTCGTAGGCGGATGGGGAGAGTGTTCCAGCTTTTTGCAGCAAGGTGGGAGAACGATCTGCCGCCGGCGTTTGCTCGACGGATTGTGGGGATGGTGGCGAGGTCGGCGTAGCGAAGCTGGCGGTTCGGGGTGTAGAAGGTGAGTCGTTTGTTGAGGTACGCTGGCCCGGTGTTGTGGAGAGCTTGGTGAGCGTGGGGGAGGAGCTTGAAGGTGATCCTCTTGTTGACAGGGAGCCAGTATAGGTCTTTCAGGTGGGCTGTTGTGTGGTTGTGGCAAGGGATGTCGAGGATGAGGCGTACAAACGCGTTCTGGTTGCGTTGTAGTCGTTTCTGGAGTTTGGCTGATGTTCCTGCGTAGAGAGTGTTGCCGTAGTCCATTCTGCTGGTGACGAGGGCCTGGGTGACTGTCCTTCTGGTACCGGTGGCGATCCATCTTTAGATCTTGCAGAGCATGCGGAGTGTGTTGAAGGAGGAAGAGGAGACGGCGTTCACTTGCTGGGTCATGGACAATGCGGGGTCCAGGATGACTCCCAGGTTGCGTGCGTGGTTAGTGGGCGTTGGTGCAGCTCCCAGTGCGGTCAGCCATCATGAGTCGTCCCAGGTGGAAGGGGAGGATCCGATGAGGACCTCCGTCTTGTCCGAGTTCAGTTTTAGGCAGCTGATCGTCATCCATTCGGCAATGGCCTGCATTCCTTCGTGGAGGTTGGATTTGGCAGTGGTGGGGGTCTTGGTGAGGGAGAGGATCAGCTGGGTGTCGTCGGCGTATGAGACGATGTTGAGGTTGTGCGATTTCGCAATGTTGACGAGCAGTGCCATGTAGATGTTGAAGATTGTCGGGCTGAGGGACGATCCTTGGGGTACGCCACAGATTAACTTGGTGTCTTTAGAGCGGAATGGGGGGAGGCAGACACTCTGGGTTCTGCCGGTGAGGAAGGAGGAGGTCCAGCTCAGTGCTTTGTCGCGGATCACTGCGTTGTGGAAGCATGTACGGAGGGTGTGGTGGTAGACGGTGTCAAAGGCGCCCGAGAGGTCCAGGAGGATGAGGGCCGCGGTTTCTCCGCTGTCCATCATGGCCCTGATGTCGTATGTTGCGGTGATGAGGTCTGTTTTGGTGCTGTGGTTGCTGCTGAATCCGGATTGGGACGGGTCCAGGATGTTGTCCTTTTCGAGGAAGGAGGTCAGTTGCCTGTTGACTATCTTCTCGATTACTTTCGCCGGGAATGGGAGGAGGGAGATGGGCTGGAAGTTCTTGAGGTCCTTGGGGTCAGCTTTTGGTTTCTTTAGTAGGGCGTTGATCTCGACGTGCTTCCAGCTCTCCGGGAAGGTGGCGGTCTCAAAGGAGCTGTTGATGACTTTGCGCCGATGGGGTGTGATGGTGGAGCTTGCTTTGTTGATGTGGTGCGGGCAGGGGTCGGATGGTGAACCGGAGTGGATGGTGTTCATGACTTTGATGGTGTCTTCGTTGTTGACGTGGGTCCAGGAAAGCAGGGGATCGATGTTGATGTGGCTGGGGGGCGATGAGTCTGAGGTTTCTGTGTTTGTCGGGGGGGCCTGGTCGCTGAAGGTATCGTGGATGTCTGCGATCTTGCAGTGGAAGAAGGTGGCTAGGGAGTCGCAGAGGTCTTGTGATGGCGGGATATCGTTGGATTTGGAGCTGGTGTTAGAGAGTTCCTTCACAATGTTGAAGAGCACTTTGCTATTGTGTGCGTTGTTGTCAATGCGCTCTTTGAAGGAAGTCCTTCTGGCGGTACGGATGACTTGGTGATGTCTGCGGATGGTGCTCTTGTAGGCTGTGTTGCTGTCCGGTGTCTGTTCGTGGTGCCACTTCTTCTCGAGCCTACGGCAGGCCTGCTTGGAGGTCGGCGGTGAACCAGATGGCTTTTCTGTCGGTGCGTCTATTTGAGGGTTTCTTGATCGGGGCGAGAGTGTTGGTGAAGTTGTCGATCCATTGCCTGAGGTTGAGGGCGGCGGAGTCAGTGTTGTTAGTGTCCGTTGGTGGGTTTTGGGTGAGGGTGGTGACTAGCTGTTCTTTGGTGACTTTGCTCCAGCTGCGGTGGGGGGCCAGCAGTTGTGTGTGGTGGTGCGGGGTTGGCTTGAAGGTGAAGTGAACGCAGCGGTGGTCGGTCCAGTGGAATTCAGTGGTGTGGCTGAAGGTGACGTGGTTGCTGGCTGAGAATATGGGGTCGAGCGTGTGTCTGGCGGAGTGGGTGGGAGTCGTGACGAGCTGTTTGAGTCCGAGGTTGGCCAGGTTGTCAAGCAGGGTGGTGGAGTTGCTGTCGTTGGTGTTCTCGAGGTGGAAGTTCAGGTCTCTGAGGAGGATGTAGTCTGTGGATGCAAAGGCGTGCGTGCTGACGAAGTCGGCGATGGAGTCGCTGAACTGCGGCCAGGGACCGGGTGGTCTGTAGATGAGGGTTCCCCTGAGGGTGGTGTTGGGGTCGGTGTGGATCTGGAAGTGGAAGTGTTTGGCGGTGAGAAGCGTGTCGTAGGTGCTGGTCTAGATACTGAGGGTGTGTCTGTGGCGATGGCGATTCCTCCTCATATTCCGTTGGTGCGGTCCCTGTGGGTGATCTTGTAGCCGTTAGGGATGGCTATGGCGATGTCGGGTGCCGAGGAGGGGTTCATCCAGGTCTCCGTCAGGAAGGCGACGTCTGTGGAGGTGGAGTCGAGTAGGTCCCAGAGTTCTATGGCATGTTTGCAGGCGGAGCGGGTGTTGAGTAGAAGGCAGCGGAGGCTGTTGCGACCTACCCCGGTGGGCGTGGTGGTGTTTTGGAGGCTGGTGTGGTGGCAGTTCCGGCAGGAGAAGCGTCCATTGGTCCGCTTCGGGGTGGTGTGTGTGTGATCGGCCGGTGTTGAGTGCGTGGAGGGTGCTGGCGTCGTAGCGGCGTCGGGTGTTCGCGAGGGCCAGGGGGTCTGGCGCTGGGCGTGGTCCAGGTGTGGACAGGCTTGCTTAGGCGCTCCAGCGGCGCGGCCACGCAGTGGCCGCCATCAGAAGGGGAGGTGGGAGGGAGGAGCAGCTGGGAGGCGGTAGCGAATGGGGAACGAGGGGGCGGGGCCACAGGGGACACAGCTGCGGGAGAGGAGGCGGCTGAAAAACACAAGGAAGGGCTGAGGGGAAAATGGACAGAGAACGAATACAGGGGCAGTAGAAACAGACTACTGTGCAGATACAATACAATTACAAATGCAACACAGTACAATTATAGCTAAGAGAAAAGGAAATAAAGAAATACAGACAAGGGACAGAGCAGGCAGAGAGATACTTACGGCTCACCACTGGCCAGCAGGGATGAGGTGCAGACGGGAGCCTGCGGGTGGAGAAGGGCCTCGAACTCGCAGCAGCAGCAAAGATAAGGAACAAGGCACACAGGCACAACTGTTGGAGCTGTGCGATGTGGGGATCGACAACAGGTTCAAGGGTCGCTCCCTACGTAGTACCTAGTACATAGAAGTATAAAGTCAGAACATTTAAAAGAATAAGGATTACTGTAACATATAATGTTCTTCGGGAAAATCATTAAAGAAAAACACAGAAATAGCGGAGAACAGATCAAATACACAAGGTATTTACAGTGAGTGAAGCGTGCAAAGACAATATCCCAGACTTAAAAAATGTCTAATGGCCTGTGAAATGCAAGATACACCGAAATAGTAGTGCCAGATAATGTGAAATTAGAAGTGAAATGGAAATTGTGAATACAATCAAAGAAAGTTACACCGAAAAGTAGTGTAAACCCATTCCGGAAAAAGAGCCGAAAAGTCTCCGTGATCACACGTCTCTTAATCAAATAAAGGAAGTAAAGCTAAAAGACAAGTACTCTTAAATGGGCTACCTCTGATAATTGTTCAGTGTACAAGTAGTTCATCCAATGTGAGTTAAAAATTTGGATCTTAATTCTCGGAGCCCTATGGACCAAAAGTAAGAGCAATCTGCGGAAATATCACTTCTCACACGAACCTTCACAGTTAGTGTCCACGAACTAGTGTGCAGTAAAAATCGTATGCAAGGGCTGAATTAAAAAAGATGGGGGGGGGAGAGGAAGTAAGATCCATAAGTAAACATAAGGTGGTATCACCGTAACAAGAGAGTCAATCCTCAGTGCATATGGTCAACATTCTATAGAAAAGCACCAACGGCAGCTCCAAGCGTATACGATATGGTCGGCTAAAAATTAGAAAACCTCAATGCACAGAAAACACCAGTCAATGTATATGTTAAAAAACAACCTAAGTATGGGGCCAGTTTGAGGACCGTCTAACACATGTAGAGTTAACACTACACAATTCAAACATCTAAAATGTTGTTTAAATCAAACTGTACGAGAAACGGAGCAATTCATTAAAGCAAATGGAACCATTGATCGCATGTAGTAACTTTACACCTTTTGGAATTTAGCTTACAAATATGGACCTGTCGAATTGACGGACTGTTTACTATCTAATTGGTGGTGCTCTGGACATTCAATATATATTCTTACGTCAGTATATGTTAGCCTCCTCACTCTGTAAACATGCCACAGCAATCTGGAACACCATCACTACCCTCTCCATGGACGTTGCCTTCACCAACAAAACATGGCTAAACCCCTCCTTGAACCCCGACATCACCATGGCCACTCCCGAAGGCTACAAAATTATACACCGAGACCGCGCCAACAAACAAGTTGGAGGCATTACCATCAGTTCCAAAGAAACCATCAGATGCACCATCACCAACAACGACCCCATGCCTCAACTTCCTACTTCAAACTGACGCAAAGACCACGATAAGAGGCGCCCTCGCCTACAGTCCCCCGGGACCCCAAGCAACATTCTGCAATTCCATCCCAATCTAATCGCCCCCCCAAAAATCGACTCTCACCACTACGTCCTAAATGGCCACCCCAACTTCCACATCAATGACACCAACTCCATCTCCCTACCAGAGAACTTGAACAAAATCGGTCTCACCAAACTGGTCACTGAACCCACGCACAAAGCCAGATACACACTCGACCCCATTTTCACCTCCAGCGACAGAGTCAAATTTAGCCACACCACAGGCCTCACCTGGACTGACCACACCATCGTACACTTCACCATCACTAACGCACAGCACAGCATCACAAGGCATCATATCTCCCCCAAAGGTCTGCCCTTTGGGTAAATGTCACCCACCAAGCATTAAATGGCCACAGAAACTCTCTACACTCCAGTAGAATAAACAAAGAGGAAATGTAAGAATACGCAGAATATAGAAAAGTATACAATTTATTCAGAAGATCATTAAAAACTAATTAGACACAGTGTCCACTACGATCATTAGATGCTAGTGATCTTTCCCTATCATAAATACAATACTAGTTATCTAAAAACAATACCAATATCAGGCAAAGCATTTAATCATTATTGCAGCATACATAAAAACACCATAAGAAAGAAACACAATTGGAATACACTTAGGAAAAATGGTTCCTATTTCATGAGAGAAGCCACATTAGCCAAACAGAGATCAATTCTGATTTGTATTCCAATCTTCATTCAGACTTATTGTCTCCTTAGACTTTTAGTGTGACATTTACCCAAAGGGGTCTTTTTCTTAGACCTTTGTCTTTTTGGTACCCTACCCCTTTGGCTGTTGGGTCCCTCTCTCTGTGTATAGAGATCATATCTCCCCCCACCGCAGTGGGAGCAAGGTCACAAAAACCCTAGTGGTTCCAGGCCTTCACCATCTCATAACCCAAAGCCTCAACAGACCTCGACCAGGCTTTCCAGAACTTCACCGCATGGATCACTGACAAAGTCGCACCACTGAAACCCACATAATCTAACAAGACCTCCAAACGTGCCAGCTGCTACTCCCCAGAACTCAGGACCACCAAGCGCAAATGCCACCAAGTGGAGAAACAATGGCGTGCCACTAAGAACTCCGCTGACAGAGCAGCTCACAAAACAGCCCTCAGCAACTATCACCGTCCCATCAAGGAAGCCAAGAAAGCAGCCATCTCCACCCACATCAACTTCGCGGCCAACCACACAAAGGAACTCTTTAAAATAGTCAAAGAATTCTCCCACCCAACAGCTGTAGAGAACAGAAAATACCATCCACCCCTCCCAAGAACTCTGCGACCACCTCTCAGACTACTTCCACAGCAAGATCACCAACATCTATAACAATTTTAACCTTCAATGTGCCACCCTCAACACCAGCGACCTCAACCAACCAGCGACATCAGCCAAACCATTGCCTCATATACTCACCGCCCTGACCACCTCAGCCATCATGTCTTCCATCTACTCCAGGGTGCCCTGACACCTGCCCTTACCATCTCTACAACCTCGCAACAAATCCAATCAGCATGCAACTCACCAGCATCCTCAACACCTCCATCTCCACAGCAACCTTCCCAGACAGATAGAAAAAAGCAGACGTCAGACCCCTTATGAAGAAAGCCTCTGCCGACCCCAGCAGCGCAACAATTATCATCCTATCTCCCTGCTCCTCTACCCTGCCAACGTACCTGAGAAAGCCATCAACCAGCAGCTGACCGAATTCCTGGAACAAAACCACCTACTGAATGCCTCACAATCAGGATTCTGTGCCAACCACAGCACTTAGACCTCGCTGATTGCCACCACAGGCGACATCAGAACACTCCTCGACTGCAGAGAAACTGTGGCCCTGATCCTCCATGACCTCTGCACCGTTCAACACCATCTCCCACAACACCCTTATCAACAGACTCTACAACATAGGCATACAGCAAGTTATCATCATCGCCTCCTTCCTTACAGGACACCCACAGAGCATATGACTGCCTCCCTTTACCCCCGCACCCAAAGACTTCATATGTGGCCTTCCACAAGGATCATCTCTCAGCCCCACCCTGTTCAACATCTACGTGACGCCCTTCGCAGACCACGTCAGATCGCAGGGACTCAACATAATCTCCAATGCAGATGACACCCAACTGATCCATTCGCTCATCGAGGACCCCTCCAATGCCAAAACCAACTTCTGCAGCGCCATGACCAACATAGCCAAATGGATGAGAGACAACTGCCTCCAGCTAAATTCTGAGAAAATTGAAGTACTGATCTTCAGGAAGAACACCTCTGCATGGGACCACAGCTGGGAGCCTGTACTGCTCAGACCAACACCCACACTGACCGACCATGCAAGCAACCTTTGCATCATCTTCAAGAGCCAACTGACCATGAAATGACAAGTCAATGCTGTAGTGAATCCTGTTCAGTGGTCCTTCACAGAAAGGGCCTTGTAGGGGAGGAGCCAAGCTCGCGAGCGTAATGGTCGCCTTTTAGCTCGGCTCCCGCAGCCCTCCGGCCTGATCATGTATCCTGTATAATATCCTGTCCGGGGACGACCCATTATCGGAGAATCGGAAACGGAACACCCCGCTTGTACTCACCATTTGGCCCGGAGGTTTCGACGTGCAGCGGCTCCGAAGTTGTGCCCTCAGTAAGACCGGGGCCTCCGTGGAACCTAGACCGGGACCTAGCCTGTGGGATCCGACGACTGTCGGCCCCGGTCGAGAGAGTGAACCCATGATGAGAGCCGTTGTGCGAAAATCCCGGCGATCCTGATCCGGGCCTGCCCTGGTGACCGCGCGGCTGATGTGGGTGAGATGCACCGGGGACTGAGTCTGTGAAGGGGTTCTCCCCCCGCCGCTTTGTCCGGCGGCTCTGGACCTCTGCGCCCAGACTCTGCTTGTTGGAGGCGCCGGTGCTGGTGTAGGCGGAGACCCGCATTGGGCGGACATCCTTTCGGCACCAAGGCTGCCATTGCTGGGACCCCCCGGAGCTCTGTAAAGTCCTACATTTTTTAACTGTTTTTTGGGGTCGCGGAGGGCGGCGACTGGGCTGACTTCGCGAAATGGCGGCCGACCCTCTGAAACATGAATCGTCTTGTGGCGGCGGGCTTGGGTTGCCTAATTGCGCGGGGGTCCGGTCTGGTGAGCGTGAGCTTACGGTCAGAGATATCCTGGAAGCTCTGAGATCCCTACGCGCGTCCCTGGCCCCCGATGTCCCTGTGAGTCCGCCACGATTTGCCGCCATTTTGAGCAGCCGTTTCTTCTTGCCGCCCTCTTGTTTCAGTGACTCCATTGCCTCGCCCCCCTCGATTGCTGCAAGTGTTGCTGCCGCTGATCAAAGATCATTTTATGTGCCGGTGACTTTGGAGCTCCCTGTTTTTCGAGGTTCTGACCCCGGGGACTTGGACATTGTGCCGCGGCCCTGTTCGGCTCGGATGCCCAGCAGTATTGGTGGACTGCCGCCTGCACCTGCTCCGATGGCTTCGCCTTTGTCTATTACAGAGACCCCCTCGCCTTCCCAAGCGGTGAAACTGAACTCCTGTTCTTCATCACCCGTGCTGCGATTGCTGATGCATTTAAACTCTTTGCTCGGACTTTTGCACCCTTGCGGACCGATTTACCCCCCATGTCTACATGGTAGTCAACCCTTTTTTCGATTGTGTGCTGGTCTTGTATTGAGTATCTCATTTTACACAGTCATGTGGTGGGTGGGATTTGTGGTTCGGAAGGGATGGGGGTGATATGCACGACTCCTGGTTGATTATTGGTATACGATTTAGTGGCGCAGTTGTCTGTACCCATGGAGCGGTGGGAGGTCCCCTCCTCTGTAAGTTTTATGGCGCTTGATGGGGTGTCGTCCTGGTCTGTTTTTGCTGCGATTGTCTGGTTGGGCGGAGGGCGGCGGCCGACCATATTGATTTCTGTTCTTATGCTCCTCCCTCCTGTTTTCTTTCTTTCTGTTTCTGTTTCTTTTTGTCTCGTTCTTCTCTCTTTCTTTCTTGCTATATTTCGGGTTCTGGTTTAGGGCGACAGGCACGCTGTCTGAAGGGTAGGCCATAGCCTTCTACAGGGGTGCAGGGTGGGATGGGTGGGTAGGGTTCTATTTGTTGTTTGTTTTATGGTTCTATGGCCCTTTTGTATCCCTTTTTAGTAATGCTGCGTCTGTCCCTGTCTCCCGTGGTGTGTTCGGGGTGGGGTGTGTGGCATCGTTGACCCTCCTTTTATGGTTTGATTGCTTTTCTTCTCGATTGCTGTACCCTCACTGGTGCTGATACTCCTGTTTTCTCCTGTACTCCCGCCACGGGACGCCTGTGTCTTCTTTCTTTCGTTTTTGTCTTTCATTCCTTTTTCTCCTTTTTCCGCCTTGTCCTCCTCCCCTCCCCCTCTTTCCCCCCTCTTCCCCCCCTTTTCCTCGCCCCCGCCCCCCCCCCCTCCCTTTTCCTGGAGGTCACTATGACGGGTTAGTTTTGATGTAATGTTTCTCCGATTCCTCTGTTCTGGCTTAGCTGTGGTTTGGGTGGTGGGCATGTAACGATGATAATGCTCAAGTGTCGATTATATCTAAATTATCCCGATCTTCCTGTGTGAATTGTGTTGCCTCTCCTGTATTGCGGCCCCATCCCCCTTATTGTTGCTGAGGATGGTTTTGGGATTTCGGACGTCTCTGCATTGATAGTGAACCTGTCGTACGCCTTATCCCCATATTATAAAATTAACCTTTTTTTGCTCCTGTGTCTTGGCCCTCTGGTTCCTGGGTATATTCTCCCCTTCTTACGATTGTATTGCCTCTGCTTCTTGCTGTTTGACTCTGTGATGTTTGCCTTGGAACCTCTGATTGCTCTCCGTATTGAGGCCGGCCGATTTGGTTGTAGGCCTAGACTTGTATATCCTTTTGATGCTAATAAAGGTTTTAAAAAAGAAAGGGCCTTGTAGAGCCCTCGTTGGCTACCGTTTGCAACTTCATCCCACTGGAGATTTTCGACTTCTAAAAAAGAGACTAAGCCCAAATGAAAAAATCTTCACCAAAACTTCATCTGTCGGCTCCCCTATTATGACGCCTCTTCCTCGGACATGACCTGCAGCCTTGACCAGCTGAACTTTACCTTCTCAGACATTTGTTCTACAAAATTTCTTTTAAGTTCGAAAGCAAGTGTCGACCGGGCCCAACCCACTTCTTGTATCCGATCAGTGCTCCATTGCGGTCGTCCATATTTTTCAACTTTGAACCATCTTGCACGACTAGATGTCCGCCGTTCTTACTTTTAGGTACTAGTATTTTCCTTAAACTTCAAAAATTAATAACTTTGGTTCTACTGATGGGATGTTTGTTATTTTGGTGTCAAATAATTTATTAAAATGTAGACTCTATTTTTCTAAAGTAGTGTGAGATTTTTCTTGCGTGGTGTTTTCACTTTATTACTGTTTGCGTGCTGCATAAATACTCTACACATTGCCTCTAGGTTAAAGCGCTCCCATCTTTGACTATAGCATTATATCTCTGGCAAGTTATTCCATATTTTCGGTGGCATACCAGTTGCATGCTGAGTAGAGCATGGTGAATAAGACACGAATGATCACATATGAAAGATCTTAGGCTTAATATAAGGCTCCTGGGCTGAAATATTATAATGGATTAAACATATTACAGACTTGTCACTACCATGGGCTTGTTGTTGGGCAACGGTCTGCCAGCTGTGGAAATAAGTTATAATCCCCCCTCCCCCTGATTATAATGTGCCATTTGATGTTGGGGGTAGAATAAACAGGGGCTACTGGAACATAACCTTGGTGGATGAGGTTGTTTGCCACTGTTTGATCCCACTGCAAACTGGGCCAAGTACTACTTTAACTGCACTTGACTCTCAGTGTAGCGAGGGCAAGGCTTCTTTGGGTGGTAGTTTAAGGAGCACAAGCTCTGAACACCCCAATTACCCAACAGACACAATAAAGTACTGTCAGGCTCTGTCCTAGTCCCTTGAGTAAAAGAAAGTACTTTAATAATGCAATATTATCTAATACAACAAATCTCAATTAAGGAAATGCAATACTGGGTTAAAATCATGTTTTGGGTCTGGGAGCTACACACGAAGGTACCCACCCCGGTAATGGAATTCCCCAGTATTTGTGATCATGGTGTTTACTCTTGTGGACAAGGTGCTGGCTAAGCACATGTGCTTGCACTTAATCAACCCCAATGCATGTGTGCCCACTGTTCAGTTCCCTTTTCCTTTGGTGTGATGTTATCATGGAAAAAGTCATACTACTTGCAGCAGGCTTATGCCTGCTTCTCGTTTCTTGCATGCAGATAGCTCTGTAGCTCTGCAATTACCTGCTTTTGGCAGTTGATATCCTGGTGGGCGTGGGTTAGAGGCTTACCACACCAGACAATCCCCTCCGGTTGGTTCACTCATGGCTTTCTCCCTGGTATTTGCTTGTTCGCTTTGCTATTCACATATCCGTAACATGTTGGACTTCTCTTCCACACATCTACTGTAGTGCCAGGCATATTCCTTCCCTTTTTCAGAAAGTAGGCTTTAGGTAGACACTCAGCTCCTCTAGCAGAAAGTGCAGACTTCAGATGGTGTCCCCTCAAATCTAGGAGACTAGTGGGAAGGTGGACACCAGCCCTGATCATACCATAGTCCTTAAAGTAATCTTAAAAGCTCTGCCTTCCTTGGCCATGAAGAGCTTATAACTGGAACCATTGGGGTGGTTTGGATCCCACTTTTATGTACATTTTCTAGATGGGGAATGTGGGTACACTGTCTAAGGTTTCACAACCAATTTCAGTTGGTTCTCTTTCAAATGTTATTTTCTGATTACTCTCAAGACAGCATTTGTGTAAAATGATGGCTTGCACAGCAGATAGTAATTGGGTTGGGTCAAGGCACGAGTATCCAAAACATGGACACAAAGAAGTGTACAGTTTCTGCACCAGGCAGTCCGCATTTGTCATGAAGCAGCAATCAGAGACAGGCCCTGCCAAAAAACTTCCTCATTTTGAATAACAGACAACTGATTACAAGGAAGGTTAAAAATGGAGGCATAATTAGTCCCACTACTCACCCATACCAAATAAGGAAGAACTATTCAGCAGTCCTTTCTTAACAAGAGCGTCAAGAAATTTCTAGAGGAATCACTGTCCCCATCTTCTTCACTTTAGTGTCTGTTAGAATCCTACTACTAAACGTACTGTACATGCACTGCGCACACACACATACACTCGACATGCCCGTTAGATGTCAGTGCAAGTGTCAGTCTTTTACCCAACAGCTGAACTTTACACGAGATGACCACAACCTCACTGACACAGACAAAAGGGTCTGATCACACTACAGATTCACAAAACACGGTGTGCTGCTACCAGTGCACCTTGTGACACTCTTAGGGCATAGACAGTATTCCACTGCCTTCCCTGGGGACACACTTGGCGCGCCGCTCCTGGTCACAGGATAGATCCTGGACTTTGCATTTTATGGGCAGGCCTAGGTCTATGCTCACACATTAGATCAGCATAACACTGAGGCAAATTTTAAATCAGTCTGTTTCACTTGCAAAAAACTCAATTGCCTTCAATACTGCTTTTCAATGGTAATTATTTCAGGGGCTATGCTCATAGCTGGTAGACAGAACGTGGACATATACTCACAGAATCAAGGGGACGCAGGCCTTAAGTTAAAGTCCACGTTCTGTCCAGCAGCTATGAGCATACCCTCTGAAATACCTATCTTTGATTAGGGTGTATTAAAGGAGATTGAGAAACAACCATGACAAAACCCTTTGATAATCTCTTGAGAATAAAAAGGGTTGCCTTAACGGGGCTGAAGAACGATAAGCGGTATGGCATTCAAATCAGCAGAAAAGAGTGGGGCAGTGGTTATTTTGAAAAAGGATGATTATAGGACTGAATGTCTAAGACTTTTGGGTGACCGTAAGAACTACCAACTACTTGTAACTGACCCCACAAGAGCCCTTGGCAAAGAGATTAAATGTTTGGATGAGAAGGCAGGAGGTTTGATCTCTAAGAACGAGGTAGAATTCTTGGTGACCTACTATCCAGGCACCCCCTACTTCTATACCCTGCCGAAGATCCGTAAGACAAGTTCTTCTCATCAGGGAGACTTATAGTCTCGGGGATAGAGTCAGCATTAGAACCTTTATTGCGCTGCTGTGACTTCTGTCTGAAACCTACTGTCCCAAAAATACTGACTCATCATAAAGGCACAAAAGATGTTCAGGGAGGGGAGGCAGGATCCGGGATACACCCTTAATTGTACGAGGGTACATTGGAGAGGAGACACCTTACGATACCTGGGAATTCAGATATACCGCCTGCCGACAGACCTCTTTGATGGTAACCTGGGAAGGGCCTTCACGGCCATCAAGTCGCAAGTAGACTTCTGGAGCACGCTACTACTAACGGTCACTGGCAGGGTAGCACTATTCAAGATGGTGATTCGCCTCAGGCTACTGTATTACTTTGCTAACTTACCTATATGTGTCCCTGAGGCCTTCTTTCGTCACACTCTAAACTACTTAGGGACTTTCTCTGGGGGAGCAGCCAACATAGGATGGCACTAACGAAACTCTACCTCCCCACAGACCAGGAGGGCTGGCTACGCCTTGTTTTGAGCACTACTATTTACCTGCATAACTGCAGTGGATAGCCTGCTGACTTGCAGATAAGGGTCGGGAGGACACGGCGTCTACACTGCCCCAACGCTCCCTGGAACAGATAATTAAACTCTTCCACCCAGCCACCAAAACTGCGACGCCGACACTGCTTCTATTGGCGGTGGCGTACAAATGCTATTGCAGGAGCCTATATCTCACCAGAGCTCTGGTCCCCTATGCACTGGCAATACCGTTGGAAGTCTCCCCTAGTGGGACCGGAGCGCTCACATCTCTTGCACTGACAGACTGGCGAGCCGCTGACATACAGACCCTGGTAGATCTATACCGAGATGGCACACCTATCCCGAATGAATCCCTGGTTGAAGATGAGGGGCTACCACCGGGGCAATTCCTAATGCACCGCTCACTGATTGCGACCCTGGCCGCCAAATGCGGGGACATGTCCACAGAACCAAGCCAACACCTTACTATACAATACCTCCACGTTATGGGATGAGGCAGACACCTGGTCCGTTGGTTTGCGGCGTCACTCCATACACATGTAGCAATTAATCTAGATCCCCTTCGCCGCAAATGGGAACTAGACCTAGGGAGACAACTAGAGGACAGGGAGTGGGACAGGGTGTTGAAGAGGCCAGTACGTATACCCAGAAATATGAGATTCCGACAAATACAATTGTTTATTGTGCACAGGGCATACCTCACACCTGAGGCAATCAACAAGTATTTCCACCGCACGCATTCAGTATGCCCCAGATGTGCCGAACCCGGGGCTGGACTGGTCCACATGCTGTGGAGTTGCCACAGACTACATACATATTGGCACACAATCAGCGAGTTAATGCGCGCATGCACAGGTCACGACAAACCCTTTGAATGGACTGTTTACTTGCTACACCACTTCTGTAGAACCCCGTCCACAAAAGTAACATCCTGGTTCCTTGACCTGGGGCTAGTGGTTGCTAAGCGACTTCTCACCAAGAAGTGGAAGGCGCAGGAACCGCCACACACACGAGGATGGAGACACTCCCTCTCTGCATGGGCCAGAGCAGAGGGTATTGCCATCCGACAGGAAGAGACGCTGGGATTGAGGAAGGAGCCCATAGCCACTCAGTGGGAGGGACTGCTCCAAGCACTTCAGCAAACTGAGGAAGTAGACTCCGGGGGACAACCCGACGGGATGGATGTGGGCCCATAGTAGGTGCAGAGGGCTTTGTCCGTGGGCAACCGTAATGTTCCATGTATACACATATACTAATTGACATCAAGGGTGGGCACAGCAAAAGCCAATGTAAGGGGGCAAATGTCATTTTGACAAAATGTGATGAGTTGATGGAAGAGCCGGGGGGTGATGGGAGGTGGGTATACTTACGTTAGCACCGGTCCATGTTGTGGTTGTTGGTTTTGATTGTTTTAACTACATGACATCTGTTCAGAAGTCCATACGGATCGATCTGAAAGACGTTACGCGTTGGACTAATAGAACCATGCTATCATTGAACTGTAACCTGTATCATTTGTGAAATTAGCTGAATACTAGAGTCACACCCACCCCTGAGTAGCAGACACCATATGTATACTTGAAATGCTCACACTCCATGTAACAGTAGTATGCTTCAACTGTTGATAGGTGATCCAGTGTACAGATGGCTCTCAAAGCATGTTGCCTTTCATGAACATGTAAACTTAAAAATCAATAAAAAGATTTAAACAAACAAAAAAAAAATAAAGGCACAAAAGATCTCCTGAGATTGAGTGCGGACTTGGATGCAAATAGGCAACTCCTGAATGGCTTATACATTGAAAACCTTTATACAAGCCTCCCACAAATGCACACCTTACAGGTTTTCGAAGGGGTATTGTTCTCAGAAGAGTGGAGATATGCCACCCCTAAAACCACCGTATTGGAATGTGCCTGATTGGCACTTGGCAAGAACTTCTTTCAGTTTGAGGATCAGATGTACCTACAGACCCACAGGACCTCTATGGGCATTGCTTTTGCCCCGAGCCTGATGGGTCTCTATGTACATAACTTTGAATCAAAGTTTGTAGTTAATGAAACTATTCCTTCTAGATCAAGAATAGTGAAATGGAAACGTTTTTTGACAATGTGCTAGTGCTGTGGGAGGGATTCACACAGCTACATCCTTTATTGACTGGCTCAATGCGTGCAACCATAACCTCAGGTTCATTTTCACAGTGAGCAGCATGGTACTGTTTTTGCTCCAAATGAAAATCACAACGGGGGGGTGGGGGGGGCTGGATTGAAAACTGTGACCCATACAAAATCAACTGACAGGAACTACCTATTAAAGTTTGATAGCTTCCACCTGAGAGCCTATGGGAGACTCTACCTTATGGTGAATTCATGTGCCGAAAATCAAACTTCAGTGAATCAAAGGATTACAGGTTTCAGGCTGAAACCCTAGTCAATGAAACTAAGTGCCAGGCAGTATCCGAGTCAAATCATTGAGAAGTGGGGAAAAAGGAGCTAGGGATTTCTTGCCTTGCTTGCAGGCAGGTCCCCCCACGCCGCTGCTCGTCACCGGACTGCCTGGTTCCTGCCTCCTTGTTTCCTGGGTTTTTCCCTCCCCTCTGCCCTGTGCACCAGTTCCCCCCGCCCCCCCCGCCGCTCCCTATCCGACCCTTTCCCGCCGCTGCATCCCTGCGGCCCTGCCCCCCCTGCACACCCATTCGCCTCCCCGCTCCCGCCTCCCAGCTGCTTCTCCCTCCCAAGCCACCTCATATGCAGGCCGAGAAGCAGCCGCGCAGCGGGCCGCCGCTGGCGAGCCGCGCCCATCCACGCCTGGACCACGCCCAGCGCCAGAACCCCTGGACCCCGTGAACGCCACGACACCAGAATTCACTACGACGCCAGCAACCTCCAAGCACTCAACGCCGGCCGAAACCACACCTGCTTCCAGGCCGCCCCGAAACGGACCCACGGACCCTTCTCCTGCCACACCTGCAGCTTCACCTGCGACAGAATCACCAAACCTCCAAGGACTGGACCCAACCACCTCCGCTGCATACTCCTCAACACCCGCTCTGCATGCAAACACGCCGTCAAGCTCTGGGATCTGCTCGACACCTCCGCCCCAGACGTGGCCTTCCTGACCGAGACCTGGTGGAACGACTCCTCGGCGCCCGACATCGCCATAGCCATCCCGGACAGCTACAAGATCACCCCCAGGGATCGCGCCAACTGAATCGGAGGAGGAATAGCCATTGTCCACAAGTCCACCCTCAAGGTCGCCATCCACGCAGACGACACCCTCAACACAGCCGAACACCTGCACTTCCGGATCCACACCGACCCCAACACCACCCTCAGAGGAATACTCATCTACAGACCCACCGGACCCCGGGCTCAGTTCAGCGACTCCATCGCCGACCTCACCAGCACCCACCCACTCACCTCCACGGACTACATCCTCCTCGGGGACCTGAACTTCCACCTCGAGAACAACAACGACGCCAACTCCGCCACCCTGATCGCCAACCTCGCCAACCTGGGCCTCAGACAACTCGCACTGCACCCACCCACACCGCCGGCCACACGCTGGATCCCGTCTTCACCACAGGCTCCCACGTCGCCTTCGACCACACCACCGAACTCCACTGGACCGACCACTGCTGCATCCATTTCACCTTCAAGAAACCAACCACGCACCACCGCACCCAACAGCTGCCTCGCCGCTGCTGGAGCAAAGTCACCGAAGACCAGCTGATCACCTCCCTCGCCAAGAACACACCCACCCACCCACCCCACCAACCCAGATGCCTCAGCCCGCAACCTCAGACTGTGGATCGACGACTGCGCCAACACCCTCGCCCCGCTCAAGAAACCCTCCAACAGCCACGCCAACAAGAGAGCCACCTGGTTCACCGACGAGCTCCAGACCTCTAAACGCGCATGCCGGAAACTGGAGAAGACATGGCTCCACGAACGCACACCGGACAACCATGCAGCTCACAAGGACGCCACCTGCAGACACCACCACCTCATCAGATTAGCCAAGAAATCCTCCTTCAAAGATCGCTTGGATAACAACGCACACAACAGCAAAGAGCTCTTCAGCATCGTAAAGGAACTCTCCAACCCCAGCGCCAACGCCAACAACATCCCGCCCTCGCAAGAACTGTGCGACTCACTAGCCATCTTCTTCCACCGCAAGATCGCTGACATCCACAACAGCTTCAACACCACGACCGCCCGACTACGCCAGACTCCACCTCCCCTGTGAACACCACCAGTGTCAATCGCCTGTCCTCCTGGTCCAACGTCAATGACGACGAGACACGCAAGGTCATGAACTCCAATCACTCAGGATCTCCGTCTGACCCGTGCCCACACCACGTATTCAACAAAGCAGACGCAGCCATCGCACCCCATCTACAGAAGGTCATCAACATCCTCTTCGAAACAGCGACATTCCCGGAAAGCTGGAAGCACGTTGAAATCAACGCCCTCCTCAAGAAGCCCAAAGCGGACCCCAAGGACCTCAAGAACTTCTGGCCCATCTCCCTGCTCCCGTTCCCGGCAAAGGTCATTGAGAAAATCGTCAACATGCAATTGGTCCGCCACCTCGAAGACAACAACATCTTGGACCCGTCCCAGTCCCGATTCAGACGAAATCACAGCACCGAGACAGCCCTCATCGCCGCCACAGACGACATCAGGCGCCAACTAGACAACGGCGAAACTTCAGCCCTCGTTCTCCTGGACCTGTCAGCCGCCTTCGACACTGTCTGCCATCACACTCTAAAGACATGCCTCCTAGAAGCCGGAATCCAAGAGAAGGCTCTTGACTGGACCACCTCTTTCCTCTCCGGCAGAACCCAGAGCGTCCGCCTCCCACCCTTCCGATCCGAAGCCACCGACATCATCTGTGGCGTCCCCCAGGGCTCATCCCTCAGCCCAACGCTGTTAAACGTCCACATGGCCCCTCTCGCACAAGTGGCCCGCCATCACGACCTCAACATCATTTTCTACGCTGGCGACACCCAGCTCATCCTCTCCCTCACCAAGGACCGGCACACCGCCAAAACCAACCTCCACGAGGGAATGAAGGCCTTCGCCGTTTGGATGAGGAGCAGCCGTCTGAAGCTGAACTCGGACAAGACAGAGGTCCTCATCCTCGGACCCACCCTCTCAGCCTGGGATGACTCCTGGTGGCCGACCACACTGGGAACAGCACCAACACCCACCGACCATGCACGCAATCTAGGATTCATCCTCGACTCCTCCCTCTCCATGTCTAAGCAGGTCAACGCCGTCTCCTCCTCCTGCTACTACACCCTCTGCATGCTCCGCAGGATCTACAAGTGGATTCCGACTGAAACAAGAAGAACGGTGGCACAGGCCTTCATCAATAGCAGACTGGACTACGGCAACGCACTCTACGCAGGAATCCCAGCCAAACACCTACGATGACTACAACGCATCCAAAACGCCTCCGCCCGACTGATCCTCAACATCCCCCGCCGCAGCCACATCACCCCCCACCTGAGAGACCTACACTGGCTCCCCGTTGACAAGAGGATCACCTTCAAGCTCCTCATCCTCACACACAAAGCACTCCACAACTCCGGACCAGCCTACCTGAACAGCAGACTCAGCTTCCACACCCCCACCCGCCAGCTCTGCTCCACCAGCCTCGCATGCGCCGCTGTCCTCCGCATCCAACGAACGACCTCCGGCGGCAGATCCTTCTCCTTCGTCGCCGCCAAGACCTGTAACACCCTCCCTACCCACATACGGCAGACCCAAGACCTACTCGCCTTCAGAAGACTCCTCAAGACCTGGCTTTTCGAGCAGTAGCAGCATCCGCCCTCACCTCAGCGCCTTGGGACCCTCACGGGTAAGTAGCGCGCTTTACAAGTACTCTGATTGATTGATTGATTGTTGGAAGATATACCACAGGAAACACAAGGCTTGAGGACCATGTGTGTAACTACATATTACCCTATGTGTAACCAGGTGAAGAAAGTGATTAAAAAAAATGGTATATACTGAATACAGGAGATAATGATTTGGACAGACCTCTATTCTCCAGTCACCGCAGCCCCAACATCAGGGATGTGCTAGTGCATACAAGGGAGGGCCAGCATGGATGAGTACCTTGTGAGGATTTCCACCAATCCAGGAACGTTATCCCTGCTGAAAATGCAGTTAATGTAATCTTATAAAAGGCACAAAAACAAGGGAGCTTGATCTAGGTTTATCAGAGATGGCAGCAGAGGAAACATTCCAACTGTGAATCTAGCAGAGTCATCCACATGGTTACTTGCCCTTGTGATATGAAGTGCATAAGGGTGACGATGCGTAAGGTCCAGATACGGATCATGGCACACTGGAGTAATGTACGGTGTGCTCGAATTACAACCAAAATGAGCCACCACTATATCACGCCAGGACATAGAGCCATAGATTTGAAGTGGACAGTCATAGAACAGTTGGAACAAGGGACACACATCGCAGAGAAAAAACGGTTTGAATAAGAACGAAGGTGGAAAACCCACCTTTCAACTAGTAAGACAGAGCTGAAATGTGAAATTCCATGGGGCAGCCTAAGTGGGTAGTACTGAAGTGTAAATTTACTAGTGGAGAATGAACAAGAAAGAATGCATAGTGTCTCATATCACCCAAAGGAAGTGAGCTGCAGACAAGGCTATCTTCTTAATCAGGGTTGCATGTAATTTGATACCATTGGCGACACCAATCCGGGAAACCATTCACATGTGAGCAGAAAACCTAGTGTGAAAATTTTAAAACCAAAAAAAATAGCCCAAATGAAAACACAACAATGTAAATAGATTTTACTGATGGACCAATACCATGCGACTACGAAGTGGAAGGAGACATTCCCATGGGTGAAAATTTTTCTTTAAAAATGGCCCAAATGATAACACAACGATGTCAGGAGATCAGGCTGAAGGGCCAATCACATGTGACCAGGAAGTGAGAGGAGACATCCCCACAGGGCTATAAAACCAGCAGGTGCATTTGAAAAGTTGCGAACCGCCTGGCAAGGAGTGAGCATGCTTAGGTGATTGATCCCAACGTTTCTTTGAAGTAGAAAGTGGGGAGTGGAATATGTCCTTCCTTTGGTAAAGGATTGCTAGTAATAAGAAAGTAGATTTTGGGTAGTAGAGACCATGGGCATATATTACCGATACTTGTGATAGAGGCAGTGTTGTGTATTACAGGATATAAAACCTGTTTTTCTTTCTCTATTTTCATTTCCTCTGACACAAAATTAGAGTGTGACTATAAGAACGTTGACCCTCCTTCATTGATAGAAAAGTAGTGAAGAGCTAAATATATCAATAAGGGGTGTTTCTGAAGACCGCATATAGGGTGCAGAGCCACCTTACTAATGATATGGATATAGCAAGACACAGTGGTGACTTAGAACTATCAAGGAGAGTGGGCCAGTATCTGGACTCATTAGGAGCTTGTAGCTATGTTCACCTATATTGTGTGTATTTGGTTTAAGTGGTCTATGTAGATGTATACTAAGTAAAATAGCATAAAATAGTCTGGAGATTTTTCTTATCCCTCCACAGATACCCACTGATGAATTATCTGGTAGGGACGTAAGCATAAAGTCTATGTATGGTATGAATGGAAGTATGATGTGGGAGTAGGGGTAATTCCCCACTTGTTTGACCCCTTAAGGATTAGGCAGTCCATAGGGATCCTTGAAATACTGGTCCTGACAATAGCCTCAGCATCCTCTAGAAAGGCTGAAACATGTAGACCGCGAGTAAGGATACTTGGGTAATTTGACCCCACATACTGTCCACATTCGTTTTTAACACTACCAAGGCAATATTCTGATAATAAAGTTTGTTGCAAGTATGCCTCAGGCAGCCTTATTACATTTCCTTGCTCCAATCCCTTGAAATATCAATGAGTGCGCCCTGAAAGAGATCAGGTTGAAGCCAGCGGTGTAAGCATTAAACTCCACTGTGAAAACTTTATGATGAAGTATGCCTTCAGAATTTCGTGAAGTATGAGAGTTTTGTAGTAAAAATCACTCCTGTGCCAGTACTGCTCAGACGGATTGTATACACATAGTAGCCATCTTATGTTTTCTCTTTTAGTTTAAGAAAAATCATTGCAAAATGGCTGCTGGGCGTGTCTGCTGACGCGCTGTTTGAATAGTTTTTGTTTACCTTAAAGAATAGGGCCATTGGCATGCATGTACATTTGCAGTGGACATTTTGTAAAGAGTTTCCTTGAACTAAACTATTACAAGGTGGCTACATTACATGTGTGTGCATGCACAGGAGACATTTGGGGAAAGAACAAGCCCTGACTAAGTCAATATGTGTAATTGGCAAGACCTCTTGGTTTGCCAATGTTTAATCTTTATGTTGTTCATTTAGGGAAAAGAGTTTCATTATACAATAGTGATACACAGGGTGAAAGGGAACAAGAGAGGTTAGGAACCCAGATTGAAAGGTATGCTGTGGGAAAGAAGATACTTAAGGACACTTACCCAATATGTTTTGCAGCAACACCTGAAACTGTTAACTATTTGTGGAATTTAGCAACAGTAAGTGTTTCTGGTGCCCTACCATCATATCAAAGTTGTAATGTTGACCTGCACGTACAACTCCACAATATCAACTACCTATACATCGTCAAGATCAGTGTAGGAAAATGGATTATTTGGTGTAGTTGTGAGACCTCACCATGTAATAATGTCACAATGTTTATCAAGGCCAGTTAGGCGTCTTTAAGAAAACCCTTTGCACAGCCCTGGGGAGTTGTGGCACAGAGCAGTCAGGTTTAATCAAAGGAACAAGTGTTCTAACACCCACACCTGGCTGGTATTCACCCAGGGAGGTCTTCTGATCAACCACCTGTTTCAGAAGCTCCTGGCTCCTGGCTGACCTTCATATTCCTATGTGCCTTCTTCATGTACTCTGCCATGCAAGACTGCAGGTGTAGCATTAATTCCACTACATTTTGCTTGAGCTCTTTGAGGGATTTCTCCCAACCCTCTCTAATCAACCTCAAGTGACTTCTCATAGGGTGTCCAAACAAAATCTCAAAGGGGCTGAAGCCCAATCCCTTTTATGGAACCACCCTGTACGCAACTAACAGGCATGACAGGGGAACATCCCATCTCCTCCTGAGTTAGTCAGCCTATTCCATAATCATGCCTTTCATGGATTTGTTGAATCTCTCAAGTAAACCATTTGTCTAGACGTGATACAGGGTGGTGAACTTGTCTGCAGGCATAAAATTGGTACCCTTTTCAGAAATGGTCGCCTTAGCGAAGCCTACATGGGTGAAGATGCCAAGTGAGGACTCTAGCCACTGCAGGGGCTTTGACTTTCCTGAGGGGAATGACTTCTGGATAGCTGGTGTGAAGGTATACTACCACCAAGATAAATTTATTTCCAGAGGCAGTTGGAGGGTCTAAGGGAGCAACAATGTCAATGCCTACCCTCTCAAAAGGGGTCCTAACCACAGGCAGTGGGATTAGGGGAGCCCTCATTCGCTCCCCTGTCTTGCCACTGGCTTGAAAGTTGACACAGAAGAGATATAACTCATTTACTTTCTCTGACATCTGGGACCAATAGAAGTGTTTGACTAGCCTGTCCCAGGTTCTAGTCTGCCCCAGATGTACAGCCAGGGGGATGTCATGGGCTAGACTTAGGAGAAATGTTCTGTATTGCTTGAGGCCCACCAATCCTCTTGTTGCCCCTGGTTTGAGGTCCCTTGCCTCATTGTACAGTACTCCTTCTTCCTAGTAGGTCAGTGGGTAGCACTGACAACTCCCTTTTTTGCCTTTCACTCTGCTGCGAAAGACTTTCAAGAGTAGGTCCTTGGCAAAAGTCCTCTCTAGAGGGTCTTCCTGCCCCTTGCCAGGCTACAAGCTCTGGCTGGTTCCTTAGGGCAGCACTCTCAACTTCACACTCTAGGTCCTCCCACTGAAGGTTAGACGCCTTCTGAGTCTAGGGATCTTCTGAGGTTGCTTTTCCAGCCCTCTTGCCACTTCTCCTACCCCTTGTCTTACCCCTGGGTGTCTGGGCCATTACTCCAGGCTTCCTTCACTTTCCTGAAATGCAGCTTGGGCCCTGGTGGCCACTCACATCCATTCAGTGTGACGGAGACATTCTGCATGGGGTTTTTTGTGCAACATCTGCCCAAGCAGAGGTTTCCCAGCAGACACTACACTAGGATGACAGGGGAGATCGCTATCTACTTCATGCCAGTAACCCATACCTACTCGGGTACACCTTAGCCATAGGGTGAAACTTTACTTCCTTGTCAGCCTTGACAATCTTGTGTAACACATCTGGGATGATCTGTATTGAGGAAAACAGTTTGTTCACTACAGTTGTCATACTGGCACATGTATCCATTAGAACCTCCACTGTGGTACATTTTATTTCTGGCCTTTGCCTATATTGCACATTACTGTGAGGTAAGGCTGCCAAGGCTTCAACATCAACACCTCCCACAGACATTAAAGTTACCTCTGTGTAACCCCTAGTTTACTCTGCACCAACTTCCATCCCAATACCTACAATGGCTATCCCCTTGGACTGGCCTTCATTGGGGAGTTTCTCAGTACAAACTGAGTCTACTCTTGTGTGTCCTAATTGCTGATGGTATTAGCGCACTGTGGTCTTTAAAGGACCATAATTCTTTCCCTAATACCACCACCCCCTTTAGGCTTGGAACATCTCGGGGCTCGGGCTCCGCTTAGGCAGGCTATTTGAGCCCTTTAGAGAACTCTTTTTTGTCTTTGCCTCCCTCTTTCCCCTTTTGGGAGTCCTAATCCCCTTTCTTAGGATCCCTCCGGGACTTTTTAGATATCCTAGGACGTACCCATTTATCAGCTATCCGAACCCAGTTATTTGGGGCTGGATAGTTTAAAATCTAGTAAATGCTGGTGCAACTTCTCTGAGGAATAATTACTTAGACTCTTCTCCTTAACAATTACATTGCATAACACATCATAGGTAGTAACCTCTTTGCCCTATAACCAACCTTCTAGTGCCTTTATTGAAATGTTGACAAAGTCCACTCAGGACTGTTGAGCATTCTTGTTGGAATTTCTTCCTGTATTCCTCTGGAATCAGACCAAACTTTGCTATCAGGGCCTCCTTCATGTGGGGGTAGGACTCTGCTACATCCTCTTCTAAGGTTAACAGTCTATCCCTCCTAACCACTGGGATAAGGTGTCCCGAAACAAGGATCCCCAGTGCTGTGGGTCTACCTTTGTCATACTGAGGGCCCTCTCATATGCAGCAAACCTTTTGTCTATGTCGGCCCCAACCACAAACAATGGCACAATCCCCTTGGGTGGTCAAAAGTCCTAGGACCCTTTTGTAGACATTTCTTCATTTTTGCTGCAACCTTTACTTCTGGGATTCAGACCCAGGTTGACCTTTTTCTCTTCCCATGCCAGCTTTTTCTCATCCAAGCATACCTTCCATTCATCTGGGAATATTAGTCACAATCTTGCCTCAAATCTTGTATTAGAGGACCGGCATTGGTGCTGGTTGAACCTTTACTTCCAGCCCTGGGTGGTAATTCTATGACGGTGTGCCAAAATAGGTAATCTTCTTCCTCTGCACTCTCTGGGGTAACCTCCTCTTCCAGCAGGGTTTGGGCTTTTCGAGCCCCTTCCCAGGCAATAAGTGCATTTTCATAATCTCTTTTCTTAGTGGATTGATCTACAGTTATCCCCCTGTCTTTGCTAAGGGCCCTCAGTGCACTTATTTTGAAAGAGTACAAGTTATCTAGGTTCAGCTCCATGGTTCCCTAATTTAAAAAGGTGCAAAAATTGGAATCAACAGTAATTTAGAAAAAGTAAAAAGTGACCCAATTAAAAATCAAAACAATTTTTGCCTTATGCCAATTTAGAGGATTTTTAATTTTTTTAGCTTATCAGTGAAGTGATACTGATACAGAGACGTTCTGGATCCCACCACTGAAACACCAATGTAGTAATTATATGGTGTGGTTCTGAGACCTCACTATGTAATAAAGTCACGATCTTTATCAGGTCCAGTTAGGTTTCTTGAATTACTCCCTTAGCTCAGTCCTGGGTAGCTGTGGCACTGCATAGTCAAGTTCAATCAAAGGAAGAAGTTTAAAGCATTTCAAAGTATCAAATCAGCAGGTAACTAAGGGACACTAAACAAGAAAAATCCAACACCAATTTAGAAACATAGATTGGATTTTTTAGCTTTAAATAGACACCAAAATAACGAAAATATATCCAAGGAAACCGGAGATATTAATTTTAAGTGGTAAGTAAAATTACATTGTTAGTCTTGGATGGAATAAATCATTCCAACCAGTCACAGGGACCATTCAGGGCCACCGTTAGCAGTCTTAGGGTCCTCAATGCACTTTTCTCCTTTTAACATGGTTCATTCCAGAAGTGGTCCTGATACTGAGGATGCAAGATGCTGAGATGCTAAAGATGCTGCAGAGATATGGTGAAGGTTTCTGGGGCCACCCTGGTATCCACGAATGTTAAGGGGTGTCCCTGGCCTCAGATCTTGGTCTCTTATGATGCAGGTCCAGTCACCACAGGTCAGCTGGTCTCCCAGTTCCAGCAGTCTTCAGCAGTTGTTTATAGGTTTGTTCGACATCCTCCACTGGTCCCGTGAACTTGAGGACACCTCGGGCAGGTCAGGAATCCCAGCAGGCACTTCAACGTCCTGCGGCGGGCACGTGTTCCTGGGCAGCTGGGCTCTTGAGAGTGCAGGCTTCCTTTAGCTTCCGTGTCCCTGGTGCTGAACAGGGAGCGAGCCAACTAGCCCTTGAATTCACTTCTTCAGTCCTGGCACCAGTGGAGCTCTTTTTCAAGGGGGGGCACAGTCTTCTTTGCAGGTCACCCGGGTGCAGCAGGTGCAGACCATTCTTTAGTACAGCCTCTCTTTGCTGAGTCCAGGGAGTAGCAAGACAGTCTTTCTTCTGTCGTCTTTCCAGTCCAGTAGTGATCTGAGGACTGTGTGTCTAAGGTGCCACTTTTATGCCATCTTCAGACGCTGCGTGAATTGTATATGTGCATTTTCTTACAGCCTTGACAGCAATCCGAGAATTAGTGGAATAATGTTATTGGACAGTGTGCAGTTTAGCGTTATAATTGCTGAACTTTATTTGAAAACAAGTAGGCATGATTAGATGACTTTGGGTCACAATAATGTCAAAACAAATAAGGCCTCACCAGACCCTGATCCTATATATGAATGCAGTTACTTGACAAGATCGGCAGATTTTCTGGGCCCTGAGATAGCAGCTTATCATATCTGTTATTGACCACATCTGACACACAGCTAATAGTTCGGTAAATCTGCCATGTAAGCAGGGAAAATACAATGTTATCAGTATTGTTAAGCTGCTTGCCTGGTAGGTGGTAGTACATGCTTTCATTTGTTTCAGGTTTACTTTGTGAAAAATTCACGCAAAACTCCAATTCATAAATACAATTTCAAGTTATACATAAAAATTATCAACTTGATTAATTCTTTTCTAAATATTATTTGCACTTCATTTTAGAATTGTGCTCATTTTTTATGTTTTTCTTAATTTGCATATGTCAGAAAGCAATGCAGAAAAATAAATGCTCCTGTATCGCATATTTGTACGCTATAATGGTATAAATTTGCCCTCTTTGTAAATTAATGTATTATTAGCAAAGTGGTACAGAGGAGGACAAAAGTCAAAGACAAAAATACCGTTCGAAGGAAAAAGTCATAGATCTGAAAAAATCCAGAGGGTTTGAGACAAATATTTGTCACAAATTAGTGTTAGATGCCTCTGCGAAAAACATATGTATGGAAAACAGAGGCTAAATATTGCCTGTAAAATTAAAAGAAAATAGCATGTGGAAACGAGAAAGGAAGAAACCGAGTTTTATTCTTAAACAAGTGCCTGTCCATTTTGTATCTAAAGCAGGAACTGTGGCTTTTGTTTTATGACATTTTATCGTGTTTCTTTTTTGTGCAGCATGTGGTACAGCGAAAAGCTATCAACAAATAGCTAGAAAAAGTTAAATACAGTGCGGCATTACCGAAATGAGTCTCCCAGAGCGCCCTTTCAGCAAATGACGAAACAGCCATGGAGAATGTTGATCTCAACATCCCCGTCCCGCCAAATAGTTCATAGACCAGCAGCTTATGTCCGAATCTTCGTCCAAGACTCCGTGCTTGGCCTCCATCCTTTGAAGGGTGATGCCCCTGTATTGACACCACGTAGCCCATATAATGCTTTTGCTGGCACTCCCCAGCCTAGTAAACAGGAATTTCCAGTGAGAATCACCTATCCAGTCCAGAGTTCCGTTTCTCCACTGGCAGAGATTCCATGCTCTTTCAGGCCCACCCCGCAATGTCTTTTTTTGTCAGCACCAGCCATAACATTGTGGCCCTAAATCTTTTGGTGTCTATCTCTGTTGTGATATGGGGTAATGCAAATCTTGGGTCTCGGGGTAGGGGCCAAGCCCAGCATGTGTTCCAGACATGTCATCACCCCCTCCCATAATGGTTTCAGCTGCACGCACTCCTAGACTATGTGGAGAAGATCCCCCCTTTGTGCGTTGCATCGTAAACGGTGTGGCGAGGTAATGGCCCCCATTCGCCAAAGCTTGCCTTGTGTATAATACACCATATGGAGTTATTTCCATTGTATAAGTCTGTATTGGGAGGCTATGGCTGATTAAAGGTGGGGGTGGGGGGCAGTGCCTCTCTCCGGTCATCTTCACAGAGTTGTTCCAAATCTCCCTCTCAGGCCTCCCGCAACCAGTTGAAGAGGCCGGTTGAGGAGTTAGGCCAATTTAGGACTCTGGATCGAGACATTTGGCAGGTTTTATGTTTGTCATTTTGTCTAGTAAAAATTTTGCCCTCAGGGGACAACATTCTGGTATGTCAGTGAGCTCAACACGTAGAGTGTAAGAGTGTGTCAGAGCTGTAAGTACGTAAAGAATTGTGTGCAGTGCAAATCATATTCTGATTGGAAGTTCATTGTGTTGCCTGACAAGATGTTGCCCAACTTGGAGATGCCAAATATATCCTATGATTTAAAGCCGTGGAGGGTAGAGACCTGTGGCATCAGGGTCCCGCACCACAGTGGAGTTTCGTTGGTTAAGCATTCCTTCCATCCAAGAGCTTTGTGAGTGACTCTCCAGATTTGGAGTGCTACAGTTGTGCCTGATGGTAGATTTCTGGAGAGCTTTCCACCATATAACAAGTGTTGTAGAAGAATACCTAGCATTGGCCAGTTTTCATTTGTGAAGGCCGTGTCCGCCTTTCACCATTCAATTACTATGATGTGTGCTGCTCTATAGTAGGAAATGACTTCCGGCGTCAGGAGGCCACTGTTGTATGTAGATTTGTAGCATTTGGAAAGAGCAACCCTCAAAGTATGGTGGCTCCAAAGGAAGACGCATAATAGCGAGTCAAATCTCTTGAATGAGGTCCGTGGTAAGAGATATGGGTAGTTCTGTAATTGATAGAGCCGGGGAAGGGCTATCATTTCGTAGATGGTAGAGCGTCCAAAGATGGATAATGATAGTGTTGTCTAAAATCCCAGATCTCTGTGTAGACGATCTAGTTGACTCTGGATATTGCACACCCTGGTGCGATGGATGTCCATTGTGATGTACACCCCCAGTTAATGGAAGCGGTCTTTCAGGACCTGCTGCTCAGTTGCCCATTGTAGGAGAGTAGAAGGACAGACCATGGGGTATGCTGAAGATTTTGCCCTGTTAATAGTGAGTTCCAAGAAATTTCCAAAAATACAGAGAATTTGGAGGACTCGAGGACTGGACTCTTGAAGGTAATCCAGAAATATCATAACATCCTCTGTATATTGTGTTATCCTGTCAGAGACACAAAATGCCCACTCCAGCTTTAACCAAAGCGTCTCCTCTCATCCACCCCACCAGAGGTTTGATTGCAATGGCGAATAGTAAGGGTGATAATGGACAACCTTGTCTTGTTCCTCTATATATTGGGAACGGGCCTAACATCAAGCCTCTTCCTCTTTTCATGGCCTGTAAATCTGTGCATAGCAGTCTTAGCCAGGAATGAAATCGAGGTCCGAAGGACAATTCCTGTAAGAGGAAAAACATTTAGTTCTATCAGCCTGAATCAAAGGCCTTGTGGAAGTCCACCAGACGGAGTGTGTGTGCTTCTGGTATACGATCCGCAAATGCTCGAGCACCGTAGACGCATCTAATATTATGTATCATGGCCCGGTGGGGCATAAAGCCAGATTGGTCTGGATAGACCAAAGTAGTAAACCTTAGCCTATTTGCTGTGGCTTTAGCCCATATTTTAACATCTATATTTAAGAGGAATTTGGGGCAGTAAGAGGCACAGCAGTCAGATGGAAGGCCTGACTTGGGTATGACTGCTATCGCTGCGAGGCGCAGATCAGGAGGAGCGTGCCTTTCGCCTCTGATTTCAGAAATACCTTGTATAGCGGTCAAGAAGTAAAGTTCTATACACTCTAAAGAATTCCGTTGGGAATCAATTGGGAGCAGGGGTTTTACCAGGGAGAAGCTGGGACTGGGCTACTCCTTGTTCCTCCCATGTGAGGGCACTCTAAAACGAGTCTCTGCTGCTGTTAGTGAGAGTGTATTTTAATAGATCCTTTACAAAGTCTTGGAGGGCGACTGGGTCGATCGCTGGGAGGTGGGCATAAACGTCTGTGTAGTAAGAGGCGAATTGTTGGGCTACAGCCGGTTCCCAGTGTGCTGTATACCTTTTTGTCAGTTATATGTGCATAAAAGTCTGGCAATTTGTATTGGAGCAGAGTCTGTGCAATCTCTTGTCTACTTTGTTCCCCAGTGGTAAACTCGACTTTGTGTGGCGAGCCACACTGTCCATGCCTCATCAAGGAGCAACTGTTTTAGGACTGTTTGACTCAGAAAGATAAGTAAGAACATCTGCCATATGTTGTTTCAAAATACACATTGGCTAGCGGTACCTGTTGTAGGGGTGTATTTCATGACTTGGGTAGTACATCCTGCTGTCAAGGGATGATACCGGTCCACACAAGGTAAATATAGAATCACCTTCGTCCTGGATAACTATTCACTCTGTATTCTTTTGGCCGTCACCGTTGTTGGGTGTAAGTACTCCAAATAAAGCAAGGGATCCTCTGAATAACCAGCTACTGTTTAGCTCCTCAGAGCTGAGTGGTGCAACTCTAGGTAAAAAGGTCTAACCAAGGTGAATCATTAACATAAATGAAACGTCATAACAGCAGCAAAACTACAACTAAAAAGGGAAACGGCTGAGGTGGTTAGAAGGTATGCAGTGTTTCTCAGAAACGTGGCGTCTGAAAGGAGAGCAGAGTGTAGTGAAGATTGTGATAAATAAGTGTATAGATGACACTTATTATTATTAGGTAAAAATGTATTTATTAAAACTGAAGTGAGAGAGTAAAGAAAATAGCATGCAGCTCCATTAAGTACAAGTGGAAGAATGAATCATAACAATCTCTAACAGAAGAAATAGAATGCATTCCTTACATATACAACATTCCACAATTACATGGTTACTATTCTTTCATACTGTTCCTTAAAGACATATGCCATTACTACACAGAGCCTCTGGTTCAGTGCATTCGGGACACAAAACATTACTCTTCCCAATGCTTAACTCATTTCATTTATATTAACAACAACAAGGGACCCCAATTCAGTCAGCAGGGGACCTCGGGGAGCATACTTTTTAGAACAACAGCGGTCCCATGCATTCAGGAATATATGAAGCAATAAATATAGACAGAATCAAATCTATATTTGGAGCGACATGTCCAGCCGGACAGAGGTCTTAAAAGTTTACTCAATAAACAATTGATCCAAACAAGCAGAATACCTTCCACAATTCACCAGTGTGGTACACAAGCCTGTGCCCAACACTAACAGATCCAACACAGAAGGTAGATTTAGGAGCATAGAAGGGCTTTTTAAGGCAAACAAAGTTTTCTGTTCAAAATCCAATTGTACAGAAGTGTCAGTAAAGCACCATTACATTACATAGAAATCAAGTTTTGTATAGGGTGCTAGACAGGTCGACGGCGTTTCGGTCCCCCTATTTAATCATGGGGACCATCATCAGGACATTCAATAAATGCCTTAACGTTATTTAGCCTCTAGTTGCCTAAAGCAGAGAAAGGGGGGAGAAGAATAGAGAAAAATATATATACATTTAAATACAAATTATTCATTATATTTAATCAAGTGACTTAGGAACTGTGCATGCGATCGCTTTATTTACAGGTGAGTTACGTCGCGATTGACGGTTTAATGAGGTGGTTCGCATAGGGAAGTGAGTTCAACCGTGCCTACAGATCGCAGGATGGCAAGGGTAGTGCCGATGTGTAGATCAGGCTAGGAACGTCTACAGTACACTTGCCGGTGTGCGAGCAACCGAGGACGATCATGCACAAACATTTCTGTTGCGTGGTGCCGGCTATTGAAGTCAGGAACATGCTAATGCGAAGAATAAAAGGAGGGATAGGAGAAGTCAAAAATCGTCGTCAAAGGGAAATCCCTGGGTACACACTCGAGTATAGACTATTGAACTTACGCACCACTCTGTCTATGCATTCAATCTTAAAATTAAAAAGGAATCAACTAATTGAAAAAAGGAATTTAAATTTCCACACTAAAATACGAACGTTCACAGTCTTTTTAATTGAAATATAAAACAATACATATCAATTGACAAATTAAAATTTCAAAGAGTAATCCTTGAAAGGGAAGCTTTCTTTAAAAACACAAGGCAACAAATCACAACAAATCATTACAATTAATCACATACATACTAGCATTAACATAGGTGATTACACGCCCAAAATATACATCATAAAAAGCATTTACAACTGAAAATTGTAACTGGTCACAAAGTGGAATATATAACAGAAATAAAAAACCCCTATAAATTGTGGTTAACTGATATCTTTACCACCTATGGTAGCTGGATCCAGAGGTCATTAAATAGTTAGACAGTGACGTCAAAAGTACCACTTATGCGTGCATATCAGTTGCTCACTAGACCTTTCTTTGGATTCTACATAGGAAAAAGTGCGTCGACGCGTTTCGGTGCAAGGAACAAAAAGATATTGTAGCACCTTCCTCAGGACTTGCCGTTTCTTTAGGGGTCACCGGCTTCAGAGAATGTAGCTTTACACCCTTTCATAGGGCATTGGAACTGTGTATCATATACGATGTGGTAGATGGGATAAGCTGTCAACTTCCGAGGATGATCTCCCGGTCGCTCTTTTAAATGTAAACTTGAAGAAAAGGAAACCAGGGGCCTCTTATCTCCCTAGTTTCTCAATGATGATACTTAGGTCTTCTTTATCCCAGTTTATGGAAGTTCTTGCAGCCACTATTTGGTGAATAAGTGGGAAGTTATTCCGGATTTTATAATGTTGATGGCGAAAATTCTAGGTTCCTTCAGTAATGACCGTATTTATACCAAAACTTTAAAAACGTATCTGGAACGGGCATACATCAGCATAGAATCCACCTTGAACTGGATATGTTCGTTATATGGTATAGGTCCTGCTTCTGCCTCGTTCGATCAAGTCAAGAATCGTGCCTATGTGGAGGGTGGCGTGGCCGGAGGGGCTCTGGAGTAAAGCCAGGCATGTTTACCGAGTGTAAACATAGCAGGGGGTTAGCACGGATGGCTTTGCGTCGTTGCGAAGTGGGCGAGCATGCTTACCAGGGCAATGCACTGGTACTTGTCCGGCAGGGAGGATTTGCCTATTTTCGGTACAGCAGCCCTGGAAAGGGTAAATAATTAAAAGGCGGCGAAAATTAAAATTAAGTAAAATAAAACAATGGTGACCGAGTGACCGCGGGGGGGCCGTACACAGCTTTTTACCAGAGTCAGGCGCGAGTTGCCGCGTTACAATAACGTAATCCAACGGTGCCAGAGTACTGCCTGTCGGAAGACACCGGACATCAGAAGTTTGCATTTTAAGCCGTTTCGATGTAGAGTAGCTACGGGCTGCTAGTGACTTACCGGGTTAGTCGGTGTTTCAGTCTGATCCCTGGCGTGCTCGGGTGAAGGAGAAGGGGAGTGAAGAGTGGGTGAAAGGAAGCTGATTGGTCTGTGATTGTGAGGCGTTCCTGGCCATAAAAATAGAAGAGGGGCACGTAACTCTGCGGCCATCTTGGATGAGACAGGACGATGGTGCATGGTGTTTAGTGTGAGTGACTCAATTTTAAAACCATAATAATTACATTTGGACAAAAGTAACAAAAGAGCAACATGACTGACACAAGTGCCAGAACAGAGTTCTTGGGGTCCAAGATTGCGGATCAGATTTCAGATTAGAGCAGTCCATTCCTTCTGCAAGTTCAATCCAGAGTTCAGACTGTCCGTTTTCAATATCCATTTGAGCTCTTCTCTGTTGAGCATACGAGTCAAGTCGCCTCCCCTGGGTGGGATGATGACTTGAGTGATCACAGTCCAGCGGATTTCATTTTCCGTATGCCCTTTATTGACAAAGTGTTCGACCAGAGGAGCATTAGGTGTTTTACATCGGATCCGACTGCGATGTTGAGATATTCGTAGCTTGATTTTCTGCTTAGTCTGACCCACATAGATTAAGTCGCAAGGACAAAAGATGGCATAGATAATGTTACAACTATTACAATTAGTAAAGGTTCTCAATTCATTTCTCACTTCTTTGTATACAAATTCTTTGCATTCTATTGACAAATCACACACAACACATGACCCACACTTAAAGTGACCTCGAAGAGGTGATAGTTGCCAATGATCATGGAGTGTGATGTTTTTCGCATTTACAGAGGGTAGGGCTGCCCTTACCAGCTGATCTTTAAGATTTTTGCTTTTTCTAAAAGCAAAGAGGGGAGTTTCCCAGTTGAGTGGGCCTGAATTTAATATGTGACAGTTCTTTTTTTATACTTTGTTTAACACGATTGGAGATGGTTGAAAAAGTAGTGACACATACCATCTTGTCAGAGGTTTGTTTAGGTTTTGGCTCCAAAAGGGTCTCGCGAGGGCAATACCAGGCCCTTTTCATTGCGTTTTTAATTAGGCGCCTGGGATAGCCTCTAGTTCTAAGTTTGTCAAATAGAATATTGGCCTCTCTAAAATAGTCCTACTTCTTGAAGCAATTTCTTCTAAGTCTGAGGAATTGCGAGTATGGCAAGCTGTCCCTCAGAGCCCTGGGGTGACAGCTGCCATAGCTGAGCAGGGTATTTCTTTCCGTCGGTTTGCGGAAAAGGGATGTATACAGTACCCCATCTTGATGTTGAATAGTGAGATCTAGGAAGGAAATATTATTCTTGCTGTGGGTCAGGGTAAATGTGAGGCCGTTGCAATTATTATTGAGCCAATGTAGAAGTCCAGGGAAATCATCAATTGACCCACCCCAGATGAGGAAAATATCGTCTATGTACCGCTTCCAGGTATGCAACCCCTGATGGAATGGGTTGCTGGTGGAGAGAATAGTGTTAGTCTCCAACCAGTCCATATAGAGGATCGCCAGGGTTGGGGCAAAAATAGCGCCCATAGACGTGCCTTGCACCTGCTGGTAGTATTGTGAATCATACATGAAGAAGTTCTGGGTGAGACAGATCTCTAGGAGTTGTACTATGAACAGAGTAGGGACCTTATGAGGACGTGCCCCAGTATTCAGTATGCTTTCCATGACCAGAAGTGAGTCTCTCTGAGGTATATTTGTATATAGAGACTCCACGTCTAGTGTACATACAGTCTCCTTTTCGTGGTTGTAGGGATGATTTTCGATGAGATTGATCATATGCATGCTAACTCTGATATAGCATTTGGTTACTGGCACAAAGTCCTTCAGGAAGAAATTGACATAATGGCCCAGTGGTTCTACGACAGACCCACAGCCAGACACTATCGGTCTGCCCGGGGGGTTATCCAATCTTTTGTGGATTTTGGGCAGCGTGTAAATGACTGGGGTCCTTGGGTTAGTGATATTAAGAAAGTTGTATTCATGCTTACTTATAAAACCGTTGTCCAGGGCATCCGTAGTCAGGAGTTTAATTAAAGTTTGTATATCTTTGGTAGGATTGCAGGGTAGTTTGCAATAGTGGTCCGTATTAGAGACCTGTCGTTGGAGCTCATCCTTATAATTTCCAATATCCTGCAATACTATTCCTCCCCCCTTATCAGCTGGTTTAATGATCAGCTTGGTATTGTTTTTAAGAGTGGTGATAGCAGATTTCTCTTCCAGCGAGATATTATATGGTATGAAGAGATGGGATTTCTCCAAGTCGGAGATTTCCTTAAGGATGACCTTTTCAAAAGTGACGATCTCTTTCGGAATCATGTTAGATGTGGGTGAGAAGGTTGATGGAGGTCTAAAGGGTGTTACCACAATTTTAGGCTCCGAAGGATTGAGTTCAAAATAGGAACGAAGTCTCAGTTTACGGAAAAAGGCCATTAATTCGGACTGAAGATTTAGGAAGTTTGGATAGGTTGTGGGGACAAAGGATAGACCTTTGCTTAGGATTGATGACTCCTGACTGGAGAGGGTGTGGTTGGATATATTAAAGATAGGGATAATGTCAAAATCGGTGTTATTTGTTACCATTGGTAAAATTTGTGTCTGGTCTGACGTTCCCCTGGAGGATTGTGCCATCTCTGTTGCTGTTTTACCCTCCCTTTCTTTTGGGTTCGGAGTTGCCTCTGGATAAAAAATGGCTCTGGTTGCGTGCCGGGCCGCTGGGTCCCTCACCAGGATCTGAACTGTCAGATGATTCAGCAGACGAATCGGTAAATCCCACCACAGTGTTTCTTTTATTGAAACGTCCCCAGGGTCTTGGGGTTTGTTGGTGAGGATTGAAATTACGATTCGTCTAAAAATCTTTCTGTAGATAGGGATAAGTTCGCTCAAAGCTTTGATATCTTTCTTCACCTTATTAGATTTTTTGTTTTGTTCAATACGATGGAATTCCAAAATTGTTTAATCAATTTTTTCAAGTAGGGCCTTAGTGTCAGTAACTGTTTTGTCATCAGTTATTTGTTTCTCAAGGTCTCTAATGATATCATCCAATTTTTTGAGTTCTTCACCTGTGGTTTCTATTCCTAGGACTAGCCAGTGCCTAGAACAGGTGGTACCAATAATACTAAAGCCTGTTATGTACTTGGGATTGTCAGTGAAAACCCCGGGAATATTTCTGACTTGTAAACCCAGTGGGATAGTATTAGATTTCAAATATTGGGTGAGCATAAGAGTCATTAATTCAAGTCGTGCATGTTTTTTCTTATGTTTTTCTAGATCCTCAGACAGACTAGTACTGCCAGTTGTATTGGGTTCTTCTTGGTCAGTGAACAGGGAAGGACCTGCGCAAATCTTTTTAATATATTCAATTGAATATAAGGGGGCTGAGTCAGACATTACAGTGAAAAAAGAATAAGGGGTGACGAAGTGTACAGACCCGCTCGTGCCAAGGTAGGGAGGCGAGCAACCACTTAGGAGAAGTGGAAGAAGGCAAAGGCCCTTGCAATCAGTCGATTGCGCACAGTTATATTAACAACAACAAGGGACCCCAATTCAGTCAGCAGGGGACCTCGGGGAGCATACTTTTTAGAACAACAGCGGTCCCATGCATTCAGGAATATATGAAGCAATAAATATAGACAGAATCAAATCTATATTTGGAGCGACATGTCCAGCCGGACAGAGGTCTTAAAAGTTTACTCAATAAAAAATTGATCCAAACAAGGAGAATACCTTCCACAATTCACCAGTGTGGTACACAAGCCTGTGCCCAACACTAACAGATCCAACACAGAAGGTAGATTTAGGAGCATAGAAGGGCTTTTTAAGGCAAACAAACGTTTTCTGTTTAAAATCCAATTGTACAGAAGTGTCAGTAAAGCACCATTACATTACATAGAAATCAAGTTTTGTATAGGGTGCTAGACAGGTCGACGGCGTTTCGGTCCCCCTATTTAATCATGGGGACCATCATCAGGACATTCAATAAATGCCTTAATGTTATTTAGCCTCTAGTTGCCTAAAGCAGAGAAAGGGGGGAGAAGAATAGAGAAAACAAAATATATACATTTAGATACAAATTATTCATTATATTTAATCAAGTGACTTAGAGTGAACTGTGCATGCAATCGCTTTATTTACAGGTGAGTTACGTCGCGATTGACGGTTTAAGGAGGTGGTTCACATAGGGAAGTGAGTTCAACCGTGCCTACAGATCGCAGGATGGCAAGGGTAGTGCCGATGTGTAGATCAGGCTAGGAGCGTCTACAGTACACTTGCCGGTGTGCGGGCAACCGAGGACGATCATGCACAAACATTTCTGTTGCGTGGTGCCGGCTATTGAAGTCAGGAACATGCTAATGCGAAGAATAAAAGGAGGGATACGAGAAGTCAAGAATCGTGCCTATGTGGAGGGTGGCGTGGCCGGAGGGGCTGTGGAGTAAAGCTGTACTCCACAGCCCCTCCGGCCACGCCACCCTCCACATAGGCACGATTCTTGACTTCTCGTATCCCTCCTTTTATTCTTCGCATTAGCATGTGTAGATCAGGCTAGGAGCGTCTACAGTACACTTGCCGGTGTGCGAGCAACCGAGGACGATCATGCACAAACATTTCTGTTGCGTGGTGCCGGCTATTGAAGTCAGGAACATGCTAATGCGAAGAATAAAAGGAGGGATACGAGAAGTCAAGAATCATGCCTATGTGGAGGGTGGCGTGGCCGGAGGGGCTGTGGAGTAAAGCTTTACTCCACAGCCCCTCCGGCCACGCCACCCTCCACATAGGCATGATTCTTGACTTCTCGTATCCCTCCTTTTATTCTTCGCATTAGCATGTTCCTGACTTCAATAGCCGGCACCACGCAACAGAAATTTTGTGCATGATCGTCCTCGGTTGCCCGCACACCGGCAAGTGTACTGTAGACGCTCCTAGCCTGATCTACACATCGGCACTACCCTTGCCATCCTGCGATCTGTAGGCACGGTTGAACTCACTTCCCTATGCGAACCACCTCCTTAAACCGTCAATCGCGACGTAACTCACCTGTAAATAAAGCGATCGCATGCACAGTTCACTCTAAGTCACTTGATTAAATATAATGAATAATTTGTATCTAAATGTATATATTTGTTTCTCTATTCTTCTCCCCCATTTCTCTGCTTTAGGCAACTAGAGGCTAAATAACGTTAAGGCATTTATTGAATGTCCTGATGATGGTCCCCATGATTAAATAGGGGGACCGAAACGCCGTCGACCTGTCTAGCACCCTATACAAAACTTGATTTCTATGTAATGTAATGGTGCTTTACTGACACTTCTGTACAATTGGATTTTAAACAGAAAACGTTTGTTTGCCTTAAAAAGCCCTTCTGTGCTCCTAAATCTACCTTCTGTGTTGGATCTGTTAGTGTTGAGCACAGGCTTGTGTACCACACTGGTGAATTGTGGAAGGTATTCTCCTTGTTTGGATCAATTGTTTATTGAGTAAACTTTTAAGACCTCTGTCCGGCTGGACATGTCGCTCCAAATATAGATTTGATTCTGTCTATATTATTGCTTCATATATTCCTGAATGCATGGGACCGCTGTTGTTCTAAAAAGTAACTCATTTCATTGCCATCTTTATCTGAAACTGCTTTTTGCATTTCAGGACATGTATCAGACCATATTATAGATCAGCTCCTTCATAAACTTGGGCAGATTCTTTGAGTCTTCCCTTAGCCCTCCCCAGTATCCTGCCAAGTATCCAAAGTTGCTCATTTATAGTAGGAATGCATCGGGCCTACTTACGCATCCTCTGACATGTCTCGTCATTTCATTCCTCCGCCCAGTAAATCTGTTTTTCTCCTTGGGCCTAGCGTACAGTTTGGCTATATGTAGGACTTTTTGAAGAAGAAGTTTCAACCAGCACCGTTTTTGGCATTGAATGGCCCATAGTACATTTTCCCACAAGCTTCCATTCATTGAAGTTTTCCAGTGTAAATTCTGGCACTGTTTTCTGGCTTTTGAGCGCTGAAATGTGTCACTTTATAGCCACCACTGTTCTCCCTCCTTGCTATTCTTAGATACATTTCAAGTGGAGGAGAGACACTGTGCCCACATTTTGTGTCTCTGAGGTACTTTGATATTACAGAAGGGGCCGCAGGTGCTTATGCAGCCTCTTCTTTAAAGGGATCATTCTGGCATAATCCCAATGGGTGAGGTCTTCATTTGGATGGGGGAGTGGCCCCATGCAAATGAGTGTACCCTTTGCACCCATGCTATATTACAGCTGTGGGCAAAGGAGCTGTTGGGAGACGCACTGATTGTGCACCACATAGAGGAGGCACACAGTGTGGGCACCCCGAGAGAGCCTCTTCAGGCCCATGTAGGGTCCACCTGCAGGGGAATCACTGTCTCACTTTGAAACTCAGGCCAGGCCTCCGACAGTAGAAGAAGGAAGAACATCAGCTTCAAACAACTGGTCTGCCTTTCCTCAATGTGCGATTCTGACCACAGGTGCTTCTTCGCTCCGACACTTTGAAAAGCACATTTGCTATATTGGGGGTATTTGTCTTGGTCTGTGTTTGATTCATCGACTTAAAGCTGCAGCTTGGAGTGTGGCAGTACATTATATACTTAATTCTGGCCCAGATGTCTGAAACATCCTTCCACCATGCTCTCATGTGTGTGTGATACCTAGTTGTCACTGTCTAATAAACCCTCTGACAGTCACTCCTGCTCAGAATCCTCTTAATGTATCCAAAGCATTATCCAAACTTCTAATCTCAAGAATCATTTTGCCTGTGGGACAGTAAACCATCCAACATATTTATTTTAGTAAATGAAGCCTAATAAAAATCAAATTGTATTGCGCAGCATTTAAATTAAATTCTCAATTTCCTGCAATTCATTGATTGAAAATATACTTTTGTCATAAGAGTCTTCAAACATCAACTTGAGGTGGATAAGTAATTTAAATATCATATGTAACAAAAAAATGTTCCAGTACTTTTCTGATTTTAATGAATGATCTGGAGACATTCAGTTTTACCATTGGTTTTGCTAGTAAACAAAAAAAGTTTACTTGCATATTAGTGCACACCTAGAAGTAGAGAAAATGTCATGACCTCTGAAGCACCCATGCTAGGCTCTACTATCAATATGCTAAAAAGAATGTGAAGAAGATGAGAGAAATGAAATGGCAGAAGAAATCCAAGGTTGTCAAATGATGAAGCATGCCTTGATAAGTTAAGGGTGAAACGACCTCTCAAAATCTTTTGATGACCCTCTCTGAAAGAAGTCCCAAGTACTAATGGACAGTAGGGACGTTAAGTAACCTCAAGTAGTTTTGTGTGTTAGAAGAAATCCAAGAGCATACAAGTCAGTGGTCCAGTGGAGGCACGCCCTGAGGATAGCTTAGATTGGTCTGAGCTGATCTTGTAATTCTGGGTGTGAATTTGCCTCTTGATGTAGGCGTGAAGTGTCAGACCCAAAGACTGCATATAAACAAAGTGGGGCTAAGTACCAAAACAACAGAACGTTATAGCTATATTCCTTTTGTTGATTGCATATGGACACTTTAGCTACTCTGAACAATATGTTCAGCCATGAATTTTCTGTGATTTGTATCCCTAATTCCATTTCCCATGTAGCTATTTATGTGGGTTTGGCTGTAGATTGCTTAGCAGTCTATATAATACAGAACTGCTCCTACTTATACACCGTTTAGTTGCTGTCAGGTCCCTGATGGCTTTGCTGTTTCTCTTTGTCTCACCCAGTGCATTGCCTGAGCATCTCTACATGGGTTGTTACACAAGAGCTGTCACAATTGTTGACTTGACATTAACAATCTGGTTGCCTCTTGGTGGTTCAACCATTCCTTGAAGCCTCTGTCCTGTTGACCTGGGGGAAAATCTGGGTTATAGAGAACTGGATTAAAGGGTTGACTATTGGGGTTCACCGTTGCAGTGTAATTGATAGTGGTTGAGTATAGAATATACTGTCCCCGTTGTGCTTTACCTACATTTTCCAAACACAAGGAACTAATATTATTTGCTTTTCTTGGCCAGTATTCAGTACCAAGTTTCTTGTAGACTACAAGTTTTCAGAATTAATGTTAAGTTCAACCCCAAAAAATATGGTATCTTAAAGTTTAGGTTGAAATTTGCAAAAACATTTGAGCTTGCTGCCTTCAATTACTGCTTCTTATTTCTGATTAGAAGAGGCCTGACGTTGTAGCAACGGCTGTGTTTTATTATGGTATAAAGACAAATTAGCATATTCTTTGAAAAGAACCTGTCACCTTCTATCCCTTCCCCTAACCTTTTAGGGCATTTAATGAGCATGTCTGACGTTACAACGCATACTTTTACAACGCCTACCTTTACATCGCAAGTTTTACAACGCATACCATTACAACGCATAGTGCTTTGGGGCGCTGGATAGTGAATAGTTTAATTTACTATTCCAACTCCAGTCCCCATGGATAGTAGGGAAGGTGTTGGATAGTACATTAAACCTATTCCCTATCCTAGAGCGCCCCCTAGCGCAATGCGTTGTAATGGTTTGCGTTGTAAAAGTTGCGTCGTAAAGGCACTGCGTGGTAAAAGTTGCGTTGTAAAGGATGTTTCCCATTTAATGAGCATATAGTAATATATAGATGGGATATTCATTGAGTAGAGATACAATAAAATCACTGTTATTTTGCATCAACATGTCCCAAAAGTTGAACGTGTGATTTATAAATACTCACTACATTATGTATATTATACTTTGAAAATGTTAACTTTGTCTAAAAACCAGGACTGAGGATGATATCAAAGGTAATGCAGAATGTATTTCTTTAAGTATCTACACTCTCCGTATCTAGGAACTATGGTCAAATGTGCCTGTTTTGGTAACATTTATTTTTTTCTAATATGTTTTTTTTCTGTGTAGGTTGCTGGTTTTTGCTATAATAGCAATGTGTGGGAAGTTAATAAAGTGATCCAAATCCCTCACTGGTTGGCAAAGATCAGTTCCTGCACTCTGGGGCCCCTGTTCTCATCTACTCAACCCACCACTGAGAGCCCAGAAGGAATGGGCGCAACACTGGATATCCAGAGACAGCAAAGAATGGAATTGTTTGATCAGCAAATCATGTTGTCGCAGTTTGCTCCAAGAGGACCACAACCCCAGGTACCAAAAAAATAATTCCTAAGCATTTACAAGTAACATAATAGAAAAAGCTCACCTGTGTTTGAATTAAATGTGCAACACCAATGTCTGGGCACATGTACAATGGGAAATTATGGACTACATGTGCGAAGAAAAGGAATAGAGTCTTCCTAATTGAGAATGTTTGTGAATCACAATTAGGAAATCACTATTCCTAATGTATGACACTCTTTTGAGTTTCATTAGCGATACGTACTAAGTCGCAAATTGACCTAGCTCAGGAATATTAATGAGGTAGGTTGCAATTTGTAACGCACTACAATTCGCTGCCATCTCAGGGATGGTGGTCTGCTGGGGCCAGCAGACCACCATATGTTATTGCTTTTAAATAAAGCATTTTTTTAAAATTTTTAATCACAAGCCATTTTCCTTAAAGGAAGACGGGATGCGTTTAAAAAGCAAAAAATTCAACTTTGAAGTTTCATTTTTTAATAGTACGCAAAATATTTTACCAGCCATTCTCAAAGGGGAAGGGGTCCTTGGGGGACCCCTTCCCATTTGCAAACGGGTTACCACCAACTTTGAGTTGGCGGTAAAGTGCAAATGTTTTGCGACCCCATTTCAAGCGCAAAACATTCGGATATACCAAGATGAATCCTTATTTGGAAGGGACACCATAACCACGCCCCCTTCCAAATATGAATCACAAAACCCAAATTGCGATTCAGTAACAAGTTACTGAATCGCAATTTGGGCTTTGTACATACCAAAAAGTAGTTTTCCGGTCGTAAACTGGCTGATTCTGCAAATTGGCGCGCTTGCGACCAGAAACATCCTTTGTACATGAGGCCCTATGTTCCCAGTGACTTAAGTGTGAAATTGCATGCTCTACAGGATTATTATCTGGAGGTATTTGGGTATCAGTTAATGAGAAGACAACTTTGGCATTTTTGCAGTGGGAACAGTGTGGTGTTAATCATTTATAGGTCTCCAATCAAGTGTATTTGTCCGTAAAATTATCTATTTTGGGGTCCTTGCCGACAGGTCTTCCTTATCTGCCTAGCAAATCTAGACATGGAGCAAATAGTGAAGCAAACCACACACGAGGCAGGGCATATACTTGATGGGATCTTCATGTGTAACAAATATACCCGGGCACTTGAGATTTTACCTGTACCTTGGTCCGACCACAAGGCAATAATATTTACACTAGAGGTAGGGAAAAACGTAGAGACACCAGCATTTTGCCGCAAGCAGTCGACCTACCCTGATTGGTCGAAAACCGATGCTTCAAAACTAAAAGAACAGCTAAGACTTTCAACCCCAGTTTTGGATATTGATTGCAGCACAGCCACACACCAAATTTCGAATTGGATACACGTAGCCACGGAAATAGCAGTCCCTTATAAAAACAAACCGTCTAGGCGGATGACCCCATCCCAACCTTGGTTCTCTCATACACTAAAATTACAAAAACAGCACTGCAGAAAGCTCGAAAAAGATGGAGATCAGCACACAAACAGGGACCAATAGAGGAATACAAAACCTCTCTAGCCATCTATAAAAAAACTAATACTGACCGAAAAAAGCAAATACTTCACACAAAAAATAGAAGATGCAAAAAATTCTAGCAAATAACTCTTTTCAACAGTCAGAAAATTAACTAGTATAAACAACTCCATGCCCACAGAAATGAGCTCAGACTTTTTGCAATATTCTGGGCCAGTTCTCTGCAGTATATGATTCCTTTAAGGGATCTGAGGCGGTCATACACAAGCAGGTCGATCGACAGAAACAGGAGCTTCCACCCCACATACAGGACCACTCCTTCCACTTTCAGCCACCGTCTATGGAACAGATCCTCCAGGTGGTTAGATCAACAAAATCTGGTGGTACATCCGATCCTTGCCCACCCAAGGTGATGCACCTCTTCGATGACCTACTGAGTGAGCAATTATGCTTACTTTTCGCTGAAATAATTAAATCTAAACACTTCCCCGACCTTTGGAAAACAGCTTCAGTACTACCTCTACTCAAAAAATCCAATTCAGACCCCAAAGAACCAGGAAATTACAGACCGATTGCAAGAATCCCATTTGCCTCGAAAGTTCTTGAGAAGCTTCTGAACAAACAGCTGTCCCAATTCCTTACAGAAGCAAATATATTAGATCACTCACAATTCGGTTTCCGTGAAGGGCACGGAACAGAGACGGCATTATTGATGGCAACAGAGGAGCTTAGGAGTATTCTGGATGCCAGGGGGAAGGTCACCTTGATTTTGTTAGACCTATCGGCGGCCTTCGACACGGTAAACCACAACACTCTCCTCGTTTGTCTTGCGGAGGCTGGAGTGCACAGGACAGCCCAGTCTCTGCTAGCGTCTTTTTTATCTAACAGGACCTTTACGGTAGAACTGGGAGAAGCCAAATCTAAAGCCTTTAGATCCCCTTGTGGGGTGCCCCAAGGGTCGTCATTAAGCCCCACTCTTTTCAATTTTTACGTGGCACCTATGGCGGCTATAATTAGGAACTGTGGCTTTCTCCCAGTTTCATACACAGACCACACTCAAATAGTGGTCTCAATCGCAAACAATGCCCTAGAGACAGCTTCCAGGTTCAAACACTGTATGGAACAGATCACTTGCTGGATGCAGACGAACTGCCTCAAGTTGAACGGAAACAAGAGTGAAGTGATGCTGTTAGGTTCCGACCTGCAATCATGGTCCCAGGATTGGTGGCCAGATAACCTAGGTCACTGCCCATCTCCAGTGCACAAGGTAAAGAATTTAGGTATGCTCCTCAACAACAAACTGTCCTATGATGCACAAACTAACAAACTGTCATCATCAATCTGGTTTATCCTGAAAATGATCAGGAAACTCCTACCGTTCATCCCCCTGACATCCTGCAAAACAGTAGTCACAATGTTGGCTCTATCAAGACTGGACTACGGTAATGCGCTTTATGCGGGGATCCAGACTCAACACTTAGCAAAACTCCAACGCCTACAAAATGCAGCAGCGCGGTTGGTGCTAGACATACCCAAATACGAGCCAATAGCTCACAGATTGAGATCTCTGCACTGGCTCCCCATTAAAAATAGAATAAAATGTAAATCCTTATGTCTGGCCTATAAAGCCCTCCATGGGGTAGGCTCGCAGTTCCTAAAAACCCACCTGGAAAAGTATCAGCCTACTAGGTCCTTGAGATCAAGCAATCTAAAACTGATCCAGATTCCAAGATACAAACAGGTCAGGTGGGAGGGAGAAGCTTCCTGCTGTATACAGCAAAGGCTTGGAATCAGCTCCCAATTTCAATTAAAAATAGCCCCTCGCTACTCTCCTTTCGGAAAGAGATAAAAACATGGTTGTTCATCTCGGGCTAGTTTTGTTTATGTCCAGCAGTTTGGTCCCGTACTCTTCCCTTAGCACCAAGACGCCCATGGGCATTCGTTGCGCTTTATAAACCCTCAAATCAAATCAAATCAATCAAATCAAATCACTCCTGTGCTGACGACAAGTTCCCCACTTAATTGTTCTCCTGACACACTGCCCCTGGCAGTGAGCCAGTTTTGTCTTGCTGCTTTTTGTAGCTTCACTTTTGCAGGACCTCTCGGCCTGTGGTGCCCTGATAATCACGCCATAACTGTCTACCAGATGCCCCTGCTGTCACTCCATTTGGTGCCAAGTTCTCAGTGGTTGGTACTTCACTCACCCCATTTGAGTTCATATGAAAACTGGTTTACAAATATCTGACAGACTGGAGATTTTAAAGTTTTTTTCAGACTCTATTTTGTTATATCTTTTTCAGACTGCTCTGCACTTCTTTCTGTTTTTCTCCCAGGCCCTTTTCAAATCTCTCTATCCTGATGAGGAGTCAGTTATTATTGTGGTTTGAAACACCGTTAACATCAAACATACAAATGTTGTTGCATTTCTGGTTTGATTTGTGACTATGTAATCATTAGCTGTACAAGCATAGACTCTACAACTGTATTCATACATTTTCTTGGCCTTCTTCTCTTGGCATTTTATATTATCTCATTGAAATGTGTGAATCACCTGGGTACTGAGCATGTTTGTTCACTTTGGTCAGTTTGAATTAAATTACCTTTTTGTCATAATATTTTTGGTTTTGTATTAATGAGTTTCTGTATGATTTATGTTGAGACATTTCATGCCTGTATTTTAAATGGACTTCTTTCTCAGGAACCTTTTTTCTAATCAATCTGAATGCCTGAATAGTGCTGTTTTAGCAGCATACGTTCAAATGGGGGTCAACACATCCAAAAAGTGTAGGAGACACCCCTCTTTCAAATCAAATTTTAAGGCAAGAGCCAAAAGGATCCTTTTGACTGCAGCGAAGATGAGATCTTACTTTAGGGAAAGACTCTGGGGAAGTCGAAACAGCAAATCCACTTGGAGGAAACTTGGATTAGAGGTCCAAGCTCTCTTGGGTGTCTTGCGAACGTGACAGATCTCAAAATGAAAGTTTTGAAAGAAACTAACTTCTGTGACACCTCCAACACTGTTTTGAAAGTGTATCCTTGTACAGGTTCAAGAAATAAAGCCAACTTTTTTGCGGAAGAAGTTGCCGTCCTGGAAAGTGGAACAAGAGCAAACATTTATGAAGATGGGCTGCACGTAGATCAACCATTGAAGCCCCACTCACCCAGTGCTTTTAACTAGCTTGGTTGCAAGTTCTTATTCAACATAGGTCTTGTGACCTATGACCGGGACGCCCGTACCTTTTGCTGCACTTTCTTTCTGATGGGGGACCGGGGTCAGGAGGCCGGACCACGGTTCCCAGACTCTCTCGCGACTTGCGCAGTCACCGTCAGCCCGGAAGAGGCTGGGCTGGGCCACCCCCCTAAGCCTGTCTACTGTCTTGTGTAAGCAGCCATTACTTAATAAAGTACTGTTTTTAATTCTGTCCCAGATATTTCATCCTCTTTCTTTCGCCTTGAGAGTTGTGGCTAGCCGTGCTTACCTGGCTTTGTTTCTGCCTACCTATTTGTTGCTGCTTTTATTGGCCCACGTTATTCCAACCAGGCTTGTAGTATGGGCAAGAGAAAGAGTGCCTCAAGCATCTCCAGCACGTTACTTCCCACTTTGGCTCGCTCGACTTGCGACAATTACCTAACTCGGGCTGTGGACATGGTTACTAATAAAATGTGGCTGGTGGAACGTCACCTCTCACTCACAACCAAATAGATCTCTCATATACCTATTGATCAAGGCTCTGTGAGCTGTTATCAATGCAGAGTGTATCATTAGCAACAAGCCCAACTGAAGCGTCAATGGGCCACGTTTGCTCCACGGAGCTAGTTCAAAATTTGGGTGACGGTCTAGATTGCCTGGGGGCTGGGTTCCCTACACTAGGAGGGGGAACTGAGCCGGGTCCAACCAGTACAGAGGGTGGCAACTAGTTTTGTGATTCTGAGGGGGAGAGTGGCCCAAAAGCCAAGTGTTGGAGGAAAACTGTCAAATAAACTAAGTTTAAAAACTCTGCCACAACTAGCAAAATTGCCTCGCGCTATAAGGCTGGTGATGAAGATCTTATTGGGGATTCAGAAGTGGTAAATGAAAACACCTGGAGTAAACTGAGCAAATGTATAGTTGATCTTTTGGACTCCAAGTTTCGCCCTATCCTCGAAAGTTTAGCAATAATTGAATCCAAACTGGTGAATCCCTTGGATTCCAGGACTTCCGTTTGTACTCAGTATTTGACCTCTGATCTTCCCCCTACTATGCCTGTCCAGAGCAGGGTTGTACTTCATCCATATGACAATTTAACCGCAAACCAACCTGCAAAACAACCGATAGCTCGTGCCCCAAGTTAGGTCTCTTTACCTGTGATAAATGTTCCCCCAACATCTGCCCCTTACGTTGTTGCCCTAACTTATGTCCCTAGGATCACAGAAGACAATATGGAATCCACCAGAGGCCTAATGAATAAATCTATCCATTGGTTGAATAACAACGTCGCTGGCTATTGGGACCTATCAAAAGAGATCTTGATGGCACGACGAGTGAGGGCCATTGGTGGTGGGGGATATGGGCTCAGTGGGGATGTTATTGTGGTCAACATCCGTAATCCAACGGTTGTTCAGAAATACTGCATAAAGCAAGTATGCGATTGGTTAAAACCAGCGCTATTAAGATAGTCCCACTTGGCTTTTTTTATCAGTACCTTGCGAATCAATCTTGTACTCATGGTAGTCTTATTCCCTGTATGACTGTGTTGCCCAGACCCCCCCTCAAGTGTCACTCCCTTTGAACAATATATTTTCTACACTGGCCAGGCTGGAAGATATAGATTGACGGTTTAGGGAGGAGCCCGTTCGCACCGGTTCCCAGGAGGTGGGCAGGGTATTTGATAGTCCAACTTTTGTTTCCCAAATGCCCCCATTCTTCTACAGAAACCTCTGCCCATGGTTCTGGGTTTCCTGGAGAAGGGTGGGACCCCCTACAATATCAGTTCCGTTGCCCAAACAAATATTATCCTCCCCCAGAACCACTTATATGTAGGACCCTTTGTTCAGAATATTGATGAGGCACCTGTCAGTTTCTAAAAAAAAAGTATTTTTATTGGTATTTTACAATACAGTATATATCACAAATAACATGAATGGACCACTGCCTCGTAAACATTTTAACCTCTGCTGCCCACTTGTCTATCACTCCTACACAGAACCCTACCCCCTGGAGGGCCAGTGCGAGCATACGTTTGGATGAAGGTACAATAGATAATGCGTGCTTGAACTTTTTAAGCTGGAACATAGAAGGTCTAGCATCAAAAACTTTGATAGATGGATGGTGATCTTTCATCATGAATTATGATACAGTATTCATGCAAGAAACATGGGAGACTAATGACATTGCATTTGATGGGTTTACATGCCTTAGCTTACCTGCTACCCCATCTTCATCGGGCAGAGCCAAAGGGGCTTTGTCGGCTTGGTTTAAAGTAGATATTGACAGTTCCATTGTACAGCTATTTCAGGAACAGGGGGAGGCGCAGGCCTCTGCCTCACTTGGAAAGACACCCATAACCTATATTTGGTAAACTTTTATAATAACAACTTCTTTATCAAGGGTGACCTTCAAGGTCTATTTGTGTTAATTGATATGCTTGTGGAGAGAGAGGCACGAGTGGAATGCCCCTTTAAGCTGCTGGTGCCGGGGGACTTAACGCAAAATTGGGGCACCCTCCGTCCCTTTCTCCAACAACATTTGATCCATTTTCTAGCGAGTCAGATTATAATGTGATGGATGCTAGGGGGTGGGTTCTATTCTCCCATCTGTCAGGACGGGGCATGGTCACTAAGGATCCTAAATCTACTGACCAATACATTCCAACCTTTATAGGGCGAGGTGCAGGAAGCACTATTGACAATATTTTCGCCACCTGGTGCCTGTTCCCACTTATTAAGGATTGTGAGGTCCTCATTCAGTCCTATAGTGACCACAATCCTATTTCTGCAAAGATAGTACTACCACATATCCTACAAAAGCTCAAGCCTCCGCCTTCCCAGGTTTAATCGACTAAGGAAGCAGGGCGTAAGCTGGTATGGCGAACTGCGAACATGAACAGCATAATGTCGCAGGTGTTCTCCAATAGTTCCGCCCTGGAGCATAGCTGTAATTGCATACCCCGTCTTCCGGCATGTATCCTATCTGGTTTCGCAATTCTCCTAGATAAGATCAAAATTCTGCTTTCTAGACCCATTATCCAGTCGCATCATCATGCACAATCATGGTTTGATAATGCCTGTAGAGAATCCAATAACACCCTATGTAGGGCCTTAAAGCAAAACCCTAGAGACCAGATCACAATTAAGGAAAGTAGGAAGTTTTATAAGCATGCCATTAAAATAAGAAAGTCGGCCCTGAAGGAGGAGAAGTGGGATTCTATAGTGGGCGCATCCCATTCTAAAGACCCGCAATCCATCTGGAGAGCAGTACGGTCTGTTTTATCCCCCACCTTACCAGCTGATAAAGTAACTGTCCATATTTTGGCAGAGACATGGGTGAAACATTACGCTGGTTTGTATTCCACTGATCTTAGGGCTGTTGATGCCTCAGCACAGTTGAATACAGTGTGCACAAATCTTGTTTTTAAAGAAGAGGAGGTCCTAAAAGCAATTGTTAACAGCAAAAGCAAGAAGGCTCCTGGGCCAGATGGCATTCCACTACATTTATTCAAGGAAGATACAGTGTTCTGCACCCCGGTGCTTACTTCATTTTTTTTTTTTTAAACTGTTTTTATTACAAGATCAGTGAAATTGGCAAAACAGACATTAATCAATTACATTCCATTATTGACTTAGCTCACATTCCTCTTTTAATAGATCGTTCCATAAGTCTGTGTGTACCCTTTTGCTATGTCAGTACCTCGTACTAATGCTAACTCCCTCGTTAGTCCCCTTCTATCTCTTCATCTGAGCTATCTCCATCTGATTCTGGCAGCGGAACACAAATGTCCCCTCTAAAAGTATTCCATGCCGCCCATATCTTATTTCATTTCCGTGGGCACTTTCTGGTGGCGTACACTGTACGTTCAATTATCATTGTTAGGTCCATGTTTCTGCACCATGCAGACAGTGTCGGTACCTCTGCCGCTCCCCATTTCTGTGCAATGTCTCTCTTTGCAATTAGTAGACCTAACGTAGTCCATATTAGCCCATAGCGTGTGAGGTCGTTAGGTTCCCATATGTTTAATAAACATCTTTTTGATTCTGGTAGGAGTGATGTTTCTGTTGCCTGTGATATAGTGCGTAGTACCTGTCTCCAGTAGTTAGCTATTATTGGGCAGTCCCATATTGTATGGAAAAAGGTCCCCTCGTCCCAGCAGCCTCTTAAGCAAAATGGGTGTGGTGTTCTCTGTATTTTATGTAGGGTTGTCCTAGTATAGTATATTCTATGCAATATTTTAAGTTGCACTAATCTCAGTCTGGTAGAGATGCCCACTTCCTTAGGTGATGCTAGGGCCTCCCTCCACTCTGGGTCGTCCATGTCAGCTACCTCTGCAGTCCACCTCTCTTTCAGTGTACCTGTGGGGTCTGGCAGATTGTTAAGTAGTTTTCGATATGTGAAAGAAGTGGCACTTTGGGGCATATGGCCCGTCAGTAGTCGGTCCTCTAGCGGGGAGGCTTCAGGGATTTCGGTATCTAGCGGGAGTGCTGTTAGTAGGGCGTGTCGAATTTGCATGTACCTAAATTTTTCATTTGGGCCTAGGTTATATTGCTGCTGCAACTGCGTAAATGGTATCACTGTTCCCTTATCCCATAGATCTCCCACTGTGGAGATGCCTATGTTGTCCCACTATGTGAAGCCCTTACTCCGCCGCAAATGTCCTAATGTCTTGGTGTCCCAGAGTGGGGTCAGTTTCGTAATCACCCCTTTCCAACCCAGTTTGGCCTGTGCCGCATACCAAAGCAACGCTGTATGTTTAGTAGGTCCCACTAGTTTCGCGACCAGACCTCTGTTGTATAGTGCCGCTAGCATGTTATTCGTTCCCAATTGCGCCCTATCTGCGCTGTATGCTGGGTCGTCATGTGGTATGTGTATCCAGTGGTTTATGACTTTGAGTTGCGCGGCCCAGTAGTACAGTTGGAGATTTGGGAGCGCTATCCCCCGTCATACCAGCTATTGTATAGTTTTGTCTGAGCTATGCGGGCTGGGCGGTTGCCCCAAAGAAGAACTGAAACCAGTGCTGCCACTTGTTTAAAATAGCGGGGAGGGATCAGGTCGGACGCATTTTCAAGGGAATATAGGAACCTAGGGAGGGCCTTCATCTTGTATAGTGCTGCTCTGCCGGGAAGCGTGAGGGGTAGTGATGCCCAGTGCCCCACGTCTCGCTTTAGCCGCTCTAGTGGGGGAGCTAAATTCTTAGAGAAGAAGTCTGTTGCGGATTTAGTGATGTGTATTCCTAAGTATTTAAACGAGTCTTCTGTCGCCAGCAGTGGACACTCTGCCGAAAGTATTGGTTTCGGACCCTTTAGGATGTACATAACCGATTTAGACCAGTTTATTGTGTAGCCTGAGAATCTTCCATGGGTGTTACATATATTAAGTAGTTCTGGTATGCCGCTCTCTGGCTCTGTGAGATAGACCAACATGTCATCTGCGTAGAGTGAGAGACGGTCTTGCCACCCCTCCTTCCAGCTGATCCCCTTTAACAATGGGGTTCTTCTAATTAGGGTTGTCAGGGGTTCCAGCGCTAGTGCGAATAGCAGCGGTGATAGGGGGCAGCCTTGACGTGTACCCCGTGTCAGGGTTATCTCCTCTGATATGTGGCCATTAGCCGTCACTCGTGCCAACGGTTTAGTATATAGGAGTCTCACCCATGCACAGAATTTAGGGCCAAAACCCATGTGTGTTAAGACTCCAAATAAATATTTCCACTCCACCATGTCAAACGGCATTTTTGCGTCTAATGACAATATTACGGCCGGTTACGCCAGATCCGCGGCTCGAGCTATTACTCCCTGCACTCGTCTATGGTTGAGGGCTGTGCTCCTGTGGGGCATGAACCCGGATTGATCCGGGTGTATCAGCTGCGGCAGATAGGCTACCATTCTATTTGCTAATAGTTTTGCTAGGATTTTGCCCTCTGCGTTGAGCAATGAGATTGGGCGATACGATGTACACTCTGTTGGTGGTTTATCAGGCTTTGGGATCGCCACTATCGTTGCAATACGTTGGTCCAATGGAAGTTCGGCCTTTTCTAAACTCTCTTCATACATCGCTAAGAGAGGGGGGCCCACCGTTTCCGCCATTAGTTTGTACCATTCTATAGGTATTCCTTTTGGTCCCAGTGCTTTTCCTGATTTTACCGAATGTATTGCGGTTTGGAGCTCTTCGAGCGTTAGGTCCACTTCCAACTCTAAGGCCGTTTCTGGTGTAAGGGTGGTCATCTCAATGTGTCCGAGGGTATCTCGTATGGCTGTCTCTGTTAAGTCTACAGTGGGGGAATATACCTCCCTAAAGTGATCTGCTAGGATGCTTACTATGTCTTCTGGGTGTGATGCTAGTGACCCTTCCTTCGTTCGTAGCTGCTGTATTCCTCTTACTCCGTCCCCTTTCCTATCTAGCCAGGCCAACATTTTACCTGCTTTGTCCCCTACGTCATACACTTTTTCTCTCGTCGCCGTAATATGCCCGACCGTCCGAGTTCTCAGGTATTCTCGATATTGCTGCTGGCAAAGTTTTAGGGTATGGGCTGTGTCTTGGGTCGGGTCTGCCGAGTGTGCTGTTTCTGCCGCCAGAAGAGCCACTTCCATCTCTGCTAGTTCCTTTTGTTGATCCAGTTTATACCCAGTGACTGACGCTATCGCCTGCCCATAATATTATTGCTGAGTCTACTGAGGTCGTGTTTTCATCGAAATAGAGTTTGGTTGCTTTACGGAGTGTTTTTTTTATAGTCGGGACCGTTAGGTACCCCGGGTATATGGGGTATAGGCGTCTGCAGGGTTTTTCTCGACATGAGAGTGTAAGTATCATCAGGGAGTGATCCGATACGCCTCTAGGTTTTATGTCGACGTCCTCGATATTTTGGAGTCTAGAGTCCAACATTAGGAAGTAGTCTATGCGGGATAGACTGTTGTGGACCGCAGAGTGGTATGTATATTGTTGAGTTTCCGGGTGTGTGTGCCTCCAGATGTCTATGAGGCCCATTGCTTCTAGAAACCCTCGGGAACGTGAAGGCCCAGGTGTCTGTGTTCTAGTGGGGAATCTGTCTAGTGTCGATGGTGGTATTAAAGCTTACTTCAGTTTTTAATTCTGTTTGCAGTGAGGGAGTGCCAAGGTTGTGACGTTCATCCATTATAGTGCCTGTATTAAAAAAAAAGATCCTAAATGCTACCGCCCGATATCCCTTCTGGATTCCTCTGTCAAAATATTCGGGAGAGTTGTGTTAGACCGCTTACTGGACTGGATTAATGCCAATAACATTCTTGCCCCCAGTCAGTATGGGTTCAGAAAGGGTCTTGGCACAATCGAACCGACCCTCAATCGCCATCTTATTTTGGCAAAATATAAATATAAGAAGGGCGCTTCCACTCACTTGGCATTTATGGACATGACCAGTGCATTTGATTATGTTTCCCGCTCTAAGTAGTGGGACACCCTAGTAAATATGGGTGTTGATGCGGGTCTGGTCTTCTTCTTAAGGCTTCTCCATTGTGATCTTTCTGCTTCAGTCCGGTTTGGTGGTGCTGGAGAATGTACAGAGCCATTGAGGATCAAGCGCGGGGTGCACCAAGGCTGCGTCCCTGCCCCAATCCTATTTCTTCTTTATACCATCGACCTGGAGAATGCCTTAGTTTCAGTTGGGGCTGATGTTCCTCAAGTGGAGAATAAGGCTGTGCCCGCATTACTATACACTGACGATGCAGTCCTTCTGGCAAGGACTGCGAACGGTCTTGAAAAAACTTATCATCAGCTATGTTCGTTTCATGAAGGACCTGGGCCTAGAGCCAAACTATAAGAAAACCTTTACTACTATATGCCGCCCTAAAAATACTGACTTCTACCTTTAGTAAGGTAACATAAAACAGATTTTATCTTCTAGGTTTGTGAAGGTTTTATTATTTTTAGGTAGTTTATATTTATCAATAATGATACATTATCAGTAGAGCATATAGGGTATAAGGAAAACAGTGCTCTCATTGCTAATATGGTCTCTTATACAGGTACAATTCTTATTTATTATTCTCCAAACATCATGAGAGCTGAGTGTTATTTGTGTGTTCTATCCAGTGAAACGCAGTGTAAAAATACATGTTTTAGTTTGTAGCTAAAGAGGAAAATCAATATGCTGGGGGCACTCAGAACATGTCCTTGAACTTGAAAGACAGATGAAGGCTTTGCTGATAGGGGCCAGCAAAGGTGAGCTATTTAGGGCTGGATACTGTTTCTCAGTAGCAGAAAAAAATATAGGATTTGGTTAGACTGCTTCCCTACTGTGTTTTTGTATTATTTACCTATGCCAATGTCCTAATAATGATTGCAATAACGATTTTTTACGTATTGTTCAATACCAGCTTAGTGATTTGTAGATAATTGATGATTTGACGATTTATTGGGGGGAGGATGTGGAGCTAGACCGGTAGACCTTGAAGCTGGGGAACCAGGTTCAAATCTCTGCATGGACGTTCAAAATACTGTGATTCTGGACAGTTCAAAGAACCCTTCATTTAACTAATGCCTGTAAGGGAACAAAAAGGAAAAACAACCCACACTGCCTAGACCGGCAGTAACTAAAGGGGGCTGACCTATTCCTACACAAGTATGGGTTCAGAAGGCTGAACCAACTTTGGATTACCATGCAGACTAACCAATAGCAAAAGCAGACAGATCCAAAGCACGTTTCTCTTTATATGAATTTGATGTATTATCATGTATTCATTTTTTAGGTGATATAACCCATATGAGATCATAGCTGGACCTAACAAGCAGAAAGTTAGGGTGTAGAGAAGCAGATTACTTTTATCACTATGTGCTAGACACTTACGCAGGTCATTATAGAAGAAAGGCTAAGACCATTTATAAACTCTCATTATAGAGGGGTCTGAGGAGGAAAAATGGTGTTATAAATAAGGAAAAAGTATTTGTGCTCAAACTGAACTGACCTTGTTTTTCCAGCAGATGCCTCACCTTAAGACTATCCTCTAGAACCAGAATCTTTTCCTCAACTCTAGCTCTCTAGCTTTGTCATATGGCTTCAGCTGCGACTCCGCCCATGATATTACAATATCAGTGTACATTAGGTGCCAACCCGTACACTGATGTCTGCTCATCTATTTCCACGCCTCATTAATGTAAGTGAGGAGCTCTTCTTTGTCCACTAAAAATTAAATTCATTAGCTTTTTGAGAAGTGACTAGGTCAAATATCTACAAGGATTTAAATCCTTTTTGCAGCTACTGTTAAATGTCCCTGTCGGACCCACATGACATCTACTTGTCGTGACTGGGCTGCAGTCATGCCTCCACAACCTGCCTCTCGTGTTCACTGATATACCGAAAGGCCATCAGGGAACAGGAGTCCAGGCTATTTTTAGCCAATACCGTCAGGGATAAACCACAGTGTTTCACTTCACATAAGTCCCTCGACAGGGAACGATCTCCCAAAAGTTCATACCACAAAAAACTCTATAGGATGTAGAAATCCCCTTCTTCCTAGACATAAATGGTCCTTCTTCCAGGACCATTTAGAGTTTTTAAGCCATTCCCTGACCCCAGGCTCTTCCTTGTTGTCTGAGCCGATTCTGTCAGGCTATAGTTGAATTGCCTCGGACACCTTTGGTACCCACTGTACCACAACCTCCAAGTCTGGGACCACTCCTACATACTTGGCAGTTCTGGCAACTACAAATCTGATGCCTTTCTATTCCACACTCCTAAAGGATTTGCCTAGGTTCTGTATAAAAAGTCAGTGCCATTCAATGTGCTGCACCCCCATTGTGTGGCTCCTCCTAGAACACTGGCTGGCCTACCCTCTACATGGCAAATGCCACATGTGTTTTATGCTGCTTCGTACATGCACGTGGGAGCTAACAAAATTGACTGTTAATAGTCTACCGAACTATATGAAAAAACCCTTGTTTTGACTCTTTAAAAAAAATTCTGAAGTGGGGCTGGATTAAATAGACCTGTCCATGGGCACAGTTATCAGCGTACATCATCATGCTTGGATGAATGCCATGGAATTCTCCCGAGATCTCCAAACCACATTCCTGGATATGTTCTTTGATGGCAGTGGATATTCCGCAAGAAGGCAGACTCCTTCCTCGAACGCTTCAAGAATAGTAGATACAGCCCCTTGCTGGGCTTAGTGTCCACAAAGATACAATTCCACAATAGTATATAAATGTTGAGGCAATTCCAGGACACGACAATACAGGCATTCAGCCCAAATACCCCAACAGATGTACAGCTTTTTTCATGGTAGAGGTGCATCTTCAGGGCCCTACTACCAACAACAGCAGGAGATCCAGTCCCCCCATTTTCTGATGGCTGTGCAGCCTCAGAACCTTTCTGACTTACTTTCCCCCTTCCAGCCTTTCCCTGCTAATTAAGCCACCATCTTCCAGTAGGGGGATCTCCCATTTTTCAACCTCTTGGTAAACTATCACAATGGTTCACTAGGTCATCCAGCTAATCTGCAAGGGTTTCATCCTACCATTCGTGTCTGAACATCTGGACCACCCTGTTTCCTTTCTACTTGGACATGTTGTCTGACACATGCCTTGATTTTTGCGAGAGAAGATCTTGCCCTACTGAACAAAGGTTTAGATGCTTCCTAACAAATGCTAGAGGTGGCGCCTCTAACAGAAAGGGCATGGGTTTCCACTCCCTTCAATTCAAGGTTCCTAAAGGAGGAAAGGGGCTTGAGACACATCCTTGAACTCTTGACCCTCTTCATTTGGCAGGATAACTTCAAGATGTCATCCCTAAACCATCTTCTAATGGCTGTTATTACAAGGGATTGGCTAACCTTCCCCACCCACTGACATTACCTGAGGTTCACAGTGGAGTCCCAGTACTGTCAGTTCATGATGCTCCTTTTTGGATTAATGGTAGTCCCCCATGTTTTCTTAAGTGTTTGCAGTTGTGGAGTTTTCACTACGGAGGGCTGGTAGTCTATATATTCCAGTGCTTGAGCACATGTCTGGTGAAAACACATGAAGAAACATCTTCAATGCACTGTGATCCTTCTCCCAGACTTGGGTTTTACAATCAGCACCCAGAAATCTTATCTGCATAGACTAGAACACTGATGTGCTGTAGGCTATTGAATCTACCACACTCAGCAGGACAGATTGGATCATCAGCTTTTTCTGGACTTTGATTGAGCCAAAAAGGCAAGGAAAGGACCAAAGCACCATTTCTTGTTGGCTCATCCTCTGTTTCAAGATCTGTTTTGCATTGCCAAAAAAAATCATCTAAAGGGAATTTGTGACCATTCCACTGGGTCTCTTGTGGCATCTACTTCTCTCACTAAAGCTGTTCAGTGGTTGACATTTGTTGGGCAGCCACGTGGTCACACTTGTATAATTCTGGCAAGCATTAATGTCTCACGGCTCACGTATGCAGTGGCAGTTATTTTTTACGAGACTACACTACATGATTTCCTTGGATAATCAACACTATTGAATCCCACCTCTTGGAGGGTAGTGCTTTGGGACTCATTCATAAGGTAAGGAACCTTCAAGAAGATGTGTCTGTAGGAAGAAAATGTTATTTCTGCTGGATACAACATTTTCCCACATGTTCCTTACTGCCCTGCCTTTTATCCAAGAGTTGGTACCATGAGTAATAAGATTCCAAGGCAAACATCATAAGTTCTGTTAAGGTCTGTCATTGATGCTCTCTCAGTTCCTCTGCGCACACAAGAATGGGGTATTGAAAAAGTACCAGGAACTGATACAAACACAGCAGTTGGTGCATAATGTACTCCAGCATCTTCACGTTTAGCAGAATGGCAGCTGAAACCACATGGTGCTACATGGCAACACTGGAGAGATGTTGCTGAGGATACGTTTCTGGATTATGTCTGGTGCCTGTATGATATTTTAGGTAAAGCAGTGTTCCCAACCAGTGTTTCGGGGGCCCCTAGGTGTCCACAAAGCCTCCTCAAGGGGTCTGCAACTAACTAGAAAATTAAATGATATTAACAGATTAATCAAGTGTATATAAATTAAGAATCTTAATGTACAACTGGAAATTTTAAAAACATACTATAAATGTGAAGGAATTTGAAATTGGAGGCTAAAAATTAAATTAGTAACCTCAGATTGATTCGTGGGAGCAGTGTAGGTGCATCAAACACAATGTTGTACGGACGATGAGTAGCCTCAATTGAATTTAGAAAAGCTCCAACCTTTCTATTGAGATTATTTTTATTGTTTTTTATTATCTGTTTCCAAATTAAGTAAAATGTGTAATCATTTGTTTATTTGTTTTGATGAATGCTTTTTGGTGTATTTTGTATGTATTGTTTTTCGATTTAAATCATCGAAAATAATTAGGCCGGGCCCTCAGCTTCCAGTAATGACTCAGTGGGGGTTCCCCGCAATCCAGTAATAATTCAATGGCAGTCCCCGGGTTCCAGTAATGATTAAGTGGGGGTCCGCAAAAATCAAAAGGTTGAGAACCACTGAGGTAGCATCACCTTCTCAAAAGGCTTCATTACTTTCTTTAAAATTTAGTGGTTTCAATAGTTTGGAGTTTGTTAAGGGTTCACTCCGAATGGGCTAGCTTAAGTCTCCCTGTAATGGTTCACTTTTGGGGTCTCAGTTGCATTGAATTTCTGCATCACACTTTAACAGTGGATCTGCTCAGTTTGTACAGCACCATCAGGCCACAATATTCTTTTAGGTTTGACCTCAGTGGTGCGCAGTGTCGTTTTAGGTTGACCTTAACTTGTGCACACTAGTGGTGGCAAAATGATGCAGGCGTTTTCTTAAAATGATTTTCTTAAAATGATTTTGCTAGGCAATTTGCTGAGTCAAGGCATTTATCAGGGTAAACGAAGTGACGTTGTTGTGCTTAGGCAAAACATCCTTCTGCTGGTGATGTGCTTATTGCAGCAGGACAAGCTCAGTTCCCTCAGCTGGCACCGAGCCGCTGCCCCTACAATAAGTGCGGCTACACACAGTCCCATGGATACGGCTACTCACTGAGTAACTGGTGTGCTTCCCCTGTACTTTGGGGCACTCCAGCTTTCCAGTGGTGGTGCAGAACAATGCTGGCAAAAAGGGCTTGCCAGTGATGCTCACTTGGGTGGGGAGGTGTTATTGCTCATTACTGTAGGGCCATTAATGTGCATCTTTCAACCTCATTGCTGAGTGGACCCTTAAATGTTCCTTGCTGTGTGGGACCTTTAAATCTGGCACTGTGTGGGGCCATTAAAGCGGATTACTGTGTGTGACCTTTAATGAAGGTTAGTTTGCGGGGCCATTAAAGCAGGCTGCTTTGTCCGGCCATTAAAGTTGATTGCTGTGTAGGGCCATTAAAGTGGGTCACTGCGTGTGGTCACTAAGGCATAAATCTTGCCCACATAGGCCTATTTTGAACACCCTGACCCAGACCTCCTGCTGCATATACTATTTGAGTCCATTCATGCATGTAATTTGCCTGGTCCATTGATGCAGGTTTCCAGCAAGGGGGCAGTGACACAATCCTGTCTGGGTAAAATTAATACGTCTTATTGTCTGGGGTCATTGAAGAGGACAGATTAGGGAAATAAGATCATGGTAAGGAAAAATCAGAATCAGAGCCCCTTTAAGACCACTGAAGGGTGCTACTTCTCTAGTTTGGGTACCAGCCAGTCCCTGTCCCTCCTCCCCAAGGGGAATAGAGGTGAACAGAGTTTGAGTGGGCATTCAAAGGACATGGTGGAGAATGTTGCTTAGCTTCAGGGGTTGCCAGAATGTGATAGCAGCGATCCCACAGAGAGACAAACTGACTGGGTTGTTCCAGTGATCTGAGATGAGAGACCCTCCCTTTGTGACTAAAATGTAGGTGACTCTTGTAGCCCTCAAAATAAAAAGAAATGAATCTGCTCCCAGATGTGGTATGGTTGACTAAAGGAGTTAAAACTGACAACAAATCCTACTGCGCGATAAAGCAGTCGCCATTAATTAGCCGTTGTCAGAGTACAATATGGTACATGATAAACAGAAACAACTATGAGAATAGTCGAAACTTAGTAAGTTCCATCAGTACACAAAGGGTGCACCACCACCACAGCACAGCTATACTCTTGTTTGCATGTATAGTCAATCAGGAGCTAAGGCCCATAAAGTTCACGTTGTGCGGAGTGGCCCATATCCCCCATTACTATGCCTTTGCATTCATCTCTCTTGGGTCACTAGTGCTTGATCATGTTATTCATAAAGTATTGATGTGCCAGCAGGTACTTGCAGGGCTGCCACTGGCCTGAGGCGTTGAGATCCAGACACTCTTGTCACCACTCCATTATGGCTTAAGCATTGAGTGATCTAATTTTACAAGGCCTGAAACGGGTGTGATGGTTCCCTGGAGGTATGCTGGTGCTGACTGTGGCGTGGAGGCTTGGTTGTCCATCATGGGGTCTAGCATTGGAGGGTAGTAAATACGCAGCATGTGGAAACAAACATGGCGGATCTTCTAATGGAGGTGACTGGAGTTAATGGAGAAGCTCCAAATATGTAAGTTATTCCAAATGATACAGCAGATGAGTACAAACTGGGAGGACGCTGGAAGAGAATGGGTGGGGTTCTTCCTCTTGGTGCCCTTGGCATTGTAACGACTGGAGATCGGATGGGCTTGGAAGGAAGAGGTTATAACCGCGACAGCCATGGTGGTCTCGAGCCGCCTACCATACATAGCGTTTACCACAACGTGCTCTTTGTAGCTGCGCGCGAAAAGTCCACCAGTCACATAGTCGAGGAAGCCCCTTGCAGCTGCTATATGTGTTCAAGTGAAACCATTAAACGGACATCTTGCATTTTCAGTGTAAACCCATGCAGCAAGTGAAGGAGCGAAATACATCTTTTGCTTTTTAACCAAAGACTTGCTTATTATTTTTGCTCCAAGACAGAGAAGCGGCGATGCCTAGAGAAATGAACAGGCTGTAAATTCATTATCGTTATCCTTTATTTCGGCCCATTTACGGCCTTAAAAGGTGCACAACACACTTAAAAACAAAATAGGCTGTTAATTATTTTGGATTTATTCGTGTTTCGTGTTACAGTCCTGGCGTGGGGTTTGTCGATTTCTCTTTTTCACACTTTCTACAGACCGACAAAATGTTGCTCGTGCGAAAGATAGGCGAATATATCAATTCAAACAGAAGGATGTTTCTTTGGTTTTTTAACACACTGTTCCTGTTTCTGAAAAGGTTAGGTCGTTCACACGTTGGAGGAGTTTCCTGTTGACAGATGACAATCCTGCGCTTATCAGAACTTTTCTGTGTGCAGGGTGCCAACGTGTACAAAAAAAACAGACGACTTTCGCTGAAGCGAATGTCATAAACGTTAAGCTAAATATAGATCAGTAAATCCCTTCCCGCCCAAAACGTGTACGTAGAAACTAAGCAGCGGCTGTCACGAGTCCCAGTTTCACCCGCATTCTAAATGCATGCCCATGTGAGAGGTATACTGCTAGTTAAACTAATAATCTTCAACTGCTTTGCATAAACGAGACCCGGTCCTTGAGTGATTTGTAGCTCTTTATTAGACGATCTTATGCCACCTAAATAAATATAAGATACTCAAACACAAGGACTTAGACACTTAAAGGGGAAGTTTCGGTAATTTTCCAAGAAGACATACGTCAGCTGGTTTCCGGAGACCAAGCCACAGGGGCATTTCACTTGAATGCTATAAAGACGTGCTCTTAAACCTCAAGGTTAAGATTACGCTACCACCCACCAGACCCTTGTTCAAACAGTTTTTCATGGTTTCATGCAAATGTTGCCTACTCGTTGTAATGTTCAGACCGCACGTTTGCGGTCTAGTGTTTGAGCGCACGTAGGCGTGCGCATACGCGGCGGCGTACCACGCCGCGTTCGATATAAAAATAAAGGTGGGCGTGTCCCCGAGTTAGTCGGGACCACGCGTAGACTAAGAAGTGTGTCCGCGTGAGTCTCTATCCTACGCGCTGCGTGCCAGCGCACTACCAGGCCAAGTACAGGCCTGACAATGGCGACGAGGGGTGTCTGACCCCACGCTGTGCTACGCGCAGCTCCACCCTGCCGTGCGGTGCCTCTGCCGGCCCGGCCCTTGCACGCGGCCCTGACGGCCCCTGATGAGGCCCTGCCTGGGACTGATGAGGAGCGGACATAGCGCTCGATCCTAATGCGCCCCGCAGCCTGTGCTCCTGACGTCTCCTGCCCCGGTGAGAGTGGCGACTATTGCGAGGGGGTGTCCCCGCTGATCCCGTGGGCCGCGCCACGTGTCCTCCTGGCGCCAACCCTGCAGGTGGTGGCACGCCCTGCGCTGGGGTGGTGCAGCTTCTAGGAGAGAGAGGTTTCCCCCAGGCCAGCCCAGGCCGTCCGCCCTGAGTGCCCACGAGAGGGAATTTGCCCTGCACGCGCCAATATGACGGCCATTCCCCCCATCGAGCCCTTTGTGGTCGACGGCGCGCCTGCGTCTCTGGCGCCCAGGTGGAAGGATTGGACGGAACGGCTGAATTTCTACTTCGAGGGTGCAGGGACGGCGCGGGACCGGCGCAGAGCGCTCCTACTCCACCTCGGTGGTAAGGATATTCACCGCATCTACAAGACGTTAACGGAGGCCACGCCGCACACCTATGTCACCCTGCTACAGGCGCTCAACGCCTACTTCGAGCCCATGGCCAGCAAGGACTACGAGAGGTTTCTGTTTCGCCAGGCCAGGCAGGAGGCCGATGAATCTCTTGATGCATTCCATGGGAGGCTAAGGGAACTCGCCAGCACCTGTGGTTTCAGGGATGAACAAGAAGAGATACGCGGCCAAATAATTCAAAACTGCTACTCGTCGGATCTCAGGGTCAAAATCCTCCAAGAAGATGGCAAACCCCTGGCCGAGATCCTGAAACTAGGCCGATCCAAGGAACTGTCGCGAGCGAGAGCATCACACATGGAGGCAGCATTGCACAGGCCGGTGAAGAGTGAACAGGTCAATGTAGCAGAACAAGTGAATGTTGTCCGGCCCAAACAACGGCCGTTCGGAGGAAAGAAGCCACAAGACCGGCGAAAAGAATGTGGATATTGTGGAGGCACACCTCACAGAGCGAAAGACTGCCCAGCAAACGGCAAGAAGTGTGGCGCATGCGGGCGGATGAATCACTTCGCCTCGGTGTGCCGATCATCCAAACCAAAGCCGGAAGCAGCACATGCCATCAGGGACAGCCCGGAGAGCGAGGACATGGATGACGACGTCCACGAGTACCCCATACACTATGTTTTCGCCATCGACCACCCGTCCAGGAAGAAGAAGCGTCTCCCAAAGTGTCGAATAAGAGTGAACCAACAAGAAGTGAGGGCCACCATAGACACGGGAGCCTCCATAGAGCTGATGGCAGCAGACGTGTACAATCAACTGCGTGACAAGCCAACACTGTGTAAGGCGAAGATACGAGTATTTGCCTACGGACAGAAAACTCCAATACCACTCGTCGGGTGCTTCCAGACGGAGATCGGCCATCAAGGCAAGAAAGTCCCCTCCACCATCTACGTGACAAAGGAAGGAAGCGGCATGCTGCTAAGCGGGAGGACAGCCGAGGAACTGCGACTCATCTTCTATGCCATGGCAGTCCTGGAGGATGAACTAGAGGCCATTTTGGAAGAGTATGAAGACACTTTCAAAGGCATAGGATGCCTCAAAGGCAAAGAGGTATCGCTGCATATTGACCCCTCCATCCAGCCAGTGGCCCTCCGACACCGGCGGATAGCGTTCCATCTCCGGAAGAAAGTGGAAGAAGAACTCGAAAGTCTGGAGAAGCAGGGAATAATCGAGAAAGTTGAGGGGCCCACGCCCTGGGTGTCACCGATTGTGGTGGCGAGAAAACCCAAACAGCCAGGACAGGTCCGCATATGCGTGGACATGCGCCTGCCCAACGCGGCGGTGAAGAGGGAGCGTCACCTGACACCCACCATCGACGACATCCTGAGTGAACTCAATGGCGCCAAGTGGTTTTCCAAAATGGATCTTCGCTCAGGTTACCACCAGCTGCCCCTACACCCTGATTCCAGGTACATCACCACATTCTCCACACATGTGGGCCTACGGCGATATCGCCGCCTCAATTTCGGCATATCAAGCGCGGCAGAAGTTTTCCAGAATACGATACGTGAGGTGCTCAGCGGACTCCCAGGTGTACTGAACGTCAGTGACGATCTGCTAGTATACGCCCAATCGGTGGAAGAACACCACCAGAGGCTAAAAGGGGTCCTGCGTAGACTCAAAGACTCGGGCCTCACCCTGCACCGAGAGAAGTGCCAATTCCTCCGCAACACCATCAGTTTCTTCGGATACACATTCTCGGACAAAGGCATCGCTCCCGATCCGGAGAAGGTCAAAGACGTACAGGCAGCTCCCGCTCCTACCAACATCTCTGAAGTGCGGAGTTTCCTTGGGATGGTCAACTTTTGTGGACGGTTCATCCCGGACCTCTCCAACATCACTCGACCTCTCCGAGAACTCACGAAGTCATCCACACCCTGGCAGTGGGGTGAAGAGCAGGAAGAGGCATTTCGCAACACAAAAGCAGCTCTGTCCGAGGAGAAGACACTCTCCTACTTCGACCCGTCCAAACAGACCAACATCGCTGTCGACGCCAGTCCGTTCGGCCTAGGGGCCGTCCTCACGCAACGCCAAAATGGAGACGACTGGGCACCGATAGCATATGCAAGCCGGTCTCTCACCGAGACAGAACAGAGGTATTCCCAGATAGAACGGGAAGCCATAGCGATCCACTGGGCGTGTCGGCATTTTCACATGTATGTTTATGGACACCCGTTCACTGTCTCGACGGATCACAAGCCACTGATCCCGCTATTCCGGGGGTCGGTCTCCAAACCACCCCCCAGGATTGAAAAATGGATACTGCAGCTGCAGGAATATGACTACCTGCTGGAGTTCAGACCGGGTGCCTCCAACCCTGCAGATTTCCTCTCACGACACCCCAGGGCGGCCACCCCAGGAGAAAAGGAAGATGCAGAGGATACAGAGTCTTATGTGAACGCAGTGGTCGAGAGGTCCAGGCCGCTCCCCATGAGCCTGGACATGATCATCGAAGCCACCAGGAATGATGAAGTCTCCCAACTGGTAGCGGAAGCCATACGCACGAATGAGTGGAAAGCTCTCCAGACGTCGCTGGGCAGGAGAACGCCGCAAGCGAAAACCGCGTTGGAAGCATTCTTGAGAGTCCGAGACGAACTCACCGTGGACAGCCTAGGGTGCATACTGAGGGGTCCCAGAATAGTAATGCCTTCGTCCCTCACCCCACAAGCCGTAGCGCTTGCGCATCGAGGACACCAGGGAGTGGTGAAGACAAAAAGCCGACTTCGGGCAAAACTGTGGTTTCCTGACATGGACTCACAGGTAGAGCGAGCCGTCAAGGAGTGCCAGTGGTGCCAAGCTACGGGGCCATCTGAGAGTCCACCCCCGATCATCACCGAGGCTGGCCCAGGGAAGCCGTGGGAACAAGTGAGCGCTGACTTCGGTCACTTGCCAGATGGGAGGCACATGCTGGTCATCATAGATGACTACACCAAATATCCAGAGGTGGAAATTATATCATCCCTCACCGCAAAGGAAGTAATTGCTAAATTTGAGAAGACAATTGCGACACATGGTATATTCGAGAGAGTCAAGACTGACAATGGACCCCCCTTCCAAAGTCAAGAGTTCTCAGAGTACCTCACCGAGTGGGGTATACACCACCGGAAAATAACACCCAGGTGGCCACAGGCAAACGGAGAAGCAGAGAGGTTTATGCGTACCTTAAATAAAGTAATCCGAATCGCCCATGCGGAAGGAACGTCTGTAGAAAAGGGAATCTACTCATTCCTCAGAGAATATAGACTAACACCACACCGCACCACAGAGGCGGCACCGGGTCCATCAGCGATGGGACGCATAATCCGAGACACCATTCCGAATCACCACACCTGGCACCCCACTGAGGCAGAGTCATGGAGAACCATGTCCAACAGGAAGAAATCTAACGATTATGCCAGTTTCCGGCGAAGATCCAAAGAATCATCCATTGCGGAAAACGACCGGGTCTATGTCAGAGACAGGTATCCCGGGAGCAAGTTCCGACTCCCGTTCGAACCGCAACCATGGACTGTCACGAGCCGCAATGGGACAATGGTCACTGCTCAACGAGGAGGTGAGTCCGTCACCAGGAACGTCTCGTTCTTCAAAAAAGCGGCCAGCCCGAGCACGGATCTGCCTGACACCGAGAGGAATGGAGAGTCACCTGGTCGGCCAGAAGTCACCCAAAGTCCGCCGGACGGCGCAGATCAGGAGTGGAATATCAGCCCGGCGGGGGAAACACGTGCCTCTGCGACACTGAGTACTGCTACACCAGGGTACTCCCAGAGTCCACAGAGCCCCAGAGCTCCCAGCAGTGAACCACCCCGGAGAGTCCTGTTCCGTGGGGAAGCAGCCGGCTATGGACTAAGAAGAAACCCGGTGCCCAACTCCCAGATGGCGGACTATGCAGTGGGCTGAGGACATTTGCAGAGCCCAGAGACTGGTAACAGGCCGGATGGCCATTGTTTTTGCTTATGTGGTTTGATCTCCAAGAAACTACCATGTTTTGATAATGTTAATTGTTGGTCGCTTACTAAAGGTGGAAAGGAATGTAATGTTCAGACCGCACGTTTGCGGTCTAGTGTTTGAGCGCACGTAGGCGTGCGCATACGCGGCGGCGTACCACGCCGCGTTCGATATAAAAATAAAGGTGGGCGTGTCCCCGAGTTAGTCGGGACCACGCGTAGACTAAGAAGTGTGTCCGCGTGAGTCTCTATCCTACGCGCTGCGTGCCAGCGCACTACCAGGCCAAGTACAGGCCTGACACTCGTCATCATTATGTAATGAACTTCTTATCCCTGAGTGGTTTTAATTTATGGGGACAAAATGGAGTCAAGCTTGTAAGCGCTCGTTTTAATCAGATACATGCTGGCTTTTAATCTTAATTACAATGTCACTGACCCGCCCCGTCTGATAGGAACTACCCTACTTTTTACTGCCCCCTTCTTGCAGTAGCATCAAGACCCCTACAATGCTGAGGTGGGTTGATCTTATTTTTAAACAATTGAATATTCTAGGTTTTCTAACAAAACATTTCTTGAAGGGAAAAAACATGTTCTTGTTAAAAGGTCTCGCCCAAAGCGGCTGTCTGAGACTATCGCGTGAAATGTTCTAAGATAGGGCTAGTGGCTCCAACATGCAATAAACCTTTTCCTTGCCGGCGTTCAATACATGCACATTTTTCTGGATCCGTGGATAAAACCAAAGTTTCAGAACTATTAATGGTCTACACCATTGCTGTTCACTGAAAGATCTGTGCTTTGGTGTCTTAGAATCTTTGAGTAAGATGTATGTGTGGGGAGTGAAGGCTATGATTCTCACGCTGAGAGCGTGTACACGTCCCGTTACACTACGTCTGCTTAGGGGGGCTAAAAAGCAATATTTTGCCCACAAAATGACTTCGTTTTGCCCAGAAGTGTGCACCAAAAAATAACAATGCCTCCAATTCTTAACAAAAATGTTTCAGGATCGTTGAGAGTCTAGTTAATCCAGAGTCTATGAACTTTAATGTCGAAAAGGTGCATACCATTTGTGGTGGTATACTGGGGTTGTAAATACTGTTCAGTCACCAACTGCTCAACCTTTCCTAAGTGATTCAATAGTCTTAAAACCAGCAGATCCAGGCAACCTATTGTCTTTAAGTAAAACCGTCAGGGTCATCAGATGTTGCTGGCTTTCAAGTCTTCCGTTGCACGTAAAGAAACTAGTGAATCCTTCACTATTGTAATTCAGTAGTTTCCTTACAAGAGGAAAGATTCTGTAGGCTGCAAAAGCACTATTTTGAAAATCCTATCTTAAAGGCCGATCCTGACAGTTTTCTACCAATGTCCCATTCCTGCCAAGTTATTGGAAGAAAAGTGGCGAGATGGGAATGTCTCCTGCATGGTAAACAGACGCGTTCCCCTGCTATGAGTGCCTGATTAGGAGTATTTGGTATCCTGACTTTTAAAGTTTGGCCCTAGCTTCATGCTAATCTAGCATGTGCACTCCGGGACCTAAGCATGCCACTGATTATGAGAGGTCCTAGACTTGTGCTGTGATTAAGAGAGCTTCGCAAAGTGCGCCCTTATTTTAAAGGTAAAGAAAAACTAAAGGTGGTGATGGACGGAGCATTGACAATACAAACACTCACCCCCAGTCAACTGATCTGGGTTTAATCCATTACCGTTCTTTAGCTCACTCCGCCACCCCAGTTCAGACATGGCTAATCTAGCATGTGCACTCCGAGACCTAGGCATTCCAACGATTATGAGAGGTCCTAGACTTGTGCTGTGATTAAGAGAGCTTCGCAAAGTGCGCCCTTATTTTAAAGGTAAAGAAAAACTAAAGGTGGTGATGGACGGAGCATTGACAATACAAACACTCACCCCCAGTCAACTGATCTGGGTTTAATCCATTACCGTTCTTTAGCTCACTCCGCCACCCCAGTTCAGACATGGCTAATCTAGCATGTGCACTCCGAGACCTAGGCATTCCAACGATTATGAGAGGTCCTAGACTTGTGCTGTGATTAAGAGAGGTTCGCAAAGTGCGCCCTTATTTTAAAGGTAGCCAAACTCCCAGTCCTGTCACCAGGATACCCTCGCAGGTGATAGTGTGCTTTACAACTACACATAACGTAACATTGGTTTCTCCCTCATCTCAGTAAAAATGGTGCCTAACTGCCAAATATAAAAGCTGGGGAAATGGATCAGAGACAAAAAACATCCTGACATACCAGCAATGGCAAAGATTATCACATCTAAACTGCATCCACTGAATGAGAAGCTAATAGTGGCCATCCTGGCTGAATATAATGATAAAACCATGATGAATATAATGGATCAAGCTGCCTCATTGAAACTAAAAAGATAGAAAACCAAGAACTCAGCAAAGTGCTATCCTAAAAGTAGAATGAACACAGAAACAAACTGAAGCAGAAATGGCCTGCCATCAAACATAAAACACAATATTCTACGCATCGAGATGAAAAAATACAAAAGCCACTGCTTCAAAGCAAATGCCTGCTTTTTAGAGACCAAGAAGGCCAAGCAAGAAACCGTCCCAAAACGACATTTCACCTGGTAAAACAACACCCAAAACCTTTCCTTGGATATCGATAGCTGAAAAGTAAGATGTAAAGAATTCTGAAAATTCCTTGTTGAGACGTTCTATGAGGTAGAGCTCTTCTACAACCTCCCTTCCCCTCCTGCAATTAGCAGCTACCTTTCTTGCTGGGCCTAAAAACAGTATGACTAGAGATACTTTTATGGAAATCACAAATAGTGAACTCATTAAAATGATTTAAAACACAAAACCATTGTTTCACCTCAACGATCATATTCCCGCCTTAACACTAAAAATGATGAGCCGGCATATCACCCCATACTGGACAGGTCTGGTCCACTTGTCTTTGGCTGTTGGAGAGGAATAGCACACAAAACTATGCAGTGCGGTTCTTCAAGATACCTAGCTCAAAGACTCATTCCCTCAGGGTGCTGCCACACTCTGTGAAGGGCTGAATACATCATCCTGGAATGTCCCCGGCTCGTTGCGAGGTAACACCCTGAAAATTTGGAACTCAGTATCATTATGATGAAACCCATTATTTTAAGCCTTCAAACGGGACCCAAAACAACTAATTCTTTACCACCATCTCCAACGTAAACCACATGATGTAATGCACGTTCTGATCCTGGACTTTAATTGTTAAACAGTATTCTATCGCCGCCTTTTACAACCAGCAGATGACTTGTCCCTTACTTTTATTTAATCTCCAGGGACTATTCTGTTCTATGCAATTTATAGAGCGCATAGCTACCCAATAGGCCTCCCAGTGTTACATAACCAACAAGACCCTCCTGTACATTAGTGAATCCCAATACTAGGCTCCAGGCAGGTACAACTCCGTTAAACAAACAGGCATGCCTTTAGCATCCGCCTAAAGATTAATTCGTTTTCAGTTTTATGTACCCTAATCGTAGGTAGTTCCATAGCTTAGGGGTCAAACAGGAGAAGAAACAGCATCCACCTCTTGCCCTGGCAGGCGCGCAGTGCATAGGAAATGAAAAAGTGGTCTAGCCATAGTAATGATTGGGTATGTTCCAGCAGTATTTAATCAAAGCAGGATGCAAAAAGACCATGGGGTTATTTAGCTACTTCAAAAAGTATCAGGCATGTTTGAGTAAATGAAAACCAACCATCTATGCCAGTAAGTGGATTGCTCAAGCGGAAAAAAGCAATGTTTATTGTTCTTAAATGTATTGCAGGGCTTTATTTGTACGGGAAATGTTCAAGGAAAGTAGCAGCCACTCCATGTGTTACCCTTTGCAGTTACAGAGAAAGGTGGGTGTTGTTTACGTTCTAGATAGTGGGGATAGGCGAAGAAGAGCACGGCTCAATAAGGAAAAGCAGACTAGAGGGATCTCAAGTTTTCCCCACCTGTCTGATCATCCCTGGTCTCCCCATGATAGTTGTCACATTTCTTTCTCTGGTTCCCCATTTCCACATACTCTTCCTTCTAGGGCCCTTCAACCACATTGTCTACTACCACCTGCCACACGCTTTCTGCTACTGACATCTATCACTGTCACAACTCTACTCTCTCTGTCCAGTCTTCTTTCCCACCTAAAGTCATACTTAAAACAAATTATTAACAGCACAGCTACAACACCTGCAGCCACGACTCCCCTTTGATAGGTTTCTGTTTATACACGCTCTTCAGCACCATTATCAATCAATCATCAATCATAGCATTTGTATAGCGCGCTACTCACCCGGAAGGGTCTCAAGGCGCTTGGGGGAGGGGGTCCGCTACTGCTCGAACAGCCAGGTCTTGAGTTGTTTCCTGAAGGCGAGATGGTCCTGTGTCAGCCGGTGGTGGATGGGGAGGGAGTTCCATGTCTTGGCTGCCAGGTAGGAGAAGGATCTTCTTCCGGCGGTGGCTCTTCGGATGCGTGGTACGGCGGCGAGGGCGAGGCTTGTAGAGCGTAGCTGGCGGGTGGGTGTGTAGAAGGTCAGGCGGTCGTTGAGGTACTTGGGGCCCAGGTCGTGGAGAGACTTGTGTGCGTGGGTAAGGAGCCTGAACGTGATCCTTTTGCTGACGGGGAGCCAGTGCAGGTCCCTCAGGTGGCCGGAGATGTGGCTGCATCGGGGGATGTCCAAGATGAGTCGGGCGGAGGCGATTTGTATGCGCTGGAGTCTTTTCTGTAGTTTGGCTGTGGTTCCCGCGTAGAGCGTGTTCCCGTAGTCCAGTCGGCTGGTGACGAGTGCCTGGGTTACCGTCTTCCTGGTTTCGGTCGGGATCCAGCGGAAGATCTTTCGGAGCATGCGCAGGGTGTTGAAGCACGACGAGGAGACGGCGTTGACTTGTCTGGTCATCGAGAGGGAGGAGTCCAGGATGAAGCCCAGGTTGCGTGCGTGGTCTGTTGGCTTGGGAGCGGTGCCCACGGCGGGAGGCCACCAGGAGTCGTCCCAGGCGGAGGGCGATGGTCCCAGGATGAGGACTTCCGTCTTGTCTGAGTTCAGTCTCAGGCGGCTGTTCTTCATCCACTCGGCGACGTCTTTCATCCCTTCGTGTAGGCTGGTTCTGGCGGTGGCGGGGTCATTGGTGAGGGAGAAGATCAGCTGGGTGTCGTCGGCGTAGGAGATGATGTTGAGGTTGTGTTGGCGTGCGACGGCTGCGAGAGGTCTCATGTAGATGTTGAAGAGGGTTGGGCTGAGCGATGATCCTTGCGGTACGCCGCAGATTACTTCGGTGGCCTCGGATCGGAACGGGGGGAGGCGGACTCTTTGTGTTCTTCCGGCGAGGAACGAGATGATCCACTCCAGCGCCTTTTCTTGGATACCGATGTTGCTGAGGCGTTGAACTAGGGTGCGGTGGCAGACAGTGTCGAACGCTGCAGAGAGGTCCAGGAGGATGAGGGCCGCTGTTTCCCCGTTGTCGAGCAGGGCTCGGATGTCATCGGTGGCTGCGATGAGGGCGGTCTCGGTGCTGTGGTTGGCTCGGAAACCGGACTGCGAGGGGTCGAGGGATCCGTTCTTCTCGAGGAATGCTGTAAGCTGTCTGTTGACGGTCTTCTCGATGACTTTGGCAGGAAATGGGCGGAGCGAGATGGGGCGGAAGTTCTTGAGGTCGGTGGGGTCCGCTGTTGGTTTCTTCAGTAGGGCGTTGAGTTCGGCATGCTTCCAGCTCTCCGGGAAGGTGGCAGTGTTGAAGGAGGAGTTGATGACGTCCCGGAGTTGGGGTGCGATGATAGAGTCGGCCTTGTTAAAGACGTGGTGGGGGCAGGGGTCGGTCGGAGATCCGGAGTGGATGGTGTTCATCGTGCGGGCTGTGTCTTCGGTGGTCACCGTGGTCCAGGTGCGGAGGGTGGCGGTGGGGGGCGTTGGTTCGACGGTCGGGTGCGTGGAGGGTGCGCCGAAGCTGTTGTGGATGTCGGCGATCTTGCGGTGGAAGTACGAGGCGAGAGAGTCGCAGAGATCTTGTGAAGGAGTGATGTCGTTGTTGCCGGTGCTGGGGTTGGAGAACTCCTTGACGATGCTGAAGAGTTCCTTGCTGTCGTGGGCGTTGTTGTCCAGTCGTTCCTTCATTGATTTCTTCTTGGTGGTGCGGATGAGCTGGTGGTGCTTGCGGGTGGCGTCTTTGAGGGCGGTCATGTGGTCTGTGGTCTGGTCGAGGAGCCAGGCTTTCTCAAGGGTGCAGCAGTTCTTCTTGGAGTCTTTGAGTTCGTCAGTGAACCAGGAGGCTTTCTTGCTTCTGGGTCTGCTGGGCGGGTTCTTTGCGTGAGGTTGCGTGCTGCTTCGTTGGGGTTTGTTGTGCTGGCGGGTGGGTTCTGGCTGAGGGAGGTGGTGAGCTGCTCGGCCGTGATCTTGCTCCAGTTCCTGCGAGGAACCTGTTGCGGGTGGTGGTGGGTCGTGGTTCTTCTGAAGCTGAAGTGGACGCAGCTGTGGTCGGTCCAGTGAAGTCCGGTGGAGTGGCTGAAGGTGATGTGCTTGCTGGATGAGAAGACGGGATCAAGCGTGTGGCCGGCGTAGTGGGTGGGGGTGTTGACCAGTTGCTTTAGTCCGATGTTGGCGAGGTTGTCCAGCAGGGCGGTGGTGTTGCGGTCCTTGTTGTTCTCCAGGTGGAAGTTGAGGTCCCCTATGAGGATGTAGTCAGCGGAGCGGAGGGCGTGCGGGCTGATGGATGAAGTCCGTGATGTCTTCACTGAATTGTGTACGTGGTCCCGGGGGTCTGTAGTTGAGGGTGCCTCTGAGGGTCGTCTTGGGGTCGGTGTGTATCTGGAAGTGGAGAAACTCGGCGGCGGCGAAGGTGTTGTTGGAGTCGGTCGTGATGCGGATGGTGTTCTTGTGTACGATGGCGATGCCTCCTCCAGTCTGGTTGACGCGGTCTCTCCGGATGGCGATGGCGATGTCGGGTGCTGAGGAGGCGTTCATCCAGGTTTCTGTGAGGAAGGCGACGTCTGGTGAGGTTGTGTCGAGCAGGTTCCAGAGTTCGATGGCGTGTCTGTGGATGGAGCGGGTGTTGAGCAGGATGCACTTGAGGTGGCTGTTGTGGATGCTCGGCTTGGTAGCTGTGGTGCAGGTCCGGAGGCAGGTGAACTTGCAGGCTTGACAGGTGAAGGGTCCGTGGGTTCGTCTCGGGGTGGCTCGGTGGCAGGCTCTTGTTCGGTCGGGTTTGAGTGCGATGAGGGTGGCGGCATCGTAGGTCCGTCGTGTGGGCTGGCATCGTCGGGGGCCAGGGGTCCTGGCACTGGGCGCGGTCCAGGCGCGGACGGGCGCAGACGGGCTTACCTTTGGCGCACCTTCGGCGCTCCGTCGGTGCTCCCGCTGCGCGCGCCGCTGCGCGGTCGCTCAGGGGGCGTCATAAGTAAGGAGCCGGGAAAGAGGAGCAGCTGGGTGGCGGGAGCGGGGCGGCGAATGGAATCACGGGGGGCGGGGCCGCAGGGAGGCAGCGGCGGGAAATCCCGGAAGCAGCGGGCAGCGGGAAAGTCCCAGGAGCAGCGGGCAGCGAGCGAAGGAATCTGCAGGCAGGAGGCGACAAGGCAGGCAGGAGCGGCAGCAGTGAGTGGGGCGACCAAGCCCTGTGGAGGGCTGAGCGGTCACACTCTGTGGTCCCCTTAAGTAGGGAGGAAGGAGCAGCTGGGTGGCGGGAGCGGGGCGGCGAATGGAATCACGGGGGCGGGGCCGCAGGGAGGTAGCGGCGGGAAATCCCGGAAGCAGCGGGCAGCGGGAAAGTCCCAGGAGCAGCGGGCAGCGAGCGAAGGAATCTGCAGGCAGGAGGCGACAAGGCAGGCAGGAGCGGCAGCAGTGAGTGGGGCGACCAAGCCCTGTGGAGGGCTGAGCGGTCACGCCATTCAAAAATAATCCCTACACTTCCGCTGTCTTTTTCCCATGAAATAAACAATTTGTGATAAATTCCACAACATACCTGGCTTTGCCACAACCATTCACTCTTGGAAAATAATTAAAACATTGCAAAATTTTGAAAGCAAAACCATTGATAAGAAATGTCATTGCAAAAAGGCTTGCCTCCGTTACAATTAATTAGGCTGGAAACACCATGCAAGCACTGAATTAGCCAATAAACCTTGTCTTGATTGAGCTATTGCCTTTGAAAATGTTTTATGGGGGACAGAGACCTCGTTGGAGCAGGCGAGAGAGGCAAGAAAATGCGAGAGGACAGAAAAAAAGCACGGGATGGGAGAGCAAGAAAATACATGCACTCCAATTGAGTCCTGTGGGGAAAAAAAGAGTACACTCTAGTAAACAGTGTATGGATACAACTCATCAAAGTAGAACACTTTGAGACTGAAATGGTACCGCGTGGGACACCCACAAGAATATGGAGGAAACAAGTGGAAACAGCTGAGACAGACGAAGCCATCCAAGCATGAGATAGGGCTTGACCCAAAGCCAAGCTCCCTGGAATTGTGTGATTCTGCGGCCAATTTCACATAGTTATTGATTTGATGCATTTGCCACATAATCTATCATTTGCTGCTTAGTCTGCCAATTTTACCCCCAAAAAACAATTATTTCTAGTTCAAACGGATCACAAGTTATGAAAACCATGGTGGCACGAATTCTTGTACATTGGAAGGTCCTTTGCGAAGGGTGACTGGTCAACTTTCCATTGCTTATTGCTCGATTTGGGTGTTAAATTGATACTAATAGGGTGGAATATTTTCAAAGAGAGTGTGCCCATTTGTAAAAATGACAACAATAAAGTAATGCTATCACAAAGTGTTCCTCATTACACCGCAACATTTGCCTTTTCTTGCTGCAAAATGTAGTCATCCCTGCTGCATCATTTGGCCCAATTCTGCCGCATAATTACATTAGAGTATAGGGTACTGCTGCTTTTAGGAAGCATTAATATACCAACCATTGTGTGAGACCTTGGAAGAAATTATTTTCCCTCAAAAAGGCGAAAAAAGTTATTTCAGAACCTAAGTATTGCACGCCCATGGGTCTTAGACAGATCCAAGATATATGCCAGGCTGTAAAACTGAAAACCTAGCCCAAAACGAGCAGTGGTTTTTAAGAGAAATAAACTGTTATTCTTGAATGGACTCTGGTGAACCACTGTATTGTGTGTACTTTTTATAGACTAGCAGCCCGCCCCAGCGTTGCCTGGGGCAGAATGGGGCTGGGGGCAGCATTTCCGGCTTGCGGCAGCGTTGACCGGGGCAGAAGGGGGCTGGGGGCAACATTTCAGGCTTTGGTGCACTCCCGCTCCGGCCCTGCCCGCCCCGACATTGCCCAGACCGCCTCCCGCCTCCCGCCTCCCGCCTCCCTTCTGCCTCCCGCCTCGCCTTTGCCTTACCTGAGCCGTCGCTCTTCGCCGCGCTCCGGACGTCGCCGCCACTCCTCGCTGCTCGTCACCGCTCCTCCCCGCCTGTCGTCATCATGCAGGTTGCGGACATCGCTAGGTCGCGGCCAGCGCTACGTCGCGGCCGGCGCTACTTTTAGGGGACTACTTTGTTTTTAAAGTCTCATTTTTTAATTTACGTTTTTTTTTATGCAGCCTATGTCCATCTACACACCCTGAGGATTACAACAATGTATTGGGTGTGTGGATTGGCGCTGTGGTTCCCGAGTTTACCTTGCCAAAAGGTTTCTGTTCTCTCTTTATAATAGTAGTATAGATTTACTATAGCTCGCACCTTTTGCCATGCACGTTGATATTAGTGATGTAATTTCAGATGTCATTAGGGATGTTATTAGTGATGTCATTGAACATGTCATGAGTGGTGTATTATATGACAAATCAAGCAGTGCATGGCGAGTGATCGGGTTATAGTTATTTTAGACCACGAGTTATAGTTACTTGAGATATCTATAATGCGTACATTTCAATGGTTTTGTCAGGTTAAAATGTTATGCTCCAACTGACATTTTCACCTAACTACATAACGTCCCTTTAACCTTTGTTTTTTTCTGTGTATTTTTAAGGTTTTCTTTAATGTAATGTAAATTAGTATTAAAATTTCTAACTATAATACCATTTAAACCGTTGTTGTTTTCATTGGATTTTTATGGTTTTGCGTGGTGGGGTGGTGGCCACGGCGCCCGTGGCCAGGTAGTGCATCCAGCCCGCTTTTTATTTTTTATTTTGTTGTGCTGTGGACCTGCTGCAAAACTCCCTGGGGTTATGCTGGAATTCGTGATGGATCCACAGAACCCCTCCAATTTTTCAGTTTTCTAAATTTGGCATCTGGTTCATTCAGGGACACCCCTACATGGCCCAGGAGTCAGGGTACCCCCACCCTGACTCCTTAAATATTTTATTATTTTATTGTGCAGGACTCTGGACCAGAATCTGAGTCCTAATATGGCTGCTGCAACTTTTCCTTCAGGTTGCGGTCAACAAGTCACAATGTGTGCTTGAGGTTGCAAATCCACACCAGTGGATCCACAGTGGAACCACTGCGTGAGTCTTAAATTCTCATAATCTAGTGAACAGATTTCCACCAAATCACAAAAACACACTTTCGGGATGAAGATTTAGCATTTTGATATATTTCATGTAATTCTGTTTTGACATTTTTATGGTACCACTGTTCAAGTTTCTCATGGAAAATTGCACGATAAAAAGTTTTTTTTGCATTTATAAATATTTTGTTATATAAGCCACTAGACAAAGTAATCATGTCTAACTAATAGCAAAGTGAGCCATACGTATTCAGTTGTGGTAAATTTGTATGGTGTTGCTTGTTTATTTTAATGAACATGCAGTGCAGTTCTGGGAAAGTGGGTCACCACCACAGTCCTGCGGCATTTAGCGGGTGCAGAGTTCACGTTATCATAGAGACCTTTTAATGTGCAGCTGGTGTTGGTTGGTTTTCTACACTTTCTTAAAAAGCCTTTCTCCCTCAAGTAAACTTAATTAATGGCCAGGCAAGTACAAGAACTCGGGTAAAGAGTCCCTTTCAGGGGCCCGTTGGGCATTGCAGCACTTGCCCGGCGAGGAGCTGCCCGATGATGAAGCATGCCACCCATGTTGGTGGGTGAGGGCTCTTGCTCCGAAATTTTAATATTTTTCCGACCTCTATTTCACCTAGGTACACTGGTAGTGTTTTCCTGGAGTGTAAATAGGAATAGCATATTCTTCCATTTTCAGAGAAGCCAGCTTATGGATGCAACAATTCATTACAGTGGGAAAAAGTAGAGTGTGTCCAAGTTGCTCACAATTCCAACAATGTACATATCTAGTATAGGTACTCATGTTCAGGGATAATGTGGTGACATTTGCACACAATACATCATTAAATGACTAATCAAACGTACGATAAACAGCAGTGTGAAGAATCGCATAAGTGATTTACTATTGCAATTGAGGTTTTTGGAGAAAGTGTTGAATAGTGTGAGTGTCAGTATGTTGCTTTTTGCTGCACCTTATATTTTTGCTGGCTTTGGGACTGTGTGCTTGTTAATCCTGAACCATTGATAAAGTGTCTGTCTCCCCACACCTCCTAAAAAAAGGTTGAATTGGCATAGTCCTAATTGATATCTTTAACTTACTCATAACTTACTGGATTTTACACTCCCCATGCAGTCCTATCCCTCAGTGCCCCAGTTGAGTGTGGCTAAAGACTTTTGCCATCTTGAAAATGCCTAAAGTGGTAGAGTTGGCCACGGGAACTTTTAACCCATTGCTTAGGGCGTGGCCAGGAGAAATTCCCACCCACTAGCTTGTGCCAGGAAAAAATGTGGCATCTCTAGACACCTACTTTAGAACGCTCCTGGACCTGAACAAGAAAAGAAGACAGGTGGACCTGCTGGCTTTAACCTGAGAGGAGCCCTAAAGGACTGGACCTACTCCCTTTTTTCAAGCAGGCCAAAGAAGCGGACCCCAAGGATCATACGGCTGACCTCCTGTTAAAGCTACAGGCACACAACAAGAGACCTCTTTCTACAACTGTCCAGCTAATCAGTGGCTACTTGACCTAGACTGTGACCTTCTGTGGGCCTTTGGCTGACACCGTGCGAGTCTCTAATTGCCTCCTCTAGGGGCTTTAGAAGTGTACTGCTGTGTCAGAAAATAAAATATTTGACCAGAAAGAACCTGGTCGGTGTATCCGACCCGCACTCCATTGCGGTTATCATGAAATTGCACCTAGATTCCGGTGTATCTCCACCGTTAACTATCTTTGGAACGTTCTTAAAACTTTAAAAATCCTTGTCTCCGGCTCCCCCTCTTGAATTTCTGTCATTTTGTTTATTCAAGTTTACTCATTCATTTTGGGATTTTTATTGTTTTATTATTTGACCTTATTACTGTTCAGTACAGCATAAATACTTTGCATATTTCCCTAAGTTAAGCCTGTTTGCTCTGTGCCAAAGTTACTTGGGGTTGAGCTCAGGTTTATTGACTGACTCGGAGGGTCCACCCTAACAAGGGTTGTGATTATTCCTTGAGGTAGCTACTCACTCACCCCATATATTGGTACCATCACTTACAGTCATCTTGTGTATCTGGAATAGCTTTGCTCAATTGAGTGTGTGTAGGTGTAGTGATAGGTGGAGGATTTCAAGAAGCTGAAGGTAAGTAATATGTTTAGAACCTGTTTGGCAAACCCAGGTGGTGTCCAGTGCAATTTGTCTTGAATATTTTTATAACAAATATAGTGTTCATGGGCCTCACTTTGGGTCAGTAATTGGAAGTGTTGCTCAGTCAATTCAGTTCAATTCGATCTTTATTTGGCAGATTAAACATCCATAAGAGTACATACACTGTATGTACTTTTATCATACAGTATCATATAAAATAGAACTAAAATGCAATTAAAAACGGAATGAAGGCTCAAATTACATAAAATGAAAGTTGAAAGAAGGCATCCCCACCACTTCCATGAGCCACAACTAGCATACAATAATTTCCCGAGATATGCCCCTCTCCCCTTATGTGGCATGCAACATTAAACAAACTGAGTTCCTGAAGTGCAAACCAATAATTCAATACAGTTTTATAATCTCTGAAATTCATAGCCAGAAACGGCATAAAAGGCACAGATTACATCAAACAAAAAGTTAAAAGGAGGCAGCCCCACCACTTCCCTGAGTCACAGCTTGCACACAATACTTTTCCTGAGATATAAGGCCCCCTTATGTAAAGTGCAACATTAAAACAAGCTTGTGAGTCATGTGTGCCTGTGGCTTGTTTGGCAGAGGTTCCTATTTGAAGATTCATTTGAGCAGATTACAGGGTTTAGCCTCTGGTGTTACTTTGCTTTTATTGAGTTTGTAGAGATAGTGATGGTTGTAGATGTTAGGTTCCCAAATGTATTTTTGTTAAGCTTGGATGGCAGATAAGATTGTTTAGATTCCTTTGGGATGTACAGTGGAGAGTGGCATCAGCAAGAGCTTGGATCCTTAGCCACAGGAAGCACCATCACTTCAGTAGGAGGTACTGGAGCATGTTGTGATAAGGGTGGCGGTGCAGTGCATGCGATAATGGAACTCCTTTAATACTGCCCAAGAGTTTTAAATTAGACCATGATAATACATAATATAAATAATAAATAATTAACAGAAAAGCTTGCTTGTGAATGAGCCCAAGGAGATCTTGGGGAAACAAAATGTGTCCAGAGATTTATTTACACTCAATAACTTCCCTTTTGAAAAGGTACAATAGTTTGATATTCTAGTACAGGGTCAAAAGTTTAAAGGTTTAAAGGTTACTCTTGGTGCATTACTCAATGACTCATAAATGTGTTCTATTTGACACTGCCATCGCTGCATGAGAGAATAAATGAGGCCAGGTGCTTTTCTGGTGTACTCTATTGTGCGAGATTGTTAATGAACAAACCCTAGTGTTCCTTGAGCACCACTGAAAAACTGAAGCGTGTGTCAAAGGTATTCACCAGAGGGCCGCCTTTATACCTTTTCTGCTCTGGAGCCTACTATGGAGTCATTGCCTCAGATAATCTATCTTCTCTTGAGGAATGAGACCTTGACATTTCCATGGTTATTCCTCGTAGGGACTTCTTTTAGAAGACATGATTTCGTGGATGTTTTAGATACTTCTCACATTCTAAGTAGACACCACTAACTTCTCAGAAAATAGTGCTGAAAAGCAGTTTGTGCTTTGATCTTGAATCTGCAGATGGAGTTTCATACCCCTCAATTATATGAATACAGACTCACAGTGGAGAGGTGGACAAAAATGACATATTCTTACTAAAACGTCTGTGCAGCCTTGAGCCTTTACTCTCCAAACAAGACCTTAAGCTGGCCATAAAGCCCTAGTCATGTGAGGAGAATGATCCAGCTATACTGTGGAGAAGCGTGGCTCAATGGTTAGAGCGGCAGACCCTGATGCAGAGGTCTGGCCTGGGACCAGGGTTCAAGTCCTGCCTCGGCGGCTCTTCGACACAATTTCCCCGGACCTGATAATTCTCGCCTCCGTGCCTAGTCTAATCATGGGTCCCACTCTGTTACTCTGGGCAATAGCTTGCTTAATCTCCACAACGGCCCCAGCAGAGCTTGGATGCCTGGCTTCACCTTGGGGGTGCCCAGGAGTGGACATTTCACAGGAAAGCCAGGAAGGGTTCCACAGCTGTATGAATACAGCGCTACGAGACCTCTGGGTAGAAGGCGCTATATAAATACAAACACACACATTTACATACTGTCTGGCACAAAGCAGTTATCAGTTTGGTAGCCCATCTGGTCTCCAGTACAAAACCCCCTAATTGTATCACGCTGGTCCATTGATCACTAGGTTGGCTTCTCTTAAACCATGGCTAGACATATAAGACAGCATGCAACAAGGTGATTCTCATGAACAAACCTGAATAGTTTTCGCAAAAGAAAGTGATCTGTACTTAAGTTAGACAGTGCAGGCTTAAGAAAGTCTTCTATTTTCAAACAATCCGATTCTGACTATGCTCCAAATCTAAAATACTTTCCCATCACTTATAAGATAGGCCACAGCAATTGCAACCTTCAAAAGAGATATACCTGATTTTCTAAAAACTGGCATGCAAAGAGATTACTATCTCCATGAGCACATTCATTTCCTGTCATATGACCTGTACTTTCTGTTAGTTGTTATACCACGCCTTTCTGTAAAGCTCTCTGCCATCCTGTGGTCAGGATCTTGACATCCTCTATCAAGGAACATAATAACTAAATGTATAGGCGTTGCCTTTCCTTCAGATCTGGGATTATAATATGCTAACTTTAGGGCTGGTGTCCAGTTAGTCTGTGAAACTGTTAGACATGGCATCTTTGGCGTTATTTCCCCTGTCCTTTTAGCTTCTGACCTCTTGTTTATTGACTGTGTGCTGCATTTCATTTTTGCTGGTTTTAGGACTCTGGGCATTTTACCACTGCTGACCAGTTCTAAACTGCGAGTGCTCCCTGTGTAAATTGGATTGGTGATTGGTTTATCCATGATTGGCATACTTGATTTACTGTTAAGTCCCTAGTAAAGTGTACCAGGTGTGCCCCGTGCTTGTAAATTAAATGCTACTAGTGGACCTGCAGCACTGATTGTGCCACCCACATGTGTAGCCCTGCAATTCTTTCTCAGACCTGCCACTGCCTGTGGTTGCAGTTTTAAACTGACTCTCGATCTGGCGAGTGCACCCACTTGCCTGGTCCAAACCTTCCCTTTTTCTATATGTAAGGTACCCCTAAGGTAGGCCCATGGTAGCCCCGTGGGCAGGGTGCAGTGTATTTAAAAGGGTAGGACATGTTCATCTGTGTTGTATATGTCCCAATAGTTAAAAACTGCTATTTTCGTTTTTCACTATTGCAAGGACTCTCTCTCCAATAGGGCAACATGGGTATTACCTTGAAATATCTAATAAGTGTAATTTCCATTTGGGAGCTTATAGAAATTTGGAGTTTGGGGTCTCTGAACTCACAATTTAAAAATACATCTTTTGGTTCAGTTGCTTTTTGGATTGCTTATCTGAAAATGCCACTTTTAGACAATGGGTATTTTCTTGCTTAACCATTCTGGGCCTCTGCCTGTCTGTAGGATCCACGTCTGGGCTGGCTGACAGTTGGGCTCAGGTGCATTCACTCTAGACAGTCACACAAAGGAAGCTGAGGTGTGACATGCATATCCTTATGGCCCATAACCAGGATGATGAGTCTTCCTGAGCGAGAGTGGTGGGAGAATTTGTCACTGCCACCTGAATAGGGCTGTGCTTGCCCTCACACAATTGTCTCCACCCCTCTGTAGTGTGTCTTGAGACAGGTCAGGGAAAGGCAGGGTCTTGTGCACTACAAAGACTTTCCTTTGAAGTTTGTTTACTTCAAAAGCAGAATAAGGTATAAGCATTGGACCTCTGACACCCCAAAATCAGAACACTTCTGGACTGAGGACATTCTGCCTGGAAGAAAAGCTAGATGCTGTATGAGGAACTGCCACTCTGTCTGTTGCTTTATTGTGCTCGACTGCTGCTTGCTGCTTCTGTCCTGGGAGTGAAAGGACTGGACTTTGCTTTATACATCCTGCTTCCTAGGTTTTCCAAGGGATTGTGGGTGCTTGCATCCTGTTAAGTCTCAGGACCTTCAAAGACATCACCTACCAGTGCCTGGGTTCTTCTACTGAGAGCCCTGACTTGCCAAGAGGTACCAAATGCAGTTATGGGCCCTTGGTAGTGTAACCCGATGAGAAAATCCACACAAAGACTCTTAGCGCCCGTTTTCTTGATGCAGCACCGCCGTGCAGCAAAAGAATCGAGAGATAGACACATAACCTCCTCTGGCAGTAAGGAACCGACGTGTCACCTTCCCTGATGGGAGTAAGGTACTGACACATCGCTTTGCTTTTCCAGCACCTCATGTCCTTTGCACCCACTTCTTCTTTGAATTTCGACGTATCCAAGGCTCTTTGTGCTAAAAGAAATCCTATTTAATCTTTGAAAAATTATATCTTGACTTGTGTAGGTTGGATTTGTGTCATTTTGGTCTTATTGTTTTCAGATAAATATTGGCTATTTTTCTAAACTGGTGGAGACTCCTTTTGTAGTGGTTTCACTGTGTTACTGTGTGTGTGTACAAATGCTTCACACATGCCTCTGAGATAAGCCTGAGTACTTGTGCCAAGCTACCAAGGGGGGTGAGCAGGGGTTATCTTAGCTGTGTGACTCCCTTACCCTGACTAGAGTGAGGGTCCCTACTTGGACAGGGTGCAAACCACTGCCAACTTGAGGCCCCATCTCTAACAGAAACTAAGGGCAGACTTTCAAATAGACATTTCTTGGGCATGTGTGTTTCAATACTTGGGGAGTTTGAAATAAGATCCTGTTTTCCATTTTCTTGTACTCTATCTTCAATCAAAGGTAAAAGTGGATCACTTGGCAGTTCAAGTAACTTAATGTAAAGGGATCTTTGTGCTGATTTTTCTCTTCGCAGAATTTCAGGTGCATCTTTGATACAGAATACCTGCATTTTCAAATCATATGATTAACTTAGACTTGTGCCTCAGCAGTGTTAATGATGGGTAACCTATTTGCATTCAGTTTACTTTTTTTTTTTAACCATCAGTAGTATTGCAATGACACAATTTTGTTACATTCCATTGGCATTCTTGAAATCCTTGATGACTACTATTTTAATACATTTGTATTGTCTTATTGTAATTTTTACATATTTCCCCACGGTGATGAGTTGCATTTCAAAATGACAATTACAGCAAATAGTATATTAGTATTAAATCTTTTTATTGAAAAATAAGCTCTCGCACAAAGCAGAAAACTCGCATTATACAAAGCATATACTATATTGCCAAAGTCGACAGCAAAACCAACAGGACTCAACCATAGAGGAGGCCCACACGGCCCAGACAGCTCCCGATATGCTCGGTTTAATTGCGGAATCCGGCCCATCATCCCAAGAGCAAAAACTAGAAACAAACCCACCCCCCGTCCCCAACCACCGCCTAGCCTACCCACCCTCCACCCCTGTTCCGGATCCAAAATCCCACACCATCCATACTGCCATTCATACCAGTCTAGCATAGGCATCTGTCTGCGATAAGCGAAGTAACCGCAAATATCTGGGGCAAGTCACCTCCCTGAATTCAGTGGCCAGCAGAGACAAGAAGGACTGCCACAACTCCGCATACTTAGCCCCTTCCCCCGCCCTAATGAAGGACAGTCTTTCCATGCCCAAGACTGACCAAAGCCGACACAGCCAGCCTTGAAGAGTAGGGACATGTGAGGTGCGCCACAAAGTCAGTATGTTCTGGATGGCGGAGCCCAGTGCTATCGCCATTAGTCGACCCCTACGTGCTCTCAGAGGAAAGGTGATAGCATTAGGAATCCCCAAAAGGACATATGCCGGGAATCTCAAAATTTCTGTGTCAAAGTGTGCGTCTATCTCATCAGCATAGCCTTCCAATAACCCTGAATATGTGTACAATTCCACAGGAGATGTGTCAACGTGCCCCTCTCCCCGCAGCCCCGCCAGCAGGATGCGTCCTTAGTATGATCCATCTCATGCAGCCGTTCAGGCGTGTAGTACCAGTATGTCACCAGCTTAGTGAACGTGTCCGTCAACCCCATATGATATGCAGAGTGCCGCGCGCGGTAGCAGATGTCTTCCCATTCCTTACTGCTTAGGTCCCGCCCCAGCTCCCTCCCACCGGGACCTTCCCGCATTATGAACGTGAGAATACCGCTCTATTAACATACGGTAGAGGTCCCAAATGAGGCGTTTGTCCGCTGTCCGAGTAAGGAGCCATTATTCGTACCGACTAAGTTTCCGATCTGCCCCCTCTCGGACCTGGGGATGGAGTGCCCAATGACGGACCTGTAGATAGCGAAGCCGCTCCGGTTCCCGCAAACCAAATTCCCTCCGCAACCGCTCGAAGGGTATCACCCCCTCTCCAGAGTAGAGGTGAAATAAAACTCTGCAACCCGCAGGGCGCCAATGTGCAAAGGCCCGGATATCTCCGGGTTCTCCAACAGGGGCGTGAGCGGAGAGGGGAAAGTCGTTAAGTCGTGCCTGACACTAGTCTGATCCCACACCTCAAGCGGGACTCTCATGATGTAAGATGCGTACAAATTTGGAGGTCGGTGTTGTCTGCGGAGGAAGGGGACTTCCTGCAGCGGGCGGCCCGCCACCGCCTGATCCTGGAAAAGCCAGTGCCGTTCCGATTCCCACTTGCTCCATTCCACTAGGGTCCGGAGTTGAGTCGCCTGGTAGTAAAGCAGCAGATCCGACAGCCCCAGTCCACCCTTCTCAGGAGGGAGCATCGCCAGCCGCAGCTTCATCCTGGGCCGTTTCCCATTCCAGACAAACTGCGCTAGTTCCGACTGCGTGTGACGGATCCAGCCCTCGGGGGGCGGAGGGGGATGACACGGAAGGCGTACAGGATCTGGGGAAGAACTGTCATCTTCACCGCTGCCACCCGCCCCAGCCAGGAAAGTGGGAGATGTCGCCAACGCCCCAATTCTGTACGTAGGGTTTGGCGGAGGTTGGCGTAGTGGATACGCACTGTGTTGTGTAAGGTCGCCGCCAACTGTATCCCCAGGTAGGGGACCGCCCCGGCCGCCCAGCGGAATGGAAAGCGCCTTTCCAAGGAGGCACGAGTCTGCTCCTCCAGGGAAAGATCAAGAGCCAGCGATTTTGCCATGTTAACCTTAAAGCCTGAAACCTTCGCGAATGCATCGAGGATCTCAACGCAAGCCGGCAGGGAATCCTCCGGGGAGGCCAAGGAAAGGAGGACGTCGTCAGCATATAGGCTCTCCTTTACTCTCGGGTCTGTCCGCAGAGCCTGCGCTAGTGGTTCCATATACAGCGCGAAGAGCAGGGGGGAAAGCGGGCACCCCTGCCGGGTCCCGCGCTCGATGGGAAAGCTAAGCGATGAGCAGCCATTAACGCGCACCGTCGCCGTGGGGAAGGTGTAACAATTCAAGACCCACGTTCGATACTTGACTCCCAATCCCGCTTTTATCAACACCTGTTCCAGATACGGCCAGTGAACGCGGTCAAACGCTTTCTCGGCGTCTATCGCCAACATCATGTACTCTCCTTGCGACCTCGTGGCCAATTCGACCAGATGGAGCACCCTTTTTGTGTTATCGGCTGTCTGCCGCTCCGGAATAAAACCTGCCTGATCGGGGTCGACCAATCCCTGCATGAGCGACGCCAGACGCGCCGCCAGGATGCTGGTGTAAAGTTTAAGGTCCACATTCAGGAGGGATATGGGCCGGTAAGCTCCACATTGCGCGCGGTCCTTCCCCAGCTTAGGGATGACCGATACAGTGGCGTCCATCAGATCCCTTGGGATGGCTCCGGGTCAGAAAATGAGTTAAAAAGAGCAGTCAAACACGGGGCTAACTGAGAGCAAAATGTTTTGTAAAAGATGGCGGTGAAACCGTCCGGCCCCGGCGCCTTAGCCAATTTGAGGCGTGAGATCGCCGATATTACCTCTTCAGGGCGGATCGCACCGTCTAGCAACTTCAACTGGGCCGCCGACAGGGCAGGGAGAGTCACAGACCCCAAGAAGGCCTCACTATCCGCAGGGTCGAGTCGTGCCCCAGCATATAAGGAAGTGTAAAAGTCGCTAAAAGCTTTGGCTATCACCCCGTCCTCGGTCACTCTACGCCCCTCCGTAGTGAGAATCTCCTGCACCGTGTGCCGCTGTTGCAGTTCTCTGAGCGCTCGCCCTAACAGGCGCCCGCACCTGTCTCCCCCCGTATAATACATGTGTCGCACCCTCAGGGCCGCATATTCAGCCCGGTCTTGATCTAAGGCCGCCAATTGTTGGCGTGCCAGGCTCAGCTGTCTGCAGACCCGAGGTGCCCAAGTCCGCTGATGTATCTGCTCCAATTCTCGGGCTTGGGACGTCAGCTCCTCCCTCTTGCGCACCGTTCAGCATTTTCCGCCGCCAAAAGAGCTATGAACTCACCCCGCAATACTGCTTTGAGGGCCGCCCAGTGTGTCGCCGGAGAGGTGTCTGCAGGCTGATTGTGTGCTAGGTAATCCGTTATGGCCCCTTTGATCCTGTCCACCACCTCCTTCCTTTGAAGTAGTGTATCGCACAGCCTCCAACAGCGCGCCGTACGTGTAATGGGTGGGAAGGAAAACACTACAGTAAGCGGCGCGTGATGAGCGAGTGCCATGGCCCCTATTTCTACCTGCGACGCCAGCGCCTTAAGTGAAGCAGAGACCAATAGATAGTCTAGTCGCGCATAGGTCTTGTGGGCGCTAGAGTAATATGTGTAGTCCCTGACTCCTGGATGAAAGCTCCGCCAAAGGTCTACCATCCCCAGCTCTTCCAGTCTACGGCGCCACCCCCCCTCCGCGAGAGTGCCTGCCTGCTTGGTGCGCTGCCCCGACCTATCAAGAAGGTTATCAAAGACCAAATTGAAGTCGCCCCCGATTAAGATGTGTCTATCAGGCGATGTGGCTGCCTCGCTGAGCGCTTGGTAAAAAACTTCTCCTGCCCCTCATTTGGCGCGTAAACTGAGATGAGTGTAAAGGTGTCTGCCCCTAGTGAGAATCTGTAAGAGAGCAGGCGCCCCTTAATTTCGGCGCCCTTGTGTAGGACTCTACCCTTAAAGTGCTGGGCCACTAGTATTGCAACCCCTGCTGTATTCGTGGGGGCAGAAGAAAAAAGTTGTGTTGGAAAATGGCGGGATTTCAGCCTGTGGCAATCTTTGGACAATAAGTGCTTCTCCTGAAGAAGACAAATGTCTGCTTTCGAGCTCTCCAGGAGCGACAGAACTGCCCTGCGCTTCACTGGATTATTAAGGCCCCGCACATTCAATGTGAGGAGGCGTAATTCAGTCAACGGCATAGGCAACCCTCCATCCCCCTCTCTCTGCCACCTCGGTCACCGCCACACCCGCAGGCCGCCCTATTCTTTGTAACTGGCTGGGCCGCCAATACCAACCCCCCAGATGGCCACTGCCAGCCTCCTAGGGCTCTACACACACACTTCCCCTCAACCACACTCGGATCCGGAACCCCCCCTCTCCCCCATCAACACTACCCCTGAGAACATGCTGAACAAAAATAGAAAGAGCCCCCCCCCCATCAAAACCCCAAAGTCAATGTCCATCATCCGAGGATGAGTGGTAAAGTGTCACCTCAGGGTAGATCGTCCGCACACCAATCGTGACCTCCCTGCCCCCCCGACAGCGGGAGCCATCATCGCAGAAACTGCCCAGCAAGGATAAGACTCAGTCCGACCTTCAGCTGGGATGGGCCACTTCTGGACTGGAGGACACCGCCTCCACTGCTGCACGTTGACCCTCTCTGATTGCTGCCACTGGAGGTTTACGGAACCGGCGTCGCCTGTCTTGTTGCTACCACCGGGGTTTCCCGTCGTCCCGTTCCTGCGTGGGATCCGCCGCATCCTCTGTCTCCTCGGGTGGGTCGATACCCAGCAAACGGCATGCCTCCGCCAGCGATCGCAATTGAAACAGCTTATTGTCCTTCTTAAATATCAGTCGGAAGGGATGACCCCAGCTGTAGGGGATTTTATGTTGCTGATAGAAGGCCGTGACCGGCTTGAAAAGCCGCCGTTTCTGTAGTGTGATAGCCGACAGGTCCTGATACAAGACACGGGATTGACCCTTGTAGGACAGGGGATGCATTTGGCGAGCCTTTTGTAGGATCTCCTCCTTGGTGCGAAAGTCCTGCACACACGCAAGGATGTCAGGCGGGGGAGCCGTGGGAGAGCGCGGCAGGCCTACTCTATGTACTCGGTCTATCCGTATCTCTGTTTCCGGAGAGCGTCCTAGGATGTGGTTGAAGAGACCGTTAGTGAAGCCCAAGAGATCCTTAGTGTCGTCGGCCATTGTCACCCGCCGGACACGAACATTATGGCGCCGGGAACGATTCTCCAGGCCTTCCATATGGGCCTGCAGGTCCACATGCTCGTCATGAAGGCGAACGACCCCCTGGAGCAGCCCTCTATCTCCAAGTCTCCTTGATCTCGTCCGCAAACACCTTCTTCAGGGCGTGGATATCTTCACGTAAGGCAGAGAAGAGCGACTCCAGGAAGGCCTTAGTGATCACGTCTTTGCCCTCCCCTACCTCTTTCACTGGTTGTGAGGCCTTAGTCGCCATGTCCTTAGCCTGCTGCCCCGCCTGGGCCGACACGAAAAGATCCTTGACCGTCTTCTCCTTCCTCCCTCTGCCCGCGGACATTGTCGAGTTCCTGACTGGGGCAGTTGCGTGCCTAAGAGTCCCTGTCGCGTTACGTCCACCGCTCCTTCAATCTGCGATCCCCTTCGCAGGCCGCCCTCGGTCCCCGCCTTAGTTGCTCAGCAGGCGTCCTGCTCGGTCCCTCTCCGACTCCCCCGACACCCTTCTTCGCTGCCCCCCTGGGGGTATACCCGCCGCTCCGTGCTACCTCTTAGGGCTGCCACTGCTCGCCGGGACGAGGACCCCACCGCTCCAGGCGGCCAGAAGGACACCGCCGCCGCTCCGCGCCGGCCTCCTCACCTTCCTGCTGGGATGCCGCCGCTGACCTCCACACAAAGTCTAGGGGGGATGCCCACTGCGTCACCGGGTGCTGGGGGCCAAGCCATGGGGTCCGACCGGAGGGCCAACCCGCAGCCGCCCAGGGATCAAGCCAGTCGTCAGGGCGGATCACCACCGTCTCTACCGGGGCCCAGCCAGACCCTTCTCCACCACCACCAGGCCTGCTTCTCTGTGCGTCCGCGGGAGTGCGCCAACGTGGCCACTCAAGGCCTATACAAGGTGGGGGCCCCCGCCCCGGGCTCCGCGCTGCAACCAGGCCAACCGCCGGGCCCCATCAGACCACCGCTGCACCTCTGTCCTCCGGTCGCCGCTAGCGTGTGCCCCACTCCTCCGCTCTGTGGATGTCTTCAGCCCCTAGGATGGGGCCGCCCACAGCCCCGGCTCGCCCGTCCCTGTGATCACCGCTCAAGATGGCGGGCGGCCACAGCGCCCCAAACTCAGCCCGGGCCGGCCGGGGCCGCCGCTTCCCGCGGCACTCTCCGTATCGTATCGCGTCCGCTGCTCCGCTCTCACCTTCCGCCTCCAAAGGGGCCTTGCCTCCTTTGCTCTCCCGGCACAGCGGCAGCCGTACAAAATGGCGGGCGGGCACCGCACCCCCCTCTCCAGCCGGACCGGCAGGGCCCACCGCAGCCCGCTCCTCTCCGCAGGCACCGGCGTCCCCGCACCGCCTTCACTGTCCAAAGCGCCTCTCGGCGCCAGCCAACTCCGGGTCACCCTCCGTCCAGGCTCTCCTCTCCGGGCCCGAGACACGGCCCAGGCGTCCCCCTGCTCCGGCCGCGTCGGTCACCACAGGCGTCCCGCTGCTCTCCTGCAAGTCCAACCGGCGCGCGACCGCACACCGGCTCCCTGGAGGGCTACTCACAAGATCCGACCTTCCACTGGTGCTAATTCGGGCTAGGGCCCAGGCTAATTATCGCTGCCGGTGGGAGCTCCGGGAAGGTGCGTCTGATCACGCCGCCATGCTGGCCACGCACCCGCAAATAGTATATTAGGTAATTTTGTGCTCACTTTTTACGTGTTTCCAACTCTTATATCTATTTGATTTCCTGTAATTCATATGAGCTGCTTTTTTAGGTGTGTTAAACTGATCAGATACTGTATTTTGTATTAAGTATTTATATTCCGTTTCATATCTGTATATTTTCTGTTTAATGACTCTAAACAATGATGCCCGAAGTATGCCCTCCATTTTTGTTGGCTGGATGTTGTGAATTACTACAATCTTGTTTCTGATTTTTTATTTTTTTGTAATTTCATTGACTCCAGTGAGTGTTGTACCATTAGGCTTTGACCTTCAATTGTTTTCATAAGTGAAAAATGCATTTTATTCAGAATCCTTTAGCATAGAGCAGGACCAGTGAAGGGTTTTTGCTTCCATAGATGAAGTGGCCAATGTGATTGTGATTTTTCTTTCAGTAGCACTGTTGGAACTGGAGGTGGGACCCTAGGCGGTCACCTACCATTGCCATGACCAAAACCTGCCTATTCAAGGAGACCTGTTTAAAACTTGTTGCCAGAAGATCCTGTTTCCTCACACAACTTAATCATCCAAGTAGAGGGGAACAGTGGACATTGTAATGTTGAGTCACAATAAATGTGATGCTGAGGGATAGTCCCAATAAAATGCCAGGATGCCACATGTGCACTCTAATCCTTATCCACACCTCCCTTTCACTGTATACATCCTAGAGATAGATCATCAGTTATAATGTTAACTATGCAGGTGTTTTAGACCCTGTTACTGGTACAAGAGGGGGAGTATATACTTCATGCAAACAAGTTCCTTTATTAACATGTGCTTCTTGATCTTATTGGCTCTATGTAGTGCACACTTATGTGCTCAAAATTATAGGTGGGTGAACCACTGAAAGCTTGAGCTAGAAGCTTGGCTCTGGCTCAGCTCGTGGTCCTGTTGGAACCTTGAGCCCATAACGAGCCAAGCTTTCAGTGGCTTCTGCCTCCCTCCCTTTTCTCTGTATGTGTTGTTACCGCCAGAGCTGCAAACTATGGAACTTGGAAACCAGGTTTGAGTCTAGGTGTTGGCTCAACATCATGTGAGTCTGAGCAAATCACTTAATATCCCCAGGCCTATAAACAATGCCAGGTGACCTTTGTCAATGTAACTGTTGCTCATGTAAAGCATTGTGTTATGGTGTATGTAAGCACTTCGAATATGTGAGTTCAGACTACTAGTTGTACAAAATTATCACTTTTAATAAGTACTTCTCAGCTCAGTGCTATAATGTGCCCAATTAAAGTCAAAGCCTCCACACGTTAGAGAAATATACTTTTGTTTAACTTTGAAGAGGATTTATCATATTTTATGTGGTTTTCTGTATGACTTACATAACATATTTTAAGGGCTTGGCTCATGCAAGGGCTCTAAGATTCGAGCCAGACCCATGGTTCTGCTCTGGCTTGGCTCTCCCTGTTAATTTGTTAGTTTCCCCACCTCTACTCAAAATAATACATCTACCACGGTTCTATAAGCAACCTTCTCAATGTATACCCTGCATAAAGGCATAGCACTGAGTACAATCTACTAAAATGCAGTTGTTCGCCAATAAAACTCTGGAGGAACTAAGAACAAACTTTCTGTAATATTTTGGAATAGGTTTCAGGTCATCTTCAATATCCTACTGAAGAGTGCCTGGCAGCAGCCTAACTTATCTTCTTTTTTTTTTTTTTACGAATCGTTTTTATTGAATATATATCATATTTGTTTAATTTTTATTTTACTTTACAGAGTTTTATATATCGCGAACTTGACCCGAATCGGGCATCAGAGCGCTTTACATAGCACCAGTTGCGTTACATGAGGACACAATCATTTTTTTGTTAGGCACGGGGAGATTAAGTGATTTGCCCAGAATCACAGGATGTTCATCGTCATTGCTGAGACTCGAACCCAGTTCCCCAGATTCAAAGTCGACCGCTCTAGCCGTTAGGCCAACTCCTCTCCCATAGACCACTGCCTACTCTTTAAAATTGAAAAAAAAACTTTTCATTTTTCTTTTTGAAATGCATCCCATTTTCCTTTAAGGAACACGGGCTGCATTGTTTTTAAAGTAATTGTTTTAGGTTCATTTGCGACCCACTGGGAATCGCAAATAGTGTAAAACACATTGCTGTACATCACTGTTTGGGATCACCTAATCGTGAATCGGAAAAATTCACCGTTAGGTAATCGCAAACACAAAGGTATGTACATCTGGTCCCTAGAGAGTAGTGGTAATGCTTGAAACTGGCAAAGTGCCCTGGCTTCAGTTTGAGCACATTACAATTACATATTATGTGTTGTCTGATTGGCTGTCTTTCTGGTTGCTGATGCTGAGCTCTGAATTGCTGCTGCCGTGCTTTCATTTCCACTTCCGGTGCTCTGTTACGTCAGGGACTACCGACTCATTCGTGATCTTTTCTACTATCATCAGTGCATAAAATGGGAGAGCGTTTGCCCTCCTACCTCTGGCCCCTGACTGTTGGTTGGTACATGTGGCATTTGTATATAAATATTGGTGTAAGAGCACTGGGCAGTGTACATGAGGAATATAAAATGTATGGCAGTAATTCAGTCTAGCTGCCGGCTGGGGTTCCACCTCTCCTGGTGTTATGCGCAAAATTGGTGTGAACTATAATTTACTTTACATTGGTTTTGGAAACAAGATCATCTTAGTCACAATCGCTGATGTTTACAAGATAGTTATCTCTAAAGTCAAAAGCCACTTAAGGGCCATTCCATTACCTCCCAGTATGTGTTGGACCTGGCCTCTTAGCGTGGTTCCCCCCGACCCTCAGCGCCCCGACAGTTACCCCTGTGCAGCAAAAAAACCCCGGTCGTCCCGTCCCCTGTCCGCCCCGCTCCTTACATGACCCTACCAAACGGACGACCACCCCCGCATCCCGCCATCTATCCTCCCAGTACCGGACGCCCCGAACCCGCATCACCCCAGAGGGCCCCCGGTAGCCATCACCCTTCCCTAAAGATCCCTGACTCCATGGCCCCCTGCATGACCCCGGCCCCAGTGAAACTTAGGCTCCAGACGCGCCATGCCCGGCTGGGGGATAGAGGGTTTCTTCTGAGTAAGATAGGGCAGAGTAGTTTCGATCACACCTCCGGCCTCCCCCTGGAGACTGGTTTCCATCACACCTCTGGCCTCCCCTTGAGGACTGGTTTCGATTGCACCTCCGGCCTCCCCGAGAGCTGGCTCCAGGGCCTGCTGGGTGTCTGGAAACCCCTGGACTCATCTTCAAGGGATCAGAGGGCCGTCCGGCAGGAAACCCCGACAATCACCCCCGGGGCATCAGATAACCGCCTGCGAGGGCCCGGACTTCAAAGGGAAAAAGGACCATACCAAGGCCCGCTCTGGAATTAACGGGCAGTTGAATCCTGGACGAAGAGAGACCTGCTGACCTGGTCGCCGCTCAACCAACTCGAAGAAGAACGCTACCCGAACTTTGTAATCTTTGCCTGAGCCTGCTGACGTGGTCGTGGCTCCCTGAACCATCTTTGCTGGAGTCCTGCTGACGAGGTCGCGGCTCCCTGTAACCATCTTTGCTGGAGCCCTGCTGACGTGGTCGCGACTCCCTGAACCATCTTTGCTGGAGTCCTGCTGACGAGGTCGCGGCTCCCTGAACCATCTTTACTTGAGCCCTGCTGACGAGGTCGCGGCTCACTGTAACAATCTTTGCTGGAGCCCTGCTGACGAGGTCGCTGCTCCCCAAGAACTAAAGGACACTCCGCTCATTACTGCTTGAGCCCTGCTGACCTGGTCGCGGCTCGAGGGTACTTTGGTCCAGCTGGACCGACGGAACTACAGAACGAACGTGGCTCGAGGAGGGTGAGTGGAACACCCAGTACCATCAACATCTACAGCAGACCCGTATCCCCGGCTAGAGGATTGAGAGCTGTGCGCCGGATACGCTCGTACTGGCCCCCGTACTGTGACTGTCCCGCTTTCCACCCCCCTGCGACCAAGAACTTACGAAGCCTTGAACTGAATGTAAATATATGACCTTTTAACCTGCAAGAACGTAATAACTACTGCTTGATAAAGAACTTGTTATTCAGTACCCAACTGTGTGGTGTCCATTTATAACACAGTGGAATCTCTGCGCGTACGATCTCAAATGAGAAGTCCCCTCCTGTGAGGGTCTTACGCCTGTGCTCGGCAGCGCTCCTGGGAGAGGTGGGTCCCGGGGTGGTCCGGAGAACGTCCTCTGTCCCCCCCTGAGATCGCCCCTTCCAACAGTATGCATACCCATTTGACACTAAATTAAAACAAAACACTCAGGACAGCGCAAAGAAGACTAAAATGCATTACATGCAAAATAGCCAGCAAGCCATTCAAGAATTAAGACAGGCAATTGCTGTAACCAATCTTCTCTGTTAAATGGCAAAGATGCATGCAGCCAAGGAGTGATACCCCCTGCGTTGATTGTGCCCATTATTATGTTTACATTATGTTGTTACCCTCACCCCGTCTTACCCTTTTTCCTCACCCCCTACTTCACACCCATTGCCCACCCAATCTTCCCAACTGAAGAGCAGGTAAGTACTCTGCAAGTTACCTTCAGCCATTGAAATGCAGTGATTTGTTCCTGACACCCAGTGGGAGTGGTATTCCCTACGGAAAGAATGCAGTTTATTATGCCTGTGTTGTTGCTGTTTCCTTTGCTGTACTAGAAACTCAACAAAACATCAAATTGAACAAGCATTGGCATAGCCAATAGGTCTCACATTTGGGACCTTATAAGTGCTTAGCCATGCTACAGTTGGTGTTGTTGCACCAAGGATATTCTGCTGCATAACTAAATACTTATAGGGTCCAAAAAGCGAGACCCATTGGCTATGCCAATGCTTGTTTGTTTTTTGTTGCTGTTTTGTTTAAGTTGCCAGATCTACAATAGCTGGACATGGTTTTTGTTAACAGTTCTTTGCATCAAATGAACTTGTTTTCATTGCTCTGAATGTTGTTTCCATTCTGGTTGTAGGAAGCAGTCATTCCCGGGGTGTGGGGGCTGCCTAGCTGTGCGCATGTACCAAACTTTGCAAATGAGAAAAAGCCTGGTGCAGGTGTAATTTACAAGTGTGGAGTGAGTGAGCCCCAGGCAGCCAGACTCACTCACACAGGAGTTCATGCACTGCACCTGCATACTCAGCATGGTTTTATGGAAACTCGACCCACTCCCTCCCAGGCATCGAACTCATATTTACCAAGAAACTCTGAGAAGAATCTGCATGGTGCACTGACGGCTGGTGGTGTGTGCCTGGTGGAAACGTGCACTGAAGGCTGGTGGTGTGTGTGCCGGTGGAAGCGTGCACTGACGGCTGGTGGTGTGTGTGCCTGGTGGAAGCGTACACTGATAGCTGGTGGTGTGTATGCCTGGTGGAAGCGTACACTGACGGCTAGTGGTGTGTGTGCCTGGTGGAAGCGTGCACTGACAGCTGGTTGTGTGTGTGCCTGGTGAAAGCGTGCACTGACGACTGATGGTGTGTATGCCTGGTGGGAGAAGGAGCATTGACAGTGATAGAAGACACAAATTAAACTGACCAAGAGGGAGGGGGAGAAGGGAGGAGGGAGTGCAGGCAGAGGAGCCTTCACAGGATAGAAGACACAAATGAAACTACGGGCATAGGAGCATTCACAGCGATAGAAGACACAAATGAAACTGGGGGAGAAGGGAGGTGGGAGTGTGAGCAGAGAAGCATGATTCACAGAGATAGAAGACACAAATGAAGCTGACCAGGAGTGTGGGGGGAAAGGGATGAAGCAGGTATTATTCCCGGGGGTGTGGGGGCTGCCTAGCTGTGCGCTGAACTTTGCAAATGAGAAAAGGCCTGGTGCAGGAGCAATTTACAAGTGTGGAGTGAGTGAGACCCAGGCAGCATGACTCACTCACACAGGAGTTCATGTACTGCACCTGCATACTCAGCATGGTTTAAGGAAACTCGACCCACTCCCTCCCAGGCATCGAACACATATTTACCAAGAAACACTGAGAAGAACCTGCCTGCTGCACTGACGGCTGGTGGTGTGTGTGCCTTTTGAAAGCGTGCACTGACGGCTGATGGTTTGTGTGGCTGGTGGAAGCGTGCACTGACGGCTGGTGGTGTGTGTGCCTGGTGAAAGCGCACACTGACAGCTGGTGGTGTGTGCCTGTTGGAAGCGTGCACTTGTGGCTGGTGGTATGTGTACCTGGTGGAAGCGTGCACTGACAGCTGGTGGTGTGTGTGCCTGGTGGAAGCGTGCACTGACGGCTGGTAGAGTGTGTGCCTGGTGGAAGTGTGCACTGACGGCTGGTGGTGTGTGTGCTTGGTGAAAGCGTGCACTGACTGATGGTTTGTGTGGCTGGTGGAAGCGTGCACTGACAGCTGGTGGTGTGTGTGCCTGGTGAAAGCGTGCACTGGCAGCTGGTGGTGTGTGCCTGGTGGAAGCGTGCACTTGTGACTGGTGGTGTCTGTGCCTGGTGCAAGCGTGCACTGACGGCTGGTAGTGTGTGTGCCTGGTGGAAGTGTGCACTGATGACTGGTGGTGTGTGTGCCTGGTGGAAGTGTGCCCGAGGGCTGGTGGTGTGTGTGCCTGGTGGAAGCGTGCACTGACGGCTGGTGGTGTCTGTGCCTGGTGAAAGCGTGCACTGACAGCTGGTGGTGTGTGCCTGGTGGAAGCGTGCACTTGTGGCTGGTGGTGTGTGTGCCTGGTGGAAGCGTGCACTGACGGCTGGTAGTGTGTGTGCCTGGTGGAAGTGTGCACTGACGGCTGGTAGTGTGTGTGCCTGGTGGAAGTGTGCACTGATGGCTGGTGGTGTGTGTGCCTGGTGGAAGTGTGCCCCGAGGGCTGGTGGTGTGTGTGCCTGGTGGAAGCGTGCACTGACGGCTGGTGGTGTCTGTGCCTGGTGAAAGCGTGCACTGACAGCTGGTGGTGTGTGCCTGGTGGAAGCGTGCACTTGTGGCTGGTGGTGTGTGTGCCTGGTGGAAGCGTGCACTGACGGCTGGTAGTGTGTGTGCCTGGTGGAAGTGTGCACTGACGGCTGGTGGTGTGTGCGCCTGGTGGAAGCGTGTACTGAGGGCTGGTGGTGTGTGTGCCTGGTGGAAGCGTGCACTGACACTGATTCACATCGATAGAAGACACAAATGAAACTGGGGGAGAAGGGAGCAGGAAGTGTGAGCAGAGAAGCATGATTCACAGCGATAGAAGACACAAATGAAGCTGACCAGGATGGAGGGGGGAAAAGGGAGGGGGTAGTGCAAGCAGAGGAGCCTGATTACAGCAATAAAAACACAGATGGCAGCTGTGCACGTGCACACGCTCGTGAACGCAAGCTGGAGGCCAGCAAAAGCCTCTGGTGGTACTTTTAAAAGCCACTTACTAAATGTCTCGAAGATGTAGCGCATTGGCTGTCTCAGGTGAGAACTAAAAAGGAAGGTGCTGAAAAGAAAACAAACTGTCATATCACAGCAGTATGGTTCTCGTTGCTCAAATGGGTGTAATTTCTGATATTTATGTTTCCCTCGTCTTTATTGCTTGATTTTGCTCCCAAGAAAGTGTCACTCATAGTTGATGAATATCAATCATAATTACACTGAAATTATGAAAATGTCACACATAAGCGATCTGAAACCTTGGCAGCTATGATGGTTCCTAAGTAGCTTCTGGAAATTAGAAACAAATATAACTTCCCTCTATCACGCAGAAATTTACTTTCATTTTTAGAAGTTACTAGAAGGTCTGTCACCCTGCCATGCTGGAGAAATTAACAAAGCAGGGATTTTGAACGAGAAGACCCCCCTATATTAGAAGGGAGTAATGTTTGTAAAGATGGCAAGCTGACTACGCATGTCCAGTATAAGACGACTACTCTTAATATGGAAGGGGTGTTGTGGGAAGAGGGTAAAGCTAATGCTGAGGACACAGCAGTTTACGAGTAAGCATGTATACTGTTAGAAACTTGCATGCCACCGTGCTGCCTGCTCTGTGTTAAAAACAAAAAAATATTTGAAAACAAAAGAAAGAGTATTGAGTATGACAATGGTGTATCTCGAGAGTAGAGAGTAACAGCAGCAGTATCAGATAATAGCAGCTATTGCTGTTTCAATAAGCGATAAGCAACAGTGATCAACTTATTGCACAAAAATAAGTGATTTGTGATTTGTTTTCAGGTTGGGATGTTTCACTGGAGTCGCTTGTTCACACCTTTTCGGCATGGACTTTTCCCAAGTGCTAATAACCAGACACCTGCTCAAGAGGTTCTCCATCCTGCAGCTTCAGAGCAACAGGTAATAATATCTTGTTAGAGTATAGTCTGCTTTATTTAATCCTTATGCTCCAAACTGCTGTCATTGATGATATCAAACCAAGCAAATATCTACTCTTAAAAGTTACCAATGTTTTTTAATGCTCTCTTACTGACTTTCATCGAATAACTCATGGTCGCTTCTGGTCCCTACAGCTTTATATTATTTCACAAAAAGAATCAGAGTAATGTAAAGGGTTTTATTGTGTTATTAAAAATTGTAGGAAGCTGTCTCTTTGTGTAGTATATCAAAATGAGATTCACTGTGCAAAGAATGAGGGGTTCCCTTACAAGTGGCCATGGCTTGCTCTTGCAATCCCAAGGCGCTCTTTTTGGGGCTAGTGTGGTTGAGCAGCCTTAGGCTTATCAAAGAGGTGTGTAAGACATCCACAGCACACACACAGTCAGTAAATGACATGCATTACTCATTAGGTAGATCGACAACAATTTATTTAAAAACTGTATCTATATATAACGTTAGGCAACAAGATCATGAAAATCAGGTAAGTACTTTTTAGAGTAAAAAGAGCAGGTTTGAAGAAAACAAGTTTTTGATACTTTAAAGCGGAATTGTAGCACTTCACTGCAATGTTAACCTGGGAACAAAACATATGCTGCATACAGTCACTTAACGACTTACAGGACCCTTCCCCGGGCCTAAGGGTGAGTACAGGGCAAGGTCCCAGGCAACACCAACAGGTTACTTCGGGAGGCACTGGGGCGTCCAGGTGCAGTGGTGTGTTTTTCAGCATCGGGTGACTGTTACTTGTGACTTTAAAATTGTAATTGAAACACTTTGTGGTAAGTTTGACCTCTGGAGGAAAAAACATGTATTGCATTTAAATACTCAACAGTGACTTACAGGACCAATCTTTTGGACTTAAGATGTATATGGGGCAAGGTCAAAGTCAGCACCAGCAGATCACTTTGGGCAGCACTGGGGCGGCCGGGTGCAGAGGTGGTTAACCGCGTCAGGTGCCCCGTTGAAGTCATGGAGATGTACCTGTCAGAAAAGAGGCTGCAGGTTCAGTCTGGGGGAACAGTCAGGTGGAACCAACAAGTGGGCTCAACTCTTGTGATACTCTGGGACATGGGCACACCTTTGATTCTCTTCTCCAGGGGCCAGAGGTGACGGTGTAGAGGTTCTTTAGGCATCATATTTTCATCACCGGGAGCACTTGTGGTGGGGGGGGGGGCCTGCGAACAGAGGCTACAGGCGGCATAGGGAGGTCCATGTGTCGTGTAGTTCCTATATTCCCAATAGGCTCTTTGCATTGGAATAATATATCCTATAGATTTGACGTAGGACTGAGGTCGACTAAGTCTCTATCGAATATATTAGACTTAATTGTGAGTGCCAGCTAGTTCAGAGGTCACTAGAAACTCTCGAATTCACAAGGAGGGATTACTTTCTGACAACCGCATCAACATGACAACTTTGTTTCCCCAAGATAAAACGTTTCTTGAGAGTCGTGGAAACAATAGATAGATATTTTACTCAGTCAATCGTGCATGCTTCGTTTCACCAGAGGTGCAGAGAAATAGAGAGACGGATGTTTTCAATAAAAGGATTTATTGAACAGTCTTCCTTCTCATGCAAAAGAAATAAACTACTACAATCGTAGTACTGGTTGCAAAGTATAATGCGTACAGTAAGAAAAGTATTATAAAATAATACTGTAAAAGCATGGTATGGTTTCTAAGCCATAAAATACATACATAAATAACAAAGACTAAAAGTACTCAACTGGTGCTTCTAAAATACGCCTACCCCAATGTACCTAACCTAGGTCTAGTACGAGGGAAGAAGTAAGTATGGTGTAGCATAGGTTTAGTTTCTTTGCCAAGAATCTATCCAAGATTTCTCTTAGGGTCTATTCAGCTCCGTACCTTGGTGTTAGAATGAAGGAGGTCTGGTATCTCTGTCTTCGGACTCGATTTCCCAACACCCCGCAAGGGGAGCTTGGAAACACTGGAGCTGGATTCGCAGCGAGAGAAAGACAGCCTCTCTGTCAGTGCGTCAGCTGGAGGGTCGGCTTCCTTCGGCACTTGCTGTAGCGAGCGGCGTCGGGCAAGTAGATAGTCGAACTACTCCAAACCACTGTGTGTTTGCCAGAGCAAGTGTAGGCATATTTATACCTTGAAGGTGCCTGATTTGACGTAAAGTCGGACATAATAACGTCACCAAAGAACCCCAAGGGAATGGTAGTTCTTTGAAAACGCCACGATTTCTAGGACAAATCAACATTCAAGAAAGGGGATGTCCCTGATTGCTGAAGCCGAGTTTTCCAAGAAATCGTTGTGGCTTTTGGAACTAGTGGAAGTATCCATGCCTGTATTTGGACTGCATGGGCTATGTCTAAATAGTGGTATGATTTCTATGCCTTCATACGGGCAAGGTGATTTGTACCTATATAAGGGCATGAATCGGGAAAATTACACTAGGGTCCTAACAAGCTATACAACACATGGTGGTCTTTGTCTTTGGAGGGCTGGGAGACCACCCTTGCACCATTGGCCCATGTCAGCTTGGGCTAGGAAGCGCAGATAGAGTGGTACTTTACGGTGTCAGGTTTTTGCGCTTTCGAAGTCTCACAATCTTCTTTGGGGTGCCTGCAGGATGCAAGGAAGCAGCCCCCTTGCTCCATGGGAGTTCCTGAGTCTTTGAAGAAGTAGTGGCTATCCTCCCAGGAGGGTCGCAAGCTTGCAAGGCAAGATGACTTTAGTGCAGTTGTTGAGAATAGGTAAACAGGCTGGCAGGACTGGTCCCAAGTCAGTTGCTTCGTCTGAAGTTCTTGCTTTCGCTGCTCTTCAGTGATTCTTTTTCTGTTGGTCAGCAGGATCTGATTTCCTGGTGCCAGGGCTCCCTAAATACTGAATTTTGGAGCATTAGGGGAGTGTAGGGTAGTAGCCAAGGGGCTACGTACCCCTCGGGTCACTACGCCCCCTTTATGACCAGTTTGTGAGGGAAGTGGGCATAACCCTCTCCCAGAGATCCTAAATTTTCCATCATCAAGATGGTTGCTTCTGAAAAGCTGCATCCAGGTAGCCCCGTTCAGTGGTGGTGGTGGGGGGTGGACACACCTCTGTTGCTTAGCTAATTTCCTCACCTGTCCAGGTGCCAAAGGGCTCTGAACAAAGGGGGTTGTTTCCTTTCTGTGAGAGAAGCCAGATTCACATACCAAAGGCAGTGGGCCTCTTTGAAGATCCCTGGCCTTGGAATGCTAATAAAAAGGTTATCCTGTGGGTGGGGGTGACAAGCACTCTCTGCCCAAAGCAGGCTTGTTTTATGGCCCCCAGAGACCAAAGACCCTTGAGGGTCAGAAACTCATCTCTGGTGGCAGGCTGGCTAGAACCAGTCAGTTAGCATACCAGTGGCTGGTAGTTTTTCAGTGTGTACTTCTAAGGTGCCATATGGTTGCATGTATTACTCAATCCAACACTGGCATCAGTGTGGGTTTATTATTACGAGATGTTTGATACCGAACATCCCTATTTTCAGTTTTGACTTTTGTCTGCATCAAGACACGCAGCCTGCAGTGGCAGTTTGCATGCGTGGTGAAGGGTCCCTTAGGGTGACACAATTTGTGCTGCTTCCCTTGGGAACCCTCTTAGTACATCAGGCTCTAGGTTCTATGGGTACCATTTACTAGCGACTTACAGAGGGTTCTAAAGGTGCAGTCAATTGGGGAAAACAATTGTGCAGTTCTGGGAAAGAGAGCTGGCACTGGAGACCTGGTTAGCAGAAACCCTGTGCACTTTCAGTCGAAATCACATCATATGCCAGGCAAAAGGCGGGGGACCACGTCAAAAAGGGCACTTTGCTGCAAACAGTATAAGCATTACAAATATTTTTGCTGTCAGTAACGGCTCAGTAGGATTGTGTTGCAATAATGCACAGCCTGGGTGTCTTCAGTAGATGAGCACTGGGCTTATATGGTAGTTTTTCTCGTTAACGTAAACTGGTTCCCTCATATTGGACATGTGGAGAGTGTTAGTGCAGGAATGGAATAGTGGTCTGAATGGTGACCCATTGCTGTGCGAGTTTTTGTTATGTGTTGTTTGTAAGGGCACACATATTGTATAAACAATTGAAAGAATATACTAAAAGGTTAGAGTAAACTGTAATCATTCTGTTTTTGGAAGAAAACAATTACACAATGTCAGTTTCTTCTTTCCTGTCATAGGATGTTAACTTTGAGACCAGTGATGTTTCCATCATCAGCTCATCTTTTTTTATGTTTTGTAAGTAACTGTGATTTATGACCAGTGAAGTTTAGGTGCATCTTGTTTCCATTTTATTGATGCAGAAATGGGTCGAGTCCACATAGGGAAGGGTGTCTTTTTTCTTTGTTTTGTGCTGCTGGTTTTTCCGGATTTTGTAAAAAAGCGATAGAAGACACAAAAATCAGTGGTTTTCAAGATTTTTCACCTTAACAGCTTTTCTTTGAGCACACAGTTTGATACAATTCACTATTGGCATCTCTTTAAAACAAATGCTAAGGGCACCCAGCACATTTAAGAATTTGAAAGGAGCCAGTATATGGGTTGTAAGTTTCTGGGCCCTTTTCGAGGACGCAAGCAGTAGAAGAGAGCTCAACGCTGCATTAAATACTGGCCATGTGGGCAGTTTGAGAATTCCTAAAGGCCGCTGTTGTGAAAACCAACAGCTAATGACAGAGTCTGTCACATATCAGGCGTGGCCTAAATAAGCCTGCAGGAAGTGGACAGTCAGTCACATTCCTTACAACTCTCTGTATGAACTGGTAGGATAGAAGAAGAGGTAACCACACATGAGACTCACCTATGACAGGCTGTAGGTTTGGAGCAGCATTTGTTACATGACTTGCATTCATCTGGTAGGCCGAGGCGGCATGTATAATCTAAGACACCAAGCTGCCGATTACAAAAGCAAAACTAGTGTGGATCATTTATTTGACCACATGCTTCATCCGTGTATTGTTCTCTGGACCTAATGCTCCCTTTGTCCAAATTATAGTATACAAAGCATGATTGATTGAATGCTTGAATTAACCTCAGTCACTTGTAATTACTTTGGGCTGCATCCCAGTCCATCGTTGTTTTACCATCCATGCCAACTCAGCTTGTAGCCAGCTATATGTAAATCAGTCTTGACCCTGTTCCGATGGGAACAGTCCAGGCTGAACTGCCAAACCAGGTCCTCCCTGAACTGGAACACAAACATCCTGGGGCCAGTTTCACCCTTATTATGTACTCATCAGCCGGGTATAGTTTGGTTCCAGTGACACAGTGTAGTAGGGTCCCACTTAGAGCAACATATTAAAGTATACAAAAAGTGATGGGTCACAACTGTGCCACTGGAACCAGCTATACCCGGCTGAAGAGCCCATAACAAGGGGAAAACCGGTCCTGGGTTGCTTGTGTTCGGACTCAGGGAAGACCTGGACTAGTAGTTTGGGCTGGACTGTTCACATGAGGAACATGATCAAGACTTATTTACATATAAGTGAGTCCAAACTCAGATGTGCATAGTGGGTAAACAATGGTTGATTTGGATGTGACCACAAGCGATTGCCAGTGGCTCAGATTAATTCAAACATTCCATCCATCACCTTGTTCTTTTTCCCTTTTTTTAAATGCTTGAATATAACCGATTTCTCGTAGGTTAGAGTACTAGGCGCTTAATTCTCCAATATAGAAAGGTTAGAGGTACCTTTCCTAGCTGTTTTTGCAGACCAGCATCTGAAGGGTATCCCTTAACCTTTCCTTAATTAGCTTTTCAAATAAAACAATCAAACAATTTCAGCTTATTTCCAAAATGTAGATTTTACTGTAAAGCTACCCCCATTGTTTATCATCTGAAATACCCATAATTTTTATGAAAAGATGTCAGTAATCAAACATGAAGACTCATCATCTAAAGTCATTTTTGTCTCTTGTACCTTTCAGGATTTCTGTTGCCTATGTTTTGTCTCCCATTGCATCTATATTTCCTTTCCCTATTACCCCCCCGCTCATTTGACTGCCTTTTTAGGTCTCGGCCTGCGTAGGCTGCGCATGCGCGATCTCGTTGGGGAGATTTTATGATTTTAGGTGAGTTTCACTAGCGGACTTTAAGCCCCGCCCCTCTTACCATTGGCTGGCGTCACCTTTTAGGGTAAACGGTGGCCAGTCATTGGAAAAGAGCGTCCTCTGACGTACACTTTTCTCTTTGTAGTCCGTCCCACTTGGACGGACTTCCCTGACTTACTGCTAGCGTAAAAGTTTTGTTATCTTCTTTATGGGTCCAAACAGATGGCCTCATAAAGAAGATAATAAACCTTTTACACCAGCAGGAAGTCCGGCCGAGTCCGTCCAAATGGGACGTCTCCAAAAGAGAAAAGTCTCTGTCTGGCGAGCGCTTTTTCTGTACGGTCAACAAGAGGATTGTGCTACTATAGTAAGCTAAAAACTGACTTGTAAGAGAGACCTGAGGAGGTCCTACATGTGTCCGCTTTCTATATCCATGACCGTAAGGTAGCCTAACAGACAACATTATCGGTGTTCGATTGCTGATCCTTGGAAGGCGGGGCTCGAGCTTGCAGAAGACGTCCTCCTAGCGAGGCTTCCACTGCTGCAGGCTCGAGCTCCATGATGTCTCTGCGCGCTGTGAGCACTGCGGTAAGTCCCTGAGCAACCGGATTATGATAATGCCAGTAGGAGGCAGCCATTTTGTGATGCAGCCCTGGATCCGGAGGCTGTTCACGGTGCTCGACCGCAGTTCCCTAGTATCGTTTTGTCTGAAGGGCAAAGTGGGTAGCACAGGCTTGACCTCAAGGGGGTTGTGCTCTTCAAGTGTCTAGCGGGCGCCGGTTGGGAAGAATGCCTGTGTTCACACTCTTCAGCTGGGTCCTGTTGTTTACCATCTTCAGATTGATTCTGGGGAGGGAAAAAAATCATGTACTTATCAGTATCACGCGGCAAGCAGATTCCTTAGTGTGTTTAGGAGCATTACACTGTTTTTTCCACAGGAGTGGCGAAAACAATATGCATTATGCTTATATACTATATCCACAAGGGAACTGTCGACACAAAGCAACGCGATAGAAAAGCTATTGAGGCTTACATTGTTTACAAACAGACAGCATTTGAAATTATGGTTTGGGAAGTAATAGGGTGGTTAAGAACCCCTTGTGGAGTTTCTGTAGCCAGAAAGTGATGGGGTATTTTACTGTTAAGGTATTCGCGGTAGATTCAGTTGCTGTAGTATCTGTGCGTAATCTCGTTGGACGCTTTTTAATTTAGTGGGCCAACCTGCCTACCGGATGCGTTGTGTGCCTCTTGCAGGTTATATGTTCGCATTCTAGGCAGGAAGCCCAATCAGTTTAATGTGTTTGCAGCATGTCCTAATTTCCTATGCTAGTCAAGTAGTTTAGTAGTTTGTGTATCTGTTGGTAACATTTGCCTGTAACTTGCAGAATATACGTTCAAATAATCGCAGGTTTAAAAGTAATCTTCCTGCTAAGGTTGATTAAAATAGGTGGTTTGCTAAGCCTTCTAGATTGTTTTTGACACCATGCTGCAGTGTGGCCACTCATACATCTGAAGAAATGGGAAGACGCGTCCCACCACTTTCACTCTGCATTGTCTCCCCTTGAGGAAATCTATTGTTTTCTACTGAATTTGTGTACTCTACTGGGCTGTTCAGGAGAAAGGACGCTGGCTTTGTTAGAGGCATACTCAGGTGATGACAGCTGAGATAGCTCTGAGAATCACCCTCTGGCGGTTCCTCTCAATTGTAATAAAGTAAGCATTTGAGTAGATTCTTTTTAGTTCAAGCCTCGAAACGAAAGACCTCTTGTTTTTGAGTCAAAAGGTCAAGCCTTAAAAAATACTAGAAATGTTGCCAGACCTGCATGACCAGTAACCTTAGTTATTTACGGGAACAAAGAGCAAGCAATTCCCCTAACTCTTGAAAATAACATTTTACAAATATATTTTTGGGGCAGGATTTGCCTACTACATTTTTTTTTCAAGAATATTTTACCTCATACATTTATATCTAGATGCCTCACTGGACCAGACTTCACTTAGGCTTTTGCTGAAAAAAGACTCAAGCAATGGAAAATCTTTAGCAAATAAGGGCCTGAAACTTTTCAAATATTGCAGTTACACCTCCACTCTAAAAAAGATCAAACCTTTCAAAAGAATGGCACCAGCATTCACATACATTACATAATACAGGTTTCCTCTAAAGGTATTTGTTCAAACTTGACAGTATAACACTCCCTGAACTCCAGAGAGGTATTTCAAGAACGTTTTCCTCCGCAAAATCTTTAAAAAATACATACCTTATGTTGAAGGCAAGAATGATCGTGTCTGTAAATCTCGGATGATAAAAATTTCATGTGCTGTCTCAATCGTCCTTCCAAAATCTAATTGATACTGAGTAGTAGATATTTTAGTACGAAAAGATGTCTGTTTCTCATTACAACATATGTATTTGTGAAATGGAAAATATTAAAATGTAATAAAAAGATTGCCCTTTGCATACTTTTTGACTGGTTGGGTGTCTTCTGGTGTTGTGATTGATGTTTGTACTTTGAATGACTTTAGGTGATGGAATCACAGTTTCCTGATCTGAAACTGCACAGCTTGCCACACCAAGTTCAGTTAAATTGTTCAACTGGATGGCTAACAATTGCATAGATCTATGAATAACAAAATGTTATTTTCCGGGATCATAACAAAATATTGCGGGAAAGGAGTGAACCTTGAGAAGGGTCTAAGTTCCTGTGTGTTTATGATTTTTAGTGCAACTAGTATTATTTTTATAGTACAGTTGGGTTACATAATTGCAACATCAGCTTAGGCCCCACATTCCTCTAAGAAATTAATTTGTTGAGTCATTGTCCCCATAAAAAGTTTCTGCCCCGCCCTTTCTCCACGCCTGCAGATTTTCTTTTTAACGTGCCTGCTTATATTTTTCGGCCAATCATATTATTCAGTGTATGTTTTGTTGAAGAGCCCATTACAATATTTCACTGTAATATGACAAGGGACACGGATCAGAAGATAAAACATTTACAATAGCTCAAGAAGTCAAGGAAAAGGTAAATGGTGGAAGTGCGTGTATCAGAACTTCTTAATTCAGAAAGTGTGGACTAATACTTTAATTTTACCTTTGCATCTCAAGGCCAGCCCACCACCATCCAGTGAAAATCTAAAAGGCAGAACACGTTGAAAGGCAGACTGGCCCTTCATATGTGGAATCAAACCATTACCCCACAGGGCATTGTAGTCTATGATGTAACAGCCATCACAGATGGTATTTGAAATCTCACTTCTAGCGGTTGTAGATCTCAGAAGCGTAGACGCAATCTTCATGGCGTGAGTTACACATCGTGGTTGCTGCAGAAGGTGTGTTGACTTCACCAGTGCATGCCAGAGCTCTACTTACACAGAGCTCTCATTTTTTTTGGCGTGGCTCTGTGGAGCCGTGGATTAATAAGGCCTCGGATCTTGCCAGCTTAGGGATAACTAAATTGAATGTGTGGCGGAAGGAAAAAAATGTACTATAGATGTGATCCCAGATTTTATGTTTAGTGTCTCGTCAAGCAGTAACTCGTTCTTAGACTTTAGTAGGCACAGAAATCCTTACATTTCTGCGCCCAAGAATGCTGTGGCATGAAATGTGGTGACTCTGAAACTGCAAGTAGGCTCACGTCTTGCCACAATCGAGTTGGTCTCTAAACCACCTTCTTTTATAAAGTCACAGAGTTTGGTCAGAATGTTTATAATATTATATGGTATCCCCCACCAGTTCCACCACCCACCCATAATTGTCCTCGGTATGCAGATCTAACTAAAAGGTGGCCATATTGAGCCAGAATATGTTTGAAGATAGTAATCTTCTTAGTTGTGTTCCTTCAGCTGATAAACAACTTCTGCATTATTAATTAGAGGGATCTGAATGGTCAAACATGTCAAAATATGTCTATGTCCTTGAGTTACGGGTATTTCGTCTTTGAGTTTCCAGGCCTTTGAGAGTTTTAAAAAGCTTATTGTTTCAAAACAGCTGAAGGGATGCGACGAGAACACACTCAGCAACTTAAATAAAACAAGCATTAAAAAATGCAATAGGTCTCGCCTTTCATTAAGTTAATGGTCCCTAAGCAAAAAATAATAAACAAAAATAAATATAGACTAGATAGTTCTATATCATATGTCCAGCCGGACAGTTTAATTTCCAATGAAGAATTATTTATAAAAATCAGTGTGATACAAGTGGGACACCAGCCGGTGCCAAACTAACACACTCAAGGGAAAGGGGACAAGGGAATTTGCAGGCAAATTTTGAACGGTCTGAGTATCATAAACCATAAACAGACAATACAAACTATACACATATGCAACTAATAAATCACTTGATTAATATGCATTTAGTGTATTTAAGGTCGACGACGTTTCGAACCCAATTAAAATACAAGGTTCATCCTCAGGACAACAATGAATTGCCTAATGAACACAATTATACATAGTGCCCACACTGTGGGAATATTTTGCCAATATAAACAAATAGGGAGGGGAAAAGAAAACAAGAAACCGATTAGGAACAATTATAGACATGTCGACCATCCACTGCTAATAACCAGTTATAGCCGTGTATGAAAGAATGTCATGCAATAGTCAGGCAAGGGTGTGCACATAACATTAAAAATAAGAATGGTATACTAGAATGATAGTTGTAGCCCTCAAGTGATACTCGCCATCCAGTGATTGTACATGCAGAACAAGTGCTAGAAAACCGAGTACGGAGTGACAAACGATGGCGGTGCAGTAACCAAAAAGCAGATTGCATCCAAGGCTGGAGCGATAACAAAAATGCGCGTGAAATAGTTAGCCCAGTAAGAGATACACCATCAACACGGGAGACGTGCAATTGTTCTCAATACACACAGCTTACCGAGGGGGCGCGTATTAGGCTTAGTAGTCGTAATAATAGGCGCGTTGCCAAACCTATGGAGAACCATAACACGGGATTAAAGGCTAGGCAGGCGATACAAAAAAGCCATGCAAGTTCAAGGATTGTTATCTTACCCGGGAACCGCTGTTGCGGTATCACAATATCGGGCAGTTCTACAAGGAAAAATAAAGCGAACTAACAATTTAGATACCGGTAATTCAAGTGGGCACTGAAGGGGTATAATGAAATAGGACCAGCGAAACGAGCTTACCATATCCAATAAAAACACACAGGTCCTCAATGGGCGTCCTTGTCAGTCGTGGGAAACACCTCGCGATCAAGGAAATTCATGGTGACAACGGAAATGAAGTTATTCCGGGTCACGTGGTAATGGTACAACCAATCCGATTACGATAGAAATTGGCGGCCATATTGGTGCGGTTAGAGAGTGCTGGTAAAAGAAGTGAAAAACCGAACGGCCAGTGCTAATTAGTGCTAATACAAAAGGAAGTAACTGAGTGAGTTGAGACCATTGTTTCGAGGCAAGCAAAAATGGGGGACATCACAGATCCATTGTAACAGTTTAAGCCGATTTAATTACAGTTAAAAAATCGGCGGCCATATTGGCATGGTAAAAAAGTGAAGTGATCAACCATGACAGAGTGGTGCAGGTGATGAGTAGAGTTGTGAAAGGGGAATAGCCAAAATAATTACTAATGACAATATGACATATTTACCAAGCAGGACCCTAATACATGAGGACACATCATTATTTTAGAACATCATAGCAACATAGAATGACATTTCTGGAAATCAAATCAGTGAGGTCCAGTCCTCCATCCTATTAAGGCCACTGTGAAGGCTTTTAGTCTTCAGAATCCAAAGTATTTCTTCCTTATTGAGGAGACGTTGTAGGTCCGCCCCACGAGGAGGCAACCTGATCAGGGAGATGATTGTCCACTTAAAGTCCAACTCAGTATGCAAAAATTCAGTGAAGTGGTCAACCAAGGGAGCATTCGGAGTCTTGCAGCGTATCCTGCTCCTATGTTGACACATTCTCAGCCTCACCTTTTGGATTGTCTGCCCTATGTAAATCTTTGAACAAGGACAAATGATGGCATATATAGCATTTACACTGTTGCAATTGGAAAACTGTTTCCGTACATGTTTAACATAATTGAAAACAAAATCTTTACCCTCAACAGTAGTATCACACATTGAACAATTCCCACACTTAACATGCCCGGTCAAAGGGGGAAGACCCCATATGTTGTCCAATATGCCACTCTGGTGTGGGGCAGGCAGTGCTGCATGGACCAGATGGTCCTTAATGTTTTTGGACTTTTTAAAGGCAAAAAGGGTTTTTTCAAGTTGGAGGCGCCCTGCGTTAACCACCGACCAATGTTTCTTGATACTCTTAGTAATAGAGTTGGATGCAGGAGAAAAGGTTGTAACACAGACCAACCGGTTCTGTGTCTTCTTAGTTTTTGGCTCAAGTAATACGTCCCTAGGGCAGTACAAAGCCCGTTTAAGAGAGGAACGGATTAACTTCCGTGGAAAGCCTCTTGCCATTAGTTTGGCGCTCAGAATTTTTGACTCCTTAAAGTAGTCCTCCTTCAGATAACAATTTCTGCGTAATCTGAGTTCATATGGCCGCCGATTTTTTAACTGTACTTAAATCGGCTTAAACTGATTTTTGCTTGCCTCGAAATAATGGTCTCAACTCACTCAATTACTTCCTTTTGTATTAGCGCTAATTAGCACTGGCCGTTCGGTTTTTACTTCTTTTACTAGCACTCTCTAACCGCACCAATATGGCCGCCAATTTCTATCATAATCGGATTGGTTGTACCATTTCCGTTGTCACCATGAATTTCCTTGATCGCGAGGTGTTTCCCACGACTGACAAGGACCCCCATTGAGGACCTGTGTGTTTTTATTGGATATGGTAAGCTCGTTTCGCTGGTCCTATTTCATTATACCCCTTCAGTGCCCACTTGAATTACCGGTATCTAAATTGTTCGTTCGCTTTATTTTTCCTTGTAGAACTGCCAAATATTGTGATACCGCAACAGCGGTTCCCGGGTAAGATAACAATCCTTGAACTTGCATGGCTTTTTTGTATCCCCTGCCTAGCCTTTAATCCCGTGTTATGGTTCTCCATAGGTTTGGCAACGCGCCTATTATTACGACTACTAAGCCTAATACGGCGCCCCCTCGGTAAGCTGTGTGTATTGAGAACAATTGCACGTCTCCCGTGTTGATTGTGTAGCTCTTACTGGGCTAATTATTTCACGCGCATTTTTGTTATCGCTCCAGCCTTGGATGCAATCTGCTTTTTGGTTATTGCACCGCCATCGTTTGTCACTCCGTACTCGGTTTTCTAGCACTTGTTCTGCATGTACAATCACTAGATGGCGAGTATCACTTGAGGGCTACAACTATCATTGAGTATACCATTCTTATTTTTAATGTTATGTGCACACCCTTGCCTGACTATTGCATGACATTCTTTCATACATAGCTATAACTGGTCATTAGCAGTGGATGGTCAACATGTTTATAATTGTTCCTAATCTGTTTCTTGTTTTCTTTTCCCCTTCCTATTTGTTTATATTGGCAAAATATTCCAACAGTGTGGGCACTTTGTATAATTGTGTTCATTAGGCAATTCATTGTTGTCCTGAGGATGAACCTTGTATTTTAATTGGGTTCGAAACGTCGTTGACCTTAAATACAGTAAATGCATATTAATCAAGTGATATATTAGTTGCATATGTGTATAGTTTGTATTGTCTGTTTATGATTTATGATACTCAGACCGTTCAAAATTTGCCTGTAAATTCCCTTGTCCCCTTTCCCTTGAGTGTGTTAGTTTGCCACCGGCTGGTGTCCCACTTGTATCACACTGATTTTTATAAATAATTCTTCATTGGAAATTAAACTGTCCGGCTGGACATATGATATAGAACTATCTAGTCTATATTTATTTTTGTTTATTATTTTTTGCTTAGGGACCATTGTCTCTGTTGATACATAAAATACCCAAGGTCCCTAGCTTATTACACCTGTGTTATATATATAATATAATTTCATTAAGTTAACGCAATTTGCTTTACTATACAATACCATTAGCAAAGTAAATGGCTGTAACTTAATCAAAGGGGAGACCTATTGCATTTTCAGTGCTTGTTTCGATTGGCCTGCCAGTCTGAGGCTCACTTCCCCTAAAATAATCTACTACTTCATAGCCCAGTGTTGCAGCTACTTCATTGTCTTGTGAACCAGTTTCAAGTGGGTTAGAAGTGCCTCCTGTCTGTAAGACCATTTCTTCCACCACTTTGTTATTCCAGTTAAAATAGTCATCTGTTGTTGGTAAAGGTGTTCAATCTGCTTTGTTGGTAACCACGGACATCATAAAAATATTTTCTTTGTTTGTGAAAAACATTTTCTCCTTGGTGTTTCTGGAATTTTTCATCCATTTCTGAAAAAAAAACTTTTTATTTGATTAGCGAGCAAGGCATTTAATTTGGTTTGTTTTTTACCGGTTTTCTTCAATATGAAATTTCTATCAAGTTCTGCATGTTTAACAAGAATGTCCATCATTTGCACTGAAGATTGTGATGGACATTTACCCTTTCTTTAAATAAGTCTGAACTATCAGCATTTGTACACAAGATGCCTTACTGCCCCAGCAGTTATAAACAAGCTCCATAGATGCCAAAAATAAATAAATAAAATTAATAAATAATTGGGAAAGGTAATTGCAACGCATCCTAAGAATTATGCTATTATCCATGTAATTGTCAGTGAAGAAACTGCCTGCCTCTTACTTAATTCCTTCAGCTTTTATTCTAGTGTTGAAAGCAAATGTTTAATGTCATTATTGCCATGTAAGAGGTGTGGCGCAGCGGGTAGAAGTGGTGTGGTGCAGCGGCCAGGTTGCCTGACTCCGGACTGACTACGGGGTTCACGGTTCGATCCCGGGTGCCAGCGGTAAGTTAGCCCAGCACCATGTGACTCTGGGCAATAGCTTGCTTAATCTTCCCGACGGCCACTAGCGCTGGGACACCACTTCTGAGGTAGCTGTGCGGTTTACAAATACTGGTATTTCATTTCATTTAATCTGTATTGGTGAGTTTCTTCATGTCAGTTTTATTTTTTAAAGTCGTGTTGGTCCTGGTCACAAGTATTTAAAGAAAGCACAATTCAAAACACTAGAATTCATAGTTCATAATAAAGAATTAAACCACAATTATATAGTACAATATAACAATTAAGTAAAATAAACCAATACAACTGCTGAACGTGGTCGGCTGTTTAAACATTTATTACATTGCTCATCCCTGAAGTAACCTTGGGTAATACCATCTATATAAGATGCTAAACCAGGGGATTTGAAAAAAATATTAACATAATATCTCTTGAAGTGTGTCTGTCGGACAAACTGGATTGATTTACCCAGATTCAAAACCAGTGTAAAAAAATAGACATAAGGCAAATTTTGGCTGATATGGTGTTAGCTTCAAGATCTAGTCTTAAAGGCACTATAAGTGTTTCTGGGCCAGGAGTTCAAAAATAAGGATACTCTTATACAGATAGGGGTTAGGGTATGACCTCAGATTTCTTCCCTATACTTTGAGAAGAATATTACTTTCAGTACCAGGTCTAGAGATTCAAGGCTCTAACTTGCATTAAACCTCTTTAGGACAGTGCTAAATTATCTATGGGACCCAACAACGTTATCAGTTTTCTCACACCAATTAAGTTTAGATGAGTATACCGCATCAATGTAATCACTGCAGCGGACTCTCATTTACTATTCTTCACCTCAAACAAAGCTTTCAGGTGGGGCATTTACTTAGCCCGGATCTCAGTTTTCCCTTGATGGTGATTGGACCATTGTTCTTGCATTAACGATGAGACCAGAAAACCGTTGATGCTTTGCAAGTCAGGTTGGATATAGAATGTTGACATCCTCTGCAAAAACAAGGATTGTTGTTGGCTCCAAGTTGACTTTAGGAGTGTCTAGTTTCTTCATCTTAACCAAATTGTTGGGTCTTCCTTGATTTTTCCTGATAAGCGGTTCAAGGTGACAGCCCGAAATAATAGTGAATGTCTGCTGTTTTAGAAGACTGGTATCATTTATCTATTTAATAAAGATACAAGTCCATCGGGAAAACTAAACCTCTCCATTACCCTCCAAAGAACGGTCACATTTTCTCTGCACTTCATGTCTAAAAAAAAGTAAAAAACAAATAGCAATTTGGTAGTGTAATAGAATCTAGTAGGGAAGCTGTGACAATTGTGTGGTGGGTAACATTTTGCCCATTACCGAACGGATGCCTCACTATAGGGGGGTAATCAACACTCAATGCCAACTATATATGCCAGTGATGACCTTGAAAGTTCATTTGTCTTATAAGCAATGCATTTTAGGATTAAATCTGTTTTTTGCTTTCATAAATATTATCCGCAAAACAGCATCGGCATATACTTACAATTCCAAATGCAAATATTACTAAGTTACATCTCCAGTATCTGCTTGTTTGATGCAAGACATAAACATACCTCATCTTTATACAATTAAGCCTTCAGCCACAGAACAGTGAGATCAACAGAAAGTGACATACCCAATACTCTAAATTTGCTCATCTTCATGACATTTCTTATCTCAGCCGTCCCAGGGTAAGAAAATGAGCCAGAAAATCAACAGTTAAAAACACCTACATCTAGGACCAGCACACCTTAGCCCCACTTCGCCTCTTCCTAGGGAACACACATACTAGCACCGCAAACTAGGCACACACACTAACGTAACCCAAGGGGCATGTTCAACCAACAAAGACAATAGTTCTAGCTTCCAGGACGACACCTATTAGCAAGGTGCAATCCCTCCATAAAACCCATGGCATTAAGGCGTAAGTCTTCACCCTAGTGTTCCACTCACAGATTGTTTGGAAAACAAACTGCACCTGTCAGTCCTCTTTGCCCCCTAGATTGTTTTGATTTCCAGCATGGTTCTTTATTTTGTGCCGAGATATTTGCTCTCATTTCTAGGAAGAGGAAAAGTCTAGCTTCTGACACCCTCACCATGCTTTTCTTGATGGCCAGGCATATTAACTGATCTTTCGTATCTTGTGACTTCTTTGCCACCAATACGATCCCTTCCCTGCCAGGAATACCACCTCGGTCTTGTGTGCACCTTTTATGCTTTTGTTACGTTGAGGTGACCTCACCTTCTGACACGATCAGTAGGTCACTCCGTACAGCCTTTATCCAGACATTGAGAGGCCTGCTCAACATCTCAAGGCACCATAAGATTAGCTCCCCGGTACAAGGCCTCAGTGGCATAGCTTTAATTTAAGGATGACATTTTTTTTAACTCGTCAAGATTTGCAATTCCAGGTTTTCCAAAGTGTGTGTTCTGTCCTCCACCTATCCAGTCCCCTGTCCCACTGCCAGTACTCTTTCTTTATGCCCTGATTGCTTCTCCACAGACTGAACCACAGATTCAAGAGCGCCAATTTTCTCCAGCAATTTTGTTCATAGGTCAAAGATGACGCTCAAAAGCAGCCGTTCACCCGTTGTGCCCCCTTTCCATTCTTTTTATGTCTCTCCTAGCAAAAGCAACGCATGCGCTGCATCGCCTTGGCAAGACTATTGTTGGCGGTTTGGTGCGCGAAGGGAGAAAAACCATGTGCGCGCACGGACAAGCGATGTGCACAAGCATGGCGTCTCCTCTCAGCCTCCCATGCTCCCACCCCGCGCTCACACGCTCCCACCGCTCGCTTGTTTTAGCACTTGTTTTGCATTGTAAGAGACAATAATACTTCAGAAAAAGTCCACTAGATGGCGCCATAAACCAAGCCTCAAGAGACGCAGACATTTGGTCTCTCTTGACTGCGCTGGGAATAGGTGTCAAATGGGCAGACGCTGTGCTTTACACAGGTGCAATCTGGAAGAGTGTTCATTTTGAGTCATCAGGGGCGCCCCAGTGGAGGAAACTTTACATATTTACGTAGCACTTCCATAACGCTGGAAAATAGGAGCAGCAACACACAACTGACAGCACAATTATTATAATTATTATAATTATTATAATAAATAAATTCGTAGGGCGCACAGCTACCCCGAGGTTTCCCAGCGCCGAGGATAAAAGCAACAGAAGTCAAGATTACTGCTTAAATAGCCAGGTCTTAAGGCTTTTACGGAAACTTATATGATTAGATTCGTGACGAAGAGAGGTAGGGAGAGTGCTCCACAGCACGGGTCCCAGGTAAGATGACAATGACATGATGGTAGCAATCCTGGGGAAGGTTTCTTTTCGACAACAGATATTCTTTTGGGATATGCAGATGTACACAAACAGCAGCATTTGCGCATTTCAGCTCGATTTGCAAGTGTAAGTCTAAACAAGCATTTGCAACGCAATAGGTCTCTCATTTGCTAGAGTTTGAGCTATTGGCCTTGTAAATAACAATGACTTTTAATTATGTTTTAAAAACCAACACATATATAAAAGGCATTGTCATTAACAATGCCAATAGCTCATACTCTCGCAAATGCGAGACCTATTGCATTGCAAATGCTTGTTTGTTATTCTTTCAGTGTAGCTATGTGCAGATTAAAAAAGTCCTCCTTTGTTTTACTCCTCACTGTCATATGAATCCCTAACTCTATCACTGAGCACCAGCTCCACCCATCCCTCTCTGTAGAGAGCTCTCGCAGGGGATTCCACAGCGAATTAGTGCTCTATGTCAATGGCTTCCAATCTTCTCATGTTCAATATCCCTTGTGCCTCTGGCTTGGTAGCATGATAAGGCAACAGGCTGTGATAGTCCTCAAGTCTCCGAGTCCGCTTCCTTCAGGCCACTTATGAACTGGTGCTACCCCTGTCTCTTCTGCGGTCTTACTTCTCAAGGAAGGCATCGCCATCTGACCAGCCTTGCAGGGTGCGCGATGGCCACTTACATTTTGGAGTAGATTGGAGCTGAGGTTCGACCACCCACAGGCACAGTTCCTCATCCTCGAGCACAGGAGCCTCACATCCTTCTCGGGACCACGTCCAGAGGAAAATCTGGGATCGCCAAGCAACAGCTGCCAGCTTGGGACTGTGGCGGTCACAACCCCCAGCACTCCCTTTTTCATTTATTTAGCCCAAATAAAATGTATGAAGATCTGGAAACATTGGATTTTTAGATTGATATCTCGATTATTGCAGGCAGCAAGTACCCCTATACCCGTTGGCTGACCAATGGGATAAAGAAGGGGCTGCTTGTCGAGTCAAAACTTAAGTAGTTACTTCTGGACTCAGAGTAGCATTTCATTACCTGTTGCTGTCCGTTTCTCTCTAAAGCTTCCTCCTCCTTCACGCTAACATAATCTTTCTCCCACACAAGGCCTCACTTTCATGGTCAGTTGGTAGATAGTCTTTGTCACCAGAGAGCGAGACGTCTCACCTGCCCAGAATGTCTTGCACCGGAAGTGCTTCCACTGCTGCAAATGAAAACTGACAGTCTGCTTCCGTCTTCCAGGATTGTCCGGAAAAGCGCCTGGTCAAACTGTCGCACTGGCTCTGGGCGCCCGACACATACAATCTCAGGAATAAATTGATACAAGGAACTTTCCCTCAAGCATCCAGAAATTGTGACAACAGAACAGTCAACGAAGAGCCTCCTGCAGACTTGCACATGCTCTCTGCGTTGCAGGGAAATGAAAAATAAGTCACAGAGGCAGAAAAACGTCAAAGGCCCTTGCGTCGGAGTACAGAATCCTTCTCATATGAAACAGGCCATAGTCACATCAGGGCCACAGGAAGTCCCCCGCCCCCACATGTCCCAAACATGCAAAATAATACACAGACATCGTATTAGTTTGGGAAAAATTTGCTGCAGGTTTATTACATACAACATATGTAATGATGGTGGGTAAACATTACGGGCGATCCCGGGCAGGCTGCTTCTCGCCACCTGCCCGCCTGTTGAGCCAAACAGCACAGTGGCGAACCACCCAACAGCTGTACAATTAAAATATAAATACTGACACGCCCCTTGTGGGGCGTGACTAGGCAAACCCCCGGTTGCACAGGCCCACAACCGCCCGAAGGACTACTGGGGCGCCGACACGAATTCCTGCACCTCCCATGAGGTTACAGGTTAGGCTCTGGCACCCTTATGTGCCCGCTGAAGTACATCGTTTGCACCTCTCTTCTTCCGGATCGCCCAGTAACTCCGCCTGCAATGATAAATGAACACATTAAAACCCCCACAACACCCTCATCCAGACACTCTGGGATAGAGGAAAGGGAGGGAAAAGAGTGTCCCGAAGACTCGCGACGGCGTCCGGAGCGGCAAAGAGGCCCTCCAACGGGGTGCTGGAACTTATGTACCCCTGGAGGCCCCTCCCCGCCGCCCCGGAAGAGAATCACCGCCAGCCGCCTCCTCCAACCAGTGAGGAGGGGAAGGAAGCTGAACATCCTGCTGGGGGCGGGGCAGCCCTCCGAGGCTAGTGGCCCGCCCTCTCTATGGCCCCTGCGTGGCCTCGGGCAGGCGCATAGTCACATCAGGGCCACAGGAAGTCCCCCGCCCCCACATGTCCCAAACATGCAAAATAATACACAGACATCGTATTAGTTTGGGAAAAATTTGCTGCAGGTTTATTACATACAACATATGTAATGATGGTGGGTAAACATTACGGGCGATCCCGGGCAGGCTGCTTCTCGCCACCTGCCCGCCTGTTGAGCCAAACAGCACAGTGGCGAACCACCCAACAGCTGTACAATTAAAATATAAATACTGACACGCCCCTTGTGGGGCGTGACTAGGCAAACCCCCGGTTGCACAGGCCCACAACCGCCCGAAGGACTACTGGGGCGCCGACACGAATTCCTGCACCTCCCATGAGGTTACAGGTTAGGCTCTGGCACCCTTATGTGCCCGCTGAAGTACATCGTTTGCACGTCTCTTCTTCCGGATCGCCCAGTAACTCCGCCACAGCCTGTGCGGTGGTACCCGCTGCCGCACAGGCCCCCCCACCACTACTACCTTTACTACCTGCAACCTTTGCTCATGAGTGCTTCTTTCAAGTCCAGCAGGAAGAGGTCTAAGCCTACGGGCGTGAGGTGAACACCATCCTCCTCAAAATAACCCTTCACCTTGTCCTGGATCATGTCATGTTTGATAAAGCCTAGGCCTCTGCGCTGCGTGAACTTTTTCATAGCCGCATTGATCCGCCTCCTAGACCTCTCGATTGCCTCGCAGGACTTAGCACCCCGCCAGGATCTCCTGGGCACTATTTCGGACCACCAGACCTCGCATTCCCGCAAAAGGCCACTGATGATGCCCAAGTCAGTCTTCATTTTAAGTAGGAGGGTGGATTTCCCCAAGTACGTAATGTCATTGCCACCCAGGTGGATTATCAAGTGGAGGGGAGGTGGACCACCCAAGGCAAGGGCCTCCCGGAGTCGGAAGAGTAAGCTATGCCAGCGCATGCCCGGGAAACCCCACCACACACAGTCAATACTTGTGAAGGAGCTGGTCCACTGCCTGACCGCTGCCCAGCGGGCCAATCTGTCGACCATGGAATGCCCCATGACCCATACTCGTGAACCTGTCAAAGAAAGACGCAATATGTTCAAGGGTCTTTATTGAGTAAATCACAAGTAAAACAAATAACGCCACACCAAAACACAGCAAACGAAGCACAAACATTTTACCTCCATATAGAGCGTAATCAAGGCCTAATGTAACGTTTATAGCAAGACGATTCCCAGCGCCCTACTGACTGAACTTGAACTGGCTGCATACCAGCGCGGAAGGCCGATGTGGCCGCCCCTATGCGGAAGGAATGGCTAGAAAACTTCTTCCCCTGTACTAACAGACCAGCCCTGTCCAGGCAGGCCAGCATGATTTTGTCCATCTGGTATTTAGTCAAGGGGCTGAGGTCAGCATGGACAAAAAGGTAACCCGGCCCAGCAGGCCGCATAGCCAAGAAGGCCCGTAGGACCGACACCGGGCAGAAGCGGGGATCCCCCAGGGGGGAGAGCCTGATAACAGACCCCCTACCCGCCTGATCAGTCTTGGACCGCCTGAGCGTGATGGACAACACATCCCCCAAAACTATATCCCCCACTCCCAACGCATCCCCAGAGACATCTGTCTTAGAGCGGGCAACCAACTCGCAACTCCGGAAGGCCCCAAAGAATGCTAGAATGAAGGCTGCAGAAAACAAGGCCGCTTCATACTGCGAATGCACAACTGCGCGCAACACTTGTAACATAGCCTGGAGCGATGGAAAATCGATGGGGGACCTGGCGTCAGGGACCCTTGGATCCTCCCGAGCCCAACCTTTCAAAGCGGCCCTAATCACAAAGGATTTGGCTGGATCTCTCCCTCCACACAACCTAGCCTCATGACTAATGGCTGCTAAATGGCCGCAAACCCATGAGTGGGCCTTCTTCTGCTTTTTCGCCCACACAACGAATGCCTGAACTCTCTCCTCCAGCGCCAGAGCCTGCAAGCCTAAGTCAGAGATTACTTTCAGGAAGGTAGCACGTTGACTCGCATAGCGTTTCCTTGTACCCAGCGCTAAAGATTTCTCTCCTAATTCTCTCAATTGCTGCTCCACTCCAAGATGTGCCAAAGCCTTGGTGCAAAGGGGGTCATCTCCTCTCTCGCCTGGGGGCAAGCCGCCCGAAAACGGTCCAGCTGTAAACGAGAAAGAGCGTCAGCTGCGACATTAGTGACCCCCGCAATGTGCCTAGCTCTAAACTCAACATTGCAGCGCAAACACCTGCTAGCCAATTCCCTGAGTAGAGACAGCACTAGCGGACAGCTGGCAGATAGACCATTGATTGCCTGCACGACTGCCATATTGTCCGACCAGAACAAAACCTTCCTGTTAGACAGGGTATCCGGCCAAAGGTGTAGAGAAATCACAATGGGAAAGAGTTCCAGGACAGTAATGTTAGCAGTAATACCACGCCTGCGCCAAGCATTGGGCCATCCCTGCGCGCACCATAGCTCTCCCAAAATGGCACCAAATCCCTCACGGCCAGAAGCGTCCGTGTACATGTTCAACTCTGGGCTCTCCACCCACGGGGACCTCCATATCACTGTACCATTAAAATCAGAGAGAAAGTCATCCCACATAAGCAAATCTTTCTTGAGTCCAGAGGTCAACCTAACAAAGTGATACTGTTTGTGGACCTTGGCAGTAGCCCTGGCGAGGCGCCTCGCAAAAACTCTCCCCACCGGAATGACCCTGGCAGCGAAGTTCAGCTTGCCCAGAAGGCTCTGAATGACCCCCAGAGGTGCCTTATTCCTACCCAGTAACGCATGGATATAGTTCTTCAGACCCGCAACCTTTTCAGCCGGGAGACGAGACACTCCCCGAACCGTGTCAAGCTCAATCCCCAGGAAGGTCAGCACTTGGGCAGGGCCCTCCGTCTTACCTGGGGCCAGCGGCACACCTAAGCGACTAGCTAGGTCAATAAAACAGTCCAGGCCCTCCTGACACTCCTGCGTGCCCTCCCTTCCAATAAAGAGGAAGTCGTCCAGGTAATGTGACACTGCTGACACCTTGCATTCATCTGTGAGGGCCCACTGGAGGAAGGTGCTAAAAGCCTCAAAGAAGGCACAAGAAACAGCGCAACCCATTGGCATGCACTTATCAAAGTAGAACCCCCCCTCTCCACTTGAAACCCAGCAAGTGCTGGATGTCTGGGTGTACTGGTAACAAGCGGAAGGCTGCCTCAATGTCCGCCTTTGCTAGCTAGGCCCCCTCCCCACCTCTCCTCACTAAGTCGATGGCCATATCTAGGGAACAGTATGAGACAGAACAGGCCGCTTCTGGAAGCCAGGAGTTGACGGAGTTCCCCTCTGGAAAAGACAAGTTATGAATCAGCCTGAAAGCCCCAGGTTCTTTCTTGGGGACTACGCCCAAAGGGGACACCACAAAGTCAGGAAGGGGGGGGAAGGAAAAGGGCCCGCCACCCTCCCTAAGGCCACCTCCTTTCTAATCTTCTTGTCAACCACCTCAGGGAGCTCCCTGACAGATTTCTGGTTCTCTGCATCCCTGCTGACCCGAGGACCCTGATATGGAATTTTGAAACCATCCAGGAAACCAGAAGTCAGGACCTCCCTATCCTTTTCATTGGGATAAGCTCGCAAAAGGGGCAACAGGCTGTGGATGATGACTGGAGACGGGCCTTTAGAGCTAAGGGGGTGGGGGTCCCCACAGGGCAGTACAGTGAAAGAACCCCCCGCTAGGATGGTAGAAGCGGAAGGCAAAGCAGAGGGGGGGACGCAGCAGGGAGGGCAGAGAGGTGGGGTGGGATATCGGGGTCATTATTTATCCTTATTGGCAGCACTGGCAGAGAAAGATCGCTTCTCGCAGGAGGACTCCGGGTGGGAACCACCGCATTTGTTGCAAGCGTGGGAGAATCTACATGCTTTCCCCCAGGTGCAATTACCTGCATTGTACAACCTGCAAGTGGAAGAGACATTCTTCTTGGCGTACTGTCTGTTGAAACTGCCCCCCCCCCACGCCCTCCACGAAAGGGCTGCCTGAAATTATTTTTCTTCTGAGAGAACAACCTATCATTTTCAGACTTCTTAACATGGGCAACACTATCGGCACCACTCTCAGCTTTACCTTTACCCATGTGTACGATCCACAGTCTAACCTCAATCTGGTCCCACTCTAGTTCTGGACAGACAGACATTTTTTTGCGGAACTCACAATCATATGAGTACCACCCCATCCCGGAAGATGCTTCAGCTTCATTGGTTATGATACTATTATACTGGAATAGACCTTGCGCCTGATCAGGGAAGCGCTCCGTGACCACCGCTGGCAGAATGGCAAATGCCTGACGCCAGTTTTTTATTGTCTTTTCTGGCCATGACTGAAATCGCGTCTTCTTCACCTCATCCTTGGAGCCCATTCATGTCACATCCGACCCCTGCGCCCCCGAAATCAACAGGGAAAAAATGTCTATAAACTCCCTACGCCATATGCCCTCCTTCGCTGCCTGCGGGACCAGCCAGGCTAGGGAACATTTGCCCGACAAGAGGGGCGCCATGGTCATCAATACTGTGGGCGCAGGTAGGGCCACCCCCAAAGTCGAGGAGGCCGCAGAAGTACTGGGTGCCACTGTGGGAGGAGCGGCCGGGGAAACAGCCTGTGTCAGGGACGGGGGCGCAGCGGGTGTGAGTGTATCCTGGGACACACTTGGGGCCAACGGCAACACTTGGGTAGGAGGTGCTGAGGAAAAAATCGTTTGGGGCGTGCTGACAGGCAGGGAGACGACACCTGACAAGGGACTGGCAATGTCCCCCCCTTGAGCTGAAAGCCCACCCCACACACGAGCCACGTCCGCCTCCCCAGCGGCATGTAGTGGCGTCGCAACTGACGGTACAACAGTCTGTGAGTGCATTGAATCAGGGGACTGCACAGGGGGAGCGCGCAGACCGGCTCTGATTTCCGACATGAACAAAGCCAACGAGTCTGTAATCTTACCCAGATCTTCCCGGGTAGCAAATTCCACACTAGGCACCGCCGAGCGAGGGGGCGACGGAGGGCCCACCCGGATCACCGCCGGGGGGGATGCCGGGGCGTGCACAATGACATTACTGACCGGGTCCGCCGCCCTGATCTTAATGGGGGGTTCTGCAGGGAAGTCCTTCACTGTCGGCTTCCTAGTGCGCTTAGGCCTCCCTGTGGCCGGGTCCTCTGCCACTTCTATTTCAGTTATCTGTGGGGCGGGTGCCGGCCCGGGGGCTTTAGGGGGGTTGGCCAACAACAGTTCACTGGCCCACGCCACCCCATTAGCTTTTATCATATCCAACAAAACTTTCATCTGTGGGTCCTGGGAAGGTCCTAGACCCGAGTCATCAACCTGGGACGTCTGCGTAAAAAGGGATGGGGACCCCTGACTCTCCATGGTGCCTTCGAGTGTATCCTGAAAAAGAGATAACCATGAGCCACCATTTTCAACATCTTTGTCACGCAAGCCCGCACGCCCTACCCACTGACTGGCCGCCCCCCAGCCCCACGAGGTACTCTCCAACCGAGGCATTTAAAGAGAGTGCGGGGGGGTAGGACGGACACTCGGTACCTGTAGAAAACGAGAACGGATATTTGCAAATATCTTAGTACCTCCTTAGTACAGGCCCACTCTGATGCGTACATACCTCTTCTGCTATTCCAACAGAAAGCTACCGAGGTCCGAAACTAAGAGGGTGCCCCCGGAATCTGCTCCAACGACTGAGTGCACTTGTGCTAGCTCTAGATGCAGTAAGCGAATGCGAGACTGATCTGCAAAACAAAGTACGACAATGTTACAAAACACCCGCGCCATATGCATTATGGCCTTACACCCCTAAAAGAAAAGGATCGTTAGGACAGCGCTGTGCACAACCTGGGAGGAAACCACTCCTCACACTGAAGAACAAAAGAGGTCCCGCCCGAGCTTGGACCCACGCACAGTCGATGAAAGGGGCAGGGCTGGTAACTTACCACGCTACCAAAGGCATGTGTCAAGTCAGTGCCTAACCCAGGCGACCAAAGGCGCACCGAAGCGGTTCCTAAAGGAAAACGAAACTTACATAATGACGTAATTAATTGCATACGCCGCTGACTTTGCGCAGGGGCAGGCGGCAGCCGGACGCTGGAAACCCGTGTGTAAGCCAGAGTGGGGCAGTCTCTCCACTAGTTAGCGGCCACCTCGCCCCAAGCACGGTACCCTTGTGTGGACCCCAGATGCCTAAACGATGGGGCCACCTGCCCCCCCCCCCAAGCCCGATCCACCTGCATCGTGCTCGCTGGTTGGCCTCCCAACTCTTACCCTGTGTGTGGATAAGCCAGAGATGGATCGCCCTACAATCCAGGATGCCCGTGGCGGTCGGGGGGGGGGGGCTGGAAGCAAGCGGGTTAGATTAGCAGCAATAAACGGTTAGCAACAACATTACATCCCGGGCATACCAATAATTGCCAGAATACATCGTTAGGCAGCCGCAGATTATGCCCGGGCACACACCATACTTGTCAGAATACATCGTAAGGCAGCAGCAGATTATGCGCAACCGCCACCTTGGTAACACAACGTGAAGCGCTCGTCGGGTACCGTACCCACATGGACCGGAGATCGCAAATGGACAGGCAAAACGGTAAACATGACTAGGCAACCGCAAACTAATACAGAAATTTATGCACGCACCAATCATAAACTTTCACGTGTTGGAAGTTAGGGGCGAGCGCCAAAGCCTGCCCGACCACAAATTTGCAGAAATGGCCGCCCGAACTCCCCCGCCAGCAATGGCCGCTTGGAGAGCCAGAAGCCGGAGTGGGAGGGTGGGGGGTCGGGGTGGCGAAGGTATGTGAATATTCGGCAGCCAGGGCTACGGGGAAACAACCCATATTTTTCAAACAAATCGTGAAACTGGACCCCGCCACCAAGTGGTTGCCCCCCCCCCCCCCCACCGGAACGAACTTTAAAGAAGCAAGTGTCGCCACTGCGCCGCCATGTGGGAAACCAAGGGATAGATCGGTGATGCATGTCAAAGGATAGGACAGGGATAAGCAAAGCTCAGGGTCGCATGGCATGGGTACACTCTACAAGCACGGCCGCGTTAACCGCGGCGGGGCCGACGGATTACAGGCCGGCCCGCTACACCCCACCCGCCGAAAAGAGGGCGAGGAAGCGGGGACCGCATCGGGGACCGGACGTCCCCCGCAGCGGGGCCGACGGATTACAGGCCGGCCCGCTACACCCCACCCGCCGAAAAGAGGGCGAGGAAGCGGGGACCGCATCGGGGACCGGACGTCCCCCCCCACAGCAGCCCACGCTAATGGGCCGCCTCGCCAGGCTCTCGACTCCGGCGGACGGAGCAGGCGGCGGAGAAGGGGGGGAGAATAGGCCAAGGCCAAGGCCATGGCCTTGCTCACCTCAAGAGAGTGTCCCGAAAAGAGTGTCCCGAAGACTCGCGACGGCGTCCGGAGCGGCAAGGAGGCCCTCCAACGGGGTGCTGGAACTTATGTACCCCTGGAGGCCCCTCCCCGCCGCCCCGGAAGAGAATCACCGCCAGCCGCCTCCTCCAACCAGTGAGGAGGGGAAGGAAGCTGAACATCCTGCTGGGGGCGGGGCAGCCCTCCGAGACTAGTGGCCCGCCCTCTCTATGGCCCCTCCGTGGCCTCGGGCAGGCGCAAAAGCAGGAGAAGCTGTGGGCAGGTCAAGTGCTTTCTGGAAGTGGTTAGCCTGTCGGTGAGGACTGACTGCTGCAGTTTGTTTCCCAGTCCATCTGTGAGTGGAACACTGGGGGAAGACATAAGTCCTAATGCCATGGGTTTCGTGGAGGGATTGCACCTTGCTAGTGGGTGACCTCCTAGAAGAGGGAATTCTTGTCTTGGTTGGTTGACCATGCCCCTGGGGTTGCGTTGGGGTCTGTGCCTCGTTTGCGGTACTAATATGGGAGGGTGTTCCCTACGAAGAGGAGAAGTGGGTCTAAGATGTGCTGGTCCTAGATGTAGGCGTTTTAACTGCTGACGCTGCTCCTTTTCTTACTCTGGGGCGACTGTAATCCATGAGATAAGAGCTGGCATGGAGATAAGCTACTATAGCGTATTGGGTATGTCACTTCCTGTTGTTTTCTGTTGACGTCTTGCATCCAACATGCAGTTACTGGAGATGTAACCTACTGATATTAGCATTGGTTGTGGGGTGCCTATTGTGAGAGATTCTCACACTTCATTACAGAAAGGCAGAGGCGATGGAAGGGGCAGAGGGTCACACTGAGAGGTCAATTGCTTTCGTTTCTGCCGTCGCCTGACACCTCTTGGGCGTGTGGTAAAAGGACAGGAAAACTGCAGAGCAGAGCTGTGACGCTGCCAGGGCAAGGGACGCCTGGAAATGTATGTTTCCATGGTATTAATTTAGCAGAAACTTCGAATCGACACAGACGAAAATGCAGCACTTCAGAGAGTCCCAGAAAGAGGTGACGAAACGGAAAACCATTCTATCGTCGAAAATCGCCTCAGTCCACGTCTTAGAGACGACCTGGAGACATGTGCAAGTTCATTTCAGCATCTCTGTGCCCTGAATGGAGCCTCGTTAACGGCAAACTCGTGGTTTGATAAACGGAAGTGCAGTGGAGATATTTGATTAGAATGCAAATGCGCGACATTTTTCAGAGACAAACTGAAATATACAAATGACTAAGTGTGGCTGTGGTTGATAGGGTGTGCCATGATTGAAAGTCCTGGGCACACCCTAAGCTGCGCTGGGGAAGAGGGCAGGCCATTTAGTGGTGGCTCCTACGCTAAGGCGGAGGAGCGTCGCCCACTTCTTTTTAGCAGTGAAATACAGGGAAAATAAAATGATATTAACTCGTGTTATTATCACTTTATTTTCTCCTACTTCTGCAGCTTTGCCTGAGGGGCAGAGGAGGAGTGGTAGCACCCTCCTAAGTACGCAATGACTGCTTGTCCGGCCATCTTGGGCCTCCCAAAACAATCTTGCACACTTCACATGTTCTCCATGCAGGCTGCGTTACAGCCTGCGTGGAGAACATGCCCAGGCTCCTAGTCAGTGTCTGAGCGCCGAAACGCGGCGCTCAGACCAATCACAGCGCTACTAACGCAGCGTTGTGATTGGCTGACTGGAAGCCTGGGTGTGTTTCCTGTTCAGGCCAGCGATGGAGAACTGCGGAGGAGAGACGCGGCGAGAAGCTACGTTTTTTATTTTTAAGTTACTGCTTCCCCCATGTCCCCACCCTCTCCCGCCCCAACCCCCGCCTCTCCTACCCTCGATCCGTGCAGGCCGCCGCTGGGGCCATTATGAACTGATACCCATTTGAAATGGAGATGATGCCCCTCTGTCATGCAGCTGCATCTTGCTAGCCCCTGTGCGTCATTTCATGTTTGTGGGTGTTTGCAGGGCTTGGGCACCAGCACTCCTTTTTGGGGACAAAAACTTATTTTTCATCATCAGGTTTTGACCCAGAGGAAAAGTGGCAAAGGCAGAAAAGAGAGCATGAATGAAGGGAAAGATAGAAAAGAAGTGACAGAGAGAAAACGGATGAGAAATACCTTCAAGAGTGAGAGTAAGAGAGAGAAAGTGTAAGGTGGTGGAAGAAAGAGGCATGAGGTTGAATCAAGAATAGGCAGCCTTGGTATTTGGCAATACATACATTAGAGCCACTGCATTTATATTTATATTTTTTTGCTTTATTCACTTAACTTTGCAGTGGCTCTAATAAACACCTATCTATAGGTCCTGATGAAAGCAGAGGACACTTGCGCCCATTAGTCTGCAGAACATGTCGACCATATACTAGATATAGCAGATATTTGTTACATACTGCTATTTTGCACTGTTTTTAACATTTGGATGAATGAGAGACACTAATAAAATTGTTTCTTCTCCCATTCTCTCCAATTTTAATCGTCACACACAAGATATTTCCTTTTTTACAACATTATTTGCACTGCAAACTCAGTAGCCACAACACTCATACCCTGTTTTTTTATCTCTGCTTCGCCCATACTAACTTACAGGATATATACATCTATGCCCTGTGGGTGAATGTCTACGATAGAGAATTTGAGGAAGCCCAAATGATGAATAGGGCGGTACAGGACGGCTACTGATGGGTATCCTTTACTACCTATAAGGGTATAGATGTCTTATTTCTATCCCTGAAACCCTTTTCTTTTTCTTCTGGAGTTTTCTATCTCACTTTTAGCACAAAGTCCCTGTTGTCTTTGACCCTTGGGAGCTTTTCCTGTGTCAGCCATTTCATTTTTGATTTCTCCTAGCTGGTCATCAAGCGTGCAGCTGTATACATTATGGTCTTTATAATGTCTGATGGTTTCTTGAAGGCCAGTTTGCGCCACTTTGCTCGGTCTGTGTGAGATACAGAGCACAGTATTTTGCTCAGGGATGGCTGAGAACACCCACTTCAGGGTGTGAGGACATTGTTACATTTGTTTGTGAGTGATGAAGACAGTCTCTTATCCTCTGATTACTTGCTATTGGCACGCAGTAGCAATTTGTACACTGTAAAGTGTTTTTTTTCTTGTAGTTAGTACGCAATCACTTTGGTTGGGGCCTGTTTTACTCCAGAAAAGTAGCTTGTGCCATCGGGTGTACATTCCTGTGTCAGCCATTTAATTTTCAATGTCTCTTAGCTGGTCATCAGGCGAGCAGCTATATGCATTATGATCTTTAATGGCTAGAGGATCTTTCTTGAAGGGCAGTTTGTATGACTTTGCTCAGTTTGTGTAAGAAGGAGCAAGGCCCTGGGTTATGGACTGTAAGTGGTTTGTGAGAGCAAATCTATTATTTAGTACTAAGTTATCTGGAACCAGCCCTTCTGGACTTTTAGAACCTTGTTCTCGCAGGACAGAATAGTGTCAATGTAACTAACAGTTTAAGATTCTGGCAAGAGATTTGGGTTGGATTAAAGCGTGGTGGGGTGCAAGGCCCCGTTGTGCCCCCGCATGGGGTGTGTTTGGTGCAAACTAGGATTGTATGTTGCGTTGCAATATAAATGCTGTCTTTAGTGTAGGCCCTGACCAATCACCTTAAGACGTGCTGCTGACCACCCTCGGCATCCAGCATCATTTGGGTATTGAGCCGATGCTGTGCACGAAGATCTTGCACAGGCAGTGATAGCATTGAGCCTGCATCATGTCAGCGTCGTTACTAGCTCATCCCCGGCTGCTTTGGAAGGAGCAGAGCAAATGTTTGTTGGCCCCTCTGCAAAAAGGCCTGAGAGTGCAAAAATGGGGCAAATACCTGTCCTTAGACAATTGCTGTAATCTGGACCCTGTTTTTTCTGCTCATCTGTTCATCGTGGAATTGAGATCTGCATGGAGTACTATACAAGAGTCCTCAAATCAGTCTCTATTCCTCCTCTTTTCTGCTCAGCTTATGGACCAGAAGATACTTCTTAGAATGAGTGATTTAGACTCCTTTGGGGGGCTACATCGTACCAAAAAATGTCATCAACTTAATTTACAGAGCTTAATCCTTTGGGCAACAAGGCGCTTAGCACGTGTTGGTCCACCCCTTGAAATAGGAATGAAGGTCTTATGCGGCTTTCTGAAGGGGAGAGTTGATTCACTGCCCATAAGCTACCTGGCAGTTGGTTCCAGATTTTACAAGGTAGTGTAGAGAACGCCACTGCCCCGTTATTAACTCGTTTGAATCAATGGTGAAGTTATTTCTCACTGCTACAAAGAGAATTATTTGAAACGTGAGGGGAATACAGTTTTTGGTGTAGTCTAGTGTGGCATTTTTCCGTACATGGCTTTGTGGCCTATTAGAAGTTTTGAATTTTACTCTGGTCTTTGTTAGAAGCCAGCGCTTGTCTCGAAGGGCCTGTGTGACCGTTGGAAGAAATATTTTTACTGCAGTGTTTTGGACCACTTGGTTTTTGATTGTATCGACAAGAAAAGTGTGCCTGAAATGGCCTGTTCAAGTTGTGTTCCAGTTTTCTTATCAAAGAGCAGCCAAACTAGTCAGGGTAATTTTAAAGAAAATGACACAAGAACAAACCTCACTTACAATATTGTGTTCGGAATATAGCCTGTAGGTAGCATTTAGTTATAGCATTTTAGAAATACAAACCATAGAACATTTGGAACATGACTGTGAGCTTAGCCCAGTATAAGAATCTCAATAGATGTAGGTGTGGTACGGTGATCTCCGCACGTGGTGCATTGGGGTGCAAAGTTGCCACCTTATGGCAAGTATGTAGGTGAGGTGGCACACTGTTCACAGACTGGGGCAGGCCCATGGGCTGGCCAAGGTGGGGTTTGTATGTCAGTCTATGGTGGTCTAGCGGCATCACCTGGGTCCTTTTGGAATTTTGTACAGTAAACTATCACATCCGGCTCCTATGCGGCACTCTGCAATCCCCTTATTTCTTCACGACAGAGTGCAGTGGACTCCACCATGTCCCATTCAATCACTGTGTTCTGGCACAGTGAAGCACCCAGTTGTGACTGGCTTTCCATTTCATTGCGACTGTGCGTCTGGCAATCATTAAGCCCAAGTGGATGATGTGGTTGGATGCACCACCAGCACTTGTATAGACTCATCAGGTAGCTGTCTATGCAATTGATGCCTTGGTGACTCGTGGTGTGTAGGGGTGGGCGGAATTTGCGTAATCGCGTTACGCAAACCTCAGCGAAACGATAACAAATCTCCGCGAACACACAGAAATTCTGCGAACACGCGGAATTGCTTGTTTACGATGCTTTTTTCCTGTTTGCAATTGCTGTTTGCATGCTCGGGGGGAAATATCTCGCGAACACGCATTTTGAGAACGCGAACAAGCAAAAAACTTTGCGAAGTTGCGGAATGCAGATTCCTCAAATTCCGTGAGCGGAACGGAATTTACCGCCCAGGCCTAGTAGTGTGTGTGTTTGAGGGCCATACAGACCTCCTCCTAAAAGGTGCAGATGATCACACAGTCCTAGGACATGAGTAACATGTCTTCCGTGGGAGTGCCGCAACAGGGGTTTTGGTTGTCTCAGCTAGATGAATTGTGTGTATTCTGGCCAGTGTTAGTAGGCTGTATGCAAGATGTTTTTTTTTTTTTTGAAAGATTTTTATTGTGCAAGCAACATGATACAAGCATGGGCCTACAACCACAGGGGCCGGCCGCTAGATTATCTTAGGCGTGGTCGAACATCAGAAAGTATCGGCCGGTAGCCCAGAGGCCTGGTACATACAGTATGAGAGGCTCCGCAACACAGGATGAACTAAGGACATCAAAATTTTGCTTTTAGAAAAACACAAAAGAAACAAACAAACAAACAAAGCTCAAGGCGGAAACCACGGTAGATGAAGCCTGCTCCAACGGGGGGGGGACCCACAGTAAGGATAAATGACCAGGAAATAGACAGAAACCGCCGGGGGGGCGGGTCAGTGGGGAAGCTGGTGAATCAGAAGGGAAATAGAGTCATCCAGGAATGCCGGATCAGGGGGACGGAGAAAGATCAAGAGTGTCATCCATTGGGGGTGTGCAAATGTTTCCTCGATAAGCATTCCATTGACTCCAGATTTTATTCCATGCCTTAGGTTTGCGCCTAGCCAAATACACGGTCTTTTCGCGAAACATACACCAGTCCATATTCTCCTTCCACACAGAGACGGAGGGGGCCTGTCAGGAACCCCACCGCTGTGCGATGTCTCTCTTCGCAATCATGTTCCCGAGGGCCGCCCACCGGGTCTTAGCAACGCTGCAATCATTCGGCTCTCACACATTCAACAAGCATCTCCGAGCCTCAGGTAGCAGAGCAACCCCGGTAACACACTCCAATACAGCATGCACACGAGTCCAATACGCAGCCACATCCCTGCACTCCCAAATGATATGAAGGAAAGTGGCATTCGAACCACACCCGCGTTTACACAACCCATCCGGGGAAAAGCCCATGGCAACCAATCGGGGACCAGTAACATAAACCCGATGAAGAATTTTAAGTTGGACAAGACGGAGACGGGCCGGAATGGCGACCTCCTTCGGGGACGACACAGCCGACTGCCAGTCCTCGTCATCCAACTCCAGCCCGTCCCCAGTCCAGGCCACCCTGAGACGCACAAGAAGATCAGCCCGAACATTAATCAGCTTCTTATATATCAACGATATCGTACTATTGGGCAGGTGACCATCAAGAACACGATCCTCAAGCGGGGAGGACTCGGGAACGTCAGTGCCAGCGGCGAAGACCGATGTCAGAGCATGGCGGATCTGCGCGTACCTAAAGAACTCTCTATCACTCAAATCATACTCCGTCTGAAGGACCGCAAAGGATTTAACAGTGCCCTTCACCCAGAGGTCGCCCACTCTGCTTATACCTATCAAGTCCCACTTCTCAAAACCCTTCGATGTCCAGAGGCTTCCCAATTTTTCTGACGCATACAAAGGGGTGGCTCGCGTCAATCGATCGGACCATCCCATGGCCGCATTCGCATCCTTCCACACACGCTCCGCAATCCTAGTTGGACCAGTCAAATCCCTCCCCGCTGCCCGAGAGTAGAGCGCCCTATTGTAGTCACCACCCGGCAGTTGATACCTGTCCATCTCAAAAGCAGGGTTCGAACTGGGAGCATACAATGCGTGATTGATAGCGGACAGCTGGGAGGCCCAATAATACCGCCTGATATCCGGGAGCGCTATGCCCCCGTCGTACCAGGGAAGAGTCCATTTTACTAGGGCAATTCGCGCGCGTCCGTCCCAAACGAGCCGTCTCTGCAAGCCCTCCACCTCCCGAAAATAGCTCGCAGGAATGACGTCAAACGAATTCTGGAGAGCATACAGAAATCGAGGCAGAGACATCATTTTAAAAAGTGCGGCGCGGCCGAGTGGCGACAACGGCAATTTACGCCACTGCGCCACGTCTAGTCTCAACCGACGGAGAGGAGGAAGGAGATTATGTTCATAGCGGGCAGCCCGATCCAGAGATATAAAAATTCCTAAATACTGGAAACCAGAACGAGAAATCTGAATGGGGAATCTACTTGGCAACGAGGGAAGGCCGCCCGAGATGGCATAGACACAGGATTTCGACCAATTTATGATCAAGCCGGAGTTCTTACCAAACGAAGAAAGGACGTCAAACAAGACGTTGAGAGACTTACAAGGAGAAGTGAGATACAAAAGAATATCGTCTGTGTATAACGAAACTCGGTCCTCGAACTCGGGGGCCCACCAGATGCCCTTAATCGACGGCTCCCATCGAAGCCAGGCCGCAAGCGGTTCCAATGCCAGAGCAAAAAGAAGGGGGGATAGCGGGCACCCCTGTCTGGTGCCCCTCCCAAGAACAAAGGGCGCGGACACCCGACGTTTACCACAACCTGCGCCAACGGTTCCTTGTATAAAAGTTGCACCCATCCAACAAATTCCGAACCAAAACCGAATTTCGCAAGGGCGGCCCAAAGATAAGGCCATTCGATCGTATCAAAGGCCATCGTGGCGTCCAGGGAGGCCAAGATGGCCGGCTCCGAGAGAGACCCAGCTCTCGCGAGAACGCCGTGCAGCCGCCGCAGGTTGAGGGCAGTGTTGCGATGCGGTATAAAACCGGATTGATCCGGATGGATCAGGTCACAAATAACAGAGAGCAGACCGTTAGCAAGGACCTTAGCAAGAACCTTGGGCTCCGAGTTCAGCAGGGAGATGGGCCGGTATGAATAGCAAAGGTCCCGAGGCTTACCCTCCTTAGGAATGACCACGATCGTTGCCAGTCGCTGGTCACAAGGGAGAGTGCCCAGGTCACGAGACTCCAAAAACATATCACGGAGATACGGAGCAATTATATCAGGCCGTAGTTTGTACAGTTCGATAGGCAAGCCGTTCGGGCCCATAGCCTTGCCCGAACGGAGAGAACGGATCGCTGTCGCAATCTCATCCACGGACAGCAGGGCATCCATGCGCCTCCGATCTTCCTCAGAAAGGCAAGGCAACGCGATGTCGCGCAGCAACAAATGAGAGACTTCCTCATCCCTGTCAGACACCGGAGAGTACACACCACGAAAATAAACCGCAAAACATTCCACAATCTCATTCGGGTCAGTCACGTTCACACCATCGAAAGTCTGAATCACAGGAACCACACGACTCGCTTTCTCCCTCTTATCAAGCCATGCAATCAGTTTACCCGCCTTATCCCCAACATCATACAGTTTACCCTGTTGCTCCCTAGACATCGACTTGGCAGCATCAGTAACAAGAGATTTATAATCCAACTGCTTCAGAGCAAGAGCGTGGAGTTTATCCTGGCTGACACTGGATTCTAGGTCAGCTTCCAACCCCAATATCTCTTCCTCCAGACACACCACCTCCTGATTCCTGACCTTCTTGGCTTCTGCAATGAGGGATAGGGCCTGTCCACGGATAACAGTCTTAAAGGCCTCCCATAGGGAAATAGAGGAAGAAACAGACCCTTCGTTTTCCAGGAAATAGAGGTCTAGGGACTTTACCAAACTGTTATGGGTTTTGGGATTACGCAAATGCCAGGGGTTAATAGGGGCAACTCGTCCCTCAACACTCATCCCAGTGTCCACACAGAACCACAATGGAGAGTGATTGGAGATGCCCCGAGCCAAGTGCTTAATTTCCCTGACAGAAGAGGATTGGACAGCGGGCATAAGAATGTAATCAAGTCTGGAAAGACTCCCGTGGGCCCCAGAGTGAAAGGTGTACTGACTCTGTGTCGGATGCATCAGTCTCCAGCAATCCACCAGACCAAAAGTATCCAGGAACCCACGTAGCCATGACTGGGAAGTAGGAATATCCCTGGGGGGGTGACGATCCAAAGTGCCAGACAGTACAGCATTAAAGTCCCCACCCACAAGGAGGGTACCCTCAGGGAGTTCCAGTAACAAACGACCAACATCAGAGAAGGTAGAAGTCTGGAGACCCGGTGGAACGTACAGAGTGAGCAAACTTAGGGTCCTACCCTCCCACCTACCAGCGAGGGCGGCGTAGCGCCCTCTATCGTGAAGGATCACATCATCAATCTCGAAAGGGAGAGAAGACCGCACCAAAATGCCCACCCCTCTAGAGCCAGTGGTAAACTCCGAATGAGCAACAAGCCGATAACCCCACCTATTCATGGCATGACACACATTTCCCACCAGATGCGACGCAGATATTGCAGCACTACACCCCGTTTTATACGGTCTCCCAATCCATTGACATTCCAAGACATCAACCTCAACCCACTACCACCGTCCCCAACAGATAATGCATGAGTCACCCCACAGAGAGCAGAGCATTCGGAAAGTGAAAAAAACCAATACGCCGCCTTGAGAAGAAAAAACAATCTTACGAACATCCCCCCAACCCCCCACCAACACCCGTTACAACACCCCCCTCCCTGCACCCCTGCAATAGACTAAATAGCCACCCCAACATGCAGTGTGCCTGTCGCCCTAACAATCCCATTCTACAAAAAGACCCCGGAGGAGGAGAGAGACCCTTCTCCCCTGCCACCCTAAGAAGAACAGCAATTAGAAACATACATATAAAACCCCCCAGAATCCAGCTGACCAATGTCAAATATCGGGAAAGAGGGACCGAGTCATCAGGTTTAGCGAGGCTCACCACCCTCGGCACCACCAGGGTGCTCAGTGCGATCGCTCCGGGCGGGCAGTGAATCCAGCCAGTCACTCACAGGTTCCGGTCGATCAAAGAAAAGCGTCCGTTCCTCGTACTCCACACGAAGCCTAGTAGGGAAAAGAATTGCATATTTCAGGCCCCGATCTCGAAGACGTCGCTTTACCCCCTAAAAACTCATCCTTTGTCTCTGGACAAGCTGAGTAAAGTCTGGGTAAAAGTTGACAGTTGAATTCTCGAATTTCACCGGGCCACCCACCCTCGAAGCCTGCAGGATAGCATCACGGTCTCTGTAATGAAAAAGTTTTGCGATGATAGGCCTCGGAGGGGCGCCCAGTTTGGGCTTACCACCCGGGACTCGGTGGGCACGTTCCACGGCAAAGAACTTGCTCAGACCAGAAGGGCAAAAGATGGTTCAGGACAAGATCCTCGATCAGGAGATCAGTCGGGAGATCTCTGGAATCCTCTCGAACACCTATGACGCAAATGTTATTGCGCCTTGCCCTGTTTTCAAAATCCTCTAACCGTGGAGACAGGAGATCACCAGCCTATTTCAGCGTGCCAGTCTCGGTCTGAAGCTCAGATACGTCAGCCGTAAGGCTAGTAGTCTTAAGGTCCAACGATTTCACCTTCTCGTTGGTTTTAGCCAGGTCAGCTCTGATCAGGGTGATATCGATCACCACTGTGTCGATTTTACTGGCAAGAGCCTCATACTGTTGGCCTATGGTCTCCTTAATACTGGCAATGGCGCCTATGATATCCTGGAGAGACAGCTCCGTAGAGGCGATGGGATTGTCCCTAGGGTCCCCCGGGGGCTGGCTGGTGCCACCAGGAGAACCTTTGGATAAGGTGTACCGGTCCATAACATTGGTTTGGACCGGGCCTCCTCGGAGGGGCGTCTTAGTCTTCCGTTTCTCGACGTCGATCCTGGCAGTCATGCCGTAAGATGCGCCCCGGAGGGACCCGTGGGACCTGGTGAAAATGGCCGCTAGCGGGCAAGGCGACTACAGTCCACAAAGTCAGGTTCGCTCGACCAAAGCAGAATTGCAGCCAGACCCGATCACCTAAGGAGCCAGAAGCACACGCCAACCGAGCCGGCCGAATCCCGATGGGAGCTGTTCCGCAGTTTGACAATGCCAGAAATCGAAAGCGAAACTGAAAGTTAAGGCAGGGCGACTGGGGGACAACCCCTCCGCCGATGTTGTTCAACTCTGTCCCGGCGTTACAATCCACCAAGACCCCGGCTCACCTTCGTGCGGGCCTCGAAAGTTCAAAACTACTCAGTTACGGTTCCCAAAGTCCAAATCAAAATTTGAAAAGAGTTATGGCATCAGCCAAGGTTCCTCAGCAACGAGCTGTCCAGAAATTCAGGATTTGGTCAGGATGAGGTGCAAAGAGTGGCGAAGGTCCGGGGAGCTCTATGCTCACGCGGCCATCACGGACGCTCACGTAGCTCCTCCTCGCAAGATGTTATTTTGTATGTTTTGGAGAAGACCTTCTGGAGGTATGTAAGCCCTCTATTCGATTCTTTGGGGGTTAGAAGGTGGCTATGTCTTGGTCTCATTTCTGTTGAAGGGACGCCAGCAAGTCTAGGGTTCTGTGTGGTATAGCTTTAGCGATCCAGGAAAGGATTCTCCGCCCAGTGCCCATTGTGTATAGGACCTTCGTCGGAGTGTGTGGCGTGTTCCGAGGTCGTGAGACCCCAAAGTCGCTCCAGCTCTGCTGTGAGTTGCCTGTGTATCAGAAACTGTCCCGCCGGGAGGCAGGTCTGTTAGGTCAGCAGGTCAAATGGGATCAAGTCCCCATCTTGAAACAAGTCACACAGGTCTCTACTCCTGAGAATTCCCAGAGCTCCACCCCTTCCCGACCAGCGGCCGTCCTAAAGATGCCTATGCATGGGATCTTCGGTGCATATGATGATGTGTGGAGGGAGGCCCGCAGTGCTCACCAGTAACTTCCATATGCCACAAGACAAGGAGTAGGTTGTTAGAGACCATAGGTAGTGTTGACTTTGGCCGAAATAGCTCCTGCACCTGGCTCAGGGCATTTAGTCCTTCCCCCATGTACACTTCCGCTGGAATGCAGCTCGGCATTCGGCTAAGTAGAATGCTCAAATATCGGGTTCCTCAGCGCCCCATGGTCCGTAGGAGGCTGTTGTTTGGCAGCCACTCTTTGCCTCCTGTCGTTCCATTTGAGGTGTCCTAGTATTTTATTTAGAGAGTGGAATGTGCTATGGGAAATTGTGACTGGTAAGTTGGCGAAGTAGTATAATAGCCTTGGCAGCATTACCATTTTAGCAAGTGCGACTCGACCCTGCACTGTGAGGGGACGGTAGCACCAGAAGGCGATTTGAGGTCAAAGGGTGGAGATTGTCTTTGTGATGTTGCCATCTATTAGGTCCTGGGCAGTGTGGTAGATGTTGATGACCAGGTATCGAAAAGTGAAGGGTTCTAATTTGATAGTGTGGGTGTCAGCTGTGATGAGGTGCAATGAGCAATCTGGGTGGAGCAGGACAGGCAAGTCATGGTCCAGTTTACCCCCAAGCCAGAGGTCGCCTTGAAGGCTTCCAAGGTTTGTACTTTGTTTTCTATGCTGGCGTGTCTTTGATGTATGTGAGGACATCATCAGCATATAGTGAGACAGCGTATGTCTCTAAGTTTATGGGTATACCCCAGGTCCACCCCAAATTGATGCAGGTGCTGCGTTGGGGGCTCCATCAACAGTGCAAGTAGTGGTGAGAGGGTGCACCCTTGACATGTGTCACGGTTTATCAGAAATGGGTCGCAAATCAGTTGACCAATTTCCATTCTCGCTGTGGACTCTGCATAGAGGAGTTTGATTATCCTCGGAATCCTGTCATCAATGCACATTACTATTAGGCCTGCAACCATGTACTCCAAGTCTAAGGTGTCAAAGGCCCTCTTAAAGTCTACGACCAAGTTTGCGGAATAAGGCCATTGAGGCGGAGCTTTCTCAAGCAGTCTGTACAGAGTGCAGACATTGAGGGATGTGGATCCAAGCGGTATAAATCAGTTTTCGCCTGGGTGGGCTAGCTCGAGCATATGCCCCAATAGTGGTCCTGCCAGTATTTTGCAGAATATTTTGTAGTCGCATCCCACCATGGATAGAGGTCTGTAGGAGGCCACCCCAAGAGTCTTGTCGAGGCTTCGGGGCAAAACCAGTAGCGCCATCTGCATGAATGGTGGCAGAAGAGCCGAAGTGAGGGCAGAAATATAATAGTTTGGCTAGCTTTGGGACAAGTAGGGCCTTGTATGTTTGATAAAACTCAATAGGTAACCCATCAAGTTCCAGGATCTGAGACATGGGAGAGTCACGTATAGCTTCCCGAACTTCTTGATTTGTGATTGGGCCATTTAGGATATCCCTCTGCTCTGCGTTCACTGATCACAATGTAATAATGGGGAGCAAGTCTTCAATTCTGGCCTGAGTTGCTGGAGGACAGGCGCGTGGTTGTACAGTGTTTGACAATGTGTGAAGAATCCTTTGTGTATTTCGTTCTGGGTGCTTGTGCTGAAGTTAGTTAAAATGCGGATGGCCATCACTGGGTTAATAACCGATTTACGCCTGCATTCACACCAGTAAGCTGCCCAATTTGCCTCCTTCTGTGCACATTTTTGTGGTATGCCCTGTAGTCGATACACCGCAGTGACTCAACCAATCAGCCATGATGTTCCCTCGCTTCAATCAGCTTGTCGCGGGCAGTATCATCTCTCATCGTAGCCGTGCAGAGAGGTTTCCATTTTTTCTGCCTCACGGCAGAGTGTGCCTCTCACTCCGATGGTGGTGTGAATGCACTAGGCATGTGGCGGCCATGTTACTATTTTTAGCTATATAGTTTGCAGTTGTTTCCCGTATGATTTTGCAAAAATACTTGGTTTTAAGAGTTGTGCGCTGTAACCTCCAGGTAGGTAGCAGTGGAACATATCCCCCCCATGTGAGTCATAGTAGGAGTGAGTTATGATCTGAAAGGAGCTTCCCTAGGTATTCGGTATCAATTATTTAAAGTTGCATAGCTGGGTGGCATAGGAAGCAATCTAGTCTAACATGAAAGTCATGTGGGGGGGAGTAAAAGGAGTTTTATCACTTGTTTGTGTGTAGGGCCCTTTAACTGTTGGTCAACGACCACTGTGTGAGCCACTGCGATAGATATGTTGCAATGCGGGATGTGGACGAGTGGGGGGAGGGGGTTGTGATATGTCTAAAGTGGTATCTAAGATACAATTGAAGTCACCCCCTATACAAGGGAGGTGGGACCAATGGGTCAGGAGTGAGGATAAGTTTGCTAGGAAGTGTGATTGGCCTGTGTTTGGTAAGTATACACTTCAAAGCAACACAGTATACCATCCAGTGTCACCTCCACAAACATGTAACGCCTTCCAAGCCCGTCTTCACGACATTACTCGATTCTATTAAAGTCAGTTCTGGCGTTTTTGGATAGCGGATAGCTACCCCTCCGGGCCTCCCAGTGCTGAAGACAACACATCCACCAGATCTCTAGATGCACTTGAGAGTGAGTGAAAGAAGACTAAAATAGATTCGTTTTTAGGTGTTTCCTAAAGCTGGATTCAGGCTGCTTGATTCTAAGGACAGCGAGTAGTTTGTTCCAAACTTTGGGGGCAAGGTAAGAAAAAGAGCAACCCCCACATCTTCCCTTGTTAACCCTAGAGATTGAAAGAGAACCACCAGTCGGCTCTAGGTAAGCTCCCCTCTGGCATAGCCTGAGTAGCTAATACTAAAGAATCAGTCCCTCCATTGCTTCTGGAGTCTGAGATCCTTCCCTTAGCTAAGTGAATTTCCTTCAGGAAAGCTATGTGGACCCCCTTAGCTAAGTGAATTTACTTCAGGAAAGCTATGTGGACTCCCTGCTGTTTGAGATCTTGGTGTGCAGAGTGAAGTTTCCTAGTGGTACCCTTGCCTCGGATGTTCCAACTTCTAAGTGATAGTTTGCCCAGGTTATTGCAGGGCAGTATGATGATGTGCGTGGAGTGCCAACCTGTTGACGATGGAAGCAGTATGGTGCAGTGCCTACAGACATTTTGCACTTCATGCTTTGGTTTAGGCTCAGTTATAGAAACAATACGAACTACCCAACTTTCATTCCCACGGTGGTAGAGCAACACCTGGCTGCCATTTAACGTGACATCTTGTAGATGTTGGTCCTTAGCACTGCATGCTAGTACTCACAGGGTCCACATTGGAGAAAGGGTTGAGGACCTGACAGAGCGGGTCTAGATTGCAACACCAGATTGTGCTCCGCGGGATCTGTGGGTATACAGTGTAAGATGCATAAAAGCATCCAGGCTTGTCGTGAGGGCCCTATAAAGTGAGATATGCATGAGTATATTATGATGCAGGGGATCAGTCGATGAGACTACCACGCAAGGGCCTCCAGCGGCAGCAAGTACGGCATGGGTGTGTGGGGTGTTCACATGTGTCTGGCAGATCGACAGGTGCAGGATGGAGTGTGTGCATACTGGGATTCTTGGTTACGGCGCCCCAGAAACCTGCCTCCCCTTTTACCAGGACCTCCTGTAACTCTAATTCTGGGGCAGGGAATTAATATATTAATGATATTAACAGGCTACTCGTAATAAGAACCTTAGAAAGGTAGCATAGATGCCCAGTAGCACAATATCTGTACCACTGATAGGACGGCAGAGGCAGAGGCAGAGGGAATCAGTCCAACCAGCCCAACCAACAACGGCCCCAATGGCAAGCCTTCTCACCACGGGTAACCCGCAGCAGAGGCATGATGCAGAAATGAACAACAATATCGTGGTGAATCTCTCTGACCACGTCTTGACAACGCAGGAAGAGAGAGTATTGAATAAAGGCCTTGGGTTCATTCCAACACCGATTCACGATTCTTTTAAGTGTAGGATTGAATTCCATGAAACCATGAGGAGGATCAAATTAAAGAAATTTTTTAAAGACAAGAGATCAGACGAGCAAACCTCTTTTGGTACTAATCTGCGTAAACCATCCACTTTCTGTCCTCCCACTTCGTCCATTGGCCCGGAGGTAATGGTGTTTGAATCTTTGGTTTTACAAGATATTGATAAAATTGAGAAAAATCAAAATCATACCCAGTATAGAAATATGTCTAGAGAAGACTGGGAAGCAGTCAAGAGCCTCCAGAACAACGGTGCGCTCACAATCAAGTCGGCAGACAAAGGCGGGGCTATTGTCCTTCTCAACACTGCTGATTATGATGCTGAAGTAACACGTTTACTGAGTGACCGGACCAACTACCAGCCCCTTAGTAGGGACCCTACCGAAGATTTGTTAAACACCATCCGTGAGATGGTAGGAATAGCGAAAGAGAAAAAATGGATCACTGTAAAGGAGGCGGAGTTCCTGGTTAATACCAACCCCAGGACTCCGTCCTTCTATATACTTCCTAAGATCCATAAGCCTACGCGTCCACCACCGGGACGTCCCATTGTAGCCGGGATCCAATCAGTCTTGGAACCACTTTCACAATACGCCGATTTCTTCCTAAGAGAATCGGTGGTAAATCAGAAATCTTTTGTGAAGGATACTACGGACATCCTTAATTGCCTCGAGGAAATACATTATGATCCCAGCGAAGAATTCTTTGTCACGATTGACATTGAATCTCTATACACCTGCATACCCCAGGACGCGGCACTGGTGGCAGCAGCCCGCGCCCTGGGGGAGCAGGAATGGTTTTATGATACCACCCAGGCCTTTGTACTTCAATGCATTGAGTTGGCCTTAAAGAGGAATTACTTAAGTTATAAGAAACAACTGTTCCTCCAGGTGTCTGGAACATCCATGGGGGCTACTATGGCTCCTAGCATAGCTTGCATCTATGTTGGCCAATTTGAGAATCATGTCATCTATCCCAACAGCAATCCCTTCCAGAGCAATCTCCGGCTCTGGAAGAGATATATAGATGACGTTCTGAGCATCTGGTCGGGGACGGAGGAGAAACTCCTCGCATTTCTGGAATGGCTGAAAAAACAAGATGCCAATCTCAAATTTACATGGACTTTCGACAAACATAAAGCGGTGTACTTAGATCTAGACATCGAATACAGCGAGAACAGGATCAACACTAGGGTACACCAGAAGCCCACGGATAGGAATTCCTTATTGTCCTATAATTCTTTCCATCCCAGGGCCTTAAGAGATAACTTGCCGGTGGGCCAGTTCCTGAGATACAGACGCAACTGCTCCTCTACAAACACCTTTTTGGAGCAAGCAGAGGTTCTGGCGTCTAAACTGGTCCAAAGGAATTACCCCAACAAGGTGGTCAGACAAGCCAAGAAAAGAGCTGTCAATACACCCAGAAGTGCCCTTTTGGAAAAAACTGCCGAGCAGAGGGATGAATGTGTACCGGTGGTGATGACGTATGACCCGGTGGCGACTAAAATTAGACAATCTATTAGAAAGCACTGGTCATTGCTATCGAACAACGATTTTCAGATGCCTCCACCTAGATTCGCCTTCAAAAGAGCCGGCAATTTGAAGGACAAGTTGGTACACTCCCGGGTGCCCACGGAACCCAACAGTGTTGCTTCGACAGTCCCCAAAGGCCACTATCCTTGTGGTTCATGTTCCGTGTGTCCACTCACCAAAAAAAAGTACAAGTGTGATCCTTAATTCAGGGAAAGAATGGTTCCTGAATCAGTTCAGCAATTGTAATTCCACCCAGGTGGTATATAGACTGACGTGCCAATGCTGCTTACAATACATAGGGCTCAATTCACGCAAAATCAAAGTGAGAGTGCAAGAACATCAAAGCACCATAAGGGCAGGCAAATTAACGACCAAGTTAGTACAACACTGTTTTACAGAGAAACATACATTTACCTGGACAGTGTTAGAGAAGGTGAAGGGTAACCCCCAGAATGTAGAAAGAATCTTGCTTGCTAAAGAGGCACGCTGGATCTACAGTGAACAAACGGATCATGGGGGACTGAACGAAATTATCGAATGGAACAAGATTAGGTTATGAGTCCCATATCCGTTCATTTAAACCTGGCCATGTTGCCTATACTTCTCCCCTTGTTTATTGTGTATATACTATGTTCAGGGGGTAGTTTGGTATGGAATGGCACTTGTCCCCCCTATGAGTCGTCTGAATGCACATGGGGAACCATTTGGCATCCCTTACCATTCTTATGGGCCCATGTCTCATAGCTTTATAACTATAGCTTTGAGTGTGAGTGACTAGCTTAAGATGGCCGCCGTTGGCGATGTGGTGTGTTTGGGCTTATTGAGTCCTCCCACGTTTTGGTTTATGGCCCATGTAGTACATAGACATGCTTTTCCAGACTCACTGGTTTGCACTCTGATACCGGCATCCCTGAGTTGGGGTTTCTGAAACTTACAGATGCATTTCTTGAACACTCCAAAATGGCCGCCCCGTTTTGCTGGGTTAGTCATGTGACTACCAGCATTGGGCGGAGTCCACCGCTGGAGGTTATCAGTCGAGCGGGGACCTGGAGACTGAATGGATGAGACAACACGCTCCGACTGAGCGTTTACGGTGAGAAGTATCAGTGCGTGTGTGGTGTGAGCGTGAGCAGGTATCAGGCGGAAACCCCCACATAGTACGAACGGATTGCCTGGCTGAAACTATATCTCGTCGGGTGACATTTTACGCTAGATGTGCGGCAGGAGTCGATCTGTCTGTCAGTAGTATACACACTAGTCTTTCGGAGTTTCGTTTTCTTTAGCGATTCCGCAGAATGAAACCAAGCACAGAGCAGTTCACTGCAGCTTCGGGTGCTGCTGGAAAGGGGGTATGTATTGGTGGCGCCTAGCATTTCAGACTTGCAGGTTAAATCCACACTCACCTTCCCAAGCGCTGTGGGGTGGAGTTTGTGTTTGGTTATTGAGAACCTGGTACAAGTGGACCTGAATGCGTGATCCTGGGCTTATGCTCTGTGTTCTTGTTTGTCCCAGCATATAGCTACTGGCTAGAGTGAATGTAGGACCTCACGTCTGGAGTTCCACATATCTCGTCCATCCCTTAGGCAACCGGTATGATCAACCAGGTGGTCTTAGGGTAAATATGTTCACACACCGATTACGGACATTACTTCAATCTGCTCTATGGGTTTGCATGTTTTTAATTATTGCTTTGACCTTTTTTCCTTGGCAGTAAACAAAGAACAAGTGTCCAAAGTTGAGTGGCAGCATATTGTGCAGCCCTGATGAAACTGCCCTACAGTATTTGGCAGTGAAACATGTCGGCACTGGCACTAGGTAATGGTGTGCATGATTAGCTACCAGCCTTTTTACTGACACAGCATCTAAAAGCTTTCCCTATGAATAAAGTTGCTTAAGGGAATCAGGTGCTGTGTGTTTTATGCACTTTTTTATGTTATATGTTTGTCACTAGCAGACTGTCTCTGCTTTTCACAATTTGTCACATATTTGTGTTGTTTGTGTTTGGACACTCTTTACCTTTTTCTTTGAGGACCAAGTGACTACCGATGATGAGACAGGGGCTTGTCTGGAAATTATATACCAGTTACCCCGTTGGTGGTGTTTCCGTGAGGTGTCACTTGGCCTTCACACATTTTTTCCGAGGAGAATGTGACTCCATACTTTGAAGGTGGAGGTGTGTGATAGACCTAGCTGGGTCATACTACCGGGTGTTCGTTGTTTCTCTGTCAAGGAAATTTGGTCTTTTATGAATTTGGGCGCATAGCAGTTTAAGCACCTCTACAATAATTGTGTGGTGCGTGAGTGGTTATCAGTACTATATGACTGTTCTTCTTACTTACTGACTTTCATTGACGCCCCTGGACAGGGTCTTGTTGATTGTTCTATGATTTTTGAGTGGAGGGTGACCCTGCCTGTTTCCCCTCTGGGCTCCAATTGTGGTTTATAGGACGAAAAACCTGCCAGGACCCTAGTTTCGGGTTTTCTTCTAATTGTAATATTTGACGCGTACTCCCATCTGTTACTACTCCTAGACCATGAATCACTGCGCATCTGTTTTTTTGTTTGTTTTTGAGCCACCACCGTGGCGCCCGTGTCTGAATCTGAACTATTTTTAGGTCGCGCCTTGTCTCAGCAAGACATAAAGTAATCTCTATGGGTTGGCAAGCGGCTGGTAGTTTCTCCTGCCGCTTGCCATTTGCTGAATATTGGTATAGCTTTTGTTAACTTGGTTTTGACTGGGGGGCGTGGCTACGCGGGCGAGCGGAATGGCCGCCTGAACGAAGAGCTCCGCCGAGCGGGCCGCAAACGGGGCCGTTTCCAGGAGATCCGACACTGCACAGGGGTCGGAAACTGCGAGATGCCAACCCCCGACACCGCCTGATGGAACTGGCTGGGATTGGAGGCCGGGGGACGGCGAGAACGGGTGCAGCTGCGGAGGGGTGGTGAGGCCTCTCGTGCCTCGCCGGACGTTACCCTGCTGCGCCGGAGCGCCTGGTGAGTCCTTTGGGTGGCCCTTTGGTTCCCCCCCATGGCATTGGGGTTGCTGTCGGGCTCTCCCGGGCCCGCTGCTTGCCCCCGGTGGTCTCCAGTAGTGGAGGAGCGGACCCTCGGTACGGGACCGGCCCTTGCGGCCTAGTCCGGCCTTGGGAGCCGGGACCTCGATTTTGGTGGCTGCCTGGGCTGCGTGGCGGCGGGCGGAGGAGGCGGGCGGCGGGCCCTGCATGTGATTGGGGGGTGACGTGAGGTGCAACCGGGGGGCTCTAGGGCGACTTCCAGGCGGCCCCGCATCCCTGCATTTGGTGGGGGTTCCACATCTTCGCCCCCACCACCAACACGCTTCCCCGACTCGCGCCTGTCCCCCAACACGCCCACGTACAGCGCACTCTCCAGCCCTTGAATGCAGCAACCGGCCACCCACGCTACACGCCTGTGAGCATGCTGGAATACCATGAGCAGTCTGTATGGCCCTGGTGACTCATTTGACTGTGCCTCGTTGAACTAAATGCTTGGTCTTCCTACTACGCTGCCATTTGCTGCCTTGTGACAGTGAGGGTATAGACTTACCTGCTGGTTCACTGTTGCCACCGCGACCCTCCACTGGCCCTTCCTACTGCAAGAGCTCGACCTCCAGATTGGCTCCAGGCTGCCGTGTCACCCTGGCATAGGACCCCCTGGACTGCGCGGTTCTGCCTTGGCGTCCCTGCGATCTCCACGGTGCGGATAGCACCTAACGCGGAGTGGTGTTTACGACCCCTGATCCATTTGTCCTGGTCTGTACACCTCGCCTGCAAGGTGCCCTGTAACTGTGCTCAACGTTCTTGCTGGTCGCTGTATCTTGACGCACTGGTGCTTGTCCACCGCCATTTCCATTATGGGTAAACGAGATCTTAACCAGCGGAAACTTTACCTTCGAAGCGGCTGCCCTCCGTACAGTTGAAGACCCACCCACACATGCTGCGGACGCTGAAGGCCCAGTGACACCGGGAGACACCGCTGGTATGGTCGCCGAAATGTTGGGCGAAATGCGTGCTGGATTTAAGGCCTTGGACTACCGCTTCGACACTCTCGAAAAAAAAATGGCGGACATGGGCGCGAAGATTCAATCGCAGGATCGGCGCCTGGATGTAACTGAATCCAGAGTTTCCGACTTAGAAGATGGAGCTGCGTCGACGCTGAAAAGATTGGAACGCGTGGAGAAGATCCTTAAGGATGTTGCTATTAAGAACGAGGATTTAGAAGCACGCAGTAGGCGCAATAACATTCGCATAATTGGTGTTGCGGAGACAACGGCGACCGGACGCTTTGACACGTTTGTGGAACATCTCTTGATCGAACTATTTGGCAGGGACACATTCACGGCTGGCTTCATAGTGGAGCGCGCACACAGATCGTTGGGGCCTCGCCCTAATCCGGGGTTACCACGCCCGGCCCATCATAGCCAGAATCATGAACTTCAGAGACCGAGACGCGGCACTAAAAGCTGCCAGGGAGGCTGGCGAGGTGAAATGGCAAGGCGGAGTGCTATCCTTTTACCCAGACTTCACAATTATGGTCCAGGACGTGCGCCGAAAATACACTGGTGTCAAAGCCGCTTTGCGCAAGTTGGGGTTGCGCTACGGAATGCTGTACCCTGCCAGGCTCAGAGTAGACGTGGATGGCAGGTTTCGTATTTTTGATTCCCCCGCTGAGGCACAGGAATTTTGTCAAACTTACAAAAACAGAGGGTCGCCTAGGTCCTCAGGCGAAGCACAAAAATCTCCGCCACACACTGACTCGCAGGCTAGTACTGACCTTTTTGCGGAGAGCGGTCAAGGCTGAATTGTACCCCTTCTCTTTGGAATGGCCGTTCCTTTCAGTATTCTGCGCCTAACGATGATGTAACTTTTGCAGTGTTTTCTATATTTGTTGAGAATTGAATGTCGCCCCGGCCGGGGTACCCGCGTGGCGGAGCGTTGCCACCCCCCACATGGCACGAGCCCTATTGTGCTTTTCTCTTAGTTGGCTTTTACTTTTCAGTTGTATTACTGGACCATTGCATTTGTCGGATGATATTGGTGTTCTTATTCGGGATGGGAGATGCCTCCTGGGGCTTAAGGAGAGGCTGGGTGGTGGGAGGGTGGGAGGGATTGTTTCATTCTTCGGTTATAATGTTAATGACATTGCACTGTTTTTATTCATGAATGATGCCTATTTTGCGGGAGGGGGGCGGCTGCTGTGCACACACTTGTTTCATTGTGATTCCTTCGGTTTTGAATGGCTAAGGTAGGACAGCAACCTGGGCCTTCCAGACTTACCCTGATGTCATGGAACGTCCGAGGTTTAAATAACACGAGAAAACAACGTCAGGTCCTAAACTACGCAGCGCGACATGGGGTTGATGTATTGTTTCTACAAGAGACACACTTAGTGCGGAATGACTCCTCCTCATTTGCCAGGGGTTGGGGCGCCTATAGGTTCTTCTCCGGCGACAGCAGATATGCGAGGGGTGTGGCGATAATGATACATAGGCGGGTCCCCTTTGTGCACTCAGACAGTGTAATTGACGATGGAGGCAGATATGTCATTGTTACGGGGGTACTTCTTGGCTTCAAGATCACCTTTGCTGGAGTGTATGGTCCCAACTCAGACTCCCCTGCCTTATTCCAAAGTCTCCATGATGCCTTGCTACGCCTGGACACCGATATGTTGGTGATAGGTGGAGACTTTAATTTGTTGATGGACCCTGCCAGGGATAGCACGTCTTCTTCCCCAGACTGCAAACCCCGCTCACGTGCGGTACTGACAGACATGTGCACACACTACCCGCTCATTGATATTGAGGCTCGTTTGCACTCTAACACGCCCACTTATACACATCACTCTGGATATCACAACACTAGCACCAGGATCGACTACTGGCTCCTTTCTCCAGGAGTGGCCGGTTGGGTGAAGGATCATTCGACACTCCCACGCACGTTGTCGGATCACTCTCCTATTGTACTGACCCTACTGGTTCCCAGATTGGGGGGATACGAGAGACACTGGCGTTTCCCCGGCAAGGCGTTATCTGACCCGGTCTTCAAGGAAGACATTCGTACAGCGATAGAGGAGTATTTTGAGCACAACACAGGCACTATAGACACTTGGGCCACGCTGTGGGAGGGATTCAAAGCCACTATTAGAGGGGTTTGCATCACTAAACACGTAGGGGCCTTGCGCGAGATTCGGGCCGCCATGACACGTATCGAGACAGAAATATCCAAACTGGACAGGGACACACTCACGGACACCGACGGTAAGGTAGAGGCGAAGAGGTTAGATCTACTGCAGGAGTTCAGGGATACTGCAGATAGGGAATTGAAATATCTAGGCGCACAACACTCAGCTAGGCAATACGGAGAAGGAGACAGACCTGGCAGGCTCTTGGCTCAATTGCTCCGCCCTCCCCGACAGGCCTCATACATCTCTGAAGTGGTGGATGACTTGGGCGTTCGACATCAGACCACCCCTGCCATCTGCGAAACCTTTTTATCCTACTACAAAACATTGTACACCTCCACTCTGACAGGGGATCATCGCGACCCAGGCCCCTATATCAACGAGATCTCCATGGTGTTCCTGGAAAAGTATATGCAGGATTTCCTGGCTTATGCCTATCGATCCGGACTGCGTCATTGAGGCTATAGATGCATTGAGGGGCTCCTCGGCACCGGGGCTTGATGGCTTTTCGGCCGACTTTTATAAAGAATACAAAGAGGAGCTGGTACCCCGCTTGATAGAGATGTATGCGGAGGCACTCGAAACAGGGGTTTTGCCACCCACGCTCCGAGAAGCTGTCATCGTTCTACTCCCTAAGCCGGGCCGGGACCCCGCGAGGTGCGGTTCTTACAGACCCCTTTCCCTACTTAACCTAGACTACAAGATTTTAGCCAAAGTCCTAGCAACCCGACTGTCTTTACTGATGGAGTCTATTATCTCGCCAGCTTAGTCTGGATTTGTCCCCCACAGATCCACCTCCTTTAATCTCAGGACGTTGTTTTCGGTGCTCCACAGAATAGACCCAGATACACCAGCGGCTGCCGTGTTTTTGGATGCCGAAAAGGCGTTTGACTCTTTAGAATGGCCCTTTTTTCTGTCATGAGACGGATGGGCATGCCGCCGCTGTTCGTCTCTACGGTCGAACTGCTTTATACCGCCCCTAGGGCGCGGCTGCGCCTGAATGGCACTGTTTCTGATAGCTTCCCTCTCTCTCGGGGAACCCGGCAAGGTTGCCCCCTGTCCCCTCTGCTATACATCCTGGCCATGGACCCTTTGGTGCGGCACTTTCAGGAACACCACATGCACCGTGGGCTCCAGTTTCGAACGGGTCCGCTTCTTATTTCCCTATACGTGGACGATACCATTTTGTATGTCAGATTCCCGGAGACGAATCTGGCGCCCCTGCTACTGGAGATCACCCGCTTTGGGGAATACTCCGGCCTTCGTATTAATTGGCACAAATCCGACATCTTTCCACTCACCCCCTCCACTGAACGCTGGGACTGCCCGTTCCCGCTTGAATGGAATGCTGATTCGGTGAAATATTTGGGTATCCACATTCATTTAGACACGGTATCAATGATTCGACTGAACTATGGCCGGGCGTTGGCCTTCCTGGAAGATAATCTGGCACATTGGCTTCGCCTTCCTCTATCGATGGCTGGCCGTTTTGCCATAATTAAAATGATCGTGCTCCCCCGTTTTTTATATCTCTTTAACAACATTCCGATCCCACTCACTAAAATCTTCTTCACCCAACTACGCTCGTTGTTGCTACGGTTGGTGTGGGGAGACAAGAACCCGCGAGTTTCCTGGCGAATCCTGACACTGCCTTATGAAAGAGGAGGCTTTGGAGTGCCCGATTTTTATCTCTACTACCTGGTCGCGCAATGCGCTTATGCACACCCCTGGTTCCACCCGGACGCTCGGATTCCATATCTGCGGCCGGAGGCGGACTTGGTATTGCCGCTTGCCCTCAACACGGTACTGCCAAAAGGCTTACCCCGAGACCCGCAAGACATACAGACTGTTTCCACTACATCATGGGCTTGGATGCAACTGCGTAGACTGCTCCAGTTAGACGTGTTGTATTCTCCGGCTCTTCCACTACCGAACCCACACTGGTTCCCAATCACCGCTGAAAAAGTGGTTTGCAACACACTATCCAAATATCAGCTCACCACAATAGGGGACCTGTTCCCAGACGGACATGTCTTTTCAGTGTCAGAGGATCAGCGATTCACTGACCGGACGTTTATGGATTCGTTTGTATTGACCAGAGTGCGATCCATGCTACGAGCACAGTTCCCCTCGTTCCCACTACCCCCAGATGACATGGCTGCCCTAACCTTCTTACTCCAGTCCCACCCAGGCGCACATATGGTTTCTAGGCTGTACGGACTCTGTGTGGCGGCCCTTCCTGCTTCGGACGCGAGGGTCCGTGCGGCATGGGAAACCGATTTAGGTAGAACTATCTCGGATGACCTATGGGCCGCTTGTTGCCGAGCTACTAAAGATGTCTCCATTAATAGTAGGCACAAATTGATACATTTCAAGTTTTTGAGGCGGGTGTACTTCACACCGGACCTGGCCCACAAAATCGACCCAACCAGGCCTCATATCTGCCCCAAATGCAAGGCCCTGCATGCCGACTTTGCACACCTTACATGGACTTGTCCCAAACTGCATGACTACTGGCTACAAGTACACCACATCTTAGGTGACATTCTGGGATGTGAGCTGCAGCCCATACCAGAGATTGCACTGCTTGGTTTTGTGGTTGAGTTCCCCCGCGCCACGCGGAAGCTGGCTGCCATAGGCTTCTTGCTAGCGAAAAGGGAAATTGCTTTATTATGGGGGTCCAGAAGAATCCCCAACTCCAAGGCATGGTTACGCAGTCTTGCCCAATGCAACATCAATAGTGTGGAATATTCCACGCAGGTCCCAACAGCTTCACGCCCAGCTGATATCTGGGGCCCATACCGACAGTACGTTAGCAAATTAACGCAAGCTACACAATCCCAAGCTGCCAGTTCTATTGTCCCGGAAGGGGTGGGATAAGTATCACTAGCATGACAGTTGAGCTTTGCCTGTTGCGTTATGAAGGTCTCGTCAGTAAAACACTACTGGGACGGGGTGGGCGGGAACTGCCGATTCCATGGTTAGTGATGTTTGAGAAAGGGGGTTTTCTTCTCTATGTCATTGCCTACTTGGCCCCTATTTGATGATGTTGCACAACTGACATCTCCTCATATGTCATTTCCTTGATCAACGTCTGCCTATACTAATGCTGTTACCACCTTAATAATGATTGTTGTGTTGCTGGTCGCTCTCTCTCTCACGATGGCATATTCATTTTCGTTATGTTTGAAAGCATATATATCTCTTTACGTCATTCTTCCACATGTGCGATTCCACTATAGAACTGGAAAAAGGAAAATGAGTCTTCTAGAATGTGTTGCACCGCCTGTAATACTATTGGTCACGTCCTCCAGCTGCTTATTTTGTATAATGACTGCTACAGTTTTCATTGTACTTTGTTTACTATGTGCTTGTATGCTTGTACGGACCAATCTGATGAGAATAAAGAGATTTAAAAAAAAAAACTTGGTTTTGACTGGCTGTTGATGTCAAACTGACTTCCGTGTAGTCAGGAAGCAGCGTCACCAACTACAGTTTTCATCCGCACTGTTCGCACTTTTTCTTTGTCTCGCGCATCTCTGCCTGACGTAAACATGGTAGCTGCGCATGTGCTAGGATCCTCTGTGCGCGAGGGGCGGGCAGCGCATGTTGCTTGTTTATTTTTATTCCCTACCCGTGCCCACTCGCTCCTTTGATCATGCCGGCCACGACTGTCTGCTCCTCATGACCCTAGAACATAGTCTGGACACTGGGGCAGTTGGCCTTCAAGCCACAAGTGTCTGTGCGCTCTGAAGCAGCAGCAAGGCAGAGTGGCAGCGCTACATTAACCCCTTTGATACTGATGACGGCCCCCAGCCGTCATGCATCACGAGGCTTGTGTTAATGACGGCTGGGGGCCGTCATGATCTCGCCCACTTCGAAAATCGCCGCACAGGTGCAGAATCGCGGCCGCGCCCGAGGGGTTAAATACCAAAATAAAAGAAAGCACAGTGAATCGGCAGAATGGCTCAGCAGATTGAACACTGGGGAAAACATGCCAGTCTGCAGGTGACTTTTTCAAATCCTTCCGAGATAGATAACCTTTAATAGTAATGTCCGATGTTTACAGCGCTCAGAAAAGTGGAACGAGGCGCTACATAAAACATTATGTCGACCGTAAAAGCTGTTCTGGAGCAAAATATTGTAGGGGAGAATGGCGCCTTTGTCCGCCAGACACCGCCTCAGGGACAGAAGGGCACTGTTAGTCCATGCATGCCTCACAAAGCCTGCGTATTTGGCTTTAGTCCTTCAGAAGCTTTTACATGGGCAGGTAACTCTTTGAGTCTTTCTCTCCAAGCGCTGGGGAGAGACCTGAGCAGGGAACGGTTCAGAAACACCAAATTTATGGGGAACAAAGGAACACTCATGCCTTTGCAGAGCAAGGGGACCTCACCCCTGAGAAATTAATGTAGTGATCCAGAACACAGGTAATTTCCTTTACAAAGAGAGGAAAAAGGGTCACCTTGTTGCGTGATTTTTTTGAAAGCTGCAGGTGTAGGCTCAGTAATCTGAAAACGCTGGTTAGTGAACATGTGGCAAGCTTGCTATCTTCATGAATCATGCATCAGCATTCTTTTCTTCACACTCCTATATAGAGATTACATGTCAGTTAAAACCTATATGTATATATATGTAAATATATGTATATATATGTGTGTATATATTTATATGTAAATATATGTATATGTGTGTGTGTGTACACACACACACATATAAAACTCTGCACAGCCATGTGGTCCCAGCAAATCCTAAAACAAGCCTGAGAAGTTAGCATGGCGTTTGTTTTTATGCAGCATACCTTGAGCGTTTAGACGCCTAAGCACTGCCTTACATTTACTCATCTAAAGGAGTATTCAGTATACAGCTCTGAGGGAGGCTCAGTAAGCCACTGACCCAAATCAGGAAAACAAAGACTGACTTCAACTCCTCTTGGATATCCAATGAGGCACTAGAAGAGTTGAAACAAACTACTCACACTCTGAAGCACCAAAGGTGCAAGTCATTCATTCAAATTCTTTATTCGGTTATTAAAGCTCAATAATCATAAGAGTACAGATAAAATCACATTCAATTAATAAATTCATCATGAGCACCGTTGTCGAATTAACGTAAATACATAAACATTTGTCATAGTATCATAGAAATTTCTACATAGTTCCAGAGACAGTTCAGCATAATTTCATAGACAGTACATTATGATTCAGGATACCATATCTTTTCGTAATTTAAAAGAATTTTTTAAAAACGAGGAAATAAATACGACAGTTAAAATATTGTCTAGTTTCTGTACAGCTAAAAAGGCGGGACGACAGCGATTTACGTCCATAATCTTCAATAGGGGAATGACCAGTCTTCGTCTAGGCTTAATGTAAAATTTACAAAAGGAAAGAATGTGCATGTCTGATTGCTCTGACAGGTTATCACAAGGACAAGGACATTTGATCAGATGTTTTGACTAGTCCTTCATGACCGGGAAGCTAAATAACCGAAACAATAAATTAAACCTAAAGCGAGTTAATAAAAACCTCTCGTAGTCGCTGATCTGGAGTTTAACATATGGCTGCATTTTGTTAGAGATAACAGTTTGAGCATGTGCAACTAGAGTTTTCTTTTTCATTTCTGTTTGTACTCTGCGTTCTTGTAAGAATGCCATACCCTTTTCTTTCAGAGCTTTCCTTGAAATATTACTTAAAAGAGGTTGGGTCGTTAAAATAATATATGGTTCCCAGATCCTCGAAAAACTTCTTCACGTATGACAACCAACAAATTTTGTTCTTCTTTTCTAGGCCTAGCACATTATTCAGAATCAGGCGATTTAGACCACATTCGTCAGTTGTCCAGACTCTATGCCATAAAAATACCGGGGCAGTTCTTAAAATGTCTACTAAATATGGTGCCCCAAGTTCTATGTGGCAAGCGTACGTGGATACACTTCTCGGGACAGCCAGAAGGTACTTCATAAAAAGATTTTCTACCACCTGTAGGCATGTCACATTGGCATACACCCACAGGCCCGCGCCATAAGTCACTATTGCTAAGCAAGTGGCCTTATATACAGTTAGCATTTCCCCTATAGGCTTCCTGCCCATTTTATGGCTAAAAAAATTTAAAATGCCGGTCTCAATGATCTAGAGACACAATACCCGATAAGGACTACCAAATGATAATATTGATCATTACAAGACTGTTGATGGGAATCCTAAACCAGGGGAGACTTACGTTACTGGTTCTTCACATCTTGTGATCTGGTTTGTTAGTGTTATTGTCATCGTACCCTTGTACCATTGATAAGGTGACTACGAGCAGAGGATTACTGTTGAATCCTCAATTAGACCCCTAAGTTTTTAGTTGTTTGTTAAAAAAATTTAACGCCATTATGGCTTTACAATACAACAGTTTTCTTGTCTTGATTGTAATATTCCTATTACCAGTGTGATCGAACAGAACTCCTAAATAGCAAAAAGTTGGAGTAAAATCAACTGGGGTCGTGCCAATAAAAACTGCTTTCCTCTTTTTATTTGTGCCACCACCACAGTTCATGGTGAAAGTTTTTGAACAGTTTATCTTTAAATTTAGTCCGTTCATAAAATTTGCAAAGGAGGTGACTAGGGCTTGCATGGCCAATGGGGTTCGGGCCATCAGGACAGCATCATCGGCGTACAACAATGCGGGCACTGGTCTATCTCCTGCCATAGGCAAATCCCTACATTCCTTCAAAAGAGTTTTTTCCACGTCGTTAATATAAAGTGTGAAGAGGAGTGGGGCCAGCACGCAGCCTTGTCGTACGCCCCTAGCTATACCAAAAGAGTCGGTGCATTCACCGTTTTTTCCAAATCTAATTCTCGCAGATGCGCCCTTATACAATTCCCTTAAAAAGTTTATAATTAATATGTCTACCCCCATATTGCTCAGAACCATCCAAAGTTTGCTATGTGACACACAGTTAAATGCAGATGTTAAATCTATAAAAGTTAAGAATAATCGACCCTCTTTGGCCTTTGTATATTTCTCTATAAAAAATGTATAGATTCAAACACTGGTCAATTGTACTAAGCCCTTTCCGGAACCCGTATTGTAAATCGCTGATTATCTTGTTTTCATCCGTCCATATTTGCAGGTGCAAGTCAATTTTGTATGAAAACAAGTTCCTTAGTCTGCTGTTTATGAAGTATTTGCTGATATTGACATGTAAGACACCGTCACAACAGACACTTCACTGCTGCATGCATCACACACTTCCTCCCTCTGGTTAACAGAGAGAACATTGACATGGTAAATTAACACTTCTCTCCCAAAGAGAGCTGCTGCGCACCCTCTTAAACATGCCATCAACACCAAACTCCTCACAGAACAATTTTTAAAAAACAATTTTTTTTGCAAATTCTCGCCCTATCTCTAGCATACCATGCACCATTAAAATCATGCGAATTGAAGTTATGCGCCAACTCCAAGGACAAAAGGAACATAACCACCTGCTTCATGTTCAACTGTAGGGATTCAGACCCATAAGTGGTGAAAATGCTCCCTTGCCTAAAAGCTGATAGGCGCTCTAAAGACTGAAACAAAAAAGTGTTTTAGTTTTCCTCAACCTCTCTGAAGCCTGGATCACCTTGGACCATAGGATCCTCCTGGAGGTTGAAGAACTGGCAAGAAATGTCTAGAAATTACTTGGCTTGATTACAATCCTTTATTTTTAGTCACACTCAGTAAATAAGAATCATCTCAACAGAAACAACGTCCCAAATAGTACAGGAGTAGCTAATTGAGCAATCTCAAGTGAAGTTTCAAATGTATGAGGAGAACAACCAAATCCACTTCAAGCTGGAGGGCAACTCAGAGGATTAGAACATTATCAGAGTATTCATGGACTGCGTCTTCAACTTGATGATAGAGAGCTGCAAGAATGAAGCCAGCGAAGAAATCCTGGTGATGGCCGCTACTAATGACTTCACTGCTTTAAAATGCACCTCCCTCCCATGCTCCTTGGAACACACAAATACTTCACCAAATTAAGGACAGTGGCAGTTACTTTTGATATCAAGCTCTTATGTATCGCTAAAGTTAATGTGCTAGTCAAAGCAGTTACAATGCAACACTTTTGCATTTACAAAGCTCTGTCTTTTCACCTGACAGACCACTGTGTACAGGTAAGAGGCAAAACAAAACAAGCATTGGCATAGCCAATAGGTCTCACGTTTGGGACCTTATAAGTATGTAAGTTGTGCAACACAATATCCTTGGTGCAACAACATTAACTGTTGCATGGTTAAACACTTATAAGGTCCCAAAGGCGAGACCTATTGGCCATGCCAGCTTGTTTAGCTAGCTATGAAGCACGTTTTCCAATTCCCCACCTCACACAGATTCCTTGAGTGAGTGCAGATAACGCACAGATGAATTATCAGTGCTGTTTACTTGAGTCCAAATCTTAGTCTTCACAGTACTGAGGGTGCGTCAGCGTCCAGCAGAAGGACATGTTTTTTTGCCCTTAAAATGTGAAATAGTTAGTTGAGCCAGCCAGCTGTACTCTGGGTAAAATGGCGCCGCCGCTGCCAGTCCTCGCTGTACACACCAAGGCAGAACGTGCGGTCACAGCCTTCACTCGCAGTGACGCACAGGAAGGAAGTGGACATGCTTCTTTTGAGCTAGGTGTGAATCTCAACAATTTGTTATAGGTGATGTCGATATTAGGTCTTAATTTGTTTCTTTATGAACACAGGCTTCAGGCCTCGAAAATAACGTAGTGTTGTGTCAAGACGCGAGTCACGCCCGGGCGTGAAAAAGTTGGCAAATGGCAGAAAAACGGCGGATGCCGTCGCCCAGGAAGCAGCGTTACATGTGGTTAATGCCACATGTACTAAACGTTAGGCAGTTCCTTAGAAAGTAGGCAGCAAGGATGACGTGGGCCCTGGTGCCGTGCATGCAAGGAAAATGCCCCCGGTGATTGCTGTTGGGGTATTAAATATAGCAATTATCCGGGCTGTTCCTCTGCACCTTAACGGTAACTACTCTACTCTCCTGCTCTGTGCAGCGGTGATTTTATAATATTCCGCACATTCAGAATGTGGCATTGCTATTGTCATTTTTTCGGCATGTTGTGTTAAGTTCACATGTTTATAAAGCGCAGCTGTTGTCCTGTTAGACTTCCCGGTGCTGGACTCCACCTGATTCTCGAACCACACCCCTCAGATCACTCAAATGGGAGGATTTTTAGTGGTTTCCTGAAAGAGAAATCCAAATGCATAGTTTTAGGGCGCGAGGAAGGCATTCCAAGATTCAGCTACTAAATAATGAAAACTCGGCCTCCATAAAAGGCTTTCCGTAAAGTGAGGTAACTTCAGTTTATGCTCTTGGGGTGAAACATGAGAGCAAGTTGGGCAATATTTCTGAATATTATCTTGAAGATAGAGAAGTTTATTTTGTTCACCGCATACTGTACCAAACATAGGAACTTGAACACGATTCTTTTTCCAGTAAGCAAAACCCCTTTTTAGGGAAATATGCGATTTCTTTTTAAGATTGTAGATCAGACAAACGACCCAATTTTGGTCACCTTCTTGGCATAGGACAAGCTAGTTGCCATCTGCATACATCATAAAACGATACCCAGAACCTTGTTGTTCGGCCAAAGGAATTACTTAGCTACGAAAAAGAGTGGGCTCAGCAAAGACCCTGGAGGAATCCAGACGTAACGGGGAAGAATTCTGACACTGAAGAGGCAATTTATACTCTGGTAGTGGTCGCTAAACTCAGAAGTCAGCCAGGGGCATAACACAAGCCCCCTGCGGCTCAGGGGTGGGGGTGGGTGTGGAAGCAAACTCCAAGGAGTCCCCATTCAGCCCAAGACCAATGAATATCTGGCAGATATTGTAAACTCGGGGGCACCTCCTCACATTTTGTGGGGGCATCTTTTTGCATCACGCCACTGAAGCCAGCCATTGAAAGGCCAAGCCCCCAGCACCAATCTCTTCTCTGGCCAGGTGCAGTGTCCCAGCCGACCACAGCTGTAATGGGGAATCTGATTCGACAGCTATGAGACTCTCCTTTACAGACCCCAGAGATACGGGCTCAAACTCCAAAAGAAGAGTCTGATCTGATGGAGCAAAATAAATAATGTTCTGCCTATTTAATGTTCCTTGATCACGTGGTTTAAGAACAGAGTGAATTTTATTAATTTTTAAAAAAAAATAAAGAGGCAAGCTTATTGTTGTTTTCTTGGGGATCCACAATATTCATGGTGGGGCAATTAGGATTGACAAAGGAATGCTTAATCTTAAAGATTTGGTTGGGAAAATTAGAAAAAGCTTAGATCTGGGCTGCCAGATCAGCTTTTTTGGCAATCTATCCAGTCTTATATTATCATAAAAAGCTGCGGAGTGCTTCTGTTTATCTTCATACTGATAATCTCTCTGCCAAACCCTCTCAAGCCGCTTGCAGCTTTTCTTAGCTTCCAATACTTCCTCAGAGAACCATGGTGCCAACCTTCTGACTTGCTGTGAAAGTCAAAGGCTGTTTCTGTTTTCTCCACGGGAGCTAAAAAAGCCTGTTGTGTTACTTTGTATTGTGCCCTCATCTTACAAATGTAGCGGTGGATCATTAAAGTTCGAGAATGCAATGTTTCAGTTAGATAAATTCAGTTAATAATTAGACCAAGTTGGAAGCAACACTTTCATGCAATGGATGATCGCATTCCAGGAGATTAACACATGGAACACATGCACCTTAGTTTGTGTAGGAGAATGATGAAATTCAGTCAGCCCTAAAGCTTTATAACTATCCGGGAGATCTCTCTCCTCCTTTTTTACGGTCAGTCAGCTCACAGATTGAAATCACTTAATACTATTAAGTGTGAGGCGTCAAGTGCTTGAGCGGATAGTAACTTTAAGAATAAATTGCTAAATTTAAGGTCATAACCTGGTGGTCGATAAAATAGTAGTATTGTATAGAGATAAGATAGCATAGTTCCTACACGATTCCTAGAAGTTATACAGACTTAACTTCACCTAACGCTAGAGTATGAACCATAAGACTCCCCTTTAACACCACAGCTAGTCCCCCTCTTCCAATACCTCTGTCTGCTCTCCCTGTGGGACTGACAATGCCATAGATGGATTAGAGGACTCCAGAAAACATATTTCAATTCGAAACAGAAGATATAACCCCTGATCAATAGTCCGGTCTTTAAACTGTAGGTGGTGTTTAGGTAGAGACCTAATATTGAGAAAAGCACAATGTAAGGAAGATGCAGATTACCTGGAAAGAGCTTTGCTATTGCAGTCAGTAGCAAAAACCTATTATGGTCCCATGGAGTAATATACAAGGCCCATCCTTCCATTGTAGGATTTAATGATTCTAGCTCAGAACACGTGTACCAGATACTTACCTGACCTGGTTCAGAACGGGCAGCATAGCTGGTGCTTGTCGCTAAGCAGGCGCTGACGGGCAGAAATGGACTTGCCTTTGGCATGCCAGCAACACGCCCAGTGCATAGGCTCACTCCTGTCGTGTCTGTTTGGAAGGTACTGAAGATACTCCTGCAGAGATATCTGGGAAACCATGGTTACCACTTGGTGATCAGGACGATTCCTCCAACCCCAAGCAACATTTCCATTGGAGTTCTGAGTCCTGTGCAAGTGAGTACGGCATCTAGCAAAGTCAAATTTACCAGCAGGCCGTATCCAGCTACTTCAGTGAAAGATGTTAACTAGAATAATAAATGCCTTTATAAAACAAGCAACTGTTCCTACCGATTTAAAACACACTATCATTCGTCGACCAAGTCGATAGATCCAGCTAAATAAAGATCCCCCTGAATCTCCATTTTATCAGGAAAGCGAGGTTCCATGTCACCTCCAAGAATTCTTAGAATCTAACTCAACTCTGCTAGACAGACAGTCTGGTGGTAAATGGGGAGAAGGGCAAAATCCTCAACAGTATACACCAGGGAAGATCTGTTGTCCTTGTTGCACTTGGGACAATCTGAAATCCTAATTCTGGTTGAATTAAGAGTTGCTTATGATAAAGGAATCACAGAAATTGACTGGAGCAATTGGAACATTGGATCCGGCATATCTGGAACAGCTTTTGAATGGCACAAATTGTTTTTCCATGAACCGCTGTCAGCAAATCAAAATTAGATCATCATCCTCAACAGTGAAATATGCAGAGTACTGCCGTGACATAACCTACCCCTCCCCCTCATTGTTTTTTAGCATTTATATGAGAATACCGGTCCATGTTATCTCCCAGTACCGCCAGCAATTCCAGATGTATGCAAACAGCGTCCAAATATAAGTTTGCAAATGATTGCGAACCGAAATGCGACTATGCTGCGGTATGTCAATGTCACCCATAACGACACAGTAAGAAAGTGGTACAGTGAAAAATCTATGTAGCACAACTGGGTTGTAATTCAAAAGGAAACCATTGTGATAGATTCAAGCTTGAAAAAAGACCTATGTAATTATAGGTAGGTTTATCCGTCACCACCGTTATCCGGAAACGATAGTGAGGGGGTTAAGGACTGATATAAGCACTACTCAACCGCCTTGTAAATACGACCAAACCACGTTGGGCGCCATGTTGCAGGGATTCTGCTCCTACACGAACTGTGCATAGAGACTTAGGACCTCAGTGAATTAGGGTGTACCCACCTTAGTACCCAAACCCCCTACCAGACTAGCAATCAGTGACTCATTGGTTCTTCGTCCTATAGCAAAAACACCAATAATTAGTCAACCCAGAACATGCGACTTAGGTTACCTCAGGTAAGGTGGCTAACAAGAGCACTCTTTCGTTACAGTCTTACACCAGTCCAAAACAAGGAGTAACTAGAGACACGTGCAAGTTTGAAATGTTTATTTCTAACTCCGTGATCTCATGCGCAGTACTTTAGATAATACAAGCAAACATATTATCAGAAACAAGGTTGTCAGCATTGTTACTATTCCATAAAATACAAAGGGAGAAAGCATCTTATATCGCTAATGGGAAACAGGTTTAAAATATACCTATATTTCACCCTACCTAGTTAGTGAGTTAGTTTATAACTAATGAAGGTCTCATAGGATTACTTGGGCGGCCTCATACCTCTGATACTCAGCAGTAGTGGATCACATCGAGTTCTGCACAAGCTGTCAGGATACGAAAGTTCTCCTAGTGTGTGTGTTCATGTCTGCACAGTGCATTATTAAACGCGCCAGTATCAGAGGTGGGCACAGCTGCATATGTGTTATGGCTAGAGCGTGCGAGGATCATTCCGAATAACAGACACAGTGTCCAAGATAACCTTGACAGTCTTGGCTCATCGATGTGCAGACTAAACTAGCGAGGCAGTTTAGAAATGTAGCATAACAAGTTATTCTCATGTGATGCAAAATACTCAGCCTTCTCTAAACAATATCGCAAGTGCGTGTCGTGTGCAAAGCAGAGCAGGAAAGCAAAAATGGCGATTACGCTTCTAATAAACCCATGCTAACTTAACACTGTGTGAATGTAAGGCTTGTCTTCACTACAGTCTACATGCAAAGACTGGTACATTCACTGTCTCAGCAAGTAGTGATACAAGTGGAGAATTTCTGGGGTTCTCTGTTGCATCACTAACCTGGCTTATGTGCCAAGAACGAAATAGGAGTGGTGCAAAATAAAGACATTGAGGTATAGATCAATGTAAAATGGAGATTGAGAAGGTGGCCTTTCTTCGGCCGCCCAACCTCCGTGGCTTGCCGGCTCACCGCTCCATGCTCCTCCCACTCGGTGTCTCTGCTTGTTAAAGTGTGTTTTTAATTCCCTGGGATGGATTTATTTTTTTCAGAAGGCTCCACGGAAGAAGATAGCAAAAAAGAAGAGGGAATCCTGCTTGAAGGTCCTTGTCTGCAATTGATCCTTCATATGAATGACAGCCAGGATATTCACGGGCCCAAGAAGCTGTACAGTTCAACTTTGATTTAGTCTTGAGCCTCTAGTCAGAAGATTTACCAGAGGGTATCCTTACTCCATGTCATATTTGAGGGAAACAGAGGGCCCAGTCTCCTAAGAGTCTGTAAGTGGATGACAATCCAGGTTAGGTGAAAGTTCCCATAGGAAATGTCTTTTGGTTTCTTTAATAACTTTGGCATCTTTTTAAAAATCTGTACTGCATGAAAGATTCCTTAAAAAAAGTTCATCCATTTTGGCTCCTTCATGGAAAGTTTTGCGCTGATCCATCAAGCATGGACCAAGGAGAAGGCTGTGTGGTGCCAAAAGCACAATTTCCAATGTTAACTCTTGTAGGAAATTTTGGCGTCCTATACAGGAAAAAACAAATGAACAGAATTACACAAATTATGGCATAAAAGTTTGAACTCTTCTTAGAAAGCGTACTTTTTGTGATTTGGTTTAAATGCGTTCAGCCATTTTTGATGAATTAGCGTTAGCGTTTAGAGGGTCCTGGTTCGGCATGAAGAGGTTAAGCTTCAGAACAAGTTAGAGATATCTGTATAGTTAGTACTGCAGTACTCCTATGGTACTGTAAAATTAAGAAAAAATCGGTCCCTCTGATTGGTCGAGGGAGCTTTTACTCCACTTCGTATAGGGGTATGAAATAATCTGATTGGCTGGCTGCAACACTCAAAACACGTTACGGTCACCATTACAAGACTCAGGGACTTGGTGCATGAGTCATGAAAAAAATAAAAGGCCACATACTGGGCAAAGGGGGCACATCCTGACCCCCAGAACCATGGCAGGGTTCATTGAGTTACCTACCCAATGAATAATAAGGGCATAGGTGGGTCCTTACTTCAATTCCCTGGGTAGTGTCCCGCTTAGTACCTAGCACACACCAGTGTGGTTTTGCACATTATACTCAGGGGAATTCTGTTTGCCCATATGTCTGTGTACTCACAGGCGAGATGTGAAGATCTGTCCCTCATACCACCGTACGTGGTTCCATCGTTTGCCTCAGCTCGTTGTTCTCACCCCTAAGGAGAGATGATGAAGATCCTTTGCAAAGTCTAAGGGGAAGGTAGAGTTTCCCTGATCCCAAAGAGGGGTTCTGAAACAACAGGAAGTGTAGAAAGAATGAGTGCGGTCTCCTGGATCCTGATGGCTGTGGCAGTGGGTGAACACCTACCTGAATACAAGATGTGTGTTTCTTGGCTGTCTGTAAGCCCATGGCATAGTATAGTATTTGGTGTTGGAAATGTATGCAGCTGTGACACTGGTACCTACAAGATGGCTCTTCTGGCCCTTCTCTGTATGTGGGAGATTTGATTATTCATAAATAAATAATCAACTGAGCATGGCATAAAGCCACTAGAGTAAGAGTTTATATTTAAAGGAAGATGCGGTTCTGGTGAATGAAGCACCAGGAAGGAGGCGCATGTATGGATTTAAAAAGTGAAGAAGTTAGTGATTCTGATGTGGGTCCACATACACAAATCCTGTAGGGCACTCTGGACTCAGCCACCTTCTGGGCTCTTTCTTGTACAGCTAGGAGCCAGTCACCCACAGAGTTTGATTCCTGGACTGGGTAGGTGAGGTCTGGTCAAAGGAACAAGGATCTACATGCAGTCCTTATGAAGTCTCGAATTCCGCATAGGTTTTTTGAGTATTCTTGAGAACACTTCTCATCATTGGCAAGTGCCCTGTTATGCATGCGGTACAGCTTGTGCACTTCAGAGATATTTAATTAGGATCAGGACGCTCCCTGTCTTACTGCTAGAGTTTGAGTCCCTACATTTGCAACTCATTGTTAAATTAACCAGGCTAACTATTCCGTTTTGCATATTTGTGTTCAAAGTGCTGTTACAAGCCAGCATTGTCACTTTTCTTTATTATATGAAAGAGTTCAGATATAATCAATAAAGGTTATGCTTTTCATCACTGCTTAATTTGTAAAAATGATAACTGCCAGGGCCAAGGTACCACTTAAGAGGTCGCTTCAGATTACAACATCCGCTACCCCTGCCGGTTCTCACAAATGCCAGTACCAGAGGCTTGGAACTGCTAATATTATGATTTTTCAGTGTATATTAATTTGCTAAACTACTGTGTTCTGCTGAAAATAAGCAGACTTTGCCACCATGTGGTGGACGGCCATAAAAAAGTGACTGTGTTAAGAATTAAATGCCGGTGCTGAGCACCAGCAAGCACCAGCACACATTAAATACTGCTTCTCTTTTCTGTTCATGGTGGTTATAAAGTTGGTCATTGTGGTTTTGACTTGTTTCGTGATACTAGGGTGTGGTAGCTTGTAGCATTGTCTAGAAAGTTATGGGTTTTAAGAATTCTTTAAAGAAACGGGTGTCCGTGTTTTCACATTGTCTGCTGGTACGACACACTCTCTCTACTTTTAAAATCCGTTAATTGCAAGTTCTTTGAAAAAATAACTCAGGGCCTTAGATTGTCTTTAGGAAGCAGATATGATCATATCTCATATCCTGACGTATGAATTTATTCGTTATTTGGGAGGGTACGTGGCTGCATTTCTACGCTGCTGGGCTGATTGTAGCAGAGATTACAGACCTGAACTCTACATGGAGTTCATTTATCTACACTAAATAAGATAACTCTTGCACGTGATATCATATGTGCCAACAAGGACAATGTATTTGTTCAGAATATAGGGGCCGATTCACAAAGGCTTTTTCAAATATGTGAAATGTTCATCTTCCTATTAGTAAAAGTGCAAAGAAGCACAGTTCTTTCAATTTAAACAATTGGTTTATGAATTTCCCTGAATATTCCCTTATAAAATGTTTGGTCCCCAATCACAAAGGCTTTTAAGGGTACTTGAAGTCGTTCTCTTGCACTACTTCACATGCTCATAAACGCCGTTGTGAGTCAGTCCCTTAATGGAATGTCTCTTAAACTGACATCTATTGAGGGACTATATCTGAGATGCAGTTGAATGGTAACATATTCATTTATATGGCTTTAACACAGTTGGTGTTATTCTGCAGGAACCTATGGGGAGACGAACATTGGACTGGGTAAAGCAGAATGGGATCCGTTGAAATAAAGACCGAGGGGCGTTGTTGGCAAGAGTTGTGGTGGGAGGTAGTACGAATGACGGTTATCTGGGCTTGTTTTTGGTGAGGGAGGAAGCTGGAAACCACAACTTGAAAAGACAGGTCAGCAGCACTCCATTCCAGTTTTTCATTGTAAATTTAATAAATATACACCGATTAAAAGGGTAGCTGCAATGCAGTAAGTTACATATCTTACAATTTCTTAATTTGGGGGGCTTGGTCTGTCAGCTATTCTTTCTTTGAATATATTTCATGTTTATTTTATATTAAAACATACACAAAAAAGAAGCGTAAACGGCATACTAGGCAGAATACATGTAAACAGCATACATAACATGATTTTCTCTTTGTATAGAAATCTCTGGTGAAAATGTTTATCCTCCCCTATGCTGTACAACGTATAATATTCCATGGGTGGGTTCGGCTTCATATTTAGCACTTTGTGTCCGATGTAAAAAAAAATCCTTCTATGCTTGCATACCTTGCAATTCACAAAAGAACATGGTTTTTGTTAGAAATGGGGGTCTCTAGTTGAAAGAGGTAGTTACCTTTGTCCAAGTTGGGACCCTTGCTTCTAGTCAGGGTAAGGGGATACACACTTTAGATAACCCCTGCTCACCTCCTGGGTAGCTTGGCACGAGCTGACAGGCTTATCCCAAACACAATGTGTAAAGTGTTTGTACTCAAAACACTCAGTAATACAGTGATAACACCACAAATGGATACCACACCAGTTTAGAAAAATTAAATATCTTTATTGAAACTTAACAAGACCAAAACAACAAAAAGCTAACATACAAGTATTAAGAACAAGCATTGAAAATGCAATAGGTCTCGCAATAGAAGAGTTTAACATTTTCCGTTTTGCAAATGGATGAGTGGCGTTGCATGGATGAGTGGCGTTGCGTGGATGAGTGGCGTTGCGTGGGCGAGTGGCGTTGCGTGGGCGAGTGGCGTTGCGTGGGCGAGTGGCGTTGCGTGGGCGAGTGGCATTGCGTGTGCGAGTGGCGTTGCGTGTGCGAGTGGCGTTGCGTGTGCGAGTGGCGTTGCGTGTGCGAGTGGCGTTGCGTGTGCGAGTGGCGTTGCGTGTGCGAGTAAATGAAGGGAAGCGAAAGAGAGAGAGAGAGTTAAGAGAGGGAGGGAGAGAGAGAGAGAGAGAGAGAGAAAGAGAGAGAAGGGAGAGAGTTATGGGAGAGAGAGAGAGAGAGTTATGGGAGGGAGAGAGAGAGAGAGAACAAGTGATACCAAAAAAAGTAAGCCATGCACGAGTGATTAACGAATGCTGATATTTTTAAGCCCACAGCAAATGTTACTTTGCCCAGTGGGAGAATATAAAAAATTGTTTGTAAAAAATTGACAGAGTGCGCAAACCACAGAGTTAATGGCCAATAAAAATAAATCCAAGAGCGACCATGTGAGTTTTAGGCAAAGGAGACGCTGAAGAGCCCCCGCTGCCTTGGTTTAAAACAAGCATTGAGAGCCTGGTGGGTGTTATTTATTATATTGCACACATTCTAAACGTAGTGTCCACAAGAGGTCTCGGATTCGACTCTCGAGTAAACCGATGCACGGTGAAGCAAAGTCATTTGACAACGATCACACATTTTGTCAAGCTGGGAACCTACGATGATTTGAGTGCAGTTTTCTTGATTAAATGTTGTTTTGTTGAGTCACTGGATAAATGTTGAGTCGGACACGCTGAAGAGCCCCCGCTGCCTTGGTTTAAAACAAGCATTGAGAGCCTGGTGGGGGGGGGGGGGGGGGAGGGGGAGCCAGCGAGTGGGAGGGAAGGAGCATATGGGGATGGGGTGTGAGACGGTGGTCGTCCCTGGAAGGAGGGGGGGAGGAGGGGAGGAAGGGCTGGTGGCGCCAAGCAGAAAGCGGGAGAGTGTCAGCGTCTCAGCAGCAGCTGGCCAGCAGACGTTACAGGGACTGCTCATGCAGTACACGGAAGCGGCCCAAAGTAATGGTTTTTAAACATTAACTTGACCCCACCTGCAATGTCCTGACAACATCGGCATGAGTGCGCCAAGGAAAGTCAGTGTGTCATGTTCACTGTATGTACAAGCAATATTGTGTATCTGGAGCAACTGTCTAGTCAGTCACTCACAATTGTTATTTATTATATTGCACACATTCTAAACGTAGTGTCCACAAGAGGTCGCGAAAAGCACAGGCTGGGTATTTATTTATTGATTGTTATGAAATGCTGTATTGATGGGGTGACCAGACGTCCCAGATTTCCCCAGACAGTTCCGGTCTCGGGAAAAGACGGGAAATTGAGTGTGAATGAGTGAAGAAGGGGTGAAATGGCGGGAGTGTCGTGGAGATGGGAGGTGAAAGATGAAAAGATAAGCAGAAGCGTGTAAAAGAGAGATAAGAAGAAAAGAAGGGGTGAAGAAAGAAGGTGAGGCTGCCAGCGACGAGGAGAGACTCTGGGGGCAGCTTGTAAGACATGGGCAGGAAAACCGAGTGCGTGTGAAGAAAAGTTTGTAGGGCTAACGTGAGCGAGAAGGAAGGGTGAAGAAAGAAGGTGAGGCTGCCAGCGACGAGAAGAGACTCTGGGGGAGCGTGTAAGACATGGGCAGGAAAACCGAGTGCGAAGGAAGAAAAGTTTGTAGGGGCAACGTGAGCAAGAAGATGGAGAAGAGTAGGGCTGGAGATGGGTAAATATAGATAGGACGAAGTGTGAGGAAAAAAAGAAATGAGAGGAAAGGGGAAAAGACGGGAAATTGAGTGTGAATGAGTAAAGAAGGGGTGAAATGGCGGGAGTGTCGTAGTGAAGGGTAGAATTGTTTGAGGTGAGAGCAAATAGAGGCTATAATAAGACGGAAAAGAAGGTGGGAGATCGGGTGTGAGTCAGAGGGGCAAAAAAAATGGAAAAAGCTGAAGTAAAATGGAAAGAGTGGGCGAGGAAAGAAGGAAAAAATATAAAAAGCAGATTGCGAGTGGAAGAAGCAGAAGAGAAAGAGCGAAGCGTGTGTTTAATAAATAAAGAACAAGCGGGATCCTTGCGCTGAAAGTTAAAATAAAAAAAACAAGACGGAGGGCATTGCTGTGGGGAGGGGGTGGAGGAGAAATGCACACGGCGGGCAGGGGAGGGGGCGGAGCGGGGAGAGCGGCATGTGGGTGTGAAGAAGCCGGGGCCTTTGAAGTGAAGCTAAGCTTCACTTCAAAAGGTGTCGGAGGAATGCGGCTGAGGGAACAGACGGCGATTGCGGCTGAGGGAACTGATGTGCACGCGCTTTTAAGCTCAATGCACATGCGCATTGAGCTTAAAAGTCACGGGCACTGCAAGGAATCGCCACGATTCCTTGCTTGTTAGTTAAAGCGTGGTTAAGCCGCAATAGGCTCGCAAGCTCGATGCGCATGCGCATCGACAGGCGAGACCTAAAAATGACTTTCAAAAGGTTTTAGCAACTGATTCCATAGAAAACTATGCATGCGTGGGTTCTTGCAAAGTACCTGTTGCGACAAAATTCACCAAGCTAAACCTCTGCGGCGATGGGAAGTGTTGAAAAACAAAGAGATGTGTTGTTTCCTGAGACCTTCGTGGATTCGATGCAACAGTTCTGCTGTACACAGGGGAGCAATGAGTCAGGTCCGGTCTGTAGGGGGAAGCGATGCGTCGATTCGGAGATGACTCAGATCCGCAGGTGATGCATTGGGGAAAACTTACCGCACAGGGACGATGCATGTAAATCAGGGATGCATGGGCGAACGATGCGGCTGCACTGCGTCGATTTCTTCAGACACGATCCCTCGATGCGTCGATTTTTGCCGCAGCGACAGGCGCTTCGTCGGTTTTGGCAGCGGCGCGGTGATGCGGGGAGATTCTTCTCGCACCACAGCGGTGCCTCGCAAAACCGTCGCAAGAAGAGCGATGCGTCGATTCCCTTGTAGTTGTGTTGCTTTTCCAGCTCCCAGCAGCAGAAACAACCCACAGAAGCCCAAGACAGTCACAGGCACCTCCTGGAAGGTCAGAACTCACCGCAAGGAAGTTCAGGGAAGCTGGAGGGTGAAGTCTTTGTGTTCCTGAGACTTCAAAACAGGGGGCAAGCTCTACTCAAGCCCTTGGAGACTTTCCTCAAGCAGGGGACACAGCACGCAGCAAAGTCCTTCTCCTTTCCTTGACAGAAACAGCAACTCCATGCCAACCCCAGACACACAGCAAGGGAAGTACTTCTCCTCAGTTTCTCCTGCTCTTCTCCTTGGCAAAGGGTTCTCTTGATTCCAGAAGTAGTCTAAGGTTCAGGGGTTTTAGGTCTAATACTTATACCCCAAAATGTATTTGTTCTCCTTGTGTAGAGAAGCCCTGTGCTCAGTCAAAACAAGTTCTGTCCTCTCTGGTGCAGCTTCCTGACAGGAGGTGAAGACAGCATTGTGGAAAAGCCGACCAGGCCCATTGAGGTGAAAGGAAATCTCCTCCCCCTACTCTAAATGCTGCCCAAGTCTATTAAGCCCAGCCCGACTCATCAAGACTATCTGGACCCACTGCACCTCTCCAGTCGCTGTCACTGCATAGTCAGACAGCCAATACACATCCTAGCAGAGGCACAGTGGATGGCTAAGCAGGTAATACCTACTTTCTAAAAGTGGTATTTTCAAACACAGAATGCAAAAATCACCCTCACTAAAAGATGCATTTTAACATTCTGAGTTCAGACATACTAAACGTTTATTTCTCTATCTTGCTCCAATGGGAAGTTATATTTATAAGATGTTACAAATAAACTCCCATTCTGTCCTATGAGGCAAGATAGCCTTTCAATAGTGAACAACGAAATTGGCAGTATTTCACTATCAAGACATGCTACACATACCAGTACATGTCCGACCTTTCACATACACTGCACCCTGTCCAGGGCGGTACATTGGGCCTACTATAGGGGTGCCTTACATGTAAGAAAAGGAAAGGTTGGGGCCTGGCAAACATTTAAGTTTGCGAACTGCGCACAGACATTTCACTGCCAGGTCTGAGTTACCTTTTCAGGGCTACTCATGTGGGTTGCACAATAAATGCTGCAGGCCCACTAGTAGCATTTGATTTAAAGGCCCTGGCACATTTAGTGCACTTTACTAGGGGCTTACCAGCAAATCAGATATGCCAATCAGGGAGAACCAATTGTAACAGCAATTTCTACAGGGAGCACTTGCACTTTGACACTGATCAGTAGTGGCAAAGTGCGCAAAGCATCTAAGCCAGCAAAACAAAATCCAGCACAGCGTTACAAATACAGGAGGAACAGGCAACAAGTTTGGGGAAACCACACCAAAAATGCCAAGTCTAACAGTTTTCCATCATACATTGTATTGTTACAAAGTAGAGAAGCCATTCTCAAGTCAAACAAGCAATGCAATCAGTCTCGCCTTTGGGACCTTATAAGTATTTAGCCACGCAGCAAATGATCCTGGGTGCTGCAACATGGAAACTTTAGCAGTAATAGGAACACCAATGTAGTGCCCCAACACCCTTATTTCAGCTTTTACAACCAATTTATGCAATATGCATTTTTATATGAAATAGCAATCAAGGTTATACATTTCCCATGTGATCTCTCTAGTTCTGCAGCTGCTGCTGCCACACTATTGACCCTAAAAGACGGGAAGGCCGAAGGCCGCTTGGTCGAGCACTTAACAAGTGACCCCCCCCCCTTCAGTGCAAACGACCGCAGCAGTCTCCATCCAATTAGCCCCGCTGGTGATGCACTACAGCTCCCATGTGTGCCCCACAGCAAATTTGCCCCTGTGAGGGGGTGTGGCTTACCGGGTTGCTGTGTGTATTATACAAATCAATTGTTTCAGTAGATACAAAATGATTTCATCTTGCCAACCCTTCCATACATGCATTTTAATGGCACTTATGCTGTAATCTGTGTATTTTGAGTTAAACTTTACCAATATTGAGTTAAACTTTACCAGTATTGTTTCTCTATGTAGCGCCGAAATTGCTTTTAAAAACCTTTTAACTCAATTGCTGCCATCGCTAGACATAGCTTGTTTCCTCCCTTGCTGCAGACTCAGGTCCGCCCACTTTGATCGTGAGTCTTGCCAGGACCTCCCCCTTCCAGCCGAGTAAGCGCTGGTTAGGGTCGTGCCATCTTGGGTGAGGAGCAAGGTGAGGGATAGCAGATTAGTGCTAAGCCCCTCCCCACGCCCGCGCCAGTACAAAAGCCCCACAGCCCATGCCCCCCCAATGAGTACTATTGTGAGACGTATGTGTTTGTTCATGTCCTGAGGCGAAAAGCCGGGACTCGCTGTGCGAGACCGTTTGCTGTAATCTGTGTATTTTGAGTTAAACCTTACCAATATTGTTTCTCTATGTAGCGCCGAAATTGCTTTTAAAAACCTTTTAACTCACTTGCTGCCATCACTAGACATAGCGTGTTTCCTCCCTTGCTGCAGACTCAGGTCCGCCCACTTTGATCGTGAGTCTTGCCAGGACCTCCCCCTTCCAGCCGAGTAAGTGCTGGTTAGGGTCGCGCCATCTTGGGTGAGGAGCAAGGTGAGGGATAGCAGATTAGTGCTAAGCCCCTCCCCACCTCACGCCCGCGCCAGTACAAAATGGAGCTACTACACCGGAGGCGCAGCGGACGGGCGCAGCGGGCGCGCCGGCGGCGCGCCAAAGGCATGACCGTCTGCGCCCGTCCGCGGCCCGCCGGGGACAGGGGCTATGACCCCTGGCCAAAATGGGACTTTAATATGCTGGAGCGCTCAACAACTCCATGATCTATGTCCCGACTATGCCAAAGCATGTCTCCACAGTTTGAACGTGGAAGACACCATCAGCTGTAAGGTGTGTCAGTACAACTGGCAGATTAAACCTCCTGCCAGGGCTGAACATACTAAGCTTACGTGTGGGCTACTCAACACCAGATCCATGAAGAAACACAGTCTTGATATTTACGACCTGCTTTCAGACATGAAACTCGACCTACTGTTTCTCACGGAGACCTGGCTCGATTCCAACTCAGAGCCAGACATAGTTGCCTCTCTTCCTGCCAACTACACTCTGGTTCATTTGAACAGACCCATAGGTAGAGGTGGGGGGATAGGGATAATATCTAAACAGCCATTGAGCTGCCAACTCGAACCTCTCGCTATCGCCGATAGCGAGACAGGAGCTTTCTCCATTAAGGTTAACACGGGGAATACGCCGAATGGCCTACTGATATATCGTCCACCGGGCCCCTCTACCCAGTTCATCACCAGCCTGAGTGAAGGCATTACGGAGACGGCCCTGCGTAGGGATAAGTTTCTGCTTCTGGGTGATCTTAACATCCATTTGGACAATCTAGCAGACAAAGGAATTACTGACTTCTTCCAGCAACTTCAATCCCTCCAATTTTCCATTGGATCTAAAGCCCCTACTCACCAAAAAGGCCACTTGTTGGATCCCATTTTTTCCAACTGGGCAGGTGTAGAAGTTCAGTCTCCAGTTCCTGTCCCCTGGTCAGACCACTTCCTAGTACCTTTTATAATAACCATCCCCGCCGGCAATGCCCAAAGGTTTTCCAGCACTAAATATCTGAGTCGCAAATGGACGGCGTTCTCCAAAGCTAGGTTCGATTCTGCCCTCACCAACGGTGGCAGACTAGGAGGGGAGGATGCTGCTACAGCATCCGATAGACTTGATGAGCGCATTATTAATGCCCTGGATAACATAGCCCCTCTCTGCCATAAGAAACCTTGGAGTAGACCGCACAAATCTGCCCCTTGGTTTAATACTGAACTTCGCCTAGCTAAAACTGAATGTAAGCGATTATAAAGGCAATGGAGGGTGGCCTATCTTGATCAAGTCAAATTGAGATATATAGGCAAACGCAGGGAATATCATAACCTGATCAGGCGCGCCAAAACCAACTATTTCTCAGGCAGGATTGGAGAAGCTCATAACTCCACTAAGGAGCTATTTAAAATCTATAAAGAAATTTCTTTATGCAGCTCATCTGTTGATCCTTCCTTGGTCTCAGTGGAGTCCTGTAACCGCATTGCCACCTACTTCTTTGACAAAGTGGCCACTATCTACTCCGCTTTCACAGGGGGAAAGGAGAAGGCAACAGAGTTTAGTGAAAACTCACCACTAGTTGAGGGCGCAAATAGGCTAGGTAACTTTATCATTCCACCCTCCAATGAGCTTCAGCAGATCTGCTGCTCTATTAAGTCAGGGTCCCCCCGTGATCCGGCCTCACCGAAACTTCTTGGAGGGAGTATGGAAATTCTTGAGCCTTACTTCAGAGATGTTCTGGATCTTTCTTTCAAGACCGGCACCGTACCCAAAAAGTGGAAGCAAGCGATTGTGCTTCCGCTCCAAAAGAAACCTAACCTCAGTTGGGACAGGCTGGACAATCTCCGGCCTATTTCCCTTCTTCCCTACATGGCCAAAGTGGCAGAGAAGGTGGCCAATCTCCAACTCATGACTTTTGTGGAGGAAGCCAACCTTCTTCATCCTACCCAGTTTGGATTTCGCGCACGTCACTCTACGGAGTCTGCAATGCTCCTGGCCACCGAGACCATTAGGCAAGGGGTAGATGAGGGACATACCATGGCTCTCATTTTACTTGACCTAAGTGCCGCATTTGACACTGTAGCACATTCCACCTTGCTACAGTGTCTTAACGATGGCGGAGTAATTGGGGCGGCACTCAGTTGGATGCAGTCCTTCCTGACAGACAGGGGCTTTCAGGTTAGACAGGGAGAACACTACTCTCGTGTGTTCAATCTCGATCAGGGGGTTCCCCAGGGCTCTGCCCTTAGCCCCACCCTGTTTAACCTTTACGCCTCCCCTGTAGCCACTATTGTGGAAAGGTATGGCATCCAACTGGTATCGTACACCGACGACACACAGCTGGTCATCTCTCTGTCACGGGCACCTGGAATCGCGGCATTCAACTTCAGAGCCTGCATGCAGGAGCTTGCCTCCTGGATGTCTAACAACTGCCTGAAGTTGAATGGGTCCAAAACTGAAGTGCTCGTGGTGGGGGGCGTCTGTGTGGTCCTCGCATGGTGGCCTGACTGTCTGGGCTCAACCCCCGTGCCGGGTGAACAGGCTAAAAATCTTGGGGTGCTTTTTGACTCCGATCTGTCTTTTGCTCCCCAGGTAAATCTGGTGGTTGGAATGTGCTTCGGGATACTTAAGAGCTTACGTAAGGTCCTTGACCTGCTTCCTGTAGGTGCCAGACAGACTCTTGTGCATGCCTTGGTTACATCGAGACTCGATTATGCCAACCTATTATATCTGGGTATTACGGCTAAAAGTCTCAATCGTCTCCAAGTACTGCAAAACGCCACAGCCCGGCTGGTGCTGAGGCTTCCTAGGAGAACACCCTCTAAAGCCGCTTTGAGGTCCCTTCACTGGCTTCCGATCCGTGAAAGGATTACCTTCAAAGCCTTATGCATGTGCCATCGCATCTTTGGAGGTAGAGCACCCGACCCTCTGAATAGCCTTATCACCCCCTATAGACCAGAGCGGATGCTTAGATCCTCTGGCACGGGTCTGGCTGTTGTCCCCAAAATCCGTAAAGCTCGGATGGGGGGCAGATCGTTCAGGCTCCTTGCAGCCAAGAATTGGAACTTGCTCCCCACTGAATTGCGCCTCGAACCTTCTGAGACCAAATTTCGCAGAGCCCTCAAGACTCATCTTTTCTGCCTAGCACTGCTATAGCCTCCCGATCCTCTCACAGATATACTCTCAGCGCGGGGACACGCCGGAGCGCGTAACCAAGCGCTTTAAAAAATCCCAAAATAAAATAAATTATGGGTCTAATGATTCTTTTTTTTACTGTGTATGGGGAATTCATGTATTACTTCTGGGTGTGTGGTGTGTTAAACGTACTTAAACGATTTAGAGATTTACATTTGTAAGTATCACATTTGTAAATATGATTTGGAAGTTTGTGCCCATGTGTGATATTTCCCATTTACTCTTTTGGTATATTCACAGGGATGTGGGTGTGGTTTGGCAGTTGTGCATCAGAACCTGGCATAGCCTTTGTACTTTTGCAAGTTCTGTGTAGTTATCTTTTCATGTATACTCAGTGTGAACTTTGCCAACAGTGGTCAATTATGTCAATTATTAGCTGCAAATCCTATCTTCCAGTTTCAATGCTTCATTTTTTTCCAACGTGGCACCGATTATGTGGGATGATTTACAAACAAGGGAACCCGTTAGGTAGCATTGGACCAAGGGTATCAATTATTACAAGAAACAAAGGTCCTGTGCTAACAGAGAATTTTTGAGAACACTGATGATATATAGACCACAATGAGTTCTATATGTTTTTCCAATGCCCAGCCGGATAAAGGATTTTAATTCAATTGATCTTCAAGAATAAATTCAAAGGAATATAAGCACACACAATTATACAGGGGCACAGTCCTGTACCCAACATGAGGAAGAAGGTGAGAGGAAAAGACAATAAACTAGTGCAAAAACAAAATAGAAATAGTCAGGCAAACACTTCGTAATTTACTTAATACAATGCCCATGCAACAAACTGTACATTGGCCAAACATCTCAAAAGGTCAAAACAAGGATTGGACAGCACAGAAGCCGGATCAGATGTAGGACACAGAATGCCCCACTGGTGAACCATTTCGTTGAAGCAAACCATGGTGAAGACGACATTCGTTGGACCATCTTGAAAGTCTTGAAGCTTCCGCCAAGGGGCGGCAACATGGCACAACTTCTCAACAGAGAAGAACTAAAATCAATAATTCAATTTGACACTATAAGAAATGGACTGAACAGAATGGAGGACTGGACTACTTTGCTATAAACATTGGCTACGTATGGAACCAGAACTTACCTTCCCCATATGTTACCAGCAGGTAGCCCCTTGCTTTCCCTGCAGTTGGTATTCTGCAAGCCATACTATTGGTATACGTAAATATTCTATTGTAAATACTGTGCAAACTCGGGATGCAGGACATCCATGTAAGTGCACTTCGAAAATATGAAAGGGTTTCTGTCCCCTATATACAATATGGTATGTCAACATGTCAAGCTGTATATGAAAATAACCATGTAGATATACAAGCACTTTATTTCACTTCACCCCCACCACTACACATTACGTCCGCCCAGGCCGCTTATCTTCTCTTGCCGGCGTAAACAACTGTTGTAATTCTATCTAGGACCCTAATTCGATATTCCTGATTTATGCCCTTATGTGGTTATAATAAATAATATCCTTATAAAGGCATAAGAATCATATCCATATTTAGTCGTAGCCCATGCAGTCCAAATTAAGCAAGGCTACTCCCCAAGACTCCTAGAGAGTACAACGAGTTCTTTAAACAAAACAAACCTCCAGCAACCTGGGAAATCCCCATGCTTCTGTTTTGATTTGTCCTAGAACTCCTGTGAACACTGAAAGAACGGCTAGTTCTTAGTGTCATGTTTATTGACTTCTTATGTCCAACCTTATGTCAAACCCGGCACCTTTCAGGTATAAATATACCAACGTTGCCTTAAGCAAACACACGGTGGTTTGGAGCAGAGCGGCTATCTACTTGCCCGAGAGCCCAGCTGATGCGGAGAGCCCACGGACGCCGCCCCTCCCTTTTGACGCACTGAGAGAGACGCTGTCTTTTTCTCCAGCCGAGAAAATCCAGCTCCGGTGTTTTCAGCCGCCCTTGCGGGTTGCTGGGATATCGAGTCCTGAGAGAGAGATACCAGACCTCCTGCTTTCTATTACCCAGGTACGGAGCTGACTAAACCCTCAAAGAGAATTCTTGATTCAGATTCTTGGCAAAACCAACTTAACTTAAACTGCTACTTACTTACTCCTTCCCAAGTATTAGGCTTAGGCCAGGTACACCAGGGTAGGCGTATTTAGAAGCACCAGTTGAGTTTGTTAGTCAATGTATATATGTATGTATATATTTTATCCATTTTTAAAGTATCATATGGCTAAGAAACCATATCAATGCTTTTACAGTATTATTTTATAATACTCCTTTTACTGTACGCACTTTACTTTACTATAAGTATTGCAATTGTGGCAATTCATTTTTCTTGCATGAGAAAGTAGACTGCTCAATAAATAACACCTTTTATTGAAAACGCCCGTCTCTCTATTCTCTGCACTCTGGTGAAACTAAGTATGCACGATTGACTGAGTAAAATAGCTGTCTATTGTTTTCACACGACTCTAGAGATACACTCTTATTTTGAGGGAGCAAAGTTGTCATGTTTTATGGTTGTCAGAAGCTAATCCCTTCTTGTCTATCCAGGGAAGTTAAACTCCTCCTTGTTTATTCGAGAAAGTTTCTAGTGACCTCTGAGCTAGCTGGCAAAACTAATTAAGTCTAATATAGTCAGTAGAGACCTAGTCGACCTCAGTTCTACGTCTACACTGCTGTTTATATTATTCCAATGCGCAGAGCCTATTGGGAATATAGGAACTACACTACATGGCTCCCAACGTTTGGTAAGGCGATAATCTAACGCAAGACACTAGAGTAACTCAGTCGTGCTTTTTCACACAGAACACTTTTCCCGTAAATACTCCAAAAGACGTCTGGAGTGGGTAAAAGGTTAAAATCCGCCAGAACTTAGTAAGAAGAGATTCCTATGTATAGTTTTTGGTTTAGTCAACGTTGAAGGATACAGTGTTCCAAAATATTGTGCACCTAATCTTTGTTTCCCCTGAAACTTGATCTGCAACAAAAAACTTTCTGTAAGTAAAGATGACGGAAAGTGAAGACGAAAGGGAGACAGCTAGAATAGCAGCTCAACTCCTAGCGAATGACACAAGTCTCTAAGAGAATGACCCGAATGCTATAATCATTCCGGTAAATGTAAGGAAAACTATAACTATTAAACTTATAGAAAATGGACTGACATCACGAGGTGGTACAGTCATATTTGTGGCCCATGAATATCGGCAGACAGAGGTATTCTATTCATGGATAAACTTTCCAGCAGCAAACGCTGTAACACACAAATTCCACTATTACAAAATAGAGGAACCTCCAGATGAATACACTCCTTTCGAGGAGGTTGAAATCCCATTAAATTACCAAGAGCACCTGCTCTGGTTTAAAGGCGCCCTAAAACATAAAAATCACATTACCAGGCTCGGTCCACGAGGTAGACCAGGAGCAACGTGGCCGGTTCTAGCCAGCTACACACCACATCCAGACATTGATAAAATGTCAAACAAAGAACTCTTAGTTAAAATAAAAGAATTAACAAAGGCATATAGAGAGTTAGTTCAATTGGCAAAGGAGGATATAACTTACCTCCAAAAATTGAAAGAAACAGATATAGCAGAACAACCTTTTGAACTTGCCAGAATCATAGAAAAATCCTATGAAGAACTAGGAAGAGATAGTTTGGGTGGGAAACCAGTAAAACCCCAACTAACTGAAAATCCTGAAAAAACTTTTATTAAAAATAATCTAAACACTCCAAAAAAGAGCTGGGATGGAAATAAACAATCCACTCCCAAAGAAAAACGTTTCCAGTCCAGAGGAAGGTCTCCTCAACGGAGAGAAAGATCTCTGGACCAAGGACACAAGTCTCCCCAGAGGGAGCCCTCTGAGAAAAGATACAACCTTAGAAATAGGGATAATCTGAGAAAACCTGATAGATATCAAGATATTGATACACGTCCCTCTCGATCTTTTCAGACTTCCTCACAAAAACTGGAAAGAAGAGGACGGTCAGAACAAAAGGAAGAGCACGTCAAGTCCAAAGACAAGGAACCTGCTCATCAAAGTAAAAAATTACAATTTCCAAGAAAGAAGGTAGCCAGTATTAAAATAATTAAATATGCCGAGGATACTGAGGACACAACTGAAAAACGGAGAGTGGGCTCAGACAATGCTAGACAGCGCAGCAGAAGTGACCATAGCTCGCAAGATCTTGATGAATCTTCTGGAGACAGTGGACACGAATGAATACATTCAGGTGGAAACTGCAGATACCAGAATTAGCAAACCTCATAAAATATACGAAATAACACTGCGTATGGAGGGGGACAAGACTAGGAAAGTAAGGGGTCTCTTTTGGGATAACCTTTCGAAAGGCTATGACATCCTGTTAGCTGAGAAAGACTGGCCACCAGAGTTTGTCAGGGAGTGCCCTCATGGCGAAGAAATGATTATGCCTGCCTTCTCAAATCATATTCCAATTCATAAAAAATATACACTTGCAAGAAAATGGGCCGTGGCCCAAGCTCCTGCATTATATAAAAATCATGTAGGATGGGATGAGAACTCTCCTCCTCACAAAATCCAGTTAAAATGGTAACCCACTGCACAAAGGCAGTACCCAGTTAAACAAGAAGCTAAAAAACAAGTCAGGGAGATCTTAGATCAACTTGAATACCAGGGGGTGATTGAAACATGCACCTCACAAATGAACAATCCTATGTTTCCTGTCTTCAAGCCAGATGATTCATATCGTCTAGTTTTGGACTACAGACACCTTAACTCATGTTGCAAAACATTTGCAGTACAAAACTCACACAGTGCAGCACTGATGAATAACATTGTGCGCAAAAATACAAAACGACATTAGACATTTCTAATGGATTCTTTTGTCAAAACATTGCACCTGAGAGCAGGTATTTGACCGCGTTCTCAATAATGGGGTCGCTAAAACACTTCTGTCAACTCCCACAGGGATTCAAGAATCGCCCAGGATTATTCTCAGCAAGAGTAACAGAGTTACTACAAATATATGATGATGAAGCATTATCTTATGTTGATGACATCTATCTAACATATGATGACCTGGAGACTCACTTGAAAAGAGTGAACACCATAATACTTGGTTTCGCAGCTGAGGGTTACAAATTCAACTTTAAAAAGTCAAGAATTGCCCATCTAACTGTCCTATTTCTAGGATATGAATTATCAAGTGAAGGCAAAAGCCTAGCAGATAACTTCTTAGAGAAGTGTGCTGTACTCCAAGCACCTAAAACGCTGAAGAACTTACAATCAATACTAGGTTTCCTGAATTTCGGAAGAACATACATTCTAAATTATGCAGAGAGGGTTAAACCTCTCTATGAATTAATAAAACCTGATTTTAAACCAATAAATTGGACTCAGAAACATACAGAAATTTTAAGATCATTGTAAACAGACATGTTAGCTAAAACAAAATTGCAAACACGCGAGAACATACGCAACCTTGTAATCCGAATCATCCCAGGAAGATGCGGATTCACGTACCTAACCTCTAATGAGGGAGAAATGGTACCAATAGCTTACAAATCACACTTGTACACACAAGCCGAAATGAAATTCAGTTCTACTGAAAAAATTCTAATAGCGGTTCAAACTGCTGTAGCAAAAGAAAGAGCCCAAGCCCAAGGCAGAAGAATAACTGTTTTAACAGCAGAATCAGCCCTTGAGGCATTAACAAGCCCACACAATTTGACTACTGTGGCATTAGATCCAAAATGGATTCAATGTGAAAATTATCTTGCTGTAGAAGACGTGAAATACTATTTTGACCCGAAAATGAAAAAAATTGAAAATCTAGAATATGAAGAAGAATATCCTCTGCCAATCGAAATTCTGCCTCTCGAACAGTACACGTGTGTAATCTACATGGACAGATTTGCACAACACTACGATGTAGAGAAAAAATCCTACAACACAGCTCGCGCGATTGTTAAAGGTCGCTGGCGCTTTGGTAAATTCCGACCGTTAATTACCAAAACTGAATCACTCAGAAACTGTTCAACTCAGCGAGCTGAAATAAGATCTTTAAAGATGGCGCTTGAAAATGCCGATCGCGAATTCCCCACACTAATAGTGTGCGATTCGCATTACTGCGTCAAATCTTACAATAATTACTTGCAGAACTGGGTTCAAAACGATTACAAAGATGACACAGGTGCCACAATAAAGCATAAAAAGCTTTGGGAACAGGTTGTTCTTTTGCAGAAAGAACTACAAAAGACTCACGTGATACATACACTGAGTCATCAACGTGATGGCGTTCACGTTGCAGGGAATTCATTGGCTCGCAGAGCTACAGCAGAAGCAGCTCAACAGGCTTCCGTAGCCACAAAAAAGCGTTCAGAAAAATACATAGACGGAGAAACTATGCTGGCAGTAAAAGCGTCTTTATAAGGTGACTATGCAGCATTACCTCTGAACTATCCACTCAATTATACATACATAATTGATGCAAACTCCGTTCCTTTTGCGCGAGTCCCTGGAGAGGGGGATAGAGTAATTCCAAACACGAACAGGAGAGTCTTTTTAATAGCAGACGCACACATGGGATTGGGTCTAAGACACCGAGAGATCAAGGAATCTTTTAAAGAATTACAATCAGAATACTGGTGGCCGGGGATGAGCCTGCAATTTCACAAATTTGCAATGGGCTATCCAAACTGCAACAGAGATCGCAGTCGCAAACCGACCGGAGTAATGCCAGGACCCTTCTTTTAGAAAGCATTAGGCTATCTATACGCAGAAATCCAGTAGGAGAAATGCGTCCCATTTATGTTTAAGACTAGATTCACTTAAAATGTAGACACCAGCGCTCGGCTGACGCCAGAACTGTTATTAAAGATTTGCGAGTCTTTATCGGCACATACGCAATTGGCATGCTACATTCTGACCAGGGTCCAGCGTTTAGCTCTAGGGCTTACAAGGAGGCCATGGCCAGCATGGGCATTGCATTGCGGTACTCTAGTCCATTCCATCCTGAGGGAAATGCGGTAGTGGAAAGAAAAAACCGGGACATAAAGCAATCTATAACGGCGAGGGTATTAAGTTCGGGTGATGGGTGGGTCCAACATTTAACAAGGGTCCAACGTAGTCTTAATAATCTGCCAAGAAATTCTCTCAAAGGTCTCAGTCCGTACGAACTATAGTTCGGTACTAGAATGTGTATTCAGAACCTTGATAGTCACACTTCAGTGGTAGAAGAAAAATGCTTTGATATCAAAGACCGTTTGGCTGTTTTACAGGAATTAAATGAAACAAGACGAAACCTGAGCAACATAAAGTTAAAACAACAGCCAACAGCCACTGAAGAAAAAACACCTGTCCCAGCAAGACCTGTCTGGATGGCAAAGATTGGGGAACTGGTCAGAGAGAAGATCGGGGTAAAGAAGGAATTTGGGCCTTCTTACAGAAAAGCAGTACCTGTCTTAGCTGTCAGCGGAACAAGATCAGTTGTACTACCGCCCCTTGCTGGTAAAAAGGAGAACCGAGTTGCATCCATCGACCTGGTAAAACCACAATCATGTGGCCAATAATAAGTAGTAGGCCCAGTGGACTCCCAAGAAATAGCAGAACACCAAAATTTGCTACAATACAAGAGGTTCAAACTGAGAGACTAATCACATTCGATAAACCTGCCGTAAATAAAAAAGGACTATGCAACAAAGCCATGGAACTTATGCCTCTTGAAACCCAAATTTCAACAGTTCGTCAAGAAACACCAGTCTACAACGATGTAGCCTCAAACTATGCAAATGAAACAAAGAAAAATCCAAAAGCAAATGAAAATCCGGAAGCAATTCCAACAATTGACAGAACTGCATCTGGCTACTTCATCAATTTCGATGACTTTTCTGATGATCCAAGTGAACATGAAGAAACGCCAGCAACAAAAACGTTCAAAGAAAAAGTAACAGAACTCTTTCATCAACTCAAAGAAACCTATCTGATTTCTCCATGGATTGAATTTTGGATTGTGTTAGTTGTACTTTTCCTCCTGCTTTGGCTCATCATGGTTCTTTGTTTGGGAAAATTCATTGAAGGAAAATACAGTACAATGGACACAGCAAGTCAGAACATCAACTTGGTCCTAAAGCTTCACAAGTCATCTCACATCGAGAAAAGAGAACTATCATCAGTGAACGTCACAGCCAATCCAATACCCGGCGGGGTAGCATGGGACAGAACTGAATTTGACATTTTTGGCCCGATTGAGCTCTTGAAATATCTACACCAGTTTAAAGTTTCATTAAGTGACTTTGTAAAACCAAATACTTTTTCTGATGATTGGGACTTTGAAAATATAAATAATATGATGTCAGATTTAGTAATGTCAGCAAAATTTACAGAACATGATTACTTACAGGGTTCATCAAATTATGAAGAAATGTACTGTTATAATCACTTTGGCCATCACTATTGCATAAATCTGCTCAACCTAGAAATGTTTTAAATAATAATCAATGGGAACATTGTGCAAGTCCACCAAAAGGCAGCTCAAAAACGTTTTATGAGAAATTCCCATACTTCTCAGGGTTTAACCCAAGTGATGCAGAAACGTTTTATTTTAAAATGTTAAATAAGACAGGAATAAAAACAATGCTGACAAATACTAAATTGATCTATTCTGAAACATTTTATGAAAAAATTATTACATTTGGTTTTGAATTCTGGAGAAACAACATTGAAACAAAAAACATCTGGGGTACAAAAGAATGGCAGGTCCAAGGTCTAGAAGCATTATTTAGAGCCTGCATGATCCCAGAACAATTAATATTCTTGAATGACCCCATTCAACAGACTACCTGTCTTGGCCTAGCCAAAATTAAAGACTTAAACAAACCGTCTATTCCAAAGCCCATACCTGATAGTAATAGCACTACTGATATGGAGATAGACGTATCCCATATTTTATACCAAAACAGAACACATCCTGATTGGAAAAATGGTTGATCTGGCCCACAGACACAAATAACTGTCAAGATAGATTCCTGAACAAATTACAGGGGTTAAAACTGAACAGGCCAGACCCAAGATACTCCCAGAGACAACATCCAGGGATAGTTACAACATACAGTGTAGGGAAACTATGCCTCGAATGGCTACAGAAATCCACACTGGCTGAAATTAAGCAACACTTGACTTTACTTAACCACTTGGCTGCTAAGGCACCTGATGCTCTTCCATTGACTTTCCATTGAAATCAATGGAAACTCCATGACGAGTTACCCTTGTCATTAGCACTGAAGGGGTTAAAGACGGTGCTGACTTGCGTGATTTCATATTGGGACCACGCAAACAGCGTCAAAAACGTTTCATAGCGGCCGGTATATACGCTGCGTACAACGAAGCTTGGAAAGTAATGCAAATTGAAACAGCAGAAAAAATACGAGAAATTGATCGTATTAATTTGGAAAAATCACTTTCTGTCGTGGACAATGGGTTAACGACTCTGTCCTCCAGGATATATTCACTGGACAGTATTGTATCATCTGCTATTGATATAATAGAGCAAAACTTACTAATGTTACAACATGGTCAGTCCCAATTACGTTCTATTGTACAATTTGGCTGGACGTTGCAAAATCTGCGTTCAGGCTACGTGCCATGGCGTTTAATCAACGTAACGTCATTATTTTCTATCTTTAACCTTACTGATAAACAAATCAGTTTGGCACAAAAAGGAGCAGACTATACGATTCTGAGCATTGAAAAATTTGAGAGATTACCATTGACAATGTCAGAAAGACCTGTCATTGAATGGATAATACACGGAATAATCACAATTCCGATAACAACTTTCCAATTTAAATACTGCCAAGAATATATACCAGCGGGCCAGTATGAAAGGTTGGGTAAAGGGTACATCAAGTCAACATGGAATTTACCTTATACACACACATGTTACAGTGAAAAGAAAAAGATTGTATTTCTTAGTGGTAAAGATTGTAAAAGATCACTAAGCGGTACACTTCTGTGTCAAGGTATTAACTTGCATGGAGCCTGCGAAGGGTCTTCGAATAACCTTTCATGTCACCTGCACGGCACTCCTGCAACACAGATAGAGCCATTCTTTAGACAACTTTCTAACGGGAGCTATATTCTAATAAATGACCACAGCTGTTGTGGCATGGTGCCAGGGAAAGCCTATCTCGTAAGCGTGAGTTCCATGGTCACTTGCTGTATGCAAGTATTGTATCCAAACAGCACTCCAGACATGGAGGCGGCAATATGGCCTTATTTGAATATCTCTTCTATTCGAATTGATACTTTAAGCAGAATGAAGTCTATTCTTTTACAGACAACTGTGCCTTTGACCTCGTCCAAAGAAACGTATGATCTGCAAGTCGCAAGGGCAACGGCAGAGATACATACCCTTTGTGCAGCCTTCGACACGGTGAACCACCGTGTCCTGCTCCACCGGCTGGCCAGAGCAGGAATCGGGAACACAGCACTGGCTTGGCTTGAGTCATTCCTGTCGGGCCGCTCATTTCAGGTCTGGGATGGCAGCTCCCGTTCTGACTCTCTTCCTTTGACAAGTGGGGTCCCCCAGGGTTCCTCACTGAGCCCCACTCTGTTCAATGCCTACATGGCCCCTTTGGAGGATGTTGTTGCCCCCTTTGACATCAAGATTGTGAGCTACGGGGACGACACGCAACTGGTCGTCTCACTCTCACACCTAGACCAATACCCTGATAATCTTCTGCACTGCCTCCAGAAAATCCACCTCTGGATGTGCGAATCCTCACTTAAGCTCAATGGATCCAAAACAGAAGTTATGCTGATGGGCAAGAAATGGGCAACAATTCCACCATCCGTCTGGCCCGACATCATGGGCGAGATACCCACCCCCAGAAAAGAAATCAAGAGCTTGGGGGTCTGGCTTGAACCAGACCTATCCATGAGAACTCAGGCCACCAAGACAGCTGGAACCTGCTTCGGACTTATGCGGTCAGTCCGCAAGATCCTCCCTCTGCTCCCTCCCCTTTCCAGGAAACTGCTGGTGCAAGGACTGGTTCTTGCCCGACTGGATTACAGCAATGCTGTCTACTTAGGAGCCCCTGAAGCCACCCTGGGCAAGCTGCAACGAACCCAAAATGCAGCTGCTCGGATGCTGATGTGCCTTCCTCCCAGATCCTCCGCCAGATCGGCCCTTAAAGCACTCCATTGGTTGCCAGTGCGAGAGAGGATCGATTTTAAGGCTATGTGCATTGCCCACAAGCTCCTCAATGGACAAGGCCCTTCTATCCTGGGGAACATGGTTACCCCCTACAAAGCCCCAAGATCCCTGCGCTCGGACAATGAGCGTCTGGCAAATGTCCCCAGGGTTAGGAGGGCACGTACCGGAGGTCGCCGTTTCTCAGTAAGGGCGGCCTCCCGATGGAACTTGCTCCCCCACACTCTACGTTTGGAACCCTGCTACCTACGCTTCCGTAAGCAGCTCAAAACGCTGCTTTTCCCTATATAAAATGGTTTTTCTCCCCCCTTGCCCCTCTCAGCTACCTTACTGGTCTTATAGCACGGGGATGCCTCCGGGTCACCAGGCGCTCTACAAATCTTTAAATAATAATAATAATAATTTATCAACAAATTGCCCCGTGCATTTCGTAGAAATGCTAAGCCAAATCCTAAACATGTCAGATACCAGTGGCATCGCACAAGTATTTAAGACATTTTTTTCGGGACTGTTAACACCCTTCGAAACAGTTCTGGGCATTTTTCCCAATTTTGTCCATTCTGTCTTTGGCGGCCTACTTCTACTTTTGGGACTAGTGGCAGGAATTTTATTTTTGATTCTTCTGCTCCGATATGGCAAGCCAAGTCGCAGACAAGACTCCAGCAACGATGGAAGAAACGATCCTAGCTATACGCTATCGGGACCGCATAACTAAAGTCCTCGGATTAGCCCGGCTAAGAGATCTGAATATGACCTGGTTTCTTTCATTCAGACCTATCTGGCAAAATTGCATCTTACCTGTGCTTCGATGTATGCTATGCGGAGAAGAATGCGTGTTGGACGTCGGTCTTACACTACCATCAGCAGTACCATTGGATACAGATACCTTGCTAGGTCCTGTAACGGCTCATGCATCGTGTTGTCCCCAGCGGCTACCTATTCTGATGACGGCATTCGTTGAGACTTCACCACTACGAGTATGTAGCAGTGGAGTACGAGATGAGAGCAGCATCACACAGGTACAACCTTCAGTGAGCATTGCTGATCCTGACATCGATGATAGCAATCATTCTCACGACTGCACTGTTGCAGCATTTTCAAACTTGGTCGAACTTTCACCTGATGCTGTAGACCAATTTTTTCGAGTCTGTCTGAAATGATGTTCTCCCCTGAACAGAAAGAATGACTTTTAAAGCAACGAGCACACAGCGTTCCCTGAACTCTGAATTCGGCCTTCAGCTTTGATAAACAAAAGCTACTGAAAACATTTGGAACTATTTTTTTTTCCCCCGAAAACAAATTTTTTTTTTTTTCACTTCCAAAATATTTACCTTTTTCTGGCACATGTACTCTGCTTAAAGTAGAACTATTCTTAGAGAACAGAGCTTCTATTTTAGGAACTCTAGAGACAATATTTTACCTCAGCCTCTAGCACATGTACAGAATTTGTATTATTATGTGATGGAATGGTCTCGACTTTCTCTTCTGTATTAAGAGCCATTTCATCTGTAATTTTCGCAATTCATTCAGCTGATATATATATATGCATTTTTAACTGAATGATACCACTCCTTGAAAAACGTACAGTGCCAAATGTATTTTGGGGTGGGTTGGAAAACACATGCACCATTATATGCTTACTATTGCTTAGTTTTAAGTAATGAGGGACATTAGATCGTGGAGTGGGTGTTGTAATTCTATCTAGGACCCTAATTCGATATTCCTGATTTATGCCCTCATGTGGTTATAATAAATAATATCCTTATAGAGGCATAAGAATCATATCCATATTTAGTCGTAGCCCATGCAGTCAGAATTAAGCAAGGCTACTCCCCCAGGCTCCTAGAGAGTACAACGAGTTCTTTAAACAAAACAAACCTCCAGCAACCTGGGAAATCCACATGCTTCTGTTTTGATTTGTCCTAGAACTCCTGTGAACACTGAAAGAACGGCCAGTTCTTAGTGACATCTTTATTGACGTCTTATGTCCAACCTTACGTCAAACCCGGCACCTTTCAGGTATAAATATACCAACGTTGCCTTAAGCAAACACACGGTGGTTTGGAGCAGAGCGGCTATCTACTTGCCCGAGAGCCCAGCTGATGCTGAGAGCCCACGGACGTCGCCCCTCCCTTTTGACGCACTGAGAGAGACGCTGTCTTTTTCTCCAGCCGAGAAAATCCAGCTCCGGTGTTTTCAGCCGCCCTTGCGGGTTTGCAGGGATATCGAGTCCTGAGAGAGAGATACCAGACCTCCTGCTTTCTATTACCCAGGTACGGAGCTGACTAAACCCTCAAAGAGAATGCTTGATTCAGATTCTTGGCAAAACCAACTTAACTTAAACTGCTACTTACTTACTCCTTCCCAAGTATTAGGCTTAGGTCAGGTACACAGGGGTAGGCGTATTTAGAAGCACCAGTTGAGTTCGTTAGTCAATGTATATATGTATGTATATATTTTATCCATTTTTAAAGTATCATATGGCTAAGAAACCATATCAATGCTTTTACAGTATTATTTTATAATACTCCTTTTACTGTACGCACTTTACTTTACTATAAGTATTGCAATTGTGGCAATTCATTTCTCTTGCATGAGAAAGAAGACTGCTCAATAAATAACACCTTTTATTGAAAACGCCCGTCTCTCTATTCTCTGCACTCTGGTGAAACTAAGTATGCACGATTGACTGAGTAAAATAGCTGTCTATTGTTTTCACACGACTCTAGAGATACACTCTTATTCTGAGGGAGCAAAGTTGTCATGTTTTATGGTTGTCAGACGCTAATCCCTTCTTGTCTATCCAGGGAAGTTAAACTCCTCGTTTATTCGAGAAAGTTTCTAGTGACCTCTGAGCTAGCCGGCAAAACTAATTAAGTCTAATATAGTCAGTAGAGACCTAGTCGACCTCAGTCCTACGTCTAAACTGCTGTTTATATTATTCCAATGCGCAGAGCCCATTGTGAATATAGGAACTACACTACACAACCTTCCCTTCCTCCCCTGCCAGACCTAGGGCAGGCGACCAGTAGCAAACGATAGAAATCGCCCAACCATGTAGGATGGTTGGAACCACTACGTATATATGGACACTTGAAATCAGTCACTCGCACTGCACTTCACCCCCTTTTTAAACTGTAACATCATTCTGAGCCCAACACCTCACTATCCCCTTGTGAAACTCTCCACCGTTCTAAGATGGCCGCCTCATTAGTTAACTACTGCACATCCATGCATGAATCGAACCACCGTTCAAAGATGGCCGACATCTGGGACCCCTCTCTACACGTCTGCCCGTCATCGCTCTCTATGACTCGAGTAACGAGACAGCATATAAATACGCCGTTTAGTGAGCGGACATGTTCCTGCCATCGCGCTGTGGACATCATATCGGTTGCACAACGAGGAGACTCACCATAGGTAAGCCGAGTCACTCGTCCAGGTCCTTTTACAGGCCCTTTTCTCCGATAGAACCGCTTATTGCCCTCTCATCTCCCCAGCTCCACTACGGCCTTACTTCCGCTATTTAGCGTGGCCACTGGAAACTGTACTGACTTCTTGGAAACCATTCCATCAACCACTTGACTTTACCGCTTGGATACCTTCTCAGGACCACGTCTAGTGAAGAACAGGTAATTATTAGGCTCCCATAGACCACATCCTTCCTCCTCCCACTCTATTCCAGACACCAACCCTTTCCCTCATTTTTTACAGATACCCCAACGCTGTGGCTTTTCTCCCCCGTATCACCCGCCCACACGTTACCATACGCCCGACTCTGGGTAAGGTTGCCAGTTCTTAACAAATTAGGAACTTGCGTCCCCGTTTCCCACCCCCGTAGCATGAATTAGACACTAATGTCAGTCTTGACTCACGCGAACACGCTAACTTTGATCCTGGGTTCTGAGGTACGCTGGTGCTAATCGCACATTAGGTTTGACTCCAGCACCGTAATTCACCACGCACTTAGGCACAGAAACCATGACACAATGTGTAAATGTTGGAGATAACAGCCAGTATAAGATAAAATGCCACTGGTGGCCTTGCTGATTATTGGACATGTCAACTTGAGGTCGTTTTTTTTTTTAAAGGTACGCTGGTGCTAATCGCACATTAGGCTTGACTCCAGCACCGTAATTCACCACGCACTTAGGCACGGAAACCATGACACAATGTGTAAATGTTGGAGATAACAGCCATTATAAGATAAAATGCCACTGGTGGGCCTGCTGATTATTGAACATGTCAACTTGAGGTCGTTTTTTTTAAACTGTGGTGCATGTCACGCATACGGATAAAAATAAATAATGTTGACCACCTTATGTAATACTTCTGATAGGTCGTTTTCCCCCCTTCTCCCCTGTTTCCTATCCCTTTATCTCAACAGGCGTCTACGTGATTAACCAGGCAATTGTAATTATAAATTAGTCCTGATGATGATCCCACTCACCTAGGAGCTAGGGATTGAAACGTCGACTGTTTTGAAACAATGCCACATATTAACCATTGACTGATATTGATGTGGTTATTGTTTTATAGAGCTTGCATTACTACATTTTATTGGCAAGCCTATTTGGCTCCGAAGTGTTTGCCTGACTATTTCTATTTTGTTTTTGCACTAGTTTATTGTCTTTTCCTCTCACCTTCTTCCTCATGTTGGGTACAGGACTGTGCCCCTGTATAATTGTGTGTGCTTATATTCCTTTGAATTTATTCTTGAAGATCAATTGAATTAAAATCCTTTGTCCGGCTGGGCATTGGAAAAACATATATAGAACTCATTGTGGTCTATTTATCATCAGTGTTCTCAGAAATTCTTTGTTAGCACAGGACCTTTGTTTCTTGTAATAACCGATTATGTGGGAGCAGATAATCTCATTACGGCCTGTAAAGGGAGCCATTGGTTGTATCTGGATTACACTCCACCTGCAATTTCTCCCTGGACATTTTGGCTTAAAAAATAAACTACAAGTTCCATTGGGGAAAGGGCAGAAAAGTGAAAATGAATGCCGCTTCACCAGTTTTTCAGTAGTATTCAAATGAACGTTCAAACGCGCCAATCCAGCAAATGGCCGTAGAGCACAAACCATTTTTAACTGATCTGAGAAAATTCAGGAATTATACATTTTCAGTGAGTGACTCCAGAGAATGAATCAAAGCCATCATTTGGTTTGTGATTTGTAATGGCTTTAAACAGTTTTGTAGGTGAACACTTCAGAGAATGTTATTTCCCGTGCTACGTCAAGTACATTCAAGTGGCGCACTATTAAAGTAAACACTGGGTAAACAGAAGCCATCAGGTCGCACATTCCTGTCGGGGTTGAGCTGCCCCAAAGCGCCCGGTGTGCTTTTATGATACGTGCCTGTGGCGTGTCTGACAAGTCCAGAAGGGAAACTCCATGAACTCGATAACTGCATCGTGAGGTGCTGACTTGGCACAAGGCAGGGTTCTAGATCTTAATCTGTACATGCACGGGGCATCGCAAACCCCAGTAAAACACTGCATAACTAAGTTACGTTGATTTGAGTCTCCCACAGTCCGTGACAACAAGCACTAACGAGCGGCGGCGATGGTGAAAAGTAAACATTTCAAACAAGTCAGTGTGATTGGTTCATCAGTATTGCTCTGTAGAGCTTCAATGCCCATAGGGGAGGAGGGGCCATTGTGCACTCTGCGAGGAGGAGGATGGCCAACAAAAACAATTCCCTTAGTGAAATCGCCTCTGCTGAAACAGGCACCCAAAGGAGGGGCAGTTGAGAGGATTGGCCCAATAGAAGGCCCGCACGGTGGATTGGCACAAGGAAAAACCATTGGCAACTGGTGGATTTGCCAGAGCACATAGAAGAGGATACAACAGGTAGATTGAGGCTCGACCTAAAAAGGGCTTTTGCAATCCTTATCCAAATTGCAAATAAAAAGGGGCTTAGAAGGAGAGTCCCCCTGCCCTGTTAACGTTTTTTAAAAATAAATGTTCTTATTGTTTTTCATAAACAAAACATAAGAGTGCACATGAGTTACAGCAAAGCCCAGTACTCATACACCAACGACATTCAATTTGGTATACCGTGGTAAGTGCTGATCCAGCGCTCCTATTGAAATACTGTCTCAATAACGCTACCTATCACCTCAATACTCACCATTAATCATGAATCTCTAATAACGGCCCATAACACCAATGAGACAATTTTTGAGCAACTGAATCAAGTGGCCTGATTAATAACTTCATTCACATTTATCTACATAATTATATACAACTGCAGTTTTATCAATTTTCACCATGGTTTTAAACATCATATTACTTTAATCAAGCCACAAAGGCGATTGAATCAACTTATGGTAACTAGATCATGAATAAACAAGACCAGCTTGTCATTTCAAATCTATTTTTTATTGACTTTATTATCATAAAGAAAAAGCATTTACGTTTTAGAAATCTTTATTTTATCAGCAATCAAGAAAGCAGCATTTTAGTGAGGAAATGAATTAATAAACTGACATTTTTTAAAGCAAGCTCAGAAACATGAATTTTAAGCAAAATAACAGTTTCCATTCCCTAAATCTATTTCCCTGACTGATTCTCACTCCACCTAGAAAGGAAATATCATTTTAAGTCTGCTGTCCTTACGTGCGCCAAAAGTCCGACAGCATGTCACGTCAATCAGGAATCGGAAAAGAGAGAGTTTTTCTCCGCTCCAAGTGTCAGGTTTTATACTTTTCTTTCTAGCTAATCTTTCTACAAATTACATCTTTCCAAGCAAATCCAGGCTTCTTATTGGCTGACCAGTGTCAGTCCACGATAAAACTGGTTAGGTCATGTCCGTTACTTGGCCAAGCTCGGGCTTTACATAAGCCCTATTGTCTTTTGCTTCCACAACTTTCTGCTTCCTCAAAAAAGTTACTTTCCTCGAGTTTACATATTCGCTTCCTAGCCTTGGCAGATACAACAAGTTCCTGTCCTTGAGCCTTTCTCCGAGTGCACGTTCATCTCAGCTGTAGAACTGCTTTTTCAATTTTCGTGATGCTTTTGCAGTAAAAGTCTTCACAGCTGCGCATGTGCAGGATTCGCTCTGGACAAGCTGAACCACCATTAGGCCTCACTTTGGAAACTATTATTAAACAAACACAAGACATCAATTAATTAAAGAATTGAAACCCATTCTGTTACCCACCCCCTTTACTAATTAATCCCGTTAATTATGTTACCTAGCTGAAGCACATATAAGCAGCATTATATCTACCTTTCCTTTAGGATTGCAGGAACTCTTTTATGCGTTTTTGTCACAGAAAGACATAACATAAGCACACTAAATAAGCACATGCCATTAGTTAATCAACCACATTTAATACTGACAAAGACAATAGACAAGATTAGTTTATTATTTTCTTCTTTGCGTTTGCGACATAAAAGCACATTAGTTAACCCGCGTGTTGTGATGCAAAAACTCTTAAACTATGTTGATTAGTATTTTCACCACAAACATATTAATTCAGTTATATTTATGGGAGATTAACTTCGCAAGTTTGAACAAAATGATGTTCCATACCTTGCTTCATCAACTCCCTCATCTGGTGATTTAAAAATCACCAAACAATACCCAAAATATATAAATTTTCAACCCTTGAACATGTTTTGGACTTTCTTAATATTAGTATTTCTAGAGTTTAGATTCATTTACTTTTCTGCAAATTTCATATTGAGCTCTTCGAAACTCTTCTAATTCTATTTCTTTTTCTTTCTCCTTTCTAAGTTTGTAAATTCTTTTCTTTTCCATAACATGTTTTCTTCTCTTGTGTATCATGCAACTAATTTTTAACAAAAGCATCACTATAGCTATGACTATTAAAGGAAAAACTATTTTACCTATAATTGAACTACCAATCTCTTGAAACCAATGTTTAATAGCTGCAAATCTTTTACCTAAACGTTCTGCAAAACTATCATCTTCTAAAGGTTCTATTTCTTCGTGTAATTCGGTTATTTTTCCAATATACATTTCTATATTTTGACTCTTGTCTGGGATATATGTACAGCAATGCTGAACATGCAAAATTCCACAGACTCCACCTTCTTTAGCTAGCAAAATGTCTAAAGCAAGACGATTTTGCATTACGATAGTCCTCATGGCAATAAGCTCTGTATTCACTAATTGAAAACCATTTGCAGTATCAGTTGACAATCTATCAACAATTGTAGACATTTTTCTGATCGTAATTGCATTGAGGGTTATACCCACCATAGGTATTACTGCACCAAATATGTCTCCCAATATTTCTGAAAAACTTTCCCTTCTAAATCTATTCAGATGATTGCTAATTTCAAATTAACCTTTTGCATTTCTATCAACATGGAAATTTTTTGGAAAAACTAAACCTATATAACAGGTCCCATACCAGTGGTCTGGGAGATTGTAATAAGCTTTGTTCCCACATACAAAATAAATTCCAGGAAAATTGGATCTTTGCCTCCTTTAAATCCCCAACCCCCATGATACGATAAGTGTCTTCACATTGACTTGCACCAACAAAGTAATTATCAAACAAAGTATTATCTCTTCTAATACAGAATTTTCCACTAACAGGTATATCTATGTTAATTGCAACATTCTCAATTCTACCATTAAGTTTTTCATCTTCCATTTGCCAGAATTTTGACTTAGTATGTTCAACATGCCATTTCGCTTGTAAATTGCCCTTCTCTCTTCCACAAAATTTAAGAACGACTTTTCTTCTGCTCTCAGTTTACATGTTAAATTATTTCTAAAAGCATACTCATAAGTGAGTTCATTAGTCACCAGTAAAAATCCCCTCATCTGTTTAGCATGTTTCACTTTATTCAAACTATCTACAACTTTTAAGTTTGCAAATATTTCATCAAAATCTGAGTAATAATATTCTAAATGACCAGTTTGATAAAACAAGCTAGCTATTACACTACAAGTAATACCATAAGTAAGAGGAAGCATATTGTAGGTAACCCCTTCAGACACAGAAGTAGGTAATTTTACACAAATGTAGCAATCTTTAGCATCCATCACCTTAACATATTCTGATAAAAGTCTAGAAAAAGTATTACTAGAAAAATCTCCTACAGATCTATCTTGGTGAATCTCTGGTTTGTGTACAATGATTCTATTAGTCTTATCAACTACATCATGATTAACCACAACTTTACTAGTCATATTAATTCTGTACATTTCTTTATCGATTCCAAAAGGAAAAATGACAGCTAGAATTAACCAAACTAAAATTACACATATTGAAGACATTTTGCAGCATCTTCTAAATATAGAGCATCTCGAGTTATTATTATAAGAAGGCATTTTCAATAATCAATGTGTTTTCCAGCTAACACAATTTTTTCAACCTTGTGTCACCTAATGAATTAAATCAATCATTATCACTAGCATCATCAAAATTACTTTGACTATTTACTCCAACTACTGGAGGAATGATGATATAAGTCCACTCAGGAGACTTGTACTTCTGATTTGGCTTTATTACTCTTTTTGCTCTACTATTTACCACTTCTATTCTCTTGCCTGCTTGCACTTTCTTTGACTCTTCTTCTTTTTGACTTGTGATTTCATTAACCTGCTCCTTTGCTAATTTAAACTGTAGACCTTTGTTCTCATTTGGCCAATTATCTCCCTTTCTTGATAATTTCTTTTTCGGTTCCGCTGAATTATATTCCACTCTCCAAGCTCTTTTCCTTGAACTTTTCACCTTCGATTCATCTCCACTTTCATCATTTTCACTCTCTGTGTTGTCAGCTGATTCATTAATAATCAGTTTTTCTGTATCAAATTCTTCTTTAGATTCAGGAACTTCTTTACTCGGCAGTTTCACTCTGTTAGGAACATCATCCTTATAGATGGTACTCGAAATTTTTTCTTCTTCTTCTTCTTCGATTACTTCCAACTTCCCTGTTTCAGAACTTTCATTCCTGGTTCCAGAGCTTCCAATCTGCTTTTCAATACTCTCCTGATCTTGATCTTGAATCACTACTTCTTCAACTTCTTTTTCTGCTACTTGATCTAACAGATCTTGATCATTTTCATTGTCTTCAGAATCTTGTATCACAATCTCTTCATTCAATGCCTCATTCGCATTTGAATCTTCCAGATGTCGACTTTCTTGTCGATCTTCAGGATCTGGATTTCGATTTCTTTCAGGTTCTTCTTCTGAATCTGAATCAGCAGTTGTATCACCTTCGTCAGGATTCTCAGGTGCTGGCACTCGTATGGTATGGCTAGCATGAATCCATCTCTTCAACCCTTACACTTTACTGCATTTGTTATCATTAGAATCACCTGTCTTGCCTTCTGCCACCTTGGTACTAGGCAGAACATTTGTCCTCACCCAGTCTCCAGGTAACAGATCATATGCTTGTTCTTTCTCTTTTGTAATTACTTCAGTTCCCACCTGATGGAACACAGAAGTCACCACATCAGATAGATATTTACAGTAGTCCTTTATGATGCTATCATTAATGCTCAACAGTTTATCAACTGGAACAAATGCTTGCCTCATGACCCTACCCATAAGTATCTCATGAGGGCTCAAACCTGTTTTTCTATCTGGAATGCTTCTCAAAGACATCAAAACAAGTGGAAGTGCATCAGTCCACTTCATTCCTGTAGCTAAACACATTTTTGATATTCTGTTTTTTATTTCACCATTCACTTGCTCAGAACACCTAATGCCTCTGGTCTGTAAGTGCAGTGTAACTTTTGCTTTATGTCTAGAGCTTCACAAACCAATTGTAGCAATGTTTTCAAAATGTGTGCCACGATCTGTCTCGACCGTCACAGGAAATCCATACCTTGGTATGATTTCTCTCAAAAGTAATTTTGCCACAGTAATTGAATCATTGCGGCGTGTTGGAAAAGCTTCCACCCATCTTGAAAACAAACAGACTATCACCAAGACATATCTGAGTTTGTTATGAGGTGGCATGTCAATGAAGTCAAGCTGTAACCTGGTAAATGGACCACCCTCCCATCCTATGGTTCCCATGCTCACAAAAGGTTTTCTGTTTGGGTTAATCTGTTGGCAGATTAAACACCTCTGACAAAGAGATTCTGCAATTATCCTGAATTTTGGATTGTACCATGTTTGCCTAAATAATCTGATGATTGAATCTCTGCCAAATATGTCCTGGACCATGATACATACGTGCCATGTCAGAAATCATGCTGTCTGGCATTACTGGTCTGTCATCTTTGTAAACCCAAACCTCATCTTCTTCTCCTCTCTGTCTGCATCCTGCTTTTAACCATGTGTTTTTCTCTTCATCATCTGCTTCATCTTGCAACTGTTTTACTCCCTGCCAAGTCTCAACTACAGATGTTAGCATAAGTGAGTTCAAAACATGTTCATTTGCTTTCTCCCGATTAATTGCCATATTTTCTTTAGCACAGAATTCTGCTACTCTGTCAGCGTATGAATTTCCTTTAGTTATGTAATCCTCTCCTTTTTTATGTGCTGTACACTTTACAACTGCGATTTTTTCTGGAAGTTGAATTCCGTCGATCAGTCTTTTGATCAACTGTGCGTTTCTGATTGGTGAACCCGCAGAAGTTAAATAACCTCTTTAACTTACCTGGACAATAGTCATGGACTACGCCATATCCATACTGACTATCAGTCACTATGGTTACTTTTTGCTCTTTTCCCAATTCACATGCACGAATCAAAGCAATCAATTCTGCTACTTGAGCTGAACGAATTCCTTTGAGACAAGAGGCTTCAATCACATCTGCAACTGTACAAACAGAATATGCTGCATTAAGAACACCTTCTTCTGTTCTCAAACATGAACCATCAACAAACAGAACATAATCTGATTCAGCTAATGGGACATCTTTTATGTCCTGTCTGGGTTTTGTGCAATATTCTAATACATCCAGGAATTCATGATCAACAGCCTCATCTCTGATTTCTGTTTCAGAAGTGTCAGGAAATAATGTGGAAGGATTTAAATTCACACATCTCTCAATTGACACATTATCCGAACCAAGGATAACCTTTTCATATTTTGTCAACCTGCTGTTTGTCAAATGTTGTGTTCTACTTCTTGTGAGGAGAATATCAACTGAATGTGGTACATATACTTTTACAGGAAATCCCATTATTATTCCTTCACTTTGTTCCAGACTCACACTAGTTGCAGCTACTGCTTTTAAGCAACCTGGTAATGCTTTTGCAACTGGGTCAAGAACAGCTGAAAAATATGCTATTGGCTTTCTCAGTTTTCCATGTCTCTGAATTAGAACTGATAATGCACATCCTTCTCTTTCACTGCAATACAGCTCAAACTCTTTCTCGTAGTCAGGCATTCCCAATGCTGGAGCCTCACCCAAACTTCTTTTTAACTGTTCAAAAGCTTCTAACTCAGTACCTGTTAGGCTAATCGGGTCTTTTATATCTGCTTTTGTCAGTCTCTGCAGTGGTTTTGCTATTACTGAAAATCCACTAATCCATTGGCGACAATAACCAACCATTCCTAGAAACATTCTAACCTGTCTCTGTGTTTTTGGAGGTTGCATTGCTTGAATCATTTGTATTCTTTCTGTTGTCACTTGTCTGACTCCCTTTGCAATTCTGTGACCAAGATATTTTACTTCTTGTTTGCAAAACTGTAATTTTGCAGGTGATACTTTATGTCCCTCATCTGCCAGATGATTTAAAAGAGTAATGGTATCTGTTACACAATTATCTCTTGTTTTTGCAGCCACAAGGAGATCATCAATATACTGCACTAATGTTGATTTTCCAGGTAAATCTAGATTTTCCAAGGATTTCTTTAGCAATTGATTAAAAATAGATGGACTTTCGGTGTACCCTTGAGGGATACGACACCATGCTAATATACGCTCTTTGAACCTGAACGCAAAAATTTGTTGGCTTTCTGGATGCAATGGAACAGTAAAGAATGCATTACATAAATCAATAACTGTGTACCAATCTGCATCATGCGGAATCTGATATAGAATTACTGCTGGGTTTGGCACAACTGGGCAACATGGAATAACAATTTTGTTAACCTTTCTCAGGTCTTGAACAATCCTAAAAGTACCGTTTGGCTTTTTAATTCCCATAATTGGTGAATTACATGGGCTACTCTCAATTTCTCTTAGAACACCTTGTTTTATGAATTTGTCTATTACAGGAATAACACCTTCAGTCACTTCTGCCTTCATCTTATACTGTGGAATGTTTGGATAATCTGTTCCTTGTTTTACTGATATATTTACTTTATCTGCATTTTTCATCAGACCCATTTCATCTCCCGTGAAATCCCAAATTTTAACATTCACTGTGTCTTTTAATTCTTCAGGTAAATTATTCTTGTCAAACACAGGAAATAGTTTACTTTCTTCTGCCTCAACCATTGACATTGTTAATTTGTAACGCCCATCTTCTTCTGGTGTTTGTAGCTCAATACCATCCGGTGAGCAATATATTTTAAAATTCATTTTACAAAGAATATCCCTACCTAAAAGATTTACAGGACTGCTATTACAAACTATGAATTTATGCATGTCTTTAAATTTACCTATTTCAACTTCAACTGGTTCAGTTAGATCTGTTTTAATTTGCTGATTAGCTACACCTACTACTTGGATCTTTTCACCTGAGAGAGGGAGGTTTTCTATTTCCACTGATCTAACAGTAGAACGGGTAGCACCTGTATCCACTAGGAAAGTAATTTCTACATCATTCACTTTACCATTTACAAATGGACCAGACTGATCTACCTCAAGAGTGGCTCCAAGCACACACACTTCCTCCTCTCTCAGGCACCGTCAGAAGTATTCATCAGATTCACTCCCACCATCTTCTTTCAACCAATATTGTTGTGACACATTCGACACATTCACTCTTGGTGATCGGTTTACCTGTTCACCTCCAGTGAATCCTGTTTCTGCACATTTACACAGTTTGGAAATGGCGGTTGTGGTATCTGACTTTGCTGATCCACTACCTGTCGCTGTAGCTGTTGCTGCAGATTTATCTCATTCTGCATCTGTGGATTTAATAAAGCATTTTTAAAATTTCTGGGCGGATTCTTACATTTGCGCTTCCAGTGTCCAATTTCGCCACAATTAAAACATGGGAGTTTCTGTTTTAACTCTTCTATATTACCCATCACTTTTCGCTTATTATAATTACCTTTAAATTTTCCTTCATTCTGATCAACATTTTTATTTCCCAAATTTGCCAATTGTTGTTCAGCCACTTTTACCTGTGTCCACATAGCTTTTTCTTTCAGCTTCTTTTGTTTAGCATCTATTTCATCACTACAGTATTTTGCTTTTCTCAGGATTTCATCTACTGAATTTGATTGCCAACCAACTAATCCAGTTCTTATCATTTCACCAATTTCAGGTCTCAAGCCATATACAAATCTGTATATAAAATGGCTCATATCCTTTGCACTTAAATTCTCATAACCACTGTATTGTTTGAATACCAGCAGTAGTCTCTCATAGAATGAATGAACTGATTATTTTGGCTCCTGGGTTGTTCTATCTATTTTAACCCAATCTATCTCTTTCGGGGGAATCTTGTTTTTCAAAAATAAAATTACTTTTTCGTACATTCTCATCACCTCTTTTGAAGGAGCACCCGTTATTCTATCTCGAGCAAATTCTTCCTTGGGCCAATCTACAGAAATTTTGCATTCCGCTTAAAGATCTGATGGGACAACTATGTCAAAGAATCCATCAAGATCAACCCATAAAACTTTTGAAACTTTCACAAATCTGTCTACCTGTCGATACCATTCTACAGGTTTTTCTCTTAACCGAGGAAAATCATTTGTGAACATTAAAATGTCCTGCCTTGTCCAAGGAACATGCAAATACCCTCCTCCTGGAATTTCTCTCATTGGAAGTTCATTTACTATTTCCTCCTTTTCTCTAACAGGAAAAGCTAACCTTGTTCTGTCTTCATCTCTTTTCTTTGTCCATTTTACTCTCCATTTAGCTAAATCACCCCATTTTCTCAAAACCACAATTAAGTCTTTTATATGAATCATTCTTCCTGTGGTATTAATGTTTTCAATATCTTTTTCAGAGAAATCCACTCTATAATGTTTTTGCATATTCTTTTGCTTACTCAAATCTACTTCTAATTCAGCAGCCATCTCCTCAAGTTGATCATATTTGTTTTTCGTTTTCCAAGTTATGCTTTTGCAGATAAACAATAATTCATCATCCTGATATAGCTTTAAACTGGCAGTTCCAATTGTTCCAATTATTAATTCCTCAATATCTGCTTTCAATTTTGCAACATCAAGTAATTTACATTCTGGGGTTTGTGCTAAATCTATTTTATTCGGACTCTTCTCCGGACTTCCAGAGCCTGATTCCGTACCAGATGGAGTTTTACTTGTCAAACTTTGATTAAAAGTTAAGTCAGGCATCATTAATTTTGCTCGATGTATTTCAGACAAATCTGAATACAATTTTTCAGTCACCCTCTGTATTTCAGAATTTAGTGGAACAGTCAAAGCTGAATGTCTAATTTCTTTTTGATAAAATACTGGAAGAACAGGTCCGATTGTTACTGGTACTGTTACTGCTTCCATGCTTTTAGTTAACTGCTGTATTAATTCATTCGTAGAACGAATATTTTCTGTGGTACTTGGTAATTCCTCATATCTTTCTGTTCTTTTTCCATTTGGGGTTACATTTCTCTGGACTGGGGTGTCATTATTATAAACTGGAGTTTCATTTCTATGAACTGGAGTTTCAACATAATTTCTATTCTCTCCTGATAAATTTGAACTACATATTGTTTCTACTCTTTCAGGTGTTTTTCTATGACCAGGATTTGTTTTAGGAGAAACCTCCTCAATAATCTCTCTTGGAGGGGCACTTGGAGAAGTCCAAGTACAAACTGGTTGATAAGGTGGCGGTTTTCTAGTATAAATTTCTTCTAATACTGCATCTTCTGACTTATTTTCTTCAAAAATATTATTTCTCTTTTGAGTACACTTTTGTCCAGTAACCTCATCAATTAGTCTCACTGGGTATAAACCATCACACATGTCTGCACTCCTCCATCGACGCATTCTATCCTGATGTGTTTCTCTATTAAGATCTAGTCCTCCACTCCTTGATATTCCTCTACTTTCTCGTTGTAACTCAAACATTTCATCCTCCCATTCAACTAAAGCTTCGAACTGAGTAGGTCTAGGCTTTGGTACAAGTTTCATCATCTTTTCTCTCAAGTTTTTCAAAACTGCTATGTTAAAAGATCCATCTTCCGGTCATGCTAACACACCATCATTTTTAGTGTACTCCATCCAATTCTCAATCCAAAGACAAGTATGATAACCATATTCACCTAACATATACGCTGCAGGTGTTTTGTACTCATGAATTAATCTTCCACCTCGCGTTGCAATTTTCTTGTCAGGTTTAAATTTATTTTTCAATTTCTGAAACCATGAAAGCTTCTTTTTCTCTTTCCTGAAATAATAATCCATGTTTTAAAACTATTTCCCTTACTTCGGAAAAAATCGTAACCACTTCCGTGTTATTCCGCAACACCAACCAATCCGTGCGCGAAACTCACCAACAAGCCAATCAGGTTAAGCGACGTCAGTATTCTGCTCAACCAATAGAATTACTGCTTTTCGGGATGAGCCAATCAGCTGTAAGCTTGCCTTAGTCACGTGAACCAATCAGTGCGCGAACACTGTGACGTATGTTAGCCAATCACAGCGCGACTCTTGTGACGTATGCTGCCGCTGCAGCTTCTCTATTTCTCGCTCCGCTCTTTAAACTGACACCTCCTTTACAATTTATTTTCAAAGCGCCATATTTACAAATTCTTCAATTGGATTCAGTTAATAACTCCACAAATAAACAAACCATTTGCCTGTTTCGCTAAAAATAAAGTGATAGCTTTCTCGATCACTCAAGTATTCTTTTCACGTGAAATAGACGACGCTATTTTCACAGAATATTTATATTCGTCGATAAAGTAAAGCTACTCTACCCTTCTAGCAGGTAATAATGAACTCATCTCTCTCTGAATGCACATAGACAATTCAGAGTTTAACTCAATTGTAAATTACAAATCATCTACGCACATTCATGCAGAGAAAACCCTAACCATGCATACATGAATCCTTAGTAGGATTCTAACCCACCAATAGAAATCCTCACTCGCCTGTAAGATAGACAATGCTTCCTTACCCTTCACTCAAGCTTGGATAAATTCTACTACTCTTTTCACAGTGAGTTTTAAAACAGGCTCAAGTCCCTATACTCGAAAGCTACGATTTCATAGACAATCCTCACTATGCATTCTACCTTACACACCTAAGATCCCAAAACTTGTGCTGTACGTCCACAACACTAGTGATATACGGCGATACCACTATTTTGAAACAGAACAAATGCGCTGTGTAACTTCACCTGTCACACTTCTCTTGCCGGCACAACTAGGAATTTTCACACTGCTGGAAAAAACCTTTTGACTACATATAACAACTGAACAAACTTAACAAACGTAACATATGTTAGACATTGATCCTATGTATTTACCATGTAACATGTCAGTTACCATAGTAACCGAACTCTGCTACCAAGTGATTTGATCCAGCGCTCCTATTGAAAAACTGTCTCAATAACGCTACCTATCACCTCAATACTCACCATTAATCATGAATCTCTAATAACGGCCCATATCACCAATGAGACAATTTTTGAGCAACTGAATCAAGTGGCCTGATTAATAACTTCATTCACATTTATCTACATAATTATATACAACTGCAGTTTTATCAATTTTCACCATGGTTTTAAACATCATATTACTTTAATCAAGCCACAAAGGCGATTGAATCATCTGATGGTAACTAGATCATGAATAAACAAGACCAGCTTGTCCTTTCAAATCTATTTTTTATTGACTTTATTATCATAAAGAAAAAGCATTTACGTTTTAGAAATCTTTATTTTATCAGCAATCAAGAAAGCAGCATTTTAGTGAGGAAATGAATTATTTTTATTTTTTTTAATTTTTTTTTAAAAAGACCTTTATTGTCCAGCATACAGTGTACACAGCTCCATAGCTTACAACCCAGCTGGGCCAGCTGCAGGTAATGAACTTTGTGGCTCACAGAATGAATATACACAGCTGTAATTCCGGCAACCCTGGGGTCCGGCAGCGTAGATCAACATTGCGCAGTACATCATGACTTGTATACACTTGGTATCTAGTAATTGTGTGGTCTGTGGGTTTTGTTTTTCGACATGTGTGCAGTATCTCGAGGTGGTTGCGCTGATGCTACCTTTGTTTATAGCTGCGGTGTCTGCCGCGTCCATCACTACCAATGTGTCGTATCTGCGAACATATCTGTGCGGGGTGACATTGTGACGGGCACGGCGCCGTTCGAGGGAGCTTAGAGGGTGTTCAGCGACCTAGTGCAGATGGGGCGTGTAACCTCCAGATGTACCCGTTGCAGTGGAAAAAATTTTTTTTTTTAAAAAGGGAAATTGTTCTGCATCTCAGTGCCTAGACGGGGTGTCCAAGCCTCGGCTGTCCCATCCGTGTGTGCCCAATGGCGTGAAGCAGTATAAAGCGTGAAGATGTATGCGCACGGACATGGTCTAGTTGAGTATGTATCTGAATCGACAATTAACTACAAAACAGGGACGTGGGTTTCATAGGAGGCAGGTAGGGATTGGTGCATGCAGAATTCGCCATAATGCCGAAGAGGTAGAAATCTGAATCAGCGTGTCAGTCGTGTCTCGCAGGGTATGCAGGCGGGGAGGGCCGGGACTCGGGAATGTACGGGTCGCTTGCGCAGTGGGGCCCTAATGGGGGGGGGGGTGTTCCCCGAGTGACTGGAGGGTGTAGCTTTCCGATGTATGGGTCGGGCCACTGCCGTCGCCACTCTTGCAGTGGCGCAGCTCCGGGAGTGGGGTACGTCATCGACAATGCATGGTATGAAAGCGCTAGTCAGACAGTGTGTCGAGTCCGATGGTGAGAGGGAGTCGCATGGTGTATCATGAGTGTTTAGTGTGGTGTCACATCAGATAATGAGGGTGGCAGCATATGGTTCCTCACGTGATCCCCTGTTCCGTGCATTTCTGTATGAAGGAGTGTAAAATGTCCTCCCACTGTTGCGCGATGGGAAACTTTCTGAGCCCTGCTGTCTCCTCCCGCCGCAGAGCAGAGCCCTCAGCCCGCGCCCAGTTCGTCAATGACAGGTACCAGTGCCAGAGGTGGGGGGGTGTGGCCGCCTTCCATCTCTTGGTAAGTAGTCTTTTGGCTGTGATAAGGCCGAGATCCCAGTATCTAGCCTGGACTCTATTGAGGTGTGTGCGCTTATACAGCCCTAATATACAGGCTTCCCACGTATGCGGTACCTGCTCCCCAGTACAAAGTCGGAGTATCATGGTCACACCGTCCCAGTACTGTTGGAGGGCAGGGCAGAGCCAGAGCATGTGAAGTAAATCTGCGCCGATGAGAGAGCAGCGGCCGCAGGCAGTGTCTGCTACTGAGAAGTATTTATTGATCTTGTCAGGGGTGAGGTACGCGCGGTGTAGTATATAAAATTGTATGAGTTTAAAGCGAGGGCTGCGGGGGATGTTCACCGGGCCAGCCAGAACCACCGCCCACTCCTTGTCCGTCCAGTCCCGTCCCCTGTCTGCTGCCCATTTTTCCCTTAGGTGTGCAGGTGCCGGGCATGTGTGTTGGAGGAGTGCTTGTGCCAACCAGCGAACAATGTGTGTGCCGTTACTCATGACATGCAAGTATTGTATGAAGTCGTGCGTCTGCGGTTCACTAGACATGTCTCCCCAGGCGGCGGTCAACGTGTGTACGAGAGATGCGTGTGTCAGGAACTGGCCGGCTGGGAGGGATGTGTCTTCCACAAGGGTCGCAAAAGGCAGGAGAGCGCCGTCGGAGTAAAGGTCACCCACTGTTTCCACCTCCGCGGCAATCCAGTTATGCAGCCGTACAGCAGTCAGGATCCCTGCCGTCGTGTGAGGAAATGAATTAATAAACTGACATTTTTAAAGCAAGCTCAGAAACATGAATTTTAAGCAAAATAACAGTTTCCATTCCCTAAATCTATTTCCCTGACTGATTCTCACTCCACCTAGAAAGGAAAAATCATTTTAAGTCTGCTGTCCTTACGTGCGCCAAAAGTCCGACAGCATGTCACGTCAATCAGGAATCGGAAAAGAGAGAGTTTTTTCTCCGCTCCAAGTGTCAGGTTTTATACCTTTCTTTCTAGCTAAACTTTCTACAAATTACATCTTTCCAAGCAAATCCAGGCTTCTTATTGGCTGATCAGTGTCAGTCCACGATAAAACTGGTTAGGTCATGTCAGTTACTTGGCCAAGCTCGGGCTTTACATAACCCCTATTGTCTTTGGCTTCCACAACTTTCTGCTTCCTCAAAAAAGTTACTTTCCTCGAGTTTACATATTCGCTTCCTAGCCTTGGCAGATACAACAAGTTCCTGTCCTTGAGCCTTTCTCCGAGTGCACGTTCATCTCAGCTGTAGAACTTCTTTTTCAATTTTCGTGATGCTTTTGCAGTAAAAATCTTCACAGCTGCGCATGTGCAGGATTCGCTCTGGACAAGCTGAACCACCATTAGGCCTCACTTTGGAAACTATTATTAAACAAACACAAGACATCAATTAATTAAAGAATTGAAACCCATTCTGTTACCCACCCCCTTTACTAATTAATCCCGTTAATTATGTTACCTAGCTGAAGCACATATAAGCAGCATTATATCTACCTTTCCTTTAGGATTGCAGGAACTCTTTTATGCGTTTTTGTCACAGAAAGACATAACATAAGCACACTAAATAAGCACATGCCATTAGTTAAGCAGCCGCATTTAATACTGACAAAGACAATAGACAAGATTAGTTTATTATTTTCTTCTTTGCGTTTGCGACATAAAAGCACATTAGTTTACCCGCGTGTTGTGATGCAAAAACTCATAAACTATGTTGATTAGTATTTTCACCACAAACATATTAATGCAGTTAGAATTATGGGGGATTAACTTCGCAAGTTTGAACAAAATGTTGTTCCATACCTTGCTTCATCAGTGCCATCTAGCCTAACCCATAGTAAACCCACCAATTCCTCCAGATTTTACCATGTTTCTTTGGACATCCCAGCGCTGTGTGACATGTGGGTGGGGAATTATTGACCAATCAATTATAGATCTGAGATATCCCCCTCCCCAGGGGACCCATGAGCAGTTTAGCCTTAAGAGGACTATGTTCAAGAACATCAGAGTCTTGTTGGCAGGACAGGGCACGGGGCATAGTTGTAAGTAATGGTAGAATTGGACTTATGTAGTTCAAAGTCCTTTTGGAGCTCCTGAAAGGACCTCCTTTGTCCTCCACTCCACACACCCCAGCCCTTGATATTCCAATAGGTCCAATCAAATCCTAGTTAAAAAACCCTCAAAACGCGTTGGGTTTATCAGCCAGCTGCCTTTCCATAGGGGGGTCTCAAGGGTCACCTTTCTATCCCAACTAGTCCATCAGAGCGCTCATCTCCACAAATGTAGGACCATTCTGGTGACCTCATGTAGGGACCAGGGAATGGGAACATAGATGAAGTCCATGATGCAGTTTGGGCCAAGCAATGTCACTTCCCCTTAGAATGCTAGGTTCCCCCAACCATCACTCAGCCAAGCATTAATGCCTAGGGTGTGGGCCTCCTAGTATAAGGGCAGATGTCTGCCATGGCTAGTCCGCCATTGAACGTAGATTGTACACACTTACCAAAGGCTTTATGCGTGGGGTGCTTACTCGACCATAGGACCACACATATTTTGGCTGTCAGGTCACAAAACCAACTCTGCAGGCAAAAAGGGGAATATTTTGCAGAACATACAACATTCTTGGGAGTACCAGCATTTTGAACACGGCAACCCTGCCTAGAAAATTGAGGGATAGTTTGACCATTTCTCTAGGTCATTCTGGGCTTTGAGAAGTAAAGGCCTGCATTTTCAGTGAAAGCTTTTACAATTAGTATGCCTATACTATGGATGCCTTTACAACGAATGTTGTTGTAAAAGCATGAATGGTAAAGGCGTAGTAAAAAAATACGGTAAGGTAAGTATTAAATGTAAGTATGAAGTGATTTTTATATATATATATATATATATATATATATATATATATATATATATATATATATATATATATATATATATATATATATATATATATATATATATATATATAAGAGTTGCCCACAGTTAGGAAGCCACACTGGATGAATTTGAGCCATTTATTCAAAGGATTCAGTCCGCCATGCACTCCCAACACAAATTGTAGCCATACGCGTTTCGGGCGTAACCACCGCCCTTGATCACTGGCAACAGGGAAAGCGGCAGGTGAACCAATTGCACTCATTTAAATGTCCCGCCCCAGTGGGCGTGAGCGCCGTTGCATTTTGGTCTTTGTAGTCCACCTGACATCCAGACCACCGTGGGTCCCGCCATACCTGCAAAATATACAGTCTCACCCAAGTGGGTATGTCCGGAGTAAGCTGGCCGACAAATAAGGCAATCCCTCGAACGATTCATCCATCCTGCAGCGTCACTTGGTCTCCGACGCTGTGGACCCGCTCTGTGCGCGGTGGGGCTTCCTGGCGGCTGGACGGCCGCTACACAAGAAAGAAAGAGTTGCCCACAGTTAGGAAGCCACACTGGATGAATTTGAGCCATTTATTCAAAGGATTCAGTCCGCCATGCACTCCCAACACAAATTGTAGCCATACGCGTTTCGGGCGTAACCACCGCCCTTGATCACTGGCAACAGGGAAAGCGGCAGGTGAACCAATTGCACTCATTTAAATGTCCCGCCCCAGTGGGCGTGAGCGCCGTTGCATTTTGGTCTTTGTAGTCCACCTGACATCCAGACCACCGTGGGTCCCGCCATACCTGCAAAATATACAGTCTCACCCAAGTGGGTATGTCAGGAGTAAGCTGGCCGACAAATAAGGCAATCCCTCGAACGATTCATCCATCCTGCAGCGTCACTTGGTCTCCGACGCTGTGGACCCGCTCTGTGCGCGGTGGGGCTTCCTGGCGGCTGGACGGCCGCTACACAAGAAAGAAAGAGTTGCCCACAGTTAGGAAGCCACACTGGATGAATTTGAGCCATTTATTCAAAGGATTCAGTCCGCCATGCACTCCCAACACAAATTGTAGCCATACGCGTTTCGGGCGTAACCACCGCCCTTGATCACTGGCAACAGGGAAAGCGGCAGGTGAACCAATTGCACTCATTTAAATGTCCCGCCCCAGTGGGCGTGAGCGCCGTTGCATTTTGGTCTTTGTAGTCCACCTGACATCCAGACCACCGTGGGTCCCGCCATACCTGCAAAATATACAGTCTCACCCAAGTGGGTATGTCAGGAGTAAGCTGGCCGACAAATAAGGCAATCCCTCGAACGATTCATCCATCCTGCAGCGTCACTTGGTCTCCGACGCTGTGGACCCGCTCTGTGCGCGGTGGGGCTTCCTGGCGGCTGGACGGCCGCTACACAAGAAAGAAAGAGTTGCCCACAGTTAGGAAGCCACACTGGATGAATTTGAGCCATTTATTCAAAGGATTCAGTCCGCCATGCACTCCCAACACAAATTGTAGCCATACGCGTTTCGGGCGTAACCACCGCCCTTGATCACTGGCAACAGGGAAAGCGGCAGGTGAACCAATATATATATATATTACCTACTGGCGGTCGCCAGTAGGTATATATAGTTAGGATTTTTTCTCTATGGGTTTTTTGAAAATTCTATGTCTAATAACTTTGGCGTTTGTGGACGGAATTGGCTGAAATTTTCAGGAAAATGGCACATTTTGTTTCTGAGCAGCCCCTGAAAATTTGGGGGGGTTTCGTCAAGGGGGGGCCGAGAAAAAAGGGGGGTCCCAAAACGTGTTTTTAACATTGATTTTTCCATAGGGCGGTTAGCCTCACTTTTAGCCCGAACGGCTGAATAGATTTGCACGAAACTTGGCAAAATTGTAGGGACTGGTAGCCCGATGTGCCTTTTGTAGGTCTCAATATATGTGCTCCAGTGGATTTTGAGAAATTAACGTTTAAAAAAAGATATATATCTGTAGCAGCGGACCGGGCAGCGCTCCAGGACGCGTACTTTTCGCGCATTGTACCTAATCCTCCTGAGGCGGAAGCCGGGAGTTCTGTGTGCTGGAAAAATTGAATTTGTAAACTTTTAAAAATTGTATTTTGTGCTTTTAAAATCACTTAGCCCTCACTCCCTGACGCTTACCTGCTAAACCCAATCAGCCGATCTAAGCGCTGTTAGGTGCAGGAAACGCTTGCTCGCCGCCATCCCTCACCTCGAGGAGCCACGGGACACGCCCACTCCTGTTGGCCACGCCCACCCCTCACCAGTACTAAAGCGCGTCTGACTGCTAGAAGCTGCATTGTACCTAATCCTCCTGAGGCGGAAGCCGGGAGTTCTGTGTGCTGGAAAAATTGAATTTGTAAACTTTTAAAAATTGTATTTTGTGCTTTTAAAATCACTTAGCCCTCACTCCCTGACGCTTACCTGCTAAACCCAATCAGCCGATCTAAGCGCTGTTAGGTGCAGGAAACGCTTGCTCGCCGCCATCCCTCACCTCGAGGAGCCACGGGACACGCCCACTCCTGTTGGCCACGCCCACCCCTCACCAGTACTAAAGCGCGTCTGACTGCTAGAAGCTGCATTGTACCTAATCCTCCTGAGGCGGAAGCCGGGAGTTCTGTGTGCTGGAAAAATTGAATTTGTAAACTTTTAAAAATTGTATTTTGTGCTTTTAAAATCACTTAGCCCTCACTCCCTGACGCTTACCTGCTAAACCCAATCAGCCGATCTAAGCGCTGTTAGGTGCAGGAAACGCTTGCTCGCCGCCATCCCTCACCTCGAGGAGCCACGGGACACGCCCACTCCTGTTGGCCACGCCCACCCCTCACCAGTACTAAAGCGCGTCTGACTGCTAGAAGCTGCATTGTACCTAATCCTCCTGAGGCGGAAGCCGGGAGTTCTGTGTGCTGGAAAAATTGAATTTGTAAACTTTTAAAAATTGTATTTTGTGCTTTTAAAATCACTTAGCCCTCACTCCCTGACGCTTACCTGCTAAACCCAATCAGCCGATCTAAGCGCTGTTAGGTGCAGGAAACGCTTGCTCGCCGCCATCCCTCACCTCGAGGAGCCACGGGACACGCCCACTCCTGTTGGCCACGCCCACCCCTCACCAGTACTAAAGCGCGTCTGACTGCTAGAAGCTGCATTGTACCTAATCCTCCTGAGGCGGAAGCCGGGAGTTCTGTGTGCTGGAAAAATTGAATTTGTAAACTTTTAAAAATTGTATTTTGTGCTTTTAAAATCACTTAGCCCTCACTCCCTGACGCTTACCTGCTAAACCCAATCAGCCGATCTAAGCGCTGTTAGGTGCAGGAAACGCTTGCTCGCCGCCATCCCTCACCTCGAGGAGCCACGGGACACGCCCACTCCTGTTGGCCACGCCCACCCCTCACCAGTACTAAAGCGCGTCTGACTGCTAGAAGCTGCATTGTACCTAATCCTCCTGAGGCGGAAGCCGGGAGTTCTGTGTGCTGGAAAAATTGAATTTGTAAACTTTTAAAAATTGTATTTTGTGCTTTTAAAATCACTTAGCCCTCACTCCCTGACGCTTACCTGCTAAACCCAATCAGCCGATCTAAGCGCTGTTAGGTGCAGGAAACGCTTGCTCGCCGCCATCCCTCACCTCGAGGAGCCACGGGACACGCCCACTCCTGTTGGCCACGCCCACCCCTCACCAGTACTAAAGCGCGTCTGACTGCTAGAAGCTGCATTGTACCTAATCCTCCTGAGGCGGAAGCCGGGAGTTCTGTGTGCTGGAAAAATTGAATTTGTAAACTTTTAAAAATTGTATTTTGTGCTTTTAAAATCACTTAGCCCTCACTCCCTGACGCTTACCTGCTAAACCCAATCAGCCGATCTAAGCGCTGTTAGGTGCAGGAAACGCTTGCTCGCCGCCATCCCTCACCTCGAGGAGCCACGGGACACGCCCACTCCTGTTGGCCACGCCCACCCCTCACCAGTACTAAAGCGCGTCTGACTGCTAGAAGCTGCATTGTACCTAATCCTCCTGAGGCGGAAGCCGGGAGTTCTGTGTGCTGGAAAAATTGAATTTGTAAACTTTTAAAAATTGTATTTTGTGCTTTTAAAATCACTTAGCCCTCACTCCCTGACGCTTACCTGCTAAACCCAATCAGCCGATCTAAGCGCTGTTAGGTGCAGGAAACGCTTGCTCGCCGCCATCCCTCACCTCGAGGAGCCACGGGACACGCCCACTCCTGTTGGCCACGCCCACCCCTCACCAGTACTAAAGCGCGTCTGACTGCTAGAAGCTGCATTGTACCTAATCCTCCTGAGGCGGAAGCCGGGAGTTCTGTGTGCTGGAAAAATTGAATTTGTAAACTTTTAAAAATTGTATTTTGTGCTTTTAAAATCACTTAGCCCTCACTCCCTGACGCTTACCTGCTAAACCCAATCAGCCGATCTAAGCGCTGTTAGGTGCAGGAAACGCTTGCTCGCCGCCATCCCTCACCTCGAGGAGCCACGGGACACGCCCACTCCTGTTGGCCACGCCCACCCCTCACCAGTACTAAAGCGCGTCTGACTGCTAGAAGCTGCATTGTACCTAATCCTCCTGAGGCGGAAGCCGGGAGTTCTGTGTGCTGGAAAAATTGAATTTGTAAACTTTTAAAAATTGTATTTTGTGCTTTTAAAATCACTTAGCCCTCACTCCCTGACGCTTACCTGCTAAACCCAATCAGCCGATCTAAGCGCTGTTAGGTGCAGGAAACGCTTGCTCGCCGCCATCCCTCACCTCGAGGAGCCACGGGACACGCCCACTCCTGTTGGCCACGCCCACCCCTCCCACGCCCATCAAACGCCCCATAAAATATGTGCCAGCATAGGGAGCGCAGCGGACGGGCGCAGCGGGCGCGCCGTCAGCGCGCCGAAGGCGCGCCAAAGGCAAGCCCGTCTGGGCCCGTCCGGGCCCTGCCGGCCACAGGCCCAGGCACTCTGTTCTTATCGGCCCGCAACAACCGGTCCTACACTCGCGCGGACTTATTATCCTTAAATCCCAACAAACAGCCCGCCTGCTCACACATCATGAAGGAAGACACCTATTTCACTGGCTGTGACACCTGCGACCCGGCCAAACAACACTCGGCACCCAAGGGTTTGCACCTTGGCCTACTTAACTGCAGGTCACTCGTAAAACACGCACACGAAGTGAACCTTTTAATTATAAACAATGACCTAGACATTCTGTTTTTAACTGAAACCTGGCTTACCCCCAGCAGTGGCCCAGATATCGTTCTAGCACTCCCCCCCGGATACGTCATGTACTCACTAAACAGACCTGAAGGAAGGGGAGGTGGACTAGCGATAATTCTTAAAGATACTCTTACCTGCAAAACATCTGACGGCAACATCAAGGGATACGAAAGCTGCCATTATACAATACAAATATCCCCAGTTACCTCGCTGTCAGGGACACTGATATACCGTCCACCAGGCAATCTAGGAGACTTTTCAAACAAAATTATCGACCAGACGTCCATCAAATGTACTACCACCACTAATTACCTATTACTAGGAGATCTGAATGTACATTTCCTGGACCCCGATGACAAGCAGGCCAGTGATTTACTCCAGGACTTCACCTCAATGGGCCTGGATCTCAAAAACCCACGGGCCACTCATGAAAGAGGGCAACTGCTTGATCCGATTCTTTCGAATATCCCCAATTTGAGAATGCTCGACCATATCCCCCTTCCCTGGACGGACCACTTTCTGGTCTCCCTAGTATGGGACATCCTCACTCCGCCTCCTCCACCCTCCAAAACCAGAACTTATACCAGACGCTGGCAGAGACTGGAACCAGACGTGTGGGCAGCCAAACTCAGGGAAAGCGCCCCGCCTCCCCCCCATGACACCTTAGCAGGGGACAAAGAATTCAGGACCTGGATTACCCACTCGCTCGATGCCATTCTGCCCAAAACTCACTCTCTGAAATACATCAAGAGAATCAATCCCTCACCCTGGTACACCCCGGAACTCAACCTTCTTCGCAAGACTTGCAAAAGGAATGAACGTATCTGGAGGAAGGAAAAAACCATGGAGCAAAAAGAGTCATTCCGTTCCTCTATAAAAACTTATAAAAAAGAGCTCCGTAACACCAAAACTAGTTTCTATGAGAACAGAATTAAAAACGCCGCTTGCTCGGCCCATGAAACTTATTCGGTTCTTAAAGAACTCATCCACGCCCCTGACCCCCCACTCAAATACCTTGACCCCAAAGAAGCTGAAACTAAATGCAACAACTTAGCCACCTTCTTTGACGAAAAGATTCAAAAAATTCTTCTCACCATACCTCCCCCCGATCAAACCCACACAGAGCAGGATCTCACTACCACCGCTACCCATCATCCTCTGTCACTAGATCACCCCCAACCCTTCCTGGATGCCTTTGGCCCCGTAACAACGGAAGAAGTAGGAGCAACATTGGCTTCAATCAAAAGTGGTTCCCCTCTCGACCCTGCACCCTTCCGTTTCCTAAAAAAAGTGTCGAGCACCATCATCCCCACCCTTACGGCCTTGATCAACTCCTCTTTCACGGAGGGCATAGTCCCCTCCAGCTGGAAAATGGCAGCTGTCAAAGGTCTATTAAAAAAACCTTCCTTAGACCCGCTGGACCTCACCAACTACAGGCCCATATCCCTCCTTCCTGGAAACAGCAAGATCGCAGAGAAGCTGGTAAACAAACAATTGTCATCTTACCTAGAAAGCAACAACCTCTTAGCGGTCTCCCAGACAGGGTTCCGTCCAGGTCAGGGCACGGACATCGCCCTCCTGGCAGCGGTAGAGAAGGCCAGAAGCATTCTGGACACGGGAGGATCAGTGGCAGTGATCCTCCTGGACCTCAGTGCGGCCTTCGACACTGTAGATCACCCAACCCTAATCCATCGACTGGGAAAGATCGGACTAAAGGGCACAGCCCTGAAATGGTTAGAATCCTTTTTATCAGGACGATCCTTTCAGGTGCGGGAAAATGACAGCTGCTCTTCCACCTTCCCCCTCCGGTGCGGAGTACCACAGGGCTCATCTTTGAGCCCTACGCTGTTTAACGTATACATGGCCCCACTGGAGAAGAGGGTCAGTTCGTTTGGCGTATCAATTATCAACTACGCCGACGATACTCAATTGGTCGTAACCCTCTCACACCCCCACCACGCCCCATCGGATCTCCACAGCTGCCTCTCCGAGGTCCACCGATGGATGAACCTCTCCTCACTTAAGCTGAATGGGTCCAAGACCGAGATCCTCTTGATGGGCCACAAGGGGCTCTCTTTACCATCTCACCTCTGGCCTAGTTGCCTAGGTGACCCTCCGACACCTAAGGAAGAGGTCAAAAGCCTTGGTGTGTGGATTGAGAAGGATATGAGCTTCAAAACCCAGGCTAAAAAAACAGCAGGGACATGTTTTGGGCTACTCAGGGCCTGCAGGAAGGTCCTCCCCCTGCTCCCGGAGACGGCAAGGAGGCTCCTCATTCAGGGCCTAATCCTGGCAAGGTTAGACTACTGTAATTCCATTTACCTGGGAGCCCCCGAAGCCACCTTGAACTCACTACAAAAAGCCCAAAACGCCGCAGCCCGCCTACTCACGAGCACTCCAGGAAGATCTTCCGCCAGGCCGGCCCTTAAATCCCTTCACTGGCTTCCAGTCAGAGAAAGGGTCGTCTTCAAGGCCCTATGCCTAGCCCACAAAACCATCAATAATAACGGCCCCCCCCTCCTTAAAGAACTCCTAATCCCATACAAAGCGGAGAGAGACCTCCGGTCCGGAGCAGAAAATCTTATCGTAGTCCCGAGAGTCAGAAAGGCCAAGACCGGTGGCCGTCGCTTTTCGGTTCACACGGCAAAACACTGGAACCAGTTACCACGGAAACTTAGGATAGAACCGAACTACCTCCAGTTCAGAAAAACCTTAAAGACCCTCCTTTTCCCGCAAACATAAGCTTTTCAGACAGCTGAAACCCTCGGAGAATTAGGTCAGCGCTGGGATGCTCTCTGAGTTACTACGCGCTTTATAAAACCATTAAATAAATAAATAAATAAATAAATAACGGAGCTTTGTGAAGCGAAGCTGATTGGTTCTCTGGCGTCTGTCAACATTCCAAAAAGTCCGTAGCTGCCGCCATCTTGTCTCTCGGTAGGATCGAGAGACAAGAGGAGGCCAAAACAAAGGGGCAAATAACCATAAGGGGGCATAGTAGATCCTCCCTGACCCCCTAGGTTTAATGTGGAGGCTTTAAAACGGCCCCGCGGGGCAAAAAAAAATAATTTTTTTTTTGTTTTTTTGCGTGGGTAGCGCCCGGTCCGGGAACCGGGAAGCTTTCTGAGCAGCGTACTGCAATGAAAAATGAATGATAGACTTTTCAAATACTGTTGTTAATTGATTGTTGGTTTTGTTGATTATTTTTTATTTTTTTTTATTTTTTAAGGATTGTTTATTGTGTTTAATAATTTATTAAACTTTCTAACGCGGCGCGTCATATGACGCATTACGCGACAACGCAGGTCCAGAATATAGTGAAAATGTCTCCACCAACCAGCGGACGGCACACAACCCCTTTCAGCAGGCTAAATAGTTCTGTTAAATGACAACAGAAGGGACAGGCAACAAGAACCATCAGTCAAAGAGGGGAGGGCAAGTTCTTCTCTACCGGGTCACGTTGGAGCGCTACCGGAACTGATCGAATTGGTAGTCTACAGTGTTTCTGGATGTTTCAGACTGAAGCTGGCGTTAGCATGAGAGCACCACCATTTCGTAGCTCCGTCGTGGCCATTCCACGAGCAATCATGCTAGGCGCTCCCCACCAGAAGCCTGCGGGAGTCGGGGGCCCCCAAGACTTTTGTAGAATCTTCAAGGATGAGGGGACGCTTTCGAGAATGGAGCCCAAGCTCTAGCAGACAAGCGTCCGAGTTCCAAGGTGTCGCAGGCCCATTTTAGTGGACCACGCCCAAATCTGAAGAGATGGCCGCCATTTTGAGAGTCCTGTGGCAGCCGCCTATCGCTGCACCGCAAGAGCGGGAGCAACTCAAGTACATGGTGAGCGAGACGCTGTAGTCGAAAGAGCGGGCGGTAAACAGCTGAATAGCGGAAGAGGCACAGTGTAGCAAAAGCGGGCTGAATGGCAAATGAAATGGAAAAGGGGTGCCCCACTACAGCGTGTCTTTAGGTGAAACGGATTGTGGGACAAGGTGAAGAATGGAAGAGTCACCAAAAGGAAAAAAGTTCCGCTTGACCCCGGGAGCCGGCCACCTATGTCGGGGGCGATCTCAGGCCACACCAGGGCAACACGACTTGGGGAGGGGGCCGGAGCCAAGCGCCCCCTCCGAGTCCGCGACATGACACCGTCCCTCGGGGGCCTCCGTCAAGCGGTTCAGGGTGGCACCGCATCACAACAGCCCCCACTTACTTTAAGAATAGTGAAGATGAAGCAATTGCAAATAGGCTTCAGACAATGTTACAAGCACTCCTCAAAACTTTGAACTTTCAGAGTGCATGAGTTGGGACAGCGAGGGGTGATTTGGTTTCTCGGACTGTTTTTCTGGTCTCTCACCACTGGCATACTTTAACGTTTTCTTGTTTGTAGGACATTAATAGGTTTTATCATTACGTTATGTTATCGTTTCTTTGTTTGTTGTTTAATAAAAGTTCATGTTCATGTTCATCAGTGGCCTACTGATTTTCGTTTTCCTATTTTTTTCTTTCCAGGTTGTTTCATGGTAAAGTTTCTGTTAACAGGATACAGTGATCACTTCGTTATTATTGCATATGTCCTTTTCACTAGGGGTGCTCTCTGGTCGGGCCAGATGACGTATCTCTAGTAAATGGTCCGGGTGAAAAAGGTGCATCAATCAGTGGGGAGTAGATAGGCATGACAGATTACAACGGGGGAGAAAGGTCCGCATTACGTACCCTTTCACTACTTGCAAAGATTTTCCTACGTTTATATGCAAACAGGGAATACCTCCAAAAAGAACTAATTCCCAAACAGTCAATGTTCGGACAATCAATCAATCAATGAGGAATGAAATAGGTACGACGTGTTAAAGGCTTGCGTTACCTACCCTTCACTATCTGCAAAGGGAGAGAGAATATTCCTATTCTTCCTCGTTTGCAGGTAGAGAAGATCCTTAAGAGAATTAACTTCGAACAATTCAATGCTCGATTGAAACAATCAACAAGGGGTACTGTGAACACAAATGAACGCCGCTTATGTACATACGCATTGCTATTTTCAACAGGTTGTTCCTAATGTTTCTATTTTAGCGAGGTCAAAAAGAGATCCCATTAGTGGCCTACTGATTTTGCTCGATTCCTTTTGTTTTTTTACACGATTTTTCGCTATCTGCAAAGACTAAACAGAGTATTGCGACTCTGTGCTTGTTTGTAAATAGAGAATGAACCAAAGAGAACAATCAATCAAATGGAGAGAGAAGCAGGCACGACGTATTACAAAGGGGGCAAAGGGCTGCGTTAACTACCCTTCACTATCTGCAAAGAGAGAGTACTCCTAATAGAAATGAGGGGTGGGGGGCAGTATTCAAAGCAGATCAGTGTGCATAAACACGAAAATGTTTTTACTTACCACGTACTTGACATTCGACAGCTTATGATATTTGCTATTAAAAAACCATTGAAATTCACTGAAAAAACCATAGGTTATAGACCATATATAGTTAGGAATTAGCATTTACAAAACCTTGAAAATTCACTGAAAAAACCATAGGTTATAGACCATATATAGTTAGGAATTAGCATTTAAAAAACCTTATTTTACTCACACAAAACCATTGAAATTCCATATATAGTTAGTTGCACTAACTATATATCGCGCACCCGCAATCCACTGCTGATCATGTCACATATTACATCATTCATGACATGGTCAGTGACATCACTGATGACATCACTGATGACATCTCAAATGACATCACTGATGACATCACTGATGACATCTCATTTGACATCATTCTTGTGCTAATACGATAAACCTCTTCAGACTCTAATATAACCTTAGATACACTCAGTGTAAACAGACACTCACACACTGCCACTCATCCATGGAGTTACTCACACACCCAGTCAGTCATGCAAAGAAACAATCTCACCTCCATTTCTTCAACTATACAGTTAAACACACCTTACTTATTGAAACATATACTAACACATATTTACTCTCTTATACAATCCCTGATACACGTTCACAATGATCGATACAACCACTCACTCATTCAGTGGCTCTCATGCACAGTTATTTATATATGCCAACTTTCACATGTACTGTGTTTTACATATGTACTTACTATGACATGTAGCATTGAGATATCCATTCACTCATCAATACACTCATGCACACAGTCAACTGCCCATGTAGCTGTTTCCACATGCACTCTTGAACTCATACACCTAGTGAATAAACTGCTCACACATCTATGCATAGAGTCACACACCTTCCAGCCACCCCCACACAAACTCAATCTCCCATAGAAATACTTGGGCAACCAATTAATAACACATATAGCCTCTCGTATAGCTAATGATCAACACATGCAGCAGTTTACAGAACAACAGACATAATGATGCACAAATTAAGACAGTTTAGTCACTAACCCATGCATTCAGTGAGACACATTTAATCACTCACTCATACAGTCAGTCATGCACCTACTAAATCCTTCATCCAGACACTTATACATCCACTCAAGACATATTTTAACTTTACAGAAAAATACAGTCACTGGATGTTGTCATCAGTGATGTCATCAGTGATGTCATTTGAGATGTCATCAGTGATGTCATCAGTGATGTCACTGACCATGTCATGAATGATGTAATATGTGACATGATCAGCAGTGGATTGCGGGTGCGCGATATATAGTTAGTGCAACTAACTATATATGGAATTTCAATGGTTTTGTGTGAGTAAAATAAGGTTTTTTAAATGCTAATTCCTAACTATATATGGTCTATAACCTATGGTTTTTTCAGTGAATATATATATATATATATATATATATATATATATATACTGAAAAAACCAAAGGTTACAGAGACGATATAGTTGGTCTCAGGTTTCACTCATACAAAACCAGAAAAATTCAGCAGTTATAGTTAGCTGAGCTAACTATATATAACTCACGCCCCCACAATTCACTGCTTATGACCTCACATATTTCATCACTCATTCCATGGACATTGACATCACTGATGACATACGGCTTCCTTTGTGTAAAAGCAGAGTGCTTGCTTTGAGCAAGAGAGAGAAAAATGCTCTTGCTTGCTCAAAGAGGAGCACTCTTTGCTATGGCATGGCAGGAGCCATGCCATAGTAAACAGCAATGTCCTGGGGGTGGGCACCCCGGGACATTGCTGGCTCTGACCCAGGGGGTTGACGGTCCCCAGGGCCATGTAGGGCTCCTGGAGCAAGGCAGCGTGCCCCCCTCCTCTGTTCAAATTTGCCATAAGGAGCTGGTGATCTCTGGGGGTCCACAACGGACCCCCTTAATGTTTGCATTTGTGCCCTGGGTAGGTGGCGGTCCCTGGGGCTGCAGGAGAGGCAATAGGGACTCCCTGCTTAAAAAAAATAACTGTGTGCCCCTGGGACGTAGCGGTCCTTGGGGCAGCGGGGGAAGACCTTCGGCCTCCCCCACATTACTTACATTAAAAAAATATTGTGCCCCAGGGCAGGGGGGTCCGGGAGGACCACCCACATAGTTTTAATTGCCCTTGGAAGGTGGTGATCCCCGGAGCTGCGGGTGGGCCCAGTGGGCCCACCCACATTCATTATTTAAAAATGCTCGGGGAGGTGGCAGTCCCCGAAGTTGCGGGCAGGCTCAGTCGGCCCATCTGCATTCATAATTAAAAATGCCCCTGGGAGGTGGCAGTCCCCGGGGGTTTGAATAGCCTGAGATGGGGGGCCTGTGCTCCCCCCTCCTTTATTTGACATATGCCTCCGGGACCTGGCCCACCCAGGCGTTATTCTAAAGCAAGATTATTTTTGCCAGGTATTCAAGGATCCACCCGTGAGTCCATGACAAAATGAAAAGAAATATGTTTTCAGCTAGGTCCCTGAGGAACCCCCTCATCATATCTGGGGGGGGGGGGTCAGGGGATTCCTACCCTGCCCCCTTTTCTTTATTCCTAATTTTTTTTTATGGGACTCTACTTCAAGCTGAGTCCCAAGATGGCAGCGAATCAAATTGTAGTAGGATCCGCAAGTCCACTGCAAGGACTTGTGTCCCCAGGTATCAATATTTTATTTAGTTAGATATCTGAAAACTGCTAAACGTATTCACACCAAATCACCAAGACCACACTTTCTGGACCAACATCTAGCTTTCAACCAAATCTTGTGTAATTCCATTCAGCAGTTTGGGCTAAAGTAGTTTAAAAAAAGCTAAAAATCCCCATAGACTTAACATGGGGAAAACACATTTGGAACCCCCCCTTTTTTCTGGACCCTCGCTTGACTAATCACCCTAACACTTTCAACACAGCAGCTGAACCAAAAAGGGGAGGGTTCAAGGAAACTTTGTGTAGATTCGTCAAGTGGCGCAAAAGTTATTGGCAAAACAAAAAACGCTCTTCCTATGGAAACTTTGGTACTTACTATAACTACCTACTGGCTATCACCAGTAGGTGATATATGTGTTTCAAGACCATCAAGACTATGACAGTCTGGTAATGAAAGAAGCTTCTGTTATGCATGGATCCTGCATTTGGTTGATCTCCATTTCTTTCTCCTAATAACTTGGCAGGTCTGGTGACTGTCAGGAAATACTATACCAGATGCGAGTACAAAAGAAAATCACTGCAATCATGCCACTCGGCCCTGGAGAAGAACGTTAGCCACTCACTTGCCCTCTGAATTAAGCCGTGTACTTTTGTGCCTCCTGGCTGAGGTGCGTTGCCGATTAAGACCTTCAAGTGTTACCCTCGTGGCAGTTGGGTTCTGCTGGAACAAAGTATCTAGCTACTTCTTCCATGGCCAGCAAAGTCTGAAAAAGACACCTGATGGTTCTAATACAGACATCCCATGGCCTATTCCTTCACTTTCTAGTCCAGTCTCGAGCTAGGAAACCTAATATCCCAGCGAGTACAGACTAGCTTTTGGTTTTATTTGAAGCAAGGGACCACCCGAATAAAGTTGTTTTCTGGTACCCTTTGCCTCATTTTAACTCACTCCTCCGACTACAACCTTCTGGCCCCTCACCCACACTTCACCTATAGGCAGTTGGATTAAAATATCTCCGCTAAAGAGCCCCTCTTTGAGGTGTCGCCTGTTGAGAATTGCACCGCCTACTCAACGAGGAGCATTGCCTATGATGAAGCATGACACCTGCAAAGGTGTGTGAGGCCTCTATATCCAACAAAATGGGTACCCCTTGGTAGGTTTCCACCGAGCCTCTACCTCAACTACACACCCCTGTGACCTACTCACACACACACTTTCCAGGAACAGCCCAGTTCTCTTTTGTAACAATGTATCGCTAAGGGCAATTACTGTGGCTGGAACTTCCACTCCCCGTGAGTGGTACTATCGCCCTTTGAGATCGCAATAGATCTTTTTCTCCCCCTTTTTGTATACTTTCCTGAGCACGGCTAACCACCATGGGAGCTCATTCTTGGTGGGTAAGACCAGTTCTATCCCCCACGTAAGACCTTCTATACATCCTTTAGGAGGCCATTGTACCATCCACAATCGGGTGTGCTGACATTAACCCACCCACCCTTTTTTATTGATTTCACGTCATCCCGAGCCTACCCGGCCACCATAAAATGGACGAGCAGGGGTTGAGTTTCGGTGAAGACGATGCAGCAGCTATTTTGAGAATACCATCAATCCTTGGTATAGAGACTGACGCAGCCACGGGAAGCAACTCAGCTGATTGGCAGAGCCTTTCAGATCTGAAAAGAGAATGGGTTAGAATCACCCTTCATGGGGCACTCATGGCCGAGTATTTCAAGGCCAAGATTGCACCCAATGGACTCATTGTAAAAAACCTTCCTAGAATTTTTTGGGAGGATGGCCAATTCAAAAATCGAATGGTCCCAGATTTCTTGGAAGTGCACACATGACCTCCTCATCCTGATTGTCAATACAGCTAAACGCTTAGCTGACGAATTACTCAGCCGTATTCAAATCACTGAGAGTGCACTCAAGAATGCCGTTCCGAACCCAGGTTTCAAACCTAAATTAGCGGAACTTAATAAAGACCTAGCTGAGCATAAGGAATACCTGATGGAACAAAAGGTTACCAAACTACAGAAGGACATCCAACGCTTCTCAAAAGACAAAGTCTATCCCTATCTGAAGGAGGACTATGTTCCACCTGGGACGGGCTACCTCTCTGATTCAAGTGCCGCCTCCTCAAGAAGAGGGTCCAATAACGACAGTAACTCTAGTGGAGATGACTGGCAGCCACAACAACGATGGGGTAAACAAGGTGGTAGACGTGGACAACAGTTCTATCCACACCCCCCCTACCAGGGTCCACCTGCTTATTGGCAGTACCCTCAGTTCCCACACACTTTACCACCGTATGGCCCCCAGTACCCGCTTCAATTTGCCCCACAGGGTGGTGCCCAACCTTTTTTAGACAGAGGTTGGGGCAATGGGAGCGGGCGCAAGCGAGGAAACACGCCGGACAAGAGGGTACAATGGGAAGCCACTCCGGCTCAAGGGATGGACACCAGGTGCAAGACCACCCGAAAGTGAGTCTGGTGGTTAATCTGTGCGCACGCCATCTCACATTGGATGAGGAAAAGGTCTTACAGAAGGGTCTCGGGTTTGTCCCGCCCCCAAGATAGACCATTTTCAACAAATGTGCGAAATACAAAAGTTCTTTCGCAAGATCAGACTAAGGGCGTTTTTCGATGGGAGACCTTACGAAGCCACCGAGGACTCGGGCCTTTATAATCCCTCTACCTTCATTCCCAACAGTGGGATGGTCCCCAATGAAATTCTGACTTATGAACAGGCAGTAATCAAGGAAATCATGGCACTGGATAGCCATAAGAACCATCAGAACATCTCTAGACGAGAGTTGCAGATACTGGACTCACCGGCCAACGACCCATCAATAACAATCAAGCAGGCAGACAAAGGCGGTGCCACCGTCCTTATGAATACGACTATGACACTGAATGTTTGAGACAACTGGGGGACAGACGGTACTACACACCCATTCCCTCCAACCCCACAGAGCATCTGAAACGTACCATCTCGGGGTTAGTTGAGTCTGCTGAATGCCAGGAATGGATCAGCAAAAAGGAGGCGGAATTCCTGATCAAAAAAGAACCGAGGGTTCCGTATTTCTTTAGCCTCCCTAAAATCCACAAGGGGACTACCCCTGTACCTGGACGCCCGATAGTCTCAGGAATTGACTCAGTGCTGGAACCCCTCTCACAATTCTGTGACCACTACCTACAGCCCCTGGTCAAGCGCATTCCATCCTATATTCAGGACACCACTGATGTCCTACGTCTACTTGACGACATTCAGGAAGGTACCCAGATTGTCTTTCTAATCACCCTGGACGTGGAGGCCCTATATACTAACATCCCACAGAGAGCCACACTAGGGGTGATTGAAGAGTGCCTGAATATTGAGGTATGGAATTCACCCACACCGCCAGACTTCATAATGGAATGCGCTGCCTTAGCACTTACTGAGAACTACTTTGAGTTCAAGGGGCAATACTATCACCAAACCCAGGGCACTTCGATGGGGAGTACCTTCACCCCATCGTTGGCTTGTCTGTACATGGCTGACTTTGAAGGCAAACATATACACCAACCAACGAACCCCTACCACACTAACATCAAGTTGTGGAAGAGGTTCATTGACGACATCTTGATCTTCTGGGGTGGCAATACGGACTCACACAATGAATTCTTTGAATGGATTAATTCTCTTAATCCTTATTTAAACTTTACCATGACAGCATCTGCTTCACAGATTTCCTTCCTGGATTTGACCATCCGACTAACAGAAGGTCAGCTGAGCACAACCATGTTCAGGAAACCTACAGACCGCAATAGTCTCCTCCATTTCACGTGACACCATCCCTAAGCACTGCGGGTCAACCTACCGTTTGGGCAGTTCTTGAGAGTTAGGCGCAATTGTAGCAGCCTTTCTGACTATAAGACCCAATCTACCATTCTGTCCAGGAACTTGACTGACAGGGGTTACCCCAGTAGGGAAGTGGCAAGGACCCAGAAAAGAGCTCTTAACAACCACAGGGGAGCACTTCTGGAACGAAGGATTCCAAATCCCCAAGGGAATGACCCAATGACATGCGTCACCACATTCACGCCGGCCTCCAATGAAGTTAAGAGAATTATTAAACGCCACTGGCAGATCTTGAACACGGGCAACCTTACCTTGGAATTACCCCGGTTCGCGTTTAAGAGATCAAGGAACATAAAGGACATGTTGATCCAGACCAGACCCAAGAAATTGGGAGCAGTCAAACTAACCACATTGGGGCAACTACCACCTGTAAAGGGGCACTACCCATGCGGGACGTGTAGCGTATGCCCTTTCACATCTATACATAAAACTGTGTCTCTCACTGAGACATTTACATGGGAACTAAGGGGTCACACCAACTGCAGCACACCTAACTGTATTTATCTACTGGCATGCCCATGTGGACTTCAATATGTGGGGATGACCACCCGTCCCATCAAAACACGCATCTCGCGAGCATCGGAGCAATTTTTGTTGCAAGACGGACCACACCAAGATTGTAAGCACTTCATTGAAATGAACCACACAGCTGACTCCATAAAGTGGCTGATACTTGAAGCTAGCCCCAATACATCTAAACACAACTTGTTCATTAAAGAGCAATGGTGGATACACCGCCTGGCCACGGACAGAAGGGGTTTGAACGAGGATATTCCTTGGAGCTCATTATGAATGCTCGATACCTTGCCTATTTAAACCCCTTTAAATCCCCATCCTGCTGAGTGATCTACATAAGGGACCCTTTTGGGACTGACTTTGGCTACTACTGGGCATGGTACCCTGGTGGATTTAGTTGCCAGGTGCCTAGGATCACAATGATACAAACAATACTTCATCACCACACCATGCTGTGGGACTGTCCACTCCATCATGGCCGCCAACCACACTCCTTCATACTCCTGAACTTTAGGGATAATGACCGGGGTAGTAGTTCTACAGCCTTTGGTTGCTCTACTCTCCATGAAATTGACATTTGCCATAGTCACATAAGCCTTTATTCAATTTTGGGCAATTCGGGATCCTGAGCGCTACTTCAATAGGACACATCGCCACGCTGTGTCCAGCTTTAGCTCCATTCCAAGATGGCTGCTGCTGTAACAGCCCGGTCCATGTGACTCAAGGCTGATGAGCACACCCGGTCTCCACCCGCGGGGCTGATCTCGCCCTGACTACGATAAAGGTCATGGCCGCCCGCCGGAACCCTACTATCCAGTTCCAGCGGAGAGGGGTAGGCAAACACGCGCGGACACGGGAGCCTTGAAGTAAGTGCTAGCAGCTTGCGCGCTTACACACTCAGTTGCTGGCGAAACTAGAGCCCAGCTCAGTAATATGTTTCAACCGACATTTTCATTGCCACGAAGAATAATACCTCTCAGTCATTATCATTATAATCATGCGGCACTCCTCTCACACGATAGTGCGCGGATGAAGTTTGTTTTTGGTTTTTGATATTTACATATACCCCGCATATCAAGTCTTGAGCCTTGCGCACTTGCTGGACCGCGACGTAGGCGATTTGGGTTTCTACACTTTAACCATGCGGCTCGACTCTTACGCGATAGTACGCGGAGGTGGTTCAATGAGTATAGGCATCCCCCATTTTATACCTTTGGCCCCGCACTCTCGCTGTACTGATACCGGGCCAAGTTTTGCTGTCAGCGCATTCACCATGCGGCTCACCACTTACACAATAGCACACGGGGTTGTCTAAACAACTATACGCACCATGCATATTGATGCCTAGAGCCTCGCGTCCTTGCTGATTAGACTCTGAGGCCATTATTTCATTTACACCTTGCTCTTGGGCTGCACTGGCCCAAGTGTGTTACTGTTTTTACAAGTCCGGACTCAAGACCCGCCAGCTTTGGCCACGATTTATGTTTGGGCTATGCACACATATGATGAATTAATATGTTTGTCTTTTGACGGGCCACATGGGCCAGGTACGTATGGCTTTTAATAGTATTATAGCGTCTGTAACATCATGCATGTTGCTTTTGTCCTTTGTCTCTTCTCTCCATGCATAGCCTAAGACACAGAGGCTTCACTCCCGATGTACGACCCGCTGGTTACTGTTGTTACACATAAATCCTGACCATTAGGTGAGTTGGGTCCGACCTGAATACTGCTGCTACTTTGTTTTAACTGTACTCGTCCACGGGGGCATGCCTCTCACTGTGCTCTCTGAGCTGAGTACTCACTTCTGGTTTTAATCACATACAAGCGGCACCCTCACTAGTATGTCACTGTGTGTGCAAGGTCATTTGAGTATGAAATTTGGAATCTGACCTGTTATTGATACGTCTCCGTTGTCTCCCAATATAGGCAAGGAACAGTGTAAAACAGGTACTTCATTCCAATAATTGTAATGAGTCACTGATACTTTGAGAGATCATGTTTTGTAGACAGTTTTCACCTCTATTTAGGTCCTGATGAATCGCGTGTCAATGTACTGTTAGCGAGAAACATGTCGACCACATCCTTCACTTTCTAGTCCAGTTTCGAGCTAGGAAACCTAATATCCCAGCGAGTACAGACTAGCTTTTGGTTTTATTTGAAGCAAGGGACCACCCGAATAAAGTTGTTTTCTGGTACCCTTTGCCTCATCTTAACTCACTCCTCCGTCTACAACCTTCTGGCCCCTCACCCACACTTCACCTATAGGCAGTTGGATTAAAAGATCTCCGCTAAAGAGCCCCTCTTTGAGGTGTCGCCCGTTGGGAATTGCACCGCCTACCCTATGATGAAGCATGACACCTGCAAAGGTGTGTGAGGCCTCTATAACCAACAAAATGGACACCCCTTGGTAGTTTTCCGCCGAGCCTCTACCTCAACTTCACACCCCTGTGACCTACTCACACACACACTTTCCAGGAACAGCCCAGTTCTCTTTTGTAACACTTTTTGTGATGTGAACATGGCCAGGTTAGTGCACAAGTCTTTCATGCTTGTGGCCATCCATCACTTAAATCTTGTTTTGGGAAAGTCTTTATTCCAGAGGTTACCCAGTAACCCCTGAAAAATCCAGTTACCTACAAGCACATAAAACAGAATGATGCAAAAGGTGTTATAACTTTTTCTTTTCAGTTCGGTTTATTTAAAATTTCATTAAGAAAGCCACAAATAATGAAGATAAGAAGACAATAAATTTAAAATGGCTTTAAAAATGTTAGAAATCATACACCTACCTACTTGATTGTTTCCTTCCATCTCTTCTCACAGACAGGGTCGGTGGGAGTGAGTACACACATTGGGTGTCTGCTGCTGCTGATAATTTCTTAATGTAAATGTTTTTCATGTTTGATACCTTGACCATTATTAGTTTGCTAGGGTATCGCAACTTTAAAAAATATCAAAAAACGACTGCTGTTGCCAACCTACTTATTGTGCATCCGATGTCTATGAGTATGTGTCCATTAGAAGTAACTGCTGTAGCGGGTCCTCAACCCCAACTGGTGGAGCATTGTTTTATTGGTCCCCTTTCTATTGATGATTGTGTGGATTGTGCTTTTATCTTTTCTGTGTCTTCGAAGTCTGTGCTATGTTGACATATTGTGTATTGTATATAGAGAAGATATGCAGTTCCTATCAGGAAGGAAAGGTCGAAGGCTGCCAAGGAGGCAAATCAGGGGATCTTCTCCCTTAGGAGCAAGGACCCTCACACACCCCAAGGGGTGTCAGGCTTCATCATCGGTCAACTCTTCGTTAGGCCGGGGTTGCAATGTCCAATGGGCACCGCGGGGGGGGGATGGGGGCAGCTCTTTGCCGGAGTTTTTTTGTATTACCCGACATGAAGAGTGAGGTGTTGTGTGTGTGGGAGTAGATTGGTCAGAATATGGAGTAAAAATAACTAAGAGAACCCAAAGAACTATTTAATGACTGGGCTCTTTTGCTATGGTTATAAACATATGAACTGGCTACAGATAGGTATAGTGATCCAACATTCTTTCCTCCATCTCACCCACTGAAAGATGAAGAGGAGTTGCAAAGTTTGTGTCCCAAAACATCAATCATGCCAAGGATCATCGGGTGGACAATCAGGTTTTTGTAAGGTATTTGCAATAAGATTGGAGCAAAGAAAGGCTGCCATATCACAATGGGTAGTCCTCTCTATTAATGTCTGCTACATGCTGGCTAAGAAGCAGCCTGCTGAAGGTTTGAGGGCATTCCACCAGAGCCAGGGCTGCTGCAACTGCTTTGAAATGCAGAGTGCTTGTCCTGGATCTCTGTCTGACTACTACATGGGTATCAGTGCACACATTCACAAAGCACTATTGCCATGACAGTCAGTTCTGTTGGGATGAGAACTTCGCCTGTTTAGTCCTGCAGACCTTTTTGGTCAGAGCAGTCCTATCACATTGAGAGGTACTACTGTGGTGTCTGTTCACAAGTTAAACAATCTGCAGTTAGTATCCATTGGAAAAACAAGCTATTTACCTTTGATAATGCTCTTTCTGGTGAATGCTCTCTCTAACTGCAGATTCCCCACTGCCCTTCCACCTCACCATTCTGTGGAATGGTTGCTTTTCCCATTCATAAAAAGGGCCATATCTAGAGATCTGCACACTCTCAAATCTTATTAGTTATTGAGCTCCCCCTCTGATGATGTGGACATAATATAGAAAGAAACTTACATCAGTTGGCAGGGGTGGCACTTCTGAGGCAGGATTTATTTATTTATTAATTTATAAAGTTTTATATAGCGCTAGCTAGACCCATGGGTATCAGAGCGCTTTACATACACCAAGGAAAAGAAATATTGAACTACATTGCAGGACATGAGGATCCATGAAGATATAAGCAAAGACATCATACTTATGTATACAGTGAAGGAGAGAAGTCGCAGGTGGTTGAAACAGTCAGATAACCACCATCCTTGAAGGTCAGAGTGAGAGGGGAGTCCATTAGGTAATTGATGCCTAGGTTGGTTGACTTGGTCAGTAAATAATTGGTTAAGGAGCAGGAGTTTCAGGTCCTTTTTGAAGCAAGAGAAGGAGGGGTTGCATCTGAGGTCAATAGGGAGTGCGTTCCCCATCCTAGGAACGTTACCAGAGAAGGATCGGCATTGGGTCGTTTTCCTTTTCGGTTTCGGGGGGATGAGAAGAAGTGAGTTGGTGCTTCCCAGAGTTCTGTATTCTCTTGCTTTTACCAGTTGCTGTTTAGGTAGTTGGGGGATTCGGCGTGAAGGGCCTTGTGTGTGATGCAGGCTAGTTTGTAAATACATCTAACTTCCATGGGAAGCCAGTTGAGTGAGTTGAGGGTAGGTGTGATGTGTTCAAATCTTTTTACACCTCTTATGAGTCGTGCTGCCATGTTAAGGACTGATCTTAGTGGGGCTAGGTGAGCTTTTGGTGAACCTGTTAGGATGGCGTTCCTTTAATCCAATTTAGAAAGGACTAGGGATTGTACAATTGTCTTGAGATCATCCTGGGAAATGTTTTGTTTAATTTTCTTGAGGTGTTTTAGAGAGTAAGGCTCACCTTTGGCAGAGTTCTTGATGTGGTCTTTCATTGACAGGTTCTTATCAAGGGTAATGCCTAGTGACTTTACTGAGTCGGATAGGACGAGAGAGCAGTTTAGAGCATCAAGATTCTTGAGCCAGTCTTGAATAGGTCAGTGGTTTCTTTTCGGAGAGAACAGAATTAATTCCGTTTTGTCCGGGTTCAGCTTTAAGTGGTTTGTGTTAAACCAGGTTTGTATCTTGCTTAGCGTGACATTGAGGTGTTGGACATCACTGAGTGATTTGATTTTGTAGTATATTTGTGTGTCATCTGCATAAAGGTGGTATTGAACCTCTACTTGTTTCAGAATAAGTGCAAGGTGTTCCATGAAGAGATTGAACAGGGATGGTGAGAGGATCGATCCTTGCGGGACTCCTTGACTCGTGTTGGTACTGAGAGGCAGGATTTCATTTTAATTTGTTGCGAACGGTGCTGAAGGAAGGAAGTGAACCATTCTAGTACTGTGCCATTAATGCCAGAGCGCCTCTTCAGAGTCTCAAGTAGAGCTGGATGGTTTATTGTGTCGAATGCAGCTGATAAGTCAATAAGGATAAAGAGACAGGCCTCACCTTGATCTAAGGCTCTGTGGATATCATCTGAAATATTGAGCATCACTGTTTTAATGCTACAACCTTTCCTGAAACCCGATTGAAAGGTGTCAAGGAGGTTGAAGTTGGAGAACGCACTTCTCTAATGTTTTAGCTAGGAACGGAAGGTTGGAAATAGGTCTGAGGTTGTTCAGCTCGTTGGGGTCGACTCCTGGTTTGAGTATAGGGGTGATTTGTCCTAGTTGTAGGGAGTTTGGGACACAACCTGATGTGAGAGAAGCATTGATGATTTTTGTTCAGAAAGGGGCAATGATGTGGTTGAGTTTTTTTTTACTATTGTGGATGGGAGTGGTTCCATAGTGTGGAAAGTAGGCTTTAAGTTGGCAATTATATTGAAGACTTCGATTTCTGACATGAGTTCGAAGTTCGACCAATTAGTGCCATTTTTCAGTTGGAAGCGGGCCCGGTTGTCCATGGTATGATTTTGATCTGTTTGGTAAGGAGTGGTTAAAGGGGGGCAGGTTGCAAGGGAGGGAGGATTTGAGGTTTGGATGAAGGATTGCTCAAATTTTGTGACTTTATCTGTGAAGAAGCTGGGGAGTTCTTTGCATCGATCCTTGGTGGCTATTATTTATTGTTCTCTAGGTCTATTTTTCGCCTGGTCTAGTTGGCTGTGGAGGAACGTGGCCTTTTCTCTAAAAATGTGTTTTTTATATGCCAGCCGGGTTGACCTAAGTTGCACTAGCTGGAGAGTCGTAGGGTTTAATCTCCAAGCCCTTTCCGATTATCTGTGTTGTCATCTTTTGTTATTAAGATCTACGTTGAATCAGACATTAGATTTGGTAGACCTCAAATTTTTGAGTTTGAATGGCGCTACTTGATCTAACACCACTGTCATTGTGGAATTAAAGTGGTCTGTGAGGTCATCGGCCGTCAACTTGGAATGCTGGGGTTGTAGGTGGACATGAATCCTGGATTCCAGTTAGGTTATAGGGACTCCTTTGATTTCCTGGTCCAGTGCTTTGGTTTGTCAGATCGTATTGGTTGGCTTCTGCCATGTGAGTCAATATTAAACAGTATGAGGTGATGGTCAGACCGGTCAATGGGAGAAATCGATCTCCGAGAGACCAGCTCATTTTTGGGGATTATCGTATCCAGTGTTGCTCCTTTGATGTGTGTTGGTTCATTGCAAAGTTTTATGAGGTTGGTAATTTCAAGCATGTTAGAGAGGTTCTGGGCTGTGGTGTCTTCTGGGTTGTTCCAGTGGATATTGAAGTCACCCAGGAACACGTCTTCCGTGTCTGTAAGGGAGAAGTGAGTTATTAGGTCGGTTAGTTCCTCAGTGAAGATGGTACGTTAACCAGGAGGATGGTAGATGGTGTGAAATTTGATGGGTGTTGTGCCTTTGACTGTAAGTTCAACACCTAGGTACTCAAGAGTCTGGTATTCTGTGGATTTTAATCTGGTAAACTGTATTCCTTCTTTGTGAATGTTAGCTAGGCCCCCACCTGTTTTGATCGGTCTGTCGTGTCTGATGATGTTGTAGCCTGAAGGGGTGAGGAGGTCTAGGATGGGGGTAGAATGGTCATTGAGCCAGGATTCTGTGAGGAATGAGATGTATATTTCTTCCACGAGTATAATTTCAGTAATATCCGTCGCCTGTTGTACTGCTGATCTACAGTTGAGGAGCATGCACGATAGAGGTTGAGGGGCCTCAGTGTTGGTGTGTGGTGTATGTATAGAAGTGTATGGAGCAGGGGGTCTGGGCAAGAGGGCAGGTCTAGGGATTCTATTTGCTCACTATAACTGGGATTTCAAAGATGGCCACGTTCTGGCTTATTGCGAGGTACAAGTCATTGATCCTCTGTGCTTCTCGTTCTGAGATAGGGCAGAGAGTTCTGCTAGGTCGATGAGCCAAGTGGGGCCATGGAAGAGGCTGTATGGGGGAAGGTGTGTAGCTACCCAGGGTATGTGAACAAGGTGGCTTAATCCGGTTGGGTAGGTCTTGTTGTAGGTGCAGGATATCTGCCGCTAGGGAGTCTATTTTCTGCTCCATTCGGGTCAGTAGCTGGGTAAGTGCACTGAAAGGGCATAATGACTTCATCTGGGGCAGGTCTGTATGGCTAGGGTCAGTGGAAGGAGACCGCATTAGGTTGTGGAATTGAGTGGCATCATTGGGATTAGGAGTGGGGATAGATTGGACGTTGTTGCTTCTGGTCAAGAGGTTAGGAGGAGGTGTTGTGGGTCTTGGGTCCAGGGGAGGGGATTAAGCAGTGGTTAGGAGGAAGTCCATGTCCAGGGGATTGGAGGTGGGATTGGAAGTGGGGGCTGTTTGGGCATGTGGCGGTGGGTCGGGGGAGGGCGAGTGTGCCGTGGTTTGAAGGGGGTCAGTGTCCATGGGCTTAACAGTGACGTTGGATATGGAGATGGTTTGGGCAGGTAGAGTAGTGGCAGTAGTGGAGTTGAGGATAGTTTAAGAGGGTAGAGACGGGTCTCCTGAAGTCGAGGGGGGATGTTTTTAGTGAGTTCAGTACGGAAAGATTGGGTCCGATCTGCCTAGCTCAGGATCCAAATTGTGGTGTTTCTTAACTGTGCGTTTGCTGGACCTGGTGGTTTCAGTTGGAGCCATTGTAGTGGGTGTTTGACGATGAAGTGTGATGATAGAGGTAGTGAGATTATAATTAGTGACGTTAGAAGTCCATGAGTTGTAGCGTGGGTCGTCCGGGGAGGGAGATTGGGTCGATTCAGGGGTTTTGTCAGAGTGGGGGGAATAGGGGAGATTGGGTATGATGGTTGTGAGGAGTTAGAGAAGAGAGTAATGTTGGGATGTGCCAAACAAAAGTGGAGAGGTGTGGGTCCATGGCCTGTATGAGAAGGTTTCCTGTTCTGAAGATGGAATTTGTGAGTTCCCCTTTAAAGGTAGGGGTGGCGGTTGTGGAGATTTTTTCGCCATAGGGAATATTTACTGACTTGGTGACTTGAAAGTGAAGAAGGAAGGTGTTTTTCCACTTAGTTGGGTGATTTGTGTAAAAGATTAAGTTAGTTTTTGTCTTGCCATTAGTCGCTCTGTGGTAGTTGTCTACTATAAGTGTTTCTTGGCGTGGTTCAGCATTTCTGGTTAGATTTTCTGGGTAGTTTATGGACTGTGAGTTGGGTCTGTAGCGCACGAGTTTAGAGTTCCGGGTGGGGTTTGGCGGGGGCATGGTTAATGACTGAGTGTTCTGGCTCTATATGATTCGGTAAGAGGAGAAGTTAGTTGCGCATTTGTGTCTTGTTGCGGTGTATGGTTGGTCTAAATAATGAGGGAAAAGCCAATTACTGATTTGGGCTCTTTTCTAGTAGCGCGGTTAGTTACAAAAGGCAATGCTACTAAAATTAATCAGTTAAGCCAGTTACATCAGTAGGTTGGGTGTTGTTCCAAACTGGCTGCCACTTTGTAGGATCAAGCCTGCATAGTTTTCTTTGTTATGGGTGGAAAGACCTCTTTACATATCCTACAGAAGAAATTGCTAGAGATAGATTCTTAAGAGGGATCTTAAGGAATGCTTCACTTAATTGTCAGTTATACCAAGTACAGCAGTAGGTTGGGTGTCGTTACAAGAGGGCTGCCACTTTGTAGGCAGCAGCAGAGGGCGCCGTGTTGGCTTTTCGATTCCTAGATGAGTAGTCCTCTTTTAGTTTTTAAGGTCTCTGCCATTTTTGACTCTGGGCATCTCGATGTGGAATGGGCTGGGTGAAATGACCATCAGAGATCACTTTTCCCCTGATACAAGACAAAACTGCAATCCCCTTCTGCCAGGTGGCCGCAGCTGCAACGCCAGTCTCAATATACTATGAAGCGCTGCTCTCCTACAGCGGGGGAAGGTGTATAGATCCTGGAGGACCTCGTGCTGACCGGTCTCAAGAGGAGGAAGGAAGGCAGTTCAGCATAAACCCTTCACGTGAGGCTTTGCAGTTCTGGTGCTGCTAACCGGTCTCAAGAGGAGCAGGGAGGGCGCTTCAACATAAAGCCTTTATGTGAGGTTCTGCGGCTTCGGTGCTGTGTGCTGTTCGCCCCATGCACGAGGAGGATGGAAGCGGTCTCACAGCGAGATCTTCCTTGGTGGCCCCATCGCTCCCGGCTTGCAGGTGCGGCCGCCAGGGTGCTCCTGACCATCTTTTACCGGAGACCTGTTGCGGCTCCTGCGAGAATAAATCTGCTGCTGTGCTCTCACTCAGGAGGATTTTGGGGATGCCGGCCGAGGCTGAACGGGGAGACGCATTGTGTCTCAGCAGCGGGGGTAGAAGGACTGGTCGGGCTACAAGGATAGTCCAGTCGGCCAGGTTTCCCATCAGTCGATCGGCAGGGCCATCCGATCCCCCCTTACCTTGAAGAAGCGGTGTACCCCACCGATGCGGACGAGGACGAGCGATGTGCTGATAGCAGAGACCCCTGAGTCGAATCTCTCTCACAGAGTCGACGAACCTGAAGATTAGTCTTCTGATAAAAATGATTCATTGGTAGGGGCTAAGGGTTAGCAAATTGATCGGTCGGCGAGAGTTTGGGATTCGGGGCTAAACAGGGATTTTATCTCGTTAGAGCAATCTCCAGCCTCAGGAGCTCCTTCCTAGAGCTCCTTTCCATCGGGTGGCCATCTTCTACCCATTAAGCTGATGTAAAGCTGCACAACTCCACCTGCTGGTGCCTAGGGGGAGTACTCTGAAAAATCTCCTGTTCCAGTGTGGGTGTGTACATAAAGTGTGTAATCTATAGTTAGATGGAGTATCCACCAGAAAAAGCATTACCAAAGGTAAGCAACTTGTTCTTTTGGGATATTGTAACACTAAGATATGTATAATGACTGATTTTTTCAAGTATTTCTGCTCCTAAATTCCAAGGAAACCAGTTTGATACTTCTTAAACACTATCACTTTACCCTTAGAGCTGTTCACCTTAAGAAAAAAGGAGGGCATAATCTTGTAAAGCATTTCACCGCAGTGCAGGGATATTAGAATACAATCCAGAACAAAGACTAAATCTGTGTGTGTGTATATATATATATATATATATATTCCATGAAGAAAAGAGACCTTGCTTCAAGAATGGCAACTACAGCTGCAGGAAAACCTCTTTTTATTGTAAGTATGCAAACCACAGAGTGTTACTCCTCCACATCACAGAGCGCCATACGCATTTCGGGCAGACTGCCCTTGTTCACTGGCATGTTCACAGATAACCGCAGCTGCGCCCTATAAGTCATTGCCGCCACCCGCATTCTGGGTTATGCAGTTCTTTACCATATTGGCATTTTTTTTATCAAAGTGATGTGCAGAAGGTGCTGTGTCCATAAAAACATCATTCCCATGGTGGGCTAACATGGACATGCAGAAACATCATTTCCCCTTGATGAAGAGCGCTTGCTCGAAACGCGTAGGGACGCAATGGACTCTGCCTACTCTCCCTGAATCTACGCTTACCTCCTGTGTGTGCTGCTTACCTGGGGGCACCCTTTTCTTCACAAATATTGCAGCCGGCCCGGTCGCGATTAGCACTGCCGCTGATGGAGAGGATCCGTTGCTAGTGATCTGCCGGTGATTATGGAGTGGGAGCTGTGTGGTGGCATTGGGGTGAGCACCTGGCTGAGTAACCAGAACAATTTTTAAATCTACACTGCAAACTGCCATGCGGCCCACTTGGCAAATGATGTTTGGACTTCCTGTCCCATAACGCTTGCCATATGCTCACCTGAGCGGGCGAGCGTGCTTGTAATCAGAAATAAAGGTAGGGTATATTCTGGAACTCCGTCTCGCTGGTGATTTGTAGAGTTGAACTGCTTGATGAAGAGCGCCTGCTAAAAACGCGTCGGGGACACGATGTACTCTGCCTACTCTCCCTGAATCTACGCTTACCTCCTGTGTGTGCGGCTTACCTGGGGGGGGGGGGTGTATATATATATATATATATATATATATATATATATATATATATATATACATACATACATACATACATACATACATACATACATACATCCCACCCACCAACACGGACAACAGGTACAGACCACAACGAGGACTTCAGTAGAAGATAAAGTGCTTTAATCCATAGATGGGAACGGCAGCATGACGCGTTTCGTCCAGGTAACCTGGACTTGATGACATGACAGTTCCAGAAAGACATGTGGTTAAATACTGGCAGACCATTAATTAGACCCCTCTCACAAAAGCAATAACATAGTAAAAATACTATTTATAATGTAATCACAATGGCTAAAAAAGTCTTTCAACACTATAAGAAAAACCTCATAAGCATATGTTCAAAACACCATGGTTAACAGAAAAAATTGTCACAGTGAAGGAATAAGGTTTTCAAACCAAAATAATTCCTAAACAAGCTCCATAAAACCAATTGATGAAAATTGACGAACAGAAAAAATAAAGGGCAAGTGCCCTGAGTCATAGCCAATTCAAAATACCAGTTAAAGCTAAATTTAGTAACAGGAGGTCAAACGGACATAACCAAAAAAATTAATTATCAACCACATGAATAAAAAAATTGAAGAACATAGACTCGAACCTTCACTTGTGTCTGCCTGCCTGCATGCAATGCCCGTAATAAAGGAATTGGGAATTCCGAAACGCGTAGGGTGCTAAAAGGAACGAGGTGTTATCTGCCAAACTGCCGAAAATAAAGGACGATGTGAAGAATAAAACGGAGTCCTGCTGTTTCCTTGAGCGCGGTCCTAAAATGGGGTAACTCTCTTGTGTTTAATTAATTACCGGCCGGCCCGGTCGGTGGGACTGTGACACCACGGAAGAAATGATTTGTGGACTGCTTGGTGTTAAAAGACTGGACTTTTCAGCACTAATGGCAGAAGAAACAGTGAGGCATTGAAAGATTTGGCGGCATACACTTTGCAGCTCACTGGAGAGCTTGTATTTTGTGCAATAATGAATGCAAGTGCGGCAGAAACCCACCAGAGGGTAAGAATTAAATAAGGAAGGAACTACGAGTCCCACAACACAGAGCGATCAAACACGCTCACTGGAGGGTGTTTCCATTAAAGGATTGAAGAACATAGACTCGAACCTTCACTTGTGTCTGCCTACCGGCATGCAATGCCCGTGATAAAGGAATTGGGAATTCCGAAACGCGTAGGGTGCTAAAAGGAACGAGGTGTTATCTGCCAAACTGCCAAAAATAAAGGACGATGTGAAGAATAAAACGGAGTCCTGCTGTTTCCTTGAGCGCGGTCCTAAAATGGGGTAACTCTCTTGTGTTTAAATATATATTTATATATATATATATATATATATATATATATACATATATATATATATATATATATATATATATATAAAAATTAGAGGAACTTTCCCAACCCCTTGAAAAATTTCAGGACCTCATGGAGATGCAGGTAAATTTCCAGGAGTGTCAGCAAGCAGTCTTGCTTCAAACCATTTGTGGGTTAAATGTCCTTAGACTATTAGCTAAGACCATCAATGGTTTATTGTTTAGCAGTTTCTTGCCCGAGATATAATAGATACAACAGAGCAATAAAGTGATGGAATGAATGTTTGAATTTATGGGTGACACTAGTGATCGCTTGGTACTTCTTTATAGATCGTTGTTTTTTACCTATTGTGTCATTCTAGACGGAACCAGCCATGTGCAAATCCGACTTCATCCTGCCCAGGCCAGGTTCTCGCTGAACTGAAACACAGAAATCCAGACCAGGTTTTACCCTAGTTAGTACTAATCAGCCAGGTATGTCTTGGTACTTGGTTCCATTGACAGGACCCTCTGGGAAGAGGTGTGGGGCAGCTGCCAGGGGGGCTGACTCCGGAACACGGGGGGTCACGCTTCGATCCCCAGCACCTTTGTGTGGCTCTGGGCAATAACGTAATCTTCCCGACGGCCCCCAGCGCCAGGACACCTCTCAGGAGGTAGCTGTGCGTTTTACAAATGCTTGTATATTCTATTTCTATACCCGTCTCACTTAGCGCAAAGCACTTCAGCATTAAAAAAAAGTGATGGATGGAATGCTTTAATTAATCTGCACTGGTAATTTCTTATGCCATATATAATCAGTCCATCGTTATTTTGCACGCTGTCACCTCATTTTGTACTCACCCATATGCAAATCAGTCTTGACCTTGCTCCAATGGGAACAGTACCATAAGGTTGCCCATAAACCATGATCTTCGTAGCAATCCCCCCGTTATATCCTGTTCCATAGTCTGAGGTCTCCCTACCAAAGCCATAGACTTCTGCTGAGCCTGTCGGAGTCTACAGACCACTTGATAGATTTAAAAATATATATATATATATATGCAGGGACTCCTTGAGGGGCACCCAAGGTAACCCCAGTGGTCCGGGATATGCGCACCCTTCCCCCTCATGTGGCTTTTAACAGGAAGGACGCTAGGGTTGTGCTATGCGTTCTTTCACGGCAGCTACGAAAAAATCCTTTTCACTTGCAGCCAGACAAGTGTGCCCAGGTCCACAGATTCAGAACTGACAAATGGATGAAAGGAAAACTAAGCTATGTCGTCCTTCCAATTAGAGCCGGTACCAAATGGACTGCATTTTTCTCTGAGAAGGGTGGCAACCTCAAAAGGACGGGTTTTCCCAACGTGCGCCAGCACAGAACAGCATGGTCAGTGATTGGCTGCCGCCCCCCCTCCCTATGACCATACCAACCCCCGGATACATGGACAACTGAACATGATTATCTTTGGAAGGCGGGGGTCGCGGGACCACCCGGCCGTATTTATTAAGATATAAAACAACAAATTTAAATGTACGAAATGCAGTTTATACGAAAAATCAGCAGGACATTAGATACATGATTGTCAACAAGTGTGAGAGACTATCCTTAACAAAAACTCTAATACAGATTGTTTCCTAACCGAATCTAACATCCTCATCTGAAATTTTGTATGCTAACATTTCTGGCCATATGGCAAGGTCGCTAACCGGTGTCAGGTCCTACTAGCTGCGCCTCACCACAAGATGTGCGCATGCGCAGCCAGGCCCGGTAACTACCCGGTCCACGCCGTGAACTCCATTTACCCACTTAAGGAGGGCCCTTACTCAGCGCCATCTGTTGACGTCATAAGTATGCGCGCGCGGGGTGGCTACCAGCCTAAGGAAAGCGTCACTCCTTCAACCCGCGCCCCTTTGAAGCACCAGTTACCTTGCCCCTGAAGTTCTAGGAAGGGCCAATGGCCCCTCCCCCTGGGTGGGAACCTCCATAGGATGATGCCCGCCCCCTCAGACCTTAAAATAGCTGCTCACCGGTCATGACCTTACCGCATGCCCCATACCTAATAAATACGACGACCTATGGGAAAAATTCTAGTGTACAGCTACTCTGTCTAAATAAAATCACGCATAACACCTTCAAGCTACACGGGGAAAAAGGCCTAAATACCAAAGCAAACCATAACATATACAGTACCATTTATCTAACAGGGGAAAAAAGGCCTAAGAGAGAGTATAACAGCAAAATCACAAACCATTATCTAAGCATAGGAAAAAATTGGCCTAACAAACATTATATACAAATTATCGACTGAATTTAACTAATAATGCATACAACACCCCAATGTTCCAGGGATGGTGGGTGGGGAAAAACAACGAGCCCCGAGCGCGGGGCACCACCGGTGTGGAGGGGGAGCGTCCAGGAAGCAAGGAGTCCCCTGGGCTCTCCCCAACCCTTTATTGACCCCTCAGCCCGCCCCCTCGACCCGGATGTCGCACAATGACATCCGGGTCGGGGAGGGCGCCGGCCAGTCGGTGGCAGGGCGCGCCCCTGAGGACACGCCCCACCACCGAGAGGCTTTGTTGGAGGGGGGGCTGTCGCCGCACCGCCATGCGTGCGGGGGGGGCCAATGGCCCGACCTTTTCACATGGTCAGTGATTGGCTGCCGCCCCCCCTCCCTATGACCACACCAACCCCGGATACAAGGACAACTGAACATGATTATCTTTGGAAGGCGGGGGGTCGCGGGACCCCCCGGCCGTATTTATTAAGATATAAAACAACAAATTTAAATGTACGAAATGCAGTTTATACGAAAAATCAGCAGGACATTAGATACATGATTGTCAACAAGTGTGAGAGACTATCCTTAACAAAAACTCTAATACAGATTGTTTCCTAACCGAATCTAACATCCTCATCTGAAATTTAGTATGCTAACATTTCTGGCCATATGGCAAGGTCGCTAACCGGTATCAGGTCCTACTAGCTGCGCCTCACCACAAGATGTGCGCATGCGCAGCCGGGCCCGGTAATTACCCGGTCCACGCCGTGAACTCCATTTACCCACTTAAGGAGGGCCCTTACTCAGCGCCATCTGTTGACGTCATAAGTATGCGCGCGCGGGGTGGCTACCAGCCTAAGGAAAGCGTCACTCCTCCAACCCGCACCCCTTTGAAGCACCAGTTACCTTGCCCCTGAAGTTCTAGGAAGGGCCAATGGCCCCCCCCTGGGCGGGAACCTCCATAGGATGATGCCCGCCCCCTCAGACCTTAAAATAGCTGCTCACCGGTCATGACCTTACCGCCACAGGCCAGCATTGTTGAACGACGATCTGGCCTCCCCCATCCTAGCCCTAAACTTGGACTGACTTATTTAGCAAATCCCTCTAACCACGCCCAAAGATTATTAGACCACAGGACATTCCCTGCCTCAGTCAGGTGGACCCCGTCTCCCAGATAGAACTGCTTGCCCCAGATACACCCGTGTGGAATCGTCTGCAACCGGGGGGCTCGGAATAGTTTGTCCAACTGTGTGTTGATCCTCTTTACCGAGTGATTCAATGCCCAGACAGAGTCCCCCCCTCGCCACTACCATCGGGGGATAAGTTGCGACCATACTACTGTGCAGCCCGGGCACATCTTCGTGACCCACCCAGCAGTGGAGATAATCTCCTCTATCAAGATGCGCCTCCCTAGTCTGGCCAAATCATTCTCCCCCAGGTGAAGTATCACCACTGACGGGGACGGGCTGCTGCGCTAAGAGTCCCTGGAAGAAGCCCCTAAACTGGCTGAGGCACAGACCCCCCCTACCAAAAAAGGAAATATGGAACCCTTTCAGTGCAGCCCTTTTCATACGGTCTCCTGAAAGAAAAACATGTTTAGCACACCTCACATAAGAGTGGCCCACAATCCAAGTCACCAATTTCGTGTGTCCTTCTTGTTGCTTGTGCTGCGATGGTGTTGATCGTTCACGCACGCTGGCGAGTTCCTCCCCTGCGTCACAGGTTTGAGAAACTGCAAAAACCAGAAAGATACCAGGCGTGAGCACCGTCCTGTCACAACAAGTCTATTCGCACATATCGTTTGCAACACTCTGATGACCATCTCCCCAGTCTCTTTACACTCTCAACCGGGAGACCCCTCGCTACTGCTTCAGTTGCTGCCCCAATCCTAAATGAGTGAGTGCCAAATTCTCTGGGGTCAAAACCTGCCTGTCTGACTGTCAGCTCCAGGACTCGCCTAAACTGGTACCTGGTCAACGGCGTGCCGTCTGCGTGACACAACAGTGCCCCCCCCTGTCGTGCCCCCTGGATGCCTGTGGAAGTACTCCACATGTGAAACCGGGCAGCAAGGGTTGGCCCGTGCCCGGTGGAGCACTATGGTGTGACCCCGGGACTCCTGGTCAGTTTTTGACCTCTGAATTGTCACCCACATAGTATCCTCCCTGATCTTTACACAAGTCCGCTGCAGGCCGCCCATCTTGTCTCCTTTTGACCCTGCGACTAATTCACCAATTCTCAGAGCCCCATAGAAGGCCAGGGAAAACGCAGCTTTAAACAGAAGTACCTCCCACTCGGAGCTACAGACACTGTGGAGTGCACCCAATAAGGCTGTCAAGCGAGCTAGCCCAATGGGCCTTCTTCCATCTGGTGTGTGACCTTGTAGACGGCGCCAACCCTTCAACGCCTTGCGTACCATAAAGGTGTTAGTAGGGTCCCGCATGCCCTTAGCCTGCGCAAAAAAGGAAACCGCCGCCCTATGTCTACTCGCCGCCACCACTGAGCGCCCTTCCCTGTGCATTGATTCCAAGTAGGCCGCAAAGCTGTCCTCCTGCGCCCACCTAGCCTCCCATTCCAGCCCCAAGAAAGCCCGGTAAGACAAAAACGCCCCTTCGTAAGCTGTCTTGGTCCTGGGGGCTAGGCTAGCAACCACGAGGTCCTGTAGTCTGGGGCACCAATCTGCCAAAGTACTGCCGGGAAGTGGGCTGGCGAGGGGTCTGCTGCAGGAAGATGCTCCCTGAATACCTGCATTTTGAAGCGAGAAAGGGAATCAGCTGCATTGTTGAGGATACCTGGGACATGCTTAGCTCTGAAGACCACATTCCATTTTAAGCACTGTAACACAATCTCTTTTATCAGGCGGAGTATGAAGGGGCAGCGTGCCCCCTGTTGATTTATACATTCCACCACTGTCATGTTATCCGACCAAAACACCACTGATTGATTACACAGGTGTTCTGGCCAGACCTTCAAGGCCACCCATATTGGGAAGAGTTCCAGGAAGCCAATATTGGCGGTCAAACCCCACGCTTTCCATTCCTCCGGCCACCGCTGGGCGACCCATTTGGACCCTAGAATGGCGCCGAAGCCCACACCATCAGCAGCGTCAGTCCATAAACCCAACACTGCTGATGTAGCGGGGGGGACCGGGCCACACTATCCTGCCATTAAAATCCTCCAGGAATGCCATCCATATATGCATATCCTGGCGAACCTCAGATGACAGTCTCGTGTGGTGATGCTTCTCGCGTAGACCTCTCATAGCCTGCGCAATGGAGCGTGAAAACGGGCGTGCCATTGGGATAACCTGCAGCGCAAAATTCAGTTGCCCCACTACTTCCTGTAGCTGTTGCAAGGACACTTTGTCTTTGCGTAGGCATTGACAAAGCGCTGCTCTAAATCTAGACACTTTGTCCCTGGGCAACCTGAAGCATCCCTCCACCGAGTCAATCTCAATACCAAGGAACTCCAAGCAGGTGGACGGGCCGACCGTTTTCCCTGGAGCTAGCGGGACCCCAAAAGCACGCATGAGCACGCAAAATTCCTGCAATGCCCAGGCACACTCCTGAGAGCCCGCCGCACCCAAGAAAAGGAAATCATCCAGGTAATGCATGACCTGCTGGTGGCCCGTCGCCTGTCTCATGACCCACTCCAGAAACGAGCTAAACGTCTCGAAGTAGGCACATGAAATGGAACAGCCCATGGGCATGCATTTGTCCATGTAAAACTTGCCCTCGAAATTGAAACCTAGGAGGTGGTGGTCCAAAGGATGGACTGGGAGGAGGCGGAAAGCAGATTCTATGTCGGATTTTGTCATCAATGCCCCTGGCCCCAGAGCTCGCAATAAATCAACAGCCTGGTCAAATGAGGCATATTTTACGCTACAAATCCCCTCATCAATCGCATCATTCAAGGATGCTCCTCTTGGTGCCGACAGGTTGTGAATCAGTCTAAACTCGCCTCTCTCTTTTTTAGGTACTACTCCCAGCGGGGAACACACAAAATTGGGGACAGGCACCTCTAGGAAGGGGCCCGCTATCCTGCCCAGTGACAGTTCCTTGCTAATCTTTGCCCCCACCACTTCAGGGTTATGCTTTACTGACAGTTGGTTCCTGCAACGTGCGCTACCTGTGTACCCCCCCCCCCCCGCCGGGATCCTAAAACCATGTGAGAAACCTTCTTGGAGGAGAGTGGCCGCTGTATGGTCCGGGTATCTATTCAACCATGGGATCATTGCCAAAACGTCTATCGGTGTGGGAGGGCCCGAATCGTCTGCACTATTCTGGCTTCCCCCTCCCCCTCTGACCGTGGTTGCCTTGCTTGGACCTACAAGTTGTCTCGGGGTGGGATGGGTGACCACAGACTGCACATGCATGTCTAAATCTACAGGTGCCCTGGGCCCTTGTGCAGGAGCGCTTATTAAAGTCCCAGCATACCCCTTTTCTCTCCGACCCCCCCCCCCCTATTCTTTCCCGGGACCTCACTTCCTTGGGTTGACCGAAAGGGGTGTTGCGGTCTGGCGGAGAACACCCTGACTGCATTAGTGGCCTGGGATGGGGCTGTGTCCCCCGAGAACTGCTTATGCCAAGACATCGAATCTACTCTGTCCCATGCCAGTGATGAGTCAAATTCCTTAGCTTTTCTGAAATTCACATCATACTCCTTCCACGCATCCCCAGTGTATTGATCGCTCCACCCCACAATCCTGCTCTGGTAGCAAGCCATTGCTGCCTGCACATTAGGGGGGCGTTCGGCCGTAATAGCCGTAAGGACGGAAAAGGCCCTGATCCAATTCTTCAATGTCTTGTCTACCCTGAACCTGGAGCACTGTGCCCTCCATTCACTCGGATGCATCCATTCCTTCAATAACTTGGCCTGCTCCATCTCCCTATTGTCTAGTAACAATGAAAAAATGTAAACATATTTGCCCGCCCAAATCAACTCTTTAACCGCCTGTGACACATGTTGTGCCAAATTTTCACTCCTGGATGGCACTGAGCCGTCACCCAAGAGAGGCAGAGCCACCTCCTTACCATTGACGGGCGGCTGAACCGGTAAGCCCTCGTCTCCCTTCGGTTGAGCGGGACTGGAACCTGTAAGTGAAGAAGATGGCAGCGCAATATTGTCAGCCGCAGTTGCAGCTTTAATCTTTCCTACCAATTTTGCCGCTTCTGCTGCATGATCTGATGAGGCAGGAAATATGCCACCCTTTTGCAGCCAAGGTAGTAAGGCGGCTATTTGAGATACCAACTCAACCGGGACCGGGTCCAGGTTGCCCCCTGTCACAACTGGGACCTCAAGTGGCATGTCTGGTGGCACTGGCGCGATAGCCAAGGGAGCAGGGGTTGGCGGCACACTCGGGACTGCCGGCGTTACAACGAGCGGAGGGATAATCCCCGCCGGGGTGGGAGCCGGCGTCATGTCCGGCACCGGTGCCGCGGGCACAGGGCCAACTGGCAGAGGTGCCAGAGGAGCCGATACCACAGGTGCGGTTGTATTCGGGGCCGGTACTAGAGGCACGAGGGCTGGGGCATTGTACCTTGATTTTTTGGCCTTTGATTTCTTTGGTGGGGTAACAAAATCACCCCTTGGCAAGGGTGCAATTCTCTGCCGCGTGGCCCTGCCTGATGGGCCTGGTGGATCAGCAAACCTCTCATTCATGCGGGCTTCTAATTCATTCACTTTCCCCAGCCTCTTATTAATTTCACCCATCTCCCGCATCATGGCGTGCATCATAACCTCCATGCTAGGCCCTCTTTTACCACCCTTCTGCCCCGGCATGTTTTCACCCCCTGCCCTATACTCCTAGTGTTACAGTTCAGGTGACCGTGTGCTTTGTACCTTCACCTGCTGGAGGATGTACAGGGGGCTATGAGCACCATGCAACCGTAACCGCAACGCCCTGGCTTGCCCGGTTTGTCAGGGGTGAGTAAACTCTATTGTAGACCCACCCGGCGGCTACCAGAAGCAATGAAATGCAAGCCCCCCGCTCTCCTCTTACCGCTTCACTCCTGCGTCCTCGACAGCCGGTACTGGGTGTGTGGCCACGTCCGCCGTCCCCCCACTCCGAGCTCACCGCGTAGAAGCTGCTGTAGCTTTACTTGGGGACATACAATAGTGATTGCCTGTAATAGAAAAATTATTAATACCTGGCGATGGCTAACTCGAATAGTTGCTGGGAATCCACAAAAACACGCAGGGACCAAAATTAATTTCCCAAAAGGGATGGGGGATTGATCCAACCTTTATAAATCACCCCTCTGTTAAACCTGGTTGTAGCAGCCAACCAAATCCAAATGCCTACACCTGGCTATCCCTTTGGACTACCCCACAGTACATACGGCATAAAATAATTGTCCCTGAACGCAGTGTTCACCTCAGTCACCCCCAGGCGCTGCCTTAATTGCCCCTGCTTTTTCCCTCCCACAAGAAGAAAGGTCTCCGGGGACGCTTAATCAACCGGACCGCTAAGACAATGAGGCAAAGTCCCACAACTCACTCCCTACGTGTTAAAATTCCCAGCTTGTATTGTGGCTCGGCCTGCAGGTCGCTTTGCGGCCCTACCGATTGACTAACGTATGGTTACTGGCCGCAGGCAGAGCTGTTCGGCCTTGTCTGCACCCCGCCCCGACAATAGACCCGAATTTGAGTTCGCGGAACAACCCGCCGGGGACCGCCTGAAACGACGCCTCCTTCCGTGTCCGGCAGCGCTACTCCGCCTCGTAAGCCCCCCGCCCCGACAAAATACCTCAACTCAGGGGCCACGGAACACGCACGCCGACGTTTCTCCCCGTTACTCCCCAAGCCAACCTCCTCCGGACGTTCGCAAGACGATGGCCACGCAAAGTGAACGCCTCAGGTGCCGCCCTTCGTAGATGCCGTCCGCAACCTGGAAAAGAAAAACGACAAAATTAATGAAAAACAACAAGCCCAGAGCGCGGGGCACCACCGGTGTGGAGGGGGAGCGTCCAGGAAGCAAGGAGTCCCCTGGGCGCTCCCCAACCCTTTATTGACCCCTCAGCCCGCCCCCCCGAACCGGATGTCGCACAATGACATCCGGGTCGGGGAGGGCGCCGGCCAATCGGTGGCAGGGCGCGCCCCTGAGGACACGCCCCACCACCGAGAGGCTTTGTTGGAGGGGGGGGCGGTCGCCGCACCGCCATGCGTGCGGGGGGGCCAATGGCCCCCCCTTTTCAAACTTGTCAAAATGCACGAGTCTTCGGAATACGACGATTTGACGTCGGCGAAACAAAACAGTGACAATGTTTTTGTATAAACGACTTTTTCTCAATCGTATTTATTGGACTGTTGTATTATGATAAATTTACGTTTTCACACAGATAATATGAATGTGTACCAAAGCGACTGTTACTACAGCAGTATTAAGAAATACACGAGTCTGACAGTGGAGTAGCCTTTATGATGAAGTGTGACTCCCTCTTGTGGCTATATCAAGTACTGCAATATGAAAGAACTTTGTCTAATTTGTCTAAATTAGAGATGAGCACAACAGTTGTATATTAATGCAGTATATATTAAAAAATATTAATACTTGCCACTCAAACCATTCTTATAGATTCGGAGGCTTGGAATAGTTTGAATATTCACATTAGTAGGAATGTGATGGTTAATAGTTGTGTTAGTACTGTCATTGGTAGCAACTATTGGATGGTGCAAGCTGCAGTGGCCTCCTGGCAAGAGCCCTGTCCCTTATTTATTTTACAAATTAAGCACTGGGTATAGACAGGTAGGGAGTGTTGGATAGTGGATTAAAGAGCCATGAGGTGGATTCACGAATACGCAGCCTTGGTATGCCGTGCAGCGATATTTGATTGCACCGGCCACGGGCTTCTGACCAGAATTTTCGGGCACAGGCACTTACTGCTGTAGAAGATAAGCACTGGTTGTATGAGACAACATTGTTCTAAATTAATACTATTCAAGTATGTTAAATTTTTTTTAACCAAATCCTTGTTATTATTAGTAAGAAAAATATCTGTGGAAAAAATACTGTATCGACATGTTAAATCAAACCCCACTTAGGAAAGTTAGCCTTACTCTGAATGGTGCATGTATATCAATGAATGTATGGACTCTTTCACCAGATTGGCTTTTTGTACATCTTCATATGAATGTATGCTGATGTTGGTGCAGTACTGTTGCACCAGCCCTTCCTTGTCCTGCATACACCCCATAGGTCCTTCATTGCGTTCCGCGTCTCTAGATTGTCATACAAGAATACAAGGGTGGGGAGACGCTTTCTTATTGTTTTCTTTACAAAAGAGAACGTTTTAATGTGCTGAATATGTTATGGCTCACGTCCACATTAATATTTCCTCCACGAATGACCTTGCCCCAGCCCCTTCGCTTCAGCCATAGATGTGTGCAAGCAGTGCCCAGCAAACCACCATCTCTGTGTCCACCTGGTCATGATACTACCATTGCTTTGGCCAGAAGTTCATCTGAAGCAAAGAACACCACCACCTTTGATCTGGAAGATGGACAGTACCTTGCTGTGGGCATGCTTCCCATGTCCACCTAGATGCTCCCAAGGGGCACTTCAGCTGTGGAGAAGCGACACCTTAGAGCCAGGACAGGCATTTCAGGGTAGAGTAGTCATCTGTGTCTGTTCCTCCCCAACAACATTGAACCTAAGTAGGAGCCCAAGTAGACGAGACCTCAGGGGCCTCAGTGCTTGCACAAGAAGCCAATATAAAGCCCAGGACACTGCCATCTTGCACTTGAAAGGTCCAGAGACTCTCTTCCACAGATTCACATCACACACCTTCCAGCAGGACCTTTGCCTGTTGAATGATGACTGGCTGCTGCAGCCCATGTTCTACACCTTTTATAGGACTCCCTGCTACGCATGCACCGTACCACCTCACCTGGAGCAGAGGTGGGCAAGCCACTGAAAGCTCGGTTCAGATGTGGCCTTACAGACAGAGCTGTTGGCTTTAGTACTAAGAAACCAGGTTTGAGTCTGGGCTTCGGCTCAACATCCTGTGATTCTGGGCACATCACTTAATTTCCCTATGGCTATGAACAGTAACCTTTCGTAATGTTAATGGTTTTTCAGGTCGAGTTGGCGCTATATAAAAATCGCAGAAAAATGCACAACAGGTAAAAATAAAGCCTCAACATAAGGAAAGGCAGTTAGATACATTTAGTGGCTGAATGGTACAAAGTGAAACCAGAAAAACCGGGATAAACTGGGTGATTTTAGGCAAATATTTTCTTTCACCAAAACTCTTTTTCTTCATAAACCATACTTTTTGAAGTTTTGAAGAGACTTTATCATATTTCCCCAACATAGCGTTTTAAAAAAACAAAATTTAACTTTCAGCCGGGCTGCACAGAAGCCAACACTGTTGTACAGTATGGCTAAAAACAAATTGACAAAGCCAATAAATCTTGTATAGGTGAGACCTATTGGCTTTGCCAATGCTTGTTTTCATTGAGCGAGCACATCTACGCCATTGAACTAATTAAATATAGGTTTCTGTAACAATAAAAATAAGCACCCTCAGAATACAGCACCTGACATTTGACTTCAGTCTTTGAATGCCCAGCAAACGTGACAAGATAAGAACCAGATTTGCAGGTCTGTTCGTTACAGAAAACGAGTGCATGGAAGAATACTGTAAACACTGCTTTCGCATGGGGAGGTACGAAATCAAGTTGGAAAGCCTAAAGCAAATAAAGCCAGGAAATAGCAAGCCAAACAATTTGTGTTACAAACCACAAAGTCAATGGCACGCGACAGGTAGAATGGTGGGGCCGGGTTGGGGGGTGGAATTCGACATACGACCACAAGAGAAATTTAAGTAAATAATGAATTTTTCCTCGTGGTCATATGTTGAAACCCCCCCCCCCACCCAACCCTACCGCCCCATGGCTCTTACTTGCAAGGCCGCGGCTGCCCAGGTCAACTTTCTGAAACTCCACAAAAGGCACTTCAGCACAGAAAGACGACCCATTGCAAACTTGGCTGCCTTCCGTGGGTCAACCTTGAGTGGGCTTCGGAGTGCGAGCCGTAACTTGCCTTTTGGCAACATGCTCAGCAGTGGGCTTGACCAACACTATTCTGCTTAATACTAGTTTAACAATAAGCTGCTTCGCTGATGCAGCCGAAGAAGCAGAAGGTCGCAGTCTCAACAGAAAGAATTTCCAGCAGAAAGCCGGACCCCCCTCCCGGACACCCCGACCCACTTTTATCCCGGTGTCAGCTATCCCGAGATCAGGAATGCCACCTCTAGAAATAAAATCATCTTAATTGTAGAGTTCATCTCCTGCAGTAAAAGGAGTATTCTCAACAGGGGAAACATTATTAAGCTTTGCTCAGCCCTGGCTGGGCTGGATTAAAATAAGGGCAAATAACATTGAATCTTCACATTTAAATCTCCTGGGCTGAGCGAGGTCAATGAACGTACAGAAGTAATATTAGGTGATTAGGGGATAATTATACTGCGGCCCGCTATGCAGAAATATCCCACAATTTTTAGTGTCAAACAGCCGAAGGAGGGTATTGCCTCTACCCCACAATGACTTCAGGTCCCTCTCTTCTGCCGGTAAGGATTCCACGTCAGTACTTTTCAAAGACATGGGGTCTGTAGATCCATCTGTTACTGAGTCATATAGACTAACATTAAGAGCCCATGGGGCAGGAAGTGGAAGAAGGTGCACTTATAGTAAGACCGAGGCAACAGAATGGTCATGGCTTCCAGGTTCCACAAACAACGTACCTGGTCAGCAAAGAGAGACTTATTAACTTTCTTCTCTTGGAACATTGGAGGCTTGAATCTATCTGATGACAAAAAAGCTTCCATCAACCATCTTGTTGACTATGACATTGCCTACGGGATACTTGGGCTCTGACCCTGTTCCCAAGGCCTGACTTTCTGGAATTCCCCTCTCCTGCCACACCATACCATAATAGGGCACTACAAGTGCAATAGTTGTGCCGTATGTCCGCAGACAAAAGACTAAAAATTTGTAGAGATAAATAATAAGCAACGTAAACAATTGTGTTTCTCCAACTGCAACATTAACAATGTACTGTACTCCGTGACCTGCCCATGTGGTAAAACATATATTGGGCAGACGACACAAGCTATCAAGATGCGGATATTGCAGCATAAGTCGCGTATACGCTGCAAGACATTAGGAGCCCCTATGGTCCAACATTATATGGAACAGGGTCATGATGAGAATGAATTGAAATGGTCTATTTTGTTGGTGGTGAAAGCGCCCAATAAAACAGCATTGTAAAGTAACCTGAATTGTTTAGAGGCGCGTATGATAGAAAGATATCATACGTCAACGCAAGGACTGAATGACCGCGATGAGATTTGGGCGTTAATCTTATACTTTAAGATTTGCTCAAGACATTATAACAGGACATATGCAGGCATATTATCACCATACGGTATGGGGAGAGAGGTGTGATTGAGCCTGTGATTCAGAAGACAGGTTGTTCTATTTCATTATTTTTATTGTTTATGCTCTAGTCACCATGTATAATACACTGTCAATATGTGTACATTTGTATATAATATTATGTTTATTTGAGATGGGCTGAGATTGTTCAACCCCTTGTGTGGTTTGAGTAAGCGGGCAGGATTCAGAAGATAGGTTGGTCTGTTTTCATTATTTTTATTGTTTATGCTCTAGTCACCATGTATAATACGCTGCCAATATGTGTACATTTGTATATAATATATATGTTTATTTGAGGTGGGCTTAGATTGTTCAACTCCTTGTGTGGTTTGAGTAAGCTGGCATGATCTATTTGGATTTTTTGACTACCTAATCTTTTTTCACCAAACCGACAATGTTACTTTTTTCTATAAAAATAATTTTTGTAAGTGGATATTGGGGTGCCTCCTGAAGTATTGGTGAGGACTCTTTCGGTAGGTGTTATTATTTTCTGTGCCGTAGCACTTTTCCAAGATAGTGGGAGCCTTTGTGCTTGGTTGACTTGGGTACTAAAAAATAGTGGGCTTGGGAAAGATGGGGTTCGGTTCTGAGTTTATTACCTGGGTGCGTCTTTTATATGCGGCCCCGCTGGCCAGAGTTGTCGTAAATAATCGAAAATCCTCTGACTTTCCCCTCGGCAGGGGTACGAGACAGGGTTGTCCCCTGTCTCCGCTCCTTTTTGCCTTGGCCCTGGAGCCGCTCGCGGCTTGGGTTCGGTGGGACCGGTCGATTCGTGGCTTGCGCTGGACGCTGGAATGGTAGGACAAAATCTCACTGTATGCGGACGATATCTTGTTTTTTCTTACTAATCCGAGGGGATCACTAATATGTTTCCTAGATATGCTTGCTATTTTTGGGAGATACTCGGGCTTCGCCATTAATTGGTCAAAAACGATTCTTTTCATTCTCAGAGGGACTCCGCCGGAAATCCCGCATACTTGCCCGATACTGATTGAACCGGTAGGGTTTTAGTACCTCGGCATTTAGGTTACGCTTGACCCGAAACTACGTTTTGCTAACAACATGGGGCCCCCTCTGACTCGACTTAGGGGAGATGTGGCGCGCTGGAAGGCACTCCCGCTCTCCCTTCTGGGCAGAGCAGTGCTTTTTAAAATGTTGGCCCTTCCCCTGTTTTTGTATGCACTTCAAAATGTGATGGACCCGGTTCCGGCCTCCTACTTTAAAGACATAGAGACCGTGCAGAGGCCGATTCTGTAGGACGGTAAGCCCTGTATTGCGTTCACTAAACTCACTCTTCCTTGGTACGACGGAGGGATGGGACTACCAGACCTACAAAAATATTACTGGGCCTCGCAGTTGGCTGCGGTGAATCACTCTGTTTACGGTCCTCTTGGAGACCCGGGATACGCCATGGACCGCTGGCAAGTGCCAGGGGGCTACTTTACGAGAGCACTTTAAGCCAAGCCTGGTCGGTTCCCCCTGGCGGGACCCACGGCACATGCTGTTCAGGTGTGGCATGCGTCTAATAGACATCTGAAGTGGGAGGGGAGGCTTACACTCGCCACCCCATTGTGGAATTCGGAGATACTGGGAAGTCTATGGAAGTCTAAAGGCTTCAACAAATGGGACCGCATTGGGATCACACAGATTAAAGATGTCTGGGGAGGGGGCACGGTCCACACATTTCACTCTCTTCAGCAACAATACCACCTTCACGATCGTGAACAATATCGCTACCTTCAGATTAGCCATGCATTGCTCGCACATATTCCCAAAGACACGTTGCTTCCCGACGCCTCCCCCTTGAAGACCGGGTGTTGCACGGTCACCTCCCTGAAAAGACCATCTCTTTAATATACAGGAAACTCATAAATAATATGGAGGACCCGCTGGCACTTATAAAATCACACTGGTAATGATGATGGGCTGGAGTTTGATGATGAGGACTGGCAGAAGGCGGTTTCCTCTCCACGGGTGGTGGCGATACAGATGCGGCTCAGGTTGCTGCAATTAAAGATTTTACACAGGTCATATGTTACGGGCCGAGTCTGATCCGAATGGGTTGCTCGGAGGGTGGGGAGTGCAAGAGGGGATGCGGGGAACTTGGAACCTTCATGCATATTTTGTAGCACTGTACGGTGGTGCAGACGTACTGGGAGAGGATCCACGAGAAGATACGAGAGGTCCTGGGGGTAGAGTTAAGGCCGGAGGCCCGCAGGTGTATCCTTTATGTTTGGAAGCCCACAGATCTGAATGCATACAGAAAGCAGTGGGTGACATTGGCATGCATGATAGCTAAGCGTAATATTGCTCAGTTGTGGGGAGCAAGCCAGTCGCCCCGGGTAGAGAAATGGGCGGAAGATTTGGATTGGTGCATGTTTAGAGAACGCTCAGTGTATGCGGCTAGAGGGTGTCCTGCAAAGTGGGGGAAAGTTTGGGAGGCTTGGAATCATTACCGTGGGGATGTCGGTGTGCCCTCGATACGCCAAGATGATGTAGAAGTGCACAAGTCCCTTTGATCCATTTTCACTATTCTGGATTGTATCTTTTTGTTGTATGGAAAGTAACAATGAAACCTGTAACAGTTTGAACTGTCACCTGATGCTTCTTCTTTTTTTGTTGTTGTCTTAATAAAAAGAATCTTAAAAAAAATATATAGTGGGCAGTCCCCAGAAGTACCGTCCAGGACTCTATTGGGATATTTATATTACCAACATGGCCGATGCACTAATCCAGATAGTGGGTACCCCAGTCTAGTGATCACGATGGCTCTTAGTCCCATTTCTCTGTCACCGCCCATAACGGCGCAGTGCCGTGATGCAAGAGGAGAGAGTTCCCTATTATTATCCCACGCGTCTCTGCAATAAGTGTATGCACTATGGTGGCCACGTTAAACAGAGAAAATAGAAGCTTCGGCGAAGTGAGGAGATTTTTCCCTCGAACTACAGAGCAGACGAAGAACACTAAGTTACTAGATTCCCGCGCCAGGGGGGAGATGGTGTCGGGACCGCTGGATTCACCTATTATTCTGTGCATTGAATGTAGCTTAATTCGTTATCTTTATGCAGGGAAGTTGGTTCCGATTGGGATAGATGGAACATATGAATAGACGTGGATGGTGTTCCATCACATGAATACACGTGGATGGTGTTCCATCACACAGAGAGGGAGGTAAGCGCCTGCCCGTTTACAGTCACATGGACTGAACTTATTTTGGCGATGGGATAGGCACTTTTTGCACATGATTTCCTTACATTGTCCCTTTAAGGTAATTGTATCTCAAGCGCTGAGAGGTATATGTGGCGCTTCAAACCCTGTATCTTGGTCTTTTGGAAGATGTAAGTAATTGGTTTGTCTTTCCAGCATGCTTTGGTGCTTTTTCTTCTTTTTTGCTTGATCTCCCTTCATTGGATTGCAGCACTAGGGTTTCTATACCTAGTCTATATATTTCTTTTGGGGTCTAGTGATATTTGACCTATCTCTATTTCAAGTGCGGCACTTTTTAGCAGACACACACCACATAGTGGTAGCCAGTGCATGTTCTTGATTTTGGTAGCACTGGTGTTTGGACACTTGTTTGGTGAAATGGGCAGTCACTATTATCAGCTAGCGTTTTCCACACATATTAGAAGGTTGGAGTAATCTCGTTTTGTTGTGTTTTATTTTTGTTTAGTAATGTATAACCCTTGTCCTGAGGAGGCATAAGAAGAAAAGGCTGAAACGTGGTCATGTAAGCACTTCTAAGGAGTCATCATTGAAATTATAGTGATCTTTGGAATTGTGTGGTGTCACACTAGAGCTAGGATAGTCTACAAGCCTTAGGTGTTTCACCTTGACTAACTCTAAGTGGTTCGCCCAGACTTATTGGGGGGACACTAGTGAGAATATTATTCTAAGGTTACTGTCTTATGTATTACTGTTTCTGTTGATGTATAGAATGTTGTGGTATATGTCATTTTTTTGTCTTCATTGATTAGGTGCCATTGTTTATGTGTGTTACAAATATATTTTGATACATTCGCTCAGAATAATAATAACTGTGGAGAGGGTAATTAAATGTGCTCTACTCAAAAAGTGTTCTGTACTTTTTCCTTCATACCATTTTTTCTTGTATGAAAAAAAACACAATCCATCGGCAGCAGCCAACCCTCCAGAGGGACCTTGAGCTATCTCAAAAGCTGCTTGGCCGTTCATCCGATTATAATTGAGGCTATTTTCGTGAAAGTGTGACTTACTTGGGCAAAAGCCCGTGGTAACACCCATTTGTTAATTGGCAGCATCTACGTGCACCCTGGTACAATGAATTGTGGAGAAGAACCATCAACCTCCTCTTGTTGACTCTAAGTTACTTAAAATTGGATCATGAAAGTGCAATGTGGCTTATTGCTTCTGACTTTAACGCTAATCGCTTTCACATCGGTGCCAGCCCTTGTTGTCAGGACATGGATAACCGCTATTGGAATATTCCTTCACAAGTGATGCAATCCCAAAGGAAGGACGTGCACGGTATTCGCATGGACAAAGCACCAAAAGATTCAAGGCTGCTTATGTTGAATGGTTGAGGGACAAACAATCAACGACTGCTTATATCCACATCTCCCCATATAGACATGCTAGGTTGGATGCTATGTGGGTCTCTAGCACACATTTTCACATGATCAGAGATGTCAATGTGCTATCTATTCTTGTGAGTTTCCACACCAGTGGAAGTGTGCTGTGAATATACAACTGTTATTCCAAACAATAGTTCAGGAGATATAATTCAACACATTAGTAGGGAAAAATTCCCTGAAAACAGAAATTTGATTTAAGAATACAAAGGGAAAGAAAAAGAATAAAAGAAAGAAAAAAGAAATCAAAAAGCAAAAGGGAGTGAGAACAACAAGGGACCAAATAGTGTTTATCAAAATGAGTGCAATAGAATGGAATCAACAAAGTAGTGAAAGAAAATATATATCAAAACAATTTTTTATTATTTTTATCAAAAATAATCCGCTCATATGTGAATTGTTGGTTATAAAAATACTTTACATTAATAGAAAAAAACAAACAAGTGGCGAACACAATTTCAGTTCGGAATAGAAGGGTTTCAACATAAACATCAAATCATGAGCCCTCTAAAATTTCAATGCCACAGGTGTGTCGACGGCGTTTCAACCACAGTGAAAACTTGCGGTCATCATCAGGACAGATAGAATGTAGGAGCGTGAGCAATTCTAATAGATAGTTCGAAGCTGCGACAAAGTAACCACAATCAATGTAGGTGTTCTTCGTCCGTATCAAAGAGGAAATTATTGGTCGTCGAGTATAAAACAGGTCAAAACCCAAAATTGGTCCTGCCGATAAAAACTCAATCGTATAAAAGGCTGTAGGATAAGACAGCTGGCCTTGAAATGTGTGCACATGCACTTAATCCACATGAATTCTTAATCAAATAGCATGTCCGGCGAAAAGTTTAGGAGACAGCTAACTTATCTTCCCCTTCTTAACCTAATTGTTGCACAAAATAACCTAGAACCAGATTAAAAAGTGAAAAGTGACCGATTCATACCATCGATTAGGACAACAGCTGGCTGATGCAGTTTGGACTTCTTTGCAGCACAGGATCAATCGGAAGATTAGCCATTTGAGAGAGGGCTGGACGTGATATGTACCCTGCTAGCCACCACCAATGTCCTCATCAGGTCAGGTGGGATGTTTATCAAGGTTTTGCTATAGAAATCCGACAGTTGAAAATGCAACCAAATAAGGCTTCAAAGTCCGTTGTAACACCAGCAGGAACCTCCACTTCAAACAAGAAGCCATTAAAAAACTCCGATCCAGATCCAGAAAGAAACTATCGGAGAAGAAGTGGTAAGATAATGAAAGAAAGTGGGCCAGGATACATAAGGTCATTAAGTCCAAGGTTCCTCATAAGATTTGGTGCAATATAAATGAGGCCTTGGTAGTAAATCGCGACCCGCCACTAGTAATATCTCAGCAGCAGGCTGGTCTAAGCATATTGAGAACCTCTATGTTGACAGCAGCCCAAGCAGCCCCCCACCCCCCTACGACTAGAGAATCTCAGCACCAGCACAGGGGATCGGGCCGGAGTAAAACTTTTAAAGACAAGGCGAGTCAAAAAAGCGATCCGGTAAATAAAACAAAGCGGAGCACCCGGCCCCAATGGGCTTGCAGCTTCCTTTTTTAAACATACCCCCAATAAGTGGATTACAATTTTAACTCCCCTTTATAATAGCTGCCACCTTGGAAACTGTATCCCAGATGGTTGAAGGGGGTCATTACTAGTACCGATCAATAAAGAGGGAGATCGTAATTTGCCAGAAGATTTTAGACTTATTGCACTTCTTGATGTGGATGGGACATGTTTTTCCCGGATTCTTTATCAAGAGCTGGAAAAGTGGGCTCTTGACAGTCAATTAATTCCTCACTATCAGACCCGTTTTCAAAACAGCTGCAGTATTGAAAATAACCTATTTTTTCTAATATTGATCGACAAACCCATGGCAAAAAATGGGAGGCTGCTACGTGCATCCTATGTAGACTTTACCACCACTTTTGACAGTGTTATAATAGGTACCCTGTGGTCTAAACTGCAGAAATGGGGCATCCCATTAGCCCTTCTGAAGCTGATAATTGTTTGGCACACTGACACCTGGGTTGACGTTAAAGTTTCCTCCACTTGGGCAACCTCTGAAAAGATCTTTATCAACAAAGGCTGGAAGCAAGGTTGCACCCTTGCCCTCCTTTTGTTTAATTTGTACTGGCTAATCTTACTCCATCCCTGGACTAAGCAAAAGCATTTCCGCCTAACTTTGTCTGCCAAAAAATTACAATCTTATTATATGCTGACGACTCAGTCCTCTTAGATCAAACGCTTATGGACGTGCAAAGAGCTCTGTAAGCATTCGACCAATACTGCAGAGCAAACAGAATTCAAATCTGTCTATCAATGACTAGGGGGTGAGTGTTTGAACAGTTCCAGTGCTCCGTCCATCATCTTGTTGTGTTTGCTGTGTTCACTCATAGTGGTCAGGGGTATGCCCTGACGTGGGTTCCTATGCTCGCTATACCACAGGATTGAAGCTAGCCTGGCTGATGAGGGGTGAAACCCAGAAACCAGTCCCAGGATGCTTGTTTCCAGTCCAGGGAGGCACTGGCCTGGCATTTCATGCTGGACTGTTCCCATGGGGAGTAGATTTAAGACTGATTTACTTATGGCTGGTTCCAAACTGGGGTGGCATGGTGAGCAAAAGAACAATGGATTCAACCCAGATCGCTTGACTGGGGTTGAGTGTTTGAAATGTTTTCGCACTCCGTCCATCATCTTGTTGTCTTTGCTATGTTCACTCTAAATAGCCAAGGGTATGCCCAGACGTGGATCCCTTGCTCACTGTGCTACTGGATTCAAGCTAGCATGGCTGATGAGGGGGTAAAATACATTTTTTGGTTTGATTAACAAGTAGGCCTGATAGTTTCCCTCAATTTATCATGGCAACGGACCGCACCCTGTGCCCCAATAAGGGCGTTAGACAGGTACAGAAGGAGGTCATCTGCATAACAAACGAGATAATATGTTTATGGCCATCACTTTTATATCACTACCTCTACCCTCCTTCCAAAATAACTCTCAATGGCCAGGGCGAAGAGTAGGGGATATAGCGGGCAGCCCTGTTTAGTACCCCGGAATATATCATACGTGGTGGAGATCGTGGAGCCAGTCTTGACCCGGCCGTCAGTTCAGAATAAAGTAGGGTAGCCCATTTAATCCAGTCCTCCCCATTCCCATCTTGTGCATGATCTTCAACAGGAAGTTCCACTGTATCGAGTTAAATGACTTCTCCAGGTCCACCTACATGAGCATCACCTCCAGCAAAGCCCGTACCTCTGGGTGGTAGAGAACTTCGTACCACCTCCTGAAGTTGAGGGAGGTACTATGGTTCGGTTTCTATAGACTAGAACCAGCATATGGGGGAGCAGGCTACATGCTAGCATTTTACTTATGATCTTGAAGTCCATGTTGAGCATGGACAGTGGGCAAAATGCAGAGGTGGGTGCACCTGAGACCTTAGTTTTAGAGAAGGGGATTACAGGAGCACTCCTCGTGGTGTTGGGTAGAAGGTCTGCCTTCATGGATTCAGCATAGAGTGCCTCCAGTTTTGGGGCTAGGGCGCCTGTGAAAGCAGAGTAAAATTCCAAAGGGAGCCCGTTGAGGCTCGAAGTCTTACCAGTGGCCATTTCCTTAATGGCGTGTCCCCCAATAGTCTCCCGTGCCCTATGTGGTGAAGGGGCAGACAGTCGAGGACCATATCTTGCAAGTTTCCGACAGTGCCTCTGGGCAGCAATAGAGTGCCTTGTAGTAATTTTGAAACTCATTGTTGATGGCCCCAGGGAATAGATGTGTGTCCCTGTATCAGATGTTAGGTGTGTAATGGGTGTGCCTCGTAGTTCAGGGCAAATGAGCCACGCCAGTAGGCCTCCCAGATTTACCCTCTTCGTTGTGGGCTCTAGCTATGCAGTTTTGATAATCGTGGCATCTCAATCATTCTAGGACAGTATTATAGCGTTCTTTTGCTTCCAATAGCTTTCGATGAGTACCGGGTTTAATCCTAAGCTATTGTCCAGGGTATGATGGGTGACATCTAGCTTGTGTAGTTCCTCATTAAGTTCTCTACAAATACCTACTAACTGGTCCATGCAGTGGCCACGGACTACAGCCTTGAAGGCCTCCCATTCTATAAGGGCAGACAACGCTGAGCCTTGAATATTAGTGAAATATTCTGCAGTGGCGGTGTGTGGTGACTTCCTATAGCAGACGTAGCCCAATGCTGGATGGAGCCGCTGCAATTTATAGAGATATGTGATGTATCCCTCCCAACGCTACTCAGTACAAGTGTTGGGCATACACATTTTTTTTACAGATTGTCCTCACACACCACCTGGTGTCATGCTTCATCATAGGACAATCCTAGCTCTCCAAAACCTCTGTTTGATGGAGAGCGGGCATACACCTGTAGTCAGGGAGGCACTTCTAATTAAGAATGGATCTGTGATATGTGTTAAAAACCAATGTGCCATCCTAAAACGGTTTATTCACTAGACATGACACTTGGTGATTAAAATCAATTGTGGAGCTAAGAGAAATTAGTGCTCCATCTCCACTGTTACAGTCAACATGTTTCTGCCTTGTGGCTCAATTGAGTCTGTGGCTTTCATCAGGACGGGCATATGGAATCTTAATTAGGCAATGTGCTTTGCCTCCAAACTAGAGTGACCTGCGCCTACCTCTTAACCAATCTCGCTTTCCAATACCCCAATGATGGGTTTTCTGCACCCCATGGAAGAAGGGCACAGGGACCCCTGTAGTCACACTTTCGTCAAGGTGTATCCCTTCCATCAAGCCTAGATGCGTCTGCTCCAGGGCAAAAGTCCTATAAAAATAAGTGGGGGGACTGACCGAGTAAGACAATATGCAAATGACCTCATGACGTCACGACGTAGCACTATAAAAGAAATAAATAGTGCTATTTAAATTATTTGTGTAAATACTGGGACAGACTAACCCATCTGACAGTCTTACAGTGTCTGCATTTATATACAGGGTCAGAACCAGGGGTGGGGGAATTATATCGCCCGACGCCCGAACCAATTAGAATTTTATGAAGGGCAAGAAGATTTATTGTCTTTTGTGTCCGAGGGACAAGTAGACATTAAATCACAAAGAAGAAATGAGCTGTGGGCGCTCTCGGGCTCACAGGCAATTGAAATGCTGTCAAAGCCTTTGACTGGCTGGAGGCCCATGACTGGGCTCGATCTAGTCACTGATTGGCTGGGGGATCTTACGCTAGACGTAAGTGTTCTAGCGTGAGTTCCACACTGGTGCAGCCCACCTGCTCTTGGAATTGAGCTGCTGAACTTGAAAGGGCGGGCGCCGAGACACGAAACACTTTTGCGTCTATCTGAGTCTCAGCGCTGCGGGCCGGTTGACCTTGTGGTCTCTCCATGACTAATTGCTGCAGGGCTCAATCGCCCTGTCTACTGGGATCCGTCCTGGGCAGTCCCCTCATCTTTGGTGCGCTGCGAGGCACTGCCTGGAATCTGGAGCGGAAAGTCGCCGTCTCTGACACAGTGAATGCTTCACCAGCAGGCGAGTCAATCTAATAATGCGTTTTGCAGAAACGTATGTTAACTTTTATGCTGCATAGAATGGACTGGGATCAGGGGGCGTGGGGACAGAGTCAAATGTGTGGCATGTTAATTTACAGTAAGGCGGGAACTTTTCCACTGCTATCGGCTGATCAGTGAGGCGCCTATTGCAACACAACCAGTGCAGGGTTAATAATGAGTGAAAACACCATGAATGGAGTCTCACTATTTAGAGACATTGACCTTTACTTTGTCAGTCTTCTTTCATGGATGAGGTCGCATTCGGGGGCACGGAGTTAACGATTATACTTTAACGCCTGGCAGTCTTACCGAAAAGGCATCCTTGCAAGATTAAGGGTGCGCTGAAAATAGAAACATTTTTTAACTGCATCTTTTTCCTGGTGTTAAACAATAAAGCTACATTTTAATAAAAGAAAGGCCACATAATGAAGCAGGCAGGAAGTATTTTTGCGTTCCAGGCAATGTTATGTGTGCAGGGTATTTCACAGAGCTCACTGAAACGTGGGCCACTCTTGAAGTCTCAAACATCGCGATGTCTGTGCCAATTTTACAGGCTCATTCCTGTTAGCCTGTACCTCTATTTTGGTTGCATTTCCCGTCTCCTGTACCTACTGAAAACCACCCCCACCGTGCAAACTGCTCTGGCAGTGTGTACTAAATAAACAGAGCCACTGTAATGAAGCAGCAGAGAAGGTCTAAATTATGCGCAGGGTTGATTAAATTATGTGGCCACGAAAAATTAGAATTATGTAGCAGAAGGCAGCACATTTTTGTTTATCGTATCCTTTTTTTTTTTTACATCAGTATAGGTTAAGCCTGTCAGTATAAATGTCTTGCCTTATTACTTTCAGATTAACACCCAAATTCACCAATAGCAATGTAAAAGTGACCAGTCACTACTTGTGATGGGCTTTAGTCTGTGTGGCAGGATTGGTTACCCTCTTTTTAGAAACTTTTCATCTGTTTGAGCTAGAATCAACATTTTTGTTAAAATATGCAGTTTAGGCAGCATGATTATGTGGCAAATTACGAGGAAAGCGTCTCCGCTGTAGAATCTCATTATTAGTGACTCTGTTATAAATCACGCACATACACAGGACCTGCCACCATTGGGGGACCATCTGTCATTTGAAACGATGTAAAATGGCAAAAATTGCAGAACCGAGTTCAATATCAAGCAGAAACATCAGAATTTACACAATCAGGTTTTATTGACAACTGCGCGAAATTATACAATATTCCCACCTTAATTTCATGCAACCGCTGTATTGTTGCATTTTTGTTGCACAGTTACGTCGGCAGTAAAAATAAGCCCATACCAGATCCAAGGAAAAGTGGCACTGCCACCTGTGTGAGTATTCGTCCAATGTAGACATAAAGGCTTGTTTTTCTTTCCCTACATGATTTGACAAGGAGTGTTTTTCCGGTATGCCTGCCTTTGTGCCTTCTTTATGCATGTACCCATTTCGAAATATCCAAGCATCATTCCTTAGACTATCAGAATGCTCAGCTTCTGAAAAAAAAAACTGATTGCACACGTTGCTGCAACGTTAAAACCTTATCTTTCACCAGGCTTACCAATACTCGTATATCAGCATCCGGCAACAGAATTACAGGATTTTCGAAGAAGATAACGAGCACATCTGGGTGGGCAGTGGAGGGGCTGGGGACATTGGAAGGAGAGAGACAAGTGGCAGAGAACTCGGATTTTAAAGAAAAAATACTTCACAAATCTAAGTGAGACAAACGTGCACATCTATTGTGGAGCTGCACCTATTCATGTTTGGGGAGCTTACTCTTCTGGTGCTAGTACTATACCACTACTGTGCACAAGAAACCCCTGCTTCTACTGTCTGTGCTGCATATGCTCCTTGTGTGGGAGAAGAACATGGAGATTTATCAGTGAGTGCACAGTAGTATAATCACGCCTCACCTGCCCAGGAATGTAAAAGGAGAGATTGATTTAACTGCCCAGTACTGCCTCTTGTGTATTTGTACTTGTGGATACTGCCTCAGTGAACCACATCACCTCTGTCAAGCAATTTTGGCTGTCCCATGAATAGTTCATAAGCTTCGCCAAAAAGTGTGGTTATTCCTTTCCACACGTTTATCAGATCATGTTCACATGTGAGTATTTTTGAAGCTGGACAGCAATGAGTTGGCCCTAGGATGGAGAACACCCTTCTGTCCTACAAGTTCATATTCCGACACAGACTAGTAATTTACTACATTAATTGAAGTATACTTTGCATAGACTGTCTTTAGGTACTCCTTCTCTGCAATTGAAATTGTCACATGCACACTGGTTGATAATTGGCTGCAGTGCACACTGACACGTCCACCCACATACTGTACAACCTGCCAGTACAACAGTTGCATTTAAGGATGCATGACCATGCACTGCATAATTGGATTGCGCTTGAAATAATGTTGCACATTATCTTGCACTGATTACAGTGCAGGTTCTTGCCGTGCAGACCCACCTTAGTGATTTATGGAATAGGTGGGGCAAGTAGATATTTTCCCAGGACAAGTAGATTTCTGTAAAATTTTGTCCATTGGCCAAGTAGATTTTTGACAAATTTCCACACCCCAGAACAAAGGCAAAAGCATGCCTCTCTTAAGTACCTGTGAAGAGAAGGCAAGCTGTGTGCCTTTGTTTCCCTCTGTGGGATTTACATTTAAATGCAAGGTTCCAGGCGGCCCCCAGTCAGCATATACAAACAAAAGGAGGCCGGATGACCCCTTAACTTCGGCCCAGCTGGAGGTGAAAAAAGGCTCCTGCAAGTTGCTGCTGGGAATGGAAAGCAGGCAACGTGCAGGTGCTACTGAACGTGTCCCGGTGTCTGAAAATTACACCGGAACAAGTTAAGCATATTTCAGTGGGGCCAACTTCTTGGCAGGGGAGACGGCGCCCACCCTGTAAAAAGAGTGGGGGGATGCGGTGTACCTGCGTGTACCCCCACTCAAGCCCTTGTCTGCTCTTTTCTCCCGATGTGTGAGACGCATCTAGGCTAGCCAGAACAGTGGTGATGGGGTGTGTGAGGACAATCCGTTACATTTTTTTGTAACACTGTTACCTGCTGCCGTCCGCTGTTTTGCCGCCACTGCTGATTCCTTTGGACGACACCGGCACAAGGGTACTACATTATCCATCATTTCTTGCGGCGTGCACGCCGCACATCGTCTTTGAAGCGCCAGGAGGTGCTTAAAAAGGGGAGCCCAATACTGTTACCTGCTGCCATCCGCTGTTTTGCCGCCACTGCTGATTCCTTTGGACGACACCGGCACAAGGGGACTACATATTATAAGGGGGCCAGGGCTCCCCCAGCGCGGGACACACACGGGCCAAGAGTGGGCCAGTCTGCGCCCGTCCGAGGCAGGAAGAGGCTCGGCTGGGCCACTCCCTTGACATCGCACGCTCCACGCTGGACTTCAGCAATTAAACAAGGTACCGAACTGTATTTGGGTGGGGGTTTACCCGTCATTGCTTACTAGTGCCCAGAAGTTATCTAACATAATGAGCAAATGTAAGGCCACAGGCCCACCAGTAGGGGTGGGGGTTTGCAGGGACCCTGGACTCTTTTTGACAAGAGCAGAGTCGCTCTTGACCCACCAGATCCAGCTGACAGAGAGAAGACTCTCGCTTGATACCCTTTTAGCCCATAAACGGTCTTCAATGGGAGGCATAGCTATGGCCAAATCGACTACAGGCGCGCCGCAGTCTGTGGATAATCTATGTACCATCATCTCGGCCCTGGACACTAACGGGAATGCAGTTTTACCACCAGCGGGATCGAAATTGCACAGATTCACATTGTCAATCCGGCCCAGAAGCCCCTAGGGGACGGGAACTCTGACCATTCACCCATACTGATTGAAGAAATAGCAAGCCCGCCCACAGTGCATATGGAAATTAAATCTGTCAGTGATGAGGCTATCACCCGGTCAAAAAAGGCCACCAGGGATGGTGCGATAAGCCTATCGAAATCTGTGACAGCAAGCACCGATGAGCTGCCTGCAAAGCGCACAAGAGGGGGAGCCGCACAAAAACAGAAGCCCAAGCCTAAGCCCAGATCTAAACATCAAACAAATAGGTTTTCTGTTAGGCGGACATTAGAACCTAATAAGGGATTGGCCGGGATCTGTGTTCCAGATTATGAAAATCGCACAGCAGTGGAGGCTAGGGAGGATCCCGAGATCTGTACACGATAGGAGACTATGATGACTACTCTTATGGGACCCCTTTTATGTAAACTAGAGGCAATACAAAAAAGACTGCTGCTTCTCCAGAACTCTGATAATGTATTAACCAATACAGGGGCATGTAGATGTTCATGTGTTTCTGGGGGGGGGGGGGGGCAGAAGTCATTAATGTGCAAGCCCCATCTATCAATGAGATGGTGCAGAGGGTAAAGGGGGTCAATGATCAGGTACTAGTGGAATTTGGGGGGCTAATAGTAACCAACGTGTGTGTCTTGAAACATCGAGACCAAACCCAAGTTCTGGGAAAGGGGGGTCAGGGGATTCTAGGACTGTGACCCCAGGTAATCCTCCAAATCAGTCAGTGGACACCTCTAGATCAGGAAGGGGTAATAATGTGCAGCAGCAAGCAAAATAGAGGGTCTCACAATTGGCGCAGAGTACCTCTGGTTTACCTGTTCTAGACCTTCCCCCTGCCTCAATCCCGTATACAGTTGTTCTAACAGGCGTCCCAGCTTATACCAACCGAAGGGAGAAACCCACGACACAACTGATCAATAAGGTGGCGCATTGGATGTGTAGAAACGTGGGGTTCAATATTAGAGACCATAGACACATCTTGATGGAAAGGAGGGTATCCTGGGTCGGCGGTACAAGGAAAGTATTCCCAGGGGACTGTGTGATTGTGACACTTAGGTTCCCCGAACTTGTGTGAAAGACCCTTTCCCAGAGTAGAGGGCCTTATTTAGCCAATGCGGACTCAAGCATTAAAATGCTTCCGCTGGGTTTTTTCCACAGACACTCGGTCAACCCTAACATGCGTCACGGATATGTGGGCCGACAGGAGGGTGATCTTTGGCAGGCTAATATAGTGCCGATAAGTAACACCTTTGCACCACTTAGAGATCTGGATGACATTGATTGACTAAATCTGGTGGGGGAAGCAGACACCGCTTATAACAGCTGGGTGCTCAATACTCACCAAAGATGGAGGGGAGGAGAGCTCAGCTTTGGGGCAGTTGAAGACCAAGACACCTGTGAACCTCAGATGGTAAACGCCCACGAGGCTAGGGGCATAAGTAAGCCAACCCCCAGGTAACTGTCAGCAGAAATAGGCTAATTGGGAAAGATATAAAAATGGTCTCCTGGAATATAGCAGGCATGTCTTCTAAATTTAAGGACCAGCAATGGCTACTCTATATACGGGAGTTTCAGGTAATCTGTTTACAAGAAACCTGGGAACCAGTTAATAACAACTTTTTTTTAGAAGGATATAAAACCTTCTTTTGCCCGGCGCATAAGGCCTTGTCAGGTGGGGCCAGGGGAGGGTTGGTTATTTACGTAGATCTTACATTGCAGGGAAGATGGCTAGATCTAGCTTGGGGCTCGGAAGTTGTGCAGGGGACATTTTTAATAAATGTTACAGGTTACTTTTTATAAACTTTTATAATGTTAATTCAAATGAACAGGGGTCTGCAATTCTGCATGAATTGAATACAAGAATTAGTCAGTCACAGGTTCATGGCCAGATGGCTCCTCTGCTGGTTTTAGCAGGCGATTTTAATTGTCACTTGCGCCCAAATCTGAGCGTATTGCTTGGGGATTGGACGTGTACTCTACAGAACGGTCCACATCTGGAACACACAAAGGAGGGAAAGGAACTTAGTGGCCTTTTAAATATATATGCATTAACACACACAATGGATCTGGTTACTACTAAGCAGGACAAAACGGTTTACCCCACATTCAAAGGTAGAGTCTGTGCCTCATTTATTGATTAGATTTTTGTCTCTGCATCACTCAGAAATTGTGTGACTTGGTTTAGTTTTGATTGTAGCGCATTTAGTGACCATAATTCTCTTGCCTTCACACTTGCTAATTTATGCCAAGACCAGATACCCCTTGGAGTGGGGAGGGGGGTGGTCAGGGCTACGGATCAAGGTAGGAGGTTGTGTTGGACACAGGTTGATGGCGAGGCTTTCCATGAATCGCTTTTAATGGAGGGCGAACATGCTATCCAGAGGTGTTTAGACCCTGAAATGGAAGGGGCAGATTTAGTGGACACTTTCAAAGATGTTGCCCAAATAGTCGACAGCCTGTTGAGAGCCCCAGTCTATAAGGTAAATTTGGACACCCCAAGATGGTTTGACCATCAATGCTCACGTGCCCTAAGAGAATTGAAAAACACCTTAAAGATGTCCCCAAGAGATAGGGAGCGGTTGACCCTGTGCCAAAAAACCTATAAGTTAGCGGTCAAAGGGCGCAAAAACCAACTACAGACACAAGCCTGGGAAGATCTATCAGAGGTGGTGGCACTAAGGGATTCTAACGCCTTTTGGAGAATTATAAATAATCCATCTTTTCAAGAGGCTGACAAACTGGGTTTGAGTAACAATATCCTGCCAGAGCAATGGCACGAGCACTTTCAAAGGCTCTATAACCATAACCCAAGTACAAACCAGTTGCTGGAGGAGCACTGGGAACAGGTCCCACCCCATTAAGATTTTCATTGGCAGAGGTAATAATTGGAATTGGAGGCCTAACCCGGAATAAGGCCCCGGGCCCAGATGGGATTCCACCCGATCTTTTCATCAGTAAAGCGGATCTTTGGGCACCAATCCTGACTAGGGTCATAAATGCAGCAGTGGACACGGTAATGTCAGTATCTTGGACCACTGCCACGATTGTCCCTATTTTTTAAAAAGGCAATAAGGATAGTCCGCAGTGTTATCGCCCGATTTCCCTTATTGATGTGTCAGCGAAGGTGTTAGGACGGGTGGTTTTAAACTGGCTGATTGACTGGGCAGAGGAGCATCGGGTCATAACTGACCTCCAATTTGGTTTTAGACCTGGAAAATCTACCACCGACCAATGCCTTAATCTGTACCTTATTTCCGCCAAATATACAATAGTCAACCAAGGGACGATGTATTTGGCATTCATAGACCTGACTGCGGCCTTTGATAGAGTTAATCGAGGGAAACTGTGGGCTATTATTGGTGTGGACCCAGGGCTCATTAACATTTTAAAATCCCTGCATTTGCACACCACGACAGTGGTCAGATACAGTCAGGAGGGGAAAACAGCAGAACCCATTCTGTGCTCTAGTGGAGTCAGACAGGGTTGCATACTAGCTCCCTTTTTGTTCACACTATATATAAATGGTCTGGACCCTGAATTAAGCATGTTACAGGTGGACACCCCTAGGTTAGGTACTCGGGGATCCCTGTTCTGCTTTATGCCGATGATGGGTACTTTTAGCTTGCACCCCCAAAGGCTTCCAGTTTTTAATTGATGGGTTTGTGTCATTTATGGAGAATCTGGATTTATCGCCCAACCTGGCAAAGTCATATGTAATGGAAGTGGGGAAAAAAGCGGGTAAATCCTATAGGTAGACAATCGTATCGCATCACCTAGGAAAGGTACAGTCCTTTTCATACCTGGGGATTTTATTTGACCACCAACTAAATTTCCAACACTTGTTAGAAGAAAAGCGCCGCGCTATGACCAGTTGTACCGGGTCCATAATGAGTTTTGTGCACAGGTTAGGACGCTGGTCCCCTGAGCAGATAATGAGAATATATAATGCTATGTGCTGTGCCACAGTGCTGTATGGAAGCGAGGTGTGGGGGTTTACTGAGGCCTTACAGTTACAAACTGAAGAGAATATGTATCTTCGGCACCTGCTAAAAGTACCTCAGAGCACGCCAGCCCACATTGTTCATGAAGAACTGGGTGTCCGATATATCATGGACAGCATTGCAGTCAAACCCTTAGTCTTTTGGATAAAGATCTGGGCAAACGAGGAGGCGGCTTTCAGCAGACAGGTTATAGCAGACTGCCTTTCCCTCGATCATGGGCTAATAATTCCCTGGCTCAAATACGTGAAGGAGACTTTGGAGAAAATTGGATTTTTAGACCTATTTGCCAACCCCTCTAAAGCGGGTATGAAAGATAAGGCTCTGGTTAAGGACTGGTTCTTTAAATATGCATTAATGCTCCGGGAAGACACAGCTAGTTAAGCTGTCAGTGAGGGAACACCTAGTAGTTAGGTCTGCCAGGGGCATTGAACCATACCTGTCTTGCATAAACAGCGCACATGATAGATTCTTAATGACCCAGTTTAGGCTGAATCTCTTGCATCATGCTTTAGCGGACCCAGCAGAGTTCACACCTTCTATATAGATGAAGGGGCCCTGTGACTGCGATCATAGATTTCCTCAGGACACCCTCCATTTCATCCTACTATGCCCTTTCTTCTCTTATCCCAGGAGACTCTTCCTGAAGGGAACTTTAAAGAAAGCCAGATTCAAACAGGCTGTTATTTTTTAAATTGGCTGCAGATGCTGTTACACTTTTTTGTATCATTAATTTTTTAAGGGCTGCTTTCAGATTAAGGAATACAAGGGGCAGTGGTAAACTGTAGATTCCTTGTCATAATTACCTATTATTTTTAAGAATGGCCCCCATGACTGTAAATGAATTGGTTGGATGTGGGATAGGTGCAATGTAATCTTTTAACCTTTTGACTGAAATTGTATGATATGGTTTTTAAACTGATGGATTATTAACTCTTTTTATGTTTGTACCAGTAACCTGTTTTGGATAATTTGATGCTTTTATGGTATTTCTACATATTGAATAAAGCTATCTAATAATAATTAAAAAAAATGGTATGCCCAACACTTGTGCTGAGTAGCGTTGGGAGGGATACAGTACATATCTCCATACATTTTTTAATTCTTGGAGAGCTTATTTTGTGTACATATGTTGTGTTGGGAGGCCAGCTTAACCTTGAGACCCCAGAGCCTCTTGTTCCCTACCCGGGGTACCTCCCGGGGGAGTGTGCTTCTAAAGTCAGTGACACCTCCCTGCCCTCAGGTAGTCCATGGGATAGCCCCGATGTGTGTACCGGATAGTCTGTGTGCCCTTTGTCAGTTCACTCAGGGCCATATGTATCAACATACCCTTTTGCGATTCCTTAATAGCGATTTTTAAGGAATCGCTATTTAGAAATTGCAAAATGGTATGTATGAAGTCATTCGCTATTTTTTAGCGATTCCTTAAAATTCCTTCATTGCGATTAGCAAATTGCTAATCGCAATTAAGGAATAATTTCCCATTCATTTCTATGGGCCAGGAGGCCCATAGGAATGAATGGGAAATTATTCTCAATTTGCGATTCGCAATTCGCGAATCGCAAATTGAGAATAATTTCAAGGGTGCAGGGGTGTCTCAAGAACACCCTGCTGCACCCCTGAAAATGACATGTGTGCGCATATGGCGCACATACATGCCCTAAGGGCATGTATGAGCGTCACATGGCGTCACATGGCACCATTGGATTTTCAAAAAAATGCCTTTTTAAAAGAATTCGCAACTTACCAGCAACTAGAAGTTGGTGGTAATTTGCGATTCCTTAAGGGCATTTTGGAATTGTTTTTTCCTTGATACATTGCATATAAGGAATCGAAAATTTTGCGATTCCTTAAATGCAATCGCAAAATAAGGAATGGAAAATTTTGCGATTCCTTATTTTGCACCCATATTGTTTGATACATACCATTTTGCGAAAATGGGTTCACAAATGCCGAAATTCTGCGAATTTCGGCGTTTGCGAACCCATTTGGCCTTGATACATATGGTCCTCAGTCACTTCTCTCTTCACCTGAATCATGCATTGCATGGGGCCCCTCACCTGTAAGGGGGTATGGGTATTGCTCTTGCAATTCTACAGAGGTCAGCAGGCCACCCCGTCCGCCCTGAGCTCTGGCATGGGCCCTCACAAGGTTTGGGTTAACTCGTTGTGAAGTTCTACTGTTGTGCTACCCCTTGCCCATGAAATCCTTTCACCGTAGAGAGGCACCTGCAAAATGAACTTCACACAGTCAAGTCATTGTCAAGTCTTTTACCCCAATGTTTGACGCATTGGTTGCCTCTTTTATGCAGTTATTATTTAAAATATTTTCTAGGTTTACCATTCAGTTCTGCCAATAATTAAATGTTCTTTAAACTTAATGTAGCCCTCTAAATCTTTATTATGTAAGCTACGCTCTTCAATGGTCTCGAGTCACAGAACTTGCACTGAATTGAAGAAACAATAACGCTATTAAACCAGTAAGTGGTCCGTCTGTTGTGCCTGCTTAATCAGCGTAGACTTCGGTTACGAAATGTTTTAAACTAGTGCGACACGCGCACTTGTCGTCAAGCAATTTTATGGCAAGACCGGAGGCTCCTATTATGCTTTCTTATCTTGCTTTATTACACACAGCAGCCAAGATAAGTAAAAAACTACAGTTCCCAGAGGGCCAGGGGACAAACTGGGCCATGGGACTGAAAAAACGTGAGAATACATTAGCCAATCACAATGAACCTATGAGATAAAGACCCTAACTGACTGCGCAGCTTCCTCTTTTCTTGCTGCTCGCAGTCAGATAAGTGCCTTTATCTTTGCTCTCAGTACTTTTTATGCTTTGTATGCATTTTCTGTGACCGCTTGTATTACATTTTAATTGTGCCTGTTTAGCGCGACCTCGCGCTAGTTCTTTCGCGCTGTTCGCGCGTTTCTCCTCGGAGCTCCGGCGCTTCTAGCTTGCTCCCCCCCCCCCCCCCCCCCGTTTTCAGACGCCGTTGGTAGCGTCTCAGCGCGCGCGTCTTCGCGCGCCTTCTGACCTCTTTCTGGGTTCTTCTTTCCCTCCGGTCACCGTTCTGTGTGTGCCTGCTGCTCCGCTTTGTGCTCCGGCCTCCGTGCCTTTGGAGCTCCGTGTACAGACGTCGCTTCACGCTCTGCCCAGCCCACAGCTTGTACACGCCCCCGCTCTGTCCATTAACCCTCTCCTACCTCCTGGGTGTTATTTTTGGCTCTATTAACAGCTGCATCATGGAACGTGATAGTTCCTCAGAGGAAATCCCTTCCCAGGAATCACATTCTTTTAAAAGGGATTTAAATAAATTTATTAATAATTCAGTGGAATCAGCTGTAGAAGTCTCTATGAAGAGAATGTCCAAAAACATGGAAAATTCGATGTTAAGCATCATGTCCAAAATGTTGGCCCAGTCTGCGGGGGAAAGCAGAAAGAAAAAAGTGGAATTCTCTGCTCAATCTCGTGTCCCCAAAAAAGCGTCTTTGATCAGCGAGTCTTCCTCGCATTTGACTGAGGACCCTGTTCCTCCCAGGCCTCCTTCTAAGGAGGGGTTTGTTGGCTCCGAGGGTAAACGCAAACAAAAAGAGAAACATGCAGAGTCTCCTAAGAGAAAATTGGTAATTTCCACTATATTGGACACTGATGACGATGATGATGATGCTAATTTCGATGACGCTGACCAATATTTTGACCTGTTTGATACTACTGACCCTTCCCCCCCCCCTGCTAAATCCCCCAAATTGGATTCTTTTTCTTTTGAGCCTGTTTTTGACTCTGAGGGTTTACCCATGTTTGATCCCTCCACTATTCGTCATCCTAATTCCACCGAATGGTTCCCTTCTCACCATGTGGGAGAATATATCTCTGCCAGGCTGCGCCTCCCTTTGGAGGCACCGGTAAGAGCCAGACTTAAATCCGAATGTCCCAAACCTTCTCTTCCAGACAAAATTACGATGGTCCCTTCCATCGACCAACCTCTCCTCACTTTCTTCTCCAAGTTCGGCAAGGACCCCCGCAGAGGGGTGGATAAAGCTTGGACCACTTGCCAGGACAAACTATTGGATGTTGTGGGCCCTCTCGCCCGTATCTTTGATCTAGCGGAAGCTGCCCGCTTAGAAGGTTCTGACCTTTCTGCAGATGATGTTTCCATGTGGGCCCAACGCGCCTTCTGCCTTCTAGGAAATGCCAATTCCGCTATCACCCACGAGCGCCGTAAAGGTCTCTTAATCAAATTGGATCCCAAACTTTCTAATCTGGCTCCCATGGATCCTGGCCCCAAGGCAAATGGTCTCCTCTTTGGAGATTCTCTGGTTCGTGACCTTAGTAGATTTGTTTCTACGTTTGCTTCTTTGGACAAAGCCCAGCAAACAGTAAAGAAGGTCTTCGCCCCTCGGGTTTTTGGACGGGCCGGCAGAGGCAGGGGTCGCTCTTCCGGCCGTCCCTACAACCAAGGCTCCAGAGGTTCGTCCAACAACAACCAGGACTACAAGCCTCAGTTCTATCCCCAACGTGGCCGCGGATTCAGAGGCAGAGGCCAACGGAATTATCGTCAAAACTCCAACCAACAAGGTAAACCTTTCTTCTTCCCCTCCTGTGGGGGGTCGCTTAAAACTGTTTCTTCAAAAATGGTGCACCCTCAGTTCAGATCCGTGGGTCTTAAGCACGGTACAAGGCTACCTGATAGAGTTCCTTTCTCCTCCCGTCCAAACTTCTCTTCCCCCCCCTCTCGTTTTTTCAACTCTGATGGCATCTCAAATCTCAAACGAAATCGAGACTCTTCTCCTCAAAAGAGCAATTCAAGTTTTTCCCGTCGACTCCTCAGGCTTTCTAAGCTCCATTTTTCTTGTTCAGAAGAAAAACAAGAAGCTCCGCACGGTCATCAATCTGAAATGGTTCAATCAGTTTGTGGTTTACCGCCATTTCAAAATGGAGACCATTTTACATTTGAGGGACACTCTTCGTCCCAACGATTGGATGGTCCGTCTGGACCTTCAAGACGCATACCTCACGGTCCCCATCCATCACTCTCACTGGAAATTTCTTCAATTCCAGTGGTCAGGTATCAACTATTGTTTCACCTCTCTTCCCTTTGGCCTATCTTCCGCGCCATGGTGTTTCACAAAGCTTTTGAAACCAGTGGTCGCTTATCTTCGATCTCTTGGCATAAGGCTAATTATTTACCTGGACGATATCCTTCTCATGAATTCGGACAAACAATCTCTCCTTTCCGACCTTCTTTTGACTCAGTCCCTTCTCCTGGATCTGGGTTTTCTCATCAACAAAGACAAATCGTCTTTAACTCCTTCTCAGAACATGGAGTTCTTGGGATTCCTAGTGGACTCTGCTGCAGCGTCCCTTCGTCTCCCCCTTTCCAAGGTTTCCAAGATCAAAGCGGAGATCCTATCTGTTCTTCAGTCCTCTCTTTTGTCCCTCCGATCTCTGGCACGGATTGTCGGCCTTCTCTCTTCTTCCATTCAGGCCATCTTTCCGGGACCTCTCCATTATCGTGCTCTTCAGCGCCTAAAAATCCGTCATCTTCGTCAAGGCCTTGCATATTCAGATCTCGTGGCTCTAGACCCCGAGTCCCGCACCGAGCTTCAATGGTGGATAGACCATTTAGATGCGTGGAACGGGCGCACTATCTTCGCCACGGCCCCAGATCTAGTCTTAGAATCAGATGCAAGCCTGTCGGGCTGGGGCGCCCGGTGTGGACCAATCTCGACTGGAGGTTCATGGTCCGCAGAGGAGTCAAAGTTGCACATCAACTGTTTAGAGATGCTTGCAGGTTCCTTTGCGATCAAAAGCCTTTCCAAAAACAGGATTCACTGTTCTATTCTCCTCCGCATGGACAATGTTTCTGCGGTCCGCTACATCAACCATCTTGGCGGAACACGGTCCAAACCCCTGGCGGACTTGGCAAAGAGTCTATGGGAATTTTGCCTCGCCCATCATCTCTCTCTGACCGCCGAGTATCTCCCTGGAGATCTCAACAGCGTGGCGGATTGGCACTCGAGATTTCTTCGAGATTCCAGCGATTGGAAGCTTTGTCCATCCGTTTTCCTCTCTCTTTCCCATCTTTGGGGCCCTTTCTCTATCGATCTTTTTGCTTCCCGTCTCAATTCCCAATTGCCCCGGTTTTACAGTTGGCGCCCGGATCCCCTGGCCTTGGCGACAGACACTTTCCTGCAGGATTGGTCTCGTCATCTTCATTATGCCTTCCCTCCTTTTCTGATGATCAACAGGGTTCTTTCTCAGGCTCGCCGCCAGTCCTCGTCCCTGGTTCTAGTTGCCCCCTTCTGGCAAGCCCAGGTTTGGTTTCCGACTCTTCTCGAGATGGCAGTGGACTTCCCGGTCCTTCTTCCCTCTTTCGGAGACCTACTTCTCAATCCTCAGGGCGATCAACACAATCTCATTCTCGATTCCTCCCTGCAACTGTCGGCCTGGAAAGTTTCCGGCCTTCCCCTTCTGACGTCCTCATTTCACAAGAGGCTTCGTTCTTTATCAACCAAGCTTGGGCTCCGGGAACCTCCAAAGCATACAGATCCGCCTGGTCTCTTTGGACAAGCTGGTGTTTGGAAAGGGACCTCGATCCCATTTCAGCCTCTCTGTATTTCATAATTAACTTCCTTGGTTCACAAGCCAGTGCCGGTAAGGCTTACCGCACCATCAATCTCTATCGCTCTGCCATCTCCCTGTACCATTCTCAAATTGATGGTAAACCAGTTGGTGCTCACCCTATGATTTGTCGTCTACTCAAGGGTGTCCGTTGTGCGAAACCTCCGTTGGCTAAGTATACCTCTTTATGGGATGTTACAGTGATATTTAAATTGTTTAATGTTTGGCCAGACAATGCTGTTCTTTCACTAAAGATGTTATCTGCTAAACTCACTATGTTACTGTGTCTAGTTTCCATTAAAAGAGTTTCTGATGTTAAGGCTCTAGATGTTTCTGCTCGCCAATATTCTCCTTCAGGTGTGCTGTTTCAGATACGCAGACGTACTAAGACTAATTTGGATTCAGTGTTTTATCCTTATTTTCCAGCTCATCCCAAACTGTGTGTGGGTCAATGTTTAAAAGTGTACGAACACCGAACTGCTGATCTCAGAACGCCCTCTCATTCTCAACTCCTTATTTCTTTTATTAAACCCCATCTTCCTGTCTCTTCTCCCACTCTGGCCCGCTGGGTCCGTTGGGTCATGTCTCTTGCCGGAATTGACGTCTCCGTTTTCGGGGCTCATTCGGCCAGGGGAGCCATGGCTTCTACAGCCTTTTGGTCTGGCTCTCGCCTAGAAGACATTCTGAGATCAGCAGACTGGTCAAATGACAGCATATTTTGCATGTTCTATTGCAAACCTGTTCATACTGTGGCTTCTGATATTGTTCATATGCTTTAAACAAGCATAATAGGAGCCTCCGGTCTTGCCATAAAATGTAGATTTTTCTAGTATTCTTGACGGAAAATCTTAATTTTATTAAAGACACGGAGGCGAGTATTATCCCGCCGCAACATTTCTTAACTTCTGTTCTCCCTCCCTACAGCGAATCCAGCCTTGCCACCGGCTTCATCTTAGAAGATCTACCCTGCACCTTCTTCGATCTTCTCCTGCAAGTGCTCCGATTCCATTGCTCCCGGATCCTCCTGGACGCCTGTTTGGTCTTCTCCCTTGGATTCCCCTGATGCAAGACTTCTGTTCCTGGACTTTGGCTATATCCTTAATTTTATTCATTTTCCCTTTGTTTAATGACTATTCTTGATCTGCTCGCCAGCGAAAAGAGGAAGCTGCGCAGTCAGTTAGGGTCTTTATCTCATAGGTTCATTGTGATTGGCTAATGTATTCTCACGTTTTTTCAGTCCCATGGCCCAGTTTGTCCCCTGGCCCTCTGGGAACTGTAGTTTTTTACTTATCTTGGCTGCTGTGTGTAATAAAGCAAGATAAGAAAGCATAATACTCGCCTCCGTGTCTTTAATAAAATTAAGATTTTCCGTCAAGAATACTAGAAAAATCTACATTATCTTCTGCTTGCAGCAGGGCGTCCACCCTCAAGCAGTGACGACATGTATTAAACACATTCATCATGTAGACAGGATACAAGCGAAGAAAGCGGACCACTTGTCCCTTTGATTCTTGGAAAGGTAACCAACTCACAAGCGAACGCCCTTCTCAGCATGATTAGAAATGGAGGTAGGACACTTAATTTCCGCGATCCAGCCTCTAATCTTAAACAGGATTAAGTACTAACCACTCTTATGAAACAGCATTTAACGCATTTTATTCAATACAGCCCACTAGCAGACTTTCAGATTCAATGTGCACATGTATGTACCATTTTTAAATGACTATTATGTGATCTTAAACTCGTGATGTTGTTGTCGGGAATAATCTACCACTTGTTATTAAACCACCCATTAAACACTTGAAATAAATTCTGAGTAATCCTAACTCCTCTCCTCTGATTATTTTAATACCGCCTCATTGAGCCTAAGATTGAACATAATGGTTATAAGATTTATTCTGTTTTTAGAAATTGAGCACACGGACCGCAATCCTGTAAAATACTTCCTGGAAGCATTATCTTGATACTGCCCTTACTCAGAAAACATTTTCAATGATATAATTAACCCGTCTTTCTCTTTTAGGTTGCTCAACTGATGGACATGGGTTTTTCCAGGGCTGATGCGCTGGCAGCACTGAGGGCTTCCAACAACGACATCAACAGGGCTTCCAACTCTCTACTGCAGCACTAATACCGGGTGAAAGAGTCACCATCCCTTCACTTCCGTTTGATGAAGTTCAGCTGCCAGACACAATGAGAGCCGCCGAAGGTGTATTTGCCCACCTGGCGGATTTGCTTTTGAAATTTGATTGTGTCACATACGGACAACATCCATTATGTCTCTGTTGAAAATAGACCCACAAAGATGATTGGTCTTCATGCACATTTTCAAAATCATAACTCCAGATGGCTGTTGATATTTATTTTTGGAGAAAAAAAATGTCCTTTTTTAAAAATATTTAAAATAGACATTGGGATTTGTATTCTCGTTCCTAATTGTGTGTGTGGGAAAAATAAGTTCTATTGCCAGAACAAACTGCACTGCGAAGCCAAAATGCAAATGCTGCTTTTACATATTATGAGGTTCAATGCTCTTTTGATTCAGGTTTATCAATAAAAAAATATGTTTAAAGGGAACTTAAAATGCCTTTTTGAAAGTGTTTAAATGGAATTAAAATAACCGTGTGGTTAATTTTAATAAATATTCGTACAGTTTGTCATGTGTTATGTAGATTAGCACATTCAGTGGAGCACTTGGACGGCCAATCACAATCCTGAGAATAAAGTCTACAGCGACCTGGTTTGATGCACACATGAAGCTACAGTCCTTCCCGCAGAAGAGAAAGTGAGCCAGACCAATTACCTTTTAAGTTGAGTTGACGGTACTGGTGCTTACTGAAGAGAGCATCTTTGAGACTGTGCGATTTGAGAGCCACAGCGCATTTTACTACTAGTACAAGACTGTTAGACCTGGCATTCTTGGCATGGGTTTTCCCCTAACTTTTTGCTGACCAGTGCTAAAGTGTTTGTACTCGCTTCTTATGACAAGGAAGAAATGGCTGATACCCAATTGGCATATTTGATTTGCTCATAAGTCTCTAGTAAAGTGGCACTACCTGTGCCCAGGGCCTGAAAATTAAATGCTACGTAGTGGGCCTGCAGCACTGTTTGTGCTAACCACTTAAGTAGCACCGTAAACATGTCTCAGGCCTGCAATTGCAGCCTGTGTATGCAGTTTTAAACTCCATTGCGATCTGGCAAAATAAACCTTTTTGCCAGGCCCAAACCTTCCTTTTTATTAATAAATATAAGTAACCCCAGGGTAGGCCAGTGGCGGCTCCTCTGCTAAGGCGGAGGAGCGTCGCCCCACTTCCATGAATCAGTAAAAGAATAAAATGATAACAGAATGTTATTATCATTTTATTTTCTCTTTCTGCTGTGACAGTGCGTGAAGGGGCGGACAGAGCTGCAGGGGAGGAGTGGTAGAACACTCCTGTGCACAATGACTGTTTGGTCGGCCCTCTCGGGCTACCCAAAACAGTCATGCACACTTTCCCCCTTCTCCATGACGGCTGCATTACAGCCTGCATGGAGAACATGCTCACCCATACAGCTCCTGGCTGAGCACCGTGCCATGGCTCTCAGACCAATCACAATGCTGCATTGCAGCGTTGGGATTGGCTTGGAGGTGGGAGCCTGGCTGCCTGCTTCATGTTCTGACCTGGAGTCGGACACAGGTGAGCAGGAGAGAGGACGCGGGACCCGGCAGCGGCGGAAAGGTAAGTGTTATTGTTTTTTAGTTTTTTCAATGCAGCCCACTCCCCCCAACCGCGAGCTGTGCCGGCCACCCCAGGGGGTAGGCCCTGGACAGCCTAGAGGGCAGGGTGCAATGTATTTAAAAAGTTGGAAATGTACTTTTAAACTTTACATGTCCTAGTAGCAAGGCTGGACTGGTAGTACCAGGCATCGGGCATTTCCCTGGGAGGCTGGAAAGGTGAGGGAGGGGGGCAGTTTTGTTAGCAAGGGCCATTTATGTAGCAGTGCAGCCGTTTTGAAAGCACCCTCTGGAGAGTTCCTTCTATAGCCAGTAGTTTTCAGGCAACCATAAAAGTGTCAAGACAACTCAGGTGATTAATGTACCTTCCAGAGAGAGATCAGAGTTTTGTCTAGTGGCAGTTTAGACCGATCTAAGATAGCTCAGAAGATTAATATGCCTGCTGCAAAGGACGTGTACCATGCAAATCACAGAACAGTATTTTATGTGCAGAGCTTAGTGAGTTACTTTTTTGTCACAGATACCCTTTTGTTACTGTATAGTTCATAAACTACAATTATAATCTAGCACAGTGAGCTATGAAGTGTCATCAAAGAGCTACATGCAAACTACTTGGTACTGGTTAGATAGTTACATATTTTTTGGAGTCTCATTATTCTTTTTTTAAGTAGAAATAAATTCTTATCAGTAAATGCAAACCTAACCACTGTGTTACATTCGGAATCCTGGGATTGGACTTCTTCTTACCAGGCATTCTTACAAATGTCATCCAGTGAGGATGACGTGAATCCTACACCTTCTATTTCCCTTTGTCTTTGTAACATTTTCTGTACACTGATTTAAACACATATTATTCATTGTCTCTGTATTTTTGTGTGATGTAAACTGCTCCAACACCTTACACTGGTATGAGAGGTGCTATAAAACAAATGGAAAACATTTCAGAGAGGGGTTAAGGAGAGATGAGAGGAAAAGTTGAGGGTGATAGTGAGGGAATGATTGAAGAGCCGCAACAAAGATTGTTGAATCCTGGTGCACTTTAAGATCTTCATTTAATATGCTTTAAAAGCTGATACAGTTGAATAAAGTCTTGTAGAATGCACCATTTTTGCCCAGATTTTCTTGGGAGGAGAACCCCTTGACACCTGCCTTGTAGTGGTCAAGCACACTTGCTGCATGCACCATACGGGGCTGGTCTGACAAAATTTGCTAGGGCTCCTTTGGGTTCCCAGCCCGGCCCTACCTAGTTTTGAAAAGCTCTTTTTTTTTGTTGTTTTTTTAAACTCTTTTTATTGCACAAAAAAGCAATCCACGGACACATATAGATGCAACAAAGCAAATATCGACACGCACTAGCAGAGTACATATCCAAACAGGAAGTGTATCATAGAGGAATTGCCGACTACTAGAATGACACAGTGCAATAATACAATTTTCTTGTTTTCCGATGAAAATGAAAAGAAAGAGAAAAACCAAAGACAAACTGAAGAAAAGGTAACAAGCAGTATGCAAAATGTAAACATATCAGCAAGGTTGCGAGCATAGTAGAGCAGCACCATCAGCACCACAAAGGACAATTCTATTCACAATATGACTTAATAGGAAATGAAACGTTAAGGCTGTCAGGTACAGGACGGGCACCCAGTCCGGCACCAGAGGAGCGACTGTGGAATCGTCCCGTCAGGGAGGTAACACCCAAGCCGGCTCGTGTATATTGTCCGCTAGCCGTTGGGTTTCCCAGTAACAACGAGTAACAGTGCAGAATATACATGCCCAGCAGGAAAATAACAACGGAGGCAGACCCCGTGCGTCTCATAATTGACAAAAAAAGGGCCACTCAAGGGTGTCAAACGCTTTTTCGGCGTCTAAGAACACCGCTGCAGCCGGGGTAGAGGGCTCAACTCTATGCAAAACAGAAAACAGTGTCCGGAGATTGAGGGAGGTGAATCGGTGTGGGACAAATCCGGACTGCGCCGGCGAAATGATGTTTTCCACGAGCAGCGCCAAGCGAATCGCCAGGACTTTGGCTAAAATCTTGTAGTCCAAGTTTAAAAGGGACAGGGGCCTGTAGGAGCTGCACAAAGAGGGGTCCCGTCCCTGCTTAGGCAATAAAACAATGACCGCTTCCCAGAGTGTGGGTGGCAAGACGCCCACCTCAAGCGCCTCAGCGTAGACTTCGACAAGTCTAGGGACAAGTTCCTCTCTGTATTCTTTGTAAAAATCAGCCGAGTACCCGTCAAGGCCGGGGGCCGAGGAGCTTTTCAATGAGTCGATGGCCTCAATTATAGAATCAGGCGTTATGGACATGGCCAAAAACTCCTGCATATGTTTCTCCAGGTACACCATGGCAATTTCATTCAAATATGGACCCGGGTTGCGCTGTTCCCGAGAGAGTGTAGAAGTGTATAGGGTCTTGTAGTATGACAAAAACGCTGCAGAAATTTCGGGAGTGGAGTGGGGCGTCGTGCCCTGAGCGTCAACCACTTCTGTAATGTAGGCTGCCTGACGTGGCGGCCTAAGCATTTGCGCCAATAGTTTGTCTGGCCTATCTCCCTCGCCGTACTGCCGTGCTGTGTAGTGTTTACCCATAATCCTCAATTCTCGGTCTGCAGCGTCCCTAAACTCCAGGAGGAGCTCAAGGCGTTTGGCCTCCCGGTCCGCAGAGGTGTCCTCAAGGATCTCTCTTTCTAGCGCCGAGATGGCCGTCTCGATGCGTGTCAGTGTGGAACGAATCTCACGCAGGGACCCCACGTGTTTGGCGATACAAACCCCCCGCAAGGTGGCCTTGAAGCCCTCCCATAACGTGGCCCAGGAGGTGACAGAGCCGGTGTTAATGTCAAAATAGTCGCCGATGGCAGTACGGATGTCCTCTTTGAAAACCGGATCCAGTAGAGCCCTGCCAGGGAATCGCCACTGCCTCTCGTAGCCCCCCAGCCTGGGGACCGCCAATGTCAAGACTATGGGAGAGTGGTCAGACAGGGTGTGAGGCATCGTGGAAAGGAAACCGGATCCAGTAGAGCCCTGCCAGGGAATCGCCACTGCCTCTCGTAGCCCCCCAGCCTGGGGACCGCCAATGTCAAGACTATGGGAGAGTGGTCAGACAGGGTGTGAGGCATCGTGGAAAGGCTATCCACCCAACCCGCAACGCTCGGGGAGAGGAGCCAATAATCAATTCTAGTGCTGGTATTGTGAAACCCAGAATGATGTGTGTAATCAGGCGTGTGTGGGTGAAGTCGAGCCTCTATGTCCAATAATGAAAAGTGGTTGCAAATTTCCGCCAACACTGAGCGGGCCCTTGGTTTGCTGTCAGGAGAGGGAGAGGTACTGTCCCTGTCAGGATTCATCAATAAGTTGAAGTCTCCACCCAGGACTAACAAATCAATGTCAGAGTGAAGCAACATCAGCTGCAGGTCTTGGAAAAAGGCAGGCGAATCAACATTAGGACCATAGATTCCCACCATTGCGATCTTATAACCAAGCAATACTCCCGTGATAAGCACGTACCTGCCCTCCCCATCAGACTTGCCGCCAGTCAATACAAAGGGGACACGTTTGTGCACCAGGATTGCAACACCCCTTGCGTATCTGCTGTAACAGGAAAATGCTCTGTGTGACCCCGAACCCCTAGCCACGGAGACCGTGTCCGACTGTACCAAATGGGTCTCTTGCATAAAGAGGATATCCACCCCATGCCACGCTGTGTAGTTCAGTACCTGCTTGCGCTTCCTCGTGGAGTTCAACCCACGAACGTTCCAAGACATCAGAGTAAGTCTGGACGGACCAGACTGCAAACCTAGCTTGGCCATATCATCACATCACAGAAAATTATAGATAGGCGTGCATATGACAGTCTACTCTCAGGTTCCTCGCAACTGCTCACAAACGTAGATACCCAATTTAACAAAGCGCTTCCCAACCCCACCCACCACCCAGCCTCCCAGTGACCCCAGAGAGGCAGTCCCCCAACATTTGCTGAACAAAAGTGCAAAATAAAGACAATAGTGACCACACAAGTAAACAATTTCGTTGCAAAAAAAAAAGATGGTGTTAGAACCCCAGAAAACATAAACAACAGGGCCTGCGCCTTAGGGGGTAGCAACGCCACGCCGTGCGGGCGTCCCAACAGGCGGAACCCTAACTAGAGATCAGCCAATAAACGCTGGAAGGTCTACATCCAATAGACAACACATCAAAAAAGGGGGTGCCACAAAGAAGGGAAAGGAAAGCATTCAGCCCCGGCCAGGGTCAGCAAAAAGGTCCGCACTGGACTGAGTGCCGCTGCGAGGAGAGGAGTGTGGCGCCGAGCCGGAGGCTGTCGGCGAGTTCTGTTTCTTGTAACCTTGGCAGAAGTCCTGTGCCTCCGAGGGAGAGTCAAAAATGCGGAATCTGCCGTTCACATCAACCTTCAGCCTGGCCGGGTACAGCATGCCGTATTTCAGACCCAGATTCCGGAGGGTGGACTTAACTCCATTGTACTTTCGACGGGCCTCCTGGACCATTAGTGTGAAATCCGGGAAAAAAGACAGTCTGCTGCCCTGCCACTGGACCTCTCCAGCCTCCCGCGCCGCACGCAACACAGCGTCTTGGTCACGGAAGTTCATAAGTCTGGCGATTATAGGTCGTGGCGGTTGACCAGGGCGAGGTACAGGTCCCAGCGACCTGTGTGCACGTTCGTCGACAAAGCCAGCTGTGAAAGTGTCCCTGCCGAATAATTCAATAAGGAGGTGTTCAACAAAGGTATCAAACCGGCCCGTGGCAGTCGACTCCGCCACGCCAAGAATGCGAATGTTGTTTCGGCGACTGCGCGCCTCCAAATCCTCATTTTTTATGGCCACATCTTTAAGGATTTTCTCAACCCGCTCCAATCTCTTCGATGTCCGATATTCTGGACTCAGCCACGTCAAGCCTCCTTTCATGGACCTGCACCATGGCGCCCATGTCCGCCAGCTTTTGGTCGAGGCTGTCGAAACGGGTGTCAAGCGCCTTGAAGCCTGCGCGCATTTCACCCATCATGGTGGCGACCAGAGCCGCGGCGTCCCCCATGTCAGTCGAGCCGTAAGCACCAGTCGCCGAACCAGGTGGGGGGTCCGTAGCAAGTAGGGACGCCTTATCAAAACTAAGCTTCCTCTGATTAGGGTCTCTTTTCCCCATTGCCGCGGTAGAGCAGAGGGCGCGGTCGGGGAGAACCTCCAGAAGCAACTCGCCAAGGTGGGAAAGCGACAGTCCAACGCCAAAGCCTAAATCGGTGCCACCAACAGGTAAATTACAGCGGTCGAATGTGAGTAGAGGTAAGTAGTGGTGGTGAACAGACGCCAGGACAGTTTCTCATTCGGAGGATTATGGCACCAGGCAGCCTCCGAGACCCAGTGCAGGGCGTAGTGTGGGCCGGTTTCAATGTGGTGATTGCACCCGCGTTGGCCAATGGGGCGGGGAGCGACCCTCTCCTTTCGAGTGGAGCAGGAGGAGTGGAGGGACCAGTAGATCACCCCCGAGTGCGCCTAAGGCGGGGCCGCCGGAAATCCACTAGAAGCGCCCCCCGGCCCCCGAGTCCCCGCACCCCCCACCCCGCCGTCCCCCAGCGAATGTCCCCGCACGCCGCCCAACACCCAGCCTGGGCCCGCAAATCGAGGCCCCGGTCCCGGCCCACTCCCGGACCAGTAGGCCGCGGAGGCAACAGGAACTGGGGCCCCCACCCGGGAGCCACCGGAGGATGAGAGGCGCGCGAAAGAGCCCGCAGCAGACGACCGGAGGGAGAGGGCCCGGCAACCAGGCACCGCGCGGCACCCACCAGCGGCCGGGCGCAGGTAGAGAAGATGGCGCCGAGGACCGAGGGCCTCGCTTCTCCTCCGCCGAGCGCACTCACCTGGCCGCTCCCAAGCACTCCAGAGTCACCCAGATGGTCGGAGTGACATCCGTGTTCAGATCCAGAAGGATGTAGAAAGCGAAAAATAGCGGACTAGTGCTCTGTCGCCGCCGTCAGGAGCCCGCACGGAGGAGGTTCACGGGATGGCGGCCATTCCGATCGCCGCCGCGGCCACGCCCCAGTTTTGAAAAGCTCTTAAATTCATTTTTCACTTCTGCAAGGCCCACCTCTCCCATTGGACAACATTGGAGTTACCTTATTACATTTAATAAGCAGTAACTTCCAAATGGAAACGGGTAACTCACTGATGTTTGGTGTCTTTGTGATTATAATTAGGGCTCCCGGTTTTATGGTATTTATTTTTTTGCCATTTCCGTCTGTATTTATCCATATTTATTTTGGGGCATTTTTTCTGTATTTATCCACATTTATTTTTGCCACAAATAAAAGGTGATGCTATAGCTAGTATTTTTTCCACATTTATTTAAATTGACAATGCACACATGCGCTCACTTAAACTAGCAATTTGTTGTGGCTTTAGCAGTGCTTTAAATGGTCCGGTACTGAGTAATTTGAAAAGGAGAGTACATGTGCTTCTCAGTTCTGCAATAAAAACACTTTAGGATAGAGCAAAAGCACTTATCAGCAGCAAGCATGTGCCAGCGCTTCTGTATTTCCATCTAAAGCCAGCTAGAAATCTGCCTTCAAATGTCTATGGTTTTCACACAGAAAGTATGTAAGGTTACCTATATTGGTGGTGGTGTGTTTGTGTAGATAGACAGATAGATAGATCCCAAGCTACACACCACGTGCTCTGAAAGTTACTATCTCAGTCTAAGGTTCACTGACTGAAAATAGATGCTAAACCACTCTAGGGTGATCCCAGCTAAATTTGGCTTCCAAAATATATTTCATACAGATTGCAAATTGTACAAAACACAGAGGCCCTGTGACTTTACGGCCTGCAGTTTGCCAAATGAAACCTGTTTAAGGCTCTATGCCTGTATCACAAAGCTATCTATCCAACAGGTTCTGTTATTACTGCATGCTGATTGGCGGAGAAAATCAAAACATGAAGCGCAGAACCTGTTCGTGGGTGTGCTTTACTTTTATTACAGCATCATGACTTGTACACTGCACTTTCTACCGAAGGGTAGAGCGCTGTGCATTGTACTGTTTTTATCCGCATGCCTGGTGACACGAAAAGAAACACACGAATTACAGAAAGTTCTCCTTATACATTGGTCTTTTACTACTGCAAGCTGGCAGGTACCCAACATGTATGACGTTACAACGCACACTTTTACAACGCATACCTTTACAACACATTTTTTACAACGCAACATCCATTACAACGCATTCCATTACAACGCATGCCATTACAACGAAATTTTAAAAACTACATTTACAACGCATTCCATTACAACGCATACTACCTTTACAACGCATACCATTACAACGCATTACATTACATTGCATGTTTGGTAAGTATTGGATAGTGTAGGGGTAAAAATTACTATTCTAACTCCAGGGGGTGCAATAGTAGGGTAAGTGTTGGATAGTGTAGGGGTAAGAATTACTATTCTAACTCCAGGGGGTGCAACAGTAGGGTAAGTGTTGGATGGTAATGTTATGCATTGTAATGACATGCATTGTAGTGGTGTGCGTTGTAGTGTCATGCGTTGTAATGGTTGCGTTGTAAATGCATGCGTTGTAATGGATGTTGCGTTGTAAAAGTTTTGTTGTAGTGGTTGTGCGTTGTAAAAGTTGCGTTGTAAAGGTTGTTTCCCACCCAACACAGAACATGTGGCATGAAGACTAAGTCCCTGGCCCTTGCACCGATACCACGGTAGGCTGACTGGTGCAGAACAGTGCACACGTGAGGCGTGCCACTCCGGCAGTGATAGCCTCTGCGTGGCGGCGTGAGGCCAAACCAAGGCACTCATAACGAGGCAGACTGCCCGTGTCCTCTATGGCTGCCCCAACAGCCAAGGTTGGGAGGCCCGTGGGCGTGACCACTGATTGTGGGTAAAGATGGGGAGAGAGTTATCAGTCTATTGTAAGATAACAGGCTGGCTCAGTTCTAATAAGGCAGGGGCGGTGAATGGTCTTAAGCTATCCAACGCCTCCCCCTTCCAAACCAAGTCCTTTTGTCAACAGCAAATGGCAAGAATACATATTGGCAGGGAATCTGTCAAGGTTTTGTTCAACAGAATCATCTCTACAAAATAACAGGAACCTCGTATGCACACAGGTTGCACTGGTAATACTGCACACATTACTGACACGTAGTTTCACTAAGTGTGTTACCATGTATTACACGACGTTTATTACTGACTGCACTGCTACAAATTGTTGAATTTGTGAGTGTAGAACGCATGCACTTAGGCACTATAAACACTCGTTGTCAAGGGTGCTGTCGGTCACTGTGCCTGAACTAGGCAAAATATGACCATTAAAACTGAAATCAAAGGAGAATATGAAAAAGACACAAAAAAATAAAAAGGGTGAATCACGACAGGAGGAGGAGGATATAAGAACAGACGACAAAAGGGAAGATGCTTTGGTTCCGTGATCCGGGGAAAGGATGCGTCGTACCTCAATGCTTGCGCAGAGTAGGATATGCATCGTGATCCTTACCGGTGCGGGGTTGATGCGTAGATTCTCGGCCTGCGGGCCCGTTGCGATGCGCAAGATGGCACCTTGATGCGATGCGATGATCCGGTTGCGATGCGAGAAGATGGCGCCCTTGACGCGGTGATGTGATGACGATGCGTAGACGCCCTGGCAGCCTTGCGACGACTCTGTACTTTGGTGCCGCGACAGGCCCCGCGACACGCTTCTCCGATGATGCGATGGCCACTCTCTTGATGGCGTCACGCTTCTCCGGTGATGCGACAGCAGGCAGCTTTGACGAAGACACGCATCCAGGGAGATACGGCGAAGGCTCGCTTCTCCGGCAATGCGACGATTTCAGCTGCGGCGGCAAAACGCTTCCTCTCGATGCGTTGCGCTTCCAGCTCCCAGCGACACGCAAATGTCTGTAGATAGAATTCCCAGCAAGGAAATTCAGAGGGGAGCTGGAGATTAAGTCTTTTGTCCCTGAGACTTCAGCAAGAGGCAAGCACAGTTCAAGCCCTTGGAGAATATTCTGTAGATGATGAAAGTCCTTTAAAAGTTCCTTCTCCTTTCCTTGGCAATGAAGCAACCACTGCAGGCCAACCCAGCAAACCGCACACTGGCAGAGGGGCAGTCAAACTCCTGCAGCTTCCTTGGTGCTTCCCCATTGGTAAAAGGTTTCTTGTTCCAGAAGTGATCTAAAGCTCTTGGGACTGAGTCCCAATATTTATACCCCAAAATCCTTTGTTCTCTGAAGGCAGAGAGGCCTCTGCCTAGTCCAAACCAGTTCCTGAGCACTCTGTTTACATGACTCCTTCCTTCCTTTCATTGTGCAGGGCAGAGACATCAGACACCCCACAGGAGGTGGAGCCAACACAGGGGAGGAAAGGTACAGCTCTGGATCACTTTGTTGACATGATTCCTGCTCTCCTTTCATTGTGCAGGGCAGAGACATCAGACACCCCACAGGAGGTGGAGCCAACACAGGGGAGGAAAGGTACAGCTCTGGATCACTTTGTTGACATGATTCCTGCTCTCCTTTCACAGTGCAGGGAAGAGACATCAGACAAACCACAGGAGGTGGAGCCAGAATTGTAGAGTGAAGGCCCAGCCCTATTCAGGTCCCAGGAGCAACTCCTCCCTCCCATCTAGATTCAGATCTCTCTATTCACCACTGGGCTGCCCCAGCCTGTTTCCTGGAATCCCCCAGTCCTTTCACTCACAAACCCCAGACAAGGAATACACAACCTACCAGAGGCAGGCCTGGACAGCTAGGCAAGAAAATACCTACTTTCTAAAAGTGGTATTTTCAAACACAGAATATTAAAACCAACTTTACTAAAATATGTATGTTATTATTCAGGCATATCAAATTCGAATTTCTACCATGTTCCCTGAGTCAGTTAGGATTATAAGAATGTAATAATCCAACTGCCCATTCTAGCCTATGGAGAACAGGTACCCTTGCAATCGTGAAAAACGAAAATGGCTGTAATTCACTATTAGGAGATGCTACACACACCAGAGCATGTCCTACCTTATGCTACACTGCACCATGCCCTTGGGCCTACCATAGGGGTGTCTAATATGAAGAAAAGGGAAGGTTTAGGGACTGGCAAGTGGGTGCACTTGCCAAGTCGACATGGTAGTCACAGACTGCACACAGGCCTTACATGCTGCTTCTTTGGGTGGCACAACCAGTGCTGCAAGCTCACCAGCAGCATTTGATTTACCAGCCCTGGGCACACATGGTGCACTGTACTAGGGTCTGACAAGTAAATCAAATAATCTAATCATGGAATCACTAATTAGTACAACAATTTAACATAGGGAGCACTTGCACTGTGGCACTGAATAGCAGTGGCACAGTGCCCCATGCATATAACCAGCAAAAACATATCAAAACAGAGGAGACAATCAGTAAAAATGGAAGGGAGACTCATGCCAATGATGCCAGGTCTAACAGCAAGATTAACATTAGCCATAAAAGAACAAAAATAAAGTACAGCAACAAGTAATTTAAAAAAACGGATAAAAACAGAATACACCCATACAGTATAAAACCATGCAATAAAATCCCCGCCACATCTACTGTGCAACAAATATAATGGTCTTTCAAATCAAATCGCTCCCCAAATACATTGGGCAATAGTGAAGCATAAAATGGAATCCACATATACGCACAGTAGTCTTAACGCAACATTGTAATCCCTAACATTATGTGCAATAAAAATCGGTTTCACGTATTATTTCCTTAGGCCATCAAAAAATCTACAAAACAGAATAAAGCGATGTGTGCTCTCTTTCGAGGTACCCGTCTCATGGACATGGTACCAAATCTCCAGGCGCTTCTTCACAGTGGGGAAAGCGACATTTACCAATCCCAATCACAGCCTAGTAAGAACTAAATGTGTTTGTGGCTGTTACACACCTAGGACACATACGGTTGAAGGCTTTACTGAGAAGTAAGTGATAAATAAGAGAAAACTGTGGATTTCTTAGATTCTGTGAGGACTCTATTTTTGGACCTGTCGCCTGGAAAATTGGCCCTTAACCCTACTCTTCTTAAAGGATAACACTCTATGTAGGTCTTTAGCACAAGGGTACCAAATAATTATTTAAAATGTCATTAAAACTAGGTCAGTGCTGAAAATATGGGACGATATGGGACGGAGTAGCGAGCACTAAGAATCTTATAACATTTCCGTCTCCCTTGACCACCCTGTTTGGGAACAGCGATTTCACCCCGGGAATGTCAGATAAGGCATTTGCGGAGTGGCGGGGAACCTCATGCCGATCAGTGGGGCACCTCTTCGACATCTCAGGCATACTCTCATTTCCTCAAATGAAATTAGAACAAGGAATTCATAAAACCTAACGGTTTGGGTACCTACAACTGAGACATTGGGTTCTCCAGGAAGGGACGAGGGAGCAGGGGAGCTGCAAACTGACCAAATATGAAAAATGGTTAATAACCAAACTCACAGATAAGGGGCTGATCTCCGACATGTATGACATGATTCGTTCCCGCCCGCCGTCACAGGCCATGCCGAGTCAAAAGAGGTGGGGGAGGGAACTAGGAGGTGACCTCACATGAAAGGACTGGGAAGGGATCTATTACAGAGCAAAACACACAGCCAGCAATGTGGCCAGTATCGAAGCAGCTATGAAATTAGCTATATATTGGTACTTTACACTGGCACGTCTCCACAGAGGTATGTAGAGGTTGTGACAATGAAGGTACACTGCTCCATATTCTATGGCAGTGGTTCCTAAACTTTTGACTCCTGAGGACCCCCATTGAGTCACCACTGGAAGCCGGGGTCCTCCAAGCAATTTGTATGATTTAAAATTCAAATATTAAAACAGTAATTCGAAAGAAACACACGTGTGCACGCGAAACAAATTCTCAAATTACTAAGGATTTTGGGGCCAGATGTACGACCATTTCATTTAGGGCCTCGCAATTGGCGACACATTGCGATTGGTAAATTGCGAGTCGCTAAATGAAATGTACAACAGTGTGTTTAACACTGTTTGGGATTCCCAATGGGGTCGCAAATTGAGAGGCTCACTAATATTAATGAGCCTCTGGCAATTTGCGAGCCCATTGGGAATGCCAACCCTCCTAGGGATGGTGGTCTGCTGGGCTCAGCAGACCACCATGTCTGGGACTGCTTTTAAATAAAGCAGTTTAAAAAAAAAATGCAGCCCGTTTTCCATGCATTAAAAAAAAAAAGAAAATGAAACGTTTTAGTTTCATTTTTTAAGGGCATGCAGTGGTCCTTGGACCACTGCCTGCCCTTAAAAAATAATTTTGCATGCATTTGCAAAGGGGAAGTGGTCTCCTCGGGACCCCTTCCCATTTGGGAATGCATTTTCATTTTTGTATTTTATTTTAAAAGTTTTATATAGCGCTAGCTAGACCCGTAGGTATCAGATCGCTTTACATACACACTGTAAAAAAAGGAAGTAGTAGGAACATAGTAAGGAAGCAAAACAGAGATAAAAAATACAACATGAAAATTAGGTAAACAGTGCAGCGAGATAAAACAAACGAAGGTGGTTAACACAGTCCGTTACCATCAACTTGAAGTAGGTGGCAATTGCGAGTATTTTGCGACCGCAATTACGGTTGCAAAACATTTTTACATGGTTTTGATACTCACTATTTGGAAGGGAATGCCCCTTTCAATTAGCAAGTCGCAAAACCTATTTAGCTAGCAGCAAAAAAATTGAGACTCGTGAAATAGACTATGTACATGTCCCAATAGGTTTTTGCATGCGCAAACAGGTTTGCGAACCTGTTTGTGCATATACAAACGGGATGTACATCTGGCCCATAGTATTTTAACTTGAAGGAATTTGCAAAAAAGGAAACAATTTAATGGGAAGGTCGGTACTGCATCTCCCTGACTAACTTTTAAATTGTTGGTTTTATTTCGCAGTACGAGGCTTTTTAGCAGCATCAGGATAATGAATGACTGGGAAAAAACATAAGTAACTAACTGGTACCAATCAGTTTGCAGGCATCTCTTTGATGACAGTGTATAGGTCTCTCTGCTAGATTACGATTGTCACTTATGAATCTGTACAGTAACAAAAGCAGTAACCACGGACCTATGCACATAAAATACTGCTTTTTAAAATGCATGTTACACGTTCTTTGCAGTAGGCATATTAATCCTCTGTGCTACATTAGTTAAGTTAAAGCTGCCTTTGAACAAAACTCTCATCTCTCTCCAGCAGGTACATTAATCACTGGCATTATCTAGACACTTTTATTGTTGCTCTAAAGCTGCTAATTAAACAAGAAACTTTGCTGTGCTTTTAAAACTGCTGCCTATGGACCCCCTGGGAATGTGTCACGGACCCCTGGGGGGTCTGCGTACCCCAGTTTAAGAAACACTGTTCTATGGGAATGCCCAGTGCTGTCCAGCTACTGGACTAAAATTCTAGAAGAGGTGGATGCGTTTCTAGAAGAGGTGGATGCGTTATTTGATACAGAGATTCCGCGACTCCCAGTATAAGTGGTTTTGGGTCTCCCTAATCCAATCACATTCCCTCTCAAAAGTATGAGAGGCCGTCAGATGGGGCTGGCATTGGGGGCAGCTTTGCAGAACATACTGACACACTGGGGGACATCCACTCCTCCCACGCATGTAGGTTGGCTACACCGGATGTGGCACATCTTAGGGATGGAATGCATATCGGCCACACAGAGCAACTCCGAAGCCGCTTTTCAGAACGTTTGGAGCCCCTTCTTGAGACTGCTCTCAACAGAGTTCAACTAAATAACTCAGCCCATATATCTGAGAGTGCTGCGGCTCACAGACTTAGGGATGGAACAACGAACATCCTCAATGGCTCCGTAGGAGATATTAAGGTCAGGAGGCAGGGACGGGATGGGCATGCACCAAAGACTATCAGACAGGGAGTGGGGGGAGAGTTTAAGTTTTTGTTTTGCAGTACTAGGCTGACCCTTCAACAAAGCAATTCATGTGCCGTTTCAGAACTGTTTGCATTGCTTGATCTACAACAGTGGTACTATGTCCAATCTGACACAAGAGCATGTGAGAATTGTAAACCATGCAGCAACTTAATGCCTATGTCTGTGTATTGTTTTGTTTTATTGAATGCCAATAAACACATTTAAACATAAAATGTCATTAATATGAGAGAGCCAGGGGATATTAAAAGCATAATCAATTTCTAGACAATCCAATATAATGGCTTTCATAAAAGCTGTTTCAGATTTAGACCAAATTGTGCGCCATAACATCATCAGCTTGTGCAGGAGTAAATCCTCTTGGCGGGTTAGCCCCACCTCTTTATGGAGAATGTGAGATGGAACAGAAGCAGGAGTACATTGTAAAGGTCCACAAAAGACATTCTCCTCAACCTGCAAAGGACACACGTAAAGCCCAGAGGCCCCCTCCATAAAGAGCAACAGACAATGCGTTTGCCTTGTAAATGTTAATCATTACTTTCACATGGCGACTACCTAGTTTACGGGAGAACCTAAAGACTCTTTTGCATACACTGCTCATTTTAGATCTAACATTTGAATACGTTGGGACCATGAGCCATTCTTAGTGAAAAGGATACCCAAATAGTTTAATGAATTGACCTCACACAATTGGGGAACCCATAATAAAAAAAAAAAGTCCCACACTTTTGGGTGTGTTTCCCACCTGCCGTCATAAATGCCTTGGCTTTATTGAGCGTTAATTTTCTAGTCTCCATTAAATCAGCAAATGTGTTCACCAGTCCCTGCAAATCAACTGGGGTCCTCGACATCAGGACTGCATCGTCGGCATGCAATAGCACCAGAATCGAACAACCGGCAACTATAGGTGCATCGACTTGCAGAGACCTCAGGACATCATCCACCCCATTGATATAAAGGGAAAATAAGAATGGAGCCAGAACGCAGCCTTGTCTAATTCCCCTCTTGATACTAAATAATGGGAAACATTCCCCATTGGGGGCACAACCAACCTGGGCAGACAAGTTCCTATACAACCAGGAATTAAAAAAACACAATGTTCTCAGGGGCCCCTAAAGATAGCAATGTGTGCCAGAGGGTTGAATGGTCCACTAAATCAAAAGTGCTACTGAGATCGGCAAAGCATAGAGAGAACCTGGATTTGCCTTTGTGTATTTCCTAATGAGCAAGTCCAAATTCTCACACAGCTCCACCTTCCCCAACCCCTTCCTGAATCCATATTCTGCATCCAAGAAGATTGGGTTGTCTGTAGCCCACTGCTCTAATCTCTGTAGGAGGACACTACCCATCAAGTTTGCAGTGGAATCCAGCAGGGAGATCGGACAATACCACTTCATGTCAGATCTATATCCCTTCTAGAATATAGGCACTATGGTGGAATCCACACAGCTGGGAGGGATCGGGCCATCAGCTGTGGCATTGAATAGTTATGTCCCACCTCCACCATGCACTGACTCCAACATTGGGGGGGGGGGGGTTAAATTGCTAATTTTTCTTGTATGATGTTCTGTTTTATAAACGTTTATGGTCTATTTGCTATTACCAAATAAAGTTAATTTTACTGAGTCCCACATTAAGTATATGGCCTTACATATGATGTCATTTTAATTTATGTACTGTACCACAATTTATAGCTGAAATCATAAGCCACTTTTTCCGATACTTAGTCTGTGATTCACATCTCAATTCGAACTTCCAAAAGTAATGGTGCATGTGGGATTATGGTAATACCTTAACTTCTATTCCCTGCCATCCTCCCACAACCTTAACTCCCACCCCAGCACCAATTGTTGAAGATGTAATTGAGATGTGAAACTGTACTTTAAGAAGGTGATTTCCCAGCAGTGACAGATCCCTGTGAAATATTTCCCAAATTTCACCTTAATTAGGCCATTATACTAGAAAATGTAGCTTTTCTTAATCAGTTGCTTACATAAAAGTGATGTATTTGCAATTAACACTTAACAAAACATAGTCTACTTCATTATTTCCCGTGCCAATTCCTGGCTCTTGCATTGATATATAACTACATTACAGGTTTCGTTCTGTGATGTCATGGAGCAGTCTAATGTAGATTACAGTACTCCAATGCAATACTGCTAGAAACAACATTGGCAATTCAGAGCCCTGCCAGAAAGTAACAATATACAGCTTCCTGTGTCACATTCTTATTTTAGCTTTTGGTCCATGATAAACTCTTGGAAATAATAATTTCACCCATGGACCTTTAATGTTGTTTTGATACAATACAACCCCTATGTAGTAGTAGTAGTATCAGTAGTAGTGCTGAAAGAGTGAGCTTTGGGCCAGCCCCTTTCATTTATTGACTCTTGTTGTTGCCATAGGTTGGAAGGGCTCTTTTTCAATCCCAAGCCATTTTCCTGAAAGGTTACATTGTCTCTTTTCTGTTCAATGGACTCAGGGCCCTGATAATAACGATTACCTTCATAACCCATCATTAGGATATTTTATAGGTCAATGGAAAAAAGTTAAAATTATTAGATTTGAGGGGATGCTAGAGGACGCACGGCAAAATGGCCACACTTGAGTGAGGCTCTGCCGGCTAAGCCAAAATCCGTTCATTATCTGCTCTAACTTCTGGTAATCTGTGGCCCTGATGGGGTGTGCCGGATGAGAAAAGTGCCCTGAATGACTTACCGGAATCATGAGGATGTTCCCTGCGTGTGATCGTGCCGAGGATGACAGACACCGGAGAGGCGTGAAGTGGCGGCGCCGGAGGGGCTGTGACGCTGGCGGCCTGTTGATCCTGCACCAAGGCGGAGACGGCGCGATCGGGGCCGCAACGCATTTCGACCACTGCTGCTGGATACTGCTGGCCGCTGACTCGGGGAGCGGCGGTGGACTGTGAGGGATTCCTCGCCCCTGCTGAAACGGAGCGGTGTGCTGCCAATTGCCGTAGAACGAGGAGGAGCGGAGGCCCCTGCTGGATGGCGGTGCCCGTCTCCCTGGTGCCGGTGGCGGTGAGTGGGGCACGGCGTTTACTGGGCCTGTGTCTGTGGAGGCAGGGGCGGTACTGGTGCGCTCTGTGCCCGGGCTCCGCTGCTGTGTGCTGGGGCTCGCGGGTTGCTGCGAAGGCGGGGCAGCGCAAGACCGGGGCTTGAAGAGCTGGCTGGGCCCTGCGGCCGGTGCGTGCGGCCCGTGTGCTGCCCTTCCCCTCGGCCCTGCCTTGCCGACACTGTGAGCCTGCCCCCAGATAGCGGTCAGGACGGGGCTGCGGCTGGAGGTTCTGTTGTGGGAATCACTTCGAACAGCACCACGTTTGAAGACGCCTGGGCCCTGTGTCCTCTGGGGCTTGTGCGTGCTGCCATTTCACAATGCTCCATTGTTTGTTGAGCATTGCCGGTGATGGAGCAGGCCTCTAGATCTGTGGCTTGATGAATGCTGCCACCTCATAGCGGAGTGGGGTGATCCTTTTTCCCTAGAGCTGTGCTATAGTCTCCTACTTCTGATACCGATGGTTGTGAGCACTATAATTGTGGGCCTGGTGGAGTGACAGTGCACATGGCGCTTTGGTGCTGACTACTACGGAGGAGCGTTCAGCCGCCCACCAGTTTCAGAGATCTGCTGTTTGACTCCCTCACACTCGCCCTTAATTGCAATTGGCACTTGGGGCGTAATTTGACTGCCTACCCATCAGAGAGGACAGTCGAAGATCCTGACCGTTGGGCGGGTTGTAGGGACCTCGATATTGTGTTCATACTTGACTCAGTTTGGTGGTCCCTCCTGCCGTATACAGAGGTACAATCTCTCTTTGTGTGGGGACGCTATCGTTGGAGGCATAATGGGCAGGAATGAAAAGTCGCAAACGCATCTCACGTTTGAGGCACGTAAAACACCAAAGCCTTCCCAAAAGGCGGCCTCGGACTCAGAGGTTGATGCTCCTGTGACAGAACAATCCACCCTGGAGACCACGCTCCTTGCCATGCAGCGAAGCCTCCAGTCCATAGAAGGTGCGATGACTGCAGTTAACCATCGCCTAGACCTCATGTCTTCCCATCTTGAAAAACAAAATGCCTGCATGGGAGAGATGGAACAACGGGTGTCTGCCGCGGAAGATGGTCTAAGTAACGTTGCAGGGAAGACCTTAAATATGGAGAAGGTCTCCCTCATTCAAGCGAAGAATGAGGATTTGGAGGACCGCTCCCGGCAGAACAATATACGCATCATTGGACTGCCGGTGTCCACGAATGTGGGGAACATGGAGACCTTCATTGAGCGGCTGATCACAGAGATCTTTAGGACCACCCACATGTCATCTATGTTCTGTAGTAGGGGATCCCTGTGTATAGTCATAATCTAGTGAATAGTCCCGCTCATGAGCGTGGACCCCGGAGCAATCAAAAATAATCTCTTAAGCTGTCTAAATCTGCAGTCCTGCACAGACACTTAAGAGAGAATTTAAAGACAAATAATGCAGCCTATATCCACAGGCTACACTGTCCAGTACTTCAACTAGACATTCCACCAAAACCGCAAACAGCACAGCCTGCCAAGTTTTCATCATAGAGAAAAACTTCCCCTTTTACCAACAAAGCCTCTGGAATGATAGAGAGGAAGGGGAGGACGGACAAGCCCCATAGGCTGCCATTATGTGGCTCAAAAAGGGATAACGTGCCTTTAAGAAAACTTTCTAGAACTTTCTCAGTATCCCAGAATGCCCAGCAGGTCCCATTTACTTTCAGTTCTTTTTTCCGGCTCCTGCTAGCAGGACCCTGGAGCATTGTGCTCTCCCTTTTTTGGGTTTGTTATAAGAATTTTTGCACTTTTAAAGTGTGTGAGTGTTTACACTCGACGTGTTTTGGTGCCCTCTTCCTCTTCTAGTATTCTGACCACTCCTTTTTTGTCAAAAATGCCAGTATTGTTTGATAAATGCCCGGAGTGCTCCAGGAAGAAGGCCAAGTCGGACCCACACCGTGTGTGTATCCTGTGCCTCCCTTCTACTCATTTACCTGAGAAGTGTGAGATTTGTCAGACCTTCTCCTCCAGGACCCTGAGAGACAGAAAGAAGATCAGGCTCCAAGGACTAGAAGAAAGAAGGCTGCAGAGTCAAGGTGGATCTGGGCAGGCTGGGTCTACTTCCTCTGCCCATGCTGAGGCCTCTGGGGGGCTCCCCAGCGTCAAGAAGGCCAGAAAGCGTCGCCGTTCTCCGTCGACGTCGATACCATCGACGACGGCGTCGAGAGGCATGACGGCGATCTGCTTCCCGTCTCCCCAGGGCTCTGGGTCGAGTCGACGTTCGGCATCGAGGGGATTGACGAGACCGCCGTCGAGGTCGCCGCCAAAGACGTCATCATCATCGTCATCATCAACGTCGTCGTCGACACTTCGACGTCGTAAGGATTCCAGACGGCGTCGGCGCTCGCCGTCGAGGTGACACCGCCGTTCGCCCTCGACATCGACTCGCCGATCGGCGGCGAGAAGGACACGTTCGACGTCAAGGCGCAGATCTTCAGCGTCGAGGCGGTGAAGCCCGTCGTCGAGGCATAGGTCGTCGACTCCGAGACGACGTTCGACGGCATCGAGGAGGCGTTCTTCGACGCCGAAGAGGCGCTCAGCGCCTAAGAGGAAGAGATCATCCTCCAGGAGGTGTTCTGGAGTCAGGAGTCCTTCCAGATCCTCCGGGGCACGACGGCGACGTCAGTAACTGACAGGGGCGCTGCCTCTCGAACGCCTACGCCAAGGAAGAATATGAGGGAGTCACCGGGAACGGTGTACTCTGTGGTGTACTCGACCCCCAAGCCGAAGTCTCCTACTTCTCCTCCTCCACTGCCTAAGGAGCCGCCGCCGCGCACTCCTTCACCTCCACCTCCTCCTGTTCCTCCACATGCACCGCCACGGTCTCCGAGGTCTGTCTCACTGACGCACCTCCCTACACCGCCTAAGGGGGCACCTCGGTCGAGGTCCCCGGTCAGGCCACCACCGCAGGCTCCGCCGCAAGCACCCGCGGAACGCTGAAGGCCCAGAAGACCTAGATCTCGCTCCGGACGGAGAGGGAGATCCAGACGCCACCGTAGGAAGGGTCGGTCTAGGTACAGCATGGATTCGTCCAGCGCAAGGGATTATTCGCCAACTCTATCAGAATCCCCTAGGACGAGGGTATCTCCTGTGGACGACGTGGTCTCCTTTCAGGAAGTCATGTTGTGGGGTTCGAGCAAGCTGGGCATCCAACTGACTGTGCCCACGCCTACGACCTCCGTAATATTTGAGACTCTCTACAAGAAGCACCTAACTAGGCCTCTGTTGCCCTTGGTGCCTGGATTAGTGGAACCCACCATGGAGCTCTTCCTCACTCCGGCGGTGGAGAAAGCAGCCCCCTCCAGGCTACAAAAGAAGTACAAGGCTCCTGATGCGGACCCGGCTTTCCTCCGATTGGATCCAACTCCGGATTCCGTAATTGTGACGGCGGCAAGGAAGCAACACGCCACCACCCCGTCCTCAAATGTGCCTCCGTACAAGGAGAGTCGCTGGTTGGACTCGGCAGGCAGGAAGGTGTGCGGGACAGCCGCTACCTCCATGAAGGCTGCCAGTGCATCTGCGCTGTTGGGGCGCTATGATCGGGCACTTTGGGAGTCCCTCCAACAGTTCGCCGACCTCCTCCCACGGGAAAAGAAGGAGGATTTTATGGAGATCCTGAATGAGGGATTGCTGGTGTCGAACCAGCTGATCAGCGCAGCTGCAGACTCGTCGCTCCTGGCAGCCCACGGGTACTGCCATGGAGTTTATCAGAGGCGCCACGCTTGGCTCAGACTGACGTCACTGAAGACTGAAGCCCAGCAGAGGGTGGCCAACCTGCCTTTCTCGGGTGAGACCCTATTCGGGAAACACGCGGACAATGAGATGGCCCACATGAAGGCGGAGGCTGAGACTCTGACGGCTGTGGGCTTAGAGAAGCCCAAGGACCAGAAGAAGAACTACCGCCCGTTCCAGAGACGGTACGGGGCACAGGGCATAGGGCGAGGTCAACAGTCTGGACAACAGCAGCAGCAGTTCCAGAGGAAGCCCTTCCAGAAACGTCAGAGGTGCAGGGGTGGTCAGCAGTCTGCCACCGCGACCAAAGGCCCGGCCGGGTCTAGGCCCTGAGCGATTACTTCCCCGTCATCCGTTACCCACTCCAGTGGGGGGAAGCGTTCAATATTTTCTGGCAGAGTGGAGAAAAATTACTCAGGACAAGTGGGTGCTGAATATTGTTTGCAATGGATACAGTCTTCGGTTCACCAGCCCGCCTCCAGCAATTCCACCGGTTTGCTCGCAGTTTCAGCTGCGCGAGCTCCAGGCAGAGGCCGATACCCTGTTAAGGAAAAGGGCGATAGAAGACGTCCCTCTGTCTCAAAGGGTAAGAGGTCTGTACTCACAGTTCTTTCTGGTCCGCAAAAAGAACAAGAACGAGTTCAGGCCTATTCTGGATTTGCGACAAGCAAACAAGTGGATTCGCAGAGAAAATTTTTGCATGCTGTCTTTGCACCAGATTTACCCTCAACTGCAAAGGGGAGACTGGCTGTGCGTGATAGACCTACAGGATGCATACTTCCACGTGCCCATTGCACAGAAGCACCGGAAGTTCCTGCGATTCCAAGTCCGCGCCAATCATTATCAATACACAGTGTTAACATTGGGGCTGAAGTCTGCGCCCAGGACCTTATCCAAATGCATGGCAGTGGTAGCGGCACACCTGAGAAAGAACAAAGTGTTTGTCTACCCGTACCTAGACGATTGGTTGATCAAGGCATCCTCCTTCTCGGAAGCTCAAGCGCACTTCCAGAAGACGTCCGTTCTCTTAAACAAGCTGGGGTTGCACATCAACATGTCCAAGTCTGTCCCGACTCCGGTCCAATGCCTACAGTACTTGGAAGCCTCCATCAATACGCTGTCTTCAAGCGTGTCTCCTTCGGAGGAAAGACGTTTATCACTTCTTCGGAAGGCTCAGGCTCTTATGACCGCTCCATCTACGACAGTGAGGACGGTGTCTTCTCTACTGGGGTCGATGGCCTCCTGTATCTTCCTCACACCACACGCACGGCTACACATGAGACCGCTGCAGGAGTGTCTGGAGGATCAGTGGGACCAGAGGAGAGGAAACTGGGACGACAAGATACGACTGTCATTGCATGCTCTGCAGTCTCTGAAATGGTGGTGTTCAGCGGAGAATCTCCTCAAGGGGGTTCCCTTTCACAAGGACATTCCCACTCAGACTATGGTGACGGAGGCTTCTCTCCACGGCTGGGGAGCGCATTCCGGGGAGTTACAGATCCAGGGAACGTGGTCCCAGACGGAGTCCACGTATCACATCAATTTTCTGGAACTCAGAGCTGTTCACTTGGCACTGAAGGCCTTTCATCCGTCCATCGTCTAAAGTTGTATACCGTTAGGCAGTAAAGGATTACCATAAGCTTATCCGTAAAACACGGGCAGAATTTGTTGCTGACCAAACCCTGACAAGCTCTAACCCTACTAAAACCATCTTTAAACTGCTTAAAAACATGAAGATCACTGGTCAGGCCAGAGCATACCCGGTCATTTCTAATCAGCAGTGTGAGGCCTTGGCACTCCACTTTGTGGGTAAAGTGGATCATATCTATCAAACCCTCTCCTCAGGGAATACCCACATGGAAAACGACGAGTTAGCAGGGCCAGCTAATGCGACGAATAATGGTATGGTGACCTGCCATTGTTGTCGCTGGAAGAATTTCAGATTATAAGTGCTAAGATCAAATCTGGTTCGCCAGCTGACCTGTTGGCAGCGAGTCATTTCTGCCAGATTCTACCTCTCATCTCCCCGGTGGCCTTACAACTGATCAAACTCTCGCTGAAGTCAGCCTCCGTTCCCAGGGCGTGGAAGCACGCTAAGATCATTCCACTGTTGAAAAAGCCATCCCTAGACCCAGAGGACCCAGGCAGCTATCGCCCAATATCACAGCTCCCTTTCATGGCGAAAGTGGTTGAGGCCCACGTAAATGCCATCATATCCAACTACATTGATGATCATAATATCTTTGATCCATCTCAACATGGGTTCCGCCCCCGCCATAGCACGGAATCTGCTCTTTTGGCGGTCACGGAATCCATTCGTAGTAGGTTGGATGCAGATGACTCAGCGGCCTTGATCCTATTGGATCTAAGTGCTGCATTTGATACAGTGTCCCATGAGATTCTCCTTCAGCGTCTTTGGACGATTGGTATTAGGGATGCTGCTTTGGAATGGGTTCGGTCCTTTCTGGCTGAGCGGTCATTCCAAGTGTCTGTTCCGCCGTTCCACTCGCACGAACATGCTTTGGGTAGGGGGTCCCTCAAGGCTCCATCTTGAGCTCCCTTCTGTTTAATCTGTATGTGGGACCTTTGGCAAAGGTGGCCAGAGACAGAGGGCTGTCCCTGACTGACGATAACGGCTACTCATCTACCAGGTGTGCAGAATGTTCAGGCGGACGCACTGAGCAGACTGATTCAGGAAAGCCACGAATGGGTCATAAACGACGAAGTGCTCGGAGACGTCTTCGCCAGGTGGGGCACTTCAGACGTGGATCTGTTCGCCACCGCCGAAAACAGCAAATGCCGAGACTTCGCATCCAGGTACTACCAGCAGGAAACGCTGGGGAATGCGTTATGGATCAACTGGTCGAACAGCTTTCTGTACGCTTTTCCACCCATTCCCCTGATTCCGGCGGTGCTCATCAAGCTGGCCCAGTCCAGGGCGCGGATGATCCTGATTGCCCTGGAATGGCCCAGGCAGTGGTGGTTCACGGACCTGCTTCACCGGTCTCTCCTTCCTCACATTCGGCTGCCGTGCCGGCAGGACCTTCTCACGAAGTTCGGGGGGCAGATGGTGCACCCCAATCTCTCGTCTTTGAGTTTGGCGGCATGGCTCCTGAGAATATGGCCATTTGAATCTCCCTGTAGATTGTATGGACATACTGAAGGAAGCCAAGAGACCTTCCACTAGGACTTCTTATGCGTACAAGTGGAAGAGATTTTGCATCTGGTGCAAGTCCAAGAACTATTTTTTTTTTTTAATCTGTTTATTAGTTTTCCACCACAAACAAACAACACGGTGATCAAGTACATCAATACATGTATCTTCTACAGTGCATAAATAAAAGAATCCAGAGTCCATGCAGCAACAGCGATAACAGCTCTGTTCAGGATATATAAGGACTAAACATCAGGCAAGAACCAAGCAGTCCCACTAGTCGCAGTCAGTCCCAGAAATTCAACTGCATTGCCGACATTCCTGTATCACATGACTACATAGTACTAAATCAACCTATCCCCCTCCCAACAGCCCACCCACAGCCCACCCACTCTCACCGGCTTGTCAAACTCTTCAGCATATCAGGTCACAAATATCCATGGGAACAATACCAATGAATCAGGGCTCCACTCTCCCAGCAATCCGCAACAATAGGGCTAAGCTAAGGGAGGACACACCCATTTATAGTCATTGACACATTCAGTCACTCAGATCCACTCCCAACTTGTTCGCCTTTGCAAGTCCAAGAACTATGATCCAACAACATGTAAGGAAGATGTCATCCTTCTGTACCTTTTACATTTGGCGCAGTCTAGCCTTAATTTTCATTCCATTAAGGTTCATCTCGCTGCGCGGACTGCCTACAGGAAATGCCCTTCACAGACCTCCTTCTTCCAGATCCCTGTGATCAAAGATTTTTTGGAAGGCTTGAAGAAAGTGTTTCCTCCTGTCCGGCTTCCTTCGCCTTCATGGGAATTGAATGTGGTGCTGTCCAGCTTGATGAGGGAACCTTTTGAACCTATTCATAAGGCTTTGTTGCAGCACCTGTCCTGGAAGGCGGCGTTCCTCGTGGCCATTACATCGGCCCGCAGGGTGAGTGAAATTCAGGCGTTGTGTTGCCAAGAACCTTATACTGTATTTCATGCTGCTAAGTTTGTTATGCGTACTCACCCTAAATTTCTTCCTAAGGTTATTTCTGTTGTTTATGTTAACCAGACCATAACTTTACCTACGTTTTTTCAGAATCCTTCCTCTCCAGCGGAAAGGTCTCTACATTCCCTGGATGTCAGGATGGTGTTGAAATTTTATCTGGATAAAACCAAGGATATTCGTAGGTCAGACCAATTATTTATCAATTATGGGTCAGTCAGGACAGGTCTTACCACCTCAAAACAGTCCATTTTGAGGTAGATTGTGTCCTGTATACAATTGTGTTATCAAAAGGCTAATAAGACCTTAGTGGGTAAACCTAAGGATCATTCCACCAGGGGCAAAGCTGCCATGACTGCTTTGTTACGTAATGTTCCCATTGCAGAAATCTGCAGGGCGGCCACTTGGAAGTCGGTCCATACCTTTGCTAAGCATTACTGTCTGGACACTGATTCCAGGGCAGACGCTCAGGTTGGGCAGGCTACGCTGCGAAATCTGTTCACACAGTAGTGGTGTTGTACTTCTTTTTCACCACCGCCGCTTGGTGTGGGGATGGGCTTGACATTCTATTCACTAGATTATGACTATACACAGAGATCCCCTACTACAGAAGGAGTAGTTTGTGTCCTGTAACTCCAGTTCTGTAGTAGGGGTATCTCTGTTATAGTTATAGTCATAAGCGCCCGCCCTCCTCCCCGGGGGAGAAAGATGTTCATGTTCGGAATGCTACATGTCTAGCGTTATACGCCTTCAATAAGAACTGAAAGTAAATGGGACCTGCTGGGCATTCTGGGATACTGAGAAATTTCTAGAAAGTTTTCTTAAAGGCACGGTATCCCTTTTTGAGCCACATAATGGCAGCCTATGGGGCTTGTCTGTCCTCCCCTTCCTCTCTATCATTCCAGAGGCTTTGTTGGTAAAAGGGGAAGTTTTTCTCTATGATGAAAACTTGGCAGGCTGTGCTGTTTGTGGTTTTGGTGGAATGTCTAGTTGAAGTACTGGACAGTGTAGCCTGTGGATATAGGCTGCATTATTGGTCTTTAAATTCTCTCTTAAGTGTCTGTGCAGGATTGCAGTTTTAGACAGCTTAAGCGATTATTTTTGATTGCTCCCGGGTCCACGCTCATGAGCGGGACTATTCACTAGATTATGACTATACCAGAGACACCCCTACTACAGAACTGGAGTTACAGGACAGAAACTACTCCTTTGTTATCAAACTCGCGCACCGCTCTCTGGCTCCTAGGCCGGTCCCGGGTGCGCTGCCACGCTCAGTAATTGCTAGGGTGCTTAATTATAGAGACCGTGACTCCATCCTGCACATGGCCAGGGAGAAGGGGACTATTGAGCATCAGGGAAGTACCCTAACTTTCTTCCCGGACTTCACTATGGCTGTGCAGGCGGCTCGCAGGGAGTTTGGGGCTGTAAAGAAGTTTCTGCAAATGGAAGGGGTCCCGTATGCAATGCTATACCCGGATCGCCTGCGGATAGGGTCTGACAGTGCCGCTAAAATTTTCACCACTCCTTAAGCAGCCATGGAACACGCAAAAAAGTTGAAGAAGAGGAGGCGCGACTCTCAAGCAACCTCAGAGACCGAGGACTGAAGCTGACATTATCACCGCCGCCTAGTTATAGCTTGCATTTATAATGTATGCGTTGGGTGGACGTGAGTTTCATTGAACATTGGTCTCTTATTCATGAGATTGCACTGAGGTAATATTTCACACTACGGGTACCGTACCTCTATTATGCCATCTGTGGTCGCCCCCTGGGGCTACAGGCACTATTGTGTTGAACTGGAATTCAGATAATAATGTTGTTTGCTTAGTCACCTCCTATCTGATAGGAGGACAGAAGTTCTCAACACCCCCTGATGGGTGTACCCCATGTCTACACGTTATTTTTTGTGTTGGGTTGGGGTGGGCATGTTCAGGGAAGGGATGGCTTTGGCGAGTTGGGGTGCTGCAGTGGGTGGGGGGATGGGGACTCGGGCGGTTGGGGGGTACTGATGCTGGGATGGGAAAACTGAGATGGAAACGTACTATGCAATCTGTCATCTGGTCATCTTCTTGCAATGGTTTGACTATATTTGTCTGGCCTGGACGGTGTTGTGTCGCAATGGGGCAACTAGCTACATTATTGAACACTGCTGAGAGTAAATAATACTATTCATTTTATCACCTGGAACGTGCGAGGGTTGAACTCCCCAAAAAAGATTAGATCTGTTTTTGCCTATTTAGATGGTATGGGAGTGCAGGTGGCGCTGCTGCAGGAGTCCCACCTTACTGTAGAATCAGCCAGAGGACTGGTAGCACGCTTGGTGAGCATCCGGGTTGCATCTTCCTACGCCTCCTATTCCAGGGGAGTATTGGTGCTAGTTAAAAAGGGAGTCCCATTCACGGTGATTCAGGAGGAGACAGATGATCAAGGAAGAGTGGCGCTCCTACATGGCTGCTTGTGTGGCATGAGTGTGTGGTTCTGAAAATCTGGACCCTGTTGTCATCCCGATATCGAGGTCCAATACCCGTGTCACAAAATATCAACGTACCATGACGAATTTGGTGTCAGCGAACCGATAATGATTAGGGCATCATTCCCATACATTTGCGTCATAATCGAGGGTCGCCAACACCCCCAAATCGTAGTTTCCGTCCCGACCCCTTAGACTCCATTTTGTGAACGGCATCCATCTTACGTCTTGCCCTCATGATAAGTCAATTAAAGGTCGAGCTTGATCTAAAAGGACACGTCCTCCTTCCCTGACTTCCCCCTGACCTGTCCCAACTGACTCCATTGCCTTTAGCCAAACCTGTTTGGGAAGCCCCTCACCCAGTGGCCAAATGCGATAGCATCGATACATAACATTCCTCAAACCATTCACTACATACAAACCATGCTTTCTACAAACACACACCTGTCCTGTTCCCTGTTTATGGCCAGTTTTATGACTAGGAGGTGCCTTCCTTTATTGGGGTTTCATCGATATCTGATGGGAGTTCCGGGCTTGGCTAAGTAATCTATCACGCATTGGACATCTAAAATACGGGCTTGCCTACATGACTTCGCTCTTTCGTATTATTGTAGAAATATGTGTATAGCCATATCGTAAACTCAAGAATTCTTGCTTGCAGCTATTATTTCTGTATATAAGGAGAAGGCTGGTTCTGTAAAAACGAACAGTCTCCTGCGAACACATGACCCGTGTTTGTCGTGCTTCTAGGACACCTGTTACTTGGTAGCTATCAATAAAACTCGATCTCTGACTCGACTAGAAGACTCCGTGTTTCTGTGGTCCGGAACAGGGAGAACTCAGAGGTCTTCGGGTGTTATCCCCTGGCACCAAACGGGTTCCTAAAAACCCGTTACCTCAGTTGGCGCCCAACTCGGGGCGGTATCAAGCGGCAACGGTCCAAGCCAGATGTTCGTGAGGAGCTTCGTGTGAAAATTCCGGAGGACGGCCAGCCACTTCAGCGACCCCTGTATGTCGACGTGGTTCCGAAGGTCTTTGCTGCGAGGTTCCCCGCGTCCCGACGGCTACGAAGGACTGCTGCCCTGACTATCGCCTTGTTTTGGACCCAGTGATCCTTGGTAGAGCGAAACGATAGACGAGTCTTCTAGCGACGTCACCGATCTTCAAATACTTCAGTTAAGTATAAGTGGAGCGTCTACTAGTCCTTAGTTTGCCCTTAGTTTTTGGTATCCTTGAGATACGCCTTGATTTGGTACTTGCAAGCCCCAAAGCCGAAGGACTTGTGTATTCACGAGAAATATCGTAACAGATAATCCTTTGAAGTTTGAAGCTAGACTAGTGAGCAAAGATGCCTGGTTTTAGCAGACTTGGAAACTTGTTTTGTCTTGGTTATAGTAAGGACTCCCGATTAGAGGATTCCTGTCCGGTTCCTCCGATTGGAACTCCAACATATGAGCTCTACGTAAAGCACGGCGTAGGCCCTATCACATATAATGAAGTGTGGATAAAATACACCCGCAAGGATGGTGTTTTAAAATGGCCCCAATATGGTAGTTTCGACTCAGAAATATTAGATAACTTAGAGGTCAAATTATTTAAGAGAAAAGCCCGGCCGGCGATGTTTGACTCTTTCCGCTTATGGCGCAAAGAAGCCAAACAGAGAGAAATAAAGTTAGCAAAAAGGAATAAAAGAGGTATGTCAATGGTGCAAGCTGCCGTTGCATACAGGGATAACGAGGAAGAGCAAGAAAGCTAAGAAATACTTAGGAGCAAGAAACTAGCAGGAGATAAATGCTACCCGATGTTACCAAATAAGGGACAAGGTCAAGAGGAAAGATCCGAGAAAGATCCATTAATGTCCCACTTATTAAGCTCACCTCCACCTTATGCGTTAGACGCTACTACAACGCCAAAGCGTTTTTCTATACCACGCCCCGGTGCACGAAACACAGCTTTTGCACACACGCCAGCTACTGTTCAGCTGATTCCTACTTCTCCGGCGCAGCCTTCTCAAGGGCCGCCATCTTTGCCACCTACTCCATCTACTTCCACGACTTTGCCTACAGCTCCAGCTATTGTCTATGATACCGCGTCTGCTACTACTTCAATCTCCTCTACTATTGCCTCTACTTCTTCTTTGCCTCAGCCTATTTTTTCCAATGCACTTGCTCCTCCGCAAGCTTCTCCTTCTATTAGACAAAGAGTGACAGGTACCGTCACTGGTCTGCTTTCACCTTTCTTCGGGTCGCCTAAGACGACCCCTAAAACAGAAGATAGACAGTTACGTAGTCAACTGCCTGATTACGAGGAAAGAAAAGTGCTAAATGAACTAGCCCGTAAATGGATTACGGATACTGTTAGATATGATGTTCAGTCTGTTATGGAAGTTTTCCGTCAATGGAACGCACCCACTCAGAGATACGTATTCGAAGAAATGTGTGTATATCTGGGCGAAGATTTGGAGACAAATGATCCCACATACACAATGAACGAACTATGGCGTACACGCTTTAAGTTCCACGAAGGCATGATTACAGGCAGGGATGTTGAGAAAGCGATAGAGTTATTGGTCTCTTATAGGAGTAAGGGAAACGTCTCTAGATCATTGTACGAAGACGACGTATCAGATAGGAAAAGAGCGAGACAGTACCCCATGAGAGAGGTTCCTCCGGTTTGGAGGGAAGGCGATGCAAATGTAGTACCGCCAATTCTGCCTCATTTCCAGCGTGTATGGGTACATGTCCCCTGGAAACGATCCGAAGTCTTAGCGCTCAAGCAGACATTGCCTGATCCTCGTAAAAACCCGACTGGGTATTATAAGGAGTTATCGCAAACTGCAAGCTCATATATAATGAATTTAGCGGACATAGACATGCTGTTTGGGAACGTTGTTCCACATCCTCTATGGAGCAAAATACGTCATACGAACAATGCCCAAGAACTAGGTGACTCATGGGCGAACATTGCCGCTATAGATGCTAGACAAGTTGGTGGTTCTAAACCTGAGCCGTTAATAGCTGAACTTCCCGGTAGAATTATTGCATACATGAAAACAATAATGCCTGAAGTACGTGTGAACTGGGACAAGCTATCTGCATGCAAGCAGAATAAAGATGAGAATGTGTCTGACTTTTTCACAAGATTCGAGGAGACTTTCACCGATCATAGTGGTCAAGATATGGCTACCGAGGGTGGCCAAAGATTGTTTGTAGACAAGTTCGTACATAATTTAATTCCTGAACTATGTAATAAATTGAAAGACTCAGAGAGTGCTTGGGCTGTCTCTACGTCAGCTCAAATTTTAGCTACAGCCCAGTACTATGAAAATAGGCGCAAAGACAAGCTAGATAAAATAGACAGAAAGACAAAAGATTTAAAAACTAAAGTTCTTCTCCAGCAAGCTTATCCGCCTCGTACGGCTAGTCAGCCCAGTTATCAACCGCAACATCAGTATTCGAGAAACGCGCAGGGAAACGAGTTTTCCCACCAGCGTATTGCTTATGGCCCGAATCAATGTGCATATTGCAAGGAAGAGGGTCACTTTAAAAGTAATTGTCCGGATCTCGCGCGACGTTTGAGCAGTGCTTCGGGTGTAAGGGGAAGAGGTGTTCAACAGGCCCCTAGAGGTAGGGGCCGTGGAAATTCCACGCAGAATACAATTTCTTTTCCGCCTCAGAATTTGATGAACAGCTTCGACCAACAGAATAATGCGTCGACCAGGTCAGCTCAGTACTATTCTGACGACTATTACACCGAACATGAATATGAGGGTAACGATTGCTAGGACAGCCATGGACAAAGAGAGGGAGTTGTTTCAGTTCCAGTAGATCAGAATGGACCTTATGTCGAGGTAATAGCCTCAGGAGTGTCAGAGCCATTTCTGCTGGATACTGGTGCTACAAAAAGTTCTATCATGCACTCGAAACTTCCTGGCGCACCTTTGTCTGGCGAAATGAATGTCTCAGTAGGTTTCTCTGGCGCCCCTGTTAGAAACCCAATCTCCAGTCCTGTATCTCTTTCTATTGGCCCATGCGAATTAGAGGCACCCCTCATTCTTACAACAGGTTGTGGTGAAAATTTGTTACGGTTGGATTTGCTAAAAAGGTTATATGCGACTTTGTACTGTTCACCATTAGGAGTACAACTTACTTTCGGTAAGAAAGTCATTTCCCCAATGTATGTGTCGAAAGAAAATATTGCAACTGAATTGTCGAGTCTTCCTGATGTACTCTGGGCTAATGGTTCTAATGATGTAGGGCGTTTGGAGATAGCACCGTATGTCATAACATTGAAAGCCAACATTAGGTTACCACGTATTCCCCAATACAAAATATCTAGCGAATGTGAAAAGGCGTTATTGACGATTGTTTATGACCTGATTGATAAAGACGTCATCGAAGAAACAACAGGAAATGTTTGTAACAGTCCAGTTTTGCCCGTCTTAAAACGTACCGATCCTTCACAACCCCCTGTGTATAGGTTCGTGATCGACCTCAGAGAAGTAAACAAGATAGTTATCCCACAGTTTCCAGTTGTCCCCGACATTACTGCTTTATTGACGATGGTTCCAGCTTCAGAAAATTGGTTCTCGGTGATTGACCTGAAGAACGCTTTCTTCAGTATCCCGATTGCTGAGGAGAGTAGAGATATTTTCGGATTTAATTTAGGAGGACGAAGTTTCCGCTTCAAGTGCGCTCCTCAAGGCTACTGCAAAAGCCCATCCATATTCAGTCAGGCCCTGAAAACACAACTAGACACGATTGTTCTACCAAATGGTTCAACTCTGATTCAGTATGTAGACGATCTACTGATCGCTGCAGACACTGAAGAGATTTGCAAGAAAGCTACGTTATCATTATTGCATCACTTATGTGACATGAAGCACAAAGTCTCTCTCTCCAAACTCCAATTTTGCCGACAAGAAGTAACCTACTTAGGTCACATCTTGTCGAAGGAGGGAAGGAGACTGACACCAGAAAGAATACAGGCAATCGCAGAACTAAGTGCCCCAAGGACACAGAGAGAGGTTCGAGCCTTCTTGGGCATTACATCGTACTGTAGACAATGGATACCGAATTTCTCACTACTAGCTAAACCCTTGCTGGCACTACTCTGTAAAGACACGCCAAATCCTATGCCTTGGTCTGAAGATTGCCAGACGAGTTTTCACAAGTTGCGTGATGCATTATGTGCGGCTCCTGTGTTGGGAAACCCCAACTACAGTAAGCCTTTTACATTATATGTCCACGAGAAGGAAGGTTGTGCATTATCAGTTTTAACACAACATTTTGGGGACAGACAGCGCCCATGCGCGTATTTTTCGGCAACTCTAGACCCTGTGGCTAAAGCCCTACCAAGTTGTCTGAGGGCTACCGCCGCAGCAGCTGTCTGCATCCGACAGTCCGCTGGATTAGTCATGAATAATACTCTGATCGTTATGGTTCCGCATGCAGTAGACATTTTACTAAACAGGACGAAGACACAACACCTTACTAGCGCTCGACTATCCAGTTACGAACTTACGTTGCTAGCAAGTCACATCCACATAAAGAGGTGCGATACACTGAATCCCGCAACGTTATTACCCATTCCGACAGGAACAGACGAGATTGATAAACATGACTGCTGCTTTAGGACAGAAAAAGAGACAAAAGGGAGAGTAGACTTACAGGACACTCCCCTTCCTGAATGCAATGATACTTTATGGGTTGATGGTCATGTTTCAAGCTGCCGAATGGTGATACGACTGCAGCATATGCCGTAACGACATTACACACCATTATAGAGACTGCGCGCATTTCCCATAATTCTGCACAAGCTGCAGAGCTAATTGCGCTTACCAGAGCATGTGTGTTAGCGAAAGGAAAACGAGTGAATGTGTACACTGACAGCCAATACGCCTTTGGTGAGGCTCACAGTTTTGGGAGATTGTGGCGTGAACGTGGGTTTCTTACGTCACATGGTGCAAAGATACAACATGGTCAGCTAGTTAACGAGCTCCTCCAGTCACTGACCTTGCCACTACAAGTTGCCATTATAAAATGTAGTGCACACAAAAAGATTCAGGATGATGTTGGCCGCGGGAATGCATTTGCAGACGAGGTTGCGAAAGAGACTGCAAGGAACACAATGAGTCGGATGTATGTTGTAGGTCCCGCTAGATGGATTACTGATGTAGGAATGTGTGAGGACACCATTGAAAGCGTGAAATCTATACAAGCCGAGGCAACTGAGAAAGAGGTGAATGAATGGAGAGAAAGTAAGGGTAGATTAGATACGAATGGTTGTTGGGTCGAATTGTCAGAACACCAGCGATGGTTATTGCCCTAACGCCTATGTACTTGCAGTAGTAACAATGGCTCACGGATTTGCACACATCAGTTCGAGAGGAATCTGTAAAGTATTGGCCCCAGTATGGCAAAATAGCAACATCCCAAAATATGCAGAGAATGTGGTCAGAAACTGTATGGTGTGTTTGAAGTACAATCCCGGTAGGGGAACCCCAACTCCAGCTGGTCATTTTGCGCCTCCAACGTATCCGTTCGAGGTTTTGCAGCTCGATTTCATTCACATGGAGAGATGCAACAATCTGAAGTATGTGCTCGTTGTTGTTTGCGCTTTCTCCAGGTGGGTGGAAGCGTACCCCCTTAAAGACAATACTGCCTTGTCAACCGCCAAATCCCTTGTCAAAGAGTTCTTCCCGAGATTTGGCATGCCTAGAATTGTCTGGAGTGATAATGGAAGTGAATTCGTAGGACGCGTGATGAAGAGAGTGTGTGAATGTTTAGGCATACAGCAAAAATTCCACTCTGCGAATCACCCCCAATCAGCTGGATTGGTAGAGTGCTACAACGGCACTTTAAAGCTCAAATTAGCCAAGATCCAAGCCAGTACAGGTCTTCAATGGCCCGACGCCTTGCCCCTAGCACTCTTGTCAACTAGGATGACTGCCCATTCCAGATTAGGATTTAGCCCTCACGAGATAGTGTTTGGCCGCCCAGCCAACGTCTGGGGCGTGCCAAGACCAAAGAAACTTAGCGAAATAGAGCACCCCGTACTGCTTGACTATTTGTGCGAATTGACAACTAAATTGCGTGTTTTACACCAACAGGTTCACAGTTCCTCTCCACCAGCCTCTGACGATCCAGGTCACTCCATCACACCCGGCACGTGGGTCTTGGTGCGGAACTTCCAGCGCACCAACAACGGACAGCCGAGGTGGACCGGACCTTACCTGGTACTTCTTTCCACGAGGTCAGCGGTTCGGGTGGACGGCAAAAAGAACTGGGTGCACGGGACCCATTGTAAACGGGTCCCTCTGCCCCTTCCATACGACCGGTGGGTCAACGAAGGAATTGCCGACTCCGAGACAGAATCCATACCTCGCTTCATCCCTTTCAGCGATGCACGTCTGCAAACTGGTACCGAAAAGGAGAGTGATCGTATTTTACAAGGACTTGTGCCACCGTCTATGCAGTTGGACACTACCGAACCTGAGACATTGTTTGAAAACCACACCATACCTGGGGAACGACGATACAACCTTAGGTCTAGACAAAGAGACTAATAAAACTAATGTGAATTTCTTTTCCCCTAAGAACTATTTTTGATTTTTCAGCTCTCTCGTCCAGGAAACTTGCTCATTTTTGATTTTCGAACCGCCATCCGGTTCTGCTGCTAGGGTCGCGGTTGAAGTCTGGGGAGTGCAACTGGGAAGTTTTAGGTCCACGGTTCTGGTTGGTCCACGGGAGTTACCCCAGACTGAGCAGAGCGCGCTCCCTGGCAGAATCAATCTACCGCCGCGGGCAGCAACTAGAGGATGGAGTTTCCTAGGGTAAAGAGACCTACCAGACTCCCAAACTTTGAAAGACAATTATGCACTGTACTGGCCAAAAGAAAGTTTCTGATAACATGTATTTTAATGTTGTGTAGCATAACGATGTTTTTGACTGGTTATACTCTATTCGTGTTTAAAGTTACCTTTTCGAATGACACCCAGCCACAGCCTCCTCCTACTATCTCTCCACACTACTTTCACCCTCTACCTGAACACGAATCTGCCAGAAGACTCGAATTTGTAAATAACTCATTTATTCAACTCCTACACCAACACCAGTCCATCATGAACACATCGAACTGTTGGATATGTGGACTCATGCCACACACGACGGATAAGGGTATCCCATACTTCATCCTGCCTTTCAGTTATTATGGTTCTCTGTGGGCTTTCCAGACTATGTTCCTATTCGCCCTAGAACCATACCCGACACGTTCTTCTGAAAGTGATTCCAGTAACAAGGCACTAATAGCAGGGATAAGAAATATGAGTAGAGAGTTCGACACCTATCTTACGATTCCCAAAGATGAACTCACTCCGTACACTCGTTGGAACGTAACCAAATATGGGGTTTACCTGAGTAAGAGCCAGACAGCAAAGAAATCCCGCCCAGTTTGGATAGTACCCAACCGAGGTCACTTATGTTTACAGGGTATCGGTAGGGATCCCAAAGCTCAATTAGGAAAGAGTATATGCGCGGAAACATATGTGTTCGCTTCCCGAACTTCCCCTATATTATTAGCAGCCAAAGGCACGTATTTCGTCTGCCATGACCAAGCCTACACCTGGTTGCCCCCTGACTTCTCAGGTACATGCTTTATCGCATTTCTGCTGCCTCCCACTTACACGGCCAGAGCAGATTACCATCGGACAAGGACAGCTAGAGGTGTCGTGAGTAAAGACGACACCGCGGGTCAGGAATTCACTGACTTCGCAAAGGGTTTTCTGCCATTTTGGGGGCCTATGGTAAACAGCAGGAATATTCGCCAGTTATCGAGGATAGTTGAATCCGCCGTGACTACAACGGCCGGAGCCCTTGGAAATTTGACGACCGAACTTCAGTCGGATCGACTTATGACCCTTCAGAAATGGGTTGCCCTAGATATCATACTCGCCGATCGTGGTGGTGTGTGTAGAGTGATCCAATCCAGTTGTTGCATTTTCATCCCTGATAACGCACCGACAGTGTACCAAGCCATCTCTAAACTACACGAAATATCTGATTCCCTCCACGTGGAAAAAGGAGATTGGTCCTTACTAGGGTGGTTCTGGGAACTGATCGCTACATGGGGATGGAAAACACTGATCTTCATTGGGATGATCTTAGCACTTCTGTTTATGTTCTGCCTGTGTATACAGTGCGCTCCTGCACTATGTGGCCTCTGTGCTACGTCATGTGTACGGAAGCCTGTGTCAAGAGACGAACTGAGCAACAGAATGATGTTACAGCAGCATCTCCACGAATTCCTTCATACGGATTTGGACTCAGATTAATATGATTTATTGCCTTACATAAGGGCAAAAGGAGGGTCTGTGGTTCTGAAAATCTGGACCCTGTTGTCATCCCGATATCGAGGTCCAATACCCGTGTCACAAAATATCAACGTACCATGACGAATTTGGTGTCAGCGAACCGATAATGATTAGGGCATCATTCCCATACTTTTGCGTCATAATCGAGGGTCGCCAACACCCCCAAATCGTAGTTTCCGTCCCGACCCCTTAGACTCCATTTTGTGAACGGCATCCATCTTACGTCTTGCCCTCATGATAAGTCAATTAAAGGTCGAGCTTGATCTAAAAGGACACGTCCTCCTTCCCTGACTTCCCCCTGACCTGTCCCAACTGACTCCATTGCCTTTAGCCAAACCTGTTTGGGCAGCCCCTCGCCCAGTGGCCAAATGCGATAGCATCGATACATAACATTCCTCAAACCATTCACTACATACAAACCATGCTTTCTACAAACACACACCTGTCCTCTTCCCTGTTTATGGCCAGTTTTATGACTAGGAGGTGCCTTCCTTTATTGGGGTTTCATCGATATCTGATGGGAGTTCCGGGCTTGGCTAAGTAATCTATCACGCATTGGACATCTAAAATACGGGCTTGCCTACATGACTTCGCTCTTTCGTATTATTGTAGAAATATGTGTATAGCCATATCGTAAACTCAAGAATTCTTGCTTGCAGCTATTATTTCTGTATATAAGGAGAAGGCTGGTTCTGTAAAAACGAACAGTCTCCTGAGAACACATGACCCGTGTTTGTCGTGCTTCTAGGACACCTGTTACTTGGTAGCTATCAATAAAACTCGATCTCTGACTCGACTAGAAGACTCCGTGTTTCTGTGGTCCGGAACAGGGAGAACTCAGAGGTCTTCGGGTGTTATCCCCTGGCACCAAACGGGTTCCTAAAAACCCGTTACCTCAAGTGTATTGCTGGTGAATGTGTACAGCCCAAATACGGATGAGCCATCATTTTATTCAGATGTGTGGCATAGGATTTATGCGTTTCCTCATGCCGCGATTATTTGGGGCAGTGATTTTAATGTATGTCTGGATTCACGATTAGATAGAACAAGTAGTGGCGAGACGCGTCTTAAGCAGGCTTCTGAGGCGCTGCAGGGAATCTGCGATGTAGGAAACCTATATGATGTGTGGAGGTGCCGCCATCCTGACAGCAGGGAAAGCACGTTCATATCCACTACACACGGGTCCTGGTCCCGCTTGGACTACTGGCTACTTTCTGAGACGGCCTACTCGTGGGTGACGGGGGTGAAACACGAAGCGCGAACATTGTCGGACCATTCTCCGGTAACCCTGGACCTTCAGGTTCTCACGTGCGAACGTCCGCCTTATTCGTGGTGATTGCAACCCACAGAATTGGCGGACCCGGTTTTTAAACAGAATGTCACGGAGGCGATTGGTAACTATTACCGTGAAAATTAGGGCACAGTCGACAGTGCAGGGGTGCTCTGGGAGGCCTTTAAGGTGACTATTAGAGGGGTGTGCATTGGGGCACAGGCAGGAGTGCTGCGAGATATACGGGGTCAAATTAAAAAGCTGGCCATCGATATCTCCGCACTCGAACTGGAGTATGAGGTAAACCCCTCTCCGACAAACTGGCAGACATACAGTCACTCATCACTGAACTTGACGAAACAGTGGACCAAGAGCTGCTCCACTGTGCCCACAGAAAGATAGCTCGATATTACGGAGAGGGAGAGCGCCCAAGTAGATCTTTGGCGCAGAAATTAGCTGCACCTAAGACCCAGGAACACATTGCGGAAATGCTGGACCAGAACGATGTGCCTCACTACTCCACTCCCGAAATCAGTGAGACAATTGTGCAATTCTATACCCGGTTATACGCCGCCAAGCATGATATATCTCCTGAGGAGATTGGTGCGTACCTAGACGATGTATCATTGGGCTGGCTCTCCAACACGCACAGGGAATATCTGGTGCTCCCGTTTGACGAGGAGGACTTGAAAATGGCTATCATGTCACTCCCAACCTGCAAGGCAGCCGGAATGAATGGATTGCCTAGCGAATTCTATAAGTTGTACGCATCCGAACTAGCCCCACGTTTACTGGAAGTCTTTGCGGAAACTTACGACACGGGGAAGTTACCCCCGTCGCTTCGGGAGGCCTTACTAGTGACATTGTTGAAACCTGACAAGTCTCCGAATAAATGCGAATCGTAACGACCACTTTCAATAATAAATATTGATGCAAAAATCGTTGCTAAGATGATCGCAACTAGGTTGCAGCCATTGGTTCCCCTGCTGGTCTTACATGACCAGTCTGGATTTGTCACGGCGCGCTCCACTACACACAACCTCCGTACTATTTTCTCCACTTTACATTATTTTTACCCTGACTTTCAGGCTGTTGCTGTACTCTTAGATGCGAAACAACCAGGGTTTGGGCTCATGTCCGCCCCCAGTCCTCGGTACGATTCGAGTGATTTAAGTAGAGACCACGGCCCCTTGAAACGAAGCGTGAAGAGATTAACTGCATACAGCGAAAGAGGCCATGGCGTCTTCATGATTCCCCCGCAAAGAGTGTTCAAATTGCAGAATCAAGGGACTCTGGTGTTATTTGAATAATCCCGGCTGGCCAATAGTCGAGGTTGTTTGCCAGTAGTCATATAGATCGGTTGATCTATAATAAAGAGAGAAAGCTTGTTGGTCCTGAGGAGAACACCATTCACTTAGGGTATTCGAAACGTGTCGACCTCCTTGTTGTGACCTATAGAGTGATTTAGAACCATTTAAAGTGTGCTTGATTTTCACAATAACTCTGTAATTTATGCACCATAGGTCTAGTTAATATCTTTCAACCAAAATGTTTATGTTGGATATAAATATTACACTGTCTTTGTTAGTATGTTAGGATGAATGTGTGTGCTTGCTGGGAAGAATGTGTTTTTGAATGATCATTGTGTTTTTGGATTTTATGCGAGATACTAAATGTAAAGATGGGGGATTTATTGTGCAATTTATTTTGTATTGTATAAATTGTGATCAATAGTGTTGAATTGTCCATTTAATTTTGACTATGGATTAATGAATATTTGAAAAAATAAAAAAATAAGAGTGGAAATAGTAAAGTAGTCACGTCTGTTTAGGTCAATGTGGCTTTTTTTAAAATAAGGTTGGAAGTTTCTACCAGTAGTGGCTTTCTGTTGTTTAGTACTCATCAGGGTGCTATATGACGACCCTGTTGCCAGGGTGCGTGTGAATGGGTGGGTATCTACACAGATCCCGATCAGGGATGGCACCCGTCAGGGATGTCCGCTGTCGCCTATACTATTTTCACTTGCCCTTGAACCTCTCGCCTGTAAACTTTGGCAATTGCATGGTGCTGCTGCGTTGCGGTTCCGACAGAGACCACTGGTGGTATCATTATACGCAGATGACATGTTGCTCTACGTGCGCGACCCCGAGGTGTACCTACCTGAGCTACTTAGGGAACATGTCAAGTTTGAGCGCTTCCTGGGCATCAATTGGTCGAAGTCAATGGTCTTCCCCCTTACGGCACGAACAAAGGAAATTGCACTAGAGTTTCCCTTGACCTGGACGACAGACCCTGTGAAATATCTAGGGTTCTGGATCCATAGGGACCCAGCACTGACGTAACGAAAAGTGAGAGGGCCTCCCTGCACGGTACTTAGGGCGGCCCCCTCCGGACTCAATCAGGAGCTCTCCCGGCCAGAGTTCAGTGCCGAGGGGGCCCCTTGGAGCTAGGCCCCCCCCCGCACCGCGTGGGCTGCGGGGGCCTGTGTTACGCCCCTGGGACCCAGAAGTGGTGATTTCGGAGAACTATGGGCGGGCAGATAGACTGGCAATCGTCAAAATGGCCTTTCTCTCCAAATTATTTTACTTCTTCATAAATATTCCTATTACATTGAATATGGCATTCTTCAAAACTCTTCAGTCCGTGTTATCGACATTTGTCTGGGGTGGAAAGAAGTCAAGGTGTAAGTGGGACCTTCTGGTGCAACCGTTTGAGCGGGGGGGGCTTCGAGGCTCCTGATTTCAGACTGTATTACCTGTGTGCTCAGGCTCAGTTCGCTCATTATTGCCACTACCCGCAGCGCTATCAGCCTCATGTGGCTATAGAGGCGGGCGTGGTGCTTCCAATGGCGGTTCAGGCGGCGACCCTGTCAGGTGGCACGGGTTGATCCCGGACTGAAATCAACCCAGTGCAATGTACAACTTGGGCTTGGGGACAGCTGGCAGACAGAGCTCAACTACGGTATTTATACACCCCGTTATTACCCCTGGCGTCCCATCCGGATATATCAGCTGCGTGTGAGAGGCAAGCTCTTTGTGAATTGGCCAAAGTGGGAATCACGTGGCTCGGGGATCTTTATGAGAAAGGTCGCTTCAGATCCCTGCAGGAGGTGCAAAAGGGGGCGGACAGGGGCCTCATGTTGGGCTTCACGTATGTGCGTGTGAGGCAGGCCATCAGGACTGTGTATCCGGATTTCCCAGCTGAACCTACCACTCTGCGGGCCTTGCAGGCAATGTTGGCGAGTGCAGAACGTTAGGGACTACTCACAAAACTTTATAACGCATCGTTGCGCGAGCAGGAGCAGCGCGAGCACCAATCATTTATAAAGTGGCAGGCAGTGTTGGGAGACGCTTTCACAGCCGATATGTGGATAGCATGCTGTACACTTACTGGCCATCTAACGGCCAATTGTAACTTGAGAATAATACATTTTAAGTTTCTGCACCAACTATATTATACCCTGATGCAGCTTTTTAAATATGGTTTGCAGGAGAATGCTAACTGTGTGAGGTGTGGAGGAGAAGATGCAGACTTTGTGCATATGGCGTGGCACTGTGGGCTTTGCTTTCTGGGAGGAAGTGACGAAGATGCTAACGGATATTATTCAAGAACCGGTACATTGCACCCCCGAACTCTGCTTACTAGGATATGTCAAGTGTTTCAAGCCCTGTAATAGACAAATCATTGCACTAGTTACCCTGTTTGCGAAGAGAGCTGTGGCACAATGTTGGGGGGCAAAGGCGGCTCCGACCATGAAACAATGGCTCCGTGATCTACTGTACTGTAAGACTCAATTACAAACTTATGAGGAACTTCCTGAGACCTCACGTCCAAAGGACTTCTGGGCCCCACTAACGGCATATCTGCTCACATATCCAGATTCAGTATGATTGTATAGGTATAGGTCTGGGCTGGCTTCCTGCTCGGGCTCACTTATATGTGGAGAAGTGTGGCTCAGTGGTTAGAGGCGGCAGACCCGAAAGCTGAGATCGACCGTGGACCAGGGTTCGATTCCCCGCCTCGGCGGGTCTCGGGCTCAAAATTCCACGGACTCGACAATTCTCGCTCCGGTGCCTACTCGACTCACGGGGTCACACTCTGCGACTCTGGGCAATAGCTTGCTTAATCTCCACTACGGCCCCTCGTGGCGGGATGCCTGGCTTTCACCTTGTGGACACCCTGCCAGGGGTTTCTCACAGGGGAATACCAGGACGGGTTCCCTAAGCAAGCGCTTAGATACCGTGTCGGTGATTTGCGCTATATAAATACATGTACATTTACACATTTACATTATCCTCGGAAATGCTCCATGGTGGGAACACTAGCATGCCCTACTGCTTATGATGGTGGTTCAATTCTAATTTGCGACATGTCTATGTTCTGGTCTTTGTGATATCCGCTTCTACATATACGATGTTACTCAACCTAATGTACGTTTCGACCAGTGTGGCCTATATTGGTTTCAGCCTTGGGTCAGGTGGGAGGGAATGGGGTGGGGGGCTTGTTTATATCTTTCTTTGTATGGATCATACGGTGTTGGCAGACATGCATACTGATGTTTCTCTATTTGATGGAAATCATTAAATATATTTGAAAAAAAAAATTATTAGACGTATTAAAGTGGGCTTGAAAATGTATATCCTGACGCCCTGCCCTCTCTGTCATCTGACAGTTATTGCGCACCCCGACGCCCGGTTCATTGCCTTATCATAGTTCATTTCGCCCCTGTTGATTTCCTGTTAACCCCCTCGTTCTCCTGTTCATCAATCCTCTATCCACATCTTAGCTCTTCTGACCCAGTTTGTTCCCACATTTGTCCCTGACCGTTGCCCTATCCATCCCAGCCTCCCTCATTGTCATCATTACTCTGTGCATTAGTCTCTTGCCTCGCCTCCCTGCTCTTCTCACCCACCATAAGATGCCCCTTTCTTACTGGAACTGATGTCTTGCTCAAACTAGGAAGCAGCCAGAGAGCTGTTACTTTTTTAGCATAGGGCTAGAGTGCACATAGAGGTAAATAGTACCCACAGATATTTGGGGAATTCTTCCAAACCACCCAAGAGTTGCATTCAGAGCCTCATTATTGGCTGTTTCCATCATAACCCAGCATAAGCAGAGCAAAAATAATTAGGCTAGTGAAAGTAAATATGCAGATATATATGTTAAAGCCACTCCCTCTTTATTATATATAATGTTGCCATTGTTCTTTTCCACTTTCAACAGAAGAGGGCACTCAAGCGCATTTGCGCTTTTCTTATTCCCCCGTATACCTAGATTGAGGGGTAGTGGTAGAAGCCTAATGGACTCTAGTAATCGCTGAAACTACTGCAGCCCACTACAGAAATCTCAAGTCTCTGACTCAAGGGTCTTTTATATTCAAATCTTTTTATTTCACCCCCGAAACAGGGAGTACGCAGAAGAGCGACTAATACACAGCGATAAGCCTACAACCCAGCAGGGCCGGCCGCGTCTTATAACACCCAGTGTACACCGGGCAGTCACTGCCAAAGATATCCTGGCCCATAGGACCGAATGTAACCAGAAAACCCGAACGGATAACACTATAAGACCAAGAGGGTCTAAACTGTAACAGAATACCAGAAAGAAGGGCAGCAGATCATAGAAGACAGTAGGAATGAGTAAAGGGAAAAGACTAAGAAAGAGAAGAGAAGGGGCCTAGGGTGCATCAGAGAAGGGGGGGAGAAAGCATCATACCGGACAATTGGGCTGCCTGCAGCGCCTACAGCATTCTAAGCCTCACACACTGGAGCTGCTATGACAGGAGCCTGTTCGGCTCAGGGGGGATCACCGCGTCCTCCACTAGACGCAGCGCCCGGAGCTTAGAGGGCATGTCTCGCGCATGTTCTACTGTGCATAAATATTTCACCAGAGGTTGCCACACCGCCTTAAAGCGCGTGTCGCGAGCCTGCAGTCTAGCTGAAAGGAGCTCCATTGTTATGACATGCCAGAGTCGCACAAACCACGCAGCAATGGGCGGCGCTTCCGTCTTCTTCCAATATAGGGCAATGAGCTGCCTGGCGGCTCCCAGCATTTGAAGCACTAATGTCCAGTCGCTCCGGGTTAGCGCCTGCAGGCCCGCAGGTTTGACACCCAGTAATATCGTGCTAGTGGCTTCAGGCAGAGGAAACCCCAGGACCCCCTGATGTGACTCAGGACCTCCTTCCAGAAGAGGGTTAGCGAAGAGCAGGTCCACCATATATGCAAAAAGTCTCCAGACGCAGATCGGCACCTCCAGCACTCAGGGGAAGAGGTCGGGAACATTTTGTGCAATCGTTGTGGCGTATATTACCACTGGGTCATCATTTTATATGCATTTTCTTGCTGCGGTATGCTATGATATACTTTAAGTATGTCGCGCCACAGACGGAGCCACTGTGCCGGTGTAATGTCTGTGCCCGAGATAGCGTGCCAACGTTGCTGGTACGTATGGGAGGGCGGCGTGTGGGGATGTTGCAGAATCTGATACATTTTTGAGATCAGACCCTTCGATTCTGTAAAGGAGCGAGCCAGCCGCTCAAACGGAGTAAAAGCGCGTCAATACCCAGTGCCTCAGTTGAGCATATTGCATCCCAGCCTCGGGTGGTAGTCGGAATTCCTCCCTGCAGTGAGCGAAGGTCTTAAGAGCGCCTCCATCGAAGAGGTCCGTAAGCACCCTACAGTTGCCCTGAGGCCACTTATGGAAAGCTCTGGTACGGTGAGCCGGTGGGAAGCTCGGGTTCCCTTTAATTGGGGTGTGCGGCGAGGGGAAGGTCGTGAGGCCCCTGCGTACCGCTATCCTATCCCAGATCTCCAGCACCGTTTTTGTGGGCACCGCCAAGTATGCACTCGGGGATCGCCCCGCCTTATGTTTCCACGCCACATCCCAGATGGGGCGTCCAGTCACGGCTCTGTCCATATGCAGCCACCCCTTCTCACTCTCCGTAGTACCCCATTCTATTATAAAGCGGAGGTGCGCAGCCCAATAGTACTCCACCAGGTTAGGGCAGGCCAGACCCCCCCGATCTCGCGGTGCCAGGAGGAGTGCCTGGGAGAAACGGGGTCTCCTCCCCCCCCCAGATAAAGTTGGTTAAGTCTCTCTGAAAACTTCTTATGTAATGCAGCGGGATGGGAGTGGAGAGGCACTGAAATAAATATAAGATTTTGGGTAGAATGGACATCTTAATCGCATTGATTCTACCCAGCCAGGACGGCACAAGCAGCTTCCATCTCTGCAGATCCTCGAGGACCGATCACCGACACTCCCTCCAGTTGGCTTGCGTCCAGCCATCCAGCAAGGGGGTCAACTGTAAGCCAAGATAGCGGATATGTTGTACCGTCCATCGATAGGGGCAATCTGTTCCAGATGGGGGATTTCTGTCTTTGGGATGGTAAGGTTTAGCGCCCAGGACTTGCTATGGTTGATTTTCAGGCCAGAGACACGCTCAAAGAGGCATAGTGCAGAATGCACTGCCGGTAAGGACTCTCGGGGTTTAGTAAGTGTAAGGATGAGATCATCCGCGAAGAGCGCTACTTTATTGTTTTGGCCGCCTAGAGGGATGCCATGGATGTCAGGAGCCCGACGAATCATGTCCGCCAGTGGCTCTATTGCCAAGGCAAATAGTAGGGGCGGAAGCGGGTAGCCCTGCCTGGTTCCCCTCTCGATATTAAACGGCTCCGTGAGCTGTCCGTTCACACGAATCCTGGCCCGCGGTGCAATGTAAGGTGCCATAATCATAGTGACCATCTTCGGGCCGAGCCCTATCTTGTGAAGGACCGCCCTGAGGAAGGACCAATCCACCCGGTCGAACGCCTTTTCCGCGTCCAACGAAAGGAGGTAAGCTGGGATCTGCCAATGATGAGCCTTCCCCACAAGATGTGCCACTCTGCGCACGTTGTCAGCCCCCTGTCGGTTGCGAATGAAACCCACCTGATCAGGGTCTATCAGTCCCGGCATATGGGGGTCTAATCGCCTCGCCAGCAGCTTGGTGTACAATTTAAAGTCGGTGTTTAGTAAGGCTATCAGGCGGTACGACGCGCACATTGTGGGGTCCTTCCCAGGCTTCAAGATTAAGGCGATTTCGGCCAATCCCATGTCTGGGGCAGCCCCTTCTCATCAGTAAAGGAGTTAAATAAACGGAGAAGGTAGGGTCTGAGTTGCGCCTGGAACACGCCATAGAAGGATAGAGGGAGCCCATCAGGCCCCGGTGTTTTCCCCAGGGGGCGCTCTCGGATGGCTGATGCTATCTCCTCCTGCGTGATCGATTCCTCCAGGAGCTTTGCAAAATGGGGGTGTAGTGTCGCCCCCCCATACTGCCCCAGTACTTCCTCCACCAGCTCTGGAGGCGGTCTCTCTTCCGAGTACAGTGATGCATAATAGTCCCGGAAAGCCTGGCATTTATCCTGCGCCGCCGCGACCCTGGTCCCATTCGGCAGTTGAACGTTCGCTATATGTGCTTTAGCGGCTCTAGCCCTCAGTCTCCTCGCCAATATCCTCCCCACCTTGTCCCCACCTTCGAAATATCTCTGTTTTAAAGCCAAGAGGGAATTTTCTGCCATATTGGTGCGCAACATCCTGAGCTGGCCTCTAGGATTAGCTAAATGCCTACTCGACCGCAGGGTAGAGCTACCCTGGTCCTGTGTCTCCGCTTTCTTCAGGTCATCCGTCAGTTTGTCTTCCAGCGCTCGTGCCTCACGCGATCCCGCGATCGAGAGGGATGTAATATGCCCCTGTATCGTTGCCTTGAAGGCGTCCCAGACCACCGGGAAGGGCGTCTCAGGCAAGTCATTGCACTCAAAGTAGGAGACAATGGCCCCCCTGATGTCCTCAACATCCGCCACATCCCGAAGGATACTTGGCGGCATGCACCACCTTCGCTCTCGGGCAGGACAGGCGGTCGGGTCTTGCAGGAGTAGTTGCACATGGGCGTGGTCGGAGAGCAAGATATCGGACATTTCGACCCCTAGGGCATCGCGGGAGAGATCATGAGACATAAACAAATAATCGATGCGAGAATACGATCGATGAGCATGTGAGTAGAATGAGTACTCCCTCTTGCCCGGGGAAAAGTAACGCCACGCATCAAACAACCCTAAGTCCCTAATCTGCTTGCGCAGCGCTGAAGACATTGCCCCCGCACCACTGAAGGAGCCCTCACTCCGATCCAGCTCCGGGCTCCAGACCAGGTTAAGACCCCCCCCCATAATAAGCGAGGGCCCGCCCTGCGGCACGTGGCCCCTCAAGAGGTCTCTACGGTAGCGGTCCTGCGCCTGGTTAGGGGCATATATGTTACACAACGTGAGGCGGCGGCATCCCACCTCCACACCCACTCTGAGGAAGCGCCCATCACCACCTCTAAAGGGTCTGTCTCCCCCCGCCTGATGCCAGCCCTGCACAATATCGCCACTCCTGCTGTCTTTGTGGCTTCTGCAGCCCAGAACTGAAGAGGGTACCTAGGGTGTGCCATGCACGCAGTGTCAGCTTGCAGAAGGTGCGTCTCTTGCAGGAATATGATGTCTGGGTTCTGGTGGGTAAGATAGTGCCATACCTGCTTACGCTTGTTGGGCGAGTTAAGGCCCTTCACGTTTAGTGTCAGGACCTTTAAACGGCTATGCGTGCTCGCAGCCATGCTGGGTTTTGTCATAGGCCATCAACTCCGACGCAACAGCCATCCTGCTCACATCACACACACTGCAGGCCTGCACTCGCACACTCCCATACCTTACCATTGTCCAGCACCCCCTCCCGAACCCCCGTGAGAAGAAAAGGAAAGGGGAAGAAAGAGCAGCAAGAAGCAAGAGAAAAAGAGAAGAAATAGAGAGATAACGCGCGGCCCAAAGAGCCACCCAGTTGGGCATAACAGTCGCGGCCAACAGGGCCGTAGAACACTGACCCCATTACAGGGCATCCTGCACCCGCAGGTTTAGACGCACTCTGGGATGTCACTCCCTTAGGGGCAGACCGAAAGGGGTTGTGACGGACTTAAAGGTCAAACAGCTGAGGAGCTCGCGGTCCCCTCAACCCGTGCATCTGGAGTCAGGGTAGTGAGTGAGGAGCCGCTACGCGTCTCCACCCACAAAGTCATGTGGGCTCAGATGCGAGGCCTCCCGTCCAGGAGGAAAGAAGTAAGCGGCCCGCACTTCAAGGTGTTAGGGGGCTCCCGTCCGACTCTTCTTTATCCCCCTCAAGGGACCGATGTGGGCTATGATGTCCTGTTTGGCCTGGGAGGGTGAGCGCCCAGCAGTGGGGGAGGCAGGACGGTGCCGATGCACCGTGGTCCAGTCTGGCCCAGCCGGCGTCCTTTTCTGTCTATGGGGCCGGGATGGACTCACCGGAGGTGTCGTTGATAGGTGGAGGAGTTGCGCTGCTTCCGTGTAGGATCGTATGACTCTGCGCTTGGACTCCCACTGGAATATAAGCGCAAACGGATGGCCCCACTGGTAGGCGATGCCCATACTGTGCAGTTTCTCGGTCACAGGTCGGAATGCACGCCTCCTCTTCAGAGTGTTGGGCGCTAAATCTTGGAAGATTTGAATCTTGTGGCCCTTGTATCGCAGGTCTGGGTTATCACGTGCAATTTTCCAGATTGCCTCCTTTTCAGTGAAGAAGTGGACCCTGGTCAGGATGTCCGGTAGAAGCCCCGGCCTTCCCACGGGGCCGGCCTCACGGTGCGCCCGATCCAGAGCCAGAGGGGAAGCGTTCTCGTCCCCCCAGATCTCGTGTAGAAGCTGCGCCACATAGCCCATGATGTCCTCCCCTTCTTCTCCAAGCGGAATCCCCCGGATGCGGAGTTTGTTGCTCCGGCTTCTATTTTCCAAGTCCTCCTGCTTTACTTGGAGCTCGATGTTCTGTTCCTCGAGGGCCGCCAGGCGCTGCCATAGATGTTCCTGATCTTCCATGCGCGTGTCCATCGTCCGTTCCAGCCCATCTTCTCGGTCCCCCATGTCCGTCACCTCCTTCCGTAGCTCTTTCACACAAGTGTGCACCTCAGACCTCAGGGACCCTATCTCCGTTTTCAGCTCTGCCATAAAGGTGGACATGAATGCCTGAGTGACCGGCGGGGAATCTCCAGCAACCCGAGATGGGCCTTCGCTAGCAGCAGGCGCCCCCGCTTTACCCCACATGGCCACAACCGTGTTGTCCTTGGGGGCCGCAGCCGGGTCGGCTTTGCTTCCTTTATTTGAGCGCGTCATTGCCAGCGTTGCACCCTCCCGGCCAGTAGGCATGGACGAATCCTGCAGGAACTTGGGGCCTGGGCCAGGTCACGGGAGACCAGTCAGAGAGTAAGACAAGGGCTTATACACACTCCTGAGTGCCTCAACCATGCAGCGCCCAAACAGGTCCCCCCCATCTGCGTATCACAAGTCAACTTGATGAGAAGTCCACACAACAGTGGCCAGGGCCAAGGAGAGGCTCAGCCGGTCACCACAAAGTCCAGGGCCTCACCACCAATGTCTCCCTCATATGCTTCCAGGCAACAGATATTGTGCTCCAGCGCCCAGATTGCGGGCCTCGCCGCTAGAGTCCCAGGTCGTCACGCCAAGCACCACTAGAGACGCGCAGATCGTCAATGGCGGGAGCAGCAGACTCGTCCTACTAGGCTGTCCAGGTCCCCGCTGCAGGCCCCTATCCCACGCCAAGTACCACACTGTCCAGGGCCCCCAGGGACCAGATTAAGGGTGAAAGGCAGTTCACACCCACCCCACCCAAAGAACCGCTTCTCAGAGCGCCAGGCCTCCCGAGACAGACCCCACAGTCAGTCAAATAATGGCGGGCTGCGCCTTCCACCGCCACCCCGCTCGCTGGATCAGTGCCGCTCACCTTGGTGCCTCAGAACTGTGCCCACCTCCGGAGACTCTCCTAGAAGCCGGTCCTCGCCCCCAGCATACCACAAGACCAGTCCAGCCCAAGCCTTGCGAGGGCCGCGCCTCTGCTCGCGCCGTCCAGACACCGTCCTGAAGCTTGTCGATGGCCTCCTATATCCAGGGCCAGGCCAGCCACACTCCGCCCAGAAGAAAGCTCCGGTAAACCGCCCTGCAACCCCTCCAAGGCACCACGCACCGTCCACTCCACGCCTCCCAAAGCTCAGTTCGTAGGGGGCCTGCGCCACACGTGTCCTTCTCCTGCAACCCACAAAATGGCGGGTCGCGTCAGCTCAGGGGTCACCAGGCACCGCAGCTGTCGCTCTTCCGATTGCACCACAAGTGGCCCTCCGCCGCTCACCTCGGGGCACCCCCGTGCCACGCCGTGTCGTAGGGCTGGTCTCCGCACTCACAGCAATAAGGCCCAGACGTCCAGACCTCCGCCGCACTTCTCGGGCCACCGGTGACTAGGCTCTCAAAATGGCGGGTCCCACTCCTCTGGCCCGTGACCAGGTCCCGCCGGACCCTCTTGCCAGCGACTCTCCGGAGGTTAGGGGTGTATCTGCAAACACCCAGCAGCCAAAGTCTCTCAAGGCGCCCCGGGGTCCGCAGTCAGCGCTCCCACACCAGGGCGCACCCTCCGATCGCCGAGAGCGGGACCCGTCGCGGCAGAGGCTTCAAAAATGGCGGGTCGCGTCAGCTCAGGGGTCACCAGGCACCGCAGCCGTCGCTCCTCCGATTGCACCACAAGTGGCCCTCCGCCGCTCACCTCGGGGCACCCCCGTGCCACGCCGTGTCGTAGGGATGGTCTCCGCACTCACAGCAATAAGACCCAGACGTCCAGACCTCTGCCACACTTCTCGGGCCACCGGTGACTAGGCTCTCAAAATGGCGGGTCCCACTCCTCCAGCCCGTGACCGGGTCCCGCCGGACCCTCTTGCCGGCGACTCTCCGGAGGTTAGGGGTGTGTCTGCAAACACCCAACAGCCAAAGTCTCTCAAGGTGCCCCGGGGTCCGCAGTCAACGCTCCCGCGCCAGTGCGCACCCTCCGATCGCCGAGAGCGGGACCCGTCTCGGCAGGGGCTTCCAAAATGGAGGGTCGCAGCTCCCGGACCTTCACCCGACTCGGCCGAGCTCCGCACGCCAGCTGTCTCCCGAGGGGGTTGTCGGTCAGTCGCTGGCTCTCGTTGCTCCAACACCCTCAGTGAGCTCGAGGGGCGATATCAGGGCCCCCGACTCCGCTTGAATAGCACATAAAGGCAGGCGACAGCGGGAGCCCCACCAGAGCACGTCCGTTCACATCGCCTTGCTAGCCATGCCCCCTCGAGGGTCTTTAGGTAATGGCTTTAGGTACTGCAGCCTGCAACAGAAAGGACTTGGGCAGGGCTCTAAGTGGGCCGGATCCTACCGGTGCTGAGCAGTGGGCTTTAATGGGCCGGGATCTAAAGAACTGGTGCTGAGACAGAACCCTGTAGGGCTCTGCATTTTTGCCCTCACCCTTCGGGTGAAAAACCAATCTTAACTCTGCAGCTGTACCACCTATCACTGCATTTGATTTAACTTCAAAGAAACTCACTATAGTTCTTTCACAGTCTAATCATTTCAGAACGGAAGCATTTGAAATGTTATATACAACAAAACTGTAGTTGTTGCTTATTTATCTTATGTAACTAACAACTATTAGCAAAGCCAATAGTCCTGGCATGTTGTAGTCGTAATTTTACTTGTATTATATATCTGGAAGCAATGACAAAAGCAGCAAAATTACAGTCGGGCAGCGCACTATGCTAAGGGCAGATGTTTAGTTTATGTGTTTTTAAGCCACGCCCTTAATTACATCGGTCACGCTCCTTTGAGAGACCCTGTAGTATTTTCGTGCCACTTAAACCCCTGGACTTGGGTCTGATTGACTGGACCTCTGCTTAGTTTGTACATTAATAAGTGCCAGGGCCCGGGCCAGGAGGCCATTGCAGCTTGCACCACACATTGCCCATCATCGCTGCCAATGATGTCCCAAAACAACTATCTCGCCTGCCAGTGCGACAGTTCAGATTATTCGAGGTCCCCATAACTAAATGGAGAGGTATGTTTTACTAATTTTGTATAAATAATGTGTTCATAAACAACTGTTGTTCTGCTTATCTCTAAATTAGATGAGCCTACGTGTGCTGTTGACAATTAGGAGCCGAGCACGGAAACCACCTGCTCAAATTAAGCACCGCTACTGATAACCTAAGATACTGCAGCCTGCTTGTGGTATCCTGCTGCTCACCCAGAATGATTGAGTAAGAGAATGTTGGTATGTAGAATGTTGGAGTGCCTATGTCAGTTTGTGATGGGCTGAGCAGCAGGGAAACTGCTCCTGGCGGGGCTCTCTTTTCCATGTAACCTGTAACGGTGTGTTTACCCTTGAGGCGGAAAACCAGGGGTTGCTAGGCCAGGCAGTACCTTGTGTCTGAATAGCGCTTCATTTTAACTAAATTTTTATCTTTGTGTTACGATCGAATTTAATGTTTTAATATTGTTTGTTCCTTGCTGGCACCTTGAATTTTGAGCCAAGCATTATTATTTGCACAATACAACCGTCCCTACCTCTTTTTTGTACCCACTCCTCGCACAGCCGATTAAGGTGCTGGTGCGAGAGAGGGGCGGACGCCATCTTGAGGGGAAGGCAGGGCGAGCGCTCTAGTTGCTGGCCTGCCTCCCACCCTCCTCCTTGCTGATAAAATGATCATTACCTTTCGACGGTGCAGCGGGCGCGCCGGAAGGCGCGCCAAAGGCAAGCCCGTCAGCGCCCGTCCCGCCCGTCCACGACGGGCTGGGACCAGGGGCCACCTCCTTATCCTACCTCCTGACCTACCCCCTGAAAGATCTGCTAGATCTTCGTAACACCGCTAGACCTCTTGGCCCTTCTATGGTCAGTCATCTTACTCAATTAGGTATTCATCAATCCTCCCCTCCTATGCCCTATAGGCCTCCTCCATCTAGCCTTATTAAAGCCGACACTCAACAACAACTACACATCTGTTACCTTAACACAAGATCGTTAGTAAAGCACCAATTGGACATTTTTCTCTTCTTAGCCGATCAAAAACCTGACATTCTCTTCCTCTCAGAGACGTGGCTTAATGCGGACTCCTCACCTGCTATTCTAGCAGCCCTTCCTGAGAATTATTATATCTCACAGGTGGATCGAGCCCCAGGTAAAATGGGTGGCGGAGTTGCTGCCATCATAAAAAAACATTTAGCATTTACCAAATTGACGTCTCTCGACCTCCCAGCAGTCGACAATTTGGTGATTAGGTTTGACTCTGGGTCAGGAACCTTGCTCTGTATACTAATGTACAGACCCCCTCAAAGTATGCCTTCTTTCCCACTCTCTTTGTGCGATCAGTTGGCTATGTTGGTCACTGACTACACCAAGATTTTGATGGTTGGTGACTTCAATTACTGGTTGGATAATGGGTCTGGAGACTCGGCAGCAAGCGAATTTAGGGATCTACTCACAGGACTCAATTTCAGCCACCATATTGATGTTGCTACGCATATTAAAGGACATACGCTGGACCAGATTTGGAGTTCTAATCTCAGCGTTTCACTCCCTACGGTCTCGCCCTGTATAGGGTCTGATCACTTTTTGATTCAATTCTACATCTCCATCCCTAAACCTTTCATTAAAGTTGAAATTAATAAAGGCATGATTAGGAAATGGGGCTCTTTGGACATTTCTGCTTTTCATGATAGTCTGCAGAATTCAGTTCCCGCCAATCACGACGATCCCGATCAATCTGCAGCTAACATTTCTGAATGGCTGGTTAAAGCCAGTAACACACATGCCCCTCCAAAAATGTCGAAAACTCTGTGTCATTCTGACGCTCACAAATGGTTTTCCCCTGACCTCCGGTCTAAGAGACACAAGGTCCGTCAGAAGGAACGTGAGTGGAGAAGGAATTATGATCCTTCCGTGAAAATCCAATATTTGGCTGCTCGCTCTACCTATATGAAGGCCGTTCTATTAGCCAAAGCGGAATTTTTTTCCAACATTATTGAAAACTCTCTCAATAGGTCGAAGGACATTTTTTCCATTGTTGACAAACTCACTAATCCAGCAAGAACCCAGCCCAAACCTAAAGCCACGCAAGAATTTTGTAATACCCTCAATAAATATTTTCAAGATAAAATCAAGCTCATCAAGTCCAGCATCCCAGTTACCCCCCCTACTCCCCATGATGCCACCTTGATTTCCAATACTTCTTCCCTTGATTCATTTCCTCTGATGGATGCCCCGTCCCTGCTTGCCCTGACAGCTAGGGTCAAGTCAGGCTCCCCTCATGATTGCTGTCCACCCCAGATTTTAAAAAAGGTGATTACTGCCCTTCCCCTGCCCATACTGAGCCTTCTCAACAGCTCCCTAGTATCGGGCATGGTACCAAGCTCCTTTAAAGAGGCTGTGGTAGTACCATTACAGAAGAAGCCAGGCTGGGACCCTGCCATACTTTCGAACTATAGGCCTATCTCTTTGTTACCTTATCTGGCGAAAGTCCTGGAATCTCATGTCACCACCCATCTTTCTAATTTCATTGAACAGTCGGATTTTTTAGACCCTGTCCAAGCGGGATTTCGCCCAGCCCACTCCACCGAAACAGTTATTACAGCAGTTCTGGATTCTCTACGCCACAATGCAGACCTAGGCATTCCCCAGGCCCTGGTTCTGCTTGATCTGTCGGCCGCGTTTGACACGGTCGACCATGACTTCCTTCTCGACCGTGTCAAACTAGCCGGCATAGGCGGCCTCGCCCACGACTGGGTTAGGTCTTTCCTCAGTTCCCGTTCCCAATCTGTAGGTCTTCCCCCCTTTTCTTCATCTAAATTGTACACTACCTGTGGAGTTCCGCAGGGCTCTTCCTTATCACCGATCCTGTTTAACATTTACATGTTCCCTCTGTTGAACCTATTAAAATCCTTTAAAGTAACTACTTTCAACTATGCAGATGATCTGCAACTCACCTTCACCATCGACAACTCCCCTTAATCTGCCCTTCAATTTCAATCCACCCTGCTTTTCATAGGTCAATGGATGGACAGTAACCATCTCAAGCTGAATCCTGGAAAGACAGAATTGGTTCTGTTCGGCAAAAGTAAGCTTTTCTGGGGACCTCATTACTGGCCTTCTAAACTTGGCCCCCCCTCCCAATCCATCCAAATCTGTGAAAAGCTTGGGGATTCTGATTGATGATGAGCTCTCTTTGAGACCTCAAGTTAATGCTGTAGTGTCTTCATGCTTTTTTCAGCTTCGCAGAATAAAGAAGATCAGCCGATTGTTTACCCAATCCGCCTTGACCCAGGTTGTAATGGCCCTGGTGCTGTCTCACTTAGATTACTCTAATGCCATTTACCTTGGCCTTCCGGTTGCCCTCAGCAAGCGTCTGCAGCTGGCTCAGAACCAAGCCGCCAGACTTATCTATCGCCTCCCTCGTTGGCAATCCGCTAGACCGCTGCTCAAGCAATTGCATTGGCTTCCTGTTGTACAACGCACTCTCTTCAAAACTGCCTGCATGACGTTCAAAGCCCTTAATGTTCGTAGCCCCAAGTTTATTCAGGATCTTTTCATAAATACATCCCTTTACGCAATCTTCGGTCTGCCTCTCAAACCCTCCTGATCATTCCCCGTTTCAAATTCCAACGCAAGGGAGGACGCAGATTTGCTACGCTTGCTACCAAGCTATGGAACACCCTCACCCTGGAGATTCGTTCCGCTACCACTCTTCTCCAGTTTAGGCAGCAACTTAAGACATGGCTCTTTGTGCAGACGCTGGCATAACCCCCCTCTCTTCCCCATGGGCCTAGTTCCTAGCACTGTTGGTTAGCGCCATGAAACCCTCGGGTGTACGTGCGCTGTACAAATTCTGGATAAGATAAGATAAGATAACCTGCCAATCAATAAATCTACATGAAAACTACTTGGATTTGACTACCTTCATTATACTACATTTTGGAACCAGGAGTGGGGTGTCTACAGTCTGAAAAGAAGAGGCTGAAGAAACTAGAAGCCACAATCAAGCTAAAGGACTTTCTTTTAATTTGATGCAGAGCTTTTCAAGTTAACTGGCACCTCCGAGCCCCACCAGTGACCTACCCCGGTCGCCCACAATTGTGCCAGTTCCTGTCTTCAGATCCTGCTATCTCCCTGACTTGCTGTCTTCCAGTTCTTGCGACATCGGTCTAACCCTAGTGTACCGGTTCTTCCTCTCTCCTCTCTGCTGCCGTGAAGAGATGTTTCTCTCCTGTTAACTTTAGCTACTGTGTCCAGCTCGCCTATATCGACATCGACATGGCATCTTTGCTAAAAACATTTATGATACTATATTACTTGCTACCACAGAGCAGGGTGTTGAAGGAAACGAGTCGTGCTCAAAAGCGTTTTATTTGTTAACACTGTTTTATAGCTGTATCAGCCTGGTCTCGGAGCGAGGACCAATAAATGGACACACAGGGTTCATCAACACATTCTACTTTGCCAGAAATAAGTGAACTTGCTGCAAGACGCCTTGTGGCAGCTCATTCACGGCGTGGACAGGTGGAGAACATTAGCTCTGCTAGTTCTTACTGCCCCAGGTGAGGCATTTGTTGTCCATTATTGTTAAGGGCCGCTGAGACTTGTCCATAGTAACAGCGGTTAAACCGCTGTTTGTCTCTTTAAATGGAGCATGAGCTGTGCCTGGCTTGCGCACTTTGAGCGTGTCATGCATTTTTCAAAAATAATAGTTTAAGCGCGTGCAATCCTACCTTTCCTGCTTCCTTGCTGTCAGAGATACTTTTTCGGACCTGTTGTGACGCATGTTCTTCACAAGCCTTCTCATAATTTTCCTCCCTTTTATGGAATTCCCACATCTTCTATTCCACGCAGCATTGTTGCTTTGCTGCTTCAGCGCGCCGTGAACCATCCGGTGCAGTTTGCAGTATGTGCCGCCATTTTGTGGTTGATTAATGCCACAAGCAACAAGCATGTATTCCTGTTTCTATCAAGCTAAATGCTCCAATCGTCTTCCTCACTACAAGTGGTATGTGTCGTATCTTTTTGGAAACCACACTCTATCACGGAGCACGGGAAGATCGTACAGTCATGGGCTATCCTGCACTGCGATTTATTGTTGCCTACCGCCTTCTTTGTTCTATAAAGTTCTCTGGAAGAAGTGCCTCCAACAACATCAGTGCTTTTCTTCCTTTGTGCCGCTATCCTCCAATATGCTGTGTACTGCTTTCAAGGACATCGCTCCAGTTGATTTTCTTCCTTCATTACAGGTACTATTTCCTACTTGGCAAACCTTCTGTTTCACCTCCATTTAACTGTGACTAGGCTATCAGCTTACTTGCATCGGGTGAGTCGTTGCTCTTCAGCCTGTGCCTTCTTGTACATCAACTTTACCCTGTGTGCTTTTAGGTGTCAACTCTGCGTCAATCTACAATTTGCATTAAATTTTATTCCTCTCCATTAACTGATGTTCTGCGCAGTTTATTTTTATATAAGTGTGTTGTATGCTACCTGTGTGCTTCCCAGCACACAGGCTCCTAAGAATTTAGAATGTTTTATTAAGATTCCTTGTGGGGATTCTATATGAATCAGTTGGTGTCTGACTGCGCTTGTTGCCAGTCCCTGTGGATGTCAAGCTGTTCCTTCTTAAAAGTAAAGTAAAGTAAAGTCCACATTTGTAAAGCGCACAATCACCCGTAAGGGTCTCTAGGCGCTGGGGGCCGTCGGGAAGATTATGCGAGCTATTGCCCAGAGTCACATGGTGCTGGGCTAACCTGCCGGCGGAGCCGGGGATCGAACCGTGGTCCCCAGATTCCAGCGTCAGTCGCCCTGGCCGCGGCGCCACACCTCTCCCTCCTTTTCTGGAACCTACAAACATTGAGGACCTTCATTTCTTCCCAACATATTGGCGACGAGGATGGAGTATTGTTCCAAGGAATCGGATATTCAAAAGAAAACAGCGTTCACTTCGTGTTTCGAGGAAGTAAGAAAGTTACTTTACTTTTCTTGTGTCTTGAATGCACCAGCGGCTGTTTTACTAAATTTCTGTGCTTTGATTGCACCAGCGGCGGCTATAAAATATATTACTTTACTAGCGTGTAACCTTTGCCTCGCATGTAATTATTTTTAAACCATTGCCTAGTATTTCTATACTACTGCGGCTGTAAATCTAATCGTGCACATGATAGCACCTGCGGCAGACATTCAAACAAATTTAGCGACATATGTTTAGACTTAAAGTAAATTTCACGCGCTTTGTGAAATAACGGTTACCTTTGGCTGAGTAGTCTCGAGAATCTTCCTCGTGAGTTGGAACGCAGGAACAATCTCCTCATTGCGTTCTTTGGCATCACTGTCCCAGTGCATTTTGGGTACGCCGAGAATTGTGGGAGTGACATCATCGCGATTACTCGCGTTTCGGCCATTTTGGATTGGGAAGTTCCCAAATCGATAAATTATCGAGTTTTGTCAACCATGTGCTCATTTTAAAGGTTAAAATCTCACATGCCTGTTGTCATACAAAAGCGTTTTCACAGAGATACATACGCTTAATATAAAAAGGAAAAACGGACTTTAAAAAAAAAAAAAAAAAATTTCTTTGAAAGACACTAAGACATTAAATTCACTTATAATTATTCATATTTTATATTTAAAAGTTACTGTCATGTCTAACATTATGGTTCCACCTCATTTTTTGCCTATTGCTTGGGATCCTAAAATGGATTGGGATTTATGGTATCCCATGTTTTTGGCCTATGTTAGTGTTCTTGAAGAAGATGGCTGTTCTTCAAAAAGGAAATTAGATCTTTTACGTTTATCATTAGGAGGTCAAGGCATTAAAGAATTGTCGGATTTACCTCCGTTAGAAGAATCCGAGGCTGAATCTGATGTGTTTGAGACTGCTGTTAAACAGCTCACCATTAGGTTTGGAAAGAAAGTCAACACTGTCATGGAACGTTTTAAATTTTATTCAAGAGCTCAAAAAGATAACGAATCTATTGAGAACTACATTTCTGCTTTACGTGCCCTAGCCGGATCCTGTGCTTTTGACACTATCAATTATGAACAGGTTCTCCGAGATCAAATAATGATGAAAACCAAAAGCAAGAAAATACAAGAAAGATTGTGGTTAGGTACTGAGACCTCACTTAAGGCTGTTGTAAATATAGCGAAAGGTATTGAACAATCAGAGAAGTTTGTCATGGAAATAAGAGGTCAAAGCCAAGGAATTTCAGTCAAAATACAAGAATCTACACCTGAAGTTTCACTTGTCAAAAATCAACCAGTTCAGAAGAAAACCTTTCCTTCTACTTTCAAAAAAGATAGTTTTACAAAGGAAAATAAATTTAATAACAAACGTACATTTATAATATGCTATAGATGTGGTAGTTTTGAACATGTGGGGAATTTTAGGAATTGTCCTGCTCTAAATAAGATTTGTGTTAAATGTAAGAAGTCAGGACACTTTGGGAAAATGTGTCGTTCGTCTCAAAAAGTAAATTGTATTTCTTTTGATGACGAAGAATTAGTTGAAGAATTTAGTGAATTCAATTGCATTTCATGTATTTCCTCTGATAACTGCAAAAGTTTTCCTTCTAGTATTTTTAACATTGATGGCAATGAGATTTCCATGTTGGTAGACTCTTGTGCATGGTATTCTATAATTAGCAAGGATTTGTTCGAAGATTTATGGCCTAATAGGAAATTCTTCGATCCTGATATCAAACCGGGCAGTTATACTGGACACAAAATAGAACTAATGGGTTTCTTTTGGGCCAAAGTATGTTTTAAAGAAAGGTCCACTAGTGCTAAGATCTATATTGCTCGTAAAGGGGAGTCTATTTTGGGTTGGCCCCATCAAAAAGAAATGGGAATCAAATTGAATCCCAACGCTTCACCTCCAGTTTATATTGATCCTAATTTTTCACCGCTAGTTTCAACTGTTATTTCTAGTAATTCTGAATTTGTTGACAACATTAAGAGTATTTTCCCTAAAGTGTTTGAAGAAAAATTAGGTCAGTATGCCCATTTCGAACACAAAATCATTCTCAAAGACAAAGCTATACCCATTAGGCATAAGGTTAGAAATGTACCCTTAGCTTACCGCGATAAATTGAAAGACATCCTTAATAATGTAGTTAAGGCCAACATAATTGAACCTATTGAATCATCTCCTAGGGTTTCCCCCATCGTTCTTTCCCTTAAATCCAATGGCGAGCTCCGCTTATGTGTGGACCTTCGCAGCTTAAATAAGGAAATCTGGACTGACATGCACCCTTTACCTAAAATTAATGAACTTATTTCTACTCTTTCGGGGGCATGTGTGTTTTCCACCCTGGATCTTGCTAGCGCATATCATCAGGTGGTACTGCAAGAGGAATCCAGGAACTTAACAGCCTTTGTTACACCTGAGGGTATGTTTCGCTACCTACGTATGCCTTTCGGTCTAGCGAGTGCTGCATCTGTCTTCCAACGATTAATGAAAGAAATGTTGGAAGGGTGTAAGGGGGCCATTGCATTCCAAGACGATATTCTTGTCTTTGGCAGTGATGTATTACAACATGATGAGAACCTTAGAACTGTTTTAGGAAACATACAATCGAAAGGGTTAACACTTAAATTTTCAAAGTGTAAATTCAGGCAACAAAAAGTCCAATATTTAGGACATGAGATTTCCAAGGAAGGTATTAAACCTAAGTTTGATCATATTGTCAGTATTTCCAAAGCTCCTGCTCCTATCAATAAGGATCAATTGTTTTCCTTTCTTGGTTTAACCGAATATTTTAGCAAATTTGTTAAAAACTATGCTTCTAAAGTATCTTCTCTTCGTGTTTTACTAAAAAAAAATGCTAAATTTTCTTGGGGTAATGAACAACAATTGCAATTTGATGAGTTAAAGAAGGAAATCTGTTCCGCTCCTTTTTTAAAACCATTTGTTGTAGGCAAAGAATGCATTGTTTCAGTTGATGCTAGCAATACTAGTTTAGGAGCTGTTCTTTTGCAGAGAAGTTTTGGTGAAGAGTGTGTTGTTTCGTATGCTTCGAGAACGTTGAAAGGTGCTGAGTGTAATTATTCAACAATTGAAAAAGAATTGTTGGCATGTACTTGGGCTGCTCAGCATTTTAGACAGTTTTTATGGGGTACCAAATTTGTCCTCAGAACTGACCACAAACCTCTTGTCAATATGCTAGCCGCAGGTGGTGGTAGGATTTTAACAGCTCGTTTGGCCAGGTTGGCGGCAAAATTACAAGAGTATCAATGTACTGTACAGTACATTCCCGGTAGACTTAATGTGCATGCGGACTGCATGTCTAGGTTGCCTTTGCCTCATCTGGACAATGAACACTCTGAAGAATGTGATGTAGCTTACACCATGAAAGACATTAACATGAGTAATTTGGATGCCATTTCAGAGGATGTTTGGGTGAAAGCTATGTTGGAGGATGATATTCTTGGTCTTGTTGATACTTATCTTAAGTGTGGTTGGCCAGAAGAAAGGAAACTTTCTGGTGATTTGAGTTCGTTTTTCAAGGTCAGTGATGAACTTATGAGTTTTGACAATATTATCACCAGAGGTGACAAAATTATTCCACCTTTTTCTATTAGAGAAAATTTGATTAGAATTGCTCACGAAGGCCACATGGGCATGTCAATGACTAAGAGGCGTTTGCGGGAGTACTATTGGTGGCCCTCAATGGATGCTGTTGTTGATAGATGGGTCAGGAACTGCCCCTGTTGCTCCAATAGTGACAACACTGTTAAACCTCTTTCCACTTCTATCACTCCTATTGAATGTTCAGAGGGTCCTTGGAGTAGATTGGGTATTGACATCATTGATCCTTTGAATTTATATGACTCTAGGGAAGTTTATGGTTTGGTCCTGGTTGATTATTTCTCGAAATGGCCTGAGGTCAAGATGGTTAATAAGATTACCTCCAGCCAAGTAATTGATTTTCTTAATAAAATTTTTTGTCGTGAGGGTTTACCTGCTGAAATTATCTCTGACAATGGCACACAGTTTATCAGCAAAGAGATTGAATCATTTTTCAGGGAACATGGTATTACTCATAAAAGGGTTTCGAATTATAATCCACAGGCCAATGGTCAAATTGAGCGTTTTAACAGAGTGGTCAAGGAGTCTATTCAGTTAGCTGTTAAAAATGATTTGGATTGGAAGAAAGCGTTACGTGCTACCTTACTCACCTATAGGATTTCTCCCAATTCTGTTACTGGATGTTCTCCTTTTGAATTATTAAGAGGTCGCAAGGCTGGTACTAAGTTGTTACCCTCGTGGTTGAAACCTGACAAATCCGTTATGCCTCATCCTGATTTTGAGAAGGTAAAAAAACGTGTTAAGATTTATCAAGAGAAGATGGGTAAATGTTCAAATAGGAAAATGTCTAGTTGTAAAGTCAGAGTTGGTGATTTGGTTCGTGTGAAATTTGGAAATTCACTTTCTATTTTTTTTTTTTTTTTTTTAAAACCTTTATTTGAGTAAGCAAAAAAGTACAAGGATGGGCCTACAACCACACGGGCCGGCCGCTAAAGAGGAGTAGACACATACAATATACGCCCGCAGAGGTAAGAGTCAATCAACAATGCAATACTCATCACTATTTACAGGACAAAAACAGATTTTATTTATATGAAAGAACAAACACACACAAAAAAGGCGAAAGTGTATTACTGAAAGTCAGCTCAATGGACGTAAGGGAGGGGACAGCAGCAGAAGTACAGTAGCAAAACTCTAAGCACTAAGGAGCTCGGGGGGGGGGGGGAGGGACACAAAAGTCAGTACAAAAAGGGGGGGGGGGAGGGCCGGAGACACCAGCACAACCCCTATATGAAAGGTTCCTAGAACGCTCGCCTAAGGAGTCAGGGCAAGCTCGATAGTGCCCACAAGGGGAGGAGTACAAATGTCGCCACGGTAGTCGTTCCATTGACCCCACACCTTCACCCATGCCCCGGGTCTGCCCCTGGCCACATAGACAGTTTTCTCACGGAACATGGACCAATCCATGTTATCCTCCCATTTCGAGAGGTCAGGGGGCCTGGAGGCCCCCCAGAGTTGTGCAATATCTCGCTTCGCAACCATATAGCCCAGGGTGGCCCATCTAGTCTGTGCCACCGAGTAGTCCGTGGGCTCCCAAACATTCAAAAGGCATCGACGAGGTTCCGGACGCAAGGACACCCCTGTCACCACAGCCATCACTTCAAGCACGGCCGCCCAATAAGCAGCCACCATCGGGCACTCCCAAAGAATATGCAGGAAAGTAGCACGCAAACCACACCCACGCTTACACAATCCATCGGAGGAAAAGCCCATCACCACCAGTCGCGGTCCCGTCACGTACACCCGATGAAGGATCTTCAATTGGACCAGACGGAGACGAGCCGGAATAGCCACCTCCTTCGGGGAGGAGAGGGCTGATTGCCAATCTTCATCATCAAGTTCTAACCCATCTCCCATCCACGATTCCCGAAGTCGGGCCAATAAGTCAGTCCGATTGTTAATCAACTTTTTATAGATCAGGGAGATAGTGCTATCAGGAAGATGTTCATCAAGGATACGGTCCTCAAGGGGGGAAGAGTCAGGCGGAACCTCACCAGGAGCAAATACCGAAGCCAGGGCGTGCCTGAGCTGTAAATAACGAAAGAATTCCCGACCACTCAGGCCATAGTCAGCCTGGAGGGCCTGAAACGAACGCACAGAACCCTTAGAGTACACATCCCCCACCTTAGAAATCCCAATCATGTCCCAACGGTCGAAACCCTTGGAAGACCAAAGACCGCCCAGACGTTCCGAAGCATAAAGCGGCGTCGCCAACGTCAGGCGATCCTCCCAGCCCAAGCTCACATTCGCGGCACGCCACACCGTCAAAGCAGTCAATGTAGGTCCCACAAGATGGCGCCCAGCGGAGCGAGAATAAAGCACCCTGTTAAAGTCACCTCCCGGAAGCTGAAGTTTATCCATTACAAACGCCGGATTACGACCTGGCGAAAACATAGCGTGATTGATAGCGGACAGATGGGAAGCCCAGTAATATCTCTTAATGTCGGGGAGCGCCATGCCCCCATCATACCACGGGATGGAAAGTTTCGCGAGAGCAATGCGCGGACGCCCATCCCAAATAAGCTGCCTCTGAAGGCTCTCAATCTCCCGAAAATAGGACTTAGGGATAGGATCATAATAATTCTGGAGAGCATAGAGAAACCGCGGCAATGACATCATCTTAAACAGGGCCGCCCGACCCAGGGGAGAGAGGGGAAGTTTGCGCCAACGGGCAACGTCCAAACGTAGCCTAAGCAACGGGGGAAGGAGATTACGATCAAAACGAAGGGACGAGTCCAAGGTAACAAAAACCCCCAAGTATTTGAAGCCATCCCTGGCCACCTGAAGAGGAAGTCTGCTCGGCAACGGAGGCAAGACACCAGATAAAACATACACACAGGATTTAGACCAATTGATGACGAGGCCTGAGTTAGCGCCAAAGGACACAAGAACGTCAAATAAAACAGTCAAAGACTTGCGAGGGGAAGTAAGGTACAAAAGGATGTCGTCCGCATAAAGCGAGACGCGGTCTTCGAAGTCCGGGGCCCAGCGAATCCCTTTAAGGGACGGTTCCCACCGGAGCCAGGCCGCTAATGGTTCAAGAGCGAGCGCAAACAACAGCGGGGACAGGGGGCAACCCTGACGGGTACCCCTGCCCAAGGCGAAGGGAGCCGACACTCTACCGTTTACCACAACTTGTGCCAGAGGTTCCGCGTACAACAACTGAATCCAGCTAATAAACTCGCACCCGAAACCGAATTTCTCAAGAGTCGCCCATAGATAGGGCCACTCCACAGTATCAAAGGCCATAGAGGCATCCAGGGACGCCAAAATGGCCGGTTCAGTCAGAAGCCCCGCCCTCGCCAGCACGCCGTGAAGGCGCCGCAAATTCAAAGCAGTGTTGCGATGCGGGATAAAGCCAGACTGATCCGGATGGACCAAATCCCCGAGAACCGAAAGGAGACGGGTCGCCAAAAGTTTAGCCAAAACCTTGGGTTCAACATTTAACAGGGATATGGGTCTATATGAGGAACAGAGGTCACGTGGTTTACCATCTTTAGGGATAACGACGATTGTCGCCAGACGCTGATCATAGGGAAGGATGTTCCGCTCACGAGATTCTAGAAACATGGCGCGAAGATACGGCGCCATCTTATCGGGGCGTAACTTGTACAACTCAATAGGCAACCCGTTCGGGCCCAACGCTTTGCCCGAACGGAGCGAACGGATAGCAGTCGCTATCTCATCATTCGTAAAAGGGGAGTCCAAAGCAATACGGTCCAGGTCGGTGACACAGGGCAAGGTGATATCGCGCAAGAGGGAGCGGGAGTCAGCCACGTCCCTAACAGACACGGGAGCATATACAACTCGGAAATATTCCGCAAAACGATCAACAATGGCAGTCGGGTCAATCACATTCTCACCACTCGCAGACTGAATCACAGGCACCACACGATTAACTCTTTCTTTCTTGTCCAACCACGCTAGGAGTTTACCCGCCTTATCACCCACATCGTACAATCTGCCTCGTTGCTCACGAAACATCACCTTTGCAGCGTCAGTGACCAGGGATTTATATGCAAACTGTTTTAGACCCAGGGCATGGAGTTTCTCAGGCGTGACACCAGATTCCAACTCGTCCTCCAAAGCAGAGATCTCCCCCTCAAGGTCCACCACCTCCCTCCTCCCGGCCTTCTTGGCTTCAACAATCAAGGAAAGGGCCTGTCCACGAATCACAGTTTTAAAGGCTTCCCACAGGGACACAGCCGAAGGGACCGACCCCTCGTTTTCCAGGAAATATGCATCCATGGACTTGAGCAAGAGGGTACGAGTCTCAGGGGAGGAAAGATACCATGGGTTAATTGGAGCCACTCTGCCCGCCGCCTCTACCCCAACCTCGAAACGAAGCCAGAGCGGCGAGTGGTCAGAAATACCCCTTGGCAAATGCAAAATCTCACGAACCGCCGACGACTGGGCCGCGGGCATCAGGAAATAATCCAGCCGAGACAGACTGCCATGTGCCCCAGAATGGAAAGTGTATTGGAGCTGAGTGGGATGCAAGAGTCGCCAGCAGTCCACAAGGCCAAAGGTATCTAGAAACCCACCCAACCACTGCTGAGCCTGCGGAGTATCCCTAGGGGGATGGCGATCGTGAAGGCCGGAAAGCACCGAATTAAAATCACCGGCCAGGAAGAGAGTACTATCAGGGAGATCTAACAAAACACGGCCCAAATCAGTGAAAGTAGAAGTCTGTAAACCCGGGGGAACATAAACATTAAAGAGAGATAGGGTGCGGCCCTCATATCTACCCACCAAGACAGTATATCTCCCACGGTCATCTTGAATCACCTCGTCAATTGCCAGGGGGAGGGAGGAACGAACAAGGATACCCACACCCCTAGATCCGGAGGTAAACCCCGAGTGCGCCACAAGGCGGTAGCCCCATCTATTCATTGCATTACAAACATTACCAATCAAATGGGTTTCCTGCATGAAAACAATGTCCGGCGACAAACGCCGTATACAATTCAAGACCACACTGCGCTTAATACGATCTCCCAGGCCATTAACGTTCCAGGAAACAAATTTCAACCCTCTACCCCCCATCCCAACCACCCGAGCCAAGACCCCTCATCCATGAGCAAGACATCAGAAACAGCAGCAGACACAGGAGCAATTCGCCTTGAAAACAACACACAAAAAAGAAAGAACTTCCCAGCCCCCCTCCCCCAAACTGAAAGGAAACACCCCCCACCCTGCACCCCTGCAAAAAGCTAAAGAGCCACCCCAACCTGCAGTGTGCCTGTCGCCCCATAACCCTAGTCTACACAAAGACCCCGGAGGAGGAAAGGTCTCCGTTCCACCCGCCCCCGACAAACATCAAGAACGAAAATTACCAAAAGAAAGAGAAAATAATCACATTGCAGAGGAACGCCGGGCAACAATCCCGAAAAAGTATTCAAAATAAAACATGTTAGCCAAACAGTCAGATCTCCACACCACCTTCGGCACCACCAGGGTGAGCGGCGGATTCAGTCTCAGGAGTACGGTCAGGCAAGGAGTCCAGCCAGTCATTAACAGCATCTGGGCGATCAAAGAAAAGGGTACGCTCATTGTACTCGACCCGAAGTCTGGTGGGATAGAGCATAGCATAGCGTAAGCCCCGATCCCGAAGACGTTTCTTGGCCCCACGAAACTCCATCCGTTGTCTCTGAACTTGTTGGGAAAAGTCCGGGTAAAAGTTTACTGTAGCATTCTCAAAGGCCACCGGGCCCTTCACCCGCGAGGCCTGCAGGATAGCGTCCCGGTCTCTATAATGAAAAAGCTTCGCTACAATGGGTCTCGGCGGGGCTCCCGGCCGAACTTTGCCCCCTGGAACACGATGTGCGCGTTCCACCGTGAAGAACTTCGTAAGGCCGGAAGGGGCAAGATGGTTCAAGACCAGATCCTCAACCAGGAGATCCACCGAGTGGGGTTCAGGGTTCTCCGGTACACCAACCAGGCGAACATTGCAGCGACGTGCCCTATTTTCAAAATCCTCCAGGCGTCGGGTCATGAAGTCGTTCACTCGACGGAGATTGCCGACTTCTGTCTGGAGCTCCGAGACGTCCTTCGTGAGGCTGGACGATTTAATGTCCAATGATTGCACCCTCTCATTCGTCTTGCCGAGATCAGCACGAATCAGATTAACCTCAATAGCCACGGTGTCAAGTTTATGAGCCAAGGCCTCGTACTGTAGGCCGGTGGATTCCCTCACGCCCGAGATGGCGCCCATGATGTCTTGTAGGGAGGGCTCCGCCGACTCTTCCAAAACTCGTTCGGACGCTGTACTAGAACCAGGCAGGGCAGCTCCGGGGGACCCCTTAGAATGAGTATAGCGATCCATGACATTGGATTGAACCGGAGCTCCGCGCAGAGGTGCTTTCGTCTTGCGCGTCTCTCTGTCCCCTCTGCCCGCCATTTTGAAGATGCGTCACAGGACAAGCCACCAGGGTCGACGGGCCCGACTCCCAAAGTACAGGATCAAAAGTACACAAAAATGAGGGGCACAACTCGGGTAGAGGTCGCCAAGCCAGCAAATAGTCCGCAGGAAAACCCAACAGCCGATCTGCCTCCAGGTCTCAGCCGCAACTCGATAGTCACACCCGTGGCCCAAGTCAGAACAGAATCGAAACTGAAACTTAGGAAGGGGGACCCACAAGGCCAGATCTCCTGCCGTTGTTGTTCAATTCCAGGACGGCCACAGAACCGCACCCCGTCCCGGGGGCACCTCAAGGGCGGAGGCGAAAAGTTCAGACCACCATATCTCAGGAATGCGGGATCCAAATCAATTTCTGAAAGGTGCCAGGCTGGTCAGCCAAACGTCCTCCACAAGGATCCTTGCAAGAAATCAGGATTCAGTCAGGATAAAATGCCGGGAGCGGCGAGGGTCCGGAGAGCGCTGTGCTCAAGCGGCCATCTCGGATGCCCGCCAAGCTCCTCCCCCATCGGAAATTCACTTTCTAGAGGTTGGTCTAAGTGGTCTGATCCTGTCAAAGTGACTGAGGTTTTCAGCAAAGCTGTACGTGTTGAAGGGGGGAAGATCTGGAATTTTAGACGTGTATCTATTGTTAGATCTGACAAACCATTCCCTAATTCTAATAAATCTTCTTTTCTAGGGTGTGAGGTTGATAATGATCAGAACTTTTTAGATAATTTTTGTACTTTACAGGATTCTCAAATTGTTTTGCCTAATGATTATGTTTGTGCTAATGAACCTCTTGTTACCGCTTTTGACTCACAAGATTTTATTAACAACACCGATGATGTTTCTGATGTTTTAGGTGATCGTGGTGTTGTTGACACTGTTCCTGTTGTTCAAGATGCCTCTCCTGATCGTGTAATTAGGAAAAGTCCACGTGTTTCTCGTCTACCTGTAAAAATGAAAGATTATGTTTGTTCTTAGTAATTTCTTTTTTTTTGTGTCTTTCTCTTTTGTTTTTTCTCAACGGTGGGAGGTGTGTTGTATGCTACCTGTGTGCTTCCCAGCACACAGGCTCCTTAGAATTTAGAATGTTTTATTAAGATTCCTTGTGGGGATTCTATATGAATCAGTTGGTGTCTGACTGCGCTTGTTGCCAGTCCCTGTGGATGTCAAGCTGTTCCTTCTTAAAGAATAAAATCCTTTTCTGGAACCTACAAACATTGAGGACCTTCATTTCTTCCCAACAAAGTGCTTGCTGTTTCTCTTACATGCTTTTATTTTCTAGGAAACTTTCTTAACGTGATATTATTGCTATGGTGGTTCTCTACCCTCTGTATCTTGCTATATATTGTAATGTACTGTGTGGTGCCTGCCCACACCGTTCCTGTGATTGGACTAGTTTTACAGTTCCTATTGGTAATTTCCCACACGTACAGTTGCAAAGTTTTTTTGCTGTACATTGTGCCGTGTTGCATGCCCCACACCTAGTTTTACAGTTCCTGCATTTTACATTATTACAAGTGGTATTTTACACCATACCTTGCGTTTTACTGTGTGGTATTTTACGCCATACCTAGGGCCCGTTGTAGGTAATTCTAATTTACCGATTCATAAATACCGAATCATACCGATTCAGTATTTATGAATCAGTAAATTGGAAGGTGGGAGATGTAGGAAATTTTACTTTTTGACTTAGCGAATCGGTAATATTCGGTATTTACCGAATCGGTAAATACCAATTCGGTATTGCCCATTGATTCCTATGGGCCTTGAAGCCCATAGGAATCAATGGGCAATACCGAATCGGTATTTACCGATTCGGTAAATACCGAATCCTGCAAGGGTGCAGGGGGTGTCACTTTGACACCCTCTAGCACCCCTAGTACAGGCATGTGTGCCATGTGGCACACATACATGCCCTAAGGGCATGTCTGTGTGTCACATTGCACAGTGTGCATGCACACCTGGATTCGGTATTTTACCACACAATTGTATTGGGTGGTAAAATACCGAATTCTGAAGGCCTTGTAGCACTGTGAACAGTGCTACCTACATCTGGGATTTACTGAATCGGTAAAATTACCGATTCGGTATTTTACACAATCGGTAATTTTACCGATTCGGTAAATTTACCAAATCTGTGTAATTATGGCCCCTACATCTCAATCACCAAATACCGGTCGGTAACGGCCGAATTCGGCCGTTACCGACCGGTATTTGGCGACCTACATCGGGCCACTAGTGTTGTACTGTGTGGTATTTATCACCTCACCTAGTTCTTAATTGCATTTCACTGTGTGGGTATTTCCCACACCTGGTTCTTATGTTCATACATATTTCATTGTACTGTGTGGTATATTCCACCTCACCTATTTCTACTTTTCGCACATATTGCAATGTACCGTGTGGTATTCTCCGCTATACCTTGTTCTTTATTGTATTGTACTGTTTGGTACTTTCTGCCACACCTAGTTATGTATTCCTGTATATTGCACTGTGCCGTGTGGCACTTTCTGCCACACCTAGGATTTGCTGTCTTTCTGGGGACTTTCCCCGAAACTCTTGCTTGAGTTGAAGGCAACTATCCTTTGCTTGTTCTATCTACAGCTGTTCTCCACCCTTTCAATGTTCTCTTGCTTCACCTTTTTGCTTATGCCCTTGTATATTTTTGTGTTTGCCTGGCCAGCTTGCATAATTTTTGTACTTGGGTAGTTTTGTTATATATGATAGGGAGGGTATGGATTGTTTTATGTGAGAAAGGGTGTTGATGCATGAGTCGTTTGTATTTTCTTTTCCTGTTTTGCGTTTTCTACTTTTCCACCTTTTATTTCCATGCTTTCTTTCGGTGTATTTTCTTCTAATTTTTCTTGCTAATTTTCTGCTGCATTTTGATACTTCCTTCCTTTCCATTGTAAAGGAGGGAGATATGTGGTATCCTGCTGCTCAGACAGAATGATTGCGTGAGAGAATGTTTGTATGTAGAATGTTGGAGTGCCTATGTCAGTTGGTGATGGGCTGAGCAGCAGGGAAGCTGCTCCTGGTGGGGCTCTCTTTTCCATGTAACCTGCCAATCAATACATCTACATGAAAACTACTTGGATTTGACTACCTTCATTATACTACACTGCTACAGCAAACATTTATGGTGAACTCAAGGGACCTCTAATAATAGCTTATGGTACTGCAGTCTGCATTAGGAAACTGCTGATTGCAGCTTTTCAAGGTCATGGGAATGTCTTCTTTTTAAAAAAAAAATAAGCGAGACCTATTGGCTTTTCCAATATTCGTTTCTGAATAAAACTGTCAGTGGTGCATTTACATACAGGGAAGGGTCCAGACCATATATGACCAATGCATATGTACATGGCACCGACATACAGAGCTCACTATTAACAGCCACACAATAAGTTTCCGTTCCCACTAATAGATAGCAGAGTTCTTACAAGTTCATAACGGAAACAGGCCATATTGACTAAGACTAGCAGAATAACTGTCAAGATATCGTTATCCTTTTGGAACACTGCCCTGGCCCTTTGCAAACAATTTAAAAAAAGATGGAACTAAAACTGCTTCAAGAATGGTGTCACGCTCTAGCTTCCAACGCATTTTATTATAGCGTAATACTTGCCAATGCAGAGGACTATAATACACTGAACCATGCTAGTATCCAACTACGTATGCTTCAGGAAGTTATGTAAAGCTGAATTTTTAAGACTGGTCTTTGACTAATGTCTTATAAACCTTACCTTGGTGAGTGAGAAATACCAAATAGAGGCAACACGTCGCATTCTCTAGGACTCGTACTGTCCCACAATGCTTTACGATAACGGGAAAGGGTCAACTTGTGAATTTAACCATGTGGTGGCTTGCAGCGCAACATGAAAAACAAAGTAGTTCAGCCAGGCCTGGCAGCATAGTGGACATGGCTTGCAGCTGAAGAGCTCATGTCAAAGTGATTTTCGAAATCCTACAGTAAATTGTTGATAAGTGATAGGTAAGGCATTATATCGCAGAAGAAAGGTGCTTGCTTAGATTGCTGGTGAGAAACGTGGGGGTAACCCGAAGAATAACACTCAAAATCACGCTTGAAGTGGGAGCCTCCTCGACTTGGTAAACTCATTGCAGAAGGAACTGCAGCTGGCCACCAACTGCAGAACAACCGGAAGCAGCGGCCACGCGCATGAGGGTGGGGATTGCGAGCTGGGTGGTTTTGCTTGACTGGGAGAGGATGAAGGCGGTGTTGTGAGGCGACAGAACGTGGGGCCTCGTGAAGGCACCTGACACCAGGGCAGAGTGTCGTGAAGCATCCCTCCAAAGAAGACCAGTAGGCATTTGCAGGGAATAAGATCTTTACTGGAAAGCACAACCTGGCATCCGACCACCTCAATGACCCAGCTGCAACTGGCAATCGTGGAGTGCCGTCGCCCTTACATTCTAAAGGAACACGGTGATAGTGAAGATTCCAACCAAGGTAAGATGCATGGCAAAGTACAAGTAACAGGGAGAACAAGATGAGGTAAATAACATCACAACACATCCTCCCCTTTAGGAAAGCAAAGAAAAGAAGATGGAAAGTCCCAAAAAAATGAGAAAATCGAAACAGCAAAGGAAAAACCGCTTGGTGTACACGCGCTTAATAAAAACTTTTAACATAACACAGGAGAAGGAAAGAATTCAGGCTCTGACATAATCCTGAAGATAGTGGTACAAAAGGGGGTGGTGATGGACGGAGCATCTGAACCAATCAAACACTCACACCCAGTCAATAGATCTGGGTTTAATCCATCACCGTTCTTTAGCCCACTCTGCCATCCCAGTTCAGACATGGCCATATGCAAATCAGTATGACCCTGTGCCTCATAGGAACAGTCCAGCCCGAACTGCCAAGCCATGCCTTCCCTGGACCGGAAAGAAGCTTCCGCGGACCGGTTTCTGGCATTTCAGCCGTCTTCAGGCCGTCTTGCTTGAATCCAGTGGCAAAGTGAGCAAAGGACTCACGTCTGAGCATACCCTGCCAACTTATGGCGGCCAAAGTGGTACAAAAGGGGGTGGTGATGGACGGAGCATCTGAACCAATCAAACACTCACACCCAGTCAACAGATCTGGGTTTAATCCATCACAGTTCTTTAGCCCACTCTGCCACCCCAGTTCAGACATGGCCATATGCAAACCAGTCTTACCCTGAAGATAAGCAGGTGGTCTGCGAACTCTGGCAGAGAGCTCATGTTTAAGAGAATCAGCAGATTCAAAAGAACCAGAAGACCCAGCAGGACCCTTACCTCCTCTTTGGGGAGGAAGCGACAATCTGGGACAGCGAGGATCACTCTCAGCAGGCTTATCAGGCATAAACATTGCAACTGAGAAACCTCCCTTGTGAACAGACTGCTTCGAACATGATCCCTCTTTCTGGTACAAGGCAACTCTGCGCAAGCTCCAACAATCACCACCTTCTATTACAACAAAGTACTTGCCTACACTGATGACACGGGAAGGGCCCTTAAATTTGCTGAGACCACCTTTTATTCTTCCCGACTTCAACTTGACCCAATCGCCGACAGAAATTTTGGTTGGAATACGATCAAGATTGCGCTCACCCCCCGACAATTTCCAGTCTTTTAACCAAGCAGGTACAAGACGAGAGCCTGGAAGGCGCCCTCTCATGACTAAAAAGGCGACTACTTGGTGACACTGTGAGCTGTGGTGCAATAGGACCAGAGCATGTCCTGAATGAGACACCGTGGGGCAAGGCCATTCGCTAAAGCGAGTTGGATAGTGCCTTTGATTAGTATATTGGTTCTCTCCACAATTCTGTTACCCATTGGATTATAGAGAGAAGTGCATGAATGTTTAACACTGCACTTCTTGAGAAAGCAACGCCTCTCCCCTGAGGTGAGCTGAGTACCATTGTCCGTTAGTAAAACACGTGGAACACCTTCGTGCAAAAATAAAGTTTCCAACATAGCCACAGCACGAGGCACTGATAGGAGAATGAATGCCAGCATTGTAAATCTGAAACTTGATATTTGAAAAAGTATCTAGTTGTTCCTTTCCCCACTCAAATTTGCAACCTTTGCGTAGGAGTCTCCTCAAAGGCTCAGACATGTGAAGCAAAATCACGCACAAACTTTGAATAGTATTGGACGAGGACGAGAATGGGCCTGAGCTGGTCCTTGTCCTTGGGAGAAGCAGCATTTTTAATGGCCTCCAAAAGATTCTTCTTCGGAACAATCCCTCCACTAGAAATAGAGTACCCCCCAAATAGTCAACTTGATCCGTGACAAATTGGCATTTTTCTTTGTTGACGGTAAGCCCTGCTTGCTCAAATTCCCACAAAAATTGTCTGTGGGTGGCATTGTGTTGCTCAATAGTCTTCCAAGACACCAGTATGTCATCCTGGAAATACACCACGCCAACCAAACCCTTAAACATATTGGACATCATCCTTTGGAAGACACTCGCAGCCGAGGCTAACCCGAACGGCAAGCGAGTGAACTGAAAGGTGCCTTCCGTAGTTATAAAGGCTGTAAGAGACTTGCAGTTGGGGTGTAACTTGATCTGGTGGTACGCACTCCTAAAATCAATCTTGGAGAAGTACTTACCACCACCCACGGATTGCAAAAGTTAATTTATGTTAGGAAGTGGGATGTGTCTGTAACAATGTTGCGACTCAATGACCTGAGGTCAATACAGAAACGAAGTCAGCCATCAGATTTCAGTGTCAAAACTACCGGAGAAATACAAAAAGAAGCCTCCACTGGTTCAATGACACCAGATTTTAAGAGATTGTGCAGTAGATCTTTGAGGTCTTGCCTCACCGACAAAGGTACTTTCCTGAGCTTGTGTTGCACAGGATACGCATCAGGCTTCAGAATGATCTTATGCTGATAACCTTTAACACACCCAAGCCTATCTTCAAACACTCTTTGGGCATCCTGTAATATGTGCTGGGACTGAATATTATCTTGCACCACCATAATTTGGTTGGGGGACCTCGGATTAATGACAATATGGGGACCATATTGATCCATCCACCCAAGGATTAGGGGGCATCTTTAGCGACATAGAGGAAAAATAAAAAAGCCACCAAAAAATCCTTGCAAGCCCAAAATGGTTGTACCTCAGCACCTAATCCGAGCGGCAGCTCCTCAGCCACTAATTCTATAAAGCACCTTTTAGGGAAACATTATAAAAGTACAGAGCAACCTGTAATAAACCTGGAAATTGAGGAGGAGCACTGGACTGAGAATGGCATGAGAGTTTTCCCAGAAGAGGCAACGGAGGAATCCTTTTTTTTTTTTTTTTTTTTTTGAGTTCAACACTGCTTTATTGCATAATTTGAGATAAAGTACGCAGCTTTGCGTGCCCATAACCCGGAGGCCGGCAGCGTAATGCAACCATCATAACACAGCCTTTTAACCGGCATCCCGGAGGCCCGGTGGCGAGATGAACACCTTCGGTATTGTGGAGCACTTGAAGGATGAGCAGCAGCAGAACAGTGTTATCAAGATTTACATGTAGTACCATAACAACAAACAGAACTCCCCAACAGTGAAAAAACTAAGAGGCAATTCATTCTCCCTTGGAAAAGTAAAAGGTGTCTAGTCGGTAAGGCAGCCCAGTTAGGCAGAGTTATGCATGTCGCAGTAATCGCAGCCCCATTTACCCACCAGGTAACCTGCAAGGTCACTGATATCTACGCATGTGGTGGTACGCATTGTGGCGAGGTAGAGATAAGGCATGTGTATGCGGTAGATGCGGTGGATAGTAGTTCGGTCCAGCCAGGTGGGGGGAAAAGCAGCCCCCGAATGGGGGGATCCCAACATCAGGCATCGTATGGAATAAGGATGGTAGGTCGATAGCCCCCGTCTCTGGGACAATATGTCATAATAGGTGCAGGACGCATCTATATGTGGGGATGAGATCAGGACTAATGGCCCTTTTCAGGATCGTAAGGTACATCCTCAGAGAGCCTCAGGGTTGTCCTCCGGCGTGTCCACACCATCTGTACGTGTAAGCAGATAGCACACTAGTGGGCCCCATATGTCCCTGGGTCGACTGGAGATGGGTAACAATTCAGCGAATGTGGTATGTTGGTCCTGACAGTAGGTCAAGTCTTCTAACCAGTTCTTGAATTTAGGCGCCCTACCTCGGCCCCATCGACAAGCCACGCGTCTCTTAGCCAAGAGGAGCGCAGTGTCGACGAATCTCCAGGAAGAGCTAGGAATCAGTTGAGTGTATCCAAGGAGTGTCACCAAGGGGTCAACAGGTATAGTTTTGTTCGTCATTTCTGCGAGGGCACCCGTCACCTGCTGCCAGTATTGCGCCACTTGGGGGCACTCCCATGCCAAGTGCAAAAAATCCACATGGTCAGCTCGGCACCGTAAACACCGATCATCATCTGTTAAGCCAAATCTATGTTTTCGCACCGGTGTATAGTATAATCGCTGTAGGTATTTGTAATGTATAATTTTCAATCTGCTGCTGGCAGATATGCGGGAAGTGAGCGCACAACAATACAGCCATTGGTCATCAGTGATGTCTATTGCAAGTTCAGAGGCCCAGCGTGCACGAGCATTGGATTCCGGCCTCGGGACCGCGGTCCTGATCTGACGGTAAAGGCCGGAGACCAGGTGAGTCCCGTTCTGTGAGCATAACAGGAAATGAAGTGGAGATAGAGTCTCCGGTTCATCAGGGAAGTTGGGAAGGACGTCCCTCATCCCCGCACGTAAGCGGATGTAGTAGAAAAGCTCTAGAGGGGTATAGCTGTGTGCCGCAAAAAAAAGTTCCGCCGATTTGAACTTACCATTAGAGAACAAATCACCCCAGCAAGAGACATGAATCCTTGCACAAAGGTTGCGGAATCCTTGTTCCCACAGTAAAGTGAGGTTAGGATGATAGGCAAGTGGCAGCCTCGGTGAATATGGCAGGAGACAGGCCAATCTTTTGGCTATACGGCGCCATGCATCCATTATGCACGAGACCGAGGTATTCGGTGTGGTGATGGACGTTTCTGGACAATGAAGCAGACCATTCAATGGCAGGGGATGCACAATCCAGTCCTCCACCGCAATATGTGGCATGAATGGCGTGGGAGCCATCCAGTGGTAGGCTAATTGCGCCTGTGCGCACAGATAGTACTCCTCGAAGTCGGGAACATCAAAACCGCCTTTGTCATAGGGGAGGGTAAGCGTAGACCACTTGAGCCGCGGGCTCTTGCCGCCCCAGAATAGTCTGCGCAGCTCCACCTTCAGGGTCCGAAAGAAAAAAGCGCCTGGGAAGTAGGGAATGTTCAGAAAGAAATAAAGAAATCGGGGGAGGACAACCATTTTGATGAGGGATGCTCTTCCAGCCATGGAGAGCGGTAGGGTGAGCCATCTGTCCACAGACGTAGTCAGTTTGGTAATTGCAACTCCATAATTGGACCGTAGGGTCTCCTCTCTATCACGGGAGATGCGGATCCCTAGGTATCGGAGATCCGTCCGACACCAATCCAACGGATAGTCAAGGGGGAATTCATCAATCGCATCCGTTAAGGGGAAAATCTGTGATTTAGACCAATTAATATGCACTCCTGACTTTCCACCAAACACAATAAACTCCCTGAGCAAGGGATTGAGGTGTGTCTCAGGGTGTTTAACATATAGTGTAATATCGTCCGCATAGAGGGACACGTTTACTTGCCGCTGTAGGCACTGAATCGCCCCGTCCCGGTGTAGCTGACGTAAGCGACAGGCGAGAGGTTCCACAGCTATAGCAAACAATAGGGTGAGAGTGGACAGCCCTGACGCGTGCCCCTGGTAATATCGATCGGTTGTGAGAGTCGAGAGTTGACCAAGACTCGCGCCGTGGGTCGAGTGTAAAGCAGACGGACCCATGATATATACAGGGGCGGGAATCCCATGGCAGTCAAAACAGCAAATAAGTATGGCCATTCGACTGAATCGAAAGCTTTGGTTGCATCTAGAAAGATGGCCGCGACAGGTACGTCTGGATGAACAGTGCGGAGAAGAGAAAAGAGGGTACGGAGGTTGTGCGAAGTGGACCGGCCGGCCACAAATCCTGATTGGTCGGGTAGAACAATTCGAGTCATCAGTAGCGATAGTCTGGTAGCCAGGACCTTAGCAAGTATTTTAACATCGCAGTTGAGAAGAGAAAGTGGTCGGTAAGAATTGCAGGATTTTGGATCCTTGTCAGGCTTCAGAAGAGACGTGATTACCACTTCCCGCATGGAGCATGGAAGGACGCCATCGCTAAAGTATTCCGAATAAACCTCGCGGAGGACAGGTGCCATTATGTCGATGTAAGCCTTGTAAAACTCGGCGGGAATGCCATCAAGGCCCGGTGCCTTACCATTCTGGAGGGACATGATGGCATCCCGAATCTCGTCGAGTTCGAAAGGCGCCCCCAGGAATGCCCTATCCCCATCGCTGAGCCAACATAACGCCACATCCGCTAAATAGTCAGAATAGGAAGTGTCCGACCCTGCGTTGGTAGTGTAAAGCGAGCGGTAGTGTGTTGTGAATGCAGTGAGAATCTCGTCCGCATTTCTGATTATGTCGCCTTTAGTGTCTGCGAGTTCAAAGATAACATTGCGATCCCGTGAAGTTTGCGTGAGCGTGGCGAGTACCCTCCCAGGTCGATCTCCCTCACAATATTTACGGGCTATCCAATGTTTCCCACGGAACTTAGTTTCCCTGAAAGTTGCATACAATTCAGGACCAGTGTCCTCCACCATGCGGACCTCTAGAGCTTTCAGCTCCTTTTCCAGTGTGATAATAGTATGGAGGATGTCCCGCAAAACCCCATGGCTTTTGGAGATGCAATAGCCCCTGATGGTTACTTTGAAGGCCTCCCAAATGTGTTCCACCGAGTCCTTATTTCTGGGGAAAAAGGCGGCTATCTCCTCCCCCAACTCAGTACGAAACAGAGTGTCCAACAGTATTTCGGGGCGTAGTCTCCAATGGGGCCTCTGGCCACTCCACCCAGGTGTGTGAAATCTAAACAAAATGGGACTATGATCAGAGTATGTTCTCGGCAGGTGTTCCACCCCCACTAACTCAGAGGCTATCCCCTTGGTGATTAGGAAATAGTCCAGTCGCGCCCACGTTCCCGTGTGTGAGGTAAAATGTGTGCCCTCCCTCCTACATGGGTGTAAGTGTCTCCAGGCATCTATCAACTCGCCCTCCGCGATCACGCTCTCCAACGCCTCATGCGCTCTCGGTTTATAGGAGCAAACCCCGTCTGCCCTGTCTAATTGAGGTAACAATGCTAGGTTGAAATCGCCACCCCAAATAACATGGCGTGAGCCTGCAGCCAGTATTTTGCCCCATAGTGTGGTGAAAAAAGCAGGTGTGTCTACATTTGGTGCGTACCCTACAGCAAACGTGTATGTGTCCCGGCCTATTCTGCCCCACAGTAAGGCATAGCGCCCTTCCCTATCAACCAGTTCCCCATATCTTTGAAACGGTACAGTGCGTGCTATAAGGATAGCCACCCCTCTCGCATAATTGGAGTACGAGGAAAAAATGCGGTCCCCAGCCCATCTGCATGCAAAGGTGATCCTATCTCGTGGCGGCAAGTGGGTTTCCTGCAGCATAGCTACCTGAACATGATGTCTATCAAGGTAGGCAATGACACTACGGCATTTTTTAGCATTGTTCAAGCCCCGAATATTCCATGACAAACATGTCAATTTTGCGTTAGCATTTAGAGTAGCCATAAGAAAGTCACCAATATGAGCAGTAATGCCAACCCAGGCACCGGGTCAGAGCTTGGCCTATCCCACCTACATATAGGTGCGCATACCAACGTATAAACTGCAAATATAGTCCAAGCGATAAATGCCTCTTCACCAAACATCCCAACCCCCCTCCCACTCCGGCATCCCAATCACGCCAGTAGCCATTGATCCCCTCCCTACATCCCTCCCCCCGCCCATCCACTAGCAACCCAAGCAATAACAGCAACAACAGTAGTAGTCTTAAGGGGAGCACCCTGTAGGGGTATAGCATAGAGTACGCACAGCCACCTCCTGGTCCATAGCTCCAGTCTGTACCGCCCTCGGCGGAGCCTAGGGCCAGAAAAGTGGGCCTTGGTGTACATTACCACAGGAGCGCCGAAGTTGTGCAGGTCCGTTTCAAATGGCCATCTCAGTTGACACAGGCGAGCGCAATGGATATCATGCAATCATTGCAGGGGGATGCATCCAGCCCCATCAAGACAGCCTAGTGATCATTCGGCTCCGGTGGCGGGCCACCGTCTCTCAGGTCCTCTGCAGCGTTATGTTCTTCTCTCCGCGCCCTCCGCAGCGATTTTAGGAAGTCTTCCACTTTCTGCGGGTTCGTGAAGAACCTCTGTTGTCCCTGATGCGTGATCCTCAGCTTCGCTGGGTACAGGAGAGCGTAATCCACCTGGGCTTCCCGCAATTTTTTCTTTACTTGGAGAAATTTACGCCGTTCTTCCTGCACCATCGGTGTGAAGTCCGGATAAATGGAGAAGGTAACACCGTCGTATTGCAAAGTCTGCCTAGTCCGGGCCGCCCTTAGTGCAGTGTCGCGATCGCGATAGTTCAACAATTTGGCAATAATGGGCCTGGGTGGCAGGCCAGGCTTAGGCACAGGTGCCAAAGAACGGTGCGCCCGCTCAACAATAAACTGGGGGGAAAAAGCGTCTTCTCCGATCGATCCTTTCAGCAGCTTCTCAATGTACAATTCCATCCTCCCCGTGTTTGTAGACTTCGGCACATTGGTGACGCGTATATTGTTTCGACGGCTGCGTGCTTCCAAATCCTCACTTTTGGCCGCTATGATTCTGAGGAGATTGTCCATCCTGGCTAGTTGTGTAGTGTGAGTCGCGGTGGCGTCTTCGTTGTCTGACACGCGCTGCTCCGCAGCTGTGAGCCGTTCTTCATGTCGATCCACTTTATGTACTAAGGCATCCAGTCGTGCTGTGACGCCATCAACCTTCTCAACCACCGTCGTGAATCCCTGTCTCATCTCTTGGAACAGGCTGTGAAGGTCAAGGCCCGTTTCGGAAGGTACGCCGTCCCTCGGCACCACTCCGCTAGGCCCAGACCCATCAGGTGGCGGTTTCGCGCCTTTATTTGCGCCATCAAAGCTGAGCTTTGTCTGTCGATTATCCAGGCGCCCCATGTTGGCAACAAGGTACTGCACCCGGTCTTCACCCTCCTTTTCAGCATGATCCAGACAATGGTCAAGCAAGCGGTCACAGAGCTTGCCTCCGAGTCAGCTGCGCAACGACAGGTCGTAATATGGCCACCGCTGTAGATGAACGCAATAGTCCAGCGCAGCAGTCCCTGGGGGCAAGGTACAGATCCCAGGCGCTTCTTTAGCTCTCAGGCACCCCAGAGGCGATAGTGTGCAGGATCCAGGTGGGGGCAGCGTCGAGCCAGCTCCGGTCGACTCGTAGGCCTGGCAAGGCACTGGGATGGCCACGCAGCTCAAGAACAGGAGTAACGGCCACCGGCACAAAGTCCCCCGGAGTGCAGCTTCTTGGAGTAATCCTGCAGATGATAGCAGTGAGTATCGTCTATCACCCCAATCTGTTAGCGGGAAGTTGAGCAGCACGTCTGGACCCTGGGGCCTAGTATCACCCGCCCCCAGATCAGTGCCTTAATGGTTGCACATCCCCGTTGCCGTCACGGCGTGGAGAGGGTCGGGTGTGCAGAAGACAGCAACAGCGGCAGCTTCCCTCACTGCAGTAGCGCAGCGCGTCGCCGTCATTAAGGCAGGGAACGTCTTGGGACCCACCGCTTCATTCAGAGCTGCAGCTCACCGTCGGGGGGGGGGGCACTCCACCCCACGTCGCCGCCTCGGCGAAGAAAGACGGTCCTCCGTCCGTCCAGGGTGCGGGAAACATAAGCTGCGGGGGAGGGAGACCATCCACTAGCGCCGATACGGCCGCCCCTCACCTCCGACCTCGGGCACTCGCAAGTTCACCGTCCCGATTCCGGGCGGCCGCCGTTGGTCTCGGCCTCGGCCCTCGTGGCCGACCCCGGTGTCGCGTAGAGCGCTGGCCTTTGGGAAAGCGGCGAGTGAGATACTCCATGAGGGAATAAGGTTAATCCCAGAGAGTGAACTAAAGAGAAACACCCAATCAGGAAGTAGTTTCCTAAAGTGCCATGCAGGCCTTGGTAGGAGACAGGTGAGGTTACTGAGGGATAACGAAGAAGAGGATAGTTTCTTGAACATAGTGGTAAGCAATTCAGTAACGGTCAACTCCTGGGGTTACTGGAGTCAAAGAAGCAACCTTGGAGACCACTCCAAGAAGTATATGGAGGTAATGAATGAAGATGGTGGTCTAAGTGAGGTGGAATAGGATGAGTGGGTACAGCATAGCCTAAGTCTCTTATCATGGAATATAAATGGCTTAGGAAACAAAATAAAACAAGAGCATATAAAGAAATTAGTAAACAATGCGGAAATTGCCTGTTTGCAAGAGACTTGGTTATGCGACGAAACCCCTACTTTCGAAGGTTACCCACAACTAAACCGACCGGCCAAGAAAAAAAGGTTTGGAAGTCCGTCGGGGGGGATCATGACTCTCATATCGGCAAAAGTAATAAGAAATGTAATCTTGCTAAAAGTGAAATGTAAATGGTTATTGGCATGTAGATTAGCTCTCCTGACCCAGGACAAGAGATATGAAAATGTAATTGTTATAAATGTATATATGCATTGGGACAATGTAGCAAAGTATGAAATTGAGATGGGGAATTTCAACGAGGCTATAGACTCTTTATGTGAAAAGCATGTTTTAGACGTGTTTTTCATTTTAGGGGATATTTAACCATAAGTTGAATTCAAAGAAGGTCGACCTCTGGCACAGGGAATTGTTGGATGCCTTTGGAATAAAGCATGCCAGATTCCCAGCTTGTGAATCCTCGAAAAAGGACATAGAATTGGTAAACTATCTAGGGACGAAGGTTCTCTTCTGCCTGAATGGCAGATTTAAAACAGATTGCCCCGCAAAGAAGACTTTTAAAATAGGCTCACAAAACTGCCCAATTGATTATGTTTTTATGCCAGCTTGGAATTTCCCACTAGTATAGGGCTTTAAGATACCCAAAAGTGAAGGCAGCGATCACAATCCGTTGCAACTGAATGTATACAGGGGAAGGAGGGAACATAGAGAGAAAGTGATCCCACAAGAAGTTTCTGGGAGTAAAAATCTGGAATGGTACGAGGAGAAGATAGACCAAGTAGTACAGTGTCTCCGGATAGAACTAAAAAAAGATAAAAGAAAGGGTGCAACAATCCCGGTCAGCCGACTGAAATGGTTTTCCGTCGACTGCCAAATTAAAAAAAGGGAGATAAGGACAGTATCAAGAAGCTTAAGGAAAAAGTTCAACCGAGGGAGGCAAAGAGAAATGCTGGGCAAATCTGCTAGAATCAATCGAAGCAAAAAATCTAAGACAATTTTGGAAGCTGGTAAAAGCAGCATCCATTCCAACAGCAGGAGTAATGAAATGTGTCGTTGGCGAGGCAGCTTGGGAGAAGTACTTGAGGGAACTGTATGGACCTCGAGAAGATCCTGGAGTCACAGAGCCCCAGCATTGGCAGGCATTAACGGAAGAATTCAAATCAGACTTTACCGAACAGAATGTAGAAAGCACAAGGAGGAATCTGAAATTAACCCGAGCAGCAAGGCCAGACAATCTCCCAGCAATAATATTAAAGTCACAGATAAGGTGGTGGGCGAGATTCCTTTCCCAATTGTTCCAAAAAATATTAGCAGAAGGGAGAATGCGAATGTATTGGAAGGGTGCTGTAATCAGGCCAAGCCATAAGAAAGGTAGCATGGACAAGCCACAAAACTATAGGTTGATCAATCTTCTAGATATAGGAGAAAAGGTATTCTCAAAAATAGTGCTGAATAGGCTAAATGTCTGGGATGAGGAGTTCTCAATCGTACCTACTGAACAGAAGGGCTTCAGAGAAGGGCACTCCATGATAGACCATTGCTTTGCACCAATGGGCAATGGCGCGAAAGTCGACGGAACAAAATGGTAAGCTTTGCTGTTGTTTCGTTGACTTTCGGGCAGCGTTTGATTCAGTAGATCGGACCTGCCTTTGGGAAACTCTTATAAATAAAAACATATTGAAAAACCTGCTGGCTATAATAAAAGAACTACACCGAGGTAATTGGGCAGAAGTAATTAAGGATACTGAGGGGTCGTTGACGCCAAAAATACCCATTGAAAATGGCCTGAGACAGGGCTGCGTCTTGGCCCCATAGCTATTCTCTATATTTCTATCTGATTTACCTGCCTGTCTAGAAGTTGAAGGTAGTGCAAGTCCAAGAATGGATGGTAAAAAGGTGCCCTGTTTACTATACGCGGACGACCTGGTAATATTAGACCAGACTGAATTGGGCCTCCAACGAAAGTTGAAATCCTTTAGTCAATATTGTGCTTGGTTCAAGCAATAAGAACTGAATTAGGAATAACAGCCTGGGGGTCCAATCCCAAATAGCAGTGATTAGATTCTGGAAACGCGTGGAAAATGAGAAAGTCCATAAAGTAGCACAATGGTGTAGAAAAGAGATTCAATCTAGTAATCTAAAATGGGCAAAAGGGAGTAGGAAGAAAATGGTGCAGGCCTGTGAGTGTATAAAGGTGGTCATCTGCCAACAATCCCTAAGAGTAGAATGCACTAAAAGTGATTTGAAGTTTCACGGGCAAGAAGTGTCTAGAAGAACTGACATGGAATACCTGGCTAAGAAAAAATCTGTACAGTATATGATGGATTCTTGGTCTAAGGAAAACTGGTTCCCTTACCTGGATATCTTACCGAACCATTGGTATAGACAGGAGATATTAACCCCTTCGATGCTGATGACGGAACGGTTCCGTCATCAGCATCGGTTGGGCTGTGCTGATGACGGAACCGTTCCGTCATCAGTACAGCCTGGGGGGGAACGCTGGCGCTCCCCCCCTGGGGCATCGATCCTGGTCGTTTTAGCAGGGGTGGCAGCGGAAGACTTTCCGCTGCCACCCCCTGGCCCCCCATGCTTCCTGGTGCCTTGAGGCATCGGGGGGAGGAAACTGTGTTTCCTCTCCCCTGATGTCCCAATGCAGGGCATTCCTGGTGCACGATCGCGCACAGCGTCGATCGTGCACCAGGAATGCCCCACTAGACACCAGGGATTCTTTGTTTTGCCGCATTATTGTGTAGGAAGCAACCCCTTGAGCAAGGGTCGCTAACTTTTTGGGCCCAATTATTTTTGAGACTTTTCTGCCCGCCCTGGGGCAGATTGGCCGTTTTTTTGGCCGATCTGCACCCAGGGGGGGGGGGGGCAGAAAAGCCCACTAGACACCAGGGAATGCATTTAATTTATAAAGGAAGCGACCCCTTGGGGAAGGGTCGCTTCCTCGTGGCCCGCAGATCGGCCGTTTTTGGGCCGCATCTGGACCCAGGGGGGGCAGAAAAGCCCACTAGACACCAGAGATTTAAATATATTTATAAAGGAAGCGACCCCTTGGGCAAGGGTCGCTTCCTTAGGGGCACAAATTATTTTTCAGACTTTTCTGCCCCCCCCCCTGGGGCAGATCAGCCGTTTTTTTGGGCCGATCTGCACCCAGGGGGGGCAGAAAAGCCCACTAGACACCAGGGATTTGATTATAATTATAAAGGAAGCGACCCCTTGGGGAAGGGTCGCTTCCTAGTAGCCCATAATTTTTTTTAGACTTTCTGCCCCCCCTGGGGGCAGATCGGCCGTTTTTTGGGCCGCATCTGGACCCAGGGGGGGGCAGAAAAGCCCACTAGACACCAGGGATTTTATTATATTTATAAAGGAAGCGACCCCTTGGGCAAGGGTCACTTCCAGGGGGCATTATAAATAATGTAGACTGTTCTGCCCCCCCCCTGGGGGCAGATCGGCTGTTTTTTTTACCGTTTCTGGACCCAGGGGGGATAGAAAAGCCCACTAGACTCCAGGTTTTTTTGTTTATAGGGAGCGACCCCTTGGCCAAGGGTTGCTTCCTTGGGCCCATTTGTTTTCAAAAGTATGTTCTGCCGTGTCTTTATTTGGCCTATCTGCCCTCCGTAGGGTTGCTTCCAGGGGGCCCACGTTTATAATGATTTATATTCTGCCCCTCTTGGGGACAGACACCCCATTTGTGACATACCCTGTGACATAGCCTGTTGTAATGTGTGTTGTTTTTGTTTCTTCTAATGTGTATTGTTTTATTTTCTCTTTAGATTGTTGCAGTGTGCGGTTCCGTTACTGGTGGTTCTGTTATTCTGCTGTTTCTGTAGTTGCATGTGTTTGGTAAGAGACCTCTTTTTTGTTAAATTGTAATGTAATTGTTTATTTTGCAAAGTGTGTAGTAATACGAGTAAGTTTGGTTTCTGTTTTTTGTGATTGTAAAACATGTTTTGCATTTGTTTTTGATGTGTCCTTCTGTAGATGTAAGTTTTTTTTCTTCTTTCTAGTTGGATGTTGTTGCCTATTTGCTGTGTCTTTGCAGAGTAGGTGCTGGTGAGTGTAGTTGTCTCTTGTAAGTGAATTGTATATTTTTTCTAAATATAGATATTTGTGATAAAGGCTTACATTTTTTATCTTACTTTGCACAGTGTTGGGGTTGTTGAGTTGTTTGTGCAGACTCCTTTATTTGTAAGGATAATGGCTAGCCGCCGGATTACTGCTCAGCAAGTTGTTGGAATGCTTTTTGATTCTTCCTCTGACCATGGTCCAGAGACTGACTCTGATTCTGAGCCAGAGGTGGGAGGTGAAGATTCAGGTAGTGAGTTTTCTCTACACATGGCTTCATCTGATGATGAAGACACTCTGAGTGCTGATGAAGCTACTTTTGGTGTGGATGAAGTGCCTGTGGTTGCGGAGGACATTGCTGTGCCAATAGTGCGGCAAGAGACATTTGGGCTGCAGCCTGGGGCTGCTAGACTTCCAGTTGGTGTAGTGAGACAAGAGGCAGCTGGGCGGCAGCCTGCGGCTGCAAGACTTGACGTTGACAGTTCTGACCTCTGGGTTGCACCAGGCATGGTGCAGCCGGCATTGCCTGAATTTACTGGTGTTCCAGGGTGTAGGGTAAACACTGAAAACTTTTTGCCTATTGATTTTTTCAAGTTGTTTATGGATGATGTGTTTTTGGCAGAGATTGTAGAGCAGACTCATTTGTATGCTGAAATTTTTTTGAGGGTGAACAGTGCCAGCCTTAAGCCCCAAGCTAGAGCTACCCGGTCGACTCCCACAAATTTGGAGGAGATGAAAAAGTTTTTGGGTTTAACTTTTTTGATGGGCTTGCTTAGGAAACCATCAATGGCTTCATATTGGTCTACTTGTCCCTTGATGGCAACAGCTATATTTCCGGCAGTCATGAGTTGTGATAGGTATTTGCTTCTGCTTCGGATGATGCATTTTGTTGACAATAGTCTTGCTTTGCCACGAGATCACCCTGAATGTGACCGTCTTTTCAAGATTCGGCCTGTCATTGATCATTTTGTTGATCGATTTCCTGAGATCTTTTATCCTGGGAAAGAAATTGCAGTGGATGAGTCTTTGCTGTTGTTCAAGGGCCGCTTGGTATTTCGGCAATACATTCCTAGTAAGAGGGCACGCTATGGAATCAAACTGTATATGCTGTGTGACAGTGAGACTGGATATGTCTCTAATTTCAGGGTGTACACTGGTAAGGAATCCAGGATTAACCCCCCTGGTTGTCCGTCGACTTTTGGAGTGACTGAGAAAATTGTGTGGGAACTTGGTCGTGGATTTTTTAACAAAGGCCATCATTTGTATGTTCATAACTTCTACACTGGTGTGCGGTTGTTCAGGGAATTGGCCAAAGTGGACACTGTTGCTTGTGGCACAATCCGCTCAAACCGTAAAGGTTTCCCAAAAGAACTTGTTTGTCGAAAGCTTGCTCGGTGACAGTGCAGTGCATTGCGTTGTGAGGAGCTTCTAGCTGTGAAGTTTTCAGACAGGAGAGATGTCTACATGTTGACTACAATACATGATGAAAGCACTGAACCGGTGCCTGTTTGGGGTCAGGTTGCAGAAGTGCGCAAACCTGTGTGCATAATGCACTACAATAGGTACATGGGTGGTGTTGACAGAGTAGATCAGAGGTTGGAACCGTATGCTGCTCTTCGTAAGTCTTACATTTGGTACAAGAAGTTGGCTATCCATCTTTTCCACTTGGCAATCTTTAATGCTTTTGTTGTGTTCCAGAAATCTTGTCCCCAGTCAAAGATGACTTTTGTAAAGTTTCAGGAGTCTGTAGTAGGCAGCCTTGTTTTAGTGGAACAGGCAAGTGTTCCTAGAGTTGGAGTGGTGGAGGATGTTGCCAGATTGAAAGATCGCCACTTTGCTGATCAAATTCCTCCTACAACCTCAAAAGACTTTCCCAGTTGGAGATGTAGAGTCTGTTGGCGAAGAGGTTTGCGGAAGGAGGTTCGTATGTACTGCCCCGACTGCCCTTCAAACGCCGGGCTATGTGTACCTGCTTGTTTTAGATTGTACCACACGCAAAAGAATTTTTGGGAGCATCCATGAGTGGTAAAGTGAACTGGTTGGTCTTTATTCTTTAAAACTTATTGTTCAGTTTCAAAGTTGGCATTTGTGTAGTCTTTTTAGATTTAGTTGTTGAGTTAGTAGATTTGTATCAATTTGCAATTTGTTTTTGTTTCTCTTTTATTTTCAAAAAAATCTAAAGTATGATGTTGGTTTGCGTGTAGTGTCCATTGTCTGACGGTGTGCATGGTTTGGCGCTTGGCTGCCGGTGTCTGTGGACTGGTGCTTGTCTGGCGGTGTCTGTGGACTGGTGCTTGGCTGGCAGTGTGCGTGGTCTGGTCTTTGGTTGGCGGTGTGCGTGCTCTTGCGCTTGCCTGGTGTTGTGTTTGGATTTGTCCTTGGCTGGTGGTGTGCGTGGAGTGGCGCTTGCCTGCCGGTGTGTGTGGAGTGGCGCTTGGCTGGTGGTGTGTGTGGAGTGCTACTTGGCTGTTTGTGCACTGAGTGGTGCTTGGCTGGCGGTGTGTGTGGAGTGGTGCTTGGCTGGATGGTGTGCATGGAGTGGTACTTGGCTGTCTGTGCACGGAGTGGTGCTTTGCTGGCGGTGTGTGTGGAGTGGCGCTTGGCTGGATGGTGTGCGTGGAGTGGGACTTGGCTGTCTGTGCACGGAGTGGTGCTTGGCTGGTGTTGTGTTTGTGGAGTGGCGCTTGGCTGGTGGTGTGTGTGGAGTGGCGCTTGGCTGGTGGTGTGCGTGGAGTGGTACTTGGCTGTCTGTGCACGGAGTGGTGCTTGGCTGGCGGTGTGTGTGGAGTGGCGCTTGGCTGGATGGTGTGCGTGGAGTGGTACTTGGCTGTCTGTGCACGGAGTGGTGCTTGGCTGGTGTTGTGTTTGTGGAGTGGCGCTTGGCTGGTGGTGTGTGTGGAGTGGCGCTTGGCTGGTGGTGTGCGTGGAGTGGTACTTGGCTGTCTGTGCACGGAGTGGTGCTTGGCTGGCGGTGTGTGTAGAGTGGCGTTTGGCTTGCGGTGTGTGTGGAGTGATGCTTGGCTGGGGGTGTGTGTGGAGTGGTACTTGGCTGTCGGTGTGCGCTGAGTGGTGTTTGGCTGGCGGTGTTCATGGTCTGGTGCTTGGATGGTGGTGTGCGTGGACTGGCGCTTGGCTGGTGGTGTGTGTGGAGTGGCGCTTGGCTGGATGGTGTGCATGGAGTGGTACTTGGCTGTCGGTGCGCGCTGAGTGGTGTTTGGCTGGCGGTGTGCATGGTCTGGTGCTTGGATGGTGGTGTGGGTGGACTGGCGCTCGGCTGGCGGTGTGTGAGTAGTTACTTTCTGTTGGTCACTACACACACTGCTAGTTGAGTGACACTCCACGCAGTCCATCATTTTGTGTAGTTGCAGTGTCAGAAATGTGGGCGTGTGAAAGTGATGGGCCCCTGAATGGCGCTGTCTGCTGGTGTGAGTGTTGAAATGTGATGGGTCCGCAGCTGGCGGTGTGAATGTTTTGTATGTGTCACACGTACGAAAGGTGTATGAATGGCCTGTAAAGAGGTTGGTGCCTTGACGTGGTTTTTACAGCTCACGAGACCCACGCATGCCATACCTCCCTGGACTCCCCCGGGTGTCTAGTTTTCAGAACTGTTTGGGTTTGGTAGTTTCCAAAGATGGCCGCCGAACCCCGGGCCAAAAATTCAGGTGTCCCCCCCCAAAAAATCAAGGTAGTTTTGCTATAGGGTATTTTAAATTCTCCACCGTAAGATTTGGACGTTTTCCTGTTGCAGCCACTATGCCTACCCACGCAAGTGAGGTACCATTTTTATCGGGAGACCTTGGGGAACGCTGCTTGGGAGGAAATTTGTGTGAGCCCAGTGATGCCACGCTTTCCCACACAAAAATGTGTGAAAAATCTGAATTTTTTTCAGCTATAATCGAGATTTGCAAGGGATTCTGGGTAAAGGAACGTTGGAAGATCCACGCAAGCCATACCTCCCTGAAAGCCCCCGGGTGTCTACTTTTCAGAAATGTGTTGGTTTGGTAGGTTTCCCTAGATGGCCGCCTAGCACGGGGCCAAAAGCCCAGGTAACCCCTCTTGCAAAAGCTGGTGGTTTTGACATTGTCACCATTGTCAAATCCACCAGCTTTTGCAAGAGGGGTTACCCGGGCTTTTGGTCCTGTGCTAGACGGCAATCCAGGGAAACCTACCAAACCCACACATTTCTGAAAAGTAGACACCCGGGGCTTTCAAGGAGGTATGGCTTGCGTGGATCCTCCAACGTTCCTTTACCCAGAATGCCTTGCAAACCTCAATTTTAGCTGAAAAAATCAGTTTTTTCACACTTTTTTTGTGTGGGAAAGCGTGGCATCACTGGGCTCACACAAATTACCTCCCACCCAGCGTTCCCAAAGGTCTCCCGATAAAAATGGTACCTCACTTGCGTGGGTAGGCATAGTGGCTGCAACAGGAAAAGGCCCAATTCGTACGGTGGAGACTTAAAAATTACCTTTATCAAAACTCTCTTATTTTTTGAGGGGGTCACCTGAGCTTTTGGCCCGGGGATTGGCGGGCATCTTTGGAAACTACCAAAGCCAAACAGTTCTGAAAACAAGACACCCGGGGGAGTCCAGGGAGGTATGGCATGCGTGGGTGCCCCAATGTTTTCCTACCCAGAAATCCCTGCAAACCTTAAATTTAGGTTAAGAAAAACACTTTTCCATACATTTTTGGGTGGGATCTCCCTGCCGGCACAAATGTCCTACCACCCAGCGTTCCCCTTGATCTCCCGAGTAAAATGATACCTCACTTGTGTGGGTGCCCCAAAGCGTGTTGTGCCGCTAGGACGTCTGGGCAATGGAGTCCTGGAGTCCTCAGGGCTCCCCTCACGCTGCGGCCGCTGGGATGGGCGAGCGGCGGCAGGAAGGAGCGCTGCTGCTGGGCGCTGGAGCTGGGTATGTCCCCACAAGAGTTCTGCAGTCTAGTTTTCAAAAATGTATACGTTTGCTAGGTTTCCCTAGGTGCCGGCAGAGCTAGGGTTCAAAAACAAAAGGTAGTCTCTTTGCCCAAAAAGGGCACAATTTCACTGCGAAATTGAGGTGCGACCACGTTGCGTTTTGCGCTGTTTCCTGTCGCAGGCACTAGGCAGAGCCAGGCAAGTGAGGTACCATTTTTTCAGGAGACCCGGGGGAACGCTGGGTGGGTGGAAATTTGTTGATCCACGCAGATTCCAGAACTTTCCACCACAGAAATGTGAGGAAAATGCATTTTTTTTGTCAATTTCTTAGCTTTGCAAGGGATTCTGGGTAACAGAACCTGGTGGTCACCCCATCCTGAATTCCCCTGGGTGTCTACTTTTCAAAATGTTTAGGTTTGCTAGGTTTCCCTAGGTGCCGGCAGAGCTAGGGTTCAAAAACAAAAGGTAGTCTCTTTGCCCAAAAAGGGCAGGATTTCACTGGGAAATTGAGGTGCGACCACGTTGCGTTTGCGCTGTTTCCTGTCGCAGGCACTAGACAGACCCAGGCAAGTGAGGTACCATTTTTTTCAGGAGACCCCGGGGAACGCTGGGTGGGTGGAAATTTGTTGATCCACGCAGATTCCAGAACTTTCCACCACAGAAATGTGAGGAAAATGCGTTTTGTTTTGTCAATTTCTTAGTTTTCCAAGAGATTCTGGGTAACAGAACCTGGTAGTAGGCAGTCGAGTCACCCCATCCTGAATTGCCCTGGGTGTCTACTTTTCAAAAAAGTATGGGTTTGCTAGGTTTCCCTAGGTGCCGGCAGAGCTAGGGTTCAAAAACAAAAGGTAGTCTCTTTGTCCAAAAAGGGCAGGATTTCACTGGGAAATTGAGGTGCGACCACATTGCGTTTTGCGCTGTTTCCTGTCGCAGGCACTAGGCAGACCCAGGCAAGTGAGGTACCATTCTTTTCATGAGACCCGGGGGAACGCTGGGTGGGTGGAAATTTGTTGATCCACGCAGATTCCAGAACTTTCCACCACAGAAATTTGAGGAAAATGCATTTTTTTGTCAATTTCTTAGCTTTGCAAGGGATCTGGGTAACAGAACCTGGTGGTAGGCAGTCGAGTCACCCCATCCTGAATTCCCCTGGGTGTCTACTTTTCAAAAATGTATAGGTTTGCTAGGTTTCCCTAGGTGCCGGCAGAGCTAGGGTTCAAAAACAAAAGGTAGTCTCTTTGCCCAAAAAGGGCAGGATTTCACTGCGAAATTGAGGTGCGACCACGTTGTGTTTGCGCTGTTTCCGGTCGCAGGCACTAGGCAGACCCAGGCAAGTGAGGTACCATTTTTCTCGGGAGACCTGGGGGAACGCCGGGTAGGTGGAAATTTGTTGATCCACGCAACTTCCAGAACTTTCCACCACAGAAATGTGAGGAAAAGGCGTTTTCTTTTGTCAATTTCTTTGCTTTGTAAGGGATTCTGGGTAACAGAACCTGGTGGTAGGCAGTCGAGTCACCCCATCCTGAATTCCCCTGGCTGTCTAGTTTTCAGAAATGTATAGGTTTGCTAGGTTTTCCTAGGTGCCGGCAGAGCTAGGGTTAAAAAACAAAAGGTAGTCTCTTAGTCTTAAAAGGGCACGATTTCACTGGGAAATTGAGGGGCGACCACGTTGTGTTTTGCGCTGTTTCCTGTCGCAGGCACTAGGCAGACCCAGGCAAGTGAGGTACCATTTTTTTGGGGAGACCCGGGGGAACGCTGGGTGGATGGAAATTTGTTAATCCACGCAAATTCCAGCACTTTCCACCACAGAAATGTGAGGAAAATGCGTTTTTTTTGTCAATTTCTCAGCTTTGCAAGGGATTCTGGGTAACAGAACCTGGTGGTAGGCAGTCGAGTCACCCCATCCTGAATTCCCCTGAGTGTCTAGTTTTCAAAAATGTATAGTTTTGCTAGGTTTCCCTAGGTGCCGGCAGAGCTAGGGTTCAAAAACAAAAGGTAGTCTCTTTGCCCAAAAAGGGCAGGATTTCACTGCGAAATTGAGGTGCGACCACGTTGCGTTTTGCGCTGTTTCCTGTCGCAGGCACTAGGCAGACCCAGGCAAGTGAGGTACCTTTTTTTTTGGGAGACCCGGGGGAACGCTGGGTGGGTGGAAATTTGTTGATCCACGCAGGTTCCAGAACTTTCCACCACAGAAATGTGAGGAAAATGCGTTTTGTTTGTCAATTTCTTAGCTTTGCAAGGGATTCTGGGTAACAGAACCTGGTGGTAGGCAGTCGAGTCACCCCATCCTGAATTCCCCAGGGTGTCTACTTTTCAAAAATGTATAAATTTGCTAGGTTTCCCAGGTGCCGGCAGAGCTAGGGTTCAAAAACAAAAGGTAGTCTCTTTGCCCAAAAAGGGCACGATTTCGCTGCGAAATTGAGGTGCGACCACGTTGCGTTTTGCGCTGTTTCCTGGCGCAGGCACTAGGCAGACCCAGGCAAGTGAGGTACCATTTTTTTCGGGTGACCCGGGGAAACGCTGGGTGGGTGGAAATTTGTTGATCCACGCAGATTCCAGAACTTTCCACCACAGAAATGTGAGGAAAATGCGTTTTGTTTGTCAATTTCTTAGCTTTGCAAGGGATTCTGGGTAACAGTACCTGGTGGTAGGCAGTCGAGTCACCCCATCCTGAATTCCTCTGGGTGTCTACTTTTCAAAAATGTATAGGTTTGCTAGGTTTCCCTAGGTGCCGGCGGAGCTAGGGTTCAAAAACAAAAGGTAGTCTCTTTCCCCAAAAAGGGCACGATTTCACTGCCAAATTGAGGTGCGACCACGTTGCGTTTTGCGCTGTTTCCTGTCGCAGGCACTAGGCAGACCCAGGCTAGTGAGGTACCATTTTTTTTGGGAGACCCGGGGGAACGCTGGGTGGGTGGAAAATTGTTGATCCACGCAGATTCCAGAACTTTCCACCACAGAAATATGAGGAAAATGCGTTTATTTTTTCAATTTCTTAGCTTTGAAAGGGATTCTGGGTAACAGAACCTGGTGGTAGGCAGTCGAGTCACCCTATCTTGAATTCCCCTGGGTGTCTACTTTTCAAAAATGTATAGGTTTGCTAGCTTTCCCTAGGTGCCGGCAGAGCTAGGGTTCAAAAACAAAAGGTAGTCTCTTTGCCCAAAAAGGGCACGATTTCACTGCGAAATTGAGGTGCGACCACGTTGCGTTTTGCGCTGTTTCCTGGTGCAGGCACTAGGCAGACCCAGGCAAGTGAGGTACCATTTTTTTTGGGAGACCCAGGGAAACGCTGGGTGGGTGGAAATGTGTTGATCCACGCAGATTCCAGAACTTTCCACCACAGAAATGTGAGGAAAATGCGTTTATTTTGTCAATTTCTTAGCTTTGAAAGGGATTCTGGGTAACAGAACCTGGTGGTAGGCAGTCGATTCACCCCATCCTGAATTTCCCTGGGTGTCTAGTTTTTAAAAATGTATAGGTTTGCTAGGTTTCCCTAGGTGCCGGCAGAGCTAGGGTTCAAAATCAAAAGGTAGTCTCTTTGTCCAAAAAGGGCACGATTTCACAGGGAAATTGAGGTGCAACCACGTTGCGTTTTGCGCTGTTTCCTGTTGCAGGCACTAGGTAGACCCAGGCAAGTGAGGTACCATTTTTTTGGGGAGACCCGGGGGAACGCTGGGTGGGTGGAAATTTGTTGATCCACGCAAATTCCAGAACTTTCCACCACAGAAATGTGAGGAAAATGTGTCTTTTTTTGTCAATTTCTTAGCTTTGCAAGGGATTCTGGGTAACAGAACCTGGTGGTAGGCAGTCGAGTCACCCCATCCTAAATTCCCCTGGCTGTCTAGTTTTTAAAAATGTATAGGTTTGCTAGGTTTCCCTAGGTGCCGGCAGAGCTAGGGTTCAAAAACAAAAGGTAGTCTCTTTTTCCAAAAAGGGCATGATTTCACTGGGAAATTGAGGTGCGACCACGTTGAGTTTTGCGCTGTTTCTTGTCGCAGGCACTAGGCATACCCAGGCAAGTGAGGTACCATTTTTTGGGGGAGACCCGGGGGAACGCTGGGTGGGTGGAAATTTGTTGATCCACGCAAATTCCAGAACTTTCCACCACAGAAATGTGAGGAGAATGCGTTTTTTGTCAATTTCTTAGATTTGCAAGAGATTCTGGGTAACAAGACCTGGTGGTAGACACTCGAGTCACCCCATCCTGAATTCCCCTGGCTGTATAGTTTTCAAAAATGTATAGGTTTGCTAGGTTTCCCTAGGTGCCGGCAGAGCTAGGGTTCAAAAACAAAAGGTAGTCTCTTTGTCCAAAAAGGGCACAATTTCACTGGGAAATTGAGGTGCGACCACGTTGCGTTTTGCGCTGTTTCCTGTCGCAGGCACTAGGCAGACCCAGGCAAGTGAGGTACCATTTTTTTTGGGAGACCCGGGGGAACGCTGGGTAGGTGGAAATTTGTTGATCCACGCAAATTCCAGAACTTTCCACCACAGAAATGTGAGGAAAATGCGTTTTGTTTGTCAATTTCTTAGCTTTGCAAGGGATTCTGGGTAACAGAACCTGGTGGTAGGCAGTCGAGTCACCCCATCCTGAATTCCCCTGCGTGTCTAGTTTTCAAAATTGTATAGGTTTGCTAGGTTTCCCTAGGTGCCGGCAGAGCTAGGGTTCAAAAACAAAAGGTAGTCTCTTTGCCCAAAAAGGGCAGGATTTCACTGCGAAATTGAGGTGTGACCACGTTGCGTTTTGCGCTGTTTCCTGTCGCAGGCACTAGGCAGACCCAGGCAAGTGAGGTACCTTTTTTTTCGGGAGACCCAGGGGAACGCTGGGTGGGTGGAAATTTGTTGATCCACGCAGATTCCAGTACTTTCCACCACAGAAATGTGAGGAAAATGTGTTTTGTTTGTCAATTTCTTAGCTTTGCAAGGGATTCTGGGTAACAGAACCTGGTGGTAGGCAGTCGAGTCACCCCATCCTGAATTTCCCTGGGTGTCTAGTTTTCATAAATGTATAGGTTTGCTAGGTTTCCCTAGGTGCCGGCGGAGCTAGGGTTCAAAAGCAAAAGGTAGTCTCTTTCCCCAAAAAGGGCACGATTTCACTGCCAAATTGAGGTGCGACCACGTTGCGTTTTGCGCTGTTTCCTGTCGCAGGCACTAGGCAGCCCCAGGCTAGTGAGGTACCACTTTTTTCAGGAGACCCGGGAGAACGCTGGGTGGGTGGAAATTTGTTGATCCACGCAGATTACAGAACTTTCCACCACAGAAATATGAGGAAAATGCATTTAGTTTGTCAATTTCTTAGCTTTGAAAGGGATTCTGGGTAACAGAACCTGGTGGTAGGCAGTCGAGTCACCCCATCCTGAATTCCCCTGGGTGTCTAGTTTTTAAAAATGTATAGGTTGGCTAGGTTTCCCTAGGTGCCGGCAGAGCTAGGGTTCAAAATTAAAAGGTAGTCTCTTTGTCCAAAAAGGGCACGATTTCACAGTGAAATTGAGGTGCGACCACGTTGCGTTTTGCGCTGTTTCCTGTCGCAGGCACTAGGTAGACCCAGGCAAGTGAGGTACCATTTTTTTGGGGAGACCCGGGGGAACGCTGGGTGGGTGGAAATTTGTTGATCCACGCAAATTCCAGAACTTTCCACCACAGAAATGTGAGGAAAATGCGTTATTTTGTCAATTTCTTAGCTTTGTACCCAATTCAGAAATACATAGGTGTCTTTCATACAGATTTTTCCATGTATACATTTTCCAAGAAACAATGCTCTATACCCAGTAAATAAAAAAATACCATTGCAAGTTGCTGCTCAGTTTTTGGATCTGGGTTCGTCGGGTTCTTGGTGAACCTACAAGTCCTATATATCCCCACAACCAGGAAGGTCTAACGGATGTAACGTTATATTGCTTTCCAAGAGTTGTCAAAATTACAAAAAGTTATAGGTGAAAACGTTGATACAAAAGGCTGGTTTTTTTCAACAAGTTTTCAATTATTCCAATATTTAACTGTTACTTTCTATAAAGAAACCTTCATGGATTTAGACAAATGACCCCTTTCTGAATTCAGAATGTTGTCTACTTTCCGAAAATGTATAGCTGTCCAGGATCCATTATTGCTTTCAAACTCATTTCTACCATTAACTGGAAGGAGGTGGAAAGCTCTAAAAATAGCAAAAATAGGCTGTGTCCCAGAAAAATGCCAAAACTGTGTGAAAAATGTTGGTTCTCTGACAAAAGACTGTCATTCCCTAAAAGCTGAGAAAATGGAGATTTCAGCCCCACAAACCCTTTTTTGAAAAATTTTCAAGGAAAAACCCAGAGGCTTTAATTTGCAGCCCGTTTTTCCCATTTTTCTGACAAAAACAAAAATGTCACTATATTTTGGTTAATTTCTGGGACCCCTCCATGGGAATCCACAAACCCTGGGCACCTTTAGAATCCACATGATGTTGGAAGAAAAGGACGCAAATTTGGCGTGGATACCTTATGTGGTCAAAAACTTACAAGGGCCTAAGCACACACTACCCCAAATCGCCAAAAAAAGGCTTTGCACAGGAGGGGAAAAGTCCTAGCAGCAAAGGGGTTAAGAATGCGAATTGGGATTAACCCGTGGTTGGTAAACGAAGAATTAAAATCAAAAATGTTGGACCACAAAGGGTGTTGCAAGTGTAGGCTGGGCGCAAAAGGTGACTTAGTGCACATCCTGTTAGATTGTATAACTATTCTAGAACAGCGTAAACTATGTCTTCGTCCAATATTTCTAAAATATGATATAAGAACGCGGGCCCAGGCGGTCAACTTTCTCACAGAAATGCCTACTATCGAAATTGCAATCGCTCTAGGGAACTATATAAAGGTAGTGGAAAGATTCCTAAAAAACATATGAGTAACAATTTTAGAAATCTTATAAATAAATTAATTATTTAGCTTGTATAAGAGAGAATGTTGATTTTAAGTGTTTATCAATTTTAAAGGGTAGGGCCGCCCAAAGAAGTGATGCTTTTATTGGTACCTCCTTTTTAAGGTATGTATTCATTGTGAGAATTTTGTATAAATAGTGTTGTAGAACATTTTATCCTGTAATTATTTCTTTGTATTGTTGTAGAATATTTTAACCTGCAATTATTGCTTTGCATTGTTTAAAGACTATGATTTAAATAAACATAACTTTGACTGACTGACTGACTGACACTTAACTGAAAGTTCTCATAACCTAGCAACAAATTTGTCGATGGACTCTCCTCCAACTTGGGGCTGAGTATAAAATTTGTATCTGACCATGACCAGATTAGCCTCCTTTGCAAATCTTGTCTCAAGCCTTTTAATAGCCTCTTTATACACATCGTCCATGGGTTGGCTATTGGGTCCCAGAGCCGACGTTAAATATTCAAAAAATACGTTGGCCCTCACTGTCCAAAGCACCAAGCAACAATGCTTTCTTCCTGGCCGGGGAAACATTATTTCCATCTAAATGTCATAGAATGAAGGTTTTAACTAACCTTGCAGCCGGATACAATAGGAGCGATGCTAGGCTACCTCTACCCCTTCAATGGTAGTCCCTGAGAGTCTATAAATGAACTCCCCCGGAATTTACCACCGCCGGGGGAAGGGTAAAAAGGGACAAAAGAAACAATAAAGATGTGGCAAGGAAATCAATGAATGGCATGCAGCAGAAGTTGAAATCTTCACTTCTATACTTGCCCTCGGGTTCCTGTATATGAGACAAAATATAACAAATGGTGAGTGGAACATACCCTTCCCTATTTCTATGAACTAATATTCCCTTAATGAGTATATCTCTACACTTACATTAATACACTACCACAATCGCTTCAAGCAAAAACGGTAAAAAGAGGAAAAAATAACATAAAGAAATGAAAACAGTGTTGGTTGACTTCTTATAGAGTCTGTGGTGATGCAATAGTTCTGCAACTGATACCAGCACAACAACGTGGCAAAAAAAATGTACTTAGCTAGTTAAAGGTTTCAGTATTTCTTTTAGAGTCGAGGATTATCGCCATCCAAATCTCTCGGCAGCTCCTTAATGGCTGTGGAAATAATCCGTGAAGGTTTCAATCAGTGCCAAAACACGCACTTAGGAACTTCCAGCTTATGGCTCCGTCACAAGCTACAATTCTCCCAATCCTTATCCTGACAATAGCCCCCCTCGGACTTTGCCTTGAAGAATCCAAAATGGCGTATCGGGCAGCTTTACTGCAGCGTAGTTCGCCGAAATGAACAAAACCGGAAAAGAAGTGCAGACACGGCAGCCGCCGCGATCGCACTCCAACGGTCAATTCAAAATTGAAGGGCTGGTACCAAAGGCTATAACACGCAAATGTGCTCCAACAGAATGCGTGTTAGTTCGAAGCATGTACAAGAGGCTGTAATTAATCCAAAAAAACAGCGACGGGGGCAACACGGGGAACTCTCTCCTTGACTGTCCAGGAACATGAATCAGGTGACAAGCACCCGCGGGAAGGAGAAAGGAGTATAGATAGGGAAACGGGAGAAAGGAAGGTAGGACTAGCCCACAAACATTCTGGGATATGTAGTCCCGCACGTATACTCTACATAAGCTTACAGTCTAGCTGTGACAGAACCCCCTCGCAACGTCCGACGTCTCGGCGGACCACCAGGCTTATGCGGGTACAGGGTATGAAACCTCCGCAAAAGGCCAGGACAGTGCAGATTGCGTCTAGGTTCCCATGTTCGCTCCTCAGCACCATATCCCTTCCGTTCTATGAGGTACTGTACTCCACCCCTCACCCTTCGTGAATTCAGTATTTTCTCCACCTCATACTCGTCCTCCCCATCCACTTCCAAAGGGGTAGGTCTAGCTGGCACTCTAGAACCAGGGAGGCAGGGCTTAAGAAGTGACACATGGAAGACTGGATGTATGCGCCATTGAACGGGGATTTGTAGTTTCATGGCAACGGGGTTGACGACCCTGACAATGGAATAAGGACCCAAGTATCTAGGTTGTAATCTAGTGTTCCCCTTAATTCTCAAGTGTTTCGTATGTAACCAAACCCTGTCCCCCACCTTGTACAGCGGTTCAGGAACTCTCTTTTTATCGGCATACGTTTTATCTCTAGCCCTGGCTACCTCCAGATGTACTTTGGCATCAATGAGGACCTGTTTGAGATGTGTATGGTGTTCATGAATGGTGGGATTGGAAGAACTACCAGGCAACTCTAAAGGTAACATATTAGGATGATAGCCATTCATACAAAAGAAAGGGGAACAACCTAGTGATGAATGCTCGGCATTATTGTAGGCAAACTCTGCCGTCCATAGTAAGGTTCTCCATTCCTCGCCATGTTGTAACGTAAAACAACGCAAATACTGTTCTACGGTTTGATTCAACCTCTCAGTTTTACCGTCAGTTTGAGGGTGATAACTGGTGGATAGTCTAGCGTCGATTTTCAAAATGGTACATAAAGCCTTCCAAAATCCAGACGTGAATTGGGACCCTCTATCAGTGATGAAAACTGAAGAGATTCCATGTAGCCTCGCTATGTGTTGCAGAACTACTGTGGCTAGTTCTCCTGAGGTGGGCAGTTTACTTAATGCTACAAAATGACCCATTTTAGTTAGATGGTCTACCACCACTAGAATAGTAGTATTACCAAGGCTGAGAGGCATTTCGACTATAAAGTCCATGGACACCGTATGCCAAAGGGCTGGAGGTGTAGTTATTGGTCTAAGTAATCCACTTGGTCTCTGATGAGAAGCCTTTGCTTGCGTGCAGATAGAACATTCAGAAACATACTGATCTATGTCTTTCCTCATGGATTCCCACCAGAAATATCTTGATACGTTCTGCAGTGTTTTCTGTTTTCCCAAATGTCCACCCAAGGTGGAATCATGTGTCCATTCAAGAACTTGCTGCTGCAGAGCTCCTTTTGGAACATACAACTGCTTATCATGAAACCATAAACGGTCTTTACATGAGTGATGATTTGGATCCGAGGCCACCCATGCATTCTTATCCAGTGTTTCAAGTTGCTTCTTTGTAGCTTCCAAAAATTCAGAAGATGCAACTATAGCCAGATTATCAGTTTAAAAGCTAGCCTTGTTGAGTATGATAGGTGGTTCCAGAGTAGCGATGGGGTCTTTGTTCGAAGTAGGTATGTTACGTGATAGGGCATCCGCCTTACCATTTTGTGGACCAGGTCTGTATTTGATTAGAAAGTCATAATCCGAGAAAAACAAAGACCATCGGAGTTGTCGCGGGGTCAAGGCTCAAGCACTTTTGAAAAACAACAGATTCCTATGATCGGTGTATATTTCCACCGTATGTCGAGCTCCCATTAGATGATGCCTCCATTCTTCACACCCTTTCTTAATAGCCTATTGTTCTTTGTCTGTTATATGGTAATTCACCTCACAGGGAGATCGTTTTTTGGAAAAGAAAGCAATGGGGTGAAGTTGTCCTGTATCAGGATGTCTTTGGGATAGTATACCTCCCACAGCACAGTACGAGGCATCTGTTTCCATCACGAATGGTTGTTGTGCATCGGGATGTCTTAAAACGGGAGCACTCATGAAACAGGATTTCAATGTTTGAAATGCTTGTTCGGCAGCCGCCGTCCATACAAAAGATGTTCTTTTCCGTGGAAGATGAGTCAGAGGTTGTATAACGATGGAAAACCCTTGGATAAATCTCCTGTAGAAATTGGCAAAGCCTAAGAATCCTTGCAACGCTTTTAAACACATAGGAGACTCCCATTCGAGGATGGCCTGTACTTTCTTCTGGTCCATGCATAGGCCATCTGGTCCTATAACATACCCCAAGAATTCAACCTCTGGAGAATGAAACAAACACTTCTCTAACTTGGCATACAGGGCATGTTGCTGTAAACGATCAAGTACTGCGATGACATGGCTAGGATGTTCTTCCATTGATTTTGAGTATATCAGAATGTCATCGATATATACAATACAGGAGACGTCCAGTAGTCCTCTTAATACATCGTCCATAAAGTTTTGAAATGCCGCTGGGGCATTACATAATCCAAAGGGCATAACAAGATATTCATAAAGCCCAAACTTCGTACGGAATGCGGTCTTCCATTCATCTCCTTGCTTTACTCGCACCAGATGGTATGCTCCACGGATATCCAATTTCGTAAATATTTTCGCTTCCTTCAGCTGATCCAGTAATACTGGTATTAAGGGCAGTGGGTACCGATTTTTCTTAGTTACTCTATTGATTGCCCTATAATCTATACAGATTCTCAATCCTCCTTCCCGTTTCGGAATAAAAAACAGTGGCGAAGAAGCAGGAGAGGATGAAGGCCGAATAAACCCTGCAGTCAACATTTTATCCAAATAGTTCTGGAGATAGGTCGTTTCTGTTTCTGTGAGTGCGTAAATCCGACTACAGGGGATGCTGGAACCAGGTTCGATATCAATCACACAATCGTAATCCCTATGAGGGGGCAGTTGACTAGCTTCCTGTTCACTGAACACATTCCGGTATGTACTATACTCTTCAGGAATTGTAGTGGTTGTACTAATATTATGTGTGTGACAGGCGCTAGCGAGTAGTACTGCTGGATTAACTACTTGAATATCCTTTTGTACTCTGTCTTGGGTACAATTCTTCACACAAAATGATGAATTCAAAGTAATGGTACGTTCTGCCCATTTAACCAAAGTATCGTGAAGTGTAAGCCAAGGCATTCCCAGTATTAGTTGGAAATGCGGTGCATCAATGAGGTCAAAACGTATATACTCGTAATGAGCCATTCTCGTTTCCATGAGAATTTGAAGAGTGTGGAAATTCACTGGCCCAGACGTCAGATTTGATCCATCAACAGCCTTCACAGGTTCCGGTTTCTCTTTCCTGATGCATGGCACACCTATTTTATGAGCATATGTACGATTTATAAAGTTGCCTGTGGCCCCAGAGTCTAATAAGGCATGAACAAGCATAGGTTCAACTTCCATCCAGTCCAATGTAACACAGACATTCATATGGGGTGCAGTATTCTGTGTGGTGTTGGCCAGAGCAGGTAAGACCTCTTCATCATAGGTTCTCATACAAGGGGTCTTTGACTTGTTTGAGAATACTCGTTTCCCGGCGTTTCTGATTGATAGTTCACAGCCTGCACTTTGCTGGTTTCTTGGATCTCTTTCGCCTTGACATAGGTTTTGGCCTTACAATCCTTAATGAAATGTCCCAGCTTTCCGCAATACATACATAACTTTTGTATACGTCTTCTGTTCCTTTCTTCTGTACTTAACAGACCACGCACTACGCTGATTTGCATGGGTTCACTCCCATTATTTGCTTGTGAAATATCCTCCACTGCTGGCTTCATCCTAGGAATGAAGAACTTGCTGTCTGAACGTTGTTTATATCCTTTCCGTTCTTGCAAACGATGATCTAACTGCACTGTTAAATCTATTAATTCCTCACATGAGGACGGCATGTGTACTACTTGAGCTAAGACATCCTTTAATTCGCCTCTCAGCCCTTGGTAATACAACAAGACTCTCTTCGCCACAGGCCAATCAGTTTCTATTACTAACCTGTTGAAGTGAGTAATGTATGACAGTAGATCTTGAGATCCTTGTCTTAATGTGATAAGTTCCCTATCCAAAGAGAGCTGATGCGCTTTCTATCAAACAACTTACGCATTTCGTCACAGACAGCATTAAAGTCGTTCAATACCGGGTCATTTCTCTCCACTAAGGTGAAAGACCAGCTAGCAGCGTTCCCTCCTAAATACGACATCATAAATGCCGTTTTAGTCTGATCATCCGGAAACACAGCTGGTTTGCACAGGAAATGTAACTTACATTGTCCTAAAAAGATGCCAAACTTGTTTGGATCACCAAGGAATCTTTCTGGAGGGGCTAAAGGTAACTGAGGAGGCTGAAGAACTTGAATGGTGGATACTCCTCCTGTACCCTCTGCACTTTGAGTAAAACCCATGGACGCGGGAGGAGGCAACGTCCAATTTCTAATATAAGGAGTACTTCTGCTACTAGTTGGACCGGTACGTGACAAACCCGCTACCTCTCTTTGCATAGAACCCATGTCGTTTCGTAATTCCTGGCTTTCCCCCCTAAAGGCATCTACCTCCATTCTCAGGGCTGTCAGGGTTTCCAGCACGGAGGTAAGTACTGCGTTCGTGTCCATCGCTCGGGTTGTATTAAACCGTGGGCTTGTCACTCTGTCATAGAATGAAGGTTTTAACTAACCTTGCAGCCGGATACAACAGGAGCAATGCTAGGCTACCTATACCCCTTCAATGGTAGTCCCTGAGAGTCTATAATTGAACTCCCCAGGAATTTACCACCGCCGGGGGAAGGGTAAAAAGGGACAAAAGAAACAATAAAGATGTGGCAAGGAAATCAATGAATGGCATGCAGCAGAAGTTGGAATCTTCACTTCTATACTTGCCCTCGGGTTCCTGTATATGAGACAAAATATAACAAATGGTGAGTGGAACCTACCCTTCCCTATTTCTATGAACTAATATTCCCTTAATGAGTATATCTCTACACTTACATTAATACACTACCACAGTCGCTTCAAGCAAAAACGGAAAAAAGAGAAAAAATAAAATAAAGAAATGAAAACAGTGTTGGTTGACTTCTTATAGAGTCTGTGGTGATGCAATAGTTCTGCAACTGATACCAGCACAACAACGTGGCAAAAACAAAATGTACTTAGCTAGTTGAAGGTTTCAGTATTTCTTTTAGAGTCGAGGATTATCGCCATCCAAATCTCTCTGCAGCTCCTTAATGGCTGTGGAAATAATCTGTGAAGGTTTCAATCAGCGCCAAAACACGCACTTAGGAACTTCCAGCTTATGGCTCCGTCACAAGCTACAATTCTCCCAATCCCTATCCTGACAATAGCCCCCCTCGGACTTTGCTTTGAAGAATCCAAAACGGCGTATCCGGCAGCTTTACTGCAGCGTAGTTCGCCGAAATGAACAAAACCGGAAAAGAAGTGCAGACACGGCAGCCGCCGCGATCGCACTCCAACGGTCAATTCAAAATTGAAGGGCTGGTACCAAAGGCTATAACACGCAAATGTGCTCCAACAGAATGCGTGTTAGTTCGAAGCATGTACAAGGGGCTGTAATTAATCCAAAAAACCCGCGACGGGGGCAACACGGGGAACTCTCTCCTTGACTGTCCAGGAACATGAATCAGGTGACAAGCACCCGCGGGAAGGAGAAAGGAGTATAGATAGGGAAACGGGAGAAAGGAAGGTAGGACTAGCCCACAAGCATTCTGGGATATGTAGTCCCGCACGTATACTCTACATAAGCTTACAGTCTAGCTGTGACACTAAAGCAGTGATATAATTGTCTAGCACCTCAATCCAGTCTTCCCAAATAATAGCGGGAAGACCTGGCTGAGACAGAAATATTGGAGGCAAAATTACATTGGAAGTATTGGAAGACATGACTACTGAAATGAGTGAATAGGAATAAATACAGCAACCTGTGGAATTGAAGGTTAATAAAGAAAGAAAAGACAAGCGCAATACAATGGCACAGCAAAGGAAGGTGTGCAGATCACCGTAGGTAACTGCATACAAAAGTACCAGAGGCAGACAAGGAAACAGGCAGTGCAGGGGTTTGAGCTCGGTAGAAAGTGAGGAGTTCAATCGGAGATCGACAATAGCGAAGACAGCAAATCCGGGCCAAGATAGGGCAAGGGAATGCAGTACGGTACGTAAAACTCACTGGTGAAGCAAAACTAATAAATACCGTCACATTGGAGGAGGCAAAAGGCTTGGCTGAGAAATAGAATCACGTTGAAGGGTAGTGTGTGACTCGCAGGGAGTGTAGCAAAGTGAACTCCCAAAATGGCGGCACGTCACGCTATGTTACTTACGTTGCGCACAGCATGCAGATAACTGCAGGCATGCCTTGTGCGTTCCAGTGATGCAGCAGGAGAACAGTGATGTATGAGGCTCAGGAACGTAGTTGGCTCGAGAGGGCAGCACGCGCTTCTAACGGCAGCACATAGCCCGAGAAATTGAGAAAAAATCCACAATGCCTAGAAAACTTGATCAGGAACAAGGAAATGGCGCAGCAGAGAAGAACAATACGGCAGGCAAACTCCAGCGACAACAGGAAACGAAGATATGGAGAGGCCGGAGCACTAAAGCTGCCAAAAGATCACCAGGTTGTGCAGGAACAGGAACAGAGCTTCAAGATCGTCGCCAAAATTATTGTGAAGTGTCCCTCCAAAGAAGACCAGTAGACATATGCAGGGAATAAGATTTTTACTGGAAAGCACAACCTGGCATGCGACCACCTCAACGACCCAGCTGCAACTGGCAATCGTGGAGTGCCTTCAGTCTTACATTCTAAAGAAACACAGTGAGAGTGAAGACTCCAACCAAGGTAAGGTGTATGACAAAGTACCAGTAACAGGGAGAAAAAGAAGAGGTAAATAACATCACAACTCAGAGCATACTTAACTGCAAAGTTTTCCAGGTCCAGGCGTGATGTGCTACACCGGTCCAGTTTTCGTTTTTTACATCCTTAGAGCTGTAGCCCTGTTTTATAATGAATAACCAGGACTACATGTTCCAGAATTCAAAGAAAAATTTGGGACTGGAGCAGCACATCACACATGGACCTGGGAAACTTGGCAAGGCTGAGCATAGGCCGTTGCTGAGATGGGGCAGTGCAGCTTGTATAGGGTCTACCCAAGTTATCATGTAAGATGGAGAGAGGACCCACTGTTGCACCTGGGCAGTGGGCTGGCCCCAGCATATTGGTACCTAGAAAAACCTGTTGTACATTCTTTGGAAGAAGGAGGCAGCACCAGGGGTGTGGGAGGTAACTCCTCCTGGACTAATCGTCTGTGAAGCATAAGTGTCCGAAGGCTCTCCAGACCCGAGCGTCTTGCCTTGGGGCGCGATTAGATCAGTGAACCTCGCCTGGAAGTGAGGCATCTTCCATGAGGGTGCACAGACTGGAAGCATGACTTACTGGTGGTGCTCAGTTCCGGTGTCTGCACTGAAGGCAGAAGGAGATTGCACCGATTTAGACTACAAGAATTAGGTGAACCCAGTGCTTTAAATGGGCCGGTACTCAGTACCAGCACTTTTTTATTTTGAGAGGGAGAGTACCTGCACTTCTCAAGAGAGTCACAATACTTTTATTTGAGGAGTACCAGCTCTTCTCAGAGACAAGCAGGTACTCTGGTACCGGGTACCTGCACTTCTATTTTTCCATTTCAAGCACTAGGTGAACCTGAATCTTCTGCTACCATGGCAGATGATAAATATTATTAAGTAGTAGAAGGATTAATGTGGAAATGGAACAACTTCAGCACAAGAGACCATCCTGTGGAGTTTTACCCTGATGCCTCTACATTGCAGTGACACCTAACATAAGCCCAAAGCTGCACCAGTGCCCCTGTGGTTACCTGGCATTTGTGGCGAGGAGGTAGTGTGCCAGTTGACTATGGACAAAGGCATAGTGGCTCTAGAGAATTGTAAGTGTCTGACCTGACTGACAGCAGTATAGCAAAGCCTGAGGACAGCTAGAACATAATGGTGCAGCACAATTTGTGATGGTCACTGTTGGTGGAGGTGATATCTCCCGACTTGTGACTTCGGGAGCAGAAAGCCAGTGTTTGCGAGTTGCACCCTAGAAACAATGCCATTCGAAAGACAAGGCCGGTAAAACAATCCAAAGTAATAAAATCACTCAGTACAGCTTGACTGCTGCTGGAGGTTAGTGTGACATGGCAATGGTAGGCATTTGTCCTCAGCTGTGGCTACTTCGCAATGGCGGAGGAGCGTTGCCAGACTGGCTCAGAGCCAGCAGCTGAAAAATAAAACAGTATTTTATTATCTTTTTATTGTTCAGCAGCTAGCTCAGCCAGCTTGTGTAGGGAGGGGCCGGGCCACCGAGGTAGGAGAAATGGTGTTCATGTGCACTTCTAAGTGTGCATGTCTGTTTGGCCAGCCATCTTAGGCCGGCCAAACAGACATGCTCAGTTAGGTTTCTCTAACCCGGCTGTATTGCACAGCCAGGTTAGAGAACCAGCACAGACTCCCTGTGCCTGAGCCAGCGTTAAACCCGCCCGCTCTGGCCAATCCCAGCACTGCTCTCATAGCATGAGAGCAGTGCAAGGATTGCGTAGGAGTCTCTGATGTGTCCCAGTGTCTGCTAGGACCAGGAAGAAGAAGAACTCTGAGGCGGCCGGCAGCTTCAGGTAAGTTCTTTTTATTATTAACTCCGTCCCCCGCTCCCACTCTACCCCCACACACCCTCCACCTGCCACATCACTTTTAATTTGTTTCCGCCACTACTGTTTGTCCCCACTGTGGTGTGAATGAACTCACAGAGACTAATTTGCTGAAGTTTAGCCAAATGTCTAGGAAGGTACTGGAGAATAAAATAAACATAATCTCTTTAGAAGTGAAACTAATACAAACAAGGTGCCTATAAGAACTATGGCTCTAAAAACGCTTATGGGGTTATAAAAAGTTCATTCTTTGGAAATGGAAATATTCTTGTTATGCAAATGTTAGTGAATGAATGAAAGAACCATCTAAACTCTTAAACCCGGGGAGAGTGGCATACTCTATAAGAAACAGACTTTTATGGTATCTAGTAATGTTTTCTCAACTTTCTTAGCTCAGATATTTAAGACACTATTTAGGAAATATATAGGAACATCAATGTCTCAAAGAAGATAATTAAATATTATCTACATATTTATACCTTTAAATACCTGATTTGGGTATTGTCTGAAATTAGAATACATATATTACTAGTTCATTGGTGCACTTATATCACAACATATATTATTTTTATTTATTTAGAAAATGTGTACATTCTTCAATAATAAAAAAATTAAATAAACCTGCTTCGGACATAGCAGAAGAAAGTGGCTGAAAGAAATCCAGCTATACCGAAGGAGGTGGGGCATCTCATGACAATACTGGAGAGCCTCGCGAAACCATACAAACAATTGAGGAACTCCCTCAGAAGCTAGAGTGGAGGAGTCTGATGGGCATTCCCGTAGAAACAATTGACGCTTTAGCAGATTTCCTGAAAGGGCAGAGGTCCCCCCGCTGAACTATTTCTGGAGGAATGGATTCATTTGATGCTGCACTTCCTTTCCTATAGAAAAAGACCTGAGAAGCTCTTCTTTAAGGGGTACAATTGAAAAGCCCTCTGTCTTTCGAAGACTTCACCCTCTGAATCTTCCCTGAATACATTCGCAAGTTTCTCAAACTCCTTCCCGAGAGTTGCAGAAAGATGGTAGTCCATGCAACTGTCACTTCACGGCTGGACTACGCCAATGGTCTCTACCTGGGCCTCCCTAAATTCTTAATCCATAAACTGCAGGTGGTTCAAAATGCGGCTGCGAGGCTGTTACTGCAAATTCCATTCAAACAGTCGGTCTCTCCGCATCTTCAAACCCTGCATTGGCTCCCTGTCGCCAACCGGATAAAATTCAAAGCCCTGACACTCGCGTTCAGATCTTTGCATGGTTCCTGCCCTCCTTACCTAAGAAAACGCCTCCCTAGGTATACACAACATCGTGCACTACGGTCGAATGACCGTATCCTGCTGGCTGTACCACGAGCAAAAAAGGCACGCCTTGGTGGTCGCACCTTTTCAGCAAATGTTTCTGCGCTATGGAACTCCCTACCGCAAGCAATCCAGCAGGCCCCTGCTGAATCCTGCTTTAAGAAGCTGCTAAAAACGTGGCTCTTTTCCCAGCCTCGATAGGTCTCCCCCTCCTGCCCCTGGACCTCTGTGCTACATTCCTACAGCGCCGGGACACCTCCTTGTGAGGTAGCTGTTCGCGCTCTATAAATCACATTATTATACGATATATACAAAAAATGCAAGTATTTTTAAGCCGATGAAAGGAAACCATGTGAACGAAATGTGAAATGTATGTTACACTTCTCTCTAATGCTGGAAGTGATCAAAGAAGGAAAGTCTTTCTTCACCGAGAGTTTCTGCAACTGGTTAGAATGTTGGAGACTCCAGGAAGAATCTCAACAAGGAAACCACCAATAGCACCGCCCCTTTGAACTGTAAATGCTACTGCTACCTTGCTGTAGGAAACCCCTGTGGAAGATGTAGAGGCAGTCCCAGGGGCAGCACACATGCTCGAGGTGCACTAAGAGGGCACTTCAGGCCACTGGGTCACTCGAATCAGGCCTTATATTGCAGCAGATCGGAAAAGTGCAATGGGGAAATGAAAAATGAACGTGGGAAATTACTATACTGGCAATTTTGGGGCAGATTTACCAACCCCATGCGCCACTTTTGCGTCACTTTTAACATGGGAAACGTGACGCAAAAGTGGCGCAAGGAGCTTGTAAATCTGCCCCTTTGTGTTTGATGTTTCACGTTGCACTGAAAATGTCTTTAGTAAATGTTTGTTTACTTGACACTCCTTAAGACGTTGTTTTGCACATGGAAGGCTACAAGGGTGTTGAACATTCCTAAATCGGAGCCCACAGATGTATGACTTTTTTGGAACTCTACAAACTTTCCCAGGCTACCCCTCTGAATTCAGCTGTCATAACTTCCCGGGCTTTTGCGTCAAATGAATTCCATTTGCTTAAGTGAAAATACAAATGAGTATATTTTTCCATAAGTAAAAAAAAAGAGCAAGTGCCAGCGCACTTGTTGACTTATTACTTTTTTCTTCTCGTCAAGAAAATACTTTTCGCCGTGAATAAACATGTTCCTCTACAACGCCGTCGATGTTGGCAGTCTTTGGTTTCTCCTCCCACCCTGGAAAGCGGTTTACTGCTGCACGTGCCAGTAGTAAATCTCTGACTCCAAAGAGGGTGAGGGCTCTGAGAGGTATTATCGAATGACCACATACATGTTCATTAGCGGCCCGGGTGTTCTTCGACGTTCGCAACACTGCTGCCCTCGAACGCGCTGTGAGATATCTCTACTCACAAGTGTGTGGATGTGTCCTCCTCGCACAGCTGCCACATCGACTTTGTGTCTGTATGTCAGACTTTGCAGCTCGGCCACTCTAATCTCCAGGGTGGCTGCAGAACGTGTTCTATTGTTCTTGTTCCAGCTTCAAAAAAGCAGGTCACCCTAAATTACATCCTGTTACTGGGTGAAGAAGGCACACCTATTTTCTTGCTCGACTCTTCTGTCGTTCAGCCGGTAATTCCAGAAACAGAAATGCACATGCATAAATTAACAATAGGCTGCAACAATTTATATAATATATGGGATACAGTAATATCGCCACGAAGGTTTGCTTTATTTTTCTTAACGTGCGGTGCGAGTCCTGATGTCTCCAAGTGTTTTTTTTAAATAAGTAATATCTCCACTCGTCGCCTTTACTAGTTTAGTACAGGTGACATGCCAGCTGCCAGTGCAGTTCCGGTTTACAGTACGGATTTCCTTTGTCTCTTACTGGCTGAATTGAGTTGACTGAATGGAAATGGCGCCTGCCTGCTCCACGTAGTTTAATTCTCCACGAGACTGAAAAGTAATGGCATCGGAAACACATGCTCAAAGAAAACAAGCATTGTCAAAGTCAAAAGGCTGTGGCTGTAAATGGGTGTGAGAATGAGTCAACAGTAAGGTGGATGAATAAGGATATGGATGGATGAATGACTAAATGATGGAGTGCATGGATATTCATTGGATGGGTGAGTGAGTGAGTGAGCGCTCTAATGGATAACAGAGTGAGTGCTTGGATGGATAAATGTTTGAATGCATGGAAGAATGGATAGATTTACCATAAATGGATGATGCCTGAATATGTTTTGGATGACCAGATGTCCCATGCTGGTCCATGGTAAAAGGGTTGCTTGGACTATCTGGTGAGCCGCTATCGCCTCAGCTGTCTATAAAGGTGGTGTCATTAATCTCTAAGGCATTGAGAGTTTGAGAAAAAAAATATAAAGGCCTCATTTATGAAAAGTGACGCATTGCTGTGAGAAAACAGCGATGCGTCACTTTTTATTGCACCCGGCTTGCGACACCAATGATGCGTCATATTTACAGTATGACTCATCATGTCGCAAGGAGTTACAGATACATCAGTATTTCTGACGTATCTGTAGGCGCAAAAATGGCGCATTGCTGGAGTGTGTTACAAAAGTGACGCTACTCCAGCAATGGGTCATTACAAATGGGCAAGTCCCATGTGCAAACGTAGTTGCATCAGTCTTACGCCTGCCATGAGGCAGGCGTAAGATATTGACGCATTTGCGTCCCAGAAGTGGTGCAGTAAAATTTTATAGATTTGACTGCGTCACTTCTACGACCCTTTCTTCTGTCGGAACGCCCCCCCCTCCATACATTATACCTGGTGCAGGTATAATATGACGCAGGGATTTACAAAGTGACACATCTAGGTAGATACGTCACTTTGTAAATAGGGTGCAACAAGGTTCACAAAAAGTGACACACAAGCGGCACAAAAGTGACGCAAGGGCTCATAAATAAGCCCCACAGTATGTACTGCTTCAGCCTCCAAATCTTTTTGTGATAGGATCGCTCCAATAGCATATAAGTCATCGGTCTTCATCATAAATTTGCTACAATATACGCTATTATATCTCTTGACCCTTGTCAAAGTGTCAGTAGTACAGCATGAGCAGCTGCTTACGACCAAAAATAGTCATAAATTGCTGAAATGTTTGAAAGGTAGAAAGCCAGGGACTTTGGTTCAGTATTAAGGGCGACACCCTTAATAATACATCTTTGATCAAATAGGGAAGAATAAATGTCACTTTGGCTTGATCAGTACCTAACGCTTGTGGTTTGGCCAAAAAATGTAGATTGTGTTGTGCCATAAAAATTTGAAAGTGCTGGGGGTCTCCAGAAAAGTTTTCAGTGCAGCAATAACAGTTGTAGCAAAAGGGGTTCAAAGAAATCTGGGTATGGAATTCCCACCAACTGCATCTAAATTACGTGCAGTACTGGTAGGCTCCATATGTGGTGGAATTTCTCCTTTAGATGTGCTGGGCATATTTTCACCTGATAACCTGTTGTAGAAACACTTTTGACTTGCTGTTTTCGGTTCCCTTGTGCCATAACCTGTAAGGGATTTATTGGTCTGTCAATGTCACGACCCTTCCTAGTCAGGCCAAATGATAACAAGGTAAACCCGCCTTAGCCTCTTCTAGGTGGTCCTACTTCCTGTATCACACTCCATGTAATTAAAGAACACCGGATTCTAAAAAGGGAAAGAGGATGTGTGGGGTTAGAACGAGAGAATACACTCATTTCCATCAGGTTGGTTAGAAGATTTGTACTGGACTCTGAGATATGATGGCATGGTGTCACAGAGGCACAATATGACTCACTATTGAGAAAGAAAACAAAATACGGCGAATATCAGATAAGAGAAGAAGGATTCTTATAACAGGTAGATACTATTGAAGTGCTTGAGTTGTGAGGTAAAGCATCACTGTAACTCACAAGCAAACCTGGAAACTTGCCTAAGAACCAAAGACAAATAGCACTCCACTACACCAGAAAGCTAAATCATAGTCGCCAAATGAAAAAGGGAAATCCAAACCCCGGTCAACAACAGGTTCCTAGTTGACTAAGCAGAATCACATGGTATAACTGGAGTAAGATAAGAAAACGCACCTGAGTCAAAATACCAAGATGTGTCTGAAATGAAATACTGGGGTCTGTAAAAGGATGCGGAAGAAGGGAGAGTGAGGAAACCACAAATCAAAAAAGACTCAGGACATGGCCAATCAACACTCCTAGTGGCCAGGAGGAGCTTCGCGCGCAACCAAGATGGCCGCGTGAGCACAGGGCTCCCGAGACCCTCATAACCTCCCGAATATATCCTGTCACTTATCCTGTTGGCAGATGACATCTGGGTGCGGATGAACCACCGGTGATCCTGAAACCGTTTCCGCCGTCCTGATCGGACCCCGGTTGCCAGAGTTGTGGCGCTAAAAAATTTGCGGCCTTCGTCTCCTGGATGCCCGGCGCCCGGGTTGACATGGTGCCCAGGGCATAATTGAACAACAACGGCTTGGTGCAGCTCAGAGCCCCTTTTCAGTTCAGTTTCACTTTCGTTTTTGATTATCATTGGGGCCTTGGGCTTGTGACGCCTCATTGACATTCGCCCTCTTGGCTCTGTTCCACTCTAACGCCCTGGTTGGTGGTCCCTCTTGGTGGAATTTGTTCTTTCCTCCCTGCTTGGTCTGCTGTGTCTCCCCTTCCCTCGCTTTTGCCTTGACATTTTTAGACACTGTTGCGGCAATGGCAGGCAAACCTGAGGGAGACAAGCAAAGGGTGAAGAATACCAGAGGGTGCAGCTATACCCAAACCAACGTCATGGACCGGTATGCTCAGGTTCGAGGGTCGCCCAGCGGAACCGGTGGGTCGCTGGAGGGTGCGAAGATTTCGTCGACCCCGAAGGTGGAGCCGACGCTACAGGATGTGATGGCCGCCATTGATGGTATCCGGTCTTCCCTCTGGAAGCAAATGGAGACTCTTTCTCACAGGCGATCGACGAGAATTTGATCCGGACGGACCTCACAAAAACCAATGAAAGGGTTAAATCGCTGGATATTAAAACATCGAGCCTTACGAACGACGTAGTTGAGTTACAAACCACAGTTCGTACTCTTGGGGCTTCTAATGACATGGTGGTTCGTCGCCGGGAGGATTTTGAAGGACGGGCCCGGCGAAACAACGTTCCCATAATTGGCGTTCTGGAAAAGGTAGAGGAGCAAGCAGCGGACCTTTTTGTTGAGGACCTTATCATCAAACATTTGGCACCTAAGGGATTGAGCAAGTTTTTCATGGTGGAAAGTGCACATAGGATCCCGGGTGGGAAACCGAAAGTGGGAGCCCCACCACGGCCTTTGATAGCAAGGATTTTTAACTTTCGGGACAGAGACGTTATCCTTCAGGCCTCTCATGCAGGGGGTCCTCTCAAATTTGAAAACTCCTCCATCCGTTTTTACCCGGACTTCACACAGATGGTTCAGAAACAGCGGCTCAGTTTTATGGGTGTGAAAAGACATCTTCGGGATATGGACCTTAAATATGCCATGATCTTTCCTGCCAAATTGAGGATTGAATATAACGAAAGGGTGTATTTTTTTGATAAGCCTGAAGTGGTGGCGGATTGGTTGGACACTCTGCCTTCCCGACAGGATCCTAAAAGTCGGCCTGGTGGAGCAGAGGGAGGACTTGAGGAGCAGGAGTAGGCGCCACCGGGGACAATGAAAGGACTTTTAATGTGGTGATTCCGGATCCGATTTATTACTGTCAATATTCTTTTGCAAGGGGGGTTGTGGGGATATCTTTGGGGTTTATTCCTCCTCAGCCTTACTTTTCGTAGTTTAGTTGGGTGTGAGGGCGACAGGCACACTGCAAGTTGGGGTGGCTTTTTAGTCGTGCGCAGGGGTGCAGGGTGGGGGTGTTGTAATGGGTTGTTTGGGGGTGGGTGATTGGGGGGTGTGGATGTTTTGTTTGTTGTTTCTGCAAGGTGCTATACTGCTGGACGTCTTCATCTAAGCATTGTACTTAGCTCGTGGCTGGATTTTCATTTTCTTTTATGATGGGGGGTAGGGGATTGAGGTTGATAAGCTGGAATGTCATTGGGTTGGGGGACAAGATTAAGTGTGGGGTGGTACTACAGTTCCTGAAACGCAATTCTCCCGATCTTGTTCTTCTTCAGGAGACTCATTTGGTCGGGCATACATGTCACGCCCTGAATAGAATGGGCTATCGTCTGGTAGCGCATGCTGGGTTCTCCTCTGGCTCTCGTGGAGTTGGGATCCTTGTTAAAACAGTTCTTCCGCTTGAGGTGGAATCCACTGTCATCGATGATAGGGGCCGCTATGTGGCGATTTCGGGCGGTGGGAGGGTCATACTCTTACCGTGGTTTCTATTTATGTTCCTCCAGGCTTACAGTCGACTACTTTTTCTGATCTTGGGCGGGTGTTACTTGATCGCCCGGTTGGGTTCTTGATCTTAGGTGGGGACTTTAATGCAGTGGTTTCCGGAAGGCTTGATAGATATCCACCCAGAGACGTCAAGGGGACACATTGTTGGCTGCCCGATTTTATTGATGTATTGGGTCTGGTGGATTGTTGGCGTCTGCTCCATTCTACTCAGCAGCAATATACTTTTCACTCGGGAGCCCATGTTAGTCTCTCCAGGATTGACTATGTGTTAGTGCCGGCTGCACAGGCGTTTGGTGTTGTAGAGGCCTGCCATATCGCTCGGGGAATCTCTGATCACTCCCCACTGTGGCTCCGATTGGACTTAGTCCCGGGTGCCGAGGGTGGGGTTGCCCCGATTAACCCTTGGTATCTTCGTAGCCCTAAAGTTCGTAGTGAACTTGTGAAGGCGCTGGATCATTATTTCCGAGAGAATGAAGGCTCGGTTACTTCCGCAGTCTCCTTATGGGAGGCTTTTAAGACCGTACTGAGGGGTCAGGCCCTGTCATTGGTTGCTGGAGTCAAAAAACAGAAAGAAGAGGAAGTGGTAAAGATAGAGACAGAAATAACGGATTTGGAATCGGCGTTGGAACAGGAGGTGACCCACTCAAGACTGCATGTTTTACAGCTGAAGCAATTTGAATATAAATCATTGGTGTCGGATGCGGCGAAGGCTCTTAGCCGGGAGCAACAGGGGCGTATCTACGATGTTGGAGATAAGGCCGGCAAATTGATAGCTTGGTTGGATAGGAAAGATAGAGCAAGTCGTGTGGTGCCGGAGATTGAGACGGAGGATGGGGCCTTGGTTACCGACCCGCAGGAGATAGTGGCGTGCTTCGCCAATCACTTTCACACTGTGTACTCCTCTGTGTCCGATAGGCCGGAGGAGGACTCTCGTTTGCTGCTTCGAGATATCGCCCTTCCAAGTCTTTCTGAGGAAGATAGGGATCTAATGGACTCGGCGATCACGGCGGATGAAATAGCGTTAGCTATGCGTTCCTTGCGTTCCGGTAAAGCATGGGCCCCAACGGTTTGCCAATCGAGCTATATAAGCTTCGGCCCGACAGGATTGCCCCGTATTTGAGGGATATGTTCAAGGAATCCCGCGATAGTGGGTTTCTTCCCCGGGATCAGCGTCTGGCCACCATAGTTTTTATACATAAAGAGGGAAAGCCTCGGAATAAATGTGCTTCATACCGGCCGGTTTCATTGTTGAATGCCGAGCCCAAAATTTGGGCTAAGTTGTTAGCTAATAGACTAATCAAGGTCATCAGCGATTTAGTTCATCCGGATCAATCCGGTTTTATCCCGCACCGGAATACGGCATTGAATCTTCGGTGGCTGCATGGTGTTATCGCTAGGGCGGCGACGCTGCATGAGCCGGCCATTTTGGCGCCTTTAGACGCCACTATGGCGTTTGATACTGTGGAATGGCCGTATTTATGGGCGGTGTTAGCTAAATTCGGCTTTGTCTCGGAATTTATTGGTTGGTTGCGGCTTCTTTACGCGGACCCCCTTGCTCAGATAGTGGTAATGGCCGTGTTTCTGCAACGTTTGGTCTTGGGCGTGGTACCCGACAGGGTTGCCCGCTGTCTCCCCTCTTGTTTGCGCTGGCTCTTGAACCCCTGGCTGCGTGGATCCGTTGGGATCCCTCTATGAGAGGTATCTATTGGTCCCCGGAGCATGAGGATCGTATCTCTTGGTATGCGGATGACATCCTATTGTACCTGACCTCCCCCAGAAAGTCCCTGATAGTATTGTGCGACGTTTTGAGTTCCTTTAGTAACAATTCTGGTTTGATCATAAACTGGACGAAATCCTCCCTTTACGTACTCAGTGGTGATGCTCCGGCTTTGCCGCATGGTTGTCCCATTCAGATCGCACAGCAAGGGTTCAAATATCTTGGTATTTTTATTTCAAAGGAACCCTTGATCCGGTATGAGAAAAACCACTTCCCTCCTTTCGCGCGCTTGAGGCGGGACGTAGCGGGTTGGCGGAAACTCCTGCTTTCTTTGCTTGGACGTGCGGCCCTTTTTAAGATGATATCCCTTCCTCGTTTTTTATACGTCCTGCAAAATACCCTGGATTTGGTTCCTGGTAGCTACTTCCGTATTGTTGAGGGTCTACAGAGGAAATTGCTGTGGGATGTTAGGCCCCGGATTGCACTTGCCAAATTGACGCTTCCCTGGTACGATGGGGGTATTGCTCTTCCCGATATCAAACGGTACTATTGGGCATCGCAGCTGGGGGCTATCAACCATGGTACGTATTGCCCCGGGCCTCATCCAGGTTTTGCTATGGATAGGTGGTTGCTCCCTGCAGGTAATTACTATAGGGCACTATATTACAAATCGGTAGTGGGAGCTCTGACAGGGCCGACGCGTACGGATGTGCGTGTTTGGCAGGATGCCACTAGTGCATTGGGCTGGAAAGATCGTTTGACCTTGGCTACCCCGCTTTTTGGATCAGATCGGCTTGGTAGAATGTGGAGCACGAAGGGATTCGACAGGTGGGACCTCATTGGTATCTCCAAGGTGGGGGATCTCTGGGCTAGGGGGCCGGTGAAGTCCTTTGTGGCCCTGCAGGCCGAGTTCAAGCTGGGAGGAACGGAGTTCTTCCGTTACGCTCAGATTCGTCATGCACGAGATTCGGTCTTTCCTAAGGGGACGGAGATACCTGAATCTGCCCCGCTGGAGGACCGTGTTCTGGATGGTTATATACCGGATAGTACCATCTCAATGGTGTACAAAAAATTGATTAACCATAGAGCGGACCGGGGCGTGGCCGAGCAACATGGCCGACAGGACGTGAGCTCCACCAGCTCCGTCCCAAAGACCCACTAATCCTGCTCAAATATCCTGCCTGAGCTGTCCAAGTCCGTGGATTCCGCACCGGAACCCCTCCTGACTCGATTGAGACCCCTGGGCTCGGGGAGAGGATCTGGGCTCTACCGTGAGCGGAGGCGACAGTGCTGCCGGCGTCTGTGGCGCCGCCCTAGACTACGTGAGACCGCGGTCTGGGCCTGTGACGGAGGTTCGGCTGCGGGCGATCCGCCCAAGAGTGACGCGCGAGAGGTCCTGAGTCGGACGACTGCTGCGTGGACCCCTGCGCTGCATCATTGGGGTATTTCTACAACTGGCGATCGGCGCCCGCGGGGTCCCGGAGGTGCCCGCTAGCCGGACCGTGGAGATTGCAGTGGCCCGCTGCGGAGTTCCGGGTAAGAACTAATCCTCCCGGTGGGCGGCGGACTGACCCCGAGACGCTGGGGGTCCTGCACGGCCCGATGGCAGCTGTGAGTGCTCGGGCCCTGGCCCCTCCTGGAGCCACGTACTGAACGCGGCGTCTCCTACCCTGCTGGAGCGCCCGGCCTCCTCTCTCCTTTGGTCGAGATACGTGGGGCCTGCAGCCTTGCTCTCCCCCGTGCCCGCACTGAACTTTGGCGTACTCCCCCTGCTGGGTGCCACCGATTGGGGACGTGAGGCGGGGCGCCTTGACAGTGGCGTCGTTATTAGAGTCCGGCCGGCGCCCGTCCGCCATCTTCGCCTACATATTCGGCCGCTTCCTGAGTGGTGCTCTCGATCTCTACAAGTGAGGTGATCCCTGATACAACCTGTGCTGCAGCTAGGTGTTCGTCTGAGGAGCTGCCCCTGAGGCCCTGGTGACCAGACTATTGCCAACTGAAGGTGGGGGTCTCTGTGGAGTGGCGTAAAAAGAGGGTCGGCCGACACTTCCTTGCATTGTTAATGGATGCCGAACTTTAGCCACTGCCGGGCTTTCACCGTTGCATAGAGGTGGGGAATCCACTGCCACTATACCGGCCTCGCTGTGGGGTCAACTGACTCGCCCTGCGCGCTCCCCATGAACTGTAGTGAACCTTATCCTTATTTTGTCACTGCCTGCTCCTGATCTCGGCCTCTACGCACTTGACTTGTTGGACCGTCGGGGCCTTGGGGGGGCCCTTTGGCAGGCGCTGACTGCGTGCATTATCTGCCTCACAGGATGGCGGCTCGAGGCGGTCGATCCTCGAAGGGCTCCCAACCTAATACTATTACGCAGTATACCACCCCGCGCCTGCCGTCGCAGAGGATCACGCGTCAGACGGGGCCTGAAGACGGCGACGAGAGCCCGACGGAGCCATACAGGGCCGAACTCTTGAAGGCTATTCAGGGCTCCCACTCTGCTCTGGAGCGACAGATAGAGACTGTTTCCATAGATGTGAATCTCCTCAGAACCGATCTTCGCAAAGTGGCAGACAAAGTCTCGGATGCAGAGGGCAATATTACGCAGTTGCAGGGTGAGGTGGCCTCCCTACAAAAATCAGTTGCACAACTCACGTCTACTAACTGCGCATTGGAGAGACGGGCTGAAGACGCGGAAGGGAGAGCCCGTCGGAGCAACATTCGGGTCCTGAGAGTTCCGGAACGATTGGAGGCGGGGAACCCTGAACGCTTCCTTGAAACTTGGATCCGCACACACTTGTGCCCATCTGGTTTGTCCAATGTGTTCGTTGTGGAACGGGCGCATAGAGCCCATGTGCCCCCTCCACGCCCGGGGGACGCTCCTAGAGCCCTCATCGCAAAGATCCTGAACTATAAGGACCGTGACTGTATTTTAAGAGCTGCGAGGGAGTCGGAGTTCCTTCTGATTGAAAACAGCCGTGTGTCAATATACCCTGATTATATCCAACTAGTGCAGGAGCAGAGGAAATCCTATTTGGGAGTCAAACAAAAACTCAGTGAAATGAAACTTCAATATATGCTTCTATACCCGGCCAAACTCAAGGTACTCTCCCAGGGCCGTGCGCACTTCTTTGAGTCACCAGCGGAGGTGTGGGAGTGGCTCGAGATCAGAGGAGATGACCTCCCCCCGGGGGAGCGAGGTGGCCCGCGGGACACTTGGGGGACCAGACCACAAAAGAAACACCGAAGTAGGAGAAGGCGCCGTTCTGGATCTCGTGGATCTCCTGCACCTCGACCTACAGTGGGGGCGGAAGGAGCTATCCATATGGAAACATCACCGACGAGAGCGGAACCGAGTTCGGTTGGAGCCCCTGCCCCTGGAGACATCCTGGTGCCGGACACTTTGCAGGAAACATCTCTAGATACATACTCTACAGCCCCGGTGGTCCCGGAGACGGCCCTCACTGAGCCAAGGTTGGAGTGAACTATTGACTGGTGTTGATTGGCCCTGTTTGTATGGATAATCTTAATGTGGGGGCCCTCATATTGACGCACTGCTGGGTTTCCCTAGCTCCTTCCTGCCACTGTGGTTTTTGGATAATGGATCATAATTAAACACTTGCGCCCTTGTGGCCTAGGGTACAGGGGAGGAGGGTGGGGCTAACTTTCGTCTTGTGTGACTTCTTGCCGATACTGCTAACGGGGGGGGTGAAGACATGCTCAGGTACTGTCCTGACATTGCTGGGTCTTTTCGGGGAGCTGGGAGGTAGGGTGGGCGGTGTTGTTTTGTTGTGTGTGAGTGAGGGTTGAATGAGTTGTGTGGGGTGGCTGTGTACGTCCTGGCACTGGCAGGGGAAGGGCGGGGTGGCGTTTATTTTTGTTGCTATCCTCTTGCTCGTGGTTGGGGTGGGGGCCGGTTTTTGCCAAAGCTCGATGTTTCGGAGTTGTTGGGGGGTGGGTTGAAGTTTATGGAGAAGGTATTTCTGGCATCATGTGCACATTGAAACTGATTTGGGGACAGCTTACTGACAGAGCTGCCCCAACAGATTCTACTACAGTGGGGGCCGGAAAGCGACAGGTCATGTTGTATCTATGCTATAGCCTGATTAAGCGTAATCATAGGTCATGGGTTTTAAATTTTTAACGTGGAATGTGCGTGGCTTGGGTACTTGCACCAAGAGACACAGAGTCCTCACCTTCCTTAAACGACATGGGGTCTCGATCGCTTGTCTGCAAGAGACCCATCTGGATGATAACGGCGCACAACGGCTGTCCAGGAAGTGGAGGGGCCAGATTTTTCATTCCTCCGTCTCTACATATGCTAGGGGGTCCTTATCTGGGTGGCCCCAGGAATTCCTTGCGCGGTTCAATATATTGAAGCAGATGTAGACGGAAGATACCTGTTGGTGCGACTTAGATTAGATGATAAGGAGCTCTTGCTCCTTAATACTTATGCCCCAAACACTGATGAGCCGGCTTTCTTTTCACGAGTCCAGGATCTTGTGGCTTCGGGTCTGGATGCACCCCTCCTTTGGTTTGGGGACTTCAATTGCGTCCTGCACCCTGAATTGAATCGTCATCCGCCCCGGTCAGGCACTAAGCCCCGTATGACGGCCCGTCTGCGTGACGTGATGCATAATCTTGGAGCTATAGACGTGTGGCGTTCCTGTCACCCTGCTCAGAAGCTTTACACATGTTACACCCCGACGCTTGGTACCTATAGCAGATTAGACCGCGTTCTTGCGGCTAACCTTACTCCGTCTCTAACCTTGACGGTTACTCATCAAGCCCGATACCTATCAGACCATACCCCAGTGACATGCGTGGCGCAGTGGCCTGATCGAGCGGCACGTCCGCGCACGTGGAGAATGCCCGCTGACCTCCTCCTGGATCCGGTGGGCAGAGACCGCGTAGCGGAGTCGTTGTCGGAATATTTGGAACTCAACTGGGGGGGAGATGATCTACCCTACTCTACTAAATGGGACGCCTTGAAGGCAGTTGTGCGTGGCGTCTGTATGGGCCTCACATATGGGGTCCGCAAACAGTTGTTGTCTGACTTACAGAATACAGAGGCTGCACTTCAACGCGCCCAATCTTGCTCTGATCCGGACGCAACAGATCAGCGAACGGAGTCTGATGCCTTGGTCTCGATTCATGACATACTTACCCGACTTGACAAGTTCACGTTGGGCCAATATAGACAACGTCTCCACCGCGAAGGGGATAAATCTGGCCGCTTATTGGCCTGGATTCTTCGCCGTGAGTTCGCACCTGAGAAGATAGTTGCCTTACGCGACTCGGGTGGAACTGTGGTCCACTCTGAATCCGATATGTTCTCCGGTGCCATCTGCAAGCCGTATATACGGCTGACCCATCCATTACGGAGGATGCCTATCACTCGTACCTTGAAGACCTAGACCTCCAGACTCTGTTGGAAGCGGCGGTGAAAGAACTGGATATGCAACTCACACTAGGTGAGATTAATGCAGCGATAGCCGCCCTCCCCCGTGCGAAGACCCCCGGTGGAGACGGTTACCCAGCCGAATTCTATCATTCCTTCGGGCACGTTTTGGCTCCCCTTCTGTTGCAGGTGTACAATGAGGCTCTGCATACTGGTGCCCTCCCGCCCTCCATGAACCAAGGAGAGGTGTGCATGATTTTAAAGCCAGGAGGTGACGGTATCGATCCCGCGGCGTACCGCCCTATAACCCTGATAAATACGGATGCCAAAATCCTCACTAAGATCTTGGCCACTCGCCTTGCCCCACACATGAATCGACTGATCCACTCCGACCAGTGCGGATTTATCCCGGGTCGTAATACGGCGATGAACTTGCGCCGCCTGAATCATGTCCTCCATGAAGTTCAGGGTAGAGAGGGTCCTTAAGTCTTGGTCTCAGTTGATTTGGCTAAAGCCTTTGACACAGTGCACTGGGAATATTTAATGCAGGTGCTAAAGAAAATGGGGTTCGGGCCTGGATTTTGCAATTGGGTCGGGGTGCTCTACGGGGCGCCCCGAGCCAGGGTGCGATTGGGTTCAGCCCGCTCAGTGGAGTGGACGTTGGAGAGAGGCACCCGACAGGGTTGTCCCCTGTCCCCTCTCCTGTTTGCCCTTGCATTTGAGCCCCTAGCAATCGCCGCTCGCATGGAGCTGCAACAGTGGGGGATAGTGGTGGGTGCAACTACCAACATAGTCTCCCTTTACGCAGATGATGCGCTTTTCTATCTGACCTCCCCCTCTGAGGCCCTCCCCTTCTTATTGCGGCTCCTGGACCGCTTTGGTGCAGCCTCTGGGTTGCGTGTTAATCTCACCAAATCTCTGGTTTTCTCGCTGACGGGCTGTGCTCCAGACTCAGACACAGATATGCCCTATTCGGGTTTCTGTTGTGAGCGATTAGCATTCAGATACCTTGGCATCCAGGTAGCTACATCTGATGAGACTCTACTGACCCATAATGTCGACAAAGTACTCACAGCCCTCCACAAATCTATTACCTTTTGGAACACGTTTCCCCTTTCCTTAATGGGGCGATTGGCGATTGCCAAAATGGTGATGCTCCCTAGGATCCTATATACCTTGCAGAACACCCTGTGTCCGTTGCCACCCCGAGTGTTTCGGACGTTGAACTCGCTCCTCACCTCCCTACTTTGGGCGGGTGGTCGTAGCAGAGTAGCTTTACGCACGGTGACGCGGAGTTGGGATGAAGGTGGCCTTGAGGCCCGAGATTTGACCTGTATTATTACGCAGCACAGCTTCTCCCGGCAGCTAGGTGGTTCGCTGACGCTGAGAATTGGGAACTGGCGCTGCTGGCGGGTACGACCAATGAAAAGACCCTACAGGAGGCCCTGATGCAGGGTCGCGGCGCCGATCGCGCTCTACCGTATGTGGTGCGCCACACAGCCGAAATCTGGCAGCGGTTCATCGAAAGAGTGTTGAAGCGTGCACCGTTTCATAGGGAGCTCCCGCTTTGGATCTTGGCCCCGATACTTCGATTGGAGGAGAATATGTCCTACAGGGAGTGGCGCTCTGGCGGATGCGAGACTCTTGCGGACCTCTACCCGAACGATTCCTTCGTGTCCTTTGAACGCGCCTTGGAGTCCTTTGACCTAAACGATGGACAGTACCTCCACTACGGAGCCCTCCAAGACGGGGCCAGAACAACGTGGCCCCCAATACCCGGAGGCACCTCCGCCTACCAACACCCTAGACATCATTTTATCCTGTGGGAGAGGCAGGCGCTTGATCTCCCTTCTCTACTCGGCCATGCGCCGGGACTCGGCCCCCCCCATTGGCACCGACTTGGGCGGCGTGGGAGGCGGATTTGGGGGTGGAGTTGGAGCCGGACCAATGGAAACGGATCGGGTTTTTGACCCGTAAAGTCTCCTGCAACGCACGTTTTAAACTTATTCATTTCAATTTTATCCACCGAACTTATATGACGCCTGTCTCCCTGCATCGTATATCGGCGGACAGACGATATAATTGCCCTAGATGTGGGGCGCGGAGGGCGGGCTTCCTTCACTTAGCGTGGGACTGCCCCCTGGTTCAAGACTTTTGGCGGAAAGTGGTGGCCCATGTTACTCGGGCCACGCCCATTACACTTCTTTTAGAGCCACTCCACTGTCTCCTAGCGCTGGTGCCGAAGCCCAGAAAGAAAAAGTTATCTTATATATTCCTACAACTCTTGCTAGTCCTGGCGCGGAGACGTGTGGCTATTACGTGGATGGGTCAAAGGGCGCCGGAGTTTTCCCTATGGCTGAAAGATGCGAGAGAATGGGCCTTAGCGGAGGAGACCCACATGCAGCGCACTTGCAGAGATAGGAAGCTACAGGATGATTTGCTGGCTTGGAGGGTGCTGTGCATGGAGGGGCTAGAGGAGGATGATTCTGATGCCACAAGCGCGGAGTTGTTCTCCCCTGCTGGTTCGGAATCTGATTGTACTGAGGGGGGGGGGTGAATGTGGGAGATTCTGGTCCGTGTGGAGAGGCCCTACGTAGCCACACTGCTATTCCTTGATATATATATGTCTAGACATAACTGTGACTCCCATAAGCCTATGCAGTAATATAATACCTGTGTCTCGCTTGACCCTCACATGTATGTCCTATTGTATTCGGATCTGTGCTACTGATGCCATTTATGGGGTAATTGTTTGTTGGTAAATTGTTTTTTGAAATGTGAATGCAACATGATGAAACTAGCGAATATAGTGATAAGTTCATATCTTTCGCGCACAAAGGCAAATTGCATGTTCTGCTCCTACGCCGCCCGGCCCCCTGGATGTGGGCTGTATCTGGCTGTGTATGCTCCCTGACACATCATGTTACTATCTGTTGCATATGAGCGGTCCTCATGATTATGTCCTTTGTGCCTCGTTTATGTTTTCGCAATAAAAACATATTTAAAAAAAAAAAAAAAACATAGAGCGGACCTTCTCTTACAACTGCGAGATCAGTGGACCCGTGATGGCCTAGAACTTGATGATGAGGACTGGCAATCCGCGATCTCCTCCCCAAAGGAGGTTGCGATTCCAGCCCGCCTTAGGTTGGTTCAACTTAAAATACTGCACAGAGTGTGCGTCACGGGTCCTCATTTGGTACAGATGAGTTTTTCGGAAGAGGGTCTGTGTAGGCGGGGTTGTGGCCAGCTGGCCACGTTTCTGCACATAATCTGGGAGTGTGGTAACATCACCGACTATTGGAACAGGATCCACAGGGTACTTCAGTAGGTTACGGGTATCGCACTTTTACCTGAAGCCAGGCGTTGCCTTTTGAATGTTTGGGAGCCCACTGACCATAATGTAGCCCAAGCTCAGTGGGTGACCTTGGGAACAATGATTGCCAAACGCAATATTGCACAATTGTGGGGATCCCAGCGGCCTCCTACTATCGAGTGTTGGATGAATGATATGGACTGGTGTATGTTCAGGGAAAAGACTGTCTATGTAGCTCGGGGCCGCCCCCGAAAGTGGCATAAGATCTGGGCCCCCTGGAATCGCTATAGAGGAGATATATGTGTACCACCAGAAACAGTCATACCTGATCTCCCGCTTTCCCCCTGATCTTGACTGTATTTTATGTTTAATGTCCCCTTCTTTATTCTTCCTCTCCCTTCCCCCCCCTCCCCAACCATTTTGGGTTTATACTGTTGCTTGTATTGATGGTCCACACTTGCTGTTTAGTTGTTTATTTTCAATAAAAAGAAATATAAAACCACTCCTAGTGGCCATCCGTACACAAATCCATTAAGACGTTACAATATAAACAGAAGGTTGGGGTGGCATAGAAAGTCGCACCTCAGAACAGGAAAAATGTATTGTGAATTACGTAGTGTTATTATGGGTTCTATAAAACATAAGTCTCGGTGCCAATCAAGGTAACAGGACACCCCACTACCTAGGGTGTTGGTGCACGAACATTTAGCCAGTTCCTTCTGCTAAAGTTTGACAGTTGTACCTCAGCACTCCCAATATTTATCTCTTCATTTGTATCTTTTTTCAATGCATAATTTTTTCAAACAATTCAGGTAGCTCAAAACACAGGAGAAACCATTTTACACTTAAGTATGCTTGAATTTAATGGTTCATACATAATTTCATATATAAGTGCATTTGTTGTAAATAATTATATGTTTGTTGTGAACATTTGAACATGAAGGAACAGTTCAGCCTGGAGATGAAGAAGAAAAAAAAAAACAACCGACACGTGTTTCGTTACATCCGTAAGTTTTCAAGGCTGTAAATAATAATAATAATAATTGCACGTGTGAGTATACACTGGTATGCTTTTCAATGTATACATTTTGTCCATTGACATTTTTATAAAGATAGGTGTTCTATCATCATATTTGAAAATGGAAGAGAAGGCCTAAAAGGAACAAAAAGGGATCCCAAGGTGATGTGAGAAAGTAATACTTTTCTCTGCTCTGCATGCATATATGCTATTTCTCCCTATTTCTTTCTATAAACGCACGTCAGACTTTATAAGCAATCGGTGTATTACTTTCTCTAACCGACCTTCGTTGCAATCTACCTATTGCTCAAGATGATGATGTCTATGTTCCTTTGTCTGTAATCTGATTCTACTGTTCATACATAAATTTCGATTATGCTTTCCCGTTCAAGATTAACCAGCGGGCAATGATGTACAGCGCTCTGATACCCTGTCAGGTCATGTTCGCACTTTATAAAAAATTTAAAATAAAGACAGATTCTGAAATCACAATATTCAGCTCTATCCCATAGATTCACATAATCCCATCCCTGGTGCCCTCCAGACACCTAATTTATTAATGCAAATGTTGCTACTTAATATACAAATATAAGTTCTCAGTAGAAACCACCATTGTCCCAATAGGTGATGCCTTAGAAACATTCACTCTTAACCCGTTTCTTGCGTCGAACGTTCAGCGCCAGGGCTGAACGTTCAAAGAAACGGGTGGGGCCACGTCAGCCGTTGGACGTGCGCAGCACTACGGAGGTAGTGCTCGCAACGTCCAACAGCCGACGGCAGCACTGAAGGGGTTAATGAAACAGGATGCCTCAGAACTCTAAGGAAAGGAAACACCATTCTGTACCTAAGAAAGTGACATTACATCTCAAAGCAGTATTTTCAAAGTTACCTGTGCATGTATAGTCTATGTGCAGGGTGGGACAGAGACAAAAAATGATTGCGTACTAAAACAAGCATTTGCAATGCAATAGGTCTCGCATTTATTTAGTCAGAGCTATTGCCATTGCAAATGACAATGTTTTATTTATGTGTTTGTGTTTGGAGTATAGTGGATGTATGAATAGAGATACAGCTGCAGCAGTGTACACACGACTTAGAATAAGGAATTACCATTGGGACTAGAGAAGCAACTTCAGCATTGTGTAGAGGATTTGGAATGAGGAGTTACTGTTGAGGGCAGAAAAGCAGGTAGAAGCAATGTGTAGAGTATTTAGAATTTCCCAGTGGGAAGAGAGATGCAGCTGCAGTACTCCTGAAAGGATTAAAAATTGAGAATTACTATTGGGAATAGAGATGCGTGTAGTAGTATGTATAGAAGGTAGAATGAGTAATGATATAATGAGTAAGTATAATGAGTAAGTATAGAAGGTAGAATGAGTAATTGTCGAGCAAACAAATCCTGGACGCAAATACACAGAACAAAAGGAGCAGCGAACACGCCTGCCATTACTAGAGGTTCATGTTTAAAAAAAACAAAATGCAGTGGTACTGCATTTATCAACTTCAAAAGGATGAAAGGCTGGGTGAACCCCCCGGGATGGAAATGTTCTATTTGCAACAGGCCCACAATCTCAGTTGGAAAAAAGAACAAAATATGTATAAGTTATGCCAAACGGACCACAGAAAGAATAATAATCTGGCCACCACATCACATAACGTCAGAGGAGGCGTTGGAGTTTTGGACAATGGAACATTTTACTACAAGTCTTATGGTCTAAGGACTGTATCACAACACCACTGCAGCAGTCAGCGTACATTATCACATAAGAAAGGCATGTCACATACATGTTCTTATAAGCGAATTAAACGCAAAAATAGCTCCCTAAATAAACAAAACCAAATGGCAAGCAGATAAATGAACAAATAACGAGCGGAGTTTGGAGCATGAAACTTTCACATAACAAACATACACACGGTGCTCCAAAGCCATTCGTGGTGGTTAATGATTAAGAAGGAAAAAGCTGAAAAATAAATCCTGCACTACTGAACACGGAACAAAAGGAGCAGTGAACACGTCTGCCACACCGGCACACATAGCAAATAAACACAGTGCTTGTTATTAGTGTGTGAGTGGCGTTACTTTGCTGTTTGTGTGTTGCATTTGGCTTTTTACAGCTAAAAAGCGGCATGAAAGCCACGACCTATACAAAGCTGGTCCCCTCTGTGCCAGCTCGTAAGTCACCATTCTGTAACTCTTTCAAATTGGTTATAGCTATTCTATTTCAAAGAGGTTCGTGGTACATTCTGTAAAGATGCTCCTTTTAAATTGGTGCAGCAGACAGAATTTCGAGACAACGTTAAAGAAAGTCTGCAGTCTAATAAAACGAGGCAATTCAAAGTTCAGGGGTCACCCACTGTGAGAAACTGGGAAAAACGGGGCGGCGACCAGGAAACAATTTAAAAACAAGCATACGCAACCTCTACAATTAACACATTTAGTATACTATTCCTCCAACTCTCAGCTAAACAGCCCATCATAATCAGGGCACAAGTCGTAAAAAAAGAAGTGGGGGGATGCTGTCACCGGAAGTGACGTCAGGAAAGGTGGCGGTGCCGAGCTCCTTGTCCCAGAGAGGCCAAAGAGTGAAGTCCAACTGTTTGGCAGGGGGGGACGGTGTCCCCCTGGTAAAATAAGTGGGGGGACGCCGTCCACCCGCGTAGTATCCCGACTCGAGCCCTGATCATAATTATATTTCTGTATTTCTAACACAACATAACCTAAGCGTGTGTTACCCCTGGGTGTGGTCATGAACTTCTCACTACCTCGCAGTAAAGCCTTGGTGGGCTTCGAGTCAGCATAGTGCCAACATCGGCAAACACTCACCCTCCCCATACAGCATTCTTCTAGAGCAATAACCAGGCAAGACAACTTTTTTGTGGAGAAAATTGCTGAGGGTCCCAAACACTGGGAGGCTGCCTCCTGTGCCTCTTGTGGCACTAAATAGGCCGCCCTTTTAGTGGGTCTCCTTCGGGGACCCCGGGCAGCCTGCAATCAGCCTGGCATCGAGGGCACCACGTACGAGGTGTTTCCGCACTGGCCTCATTGAAGCAGCCGTGTTGTCAGTCATTGTTCACTTGCAGCTCTGGTGCCCATCTTTTAGAGGCTAACGGATTGCAGAGAGTTTGGAAAACACAACTGGAACGACAAATACTTCATTTCCCAGGGAATACACTTTATATTTGAAATACTTATTTTGGGGAAATTAATTGTAACAATGTTTTGTACTAAATCAATAATCCTTTTTGAAAAGAGATTTTTAATTTACATTTTAATGTGGTCTCGTTAATGGTTCAACAGTGCCATGTCTCCGCGCTGTTGGTCAAGTTCCGCAATCAAAATCCAAACGATCACTCTGTCCCTTTATTTATTTTATTTATTTAATGCATTTTTATAAAGCGCGGACTTTACCCGAAGGTGTCAGAGCACTGTACAATAGAGCCTGTTACGTTACATGAGAGAACTGTTGCAGGAATAGAGCAAACCAAAATAGCATGAACAGACTGTATAAGCAAAAGTAAGAATAAATATGACAAATTTTACAATGACTAAAGAACTTCCTGGCGAACAATAGCAGGCCATAGAATCAAAACAACGCCAGCAAAAGGAACACAATTTCAAACACAGCAAGCACAGGATGTATAAGCAAAAATATAAACATATGTGACAAATTTACAATGACTAAAGAACTTCCTGGCAGGGTCTGAGAAGGAGGGAATTAGTTCTGAAAGTGTCTTTGGAATAAAAGAGATTTGAGGTCCGCTTTGAAGATCTGGATGGAGGTGATGGCACGGAGCGAAGGAGGAAGCAAGTTCCAGGTTCTCACCGCATTACCTGAGAACAACTGTGCCAACAGTTTTTCTCTTTTGAAGGAGGGGGGTTCAAGAAGGAACTTTTCCGCATTCCGATAAGGTCTTGAGCCTCCAGACAGTTTGAGTTTATTCGCCAGATAGCGAGGGGAGGAAGAGTGCAAAGCTTTGTGGGTGATGCACGCTGTTTTGTAGATAGCTCTAGCCTCGATGGGAAGCCATCGGAGAGAAGACAGGATAGGAGTGAAGTGGTCACTTCGTTTGGACCCTGAAATGAAGCGAGCTGCTGAATGGAGGACGGATTTGAGGGGGGAGAGGTGAGATTTGGGAAGCCAGTTAGAAGAGAATTACAATAGTCAAGTCTAGAGAGAACTAGAGATTGGACCAAGGTTTTTAGGTCATTCTCCGGGAAGAACCGACAAATCCCCCATAAAAGTCGCAGTTGATAACGTGCGCTCTTGGCCATGGAGTTGATGTGTGAGATGAGGTTGAGACTTTTGTCAAGTATGACACCTAAGGATTTAGCGCAATCCACAATGATGGGTTTACTGTTGAGTAGATTTGATTGATCCATCCAGGCTTGAACAGGAGGCGGAGAGAGAGCTAGATATGAGGAGGAATTCCGTTTTGGAGGAATTGAGAATGAGTTGGTGAACTAGCATCCAGTTGTGAATAGTGTTGAGAGTAGAGCTAAGTAGTGAGATATCATGAGGGGAAGACACCTTGAGGTAGATTTGGGTGTCATCCGCATAGAGATGGTAGAGGATTCCAGATTTGCTTAGAAGGTTCCCTAACGGTTCCAGATAGAGATTGAACAGAGTGGGAGCAAGGATAGAACCTTGAGGGATGCCTTGACCAACCACCAGTGGAGACGAGAGACTATTTGCAATCTTTTTTTTTTTTTAATTTTTATTGAAAAATAAAATATAACAACAACAATCAAGGCATTAGATACAGTACAGGCGATCATGTGTCCACATAGAGTGTTACTCCGAACATTCAGGAAAAATCATACACTTATAATCTGTCAAGAGGGGGGGGAGTGAGGAAACAGTGCAGCACTCATAGTATTAGACAGTACATGGAACGTCATTTAGGGGGATAAGGAAACATCAGGTAATAAGTCTTGCGGGGGAGAACAGATATTCCCACGATAGGCATTCCACTGAGACCAGACTCTGTTCCATTTCCTAGGTCTACCCCTAGCCAGATACACCGTTTTCTCCCTAAACATGCACCAATCCATGCCCTCCTTCCACGCCAAGACCGTGGGCGACCTCCGGGAGCCCCACAACTGTGCAATGTCTCTCTTAGCTATCATGTTACCAAGGGTCGCCCAACGGATCTGAGAAGCAGTGTAATCATTCGGCTCCCACACGTTCAGCAGGCAGCGCCTAGCTTCGGGCAACAACGACACTCCGGTAACTCTTCCCATCACCGCATGCACTCGGGCCCAAAACCCCGCCACCGACGAACACTCCCACAGAATGTGAAGAAAGGTTCCAGGCATGCCGCAACCACGTTTACACAACCCATCCAGAGAATAGCCCATTCGCACCAGATTCGGACCAGTAACATATATACGGTGAAGGATCTTAAGTTGGACAAAGCGAAGAGGGGCAGGAATGGCAACCTCCTTGGGCGACGACAACGCGGATTGCCAGTCTTCGTCATCTAATTCCAACCCATCCTCAGTCCATACCTCTCTGAGACGCACAAGTAGATCAGTCCGATTATTGATCAAGTTTTTTATAAATCAATGAAATCATGCTGTCCGGGACATAACCTTCCAGTATACGGTCCTCGAGAGGAGAGGACTCGGGGACGTCAGTGCCTGCAGCGAAAACCGACAGCAAGGCATGGCGCACCTGCACATATCTGAAGAACTCCTTTTCTCCGAGCTCATATTCTGTCCTCAGCGCCTCAAAGGTTTTAACATTACCCTTGGTCCAGAGGTCACCCACTCTACTGATACCAATCATGTCCCATTTCTCAAAACCTTTCGTTCTCCATAAGCAACCCAATCTTTCAGAGGCATACAACGGAGCCGCACAAGTCAATCTATCACCCCATCCCAAGGCCGCATTCGCATCTCGCCAAACTCGCACAGCAATCCTAGTGGGCCCAGTTAACGTACTGCAAATCCCTTTGGAATAAAGCGCCCTACTGAAATTCCCGCCCGGTAAAAGGTATTTATCCATCTCGAAAGCCGGTGAAGGACCCGGTGCGTAGATTGCATGGTTAATCGCACTCAATTGAGAGGCCCAATAGTAACGCTTGATGTCTGGGAAAGCGATGCCCCCATCGTACCAAGGGAGCGTAAGTTTGGGGAGAGCAATGCGCGCGCGTCCGTCCCAAAACAAACGACGCTGTAGGCTCTCCACCTCCCGAAAAAACCCGGAGGGAATAGGGTCAAAGGAGTTTTGGATTGCATACAAAAATCTCGGCAGCTACATCATCTTAAAAAGAGCAGCACGCCCGAGCGGCGACAGCGGTAACCGACGCCAGCGCGAGACATCGAGTTTCAGTCGCTGGAGCGGGGGAAGCAGGTTGCGCTCGTAGCGAACCACAGGATCCAGGGAGATATAAATCCCCAAATACTTGAACCCTGACTCGGTGACCTGGATCGGGAATCTGCGAGGCAGCGCAGGAAGCCCTCCTGCTAACACATAGACACAGGATTTCGTCCAATTAATAACAAGACCTGAGTTCTTCCCAAATGAAGTTAAAACGTCAAAAAGCACATTCAGGGATTTCTGGGGCGATGTGAGGTACAAAAGGATATCATCCGCATAAAGCGAAATACGATCCTCGAAGTCAGGAGTCCACCTAATGCCCTTTATCGTGTAGTGTAGTTCCTATCTTCCCAATAGGCTCTGCGCATTGGAATAATACCTACAGCAGTAAAGGCCTAGGCCAGACGTTAACTAGGTCTACTACTGTCGATACTAGACTTAAAGTTTTGGGTTTGCCAGCGTAGCTCAGAGTTCGCTAGAAACTTTCTCGAATGTTCAAGGAGGACTTAACTTCCCTGATTAGACAAGAAGGGATTTAGTTTCTGACAACCATAGAACATGACAACTTTGCTCTCCCCTAATCAAGAGTCAATCTCGAGAGTCGTGTGAACAAAAGGCAATTTATTTTACTCAGTCAGTACGTGCATTCTTAGTCTCATCAGAATGTAGAGAAAAGGAAGAGACGGGCGTGTTCAATAAAAAGGTGTTATTTATTGATCAGTCTCTTTTCTCGTACAAGAGAAATGGATCGATATTATTGCAATACTTATAGTTAAGTAAAGTGCATACATTAAAAGCAATAGTATAAAGTAATACTGTAAAAACATTGATATGGTTTCTAAGCCATAAGATGTTTTAAAATGAATAAAATATATTACATACACATATACATTTGACTAAACGTACTCAACTGGTGTTTCTAGATACGCCTACCCCGTGTACCTGACCTAAGTCTAATACGTGGGCGGGAATAGAAAGTTACAGTTTAAGTTAAGTTTGTTTTTGCCAAGTGAATAACTAAAGAATTCTCTGTGAGGGGTTATTCAGTTCTGTACCTGGAATTTAGGATGAATGAGGAATGGTATCTCTCTCTCTGGTCTCGATATTCCAGGCTGCCTGCGAGGGCTGCCCAGAAACGCCGGGGCTGGATTCTCGGCAGGAGAAAGCAGCGCGTCTCTCAGCGCGTCAGAAAGGCGGGGCTGCTGCCAGCGGGGTCTGCTCTGCTCTCGGCTTCGGCAAGTATGGCTGCTCCGTCTCGTCACCACGCGTGTGTTTGCATATGGCAAGATCAGTAATATTTATACCTTTAAAGTGCCGAGATTGACGTAAGGATGGACATAGATACGTCAATAAAGATGTCATACGACTTGCTCGTTAGCACATTCTTTTACTAAAGTTCTCGGTGAAATCAAAACAATGGCCGCAGGGTTTTGCCCAGGTTGTCATAGGTTTGATTTGTTATGAGAACTCCGTATGCCTTATCAGGGGCTGGAGGAATATCGCTTGTCTAATTAGATCGCAAGCGTTATGACCTAATCAGATAACACGTTCCTGTGCCGTAGTGTGACTGCGTCAGATAACGGTATCTGCATCATGGGGGTTTTCTGCCTCATGGGCTGACTGCTAGTTAACTTGTTGGTTTGTTTAACTAGAATAGGGTCAGGAATAGGGGGATCGATTCAGAACCGATAGGAATACATGACACCCACTCCACGCTAACTATGGACATATTTACTAATCTAGGCATAGTATAACATAGTACAACATACTATAGAGTAGTGTGTATACCTTACCACCCCAAAATACATAAATGCATTTCGAAATTTTTCAAATATACGGAAAAATTGCAGACATATATATATGGTATGCACTCAAGCTGTAGAAAAATGCCAAAGTAATCGCATTTGTATACATTATTGCTTATTTGGTATATGAGAATTACACATGAAATGGTTTCTGACAGAAAAAAGTTTCGAGACCATTCCATCACAGAATAAAATATCTTTATGAACATGCCAGCGGGCAGCTAATGTCTATAAGCTATCTAAAATTTAGAAACCTTAGTTCTCTAAGAATAGTTCTTACTTTAAGCAGAAGATAGTGTCCCGAAAAATATGTAAAAATATTTGGGGCTGCTGGAAAAACTGCTGTCCGTGAACTGGAGCGAAAATATTCATGTGACTTTATTTTTAAAGTTGAAGGCCGAATTCAGGGAACGCCGTGTGCGAGCTTGCTCAAAAGTCTCTATTTCTGTTCGGGTGAGAACATCATATCATTTAGGCTTTCGAAAAAAACTGTCAACAGCTTCCTGGGAAAGTTCCACTAACTCGGAAATAGGTGTAATCATGCATTCTTGCGCATGATTGTCTCCATTGACATTCTGATTTGCATTACTGACAGAAGGTCGTACCTGTTCGATGCTGCTTTCATCTTGAACTTCACTACCCATCAATCGTAGTGGTGAAGCTTCCACGAATGCCGTCATCAGGATTGGTAGCCTTTGAGGGCAGCACAAAGCATGAACCTTGATCGGGCTCAACAATGTTTCTGCATCCATCGGCGCATCCGATTGTAGCGTCAGACAGGTGTCTAACACGCATTCTTCTCCGCACAGCAGACACCTCAATACAGGTAAAACACATCTTTGCCACATTGGTCGAAATGATAGAAACCAAGTCATGTTCAGGTCTCTAAGCCGGGAGAGTCCCAGGATTTTTGATATCCGGTCCCGGTATCCAATGGCTAGGATTGTTTCTTCCCTTGTCGCAAGAGTTTTGTCTGTGACATGGGTTGCCATAACGAAAAATAAGGACTAAGAATAGGATTCCTGCAATTAGTCCCAGGATCAGGGGAAGTCCGCCAAAAATCGAATGGACGAAATCTGGAAAAATACCCAGTATGGCTTTGAATGGTGTTAATGCCATCGAAAATACTGTCTTAAATACCTTTGAGACCCCATTGGTATCAGAAATATTTAAGATTTCACTTAGGATTTCCGCGAAATGTACGGGGGAATTAGTTGATAATAATGTATGTATCTCTGCAGTCGTCCTTGCGACTTGTAGATCATACGTTTCTTTTGATGACGAGAGCCTGGTAGGCGTCTGAAGAAGGACTGTTTTCATTCTGCTTAAAGTATCTATTCGAATAGAAGTAATTTTCAAATCGGGCCATGCCCTTGCCTCCCTGTCTGGGAAGGAGCTGGGGAACAATGAGCGTCCACAGCACTTGACCTTCGCAGTCGTAGTGACTAGATAAGGAGTCCCGGGCATAAGACTACAACATCTGCGGTCTACAATAAGAATGTAACTCACATTATAGAGTCTTTGAAAGAATGGTTCTATTTCAGTTGCAGGTGCGCCTTGCTGGTGACATGAAAGGTTGTATGAATTCCCTTCACACGCTCCATGCAAACTAATTCCGTTACACAGAAGCGTGCCGCTTAGTGACATCGCACAATTGTTGCCACTAAGAAACACTTTCTGTCCTTTATTACTGACACATGCATGTGAATAGGGCAGGTTCCATGTTGTTTTAAGGTACCCCTTTCCCAATTTCTCGTACATGCCAGCCTGTATATATTTTTGGCAGTATTGAAACCTGAAGGTTGAGATGGGAATATTTATGATTCCGTGTATTATCCATTCACTGACAGGTCGTTCTGACATTGTCATTGGTAATCTTTCTAGTTTTTCAATGCTCAAGATTGTATAATCAGCACCCTTTTGCGCCATACCGATTTGTTTATCAGTAAGGTTAAAGATTTGGAATAGTGACGTTGTGTTGATTAAACGCCAAGGCACATAGCCTGAACGCAGATTTTGTAACGTCCAGCCAAGCTGTTCAATAGAACGCAATTGTGACTGACCATGTTGTAATAACAGTAAGTCTTGCGATAATATATCGATTGCTGAAGACACAATGCTGTCCAATGAAAAAATTCTGGAGGACAGAGTCATTAACCCATTGTCCACTACAGAAAGTGATTTTTCCAAATTAATACGGTCAATTTCCCGTATTCTCTCTGCTGTTTCAATTTGAGTAACCTTCCAGGCCTCATTGTATGCTGCATATACAGAGGCTGCTATGAAACGCTTTTGACGCTGTTTGCGTGGTCCCAAAGTGAAATCACGCAAGTCAGCACCATCAGTAAGTAAAGTTAGGTGTTGCTTAATTTCTGCCAGTGTGGAAGTTTGTAGCCATTGAAGGCATAATTTGCCCACACTGTAGGTGGTTATTATCCCTGGGTGATGTCTTTGAGGATATCTAGGGTCTGGCCTGTTCATTTTGAAACCCTGTGTTTTGTTCAGGAATCTGTCTTGACAGTTATTAGTATCTGTGGGCCAGATCAACCACTGTTTCCAATCAGGATGTGTTCTGTTTTGGTTTAATATATGGTTTACGTCTATCTCTTCATCTGTATCAGAGTTATTGCTAAACATTGTTGGCTTTGGAATAGACGGTTTATTTAAATCTTTGATTTTGGCTAAGCCAAGACAGGTGGTCTGTTGAACAGTGTCATTTAAAAATATCATTTGTTCTGGGATCATGCAGGCTCTAAACAAAGCTTCTATACCCTGTACTTGCCATTCTTTTGTACCCCAAACACTTTTCAATTCAACATTTTTGTCCCAATAATCAAATCCAAAAGTATTCATTTGTGCAAAAAATGAATCTGAATATAACAATTTTGTGTTGGTTATCATGGTCTTGGTTCCTGTCTTGTTTGACAATTTAAAATAAAATGTTTCAGCATTACTTGTGTTAAAACCTGAAAAATATGAATATTTGTCGTAAACGGTTCTTGAGCTCCCTTTTGGAGGTGTTGCACAATGTTCCCATTGATTATAATTTAAAACATTTCTAGGTTGTGCAGATCTATGTAAAAAGTGATTACCATAGTGGTTATAGCAATACATACTGTCATAATTTGTAGAACCCTGCAAATAATCATGTTTGGTAAATTTAGCAGACATTACTAAGTCAGACATCATATTATTAATGCTTTCGAAGTCCCAATCATCAGCAAATGAGTTTGGTTTTGCAAAGTCACTCAATGAGATCTTAATTTGGTGTGGATATTTCAGGATCTCGACCGGGCCATAAATTTCATAGTCAGTGTTGTCCCAGGCTACCCCACCAGGTATCGGATTGGCTGTGAAGTTGGCTGAAGAAAGTTCTCTTTTCTCGACGTGTGAAGATGTGTGTGGTTTGAGGATCAAGTTGATTTTCTGACTTGCTGTGTCCATTTTAGCATATTTTCCCTCAATGAAGCGTCCCAAAGTAAGTACCATGATGAGCCAAAGTATGAGGATAAATGCACCAAAACCCACCCAAAATTCAATCCATGGGGAAATCAGATATGTTTCTTTCAGTTGTTTCAAAAGTTCCTTAGCTTTGTCTTTAAAGGATTTTGATGATGGCTGTGTCTTTGATTCACTGAGGCTTTCAGAGGAATCATCGAAGTTTATGAAGTAGCCGGATGCAGTTCTGTCAATTGTTCCAATTGCTTCAGGATTTTTGTTTCTTGCATTTTCACTTGGTACTTCATTATAGATTGGTGTGTCTCTGCTAAATGTTTTTATTTGGGTTTTCAGAGGTCTGAGTTCTATTGCATTGTTGCATAGTCCTTGTTGTTCTTCTGTAGGCGTTTCAAATGTGATAAGCCTCTTCGTTAGGACCTCTGTACTGGTAGCAAACCTTGGTGTTCTGCTACTTATTGGGAGTCCACTTGGCCTACTGTTTGTTATCGGCCACATGTTGTGGTTTTACCAGGTCGATTGATACAACTCGGTTCTCCTTTTTACCAGCAAGTGGCGGTAGTACAACTGATCTTGTCCCGTTGACAGACAAGACAGGAACTGCTTTTCTGTAAGAAGGCCCAAATTCCTTCTTTACCGCGATCTTCTCCCTGACTAGATCCCCGACTTTTGGAATCCAGACAGGTCTTGCTGGGACAGGTGGTGGTTCTTCAGTGGTTGTTGGCTGTTGTTTCAACTTTATGTTGCTCAGGTCTTTTCTTGTTTTGTTTAAGTCCTGCAAAATAGCCAAACGGTCTTTGATATCAAAGGTTTTTTCTTTCACCACTGAAGTCTGACTATCAATGTCAGAGATCATCATCCTAGTTCCGAATAATAATTCGTACGCACTGAATCCCTTCAGAGAATTTCTTGGCAAGTTATTGAGACTACGTTGGACACTTATTAGATGTTTGACCCACCCAGCTCCCGAACCTAATATCCTTTCCGCTATAGATTGCTTTATGTCACGGTTTTTTCTTTCAACAATTCCGTTCCCCTCAGGGTGAAATGGACAAGAGTACCGCAATTGCACGCCCATGCTGACCATGGCCTCCTTATAAGCCCGAGAGCTAAAAGCAGGACCATTGTCCGAATGCAGCATGCCAATTGCGTATGTGCCGATAAAGACTCGCAAATCTTTTATAACAGTTCTGGCGTCAGCCGTTCGCTGGGGCCACATCCATATGAATCTCGTGCATGAATCCACTGCGACCAAGATATATTTATAGTTACCATCCCTTTGTAAGGGACCGCAGTGGTCTAGATAAACACAGGCTAATGGTTTATCCGAGATTAGAAGGGGCGTCTGCGCTGGACGTCTCACCGTTGATACTTTCATTCTTTGACATATTTCACATTCTAGAACATAGTTCCTTGTTTGTCTTCTCATTTGTGGCCACCAGTATCTCTGTTTTAATAATGATACTGTGGCTGAGACGCCAGCATGGATAGAAGCAAGCCCTTCGTGTGCCGCTATTATTAGTCCTAACCTATGTTCCATGTTTGGAATTGCCCTATCCCCCACTCCAGGGATTCGAGCAAAAGGAACATTGTTTGCATCAGTTATGTATGAGTATTTTACTGGAAAGCCTTTAGGGAGTGGTTCTATCGAATCCTTTTCTGAAGCGCTGACAGCTTGTAATATTTCGCTGTCTATTTTTGTTTTTGACCGGGTGACGGCAGCTACGGAAGCCGTTTGCACAGCTGCCTTCGCGGCCTCATCAGCCAATGAATTCCCTGCAACGTGAACGCCATCACGTTGATGACTCAGTGTATGTATCACGTGAGTCTTTGGTAGTTCTTTTTGTAAAAGAACTACTTGTTCCCAGAGCATTTTATGCTTGATTGTGCCACCTTTCGCATCCTTGAAACGATTCTGAAGCCAGATCTGCAAGTATTCATTGTAAGATTGAACGCAATAATACGAATCGCACACTATGAGTGTGGGGAATTCTCGATCGGTATTTTCAAGCGCCATCTTGAACGCCAGTAGTTCAGCTCGCTGAGCTGTACAATCTCCTAAAGATTGTGTTTTAGTGATTGCTGGTTTAAATTTTCCTTCGTGCCAGCGGCCTTTAACGATCGCGCACGCAGCACTGTAAGCTTGCTTACCCCCCACTGCGGGTTGTGCTGATCCGTCTGTATATATTATACAGCCGTAGTGGTCTAGAGGCAGAATTTCGGTTGGCGGAGGACATTCAAATTCATATTGGAGAAATTCTTGTGTTTTTAAGTAAGGATCAAATTCGTACACCACGTCTGTTGCAGCAAGAGAATTAGCCCATTGTATCCATCTCGGATGGAGTGCTTTAGCATTTGGAATGCTTGCCTTTGTTACCGCCTCTAGGGCTGGTATTGGTGTCACGATAATTATTCGTTTACCTTGTGCCAGGGCTCGTTCTTTTGCTATAGCTGTCTGTGTTGCTGTAAGAATTTTTTCCGTTGGGCTAAATTTCATTTCAGCCTTAGTGTACAAGTGTGATTTGAATGCAATTGGTACCTTTTCCCCCTCATTAGAGGTCAGGTATGTGAATCCGCATCTCCCTGGGATGACTCGAATCACAAGATTGCGTGTGTTATCACGTGTTTCTAATTTTGTTTTAATTAGCATGTCTGTTTGTAGGGATCTCAAAATTTCTGTGTGTATTTGAGTCCAACTGGATCTTTTAAAGTCTGGTTTAATTAGATCATAAAGGGGTTTGACCCTTTCTGCGTAATTTGCAATGTATGTTCTTCCGAAATTTAGGAAGCCTAGAATCGACTGTAAGTTTTTTAGTGTTCTAGGTGCTTGGAGTACGGCACATTTCTCTAGGAAATTGTCAGCCAGGCTTTTGCCTTCACTTGATAACTCATATCCTAAGAATAGGACTGTCAGATGGGCAATTCTGGATTTTTTAAAGTTGAATTTGTAACCCTCTGCAGCGAACCCAAGTATTATGGTGTTCACTCTTTTCAAGTGAGTCTCCAAGTCATCATCTGTTAAGTAAATGTCATCGACATAAGATAATGCTTCATCATCATATAGTTGTAGTAATTCTGTTACTCTCGCTGAGAATACCCCCGGGCTGTTCTTGTACCCCTGGGCTAACCGACAGAATTGTTTTTGAGTGCCATTTACTGAGAATGCAGTTAAATATCTGCTCTCTGGTGCTATGTTTTGACAAAAGAATCCATTGGAGATGTCCAAGGTTGTTTTGTATTTTTTGCGCACTATGTTATTCATTAGTGCAGCACTGTGTGAGTTTTGCACTGCAAAAGTTTTGCAACATGTGTTAAGGTGTCGGTAATCCAAAACTAGACGATATGAATTGTCTGGTTTGGAGACCGGAAACAAAGGATTGTTCATTTGTGAGGTGCAAGTTTCAATCACCCCCTGGTATTCTAGCTGATCTAGTATTTCATTTACCTGTTTTTTAGCTTCTTGCTTAATTGGGTACTGCCTTTGTGCAGTAGGTTGTGATTTTAACTGGATTTTGTGAGGAGGAGAATCCTCATCCCATCCTACATGATTTTTATATAAAGCAGGTGCTAGAGCCACTGCCCACTTTCTAGCAAGTGTGTATTTTTTATGAATTGGAATTTGATTTGAGAAGGCAGGCATAATTACTTCTTTGCCATGAGGGCACTCCCTGACAAACTCTGGTGGCCAGTCGTTTTCAGCTAGAAGGATATCATAGCCCTTGGAGAGATTATCCCAAAATAGTCCCCTTATTTTCCTAGTCTTATCTCCCTCTATACGTAATGTTATCTCGTATATCTTGTGAGGTTTGCTAACCCTGGTGTCTGCAGTTTCCACTTGAAGATATTCATTCGTGTCCACTGTCTCCAGATGATTCATAAGGACTTTGCGAGCTATGCTCACTTCTGCTGCACTGTCTAGCATTGTCTGAGCCCACTCTCCGTTTTTCAGTTGTGTCCTCAGTATTCTCGGCATTGTTAACTACCTTGATACTGGCTACCTTCTTTTTTGGAAATTGTAATTTCTTTTTTAGTTGAGCAGGTTCCTTGTCTTTGGACTTGGCGTGCTCTTCTCTTTGTTCTGATCGTCCTCTTCTTTCCGATTTCTGCGAGGAATTCTGAAAAGATTGAGAGGGACGTGTATCAATGTCTTGATATCTATCAGGTTTTTTTATATTATCCCTATTTCTAAGGTTATATCTATTCCCAGAGGGGTCACTCTGCGGTGACCTCTGTCTTCGGTTTGGAGATTTTTCTCTTCGCCTAGGAGACCTTCCTCTGGACTGGAATTTCTTTTCTTTAGGATTGGATTGTTTATTTCCATCCCAGTTCTTTTTTGGTGAATTGTTATTAAAAAATATTTTTTCTGGACTTTCAGTCAGTTGCGGTTTTACTGGTATTCCACCTAAACTATCTCTACCTAGTTCCTCATAGGATTTTTCTATGATTCTGGCAATTTCAGCTGGTTGGTCTGCTATATCTGTCTCTTTTAACCTCTGGCGGATCACCACGTTTGCTGCTTCACCTTTTATGTTGGCTAATAATATAGCCGAGACCTGTTTGAAGTCTTTCAGTAATTTCATACCAAGAGTTAAAGCAGGTTCTGGACCGTATTCGTCTTGAATTTGTTTTAGCACATCTGGTATCACCGAAATGGATGGAACACCGTGCGTTTTTGTGTAGATGGAAGCAAAGACTGTACCCCAAGTGTCACAGTCCTCAATGTGTGGTGCGATTCCCATAGGAAGACAGATAGTCAGAATCCTGTGCTTTTCTAGCGGGGTGGTGTCAGGAAACACCGCCTCTATTTGGGTAATTTTCTGTGCCAACCAGAATGGTATTTGTTCCCGTTTAGCCGGTACTTTACCTAGGCAGGATTGGATGTTCTGTGGTGTAATTTTATTTGTGTTCCCCTGGTGAGGGGTCAGCTGTGGAAGTTTAATCGCTGGCTGAATTGTTGAAGTCCGCATTACATATTGGACTAATTGTCTATGAATTTTTAGTAATTGTTTTAGCTGTATTAACAGCTCTCCTGTAGACATCCCTTCGATGTCTGGGTGTGGTGTGTATCCGGCTAAGACCGGCCACGTTGCTCCTGGTCTACCTAAAGGACCGAGCCTGGTGATGTGATTATTATGTTTTAGGGCGCCATCAAATAAGAGCAAATGCTCTTGGAATTTGAGTGGTACTTCCACCTCCTCGAAAGGAGTGTACATTTCAGGAGGTTCCTCTATTTTGTAATAGTGGAAGTACTTTGTTACAGCATTTGCTGCTGGAAAATGTATCCATGAATAGTATACCTCTGTCTGCCGATATTCGTGTGCCTCAATTACGAATATGACTGTGCCACCTCTAGGTGTCAGTCCATTTTCTATAAGTTTTAAGGTTATAGATTTCCTTTTGGTGACCGGGATTAGTATTATATCCCCGTCTGCATCTTGTAGTGCAGTATCAGCTGCTGCTATTTCAGCTGCTAATCTAACTGCCTCTCTTTCTTCATCACTGTCTGTCATTTTACTGACCGGATGGTTATTTTGTTTGTTTGCAGATCAGGTTTCTTATGGAACAAAGATTAGATGCACAATATTTTGGAACTGTTTATCCTTCAACGTTGACTATACCAAGAACCATACATAGGAGTTCCCTCCTGCGAGGTCTGGCGGATATAACCTTTCACCCACTCCAGACGTCTTTGGAGTATGTGGGAAAAGGGGTCTGAGTGAGAAAGCACGACTGAGTTACTCTAAATGTCTTACGTTAGTTTTATCGCCCTTTCCATACGCGTTGGGCGCCATGTAGTGTAGTTCCTATCTTCCCAATAGGCTCTGCGCATTGGAATAATACCTACAGCAGTAAAGGCCTAGGCCAGACGTTAACTAGGTCTACTACTGTCGATACTAGACTTAAAGTTTTGGGTTTGCCAGCGTAGCTCAGAGTTCGCTAGAAACTTTCTCGAATGTTCAAGGAGGACTTAACTTCCCTGATTACACAAGAAGGGATTTAGTTTCTGACAACCATAGAACATGACAACTTTGCTCTCCCCTAATCAAGAGTCAATCTCGAGAGTCGTGTGAACAAAAGGCAATTTATTTTACTCAGTCAGTACGTGCATTCTTAGTCTCATCAGAATGTAGAGAAAAGGAAGAGACGGGCGTGTTCAATAAAAAGGTGTTATTTATTGATCAGTCTCTTTTCTCGTACAAGAGAAATGGATCGATATTATTGCAATACTTATAGTTAAGTAAAGTGCATACATTAAAAGCAATAGTATAAAGTAATACTGTAAAAACATTGATATGGTTTCTAAGCCATAAGATGTTTTAAAATGAATAAAATATATTACATACACATATACATTTGACTAAACGTACTCAACTGGTGTTTCTAGATACGCCTACCCCGTGTACCTGACCTAAGTCTAATACGTGGGCGGGAATAGAAAGTTACAGTTTAAGTTAAGTTTGTTTTTGCCAAGTGAATAACTAAAGAATTCTCTGTGAGGGGTTATTCAGTTCTGTACCTGGAATTTAGGATGAATGAGGAATGGTATCTCTCTCTCTGGTCTCGATATTCCAGGCTGCCTGCGAGGGCTGCCCAGAAACGCCGGGGCTGGATTCTCGGCAGGAGAAAGCAGCGCGTCTCTCAGCGCGTCAGAAAGGCGGGGCTGCTGCCAGCGGGGTCTGCTCTGCTCTCGGCTTCGGCAAGTATGGCTGCTCCGTCTCGTCACCACGCGTGTGTTTGCATATGGCAAGATCGGTAATATTTATACCTTTAAGGTGCCGAGATTGACGTAAGGATGGACATAGATACGTCAATAAAGATGTCATACGACTTGCTCGTTAGCACATTCTTTTACTAAAGTTCTCGGTGAAATCAAAACAATGGCCGCAGGGTTTTGCCCAGGTTGTCATAGGTTTGATTTGTTATGAGAACTCCGTATGCCTTATCAGGGGCTGGAGGAATATCGCTTGTCTAATTAGATCGCAAGCGTTATGACCTAATCAGATAACACGTTCCTGTGCCGTAGTGTGACTGCGTCAGATAACGGTATCTGCATCATGGGGGTTTTCTGCCTCATGGGCTGACTGCTAGTTAACTTGTTGGTTTGTTTAACTAGAATAGGGTCAGGAATAGGGGGATCGATTCAGAACCGATAGGAATACATGACAATCGAGGGCTCCCAATGGAGCCATGCGGCCAGCGGTTCGAGCGCAAGGGCAAAAAGCAAGGGAGACATCGGACAGCCCTGCCGAGTGCCTCGTCCAAGGGTAAAAGTGCCAGATACCTTCCCATTAACCACAACCTGCGCCAGAGGCTTCTCATAAAGAAGTTTCACCCATGCAATGAATATAGGGCCAAAACCAAATTTGGCGAGAGCCGCCCAGAGATAAGACCATTCGATAGTATCGAAGGCCATAGTGGCATCCAAGGAAGCCAAAATGGCCGGCTCAGAGAGGGTCTCGGCTCTCGCGAGAACTCCATGAAGCCGCCGAAGATTAAGGGCAGTATTGCGATGCGGGATAAAACCGGATTGATCCGGATGGATCAAATCACAGATCACCTTAACCAAGCGGTTAGCCAACAATTTGGCTAAAATTTTGGGTTCGGCATTTAAAAGGGAGATGGGCCTATAAGAGGCACAACAGTCGCGTGGCTTACCCTCCTTGTGTATTACCACAATAGAGGCCAGCCGTTGATCCGCGGGGAGGGAACCAGATTTCAGCGCCTCAAGGAACATTTCCCTCAGATAGGGCGCCATTTTGTCAGGTTGCAGTTTGTACAATTCAATAGGCAAGCCATTGGGGCCCATAGCCTTACCAGAACGAAGGGAGCGGATGGCAATTGCTATTTCATCTGTCGTAAGCGGTGCGTCCATGAAATCTCTATCAGCATCAGAGAGACGGGGCAATGCAATGTCACGCAATAACAACAGAGAATCCTCCTCATCCCTAGCACAAACTGAAGAATACACAGTACGGAAATGATCCACAAAACAGTTAATGATCTCAGCCGGGTCAGTCACACACACTCCATCCGACCTTTCAATCACAGGAACTACACGATTCGCTCTTTCCTTCTTATCAAGCCACGCAAGCAATTTACCAGCCTTGTCACCTACATCATACAGCCTACCCTGTTGCTCTCTGTTCATTACCTTAGCAGCTTCGGTCACCAGGGCTTTATAATCAGATTGTTTTAAGCTGAGGGAGTGGAGTTTAGTACGGGTGACACCCGCCTCAAGGTCACTCTCAATCACAGTTATTTCAGCTTCAATGCGGACCAGTTCCTCACATTTGGCCTTCTTGGCACCAGTAATTAACGACAAAGAATGTCCACGCATAACAGTCTTGAAAGCCTCCCACAATGACACAGAAGAAGAAACAGACCCCACATTATCGAGGAAGTAATGATCAATAGATTTTATCAACTCCGAGCGGATCTTAGGATTCCGGAGATACCAGGGGTTGATGGGAGCAACCCTGCCCTCGCTGCACACCCCAGCTTCCACACAGAGCCACAAGGGGGAATGATCTGAAAGGCCCCTGGGAAGGTGACGGATTTCCCTGATGGAGGAGGATTGAGCCGCTGGCATTAGGAGATAATCAAGTCTGGAGAGGCTCCCGTAGGCACCTGAATGAAAGGTATATTGTAACTGCGCAGGATGCATCAACCTCCAACTATCCACCAGCCCGAAAGTTTCCAAAAACCCACTCATCCACAACTGAGATCCAGCCAAATCCCTAGGAGGGTAGCGATCCGAGGTGCCAGAGACAACAGAGTTAAAGTCCCCACCCAGGATTAAAAGACCTTCAGGAAGCCCTAGAACAACCCGTCCAATATCAGCAAAGGTGGGAGTCTGCAGGCCAGGGGGGACATAGATCGTGAGTCTGGAGAGCGTCTTCCCCTCCCATCTACCAGTGAGCGCGACGTAGCGCCCCCTATCATCAAGTATTACATCATCAATCTCAAAGGGGAGGGAAGACCGGACCATAATACCCACCCCCCTAGAGCCAGAAGTAAATCCGGAATGAGCAACCAAGCGATAGCCTCGTCTATTCATGGCTTGACAAGCGTTACCAATTAAGTGTGTCTCTTGCAGGAGGACAAAATCAGGAGAATGACGTCTCAAAAACTGCAGCACAACCCCTCGTTTTATCCTATCCCCCAACCCGTTGACATTCCAAGATAGCAGTCTCAACTCACTACCCCCCATTCCCGAAGAGACTGCAGAGCACACTCCACAAAGAACACATCTATCGAAGCATTAAAGAATACAATGCGATGCCTTGCGGAAAAAAAACAAGCAAACAAACACCACCCCACCACCCCCCGATTTGAACCCGTTACAACTCCACCCACCCTACACCCCTGCGTGAGACTCAATAGCCACCCCAACTTGCAGTGTGCCTGTCGCCCAACTATTTGCAATCTTGATCATTTGGGATCTGTCTGTGAGGAACGAGGCAAACCATTTGAGTACAGTGCCTTCCACGCCCATTCTCTGTTGAAGAATGTTAAGGAGGGTGTTGTTATTAACAGTGTCAAAAGCTGCAGAGAGGTCAAGAAGAATCAGAAGGCACGATTCCCCTGAATCGAGAATATGCAGCGCATCATCGATCACTTGCAGCAGGGTTGTTTCAGTGCTGCAGTTTTTAATAAAGCCAGACTGGAACATGTCAAGGAGATTATTGTCCATAATGTGTTGGGACAGTTGTTTTGCAACACATTTTTCTGTGATCTTTGAAAGAAAAGGGAGATTGGTGATGGGGCGGAAGTTATTGAGGTCATTTGCATCTGCAGAGGTTTTTTTTAGAAGGGGGGTAACCTGTCCTGTTTTGAGGACACTTGGGAGGGATCCTTGACTGAGGAAGAGATCGACTAGCCTGGTCCAGTAGGAGTGTTAGTATAGAAATGAATGGCGATGCCACTGGGAATGGGGTCAGAGGAATGGTTGGAAGGTTTGGTTTCGCGGATGCATTTGAGGAGATCAACCTCTGAGATGGCGGCAAAGTTCTGCCAAGTGACTAAGGATTTTCGCTCCTCGATGGGGGTGGGGTGGGTGACCTGTTCAACCAGAGATTTTACCTTTTGATCGAAGAATATAGCGAACTCGGTTGCTTTCTTTGATGCATCCTCAGGCTTGATGGTTTGGGGAGAACAATTTGGGTTTTTGATGAGGTCGAAAAGTTTTTGGGGTCTGTTTTTAGCTGAATCGAGGAGGACTGCCGAGATCGGCAGCAGGGTACAAAAAGTAGAGTTGTGAAAAGCCCAGCTCGAATTTACAATTAAACAGTAGCGCTTGTGAAAACCACAGCACTATTAAAAAAAATAATGTAAGAAGATGCTAGCAATATCAGGCGGCCTCCATATTGAAATGGAAAGCACAAGCCTGGTGCATTGTCCAGATATGTAATTTGACCCCCCCCAAAAAAAGTAGTCCTTAGAGGAATACTTAAACTCTGACATTGTAGGGAGATAGTACTCTGCCAATGCTCCGTAGCTGGAATGCGGAAACAGAAAGGAGGGAAAAGAGGAAGAATTGATCAGTTGCAAGGAAGAAATTTCAAAGGACAGTGGCAAAGACAAATAAAAAGCGAAGGCGACCAGGGGGTGGAGGTTAACTCCACAGAGCCTTCACAAACCATCTACAAGAGGTCACTAAGCAACAGCGCAAGCGCTGTTACGCTCGACCTAAAAAGAAGGCTGCAAGCAGCACCAACCATTTTGAAATCAAGACCTGCATGAGTCAATATTATCATAAGCACAGTTGCTTCAACACGTCTTCATTGTCAACTACATGTTAATTACCTTGTGTTAATACAACTGTACATTTAATTGTAAAAACCTCTTTCACCAGTAAGCCTGACCCCCCAGAAGAGCTCCCATGTCTCTTCCATCCAAGCATTTATCCATTCATCCTTTCACCTTTTCATAGACTCATTGATATCCACCATGTAATCTATTCATTCTTTCAGACATCATTTCATCCTTATTCATCCTTTCACCTATTCATCCTTTCAGCCATTCACCCGTCTATGCATCCCTTTACCCATTCACGAACCCACACATCCTTTCACCCATTCACCCACACATCCTTTCACCCATCCACCCTTTCACACATCCTTTCACCCACCCACACATCCTTTTACCAATTCACCCATACATCCTTTCACCCATCCACCCTTTCACACACCCACACATCCTTTCACCCGCCCATACATATATTCACCAATCCACCTTCTCAGCTATACTTTCACTTACCCATGCATTCTTTCACCCATGCACCCACCCAGACTTTTACCCATCTTTTCAACCACTTATCCTTTCACCCATCATGCATCCTTTCATCCATCACCCTTTCACCCATCCTTCCATTTAACCTTCCATCCTTCCTTCCCTTTTCTGTCAACACATCTTTCTTTGGCATTATTAGCTCTTGTTTGTTGCGTTTCAGACAGAAGAGGTCTATAAAGAACGCAACACCCGCTGTAGCTGCTATAGCAGGGGTCCACACTGGGGCTGTCATTGTTTTGGCTTCACAATCCCCCAAATGCAGTTGAGGGAGGCATACAATGCTTGAATCAAGTTACACAATTGAAAAGTGTTTTGCAACTGAGGCTAAACCTGTATCTTTTAAAAAAAGGTGCTCACCAGGAGGCAAGCAGCTATGACAGTGGTTCCCAAACTTTTGAGTCCTGAGGACCCCCATTGAGTCACCACTGGAAGCCGGGGACCCCCAAGCAATTTGTAGGATTTAAATTTTAAACATTAAAACAGTATTTAAAAAAAAGAAACACACATGTGCACACAAAACAAATACTAAAATTACTAATGATTTTAGGGGCATATTTACAAGCCCCTATCACCATGGGAACATCACTTTTTGAGACGTTCCTGTGGCGATAGGGGCTTCGCCTTATTTACAAGGCAACGTTAAGCCACGTAACGTGGCTTAACAGTGCCTTAATAAATAAGACCCCCTTTCACCCAATGCTTAGTGTGAAAAGGTTGGGCAGTGGGTGTTGCGGTGGGCGTTTCCCCTGCAACACCCATTGATTTTGTCGCTGCCCCCTATTTACAAGGGCAGCGTAAATGGGAGGCAGCGCCAAAAATAAGGCCAGGTAAAACCTGGTCTTAACTTGGCAAAACAAGGTGAACTGCTTCATTTCTCCTCGTTTTTGCAAAACGCCTTGGATTTTTTATGTTCAGGAAGGTGAACCTTCCTGCACATCAATAATCTTTAAAAAAAAAGACATTTTGCAACTTCCATGTGTGCTGCTTTAAGCAGCACACATAGAAGTGAAAAAACCACAATTCAAGATTGTTTATGTGCAGGAAGGGGGGATCTTCCTGTACATAAACTATCTTCCACTGTTAAGTGTAGCGCCAGCGCAGGGGAAACGCAGGGCTGCACCATATTCTTGTACATATGGTGCAGCCCTGCGTTTCTGAAGTGGCGGAGTGTGTTGTTAAGCCAAGGAGGCTAACGACACTCTCTGCCACTTCTGTTGTATTTTATATTGAAAGAATTTGCAAGAAAACGAAAAAGGTTAATGGGAAGGTTGGTGCTGCATCTCCGTGACTACGTTTTCAATGGTTGGTTCTATTTCGCAGCACGAGGCTCCTGCTCCTGCCAGGGCTGGACTGGAAACCCAAAGCAGCCCTGGCAAATGATTTCAGACCAGTCCCCATAGGGTGCATACCAAGTGCAGTGAGTGAGCCTGACCACTACAAAGGGGGTTTTGGGAGGCTCTCCCCCTAAGAAATATAGGAAACAATGGTGCAGTCTACAACACATTTATCATTATATATTGAATTGTATTAGCTTTTAAAGAATAGTAAATAAAGACCTGACTATGCATCAGAATACGAAAATCTTTCTGCTGGTTCTTCAATGCTTCCCCCACTATCACCCTCCGACAGTGCTTCTCATCTCCCCACAGCCCCTCTGACACGTTTATTTCATTTTTATAGCATCTCTCATACCAGTGTAGGATGTCAGAGCAATTTACATCACACACATATAGAGACAGTCAATCATAGGTGTAAATCAGTGTATAGAAAATGTTACAAAAGACACAGGGGACTACAAGGTGTAGAACTTACATGTCATTCATACTGGTAGGCATTTTTACAGAGTGCTTGGTCTGGAGAAGCACAAACTCAGGATTCAGAACATAACACAATGGTTAGCATTGACTTTAACAATAAAAATTTATTTCCACCCAAATAAACCTTTTTAGCAGCATTAGTATAATGAAAGACCGAGAAAAAACATAAGTCACAAACTTGTACCTTGCAGTTTGCAAAGCAGCTGTTTGATGACAGTTTGTAGGTCACTGTGCTAGATTACGATTGTCACTTATGAGCTGCACTTTAACAAAATAATCTCTCTGACAAAAGCAGTAACCCACTGACCTATGCATATAAAATACTGTTTTTTAAAATGCATGGTGCAAGTTCTTTGCAGTAGGCATATTAACCCTCTGTTCTACATTAGATAAGTCAAAGCTACTACTGGACAAAACTCTCATCTCTCTCCAGCGGGGACATTAATGACAGACACTATCTTGACACTTTTATTGTTCTTTGAAAACTGCTAATTAAACAAGATACTTTGCAGTGCTTTTAAAGCTGCTGCCTGCGGACCCCCTCGGAATGTGTCAGGGACCCCTGGGGGTCCGCGGACCACAGTTTGGGAAACACTGAGCTATGATATAGCATAAACACTAAAAAGGCGTGCAATCAGAAAGAGATGCCCCATGGCATACACTTATTCTGAACTGAGAACCAGTGTACACATTATTTTTTTTATATTCAAAAAAGGGCAGCAGCATTTAGCTATTGTTGTTCATCTGGCAATCCAGTTACAAACGTTTTGTTATAGGAGTTCACAAAAATGTCTGTCCTTCCAGAATATTGACAGAGCCAGGCCCTCACCACCAGAGAGTGCCTGAGATGCGCTACTCCAGCATTACACACTACACCAGGTGATGCAGTCGCCCTGTGGGTGGGGTGGGGGGGCTTTTCCTCCTGCCAATGACTACCTGACCTCGACTTCACACAGCATCTCCTGGCTCCCTAGGGTGCTTATGTGTGTACCAAAGGGGTGGCTAAAGACTGACTTATTTGCCTACTGGTTTTGGACACTCCCGGATGCAGATTCAAAGTTAAAGGATCAAATCCCCATCACTCATGATGACTGACATTCTAAACACCGAAAGACTGTTCTGAGGGCTAATGCAAAATGGGGATAACAAACAAAGCAGTTGCGCTGAGTGAAAGGGGGAGAGCAAAACAGGGGCTATATCTACTTAAATATGGCACTGTTTTCATCTCTCAATACAAAAGGGGGGACTGGGGTTGGACAATATTTTATGGGGTCCAGTGTACTCGTCCAAAAGACTAGTTGCACAAAAATGGGTGTACAAAGTTCCCCGGGAAGAGTGACGGAGAAGGGTGTGTGTGTGCTAGTGAGTGGGGGAATCCCCTTGTTGGAACTAGAACCCTCACACACCCAGCAAGCTAGGTGTCATGCTTCATCATATGGGCTCTGCTCCTCGTCAGACTGGCGCTGCAATGTCTGACGGGCTCCCGGAACCGGGGCTCTTTATCGGAGATCTTTTGTTCCCGCCATATGGTGAATGTGTGTGAGAGGGCCTAGGGGGTGTGGTCGTGACGTGAGTGCTAGATTAAAAAAGGTGAGTCAGTCCACAAACTCATTTTATTACTGTGGTAGACCCCCTTGGTTAAAAACAATGGGTGGTGGTGTATGAGGGGAGAAAATGTACCCTAAACCTATTGGAGTAAACTAAACTACTACCCTCAGTTATTGGTCAACATGTTTCATGCCTGATGGCAATTTTTCAGGACCTAGTAGGATTGTACCACACGGTGAAAAAATAATAATAATAAGTAAAAGTGAAGGGTCAAAACTTGCAGAGAGGTATACGACCTTGTTTAGTCAATAATACCAGGTGCAGGCCAATCGGTCCTGCTGCAGTATAGTAACCTGTAAAAATGAAATTGAGGCCATTATACAGGATAACTGCACTAGTGAAGTTTCACTTCAAAAGAATAGTACAAGCACACACACACACACACTAACCGTGCTTAACATAAAAAACCGAGCATACACATTGTAAATAATTGGTAAATCAATGATGTGACCAACTAGTTCATGCCATTACATGCATCGGTGAAGGGTGAGATGAAGAAACAAATGAAAAACAGTGCTGGGTAAAGAGAGGAGGGCTCTCTAAGTAACCTTACCCTAAAAAGGTTCCCTGACGGACCTCGCAGTCTGCTCCCGTGGGACCGGCTGGGGAGGTATGGTACCTATTTTCAGGGAATGGTAGTTACTTAGTAATTGGTAATTCTGTCGTTATACTTCGCTGGAGTATAGCAGTCCAGGAGTTGCCTAACCATATAAAATGGGAGACAGGGTAAGGTAATGTACCTTCCTTCGTATCCAGACCGGTACATACAATACCCCACTATGGAGGATGTACCAGGTCTGAGCTTCGATGAAGAAACAATCGAAGAGGCTTTGAGATCAGCTCCCTCACTTTTTGGAGTGAGTGGAGCTACTGCCTCCACTGCTGCTACTGAGGACTGGGTTACGATAACTACCCTCAAGAAAGAATGGCTCAGGATAACTATACATGGGGAAATGATGATGGAATATTTAAGAGCTAAGATAGCCCCCCCAGGGTCTTATCGTGAACATCATGCCGAGACTGTTTTTAGAAGATGGTCAATTCAAGGTGGACTGGTGTCACGTTTCTTGGAAATGCACCAGAGACCTTTTATTTCTGATTGTAAAAACGGCTAAAAGATTGGCTGATGCTCTATTAGTTAAAATCACAGCCACTTTTACTTATTATTATTATTTTTTCACCGTGTGGTACAATCCTACTAGGCCCTGAAGAATTGCCATCAGGCATGAAACATGTTGACCAATAACTGAGGGTAGTAGTTTAGTTTACTCCAATAGGTTTAGGGTAAATTTTCTCCCCTCATACACCACCACCCATTGTTTTTAACCAAGGGGGTCTACCACAGTAATAAAATGAGTTTGTGGACTGACTCACCTTTTTTAATCTAGCACTCACGTCACGACCACACCCCCTAGGCCCTCTCACACACATTCACCATATGGCGGGAACAAAAGATCTCCGATAAAGAGCCCCGGTTCCGGGAGCCCGTCAGACATTGCAGCGCCAGCCTGACGAGGAGCAGAGCCCATATGATGAAGCATGACACCTAGCTTGCTGGGTGTGTGAGGGTTCTAGTTCCAACAAGGGGATTCCCCCCACTCACTAGCACACACACACCCTTCTCCGTCACTCTTCCCGGGGAACTTTGTACACCCATTTTTGTGCAACTGTTTTCATCTCTACCTGCACTGGCGCACTTTAGCCTGTCATGCACCAACATACAAACTATGTACCATAGTAAGGTTTGTACATTGTGAAGATGGCCGATGAGACGTCCTAGCTTGGAACTCCGGCAAACCCCGTTATAATCTGGCAACATCCTGGTTCCCACTTTGATAAAAATGCCAGACACAACTATATACTTAACCCTTGCAGGTAACCGAGGAACGGAAAGGTGAGTGGACGAAGCCTGCAGAGGAGCTGAAGGCCGGAGCCTTGGGGCTAAGATAGCGGGGGCTCCTGTCCTGTGATAGAGACCTCCCCCGTGAACTGGTGCTTTAGGTCTGGCATGCGACATAGCTTGTGCCAGGGGGTGCCTTGACTTGGCTTTTTGCGGGGAGCCTCGAAGGAGGTGTTGCACCGTCCCAGGTCCCAAGAGGGAAAGAGCGCAGGGGTCAAAGAGATTGAGAGCTGTACATAAGTGGGTGAAGCCCAGCGTGCCCCAAAGCAGTGAGTGGAGGTTGAGCAGGCCCAATTTGGCGGTGTGCAGATGGATGACAGCCCGGATCAGCCGAGGCACCTTGGGAAGCAGCAGTACAAGGCAAGTGCCCGGAGGGAGAGGAAGATGTAGCAGGTTACCCGGATGTACATGCACAACATCCTCTGTCCAGGCGTGGCCGAGGCTTTAAATAAATAAGAGTAGACCACTCAGGGTCTCACTCTGACACATACACCAAGAATGAGTAATGGCTCATTAAGGGATCCGGGAGCAGGGCCTATACTGGGGGAGTAACGAGGGGCCATCACACCCCCAACACCACATTGGCGACAAGGGTGGGACGAGCCCCCCGCATACCCTCTACCACGAGTACCTGTACAGGCAACCATGCAGATCTGACCAAGTTGCCTCTCATGTCGCCACGCGATGGACCGCGGTAACCAGGTAAAGTCTAAGGCCATCACAAGGCCGAAGACAATGCAGCCAGCATCCTCTGCCTCCCGGGAAAATAGAGGTCGAGTGAGGCAGCTGTGCGGAATCCGGGCCAGCATGCGTAAGAGCCGGGGCACAAAATAGAAGAGCTGTGCAGTGAGTAACAGGCTTGCCCAAGCCCCGCCCACAGCGCATGGACATATGTGCCACCAAGCCCCTCCCTGCAAGCTAAAAAGGCTTCACTGAACGCATCAGGCCCCAAGCACCTCTACACGCCAACTCTGCGACCATCCACTGCTCCTCACCACCAAAACACGTAGTAGCAGCTGCAAGGGGGAAAGAAAGTAATTTTTTTAAATAAATAATACAGAAAACAAGCAGTGGCATCTGCAAGAGGAAAGGAAGGGGAAAAAAAGAAGGAATAATAAACAAAAGCAATACTACCAGCTGTACCACCACAAGGGAGACGGACGGCGCCCTTAAGAGGTTGCTACTCCTCCATCGCGCAGGAAAAGAAATATACAATTCACACATCTACCAGACCATCCAAAGACAATGATGCTGCACTCAATGGCACTCAATGCCCATTTTGACCCCCAGTTAAACCCGGATTTTGAAAGGTTCAATCTGCGCCAAGCCCGCTAATGAGAGGGGGTGTCTATCAACCCTTTCTATGCAAGCCTACGCAAGCTAGAATGCACCTGTACAGAGGATGACCAGCTCAAAGAAATCCCAGCCCAGCTGATACACAGATGTCGAAATAAAACTTTCCGGAGCTTAATCATGCACCAACCGAACATCAGCCTCCACAACATTTTGATCCTGGCATGATCACATGACCTCTGTGCGGCCCGAGCTAACGAAATGGACCTGGCTATCACTCCGACCCCGTAAAAAGCAGAAAACATCAAGACCAAAGGAGCCAACGCCATTCAAGCGAAAAGCTGCGGTGACACAACTAAAGGAAGAAGGCCCCAGCCGGCCAAACCGAGGTGCTGGCATTGCGGACGAGAACATCCATTCAGCGACTGCCCGGCACAAGGCTGCACCTGCTCTGATTGTGGAATCCAGAATCACTTTGTGTCTGCCTGCAGAAAAAACTTAGAAACAAGGGCCCCAGAGATAACCGGTCACCGTTGAAGATGATATGTCAACTGTCCTTCACTAATATGAGCTCCAAAATGAGGCAAAAGTCTTGGCGACACAAAGTCGCCGCCAAGAAGACTCCTCCCCGGAAGAAAAGCAGGAAGAAGAAACCTTCCTCATCTCATTTACAAGGGAACTGAAGCACTGCAAGAGGCCGCAACCCAAGTGCACCGTCCAAGTGGCAGGATCAGAAGTCAAAGCCATCATTGACACCGGAGCTTCAGTCAATGTAATGGGTGTGCAACATGCAACCGTCTCGGGTCCAAGCCTCAACTAGTGTCAGATCTTCGCATACGGGAGCCAGACACCTTTACCTCTCTGGAAAAGGACGTCAGTACCTGTAGGATCCGAAGATCAGGAAGGCACAACAACATTTCATATCATAGGCCAAGAGGCCGACACGCTGATCGGCAAACACACAGCAGAGGACCTTAGCCTCATGTCTTTCGCCAAGAGAGTGAAATTACATCAAATTGATGATCTTTTAGACCAGTTTACTGAAATGTTTAGAGGGCTCGGTTGTCTCAGATACTCCCTGGTGAAGCTACACATCGACTCCTCCATTGCATCGGTGGCACTCCAACATCACCGTGTCCCGTTCCACCTACAACCATTGGTGGAAAAGGAGCTCGAGAAACTGGAGAGCCAAGGCATGATAGAGAAAGTATCAGGACCCACTTCCTGGGTCTCCCCAATGCTGATTGCACAGAAGCCCAAGCAACCGGGGAAGATCCCCCTATGTATAGATATGCACCTCCACTACTGTACCATCAAATGGGAGCAACATATCACCCCTATGACCTTAACGTCGGGTACTACCAGCTACTACTGGCAGAGTAAAGCAGGTACATCACTACATCGACACCCACCTAGGGCTGTGCCGGTATAAGTGCCTGAACTTCAGCATCTCATCGGCCACCGAAGTACTTCAGAACTCAATGAGGGAGTTTCTGTCCAGCCTGCCGGGCGTCTTGAACATCAGTGATGACATTCTGCTCCACTCTCACACAGCTGCCAAACATCACAGACACTTGAAGGCCACCTTCAAGCTCCTCAAAGAACATGAAGTGACGCTACACAAAGACAAGTGCTCTTTCTTTCAGCCATCCATCGAATTCTTCGGATATGTCTTTAACCAAGAAAGGATACAAGTCGACCCTTGCAAGTCACAAACGATTAAACAAGCAGCAGCATCCACCACCACCAAAAGTGGACATGGAGCCACCGGGAAGAAGACACATTCCAGAGGATCAAGGACACTATCCTTGACAATACCGCACTCGTCTACTTTGACCCCGACAAGTGCACCGAGCTTCTGCTCGATGCCAGCCCTGAGGGACCGGGAGCCATACTGGCTCAGGATCAAGAGCCAAGTCGATGGGCCGCATTGGCATTCGCTTGCAAGGCGTTGACACCAATGGAGACATGCTACTCTCAAATTCAGCGAGATTTCCTCACGATCAAGTGGGCCTGCTGGCTCTTTCACCTATACATAAGTGGCCAACCCTTCAAAATCATCAGGGATCATCAGACTCTCGTTCCCTATTCCGAGGGTCAGTTCCTCATCCACCCCCCTCCCTCTTCTTGAATCGAGAGGTGGGACAGCCAACTGCAGCACTACCAGATGGAGGTCGTCTACCAGCCAGGGTCAAAGAACCCCGCCGACTTCCAATCTCGCCACCCAGTGGAATCGGACACCTCGGTTGGCCACGACAGAGTGGAGGACCACATCAGAAGCAGCCTGCCCCACGCTCTATGACTGGAGGATATGAAGGAAGCTGCAGAGACGGACCCGGTCATTGTGTGAGTATGAACAGCAGTGCAGAGTGGTACATGGTAAGATTTCCTTCGGAACGCCAATGACTGGCCAGGCGAAGAAAGAGAACGTCTGATGAAGATGTGGTGAGTGCGGGACAAATGAATCCCCACCGCGGTTGGACTCCCCCTACGCTGGTCTTGCATCATGATCCTGAGGGCATTAAGACACCTCGTCACGCAACTGGCGCATGGAGGAAACCAAGGCGCCACGAAGATGAAGACAAGGATGCAGGAGAAGGTATGGTCCCTGGGTCAGAAGAGATGGCTAAAGATCTCGTTTGTGAGTGCACAGAGCCCTGGCACCAATTCCAAAACTCTGGGCTCCCCCTATGGTGCTCATCATCAGAATCCTTAACTACAGAGAGAGAGACACACCCCTCCTCCAATGGGCATGGAAATCAGGTGAATTGAAATTTAAGAGTCAGACCATCAGAGTGTTCCCAGACTACACACAAAATAGTACATGGGCTGAGAAAGATATTTATTGCAGTGAACTCCAAGCTCAGAGCCATGAACCTGAAATATATGCTCCTCTTCTCCACCAAAATTAAAATACTGCATGGTGAATACGCAACCTTCTTCACAACACTGGAGGAGGTCTGGAACTGGCTGGAGTGCAAGTATAGAACAGGTCGAGGACTGGTATGGAACAACCGAGTTGGATCTGGCCGCCGCAGAATGATTCCGTCTGGGTGACCTGGTGGGTCAGAGGATGCCAGAATTGTGGTACAACACAATGACACTCGTGGGCTGGAACAATCGCTGGGCAAGGAACGGATGGACAGTGGCTCAGTGGAAGACTCCATGACTGATTCAGGTGCTCCAGTTGGCTGATGGCCAGTGATAGCTTCCAAGTAGAAAAGGATGGGTGGGAAGTACAGCTCAATGGGTACAAGAAGGGAGATGAATACTATCTCCAGACAGTGTGGTGGTATTATGAGGGAACACAAGTTGTTGGTTTGTCGGGCAGGTGGCTGTGTTACACAGCACCCAGCATACACAGAGCCATTGTGCAAACTATACACAAATGCACATACTGGGTGTTCCCCACTTGGCACACAAGCAGACAAGCAAACATAGACACAAAAGACACATACACATTAGAAAGAAATTGCTCACTTGGAATGTCTGGGGCCTATATATATACATTAAAAGACACAGGGTGCACATATACCTTAAACAATACTCAGTCCAGATAGCTTTCCTACAAGAGACCCATTTGAAAGTGGAAGAGCAGAGTAAAGTGTGGAGGAAGAGGAAGGGACAGGTTTTTTCTGCAACGTATTCTGCATGCACGAGGGGATTCCAGTCTGGCTCCAGGAGTGCCACACCAGAACAGGGCATCAATAGCAGATTTTGAAGGTCAATGTTGCATTTTGGGAGTGGCGGACGTCTGTATGGTGAACACATATGCCCTAATACAGAGGACAAGTAGTACTTCAATAGTGTTTATGACCAGGCATTACCCTACATAGGTGTCCCCATAGTGTGGGCTGTGGATTTTAGCTAGACAGAGAAAAAGACTGGCACTCACCAAGGGATCACACAAAACCAAGCATATTGGTGCTGTTAAGATTGGCGATGCACGAGATGGATTGTGTTGATGTCTGGAGAGGGTTAAATCCCCATACCAAAGCATATTTCTATCACTTCTTGTAGGTTCAAGACTGGTGCAGCCTCACCTGACGCTGAGGTCGGGGGGCGGGGGATGCTGTGTTTAGAAATAACTAATGGATTTAGAGGACCTGCTGCAGAGTTCCTAGTATGTCCGGCAGTTTTCAGGCAACTATAAAAATGTCAAGATAACTCTGGTGAATAATGTTCCGGCTGGAGAGACATTGGAGTTTTGGCTAGTAGTCGTTTTGACTCATTATAAAGTTGTGCAGGTCCTGCTGCAAAGAATGTGTACCTTCCATATCACAGAGCTGTATTTTATGAGGATAGTTCAGCGGGTACCTACTTTTGACAGTTCATAAGTTACAATCCTTATATACCAAAGTGACCCATGAACTGTCATCAAAGACCTGCATGTAATCTGTATGGTATAGGTTACCACATTATGATTTTTCCCCAGTCTTTCTTTATCCTAATGGTACTAAAAAGGGTTAGATGGGGAAGAAAATCATTCTTATTAGTAAAGCCAACCCCAGCCACCGTGGTACCTTTTAAATCCTAAGTTGCGCTTCTCCTGACCAAACACTTACAAAAAATATTCTGCCTTCTAGTATGGATAACGTGTGATTCCTACACCTTGTAATCCTCATTGTCTTATGTAACATTTTATATAGACTGATTTACACATGTATGATTCCTTGTCTCTGTATAATGCGGGTGTGATGTAAAGCATCTGACACCCTAGACTGGTATGAGTAGTGCTATAAAACAAATTAAATGCATGTGAGAGAGTGGCTATGGAGAGGTGAGAGGCACTGTTGGAGGGTGGTAGTGAGGGAATCCGTGGAGAAGAAGGTCATTGCGGGTTCCAAATAACATTGTCGCACAGGGTGCCACCAGAGTTAAAGCCAGCCCTGAGTAGGATGGATAGGTTTTTACTTCCACACACTTTGACAATAAACATACAAGATACACAATACCTGGGTAGGTTTCTTTCTGACCACTCACCAGTTCTAATTGAATATAATGGGGGAGCACACTATACCAGAATGCCCACATGAAGACTGAACTCTAAAGCTCTCGGCAGATCCCACTTTTCGGCAGGGGATGGGGATGTTATAGATAGTTATATAGAAAATAACTGGGAGTCAACAGACTTTTGAGGAATTAAATGATAGGCACTCATGGTGGTTTTGGAGTGTGTGGGATTGGTTTATTGTATCTGCAGACAGCTGCAATATACCCAGAGAGTGGGGGAATCACCTAGCTAACCTGCAGAAAGATGGTCCAAATGCTGTAGGCCTCCTTGAAGCACAACGCATGGTGAGCTACACAGGGAATGTGTGTGATAAGTTCTGTTGTGCAAACTATAGACAAAGACTTCAAGCACAGGGGGCTAGATTTGTCCGAATGCTCACCTGGTTGGTAAAGAGGTAACAGCAACCTCCCTCTATGCTCTCCTTGGTTGAGGCGTATGGCATCAGAGTGGTAACCGGGGAGGCTATAAATGATGCCTTGCAGAAATACCTCACCGAGGTATATAACAAACCAAATCTACCTTGGGCAACTTCAAAAGGGGCCTTTATGGTAGAGCTCGATATGCCACTGCTTAGGATGGCTCAGACCCTGGATCTTGACTTGGAGTCGAGCACCAAGGAACTGCTGGAAGCCATGTGTGATATGGCGAGAGGGAAAGCTCCTGGGGTCGATAGTCTTCCATCGGAGTTTTACTCTGTGTTCCAAGCAAGGCTTTCCACAAGGCTCCTAGTAGTAATTTAGTTGTTGTGGTTGGGAAGATTACCAGCTGCTATAGCAGAACCTATAATAATCATGCTACCAAAACCAGACAGAGACCCGGAGGTGATGGGATCATATAGACCCCTATCTATGATTAATGTTGATACTAAAATTCTCTCTAAGGACCTTATCTTTAGATTGTGCCGAGTGGTGGGTTGGCTAGTCCCCGAATGCCAGTGCGGCTTTATTGCAGGGCGAGACACTCACATGAACCTGAAAAGGCTTAGTCATATATTATTTATTTATTTATTTAGAAACTTATATAGCGCTCAGCTACCCCCAACGTGGGTGTCCCGGCCCTACGGACGGTAGGCAATTGTAAGTGTCTCTGAGCGGCTAAGGGTTAGAAAACAGCCAGGTTTTTAAGTTGCGTCTAAATCATGGGTACTCACAAACTTTCTCTTGGGGGCCAAATTGAAAGTGTGGTTTGTGGCCGAGGGCCGCACCGGTGGGGGCGGGGCCAGTGGGGGTGGGCCAGTTGGGGCGGGGTCAGTGGGGGCAGCCCTAGATGGAGGGGAAAAAAATCACTGTCGTTTCAAAACATTACTAGACAATGCTGTATTTCCAAAGCAGTTGTAACTACATGGAGCACATGTTTATTACATTTTTATTAGCAGACAATAGCAATGTAAGAATGCAGTTTGTTGTTCTAGAAAAGATCATGCCACAGACTGTTCTGAATGGCTCATGACAACAGACATTTTCACTCTGCAACATCTGCAGTCACTTCTTGCATTTTGGTAAAAACTTGCTGTTTTTCAGGGAGAGGACATAAGTCACAGAAATAAAAACCTTTTCAGATAACCGTCTTGTACATCAGCAGACCTAAAGCAATTGTTTTGCAATGTAGCAGGGTTTCAAAATGCATTTGCAGGGAAACAAAGGTAATGCGTCAATGTCCTTTTCATGTTAGGAATGAGGAAAGGAGTATTAACCACTAAAAACGCCATATCTGTCCTCAATGATGATTTCAACATTTCACCACGAAAAAGAGTAGAATTTAATCTAATATTCAGCTGCTAATGGCAGGCGCATTCGAATTTTCCACACTGCAGACATTGAACAACATAATATGCTCCTACTCTTAATGTTCTCTGCCACTTGAGGACATATCAGTTGGCAAATCATTTGGCAATTAGTGGGCATAGAAAACACAAACACACATATGCCCCCCAAACAGCAGAGCCAGTGCACATTGAGGATAATGAAGGTATGTGTGGCTTGACATTTATATTTAGGGCAAAACTAGCTGGCAAGCAACTGAGGGATGTCTCCTTACTGCCTTTCCACTGTTCTCTCTTCTTCCCTCTTCTTCATCTTATCCACCTCTCTTATTCTCTCCTGTTCCCTTTTCTCTCAACTAATCACCTCTTTCACATTCCCTCCCTTTCTCTCCTAATCCCCAATTACCTTTGCTGTTCCCTTATTTTTTCTCTCTGTTTCCCCCTTCCACCTCAAGCTGTTTTCTCTTCCCCCGTGCTTCTCCTCTATTCTCTTTGCTTCCTTTCTTTTCCCTCATTTTGTGTCTCCTGTTCTTGCCATCCCTTTGAGTTCCCTCTTTTATTCCCCGATTTCCTAGTTTCTGTTCCCTCATTTGCTCTTCCAATCTCACTTTGCTCCTCCACTCCTCTCTCCTTCATCCGTCTTCTCCTGAACATACAATGAAGCAGATGTACAGTGATATAATTTCGATGCAATCTATCAGCAAAACAGATTCTACAACTGCTGGAATATATATTAAATGCATATGTTTCTTCATGGCATTTTGGAGTGTACCAGAAAACAAGACCCAGGAAAAATCTCTGAAGCTGCCGCGGCATTGGCTCTGTGAAGTAATAAGGCCTGTATGATTGTTGCTTGAACTAATATGACATGAAATATTTCACATTACAAACGCCCGGGACTTCTGGAACTAACTGCACATACAATGTGTGGCCGCTCGTGGACGGCGGCGCGTGGCGGGTGCCTCTCACCACAAATCACCCAACCTGCGGGTCAGGCTTTGCATTAACACAGTGCAGGTTATCTCCTGTGCTCGGAGTGAGGGGTCAGAGGCCTGTGAGGTGAGGCGCAGCCCATACATCTAACAGCGCTAGTTACAGCTGACTTTTAACGGGTCTGTGCTTCGCGCCGTGCGCCGTGTGTGACGTCTCTGAAGCTCAGGCCAATGAGAAGCAAGCATAAACAGAGAAGATGGTCGCAGGAGCAAACGTTGTGAATACGTATTGAATACGTATTCACTACGTATGCCCCTGCGTTCGGCCACCTTCTCTGTTTACAGGTAGGAACTCCTGCACATACACGAGTATGTGTATGACTCATATGGCAAAGAGTTCCGCGGGCCGCCAGTGAAGGCCAGGCGGGCCGCCACTGGCCCGCGGGCCGTACTATGAGTACCCCTGGTCTAAATAGACATTCTGATTCAGTCATACAAAGGGACAATGGCAAGCTGTTCCATGATTGAGCAGTGATAACTGCATGAAACTGCAGAAATGGGTCTGGAAGGACTGCTGGTTTTCTTAGACATTGAGAAAGCGTTTGACACATTAGATTGGGAATATTTGGTGGCAGTACTAGAGAAAATGGGGTTTGGCCTCCAGTTTAAAAAAAAGGATGAACTTTCTGTATACCGACCCCACCGCTAGAGTACAATCATGCGGCATAGTATCCAAAAGTTGAACAGTGGAATGGGGTACAAGGCAGGGATGCCAACTGTTGCCCTTGTTATTTGCTTTAGCACTGGAACCGTTGGCAATGTTCCTGCGTCAAATTTTGGAGTTCTGCGACATCAAGCTGAGAATATGTAGTGTTGTGTACGCAGAAAATATCTTAGTATACTTAATACAACCTGAGATAGCTGTCCCCGGCTCATGGCAGAATTGCAACAGTTTGGGGATGTATCTGGGCTCAAGATTAACTGGGATAAGACTTTTTTTCTCGCTGGCATCACTGGGGACTTGCTGACTAGAGAAATTTCCAGATTTAGGACTGTGGTGGGAAAGAGATAACTTTAGATATTTGGGTATCCGAGTGGCCCCTACTGCACACCAACAATAAGCATATAACATGGGGAGGATTATTAGGGTTTACATGATTCCGTCATATTCTGGAACACATTGTCAGTCTCCATGAATAAGGAGGGTGGCAGTGGGGACTATCATCTTTCTTCCACAATGTCTATATACACTACAGAACTCCATAAGCCCGATCCCCAGGGCCGCATTCAGGACACTGGATAGATTGTTGACTTTGCTGGTGTAGACAGACAAGAGAAGTAGGCTGCAATTAAGAACACTGAATAGAGAGTGAGGAGAAGGGAATTTAAGACTGCCAGATATGGGGCTGTATTACATAAAGTGCCTCGGGGGCACAACGGGCGTTTGCGCCTGCTTTATGTGCCCCTGGGGCACTTGGTATTACAGAAGGGGCAGCAGACACTTGTGCAGCCCCATGCAAACGAGGGAATCCCTTTGCCTCTGTGCCTGCGCCATATTATAGATGTAGGCGCAGAGCCAAATAAGCTGCCAGGGGGAGCACAGGCAGTACGCCACCTGACAGCAGTCCTTTGAAGGGGGTAAATGGGTCCTATGGACCCCCAGACATCCCCTTGCAGAAGGTTGCAGTCAGTGACTGCACCCGTCTGCAAGGGTATCTCTAATCCCCCTTCAAAGTGCAGGTGGGTGCTGCAGAGCAGATGTTCAATTTTTCACCTCAATTCGCTGCCGTCAGGGCAGCACACGTTTGCGGCTGCCCTGGGGGCATCGTAATAGGGTGCATTTTTATCGTTTACGCCGGGCGCACCGTTTTAAAGGTGTGCCTGGCGACAAACAATGAAAAAGCGCTTATTGTGTAATGTGACCCATGGAACTCTATTATCTTGCAGCGCAACTCCGGTATGCAGCGGAGAATGATAACAGCATCAACACTACGGGAGTGCCTAATGCCTGGAATTAATCAATCCCAGGTGACCCCATACATTGTACGGCAGATGTTCGGAGCCTGGGAAACTGCAGTTAGAAGGTTGTTGACAAGGGCCCCATATTCTAGAGCTCTCCATTTGAATTAGTTCAGCCCTTTTGGAACATTGGCCACAGTATGCTCCTGGTTCGATCAGAGGAAGGAGGGTGTACTACACAAGAGGACTTGTATCCCGCTGACGAGTTTAACACGTTCAATAAAGCCTGCAAGAATTTTAATGTGGGTAGGTGACAATTTTTGCAGTTTGCTCACATGGCCAGAGAAATATGGCAGAGCATTCCAGGTACCCCACAGATGAGTCATATGCTGGACATTTTGTTGGGCACTGATAATACTCTAACATTGATGCCATTCTTCTATAAGACTCTTAAGATGGACACATTGAAACTCCTCTTGAAAGTTGGACTGAAGTGGGAAGGGGATTCACCTCAACCATTGACAGATCGAGAGTGGGAGACTGCATGCGCACTGGTGCAGAGCATAGCAAGTAATGCACGGTTTATCCTCTTCGATGCGCCGTACGGCCCACGTTACTACGTTTTCACTTTATACATTGTACATACCTTACTCCAGAAAGGCTTCACAAACTATGTCCCGAAAGATCCCGAGCCTGCAGCCATTAACCTCGGTACTTATGGGCCCGCTTTAGACCCTGGATATGCGATGGATAGATGGCTTCTTCCTGGCAACTATAATCGGGCGCTGTATGCTAGGTCAGTGGGGAGCGGTTTGACAGGACCGACTAAGAATGCAGTGCGGATTTGGCGTGATGCCACCAGCTCTTTGGGATGGAGGGACCGTTTGACGAAGGCGACCCCACATTTTGAGTCCGAAAAGTTGGGCAAGCTTTGGAATACAAAGGGCTTTGACAAGTGGGATCTGATTGGGATCTCGACTATCGGTGATGTTTGGGTTAAGGGGAGGATTAGGACGTTTGAGGAATTGCAATCTGAATATGAATTGGGGAGAACTGAGTACTTTCGCTATGCGCAGGTCAAGCATGCATTGATGGCGGCACTGCCGGCGGAGGCAGACCTGCCTGAGGCGTCTCCTCTTGAAGACAGAATTATAGATAGACACCTGCCGAAAAAACTATTTCCCTGATTTATAAAAACTTGATTAATCATAGGGCAGATCTCCTGGTTGAATTGAGGGAAAAATGGTTGCAAGACGGTATTGAACTAGATGATGAGGATGGCAAGCTGCTGTGTCTTCACCAAAGGTAGTCGCAATCCCAGCGCGCTTGCGACTTGTTCAGCTAAAAATTTTGCACAGAGTTTATGTCACAGGGCCCGCTTAGTTCGGATGGGGCTGTCGGATACAGGTCTGTGTAGACGGGGGTGTGGCTCGGTGGGTACATTCCTTCATATCATTTGGGAGTGTAGGTCTGTGGCCGAGTACTGGAGTGGGATACATGATGTCATGCGGGAGGTTCTGAGAGTAGCTGTGTTGCTAGAAGCGCGGAGGTGCCTTCTGAATATTTGGGAACCCACTGATCTAAATATAGCGCAGACCAAATGGGTAACTCTAGAAAATATGATAGCGAAAAGGAATATAGCACAGCGGTGGGGATCCGAGAGGTTACCGACTTAGGAGTGTCAAGTTTGGAGTCTAAAGAACTTTAATTTAAAGCCCTTCTTAATGGTGAATTGGGAGGTTAAGTCACAATTCTGAAAATGCTACTTTTAGAAAGTTAAATGGGTAAAGGTGTCTTCTACATGGGATTCATTAAAAAAAATATTTCTATAACTTTATCTTAAACGAAGTGACAGCATATGACACCAAACGGAATAATTCAGTTTCAGTTAACACAATTCAGTCAGGAAATGAATTATAATAACCAGGTGTGTCAAAAATAGTTTGATTTGTATTTAAAAATATGAAATTGGGGTACAGAAAAAACAACAAACAATTATTACATACACTGACAAGAGAAAACACAAATGGATCAAACATATAAAGATATCCTAGTTATCAATGTATAACTGCCCCTTTCCATATAATCAACAGTGAGTGCGTCCTATACAAAAAATTCAAAACTTAGGGTAAATAAATTTACAATAACTAAAAGGAAGAATTGGTTATAAGTCGACGTTTCGGTCTCCGTTGCAACAAGTCAATGAGACCATCTTCAGGACAAAGGTATATTTTGCGAGATTTTCGACCCCTTGGTCAAAAGTTCCAAAGTCGGGGGCGTGGCCAAGATGGCGAGGTGAGCGGTCGCACTCTCTGCGAGCTCCCCGGAACCTAGACCCCTAAGCCCTGTTCTACCGCCGATCTCCCCCCGATCGGCCTGAAACTTACAGCGGGAGCAGTGGAGCTCCCGGTGATCTGCTGTGGTCCCGCCTTCGCCCCGGGAGCTGCGCCAGTGGAGCTCCGCGGAACGGGCCGGTGCCAGCACGGAGAGCAGAGGAAGCCGCGGCCTGTGGTCTAGCGGGGCACCGACGGGCACTGTACTCTGACCCGCGGCGGACCTGGGAGCAGCGAACTGCCCGATTGCGCCTTGGAGGCTTCCACGGAGTCACTACCGGGGGCCCAGAGACTGCGGGGCGAACGGAGGTGGCCAGCGGCATCACCAGCACCCCTTCGCCGGCGGACAGCTTTTACGCAAGGCCTAGGGGCGGAGCGACCCGACTTCCGGCACCGGAGCGAGCGGTTGCGGCCCTATCATCAACGGAGGAGAGGTGAGAGACCGGGACTGAGCGAAAGGAAGCGGACCCCCTGGGACGACGTGGCCCGATGGACATGAGGGACTGGGCCCCGACCGGATCCCGCAGAGAGAGTGCGGCCTCATTGGAGAGCCGCCATTGTGCAGCCGGTTCTTAAGCCGATGATTATCGGCGCCCGCCGGGCCCCTCTGACCAGACAGGCCTTTGAACAGTGACGGAGAGGGACTCCCTGACGCAGAACCCGAGGAGCGGGGCGCACCAGCAGCCGGCCAGCGCAGCGGGACCTTCCGGTTGGTGCCGCCGAGCAGAGCGGTGGTGTCGCCAGGGGTGGCCCCGAACCCGAGGCAACGACCATAGTCCTTGAGGCTGGGAAACTGTAAGCACGCTGGAGCGACACAGGCAGCTAGCAGGGACAGAGACATCACGAGGCTGACACCACCGGGCACCCGTGAGAGACGAGACCCTGGGAGGCCCGTGGCGGCGAGAACAGTGGCGGCCTGCTGAAGTGGCCTGTGAACTGACCGGGGCCCAGTGGTAAGCGGCCAGAAAGGCGCGGCCCGGATACCAAGGAGGGGCCGCAACGGGACTCAAGCCCTCATAGTCCCTAGAGACAGCGGGGAAGACCGTAGGAGGCGCACTGCCGGATCGGAGTATCACGAAGCGTCAGGCACAGGACTCCCTGGGACGCTACTGTCGCCAAACCTAGTGACCGTCGTAATTGCGGAGGCGGTCTGGATTTCGAGGGGGGGTCCGAACCGAGCCGCACCAGACAAGGCAGACCTCCTTGTGGCTGGCCCGAGGGCGGTAAAGGCAGCGTACAGCGGGCGCTTCTGGGCCCCGAGACAGAACGGGACGGCTTACTGCACCCACCAGGGAGGCAGGACTGAACATAGGCGGAGGGCGAGGCGGACTCCCCGGCCTACCAGCAACCCCAGCGTATTGTTGGCTATCCCCACGAGCCAGAGACCCGATAAACCTCACTCTGACGGCGCCCGCATCTATAATGGCAGGTAACAGGGGAGGCAAGAAAGGAGAACGAACACTACCAGAGATGATGAACAGGGGACTGTCGAAACAAGATAAAGGACAACATTCGCCGGGTCCCTCGCGGAGCCCGCTGGAAGCGGGAGGCGGGGAACCGCCGGTCACTAGGTCCTTTCTGGAATCACTTTTCAGCTCCCTGCGGGATGATTTTCAGACACTGAAGCAGGAGGTGGCCGGGGAAGTCTGAGAAGTACGAAGAGAGGTTGATAACCTAGGTGAAAGAGTGGCGAACATGGAGGAAACCGGACACTCGAGGGATGAAGAAATAGGTCAACTGCAACAGGAGGTGCTGCGCCTGAGAGAGCAACAGCTGGACCTCCGGGCCCATAATGAGGACCTCGAAAACCGGTCCCGCCGGAACAACATCCGGGTTCGGGGAGTGCCTTCCAAAGAAGAAGGAGAGGACACTGCTGGATACCTGCAGAGCATGTTCAGGGAGATACTGGGCGAGCCGGTGGACTTTCCTCTCCGGATCGACAGGGCGCATAGGGTAGGCATGGCGCGCCGGACCTCGGCGCCCCCGCCGGATATCCTGGCCTTCCTCCTGGACTTTCCGCTTAAGGAACGGATCCTACGTGAAGCAAGGAAACAACCATCACTGCAATTCCGAGGGCACCGAGTTGCTCTTTTCCAAGACTTATCATCGATTACGCTACAGAAACGCAAAACGTTTAAGATAGCCACAGACTTTCTGAGAGCCCATGAGACGCAGTATTCCTGGGGACATCCTTTCCGTCTTATCTTCCGGTGGAATGGCGTCCTACACCAGCTCCGATCCCTCCAGGACACTTGCGAGGTACTGGGAATCACCGCAACGGACGACGAATCTCACACACCATGCCGAAGGCGCATCACCAGGGACGGCTGGCAGAGGATCTCGGAGCGCCGAACCTCAGCTTCTTCTGCTCGGCCGGATTCACCTACCATTCGAGCCGGAATGGACAATGCCCTCCAGGAGACGGCCGCCCACACTGCCTCGAGTGATATTGCGCTGACAGCCTAAGAAGACTCCGGGGGGAGATCATCACAGCTTTCCCGCAACGCAGGTTTGGGGGTTCTGGGGAGGGGGTAGCGAGCAGGAGTGCAGTGGCTAGACGTCCACTTCAGTGACTTACCACAGACTCGTCCTTTGAGGACTGGCCTGGGACTATGAGGTTTAGGAACCTGTTTAAAGGTTGTTGGAGTTCTACAGGGGCACAGGAGGGGAGGAGGAGTGGGGGGAGGGACTGGTGGTTTGCATGAGGGGGTTGTTAGTGGAAGGGTGGGGGAGGAAGGGGGGAAGACGGAGAGGGACAGTTCAGGGGAAGTTCAGGGGGAGTTGGGGGGGAAGGTGTGGGGATCGTCCAGTACTTTTGTGGCACCTACTCTGGCCTGACAGAGCACTCACACACTACTTATCTCAGAGCCGAACTACCTGGGTTCTGATTCAATGCTTGTGCTACAGTTGGCCCTACTATAATGGCAGCCCTTAAGGTAGTAACCCTTAATGTGAAAGGGTTAAACAATCCAGTCAAGAGGAGAGCGGTCTTGTCTCTGCTGGAAAGCACACAGGCGGATATTTGTCTCTTACAAGAGACCCACTTGCTAGCCCGTGATTGCCATAGGATGCGATCTCACAAATTTCCAACGCAATTTTTTTCTTCCATCACCACCAAGACGGCGGGGGTGGAAATCCTAGTGTCCCGAACATTCAAAGGGGAGGTTTTACATAAGTTTACAGAACAGAAAGGGAGACTTCTAGTGTACAGGGTTAAGTTAGGAGGTCTAGTGTTCACCATAGGGTTGATATATAGCCCCAACGAGCATCAAGAGCGATTTTTGAACTCAGCCTTAGTGGACATTACAGCCACCTCAGATAGACACATTATCATAGGAGGGGACCTGAACATAATATTCGACTCATCTTTAGACAGATCGGCGCAGAGGTACCCACAAACGGGAGAGTTTTCACAAGGGGGTAAATCCCAATTAGAGGACCTAGATCTCCACAATCTCTGGCGCCGCCTGCACCCCACCGACAGGGACTACTCCTATTACTCGCATGCACATAAGACATATGCGAGATTGGACCACCTCTTGGTCACGGGGCCAGTATGTGACCTAGCTACGGCATCTGAAATGGGGGTTCTCTCCTTATCAGACCATGCGCCCGTTATGGGCACCTTTCGCTTACCGCCGGTGTCCTCATCACGCGGGGTTTGGCGCCTCAGGGATACACTACCTCATAAAACAACGGTAGTGACGCACATCACGAACTCAGTTCGCGATTATCAGACCCACAATGATAATACCGACACTTCATTAGCAACGCAATGGGTGGCCTTAAAGGCAGTGCTCAGAGGAGAATTTATAGCAATATCGTCAGCGGAAAATAGAGAATGACAACTCAAACGAGACGAGCTCACACACAAAGTACGCGAGTTAGAACAGGTACATCAACGCACGGGAGCCCCTAGGGTATGGAGGCAACTTAAGGCAGCGAGGAAACTCCTGTCGGCCTTGAATACGGACAGAGCGGAGTATGCGGCGTTGCGTCTGAAACATGCGTACTACACGGGGGGACAGGTGCGGCCGGCTGCTTGCAAACAAACTCCGAGTGGCGCATCAACGCCACTTAGTGAAGGAGCTTTTGGTCTCAAACGGCGAGACGGTTACGGAGGACGACCAGATAGCGGAAACTTTCCGTCAATACTATGCAGCACTATACGTCAGTGAACCCCCGTCGCCACATGCAGAGGCTAGCTATCTAGACTCGGTCGCCCTCCCTTCCTTAACCCCGGAGCAAGCAGAGTACCTGGAAAGGGACATTCGGGTTGAAGAGGTGATTACAGCCATCTCTAAACTCAAGCATGGGAAGGCTCCGGGCCCGGACGGCTATACATCACTTTTCTATAAAACGTTCTGCTCCGTGCTGGCCCCTATTCTTACCCGGCTCTTCAACTCGTTCTCCGCTCCTGGAGCTATCCCATCGGATCTACTCCAGGCGACCGTGTCGGTCATCCCCAAACCGGGGAAGGACCGGGCTCATTGCAGCTCGTACAGACCAATCTCTCTCCTGAACATTGATCTCAAGCTATACACTGGGATCCTTGCGGCTCGGCTGGCACTTCATCTGCCAGGACTGGTTGACCCGGACCAGGCAGGATTTGTCCCAGGGAGGCAGACGGTGGATAACACCAAGAGAGTGGTTCACATCCTAGAGAAAGCCTCCCAGATTCCTGGGGAAAGAATGCTGTTAGCCGTGGATGCGGAGAAAGCGTTCGACCGGGTACATTGGCCTTATCTAGAGCAGGTACTGGCAAAGGTGGGGATTGGGGAGAAGTTCCGCACCTTAGTGTTCAATTGCTACAGACTCCCATCGGCGGTAGTGCGGGTGAATGGTTGCAGCTCCCGGAGATTTTCCATAGAAAGGGGCACCAGGCAGGGGTGCCCATTATCCCCACTACTTTTTGCTCTATATATGGAGCCTCTTGCTCAACGGATACGTCAGAACCCGAACGCGACAGGAGTGAGGATGGGGAGATATACCCACACGATTAGCCTCTACGCGGATGACGTTATACTGACACTAGCTGACCCGAGGGAGGCGCTCCCGGCGTGTATTGCAGAGCTGGAGGCTTTCTCGTCGGTCGCGGGATTCAAAATGAATATGGGGAAATCCGCAGCCCTTGATGTCTCGTTGACCACTGCCACGAGAACTGAACTACAGAACCTCTTCCCCGTGCACTGGTCCTCGGATCTTGTACCCTATTTGGGCATTCTTTTGGCGCCTACCCTGCCCGCTATGGTAACCGCCAACTATACGGCCTTGGAAAGAAAATCAAGGAGGAACTGGGGCGCTGGAACAAAGGCACTCTGTCCTAGCTAGGCAGGATAGCAGCGGTTAAGATGACGATCTTACCACAGGTTCTATGTTTGTTCCGGGCCCTGCCGCTACTACCCCCCAAGGGGTGGATTCAGCAGACGCAGGCGGACCTTGCACGCTTCATCTGGCAGGGCCGCAAACCTAGGCTGAAGAGGGCCCTTACCACGCTGGCCCCTGAGGCAGGGGGTCTGGGTATACCGGATTTGCGCAAGTATTTTCAAGCGGCGCAACTGAGGTATCTCGTTGAGTGGAGCAAATGGGAGTCAGATAAACACTGGCTCTTCCAAGACCAGGCAGTAGCGGGCAGGCCTCTACAGGAGGATCCCTTCCTACGCAGGGCGCACCGCCCCCCCAACCTGTACGCGTCTTTCATCACGCGAGTCCCACTGCAGGTGTGGGATGCCACTAGTGTTGTTCATGATCTCACCACGTTCCCCTCACCGTTTACACCATTGGTCGAGAACTCGGATTTTTCCCCCGGGATGGAACAGAGTGCCTTTAAGCATTGGCGGACTGCGGGGTGCAGGGCGCTGTTCCATATGTATGCCCCAGAGGGCATCATTCCATTTCAGGATTTCAAGCGCGACTTTCACCTACCTGAAACGGAGAGAATGCGGTATTTACAGGTGCGCCACTGGGCGCTACAACCGCAGGTGCGTGAATCGGCTGACAGAAGGCTTTAACCTTACGAGAAGTGGCTTGCGACACGCACTTCGGATGCGAAGCTGATCTCGGATCTCTACAAATTTTTGCAGCCTCCTTCCTCTCATCTTTATAACCTGGGTAGGGAGCGTTGGGACCGGGAACTGGGGAGGACGTTGAGTCATGCAGAGTGGGACCAGATCTCATACCGGGCACGACACTCCGCATACCACACCGGACTCACCGAAACATTCACTAAGGTGACTACCTACTGGTACTACACCCCAGAGAGATTGCACTAAATGAATCGTAGTATTGAGGATACATGCTGGCGGGCTTGTGGGCAGGTAGGCACACTTACACATGTGTTGTGGGATTGCCCATTGCTCCGCCCCTACTGGAAGGAGATCTTAGACGAGATAGACACACACTTTGACATTGAACTGCCACGCTTCCCTGCGTATGTACTGCTGGGCTTGCCCAACCGGTTGATGTACCCCCTAAAGTCCCGAAGAGGCAGGCAAATTGCAATAGCGCTGGGTTCGGCTGTTCAAAACATTCTCATACACTGGCGCACCACCACGCTCCCCTCTATCACGGGCTGGCTGCATAGATTATGGCATGTCCTGGGCATGGAGAAGTTGTCGCTCACAGTGGCGGGAGAGGTGGAGAAATTTAACGATCTGTGGCAAACGTTTCATTCACTGCTGGTCACGGAATTTAAAGAACTCGCATGTCCACGGTATCTTAGACTTTTGAGACTAACGTCACCTGCAGATTCAACTGACTGATGAGGCTTAGGATGGGATTAGCCGAAAGGGGAAGGCGGCGGAGGAGGAGTGAAGCAGGCAGGCGAACTAGGCACTGGACGGGGGAGGGGAGGGCGGGAACAGAAGGGGTAGGAGGGGTGTGGGGAGTTTGAAAAGAGGGTTGTTTATTTGTGTATTATGGTCGCTGTATGCGCAACGAACGACAGAACCGGATTGGCACTTAATTTGCAGAGACTTTCCGCACCGAATACGCTCCTGCATGGCTGCATCATGACACGAACCCTTTGCGACCACTGTTTCTTGTTTTTGTAAATGTCTCAATAAAATGCTTTCAACCTAAAAGTTCCAAAGTCGACTCAGTATATAACTAAAAGGTCTCTTCAATAATAAGATAAAGTAGACAATCATTATATATCAATCATCCTCATACGGAGAAAATTAATTTCTTGTTTAACTTGCCAAAACGTTTGTCCACCTATCACGCTATTTATTGTACACAAATTGGAAGAGGATTTGCCAGCACCCAACCCACCTCCTCCTTCAACTTCTCCAAGAAGTCCTGTCGTGGGGCAGCAAACGCAGGTACCGCCCCGGGCTGTCTCAGGTCTAGCTACGCCACTGATCACAAAGACCCTGCCTCAGCACATTCACAAAGGGTTTCACACTAGTTTTTTGTGCCCCCAGACAAGCTGTGGCTAGGGCCGGGAGGCAGGAAATTCCAAACACCTCTGGGGGTGGAACCTGCTAGAAACTTCTTCTACTTCAAAGCTGAGCTGGCACCAAGAATAAATAGTGGACTCTCAGACACAACTCTTCAGTACACATCTGGATTGGTGAAACACTCAGATGAAGGGCTGGTGTGCTGCTCTGCTGCAAGAAGGACTGCTACTATGATTCACGTTTTCCCAGAACGACTGGACCTGCATCTTGAACCCAGGACCACCAGAGTTACTCCAAGGACTAGTTGGCTGTCCTCCTGATCAGAGGCTCAGGGACAGAAAAGGCTCCAGCCACCTTAAACCCTGCACCTGAACGCGGCCTCCTGTGAGTACTGCCCCCCCATGTGGTGCCATCCCAGTCCTGGACTCTTGGAAATGGGCTTGAAGGTCTCTGCCAGCCTTGCTGTGGTTTTTTGGGCAGAACCGATACAGTGCAGTGCATCTCGTTGCATTCCGCATCGGAACTGCCACTACACGACGCATCCCAGATACAGGATTCTGCAGCTGTTCAGAACCACCACTGCATGATGTCTCCTCGATGCAGGACTGTAGTGTATGCTACCCTTCTTTCTTTCTCTTCCCCTGCTGTCACCAGGTGGAATGTTTGGTACCCATGACAACTGAGTGGAATCTTAGTTCCTAGCTCTGTGAGTTCAGTTGGGAGCTTGGGACTGAGCTGTAAGGAGACAGCTCCTGGTGGGGTTTTCAGATTCTTAATTATATCTTATTCCTGACTTACCACTTTGTACCATCATACTGAATAAATAGCTACTACTACAAGAACCTACGTTGGACTCCATCTTAATTTACTTCACTACAAGGACCTCACATTGCAGCCCTGCAACTCCTTGGAAATGAAGATCCTAGTCTATCCCTGCTATTGATGAACGAACACACAAAATGTAAAGAACAATGAATTTAGAGATACTGTACTTTCAATATACGGGGACACTGCTGATATACTATACAATGTGGAGCTCATTTGAGGACACAAGAGACGAAAACCTGTAGTAAGGGGAGTGCCGGAAAATTAGTGGGGAAAATAATGCAGCACCTTTACAGTCATTAAGTATGCATCATTCTGAATGAATATGAATGATGAATAAAGAAAATCGATTAATGTATGTGAAATATTGGTTTATATTGGCTTATTGGTATTGTGAGTTGTCAATTATTTCATATGCACCTTCCCATAATACAAATAATAAAATATACTCCTCAAAAAGATCTAACTGAGGGGTAGAAAACTACTTTCTCTTTAACTAGATTCTCTGGTGTAGTGGGATAGACAGTTGTAAAGACCAATAATTCAGTGCATCTTCCTCCTTAGTAATTTTGACCACCTGGCTATATTGTGATTTATAGGCAAGAGGTACTACTCCAAGCCACACTACTCTTACCACAACCTCTTCGTCTTCACCCACAATTATTTTAATATAGCTAATAAGGTCTTATTTTAAATGACCGAAAATAAGAAAACTGCTAGACTTAAAATTGGCAAAACAGACCACAAAATGCAGATGCAGGCTGATGCGGAGGATACATTAATATTTATTTCAAATTTACCTCATCTTTACCTCAAAAAACATGCAACAATTCATATCTGTGTTTTTCGATACCAAAATATTTAGTTGGTTTAGAGGTGATCAACGCTGCTCAAAAAAAAATGAGGGGGGTTCTGTCAAAGTACCTTTTAGAGCAGAGGAAATGCCCACACCACAAAGTAAAAAACATGGCTGCTGCAACATGGACGAAGCCTTCTGATCTTTTCTGTGGGCAATGAAAGTTGCATGTTCATGTTTTGGGGGCCATATTTATCATTATTTCATGCAATGCTACTGCGTGAAAGGGAGAGGGCAGGAACACGCCATATCTATCAAGTTTTTACACATTCGTGCTCTCTGCCTGCGCTCGATCACAAACTGCTCTGTGCAGAATTGATCACACTTAGAAAGAGGAAAAATTAGGAGAAATAAGCAAATTTCCTCTCGTTGCGCCTCCTCTAGGAAGATGTAGCATTTTGACGCATTCCTATGTTTACCACTCTTGGTAAATCTGCAAACGCGTCAAAATCCATGGTTGGATGCGTGGGAACACCCACACTCCGCCCATGGAATTCCTCCCTAGGGCAGAGTAAAGCAAGGCAGCAAACTTTCATGTGAAACTTTTTAGAAAAAGTCAGCATTTTTCAGGCATAATGGACTGGGCTGTCCTGCTAGAGCTTTAATATGGTCAGAATTAGAATACTGTCACTCTCTCAACAATGGTGCTACTCTTGATTATATGAGTAAACTCCAAGTGATCCGGAGCACTGCAGCCATAGCAGTGACTAATATATGTACCAGAAAATACATACAAAGTGAGAACTTTGCACTGGCCATGTTATTATTTAAAACGCTTCTAGGAAAGTGGAATATTATGTGTTATGGCTGGTTAGCCTTACCATGTAATATTATCAAAATACCCCAAAGAGGTTTCTTGAATTCACCCTAATAAATCCTTAGCTCAGTCCTGGGAGAGAGGCAAAGTGCAGTTAGGCTTTACAAGAGGAACGTGTTGAGCATTTCAGAGTATCAACATGGACGCTATGTAATTGACACGACTTGAGAGAAATCAGAAACCAATTTATAAAAAGAGTGTATTTTTATCTTAATTTAGACATCAAAACAAATGGAATAGAATACATCTAACCAGAGTTATAGATTGTTGAAGCAATATCTGAACACTGTAGAAAAATACATAGACAATATAACATTGTGGTCAATTTCAAAATCCACTAATAACAATTGGTCACATGTAGGTCGAGTTACGTGAAACCCTTACAGGGTTAAGGTCATGCGAGCCCCAGGACCAGGCCACAACAGTCAGATCAATTTTATCTAGCCTATGAAGTCCAGGTGCAGAGTTGTTCTGGCTGTCCTTGGTGCTGAACGGGAGCCGCGAGTGGTGCTGATTTTACCGCTTAAACATGCTGCAAGAAACAGAATGCAAAAACGCAAAAGATACAGAGCTGCTGATGTCTGATGATGATTACATTGTGTTCCCTGTAGATGCAACGTCAAGTGTGGGGGTAGGTTAATGGATTGGTGACCAACAGGTCTTGGCAGCGGGAAGCACAACAAAAAGCTTCTGGAACTTCAGTGGGTCTGGGGGAGTGACGTAACATCCTGAAAATTCAGGGCAGATGAGACTACAACTCCCACAATGCACTGGACCATCTGGATTTGGGCGATCCCACAGAGGGCCCGATAGCCAGCGATTCTTTGGATCAGGTGATTGTTTTTGCCTGCAGTTTGCAGGGGACTAGTGCCACTAGTCAGGGAAGACTGAGGGTGCTTCTGGCTTCCACAAGGGTCTTTCTCTTCAGGAGTATCGAGTTTTAGCCAAGGACAAGGGTCGTTCACTCAGTTCCAAGTCTGTTGCCTCAGGGACAAAGTATCCCTCTTTTGCTTTGGTGGTGTGGGCAAAGTCCTGTTGTCGGCGACACGGTTCTCCTCTTGGTATTTGCTTGAAGTAAGTTGTTCATATCTGAGGATCTGGTGTTGGGAGGGTCCCTTAAATCCTAGATTTAGGAGAGTTAGGGGTGTAAGAACTACTAGCAAATGGGCAGCTAGTCCCTGCAGCTAATCAGCCCCTGAGGTGACCACATATGGTGGTGTAGGTCACCTTTTCTACCCCGAACCCACTATTGTTTTCCCTCCTAATGATAGTAGAATTCTATTTTAGGTGTACAGATAAGGCTGTCACAAACATCTGAGTCCCAAAGGGTCAATCAATGCTCCCCCTTCAACCCATCTCAAAATACAGTGCACAGAGAGTGACATAGTAGGAAATGACTTAAGGTGATTACACCTCTTTTTGGAGCTTTTCAGAGACATATAAGGAGTTCTTGACCCAGCCTCAGTTAATGCCTGAACTCACTGCAAAAATAGATCCTTCCAATGCCATGGAGATACTTCCACTATGTCATAGAGCTACTATGCCATAGAAACACCCTATGCTAGTGTGAATACTGTCAATAACTATTACTGCAGGATGACACCTCCAAAATCGCTAATGGAAAAGGACTCTCAGCAGCTGGTTTATAAGCATGTGCGTTATGATGCACGGAGTTTAAAGATAAACATTTTCAAATATAGTCCTTCATAATTAAGGCTGCAAGTTTTTCGTTTTTACTGATTTATACCGATAAATGAATACAGAAAACAATGTGTTTCCTGTCTGTATTTATTTTTAAAAGCGGAAAAATACGGAAAATTATGCTTCTAATGTGTGACTCTCCATGCTGTCTTTTGTGGTTTCTCGGGCAACAGCTGAGCAGATACACAGAATGGGAGGTTAATAAACAGGTTCAGATTTCCCTGAATACAGGCATGTGTTAGTATATATTTGTATTGTAATACAGATATTTACCTGTGGGTGTAAGGTTTGGCTATATTTGGCTGCTTAGTTTGCTAAAACGCGACAAAGTATGAGTGCATGTTTATCAGTTAAATTAATGTGAAAATATACTGTGTTATGACTCTATTCGTTCCCAAAACACAAAATAAATGTGGATAAATACCAATAAGTAGGTCAAATAATAAATATGGAAAATACAGACGGAAATGTTAAGAAAATAAATACAATAAAATTGGGAGCCCTACTCATAATCTACCACAGTGGATACCCACTATTTAGTGTGACCACGAAGATGACACCATCTATAATTCAATGCTGACTGAAAACAATATTGCTGAAATGGAAGTTGGGAAAAGATCTATAAAGGTCCTACCTCACTGAAGTATAAACATATGGGATTTTTGTGTGAGCAGGTTCCTGATGTTGCAATATTATAGGAACCACAGACAGCCTTCCACATGAAGTAGTGTTAATTTTTAAGCTCTATATTTTTACTGCTTATGCTGTTCAAAACAGAATGACACAACAAAATTTTAACACCCAAAGAGAAAGATGTGTAAGTATGTGGTTTGTTGTGAAGGACATTGACATTTTTAGGAAGAAAACCCAGGGATCATAATATATAAAGTGCTCTGAGGGCGCAACGAGCATTTGCACTCATCTTGCATGCCTCCGGGGCACTTTGGTATTTTTGTTATTACAGAAGGAGTTGCAGACATTTGTGTGAGCCCTTCGGTAATACAGATAGAGCTGGTACACATATAGGGCCAGCGCTATATTCAGAGGGATTTCCCTCTTTTGCTTGGGGGTGTGGCCCATGCAAATGAGGGAATCTCTTTGCCTCTGCGCCTGCGCCGTATTATAGATGCACCAGAAAAAAAACACAGGAGATAATCCATGAACCCAGTTGAGACCTGGGTAGTACATGTGTAACAAACTACAACGTCTCAACAGGTAATATTTGTAGGCAATAATGGAAAGTGTAAAACCGAAATTACAACTGAAAGGAAACAGGGAGACATCAATGGTTTGTATAAGTTGTATAGAGTGGTCTATATTGAGACAATATTAAATACAATTAGTGTATCAGCACTATTACATTGTATGTGACATTTGTGTGCATGTCAGTGCTCGTGCAAGAGGTGAACGGCACAAGTGACAAGTGAACAAGTGTATAAACAGCGAAGACGGCACAAGAAACATAATTTGGAAATTGGTTACAAAACCACAACATTTTAAGAGAACATAAAGTCATCAACAAGTTATAGGAACAAATAAATGCCCACGACTGCACTGAGTGGTTGATGGCGTTTCAACCTGCATATAATTCATGTCATCATCAGGACCTGGTTACAGAAAATTTAGTTTGTGCCTGTAGTGGAAAGAGAAATATATAGTCCCCAAAGTGGTTACTTCAAATAATGCACCCAAGGACCCGTATGCACAAATTCAAAGAAGAACGTTATCTTTAGGGATGGACTCCCGATCTGGAGTGCAGTCGCAGCCGGCATGACTCATGGATTGGGGTGGTACGGAGGGTGGCGGTGACTTAAGTAAAAAGAAATTTATATAAACGTACCTTCCCAGGTCCCGCGCCGTCGCAGCTCCTGGCCGGGTCCCACAGTAAGGAAAGAGGAAGCCAGCAGCCTCCCTCCCCTCCACTAAGCCAATCACAGCGCTGCAATGGCAGCGTTGTGATTGGTGGGGACAGCGCCCAGCCGGGCGCCTATGGGGAAGCCATTTTTTCTATGTAGACTGCATGCAGCCTACATAGAGAAAAGGGAGAGTGTGCACGACTGGTTTGATTGGCCCCAGAGGGGCGATCAAACAGACAGGGCCCACAGCATTGGGCTAGCCACTCCTCCCCAGCTTTCCAGCAGACCCGCCCGCCCGCCCACAACCACACACTTCTGCTTTCTTGCAGTGCGAGAAGCAGAAACATAAAATGGTAGTTTTACCATTTTATGTTTCTGCTTCTCGCACTGCGAGAAAGCAGTGGGGCGAGGCTCCTCTGCCCTAATGGAGGAGCTGCCCCTGCTGGAGTGCACAGGGAGAATCATGCTCAAACCATTGGAAACCAGCATTGAGTTGAAGGCGTACGGGTCTCACTCCAGACTCGTGTTGGATTTGCCCTAGAGTCACCTCCTCTGGATAATTGAAATTCCGCGACCCGGACGCTTGATTTGCAATGCTCTAACACCACCTTCCAGCTAATCAAATTACTGCGACCCGTACGCCTTCAACACGACGCTGGGTTCGCATGTTTTGAGCACGATTCTCCCTGTGCACTCTAGACCCGGAGTTCAACCCTAAAGATACTGTTCTTGGAATTTGTGCATACCTACCTTTGGGTGCATTATTTGAAGTAACCAATTTTGTGGACTATATATCTCTCTCTCCACTACAGCACGAACTGAGAGGCATATTATCAACAACTAGCGATATTTATCGCTAAATGAGCTTAGCGATATTTTTTTTCGCCGGATTTTATTGCAGAGATAACGTGCTATTAGCAACGTTTATCTATCTCATATGCGATAAAATATCCGGCGATAGCCGCTCAATGCTTGAATATCGCTGGAAATCCAGCGATATATGCAGGCATCATCGCCACTAGGGTCTTAACCTGAATATCAACCTCCCATTGGATGTACAGGCTAAGAAGTGGTCTGAGCAGGCGTTAGGTTTTGCCGATATTCGCGCTTAGCGCAAATGTTTTATCTCTTCGCCTGCGTTGATAGTAGGCGATAGCGATGTTAGCGACTGCTTTCAGTCGCTAACAGGTTCTGTACGCCCACTTTGCATGTCATTAGCAATAAATATCGCTGACATGCAAAGCGGCCGCAAACTGGTCGCTATCGCCTACAAGCTGTCGCTAACTGCTGTTAGCGACAGCTTGCTAATAGGGCGATAAAATTATAGCCGCTTTTCGTCCGAAAACGGCTGCAAAAGCAGCGACAATCTCATATCGGCCGCCTTGATAATATGTCCCTCGGTTCGCATGTTTTGAGCACAATTCTCCCTGTGCACTCTAGACCCAGAGTTCAACCCTAAAGATACCGTTCTTGGAATTTCTGCATAACTATCCTTGGGTGCATTATTTGAAGTAACCAATTACGTGGACTATATATCTATCTCTCCACTACAGCACTAACTGAATTTTCTGTTACCCGGTCCTGATGATGACCTGACTTACATACAGGTTGAAACGCCGTCAATCGCGCAGCGCATTCTTGGGCGTTTATTGGTTCCTATAATTTGTTGATTACTATATGTTCTCTTAAAATGTTGCTGTTCGTTTGTTGTTTTGCAACCAATTTCCAAATTATATTTCTTGCACCGTCTTCGCTGTTTCGTACACTTTTCCACGTGTCACTTGCGCAGTTCACTTCCTGCATGAGCACTGACGTGCGCCTTAATGTTTGGGTTACACCCACATAAAATATAAATAGTGCTGCTACACTAATTGTATTTATATCCAGCATGCAATGAACCTCTAGCAACAACCAGAAGTGCGCCCTGCAGACTGGTCCCAGCGCTCTCAGGCTATTTTAACGACTGAAGTACGTTGCTTAGTAACAAACTAGTGTACATTTGCACAAACAGAGAAAAAGGATTCAACACTCTTTAGCCAGACATGTAGACCTCGAATTTACAAATCTACTCACGCCTCTAGTTTATCCTGATTCCTTTCTCTCAGTCCAACCAGACATAAGCAAGGAGTGCACCACAAAACATGTAACTTATTTTTGGTGCCAGGGTGTAACCCTCGTTATGACAATGCACGCCCTTTTACATGAAATTACAGCCCAGGCTTTAATTGATCGACAACACCCAACTAGAATTTATTTGTCCCAATTTTTATTGTGCCAGCCACTTCATGTCTGGTTCAGCCCTCATCCTACAGATACACCGCCAAGGAAATTAGCATCAGGCAAATGGGCGTAATTTCTGAACTTAGAACTGCTAACTTTCTTATTCAATGGTATGCAGTTTTACTGGATGTTTCGTAGCATTACCTCTAGTGAAGAACTTTGTTTAAAGCAACTGTCAGGGTTTATTAAAAATAGCTTCTGTCTCCGAGAAAACCAAAATAGGTATTCAAGGAAAGCTACACTGACATTTACTAGGCCGCATTCCAGACCATAATTGTTTGCACCCAGTGTCTTGGGAGGGAGGAAGGGGCGCACGCACGACCGACTACCATTTTGTGTGTGTAAAAGGCCGCTTTATTGAAACAGGTGCACATCACATTTTATTAAAGCCTGACAAAACGCCTTACAAAACTAAAACCTCTCTAAACATCGATTTACCTGCCCCCTTTGTGTTTTTCTCCCCCCACCCCTACGATCCCCACGATAAAATCCCCCCACCCCGCAATATACAAATATATAACTCAATTACATCATAATAATATCCAATTTTATCCCCTACATCCTAATTCCAAAACCTCCCAAGACCTACGGTCCTATTTGACTTCTTGCAACTGTAACTAAGTACCCTCTAATGTAACTCCCAAACTGGTTACCCTTTCCCCGCTCCCGTTCCTGAACTCCCCAAAGTTAACGATAAAGTACCAAACTCCAGCCAAACTTGGCCAACATCAAAAACAACTCCGCCAGCACATGTTCCAAGTGACAGCTTACATAAAACTCCCCCCTGTGCACCTGTCCCAACTCAGCCCCCTTTCAACAACCAACCTACCCAAACTAAAACCTGCCACAAAATCCCATAACAAAGGGAGGGAGGGCGGGCCAAAAAAGCACCTTTGTATCCCGCTCCCAGCCACCAGGTCTCAGTACCTAAAATGGTGGCTGGGAGAAAACGGACAATCTGCTTAACCCCTTTGGGCTGCTGACGTCATTTTTGGGCTGCCTTTGGGCTATCCCCAGGCAGCCCAATCCGGCAAAATGGACGCACTTTTGCTCTTCCCCCCTTCCCCCTCCCAAAACTGCCCGGGGGGCAGACCTCGCGGCTCGGCTGCCCCCCAAGCCCCCCTTGGGAGGGAGGAAGGGGCGCAAGCACGACCGACTACCATTTTGTGTGTGTAAAAGGCCGCTTTATTGAAACAGGTGCACATCACATTTTATTAAAGCCTGACAAAACGCCTTACAAAACTAAAACCTCTCTAAACATCGATTTACCTGCCCCCTTTGTGTTTTTCTCCCCCCACCCCTACGATCCCCACATGATAAAATCCCCCACCCCGCAATATACAAATATATAACTCAATTACATCATAATAATATCCAATTTTATCCCCTACATCCTAATTCCAAAACCTCCCAAGACCTACGGTCCTATTTGACTTCTTGCAACTGTAACTAAGTACCCTCTAATGTAACTCCCAAACTGGTTACCCTTTCCCCGCTCCCGTTCCTGAACTCCCCAAAGTTAACAATAAAGTACCGAACTCCATGCAAACTTGTCCAACATCAAAAACAACTCCGCCACCCAGGGAAAGGTGGATGTTAGGTGATTACACTGCCTCCCCCTTTCCCTGCCCTCCCCTCCCATTCCCCCTTTTTTGATGCAGGACAAAAAAACGCCAAATGCCGGCCCTTGCTCACTGCGCCTCCCCACTAAATGGGCCAGACCTTCGCGGGGCCAAACCGGCCCGAACCACCCCTTCCCAATTTAATCCTCCGTTGCGCCTTGTCCGCCGCCTGCGGCCTCACTGCGCCATGCCACCCGTCGCTATATCATCTCGGTTTCCCCCGACCGTACACCCTTGCCAATTCTCCCGCAGCTCCGCTGACTCCTTCCTCCTTGCTCGCAGCAACACCAAAACAGTCTCCCGCAACCTACCCGTCTCCCCTAGACACCCAGAGAATCACCGGACTAGCTACCTGTTCAGGACAAGGAAAACCTGCCACCGATCCCGAAACTAGAAGCAAATGCCAGTAAATATGCCCCCCCAGCCTCCCATCGCCGTTCCAAAAACTCCCCTCGCCGCGCACATAACGCCGATAAACCGTACTTACCACCTCCACATGCGCAGCATGCCCCCCGGCCGCATCCCCGTCTATACACTTCCGACGCCGCCCCAATCCGAAACGGGTGCGTGCCCTACCAACTACCATCCATACCCCCCCTTGGCAGAGCCCGCCACCGCCAACAACTGTGAACCCATTGCCCTTCTCCCAGTGGCACCCCAGTTACCTGTGTCAAGAATAAACCCACCACATCCGCAAGTCCTACCCAAACGCCTGCCGACAAACGCCTGAAGTGGCGCGGAGGCCTTTGTACCGCCAGGGCCCGGCCCCCAATGCAAACGACTCCGGTGAAATCCGAACCCACCACCTTTGAATGCCTTCACCGGCCGCCTAGCAGTCCAAACGCACTACCTAATCCGCCACCGAGCCACCTCTCCAACCAAACACCCTGCACGCCACACCGCAGTGTTCCCGCAGCACTGGAATTTCCAACACTGTCACGGTGAGCTGTGCCACCATTAAGGCGGGCAGCCCCAACATCGGCCACTGCTTATCTAACGTCAACTGCGTCTCCCGCCGCACCGCGAACAGCTCAATATCCCAAAAGTGACCGCGCCGTGCTTGGCCCCCACCATCTATTCCGGTGCCCAATGGCAGCACTTGGATTTCCACACGCGCAACACCCGTGTCCCAGCATCACCTGAAGTTGCGACACTGTCACTTTGTGCTTTACCCCCCATTACCTCGAGCAGCCCCCAAACTCTGCCGCTGCTTGTCTGCCGGCAATCGTGCCCCCAGCACAACGAGTCCACCTCACGACCCAAAATTGACAGCGCCATGCCCGACCCCGCTGTCTTTTCAGGTGCCAATGGCAACACCCGAATTTGCCAAACCTGCCCCATTGTACTTTGCCACCATCACCTTGAGCAGTCCCAACCTCCGCCGGTGCGTGTCCGCCGGCAACCATGCCTCCAGCGACACCGAGCCCAGCTGCATACCCAAAAAGCGACAGCGCCATGCCTGGCCCCACTGTCTGTTCCGTTGGCAATTACCACACCTGAATTTCCAAACCTGCCACCTTGGCCTTGCCCATTACCTCGGGCAGGCCCAACATCTGCCGCTGTTTTTTTTTTTTCTTTCTGTTGCCGTCAACCATGCCTCCAGCAAACCAAGCCCATCTCAGCACCCACACATTTTTGACAGCGCCGTGCCTGGCCCCACTTGTCTTCTTCCGGTACCCCTGGCACCCCAATGGCCCTCCATGTCCTCCTGAAACCTGTCCAGCACCACCTGGCAGTCCGTGGAGTCTAGGGCCCCGACCAAGAAAAAGAGTCATCCCTGCAGTACCAACACTCCAGGGTGCCCCGTTCGTTCTGTAAAAATCCAGTGCAGGAACAAAGCAAAACCTTCAAAAACGCGCAGGACCTCGAGCAGTCCTTCAGCAATGCCTCGTCCACATACCAGCGGCCGTTCAACTGGATTTCCAGTAGGCACCAGTCGTCTGGGTGGACCCGCAGCCCGGAAACTGACCGGACGTCACGCATCGCCAACTGCGCGCCAGGTCCCGCCGCCACTACCAAGGCCATGTCGCCTCAACCCGGGTAGTAAGAAACCGCGGTCACATTTTCGCCGAGATAGTCGTTAACCGATCCGCCCCCGGCCACGATATGTGTTGTGGAAGGCGGAACTGCCCCGCCTCCTGCGTGGGCACCTCCTAATGCGGACACCAGCAACGACTCTGAAGGCCCATCCCCAGACGGCTGCCATTGTGGCACTCATCGACCTCCGTATCCCGCTCGCACCGTCCTACCTCCAGGTGTTCCCGAGCCGGCCGCAAATTGTCCGCCTACATCGCCGCCGGGGCCCCATGTAGCCCCATCGAAAACCCCCCTCTGAAACCCGGCCCGTAACCAATCCGCGGCCCCTTCCTCCGGGTAATTACGCAGGGCCGCCGTCAAACGTACCACCGAAACAACGAGGAGAAATGCAAATATATCCCCTCACTACAGCTCAGCCAGGAGACCTATAATTCTGCCCCATCCCCACGTCCCTCAGTACGGAGAAAACTTGGAAACGTGTCAGAACGTATGTGCGGATGAGTGGGAAACACCCCCGCGCCCCCCATTATCTCCTGGGTGCCTCATTCTTTTATTCCGTAAAGCCCATCGCTGGCACGCCCAACCTTCAAAAGCGCAGGACCTCAAACAAAACCTTCGGCACTGCCTCGTCCACACGCCAGCGGCCGTTAAACTGTATCCCCAGTCGGCACCAGTCGTCTGGGTGGACCGGCAGCCGCCAGAAACCGACTTGACGTCACGCATCTCCATCTGCGCCCTAGGTCCCGCCGCCACTACCAAGGCCATGGCCGCCTCAACCCGAGTAGCCCTGTGTTAGCCTCTATCCACCAAGCCACGTGGCCCAGTAACTCTCCTCGCAGGCGTCTGCTCCCCCCTTGCGTCGGCGCAGGATTGACACCAAATCTTCCCCTAAATTCAGACCCAAGTGTGTAAATTGACACCTCTACAAGACTGTGTTTCCTACATGTAAGACCACAGGCATTCTCTCTCGTCATCTCCTTGGTTGGCATACCGACTTCCCCCGAATAATGTTTTTGCAGTCGATTATAGGCATTAAATGTCAGGCATCCTCTCATTCTGATGGAACCCTGCCTGGTACCCAAAAGCTGCCGTAGGCCCACACCCCTGCAGTCCCCCCGCTCCAGAAGCATTCACCGCCACCTGCAGTCCTGAAACATAATGGTCCTCCGCGCCGGTGCTCCATGCCTGCTGATGTTCCCCAAGCGGCTGTGGGTGGAGGGGCCGGCGAGCCCGCCTGGGGCCTCTGTGATCCAGCCGCGACAGGACCCCCGCGGACTTCAGGCCTGCTGCGGGAAGCACAGCCCTCCCTTCTCCTTGGTGCCGCAGGGCCGCCCCCAGCCTTACCAAGTCGGGCCCCCCCCGCACCGGCCATCCCAGGTTCTGCTGGTGTGCTGGCTCCTGAAACTGCCCGCCCCCTCCACCCCCACCTCTGCCCCCCCCACTCCTCAGCTCGGACCCCCACGCCTGCTCCCTACTCTTCCGCCGCCCCCCAAGCTCCCCACCCCCCTCTCCTGGAAACCCCCGGCCCCCTTCTGCCCGCAAGCGCTCAAGACCCCTGCCTGCACCTCGACTCCACGCGACCAACCCCGAAAGCCCCCTCTCAGAGCCCCATCTCAGAGCGTGGGCAGTGACAGCTACACGCACCAGGTGTGGAGCTAGATCTCCACAGAAACCACCCCCTCCCGCCGCGTGACGCCCGCTTCCTTGTACTTAGACCTGCCTGTGAGCACGCGCCAATGGTCGTCATGTGTGGCGCCCCGTCCAAACACACCGTGAGTACCACGAGGCTCCCATGTCGAAAAGTTTTATACGCAAAGCTTTTGTCAGGGCGGTTTCCCCCTTTACAGGAACCGAAATACCCACGAAATATGAATGCCAGTGAAGGATGCCAGTGTACGGCATTTCAAACCGAAAAACCCCGGGAGTGCTTTTAATCGCAATCAGAGTAACCTAAATGAAACTTCCATGGCGCGCGCACGCCGTTTGCTGGCGCTCCCTTGATTCGGCTCCGCTGTGACTCGTGCTCCCGATCTGTCACAGCGCATTAACACCTCATGCGCGCAGCGCCTACCTACACAACAGCCTCCAACGAGAGAAGCCGCCGGCCAGACCTCTCCAAGCGAGCCGCACTCCCCGCTCGTCCCCAGTACCTCCGCACCACAGCCCCGCCACCGCCAAAAGGCTCCTTAACATCACCAAAAAAGCACCTTTGTATCCCGCTCCCAGCCACCAGGTCTCAGTACCTAAAATGGTGGCTGGGAGAAAACGGACAATCTGCTGAACCCCTTTGGGCTGCTGACGTAATTTTTGGGCTGCCTTTGGGCTATCCCCAGGCAGCCCAATCCGGCAAAATGGCCGCACTTTCGCTCTTCCCCCCTTCCCCCTCCCAAAACTGCCCGGGGGCAGACCTCGCGGCTCGGCTGCCCCCCAAGCCCCCCTTTACAAATAAGGACAATTTATCAGCTTTAGTCCTGCTCCAAGAGGAACAGTCCATTCAAAAGATGGACAGGAACATGGCCCAAGTTTTTATCAGTGGCTGAGAATAATTCAAGCACTCGTCTCTTTTTAGGCTTGATGTGTAATGGGGATTGCTCCATTCAAGTCAAATATAATGGGGTTTATTCACAAAGGTAAATTTACATGTGATTAAATCTTACATGTGGAAATGTACTCTTACACTTTGAATTAAATCTACTACTTTTGGGTAGTTGCCATTTACAAGTGTAAATTTACTACAAAGTGTAAACTTACGTCTAAACCCACGGAAACCAAGGGGTGAAGCCTAATTTATGAGTGTAAAGTTACTACTTCAAAATTTTCACCCCCTAGGAAGGGGTCTCCTCTACCAGGGTGGTGATTTCACTATGATAAGGTATATGGACACTGTGAAATGTTTAATAAACTTAAAAATAACAATTAAATATGCTTATGTAAAAAAATGATGTAAATAATTTTATATATTTATTTTAAATGTAGAACAAAATAAAAAATCCAGCGTTATTATTTACTTAATTTTGAATAAATATTTAATTAATTTAAATATCTTTAAAAAAAAAATGTTATGCACTTGAAAGAAATCCAAAGTAAAATGTTTATATGTAGTAATTATGTGGTAAAAGGTACTACAGCTATGCATAAAATTAATGTAAATGAATTAATGTATCTGTAAAAAATAACGGTACATTTATTTTTTAATAAAAACGGTAAATCAAATACAAATTATTTGTATTCATATATGTTTTTACATTCATTTCAATGTATATATATATTTTTAAGAAGTCGAAGTAAATTAATTTACGTTAACATGGGGTGTTCTTTTACGTCCCTGCCTCCATTATTTTCTATGGGCAGTGTTGCAGTACCAGTGGTTGGCCGTTTGTAGTAATGGACGTAGCCCATTTAGGAGCTGGAGTACATTTACTATTCATTTACTGTCGTTTTAAGTTCTTTTTGGCTGTCATAACTTTAGAAGTGTAGTTTGTGAATATAAATAGATTTACTTTTTTGTGGGTGGATGCATGTCCCTCCTTAAAAACCCTCTTTACTTCTCCCTAAGTCACTCTCATTTAATAGTAATTATTCCCCATTTCCAGCCACTTTACCCTGACCCTCCCATATTTACAGCTAAAATGTAGGCCTATGTCATCAGAGATCTCTGTAGTAGGGGCAGAGCTCCCTGCACATAAAAGATAGGAGAGGTGGCTGTAGATATCTCCCCATGCAGATTTGTGAATAACATTTGTAGCACATGAGAAGTACTAGTACTACCAAATGCGGCTTGTAAATAGGCCCCACTGTATTGAATACATACACAAAGGGGTTTTGGGTCAGCGTGGCTTCTTTGGCTCCAGAAGCTCCTACCATTGACTATACACATTGTCAATCACATCTGGGATAAGGAGTGGTTAGTCCTGGCTGTTTGGGTATCTCCTTCCTCCTCCACTGAAATGCATGCAAGTCTATTTAATGTCTAAAAAAATACACCCACTCATCCCACATTCAACATGTCAATGTCACGCTACAGTATGTTTTCGCTACTTTTGTGGGTAAAATCCATGGACAGTATTCCTCAGTCCACAGTGGTAGGGAGCGCCCTGCTGAGATTGCCCTTCAGTCTGCACACTGACCTGACTGTGAATTGTATAGACTGCTCATTCATTGTAATGGCAGCAATGTAGGGTGCAGATCCTAGCAATAATCTTATCTTAGTTGGTGCTTGGAAGTAAGAGTGGTCAGTCTCAGGCAAGATCATCATTGAGGCAAAGCAGTGCTGATTAAAACAATTCAGAAGTAAATCTGGCATTGCTAACATGTTGGCCATTTCATTTAGATACAAAAATGGAAGAAAATCATAATGCGTCCAAAACTATTTTTATACCTATACGTTTAGATCACACCAAAAACTGCCCAGAAAGGCAGCATATTGGCTTGGGAGGCTAAAGGCAAACAAGCAATGGCTAAGCTGTTAGTCTAGCTAAAGCACAGACATACATGCAGACATGTTCATATACATGCAGACATGCAGACAGAAGAATACACCTTCCATCATACGCGCTCTCAAAACCCAACATTCATACCAGCACCTGCATACAGAAAGACATATATGTAGGCACACATGCACACACATCAATTGACATACCGCTTTACATACATTTGTAGACAAGACAGTGCCAGGCGGGGAGGGAGGAGCCAAGATGGCGATCGGGATGGCTGCATAAACGCTCGGCTCCGTGAGCCCTCCCGCCCGCACATATATCCTGGTGATTAACCTGAGCAGTCTTTGTTACTCTGAGTAGGGGAAGGAAAGCATTCACTTACCGTCTGCTTCTGTGGCTCCACCGTGCAGTTGACCCGAAGAAATGTCCCCGATTGTTTGGCGGCCTTCGAGGTGCTGAGACCGGGATCTCGAGTAAGGAGAGTGTCCGGACGTGACTGCAATGTCTGCGGCCTCTGGTTGCGATGGGAAGCCGCTCGGAGAGAACCTGAGATCTGCGAGCCGAAAGAGATGATACCAACCCACTCCCAATAGCGGGTTGCCCTGCGAGAGGTGCGATACAGCTGGGCCGGAGAGAGTCCACGATGCCCGGTTCCCCTTCGGTGTGATACCCGGTCATGTTAACAGCCCCCCCCCGGAGCCGATGGGTGACTCCCGGAGAGCGGCAGGGAGCTTGTTTAGCCTTTTGGTGACTCTCCTTTCTGTTGCCTGCCCCGACTATTGAGATCCCGCTGTGGATCCTGTTGATTCCGGGGGTTGGTCCTGATCCCGAGGTGAGGTGGAGGAGAAAGAGACCGTAACGGCTGACATGGCGGATGATACCCTCCTGCGCACCCCTCATCCCGGCAGAGAAACCGGTACACGAGAGAATCCCGGGGTTTGGCAACGCGAGAAAGGACCCACGCCCAGAAATATACTGGCTGCATTAACAACCCTGCAGACTACCCTGATCCGGGAGGCCCGAGAATTGGGAAAGAAGGTGGCCGCCATTGTTGGCCCGCCATTTTGTAACGGCATGGATCGCTTTCGAAGAGGCGCCGAGGTGTCTGCCTCTGAATCATTGACGTGTTCCCCGGATGAGTCTACGTTCTTGGAGCTGCGGATAGATTTGGGTCATGAGCTTGCTGTAGATACCCCTGTTGCTCGTGTGATTGTCTCATCGGGGCCTCTCTCTGATCGGCGAGTGTGGGAACAGCATCGATCCATGGTTTGGGCGGCCCCGGTGGGGTTTCGGCGCTTCCCTCATCGTGTGATTCCTTTTCCATGTTTGGCGGGACTGTGTTCTGACTCGAGACTGTTGGCGGTGTTGATATTGTCGCATTCAGAATTCCGCCATGCGTCGTCTGCGAGATTTCGGTGGTTGGGATCCTATGGAGCGGCTACACTACCTGATCCTCCCGGTGCGATCAGACCCTTTGTGCTACTTTGTATCCCGTCTGAGGGATTGTTCAACGTTGGTACTATTGACAGAAGTGGCCAGGGGTGAATTTGATTGGGACATGGAGGGACTCATAGATGGTTGATGGTGATTTGAGGGGCGCTTAGCGGGGATGTAATTGATTGCGTTACATGTGATTGCTGTTACTTGTACTTCTTCTACCGTTGCTGTTTAGACGATTTTTGCATGCGGAGGTGGGAGGGGCCGGATAACCAGATTGAGGGCCCTTCTCCTGTATTTTTTCTCTTTCTTTTTCTCTTTTTCTTTTCTGTATTTCGGGTCTCTTATTTAGGGCGACAGGCACGCTGCTGGGGGGGTAGGCCGTAGCCTTCTGCAGGGGTGCAGGGTTGGGGGTTGGGGGATGGGCTTGTTATTTTGTTCTCTCTTTGTTTCTATGGCCCTTTGCCCTTTTCCTTTTTCGATGTCGTCGTCTTCCATGTCTCCCATAGTGTGGGTCGCCTTGAGGGGTGGGATTAGTTCGCCATGATTGCTATGTGTTTCTTGCATCTATCCTGACTCTTATGCCCCCTCCCCCGTCACTTCCAATATATGTACATCACTGGCGTGAAACTTTTTGCTTTTACTTAGCTGTAATAGGGGCGTGTGTGACTGTGCGACATTGATTTTTACTTTATTTTTCGTTATTGCAAAATGAACCATCTCAGATCCTTATTATTGCATGGTAATTTGAATATATGTCATATCCTGGATGTTATTCAGCCTCCGAATTCCGGACCGCTGTATATTTTTGCAATACATTCCTCTTTGTCCGATTTAAATAGCGGCCGGCCGGACTGGTTGTAGGCCCATGCTTGTATTTCCGTGCCACAACAATAAAGGTTCTTTAAAAAAAAAAAAAAAAGACAGTGCCAGGCGTCCTTGCGCTTTTTCGGCGAGTAGTACGCTACTCCGGAAACCATAAAGGATTAGTGTTGAATTAGTATAGTGAAATATGAAAGTTATTTGTGTGGTGAATAGGTTAGTCAGTTTTTGGGATTTAGAAGAATAGCAGAGGGATGGAAGAGAAAAAAAGGTTTGCATTTATAGAGCCCTTGTTACCCCTGATGGGGTTGTCGAAGCGCTTTTTTCGGCGAGTAGCACGCTATTCCGGAACCCATAAAGGATTAGTGGTGAATTAGTATAGTGAAATATGAAAGTAATTTGAGTGGTGGATATTAATCAGTTATTTGGATTGAGAAGGATAGCAGAGGGATAGAAGAGGTGCTTCTTCTCTCATTCTATCTCCACGTCTTCTCATTCCTTCTCTTCTCCTCCTCTCCTTTCTTTATCCCTATTTCCTTCCTCTAAGTACTTTTCCTTCTCTTCACCATAGAGACGTCAAACCTATTGGCTTTGCCAATGCTCACTTTGTTCTACTCACTGCATCTCTCTTTGACTTGATTCGTATAGCAGATGGTTTGTGCTAGGTGTGAGAGCGAAGCCTCGAACTGGATTGCCCTGTCCCCCCTGGAGGTGAATGGCTCAATGTGGGGTAGGCAACCTAAGTTTGGCTGGGGTGAAATCGTCTGTTGAATGTGCCTGCGTGGGAAGGTTGTACACTGGTGCCATCTCGGACACTGGGGTGAATGTAGTTCAGCGAGCTCCACCAGACTGACTGATGTGGCTGGGGGCGGGCACCACTCCCGGAAAGTATATGGGATAAACAACCCAAAGTACCCTCTGCCATACTTTATATGGACATTTATTTATTTATTTATTTATTTATTTATTGATATGTTTTAAGAAACATGGGCCTGAATCTGATTAATTAGGCATAGAGGCAGTAAACAGCAACACGGAGAAAGAAAAACAGCACTTAAGGAAAGAGTGGACGACCCATAAGATTTACACCAAAGATTTGGAATATTATATGTCAGATGTTTTGGAGAAAGAAAACATAAAGAAGACAGTCAGCAGAGGACTAGATGACCAGTTGGATTTCTCGTCCCTGAGCAATGGGATGACTTCATATGCTTCCATGTGTTAAGGGTGAGCTCCGCATTTGCCTTGCCACTTGGTGAATCCCTGATAAGGAATGATTTGAGTTCATTTTAGAAAGTGAAAAATTACTGGTAACCAGTCAAGCACTCAAGGCGCACAGCAAATAAGGGGAAAGTAACAACATAAAGTACGACAATGGTGCTCCAGGAAGTTGAGAGGTTGGTTACCACAACCCCAAGGTAAATCCACATTCGTGGATAAACAGTAAAAACAAGAAAAAGTCCTTCAAGCACTCTTGGTGAATCCCTGATAAGGAATGATTAGAGTTCATTTTAGAAAGTGTTCGAAATTGGGAGCTTTCCTTATGAAGAGAGTTCTTGAATTTTGGGCAGGTACTGAGAAAGCTTGTTTGAGGGTCCTTCCTTTCGGGCTTGTGGGGTTTTCGAGCTTAATTCTTTATTGCTTATTGAAGGGCGTGTGTACCAGAAGAGATCTTGGTCTTGATCGTCCCACGCAGGTACTTTGGGGTGTTTAATGGAACACCCTTGTAGATTAGAGTGATGAGTCTGAATTCACATCTTTTTTTCCAGAAGAGGACCTGGAGATTCTTTTGCATTGGGCGATATATTCTCTAAGACCTAGCCCAGCTATCAATGTTGGCATGAAACACTACTTCAAGAGATGCCAATGTGGATTTTGGGGAGGTTGACTTCGAATCCCTAGTCAATTACATTTAGAACCAACACCTGTAATATTAAATTCGACTTCTGGGTATCAAGCTTAAAATCTTGTCCTGTCTTGGGGCCTCCAAAAGGTAAAAGCAGTTGGCACACTGAGCCAGACCACAGGTGCAATTTTGAAATGCAGGTACAATTTAGGTTGTGACTCTCAAAATGCTTTCCTACAGGTCCACAAAGCGAAAACTGTAGCTGAAGCTATATAGGGTTTGGAAATGTAGTGGTATATCAAAGCCACTGAAATTCAGACAGAAAAATCGATTCCTGAAAACCCTCCCGAGACTAAATAAATAAAAATACAATTCCATACTTGTAAAGCGTGAACATATCATGCCTTCAGGTAACAAGGTGCTCTGGAACTCTAAAAAAGCTATACTCCTGATTAACCACGAGAAAAGTCGATCAAGTTAGTTTGAACAAGTGTGGGTCTGTGGGAGAGTGGGGTTTGTCAATTCCTTTCTATACTGTTGGGACTAAGCGGAGTGTTGTATTGACATCACAAACTGCAGTGTTTAGAAATGGGTGGCGCTAGGAGTATAGCTTTCATTTTGATAAAATAATTTTACATCTACAGTACATATTTTTATTTTTGTTTAATATATGTGTTTATGTTTATAGAAGCTCTGACGCAACGAGAGAACGGTATACAGTCATAATACCGAATAAAAAATATCGAATGGGCAAAATATCGAGTCAAAAATATAGAATGGACACAATATCGAATGGACACAATATAGACTACAAAAATATCGAATAGAATAGCAAAATATCGAATAGAATAGCATTAATATCGAATCCAAAATATAGAATGGACAAAATATCGAATGGATAGAATATGGACAACAAAAATATCGAATTTGAGATAAGTAAGATAATATCAATTTTTTAAAGTTTTTTTTATGTTACTATATGTGTGAAAAGTGTATATTTATTTTATAATTCATTTTAAATAATTAATTTAATGGTATTTAATTTTTGCGTAGTATAATTCTGTAGCGGGTTGTGGGTTTATAGGGGAATAGGGTGGAAAGTAATTTAAAATTAGTTAATTAAATATGTTAATTTATTTATTGATATTTATGTTGAATTAATTGGTAATGAATTATTAATTGGTGATTAATTAAAATATAAATGGTAATTCATTTTCATTAATTGATTAATTGATAATTATGTTAATTAAATTAATGTATTTTCTGTAGCGGGTTGTGGGTTTATAGGGGAAACGGGTGGGAAGTAATTTAAATATAATTAATTAAATATGTTAATTTATTTATTGGTATTTATTTTGAATTAATTGGTAATTAATTATTAATTGGTAATTAATTAAAATATAATTCGTCATTATTTTTAATTGATTGATTAATTGACAATTATGTTAATTTTATTAATTTCTTTTCAGTTGTGGGTTGTGCGTTTATAGGGGAATAGTGTGGGAAGTAATTGAATTATAAATAATTAATTTTTTTAATTTATGTATTGCTTATTTTTGTTGTAATATTTAATTATTTATTAATTGTTAATTAATTTAGTGTTAATTGGTAAATAATTTGTATTAGTAGGTAATTTTAAAAAACAATTACATTTCATTTGTAATTTTAATTGATTCATTAATATATTATATAAAATTGTTAATTATTTTATATTATTTGTAATTGGTGTTAATATTTAATTTAATTTTATTCATATATGAAGTATTTACTTTACCTACTGTTGCACTCACTGGAGTGGGAATAGTAATTTTTAACGCTACGCTATCAAACGCTTTCCCTACTGTTGCACTCACTGGATTGGGAATAGTAATTTGTACTTCTACGCTATCCAACGCTTTCCCTACTGTTGCATTCTCTGGAGTGGGAATAGTAATTTTTACTCTCCCACTATCCAACGCTTTCCCTACTGTTGCACTCATTGGAGTGGGAATAGTAATTTTTACCCCTACGCTATCCAACGCTTTCCCTACTGTTGCACTCACTGGAGTGGGAATAGTAATTTGTACCTCTACGCTATCCAACGCTTTCCCTACTGTTGCACTCTCTGGAGTGGGAATAGTAATTTTTACCCTCCCGCTATCCAACGCTTTCCCTACTGTTGCACTCACTGGAGTGGGAATAGTAATTTTTACCCCTACGCTATCCAACGCTTTCCCTATTGGTGCACTCTCTGGAGTGGGAATAGTAATTTTTACTCTATCGCTATCCAATGCTTTCCCTACTGTTGCACTCATTGGACTGGGAATAGTAATTTTTACCCTCCCGCTATCCAATGCTTTCCCTACTGTTGCACTCACTGGAGTGGGAATAGTCATTTTTACCCCTACCCTATCCAACGTTTTCCCTACTGTTGCACTCTCTGGAGTGGGAATAGTAATTTTTACCCCTACGCTATCCAATGCTTTCCCTACTGTTGCACTCACTGGAGTGGGAATAGTAATTTTTAGCCCTACACTATCCAATGCTTTCCCTACTGTTGCACTCTCTGGAGTGGGAATAGTAATTTTTACCTCTAAGCTATCCAATGCTTTCCTCACTGTTGCACTCTCTGGAGTGGGAATAGTAATTTTTACCCCTACGCTATCCAATGTTTTCTCTACTGTTGCACTCACTGGAGTGGTAATAGTAAATGTAACCCTCTCGCTATCCTACGGTAAAAATATTGTATATGTTTTGATAATAATATATATATATATATATATATATATATATATATATATATACATATATATATATATATGTATTAAAATGATTTTATTTTTTTTAAGTTACATTAATTATTTATTAATTTTAAGTTTATGTAAGTATTTTAAGTATGTTTAAATTAATCATATTTGTTAATATATTAATTTTAGATTACTTTTAAGACATTTAAAAAATTCGATATTTTGACTGTCTATATTTTTTACAACGATATTTTGGATTCGATATTTTTGTACTTACCTGTTTGTAGATAGGAATTCGATATTCTGGCATTCTATATTTTCAAGAAAATACAAGGGTGGGGGAGGGTCGAGGGGAATATTTAAAGACCTGTCTGCTCATACCCCTATTCACAGACTACAATACACAATAGAGTAGACCAGGTCTGGAAATAGTGTGTGTCTAAACCGGACTGTGATCCAGTTGGATGGCTGTGTGGAAGTACTCTTGAAAAAAAGCGATGAAACGCATGATGTTATAAAAAGCACAGAGGGCTAGAATGATTCCCATCAAACCACCGTTGTGGTGGAAGTTGCGTCATGTGGGAATCATTTGGACAATCCATCATGCGACCGACCAGGTAGTGCCGGGGCGCGAGTGGATGTCAGTAGTCTAGCTCTAGTGTTTAACCTAGACTAATGTGAATAAAGTGCAGTGCTCAAAAACTAGTGAAAATGTTAAAATAGGCTACGTGGATCCTTGTGGCATTGAAAAGGGAATCCAGGTGTCTATAGTTAAAAACACGCTAGGTAGTAAGACTACCCTATAGCGCAATGTGCAACGGTCGACATGTTTCAGCTGTAGGGGCATTGCCCCAGCTTTCTTCAGGACCTATACCAGCTACTGCAAATACACAAAATACGTGCAGTAAAAAACAATTCATTGTAGTCAACAGATAAATCAATAGATGTACTTAAAAAGTTACATATCTGATCGGAGCCTTGCCCACTGGAGGAAGAAGGGACTGGCTTCTTCCTATTGAAAAGGCAGAAAGTCTTATTTCATTACAACTATACTTAAATACACAGAACAAGCCACATGAATACACAGTACTCAGTAAAGACAAACACACATGCATGAATACTCGGCATTCTGCATGATAAAGAAAAGCATATTAGCTTGATCACACGGAGGCATTTCCTCAATGTGATACTCACCCAGCTTTGTGTGGGTGAAGGCCTCACCTCACCCGGCGACCGCTCGGGAGTAGGAGGCCCCGCTCTGTAGTGTAGAAAAAGGACACTTTTAGCACATAACCATCAGGTGTCCAGCCTAATTGCTCTACACCTAAAACCCAGCCAAGGTGTGTAAGAGACCCACTCAGACCCCAGCGCCCCCTCTCACAGAGACTTGCACTAGTTGGTATCAGGGTATTCCAAACAACGACATTGGAACCCAGTCTAAACACAAGGAGGTGCCTCTCTCCATCCAATAATGGAGACATTGCTGAGCAAGAACTTCAGCCAAAGGTAGGAATGGGCAACGAAAAATAACGAAAAAATAACCCACTTTATCCCTTAGAGGAAATTGTTAAACAAGCGCCTAAGGACACCATAACTGATATACCAAAGATAGCAGTCCAAAAACGCTTAGAGAGCCCTCTAGGTTGCTAACCGTCTCAATTCCCTTCGAGGTAAATCAAACCCCATGCACAGATACTGACTCGTGTGCTGTGAATGCATAAGCGTGTGGAACAGAACCGTCTGCAGCTTACCTGTCCGTCGGTGCCCCTGATTGAAAACCAAGCGGAAGTGGAGGTCATGATGAACCAGAATATGCCCCCTAAATAGACCCCTGTAATTGGGTGATCGCTCTACCCTACAGTCTAGGAGGGGGGGAGCGCGGAAACCGGCGTGAGAACGAGCGCTTCTCTCTCGCGCATGCGCGGAAGCGCTTCTCATGCACGCATGCGCCATGATATTAACCTGCAAATTGCGTATCACTAAATGGCAAAGTCTGTGGCCCTGTCGGTCGCCACAACGAATAACAGTATGTATTCAAAAAGTTAATATTCAGACCCCATGTATAAGGAATACTATATAATACCGTTGTCAGCAGTCCGCCCTCTGACAACGCGCAAGCGCCCACGGGGAACACTAATCCCAAAGGCATGTGCGCGGAGGCGTCCATAGGTACGACTCTAAATGAAATGGGGTCAACAGAATAGACACAAGATCTAATCAAAAGACCGCCAGAATCTGGGGAAACATAACTACACTGATATTATAAAGTAGTTAAAACCTCTCTCCCATTGTTCCAAGTATGGAAATACACCATCAGGATGGCAATAGTAGTGCCCCACGAACAGGGCTGTATGTTGTATCAAACACAGAGGGAACTGTGGACATAATAGCCAGAAAAGCGGCCCAGAGAGGGTCTCTATATGGTAGAGCCTAATTCTACCCCTTAAGAAAATTCCATTTCTTTAAACTGCGTTCAGTCTAAGTATGCCCCAGCTATTACTAGAGAGTGCACGTGAAGTTGTCATCACTCTTAAGTCAAAGGAGAAGAGGATGGGGAGAGGTGGGAACATACAAACCCGGGCTGGGTGAGCTACTGGTGCAAACGGAAATTCGTTCACAGCTTCAACAACTGACCCGCAACTGAAAAGTTGCTCAAATACTAGAAAATACAAGGGTGGGGGAGGGTCGAGGGGAATATTTAAAGACCTGTCTGCTCATACCCCTATTCACAGACTACAATACACAATAGAGTAGACCAGGTCTGGAAATAGTGTGTGTCTAAACCGGACTGTGATCCAGTTGGATGGCTGTGTGGAAGTACTCTTGAAAAAAAGCGATGAAACGCATGATGTTATAAAAAGCACAGAGGGCTAGAATGATTCCCATCAGACCACCGTTGTGGTGGAAGTTGCGTCATGTGGGAATCATTTGGACAATCCATCATGCGACCGACCAGGTAGTGCCGGGGCGCGAGTGGATGTCAGTAGTCTAGCTCTAGTGTTTAACCTAGACTAATGTGAATAAAGTGCAGTGCTCAAAAACTAGTGAAAATGTTAAAATAGGCTACGTGGATCCTTGTGGCATTGAAAAGGGAATCCAGGTGTCTATAGTTAAAAACACGCTAGGTAGTAAGACTACCCTATAGCGCAATGTGCAACGGTCGACATGTTTCAGCTGTAGGGGCATTGCCCCAGCTTTCTTCAGGACCTATACCAGCTACTGCAAATACACAAAATACGTGCAGTAAAAAACAATTCATTGTAGTCAACAGATAAATCAATAGATGTACTTAAAAAGTTACATATCTGATCGGAGCCTTGCCCACTGGAGGAAGAAGGGACTGGCTTCTTCCTATTGAAAAGGCAGAAAGTCTTATTTCATTACAACTATACTTAAATACACAGAACAAGCCACATGAATACACAGTACTCAGTAAAGACAAACACACATGCATGAATACTCGGCATTCTGCATGATAAAGAAAAGCATATTAGCTTGATCACACGGAGGCATTTCCTCAATGTGATACTCACCCAGCTTTGTGTGGGTGAAGGCCTCACCTCACCCGGCGACCGCTCGGGAGTAGGAGGCCCCGCTCTGTAGTGTAGAAAAAGGACACTTTTAGCACATAACCATCAGGTGTCCAGCCTAATTGCTCTACACCTAAAACCCAGCCAAGGTGTGTAAGAGACCCACTCAGACCCCAGCGCCCCCTCTCACAGAGACTTGCACTAGTTGGTATCAGGGTATTCCAAACAACGACATTGGAACCCAGTCTAAACACAAGGAGGTGCCTCTCTCCATCCAATAATGGAGACATTGCTGAGCAAGAACTTCAGCCAAAGGTAGGAATGGGCAACGAAAAATAACGAAAAAATAACCCACTTTATCCCTTAGAGGAAATTGTTAAACAAGCGCCTAAGGACACCATAACTGATGTATGTTCCCACCTCTCCCCATCCTCTTCTCCTTTGACTTAAGAGTGATGACAACTTCACGTGCACTCTCTAGTAATAGCTGGGGCATACTTAGACTGAACGCAGTTTAAAGAAATGGAATTTTCTTAAGGGGTAGAATTAGGCTCTACCATATAGAGACCCTCTCTGGGCCGCTTTTCTGGCTATTATGTCCACAGTTCCCTCTGTGTTTGATACAACATACAGCCCTGTTCGTGGGGCACTACTATTGCCATCCTGATGGTGTATTTCCATACTTGGAACAATGGGAGAGAGGTTTTAACTACTTTATAATATCAGTGTAGTTATGTTTCCCCAGATTCTGGCGGTCTTTTGATTAGATCTTGTGTCTATTCTGTTGACCCCATTTCATTTAGAGTCGTACCTATGGACGCCTCCGCGCACATGCCTTTGGGATTAGTGTTCCCCGTGGGCGCTTGCGCGTTGTCAGAGGGCGGACTGCTGACAACGGTATTATATAGTATTCCTTATACATGGGGTCTGAATATTAACTTTTTGAATACATACTGTTATTCGTTGTGGCGACCGACAGGGCCACAGACTTTGCCATTTAGTGATACGCAATTTGCAGGTTAATATCATGGCGCATGCGTGCATGAGAAGCGCTTCCACGCATGCGCGAGAGAGAAGCGCTCGTTCTCACGCCGGTTTCCGCGCTCCCCCCCTCCTAGACTGTAGGGTAGAGCGATCACCCAATTACAGGGGTCTATTTAGGGGGCATATTCTGGTTCATCATGACCTCCACTTCCGCTTGGTTTTCAATCAGGGGCACCGACGGACAGGTAAGCTGCAGACGGTTCTGTTCCACACGCTTATGCATTCACAGCACACGAGTCAGTATCTGTGCATGGGGTTTGATTTACCTCGAAGGGAATTGAGACGGTTAGCAACCTAGAGGGCTCTCTAAGCGTTTTTGGACTGCTATCTTTGGTATATCAGTTATGGTGTCCTTAGGCGCTTGTTTAACAATTTCCTCTAAGGGATAAAGTGGGTTATTTTTTCGTTATTTTTCGTTGCCCATTCCTACCTTTGGCTGAAGTTCTTGCTCAGCAATGTCTCCATTATTGGATGGAGAGAGGCACCTCCTTGTGTTTAGACTGGGTTCCAATGTCGTTGTTTGGAATACCCTGATACCAACTAGTGCAAGTCTCTGTGAGAGGGGGCGCTGGGGTCTGAGTGGGTCTCTTACACACCTTGGCTGGGTTTTAGGTGTAGAGCAATTAGGCTGGACACCTGATGGTTATGTGCTAAAAGTGTCCTTTTTCTACACTACAGAGCGGGGCCTCCTACTCCCGAGCGGTCGCCGGGTGAGGTGAGGCCTTCACCCACACAAAGCTGGGTGAGTATCACATTGAGGAAATGCCTCCGTGTGATCAAGCTAATATGCTTTTCTTTATCATGCAGAATGCCGAGTATTCATGCATGTGTGTTTGTCTTTACTGAGTACTGTGTATTCATGTGGCTTGTTCTGTGTATTTAAGTATAGTTGTAATGAAATAAGACTTTCTGCCTTTTCAATAGGAAGAAGCCAGTCCCTTCTTCCTCCAGTGGGCAAGGCTCCGATCAGATATGTAACTTTTTAAGTACATCTATTGATTTATCTGTTGACTACAATGAATTGTTTTTTACTGCACGTATTTTGTGTATTTGCAGTAGCTGGTATAGGTCCTGAAGAAAGCTGGGGCAATGCCCCTACAGCTGAAACATGTCGACCGTTGCACATTGCGCTATAGGGTAGTCTTACTACCTAGCGTGTTTTTAACTATAGACACCTGGATTCCCTTTTCAATGCCACAAGGATCCACGTAGCCTATTTTAACATTTTCACTAGTTTTTGAGCACTGCACTTTATTCACATTAGTCTAGGTTAAACACTAGAGCTAGACTACTGACATCCACTCGCGCCCCGGCACTACCTGGTCGGTCGCATGATGGATTGTCCAAATGATTCCCACATGACGCAACTTCCACCACAACGGTGGTCTGATGGGAATCATTCTAGCCCTCTGTGCTTTTTATAACATCATGCGTTTCATCGCTTTTTTTCAAGAGTACTTCCACACAGCCATCCAACTGGATCACAGTCCGGTTTAGACACACACTATTTCCAGACCTGGTCTACTCTATTGTGTATTGTATTCTATATTTTCTCCACGATATTTTGGCAGGTCGATATTTTGCTCCGCGATATTCTGTCAGTGATCCGAGAGTACATTACGCTATTGTCTTGAAAAAGAGGGTTCAACTTGAATAGACCTTTGAAACATGTCGACAGCAGCTTGCCATAAATCTGCTAGAACTTATGTTACCCTAGATGTTGATAAATCACAGTGCACCAGGGTTCATTTGACTTATGCCAAATATTATTGTCTGTTTTAACTCTCGTGTTGTGTTTTTAACATTGTCTTTCATTGTGATTATATTTGTTACAATTCTTTTTTGATACACTGATTCCCCAGTTTTTGTAACTGTTGATAAAGTGCTATTTTAACTTTGTATTAACTTTTTTTAATACACTGTGAATACTTATGTATTACCTGTAGGTTTCTGTGCCAATACGTTACAAAGACTGGTTTGAACAGTGAATTCTCTGGTTGTATGCTGAATGCATGAGATGAGATTGTTTGCTTGTTTAAATATTTCTTAAACAGGTGTTTAGTATAAAGTACTCCCCGAGGACACTTTTTTTTAGAGTTTCTGTCTGAACCCCAGTCTTTTGGGTTTCCAAGGGTCCCTCTCTTATTTTCAAATACAAGGTGCTCTGGGCCATCGGGGAGATTAAATGAGGTACTGTTCAGAGTCACATGATGCTGAGCTGAGCTGCCGCCAGCGCCGGGGATCAAACCGTGCTCTGGAGTCAGCCGCCCTGGCCGCTGCGCCACACCTCTTTCTTCTGGGCCTGAGAACCCCTCTAGCACCACTGAGGTTTGAACTTGGCCTGAATTGTATCTCTGACGTAATAAATGCTTTAAGACATGTAATTATGTGTTTCAGGCTACAGGTAAACCCCTATGATGGCTCATATCGAAAGGCTTTTTCTGCTGTTTCAAAATTAGAACACCACATGAAACGCAAGTGGCTTGACAACACAAGGTGTTCATGTATAGCGCTCTGTTACCTTCAGGTCTAGTTCATGCTATATAAAACCCCCCTAAAGGAACCATTGTCACAGATTGGGCTGGGAGAAGTATGATGAGCTAACAGCCAATCTTGCAAACTTGTCAACTGCTGAGCTGGTATAGGATAGCTATTGGCACACTAACAAAAACATCTATATCAAAATGCGAAAAATTAGTCATTGTTGGCAGGATACTTATCCAATCCTAAAAAATGTTATTGTGGTTATTCATAACCATAAAAGCACATTCAATTTAAACAATTTAAACAATTACAGATCCAGGGTGGGATAGAAGTGAGAATTAGTTACGTACATTAGGAATACTTATCCTCACAGTAAAATCTAGGATACAAATCCTACTTAAGTAAGATCACTCCAGAACTATGTCACAGTATGCCCGCTTCAGGTTAGGTACACTCCTGCTACGCAACCACAAAGCAGTGGGACCAGCAGTGGAATGCAGAAAGGTTGTGCAAATGCTCTCAGAGATCTAGAAAACATAGTGCATGTTATACTATTTGGTTCAGAACCAGGTGAACCCTGAAGGAAATTATGGTTGCCATTGGTTAGGCAATATTAGGTAAACACTTTTAGAGCAGCCATGTTTCTGTGTTATAGGACCAATGACGTGATCATCTTTCCAACTGTAGCTCCGTATATTTATACAACATGCTACAAACAAGAGCCTCATTTCACAGCTATCCCTGTCAAGCCAAAGATGTTACAGTACTGATCATGTCCTCATTTTGTAAACAGTAGCACTGTACTTTTGAACGGCTTTGTTATAAACAAGGGGCACACATGATGGTTAGGCCCAGCAAGTCAAAAGCTGTAGTTAGTTTGATGTCATAACCATCTGTTTTATGGATTGCTTTTTGAAATATTAAGGGGCTTATTTACAAGAAATTGAAAATGGGCAGGGGCGCAAGGCTTCTTGCTCCACTGCCCTTTGCCAAATCGAAAGGGCAGAAAAGCACCGTATTGACAAGATATGTGTATTCCTATCCTTTCAGTCAGCGCTGGTGCACATTTTGCAGCCGTGCGCCAAAGCAGGCACCCTGGTGTTTGCGTTGTTGACAGGATTGTTTTTGTGCAAGAAGGGGCACCTTCCTGCACAAACTGTGACACAGAGTCAACTGGAGGGGCAACTGGACTGCGCTGTGTTATAAAAAAATGGAGTAAGTGTGAGACTGTCCACTCTGAGATTACAGGACATACAGGTACACTGCACTACATTGGCGCAGCAGTATGAGCTGGGAAGCGCGTTATTGTTTATTTTTTTTACTTTATTTTGTTTTTCAGCAAAATGAACAACACAATCCCCCCCCCAAATTTGGCATCGGTAGAAGAAAAATACAAGTGTACACATTCCACAGCCCCAGTAGAGCTCCAGCAGGTGCAGATATAGCAGGAGATACAATAGTTAAATTCTTGGGATGCAAAGCAATTATACAAAACTGACAATAAGGAACGAAGCGCGTTATTGTTAACAGAACCTGCTGCAAATGCAAAGATCGCTTCAGAACTGTGCTGGGTAGGAGTGATTTATTCTCCCTCAGTGAGAACACTGCTGCATCCGACCTGTGCCGAAAAAGAACTACAGGAGCTTGGGGTCCAACGTGGAGGCCATCTTAATAAGGTGGTGGTGTAAAATTCCAGCAGGTGCGCATCGGACTCTCTGTATTGAAGGTGGCACGGGGTCACAAACACAGGAAGTCTATATAAAATCTTTGAACTGGCAAGATTGCGACTCACCCCCCAACGCTGCTCAACTGGGACGCAGTTTATTGATAGTTGAGGCGATTGAGCGGCTAAGGTGCCTCGGTAGGCACGGCGGTGGCTGTATTACAGTAATGTGTTTAGCACCCTGAGGACAGTTACTAATACAGTAACACGTCGGGGCATTCGGCCGCAGATTGTGTGTGGCTGTTAATGTGCCTCGTGGGATACAGATCCTGTGGGGATATACCTGTGTGGGTGTAAGGTCAACTACGAGACCGGGATATACAGAGTCTTGTGGACCTGCCTGTGCAGGTACAAACATTGTGCCACAATGGGGAAGCCGGAAACACGACAGCCGAAAATAACATTTGACAAGAAAACGCCTAAATCAACTGAAACGGATGCAGCGGAGCGGGAGATGACGGAAGGCAGCACACAAGCTCAGCTACCGGCGGCCGATGTACGATCCATGTTTCAGGAACTGAAAACGAGCCTGCAGGGCATTGACTCCAAGATGGACACTTTGGCTGAACGTATGGACAGGATTACACAAAGGATGGATAAGCAGGAGGGCAGAGTCAGTATGCTCGAAACCAGTGTAACGGAGACTGAGGAGGGCCAAACAGACATGGAGAAGAAAGTAAGGGGCATGGACCAAGTATTGGCTCTAATCCAACAGAAGAATGAGGATTTGGAGGCGAAATCGAGGCGTAATAACATACGTATAACGGGTATTGCGGAATCGACAGACATTCAAAACATGGAACAATATGTCGAAAATATGCTAAAAGAATTGTTCGGACCCAGTTTATCTTCCATGTTTCTTATAGAGGGAGCCCACCGATCTCTGGGGCCCAGGCCCAAACCTGGCTCACCGGCGAGACCGATACTACCCGTGTACTGAATAATAGTGATCGGGATACGATTTTACGCCTCGCAAGGGAGAAGGGAGCAATACAATACCATGAAAATGATATAGCACTCTATCCAGACTTTACCCTGCAGGTACAGGCTGCCCGTAGGGAATTTATTCCTGCGAAGAATATTTTTCAGCAGATAGGGACAAAGTACGCTCTGATCTACCCGGGTAAATTGCGGGTTCAGGGCCCTGGCAGACCCATTTTTTTTGTGGACGCTAAAGCGGCGCTCAACTATGCAAAGCAGCTAGCAAAAGACCAGCGGCAACAAAAGACATCGGAGGAGGGGCGATCAGAGGATAGACTCTGTGACAATGATTGATATGTCGTAAGTTGCATAGCGGGGTAAGATCCCTGCCAGTTCACAGTGGGGGCTACGCGACTGCAAATACACTCATGGCTGGTAAGACACATTTTAAATTAGTATATTGGAGGGTTCAAACTGCCCCAAACTTTGTAGAGCTCCCTGAGAAATATTGGGTCAAGCTGATTGGAGGCGGGCCCTGGATGTGCGTAAGTGGTATCAGCAGCTCGGACACCCTGTCATTAGTATAGGGTAAGGCAACGGCCAACCTGCGTGCCCCATGGGATGATTCCCACGAGTTGGACAAGACTTTTGTTATGTATGTTGACAAGGGTTACGGGGGGGGTTACACAACCTGATTGGGGGGTTGATGTGGGTGGAGAGGGGTGTGTTGTGGGTTTGAATGTCAGAGTGGGATGGATAGATGGGATGAGCAGTGCGCAATTTGTTTGGGGGGTTGGAGAGGGTGGGGGAGGTACAGTGAGTTTTTATTGTTTTGTTGCCTGATGTGTCTTCTGCCTAGATTTGAGAAGGTTAACTGCCTATGTGTAGTCTCGCGCACTTGCCACGTAGGTTGGGACACTGGTTATTATGTAGTGGAAACTGATACAGGTCCTGAATACTTGCTGCTGTCAATGTTTGGTGCAGGGGGATTGCTTGCTGTTGTACATATTGGTGTGAAGTTGTGCCAGTGAAGGTCATCACTTGCTTTCTTGGAATATTAGAGGCTTAAATGACCGAAGAAAAGCGAGGTTGGTCCACTCCTATCTTGTGCGTTGCGAGGTGGATATCTGCTTATTGCAGGAAACTCATCTGGCATCTGCTAATACAAATATGCTCAAACATAATAGGTGGGGTGTGATTGAGGAAGCCCCGTATTCGAATTATGCTAGAGGGATGGCCATCTTGATACGTAGGGGACTGCAGTGGAAAACACATACATCAATATTAGACACAGAGGGTAGATATATTTTGTTAATGCGAACACTATGCAATACTCCAGTGCTGATTGTTAACATATATGGTCCGAATACCGACAGCCCGTCCTTTTTTCAAAATGTGTGGCATAGAATACAGTCATGTGGGCCGATGGCGATATTATGGGGTGGGGACTTTAATGTGGCTCTGTCCTCTTCAGTAGATAAACAGGGCGCAGCTCGCGACCACCACACTAGAGCGGCAGCGGTATTGAGGGATATTGTTGTAGAAGATCAACTGATGGACACATGGAGGGCCTTACATCCGGATGCTAGGGAGGGTACGTGTATAACGACACACAGAAACGCCTGGTCGCGAATAGACTATTGGTTATTGTCCAAAGATATGCATTCCCAGGTGATAGAGGCCGCTCATCTTCCACGTACCTTTTCGGATCATGCATCTGTTCAGATCAAGCTGTCAATCCCACCGCAATATATGCAGCCCCTTAGTTGGAGGTTTCCATCCCGAGCGTTGCTAGATCAGGTGTTTAGGGAGGAACTTCGGATTAAATTAACGGAATATTTTGAGTTGAATGAGGGGTCAGTGAATTCGCTAGGAACCCTTTGGGAGGCCTTTAAGGTCGTGACAAGGGGCAATTGCATGGCGCTTAAACTAGGAGTGCTTTGGTCAATAAGAGACACACTAGCTACACTTGAGAGGGAGATTGCTGAACTGGAGAGAGCTAATAGAGAGCATCCCTCCCATTCCACCCAGGCAAAATAAGTTAACATCATTCCAAGAGGAAGAGGAGAGGGAAATAGTCTACTTAAACAAATATGCACAAGCCAGACGATATGGGGAGGGTGACCGTGCAGGGAAAACACTAGCATCTTTGCTGCGTGCACCAAGGGGGGTGCATTATATTACTGAACTACAAAGGAGTGATGGTGAGATGGTGAGGTTGCCACAGGATATACTTCACACTATGACTGATTTCTACAGGTCACTTTATACCTCACACATAAATCCTGTGGAGACAGACATTGCGGAATATTTAGATGCCATTGCATTAGTGTGGTTTAACAACGGAGCGAGACAGTATATGGACCTTCCCATCACAGTGGATGATGTGAAGAGTGTAATAGCCGGCATGCCAGCCGCTAAAGCCCTGGGTTCCGATGGGTTAATGGCTGCATTTAAAAAGAATACATGGACATAGTTGCTCCCGGCTCCATCGGGTATATTTAGAAGCCATGGAAACAGGCATACTTCCGCCTACACTTAGAGAGGCCACGATTATCACCCTACTAAAGCCTGATAAGGATCCAGCTAGTCCGGATTTCTACCGTCCCCTTTCGCTAATTAATTTAGATGCGAAGATATACGCGAAATTACTGGCAGACAGGCTGCAACCCATACTTCCGCAAATTACGTTGTCGGATGACTCTGGATTTGTCCCAGGACGATCCACGTCGCATAATATTAGAGTACTATTTGGACTTCTACATTATCTGGATCCACAAGTACAGGCGGTAACTGCCCTAATAGATGCCACCAAGGCATTCGACTCTCTCGAGTGGAAGTTTTTATTTGCCCTATTTGCCCGTATGGGCTTTAGTCCTCTATTTATACAACAAATTCAGCTTCTGTATACTGCCCCTACAGCTCGGGTGAAGGTAAATGGACAGATATCAGAACCAATTAATATCACAAGAGGCACGGCAGGGCTGCCCTTTATCGCCGCTGCTATTCGCTATCGCTACTGAGCCCCTGGTAGCTTGCCTCCGACAACACCACATTCACTGCAGTATTGGCTTCACTTCTAGAGGCTTGCTCATCTCCACGTACGCAGATGATATGACTATATATTTGATGAATCCGGAAACCAACTTTGACCCAGTCATGAGAGAGTTTATAAGGTATGGAGGCCTAACGGGAATACAGATTAACTGGGCAAAATCACTAATGCTGCCACTGACTGACGATACTAAAAAGTGTGATATCGAGTTTCCTATGGTTTGGATGGATGGTGACGTTAAATATCTAGGTATTCGATTCAGCAGGTCTATACAGGAAATATGGCTAGCCAATTATGGCAAAGTCGGAGATTGGATGGAAGTTAAGATACAAAGATGGAAATCATTGCCACTTTTTTGACGGGACGCATAGCTATAATCAAAATGGTGATCTTACCTAAACTACTTTATTTATTTGTGAACATCCCCATGCCCTTAAATAGTCACTTTGTCAGACGTCTTCGGTCTGGGGCTTTGGAATTAATTTGGGCAAGGCGACAGCCTAGGGTATCGTGGACATTATTGACGCTTCCTTCTAGTCAGCACAATATTTGCACTATTGGCACCATCCAATTCCATTCCAACCACATGTGGCCCTTGAAATAGGCATTGCTGCGCCCACTCCACTCAATGCCACTTTTTATCACCCGTACAAACGATCTCCATCAGATATTAACACAGTCGAAACTGCACGGTGGGCATGGACGAAAATAGATGTAAGGGCTGGCATTGCGGAACTTACGCCCCGTCGATGCCACTGGGAGCGAACCCACTGTTGGGACCACTAACGGACAGGGCAGTGACGGAACGGGCAAGCAAAAGAGGGTTGAGAGTGGCTAGCGATCTGTATCCAAATGACGAATTCCTGTCACTATAAACGATGTGTGAGCCAAATGTACCTTCGGCCTCTGACATGCTATTGTATTACCAACTGAGAGCAGCATGCAAAGCAAGATATCCACAGTTTCCAGAAGCCCCGGCCGCTCTACCGGCGTTGGAAAATATATTGTCCAATAACTCACCCCGTAAATTGATTACACGCATATATAGTATAACACAGGACACTTCACCGGTAATCGTAAGTGCATCCAAAACTGAGTGGGAAAAGGAAGCAGGCATAATAATCACTGATAAGCAATGGACATTTTGCTGCTCAAAGCTAGAAAACGTATCTCCTAAATACAGATTAAGACTCATACACTTTAACTATTTGCACAGAACATATCGTACACCGAAGCAGTTATATCGTATGGGTCTACAGCCTGAAGCAAAGTGTTGGAGATGCGGGGAGTTGGAAGCAACGTTCTTCCATTTAACTTGGGAGTGTGGTCAAATAGCGAGCTATTGGAAAGAAGTATTAACACATATAGAAAGCATCATAGATGTGAATTTGAAGATAGACCCGTTCATGGCACTCTTGGGCTTTGTCATGGAGGTACCCAGAGGATCGCGTAAGCTAACTGCCCTATTGTTGTTACTGGCTAAAGGTCAGATAGCGATACACTGGATGAGACAAGACCCGCCCACTGTGAAAGGGTGGATACAGTCGGCTATCTATTGTAAGGATCAATTGACGAATTATTGGGACCTTTTGCCCAGCAGGTCTAGGCCAGCTGATATTTGGCAGCCCTTTGTAGTATGGCTGGGACAGGATGGCTCTATGTTGTGTGCAGACTGAATGGATGAGGAGGGACCGGTGACCGGAAGTGCGTTGCGGCTGCACATTGGGCACTGAATGACTGGGGTGGGTACTCCTGCAGTTGAATGATATGCAAATTGACAATTAATGGATAATGCGGTGTACATAGGATGTGTTCCGGTCCTGTTGGGCGATTCGCGGGGCTATTTCGTAACATAGATTGCATGTAAGGGCAGGTTGCATTCGGGCGCAGTTTTGTTAGTATAGTTTAAAGGCCATATAGAGAAATTGTTGTTCTGTACTTGACTTTGCATCACACAAACCATTGATAGTAGTGTGGAAAATCCTTAATCGCCGCCGGTCCCTATGGGTTGTCGGCTACAAGGCTGTGTCAATATGGTTAAAGGTATGAAAATCGAAAGCTGCCGGCCTCAGGGATGTAGCCAAATAGCTGTGTAATTTGAGTGACAAGCAATAAAGGTCTTTTTAAAAAATCTTTAAAAAAAGAGCGATTATAAAATAAAAACAAAAAATACTATAGCGTACTACCTTGTGTGCATATTTGCTCATGGTGAGAGAGCAAAATGCAGTTACTCAAAGTGAAGTTTGCCAATGGCTTAAGTAGGCTAAACCACCGCCCCCTGCAGTAAGTTGGAGTGGGGGGAAACAAAATGTGAATGACACACTAACAGACCAATTATAATGGTAATAAATTAAATTATTTAAAATAGCTACAAATATAAATAGATATTAATTAAACAAGCAGTATAGAGCAGTCCAACGACCGCAAGGTGGAAAGTGAAACTCGTTTGATTTTCACTTTTAGTAACCAGCATCGCACCATAAGAAACATTGTTAAGCGCAACTGGGCACTCATCACAAGTGATCCAGTATTAGGCAATCAAATTAAGGGGGCTCCCAAGATTGCCTACAAGCGAGCTAGAACACTTGGTAATGGTCTGGTATCAAGCAGCCCAGAAACACGTACTAAGATTCCCTGGCTAGAGAAGAGCAAGGGGTTTCTACCTTGTTCAACTTGCAAAGCTTGCAAGAATGGAGTAAGCACGAAAAACTATATCACGCCTTTCAACAACATACCTACTACCATCAGGTACAAGCTGACGTGCCGCACCGAGTACGCAGTGTATGTGCTGGAGTGCCCCTATGGCCTGCGCTATGTCGGCAGCACGAGGCCACAGGTGTACAAACGCATACTCCAGCACCTACGGGCCATTACCAACGGCGACACTGCGTACCCGGTAGCTAGGCACTTTGGCTTGGTGCATGAGAAAAAGGCTTCTGAACTGCGTTACTTTGTAATAGACACGGTGCCACCCCAGAGAAGAGGAGGAGATCGTGATCTATTGCTACGCAGGTTAGAGACACGCCATATAATCCTACTTGATACAAAGAATCCTAATGGTCTGAATGCGGGAGAAGATTGCCATACATACCTCTGAACCCCAAACATGCTGAATACTTAATGAGCAAAGAAGTTTAGTAACATAGCAGCTGCCTCTGCCAAATATCACATTTTAAATATCACATTTTAATTTGTATTATTTACAGATTGCATTATCACAGGGTTGCACGTAACTGCGCTGAAGCCAATGTTGGTCAGCCTATAGTAGACTTATATGTCCGTGGGGCACACCAGTATAGCTCACTTTGGGCTTCATCAAGTGTACAAACGGTTCTTCCTGCAAGAATGATTTTTAAGTATATGAGGAGCTTATAATGAAGTATCCTAACTCAATGATGACGGAATATCTATAGATATATATTCCTGATGAACCTAGCTTATATTTATATGCACATATTTATATATTTATATATTTAATATGCGATATTATGCATGGTTTTGGTTTTAAGAATATTTATTGATAGCTTTCCTTGTTGCACTTTATTCTATGATATTGCGAAGTCCTGCACAGTGTTTTTTAATTTGACCTGTTGCTGCTTTGGATGTATATAGATGAATTCTAAATAAGCATGTATATCAATGTATTTATTTATTTATTTATATTCAGTGCATAATATGATTTAAACATCTAGGTCATCACAAACTAAACTTTCCTTCATGCAAACGAATTGTCACTGTCGAGTCCACTTCGGACATCATTGTATTTCTGCATTTAAGCAGTTAGTTGAACACGTCAGTATGTCTTTTATTTCTATACATCTGGCATGCGACTGTTGGCTCTGAGCCCTTTAAATTGAGCACACCCGCCTAGTAACGTTGTCATGTGATCAAGGTGCTGTTTGCACCGAAACGCGTCGTGGTGGTATGGTGGTGAGCAATTAAATCACTATTCACGATACCTGGGTTTGCCTCGTCTTTTCTGCTGCTGCATTGCTGCGAGACGTCTTTATGCTGAGATATTATTTAGTGTTTAAAACTATTTATAAAAATGGTACATATTTATCATTTAATTATTACATATTTTAATAATATATTTTGAATTAAAAAAATAAGGTAACAACATTTTATTAAATAATGAAATTCATTTGTGTACATTCTGTATATCGCTTTTAATAATGATTAATGCACATTAAAAAAATTGTTTTTTTCTTTATATAGGAATCCATTTTCAATTTAAACTTCAGAAAAATAATTTTCATTTCATTTAATATATTTCCATTAATTAAAGTTTTAATTCCAAATTATTTTAATAGTGCTGGAGCATTATTTTGTTCTACATTTAAAGTGAATACATGAATTCAAATTATTATTTAACATTAAAATATGTTTTATTATTTATTTCAAGTTAAATGCAGTTTTTTATTTTCCCTGTACTTTACCATAGGGAGACTCTGTAGTTCGGGCGGAGATCTCGCCATGGTAAAGTATAGGGAAAAATACTTAAATGTTTATTTAACTCGACAGTGAAACCTCTAGTGGAATGGGAAAAGGGAGAGTTGAATTTTGCTCAGCGACTAATAGCTGGCTATCTACGGAATTCCCAGTGTTTTTAGTAACTGTAAACTGAAAGCATAAGAAACATCATTGACATCCTGTGATTCCTTACATTTAGCAATCTATTCACATACAGGAATTCTAAAAGACTATGCATTGCATGGAATAGAGTTGGATACATATGAAATGTCCTTTAATTTCACTACTGTTCAGCTACAGCAACTTTTATTAGCACATTTAAACACTGGGGAAGATTTATGAAGGCCTTGCGCCGCCGGTGCGCCACTTTTAACATGGGAAAAAGTGACGCACCGGCGGCGCAGGGCCTTCATAAATCTGCCCCTTTGTGTTTAAAGTTCGAAAAAGTGTGCTAAATAGTTCAAAGTTCTTTTTGCAAATCACCTACAGTTTCACAATACTTCTCTGAGAATCAAAACATCCATTATCCAGTCCTTAGGGAGCTAGATGCCTTGACACTTGAAAGCCAACATCTGTTCAGCAATGTCTGACAGCAGCAACATTGTACCACAAATTGCCTATCAGGGATGCCAAGCACAATGATGAATGGAATACCTGCAAATCCAAGATCGGTGGAGTCTCTCTAAACAGGCAAAGTTTGTGATCCACTGGGTGAAGTTGTTTACTGCCAATACTGTACCATGTGGTGTGCTCCCAACATGGGTTCACCTAGAATCCAGTTAGTGCCCACACTATGCAGTAACCTAGAGCCTTTTCTCTGCTGCAAGGCCTTCGGTGTAGCCAACTTGATAGTGAGCAACATTCCAGCCCAACATCCTGACAAGATGTTTGAGTTGAGGACATGAGTAGAGAAGACTTGTGCTCCAGGCATTGTACTGAGAACTTGGAAGGTTTCCCTGAAGGATGGTAGATTAGGTTTGTCTGTACTGGGACCAATGAGGAGGGTTAAATATCTAGGGTCTTTCATAGGAAGGTACAGTTTTTCCTCAGTAATGATAGGGGTGCAGGAGAGATTCGCTTTGTGAATTAGGGCCACTCGTTGCCCCGCTTGTCTAAACGCATCTTTTATTTGAAAAGTCTTCAGGTAACATTAGATTGATACTGGGTTGTAAGGCTTCCTCAAACCACTTTTCTGTAAGATTTCGATTTAAGATCAAGTTATGGATTTCAGTGTGATGCGTTGAGGCTGCGTGGTAGTGTATTAGGGCTGCTTACAAGTGGTGCTTCACATTGGGGTACTGGTTAGGCAGCGGGAGACTATTATTTGAATGAAGTTATGTCTGAATCAATGTTTAGGTTCTTAGGTTAGTTTGCGTATCACCAACGAGTTCCGTGAACATACAGAGGAACAAGACTGAAGATCGAATTCTTTTAAAAGGTTGTGCAAATCCGAGGTGACATACAATATTCGTTTAGCAAATGGGAGACAGTGTTTTTCCTTATAAAGCATGGTCACACCAGTACACTTACCCCTTAAATCCTTAGGTTTGTGTGAAATGAATCATACCAATACACTGCTAGTAATGTGGTGCAAAAGCATATTATTTGCAGTTTAATGCAAGTAATTTTCACAAACAGTTATAGTTCATAATGTGTGTGTTAGACCTGACACCCACGGCATTGTTTGTCCCCAAACATTTTGCCTTGAACGCTCTTGTTTTACTGAATTTGTTTTTATTTTTTTAGGACTCTGTACACTTTACCACTGCTAACCAGAGCTAAAGTGATTGCGTTCTCTCCTCCGAACACAGTGAAATTGGACTACACCTAATTGGCACATTCAATTTCCTTGTAGGTCCCTAGTAAATGGTATTACCTGTACCCTTGGCCTGTAAATTAAATGCCAGTTACCCTGCAGCACTCTTTGTTCCATACACTAAAGTGGCCTTTTAAAACATTTCCAAGGCCTGTCAGTGCTGGATGGAGTTCAGTTTTATGGTTCAAATCTCTTTATTCAAGGATGCTAAATAGTATAATACAGGAGCATCGCAGCACTCAGTTCCATGTTAAAACATATTGTCCTTGGCATTAGATTATAACAAACAGAACAATCCCCACCCACCCCGTACGTACTCAGTGTACAAACGGTCAAGATCATAATATTACATATCTTGGAAATATTTCCAGATGGGGCGGTCAGAGTAAAGTCACATAAGCAGAGCATGTGGAGATACTTAGGACAGGTAAGTTCCCAGAAGATCTTTGAGAAGAGAGCAAGATATGGACGTGTTAACTCTCCAAAGGACGCACCTTTGTTGGTACAGGATAATGTGATCTTTTCCATACCCAGTATGTACCATAACTGATGGAACCATCCTAAATGTGTAGGCGTGTGATTTGACCCCCAGTGTGCAAGGATGTTCTGAACTGCTGCTCCTAAAGTTAGTCCTATCCGTTTTCCTCGTCTAGATTTTAATTGATAGGTGTGTGGGTAAGATGGTCCAAGAAGCATGTAAGAGGGGAATCGGGGGAGTTGCATGTATCGCTGGTCGCGCTTTGCAAGAAAATAGTTATCGCCGGCTATCGCAGAAAATTATCGCCATGCCAGCACTGTATTAACAACGCATAGTGCAATGGAGATAATTTCCCAGCGATAGCGGTGTTTTCCATGGAACATCGCTGGTTTTTCAGCGATGTTCCATGGAAAACTGCGATAAACTTGCTGATACGACCCTGTGGTTGTATCAGCATAATCCACCCCCAAAGATAAGTATAGCTAAGTCTGCATTTTAGCAGACATTAGTTTTTGGCGAAAACAGCGGTTTTCTCCAACAACTAACGTTTGCTAAAATGCGTGGGCAGCCTTGTAAATATCGCGATGGCACATCAGCAATATTTGCAAGGTTATACTGCCCAGTGACACCCACTTTGCATCTCATTAGAGATGCAAAGGGAGGCGTCAGGTAAAAGGGTGCTAACACGGGCTAATGCATGTTATCACCCTCTTGTAAATAGGGCGATATTTTTATCTCTGCTTTTTTGGCTTTAAAAGCCATAAAACCAGAGATATGGCCCTTGTAAATATGCCCCTACATTTTTTTCACTAACCCAGACTTGCACATCTTGCACATCTTGAAATAAACAAGAAGCATACAATTTGCCTTCTACAATATTAGCCTGTAATTAAGGGGTGATGAACTGCTATCGTTCTTGTAGATGTGATGAAATGAATTCCCTTTTCATGATGATAGTATTTTATTCGATTTGAAAACTTGGCTGAAAAGAGGTGTTCAATAACGAGCCCAGAAGGCAACGTCGTTCTTGAATAGCACATTCGGGAGTCCGTATAGACCTGGTGCTCCCTCTGCCTTCAATTTTAGGTCGAGCTAGAGCACAATGCGAATCATTGTCCAGCTCGACAACTATAGTTGCCCGTCTCCTGGGAACCTGAGACAGGGTTCGGGCACGCGCGCAGATTGGTGTCTGTGGACGCGCACGTCCAGGCCGGCGCCGTGCACATTCCCTGCCTCAGATTCCCTGAGGTGCGCAAACACACACATACACACATGCAGGCAGGCACACAGACAGACACACGCACAGACACACACAGACACACGCACACACACACTCGAGCGCACACATACAGACGCGCGCAGACACACAGGCGCTCCCTCCACCCCCCACCCTCCACTCACCGGGTCTGTCGGACTCCTCGCGGTGACCGTCCACCCACTCACTCGGGCTGTGGAAGGAGCGAAGACCTCGGCGCTGCCCGGGTGTAACTTGGCAGCCTCTCTCGGCAGGTAATCTCCTCGGGCAGCCTCTATTCGCGGGAGGGAGTCTGTCGCAGTCAGAGCGACCACCACGGCTGATAAAGAGCGCGCACAGGAATCCGGGGAGATGAGACTGTGCGCGCGTGGTCACGGGACCGCAGCAAACCAGAGCGCGACGTGACGTGGTAGAGGCCGGGTGGCTCTTAACCCACGTGTTGCGCAACAGAGAAGGTGCTGCGTAGTGAAGTTATTTTATTTGTTATTAACTCTGACTGTATTGATGGCATGCATTTACAATGGGGACAATCTTGATCGCATTCCGACATCTGGGCTGTGCTCGCTGCTGCCCATAGGAGCCACTGGACCTCTGCTGGGCCTTTGATAGAGGAGAGGAATGCCAACCCTCCCTTTTCGTGGTCTTTGCGGCTGTTTGCGTTGCAACCTCGAGGCAACGGCCGCAGTGAGGGTGATTGGCAACTGGGGCGGTTGAGGCAGGGACCTCCGGGCTGAGTTGAGTGGTGCCACGCTGTGAACGGCGGAGGCGACAGTGGTGCCAGGCAGGCAGGGACAGCAGGGCAGGGAGCTGCCGCCCGATTTCCACACCCATCAAAGGCATCGCAAGGAGCCTATTCCCACGCTTCGTGTTGTGACTGCTGCGAGTGCAGGAACTGTAGAGCAGAGAGAGAAGCCCAGAGTGACCCGCGGGCGTCCAGGGCTGGGTGCAGCTTGTTTTCTTTAAATGACATACCTTTGCAGGCAGGACATGCCATCCCGCAACGGCCTTTTTTTAGCAAGCGTCGTGCGCCTTAACAAATGCATTTTTTTAAAGCACTGAAACGTCGCGCTTTTACTTTAAATAATTCTTTTTTTCATCCATTGTTTTTCTTTTCAACATCGGTAAAAAGCCGCACTTTAACTTTAACAATGGCGCAATTAAATAGAAAAGAAAGGTGTCGGGCGCCTTTACATCATTGCCGGCTGTGCAGCTTTTACCTCGGCTATACCTTCAAACATGGTGACCGCCGCCTTCCTTTTCTATTTGTTTGCTTTTCTAACATTCGCGGCACGGCACGCATGCAGTGGAAGCTATTTAGTGTATTGTGGCGAGGTGCTTCTGGCTCCTGTTGGCGCCTGCTTCCCCTTCCAGGTGTGAAGCTTGCAGAGATTAGGACCACTGGATGGTGGCGAGATGATCGGTCGTGTGCTGTCTTCTACAGCACTACTTCCTTTCACTAATAATTCTCTTTTCTGCTTTTTTGCGGCGATGGCCAATGATGCATTGAAGTGCTGCCATGAAACTCTTACAATATTTCTCTACACTTCAGAGTGCAATCATGAAATACTGCATTATTACAAGTAGTAATCTTCACAAACGTTATGTACAAAAGTTTAAGCTATTGCTATTAGAAATTACAATAACTTTTATTTAAGTTTTAATTATTTAAAAAAATTAAAAGCCATTGTTATTTGTAATATCAATACATGCAAGTCACGTAAATACAACACATATTGCATTACAAATGCTATAGGAGTCACATTTGCGAAAGTTAAAACTATTGGCATTGTAAATGACAAAGCTATTAATTTTGCTATTTTCAAAAACAAAACATTAATACAAAATTAGTCATTTACAATACCAATAGCTCAAACTTTACTAATGCGAGACCTATTGCATTGCAAATGCTTGTTTTAAGATCTTCTCTAGGCTCTTGGCATCTATTAAGACTGCTGCGTTCTATGATTGAGATGTAGGTGGGCATTGTGTTTCACGGTTGCCTGCCTGATTGCTGGCATTTGCAGTGCTTTGTTTTGCTACCTCGTTCCCACCAATCGCCTCAAGCGATGTTGTTTCCGGCCTTAAATTGTTGTGATGGTTATTATTTGATGGCCTGTTAGGAAGGAATACATTGTGAGACAACCAGACCTCCTCTGTGATCCCCATATTGTGATGTCAAGTTTGTCCCAAGACCAGTTTATTTATCACACCCCAAAAGTCTTTACTGTTTGGTAGCGTGCTAGACTGCAGGACCTTAGTCCATATTGCTCCTCGAGGTTTCTTTTTTGACTTCCAACATTCCTTATGGTAGAATGATCTCAACTTCCGAAGTTGGCATTTTTCAAATTTTTTCCCTTCTTTTGTATCCAATGTGCCTCTTCTCACTTCCCTTGTAACTTGACTTTATAAATATATATATATATCAACAAAAATGCCCGTAAGCATTCAGAAGCCACTCGACATCGCCCCAAGCCTCCGGCATAAAGTACAGCTCGCCAGGAAATTTCCAATTATTCTTTAATTTCGCCAACGCGTTTGGCACATAGGCCCCTGTGAGATCGTGAAGCATTCTAGTGGTTGGGCATGGGTGGACCTAGGGGCTGAGGGGAAGAGGAGGAGCGAGGACAGGAAAGGGGCAGATAGAGTAGGGACAGGGACTGGGCAGATGTATGAATAAAGCTCAGCAACATAAAGCATAGATTAAGCGTCTGTCCTTATTTGAATGTCACGACGTGACAACTGGCGACGAGAGTGGGATGAGGTGACCTGCCATCCCCTGCAGAACAAGGAAGAAGCCCTGTCCCGGGCACCAGCAAGGACGTGGTCGCAGTCGGGACCCATGTGCCCCACGAAGCCGCCGCCCATGGACTGAGGCCAGCGGTAAATAAGCAGCCCCACGATCAGGTGATCGTGTAGAGCCCCCGCTTGACCAGCGTGGCGGAGCGCTGCAGTTACAGCCCCGAGAGCGCTGGTTCGCGCCAAAACAGCGCGAGTGCACCATGAGTACCCCTGGAGGGTTTGACGTCAAAGAGGAGACTGGGAGCCCACCCCAGCTCTCCTGAAGCGCCCTGAGGAGTGAGGAGTGTCCAGAGAAGCGAGGGACCCCTGTGGAGGCGCCGGAAGAGAAGCACCGATTTTGCCGACATCGGGGCTCACCCCCGATGCGTGAGAGACGGCACGTGGGCAAAAGAAAGAAGTCGGGAGTTTATCCCTGGCCTACCTGAAGGGTGGAAAGTGGCCAAAGATCGTGGGCTACGCTGGAGAAGACCTGCTGGCCGCGAAAGAAGCTCCCGGTGAGTGTCTGGTGTGACTCGGTGAGCTGGAGACTGAATGTATCCCAGATCTCGTGGATAGTGAGACTTTCCCTACGACGGCCATCTTGAAGTCAGGCAGTCTGCTCCAATCCTCTGTCAGGGATCCAGAGCGGCCATTTTGAGGTCAGGCGAGCCGAGTTTAGTAACAAACATTGGCAAACATAAAGAAACAAGCATTGGCGATCATAAGAAACAAGCATCGGCAGACACAAGAAAACAAGCATTGGCAACCATAAGGAAGCAAGCATTGGCAAACGTAAAGAAACAAACACTGGCAAACACAAGTGGAAAGGCCACAAGAAGGACACAAACATTGGCAAGGGAAAGTTACAGCAATGCAACAAGCACATGCAAATGCAAGAAGCAGTCTAAGAAAACAAGCACAAGCAAAGACAACGACAAACAAGAACATGCAAATGCAAGAAGCAGTCTAAGAAAACAAGCATTGAGAAAGACAAAAGAGGGATAGTGCAACAAGCATTGGCAAATGCGAGAGAACAAGCAGTGGTATACGTAAAGCAACAAGTATTTGTAAATGTAAAAGACCAAACACTGGTAACTGCAAAGGAGCAAGCATTGGCAAAGGTAAACGAACAAGCACTGATACAAGCAACGAAAGTGAAATGAACAAAAGCGACCATTAGCAACAAGCACTGGCAAAGGCCAGATTTACAGCGCAACAAGCATAAGCAAACGCACGTGTCCAGTATAAGCAAGCCCGAGCAAAAGGCAAGTACCAAAGTAAACTTTCAGCACCACGGGAAGATAAATGATCAACAGCAAGAGAAGCTAAGAAATCAAATGATCCAGAAGCGAGTCTGCAAAGAAGACGGGGAGCAAAGTGAACAGTCCTGTGACTGTAACAGAACATAATCTTCATCTCTCATGGAGGTGGGAAAAGCAACACAGAGGTCCGATCCCTGCATTGGAATACCACCTCCAGTGACACAGACTGACACCCAGAGTTTGAGTCCCAAATGGAATCGGTGGTTAGAATCACTGGAGGAGTTTCTTGACGCAATTGGTGAACGAAGAGACGGAAAATGTCTAATGTTACTTCTCCAGCTGGTGGGTCATGAAGGCCGACGTTTGATCAACACATTTTCTGAGAAGGACACAGAGACCTATGAAAGACTCCAAGAGAAGTTACGTTCACATTTCCATGCACAAGCGGATGTGGATTATGATCACATCGCCTTCAACAAAGCACGGCAGGAACCAGGAGAAACATTGCCAAGCTTCATCATCAGGCTGCAAAGTCTGGTACAGTATTGCCATTTCAACACACTTACAAATGAGGAAGCAGTTCGGCTCCGGATAATTGAAGGATGTTCAAGTTCTAGCACGAAGCACAAGATTCTTCGAGGGCATTGGTCACTAAAAGAAATTATCAGGAAGGCTGATGTTGGAGTGCGGATCAAAGCAAGAGACAGGCCAAACAAATTGCACCTTAATGCAAGAACCGAGTATACCAGGACAGAGACATCACTCATGCCTGGGAATACAGTCCAGGAAGTAAATAGAACCAAACAGAGGGAGAGACAAAGGGACATAGAATACTCAACCTCAAAGAAGTATTCAACGTCAAGGAGTCATTCAAAGCATGGCACAAACTATTCTGAAGACGATAACGTGTCAAGTGGGACAGATCGCCTGCCCAACAAACGAGCAAGAAAGAGAGACTATGAAAGAATGGACCAGTCAAGTCAACAGTGGAAGTTGATACACAACCACTCCCAAATACCACACTGCCTAACAAACTCGGGATATGAGTGTGAGGAAGCATCAAGCAGCAGAACACTTCACACCTGCAGCACAGATGCCACTACACAAGACAAGTGGGAAGAAGAAGTCAATAGCATAAGACTGACTGATTCACCCAGACACCGAAATAGGGATGATAAACGCCTCCATGGCAGCCGCGACAATGGGGAAACTGAGAGGAGGTTATTACTACCGGGCGAGCGAAGCAGACATGAAACACCCTGGGATCAAACACGAGAAACAAACACGTGGGTGGCGGGCAACCTCTCCAGTGAAAGGACACCACAGACACTTCAAGGGAAGTACTCGGAGAAACATCCTAAAGATAACTCCGATGTGAAGAGCAGTTCGTCCTGGCCTATTCATGTCAAAGATCTATCGGTCCAGACCCGCCCACTGGAACGTCCTCGGAGAAAATCGACAAAGGAAGTCTCTGAGTTAGAAAGCATGTCTGTCCGCTCCTGGGATTTGACACAAGACTCCTCTGAGTCAGAAAGCATGTCTGTCCGATCTTTCGAGTCGACCGAGTTATGGGCCCGACAACGGCCATGGCGTCAATCACTCGAACATGCCATAGATCCAAAGGACCTTCTCCCCATCAAGGTCAACCTATCTCAAACTAACGACTTTGAATCCTCTATCACCGCACAAGACAACCGGTCACGTCAGTCGCAGACACCTCCTGACATAAAGAATATACCATCATCACGAATGGGGTCAGCGAGGCTGACTCAAAGGATCTCTCGAATAAAAACGGACAGAAAGGACACTACGCACTGGGCAAAACAAGTCTGCCCAGTCACCCCACAGAAGAAACTTGACGCGGTAACGGAGACAAATCCTCCTCAGATGGGAGGAGACCATGCACCTGCTCAGATAGTTAAAGGATTCCACAATCCCAGTTGTGAGTGAGAGTGGGCGAACCAACCAGAGGCAGCAACCGAGTCTCCGAACCAAACCAAACTTCTCTCTCCAAACAGTGCATCACTGTCTGGGATGCCTGACGTCGAACCGCAAGACAATGCTGCCTTCGACCAGATAAGATCGAGGGAAGTACAACGACAGATGGATCGTCGGAAGAGGACCGGAGCAACCTCCACTCATGAAGGAAATCGTGTATCAATCAAACAAGAGCCATCAAGGAAGCAAAACTGTCACCCTCACGATGAAGCCTTCACAGCCCTCTTACAAGAGGCTATCATGATTGACTCGGAGACTGCAGATGAGTGGTCGTTACATGATCCTATCAAAACCGTCATGAGTCTGGGAACAAGAAGACCACAAGAGACATTTTACAAGTTCAAAGATGTGCTCCTGTAATCAATGAGACTCTTATCAAAACACTAGAAAGCCACACCAAGGAAATGGACTGGCATCTCCATAGCTTCAACGAGCAACCTACAGACTCATGTGGCTGACGGAGGAACTATACAAATGTTGGACGTTCATTTTGTTTGTTTTGTTAACAAAGGGGGAGATGTGAGATCGTGAAGCATTCTAGTGGTTGGGCATGGGTGGAGCTAGGGGGTGAGGGGAAGAGGAGGAGCGAGGACAGGAAAGGGGCAGATAGAGTAGGGACAGGGACTGGGCAGATGTATGAATAAAGCTCAGCAACATAAAGCATAGATTAAGCGTCTGTCCTTATTTGAATGTCACGACGTGACAGCCCCTTCTTCATGGGCAGCTTTACAAACCACACTGACGCTCGTAACAAGTCACTCTGCAATTTGTAGTACCGACATGTCCCTGCAGCAACTTATCCAATCACGTGTTGCTGCAATGTCTGATGGGGCATGTACAGGGCCGGCCCTAGGCATGTGCAAAGTGTGCACCTGCACAGGCCCGCCAAACCCCAGGGGCCGCCACGACGAGGATCGGATCGGCAGGATCTGATACATCGTGGCACTGGCGGCCCCCTGGCAGGATTTGGCGGCCTCTGGCTCCGAGGGGCACCTCCGCGGCCGTGGAGCAGCTAGAAAGTGTAAAGGGGGTTCATTTTTGCGCAAAACCTAGGGACACACACAGGCACTATGAGGAGAGACAAAGTGCCATGAAGTTCGGAACTGGGGAGGGGAGGGAGTCACGGCATGGGGAGGAGCTGCGTGTTACAACTTGTCCATGGTGCCGGAAGGGGGGAGTGGGGACGTAAGGTCACGTCCTGCTGCCAGGGTTTTGAGGGAACCAACTGGGAGGTAGAGGCTGGCTGCAGAGCTCACTGGTTTGCAGGCAGCAGCAGTGCCACCGGAATCATGGTGCTCGGCTGGCTGGCAGCACTACAGATCGGATTGCACCTTCTGCCGGGCCGCCTGTTGCAGTGAGGCTAAAATATCTATGGCTGCCCCCTGCCAGCCAGTAAATAATTATTTCCGAGCTGGAGGACCGGTCGAGGGAGAGTGCTGGAGCCTGTGTGTGACGAGAGCGGGAGGTACAGGCAGAGTGAGGCTGCTTCTCATCGCAGCTGTACAGGTCTCCGCAGTAATAATGGACCCTATTTTCTGTCATGTATACAGATGACCATTAAAAAAATTGAGTAAAGTCGAGACAACACCCTCAGAGAAGCAAAGAGCAGGACCACTAATGTCAGTCATGCACATTTGCAGCGCAACAATTAAAAGTGCGCAATAAGTCGTGACCAGTAAAAAAAGACCGGAGCAGGTGCCTTGCTCTGTGGAAGGAGGTAGGCCCAAGAGAAGCGGCTAGTACAGAGTGTTGCTGGGATTTTTGGAGCAGCAACTTAGACTGCACAAGGTAAGGCTGAGTGAGAGCAGATGCGTAGCTGTTTGCCAAAAATGTTTTCATTTTTCTTGACGGATATGGCCTCTATCGAGAACACATGACTCAAAATTAATGTTTTCATATCAAAACAAACAGTGCAGCCTGGTGCGAGAGGGGGAGAGGTATAATGACAGAGAGGAGAGGGCTAGAGATTGAGCGCGTGAGAGAGGAGAGGGATACAAAGAGACAGAGAGGGGAGAGAGATAAAAGGCTAGAGAGGAGAGGGATAGAGAGAGCGTGCGAGAGGAGAGAGAGGGATAAGAAGAGACGGAGAGGGATAGGGAGCGAGCGCATGAGAGAGAGGAGAAGAATAAAAAGAGACAGAGAGGAGAGGGATAAAAAGAGACAGGAGAGGGATAAAAGGATAGAGAGAGAGAGAGTGCAAGAGGGGTGAGGGGGGAGGGGTAAAGACAGAGAGGAGAGGGCTAGAGAGCAAGCGTGTGAGAGAGGAGAGGGATAAAAAGAGACAGAGAGGGGAGCGGGAAAAAAGGATAGAGAGGAGAGAGAGAGAGCGTGCGAGAGGGGGAGAGGGATACAAAGAGACAGAGAGGAGAGGGATAAAAGGTTAGAGAGGAGAGGGATAGAGAGAGAGTGCGTGCGAGAGGGGGAGAGGGATAATAACAGAGGAGAGGGATAGAGAGCGAGCGCGTGAGAGAGAGGAGAGGGATAAAAAGAGACAGAGGGGAGAGGGATAAAAAGAGACAGGAGAGGGATAAAAGGATAGAGAGGAGAGGGATAGAGAGAGCGAAAGTGTCGTGGTCACACACAGAGGAAAGCCTGCATTGTGAGATATAGTTGCCGTAGTAGTTTATTCAAAAGACTGACGTGTTTCGATTGGAACGCTCTTTGTGGTGTTATTTCTGATATTTACATGTGTTGATCGTCTTCATTGCTTAATTTTGACCGCAAGAAAGTGTCCCTCATAGTCATTGAAATGTCACTCATAATTACACTGAAATTATGAAAATGTCACGCATGGCAATCTGAAACCTTGGCAGCTATGAGGACGAGATGGGTGAGTCTTCCCCCGCCCCATCTCCACTCACAGGGCTACCAGCAGCATGTGTGCTGACCTCATTGTACCCCTTGTAGTTGTAGATATGATTATTTTTTTAATGAACATGCCTATTTGTTTAACAATAACCCCCTCCCATTGCAGGCTCAGGCCTCCTGCATTTTCAAGCATGTGCTACTGTGGAGCTTCTCCTATTAGGGTCGGATTTCAAGGCGTCTTGTTTCTTCCACTATTCAAAAGGTCGTGCTGCTGTGGATGGGTGTTTTTTGGAGGGGGCACATGCCAGCCATGTGTTTAAAGAGCTTGGAAAGACCTTGTCTTGGCAATAAATAGGGTTATAAATAAAAAAGTATGTATTCATTTGTAATGTGACTTTTCTGTCTTTATTCCCTTTAATTATCAGTCATAGATCTCATCATTCAGGCAGCCCTAGAACGCAATTAAAGTGCATTCTATTTGTATTTGCTGATCGAAGTATGCACAGATAAGTGCTGAAAATACAGCTTTAAGTGGCTCCTTATTTTGTCGGTGGGGCAAAGTGGTAGGTGGTGGGCTGGGCCACTGGGGGGGGCCTCATTGTGCTTTGCAGGGGGGCCTGAGCGGAAGGCCTAATCATTGCCGAGTATTACATTTCGGAATCACTGACACTTTCTCCGAGGGGGGCCCGCCACATTCAATTTGCCGGTGCCGCATCCATCGACTCGTAGGCCGCTGTCTGTCTTCCAGTCAGTGGCAGCGGGCGCGGCCTCCCATGTAAACTGGTGGTGATTGATTTCTTTAGGCCCCCTGCTCCGCCTGTGCCAATAAAGGTGAAGAGAAAGGGTATTTCTGCACTATTAAGTGGCAGACAGTTGAATTATGGCTCCAAGTCCCAGCGACTCCTGGGGGCCCCTAGAGCTCGGGGGCAGGGGAGCGACCGGGACAACCGGAGCGCTTTCAGTCTCACAAAGCCAGGCGCGGGCCCCGGTGGAGCGCGGAGAGCACCTATGGTTACTCCAGGGGAAGGAACTCGCTGCTATCTCTCTCTCTAGCAGTCCTGCTGTCCGTTACTGGGACTCACCCAGCTCCGCCAGAGCACCTCACTCCTCAGCTGGGGCGTCCCGTAGACACATGTGAGCAAATTTTGACAAAAGTTAAACGCTTGTTGTGTCATGAGGTGGCTGTGCAGTGTCTGCAACGGACGTGGCCATCCGCCAAGCGTAAGACACCATATTCGATATGGCATCGATATTACTGTTTTAGGGCAAAGAGCCGCCGTTTATTTCGCTGTGGGTGGTTGTGGGGGTCCGGTGCCCCTGTCATGGCCCTGGCACTGCAGCTGTCTGTGCGCCCAGTCCCTCATGTCGTGTGTCACAATGCCCTCCTCCTCCTAAATTGTATCGTTCTGAGACGAATTCGGAAGGGTAGGAGCAGCCGCAGGTACTGGTCATCTAACGACTTTTCTGGACGTATTATTAAAACACCTTCCTGAGCTCCACCCCGTCCGGACCCCCTCTTCCGGGGCCACCACCTACGCTCCCAGCACAGGGCCACCATGAGCCTAGAGCCGGCCCTGGCATGTAGTCCCGTTGTTGTGAGCAATATTATTTGCATTGAGTAAGTTCAGTGGAAGTTCGTGATTTACCAGCATATTATCTCCTTATTAGGATTGGAATCGTCATGACGGGCTGTTTAATCAATTTTAAATGCACGGCTGGTCCCTGCCGTGAAGGAGGCACCATCTCGCATCAGGAGAGGTTGGGAGAGGAACTTATCGTTTCAGTGCAGCACATCGCTTCAAAATTGATTGTTTGTACTGGAAACTAGTGAGTAAGCCTGTTTTTGCCTAAGGCTACTGCTCTTAACACAGCAGTATTTGTTAAGTTCTCAAATGCAAATTCATTGTAACACCCTTCTTTGTCTCATGTTCCAGTGTAATGCAATGATACATTCCCATGTGAAGCACAAAGCCTCCCTAGGGCGCTGTGGGCTAGAAATAGGAGAGCGTTTCACACTCTTATAATTTTCCAAGGCTAAATTTACCTGAGCCTTCTTCATTCATACTGAGGATGAAGTTGAAATATAAAATAGCCGGAAATTTAGATTATTGATAGAGGATTGAAATCCTTAGAACAACTGTAATCAAACAATCATTGAAACCCCTGTCGACTGCCAGACAGAGATGTTACCCATACTTTTTTAATGTGCCATATTGTAATCAGTCAAAGAAACACAGCTCACAACATGGACAGTGGGTGTTAAGCATTCTATTTATATATTAATCTACGCGCAGATTATTCTTAATGAACATCCACAGTACAATCCCTTTAAGTCATATCTGATCCACAAATATAAAGGGAACTATTCCAACTTGGCTAGTAATCATATCGGTATCCCCTAGAATTACCAGTATAGAGTAGCTGTAATCCTGGGGGGAATTACCTTCGATTATAAGAAGTGTCGAATAGGCTGCAGAAATTGATGGTCCCTCATTGAGTCTAGTATGTTTTTCTTCATTTTCAGCCACATTATCTCCTGGACATATCGCCAGCTTTCAGCAGGTAAAGTACCTCAATATTACCTCACAATTTGTAACTATTTAATAATTATATAATTCATGACTACTAATCTGTATTGAAATTTCCGTTGCTAGCCCATTGTGCAATACGGGCCACTTGTAATGAGACCTACAATATACTATGAGTACGTGTGTACTATTCACAGCTCTTTGCCGACAGTGCCAGTGAACATCCCAGGGGTTTTCTTAGTCATATCAAGAATTAAGGCCTGATTTAGTCTTTGATGGACTGCTTAGTCCATCACAAACGTGATTGATATCCTGCCCACTTTATTAAATGTGCATTATGTCCTATGGCACTTGTAATAATACAGACAGGATGGTATAGAGTCAAAATATCGAGTTTTTAATATCGACTAGACATAATATCGAGTAAAAAATATAGAATGGACATAATATCGACTAGACATAATATAGACTACCAAAATATAGACTAGAAAATTTTAATATCGAATAAAATGGACATAATATCGAATCAAAAATATAGAATGGACATAATATCGACTAGACATAATATAGACAACAAAAATATCGAATTTTAGGTAAGTTAATATTAATTTTTCTTTTTGTGTAATATAATTCTGTAGCGGGTTGTGGGTTTATAGGGGAATAGGGTGGGTAGTAATTTAATTTTAATTAATTAAATATGTTAATTAATTAATTGATTGGTATTTATTTTGAATAAATTGTCAATGAATTTTTAATTGGTAATTAATTGTTAATTGATAATTTATTTTTATTAATTGATTAATTAATAATTATGTGAATAATATTATTTTATTTGTAGTAGCGGGTTGTGGGTTTATAGGGGAATAGGGTGGGAAGTAATTTAATATAATTAATTAAACATGATAATTAATTAATTGGTATTTATTTTATTTAAATTGTTCATTAATTTTTAATTGGTAATTAATTAATTCTTAATTGGTAATTAAAATGTATTAATTGATTAATTTATAATTATGTGACTTAGATTAATTTATTTTCACTAGAGTGGGGATATTAAAATTTACTCCTATGCTATCCAACGCTTTCCTTACTGTTGCACTCTCTGGAGTGGGAATAGTAATTTTTACCCCTACGCTATCCAACGTCTTCCCTACTGTTGCACTCTCTGGAGTGGGAATAGTAATTTTTATCTCTACGCTATCCAACGCTTTCCCTGCTGTTGCACTCTCTGGAGTGGGAATAGTAATTTTTACCCTTACGCTATCCAACTCTTTCCCTACTGTTGCACTCTCTGGAGTGGGAATAGTAATTTTTACCCCTACGCCATCCAACGCTTTCCCTACTGTTGCACTCTCTGGAGTGGGAATAGTAATTTTTACCCCTACGCTATCCAACGGTTTCCCTACTGTTGCACACGCTGGAGTTGGAATAGTAATTGTTACCCCTACGCTATCCAACGCTTTCCCTACTGTTGCACTCTTTGGAGTGGGAATAGTAATATATACCCCTACGCTATCTAACGCTTTCTCTACTGTTGCACTCTCTGGAGTGGGAATAGTAATTTTTACCCCTACGCTATCCAACGCTTTCCCTACTGTTGCACTTACTGGAGTGGGAATAGTAATTTTTACCCCTACGCTATCCAACGTCTTCCCTACTGTTGCACTCTCTGGAGTGGGAATAGTAATTTTTATCCCTACGCTATCCAACGCTTTCCCTACTGTTGCACTCTCTGGAGTGGGAATAGTAATTTTTACCCCTACGCTATCCAACGCTTTCCGTACTGTTGCACTCTCTGGAGTTGGAATAGTTATTTTTACCCCTTCGCCATCCAACGCTTTCCCTACTGTTGCACTCGCTGGAGTTGGAATAGTAATTTTTACCCCTACGCTATCCAACGTCTTCATTACTGTTGCACTCTCTGGAGTGGGAATAGTAATTTTTACCCCTACGCTATCCAACGCTTTCCCTACTGTTGCACTCTCTGGAGTGGGAATAGTAATTTTTACCCCTACGCTATCCAACGCTTTCCCTACTGTTGCACTTGCTGGAGTTGGAATAGTTATTTTTACCCCTACGCCATCCAATGCTTTCCCTACTGTTGCACTCTCTGGAGTGGGAATAGTAATTTTTACCCCTACGCTATCCAACGCTTTCCCTACTGTTGCACTCGCTGGAGTGGGAAAAGTAATTTTTACCCCTACGCTATCCAACGCTTTCTCTACTGTTGCACTCGCTGGAGTTGGAATAGTAATTTTTACCCCTACGCTATCCAACGCTTTCCCTACTGTTGCACTCTTTGGAGTGGGAATAGTAATTTTTACCTCTACGCTATCCAATGCTTTCCCTACTGTTGCACTCGCTGGAGTGGGAATAGTAATTTTTACCCCTACGCTATCCAACGCTTTCCCTACTGTTGCACTCTTTGGAGTGGGAATAGTAATTTTTACCCCTACGCTATCTAACGCTTTCCCTACTGTTGCACTCTTTGGAGTGGGAATAGTAATTTTTATCTCTACGCTATCCAACGCTTTCCCTACTGTTGCACTCGCTGGAGTTGGAATAGTAATTTTCACCCCTACGCTATCCAACGCTTTCCCTACTGTTGCACTCTTTGGAGTGGGAATAGTAATTTTTACCCCTACGCTATCCAACGCTTTCCCTACTGTTGCACTCACTGGAGTTGGAATAGTAAATTTAAACCTCTCGCTATCTTACGGAAAAAATATTGTATATGTTTTGTTAATAATATGTATATATATATATATATATATATATATATGTTAAAAAAACATTTAAGTTACAATAATTATTTATTAATTTTAAGTTTATTTAAGTATTTTTAAGATATTTTAAAAAATCGTTATTTTGACTGTCTATATTTTTTCCTATCGATATTTTGGAGTCGATATTTTTGTACTTACCTGTTTGTAGATAGGAGGTCGATATTCTGGCATTCTATATTTTTATCTCGATATTTTGACTGTAGATATTTTGACTGTCGATATTCTGTCAGTAATCCAGACAGGATATCTGTCAAGTGCACTATCGAGTAACCCATCCTCCAACCTCTAAATAAGGCCCTTAGTTCTTCTGGGGAAATCATAAAATAATTAAATCAGTGAAATCACAGATCTCTGTATGCACTGGTCTCCTTCCTAGACTTTCTGAATGTTGTCTTCTTATTGAGGAGCGGCCAGTGCAGGTAAGAGCGGTGAGGCCGGGTTGGGGGGAGATTCGACAGACGACCAGAAGGGAAAATTAAATAAATAATACATTTTTCCTCGTTGTCATCAGTTGATATCCCCCTACCTGGCCCACCGCGATTACCTGCATGGCCCGCTGCTGCTCTTATTAGGCCCACAGACCAAGGTCACCTTTCAAACAATAGTTCTAAAAGGCAAATCTGTATTGAGCTATTGCGCTCCTTCATAACCTCTCTTTTTAGATCAAAACTCTTAACTAGATTCCTAAAGTCTCTTCGTTAGGTAGACCTATAAGTAGCTTTGGCCAAGCTACGCTTGATGTTCATTTGAAACCTTTTGCTGAGATCTTGCCCGTATACCTGTTCTTTTTTTTACCTTTTTTTCGTAATCAATCAATATGTTCCATGGATAAGAAACACAGTGGTTTCAAACATTCAGGACTAGTTGGCCCTTTCTACTATGATCACCTTAGAAAAGCTCTGAATACATTTACTCAGAACATGTGTGAAACTTCATCTTTGTGAGTTACAATTGTGCTGCATGTCTTTATGACACCTTTCACTCAGGGATCTAATAACGGACTAAACAAAAACCTCCGAATAACCCTAACTTTGGTGCTACGTATGAGTGGCTCTCACAAGGAATAAACATTCACCCTCATATATGCTTCACAGTTGCTCAGGCATAGCTGATGGCTCATTCTGTCAACCTTGTGGGCTAAACTTTCCATCAATGCTGCTTACTTCAATAAGTTGGTGGTTCACCTGTAATCCTGTGATTACAGATTCCACCTCACACCACCACTGTGACTCATCTGAATTCAGTTTGAAAGATTGAATGAAGTATGCAGCAGAGGAGTGTGAGACTTCTTAATAGCAATACACTACATTACAGAAACCCCTTTTTGCATTTTCTTGCACAACGGGGAACAGTTCAGGAAGAGCATGAAGGTGAAGAGAAGGTACAGTTAGTAGTGTTACGTGGAATACATTCACATATTTCAACATGAGCAACATTGACCCTTAGCCAAGCAGAAGGCATATCATATAAGAGCCTGTGTAAGACCAAAGCGCAAGGATGTGCCTCTTATGAGTGGGGTTTATAGGGTTCTCGCATTCCAAAGTGGATGCCTCAGTTGTCCTGTTAGCACCATATGATCTGCCTGTACCTCTCGTGCAAGTCTCCTGGCTCCTAACTGTACCCAGGGAGGCCAATGCTCAATATCTAAAGTTCTCCCAGGTTCTGTAGCATTCAGTGGAAAGATGTGACAGATGAAAGAACTTTACTCCTGCCTGACATGGCCATAGGCCATAAGGAATTCAAAGATTAGACTGCACACTTTTGAGAAGGACTCCCATTCCTCCAATACATCTCTAGTTTCCTTCCACACAGGTTCGGATAGAATTGCTGTAAGAACAACAGTTTCTTACTGACTGTGTAGCTGTCTTGTCTCTGCCATTTTTATATCTGTGTGCTACTCGCCAAAAAAGCATTTTAACACCCCATCAGGGATAGCAAGCGCTATATAATTGCAAACCTTATTCCCTCTACTATCCCTCCACTATCCTTCTCAATCCAAATACCTGACTAACATTTTCACCACTCAAAGTACCTTCATATTTCACTATACCTATTCACCACTAATCCTTTATGGGTTCCGTAGGAGCATTCTAGTTGCCGAAAAAGCAATTTGACGCCTCATCAGGGGTAGTTAGTGTTACATAAATGCAATTACAATACAATACAATCTATTTTTATATAAACATTTGCCTCCATTATTCATAGTTTATGATGAGGTTGAGACCCCCATATTGCACATCCAGTGCTCCCAGGGTACACCTTTGGTGTACTGTAGGTTAGGAAATACCTTAAACTGGTCTCTACACTCAATAGTCTTGAGGGGACAGCCCTCTTGAGCCTTTTACTAGGGCTGAGGCTGGTGGCAGCGTTACAGTAGTTTTGGGTGGCAGTAACCAAAGAATCAGACTGCCACCCTTCCTCTCCGAACCCACGGAAATTAATTGCGGAGTACCCCAGGGATCATCTCTCAGCCCAACTCTCTTCAACATCTACATGTCCCCCCTCGCCACCATCGTCAGACAGCACAGCCCCAGCATAGTATCCTACGCTGACAACACCCAGCTCATCCTCTCCCTCACCAAGGTCACTACCAGACTCAACTTCAAGGAAGGAATGCAGGGCGTCGCATCCTGGATGAGCAACAGCTTCCTGAAACTCAACTCGGAGAAAACAGAAGTCCTCGTCCTCGGAACCACCCCATCAGCATGGAACAACACCTGGTGGTCCACTGCCCTCGGCAGCCCGCCAACCCCCATGGACCACGCCAGAAACCTCTGCAACATACTCGACTCCTCCCTCTCCATGAACCGACAGGTTAATGCCGTCACCTCCAGCTGCTTCAACACCCAACACATTCTCCGTAACACCTTCAAATGGACCCCCCAGTCAAGGAAGACGGTCTCACACACATTAATAACCAGCAGACTGGACTACGGAAAAGCCCTCTACGCCGGCATCAACAAGTCTCTACTCCGCAAGCTCCAGATGATACAGAACACCGCAGCCAGACTCGTCCTCGGCATCCCTCGACATGAGCACATCAGCTAACACCTACGGAACATCCAGTAGCTCCCTGTCGTGGAGAGAGTCACTTTCAAGATACTCACTCACGCCTACAAATGCCTCCACTGTCAGAATCCGTCGTACTGCGCCTACATCACATTAAGAAACTACGATTTCCATGATTTCCCCTGATCCTTCCCAGGGAGTACTTTAGCGGGAAGGTCACGCATCCTGTTGCGTGTTATTCAAGATTCGTCCATGGCGTGAGAGCGGTCCCGCTCTGCACGCCGTTTCCTGGTTTCCCTTCGCTGGAGTATCGTCAGTGATTCTTAGAATCCGAGCTAGGATTCTTCTTGTGAGGACTTGCCGGCGAGCGCAGTTCCCGGTAAGCATTTTAGGCCATCCCAGACTTTCCGTGTTTAACTGTGAGCTCGGAATACTGTAGCAGGCTGCTGCGTGTCTCCGTCCGTTTCCTTTTTTCTGTTGTTTATTGTGTCGGAGAATATTTGGAACTGTTTTTGTTCGCACGAAAGGAGTTGGTGGCTGTTGCTAAATAGCGGAGTGCGGTGGTGGTCGAAACTACGCGTTGCCGTGTTTTCTGGTTTAAAGGCACAATAACTTTAATAGCGGATTGTGGTGGTGGTCGAAACCACGCGTTGCCGTGTTTTCTGGTTTAAAGGCACAATAACTTTAATAGCGGAGCGCGGTGGTGGTCGAAACTACGCGTTGCCGTGTTTTCTGGTTCAAAGGCACAATAACTTTAATAGCGGAGCGCAATGGTGGTCGAAACTACGCGTTACCGTGTGTGGTTCCTAACATAAGACTGAAGGGAGCAGAACGCTGTGGTTGACACAACTACGCGTTACTGTTTTGTTTCTTTATTCATGATTTCATTTGATTCTGGCCAAATGGAACCTTCAACAGGGCTGTGAGGAGTGGAGTGTTGTGGTTCTTGCCTCCTACACACTACCGTATCCGTGCTCTCTGTTTTTGGATATTGGTTAGGATCTTCCTTCCGTCCCTTCATTATTATTTGTTATCACAGACTCCAATTTTCTTACGCCCTCTGTGCTGCTCTGTGGTACGTTCCAGGTGGTTTAATGAACACTGATGCTTAAATGACAACATGTACCGTGTGAAGGACATACTTACCTATTGTTTATATTTTCTATAGGAGATCCAAAGGCAGTAGTGGAGTGTGAAGAAAGACTCATTACAGAGGGTCTTGTTCTATTCTTTAAGCAGGTATATAATGATGCTTATTACCGAGAATTCATGAGAGTAGCCTTGTGTGTACTCCTAGTGTTTATGAAGGTGTCTTTTGTCATTTCAGGTATCCCTTCCCTGCTGACCCCATCCTTTCCCTTCCCTTCTTTTTCTTCTCTTATTTTCCCTCACCTAATGACTCGAACACCTTGTATAAAACATCAGGGTGTTGGTGACATTTGGAGGTGGAGCCATTTATTCAACAACTGGATCCCGTGGAGATAAACCTGACATCCACAGCACTGGACCCCAATACCTCAACAAGAGAATAGCCTTTCACGTACCCAAAAGAAACCACCGATCCACCAACCACGCCCTCGCCGAAACCAGTCTCATCCGCAGAGCCAATACAGGGGGTAGAGCCTTCTCCTACATGGCGGTCAAGACCTGGAACTAGCTTCTGATCGACATCAGACGCGCCCCCTCACTGAACACCTTCAGAAAGGCCCTCAAGACCTGGCTCTTCAACTAAATGGAACTGCTGATCCCCCCACCCCCCCAGCGCCTTGAAACCCTCATAGGTGAGTAACGTGCTTATAATTTCCCTGATTGATTGATTGATTGTAGCTGCACCCAGGGATGATGCCAACTGCCTTGTGTAAAAAATGTCCAGCATGTATTTTTCTCTCTGGCTACACTAAGATAGAGGTCATGTCATCAACACACACAAAGACACAGAGAGTGGGCTTTGGTTCGCCCACTTTCAGCAGTTAGCTTATTTGGTTAATTCCTCTTCAGCCTTTGCTTGTTTGGCATATCTTTCATATATTATATCAGCCTAAAGGAATATTGTGTAATTATTTATACATTTTACAATTGTAGTTTTGCATTGGTGATTGGTCAAAAAAGGAGGGGAAACATCCTTTACAACGCAACTTTTACCACGCAGTGCCTTTACGACGCAACTTTTACAACACAAACCATTACAACGCATTGCGCTGGGGGGCGCTCTAGGATAGGGAATAAGTTTAATTTACTGTCCAACACCTTCCCTAGTGTCCACGGGGGCTGGAGTTGGAATAGTAAATTAAACTATTCACTATCCAGCACCCCAAAGCGCTATGCGTTGTAAAGGTTTGCGTTGTGAAAACCGCGTTGTAAAGGCATGCGATGTAAAAGCATGCGTTGTAATGTTATACATCCAAAAAGGAGCCATCTTTGCCTCGTCTAAGATGGCCAATGCATCATCAGACACAGTGACCATCTTAGATGAGGGGATCCAACAGCCGGGGCCTTATGGGGAGATTCAACCATGGTTTAAAGTGCACATTTCCGAAGTTACTTCCATTGTGACTTGCATCTGATGTTAAGGTATTAGCAATCAGGAAGGAAGGAGGAGGAACAGCTCCTATTTCTGTTAAGATGACTTCTGTTCTAGTAATATTTTTTTCTTGAAATTTATATTCCGGCAATCTGCACTACATTCAAAGTAATGCAATTACATAGAACGGCTGTAATGCATTGTTTTCAGCTACAGTTATACAACATTCCATGATGCTTTGCAATAAGCTGTTGTGATTTGCATATGGAGAAATTGACTACAGTGTTGGATCCTGTTTCACATGTTGACATTTTGGCAAAATTGTATTTATTTTAAAATGCTTTTAATTGTGTTAATATAGTACAGTATATTTGTTTTAAAGTGCTGGTAAATGTCGTGCTTTATTTGAAAAAGTCTGCCGTTTTTAGAGCGAACACCTGAGGTGCTACACTCTTTCTGCTCTCTGAATGGGGGCTTCTAGTAACTTCCTGAGTTACAGTACCTTTTCTACCTATTTTAGAGATGTCTCTAGTAATGACCTAACGCACTTCACTCTTTCTGCTCACGTCAGAGGGACTTCTGGTAATGACTTGTTGCTCTGTGCAGCTGGCAGCATAAGGACGAAGAAGATGTTCAGGTGTGGACGATTACTCTGAATCCAGGTCCGGGCCTTCCACTGTCCGTAACCTTGTCGACTTAATAGACATGGAAACCCGCTTAAACACAATAAACTTAGGATAAAACGACCATGTAAGTAGTACATATTGGCCAAATTGAAAATGCAAGATAAAATAAAACCTACAAATTCATCTAATCAAAATCAGCTTCAGACAAAATTCAATACTTTTGTTCTGCTTTTCTCTTACTCGTGGAATCACATCTAGTATAGAACCACTGCAGAATGCGCTCATGGTGAGCAAATAATAAAAGTGTTTCGTCCACAAAGTCATGTATCTAATATACCACTGAGTTGCAATGTTTTTTTAAAAAATTCTTTTTATTAATGCATACACAATAAAATCATAAACACATACAAGAAAACACTGGGTTGCATCTTAACAAGCATTACATAAAAGGTACGTCCTCCTAATCAAAGAAATACAACAAAAATAGCAGCATACGGGTTCAGGGATCCTCCGACAATGCTGGAACGTCAGATACGGCAGGTGGAGCGCAAATATCCCCACTATACACATTCCAGGGCCCCAAAATTTTACGTTTATGTTTATGTTTATGCTATTTTTAGAGCGCGCAAATACCCGGGGGTGTCTCGGCGCTTGAATACAAAACCATCGGTGAGGTGATAAGTTATACTGGGAAGAGCTATGTTTTTAGTTTTTTTCTGAAACTGAGGAGGGTCGGGGCAGTTTTGATGTGGAGGGGCAGTGTGTTCCAAAGTTTGGATGATGAGATAGTGAAACACCTGTCTCCCCAGTTGACCTTTCTTGTTCGAGGGACTTTCAGCAGATGTGCAGAGGAGGAGCGGAGTGTCCTTGAGTACTCGAGCGGGCGGAAGGCTGCTCTGAGGAACTGTGGACCCACGTTGTTGACTGCTTTGTAGGTGATACACAGGGCCTTAAATATTGTCCGGCTCCTCACAGGGAGCCAGTGTAGTTGGCGGATGTGAGAAGAAATGGATGTGAATTTGGGGACGTTTAAGAGGACTCTAGCCGAGGCGTTCTGGACTAGTTGGAGTTGGTTGATGACTTTTTTCTGAGCGTTCAAGAGAAGGGCATTACAGTAATCAGTTTTGGAAAAAACCAAGGTACTAACCAAGGTTCTACCGGCCGATGCTGGAAGGTAAGGAAGCAGTTTTTTGATTATTTTTAAGATGTAAAAAGATGACGAGACCACTGAATCGACATGGTGCTGAAATGTCAATTTGTCATCAAAAATGACTCCCAGGTTGCGAACCTTGGTGACAGGTTGAGGGGGGTCTCCTAACTCCGATGGCCACCAGCGAGGGGACCAGATGGGGTCCAGCTTCCCGAATGTCATCACCTCTGTTTTGTCAGAGTTTAGTTTGAGGCAGTTAGATGACATCCAGGAGCTGATGGCCCTCATTCCCGCTTGAAAGTTAGCTGCCACTGATGTACCGTTATTGTGTATAGAGAGCACAAGTTGGGTATCATCAGCGTAGGTTGTCAGGGCAATTCCGTAAGATTTTATTACTCTCGCTAAGTCCGAAACATAAATGTTGAATAGTGTCGGACTTAGCGAGGAGCCCTGTGGGACGCCACAAGGGAGAGTGAAAGTCTGGGAAGTGAAGTGGGCCATTTTAACTGTTTGGGGATGATCCGCTAGGAAGGAAGCGAGGAGGTCTTTCGCTTTGTTTTTGACTCCTATAGCTGAGACACGGTCGATCAAGATGGCATGATCGACCGTGTCGAAAGATGCAGAAAGATCCAATAGTATCAATACAGCGGCTCCTCCATTGTCTCCAGGGTCATTCTGATTTCGTCTGCTGCTTTTAGTAGTGCGGTCTCAGTTCCGTGACCCCGTCTGAAACCGAATTGGGTCTCATCTAATAAATTATTTTTGTCTATGAAGTTGGATAGTTGGATGCTCATCGCTTTTTCAAAAATCTTTGCTGGAAAGGGAAGACAGACGATGGGTCGGTAACTGGCGGGGAGAAGGGGATCGAGAGTGTTTTTTTTTAGGAGCGGCTTAATGATAGCCTCCTTCCAGACTGAAGGGTAAGTGCCCGTTGTGAACATGGCATTGCAGATGGACGTCAAGACAGGAGAGATGGCTTCAGGGATCCGGTTAAGAATGGCAGGGGGACAAGGATCTAGAGGTGATCCTGATTTGGTACCCAGAACGAGTCGATGGACTTGTTCCTCTGTAACAGCTTCGAAGAACGGGAGGCAGGGTGTGTTGTTGTTAGAAGGAAGATTGGATGAGGTGACGGAGGGGACAAGGGTGAAGGCTGAGAAAATATCAGTGACTTTCTCTTTGAAAAAGTTTGCGAGAGAGTCGCAAAGGGATTGGGATCCATTGAAGCGTGGGGAAGGTGGGTTGGAGAGGTGAGTGACCACCTGAAACAATTCTTTTGCTGAATTTTTTGCCTGGGTGATTTGAGAGGTATAGTAAGATGATTTTTCTGTAGTAATGAGATCTTTGTATATCGAGAGGGCACTTTTGTAGGTAATTTTTATCCGCTTCGTTGTGGTGGCGGCGCCAACGTCTTTCGAGGTTTCTACACTGTTGACGCTGCAGTCGAAGGGATTCTGTGAACCAGGGAGCTGAAGGGGAAAGTGTGGTGCGGTAAAGGATTTTCGGAGGAGCTAGGGTGAGACAAGCCTTGTTTAGGCTATGAAGGTAGTTGACAGAGGCTAGAGAGGGATCCTGTTCAGTGATAGTGATACTATCTAGCAGCAACGCAGAGAGGTGAGGAGGGTCGATATTTTCCCAGTTTCTGATGGTGATAGGAGAGTGGGGTGGTGAGCGGGAAGGCAAGGTTGTCAGTTTTAGGGAAAAACAGACTGCTGAATGGTCCGTCCATATGAGGGGGGTCACGTTTGACACCGCAATATGTGGGTTGCTGGTGAATAGCCCGTCAAGAGTATGATCGGCTTTATGGGTGGGCTGAGTGACAATTTGCTGTAGGCCAGCAGCTGCTAGATCATTGGATAGCACCATGGTGTCAGGGTCAGATAAGGCCTCGAGATGAAAATTAAAATCGCCCAGTATGGTGAAATGTGGTGCGCCTGCGGAGAACTCGATTAACCCCACTTCTTGGGTCTCCCCCTGGCCACATATACCGCCCGCTCTCTAAACATACACCAGTCCAGGTCTTCCATCCATTTCCCAATAGTAGGCGGCTGAATCACCCCCCCCACAATTGGGCGATATTACGCTTAGCAATACCGCATGCCAACGTGGCCCACACCTTTCCGTGGGACGTAAGGTCCGTTGGATCCCAGACATTCAGGAGACAGCGCCGCACCTCCAACTCAAAGTTCATTCCCCACACCTCACGTACCTTGACATGAACTGCGGACCAATACCCCCGAATAAGAGCACAGTCCCATAGCATATGGAAAAACGTTCCAGCCTCTCCTGCAAACGTCGCTTGCAGCCAAACCCATTCACACCAGTCGTGGGCCGGTAACATAGCAGCGATGGAGGATCTTTAATTGAACCAACCGGAGTCTCATTTGGATTGCAATAACCCTAGGAGAAGCCAACGCCTCCCTCCAGTCTTCATCATCTAGGATCTGACCATCAGCTGTCCATTGGTCCCTAAGAACCACTAGGGGATCCTCGGTGTGGTTAACTAGCTTTTTATAAATCAAGCAGATCGTCTTTGTTGGAAGATGACCGTCCAACACTCTATCCTCCAGCGGGGAAGCCTCCGGGAGCATCACCCCCCGGGGAATACCGGTCAGCAACGCATGTCTAATCTGGAGGTAGCAAAACCTCTCACTCCCTTGCAGTTGATACCGTTCCTGCAAAGTTTCAAACGGGAGAATTCCATCTTTGCCCCAGAGATCTCCTACTCGGGAAATCCCTATGAGGTCCCATTTATCAAAACCTTTGGACTTCCATAAACTTCCCAAGCGTTCAGCGTTCCAGAGAGGCGCAGCCAGAGTGATCTTCCCATCCCATTTAAGGGAGCGGGTAGCCTCCTGCCAAACCTGAACAGCATCCGCCGTCGGCCCCACCAGAGGAAAACGCCCACGTCTGGCATACAGTGCTCTGGAAAACTCCCCACCGGGAACCTGACCGCGGTCCATAGCATAGCCGGGATCTATTGGCGGGCCATAGATGGCATGATTAACCGCCGCCAGTTGTGACGCCCAATAATACTTACGGATGTTGGACAGACCAATCCCCCCGTCATACCACGGCAACGTCAATTTCGTAAATGTGATTCGGGTCCTACCATCCCAAAGAAGCTGTCTCTGGAGAGACTCGACCTTGAAGTACGACGGGGGAACCGGGTCCATTGAGTTCTGAATCCCGTATAAGAAACGAGGCAGAGTCATCATCTTAAACAGAACAGCTCGACCGAGGAGGGAGAGCGGAAGCGATTTCCACCGGATCACATCTCGCCTGAGCCGGACCAGAGGTGGCAACAGGTTACTGGAGTACCTACTCTGAAGGTCCAAGGATATATAAATGCCAAGATATTTGAAGCCCTCCGTTTCCAGTTTAACCGGACAATCTGTAGGAACCTCCGGGGGATCGCCACTTAAGACAAAAAGGATCGACTTCGCCCAGTTAATGGCGACCCGGAATATCTCCCAAACACTCTCAGGACGTCTATAAATACTATGAGCGAAGATCGGGGTAGGTTAAATACAACAAGCTGTCATCAGCATAAAGCCAAATCTTATCCTCCCACTCGGGTGTCCACCTAAGTCCCCTAATCGTTCTGTCCCAACGGACCCAAGCCTCAAGCGGCTCGAGTGCCAAAGCAAATAACAGCAGGGAAAGAGGACATCCCTGTCTGGTGCCCCTCCCCAACGCAAAATCAGCCGATCTATGATTATTAACAACTACTCGGGCCAGTGGATCGGAGTATAAAAGGCGGACCCAAGAAACAAACTCCAAGCCAATGCCCATCTTGCCCAAAACGGCAAAAAGATAGGGCCATTCCACTCTGTCAAATGCCATAGTGGCATCCAGGCATAACAAAATTGTCGGCTTGTGTATATGTGATGCCCCTCCCAGAACCCCATGCAACCTACGCAGATTAAGAGCCGTATTCCGACGGGGCACATATACCTGACTGATCCGGGTGAATCAATTTCGTAATGACCATAACCAGTCGGGTCACCAGCAATTTTGCCAAGATTTTGGGCTCGGCATTCAACAAGGAGATCGACCGGTATGAAGAACATTCCGTCTTCGGCTTACCCTCCTTATGTAAAACTATGATATTTGCAACACGCTAATCGTACGGAAGCTGACCCCTCTCCCTACTCTCCATGAACATGGCTCTGACGAAAGGAGCCAACTTATTCACGTTCACTTTGTAGAGCTCAACGGAGAGCCCATTAGGGCCTGAAGCCTTGCCTGAACGAACCCCCCTGCGCCACTTCGTCGTTTGTAACTGGAGAGTCCAGGAATTCCCTGTCCTCATCCGAAAGATTGGGCATCGGAATGTCTCTAATCAAGTCCGCATTCTCGGCCTCCGAGTATTTACATTCGGCCTCATACACCTTCTTATAGTAGCCAGCAAATGCATCCACAATTTCCTGCGGGTTCGTTATTTTATCTGAACCAACGGGCTGCAGCACCGGTACCAACCGCGACGCCCAATCCCCTTTCTCCAACCAGGCAATCAGCTTCCCAGCCTTATCCCCGTGTTCGTACAGCCTACTCTGGGTATCTGCCAATTGCGTCCTCGCATTTTCTCGGGCCAGGCTCCGATACTCATCCTTAAGGAGGCGCAAGCGATGCAATCCCTCCAGGGTGGAGACAAGTGACACCTCCCGTTCCAGCGCAAGCAGCTCCGATTCCACCCTGTCGATCTCAGCGCGCCCCTCCCTCTTCTTGCCGGAAATAAACGATAGCAGTTCCCCTCTAAGGACAGTTTTATAGGCTTCCCATAGGGAACATTTGGAGTCCACCGAGTCGACGTTGTCTTGAAAATATCTATCAGCCACGCGCTCGATCTCCTTCCTAGCCGCTGGGTCTCGGAACTGCCAAGCGCTAATAGGTGCGACCCTGGCCACATCACGCCCGCCAAGGTCAAAACTAATCCAAATAGGTGAGTGATCCGAAACCCCCCTAGCCAAGTGCCGCACCTCCCGAAGCCACGCAGCCTGCGCCGCAGGGATCAATACATAGTCTATCCTGGAAAGGGAATTATGTGCAGCCGAAACATGAGTGTATTGAGAGTCACCAGAGTTTTTAAGCCTCCAGCCATCAACCAGACCAACAGTTTCCACAAAATCAGCCAACCACCTCCGGGACGGCAACAACTCCCGAGCCAGGCACCTATCAACCTTCCCGTCCATAACTGCATTGAAATCGCCACCAACAATCAACAACCCAACAGGCAACGTCAACAAAATCTTACACAGATCATGAAATGTATCAGTCTGAAGGGCCGGAGGAACATAAACAGACAAAAAGGTTACAGTTCTCCCCTCCCACAGCCCCGGAATGCCAGCATATCTACCCCTATTATCGGTCCATGTGGCCTGTATGGCCAGCGGGAAGGAGTTCTTAATCAAAATCCCAACCCCTCTCGACCCAGTCGTAAAATCAGCATGTGCTACCAGTTTATATCCCCCTCTGTGGAGTGCCATGCACCGCTTTCCCATAAGGTGAGTCTCCTGCAATAACACCACATCTGGGGAGTGACTCCGAATCAGCTGGCAAACCATACCCCTCTTGATCTTATCCCCCAACCCATTCACATTCCAACTCAAGGTGGAAATCCCGACCACCCCTCTAACGGAGGACATCACCATTCCAAAAAAGAACAGGATAGATTGATGGCACCCAGTGTGAAATAAAACGACATACAATAATACAAAAACAAACCCTGAACCCCCCCAACCCCCCTCCCTGCACCCCTGCATACAACGTACACTCATCCCCAACTAGCAGTGTGCCTGTCACCCCCAACTAAGCTACACAAATCTAAAAGTAGAACACAGAGGCGGGCCTACGACTCGACCCCCCCACCCCCCCCCACCGACTCTCTTTGTGAATGTACCTGCATTTCAAAATTCCTCGGCAACATCATGAACACAATTCTGCAGGAAATCCAATCGCCAGCCACCCACCGAAAGGTACCCCGGAGCAACTATCCATAGCCCCTTGCTGAACCCACGCTAAACCAAGTCATTGTTCCTCAGCCTCCCCTTGATCCCGGGACTCCTGGCCAGGGCGCTGGACACTATCCAACCAGTCGGCCGCCACATCAGGATTGTCAAAGAACCAGGCCTTCCCGTCAAATTCCAGTCGAAGACGGGCAGGAAACATCATGGCGTAACTCATACCTTTGTCTATCAGTTTCTTTTTGATCGAGACGAACCTCTGCCTTTGTTTCTGCACCGCCTGGGTAAAGTCCGGAAAGAAGAGGAGCGTTGCATTCTCGAATTCCAGGGGATCCGCCGCACGAGCCACCTGCAGGATAGCGTCTCGGTCACGAAAATTGAGGACACGGGCAATGATCGGTCTAGGATTCGCCCCGACCTGGGCTCGTTCCACTGGAAAAGTCTTACTGAGGCCCTTTGGTTTAAGATGATTAAGGATAAGATTCTCCACAAAAAGATCCGTAGCCTGTCCCTCCGCCTTCTCCGGGACTCCCAGGATACGGATATTGTTGCGTCGGGCCCGCCCTTCGTATTCATCCAGCCGCTGATCCGTGCTCTCCCTCAAGGACCTAAGGTCACGCACCTCCTGCTGCAGCTGGTTCACATCGTCGATCAGGCTTGTCGTCTTAACCTCCAGCGATTTAACTTTCTCATTCGCCTTCGAAAGGTCCGCCCTGATCAGCCCCATTTCTATCGATACCGTGTCAAGCTTGGTATCAAGGGTCTCCATCTTCTGTCTCAGAGACGTACTGACCCCAGTGATGGCCGCCATAATATCCTTTAAAGTTGGTTCCTCCACTGCGGAATGATCATCGGGACTGCCGCTCGGGCTCTTCTTAGGTGACCCCCTGGGCGGTGTATATCTGTCCAGTTTATTGGACTGCACCTTCCTGTGACCCCTGGCGGCCTTAGGAATCTGCTTCTCTGAATCCGTCTTCATCACCATCTTGTCACAGTATAGGTAATCGCCGTCGCGATCAGGAACCAACCACAGAGAGTAGCCGGCCGGCAAGTGCGGGGCCTCCTCCCCCACTCAGAGCAGTCCCAATCCAGCGACCAGACCCAGTCGCTCCGCAGCCGAGACCATCAGGGCAAAAATCCTCACAGGACCAAACTGCAGTCCAATCCGCCCCTCTCCTCCACCGCCACCAAGCCGAGGGCCCTCCAGTGACACGGGGCAGCCCAGAACGGAGGTCATTCACCAACGGGGCCCCACCTCAATCGCAGGGGCCCCTCGTCTTCTCAGGAGTCCTCTGGGGCACCAGGGAAAGCACCACACGCGTCCGGCCCACCTCCAAGGCCCACAGCTCACAGGGGGAGACCAACCGTTTCTCACCCACTCCACGGAAGACTCCGGTCGGGCCGCTGCAGCAGAAGCGTCTCGCCCATTACCCCCGGGCCAGGCTGCAGTCGAGCTCCAAGCCCCGGCCCCGGCAGCAGAGGTGCGGTCCGGCGCCCTCAAACAGCGTTGACCTCCGGGCCAAATGCAGGGAACAGCCTCAGCCAGGACATGGTCTAAGGACCCATACTTACTTGGTGGGGGCCCAAAGCAGTGAACGAGACACAGGAGGCAAAGCGCCAGCGACCCCCACAACCACCGACCAGGCCGGCACAGGGCCGTCCCGGTGGCCGATGTTGTTGAACTGTGGCCGGGGGGCGCTGGCAATCGAGGCCCCGGCTTCCAGCCGCCGCAGGCCGCCAACTTGCGGCTCGCGCAGTGCGGTCACCGGGGCACGCAGAAAGATCGGAGCAGTCCCAGCGTGCTCCGCCTAAGTTCCCCCGCCTGAATCGCGGGACGGGAGACAGGATCAGTGTCAGGATGACGAGCCGGTGGAGCGGGGCCGGCCGGAGCCGATCTTCAGGCAGCCATCTTGGTCGCCGGCTCAGCTCCTCCCCTCTGAGTTGCAATGTTATATTCCAAACAAAGCACACAAAGTTGATTCCACATGATATGTCTTACATTATACATGTTGCAAATTCACGTATGAAATCACATTTCTAACTATTATAATATAAATATATATATATATTTAAATTCAAAGTAAGCTTTATTCGATGTCTTCAAAATAAATCATAAAAGCAAATACAAAGATAAAACAGATACTATTTACACAGCTAATAATCATGTACAAAAAGGATATACTATAAGGTTATTTAATAATTAAATCTTCAGTGACAACTAGTAAGAAATTCATCGTAAAATACTATCTAGTTTACATCACCAGCCGATCACACTATAATGGTTTTTCTACATCTAATTACATTCTTTAAAAAGATTGCCAAAGCCTGCATAGTGTACTCATTGTCTAAAAAGCTGAAGAGATAAAAAAGATGGATGACATTGTCTGGGACCAAAAAGTTTTAGAATCTTTATAATCCACAACTTTCTCTGAACTTCATCAAATTTGCAGGAATTGTTGTCTGCTGTGACATTCGGCACATGGGCATTTATAGAGCGTACTTGACCAATTATTTATAACAGGAAAACTTATTAGACGATGTAAATTGTGAAACCTGAAGCGAGTTAAAACAAATCTATACACTCCATGATTCGTAAATAGGGCTGCATATCATAAGTGGTCAATACCATTTGATTATTGCGTACAGTCGGTCTCATTATTTCCGTTGAGAATCTATTTGACTTCAATAGTGTCATACAATCTCTTTTAAGATATTTTCTACTAACAAGTATTAAAGATTTTGGGTCTTCAAAATATTCTGGGTGGCTAGGTTGCTCATAAAGTGTTTAATATATTTCAGCCAGGGAATATTAAGCACCCTTTGCAATTGTTTTTGCCGAGGTCCAGATCTTATGCCACAGGAGGATTGGCTGGATATTAATTGGGTCTGTTATATAAGGTAACTCCAACTCCACAGGACAAACATACGTAGAACAACTTCCCGGAGCAGCTAGAACAAATCTTAAAAATACATTCTCTACTAATTGTAGGGGCTGGGGATCACAATAGCCCCATACCCCTGCATCATATGAAGCAGTAGTTACACATTTGGCCTTATATATATTTATTAACTCTGCAGGCGGTATTTTTCCCAGCTTTCTAGAATAACTAGCCTAGGCTGCAGTAGCTTTCATAAACAGTATCTTTCTAGATTTAATTGCATGAGACCATGAACCATTCTGGTCAAACAGGATGCCTAGGTAGAGAAATGTCTTAGTGGCTTGGACCTTCTTGTTGTCTATGAAAATCTCTCTACACTTTGAGCTCCCTTTTCCACATTTCATTATAAAGGTCTTCGATATGTTCATTTGCAGCCCCAAGTTCTGCATGTATCTAAAAAAACGTGTTAATACACGCTGTAGCCCCAGCTGTGTGTGTGCCATCAGCACTACATCATCAGCATAGAGGAGGGCGGGTATTGGGCGTTTACCAGTTTGTGATAAGTCCCAACACTGTTCCGACAGTGTCTTCCCTAAGCTGTTAATATAAAGTGTAAATAGAAAGGGTGCCAAAACACAACCCTGTCTTACCCCTTTCTCTATGTTGAATGATGCAGTGCACTCACCCTCAACCCCATAGCGAACTCTTGCTTTCATGCCAGAATACAATTGCCTCAAAAAAGTCTAAGAGTGGAGGTTCAACACCTAGTTTGGCCATTATGGTCCATAATTTGTCATGTTCTACACAATCGAATGCTGCTGTTGAATCCACAAATGCCAAAAACAATCTACCCTGTTTAGCAGGTTCAAATTCAACCCTTGCACAACTGTACCAAGGCCTGGTCGAAAGCCAAATTGAAGCTCAGATATTACATTGTTGACATCAGCCCAATCCTATAGTCTGTTTAGTACTAACCACCTTGACCAATGAATCGAGTAATGAGATTGGTCGATGGCATGCGGGGTTCTTGGGGTCGCCTTTCTTGAAGATCGGAACTAAAAGCGATTCTGATCAGGTATCAATAAGGCCTAAGGTGCTTCAGGCTGATATAACTCGTGTAAGCAATGGGACCAAAAAGGATCTACTGGTAGACCGTCAGGACCAGGGGCTTTCCCCCTCTTACTAGCTTCAAGAGCTAAATTGACCTCTTCTAGGGTAAATTGAAGGTTTATCCGCAAATTAGGTGGAGGACGCTCATGGTTGTCATTTGTTCCTGCCTTCTCTTCTAAAAGTTTATACATGTTAGAATAGTGCTTCACCCATTCATCTACGCTGAAAGCAATCTCTATGGTGGGAATGTCATGTGGCCTCAAGAAGGGGGCATTTACTGGGGAGAGGATGTAGCCTTACGGCTAGAGTGGCTGACCTCGTAGCTGGGGAACGGGTTCAAGTCTCTGCAGCGACGCTCAACATCCTGTGACTCTGGGCAAATCACTTAATCTCCCCGTGCCTAACAAAAATGAATGTGTCCTCATGTAATGAAACTGGAACGAAACTGGTGCTCATTTGAAGTGCTCTGATACCTGATCTATATAAAACGCGCTTTATAAAACAAAAAAAAAAAGAAAACAGCACCCGCCAAAAGTCTGTATTATCTCCGACCAGGGTTGCTTCATGTAAAACCCTTCAAGTATCCTCTCTCATTTCTTTCTTACGTTCCCTAAAGGCTAGTTTATACTCCAGTCTACATACTTAAATTTCGTGCTTAACTTTTAGAGGCTCATGTCATGCATCTTTCAACTTCTTATGTGCCTTCGTGCACGTAGTGTTGAACCAACCGTGAGTTTCCTTGTACAATTTTCTATTCACAACCATTAAACCTTTCCTAATCCCACGGGTAATCTGTTGGAAGGATTCTAAAGTTTTGGCATGATCCTCATTCTCATCTAGGCAGACAAAAACAACTGTATAGTGTTTACTCACAAGCTTTTTAATAAAGTCAACAGAGTCAACTTTAGACTACCGTAAAGAATAACCATTGATCTTATTAAGAACAATAGCCTGAACCATATGTGCGCACTTTCCCCTTTTTCATTACTTTGCCAGGCAATTGAAAGATTACACTCTGTGGGAAGTGATCACGGAACAAATTATTATGTATTTTAAAACCTTTGACTCTGGGTGAATACCTATTTGCTGTTATCACGTAGTCGATGGTCGTATGCGCACCTCTCCTGTTAAACGTACAATCAAATGATACCAGTGGGGTGCATAGTTCGTTGGCAAAACCTAGGTTAAAGATAAACAAGATATCATTCAGATTATCTCCATAACGTGAATGCAGAAAGTGGGTAAAACCTGTAATCCCATCTAGTGATACCCCAAAATTTTTGTCTACATATATATATATGTGGGTGTGTTGGTATATGAATATATATTTATATATATTTAAATATTTAATAATATTTATTTCACATTATATTGTTATATGCTAAAATATTTTACATTTGCTCTTTTATACTATATCTATTAATGAAAATCTATTTGTTTGTCTTATTTTTAATGATATTCGTGTCAACAATATTTGTGTTCAATATATTTGTACTTAAAGTCATAGGGTATAGGTAGACAATATTTTTGTAATTGATATTTTTGACACGATATTTGTGTGTTATGATATTTGTTGTTCCGATATTATGTCAGGCATCCCTTGCACCCTGGGGTAAGGGTGCCTGTATTTGTGCTAGGCAGCATTCAGCAACACACACAACAGCAAAGAGCTCTTCAACATCGTGAAGGAACTCTCCAACCCCAGCTCCCGCTCCAATGACATCCCGCCATCGCAAGACCTATCAGACTCCTTAGCTATCTTCTTTTACCGCAAGATTGCAAACATCCACGACAGCTTCAATGCCAAGACCCTCCCTACAGCCGCAGACACCGCAGACTCACCACCCCCCAGCCTCACCAACCACCTGCTCTCCTGGACCCACGTCAACGACGATGACCCCATCAAGACCATGAACACCATCCACTCCGGCTCACCATCCGACCCCTGCCCTCACTACATCTTCAACAAAGCATACTACATCATCGCACCCCAACTCCAGAAGATCATCAACAGCTCCTTCGAAACCGCCACCTTCCGGAAAGCTGGAAGCACGCCGAGATCAACGCCCTACTCAAAACCCACAGCTGACCCAAAGGACCTCAAGAACTTACGGCCCATCCCCCTGCTTCCGTTCCCGGCAAAAGTCATCGAAAAGATTGTCAACAGGCAACAGACCCACTTCCTCAAGGAGAACAACATCCTGGACCCGTCCCAATCGGGATTCCGCAGCAATCACAGCACCGAAACCGCCCTCATCGCTCCCACAGACGACATCAGGACCCTACTGGACAATGGCAAAACCGCGGCCCTCATCCTCCTGGACCTCTCGGCCGCCTTCGACACTGTCTGCCACCACACCCTACGCACACACCTACACGACGCAGGAATACGCGACAAAACCCTGGACTGGACCACCTCCTTCCTCATCGACAGAACCCAGAGGGTTTGCCTCCCCCTTTCCGTTCTGAAGCCACCAAGATCATCTGCGGCGTGCCCCAAGGATCATCCCTCAGCTCTACCCTTTTCAACATCTACATGGCACCGCTCGCCAACATCGTACGCTCGCACAACCTCAACATTGTCCCCCACGCCGATGCCACTCAGCTGATCCTCTCACTCACCAAGAACCCCGCCACCGCCAAAACCAACCTCCACGAAGTAATGAAGGCCGTCGCCTCCTGGATGCAGACCAGCCGCCTGAAACTTAACTCACACAAGACAGAGGTCCTCATCCTCGGCTCCACCCCCTCGGCCCGGGACGACTCTTGGTGGCCAACCGCCAACCCATATAGAACGCCTCCGCACGCCTCATCCTCGACGTACCCGCCACAACCACATCACCACCCACGTGAAAGACCTGCACTGGCTCCCAGTCAACAAGAAGATCACCTTCAAGCTCCTCACCCACGCTCACAAAGCACTCCACAATGCCAGACCAGCATACCTCAACAAACGTCTCACCTTCTACATCCAAACCGCCAGCTTCGCCCCGCTGACCTCGCCCTCGCCGCGGTCCCACGCATCCACAGGACCTCCACCAGCGGCAGATCCTTCTCCTACCTCGCCGCCAAGACATGGAACACCCTACCACACAGCTGCGACAGACCCAGGACCTGCTGACCTTCAGGAGCAGCTGCACCCCCCCTTCAGCGCCTTGAGACCCTCACAGGTGATTAGTGCACCCTACAAATGTATGATTGACTGATTGATTGATTCAGTGCACCCTTGAAGGTAGAGAGCAGGAATGCATCATATCTTAGTAAATAAGGCACATTTTTGCTCTCTCCCTGTCACGCAATGCAGCACAGCAACTTGTCTTGTTGCATTGTGTGACTATTTGAAAAATCTGGCATCAGGAGCACAAGGGAAGGCAGCCTCAGCTGAGTAAAATGCACAGCCTGCAGCTGCGGGCTTCAGGTGGCCTTTCCTAATACCAGGAACCACAGGACCACACAAGGTACAGAGATTCTCAGACACTCAGGCAGTCGAGACACCACGGTTGCAACAATACACCCATCTCCCGGGGCCCAGGCGTATCAGGAAAAGCTAGAAAAAAATCATGAACCAATCTAGGGGCATGGAATGAAGAGGCAGGAACTTGAGAACTCTCACTAGCAGGATATCCCTTCCAATTAATGAAGAACTTTTAGCGGCCTCTGAAAATCCCAGAATACCAGATCTCCCTAACTTTATACTCTAGTTCTCTACCTACAATAACAGGAGGTAAAAGAAGAGCTTTTGGAAGAGTAGAATCTTCCACTCCTTTCTCCCTTACAAAGGACAGAATCTTGTGTTTTCCCTGTGGCCTGGAGGGCCGAACACCACAGTCTAACAGCAGCTGATTTGGGTTTGTACAATAGACGCAAGACTTCCTTACATCTTCGATCTATTTTAACGTTAGACAGTGATGCTCTAGCAGTCCCGTATCTGCATTAGTGAGTCAGGCACCTCGGGTAAAGGATAGTAAGCACAGTATTTGACACAGTCTGCCTACAACCTCAGGTAAGAGAAGTAGAAAAGAATCTCTGGTATTTCCATTTGACATATAACAACTAAGGGAGCTGCACCAGCCCTGGCTTGGGCAATCAGATACCACACTTTGGATACGTCACCGGAAAATTGGCCTGGTAGAAAGGCAAAATGAACAACAAGGCCATCAAAAAAATCCTATAATCTATAGAAATCTTCAGAATACTTAGATGTTGATTGTCTGATGGCAGGAAGGTAACAAGATCTGGAATGAATTACTTGACAAAGGCAACAGTGTCGGTCCTTAACTGGTCCAATTCCAGGGTTTGTTGCTGAAGGATAGTGGCCGGGTCTAAACCAGGATACAGGGGAAAATGTTATACATTTTTGGCATTGCAACCTGTTAGAATCTGGATGCTTAATCGTAATCCTGGTCTTTCACCTTTGCATGGGCGACTGTTTCCAGCATTCACAATGTCACAATGTCACCACACACCACAACACCACATACAGGCAAGTGTCCTCGAGAACCTGTCACCTTCTCAGGAGGAAAATGCCAAAGGTGCAAAAGACCTCCTTCCTTGAAAAAGACTTCAAAGGAATGAAGAAAACCAAGAATCCGGAATCCAATAGTGGAATTCTTCCGGAGCAAGGCGTCAGGATCAGCAAGTGGTGGGAACAAATAAACAAGCAAAGGGACACAGCTTTGTGGCAAGACACCCTCCAACCAGACTAAACCCTTTATATAGTAAAAAAAAAACATAAAAAGGAAATTACATCAATTATCAAATGACAAGACACACAAAGGATTGAAAAAACCAAAAAGGAATCAAGGAAGAAACATCTATGGTGTGAAAGGGAAAGAAACAAGAATGGACACCTGAACTGGACTAGCTGTGGAGCAGCTTTAAAAGGTTGGTGCAAATCCTTAGGCAGGTGATTGCCATTTTGGAGCTGGAGGAGCAAGGAGCAGCAAGGAAAGTAGCCTCAGATGAGTCAAACTCACAGCTGCTCGCTTCATGTGTCATTTCGTGAGACCCAAGAAATGAGGGTCCGCGAAAGGTATCGCGGTTCTCAGATGCTGCAGTTGCAACGGAAGCAGATACAGAAATCGCTGTTGGGGAATGATGAGATGGGTGTAGGGACATCAGCATAAACACTGCATCCCTTTTCTGAGAATCCTGGGAATCCTGATGACAAGAGTAATGATATTACAAAATAGAGCCTTTCATCCGGAGAATTCAGCTGCTGAAAGCAATTTAAATCTACGTTTGAAATATTGGACAAAAACATGTGAAAATTGATGCAGAAAAACGATTCCCACATAATTCAGCAAAATCCCTGTAATCAGAAGTATTTCTGCTACCAGATTTACCAATGCCCCAGGCATTGGTCACTTCAATGGCAACGGAGGAGCAGGGACTACCAGACAGAAATCTACCCAGCTCGGAATGGAGCCCTATGTCAGTTATATATGAAATTGTCCAGTTTTATTAAAAACAAACAAGGTATTTTTTGGGCATGAACTGAGGATTAGTGATTGATTGTGAAGATCTCAGAATGCACAAATCATTCCTTTGCGATGATGCACATCTGAATCTGTGCCAGGATTGCTTGATGGTGCAACTGTGTCTATGCAGCCAAGTCTTTTAAGTTAAGGTACAAATCTAACCAGACGCTCAAGATTTCTGGTAAAACAAATGGATTGAGTGAAGATGAAAATCTGAATTTGCTCTTAGGAATATTGAGTGATGGAAACATTTAAATAGGAATTAATGATCAAGCATTTAGGATTAATAAGTGATGGTGAAAATCTGGACATGCATTAAGGATTAATGGATGGCCGGACAACTTTCAACATGTTTTATTGGGCTAATGGTAATTCTTGACCTATGATGGGTATTTTTAGCATAATAATGCCCATCCATTTCTGTGCAATGCTTGTGTGCCCTGTTGTGATGGTGGTAATTCTTGACCTATTACTGCACTCCTTGAACAATGGTGCCCACCCTTGGTGTAATGCTTGCATTGGCATAACATTCATAATTCTTTATATGTATTACGGTCATTAGTGGCAACTTGGTGCCTAGTCCTGGTGCAATGGGTGTGCTGGCATAACTTGGTAATTTAAGGCATTTGAGTAACACCCTTACAACTGCTGTATAAGGCTTCAGCCTGTAAGATTGGTGTAACCTGTCTGAATTCACCCAGGCATTCACTCATTAATATACTTATATACTTGCGAATTCATCCAGCCATCAACTCACTCATTGAACCATTCATGCATCTATGAACTTAACCACTACTTATCCAAGCGTTAAGTCACTTACCAGTTCATCCATGTATTCCCTCCCTGTTGTCTGAGGCTTCAGTCTGTAATATTTGTGTACCTGTTGAATTCACACAGTCATTCACTCAGTTATACATTCATGTACTCACTAATTCCTCCAGGCGTCAACTCACTCATTGAACCATTCATGTCTCTATGAACTCACCCATCACTTATCCAAGCATTCAGCCACTTACTAGTTCATCCATCTATTCCCTCACTCTTTCCTCCATCAAACAATTGACTTAATATCATATTCACCCACTCATCCCTCCACACTATCACGTATGCAAACCTGTCAATCAATGGAAAATTATTTTAATGTATAAAACCACCAAACCTATTGCTCTGCCAGTGATACTTTCTAATGAAAGATCTTTGCAAACATTACCTAAATTGTTTTAATAATATTAGTCGTGAACATTATTGACTGGATATTTGAAGGTATCCATTGACACAGACCTACTTGAACCCTGCTCCTTTGTTTCCTGAACATTAAATTAGAGTTCAAAGCTTTCTTCCAAATAGTAGTTTAGCCAGAGACTCCCTGGTTGTACTTTTGGGAGTTTTACAATAATCCCTGGCAAAGCACATCTGAGATGTGAGACTTGGTGAGAGTTGCAGTTTGCATGGTCTTCCTCTGCATGGCAATGAAGTGATGTACAGTAGCATTTGCCTTAGTCCAAAATGGTGAGATTTTGAAATGATGGAATCACGGATTGTTTGCAAAATCTTTGAAGTGGCCCATTGTCCAATTTATCCACTATGTCGAACATAGAGAAGATTTGAATAAATTGGCTGATATTAATAACTTGCTTGGTGTGTTGGGAACAGCCATGACTTCAGGGAATCTGGAGAATTCATTCAGGCCAACAAGAAGCTACGGGTCCAAAGAAGTTGTTTTGTGACCGGTCAGATATTGTCAGGGGCTCATTGAGGGCTGTCTTTTACTAGAATCTGATAGACATGGTAGGTGCCGGGCCTCTCCACCAGCTTGTCTAGGAATTCAAATCATATATTTTGTTTGCTGAGCCACTTGGTAGCCACAGTGCCTCTACATGGCCCTCAAAAGCTAACTCGACCACTGTAGAGATGATGCGGCAAAGAGCCTCTTAGGACTTGTTCTTACCTATAACATAGAAGTTCACCCTACACGTGCAAAAAGCTCATAATTCTTTGAAGCTACTGTGTTGATGTTAGTTTAATTCTTTTGAGATCTCTCCACCACAGGATGTGAAACATTTCAAAGACAGCTTGTAGTGTGTAGGTCTCGTGGTTAAGCCTTTATTAGACTGGTTTTGCTCATCACTGCAAAGTGAGGTAAATTTAATAAAATTCAACAACCTTACTTGTATATTCTTCCGTAAAGGAAGGCCTGCTGACACAGTTCATTAATGAAATTGGTGGAATTCTCTTCTTTCTGTAGCATGTGGACAGTTCTAATGCAACAGTCTTGCATGCCCAAATCCCATTTTTTTATTGTGATGGAGCATTTTGAGTTGCTAAATATTGATACAAGATATTAATGATTAGTAACAACCTTAATTTCTATGACATATACAAGTATTTAGATGCTTACATGATAACCAGACTTTCCTTTTCTGCTTGGGATTAGGCCTTTTCTGGGACTTTTCTGGCTGGCATGGGGTATTATTTGTAGAGGAGATTCAGGAACAGTATCATGCTGAGCCAGTAAATCTACAAGCCTACCATCCAAAACTACTTCAGAGTGAAGATCAAAATACGTAATGTCCTCTGCTTCAGCAATGTCCATCTTAATAGTTCAAGTCAACGCCATCTCCTCCTCCTGCTTCAATACCCTCCATATGCTTTGCAAGATCTACAGATGGATCCCCACCGAAACCAGAAGGACGGTCACCCAGGCCCTCGTCACCAGCAGGCTGGACTACGGCAACGTCCTCTATGCGGGAACCACGACCAAACTCCAGAAGAGACTCCAACGCATACAAAACGCCTCCGCACGCCTCATCCTCGACATCTCCCGCCACAGCGACATCACTGCCCACCTGAAGGACCTACACTGGCTTCCCGTGAACAAGAGGATCACCGTCAAGCTCCTCACCCACACGCACAAAGCACTCCACGACGCCGGACCAGCATACCTCAACAAACGACTCACCTTCTACACTCCCAACCGCCAGCTCTGCTCCGCTGACCTCGCCCTTGCCGCCATCCCACGCATCTACCAAACAACTACTGGTGGCAGATCCTTCTCCCACCTCGCTGCCAAGACTTGGAACACCCTCCCCATCCACCTGCGACAGACCCAGGACCTGCTGACCTTCCGGAAACTCTTCAAGACCTGGCTGTTTAATCAGTAGATGCTCCCCCCCCCCAGCGCCTTGAGATCCTCACGGGTGAGTAGCGTGCTCTACAAATGTTTGATTGATTGAATTGTTCAAAAGCGGCCTCGCACCACGGTGACCAGGGAGAGGACAAACCCTTTTTGTGAGTTCCTTCCAGTGAGAGCTGATATAAGCATAGTCTTGAACATATCTTGCACGGTAGCTGGATATTCCCAGGGATGACAAATAAACTGAAACGTTGCTAGATTAGGGTTGACGTTAAGGATTTACGTTATCATCATTTGCGAGTATACTATCTGGCGAGAAAATTTGATTGTAGAATGTAAAGGATGGCTTGTAGAAGTCATATTTGGCATTGATCAAGGTAACATTCCCTCAATTAGGTGTACCACATTCCTTTACAAGTGTCAACATGTTCTTGCTTTTGCCTTCCTGACACCAAGTATGTCATCATTATTGTTTAGAAAGAAGGTTGTTTGCTTCTATCTAGCTTTCTTTCGCTTTCTTTTTCTTTCTTGCTTTCATTCCTTCAATCTTACTTTCATGCCTTATTTCCTTATTTCTTGCTTTCTGTCTTTCTATCCTTCTTTCCTTGTTTGTTTCTATCTGTCTTGCTATCCTTTGTTCTTTCTTTCTTGCCTTCTTCCTTTCCTTCTTTCTTGCCTTCCTTCTTTCGTTCTTTCTTGGCTACCTTCTTTTGTTCTTTCTTGCTTTCCTTATTACTTACCTTCTTTCTTTCTTTCTTGCTTTCTTTCTTTCCTTCTTTCTTGCCTTTCTGTTGTCTTTCTTTCATTCTTCTCTTCCTTTACTTTCTTTTTCATTCTTTCCTTCTTTTATTCTTTCTTTCTTTCCTTCTTTCTTTCTCAAAGGCAAGAGGCTTACAGCCAATGGCACAATGATTGGTCTGTATTAGACAAGGCCTTTTGATTTTATAAAATTGTGTGTATGACATAGTTACTTATAGGGATTTTAGCCACACTTCATCCATTTCTTTGTGGTTGTGTCACTTACATTTTTCTCCAACTCACTTTAGCTTGCATCAAGGGGCAACACATCACCTCACTTCAGCCATTGGGTGACTTCACTATGAGTTGCAGCATGCTGTCCTTTCACAAGGAGCACACCCACACACAAAGTAGTTCCCTTCAGTGCCAGGAAGCACTTTGGTAATGTGTGTGTTTTTTATAACCAAAAAACATGTTTGCATTTAGTCAATGTTTCTTTTTAGATTGACAAACACATGGCAGCTACCCAAACAATAAAAATGTTGCAAACGCCATTACAAAACAAAACAAGAATTGCAAAAATTATGGTGGACAATACAAGACTTATTGTTTTGCCAATGCTTGTTTCTTTTGCATTCTTGTACTTGTAGTTCTGAATTTCCAGTTTTTTTGAATTTTTGTACTTGAAGTTCTGAAATTCCAATTTGTAAAGCAAACCAAACATCACAATGCAAAATGCAAGAAAAACATTGTAGTGGATGAACTACTCACACCGAAATGGAACAAATTGAGATCACTGTTTGTTGTCAAAAATATCACATTGTGTCTTTGCTTTAAACACATATTCCCTTCATTGTTGCATATATGTCTGTACTACAAACAAGAAAGTAGGCTGGAACCTGATATTGAACAACTTTAGAGGTCTCAAGCTGACATACCCAACCGACCCACGACAGGTGTGAGTAGTTCAAGTTATTTGTTTTTCCATTGCATTCTGGTGCTTGTAGCTTTGATATTTTCATGATATATGCACAACTACCTGTATACCACCCTTTACGTCTACAAAAGTCCATTCATATGTTTGCTCTGTTGTCAGAACTGCTATGCAAACACCCCTTTTGTAATGCCATTGAAAGGGAAAGAAAAGGTTTCCTAACCTGTAGTGGTTCCTGTCGATCTTGAACCCATTGGTCTGATGTCATGAGGGCAACTGTAAGTGAATCTTGGGTTTGTAGCCAACATTACTAAGAATACCAGGACTAGTAGTTTTACTTTCTCCATCATGGGTGTGGGGCTCAAGGTTTTTTTATATTTATATGAGAAGTGCTTGATCCTATTGTCTGAAAATAAGGGGTGCAATAGTCAGTCACCTGCATGGCATGCGGCTAGTTTACAGGTCATAGCTGCGAGATTTACTGTTGCATGTGTGACATTTCTATGTTTGCAGTGCACCTATGTGTAGCATTTGCACGCATCATGTGCGATATTTTGAGCTACACTTTTTCGCAAGCAGAAAAGTGGTGCTGTACTGCGATCACCAGCCCTTTTTAGGTCGAGCTCCTATGGATCTTTTATATCTCTTCTGTGGGGTTTGAAACACCCACCAATTGCCATTGGTTGTTTCATGTGGCATTCAAAAATGCTAGCTTAGTATTGGTGCATTTTTGTAAATGTCCCACCTTTGTGTGCTTATCTCTCTTTCCTGGGATTTCACTCAGAGAACATTTTGGTTGGCCATCACACGGTACAGGGAATGATGGCCCCTCCTCCTGTTTGGGCCTTGCCTTCAGCATGCCTCTTGGTCGTCCCCACGGCTTAACAAGCATTGGAAATGCAATAGGTCTCGCATTAGGTGGTGGATGTGTTGGATGTGGTGGTGGATGTGGTGGATGTGGTGGTGGATGTGGTGGTGGTGGATGTGGTGGAGGTGGATGTGGTGGTGGATGTGGTGGTGGATGCGGTGGTGGTGCATGTGGTGGATGTGGTGGTGGATGTGGTGGTGGATGTCATGGTGGATGTGGAGGTGATGGTGGAGGTGATGGTGGATGTGGTGGTGGATGTGGTGGTGGATGTGGTGGTGATGGTGGATGTGGTGGTGGATGCGGTGGATGTGGTGGTGGTGGATGCGGTGGATGTGGTGATGGTGGATGCGGTGGTGGTGGTGGATGCGGTGGTGGTGGTGGATGGGGTGGTGGTGGTGGTGGATGGGGTGGTGGATGTAGAGGTGGTGGGTGTGGTGGTGGTGGGTGTGGTGGATGTGGTGGTGGTGGGTGTGGTGGATGTGGTGGTGGATGTGGCGGTGGATGTGGCGGTGGATGTGGCGGTGGATGTGGCGGTGGATGTGGCGGTGCATGTGATGGTGGATGTGGCGGTTGATGTGATGGTGGATGTGACGGTGGATGTGGCTGTGGATGTGATGGTGGATGTGATGGTGGATGTGGTGGTGGATGTGGTGGTGGATGTGGTGGTGGATGTGGTGGTGGTGGTGGATGCGGTGGATGTGGTGGTGGATGCGGTGGTGGATGTGTTGGATGTGGTGGTGGATGTGGTGAATGTGGTGGTGGATGTGGTGGTGGTGGATGCGGTGGATGTGGTGGTGGTGGATGTGGTGGTGGATGTGGTGGTGGATGCGGTGGTGGTGGATGTCATGGTGGATGTGGAGGTCATGGTGGATGTGGTGGTGGATGTGGTGGTAGATGTGGTGGTGGATGCGGTGGTGGTGGTGGTGGATGCGGTGGATGTGGTGGTGGTGGACGCGGTGGTGGTGGAAGTGGTGGTGGATGTGTTGGATGTGGTGGTGGATGTGGTGGATGTGGTGGTGGATGTGGTGGTGGTGGATGTGGTGGTGGTGGATGTGGTGGTGGATGCGGTGGTGGTGCATGTGGTGGATGTGGTGGTGGATGTGGTGGTGGATGTCATGGTGGATGTGGAGGTGATGGTGGAGGTGATGGTGGATGTGGTGGTGGATGTGGTGGTGGATGTGGTGGTGATGGTGGATGTGGTGGTGGATGCAGTGGATGTGGTGGTGGTGGATGCGGTGGATGTGGTGATGGTGGATGCGGTGGTGGTGGTGGATGCGGTGGTGGTGGTGGATGGGGTGGTGGTGGTGGTGGATGGGGTGGTGGATGTAGTGGTGGTGGGTGTGGTGGTGGTGGGTGTGGTGGATGTGGTGGTGGTGGGTGTGGTGGATGTGGTGGTGGATGTGGCGGTGGATGTGGCGGTGGATGTGGCGGTGGATGTGGCGGTGGATGTGGCGGTGGATGTGATGGTGGATGTGATGGTGGATGTGGCGGTTGATGTGATGGTGGATGTGACGGTGGATGTGGCTGTGGATGTGATGGTGGATGTGATGGTGGATGTGGTGGTGGATGTGGTGGTGGATGTGGTGGTGGATGTGGTGGTGGATGTGGTGGTGGTGGTGGATGCGGTGGATGTGGTGGTGGTGGAAGTGGTGGTGGTGGATGTGGTGGTGGATGCGGTGGTGGATGTGTTGGATGTGGTGGTGGATGTGGTGAATGTGGTGGTGGATGTGGTGGTGGTGGATGCGGTGGATGTGGTGGTGGTGGATGTGGTGGTGGATGTGGTGGTGGATGTGGTGGTGGATGCGGTGGTGGTGGATGTGGTGGTGGATGTGGCGGTGGATGTCATGGTGGATGTGGAGGTGATGGTGGAGGTGATGGTGGAGGTGGTGGTGGATGTGGTGGTGGATGTGGTGGTGGATGTGGTGGTGGATGTGGCGGTGAATGTGGCGGTGGATGTGGAGGTGGATGTGGAGGTGGATGTGGAGGTGATGGTGGATGTGGTGGTGGTGGTGGTGGATGCGGTGGATGTGTTGGTGGTGGATGTGGTGGTGGAAGTGGTGGTGGATGTGGTGGTGGAAGTGGTGGTTGATGTGGATGTGGTGGTGGATGTGGTGGATGTGGTGGTGGATGTGGTGGTGGTGGGTGTGGTGGTGGGTGTGGTGGATGTGGTGGTGGATGCGGTGGTGGTGCGTGTGGGGGATGTGGTGGTGGTGGATGTGGTTGTGGATGTCATGGTGGATGTGGAGGTGATGGTGGAGGTGATGGTGGATTTGGTGGTGGATGTGGTGGTGGATGTGGTGGTGGATGTGGCGGTGGATGTGGCGGTGGATGTGGCGGTGGATGTGGTGGTGGATGTGGCGGTGGATGTGGAGGTGGAGGTGGATGTGGAGGTGATGGTGGATGTGGTGGTGGTGGTGGTGGTGGATAAGGTGGATGTGGTGGTGGTGGATGTGGTGGTGGAAGTGGTGGTGGATGTGGTGGTGGAAGTGGTGGTTGATGTGGATGTGGTGGTGGATGTGGTGGATGTGGTGGATGTGGTGGATGTGGTGGATGCGGTGGATGTGGTGGTGGATGTGGTGGTGGTGGATGTGGCGGTGGATGTCATGGTGGATGTGGAGGTGATGGTGGATGTGGTGGTGGATGCGGTGGATGTGGTGGTGGTGGATGCGGTGGATGTGGTGGTGGTGGATGCGGTGGTGGTGGATGCGGTTGTGGTGGATGCGGTGGTGGATGCGGTGGTGGTGGAAGTGGTGGTGGATGTGTTGGATGTGGTGGTGGATGTGGTGGTGGATGCGGTGGATGTGGTGGTGGTGGATGTGGTGGATGCGGTGGTGGTTGTGGATGCGGTGGTGGTTGTGGATGCGGTGGTGGATGGGGTGGTGGATGTAGTGGTGGTGCATGTGGTGGATGTGGTGGGGCAGCAGCAACCACATACCAACCTTTCAATACCTGGCTGCGCAAGTTAAGAGAGCACAACAATCGTCAACATTTAATAAAATCCAGTTAGTTGCGACTGAAGTGGCGCCGGACGTTACGTGTGTTAAGCATGTTTTTATTCCTTTTAAATCACGGAGAAAGAAGAGACTTCGCATAACTAAAACATTGAAATACTCGCATTTTTAAGCAAGGATGCAAAAATTGTAAACATTGCACACACAAAACAAGATGCAGCGCCTGGAATCCAGAAAGTATGAGACGGGGGTGTGTTTCTGAAAGTTGTTGAAGGTATAGAAGTCTGATGCCCTGTCAGTTGGTGGCGATGCTTTAAGTCCCCCGGCCCTGGAAGTACAGAGGCTGCAAGGTAACTAGGCAGCAAGTTACTGGCTCAAAATATTATGGGATAAACTGTTCATTGTCAAGATCACACACATTTTCCAGCTGCACATATTGTAAACTATATAGATAATTCGGTCAATGTTTATTTGTTTTGAATGCCAACTATGAAATGATGAAAATAGAAGTGTGTGAGGGGAAATAACCTTGCCCACAAAAGCCAAATTCCCAATACAGCAAGTACCATGTCATGTGAGGAAGTGACGGATGTTTTATGAGGACAACCCCTTTCAAAATTATATATTACACAAGCGAACATTTTTAATTCCACTAAAGAACATATACCTAGAGAGGAGTTAAAAACAGAGGCCGGCCGTGAAAGCCTTTGATGCCGCAGGGGGTGGAGCGGCAAACTGAAAGCACGGCCGGCCGGCCGTGAAAGCCTTTGATGCCGCAGGGGGTGGAGCGGCACCAAGCTGGGCAACAGATGGCTGACGATTTGATGCTGTGCACGCGCATTTTAGGTCAATGCGCTTGCGCATTGACCTAAAAGCGCACGGGCACAGCATCAAATCGCCAGTTAGGTAAACTCTCGATAAGCCCCTATATATCTCGCGCCCGCTCAATGCGCATGCGCATTGAGATAGGTCGCTCGACCTAAAAATGCCCCTCTAAATGCTCCAATATCTTCCGGTCGAGTTAGCGCTATATAAAACTGAAAAAATACATTGTAGGAAGCTTTAGCAGTGAAGTGGTTAATGTCAGCTTTATATAAAAAATGCACAAATAAATTAATAAGACTGCTCTTTATTTAAAAGCAGTCTTATCTAAATCCGAGCCCGGGCACTCATTTTTTTGTACAATGATTGATTGTCCAGCCGGGTGTCGCAATCCCCACAAGTAAGACACCGGAGTCGGAGCGTTTGGTAGTATGTCTTTATTCATTTACTACCATGCTTATTCTAACCTGTTCCCAGCTTTCCTGTTTCCCTTTCCGGTCCCCGCCCCTCACTGCTTGCCTGCCCTGTCCCTGGACAGAGGTCAGGCGTAACGATACGACACCTCCCCCTTTTGTACAAAGTCTTACTGTCTCTCATATCCATAGTTCCTCAATCACTCACACGGGTCTGCAGGCCACCCGTTTAAGCTACGATGACACATATCCAGTTCTATGGTGTTACTTTCCCTTGCCTTGACAAAAGGCTCCTTGACTACAGAAGTGCATCTTTGAAATTGCGGAATGTCTTGTGTGGTTGTCTTGTTCCCAGATTCATGGCTGTTTCCAGGATGCTTCTGGGTTATCCACTCTTCTTCAGTCTCCGAGGCGGTCATGATTTCCCCTTGTGAGGTGACCGGGAAGGGCTCAGCGTGATGGCGGCGTTCTCTCTTCATTTGTGGCTCTTGTTCGATTGACGCTTGATTCCTTTCATGAGAGGATGTTGTTCTGGTTCTCTTCCGAGCACCGGCACATGATTTTACTTCCTTTTGTCTTGTCCAGTTGAGGTCAGCACTGTCCTCTTGCTCAGCGTCATGCATACCAGACGGTGATGCACCGTTTGGAAGAATCATTCTAGTTTGGTTCGGGGACTCATTTGCTGCCGCTGGTTGTCTCACCCACTCACACTCGCATTTGGAACTGATGAACCCTTTGACTATCTGAGCACGTGCAGGTTTTCCTCTCATTTGATGATGATTTGTCTCCGTCAGCACGTCAGGATTTCCTTGCGGAGTGACTGGATGATCCTTTCTCGTCCGGTGCGTAATGTCCTTTGTATCTGTTTTCATTCGGTAAGTCCTTTGAGTCAGTCTCGCTGACCCCATCTGGGGTGACGGTATGCTTTTTATGTCTTGACATACCTGCGACTGACATGACAGGTTGTCTTGTGGGGTGATTGGGTGTTCATAGACAGCGGCGTGAGATAGGTTGCTCTTGATGGGACGAATGTCTTTTGGTTCGATGGTGTGTTCGGGTGATTGATGCCATGGACGTTGTCGGAACCATGACTCGGTCGACCCGAGGGACCGAGCAGACATGCTTTCTGAATCGGAGGAGTCTTCTGCTGATTTCCTTCGAGAACGAGAACGTTCCTTTGGGTGTGTCTTGGATGGTGGATTTCTGACACAGGTAGGCCGTGACGGGCTGCTTTGGGAGTCTGAGTTCTCTTTGGGATGTTTCTCCGGGTACCTTTCTCGAAGTGGCTTCGGTGCCATCTCACTGAGGAGGTTGTTTGATAACCAGATGTTTATTTCTTGTGTTTGATCCCAGGGTACTTCGTCTCTGCCTCTCTCGTATGATGATAATGGCCTCCTTTCAGTTCCTTCGTTGTCTCGGATGTCGTGGATGTGTTTGTCTTCCCTTTTCCGGTATCTGAGTGGATCAGTCCGTCTTGTGCGGCTTGCTTCTTCCTCCCGCTTGTCTTGTGCGCTGACATCTGTGTTACGGGTGTGAACGTGTACCGATTTCCAGTGTTGGCGTGACTGGTCCAGTCCTCTATGATTTGTCATTCTTGCATCTTTGTTGGGCAGGCTGTCATCTGGTCCATTTGTGTGGTCTGTCCCACTTGACACGTCCTCTGCTTCCGAATCGTTTTCACCATATGTTGAATGACTCCTTGAGGTTGAATCACTCCTTGAGGTTGTGTCAGTGACGCTGTCGCAATCCTGGGTCATCTCAGTCTTTTGTGTTGACTCAGAGTATTTCATGTCACTTTGTCTCTCCCGTTGTCTTGAGAAGCTGTTGCAATCCTGGGTCCTCTCAGTCTGTTGTGTTGTTGACTCAGAGTATTTCATGTCACGTTGTCTCTCCCGCTGTCTTGTCTCTGGTCTGCCTTCATCCTCCCCGTTTCTGGTTTTGTTTGCTTCTTGGGTCTTATTTACAGACATGAGGGATGTCTCTTTTCTGGTATTTTTGTGTCTTGCATCCGGGTACACTTCTTTTGATAATTCTCTTGCTTTGACCCGCACTCCAACTTCGGCCTTCCTGATGATTTCCTTTAGCGACCACTGCCCTTGAAGAATCTTGCGCTTTGTATTAGTGTTAGAACAGCCTTCGATTACCCGGAGTCGAACTGCTTCCTCATTTGAGAATGTGTTGAAATGGCAGCATTGTACCAGACTTTTCAGCCTTGTGATGAAGTTTGGCAATGATTCGCCTGGTTCCTGCTAGGCTGCATTGAAAACCATGCGTTCATGATCCACATTTTCCTGTGTGTTGAAGTGAGTGCGTAGCGTCTCTTTGAGGTGTCTGTATGTCTCTGTGTCCTTTGCTGGAAACGTCCTGACTAGGCGTCGGCCTTCGTGACCCATCAGTTGACGTAGTAGTAATAGACAGTTGCTATCTCTTTGCTCGCCGGTTGTTTCGAGAAATGCATCTAGTGCTTCTAGCCACCGGTTCCATCTGGGACCCAAACTCTGGCCACTGGTCTGTGTCACTGGGGGTGGTATTCCAATGCAGGGTTTAGATTTACGTGCTTCCTTTCGCACTGACATGATGGGGGCAAGTCCTCTATGCCACTGTCAGGTGTGTCCACCGGTTTCACCTTTCCTTTTCACTACCAACCTGGCTCGGTGTCCACCCTCAGTGTGATCGGCTCAGTAAACCTCAGTGAGTTCCATATGGCTGATACTCAGCTGCAGCATGCGCGGCTCGTGTCTCAGGGATTCCTGCTTTCTGTGATGTAGCGTGCTGGCTGCAAGTATTTTGTGTTTCCTCATCACTGGTATTTGGCGATGTCACTATCTTGTTCTCGTATACCTTTTCACGACAAGTGCAGGTTACCAGTCACTTAATTGACGAACGGAAGCTTCCTCAATTCTTGTTTATTCGTGTTTCCAGGTCATTCATTTTCTTGATTTCCTTTGACTTTAATTGCTTACGTTCACGTGGTGTTGGAGGTTTACATTGGGACTTGTACTTGCTCAGGCTTTGTTGCGTTTGACACTTGCGTGGGCTGGGGCTTGTTGCATTCGCAATTTGACGTTTGCTTGTGTGTGTGGCATTCAGGACTTGCGGTTGCTTGTGTTTGTTTACCTGTGAAACTTGCATTTGCTGGTGTTTGTTCACATTTGGAATTTGCATTTGCTTGTGCTTGTTTCTATTTTCGATTTCACACGTGCCGGTATTTGTTGTGTGTCACTGTTGCTTTGGCTCGTGCTTGTTGTCACAATACATTTAATTCATTGCATCCTTTGTTACTTGTGCTCGTGTTTGTTTTAGTTTAATTCTTGCATTTGCTAATGCTTGTTATGTGTGCTGTCGCCTTACACTTGTCAACGTTTGTTTACTGTGGCTCTTGCACTTGCCAGTGCTTACTATTCAACTCAGCTTGCCTGACCTCGGAATGGTCGCCTAATGTATTTTGCAGGGGATGGGAGCAATTCTGCCTGACCCCAAGATGGCCGCCATTGTGAGAATCTCGTTTTCCACGAGATTTCGGGTCTCTCCCACTTTCGATTTCTCATTACCGGTGCTCACTCACCATACCGGCTGTCAGGCGGTGGGACTCTCACAGGTCAGGGCTGCTGCTCCTCTCTGCTGGATCAGGTAGGACTGGGGTGGGCTCCCGGCGTCCTTTGACTTTTCGCCGCGTTACTTTTCGCGGCCCTGCGCACCCTCACGCATCGGGGGTGAGCACTTGCAATGTTGGTGCGCGACGGCACATACAGTCTCGCGCTTATCAGCGCTCCCCGGCAGGCACTCCTTCAGGTTCTCTGGGCTCCAGAGATGCGTGGCTGGGTCATCAGATCGCCTGCTTGGCCCCACTGTGGTCCTTGTTTCCGTGGTACCTTTCGTGCGAGCTTGCACGCTCTGGGCAGCTCCCGATGCGCAGAGTGCCTTTGTTTTCGTGCTCTTCCGCGCGGTCGGGTGATCGGCTGCAGACTCACCGGTTAACGGCCGTGCACGTACGGCTGGGGCTGCGTTAGATTGCGGTGGGTATACAGGGATCCCACCTTCGTCGCCAGTGTCGCAATCCCCACAAGTAAGACACCGGAGTCGGAGCGTTTGGTAGTATGTCTTTATTCATTTACTACCATGCTTATTCTAACCTTTTCCCAGCTTTCCTGTTTCCCTTTCCGGTCCCCGCCCCTCACTGCTTGCCTGCCCTGTCCCTGGACAGAGGTCAGGCGTAACGATACGACACCGGGGACCGTAGGACAAAACCCCTTTAGTTTAAAAAGCAAATAAATTAATAGACATAACTACATAGTCCGCGCTCTACATCCGTCTCGGTGTTCTTTGTTATGGCGAACCGCCACGCCCCTTCTCCCAGGAGGATTTCGCTGTGGCCGCGTCTCACTTCCTACGGTGAGTTCTATCATGGAGAGAAGCCTACATGTAGCTGCCACTAGTGCTAGTCTGGTGGGTGTTTGAGCTCTCTGCTGTGCCTCGTTTTAAACTTTCCACTGCTCTTATATTTTTGTCTTTGAAACAAAACACGGTAGTGCTGCTGCTGACATTTCTGTGTGAAACAGTGGGAGAAAAATGTCAGTTTGACCCTGGTACTATAGCTGCTGAAATATTAATGGCATTAAATGCAAGTGACGCAGAAACATGTGTCCAGGCCACAGATCCCCGCAGGCGTTGTTTCTGAGAGGTCAGCTAACTCCCTCCACCTGCTGGTACCAGAGTGGGATCTCATCTAAGCTTAGGGTGACCAGAATTTTAAAGCCAAAACCCCGGACATTTTCCAAAAATTGAAGAAGGACTATAATTTTTCTTCAAACCAGCGCACAGGACGACACTGCTCATTAGCAGAACATTACAGAAGAGGCAGAAAGAATATAAATTAAATGCCATTTTAAAGCCAGTAGCATGCCTGTTAATTAAATTGCTTTCTTATAACAGCTGCTAGAACTATCCCTGCTTTGCAAAACATAAAAAGTGTCCCCTCTAGACCCGGCGCCACCTCATATTCTTGCCCAAGGGTGGAAATGTATCTTAACTCAACTCTCCCACCTCGTCTCCCTAACCCCTCGAAAGTGGCACAGTGCCCAAAGAGTGGAAGCATGCCGTTGTAAAACCTCTACTGAAAAAAACCCAACTCGCCCCGCCTCTCTGGATGAACTATCGCCCGATCTCACTGTTACCCATCTTGGGCAAGATCGTGGAGAAACACGTGAATAGCTCTATCTCACAATTTCTAGAAGACAATGGTTCCATACGGATCACTGACATAATATAGAATGACAAAATATAGACTTTTTTTTTTTTTGGGGGGGGAAGACCTTTATTCACAGCAAAGGGATGATACACAGCCAGTAGCCTACAACCCGGAGGCCGGCTACGGTAATGAGATGGCATATTATAAATGTGATGTTACACAGCCTTGTGGTCGACAACAAACTGTCCGGCGGCGTATTGTACATAACTGAGGTCTAATTTTTTACATATTTTGGCGGTGTATTAAAACATACACAAACAAGGAACAATACATAACCCAAACATCGAGACCTTCACATTTCAGTAGTCAATACCGGGAGATTCAAAGCAAGTGTTGCATCACAACGCTATAGAACACATCACTAGCTATCCCTTTACAGTGTCATGCACCCCAACACTCAAAGTTGTAAAAATAAAAAGACCATGCCTTCCTCTTCAGTCCATATCACTCTCCAGTGTATTCACGTATGCTGTGAGGTATGACCAGAAGCCTTTTGGCCTAGCGTGCAACGGAAGATCCTCCTCATATGTTAGGAGTTTATCCCTACAGCTGGACATGTCCTGTAGCCATCTGGTTGTGGTGGGTACCCGGGTGCCCTGCCAGCACTGAGATATTTGTCGTTTGGCCAGTAATAATGCAACCGCACAAAATTTACGTTTAGTCGATTTAAGTAGTGGTGTAATGCCCAATAAGCAAATGCGGATTGTGCAGTCGATGGTGACCCCTATCATAGCTGAAAGTTTTGTGGTGACCTCCACCCAGTACTCGTGGATCTTGGGGCATCGCCAGGACAAATGTACAAAGTCGTCCCCCTCTGTTCCGCATCTCTTACATCCACTATCATCTTGCATGCCGTACCTACACATGCGTGCCGGAGTGTAGTATGCCTGGTGAAGAAACTTATAATGTATGATTCTGAGATTACCATTAGGGTAAGAATCTGCGTTAGAGCGCATGTCTGTTGCCATTCCTGATCTGTCAAAGAGTTCTCCAAGACAGAATCCCATCTGGACTTGGATTTCTCTGTGGAGTTCGGTATCTCGGCTTGCGCTGTGGTGTACAGTCTTGAAACCAAATGAGATAGATCTTGGGTAGTAATAATGAACTGTAATGTATCTAGGACGTCTGGCTCATTAGGAAAAGTGGGGTACAGTTCCGCCATGGCCCTTTTCAACCTGTAGTATGTGAAACAAAACAGCGGCGACTTGTTCTGAATATATGTGAGATCAACGCTGTCTACAAATCTGCCGTCTCTGAACAGATCACCCATTTGCTCAATTCCTACCTGTTGTAATAATGACATACCTACTTTCTCGCATGTGACTGATAGTGCAGAGTGATCATGTAGGGGCATATTTTGTGCATACAGAGGGGTCTTATGTGCCAGCCGACCAAGTTCGCGCCATGCCCTAGTCGTAGTGTCAATTGTGTTGATGTTGAGTGCGTGCAGTGGTGGTCGTTTGTATGAGAGGATGGCAGAGAGGGGGACAGGATGCGCGTCACCTTCTTCAATCGCTGTGTGTGTGAGGTATGGCACTATGTGATACCAATAGGCAGCGTATTGAGCCTGAGCGCACAGATAGTACACTTTAAAATCCGGCACCCCAAACCCTCCTCTAGCATATGGGAGTGTTAGTGTTTGGAGGTCGATGCGCGCTTGTTTGCCCGCCCAAATGAGCTGTAATACTAACGATTTAATGCGACGGAACACTTCCCCAGGGGGGGTGATTGGGATGTTGTTAAAGAGGTACAGAAGTTTAGGCAGGATATTCATCTTTACAATCACGATGCGATCTGCCAAGGACAACGGCAGCTGTATCCAACGTTTAACCCTATCTTCCAGGTTGGAGATCGTGGAGCCGTAATTCGTACGGATCACTATGTCTGGATCTCTGTGATATAATACCCCCAGGTATCTTATCGGGTCTTCCTGCCATTCTAATGGGTACTCTGTGTCCAGAGGAGTCGTCGTGTCGGTGAGGGGTATTATAGAGGACTTTGACCAATTTATGGTTAATCTGGAGTGACCACTAAATTTAATGTATTCTCTCAGTAGTCGATTTAGATGCTCGGCGGGGTCACGAACGTAGAGAACCATGTCATCCGCGTATAGCGAGATGTGTAAAGGTCTGGAAGGGAACTGTAGGGCTGATGATTTGTAGTGTTGACGGATTATGCAGGCCAGGGGCTCTAACGCCAGGGCGAAAAGGAGGGGGGAAAGTGGGCAACCTTGTCTGGTACCGCGTTCTATAGCAAATCTGTCAGATAAGTACCCATTCACTCGGACCCTGGCACACGGCATAGTGTAGATTAAGGAAACCCATTGGACAAATCTCTTGGGAAAGCCCATACGGTGTAGGACTGCCAACAGGTAGCTCCACTCAATAGAATCAAACGCCTTGGCGACATCCAATAGTACCGCCGCAGCTTTCACTTCAGGTTGAAGATAGTGGGATAAGGCGAATAATGTCCGGGTATTGTGGGACGTGGAACGTGTTGGGACAAATCCTGCTTGGTCAGGTAGCACCAAGTTGGTCATCAATGGCGTCAATCTCACTGCCATAATTTTCGCTAGTATCTTAGAATCTACATTGATCAGCGAGAGAGGTCTATAGGAGTCACAAAGGGTGGGGTCTTTCGAGGGTTTTAAGAGAGCTATTATTACCGCTTCCCGGAGCGTTGGGGGAAGTTCACCCTGATCAAACGCGGCTCCGTACATTCCCACCAAATGAGGGGCCACTATATCTACGTAATGTTTGTAAAATTCGTTTGTGTACCCATCCGGGCCCGGCGCCTTGCCATTCGGTAGTGATTTAATCACATCAGTGACCTCCCCAACTGTTATGGGCGCCGCTAGATATTCCCTTTGACTATCAGACAGCCATGCTATCGCCACCTCCCTGAAGTAGTCGTTAATGTCTTCTGTGGCTGCTATCGGTTGTGATTTGTATAGTGTACTGTAGGATTCTACGAAGCTGTGTAGTATGTCCTTGGCTTGCGTCTGTATTGTGCCATCCCCGGATTTGATGCCTAGTATCGCTGTGTGGCTTCTACCTTCGCAAATTTTGGCTGGTAGCACCCCCCCGGGTCTGCCTCCCTCCCCATACGATCTAGCGGAGTGCTTTTTGTCCAAATATTTAATTTCATCATCAACGAGGGTTTGGTGTTTCGTGTGCAATTCGCGTAGGTCACCCAGAATAGTGTTATCACGTTTATCCTCGTAAGCCCTCTCCATGTCCCTCATACGAGTTTCGCATTGTTTAATTTGTTGGCGTAGGTCGCGGAGTATGCCTATTGTAGTGCTCATGCAAACCCCGCGTATCTTGGCCTTAAATGCTTCCCACAACAGACAGGGGTCATCCACCGTAGGCTCATTGAGTTGGAAGTAGTCTTTGATCGCAGTGTGGATGGTGTCTGCGTAAAGTATATCTGTAAGTGCACGTGAGTTGAATCTCCATTGAAATGGAGGTGGAGTGTAGTTCGGCGTGGTGAGTTTGAGCAGTACCGGGTTGTGGTCTGATAGTGTCCTGAGGAGGACGCGCACTTCCTGTGTCCCAAGTACGGTCTTATTTGAGCCTAACCAGTAGTCCAAACGCGACCAACTGTTATGGGAAGCGGAGACATGTGTGGCTCCTGGTAAGGTGGGGTATTTGTGTCTCCATATGTCCGTTAGAGACAGGTCCGTTAGCATATGTAGAAGTTTGGCTCTGGCGTGTGGCGTGTGTGTGTGGTTCAAGGAACTGCGCGGAGTGGTCTATGTCGTCCGCCAGTGTCACATTCCAGTCGCCCCCGCACACGATCTGTGTGTCAGTGAACTGCTGTAAGTGCCCCCACAGCTCCTGGAAGAGGTCCGGGGCGTCTACATTTGGGCCATACATATTTAGAAGTGTTAGGCTGTGACCACGCAGGGTGCCCAATACGATAACGTATCTGCCATTTGGGTCCTGTATTACCTGTAGAATCTTGTAATTCAACCCTTTACGCACCAGCGTCATAACCCCCCTGGAATAAGAGGAATACGTGGCAGAGTGAACAGATTCGGCCCATTTTTTACCTATGGACTGGTGTGTGTTTGGTGCAATGTGTGTCTCCTGCAAGAGCGCGATATCTATATGGCATCTGGTCAGGAATGCAAACACACTCCGAATTTTCTTAGGTTGTGTCAGTCCACGTACGTTCCATGTGAGGAGGTTTATGTCCACTTTTGCTGCGTAGTGTGATCATGTCTGGTGTCCGACTGTATGTGCATACCTTCAACTGTGTGTAACCATGGGATAGCATGGTCCATTACATGCAACGGATTGACTTTCTCTGAGCGATTCGGTCTCAAAACTTCAACATAACCCCCTACCCACCCTCCCCCACCCACTCCAGCAACCCAATCCTGCCGAAGCCAGTTACCCTTCCCAATTAACCCCGACAACAGTTCGGGTCTAGTCAACAAAAACATCCCTATAAAACTTGCGTGGGGAACACCCTTGTGGAGGTCCGCCGGGAGCACAACATTCCATCCAACTAAATGGATGTGGACGGCATCAGTAACGTTAGTTAAATTAGGCGTGTCATAAGGTCATGCCCCAGGTCCTCCCCCACCCTTCACTTGTTATAGCTTGCCCGCTATCTAGGAGACAGAATGTATCAATGCAACACGTTACCACCTGCGTGTAATAGCAAACCTGGATAGTATAGCCCACCAGCCACAGGCAACTCCAAATAAAGTCATACGTGCTATGTCAAAAGTTAGTCATAGTGCCCTAACACATATCTTGACCCATGCAGTCTGTAGCTCCTCAAACAAAATAACAGGTATTGCAATGGGCCACCAAGGACGTAGAGGGGCACGTGCGTTAGGTAACGGCACTGATCCACACATGGTAGTTCTGCAGCCATCTACACATTGGTCTATCATGACTTGCAAATGGGGACATGTGGGGGGTTGTGCATCAACCTTGGTGCAGATCACCACAGCCGCGCGGGTCCTGTAAAGAGTCAATGAACAGACAGTGGGGAACCCATCGCCTGTGGTCCGCAGCATAGTTAGACAGTTCCATAGCTAAAATGTTTGCGGCCAGGAATCGGTGCAATTAGTTCAGCATGTATATCCTGGTACTGGCTCTAGATACCCAAGAAATATCAGTGCATCCACTCTTATGAGTGCGGTGTAGAGCATAACTGATCCAGTGATGCAAACCACATGTGAGCCCCACTATCTTGACGCTGTGCACAACAACTTCTCCCCGGTGGCGCCTGCAACACGGCCCCGACCTGGCTCCTGTAACCCATCGCTCAGGAACCATTGAGGAACAGGGTGCAAATGCGCCTAGGAAGGAAGTAATAACAGCATGTCTGGCACCCTCAGGGGCTGAGTCTAAAAAATGGTCAGTGGGAGCAATCATCAATGTTCGGTAGTGTCTCTTCTAACATGGGTATATATAGTCACCTATAGGGCGCCACAGCTTATCATACTCACAGATAGTCTCGTGTATGCACCGCTCCAGCGTGATCACTCCGAGTCCACCGGTAGATCCTCTCGAGCGCTGGACTTGGATTGTTTAGTCACTTTCTTCACAAACTCCTGCGCAGCCCTAGGAGATGCCAGTATCACCGCCTTGCCCTCCCACATCACCCGTAGCCGGGCCGGGTAGAGCATTGAGTAATTAATTTGTAGATCCCGGAGTTTAGATTTCACCGCCGTGAATTCCCTCCTTGCTTGCTGCACAGCAACAGTGTGGTCCGGGTAGAATTCTAGTGTGTTGCATTGATGGATTATAGGCCCCTTCTCACTTGCAAGTCTCAAAATGGTGTCTCTGTCGCGATAATTCAGGATCCTCGCCACAAAAGGACGCGGGGATGCTCCGGGCGGTGGACGGGGCGCTAGTGATCTGTGTGCCCTTTCCACTACAAAAATTTGCGATAGTGCGTCATCGCCAAATATGTCCTTGCACAGTTTCTCGACGTAGTGTTCCATGCGCCCAGTGTTGGTCGATTCCGGCAAGCCCGTGATTCGTACGTTATTGCGCCTGGAGCGGGATTCCAATTCCTCCTCCTTGGCCTTAATCACCTCCAACACCCGCTCCATGTTCGTACATTTGGCAGTGGTAGCATGCGACTCGTCATCGACCGCTGAGATGCATGTCTCCGCAGTCTCCAGCCTCTCTCCATGCTTTTCAAGTTTGGCCGCCATGCCGTCCATCCTGCATGTTAGGTTGTCGAGTTTACCATTAATGTCCTGTAAGTTAGCCTGAATGGCTACCAATATTTTCTCCATATTACTCCCGGGAGATGGATCCCCCGGTGATCTGCTCACATTGTCAGTCATTGTATCAGTGGGTTTGGGCGTCTTTTTAGTTTCAAAGGATATTTTCTGTTGCTGCTTTTCGGTCCTTACCATGGTTGAGGACGGTGGGGTGAGTAGCGTCTCGCTCCGAAGTGTGGATCTTGTTCGTCTGTGGGTAGCGGCCGTTTTGGCGCCCTGTTGGTGCGTACGCCCGGGAATGGAGGTCTTTACCCGGTATAGTATCTGTGGGCTGATGGTTGTTGTCAAACAGGCGAGAGAGTTCTGCGATCAGGTATGCGCCTCCGTTGGTACGACGATGCCAACCAGTGTAGAGCACAGGAGTAAGCGCGCTTGAAGCAGTCTCCAGCGGGAAACCCCTCACCACATCTGTAAAGCACTCTCGAGATCAAGCACAGGAGGACGCAGCGCAAAGGTTGAGGCTCTGTAGCATTGTCAGGGGCCACGTGAATTCCGTAGTTATGCTTGTGAAGGGCGCGATATCATGTGTTGCAGCGGCGTATCTGTGACATTACGTCGCTTTTCTATGCCAGGCATCCGGGAGTTGGGCGCTTTCGGGAGTTACGGCAGTGGCGGGGAATATTTACCGAGATGCCGAGATGCCAATGTCAGCCCGGTTAACGGTCGGGGGGCCGGGCGCCGCCATGGTGTCCATCACAAGCGTCTACCGAGCAATCATGCTGCAAAGTGTCCATAGCATGCTCCAGCCTCACTCCACTGCACACGTTGTCTTGCGAGTACCTGTGATCCACTGGGTTCGTTCGCCGCGCCGGTCAGCACAACGCAGGCGGCGCGTTCACTCCGCCGGCAGCTCTGTGTATGTGAAGAGGAGCGCGGCGGCCGCCATCTTGGACGCCTCGAGACCCGGAGCTGTTTTCGTCGTTTTCTCTTGTTGTTGTTTAGATCATCGCGATCCCAGCGTGTTCATACATCTGAGACGGCGTTTGGATAGCAGTTTTGCGGGCATGGGGGGACCTCAGGGCAGCGAGTTGTTAGCCGTCCGGCGGAGCTGCGATCTCACCCAGCCATTCCGCTGCGCGCCCCCTAGCGCCTCCCACAAAATATAGACTTACCAAAATATAGTCACCAAAATATAGAATGCCAAAATATCGAATTCCTATCTACAAACAGGTAAGTACAAAAATATCGAATCCGAAAAATAGTCTGTAAAAAATATAGTCAGTCAAAATATCGAATTTTTTTAAATGTCTTAAAAGTAATTTAAAATTAATGAAATAATAAATATAATTAACTAAAACATACTTAAAAATACTCAAATAACCTTAAAATTAAGATATAATAATTTAAGTTATTAATAAAAAATTTACAATATTTTACCGTAGGATAGCAGGAGGGTAACATTTAATATTACCACTCCAGTGAGTGCAACAGTAGGGAAAGCGTTGGATAGCGTAGGGGTAAAAAATACTATTCCCACTCCAGTGAGTGCAACAGTAGGGAAAGCGTTGGATAGCGTAGGGGTAAAAAATACTATTCCCACTCCAGAGTGTGCAACAGTAGGTAAAGCGTTGGATAGCGTAGGGGTAACAATTACTATTCCCACTCCAGAGAGTGCAACAGTAGGGAAAGCGTTGGATAGCGTAGGGGTAAAAAATACTATTCCCACTCCAGTGAGTGCAACAGTAGGGAAAGCGTTGGATAGCGTAGGGGTAAAAAATACTATTCCCACTCCAGAGAGTGCAACAGTAGGGAAAGCGTTGGATAGCGTAGGGGTAAAAAATACTATTCCCACTCCATTGAGTGCAACAGTAGGGAAAGCGTTGGATAGCATAAGGGTAAAAATTACTATTCCCACTCCAGAGAGTGCAACAGTAGGGAAAGCGTTGGATAGCGGGAGGGTAAAAATTACTATTCCAACTCCAGAGCGTGCAACAGTAGGGAAAGCGTTGGATAGCGTAGGGGTAAAAAATACTATTCCCACTCCAGAGAGTGCAACAGTAGGGAAAGCGTTGGATATTGGAAGGGTAAAAATTACTATTTCCACTCCAGAGAGTACAACAGTAGGGAAAGCATTGGATAGCGTAGGGGTAAAAATTACTATTCCCACTCCAGAGAGTGCAACAGTAGGGAAAGCGTTGGATAGCGTAGGGGTAAAAAATACTATTCCCACTCCAGAGAGTGCAACAGTAGGGAAAGTATTGGATAGCGGGAGTGTGAAAATTACTATTCCCACTCCAGATTGTGCAACAGTAGGGAAAGCTTTGGATAGCGTAGGGGTAAAAATTACTATTCCCACTCCAGAGAGTGCAACAGTAGGGAAAGCGTTGGATAGCGTAGAGGTAAAAAATACTATTCCCACTCCAGAGAGTGCAACAGTAGGGAAAGGGTTGGATAGCGGGAGGGTGAAAATTACTATTCCCATTCCAGTGAGTTTAACAGTAGGGAAAGTAATGATTTAATATATTATTAAAAATAAATTAAATATCAATAACAATAAAACATTCGTTGAAATTAATAGCCAATTTAATATTATGTAATAATTAATTAGAAATACAACTACATATTAGTTATTAAAAATTAATAACCTATTAATAATTATTTAACAACTAATTAATTTTCAATAACAAAAACTAATTAATAATAAAAATTAATACCAATTAAAAATTAACAGTAAATTAATTATCAATACACAAAAAGTATTTTTAATATGTAATTAATCACAATTACATTACTTTCCACCCTATTCCCCTATAAATCCACATCCCACTACAGAAAATACATTAATACAATTATCATAATTATCAAATATTTAATTAATACAAAATAATTACCAATTAATAAAAAGTAATTGCCAATTAATAGAAATTAATTACCAATTAAAAATTAATTAACAATAAATGTAAAATCAATACCAATAAATGAAAAAAATTATTTACTTAATTACAATTAAATTACTTCCCACCCTATTCCTCTATAAACCCACAACCCGCTAAAGAAAATAAATTTAGAAAATTAACATAATTAACAATTAATCAATTAATACAAATTAATTGGCAATTAATAAAAAATTAATTACCAATTAAAAAATAACAATAAATTCAAAATGAATACCAATAAATAAATCAAAATATTTAATTAATTACAATTGAATTACTTCCCACCCTATTACCCTATAAACCCACAACCCGCTACAGAACTAAAAACCAAAATGTTATTAAAAATTAATAATAATTGCTAAAAATTTATATTTAATTTAATATAATTAAATTACTTCCCACCCTATTCCCCTATAAACCCACAACCCCCTACAGAATTAAATTACGCAAAAATTAAATAACATAAAATTCATTACTTAAAATACATTAAACATACATTACAAAAATTAATATACACTTTTCACACGTATACTAACATACAAAACACTTAAAAAAAATTGATATTATTAAAAAATCGATATATTTAATGCCTATATTGTATACTTCAATATTTTGACTTCTATATTTTGAAAATCGATATTACTTACCTTAAATTCGATATTTTTAACCACTATATTGTGTCCATTCGATATTTTGTCCATTCTATATTTTTACTTCGATATTATGTCCATTCTATATTTTGGAATCGATATTTTGACTGTTTACCGGTTCCATACACCAGACCCAGATGGGATTTCGACCAAAACACAGCACTCAGTCAGCCATACTGTTTGTCACTGAAAAACTAAAAAGCATCTTAGACCAGGGAAGAGCCGCCGCGATCGTGCTACTGGATCTAAGCGCGGCTTTCGATATGGTAGACCATGCTGTTTTGGTCAACAGGCTCAAGGATATTGGAATCAGAGGTACTGCCAACCAATGGGCAGCCTCTTTCCTGAATGGTAGATCTTTCCAATGTGTGGAGGCCGGAAACTTTTCAGACTCCTTTTCAGTACCATGGGGGGTCCCTCAGGGATCTTCCCTGAGCCTGACCCTCTTTAATACCTACCTGAGCTCACATAGTACAGGAGTTCGGTCTCTCCATTGTGTCATATGCCTATGACACACATCTAGTGGTCTCAATCTCTAACTCCTTTACTTCAGATCATAGTCAACTAGCCCCTTGCCTGGAAAAGATTGGTTCATGGATGACCGACTGTAGTCTTAAACTGAATGGGGATAAAACCGAGCTTATGATCCTGGGCAGTAACATCAGCCCACGCGCAGAGATCCCTTGGCCAGCCAAATGGGGTCGCCCCTCCACCCCCCCCCCCCCCCCTCCACTAAAACTTCCTTAAAAAAACCTGGGGATGTGACTGGACCAGAACCTAACGATGGAGATCCAAGCAAAAAAACTTTCGAGCACCTGTTTTGAGATACTCCGAATGATCAGAAAATAGCCTGCTCCCGGAAAACTCAAGGAAGACGATGGTTCATGCCTTGGTGGTGTTGAGGCTTGACTACGCCAATGCCTTATACCTGGTCTCCACCAAATATGTCACAGACAGACTACAGGTAGTACAGAATGCAGCAGCCTGATTGCTCCTGAAGATAGCCAGGCAGCAGTCAGTAAGAGCCTCCCTTAGGGAGCTACACTGGCTTCCGGTCCAGGATCAAATTCAAGTCCCTCTGTTTGGCCCATAGAGCTATGTGCAGAAAAGGCCCTGCGTTGGTACAAGATCTGATCTCCCAGTACTCACCTCGTCGTCATCTCAGATCAGGATCAAAGTTTCTGATGAACACCACCAGAATTAAGAGATCGAGGGGCAGATTTACAATAAGTGGCGCATCCCTGCATATCAGCAGGGATGCGCCACTTATTTTGTGCCATGCCTCCGCCACCATGGATGCGCCGCATTTACATGGCGGTGCACCATGGGGCAAAAACGTCACAGATGCGTGACGCATCTGTGCCGTAAAAGTGGCGCATTGCTGGAGTAGCGTCGCAAGTGCGACGCAGCTCCAGCAATGCTCTAGGGGGGCCTATTCTTACAATGCTGCATCAATCCTTACGCCTACTTCAAGCAGGCGCAGGGTTTTGACGCAGCATGGGCCCCAAAGTGACTGAGTGAAATCTTGTAGATTTCACTCAGCCACTTTTAGAAGGCGTTCCTGCGCCGGAACGCCCCCCTGCGCCAGAACGCCTCCTTCTGACACAGGGCTTTACAACATGACACAACTCCCAGATGCGTCACGTTGTAAATATCCCGCACCATGGCGTAAAAGAGGAGCAAGGGGCTTGTAAATCTGCCCCCTAGATGGGGTGGAGGGTCGTTCAGACACCTGGTACCCAAGCTGTGGAACAGTATGGACCCAGAGCTGCCATGATTGAGAACTAAATGACCTTTAAAAAGAGACTAAAAACATGGCTGTTCCCCTAAACCAATGTGTAGGATATCTCCCTGTCTTGTTTCATACCAGCACTGGGATGCCTATGGGTGGCCATGCGCTTTATAAATCCCTAAACCTAAACCTAAACCTAAAAAGATACCTCCCACCGTTTTCAGCCGATCCTCTCTAAAAACCGGGACACAAACTAAATTTCTTGAAATCTGGCGGGACAGCTGCCGAAAAACCGGGACTGTCCTGACAAAGCCGGGACGTCTGGTCATCTAATCTGTCTTAGTCAAACGCAGAGTCACCGGGGCACAGTATATTGCAGAGAGTGCTGTCACATTTCTTTGACGGCAAAGGCAGGTGTGTCTGTGTGTGTGTTTTTCTTTTTTCTCAGACCCTCGTTATGAGTAACCTCCTAATACCCTTTTGGGCAGAAACACCTAATATCTGCTGTTACCTGAATATTGGAAGTTTGAATCCTGGCTGGTTGTCTCGGACGTTATATAAAGGGTCTCACCAAAGGCTCTTTCCATGACCTTCCACCATCCTCTGATCCACTTTTTCCCTTACTTCAAATCTGACAGAAAGCTGTGAACCGCTTGGTCTGGCAGTGACCTTCAAAAAATGTATTTGCATCATTAAAGATTCATAGAATAACATTTTGTGAGCAGACTGGCAATTGCGAAATTGGTAGGTGTTGAAATGTAGCCTGAGCAACCGACATTATGAACTTTGAAAACATGCGTCTCCTAAGGGTTGCTGGAACTTCCTCTCACACCATGGGCTCACTGGTCCTATATGATATTTCTTTTCCCCCTAAATCACCCAATCATTGTGGGGAAACCTGAATAGCACAATCTGTTTGAGAAAATGCATCACTAACAAAACCCAGGCCAGTAGCCTTGTTAATTGTGCCCTAGCAGACCAAAGATTGTGATAAGCAATAAGGTAGTAGGGTACAAACAAGGCATCTTTTTTTGCTGCATTTACATGCCACTTCCATCATCATTTTGTTTTATGCATCACATCACCTAAAGCCTTACTGATGGCAAATTGATGCTCAGTGGTGCAGCAAGGAAGCCATGGGGCCTCATACACACAAGGAAAAGGGGACCCCTGTCCACTGTTTGATAGTAAACAACAGACATATTTGGAGCCTGGGAGGTGCCTCACACCTGTGGGCTCCAAAGCCACTATTGATAGCTATGCCCCTTGGGTTGTTAACCAACACATAAACTGGTTATTGCCAACATAAGGGCCAGGCTAAATGCAAGGAATGAGCAATATTAATATCTTTCCTTTCTACACTGAAACCTAATGGACATGCACTGTGGCAGCTCAACACACATTATATGACCCATCAATTAGACTGTGCCCTATCACATGCCCGATCCACATATAAAGGCACGATGAACTAACCTAAAGTTCTAAAATGTCATAGTAGCTACAGATGCTAACATATTGCACAACATATAATTAGGGCTCCTGGTTTAGTGCATTTAAGTTTTTCACATTTCCATCTGTATTTATCCATATTTATTGTTTACTTATTTTATCTTTATTTACCCATATTTATCTTGTACTCAGTGTAAACAAGCATTTAAATGCAACGGTCTCGCCTTTACAAAAGTTAGAGCTATTGGCATTGTAAATGACACATTTTTTATTTATGTGTTGGTTTTGAAAACAGATAAATAAATGGCATTGTCATTTACAATGCCAATAGCTTAATCTCTCGCAAATGTGAGACCTATTGCATTTGCACCCACACACACACAGAGAGCCACACACACACACAGAGCCACACCCTCATTGAGAAAGCCAAGGATGGCGGCAAACACCAGACCTATTGGCTTTGCCAGTATTTGATCTGGTGAATCGTTCCAAACTGTGGAAAATCCTCCTGGAATTAGGGATAGAAGCATCTTTAGTTTACTTTTTAAGTGATCTCCACCAGAACCTTACCGCAGCAGTTAGGGTCACGCAGGAGGGAAGGTGCACGAGCCCTTTTAACTCTAGGCGGGGTGTCAGACAAGGCTGCATTCTGGCACCCCTCCTATTTACAATATACATTAACGGACTGGAAAAATCCTTGATTGGGGTTGGGGCAGACATCCCGCGTGCAGGGGGATCGGGTATCCCGGTCCTCCTGTACGCGGATGATGCCGTATTAATTGCCCGAACAGGGGTGGGCCTCCAGAGGCTGCTGGATAACTTTGGCACCTTTATGGAGTCATTAGACTTAAAAGTTAACAGTAGCAAATCACATGTAATGATTGCAGGACGCGGAAGGAAGATCAGTAAGGTCCCCACATTTCGATGCCTGGGTAACCATCTTTCCAGGGTACCGGCTTTTAACTACCTAGGTGTCCTATTTGATGAAAAAGGTAATTGGCTCCCCCAGGAGAAACAAAAAAGTAATGCTGTTACAAGATCTACATCAGCCCTCCTTAATTTTGCAAAAAAACTGGGAGCCAGACCCATGGAAGCAATGCTAAAAATATACAAGTCTAAATGCTGTGCTATTGCATCCTATGGGGCCTCCATTTGGGGCTACGCCTCTGTTGGAAAAATTCAACTTGTGGAAAATAGATTCCTTAGGTCTTTGCTATCGGTCCCACAGTCAACCCCAACTCTATCTATACATTCGGAGCTGGGCTTAGGCTACATTTCAGATCAATTAAAGACAGCGCCCCTGATCTGTTGGACAAACACGTGGCTTAATGAGGAAATCACACTTAATCATCTTATTCTTAAAGACTGTCTGGCACTGGAGAAGGCAGAGGGAATCCCATGGCTGGCATACGTTAGAGCGGCGTGTGCCAGACTGGGCCGACCTGGACTATATACAGCCCCAGAGAGTATTAAGAAAGAGGATGTGGTTTGGATTAAACACAATTTTAGAATCTTGCTGGAGGCAGATAGAGAGGAAGAGGAGCTTAAAAAAAGGGTGCAAGAAGTATCTACCTCCTGCAGTCGTCCCCCTCAATAGAACCTTACTTAAGGATTGTCACAAAACCTTTCCATCGTTTTTTGCTGACAAGATTTAGATTTAATTTAATTCATCTTACTTTAGGTTCTTTTGTGCATTGGGCTAAACCGGAAGATTCTGCACCATGCTCCTGTGACAACTTCTCCACCCAAGACTCACTCCATTTAATTATGTTTTGTGAAAAGTACTCTGTGCCCCGTAAAAAATTTTTATTGCCTATACTAAGAGAAGCAGGATTTTTGCAAGTGAGACCAGCCCTTATACATCTGCAGCTACTGGGCAGCGTGCATATCATTTTTAGCGTAGCTAGTTTCCTGGTGGCAGCTGTGAGGATTAACAAAAGTAATGGGAACACTTGCTTACCACAAGACGTAGCAGAAGGAGAAGGGGGTATTCAGCTTTTCTGAGTGCCCAATAGAGATGACACAAGGCGTTACTCTAGAACAAATCGTGATTTGTAAATACGAGTGTATATATTTGAAAACTTGTAATTATTTGCACATTTATTTATTTGCATAGAGTGTATTTCTATACTGTGGTCCCTATTGTGCTGCTACAAAGTTTGCTATTTGCACATATTTTGCACAAATCATGAATTGTACATATTCTGCATATGCTTTGAATGGCTGCTAAAAAACAAGCATACCTATCCGTTTGTATATAACTTTTAAAATTCTTAAATTTGTATGTATGAATTTTTTATGCTGCTTTTATGATTTTAATTAATCGAAATAAAGACTTTTGACTGACTGGCTTCGCCAGTACTTTACTAATTCTTGTGCCCTGCCTTCTTCCCTGTGCTAACCTCCTGTTTCTTATTTGTTTGAAAACCAGATGCTTGATCTTAGCCTTGCACAATCTCAATGCAACCATTTCACATAGAAAGGGTGGGAGTTCTCTTTAACTGCACCTTGGGTCAAGTGGGGTCTTGCTTTATCCCGCTAGACCAGGCGGGTTTTACTTGAGTGAGTAAGACACGAAAAGGCTAGGAGATAGCTGAGTGTGGAGGTAATTGACTCTGGGGATGTATGTGTCAAAGTCATCAACAGAGTTGCCTGGGTTTAGATTTAACCTTAGGTTGTAGTTCCCCCAGTCTGGATGTATCTGTATGCATCTGGGCTGCCTAGGTCTGGACTGTGCTGTTTTTGGAGTTGATTGTTTCTAGGTGTAGCTGAGTCAGGAGGTAGTTAGGTACAGATGTAAGTGTGTGTTGTAACATTGTTGCCAGTTGAGGGGGAGAGGGTTGGGTGCTGCAGTGCAGTGGTGTTGGAAAGTGATGTCTGAACACGCAGTCCTGCCCTCCTGTGTGTACAAGCACTTGGGATGTGTGAGCCTACTCTTAAAAGAGTACCAAGTGAGACACAACACTGCGTGGCAGGTAGCTGTGTTTAGAGTGTGCTGCGCATGTGTCTGGTGGCAGTGCCGTCTTGTGGCAGCTGAGGACAGCTGCTCCTGGGACCAGATGCGTCCAGAAAAGTCTCTTTCTGGGTTCTAGGTCCATAGGTCGCACGCTACTCCACCATTCCAGCGGGTATACCCCAAGAGCATCATGGTAAATGCAGTATTCTCAAAGCGGGTGTGCTTTTCAAAAGTTCCGAAGTGTAAATGCAAAGTTGCAGGGCAACTCTGGACACAGGTGTTTCAGGATTATTGTCCTTCATCAGCAGAGTGTAGGAAGATATTCAAGGGTTGCTGTGCAGGCTGCCAAAGTGTTCTCAGGTCTGGTACCTCTCCGGGCGCGTAGGGCGTTACCTGAGCTCGTCAGCTCAAAGGCTCGAGGGAGCCGTAATAAAGTAAAAGGTCCATAGGTCGCACGCTACTCCACCATTCCAGCGGCTATACCCCAAGAGCATCATGGTAAATGCAGTATTCTCAAAGCGTGTGTGCTTTTCAAGCGTTCCGAAGTGTAAATGCAAAGTTGCAGGCCAACTCTGGACACCGGTGTTTCAGGATTATTGTCCTTCATCAGCAGAGTGTAGGAAGATATTCAGGGGTTACTGTGCAGGCTGCCAAAGTGTTCTCAGGTCTGGTACCTCTCCAGGCGCGTAGGGCGTTACCTGAGCTCGTCAGCTCAAAGGCTCGAGGGAGCCGTAATAAAGTAAAAGGTCCATAGGTCGCACGCTACTCCACCATTCCAGCGGGTATACCCCAAGAGCATCATGGTAAATGCAGTATTCTCAAAGCGGGTGTGCTTTTCAAAAGTTCCGAAGTGTAAATGCAAAGTTGCAGGCCAACTCTGGACACCGGTGTTTCAGGATTATTGTCCTTCATCAGCAGAGTGTAGGAAGATATTCAGGGGTTGCTGTGCAGGCTGCCAAAGTGTTCTCAGGTCTGGTACCTCTCCGGGCGCGTAGGGCGTTACCTGAGCTCGTCAGCTCAAAGGCTCGAGGGAGCCGTAATAAAGTAAAAGGTCCATAGGTCGCACGCTACTCCACCATTCCAGCGGGTATACCCCAAGAGCATCATGGTAAATGCAGTATTCTCAAAGCGGGTGTGCTTTTCAAAAGTTCCGAAGTGTAAATGCAAAGTTGCAGGCCAACTCTGGACACCGGTGTTTCAGGATTATTGTCCTTCATCAGCAGAGTGTAGGAAGATATTCAGGGGTTACTGTGTAGGCTGCCAAAGTGTTCTCAGGTCTGGTACCTCTCCAGGCGCGTAGGGCGTTACCTGAGCTCGTCAGCTCAAAGGCTCGAGGGAGCCGTAATAAAGTAAAAGGTCCATAGGTCGCACGCTACTCCATCATTCCAGCGGGTATACCCCAAGAGCATCATGGTAAATGCAGTATTCTCAAAGCGGGTGTGCTTTTCAAAAGTTCCGAAGTGTAAATGCAAAGTTGCAGGCCAACTCTGGACACCGGTGTTTCAGGATTATTGTCCTTCATCAGCAGAGTGTAGGAAGATATTCAGGGGTTGCTGTGCAGGCTGCCAAAATGTTCTCAGGTCTGATACCTCTCCGGGCGCGTAGGGCGTTACCTGAGCTCGTCAGCTCAAAGGCTCGAGGTAGCCGTAATAAAATAAAAGGTCCATAGGTCGCACGCTACTCCACCATTCCAGCGGGTATACCCCAAGAGCATCATGGTAAATGCAGTATTCTCAAAGCGGGTGTGCTTTTCAAAAGTTCCGAAGTGTAAATGCAAAGTTGCAGGCCAACTTTGGACACCGGTGTTTCAGGATTATTGTCCTTCATCGGCAGAGTGTAGGAAGATATTCAGGGGTTGCTGTGCAGGCTGCCAAAGTGTTCTCAGGTCTGGTACCTCTCCGGGCGCGTAGGGCGTTACCTGAGCTCGTCAGCTCAAAGGCTCGAGGGAGCCGTAATAAAGTAAAAGGTCCATAGGTCGCACGCTACTCCACCATTCCAGCGGGTATACCCCAAGAGCATCATGGTAAATGCAGTATTCTCAAAGCGGGTGTGCTTTTCAAAAGTTCCGAAGTGTAAATGCAAAGTTGCAGGCCAACTCTGGACACCGGTGTTTCAGGATTATTGTCCTTCATCAGCAGAGTGTAGGAAGATATTCAGGGGTTACTGTGCAGGCTGCCAAAGTGTTCTCAGGTCTGGTACCTCTCCAGGCACGTAGGGCGTTACCTGAGCTCGTCAGCTCAAAGGCTCGAGGGAGCCGTAATAAAGTAAAAGGTCCATAGGTCGCACGCTACTCCACCATTCCAGCGGGTATACCCCAAGAGCATCATGGTAAATGCAGTATTCTCAAAGCGGGTGTGCTTTTCAAAAGTTCCGAAGTGTAAATGCAAAGTTGCAGGCCAACTCTGGACACCGGTGTTTCAGGATTATTGTCCTTCATCAGCAGAGTGTAGGAAGATATTCAGGGGTTGCTGTGCAGGCTGCCAAAGTGTTCTCAGGTCTGGTACCTCTCCGGGCGCGTAGGGCGTTACCTGAGCTCGTCAGCTCAAAGGTTCGAGGGAGCCGTAATAAAGTAAAAGGTCCATAGGTCGCACGCTACTCCACCATTCCAGCGGGTATACCCCAAGAGCATCATGGTAAATGCAGTATTCTCAAAGCGGGTGTGCTTTTCAAAAGTTCCGAAGTGTAAATGCAAAGTTGCAGGCCAACTCTGGACACCGGTGTTTCAGGATTATTGTCCTTCATCAGCAGAGTGTAGGAAGATATTCAGGGGTTACTGTGCAGGCTGCCAAAGTGTTCTCAGGTCTGGTACCTCTCCAGGCGCGTAGGGCGTTACCTGAGCTCGTCAGCTCAAAGGCTCGAGGGAGCCGTAATAAAGTAAAAGGTCCATAGGTCGCACGCTACTCCACCATTCCAGCGGGTATACCCCAAGAGCATCATGGTAAATGCAGTATTCTCAAAGCGGGTGTGCTTTTCAAAAGTTCCGAAGTGTAAATGGAAAGTTGCAGGCCAACTCTGGACACCGGTGTTTCAGGATTATTGTCCTTCATCAGCAGAGTGTAGGAAGATATTCAGGGGTTGCTGTGCAGGCTGCCAAAGTGTTCTCAGGTCTGATACCTCTCCGGGCGCGTAGGGCGTTACCTGAGCTCGTCAGCTCAAAGGCTCGAGGTAGCCGTAATAAAATAAAAGGTCCATAGGTCGCACGCTACTCCACCATTCCAGCGGGTATACCCCAAGAGCATCATGGTAAATGCAGTATTCTCAAAGCGGGTGTGCTTTTCAAAAGTTCCGAAGTGTAAATGCAAAGTTGCAGGCTAACTCTGGACACCGGTGTTTCAGGATTATTGTCCTTCATCAGCAGAGTGTAGGAAGATATTCAGGGGTTGCTGTGCAGGCGGCCAAAGTGTTCTCAGGTCTGGTACCTCTCCGGGCGCGTAGGGCGTTACCTGAGCCCGTCAGCTCAAAGGCTCGAGGGAGCCGTAATAAAGTAAAAGGTCCATAGGTCGCACGCTACTTCACCATTCCAGCGGGTATGCCCCAAGAGCATCATGGTAAATGCAGTATTCTCAAAGCGGGTGTGCTTTTCAAAAGTTCCGAAGTGTAAATGCAAAGTTGCAGGCCAACTCTGGACACCGGTGTTTCAGGATTATTGTCCTTCATCAGCAGAGTGTAGGAAGATATTCAGGGGTTGCTGTGCAGGCTGCCAAAGTGTTCTCAGGTCTGGTACCTCTCCAGGCGCGTAGGGCGTTACCTGAGCTCGTCAGCTCAAAGGCTCGAGGGAGCCGTAATAAAGTAAAAGGTCCATAGGTCGCACGCTTCTCCACCATTCCAGCGGGTATACCCCAAGAGCATCATGGTAAATGCAGTATTCTCAAAGCGGGTGTGCTTTTCAAAAGTTCCGAAGTGTAAATGCAAAGTTGCAGGCCAACTCTGGACACCCGTGTTTCAGGATTATTGTCCTTCATCAGCAGAGTGTAGGAAGATATTCAGGGGTTGCTGTGCAGGCTGCCAAAGTGTTCTCAGGTCTGGTACCTCTCCGGGCGCGTAGGGCGTTACCTGAGCTCGTCAGCTCAAAGGCTCGAGGGAGCCGTAATAAAATAAAAGGTCCATAGGTCGTACGCTACTCCACCATTCCAGCGGGTATACCCCAAGAGCATCATGGTAAATGCAGTATTCTCAAAGCGGGTGTGCTTTTCAAAAGTTCCGAAGTGTAAATGCAAAGTTGCAGGCCAACTCTGGACACCCGTGTTTCAGGATTATTGTCCTTCATCAGCAGAGTGTAGGAAGATATTCAGGGGTTGCTGTGTAGGCTGCCAAAGTGTTCTCAGGTCTGGTACCTCTCCGGGCGCGTAGGGCGTTACCTGAGCTCGTCAGCTCAAAGGCTCGAGGGAGCCGTAATAAAGTAAAAGGTCCATAGGTCGCACGCTACTCCACCATTCCAGCGGGTATACCCCAAGAGCATCATGGTAAATGCAGTATTCTCAAAGCGGGTGTGCTTTTCAAAAGTTCCGAAGTGTAAATGCAAAGTTGCAGGCCAACTCTGGACACCGGTGTTTCAGGATTATTGTCCTTCATCAGCAGAGTGTAGGAAGATATTCAGGGGTTACTGTGCAGGCTGCCAAAGTGTTCTCAGGTCTGGTACCTCTCCAGGCGCGTAGGGCGTTACCTGAGCTCGTCAGCTCAAAGGCTCGAGGGAGCCGTAATAAAGTAAAAGGTCCATAGGTCGCACGCTACTCCACCATTCCAGCGGGTATACCCCAAGAGCATCATGGTAAATGCAGTATTCTCAAAGCGGGTGTGCTTTTCAAAAGTTCCGAAGTGTAAATGTAAAGTTGCAGGCCAACTCTGGACACCGGTGTTTCAGGATTATTGTCCTTCATCAGCAGAGTGTAGGAAGATATTCAGGGGTTGCTGTGCAGGCTGCCAAAGTGTTCTCAGGTCTGATACCTCTCCGGGCACGTAGGGCGTTACCTGAGCTCGTCAGCTCAAAGGCTCGAGGTAGCCGTAATAAAATAAAAGGTCCATAGGTCGCACGCTACTCCACCATTCCAGCGGGTATACCCCAAGAGCATCATGGTAAATGCAGTATTCTCAAAGCGGGTGTGCTTTTCAAAAGTTCCGAAGTGTAAATGCAAAGTTGCAGGCCAACTCTGGACACCGGTGTTTCAGGATTATTGTCCTTCATCAGCAGAGTGTAGGAAGATATTCAGGGGTTGCTGTGCAGGCTGCCAAAGTGTTCTCAGGTCTGGTACCTCTCCGGGCGCGTAGGGCGTTACCTGAGCCCGTCAGCTCAAAGGCTCGAGGGAGCCGTAATAAAGTAAAAGGTCCATAGGTCGCACGCTACTTCACCATTCCAGCGGGTATGCCCCAAGAGCATCATGGTAAATGCAGTATTCTCAAAGCGGGTGTGCTTTTCAAAAGTTCCGAAGTGTAAATGCAAAGTTGCAGGCCAACTCTGGACACCGGTGTTTCAGGATTATTGTCCTTCATCAGCAGAGTGTAGGAAGATATTCAGGGGTTGCTGTGCAGGCTGCCAAAGTGTTCTCAGGTCTGGTACCTCTCCAGGCGCGTAGGGCGTTACCTGAGCTCGTCAGCTCAAAGGCTCGAGGGAGCCGTAATAAAGTAAAAGGTCCATAGGTCGCACGCTTCTCCACCATTCCAGCGGGTATACCCCAAGAGCATCATGGTAAATGCAGTATTCTCAAAGCGGGTGTGCTTTTCAAAAGTTCCGAAGTGTAAATGCAAAGTTGCAGGCCAACTCTGGACACCCGTGTTTCAGGATTATTGTCCTTCATCAGTAGAGTGTAGGAAGATATTCAGGGGTTGCTGTGCAGGCTGCCAAAGTGTTCTCAGGTCTGGTACCTCTCCGGGCGCGTAGGGCGTTACCTGAGCTCGTCAGCTCAAAGGCTCGAGGGAGCCGTAATAAAATAAAAGGTCCATAGGTCGTACGCTACTCCACCATTCCAGCGGGTATACCCCAAGAGCATCATGGTAAATGCAGTATTCTCAAAGCGGGTGTGCTTTTCAAAAGTTCCGAAGTGTAAATGCAAAGTTGCAGGCCAACTCTGGACACCGGTGTTTCAGGATTATTGTCCTTCATCAGCAGAGTGTAGGAAGATATTCAGGGGTTGCTGTGCAGGCTGCCAAAGTGTTCTCAGGTCTGGTACCTCTCCGGGCGCGTAGGGCGTTACCTGAGCTCGTCAGCTCAAAGGCTCGAGGGAGCCGTAATAAAGTAAAAGGTCCATAGGTCGCACGCTACTCCACCATTCCAGCGGGTATGCCCCAAGAGCATCATGGTAAATGCAGTATTCTCAAAGCGGGTGTGCTTTTCAAAAGTTCCGAAGTGTAAATGCAAAGTTGCAGGCCAACTCTGGACACCGGTGTTTCAGGATTATTGTCCTTCATCAGCAGAGTGTAGGAAGATATTCAGGGGTTGCTGTGCAGGCTGCCAAAGTGTTCTCAGGTCTGGTACCTCTCCAGGCGCGTAGGGCGTTACCTGAGCTCGTCAGGGAGCCGTAATAAAGTAAAAGGTCCATAGGTCGCACGCTTCTCCACCATTCCAGCGGGTATACCCCAAGAGCATCATGGTAAATGCAGTATTCTCAAAGCGGGTGTGCTTTTCAAAAGTTCCGAAGTGTAAATGCAAAGTTGCAGGCCAACTCTGGACACCGGTGTTTCAGGATTATTGTCCTTCATCAGTAGAGTGTAGGAAGATATTCAGGGGTTGCTGTGCAGGCTGCCAAAGTGTTCTCAGGTCTGGTACCTCTCCGGGCGCGTAGGGCGTTACCTGAGCCCGTCAGCTCAAAGGCTCGAGGGAGCCGTAATAAAGTAAAAGGTCCATAGGTCGCACGCTACTTCACCATTCCAGCGGGTATGCCCCAAGAGCATCATGGTAAATGCAGTATTCTCAAAGCGGGTGTGCTTTTCAAAAGTTCCGAAGTGAAAATGCAAAGTTGCAGGCCAACTCTGGACACCGGTGTTTCAGGATTATTGTCCTTCATCAGCAGAGTGTAGGAAGATATTCAGGGGTTGCTGTGCAGGCTGCCAAAGTGTTCTCAGGTCTGGTACCTCTCCAGGCGCGTAGGGCGTTACCTGAGCTCGTCAGCTCAAAGGCTCGAGGGAGCCGTAATAAAGTAAAAGGTCCATAGGTCGCACGCTTCTCCACCATTCCAGCGGGTATACCCCAAGAGCATCATGGTAAATGCAGTATTCTCAAAGCGGGTGTGCTTTTCAAAAGTTCCGAAGTGTAAATGCAAAGTTGCAGGCCAACTCTGGACACCCGTGTTTCAGGATTATTGTCCTTCATCAGTAGAGTGTAGGAAGATATTCAGGGGTTGCTGTGCAGGCTGCCAAAGTGTTCTCAGGTCTGGTACCTCTCCGGGCGCGTAGGGCGTTACCTGAGCTCGTCAGCTCAAAGGCTCGAGGGAGCCGTAATAAAATAAAAGGTCCATAGGTCGTACGCTACTCCACCATTCCAGCGGGTATACCCCAAGAGCATCATGGTAAATGCAGTATTCTCAAAGCGGGTGTGCTTTTCAAAAGTTCCGAAGTGTAAATGCAAAGTTGCAGGCCAACTCTGGACACCGGTGTTTCAGGATTATTGTCCTTCATCAGCAGAGTGTAGGAAGATATTCAGGGGTTGCTGTGCAGGCTGCCAAAGTGTTCTCAGGTCTGGTACCTCTCCGGGCGCGTAGGGCGTTACCTGAGCTCGTCAGCTCAAAGGCTCGAGGGAGCCGTAATAAAGTAAAAGGTCCATAGGTCGCACGCTACTCCACCATTCCAGCGGGTATGCCCCAAGAGCATCATGGTAAATGCAGTATTCTCAAAGCGGGTGTGCTTTTCAAAAGTTCCGAAGTGTAAATGCAAAGTTGCAGGCCAACTCTGGACACCGGTGTTTCAGGATTATTGTCCTTCATCAGCAGAGTGTAGGAAGATATTCAGGGGTTGCTGTGCAGGCTGCCAAAGTGTTCTCAGGTCTGGTACCTCTCCAGGCGCGTAGGGCGTTACCTGAGCTCGTCAGGGAGCCGTAATAAAGTAAAAGGTCCATAGGTCGCACGCTTCTCCACCATTCCAGCGGGTATACCCCAAGAGCATCATGGTAAATGCAGTATTCTCAAAGCGGGTGTGCTTTTCAAAAGTTCCGAAGTGTAAATGCAAAGTTGCAGGCCAACTCTGGACACCGGTGTTTCAGGATTATTGTCCTTCATCAGTAGAGTGTAGGAAGATATTCAGGGGTTGCTGTGCAGGCTGCCAAAGTGTTCTCAGGTCTGGTACCTCTCCGGGCGCGTAGGGCGTTACCTGAGCTCGTCAGCTCAAAGGCTCGAGGGAGCCGTAATAAAGTAAAAGGTCCATAGGTCGCACGCTACTCCACCATTCCAGCGGGTATACCCCAAGAGCATCATGGTAAATGCAATATTCTCAAAGCGGGTGTGCTTTTCAAAAGTTCCGAAGTGTAAATGCAAAGTTGCAGGCCAACTCTGGACACCTGTGTTTCAGGATTATTGTCCTTCATCAGCAGAGTGTAGGAAGATATTCAGGGGTTGCTGTGCAGGCTGCCAAAGTGTTCTCAGGTCTGGTACCTCTCCGGGCGCGTAGGGCGTTACCTGAGCTCGTCAGCTCAAAGGCTCGAGGGAGCCGTAATAAAGTAAAAGGTCCATAGGTCGCACGCTAGACCAGGCGGGTTTTACTTGAGTGAGCAAGACACGAAAAGGCTAGGAGATAGCTGAGTGTGGAGGTAATTGACTCTGGGGATGTATGTGTCAAAGTCATCAACAGAGTTGCCTGGGTTTAGATTTAACCTGAGGTTGTAGTTCCCCCAGTCTGGATGTATCTGTATGCATCTGGGCTGCCTAGGTCTGGACTGTGCTGTTTTTGGAGTTGATTGTTTCTAGGTGTAGCTGAGTCAGGAGGTAGTTAGGTACAGATGTAAGTGTGTGTTGTGACATTGTTGCCAGTTGAGGGGGAGAGGGTTGGGTGCTGCTGTGCAGTGGTGTTGGAGTGTGATGTCTGAACACGCAGTCCTGCCCTCCTGTGTGTACAAGCACTTGGGATGTGTGAGCCTACTCTTAAAAGAGTACCAAGTGAGACACAACACTGCGTGGCAGGTAGCTGTGTTTAGAGTGTGCTGCGCATGTGTCTGGTGGCAGTGCCGTCTTGTGGCAGCTGAGGACAGCTGCTCCTGGGACCAGATGCGTCCAGAAAAGTCTCTTTCTGGGTTCTGTAGAGTCTGAAGAATCCTTGAGTGTAGGAAGGTGGCTACCTGACTATGGTTACCCCAGATTCTTTGCCTTGTGTTTAGCTGGTTTTTGACTTAGTTGACCTGGTTCCCTGCTAATCAGGGCCCCAGGCCATCTGCTCTCTCTGTAAAATGGATTCCATGTACCCTAGGTACATACCACAATTGGAAATGGACTCCTTGTCAGCCCCTGTACCATGCACTATAGGTGCCCAGGGCATAGGTGCCACCAAGGCCTACCAGGGGCTGCAGCATATCTTTTGCCACCCCTGGCTGGTTCTTAAATTGACACAACTGGCTGATCACTCAGCTGGGGTAAGGTGGTGTAATCACCCCTTGCTTAGATATAGTATACCTATATCTAAACCTATATCTGGACACATATAAACCTGTGAGCCACTCCTATGGAAGGCCTTATCAATCCTGGAGGCAGAGTGCGTGGTTTAATGTGAGATGGAGCTCTAGCATGAGCTGAGCCTGTCTGCAGCCGTCGGGAACAAATCCCTAAGCTGTTTCAGGATAATGCCATACCATATACTCTTAAGTGTATTATAATCCTCGCGGTTATATAGCAACTTTGGTTTGGCTTTATCAAAACATGTCGTGTAAGGTGTCATACGATTTGGAATACTATCCCCTCGCCAGTTCTGGCGACGGGGATAGCATTCCACCCCTCTAGAGGGGTAAGACATGTTACTTTACTTAAATGCGGTTAATTTCTAAAAGGACCTTGGATCCACAAAATGGATGCTTCTGCCACAGACACAAGTCTGACCCCCTGAAGCTGACCGAAAATCAGCCAAAGGGGCCTGGACAAAGGGTTTCCTGTCGCAGGGAGGTGTTACACCCCCCCAGACAGGAGATAGTGGATTGTAGCAGGGAGGTTTGAAAGAAACCAGACACTGCATGGGGAGCACAAGGCTGCCCCTTGCATAATCCGGCCAAACCGGTTCTGGGGCACTCCAGCCCTCGTGCCAGGGCGGCCTGGATCAAAGGAAGGGGGTGTATCCACCCACTTCCTGGGTCCCACCCATAGGAGGGGACCTAGCAGGTAATCCAGCCCCCTAAATTAGTATAAGACTGGGAGCAGTGCCAAAGCACTTCAGATTATCCTGATGAAACATAAGAAACGAAACTCTGGACCCTTCGACATCCTACTCAACGTAGAAGGCTGAAGAATCTCCCGTGTGGTCAAGGAGTGACCACCCTGTGCAAACAGGCACCATCCAGCACCTCGATGTCTGCTTTGTTGCAGTTCCCGCCGGAACTCGAGTGACAGAGATCAACGAGATCAAGCTTGCCTGCCTTCTAACAACCCGATCCACAGTCCCTGCAGAGCTGAGACCCGTGGAGGCGACCGGAAGCGCGGGGCACGCCATCTTGGAAAGACCATGAGACGCTGACCGTGCAGCCCACGAGTGACCCTCGAAGCTGTACACCGGGGTTTGAGAAGCCCCAACCCTGAGCCACTCTTGCACCGAAGTTCAGCCCTCCACACTCGACGAGTGCTGCGTGGGGCCCTTCTGCTTCTTTTGGCTCAACGCGTTGGCCCGGTCACTTGCCAGCCGGCTTGTGGCCCCTGTGCCGACGAAACCTGAAAAACGACTTGCGATTCTGGTTGCTCCAGATTTGCACCAGCTCCCCTGAAAAGGAGCCCCCACTCTGACCCTCCTGGTTTGAGTGAGAAGCAATCTCCTACTTCGACCCTGTGCACCCGCTTCCTGTGGGTGAGGTAATATTGCAACGCCGGTGTTCCCACACTGGTATACACCTCTAGGGTCTGTGTCTTAAGTTTTGTCCCTCTAGGTTCAGCGGAAGTGTCCTTAACTTCTATTTGTGTAACTTTTACGCACCATTGACTAACATTGGTGCATGCGTGCGCTTTCAGCGCTGCACCCGAATCCCGTGGGCTTTTCCCGACTTCAGCATTGCTTGTCCCGACTGCTCCCAGCGATTCCCTAGGCCCTAGGCCTAACCACTGTTCGATTGGTATCTCTTATACCACTTGTTTAGTATATGGTCTGAGTGGCCCCTCGCCCTCATCCATATTTGTGCAACTTTGTATGTTATACTGTGCTTTTGATTTAACGCTTGTGCCCCTTTATTCATAAAGAGTACTGGGGATTATGGTGAGTAATAAATACATATAAATTTATAATATATACTTGTGTGGTGTCCTTTCATTTGATATTACAGGATTGTGATTGGTAAAACAGCTTGCTTAACACGACCTCTTGAGTTAAGCCTTTAAGGCTGCTTAGTCTATGCTACCCTTAAGATAGCTTGTCTATAAGGTTGACTTACAACCTGACACCATAAGGGGATATTTGGACTGATACAAGGTGGTTCCAGAATTGGAAACTTCATGTACCAGGCCAACTTCTCACATTGGTGAGCAGCGGTGCGGATTTGAGCTTGCTGTTTGTTTTACCATTGCAATCTTTTTATCAAATTGAAAGATCACATCAAGTACCTTAGGTACATATAAATCAAAAGCTTAGCATATTAAGTTCTACTGAACTTAGTGGTTGTAGGTTAAAGGGATTAGCACACCCTGACTACAACTCACTAGCAAGGTACAGTAGGAAAACACTTAGTGTTGGTAAGTGCACCACTTACACCTCACTAGCAGTCATGTCTGACACAGGAAAGGCCTCAGGCTCTGCTCCTGTGACAGTTGACCTTACCAAGGCAACTTCCAGCTATGACAAACTAACCCACAAAGACTTGGTTGCCTTGTGCATCTCAAGAGGGTTAAAAAGGGGCAGAAGTCCCACCAGTCCTTCCCTGATAGCCATTCTAGAACAGGATGACTTAGAAAAGGCGAATACAGTTCCCTTAGAGTCAGGAGATGGAGTGAACCCCCCTGTAACTGATACCACTCCAGAGGAGGAAGAAGTAGAGGAGGAGGGGGACTCAGATGTAGAGGACCTAGAGGATCAGGATGAGAGGGGTAACCAGGTTATAGTTGCCAGGCTTAGCCAGGCCAACTTAAACCTACTTGGGAATGGAGAGGGCCAGCACCTCCCCAGATCCTATAACATTCTCCCAGGCAACAGAAGAGTGAGATCTCCAGCAGGGGACTCTCATATTTCTAGTGCCTCTGGGGAATCTGAGAGAGGAATGACTTCCTCTCAGAAGATAGAGCATAGGGCCAGAATGAGGGCTGTCAAACTCCAAATAGAGAGGGAGGAGGTAGCCTTGGCTCAAGCTAGACTTGCCTTGGCAAGAGAGCAGAAATGGTGTGGCTTAGATGCCACTGGTGGCAGCAATATTCCTAGAGAGAAACCCAGGTCCTATGATAGTAGAAACCTGACAAAGATTGTGCCCCCCTACAAGGAAGGGGGTGACATCCACAAGTGGATAACTGCTCTTGAGAGAGCCTGCATGGTACAGCAGGTTCCTGAGGAACAGTGGGCAGCAATCTTATGGTACTCCTTTTCAGAGAAAGGGAGAGATAAGCTCCTCACTGTTAGACATGAAGATGCAAACAATTACAAAGTCCTGAAGAGTGTTCTGATAGATGGGTTTGGCTTAACCACTGAACAGGACAGGTTGAAGTTCAGAGACACCCAGAAGACACAGACTCAGGACTCAGGACTGGACTGATTTTGTAGATTGTGCTACTAAGGCTCTGGAGGGTTGGCTAAATGGCAGCAAAGTACATGACTTCACAGGATTGTATAATTTGATTATGAGGGAGCAGATCCTAAGTAATTGTCAGAACCAGCTCTTACACCAGCACCTGGTGGACTCAGATTTGACCTCTCCCCAAGAATTGGGAAAGAGGGCAGATACATGGGTCAGAACCAGGATTAGGCCTAAGAATCAGGACAGTAACCAGAAGAAGGAGTCTACCAAGCCTCAAGATAACGGTGGGGATAAAAGTAAAGAAAAGACTTCCCCAGGGCCCCAAAACTCCTAGAATGGGGGTGGGTCCCAAGACACTTCTTCAACTGAGAAAACGCCCTATTGCCATGTCTGTAAGCAGGTTGGGCATTACAAAACAGACAACTGTTGTCCCAAGAATGGCAATAAAGAGAATATACCTCCAAAGCCAGTTCCAACACCTCCTGTTACTGTCAGCAGTAATCCCCCAGGAAGTGGGAGCACACCCAGGAATCTGGGTGGGTTTACTTTTGGAGCCCAGGAGGACCCTGGCCTATCCAGGTCCCCTTCCCCAAATAATCTTGTTTATGAGACTGGCATGGGGTTTGCCAACTTCTCTGATTGCCCAAATACTTTGAGCAAATATAGACAAGAACCCATCATCAATGGTTTGAAAGTTGAAGCTTTTAGAGACACAGGGGCTAGCATCACCATGGTGGCTGATTGTATAGTCCCCTCTAAGCAACTTTTACCTGGTGCCACATACCAGGTAACAAACATTGATGGCATACAAACAAATCATCCCATGGCAGTAGTAAGTCTCAGCTGGGGAGGTGTCTCTGGCCCAAAGAGAGTGGCAGTGTCACCAAACTTGCCTGTAGACTGCCTACTTGGAAATGATTTGGAAATCTCAGCCTGGGCTGAGGTTGAACAGGAAACCCATTCTAGAATGGTAAATTCCAATGGAAAGGCTAGTGGGGCTGTGATGGCTACAGCCCCAATTCAAGATGTCCTTCCTGCAAAGGTTGGTAGGGCTGAGCAACTCTCTGCCCCATCTTTAGCAGGAGCTCTTCCTGAACAGAATAGCAAAGCTGTTATGATAACAGCAGAAACCCAAACTGAGTCCCCTCCTGAAAAGGTTGGTGGGGCTGTGATGGACACAGCCCAAACTCAAACTGATATGTGTGTTGTGAAGCCTGAAATGATGGATAACTCCACACAAACTGAGAGCATGGAGGAGGAAGAGAAATCTCCCCCTCACCAGACATTAGGACAGGATCAGCCTCCTCAGGGAACTGATCTTACCCCTGATGAAGGAACTGCCCCAGAGGTGGTTAGGCCTAGCCTGACAGAGCCTCTGATGTCAGTGGACCCTTCTCAGGTGGGACCCAGTCTGGAGCAGGTAACCTGCGCCTCTCTACCTTGCCTTAGTCAGCCCAGGGCTGCAGAGGACAAGAAGGACAGTGAGACCCAGAGGGCCCCCTGTCAAATAAAGCACCCCCATCAACAGATTAGGGGCACCAAAACTAGTAGCCCTAGTAAGGTGAAAACTTTAAAAACTCCTGAGGGAGCCCCCTTAAAAGTAGTTAGGGACCTCCCACAGATGGATTCTGTTGGGCACAGCCAAACCTGGGACCCAAATGGCCCAAACCTGAACTGTCCCTCCAGCAAACCAAACAGAGGGACCCAGCCTCCAGCTTTAGGTAGCCAGAGGTTGAACCTGAGAGCACAGTGCAACTCAGTTAAAGAAAGAAAGGCACACCTGGTGGAAGATAATTGGAGGAAGCTGAGCCCTAAATTAGTGGAGCCTCACTGCAATACTCCATATCCAAACCAGCCTTTAACTTTGCATAAAGACACCCAAGGTAGTGATTCCCTATGGTGGAGACCCTCTAATACCCCAAGGGTGAGGGACTGCTTAGTGGACCATGAGACAGGGGGTACCCATGCTAGTGCAGGTACTTCCTTATATGACCACTCAGGCAATATAGGCTTACCTGGCCAAGGATAGCCTTATCTCCTTTCGTTTGGGGGGGGGGTTATGTAGGAAGGTGGCTACCTGACTATGGTTACCCCAGATTTTTTGCCTTGTGTTTAGCTGGTTTTTGACTTAGTTGACCTGGTTCCCTGCTAATCAGGGCCCCAGGCCATCTGCTCTCTCTGTAAAATGGATTCCATGTACCCTAGGTACATACCACAATTGGAAATGGACTCCTTGTCAGCCCCTGTACCATGCACTATAGGTGCCCAGGGCATAGGTGCCACCAAGGCCTACCAGGGGCTGCAGCATATCTTTTGCCACCCCTGGCTGGTTCTTAAATTGACACAACTGGCTGATCACTCAGCTGGGGTAAGGTGGTGTAATCACCCCTTGGTTAGATATAGTATACCTATATCTAAACCTATATCTGGACACATATAAACCTGTGAGCCACTCCTATGGAAGGCCTTATCAATCCTGGAGGCAGAGTGCGTGGTTTAATGTGAGATGGTGCTCTAGCATGAGCTGAGCCTGTCTGCAGCCGTCGGGAACAAATCCCTAAGCTGTTTCAGGATAATGCCATACCATATACTCTTAAGTGCATTATAATCCTTGCGGTTATATAGCAACTTTGGTTTGGCTTTATCAAAACATGTCGTGTAAGGTGTCATGCGATTTGGAATACTATCCCCTCGCCAGTTCTGGCGACGGGGATAGCATTCCACCCCTCTAGAGGGGTAAGACATGTTACTTTACCTAAATGCGGTTAATTTCTAAAAGGACCTTGGATCCACAAAATGGATGCTTCTGCCACAGACACAAGTCTGACCCCCTGAAGCTGACCGAAACTCAGCCAAAGGGGCCTGGACAAAGGGTTTCCTGTCGCAGGGAGGTGTTACACCCCCCCAGACAGGAGATAGTGGATTGTAGCAGGGAGGTTTGAAAGAAACCAGACACTGCATGGGGAGCACAAGGCTGCCCCTTGCATAATCCGGCCAAACCGGTTCTGGGGCACTCCAGCCCTCGTGCCAGGGCGGCCTGGATCAAAGGAAGGGGGTGTATCCACCCACTTCCTGGGTCCCACCCATAGGAGGGGACCTAGCAGGTAATCCAGCCCCCTAAATTAGTATAAGACTGGGAGCAGTGCCAAAGCACTTCAGATTATCCTGATGAAACATAAGAAACGAAACTCTGGACCCTTCGACATCCTACTCAACGTAGAAGACTGAAGAATCTCCCTTGTGGTCAAGGAGTGACCACCCTGTGCAAACAGGCACCATCCAGCACCTCGACGTCTGCTTTGTTGCAGTTCCCGCCGGAACTCGAGCGACAGAGATCGACGAGATCAAGCTTGCCTGCCTTCTAACAGCCCGATCCACAGTTCCTGCAGAGCTGAGACCCGTGGAGGCAACCGGAAGCGTGGGGCACGCCATCTTGGAAAGACCACGAGACGCTGACCGTGCAGCCCACGAGTGACCCTCGAAGCTGTACACCGAGGTTTGAGAAGCCCCAACCCTGAGCCACTCTTGCACTGAAGTTCAGCCCTCCACACTCGACGAGAGCTGCGTGGGGCCCTTCTGCTTCTTTTGGCTCAACGCGTTGGCCCGGTCACTTGCCAGCCGGCTTGTGGCCCCTGTGCCGACGAAACCTGAAAAACAACTTGCGATTCTGGTTGCTCCAGATTTGCACCAGCTCCCCTGAAAAGGAGCCCCCACTCTGACCCTCCTGGTTTGAGTGAGAAGCAATCTCCCGGTTCCGCGTGGATTGCTTTTGCCAAGTGTTGTTTGCTCCAATCTTGAAGCCGACAGCGCCGACGGCGAGAGCCTGCGTGGGACAGATCGTGACCTGCTCCTGGACTTCGTAGATGCCCCAGAGCCCACGTGACAGCGGAGAGAAGCTCCTCGACAACCACCTGATTGCGCCCGACATTGCCTGGTTCCGTCCTGGTTCCACCCTGGTCACTGCTGAGTGACCCAGACTCTGTCCCCTCTGCTTTCAGGTACTTTTCGACTTCGATCCACTCTTGGATCCCACCGGACACTTCTCCTTCCCAGCGCCTGCAGCCTCTTCAGCTCCAAGCAACAAGAATCAGCGTGACGAAACCCGACACTACTTCGACCCTGTGCACCCGCTTCCTGTGGGTGAGGTAACATTGCAACGCCGTCGTTCCCACACTGGTACACACCTCTAGGGTCTGTGTCTTAAGTTTTGTCCCTCTAGGTTCAGCGGAAGTGTCCTTAACTTCTATTTGTGTAACTTTTACGCACCATTGACTAACATTGGTGCATGCGTGCGCTTTCAGCGCTGCACCCGAATCCCGCGGGCTTTTCCCGACTTCAGCATTGCTTGTCCCGACTGCTCCCAGCGATTCCCTAGGCCCTAGGCCTAACCACTGTTCGATTGGTATCTCTTATACCACTTGTTTAGTATATGGTCTGAGTAGCCCCTCGCCCTCATCCATATTTGTGCAACTTTGTATGTTATACTGTGCTTTTGATTTAACGCTTGTGCCCCTTTATTCATAAAGAGTACTGGGGATTATGGTGAGTAATAAATACATATATTTTTATAATATATACTTGTGTGGTGTCCTTTCATTTGATATTACAGGATTGTGATTGGTAAAACAGCTTGCTTAACACGACCTCTTGAGTTAAGCCTTTAAGGCTGCTTAGTCTATGCTACCCTTAAGATAGCTTGTCTATAAGGTTGACTTACAACCTGACACCATAAGGGGATATTTGGAATGATACAAGGTGGTTCCAGAATTAGAAACTTCATGTACCAGGCCAACTTCTCACATTGAGACAAAAACACACATGTCCACAAGCCAAGCACAGATCTTTGACCTGCAGGGGACTTCAGTTGGACAACAACCAATGAAATAACAAAAAGGTTCGGTAGAATCCATCACCGGGTTGCTAACAATGGTGCCAGTGTTCACGTCTTGTGTGATTGTCTTAGACTGTGTGAACTATGTGAAGTGTTGTCTCCTAGGTACAGAGTGTTGGTGACACATGGACCGCTCGAGTGTTTCTTAGGGTTAACGGGTGGTTTATTTTTGCGTGCGGTTGCACAATCTCACATGGAGGAAATAATCCTACTGTAGCTTAATATCCTATTTTATGTTGTTGCTGAAGTCACGAATAATGAGATAATCTTAATCTAACTGTCCCGTGTTTGCTTTCGTTTTAGCCGCAGGGCGCACACGTACTCTGCAGTAACCCCGGCTCCCTCTCGGCAGCCGGGTCACGTTGTGTTACTCTGCCTCACTTGTCGCCCTCCCGAGCATACCACTCCCATAAGAGGGGAGGCTGGCACCGTATCCCGGACTGGCAGGTACCCGAGGTCCGCCCGATCCCCCGTCCTACCCCTGTGCCCGCCCCTCGCAGACAGCAGTGGCAGGACGCGGGGGAAGGGTGACAGTGCCGTGGCCTGGGCTTGCCCAGGGATCGTGCGGGTTGCTTTTCGCCCCTAGCTATACCTTCTGTCTGGTGCTAAGAAATGAAGTAAAGATACAAAACTCAGAAAGCACGAGACGCGGCTGCTGCTGATGTGGAGGAATATTTCCTGCGCTGAGTACCTCGCCTTGGCAGCTGCCTCGGGCTGGAGTTCCTGATTGCTCTCCCCTCACGCCCGTCCCTGGCACACAGCAGTCCATTCTCTGCGTGCGTACAGTATGTGCTGCCCCGACTTTGACCGAAAGTAACTTTTACCACTTGACGTGCTTGCACTGCAAAGAGCGGGCGGGCGGGCATCGTGTCTGGTTAGAGTTTGCTTTGCACACAGGGTTGTAGCATTTGAGGAGCTTGCAAGAGACAAATGGCTCTTCTTTCGATCTAAGCCCGTCCTTTTCAGACTGGGGGGTGTATTTTTGACTGAGAACGTCACTAGGTAGAAAGAATGTCAAAAACACGCCCCCCAATCCGAAAAGGACGGGTCTTAGATCGAAAAAATGTTGTCACTGGGACCTCTTCTCCAATGGCTGGCTGCCGTTTAGGAGGCCAGCCAATGGAGAGGAGGGGAGGGGATTAACCTCCCTACTCTAAGACATTAAATCTCGCCAGCGAGACTGCGCATGTGCGCAGCCTACGCTAATCGAGACCTAAAAATGAAGCTGCAATTGGTATATTTCCACATTTTGTTAACCAACACGTTTGCTCATGTTTGGATGTGCAATGGATTTTACGGTACACTACCATCATCTAAAAGCGTTTGCATGGTAAAACAGCTTAAAGAGCTGCAGACATATAAGCTTCATTAACAATTTTTGGGGAACTCACCAGCCTGTCCACCTGTACAGCTATTTACCTAACACTCATGAGTACCAGTAGTGACAAACATCCAAAAGAAATACCTTTTTTCATATTTAAAAATAAATACAGGGGGGTGCTAGAGGGCGCACTGCGGGATGGCTGCCTGAACAGACAGCTCCGCCGGACGGACTCTCATTTGCGATATTTAATGCGATATAAGTAACTGAATTTATCGATAAAGGGCATAATTGGGCAGGGAAATATGTGTGGCAACTAATGGCAGTGTTTCCACCGAATAAAACCAGACTGCGGTGAAGAACCACGTCCTAGCAACTCAGCATCCGAACTGAACGAGGCCGGGTAAGATGGTGCCCGCGGGCTAATTTTGCCGTACCTGACAGGCTCAGAGACCCAGCGCTTGCACGGCTTTGGAGGTATGTGCCAAATTTCGATGAACAAAGGCCCTGCGAGTGCGGTTATCGCCAGAAGTGTACACTTGTAGAACTCGCAAATGAACAGGCGAAGGCGAGTGTATTAATCATCTGCAGTGGGACAAAATGGCGGCGCCCATAACGTACACATAGAGTCGGACTGCTAAGCGCGAGATAACACCTGATATCACCGGTGTAGAGCACACATAATGCGTGAATTAAATAATTAATGTGAAGAGACACACATTGCGTGTCTTCCCGGGGGCCGATAAGACGGAATCAGCGCGCCATGATCGGGATGCGGCAAAAGTGATTCTTCTGGTGCAAGCGGATGATTGAAACTCTGAAACCTCTAAAAGGAAGCGTCCGTATATAGACCGTAGTATGTCTGCAAACATCAACGTGGCGGATGTTATATGTATGCAAGGCCTGCGAATACGCACACGGTGAGGCGCGCCATAGTAGTTCAAACCCACAACAAAATGGCGTATCACTTAAAGCTGCTGCACAGTTGAATTTCCCAAGCACCAAAGGAGCGCAACTTTCCATAACTGCCACTTAACATGTATCTGGAAGCGCAACAATGAACATGACGGAACCGGTGAAAGTTGAAACCCAGCTAGCTCACTTTCTCCGAGGCTGTGCTGCAAGTCTAGTTACCGGTGCTGTCTCCAAGTTGTAAAGCACGCGCAGTCCCTGTAACTGCGCTATAAGATAAATACATGGTGACATTTACGTGGCTAAGTTCCCAGACGCCATAACGGGTTTATCCGGCACGCTGCCCTTTTGCCTGTTTCAGACAAGCCGAAAGCCTGAGACCGAAAACCGCCACCATTTGACAAAACAGCGCAATTTCGGCACGGCCTCATCTTGCCGCTCAGGGATAACCGTTAGTTCACCAACCCCGTCCAGCTCTAACCATTACGTCACTGTGCTTGACAACAATCGCTAATCGTTTTGACGCATTGCAGACAGCTGTTAACCTACAAACAATCTTTACCAGCAAGTGTCTCGGTATTCATGCACTCCGAAACATTTGGTCTGTCCTGAGCAGAGAGCTGGTAATCTGAATAGGACCATACCAAATAAGCAGGTGTTCGCATTAACTACGTTACCCAGAACAGCATAGATAGCTATCCATTGCCATCTAATCAGCTAAGAACTCGCATGGTCCCATATAGGAGCACCTACAAAAATGACATACTAAGTAATCGTCAAATCTTTTAAAGACAGACAGTCCCTACTCAGAGATCACACAAACCACTGCAGTCTTACATCGCCAGTCTCTCCATCACAAATGCAGCATCATGATGGTAAAGTCCTGAGGAAGGCACCTTCAACGTGTCGAAACGCGTAGACAGGAAACCATCTCCTATTTATATTACAATTTTTATAAAATTAATGCATATGTGACAATGCAATAATGTTTTATCAAGTCTTATCAATAAGTCAATGATTCCATTCATGACGTTTTATGTATGAAATTAAAATGTACTTTATATGCTAAATCAGTTGTGTATTATTATTAATTTCGGTTTGTTTGCCATCTAACTTGTGCCAGTAGTCATATTGTTTGCCTGGGTGCGTTACTTTACACACACGACATTTACGTGGCGAACATAAGTAAAAGAACCCAAGTGACTGTATTGTCGGAACCACGAGGCAGTTGCACTTCGCATGACCAACAGGTGCAAGAGCTAAGTCATTTGCGGTCCTAGCGTCTGTGCAAGATTAACCGTAACTCACAACTACTTCCTGAGATGTGGAAGTCTGGCTTCAAGTACTGTGAACATAGCTGATGTTTTTCATGCGGTAATAACACGTGTGCCTGGGGAGATCAACATTGCACGATCGTGCAGCTCGGGTGCAGTGACTTGCTGAAGAACCGGGTTTTAGAATCCAGCGGCGCCAGGGGAAACGCCTGATGTCTTCGAGTTCACCTGTCTTGGCATACAGAGACACGGGATACTTCTCTGTGACGTCAAAGATCACTTTTATTGGTTGCAACCAGGAACAGAGGTCTACGAAGCACGACACGGGTGGTTCGCTAGAGACTGCACTGCACACCTTCGTATTGCGAGACATGGTCTTTTATGCCAAAAATTATGTTTCAGGAAAACATTCCCTATTTACAGCTGACCAATCCCATGTATACACGACAAAAGCATTGCATGATGACAAACCCACATTTCAGTTGTCCAGCCCACCATCAATTACATTGGAAAGCCCAACATTCTTGCTCGAACAGGCCGGACGGACCCATAATAAAAGACCTCAACCCAAATCATAAATAGGCCATAAAAGAAGGAACAGAAGATGAGAAACAAGATAGAAGGGTGTGTGCATGTACCATAAACTCAGCAATGTCCTGCTCTTTGATCTCTATCTTGACCAGCTGCCGAACAAGAAACTGGCCTAACAAGTTTAGCTTTGGGCAATGGAGTCAGCTTGCTCAGGTCACACAGAAGTCAGCTAAAGGTGTAAGTGTCCCAAGGACTCGTTCGGTCATGGTCATCGGCCAATGTGAGGGCAACCATAAAATGGCTGCCGTACACAAAATGGAACCCAAGGGTTCAGAACAAAATCCCTTATTTCATAGTGAATCCATCACTCGAACATGACGAAAACACTCGTGCATACCACACTCTTCATTTGCGGTCCGCTGTTACCAAAATCGTCACAATACGACGACTTTTATGAAACGGGTTCAGAATCACGGAACCTCAGACCCTCCTTTTGCCCTTACATAGGCAATCACCTAAACTCACCTCAGTCTGAATCCAGGTCTATAATCATCAGATCATCAAGATGTTGCTGTAGCATCATCCTATTACTTAGTACGTCTCTTGATACAGGTCTCCTTGCACACGAGGTAGCACAAAGGCCACGTATAGCCGGAGCACACTGTACACAAAGACAGAACAGGACAAGAATGGCTAAGACTATCCATCCCAATGATCATCAGAATCTTTCATCCCCAGGTGGATAACAATCCCCAAAACCATCCCATTAACGACCAATCTCCTTCGTCCACATGTATAGACTCGGAGATCTTGTGCAGTTTGGAAATGGCTTGGTACACTGTCGGAGCATTGTCTGGAATGAAAATGCAGCAGCTCGATTGAATCAGTTTACATACCCCTCCTCTATCTGCAAGTATGACATCTAACGCAACTCTGTTCTGGAGAGTCATAAGATGATCCGACTGGAGCTCAGCAGTCAAGTTACTAAGGGCACCAGCAGTTTCAACTACAGTGGACTCAACCACTCTCGTCAATTTCCGTATGTTCCTGCTGTTAACCATAGGTCCCCAAAACGGCAGAAAACCCTTCAAGAAATCTCCTAATTCTTGTCCTGCAGTATCTTCCTTACTGAAGACACCTCTAACAACTCTCGTCTTGTGGTAATCTTCCGCAGCTGTATAAGTAGGTGGCAACAGGAACGAGACAAAACATGTGCCCGAGAAATCAGGGGGCAACCATGTGTACGCTCTATCGTAACAGACAAAATAGGTACCCTTAGCTGCTAGGAACGATGGGGAAGTCTGGGACGCAAAAACATACGTCTCAGTGCAGATACTCTTCCCTAACTGAGCTCTCGGATTCTTGCCATTACCTTGCAGACAAAGATGACCCTGATGGGGTACGATCCAAATCGGAGAGGATCTTTTCGCTCGCTGGTTCTCACTCAGACTAACTCCATATCCAGTCACGTTCCATCCAATATATGCTAGTGTCTCATCTCTCGGGATCGTCTCATAGGAACTAACTCCTCTAATCATGTCGACTATACCCTTAACTAGAGCACTATTCTTTGGATTGTCCTTCACAGAACGTAGGGGGTAGACTTCACGAGCATAGATGAACATTGTTCTGTATGCCCACACAGAACCATTATAGCTGAATGGCAGGACTAGGTAAGGAATACCTTTATCAGTAGTATGAGGCATAAGACCACACACCCAACAGATAGTCGTGTTCACTACTAGCTGGTGTTGGTGCAGAAGCTGAACAAAGGAGTTATTAACGAATTCCAATCTTCTAATGGATTCATGTTCAGGCAGAGGATGAAAAGAATGCGAAGAAACAGTAGAAGAAGGTATGGGTTGTGTAGTGAGTGCAAACGTCACTTGAAAAGAGAATATAATATATCCCATCAAAAACATCATCAAGCTAAGTAACATAAAAAGACATAATATTAGGAAACACTTTCTACTCATAATTCGACACATTTTGCTCTTAAAACTTATTTCTTCAACAGGTCTCTCCATCTCGAAAAACTCCATCCTCTAACCGTGCTGTTTGCGGCGGTTGGTTCTTCCGTGCTAAGGAATGCGTCTGTCAGTCCAGGGAACGCCCTAGGACCAACCAGAACCTCAACCTTGTGGCTTCGGCTTGCACTCCCAAGTCTTTACACCGCGACCTTACAGCTGAACCCGGATGGCGGTTCGAAAAACAAAAATCGGTCAAAACAGTTTCTCAGATGGGAGAGCTGAATTAAAAAAAAAAGCAAAGAAAAGAATTTTTACTTTATTAGTCCCACGACTCTTGGTCACAAATTATAACGGCCTTTATCAGGCAATGTCTGATCACGAAACAAAAGTTCAGGCTCAGTGGTGTCCAGTCGAACTGACGGTGGCACAGCTTCTTGCAGAAGATCGTCACTTTCACGCTCAGAACTCGTCCCAATTAAACGTGCATCGCTAAAAGGCAGAAAACGAGGCACAGTGTCAGTTTCTGAATCAGGAATACCCTTCTGGACCCACTGGTTGTACGGCAGAGGCAAAGGAGCCCTCTTACAATGTACGCCGTGGATCCAGTTTTTCTTTCCTTGCACTCGCACTGCAGATCGCGTAGACAATAGCACCAAGTGGGGACCAGTCCAGCGGGGCTGATCGTTCTTTGTCCGCTGGAAATTTTTCACTAGGACCCAGGTGCCAGGATCGATGGCGTGTCCTGAATCTTCAGAAGCCTGAGGCAATGTATCATGAACCTGTTGGTGTAAGACACGCAATTTAGCCGTCAAATCATACAGATAGTCAAGCAATACAGGGTGTTCAATCTCGCTGAATTTCGTCGGCCTCGGCACTCCCCATATGTTTGCCGGGCGACCAAAAACAATCTTGTATGGACTAAGTCCCACTCGAGAATGTACAGTCATCCTAGTTGACAAAAGTGCTAATGGCAAAGCATCAGGCCATTTAAGACCAGAGCTCATCTGTATCTTGGCAAGTTTTAACTTAAGAGTGCCATTATAGCACTCCACTAGACCAGCTGATTGGGGGTGATTTGCAGCGTGAAACTTTTGTCGAATTCCTAAACCATCACACACTCTCTTCATCACTTGACCCACAAATTCACTCCCATTGTCACTCCTGACCATTCTCGGCAAACCATACCTTTTTTTTTTTTTTTTGCAAAAACGGTTTTTATTGGCAATCAGGTGGAAAGATACATTACAGGATAAAGCAAGTCAGGCATCAGTTAACGATGCGATAAAGCGGCACAGCTCCAACAAGACACCTTTTATAAAGAACAGTCCCCAACTGACCCCCCCCTCCCACATTACCCCCCCCCGTAGCCAGTGTGTCGTGCCCTTCCCCTCCAGTCGATGATGTGTTATCAGCACTCGTCCTGAATAAGGACCACAATGGAGGGTAAGAGGCTCCCCTCAACGGAGAGTCCCGACCCCCAGACCAGCCAGCAGTAAGTGTAAGTAGTGTGTGCACCCTGGGGAGTGTGAAGAATCCCAAGTTCGGTGCCCTCACCCCGGGGTCCCCCCCTCATCCTCGCTCTGGTCGCCATCCGGCAATTGGAGCGCTACCACTAAGGCCTCCCACGCCCTGGCCACCTCCAGCGCTTTGTCATTGTCAAGACTCCTAGCCTGTCGCAGCCGCAATGTACTCTCCGCTTTTGCCCAGCGCTCTAGTGTGGTCTTCCAGCGCAGGTAGCTGGGGCCTTGAATTGACTTCCAATGCATGGAGATCTCCCGCTTAGCCAGTATTAAACCCAGGTTGCAAAATTTGCTGGTAACTCGGTTGCGAGGGGTGTGAGGGAACCACAACAAAAGGCATGTGCCCATGTCAAGATCGATCTGCCGGTCCGTGACAGCATTCAGGCAAGACATCACCGCCTCCCAATAACCCGCTAGCTTGGTGCAAGTCCAGAACATGTGGGCGAAGTCCGCATCCGCGGTTCCACACCTGGGGCAAAGCGAGGAAGCCCCCTCGAAATACTGCGAGAGCTTCGTCGGTGTTAGGTACGCTCGGTGTAGAGTGAAAAACTGGACCATTTGGAACCTGGCGTTCCTTGTGCCCTTCCATGCTCTGCGCAGTAGCTGTGGCCACACCGTGTCAGGAATAGGACGCCCGATGTCCCCTTCCCATTTGGCTCGTAGCCCGTCTAAGGGTCGCAAGGCCGTAGACGTCAGCCGTCGGTAAAGGCACGTGACGGCCTTATAAGTGCCAGCGGCCGTCACCACATACAGGCAGCACTCCGAAGTCGGGGGTTCAGTGAGCCCACTCCTCCAATATCGACGAACACCTGCCACCAATGCAGCATGCAGCAGGTACCCACCCCTCGGCAGACCGTAGGAGTCCTGCAGCTCCTGAAACGGGAGCAGCGAGCCGTCCCTGTAGAGGTCGCCGACCATATGCAGGCCAAGTTCCTCCCAGACTGCTAGGGCGGACCAGTCGCCACCATGAGGGAAGGCAGTGCACATCCCGAGCGGGATGTCTGGGGCGTAAGGGCGAACAGCACCGGAGCGCTTGTGCGCCCGAAGCCAGCAGCTGCGGATCGTCCGTTCCTCCAAAGTGAGCAGAGCTAGGTCCAGTTTCTGTCCCAAAACTATAAAAGAGATGATATGTCTCGGGAACAATTTGCCCGGCGCGTCCTCCGGGCCACGGAACTCCAAAGCCACTGCCTGGGTCAGCCACTGCAACTGCGCTGCCAGATAGTACCACTCGAAGTCCGGGGCTGCAAGGCCTCCGTCCGCCCTGGGGCGCATCAGCGTGGTCAGCGCAACCCGTCTCCTGCCCGAGCCCCAGATGAACCCTGTCATCAGGGAACGGAGTCTGCTGAAAACCGATATGGGTATCCAGATCGGCAAAGTGCGGAACAGATACAGCAATCGGGGAAGCGCTACCATCTTCAGCAGCGCGACTCGACCCGCGACCGAGAGCGGCAGCGTCTGCCAGAAGCCCATGCAACCCCGTAGGTTCCGGATTGCCCTGTTGATGTTACCGTCTAGGAGGGCCGCAGGCGAGTGATAGACGTGCGTGCCCAGATAGGGGAGACAATGGTGCTCCCACTGCAAGGCACCCTCCAGCTGGGTGTCATCGGCCCTCGGAGTCAACGGGAAGAGGCAAGACTTCCCCCAGTTGACTCGCAGCCCCGAGAGGTGACCAAAGTCCGACAGGAGCTGTTCGGCCCCGCGTAGAGAATCGCCCGCGTCTGCCAAGAACAACAGGCAATCGTCCGCATAGAGAGAGATGTAGTGAGCGTCGCCTCTCAGCGGGAGCCCTGCATACGCCCGTCCCAGCCGGGCATGCGCCGCCAGCGGTTCTATGGCCAGTGCAAATAACAGGGGTGACAGAGAGCACCCCTGTCGAGTTCCTCTACCCACCACATACGAGGCAGAAATGGTGGACCCCGTTTTGACCCGGGCTGTGGCCGCAGCATAGAGCAAGGCAGTCCACTTCACAAAGCGTTCACCCAGCCCAAATGTCTCCAGGACACGGAGCAGGTATGGCCATTCGACGCTGTCGAACGCTTTCTCGATGTCAATTGAGAGGATTGCGGCATTCGGAAAGCTGGCGGCCTCACCCCCGATGATCCTGAGCAGCCGGCGCACACAGGTGGCAGTGGTGCGGTGAGGAATAAAGCCCGCTTGGTCGCTATGCACCAGGGAGCGCATGTGGGTCAAAAGCCGCGTCGCGAGAACCCGGCTGAGGATCTTATAATCCGTGGTGAGCATGGAGAGCGGGCGGTACGCCGATCGGCAGCTCGCATCACCCCCTCTCTTCAGTAAGGGTATCACCAAGGCCTCGCGAGTAGACGCCGGCAAGCGCCCCAAGTCCCAGGCCTCTTGGTAAACCGCCCGCAGTCGTGGAACCAGCACATCCGCGTAGGCCGCATAAAATTCTATCGGGAGTCCATCCGTACCCGGAGTCTTTCGGCGAGCCATGTGTTTGATGGCCACCCTGATCTCACCCTCGGAGATATCTCCGCCCAGCTGTTTCACGTGCTCCGGGTCGAGCTTGGGTAACTGCGCCGACACCAGGAACTCCTCCAGCCCTGCCGGGAGGCCCTGCATCCTGCTCACGTAAAGGTGTTCATAATACTGAAGGAATTGGTCGTTAATGTCTTATTGCGTGTAGACCATGCGCCCCTCCGGGGTGGCAAGCGCCACTATAGGGGAGCCACGGGCCCCAGGACTGGCCAACCACGCCAGCAACTAACCCACTTTGTCCCGCTCAGCGTGAGCCCGGACCAGGAACTCCTTATAATCAAAGCAGCGCAGCTTTTCCAATGCCGTCGCCACCACCTCTCGCGCCTCCGAAACCGCGCCACAAGCCTCGGGGTCCGTGTGGTTGCGCCGTTCCTCCGCGCGCAATCGGTCCTCACTGCGCTCCACATCCTGCAGCAGGGTCTTGCGGACACCCGCGGTGGCCGAGATGCAGACGCCCCTAACCACCGCCTTAAAGGCGTCCCACTCCACAGCTCTGCTGGAGGCTGTGTCCACATTGGTGTCAAAATACCCCTCCACCCCCTCGGCAAACCATACCTAAGGGAAAAACTCCTTAACAAGGGCTTTAGCTGTGGACAAGGCAGTATTATCTTTTAGGGGATATGCTTCTAGCCATCTCGAAAAGGCACAAACAACCACGAGTACGTATTTCAGGTTGTTGCATCTCTCCATATGGATAAAATCTAATTGCAAAACCTCAAACGGATACGTCGGAGGCGCAAAATGACCAGCTGGAGTTGGAGGGATTGTACATCAGACAAACCATACAATTCTTGACCATATTCTCTGCACACTTAGGAATTCCAGCATTTTGCCATACTGGAGCCAACAACTTACAAATCCCTTTCGCACTGATATGAGCCATTCCATGCGCCATCGTAACCACTGCAAGCAGGTACGCATCGGGTAACAACCATCGCTGATGCTCTGACAACTCAACCCAACAACCATTCGCATCCAATTTACCCGTACTCTCTCTCCATACGCTCAACTCTTTCTCTGTAGCTTCAGCTTGAATAGACTTCACACTTTCTATCATATCTTCACACATACTTCCATCTGGAACCCATCTCGCCGGACCTGCAACATACATTCGACTCATCACATCCCTCGCCACATCTTTCGCAACTTCATCCGCAAACGCATTACTGCGACCAACGTCATCGGTAACCTTCTTATGTGCACTGCATTTCACAATCGCAACTTGCAACGGCAAGGTAAGTGACTCGAGAAGCTCATTCACCAACTGACCATTCTGAATCTTCGTTCCATGAGACGTGAGGAACCCACGTTCCTTCCACAAGCGTCCAAAACTATGAGCCACACCAAACGCATACTGGCTGTCGGTATATACAGTCACTCTCTTCCCTTTCGACAACACACATGCTCTCGTAAGTGCAATCAACTCTGCTGCTTGAGCTGAATTATGTGGGATACGTGCAGCTTCAACAATCGTATGCAAAGTCGTAACAGCATATGCCGCAGTCGTATCACCATTCGGAAGCTTGAAGCATGAACCATCCACCCATAAGGTACCATCACACTTCACAACAGGAGTGTCCCTCAGGTCTATTCTTCCTTTCGTTTCCTCCACCCATAAGGTACCATCACACTACACAAGAGGAGTGTCCCTAAGGTCTATTCTTCCTTTTGTTTCCTCTTCTGTCCTAAGAAAACAATCATGCTGTTCAGAAACATCTGTCTCTACTGAAATCGGCAACAATGTAGCTGGATTTAACGTATTGCATCTCTTTATGTGCACATGACTCGCTAGGAGTGTCAACTCATAACCTGACAATCGAGCACTAGTTAAGTGCTGTGTCTTGGTCCTGTTTAACAAGGTATCCACTGCATGTGGAACCATCACAATCAACGTATTATCCATCACCAAGCCAGCAGACTGTCGAATGGAAACAGCTGCTGCCGCTGTGGCTCTCAAACAACTCGGCAACGCTCTAGCTACCGGATCCAAAGTCGACGAGAAATACGCACATGGACGTTGCTTATCGCCGAACTGCTGTGTCAAAACTGACAATGCACATCCTTCTCTCTCGTGCCCATAGAGTGTAAAAGGCTTACTGTAGTCGGGGGTACCCAACACAGGAGCCGAACACAATGCATTGCGCAATTCAGAAACACTCTTCTGGCATTCATCAGTCCAAGGAATAGGATTCGGAGAATCCTTAACAGTAAGAGCTATCAGAGGTTTCGCAAGAAGCGAAAAATTTGGAATCCACTGTCTACAATACGACGTAATACCCAGGAAAGCACGCACTTCTCTCTGTGTAGTTGGCACACTCATTCTCGCAATCGCTTGGATTCGTTCTGGGGTCAATCTTCTTCCCTCCTTCGATAAGAGATGACCTAAGTAGGTCACTTCTTGTCGACAATACTGTAACTTCGAAAGAGACACTTTATGATGGAAGTCAGACAAATGACGCAACAACGACAAAGTAGCTTCTTTACAAAGCTCCTCAGTATCAGCAGCAACTAACAAATCGTCGACATACTGAATAAGAGCAGCACCATCAGGTAAGACAATCGTATCAAGCTGTGTTTTCAAAGCCTGACTATAGATTGATGGACTCTCACAATAGCCTTGAGGAGCGCGCTTGAACCAGAAACTTCGACCTCCTAAAGAGAAGCCAAAAATATCTCTACTCTCCTCGGCAATCGGGATGCTGAAGAAAGCATTCTTCAAATCAATCACCGAAAACCAGGTGGCTGAAGCTGGAATCATGGTCAGTAAAGCGGTGATATCTGGAACAACAGGAAATTGCGGAACTACAATCTTATTCACCTCGCGAAGATCAATCACGAACCTATATACAGACGGTTGCGAAAAATCAGTACGTTTCAGAACAGGCAAAAACGGGCTATTGCACACATTACCTCTCGTTTCTTCAATCACACCGTTCGCAATCAGATAATAGATGATCGCTAGCAACGCTCTTTCACCATCACTAGAGATCCTATATTGGGGAATACGTGGCATTCTAACGTTCGCTTTCAGCGTCACAACGTATGGCGGTATCTCCAAAAGACCCACATCATTAGGACCAGTAGCCCAAAGAGTATCAGGAAGAGAAGACAATTCTGCCGGAAGTCGATCCTTCGAAAAATACATCGGAGAGATCACTCTCTTACCCAATGTAAGTTGTACTCCCGAAGGAGTACAATGTAGTGTCGCATACAATCTTTTCAACAGATCCAATCCCAGCAAATTCTCACAACAACCTGTCGTCAAAATAAGGGGTGCTTCAAATTCACAAGGTCCAACAGAAAGAGACAAAGGACTAGAAATCGGGTTTCTAACTGGGGCGCCAGAAAAACCTACTGAAACATTAGTTAAGCCAGACAAAGGTGCGCCAGGGAGTTTAGAGTGCATAATAGAACTCTTCGCAGCACCAGTATCCAACAGAAAAGGCTCTGACACACCTGATGTAATCACTTCAACATAAGGTCCACTCTGATCCACTGGAACTGGAACAACTCCCTCTCTTTGTCCATGGCTGTCCTAGCAATCATTACCATCCATATTCTCACCTTCGACATAGTAGTCGTCAGCATAGTACTGAGTTGTCCTACCAGATGCATTATTCTGCTGATCAAAACAATTCATCGAATTTTGTGGAGGAAAGGAACGCGCATCCCGGGGGAACACACCACGTCCCCTACCTCTAAAAGCTTGCGGAACACCTCGACCTTTCACACCAGAAACACCATTCGCGCGCTGTAACAGAACCGGGCAACTATTTTTAAAATGACCCTCTACTTTACAATATGCACACTGATTAGGGCCTACAGGAAAACGCGGTTGAGAAGACTCGAACCTTTGCGAGTTTCTCTGAAACTGCTGAGGTTTCTGATAATCACGTTGGTTATTACGAGGCGGATACGCTTGCTGTAAAAGAACATTCGTCTTCAAATCTTTAGTCTTCTTGTCTGCTCTATCCTTCTCATCCTTATCCCTATTTTCGTAGTACTGTGCAGTAGCCAATATCTGTGCCGACGAGGAAACAGTCCAAGAACTCTCCGAATCCTTTAACTTAGTACACAACTCGGGAAGCAAATTATGTACAAACTTATCAACAAACAACCGTTGACCACCTTCCGTACTCATGTCCTGACCACTATGGTCAATGAACGTTTCTTCAAACCTAGTGAAGAAATCAGACACACTTTCATCTTTCTTATCCTTACACGCAGACAATTTATACCAATTTACTCGCATAGCAGGCATTAAAGTCTTCATGTAAGTAATGATCTTACCAGGAAGTTCTGCAACTAAAGGCTCAGGTTTAGCACCACCAACTTGTCGACCATCCGCAGCACCAATATTAACCCATGTATCACCTAACTCCTGCGCATGATCCGTATGACGAATCAATCCTCATAAAGGTTGTGGGACCACATTTCCAAACAACATGACTATATCAGCTAGATTCATAACACATGAGTCTGCAGTCTGTGATAATTCCTTATAATACCCTGCAGGATTTTTACGGGGGTCAGGCAAAGTCTGCTTCAGAGCCAAAACTTCAGCTCGCTTCCACGGAACATGTACCCAAACACGCTGAAAATGAGCCGGCGCAGCTACAATACCAGCATTAACATTGGCCTGAACGGCCTCTTTCCACACCGGAGGAACCTCTCTCATCTGATATTGTCGCACTTTCCTCCTAACAGAAGGATCAGGCTTGAACAACGACTGAGAAGGAGACTTGCTCCTAAACGAAAGCAGTGTCGCTACTGCTCTTTCAACGTCGAGACCCACAATTGTACCTTTCGCAAACTCAGACTGTACACGGAACAACTCAGACAGAGTCTGTCCCAGATCACCATCTTCCCATTCTTCACGAAGGAAAGCACACATCCTGTCAAAAACATATCTCTGCTTCGGTGCTTCCCATTGACGGAAGACATCCATAACAGACTCTAAATCATATCTTAAAGGATCAGTAACCCATTTACGCGCTAAATGATCCAATACTGTCCGTTCTTTGGGACCAGGTATTTGGCTACGCAACTGTTTACGCTCTGAAACAGGGGTCGTACTCAATGACCCAAAGAAAGGAGACAAAAGACTAGTAACAGTATCCGTCATTCTCTGTCGAGCAGAAGGAGAAGTTGACAGGACAGGAGACAAAGCGGACTGGGAGGAAGCTAATGTAGGAGCAGTAGCAGAGGAGGCAGCAAGAACAGGAGAAAAAGTCGTAGGAATTGGAGACGGAGCAAGTAGCAAAGTCGGCGGCCCTTGAGAAGGCTGCACCAGAGGAATAGGAGCCAACTGAACAGGAGCTGGCAGCTGTGCAATAACAAGAGGCAAAGCAACCGGAGGTTGCGCAACTAAAGGTTGCGGAGGTGCTGTAGCACTCTGCACATAAGGGGGTGGCGAAGTCAACAAATGTGACATCAAAGGATCTTTCACAAGGTCCTTCGTCGCATCTTGCTGAAGAGGCGGCAAAGCTGGATAACATTTATCAATCGCCATTTTATGTTGCCTGTGCAACTGCTCACTCGCTTGTTCTTCTTCGTTATCTTTAAACTGTATAGTAGCTTGCATTATCGAGATACCCTTTTCTCTTTTATTTCTCTTCGCTAATTTAATTTCTTTCTGTTTGGCTTCCTTTCGCCATAGGCGGAAAGAGTCAAACATCGCCGGCCGGGCATTCTTCTTAAAAAGTTTAACCTCTAGATTATCTAAAATTTCCGTGTCATAACTACCATATTTGGGCCACTTTAGGACACCATCCTTCCTAGTGTAGCGAATCCACACTTCATTATACGTGATGGGGCCCACGCCATGTTTCACATAGAGCTCATAGGTTGGAGTTCTAATCGGAGGCACCGGACACGAATCCTCCAATCGGGAATCCCTATTACAACCACAACAAAATATCTTTCCAAGTCTGCTAAGACCAGGCATCTTCGCTCACTAGTCTAGCTTCAAACTTCAAGGGAGTATCGAATACGTTAGTCTCGTGAATACACGAGTCCCTCGGCTTTGGAGCTTGCAAGTCCCAAATCAAAGATCCCAAGGGATACCCAAAAACTAAGGACTGGGAGACGCTCCACTCATACTTAACTGAGGTATCGATCACATCACCAGAAGACCCGTCTATCGTCTCGCTCTACAAATCATCAAAGGGTCCAAGACAGGGCGAAAGTCAGGGCAGCAGTCCTTCGTAGCCGTCGGAAAGCGGGGAACCTCGCAGCAAAGACTTTCGGACCACGACGACATACACGGGTCGATGAAGTGGTAGGCCTTCCTCCAGAATTTTCACACGAAGCTCCTCACGATCTTCAGGCTTGGACCGGTACCACTGAAGTCGCCCCACGTTGGGCGCCAAATGAAGAACCGGGTTTTAGAACCCAGCGGCGCCAGGGGAAACGCCCGATGTCTTCGAGTTCACCTGTCTTGGCATACAGAGACACGGGATACTTCTCTGTGACGTCAAAGATCAATTTTATTGGTTGCAACCAGGAACAGAGGTCTACGAAGCACGACACGGGTGGTTCGCTAGAGACTGCACTGCACACCTTCGTATTGCGAGACATGGTCTTTTATGCCAAAAATTATGCTTCAGGCAAACATTCCCTATTTACAGCTGACCAATCCCATGTATACACGACAAAAGCATTGCATGATGACAAACTCACATTTCAGTTGTCCAGCCCACCATCAATTACACGGGAAAGCCCAACATTCTTGCTCGAACAGGCCGGACGGACACATAATAAAAGACCTCAACCCAAATCATAAATAGGCCATAAAAGAAGGAACAGAAACAGATGAGAAACAAGATAGAAGGGTGTGTGCATGTACCATAAACTCAGCAAAGTCCTGCTCTTTGATCTCTATCTTGACCAGCTGCCGAACAAAGAACTGGCCTAACAAGTTTAGCTTCGGGCAATGGAGTCAGCTTGCTCAGGTCACACAGAAGTCAGCTAAAGGTGTACGTGTCCCAAGGACTCGTTCGGTCGTGGTCATCGGCCAATGTGAGGGCAACCATAAAATGGCTGCCGTACACAAAATGGAACCCGAGGGTTCAGAACAAAATCCCTTATTTCATAGTGAATCCATCACTCGAACATGACGAAAACACTTGTGCATACCACACTCGTCATTTGCAGTCCGCTGTTACCAAAATCGTCACAATACGACGACTTTCATGAAACGGGTTCAGAATCATGGAACCTCATTGCGACCGTTGAAAACATCATCGCCCCAATCCCGAGCACTACACGAGCGAAGCTGTCCTATAGGGGCTAACGGAAGGCGCTGAACAGTGTGGCTGGTTGACTCACGGGATGGAACGGCACTGACCGGGATACTCCAGGCCAGGACTCTTCCCAAAGCACTGTCACAACAAAGAAAAAGAAGTAGCCTCCTATCCTGAGTCGGTGGATACTGCGAGTCTGAGACACCTTGCTACTACATGATGGGGAAACGGACAAACAGCAGCCAAAGATTACGTTTGAGCCACGAAGATCAACTAGGGGACCCTATTCCCAATCGGATGTCGAGGTGGAATCCGACTGTGCTCCAGAACAAGGTATGGAATCCATCCTGAAAGCAATCCAGACAAGTCTCCAAGACATTAATGGCAAGTTGGATCACCTCACTTGTCGGATGGACACCATGGCGGCGAAAATGGATAGGCGGGGTGAACGACTGGATGACGCAGAAACTCGATTGTCAGCAGTAGAAGACGAAGCACACACCAGCACTTCAAAATGTACCGGATTTGAAAAAGTGTTAGATGTGATTAAAAACAAGGCGGAGGATTTGGAGGCCAGATCACGTCGCAACAATGTACGAATCGTAGGTATTCCGGAGTCCACAAATACAGGTCGTATGGAGACATATGTAGAAGCACTATGTCACACCTTGTTTGGCAAAGAGAAACTGTCGCCAATATTCATAGTGGAAAGGGCCCACAGGTCATTGGCGCCACGTCCACCACCAGGCGCCACACCTAGACCTGTGGTGGCTCGCATTTTGAATTATCGCGACCGAGATACAATACTACGGATGGCGAGGGAGCAGAAAAATCTCCACTACCAAGGTAACACACTAGAATTCTATCCGGATTACACGATTGCAGTGCAACATGCCCGTAAAGAATTTTCCAATGCAAAGGCGAAATTACGCAACATGCAGGTAGAATACGCGATGCTATATCAGGCCCAATTGAAAGTCACGTGGGAAGGAAAACCAACGATACTCTCCACGCCGAAAGCAGCAAATGACTTTGTCAAGAAAATTCATAATCAGCGAAAGGAGCGACGGCAACACAACAAGGAGCAAGACGCAGAATGAGTAACGGCTGATATGAAACTCCAATCGTCATAGCTATATCCTACAGGTGTCTGGTATCCGGAACTTGGTAACTATATATACGCTTCTTGCCAAGTGAATTGTCATGCAGACTGAGCGCTTCCAGTGGTAAGTGAGCCATCTAAGTTAATATGCACACTAGCATTGCACAAAACAGACTTACGGGCTGCAACTAGACTGGTTAGGAGTGCAGCATGAAAAGCGTGAACTGAGATAATGGGGAACCAAAACTTACTAGCTAGACATAGAAGAAAACTGCATCTGAGAACTATGGCTGTGCAAAGTAGCGACCTCCTCATTCAGAGACGAGAAAGCACTGAAACTATCAGCTTGACAGATATATTTTTCCGAAAATGGCAATTACGATGTAATTAAGCTGGCTATGTTGAGTGCATGAATGTAATCATTTGTAAGATGACGACTGATAGATACTGGTAAAGGGTGAATACACTGAAAGCATGGAGCGGGACATTTGCTTCAGAATGCTGATTTTTGTAGGCATATGTGGTAACTTTCTGTAGGTACTATGTTCTGTTTAGCTTGCCAATATCGGGGTCGATCTCAATTAAGCTTAGATCTACTATTGCCCACTCAGACTTTCAAACATGAGTAGATGGCGTAGTGTAGGATTAATGTGAGAAAGCCACATTATGAAAAAGATTTCATCATGAGACGATATAAGCTGCGAGTGGCTCAGCTAAACAATGTGGCTTTTGCTGTGGTTTCCTAGATTCATATTGTCAAGAATGATGCAAAGGTTATTACAAGATTATCTAGTCCGTCCACATCCATTAGGTTGGAAGGTGATGTGCATCCTAGGCGGACCCCTACATGGGTGATCCCCACGAAAGTTATGTATTCTTGGGGTGTTGAAAATGGGGTATGGCTTCGGCAGGTTTGGGCTGCTGTTGTGGGTGGGGGATGGAAGGGATGGGGTTATGTTTTAATCAATGGACCAAACTGCTTGAGATGCATTGCTGAAATCCAAAATGATGTTTGTTACTGCACAGAGGTATCTGCTTATATGACCAGTCAATTGTGTGATGGAGGGGATGTCACAGGGATCATACAATTAGAGACTATTGTCTATTCTTTTGGTGCCCATGGCTAAGAGCACACCAAGTAACCAATCACTAAACCTACTCACATGGAACATACGGGGTTTCACCAACCCAAAGAAAATTAGACAAATATTTGCATGCTTAGACCGATTGCATATTGATATCGTATTACTGCAGGCAAAACACATACTGATCCACGTTCACACACCCAGGTGGGCCGCGGCTGGGCAGAACTGCTCATACTGCTATTTACTCTTCTTATTCCAGGGGGTCACGATATTAGTGAAAAAAGGGACAAATTTCAAAATTGAGACTACAGTGGTGGATCAGTTGGGTCGTTATGTCATAGTTAAGGGAATGTTACGTGGGCAGCGACTGACACTTATTAACACGTACGGCCCAAACACTGACGCACCTAACTTCTGCCATGAAATTTGGCAACAATTAAACGGAGAGCCTGATAGGATCTTACTTTGGGGTGGAGACCTGAATCTAGCCCTTGACGATCACTTGGACCGATCAGGCATCACCACCGAACCCCATAGAAAGGCACGGGCAAAAGTACTGGATATTATGGTGGAAATGCAGCTCCAAGATGTCTGGAGGACAAGAAATCCGATTATTAGGGAAGCGACACACGCATCGGCGGCACATGGGAGTTGGTCGCGCATTGACTATTGGTTAGGATCCAGGGAGGTGCTCCTTTGGACCCAGAACATAAAACACATGCCCAAAACTCTTTCTGATCATAACCCCATTAAATTATCACTCCAGATACCAAATTATGTGCCACCGCCTTACAGCTGGTGTTTCAACGCAACAGCGCTCATAGATTCGGTTTATGCCGACACTATAGAGAAGGCTATTAGAGAATATTTCCTGCTAAATGAACAATCCATGGACAATGCGGGCCTGTTGTGGGAGGCGTTTAAAGCCACGATAAGAGGGGTTTGTATGAGCACTACGGTGGGGATACTGTGAGATATTAGAGCGCAACTAACAAGGTGCGAGAGTAAACTTCGCTCGCTGGAACAACAATATGATAGAACGCAAGACCCTACCATGCTTAGGGAGATTCGGCAAAATCTATCGCAGCACCAATCCTTCGCCCAAGATGAGATTAAATATATAACTAAACGCCCAATAGCTAGAGCATATGGAGAGGGAGGTCGCCCCGGGAGGATATTGGCATCCAAAATCTGTGAAGGCCGCAAAGCCCAAACTATATTGCAGATACGAAACAAAGATGGGACTATAAGCACGGATCCCATTGGCATTATGCAAGGCTTTGTCCACGCATATGGTGGCTAATATAAATCACGTCCGATTGCCTCCTCAACTGAAATACTCCGATACTTAGATGGCGTAGCCATTGCGTGGCTTTCTGATAATCAAAGAGCCTACTTGTCCTTACCAATCACTGTGGAGGAAGTTACCGAGGTGATCCGGTCGCTGCCAAATGGTAAAGCACCAGGCCCAGACGGATTCACATGTGAATTCTATAAAGCCTATAAAGACATATTAGCACCACATCTTGTTGCGATGTTTGGAGCAGCCTTTGATGAAAATATTCTCCCACCAACTCTACGCGAAGCAATGATAATTGCGCTTCTCAAACCCAACAAAGACCCCGACCTATGCGACTCATACAGGCCGTTATCGCTAATAAATGTAGACTCCAAGATTCTGGCCAAAATACTTGCCATACGGCTACAGCCACTTATGACGAAGCTAGTCCTCCCGGACCAATCTGGTTTTATACCAACTAGAGCCACCACGCACAATACCAGAACACTGTTTGCTGTCTCGCATTATCTAATCCCGAACACGAAGGCAGTGGCGGTCATGCTCGATGCCGCCAAGGCCTTTGATTCTATTGAATGGCCTTACTTAATAACCGTACTCCGCCAGGAGGGCTTCCCTTCAATGTTCATACAATGGATACAATTGCTATATACACAACTAGTTGCTAGGATTAGGGTAAATGGATATATTTCGGAGGCATTCCATATAGATCATGGGACGCGGCAGGGTTGTCCACTGTCACCCTTACTGTTTGCCTTGGCCCTCGAAGCACTTGCATGTAAAGTAAGGCAGAATCACCATCCCTCTGCACTACAATTTCCATGCCGACCCCTACATATTTCCCTTTACGCTGACGACATGCTGTCATATGTTCGAGATCCTGAACGACATCTTGACCCATTGCTGTGAACCTACATTAAATTTGGGGGGCAATCAGGACTGCAAATAAATTGGGAAAAATCATCTATCATCCCACTGACAGACACCACCTCACCACATGCGACTGAATTCCCGCTAGAATGGCAAACTGATCCAATTCGATATCTGGGGGTATGGTTTCACAGAGATCCAGAGCTGGTTATAAGAACGAATTATGGGAGAGTAATTGATGCAATGGAAGATAAAGTTAAACGATGTATACAGCTCCCATAATCGATGGCGGATCGAATCGCGATTGTAAAGATGGTATTGCTTCCTAAACTACTCTATTTATTCAATAACATACCCATCCAACCGCCAAGGGAAGTATTCAAACGAATAACATCAGTAGTACTGAAACTAATATGGGCAGGTAAGCAGGCGCGGATTGGCTTGACAACTCTGACTCTGCCCTATTCCAAAGGTGGCTTAGGAGTACCAGACTTCTTGCTTTACTACTTATGTGCCCAAGCGCAATATGCTACCTACTGGTATCCCACCATTCCATACTTGACGCATGCGGCTATTGAGGAAGGGGACGCTCTACCAATCCCTCTGACTGCAATCATCACACATCGTAGGCCACCATTACATGAGAAAGACATAAACACTATTGATGCTACGAATGCAGCGTGGCAACACTTGGGCCGTCTAGCACACAAACTGCCGCTCTATGCCCCAGCTCTACCGCTGCACCATCACCCTGATCTGTCAGTAACTGGAGAAGATGTAGGGATGGGTCTGCTGCACCAGTTGGGATTGGTAACGATGGGTGACTTGTATCGTAATGAGGTATTCATCACAAACCAAGACCTAGCATAGATACGGAATCAGACATTAATATTCAGATTTACTTTCCACAGACTTCAAGGGGCAATCAAAAAGTTATATCCTGATTATCCCAATGAACCACCGACCCTCAACACACTGCAACTTATTCTGACATCGCAAAACACTGTGCACTTAGTCTCCCGACTATATAAAATGGCACAAGCAGAAATAAATCACAATACATCCAAAGCGCAAGTCAGATGGAATGCCGTGCTGGAGTCCCCCTTAACGGAGAAAGATTGGTAAACTGCTTGCGCACTGATCCAGATGCTTACACCTAATGGTAATTTATGCATCATACATTTCAAATATTCACATCAGGCATATTACACACCGGTACGCTTGCATAAGTGTGGCCTGAGAACGGAGGCGAAGTGTTAAAGGTGCGGATAAGGTGAGGCAGACTTCATACATCTGGCATGGCACTGCGGGAAAATTCATCAATACTGGGTGGAAATCACGACAACAATGTCGGAAATGGTAGACTGTGTTATTGAATGCAGCATCCGGGGATGTCTTCTTGGGTTATTGGATGGGATCCGGGCTACGAAATGTAAGTTCTGTATGGTGGCACTATTGTTAGCCAAACGCAGGTTATCCATGTGTTGGGAAAGCAAACACGTGCCAACCGTTAAGCAATGGCTAAGCGCTATGTCACATTGTCAAGATACATTGCGTACGTTCGAAGAGGAGTTGCCAGCGCACTCTAGGCCTAAGGACTACTGGGAGTATTTAACAAAGTACTTAAGTGGACATGCTGATGATTCATGTGGTTGATGTATTGTGATCCTGCACAGACTTTACCTTTCATGTGAAACTATGTATAATATGAGCAGACACTGTACAATCATAATGTATTATCAATTGGACGATGAGTGCAGAAGTGGAATGGTCCGTTTTGTTCTTTTTTGCCTGTTGTTTAACTACAGCACTATTGTACTCTTACGATGGAAAACTAATAAAAATAATAAAAATGAATAAAAATACATTCCTTAACGATTGCTACATGAATATACTGCCGGCAAGTGCGGTAACCGCCAGAGGCTGTCAGTTGTGTTATATTGTTTAGGTTAACTCATAGGAAAAACAAAATGACAAGAGAGAAGAAAATATAACTAGAACACTCCAAGAAATCAAAAAGACAAACCATGAGTGTTCAAAGAACAGCACACCGGCCATGCTTTGCATTGATATAGGTGAGTTCTCAACCCACTAACGTGTGGAGGGAGGATGGACAAAGTAGGGTTTAACCCACCCCCATAGGCATGTCAGATATGTTGTGTGAATTCAGGGGGGTAAAAAAGAAATGTTATGTGTACATCATAAATCTAACCTTGCCAAAACATAACTGTAATGGTCATGAACACATTGCCCATGCAGGGCAAACATATTGTAACATGTGTTATGGATGTGTATGCTTAGTGGTCCTATATTCCAGATGTCAATATTTTTTTTTTTTTAAACAGCCAGAAAAAGAGATAGTTATCTGTAAAAATATGTAAAAAGAGAAAATTGGAAGCCTTACATATAACATAACATATACAGTGACCTACAACATACCAGAGTATATAATGTAGCATATAACATAGCAGTTTACAACATATAACAAATGTTCTGTATACATCCTCCCGTCGCTGTTATAAGAAAGAGAGAATTGTAAGTGTTAATAATTGACTGCTATTCTTCACAAGCATTTGTTGACAGGATCAGAGCACATAACCTCTCCCTATTGTCATTCTTATGCACAACCTCTCCCTATTGTCATTCTTATGCACAAAAATAGCACAAATCAATTTTAAAGCTCAGTACAAACTGACGTGATTGAAGTTACCACCTCGGTCTGTGTTGGAAGGAGACCATGTTCCAGCCCCTTTTACTTGACGGCCTATTGCCTTGTGGGAGTTGAAGTCTGTGTGCTTCCATTGAAGCAATTGCATGTTTCTACTGCCTAAAAAAATATGGTTGTATCTTACACTTTTTAATTTACCAAGACAGCTTGGATGGGGGAAATTTTTTTTTTTCAAAGCCATTGCGAGACCTATTGGCTTTGCCAAAGTTTGTTGGTTTATTGTATTAACCCATTGGCAGCTCATCTCTATTTTTATGTTTCAGAAGTATTTATTGGTTTTGAATGTGTGTTACACCGGCAATTTTTAATAAAAATACAAATATTAAAATAAAAAAACAATCCAAGATCCTATTTACAGTTTAAGGACTGTATTCTAATTGTTTGCACTTGGGATCAGCATTCAGAGTTGTGTGATAAGTTGTCCTCTGAGGTAGACCAGACGACATTTTTATAGGGAAAAGGCCTGGGGAAAAAAAAGCAAAAGACCAGAATTTTCTGTGTTAAACCCCGATTCTGCATGTTATGCCTCGTTTTCGTATTGATAACTCTGAATTTGAGGAATGCCATTGCCCACACTTGCTATATACCGCACCTTACGCCCAACTTGTAACGAGGGCCTACATTGTTTGTGTTTCAATGCCTTTATCGGCCATCAAACACTTAAAAACTGACGCGGTGGCATCAACCCGGCTGAACAAACGCAGAAACGGAAACGCACCAAACATTGCTGTGTCCTGTTCTGAAAGGGAGGATGTTTGTTCAAAAACAGGGCTGTCCTGTCAGGCGAGTTTAACTGCTAGGGTTCAAGAAGAAACAAAGGCGGGCGGGGACTCTGCGGAGTATAAAGAGCGATGGCAAGCCACGTACTGACAAGTTAATGAAGATAAAGACGCACTGAAGAGGAAGTTCGTTCTGAAAAAATATCTGCTGGTGAGCTTTGAGAGCGAAGAAAGAAACACCCGCGCCATTTTAGCCTACTCACGTGGAATTCGTAAATGTATGAGTTCTCTATCTATACGTAGGAGTGTACAGGCGCGCACGCCCATAGAGCTATTAAAATGTCTTTTGCCAGTCCGGGCTCGGTTGGGCAGTGCCTGCAGCATTATCTCCGGCACACCCAAGTTATTCACAAGTCTTTAAAGACCATTTGCATATTTACAAACCTTTGTAAACTGGTTACCAGGCTTAGTTGTTTTTTCTTCTGGTTTCAGTACCCCCTGGGCCCCCACTCGGCCTATTACTTACATTTGTATTTTACATTAACTGCCTAGTGTGAGAATGTATTACATGAAAAGGAATATAAAGTAGGGTTGCCAACAGAAAAATGCCAGCCATGAGTTGTTTAAAGAGCCTGCAAAGATCTCGCCTTAGCACTAAATAGGGTTATGAATAAAAAAGTTATGCATTCATTTGTAATGTGACTTTTCTGTCTTTGTCATCTTTAATTATCAGTCATTGATCATTCAAGCAGTCCTAGAACACAATTAAAAGTTATTTTCTATTTATATTTGCTGTTCGAAGTATGCACAGATAAGTGCTGAAAATACGGCTTAGGTGACTGCTTATTTTTGTACCATCTGGGACAGAGCTGGCAACCCTAATAACAAGGCTGAAAGTTTGTTGCAGGATCCGCACATTATTTATTTCCTCCACCCTCGATCCCTGATTAATGCCATAATAGCAATTGTTTAACTTATATCTAAAACCCTATGCCACCATCAATAACATGCTGAGTTACTTCAAATGTCTGGGAATGCACCCTGCATTCAGACAACTCACTCCTCATTCTCGCCCTTCACTTTCACGCTCACCCTGCGCTCATAGCAATCACAATGCACTCACACTGATCATCATGCACTCACACTATTCACCCGCTCACCCTGCACTCACAGTGATCACTCTGCACTCACAATGCACTTGCGCTGTACACCCTTTACCTCACCCTGCAGTCACATGAGCACACTACTCACCCTACACTCATGTGACACTTCACTCACCTGTCCCCCTCACTGCTCAATCTGCAATATCACTCCAACAAGCCCATCGCCAACCATGCATTCGTTCAATCCACTCTGCACATACATCAGCACCCAAATTCATATGGTCACCTCATTCACCCTGCAGTCAGTCCTCTTACCCTACTCTCACAGTGTTGTACTGCTCACCGTGCATTCACATGGGCACTACTGCCACCTACACAGCACAGAGGGTTAATGTGCCTTCCACAAAGAACGTGTACCATGCAGATCCCATAACTGAGTGTGAGTAAACAATGAGTAGCGCTATAAAAAAATGAAAGGTTTGTCAGAAAGGTACTTGTAGGAGGCTGGCTTAGTATATGGTGCTCACTTATGTAAGTGTAGCACCCTGCACTAATTCAGACAATCCTTATGGTGATTTTAGTGGTCTTAGACAACCATAGAAAGCGCTCTAAGTGGTAGCTGTGGAGAGCAGACTTCAGGCTTAGTCCAGAAGGAGTGTTAAGCAGCTTGTTTTACCAGGACGTAATCTTATGGTACATGTTAAGTGAAAAAGAATCACACTGTGTATTTATAAAAATATGTATTTTATTAACAACACTCACTAACACATTAGATTATCTCCTACCTGGAGATACAAACACAATACACACACTTAGGCAATAGGGCACGTAAGTTGCACAAATACATAATGGTCTCTAGGGCGAGACCAAACTATATACTAAAATAGTGGAATGCGAACCACGACTCAAGACCAGAGTGGACCCATAAGACGTAGAAGAGCCGGTGACCCAAGGAACCACCCAAGATGTGTATCTGGGAACTCCACGGAGATAGTGTGCAGAGTAGAAACACAACCACGTGCTCAATGTTAGTCAACAGTGAAGTCACGGTTGCAGTTTTAGAGAAAAAGGATCCTTCCTAGCAGACCCTGAAGACACCCCATGGAAGATGGAAAGTTAGAGAGTCATGCAACCGTGGATACCCCAAGAACCAGGATACCTACACCAGGGAAGCCGGGTGCATAGGTGTGAAGTGAGGTCGGAAACCTCCGTAGACCACACTGGAGTACTTCAAGAAAAATTCTCTGGTGAAGAAGGAGAAAGAGTCCGGTGGAACCCAAAGGTGAATTCAAGGTGAGAAGAGCCTGCGATCAGAGGGGACAGAGTCTATGCCACTCAAGAGTGACCAGGAGGAGGAGGAGCCTAGCTCTAGAACGCAATGGCCGCCTTTTAGCTCGGCTCCGTCGGCCCTCCAGCTAACCTCGACTATCCTGTACTATATCCTGCACTGTGACGAACCTTCAATACAGAATTTGAAATTTAAAGACCCACTCTTACTCACCGTCTGGTCCGGAGGGTCCTGTGTGCTGTGGATCCGCAGCTGTGCCCTCGGTGAGATTTGGGCCTCCGGGCGCTCGAGACCGGGACCTCGCCTGAGGGACCCGACCGGCGGAGAAGAGATTGCCGGCCCCGGCCGCGAGAGTGAGCCACTGGTGAGAACCGTTGTGCGTGTGCCCCGGAGATCCTGAACCGGCCCCGACAACTGGACCCTGCGGCTGGAGGGGGACGAGATGTGTTGGGGGCTGACTGTGTGAAGGGGTCCCTTCGCCTTTGTCCTGTCCAGCGGCCCGGAACCCCGTGCCTGGCTCTTGCTTGTGGGGCCTGCCTCTGCTCGGAGGGGACCCCCTCCCCCGTCTGGCGCTTGCCCATCTTGTGCCGGTGAGGCCGTTGTTGGGAGCCTCCAGAGATCTGTAAAGTCCTACCTTTGGGGACTGTTTGGGGGCCCACGGTGGAGTGTGGGGTGGCGAAACTCACAAGATGGCTACCGATAACGATGGGGGTGCTCCGCTCTGCGCCGACGCTCCTTACCGGCCGGATTGTGCGGAGGCCTGGGTGTGTACCCGAGCGCCCACGCCCGGAGATGTCCTGGATGCCTTGATGTCATTGTACGCTGTCTTGGCCCCCGGTGCCTCTACCGACTCCATGCGGCTCACCGCCATTTTGGGCCGCCGCTCTTTCATGCACCCCTCTTGTCCTGATGGCGCCATTGCTTCGCCCCCTTCGGCTGCGCCAGGAGTTGCTGCTGTTGTTCTTCGGCCGCTTGATGGGCCGGTGACTTTTGACCCTCTGCTTTTTCACCACCTGGATTTCGAGGGCTTCCACAAGACGCAGAGATCTGCTCCTTCCAGGGCACCTGGGACTTATGGTGGGCCGCCGTTTGCTCCCGCTTCGTTGGATTCAAACTTTTGTCCTGGAGGGGAACCTTTGTACTGTCGACCTGCGCACCTGGACTCCGGCTTGCCTTTGACTGCCCTGTCGTTGCTGCTACAACTGACTTGCATTATTGACTTTCTGTATTCCCTCCGTACGAAGGCTCTCCCTGATTTATCTCACTGCCGTGATTCTGGACAACATTACGATTCTTTTGTGCTGGGTGGTCCGCTCCACATTATCCTTTATAGGGTTGGTTCTGTGGTTAGGAAGGGTTGGGGGTGAGTTGCACGACATGATCATTTGCTGGTTTACCCGCCCGTTGCACTGATGCTTGTACTCCCGTCACGGGGAAATGTTACAATCTCTTCCTCCTCCCCCTCCCTGTGGGTTTTTGCTGTATGTGAAGGTGTAGTACTGATTTGATACTTATTCATTTGTTGGTTGGGGGAGGGTCGTAGCCGAATGTGTTTGTTCATATCCTCCGGCTCCTCCCTCACATTTTATTTTTTTTGTTTCATATTTCCTTTCCTCCTCTTTTTGTCTCCTTCTTTTACTTTCTTTCTTAACTATATTTCGGGTTTCGGATTAGGGCGACAGGCACGCTGTTTGGAGGGTAGGCCGTAGCCTTCTGCAGGGGTGCGGGGTGGGACGGGTGGGCGGGGTCTTTCAGATGTTTCTTTTGGTTCTATGGCCCTTTTCTATCCCTTTATAGCGGTGCCGCTTCTGTCCTCGCTTCTCAGGCATGAGTGGGTCGTGGTCTGTTGCTATGTCACTTTTATTGGTTTCGATGCTTCGTTGCGAATGCCACACCCTTTCTCTCGCCAGTTTCCACTTTCTTCTGTACTGTTAGCCGCGGGTGGCCTGGCCCGGGGTGGCGCCCATCTTGCACGATTGTGTTTCTCCTTTTATTTTTCTTCATTTGTTTTTCCTCTTTACTTTCCCCTCTTTTGTCCCTTCTTGGTTTCCTCCCCTCTGTTTTCCCCCCTCTTTTTCCCCTTTCCTTTCCCCCTTCCCCTTTCCCCCCCCCCCTTTCCCCCCCTCCCCCCCCTTTTTTCCCAGGCTTGTATTGAGAGAAGTGGTTTTGTCAGTACAGTTTATCCGCTCCCCTTGCCTTTGCTAGCATGTTATTGGGTGGGGGACATGAGATCTTGGTAGCACTTGTATGCTTCTCAAATATGTTTAGCGTTTGTTTTGTGCTACGGGTGATTCGCGTCCTTACATCCTCCTCCCCCCACCCCCCCTCCTTTTGTTTTAGCATGTGTGTATTCCTGTTTATTGATTTTCCCGTATTTGTGACTTGACCATGAGCCTTGCCCCATTATTATAAAATTGACCTCATTGATCCTGATATTGGGCCGTTATTGCCGCTTATCCCATTTCTAGCACTGTTTCATTATGTCTGTCTGCCTGCCAACTGGCCTTGTGTCGCTTATTTTGACTTCTGATCGTCTTTGAATTGTGGCCGGCCGGATTGGTTGTAGGCCCATGCATGTTTATCCTAATAATGCCAATAAAGGTCTGCAAAAAACAAAACAAAAAAAAGAGTGACCAGGAGGCACAGAAGTCGAATGCCCACCAATGTAGATAGATGCAGGAGACTTGAAGGTGCCCTTGAAGTTGTAGATATGCGGACCAGGTGATGCTGAGGATGACCAGGAGCCGGTTGCAAACTGTTACACTTCGGGTGTCGAGAGCTAGGAGGTCAGTGTCTGCCAGGGACACCAACAAGCCTTGGCAGTGGCAACAGGTGCAATATTCGGAAAGGTGCATTGTCGGGACCAGCAAGGTCCAAGTGACTCACCATTATCAGGTAAGTCAGAGCAGGCTTGAGCAAGCAGGGGAGCCCACTGGAGCCAAAGAAGACCCTCGAAGTGACCCACAGGCCAGAGGCACATTAGTCGCACGTGGACCTCGAACAGCTCGCCAGGGATGAAGGGCCACAGTGCAGAGGATGCAGTGAGGACAACGATCTTGGCTGCAGGAGATGATTGAGGATGGAGCTTCTTGGAGCCCGAAGATCTCTGGAGGAGAGAGTCAACAAACCTTAGTAATGGCAAGTCGATTCGGTGCACAAGGGTACTGCTCCAGCAGTTCCGACAAGGGATACTGGCTTTAAACTTGCTGTGAAGACAGGTCAGGCCTTGAGGGAGTTGAAGAATCACCACCTGTGCTGCTGAGCCTTTCAGAGTCCGTGGGCGCCCAGGACAAACAGACCGGTCAGCTGCATGGTGGTGCCTGTAGCTGCAGGGGAGTGACTCCTTCACTCCAAGGGAGATTCCTTCGGGTTTTTGGATGTCAAAAGGCCCTGTATGGAGCACGGGCATAGATGTTGCAAAAGACTTACAGAACAACAAGAACAGGAGCAGCAGGAGTCTTCCCAGTTGCAGTCTCGGTTCCCAACAGGAAGTGCAGAGTGCCCAAAAAGTCGAAAATAAAGTGGAGTTGCATCTGACTCTTGTCCCAAGGCGAATCTAGGGACCCACCCACAAGTAAGCACTTTAAAAATAAAAATACATTAATTTTATTTATTGAAGTTTTACACAATAACATACGTCACATGCTTCTTCAGTCCAGCAGCATGGAAAGTACATAACTTAATATGTATAATAGAAGCATAAAATAAAGAAAAACAAATTATGATCATAAAAGAACCACAACAGTGTCCACAGAAAACTACAACAAACATGTCTATGCATTATACATACATTGATATGCACATCAGATTGCTAACTTAATTAGACACCAGGTATAAGTCTTGTCACAGCAGCCAGTATTCACAGACGTAATGGAGTGCCTACCAAAAGGGCCCCAATTGCGGCTGCCCACGGAGGGGCAGCAAAGAACAAACCCGCTAATAAACAGGTGAAACAGGTAAAGGATATAGCCACACATAATTCGCCTACCTAGGATATTCATCTGCATTATAGTGTGCAGCAGGCAGCAGTAACGCTTATTTTCTTAGTGACACTGCAGGTTTCTTCAACACACGCTTCTCCATTAATTACAGTTATCCAGTCAGAGGTCAAGACCTTTCGTGCTAAGTATGTTTGATACAATCCCCAAAAGTTCTTAGGACGACTCTGGGGAGGAAGCAGTTCATTATACAATTCCGTCTGTGTATTACAATATAGCATGTCTTGTGACCAGCGCATCGCAATTCTCCGCTTTGCAATTAGTAAACCCATTTCAACCAACCTTTGGATTTCCTTCTTTATTTGCTTAGTATAGCCCAGTAGGGCGAGCAGAGGATCTGGAGATATAGGCACCTCTGTAATGTCACTCAATTCCTGCAATATCTGCCTCCAGTATTTAGCAACCACTGGACATAACCAGGCCACATGTAGAAAATCTGCTGAACTCGCTCTGCACCTCTCACACTCAGCTGTCTTGCGCAACCCATACTGATATAAGCGTGCAGGCGTGTAATAAACTCCTTGTAAGTATTTAAAGTCGATTAGCCAATGACGGCTGTTTAAGGAGACTCGCCGTGTCGCCTCGCAGCAGTATCTCCAGGTGTCTTCATCGATAATCATATCAAAGTCAGTATGCCACTCCAACCTTGACTTAGTGTAAAAGTTCTTACAGTAGTTTTGTACTACTCCGTAATGCTAGACGCCAGTCTATAAGGAGACTCAGATTTTAATATTACATTGAAAGGAACTCCTTCCAGCTGCTCCGTCATTTTGTCACTTGCATGGCGTGGCGGACCCTATGGTAATGAAATTGTACTAATGGTGTGGCTTCATGACTTTCGGCCTCCTCATCAGCCCACATACATACTCTACCCTCTAAGAAGAGATCACCAGCTTTGGTCATGTTGATAGTTTTTAATGCCTTGACCGCTGCCCGGTCTCCACTCATAGGCAGCCAAGCACACCATTCCAGTGGAGTAATTGGGAAATATATTATATTGCTCGCCTGTCTCTTCATTAGATCGTGCCTCGCTTGCACAGAGGTATTAATTGATTCTAGAACACGTGTGCGACGATCTGGAGCAAGGAACAAGTGAGAGGGGAGATTGGCGGGCAGCAGCCACTTTTTAGATGTGTGAATGAGGAGGGCCCAATTGCTGATAAATCCAATGGAACGCATGGGAACTTTGTGCTGCTCTATAATAAAGGTCCATATCAGGGGCTCCCAGACCATATGGTAGGGTAAGGACCTTCCACTGAACTCGTGGCTGCTTCCCTGCCCAAGCCAATTACGTCAATAAAGAGGTAATAGATTTTAAAAAGTGAGCTGGGAGGAAAATGGGTATATTTAAAAACAGAAACAAAAACCTCAGGAGGACCACCATCTTCATCAGCGATATTCGCCCGAGCAAAGAGATAGGCAGTCGTATCCAACGGTCCACATCCTCCTCGAGTTTAGTGACTGCCCTACCATAGTTTTCCCTCAAAATTATCTCCGGGTCTGTATGAATCTTTGTACCTAGATAACGCACCGGGTCTGTAGACCAAGTCAGTGGAAAATCCAATTCAAAGGAGGCCGTGCATTTGGTCAACGGAAATATTATGGACTTATTCCAATTTATTTTTAATCCAGAAAGCTCCCCGAGTTCTCTGTTGAACCGGGGACAGATTAGGCTCTGGATTTCTGATTATAAAGTAGGGTGTCATCTGCATACTATGACACCATTAAATTGTATTTGGGAAAACGGAGTCCACGGAATCCATAGTATTCCCTAAACGCACATGCTAGGGGTTCTGCAACTAAGGCATATAGGAGAGGGGATAGCGGGCATCCCTGCCTGGTGCCTCTAGATAGTTTGATGGGAGCTATGACCATATCTAATATACCAAATTGGATGAAAAGGTCTGAAGCGTGTGGTAACACAAGAAGACTACAAAAGAGTGGATACTAAAGTGATAGTTGGCCGAGATATTCCCATCAAACCACCCTAATTTGGCGGAGTTTCATCATATGGGATATTTGTAGTAACACCCGACTCTACCGCCCAAACCATCAGCTGATGGTGCGGGAGTGGGTGCAGAACTTACACTCGTGCCAAACTTACACTCATAGAGTGGTGATAAAAGTGTCTGTGCAGTGCTGTGGTGAAAGAATATTAAAATTAGCGACTCAGACAAGAGCACATTTAATAAAGAAAGTCCGAGTGTTAAAGTTAAAAACACGCCAGGTAGTTGGAGCTAATGACTACACTATGGCGCTGTGCAGGTGGTCAACATGTTTCAGCCCAATAGACGTGTCGTCAGGCTTTCGTCAGGACCAAAGATTTGAAGCTACTGCCACAAAAAGTGAGTAAAAGTGAAGTGAGAACGTAAATAAAATGCAATCAGCTACCATGAACTTGGAGCCCCAATGTCCATATGTAGAAGATAATTTCTTTACACAATCCAAGCTTTGCAAGGGAGTGGACCTCACCTCACCCGGCAACCGCTCGGGAATATGAGGCCCCGCTCTGTCCGTCGGTACCTCTCTCAGACGTCCGAGAGGACGTCTGAGAGAGGTACCGACTGACAGAGCGGGGCCTCATATTCCCGAGCGGTTGCCGGGTGAGGTGAGGTCCGCTCCCTTGCAAAGCTTGGATTGTGTAAAGAAATTATCTTCTACATATGGACATTGGGGCTCCAAGTTCATGGTAGCTGATTGCATTTTATTTACGTTCTCACTTCACTTTTACTCACTTTTTGTGGCAGTAGCTTCAAATCTTTGGTCCTGACGAGAGGTACCGACGGACAGAGCGGGGCCTCATATTCCCGAGCGGTTGCCGGGTGAGGTGAGGTCCACTCCCTTGCAAAGCTTGGATTGTGTAAAGAAATTATCTTCTACATATGGACATTGGGGCTCCAAGTTCATGGTAGCTGATTGCATTTTATTTACGTTCTCACTTCACTTTTACTCACTTTTTGTGGCAGTAGCTTCAAATCTTTGGTCCTGACGAAAGCCTGACGACACGTCTATTGGGCTGAAACATGTTGACCACCTGCACAGCGCCATAGTGTAGTCATTAGCTCCAACTACCTGGCGTGTTTTTAACTTTAACACTCGGACTTTCTTTATTAAATGTGCTCTTGTCTGAGTCGCTAATTTTAATATTCTTTCACCACAGCACTGCACAGACACTTTTATCACCACTCTATGAGTGTAAGTTTGGCACGAGTGTAAGTTCTGCACCCACTCCCGCACCATCAGCTGATGGTTTGGGCGGTAGAGTCGGGTGTTACTACAAATATCCCATATGATGAAACTCCGCCAAATTAGGGTGGTTTGATGGGAATATCTCGGCCAACTATCACTTTAGTATCCACTCTTTTGTAGTCTTCTTGTGTTACCACACGCTTCAGACCTTTTCATCCAATTTGGTATATTAGTGTTGCTGTTGGAGATGGGATGATAGGTCTTTAAATATATCTCCTCTGACCCTTCTTAAATTCTTTAGTTCTTAGCTATGACCATATCACCAATTCTAATTATTGCAGAGGGAGAGTGTACAGAATCACTACCAGTTTAATAAATATTTTGCCAGCCCCCATCCTCCTTAGTACTGCCCCCATGAATGCCCATTCTACAGAGTCGAACACTTTTTCTGCATCCAAGAACACTGCAGCAGTTAGATTGTTCCCAAAAAGTTGCGCAAATTGTAAGTTAGGTTCTGCCCTGGGACATATCCCGCCTGTTCCATGCTGGCCAATTTCGGAACTAGCGGCGCAAGGCGATTGGCTAAAATGTTAGCGTATATTTTGGTATCTACGTTTAATAATGACAGTGGGCAAACGAGGAGCACTCGTCCGGAGGCTTACCAGTCTTCAAAATAGTGATTATCATGGCCTCTTATTGATGGGGGCATCTCTCCTGATTCACTAATCTCCTCAAATAGTGTTACCAGGTGGGGAACTAAAAGGTCCCTGAATTCCTTGTAGAAAGCCACTGTTAGGCCGTCCTGCCCCAGGGCACTTCCCGAGCGCATACTCTTTAAGGCCTCATGGATTTCCCAGGCCTTCAGTGGCCTCATCAGATATTCACGATGTTCATTCGTGAGCCAGGGTAACTTTATGTGTTCAAGATAGTCCTGAATCGTGCTTTTGTCCTCATGCGCACGAGACTGATAAAGTTCAGTGTGATACTGTCTAAATTGGTTTGCTATACTTTCGGGATCGGCCAACGACTCTCCTTCATCAGATCTAGTTGCTGTGATCATTGAGGATTCTCTCCTATGCCGCAGTAACGCTGCAAGCGTGGCTCCCGGGCGTTCCCCCTTCCAGTATCTTCTGGCCACAGCAGATATACCCATATGTTTGACTTCACTGTCGGCTACTTCATGGTACTCCTCCAATGTCTTTTTCAACTCTTCAACACTATTAACTGCCCCATCTCGCCGCAATCCCAGCTCCAGTTCAGCCAGGCATTTTTCACGGTTATCTAGCCTACCCCAAATAGCGCACAGCACCCGGAGTGTTTAGAAATTGCAATACCTCTAATGTAAACATTGAAAGTTTCCCAAACTGTGGAGCACCTAGGAACTGACCCTACATTGTTTGCAAAAAAGTCTTCTATAGCTTCAGAAATATCAGCTTTAAAGGCATTATCGAGCAACGAATGGGGAGGAATCTCAATGTGAACGGGGCAGGTCTCTTCTGCGGGTAGCGCAGCACCAGTAGTATTGGTGCATGACCTGATAGGGTTCGGGGGCGAACCTTACATTCCCTGACCTCTGGGTATAGAACTCTCGCCAATAGCCATTAGTCTATTCTCATGTGTAGCTTATGCGGGGTGGAGTAGTGTGTGAAACCCCCTTGTTCCGGAAAAAAATGTGCCAAATATCTACCGAAATCCAGATGTACCATGGCATCTGCAATAGATTTAGCTGAGGCCGCAGCACGCCGAATTGGACCTCCTGATCGGTCCTGTGTTGGATCCAAGACGCAAGTAAAATCGCCTCCCACCATCAGCAGCACTGCAGCATCTATACAAGGACTTGTGAATAGGGTCTGGTAAAACTGCAGATTATCGTAATTTGGCCCATAGACATTGATCACTAGCAAGTCAAGACCGTCGCTCGTACCTAGAAATAGTATACCGCCCCTCCATATCCGCTATAACAGGGTCTAATTTTATTCCTGACTTCGGGTTGACCCACGTGAGCACCCCTCTGGCGTGTGATGAGAACCCTGCTGCTTGAAAGGGACCCTGAATACTCTCTACGTTCGGATCTTACTATCTATTGGTAAATGGGTTTCATACTACAGGGCAATATCTATGGTATGCCGTTTTATATATGCAATAACATTACGCACCTTGCGGTAATTATTGAGGCCTCTGACGTTCCATGTCAGGCATCTGATCAGGTTTCTGTCGTATTAGGTCATCTTAAAGATACCTGAGCATCTGTGGTGTATATGGCTATCTCCAAGGTGTCTAACCAAGTCAACTGGTTATCTTGTCTGAAATGTATCCTATGGACAATGCACTCTCTGTGGTTCAAGAAACAGAAGCAAACTTCCTCGCATTCCCACATTGCATCTTCCCCAACTGGACGCGTATGAGATACCCCCCTCCCCGTTACCCAGACAAGGAGGGCATAGTGCCATCAAGTGGAGCACACACAGGGGCAGATGTAGTCTCTCCACCGATACTCACTCTGCTATAGCCGAGTGAGAATTTCAGCCATCGAAAATCAAATGTGGCATCTTGTACTGCCCATCTTTTAAACTTACTTACATAAACAAACAAGATTTCTGAAATCCACCCCACACAACCAACCATTACTTATTAATCTCCTTAGCATTGAACATACACATTCCTGAGACCTACAGTAGCCATTCCCCTCAGGAAGTCTTTACACACCGATTGCCAACCTCGATGCCCACCAAAGAACAATCCACAGTTCACATCAAGGTTAGCAAATAAGGGTATCTCAAAGTCCTACTGTGCAGAAGTGTTAAGGAAGGTCGCATTACCGCCAGAATTGCGCCCAAAAACATAATGAATGCATGGTCAAACACCAGCTTGACCATGCATTCATTATGTTTACTAGGAGGGGTGCCAACATGATGGATTGCAACATATCTGGGCGGCGAAATACTAACATGGTAGTACCATCCTCCCCATTGCAATCAGACATGGAAGCAGCAGCTGCCCGCTTGGTATAACTTACAGGAAAGCAACCTGCTTTGCAAGTACAATATCCCTCCCCCTCCTCTCCCTCTTTTATATATGTCCCATTGGGAGTATAGTGCTAGTTCTGTTCTAGTAATTATTGTAATGCACGCACCTTGTTGTCTCGGAAGTATCCTGGATTCACGATGCTCAACACCCTGTCTCCCCCTCGTCACCCCCCGGATGTCGGGAAGAGACACCAACAACCAGCAAGTAACCAAGGGGAACACAGGGGAACAAAACAAGGGTAAGAAAGGAAAAGAAAGGATGGCGCTCCACACTCCTCCTCTGCTTCAGATGAGGCTTCTCTTCTGGTATGAGCACTGCAATATATATAAGAAACAATTAGTGCACACTATCCCCTCCCTTTTTGTTCCTACAATATGGAAAGTACTGCTAACCAATGTACCTTATGAGAAGTGGAGAATGCCTCTAACATAGGGAACGTATGAAATGAACTGGAAATGATGAAAGTATAACTGGTGGCTACTAGTCACTGTATCTGTAAGGGAAAAGGACCTCATGAATGGTATACATAAGTCCTACACTTATCTTATCTCTAAATGAAGAGTCACTCACCAATTCAAATAACGTGAACACGCTCAAACAAAATACTCCAATACCTAATGGAAAGCTTAGGTACAGAACTCCTATTCCACCACACCAATTGGTGGCACTAAATATAGGAAATAGCTCCTAGAAAACGACCTTTCAATAACGAGGATTACCGTTCATCACCACGGTCAAAATCCAAGCAACACGATACAGGCAATAATCAAGAATACAATCGAAACTGAGAAGCAAGCCGCTACTCAACTTACGAACTCCCGCAACGAGCAATCCAACAGCCTAACGGCCCAGAAACGCCAACACGAACACCTAGTTCCTCAGACGCCACAACAAGACCCGGAACGAGATGGGACTCTCACTGGCTAAACGCGAAGCGTTTCCTGTGAGTTTGGGGCGGGCTTAAGGCTGCAACGCTAATCTCTCGCGCATGCGCGGCTACTGCGCATGCTTCAAGTTCTGCATTTTCCTCCTTGCCAACCGTTGCCAACCACGCATTGTTCTCCTGGACTCGGCAGGCATGACAGAATACCCCTCCCACAACGCCCCCCACCGGTTTCGGTTTGTTAGGGTATTTTCTGTGAAACGCTCTCAATAAACGCGGAGCATGTATGTGGCTGGCAGGTTCCCATGATCTCTCCTCTATCCCAAAACCTTTCCAATGTATCAGATACTGCAGTCAGCGACGCACGCGTCTGGAATCAATAATAGCACCCACCTCGTATTCATCACCATCGTCTACCACCGAAGGTATAGGAAGAGGAATAGCTGGCAGGCGGGTATCAGGCAAAACCGGTTTCAACAAAGAAACATGAAAAACAGGGTGCACTCTCATAGAAGATGGTAATCCCAATTTCATGGCTACCGGATTGATGACTTGGACAACAGAAAAAGGACCTATATATTTGGGTTTAAATTTACATGCACCTTTCAACGCCAAATGTCTGGTAGATAACCATACCTTATCATGTAGTTGGTACTTGGGTTCTGCCTGTCTATGTGAATCGGCTGTCTTCTTGTACTGTATCTTAGCTCGGTCCAAATTGTCGTGGATATTAGAATGTACAATTTGCAAATGCGAAACTACATCCTGTACAGCAGGGACGGCACAAGGTCTCAAAGGAGAAAAGGGTAAGACTTTAGGATGGAAACCATGAGAAGCATAGAAAGGAGAGAATAGAGTGGAAAAATGATGACTGTTATTGTATGACAATTCTGCCAACCAAATCAACTCATCCCACTCCCTCTGGTCCTGCAGAAGTTGGCACCTCAGAAATTGTTCTAAACATTGATTTACTCGCTCTGTTTGCCCATCCGTCTGGGGATGGTGGCTAGACGATAGGCGGACTTCCATCTTTAAAGAGGTACATAATTGTTTCCAGAATCTGGATATAAACTGAGAGCCTCTATCTGTTATCAGAATAGAGGGCAATCCATGGAGTCGGACTATATTCTGCAGGAATACACCCGCCAGAACAGAGGAGGTGGGCAGACCCTTTAAAGGGATGAAATGAGCTGTTTTGGTGAACATGTTCACAACAAGAAGAAGAGTGTTATTGACTCTCTGTGTTTTGGGTAACTCCACTATAAAGTCCATTGAGACAGAGTGCCAGGGGGCTACAGGTGTGGGAAGTGGTAGCAATAACCCCACTAAACCTTCGTGTGATGGTTTTCCTTGTGCACATATTGGACATGTCCTCACATAACGTTGTACATCTGTAGCTACTTGGGGCCACCAACAATACCTCCTTATCAATTCTAATGTCCTCTTGTATCCCGGATGCCCCGCCACCCCATGTGTATGACACTATTCCATAACTTGCTTTTGAAGGGGTACCGTCGGAATGAACAACCGTCCTTGAACATAATGGAGGTTTGTCCTCACTACGGATTGGTGTTGTTGTAGGATGTCTTGGGCTGCAGGGTCATGTTGGGCCTTTTGTACTTGTAATGTGAATACTTCTTCAGCTGTTAGTGCTCCTATGATCTTTTGAGGTGCAATGATACAAGGAGGTGTATCATCATGTGGTAATGGCTCAAATCCCAAGCGTGATAAAGCATCCGCCTTACCATTTTGTCTGCCTGCTCTGAAATGGATAGTAAAATAGTATTCATTGAAGAATTGTGTCCACCGCAATTGTCGCATAGACAATGCTCTGGCCGATTTTAAATACTGCAAATTACGGTGGTCTGTTATTTATTTATTTTATTTGTGGTTTTATATAGCGCTAGAATCACTTACTGTTAGAACAGTAACTGTATGATTTGTGCCCAACAAGTATTGTCTCCATTCCTCCAATACCTTTTTTATAGCCAGGAGTTCCTTTTCCCCCATAGCATAGTTTATCTCAGCTGGTGTTAATTTGTGAGAATAATAAGCTACAGGATGTAATTCACCAGTATCTCTGTCTGCCTGAGAAAGGATACCTCCCACAGCTACCTGCGAGGCATCCACCTCCACCACATACGGACTAGCAGGATCAGGGTGTTTGAGGATAGGGGCTTGGGTAAAGGACTTCTTAAGAATGGTAAAAGCCTTATCTGCCTCCTCGGACCAATGAAAGGGGACCCCTTTTTGCAACAGGCGAGTGATAGGAGCCACAAGCGCTGAAAACTGATGTATAAATCGCCTATAGAAATTTGAGAATCCAAGGAATTGCTGGATTTCTTTAACCGTTTTGGGAGGTGGCCATTCCAAAACAGCTTTCACTTTTTGTGGATCCATGCTCAGACCTGTTGCTGAAACAATAAAACCCAAAAAGGCGACCTGGTGGCGATGGAAAAGACATTTGTCTAGTTTACAAAAAAGATCATTAATCTGCAGCTGGTGCAAGACGGCCTTAACATGATCTATGTGTTCCTCAAGGGTCTTGGAATAGATTAGGAGGTCGTCTATATATGCAATTACACTTTTGTCAAGATGCTCCTTCAGCACCTCGTTGATGAAATACTGAAATGCTGAAGGAGCATTACAGAGCCCGAAGGGCATTACCATATATTCGTAGAGACCGAACTTGGTACAGAATGCCGTTTTCCACTCATCTCCGTCAGCAACCCTGACCAAATGATAGGCCCCACGAAGATCTAATTTCGTGAACCATTTGGCCTCTTGTATTTGGTCAAGGAGTGCGGAGATGAGGGGTAAGGGATACTTGTTTTTAATGGTGATACTGTTTAGTGATCGATAATCGATGCAACATCTCAGACCCCCCTCCCTTTTTGGGATGAAAAATAATGCAGAGGAAGCGGGGGACCTAGAGGGTCTGATGAAGCCAAGCTCAAGCATAGTATCAAGGTATTCCCTTAGATATATGTTTTCCTTTTCTGTAAGGGAGTATACTCTACTGATTGGTATACGAGCACCCGGCTGCAACTCAATCCGGCAATCATATGATCTATGAGGAGGCAGACAGGTTGCTTTTTCCTTATCAAAGACTGCCTGGTAATCTTGATACACAGAGGGTAGTATGGTATCTGGTTGGTCCCAAGGATCTGAATCTAAGGAGGTATGGGAAACCACAGAACTCTTGTCTGGTATGGACAATGTGTTAACCTGCACTGGGGAAACCTGATGGTTAGAAGTGGTAACAGAGATGTTTTGTCTATCTTTCTCCTCAAAGGTGAGGCAGTTATTTCTCCAATCTATATGAGGATTATGGAGACGTAACCATGGAAGACCCAATACTACAGGAAATTGGGGAGATTCAATGATGTCAAAAGCAAGAGTTTCCCAATGCGTAGGTTCAATATGTACATTTAGTAAGATACTAGAATGTGTGATAGGGCCAGATCTCAATGGACTCCCATCAATAGTGTATACTTCCTCTGTAGCCTTTTTTTGCATTTTAGGGATTTTCTGAGCTATGGCCCAATGAAGATCCATAAAATTACCAGATGCTCCTGAATCAACCATGACAGATTGTGTGACAGACTCGGTTAACCAGGAAAAACTAGCTGTGACATAAAAATGTCCTTCATTGGTCATTAAAGATGAGACCATGTGCTTCAAAGGACCCGGTGGGAAGGTCTCTGTTACCCTCGGGTCAGCTAGTTTTCCGACTTCCGGAATTGTTTGGGCTTTATGGGACACTCTCTTAAAAAATGTCCTGCCTTACCACAGTAAAGACATAATTTGTACTCTCTGCGTCTTTGTTTTTCGGCCTCAGATAAAGGTCCTTTAACACTGCCTATTTGCATAGGTTCAGACTCGTCAGACTTAGCTTCAGGTTCAAGTTTCTTTTCTTTACCGATTAATTTTGGGTATTCATATTTGACTCTATCCTTACGCCTTTCTCCTAACCGATGGTCTAATTTGACCACTAAATCGATTAATTCAGGGCATGTCTCTGGAGGATCCACTACATGAGCTAATGCATCTTTTAATTCCTCACGCAATCCTCTATAAAAAACGGCACTGCGTTTATTAGTGGGCCAGTCAGCCTCCACCACTAATCTATTAAAGGTGGATATGTAAGTGATGAGATCTTTTGACCCCTGTTTTAAGTTCAAGAGTTCTGTATCTGCTGCATGTGTGAAGGAATGTTTATCAAACATTTTACGTAACTCTCTACGAAAAGCCTCATAGTTCAATAGTAAGGGGTCATCCTTATCTATCAAGGGTATAGTCCAGTTAGCCGCTGACCCCCCTAAATAAGATAGGACAAAGGCTACTTTAGCTTGGTCGTTGGGAAAACATGCAGCTTTACAAAGAAAATGTAATTGACACTGAGTCAAAAATGCTGCGCATTTAGAAGGATTTCCATAGAACCTTTCAGGAGGTGCCAAAGGAATAGTATGAGGAGTAACTACTTGAACTACTGGGGCCTGATTACTTGCACTAGCTACTTCTCCTCTGTGTTGGCTTAAAGCCTCTAATCTGTCTGCAATAGTTTGGGTTTCCCGTTGGAGATTCCCCACCATGTTTGCCACGTCTTGTAACGTGAGATCCATGATACTCGGGAGACAAATCTATAGAGGCTTCGCGTTCTGTAATGCACGCACCTTGTTGTCTCGGAAGTATCCTGGATTCACGATGCTCAACACCCTGTCTCCCCCTCGTCACCCCCCGGATGTCGGAAAGAGACACCAACAACCAGCAAGTAACCAAGGGGAACACAGGGGAACAAAACAAGGGTAAGAAAGGAAAAGAAAGGATGGCGCTCCACACTCCTCCTCTGCTTCAGATGAGGCTTCTCTTCTGGTATGTTTCTAGTCAAAATCTGCTACAAGGGACTTATTTTCTGTAAGAATTGAAACTTATTTGTGAGTTATACATATGTAACGCACTCAGGTGTATTAGCAAAATATCACTCTTGGTCATTGGTTAGAATCAATCAAAGGAAGGAAGAGTAAAAACACGGAGATAGTAGATATATCTTTCAAAAATGTATTTTAGTATTTAATATCGTGACAATCAATTTCCATCTTGGGAGACAAGAACACAAAAGTAAATTCAAGCAAAAACTGAGAACAGAGGAGACCCTTCAGTTAACAGCTAACTCATCAACTCCTGATTTGTATTTGCAAAAAACCAAATGTAATTGATAAACAATGGTCATTTGTTGGTGACTACTCAACACTTTAGGAGAAGATGAAAAAGTCGACGTTTCGGTCTAATGTGCAATCGTCTGGTAGACCATCATCAGGACAGAACATTTCATTGCTGGAAAACTCCCTTCATACTGGTATTCGGAGGCCACTTCCAATGTAAAAATTGTCTTGAAAGTTCGAAAATGAATTCTCAGCGAGCCTCTTTATGTTGGTATTTGGAAGCCACTTCCGATGTATAATTTGTCTTGACAGCTCGAAAAATGAATTCTCAGCGAGTCATTGTGAGTTAAAGTATTCCGTCTGTAGGCCGGGTCGTTCAGAACGAGACCGAAACGTCGACTTTTTCATCTTCTCCTAAAGTGTTGCGTAGTCACCAACAAATGACCATTGTTTATCAATTACTTTTGGTTTTTTGCAAATACAAATCAGGAGTTGATGAGTTAGCTGTTAACTGAAGGGTCTCCTCTGTTCTCAGTTTTTGCTTGAATTTACTTTTGTGTTCTTGTCTCCCAAGATGGAAATGGATTGTCACGATATTAAATACTAAAATACATTTTTGAAAGATATATCTACTATCTCCGTGTTTTTACTCTTCCTTCCTTTGATTGATTCTAACCAATGACCAAGAGTGATATTTTGCTAATACACCTGAGTGCGTTACATATGTACAACTCACAAATAAGTTTCAATTCTTACAGAAAATAAGTCCCTTGTAGCAGATTTTGACTAGAAATATTCACTGCCCAAGCCTACAAGGGTTGATTGGGTTTCCCCTGCCTTTATATATCTCTTCTGGTATGAGCAATGCAATATATATAAGAAACAATTAGTGCACACTATCCCCTCCCTTTTTGTTCCTACAATATGGAAAGTACTGCTAACCAATGTACCTTATGAGAAGTGGAGAATGCCTCTAACATAGGGAACGTATGAAATGAACTGGAAATGATGAAAGTATAACTGGTGGCTACTAGTCACTGTATCTGTAAGGGAAAAGGACCTCTTGAATGGTATACATAAGTCCTACACTTATCTTATCTCTTAATGAAGAGTCACTCACCAATTCAAATAACGTGAACACGCTCAAACAAAATACTCCAATACCTAATGGAAAGCTTAGGTACAGAACTCCTATTCCACCACACCAATTGGTGGCACTAAATATAGGAAATAGCTCCTAGAAAACGACCTTTCAATAACGAGGATTACCGTTCATCACCACGGTCAAAATCCAAGCAACACGATACAGGCAATAATCAAGAATGCAATCGAAACTGAGAAGCAAGCCGCTACTCAACTTACGAACTCCCGCAACGAGCAATCCAACAGCCTAACGGCCCAGAAACGCCAACACGAACACCTAGCTCCTCGGACGCCACAACAAGACCAGGAACGACATGGGACTCTCACTGGCTAAACGCAAAGCGTTTCCTGTGAGTTTGGGGCGGGCTTAAGGCTGCAACGCTAATCCCTCGCGCATGCGCGGCTACTGCGCATGCTTCAAGTTCCGCATTTTCCTCCTTGCCAACCGTTGCCAACCACGCATTGTTCTCCTGGACTCGGCAGGCATGACAATTATCATCCATAGTGCCTCCTGCAGCCCCCCTGCAACTGTTTTGAATCATTCATGCGCGGCTGGTTTGTGGAGTAGTCTTTTAATGCTTTCTGCAGGGATTTAGAATCTAGGAAGATTTTTGAAACACCATTCATCGTCACTCTGAGGCGTGCAGGATAGAGCATAGCATAGTCAAGGTCTTGGGCACGCAATGCACTTTTCAACGGAACAAACTGCCTCAGCGCTTCCTGAACCTTGGCAGTAAAGTCAGGGACATCTCTGTCCCTATAGTTCAGGAGCTTAGCAATAATCGATCTCGGTGGTGCACCCAGCGGAGGTCTAGAGCCCAAAACAGTGGTGCGCACGATCAATCACGACCATGGAGGAGAAAACTTCTCGGCCCAGGAGGATACTAAGAGAGTTTCAATGAACAGTTCCATGTTTCCTGTGACAGTGGAATCCGGAAGGCCAGTAATTTGAATATTGCTCCTCCTGGACTTGGCTTCCAAGTCCTCCGCTTTGTCTTGCAGGTGTGCAAGGTCCAGGGCCTTGTTCATCTGCTTTTTGTGCCAAGTTAGTCTCCATGTGGGCTTCCTCCACCTCCGTCATGCATCTCTCCACCATATCTAGTCTTTCAGAGGGTTTATCAAGGCGTTCGGACATAAGGTCCATACTGTAAACTAATGAGTCTCTTTTCCCATCTATCGAGCTGAGGCTTGCTTGCATAGTAGCTAGGATTTGACGGAGGTCTACAGGCTTTTTTTCAGTCATGTCACACTGTTCTGGGGGGTGGGGGGGGCTGAGAGTCACCCGGCTCCCGGGTTTTTGTTTGTTCAAATGGAAGCTTGGTCTGGACCTTATCCACCTTCCTCATCGCTAGAGGGTCCGTGCTGTCCGCTGACTGCCACAGTGTCTCTGCCACAAGGGCTCACGCAATAGGTACTTGCAGCAAACAAGGCAAGGGCAGAGTCAGGCAATTGAGAGTGTATCCCCCTCTCGCTGCACCAGTCTGATCAGCAACTTAAATGACAAGGCATGGAATAGGCTGCGGTGAGCTTCTTCAGAACCTGTCCCGCACTAGAGAGCCCGCCAGGCCAGCTGCCCTGCAAATAGGAAGAGCCTCCCCCAAGCGCTTACTTAAGCAGCTGCCTCCTGCCCAGGGCTCTCTTTATTCTCAGGCGAAGGGCCAAATGTCACCATGGCAAGGATACGTTAGGGCACCAGCATTCCTAGCAGCAGCACAGTAGCAGGTACAGCACCTGAATCCTGGGGATCTTTTTTCATAGGCCGTCGCTGGGCCTCTCTCATCACCGCACCGAGTGCACCATTCTCCCACTCTCCACGGTGGTCCGCACCACTGGGGGCCACAACGAAGACAGCGCTGTCTCCTCTGCAAGTCGTCAGTGCCTCATGCTGCAAGGGAAGACGCTGGGCCGCCCGCAGGCCGCATCGCGGAGTCCGGCAGTCTCTCCGCATTGCTACCGTGAGGCTCGGCCATGCCCCAGGTCAGGCATCCAGAAAACTGGTACGGAGCACTCACAGGCCACAAGCGCCACAGGCAGTGCCCGCGCTCCCCCCAGCAGAGTCACCAACCGGGTATGTCGCGACGATCAGGAAAACGGGCACCCCCCCACTGTAGAGGCGTCCCCAGGGAGCATACCCTGTGCCGTAGCAGGCCCCGATGGCGGTCAATGCAGCTCTCTTCTTCTCTGCGGGTATTGCAAGGTGTCTGCTCTGCGCTTCAGGCTGTTTGTGTTATGGATCGATGCAGGAGTGCCTCCGCTGCACAGGCTGCGCAAATTGCGATGGAGCAGTCGTCAAAAATGCCAGGATATTGACAGATAGAATCAGTGACTTAGAGGAGCTCCATTAATGTGCGTCCATTTTGCGAGCCGGCAAGCTCCGCTCCCACAACAAGTAAGCATTTAAGTACCCTAAGGAGAGGGTTAGGATGACTCACGGGTCCCTCCCAGAGGAGGGGCTGGACAGTGGGAGGATACCCCCATGTCTTTTGTCCAGTTTCACGCCAGAGCTGGAGCCAAAGGCTCCCTGAGCTGGTTTGCATTGGAGTATGCAAGGAGGGCACCAAATGTGCCCTTCAAGCAGTCTCAGGGCACTGGTAAGCGCCCTATTACAATACACTATATCCTGTCTGGAAGGTGGTTACATCTCCTTGTGACCGGCAACCTATTGTCCTGCCTTCCCCTGCCCGAGGCTGGCTCAGCAGCAGGGGGGCAGAATCGTGTCTCTGGTCGGCAGCAGCCATTGCTTGCTGTCCGAGTCTAGAAGACTGGTACCGGGAGCACTGAGGGCCTCCCGGAGGAGCTTTAAAGTGCATGGAATCATACCCCAACACAGTAAACGGTGTTAGGGTATGATTCCAACATATTTAATACCAAACACAACAGGGTTTGTTACTGCTAGTTTAGAGATGAGCATCGCGTAATGACGCAAGGTCACTCTATGTATCGTAATGACTAATGCACTCACAATCCAGGAGAATGGACTCCGAAGGTTGTAGGGGTGCTCATGCAGGGACACCCTCACACTTAGATCCAAGCACCCTGCCTTCAGGATTGAAAGGGGTTCCTTAGGGGTGACTTATTGGTTTTAAGTGCAGTGACCCCAGATAAAGGTAAACCTATATCTGTCTTAAGTGGTGCTATCACCAGTTTACACAGGCTGCAATGGCAGGCCTGTAGTCCCAATTTGAGTGATCCCTCATGGGTGGCTTCAGCCCATGGGGGACACCTGGTGTATCTATGCCCTGGGTTCCTTAGTACCATATACTAGGGACTTACAAGGGTACATCAGTAGCCAATCTGGGGGTATCTAAGGACTCACCATGTCCAATTTAGGGAGGAAGCACAGGTCCTGATTAGCAGGATCCCAGTCAGAAAAATATAATGGCACCAGCAAAAAGTGGTGGAGACAATGAAAGAAGATCCTACTTTCCTTCAGTGCTATAGAGAGATGAGGTGCACTGTTGGTGAGTAGTGAGGGAATTAATGGAGAAGGAGGAAATTGGGGAGGGGGCGCCAAAAAAGACGTTGCACCGTGTGCGACCAGTGCTAGGTCCAGCCCTAGCTGGGAGTCTTAGCTTCCCCCGAAGTTCGGATCTAGCCGTGCAGCCATGCCAAGGGGTGTGTGGAAAGAAATAGGCAATGTTCAATCATAAAAGGACATGAAAGTAACCTTTTGCAGAAACATTTTCACTGGCACAGCTCCCCACCTGCACACACCCCTTTAGCACCCAACCCACACACAAGCAGACTCGGAGAAGACACAACCCCAGCGCACAGTAACAAAGACAACAAACATTGCAGGCTGGCGCTTACTCACAGCACCCCTTCCTCCCCCTTAGCCGACAGAGGGCACTCAGTCCAATTCAAAATGCCCTGACTTTCAAATTCGGAAATGTGTTCCCGTAGCATTACTCCTAGGTTTGTAACACATTAGAATTTTGTATGAGATTCGCTTGGAATCCCAGCATTATATCTGTCAATCAATCTACACCAACTGTGCATTTGCAGGTGTACTTTCACATATAAAATGATAGTGTATAGCTTTTCCACCAGGTAGACAATTCTATGTGCATAAATGTAACGCAATTGTCAATTTGCATATTAACTTTTTTCACCTTGGTGAAAACACTTTTCCTACAGCCCCTTTAAATATGGGGGCGGGCAGACAGATCTTGCCGGGCCCCTAACAGATATATCCTTGCTTAGCTTGAGCACAGCTCCCACTATGGCAGAGTGGGCCTTTGCTAAGAAGGCGGGCTGGCCGTGGGCCGAGAGAAATTTGGCACTGTGCTGATGAGGTAGCAGAGGCTCCTGTTTGTGTTCACTAGTCAGTACCTGGATGAGCAAGGACTGGACCCTGAACATTAACCTCCCCAGCTCACCTAAATCATTGTTACCTTAGCTGCCTCACTTAGAGGATGGTTTTGTTGATGTGTGCCAGAGGGTGAAGGGAGGGCAAGGAAGAGGGCTAAAGGGGTGTTAAAAATATTGCTGCCGTATGATAATGAAGGACTAAAACCACTTTTAACAGGCAAATCAGACAGAAACGAAAAGGCAGGGACAAAAGACAAGGCTGGAGCTAGATGAGGCGGGTGCTGCTGTTGGCATAACCTTAATGCACACACCTCAGAAAATGGGTACCCTGGGCCCAGCTTGCCCATGCTAAAGGCCGGCCTTACACTCTCTGCAGATTGAGAGAAGAAGGGAGTCCAAAATTTGAAGATAATCAGGACAGAACTCCTAAGACATGTAACAATTGGGCTTGAATAAACTGAGATGACTCAGTAGCCAAAAAATCCTGAAGTGGCGGTATCTCTCTCCTTGCTGCATTTTGGAGACCAGTATGATGAAGAACGACGCCCTGGAGGATTGATTGCTGGACCACCCAGTTGATTGCTAAGAGGGTGTTGTAACTCTGAAAGCATGACTGTACCAAAAGCAGGGAATAAAGACCTGCCATTGGCAACTTAAAAACCCTCTCTGTAAATCAGAACTGATAGGTGCCGCTGCTATTGAAGGTGGCAAAGGTGTGCACAAACTTTTTTGCATGGGTACACTCCTGGAGGCATGTCCTTGGTTTGAATGGTCCCATTGTTGCTGCCCTGTCACTTGACATGCTGCTAAGGCCTGCAGACTCTGAGTATTATGGAATGTGAACACATAATTTCCTCAAGGAGTGGGATTGTGGTGTTCATGATGCACACCTGCAACCCCTATGCTTCCCAAACAAATTAATGAAAGAGCCCAAGACAAGAAGCTGTTCTGCCTTTCACACCAGGTGCCTTCCAGTGCCCCAGAAATGCAGAAGAAGCACATTACTCTCCACTGTCAAACCTGTCCCTGGGGAAGTTTCCTCTACTAAACGACATGCGAGTAACCACACAATTCATGAACTAGATGGTGTTAGCCAAAGAGAGCAGTATTGAGGAGCTAAAAGCGTAATCTGGCTACATAGAGAAGAATGTTGAAGGGCTAGCTCGAAGGATGGTGTAAGAAGCACAAGTACTTCATCATAAAGACAAGTTACATGGGCATGAGGCTTTCACGCAGTGAGTTGTGTCTTCCATCATTTGCCTGAAAGAGGAGGCTAAGCATCTGGAAAATACAGTGAGAGCCATGAGATTGGGAAACTCGAATGCTACAGGTTCTATAGACAGAAGATGCCAGGATGTTGCTACTCTGTTTTCCCCAATAGATGTTATGGTGTTGATGAGCCACTAAATGTTTAAAAATATGCTGACTCACGTCAATGAGACAAAATGCCACTGAGCAGCTTGGATGATGATTTAAGTAGCTTTGCACATATAAACAAAGATCATGGCATTGACAGCCTCCAAGAAAAGATTTGATATTCAAAGACTCTCTGATTCTGATTTTCCCTGATGTAGGTCACTTAATCCACACAGTACCCATGCATAGACAGAAGAGAGACACACCTGCATGCAGACACAGTACAGCAGACACAAACAACAAAATCTATGACCAGGGAGCTGCTATCTTTCTGGTGCAGTGGACATCTTGGCTGCCTTTAATATTTGCCTTTCATTATGCTGTTTTTAGGTTGAGCCTGGGCAGCGCATGCGCTGCTCTGCCGCATGCTGGAGTGGAGTATGGAATAGAAGCCCTGCCTACTCTCCACCCATATTTGTAATTTGCTTGTGTCATTGCTCTTCGTAAATGCTGGCTTCTGATTTGCTAAAATGCGTGTTAGTCCCTCCTTAGTAACGCCTTGTCTTCATTCATAACCTCTCATGGCGACCGGCCCTTTTACTTCAGTTGTTACAGGGTACGTCTTATTTAGTCTGGAAGCACAATTTTCTTTAATGAGTTTCTCCTACTGCAGGCACAATGTGCTTTCCTTACATTCAGCGCACCATGTGCTCTTTCACTTTCCAAGCAGCCAATGCGATACCAATTGCAATGCTTGTTTCACTATGGCAGGGGTATCAAGAGAGTGGTTTACTTTGTTTTCGAAAGACAGGTCAGAATTGGTGAAGTAGGGATCACTTAATGATTTGGTTGCATTGTTTCAATTATATCATTTATGCCTAAGAGGATTACCTCAAATATATATGTCTATACTTTTTGGGTTCTTTGTAGTGTTGGGTAATAACTTTCTAGGCCCACTAGTCTACTTACTATTTTTACAAACCATTTGCCAATCCTAGAAAACACATCTCCAATTGCTGCCAAAGCACCTGTAGTTTATAATTCCTTCAAGTCTCCTTTCAGATCAGTAATGTGTTTAATGTATTTCTTTAAGTCCTCACTCTTGTCAGGTATATAGATACAGCATTGGTGGACCTTTAACATCTTGCAGACACCGCCCTCTTTTGCAAAAAGGATATCTAACACTAGAAAATTCGACAAAACCATGGCTCTCATACCTACCATTTCAGGATCTACAGCCAAAAAGGAACTTGCTGTATTTGTGCATAATTTAGCAACTGTGGTGTCCAACTTTCTGATCTTGAGATCATTCAAGGTTACACCTAGATGGAATCACTGCACCAAAAATGTCTCCCACAATGTCAGCACCACGACTGTCCCTTTTAGTTCAAGTTTAATTTCCGACACCTGGTCATTCAAATGATCTACATGATATATCTTTGGGAAAACTACACCTAAATAACATGCCCCATACCATCCCCAGGGCAATTTGAAGTTTGCATGCTCCCCACTAATAAAATAAACTCCAAGAATAACGGGACCTTGTCCTCCCAAGAACAAAAGCCAAGTTCTTTCATATTCAAAAATGTGGTCACGTTCACTTCTACCCAGGAACTTAGTGTTTAGGGATGATTTATCTCTACTCACATATAACTTCCCTTTGTGTTGCCAATCTAGAAGAAGTGCAGGCATAACTCCTAAGTCCTAATGTTTTGCATCTTCCTTAACCCACAGTCCTTTAAACTTCTCATCCCATCCTCTTTTCTCCCTTGCATCTATTGCTCTCTTCCTGTCTTCTGTTAAATCCAAACATTTCTTCTCAACCTCAGAACAGGGCAAATTGTTTCTATGAGCGTAAGTCATGTCCAGTGTTGAATTCGGTCTAAGAATCAGTAAACTGTATCCATTGTCTTAGCATGAGAATGACAATTCAAATACTTAAACAAAGGAACTTCAGAAAGTATTAAATCATAATTCAAGTAAGAATATTGGAAATGTCCCTTCCCATAAAATAGACTTAAAAGAAGGCTACATGTAACAGCATATGTAAGAGTAATACGGTGGGAGGTAATCCGCTTTGCTGCTGACCCAGGTAACTTTATACAAACATAACAGTCCCTTGCCATGTCTGGACCGTTAGTTACTGCTAACGGCATGCCCCACCGCATTAGGAGTTTTCTGCCTATCGCCGATTTGTACGACTGTGCACGTTATCCCTTTCATTCGGCAATCATTCTATGTAACAGTTGGGGGACACTTCCCAACCCCCATACCTCTCCTCAGAGTGTCTGTATCATCTCCCACGAACCTGAACTCTGTTTATTCATACCATTACTCTGAGGAGTGTGTTCCAAGGAACCTCTTGCAAGATCTGCCGTAGGAGCCCTTTACACCTGGTCCGTTTTTCTCTTATCTTTGTCCCTCATTGAAAACATGAATACTCCTTGACCTTGAATTTGGTTCATACAAACAAAAACCTTTCTGTTGGACTTCAAGACCCTCTGATCCTCAAATATGTTTTTTAGTGCCCAGAGGAAGGTGCAACCTCATTATTAGGTCATTACCTAAACGTGGTTCGACACAATCTGTGGAGACCACCAAGAAACAGAACTAATATATGGAATGTCTGCAGCAGTAATATATCTATTTCTACCTTGAATATCACTTAATTAGAATACTGATAAAACGTCATTGTGATTATACAACACTGTACACAAAAGATTGGTTTTAAATACTGAGACCTATTGATTTGTGTATAGGCAGACATTCCAGTCTGTTCGTTGCATATATAAACAACAAGTCCTATGCACACTGCAAAACAGTTCATCAATAGGATTGTATCCTCCTGGGTCAAAGCATATTCGAAAAACAGCTGCCGAAAAGAATGCACATTTCTTATTGGGGTGATGAGATTTTCATTTAATGATTCTTGCAAGCCAGCCGACACGTGTTTCGTCGCACTACGGAGTTTATCATCCGCGACTCCTCAGGGCTTCTGGAAAAGAACGATTTCTATGGAGGTCGCTAAGCCGGTGATAATTCGGACCCGGCTTAGCCCAAAACTGGGTACAATTTGTGAGAGTCCACGTCAGGGACCCTTGGGAGATACAGGTGACAAGATCAAGTGTGTACGATCTCTATCAATGTCTTTGATTTTGAAGAAAACGCGTAGGTGGAGTTCGTTCGGTCCTCCACTTATGTTCAGGATACTGAATATGGTTTGTTAAAATATCCACATAGGTCCGGGATACCGTATCTTGAGTATCAGAGAGTCTGTCAGTCGCAGGCTGTAGGTGCCTTCACACACGATGAACGGGTACGTCCACGTGAGTAGTTAGGACCGTGTGGCCGGTGTTCGAAGTTGTTCCTGCTCTGCGGGTTGAGGTTCGATCATTTTCCCAGTATTTCCCCTAATCACTAAAAACCCTTCTTCTAGTAACTGTTCATTGAATATATTTGAGGGATGGTTCTCCCAGCTCTCTCTATTCCTTGCTGCTGTTTTTATAATGTGTACACTGTTTGTGGTATGAAATAGCTATTGATCATTTTGTGTCTTGGTGTTGTTCATTAATTGGATTATTTATTATGTTGTGATTATACAATACTGAGACTAGATTGTATGGATATTCATAATAAAAATAAGAATGTATATCTTCACAGTGGAATTATTGTGATCCTCAAATGTATATTATGTGATTGATTATTATCTTTCTCTATGAATATGTCCATACAGTACAGTTACCTTGTTTGGTTCATGTGTGACTGTTTGAGCACTATCTATACGCGAGTTTTCTTCCGCCAACTTAAATATTTTTCAGGCAGGATAACACATATTGCAGTTCCATTGCAGTCCCTTGCATCCATAGTGTCAACGCAGTCATAAAGCAATTTAAAATAGACATTTGAAGAATAATCTCCTGTCGTTGAATCTCCATGCAATGCTTTATAATCTATTAAGTGTAAACTATTCTCAATAGGACTCAGGATCTTAGGGGTGACACTAGGCTTTAGCTCGGTTACTGTTGAAAATGCAGGTGAAGATAATCCTACAAGGAGAACAATTAATAATAAAACAATGGCAAACATCACACCTACTAATAAATATCTTTGTCTATTTGTGTTATTAGTTTCCATGACTTCTCTAGAATCAGACCGTTGAGTAGAAATTAGCAGGAAAAGGGTCTTCTCAGTGCATTTCCACTTGTGCAAATGGCAATACAAAATTCAAATGATGTGCAATGTAATTATTTAGCGTTTGTGAGTCTTCCCTAGCCCTACTCCTTGTTCTTGTAAATTGCCCCCTTGGGCTCCTTACGCTGCCTCGGACCTGGGTGTGAGAAAGTGGCTCTATATATACTGAACCAGAATAAGGTACAGTGTATATAGAGTCCACAAACCCCAGAGGTATAACAGAGGTTAAAGCCAGGTGTGAGCTTACTCTCTAAAGTGGTAGCTTCGTCGAGCAGTAAGTCATTACCAGAGGACAGTGTAAAGCATTTGTTGTACACATTCAGTCAGCAAAAGGTTTCACACACTCAAAGACGGAACTCCAGGCCAATTGTTTTTATATCAAAGATATAGTTGTTTTATTTTTAGAACCAACAGGTATCAAAATATACTGTTCTCAATAGGAGAGGTCTCAGATGAGTACTTTGCAGAAAAGGCAATAAACTTTGTAAACACAATAGGTACAAGGGTTGCAGTAGGCAACACAATTCTACACACAATTTAGCATTGAGCTCAATGGGTTTTCCTATATAAACACAGTTGATTACTTTGTAGATTACTTTGGTAGTTCCAGGACTGGATCCTAGATTCAGTCCTGCGGTCTAAGCTGAAAACAATTTAGTAAAACGTTTTAGTTATCGCAGTGATTTTTCAGGAATATAAAGCTATTTTAAAAGTTCACACTTAGAAACTTTTCAACAGAAATCTGGCAATGTTATCCAATGGGAGAAAATTCAGGTTGCAGGTAAAGTATGATCTCGTTACTTTTGTAATCCTGTACTGGGCTCCTAGGTCCAGCACTGGGATCTCAACTTAAAACAGGTAAGTAATTTTGTTTCAGTATTTTGTATGGTTTTTAAAGATTATTTCAAGTTATTTCAAGCGTACACATCACAGACTGATTCGTTATTAACTGACAGTGAAAGACACACCGCCCCTACAGGGCGAACTCGTAGTACTCAACCTCCATCAGTGAAAAACGCTTTACCAACAACGGTGCCTTTTTTAGAAGAAGGCCCCACAGAAACGGAAGACCCCGGAGGGGAGGCAGAAAAAAGCAAAGAAAAGGGACCACCACAAACGAGGACCACAACCAAGAAAGACAAACCGAAGAAACATCAACAGACATAAAGAACTTGGTAATTAACATTTCGGTTGACAAGCTAAACAAAGCCCTAATTGAAACACTTCAAAAAGGAATGTCATACGTACCCACCGCACACACCAACAAATTGGAACTAGACGTAAGTTTATTTAAACTAACTCGAAAAATGAGACTGCGACATTTTTTTGATAACGTGGCGACTGATATCAGACCTAAACCCCAAGATGAATTAAGAGGTTTAAAAACAAGCAGTACTTATATGCCACCGATCAGCCACAAAACTATAGATTTGTTTGAAGAACTGTGCAAACGGGATATCAACAAAATCAACTTTTACAAAAAAAGCAAAAGGAAAAACATGACCAACAAAGAATATGGTATAATCGGAGCCATAGCTAATAATGAGAAAATCACATGCCAAAAAGCAGACAAGGGAGGGGCCATGGTTATTTTGAATACATCTTATTATGAAACAATGGTCAAGGGTCATATAGAGGATGAGCATCTATATATGGAGATTGATTTCAACCCCACAGAAGAAATTCGAAAAGCCTTGCAATCTATTCTACAAAGAGCTGAAGAAAAAGGTACCATCACTGAAAAAACTCGGAAATATCTCACACAAGACAGTCCAAGCAGTCCTTCCTTATACATGGTACCAAAGGTACAGAAGGATTTACACAAACCACCTTGCCGCCCGATCGTGTCCACAAAGAGAAGCCTCCACGAACCAGTGGGAAAATTCCTAGATAAGTATATGCAACCTTTGGTATTTAAATCACTGTCATACATTAGAGACTCGACAGACTTTTTGATTAAACTCCATCATTTAAACACCCAAGAGGATATAGTGATGGCCACAGTAGACGTTAAGGCGTTGTACACGTCGATACCCCACAAAGAAGGATTGGAAGCTATAGAACACGCCTTACTGAACAGCACGTACTCTCATGATTTACAAATCTTTTTGATGGAGCTCAAGGAGTTTACCCTCATGAACAGTTATTTTACATACAACAAGAGATGGTTCATTCAGCGTAGTGGAACTTCAATGGGCAATTGTGCCGATCCGGCGTATGCAAACTTGTACATGACATCATTTGAGGAACAATTCATTTAGCACAACCGAGCATGGGCAACACAACTTCTCATGTATGTAAGATTCATAGATGACATTTTCATTGTATGGAAAGACGATGTTGAATCTTTAAGTACTCAATTGGAAGCATTAAACCAAAGAAATGACCGTATTAGTTTCACGTGGCAGATCAATCACAAGAGTATTCAATTTCTCGATGTGGAAATAACCAGAGAGGATAACCTATTTCGCATAAACCTGTACCGTAAGCCCACAGACAGGAACAATCTTTTGAAATACGAAAGTCACCATCCTCAATCCCTCAAAACATACCTGCCCTACTCTCAGTTTCTCAGGGTCAGGAGAGTGGTCTCAGAAACACAGGAATGCCAAGAACAACTGAAAATCATGGAGCATAGATTTCGGGATAGGCGATATCCAGCTACCATCGTTGAAACAGCGCTAACGAGGGCACTACAGAAACCAAGAGAAGAACTACTTATAGGCAAACACAAACCAACAGAGAACCGAATCACTTGCGTTAGTAAATTTTCTAATGTGAGTCCTCAGTTCACCAAGATCATAAAGAGGCACTGGCAGATCCTAAAATTAGAAACCGACTTTAAAGGAGTATTTGACCAAGAACCATTGTTCGCCCATACCAGGGGCTGTAATTTGGGAGAAATGTTAAAAAACAGAAAAGAATCACCAGATGGAAATACATTCAGAGGAACCACACCGTGCATGAACTGCAGTAACTGTCATAACATAATGAAGGGCAACATAATCTGCCATCCCATGAAGGGACACAAAATTGCAATAAAGGTGAACGCGACATGTGACACAATGAACTCAATATACATGTTGAAATGCCCGTGTGGGTCAGTTTATGTGGGACATACTGAAAGAAAGTTCAAAACAAGGTTAACAGAACACAAGAGTAACATAAGAACTGGCTTGCTTAAATCAACAGTGGCAACACATTTTCTGGAAAAACGACATCATATCAACCAATTGTATGCTTGTATCTTGGAAGTAGTTCCCAAAGTAGAGGGTCCACTGAACAAGAAGAACTTACTTGAGCGCGAGAATTATTGGATTTATCATTTAAATAGCCTCAAGCCAAACGGGCTTAATGATTGAGTTGAATTTCTATGTTATTTATAATGACTGTTTGTCAGCACTGAATTGCATTTTACGTGTTATTTGTCATTCCTGTAATTTACAGAATTATTAATATCCGTTGGTGACACGAACACTGGCTGCAGCACGCTTCGAGCGATTAACACATCTCATTTACACACTCAGAGATGAACACCCGATAGCCAATAAAGTTAGATAATATAAAAAAATAGCCATCCCTAATACACATGCGCGTAACATGCTAAGCGTAAATGCCCAGATTGCACCTGTTCTCGTAACACAAACCAAACTAAGATTCAGAGGAGAAAAGACGCCGCGTTAGAACTACTTGCGAGGTAAGACGAACTAAGCACAGATTGAGCGCGCAGCAAGCAGATAAGCAGCGAAGTCCATTTCAATGGAAATAACCTCACGTAATCTTTTTGATAAAGGCGCGACATCGTTTGATCAGCAGATGGGTTTACTTACATATGAGCTATGCGTTAAAACTCGAGTACGGGAGAAACGCTCATAAGGAATCTAGGGAGCTAGAAGACTTAGCAATTTATTATGTCAGCACGCGCGTAAACCAATTGCTTTATCTCACATAGGGAAGAATGAAAGATTAAGTATGTTCATTTGTAGTTTTTAGATTTTCCCTGATGAAGTTGCAAGGGGCACCGAAATACATTGGAACAATACAAAATGCTTGATAATGGATCGTAATATGTGAATGAAAACATATATGGATGAAATTCAAAAAACTGAAAGAGTGAAATAAAAACACTATGAATTGTACAAAGTAATTACTCTATATAATTTTTGCTGAATGTTGTTCAGCCCTAATTTCTGTGCCAAGGGTGAGAGGCCTATGGATCAATAGGACTGCTACACTTTGAAGTTTTCAAAAGTAGATACTTAGAAGAAATTGCATAGAAAAGCAGACAATGGAATCCTATGGAGAAAATACAGGTTACTAGTAAACCCGTTAAGGATTACTTTTGCGGTTCAGTACTGGGCTACAAGGTACAGTACTGGCTTCTCTCCTGATCACAGGTGAGTACTTTGGAATTCGGTTGATTTTATATAAATATTTTAAGTTTCCAAAACTTCACACTTAGAAGATTTTTCGAGTCAAGCCAGTCAATGTTATCCAGAGGCAGGTAAGTGAGTTACCGGTTTCCAGGTGAGTACTCGACTGGTGAAGTTAAGGTTCTGGGTATAGACTCAGGGGTCCCCCAGGGTCAGGTAGGTTCAGTTGGTTCACCCTCAGCTCACAGGGTGTCAGACCCCGCCGTGGTTCGCGCCTGCCTAGACTAAGAACTACAGTTCCCATGATCCTTTCTTCCCCCCTCCCAGGAAGTACTTTAATGGATTAGACACGCATCCGGGTGCGTGTTATCCTGTTACCGTCCCCCGGCGTGAGAGCGGAGCTCTGCGCGCCAGTTTCTGTTCCTTTTCCTGCCTTCACCAGTGCGAGGTACCGGTGAGTCTGTGTCGGATCTCCCGGCTGGGAGACCCGTACGTCCTTCACGCAGATCGGCTTTCTGAGGTAAGACTTGCTCATTTGTTGACGGCAATTCCTTCACCGTGTGTTTTCCCTACCGCGGCTGCGGTGGCTTGGTCCTGTATTTCTGCTGAACAATAGACTGATATGAGAATTATATCAGTGCTCTGCCAGTTCATTTATTCTTCAATGTTGTAGACTTTTGTGGTCTTTTGTTTGCGGAGCGCGGTGGCGGTCGAAACCACGCGCTACCGTAATTTCATGCCAATCACGTAATTCTTTCATAAAAGCCCTGAACTCCATAGCGGAGCGCAGTAGTGAGGTAACTACGCGCTACCGTGTTACAAAAGGGACTTTGTGCTGAAAGTACACAGAACGCTGTGGTGGACGCAACTACGCGTTACTGGTTCTGCCTTATTGTTTGTGGTTCTGGTAAACTCCTAAAGGGGATTGTAGAGGGGCGGAGTATTGTGGTTCTTGCCTCCTACACATTGCCGTGCCCTAGGCTCCTTGTTCTGAACTTGCTTGATTGCTTTGAACTCCATGGACCCCCATTACCTACATGTCCCTGGTACTGTCCTGTGGTATGTAGGAGGTGTATTGTACATAGTCCCATTAGTGTTTGAAGTGCCAAGGTGTTAGAAGGTCACATTTACATCTTGTTTATGTTTTCCATAGGACACCCTAAAGGCAGTGATGGAGTGACTAGATTGATTCAGTTTCAAGGGTCTTTATCTTCCCTTTTACGCAGGTACTGTTGGTGTATGTTTAACGAGACTTTATGAGTGTAGCTGTATGTTTACTTCTAGCATTTACTGAATGTGTCTTGCTTTATTTTACAGGTGTCCTTTCCTTGCAGACCCTTTCCTTATCCTTCCTTTGTTTATTATTTTAGTTTATTATTTTTTCCCTCGCCTTCTGGCTCGAACACCCTGTATATTCAATTAGGGGTGTTGGTGACATTTGGAGGTGGAGCCATTGTTGCATCAACCGGATCCCGTGGAGGTATACCTGACACAGGGGCAGCCGGGTGCAGAGGTAGTTAGGCCCAATGTTATTCAATGAGGGGCAGGGGGCCTCTGGTCGGTGGCTGCTGGCTAGCAGGCCACGCGGCTGTGGGAGCTGGGCTCCTGGTCACTTGCTCAGGCCAAATGGGGAAGTAGGATAGGGCAAAGGTGGCACGGCCAGCTGCAGGGTGCTTTTGAGCCATCGGGCGCTCAATGTTATTCAATGGGAAAGGTAAAAATGAACAAAGGCTCGGGGACGGAGACTCTTCAGGGGCGACCACCACTTCGAGTGGTAAGTTGGGATCTTGGAGCACAGTTAGGTACCCCAAAGGAAGGCGCAGGGGTTTGCAGGGCGCCGGGTGCAGGGGTGTATTTGGGTGTCGGAAAAGCTTACCCTCAGCTGCTCGCGGTTGGGGGGCCCTGGTTCTGAGTCTGCAGGCGTCGTCTGGGTCGTCCAGGAGGGTCTTTGGGCACTGGACTTCGGGTCCCAGTCACCGGGGGGACGTCTTCGTGGTCTTGGATCACTTGGGCACGGGCCCGGCCCGGAGGGTGGAGAGTGGGCTGGTCCGGAGCTTCCTGGCTGGCACCAGGGGTGTTGTTGCAGCAGAGCCTCTGCTGTTGGGAGTCCCAGTCTTTGAGAGGATCAAGGCAGGCAGGTCCTCAGGGTGTCCCAAGGTTGCTGTCTACTGGAGTCACCGGGGTTAAGACAGGAGCAGGTTCCAGGATCGACAGGCCGGTACAGCTGGGGCCAAGTCAGTTTTGGTCGTCCTGTTGTTAGCAGCTGCACGGCGGGTCTTCTTCCTCTTGATCTTCTTTCTTTTTTTGTATCGGGATCTGAGGAAGGAAGGTTCAGGTAGCTCCTAAATACTGAATTTAGGGGCGTTACAGGTAGGGCAAGGGCAGGGACCAATAGGTCCCTGTCCTGGGGTGGGTACACCCCCTAGCCTGCTCCTCTCCTGTGGGAGGGGGGCAGGAGCCTAGCTGTGATTGGCCAGGGCTCCCCATCTTCAAGATGGCCAGAGCCCGGGGTCGTGCTTCACCTCGTCTCCCCCACCTGAGGGGTGGGGTTGGCACAGGCTGGCACCCTCCCCTTCCTGATGTAGTTTTTCCGGCCAGTCTTCCCGCCAGAGTGGGGGTCAGGACTGGTGGGGGCCTGTTGCTGAGTACAGCAAATGGTCTAGAGAAGCTCACAGAGGCGGCATGCCTTTGAAGCTTCCCCTGCCCATCCTGGCGGAGGAGACCTAGCACCTCGCCCAGGATGTGCATTGTTGCAGGCCCAGTAGAGCGGCGGGCTCTCCACCCAGGGGTCCAGCAACATGTCTGCTGTGTGGCAGCCTCTGCAGCCACTCAGCCCAGACGTGGATTGTAGGTTAGGTTTTCAGCGGGCATCTCTAAGATGCCCTCTGGTGCATTTTACATTAAATCCCACACTGGCATCAGTGCGGGTTTAATGTGCTGAGAAACGTGGTACCAAAAATGTCAGTCTTCAGTGTAGCCATTATGGTGCTGTGGAGTTCGTAATGACAACTTCCCAGCACCATATACTCTTAATGGCATCACTGCACTTACAGTGCCCAGGAATGGCCCGGGGTACTGTAGGGGCACAGGGCTCCTGCACCTGTGTCCACACCTCTGGCATAGGGCACCCAGCTAGAGGGGTGACTGAAGTATGCCAGGGCAGTAGGTTCTGTGGGCATGGCACACAGGTGTGCCATGTCGACTCTTTGTTTAGTTCTCCACTTAGACACTCACCCTGCAAAGGCAGTGTGTGGGTATCCGGGTACCGGGCCCCTGAGCGTGGCATAATAATTGCTGCAGTCCTCAGGGGTCTTCTCTGGTCACCATTTACTAGGGGCTGACAGGTGGCCAGAGATGCCAATTGGGTTTTAGTTTCAACACAGTTTTAGGGAAGGCCCTGGGTACCTGGTTGGCAGGAACCCAGGGCACACTCAGTGAAAGCATATCAGCAGTTCAGAAAAAAGTGGGGGCATACCAATGCAAGAAAGCTGGCACTTTCTCACACAACCCCCCCCCCCCAAACGAAAGGTGATGAGACTAACCTTGCCCTAGGGAGTCTTCATTGTCTAAGTGGAAGAACCTGGAAAGTCCATCTGCATTGGCATGGGCAGTCCCTGGTCGGTGTTTCACTTCAAAGTCCATACCCTGTAGGGAGATGGACCATCTCAATAGTTTTGGATTTTCCCCTTTCCTCTGCATTAGCCATCTGAGAGGCCCGTGGTCAGTTTGAACCAGGAAGTGAGTTCCAAACAAGTAGGGCCTCAACTTCTTCAGGGACCAAACCACAGCAAAGGCCTCCCTCTCAATGGCACTCCAACGCTGCTCTCTGGGGAGTAGCCTCCTGCTTATAAAAGCAACAGGTTGGTCTTGGCCTTCCTCATTGATCTGGGAGAGGACCGCTCCTATACCCAGCTCTGAGGCATCAGTCTGCACTATGAACTGCTTGGAGTAGTCTTGTGCTTTTAGAATGGGTGCTGAGCACATTTCTTCTTTCAGGGTGTCAAAAGCCTTTTGGCAGCTAACAGTCCAGTTTACTTTCTTGGGCATTTTATTGGATGTGAGTTCTGTGAGGGGAGTCACAATGGACCCATAGCCCTTCACAAACTTCCTGTAGTATCCAGTCAAGCCAAGGAATGCACTGACTTGGGTCTGGGTGGTTGGAGCTGCCCAGTCCAGGATACTCTGGATCTTGGGCTGTAAGGGTTGGACCTGGCCTCCACCAACAAGGTGGCCTAAGTACACCACAGTGCCCTGCCCTATCTGGCATTTGGATGCCTTGATAGTCAGTCCTGCATATTGCAGGGCTTGTAGGAGCTTCCCAAGGTGGATCAGGTGATCCTGCCAGGTGGAGCTAAAGACAGCAATATCATCAAGATAAGCTGCACTAAAGGACTCCAATCCAATCAGGACTTGGTTCACCAACCTCTGGAAGGTAGCAGGGGCATTCTTTAACCCAAAAGGCATTACAGTAAACTGATAGTGCCCATCAGGGGTGGAGAATGCTATTTTCTCTTTGGCTCCTGGGACCATGCCAATTTGCCAGTACCCTGCAGTTAAGTCGAAGGTACTGAGGAATTTGGCTGCCCCTAGCTTGTCTGTCAACTCATCTGCTTTTGCAATGGGTGAGCATCTGTCTTAGTGACAGAGTTGAGTCCTCTGTAGTCCACACAGAACCTCATCTCTCTCTTTCCAACCTGTTGATGAGGTTTGGGGACCAGAACCACCGGGCTAGCCCAGGGGCTCCCAGAGGGTTCAATCACCCCTAGCTCCAGCATCTTGCTGACTTCAGCTTTGATGCTTTCCTTGACTTGGTCTGATTGTCGATAGATTTTGTTTTTGACAGGGTTACTGTCACCAGTGTCCACATCATGGGTACACCAGCTGGTCAGACCAGGGGTCAAGGAAAAGATGCTAGCACACTGTTGCAAGACGTGCTTGCAGTCAGTCTGCTGTTGGGGAGAGAGGGTGTCTGAAAAGACCACTCCATCCACTGACCCATCTTTTGGGCTGGAAGAGAAGAGATCAGGGAGAGGTTCACTCTCTGCTTCCTGTTCCTCATCAGTCACGGTCAGCATGGTGAGGTCAGCCCTGTCATTGTAGAGTTTAAGGCCGTTCACATGGATAACCATTTTGGGTGTCCTGCTGGTGCCCAGGTCCACTAAGTAAGTGACCTCGCTCTTTTTCTCCAGGATAGGGTAAGGGCCACTCCATCTGTCTTGGAGAGCGCTTGGTGCCACTGGCTCCAAAACCCACACCTTTTGTCCAGGTTGAAATTGAACCATGGCAGCTTTTTGGTCCTACCAGTGCTTCTCAAGCTCCTGGCTGGCTTCAAGATTCTTGGATGCCTTCTCCAAGTACTCGGCCATTCTGGACCTTAGGCCAAGCACATAGTCCACAATGTCTTGCTTGGGTTCTTGGAGAGGCCTTTCCCAACCCTCTTTCACCAGACAAAGTGGTCCCCTTACAGGATGACCAAACAGAAGTTCAAAGGGTAAAAACCCCACTCCTTTCTGTGGCACTTCCCTATAAGCGAAAAGCAGGCATGGGAACAGGACACCCCATCTCTTTTTGAGTTTTTCAGGGATTTCCATGATCATACCTTTCAATGTCTTGTTGAATCTCTTAACAAGGCCATTGGTTTGTGGGTGGTATGGAGTAGTAAACTTGTACTGCACACCACACTCCTTCCACATGTGTTTCAGGTAAGCAGACATGAAGTTGGAACCTCTGTCTGAATCCACCTCCTTAGGGAACCCTACCCTGGTGAAGACACCCAGGAGGGCCTTGGCTACTGCAGGAGCTGTAGTAACCCTAAAAGGAATTGCTTTAGGGTACCTAATAGCATGATCCACTACTATTAGAATGAATTTGTTCCCTGAGGCTGTGGGAGGTTCAAGTGGACCCACAATGTCCACACCTACCCTTTCAAAGGGTATCCCCACCACTGGTAGTGGTATCAGGGGGACCTTTGGTTTGCCATCTGTCTTGCCACTGGCCTGACAGGTAACACAAGAGCTCACACACTCCTTCACCTTTTGGTTCATCTGGGGCCAGTAGAAGTGGCTAACTAGCCTTTCCCAAGTTTTGGTCTGTCCCAGATGTCCAGCTAAGGGGATGTCATGAGTTAAAGTTAGGAGGAACTCCCTGTACTTCTGTGGCACTCCCACCCTCCTGGTAGCTCCAGGATCGGGGTTTCTTGCCTCAGCATACAGTAATCCCTCTTCCCAATAAGCTCTGTGGGTACCACTGACATCTCCCTGTGCTTCTGAAACAGCTTGTTGCCTCAGGCTTTCAAGAGTGGGGCAGTCTCGCTGACCCTGGCACAGCTTTTCCCTAGTGGGTCTCCCTGGGCCCAGGAGTCCAACCTGGTAAGGCTCAAGCTCCATGGGTTCAGTTCCCTCTAGGGTTTCCAAGTCCTCTCCCTGAGGAGAGTGGTCCCGAGAGGCTTGCTGTGCAGAAGCTGGTCCCCCAGTCTTCTGGCTTTTTCTCTTGGTTGGTTGGGCCATACTTTCAGGCTCCAAACCTACTTGTTCACCCTTCTTTTTGCTCTAGGCTCAGGTTTGCACACACACCAGTCTAGGGATACCCAGCATGGCTGCATGGGTTACTTGATCAAACTCAGCCTAGGCTGAGGTTTCCAGGTCATTTCCAAGCAGACAGTCAGCTGGCAATTGTGGAGAGACCACTACCAGTTTCAGGCCAGTAACCTCCTACCAACCTATTGTCACCATAGCCATGGGGCGTTGGGTGGTAATGATGTCAGCATTGGTGACTGGGTAAGTTTTCCCAATCAAGTATTGCTCTGGGGAAACCAGCATTTCCTTCACCATAGTGATACTGGCACCTGTATCCCTCAGGGCTTCTACTCTAGTTCCATTAATGGAGGGGTATTGCAAATACTTTTTACAGTTGGGTGGCCAACCAGCTACAGTGGCAAACTCCATTTCCCCCAAGGAGACTAGATTAGCTTGAGTGTATTCCCATTTTTGCTCTGGGCACTCCTCTGATCTCATCTGTAGGCTCACTGTCCCTGGAGTAGCTGTATTGGGTGCCTTAGGGGCTTTATTGTAGGGGCAGTTTTTGTCTACAGTTAAATGTCCCAACTTTTTACAGTTGTTACAATACGCCTTGTTAGGATCAAAGTTCTTCCCCCTATAGGGCTAAGGCACATAGGGAGTAGTTTGGGACACACCCACCTGTACAGGCTTTTGGGGCCCTTTGGAAGACTCAGACTTTTTATCTTCGGGATTCTCACCACCTTTCCCCTGGGGAGGTTTTGTAACCACCTTCTTTTGGTCCCCCCCCCCAGTGGCTGTCCTTGTCACCCTAGTCTTGACCCTATGGTCTGCCTTATTTCCCAATTCTTGGGGAGAAATTAGACCTAGGTCTACCAAATGCTGATGCAACTTTTCATTTGTGCAATTACTCAAAATGTGTTCCTTCATAAACAAATAATAAAGTCCAGTAAAATCATGCACATTGTGTCCAGTTAACCAACCATCCAGTGTCTTTACTGAGTAGTGCACAAAATCTACTCAAGATTGGGTCTGGGTTTTGTGAGCCCCCCTGAACCTAATTCTGTACTCCTCAGTAGTGAGTCAAAATCCCTCAATCAGAGGTTTCTTCATGAGGTCATAACACCCTGCATCTGGCCCAGAGAGGGTCAGAAGCCTGTCTCTGCAGTTACCAGAGAACAGTTCCCACAGGAGTGCCCCCCCAGAGAGGTTTCTTTAGTCTTCTGATATCACAAGCCCTCTCAAAGGCTGTGAACCACTTGGTGATATCATCACCTTCCTCAAATTTAGGGACAATCCCTGTGGGGATTTTAGGATCATAAGATTGCTCTTTGTCCTTATTATTTGTATTGCTGCCACCAGAGATGGGTGCTAAACCCATCTCTTTCCTTTCTTTCTCCAGACCCAGGAGTCTGGACTCTAGGTCTAAACTCTCGGCCAACTTTGCTAAAAAGTTGTCCTCTTCATTGGGGCTCTCCCCAATGTGTTCTCTGGGGCCTAGTCCAACCGTGTGGTTCCTAGGCTCACAGAAGCTGACTCTTGGAGATAAGGGTACAGAGATCCTTACCTCCCTAGAGATGGGGGGGGGGGTTTGGTGTTATCCTCCTCCTCCTCCTCCTGTTCTTCCTCTGACCTGGTGTCACCCTATTCAGAGGGGTGGCCGTTTGCATACTCAGCCAGGAGCTCCTGGAGCCCGTGTTTGGTTGGATGCAGGCCCATGACTATATTTTTAAGTTTGCATAAGAACCTCAATTCCTTGAAATTCAAGTGCAAGTAAGGTGTGAGGCCGAGCTCCTCAACCAGGTCCATATTGTCTCCACTAATAGCTGGGTTCTGTTGAGACATTCTAACCTGACAGTTCTAACCCTCTACCCTAACTATAGTGAATTTTATTTTTCAAAAATTCTAATGTGACTTAAGCAAGGCCCTACCAGACTTTTAGTATTTTGGAAAAAATACAATTTCAAAATTCTAAAGGCAATTTATGAGTTCTGTTGTGTGATCAGATGGTATCCAAGTAGTCCAACAAATGCAAGTTTCTATCCCACCGCTGATCCACCAATGTGAGAAAGTGGCTCTATATATACTGGACCAGAATAAGGTAGAGTGTGTATAGAGTCCACAAACCCCGGAGGTAAAACAGAGGTTAAAGCCAGGTGTGACCTTACTCTCTAAAGTGGTAGCTTGGTCGAGCAGTAAGGCAGTACCAGAGGACAGTGTAAAGCATTTGTTGTACACACTCAGTCAGCAAAAGGTTTCACACACTCAAAGTCTGAACTCCAGGCCAATTGTTTTATATCAAAGATATAGTTGTTTTATTTTTAGAACCAACAGGTATCAAAATATACTGTTCTCAATAGGAGAGGTCTCACATGAGTACTTTGCAGAAAAGGCAATACACTTTGTAAACACAGTAGGTACAGGGGTTGCAGTAGACAACACAATTCTACACACAATTTAGCATTGAGCTCAATGGGTTTTCCTATATAAACACAGTTGATTACTTTGTAGATTACTTTGGTAGTTCCAGGACTGGATCCTAGATTCAGTCCTGGGGTCTAAGCTGAAAACAATTTAGTAAAACGTTTTAGTTATCGCAGTGATTTTTCAGGAATATAAAGCTATTTTAAAAGTTTACACTTCGAAACTTTTCAACAGAAATCTGGCAATGTTATCCAATGGGAGAGAATTCAGGTTGCAGGTAAAGTACGATCTCGTTACTTTTGTAATCCAGTACTGGGCTCCTAGGTCCAGCACTGGGATCTCAACTTAAAACAGGTAAGTAATTTCGTTTCAGTATTTCGTATGATTTTTAAAGAATATTTCAAGTTTTCAAAAGTAGACAGAAGAAATTTCATAGAAAAGCAGACAATGGATACCTATGGAAAAAATATGGTTAGTAGTAAACCCGGTAAGGATTACTTTTGCGGTTCAGTACTGGGCTACAAGGTACAGTACTGGATTTTCTCCTGATCACAGGTGAGTACTTCGGAATTCGGAATTCGGTTAATTTTATATGAATATTTTAAGTTTCTAAAACTTCACACTTAGATATTTCGAGTCAAGCCAGTCAATGTTATCCAATGGCAGGTAAGTGAGTTACCGGTTTCCAGGTGAGTACTCGACTGGTGAAGTTAAGGTTCTGGGTATAGACTCGGGGGTCCCCCAGGGTCAGGTAGGTACAGTTGGTTCACCCTCAGCGGCATAGGGACGGCAGGGTGTAGAGGTAGTTAGGCCCAATGTTATTCAATGAGGGGCAGGGGGCCTCCGGTTGGTGGCTTCAGGCTAGCAGGCCACGCGGCTGGGGGAGCTGGGCTCCTGGTCACTTGCTCAGGGCAAATAAGGAAGTAGAATAGGGCAAAGGTGGCACAGCCAGCGGCACTCGGCCGGCTGGGTGCAGGGTGCTTTTGAGTCGTTGGGCGCTCAATGTTATTCAATGGGAAAGGTAAAAAATTAACAAAGACTGCAGGCTCGGGGACGGAGACTCTTCAGGGGCGACCACCACTTCGAGAGGTAAGTTGGGATCTTGGATGCACAGGTAGGTACCCCAAAGGAAGGCGCAGGGGGTTGCAGGGCAGCGGGTGCAGGGGTGTCTTTGGGTGTCGGAAAAGCTTACCCTCAGCTGGTCGCGATTGGGGGGGCCCCTGGTTCTGAGGTTCAAGGCAGGCAGATCCTCTGGGTGTCCCAAGGTTGCTGTCCGCTGGAGTCGCCGGGGTTTAGGCAGGAGCAGATTCCAGGATCGACAGGCCAGTAGGGCTGGGGCCAAGTCAGTTGTGGTCTTCCTGTTGTTAGCAGCTGCACGGCGGGTCTTCTTCCTCTTGATCTTCTTTCTTTTTTCGTATCGGGATCTGAAGAAGGAAGGTTCAGGGAGCCCCTAAATACTGAATTATTGGGCATTACAGGTAGGGCAAGGGCTGTAGTGTAGTTCCTATAGTCCCAATAGGCTCTGCACATTGGAATAATATCTTCAGTAGTGTAGACGTCGGACTGGGGTTACCTAGGTCTCTACTGACTATATTAGACTTAAGTTTTTTGCCAGCTAGCTCAGAGTTCACTAGAAACTTTCTCGAATAAGCGAGGAGGAGTTTAACCTCCCTGGATAGATAAGCAGGGATTTAGTTTCTGACAACCATAAAACATGACAACTTTGCTCTCCCTGAATAAGAGTGTATCTCTAGAGTCGTGTGTAAACAAAAGACAGCTATTTCACTCAGTCAATCAGTGCGTACTTAGTTTCACCAGATTGCAGAGAAAAAGAGAGACGGGCGTTTTCAATAAAAGGTGTTATTTATTGAGCAGTCTCTTTCCTCATACAAGAGAAATGAATTGCTACAATTGCAATACTTATAGTAAAGTAAAGTGCATATAGTAAAAGCAGGATTATGAAATAATACTGTAAAAGCATGGATATGGTTTCTTAGCCATATGATACTTTAAAATGGATAAAATAGATACATACATATATACATTTACTAATCGTACTCAACTGGTGCTTCTAACTATGCCTACCCCGGTGTACCTGACCTAAGCCTAATACGTGCGAAGGAGTAAGTAAGTAGCAGTTTAAGTTAAGTTTGTTTTGCCAAGGATCTGACCCAAGAATTCTCTGTAAGGGTTTAGTCAGTTCAGTACCTGGGTATTAGAAGGCAGGAGGGCTGGTATCTCTCTCTCAGGACTCGGTATCCCAGTCACCCGCAAGGGTAAGCTGGAAACGCCGGAGGCTGGATTTCTCGGCAAGAGAAAAGACAGCGTCTTTCTCAGTGCGTCAAAAGGGAGGGGCAGCGTCCGTGGGCTCTCGCATCAACTGGGCTCTTCGGAAGTAGATAGCTGCTCTGCTCCAGGATTACCACCGTGTGTTTGCTTAAGGCAACGTTGGTATATTTATACCTGAGAGGTGCTGGGTTTGACATAAGGATGGACATAAGACGTCAATAAAGATGTCACTAAGAACTGGTCGTTCTTACAGTGCTTTACAGGAGTTCTCGGACGAAATCAAAACAATAGCAGCGGGGATTTCCCAGGTTGCTGGAGGCTTGGATTTGTTTAAGAACTCGGTATGCTTTCTAGGGGGCTGGAGGAATAGTGCTTGCTTAATGTGACAGCATGCGCTATGACTGAATTATGAAAAAGGGTTTCTATGCCGTTGTAGGGATATTATTGATTTATAACCGGACCAGGGCAAAGAATATGAATATTGATTCAGGTACCTAGATAAACACACTACACCCACTCCACGAATTCATGTCCATAATTACTAAACTAAGCAATAGTAAACATATCTAATAGTGCATGTGTATACCGATCCACCCCAAAATAAATTTTTTGCATTTGAAATGGCATATGCGAAATACACGAAAATGAGTATAGGTACAGTATTTCAAGCAGAGTAATCATTCATAAAATAGGATGCATATATCAGCGGAATGATTTTGCGAAATTACACATGAAATGGCTCTTAATACAGAAAAGAAGGTTCGAGACCACTTCATCACATATAAATACAGTTATTTGTAAATATGCTAGAGGCTGAGGTAATGTTTTTGTCTCTAGAGTTCCTAAAATTAGAAGCTCTGTTCTCTAAGAATAGTTCTACTTTAAGCAGAGGATGAGTGCCAAAAAAATATATATATATTTTGGAAATGGATGAAAAAATAATTTCGTTTGTCAGGGGAAGAATTCAAAACAGTTCCAAATATTTCCAGTAGCTTTTGTTTTTCAAAGCTGAAGGCCAAATTCAGAGTTCAGGGAACATTGTGTGCTCGTATGCTTAAAGTTATTCTTTTTGTTCGGGGGAGAACATCATTTCAGACAGACTTTCAAAAAAGCAGTTTACCGCTTCAGGTGAAAGTTCGACCAAGTTGGTGAATATCGCTACCATGCAGTCTTGAGCATGATTGCTTTCAATGATGTTTTGATCAGCATTGCTTACAGAAGGTCGTACCTGGTTGATGCTGCTCTCATCTTGTACTTCACTACCCTTTAATCGCAGTGGTGAAGTTTCCACGAATACCGTCATCAGGATAGGTAACCGCTGGGGACAACACGATGCATGAGCCATTACTGGACTTAGCAAAGTATCTGTATCCAATGGTACTTCTGATAGTAGTGTGAGACAGGTGTCCAACACGCATTCTTCTCCACACAGCATACATCTTAACAAAGGTAAGATACAATTCTGCCAGATGGGTCTGAATGAAAGAAACCAGGTCATATTTAGATCTCTTAGCCGGGCTAATCCAAGGACTTTAGTTATGCGGTCCCGATAGCGTATAGCTAGGATCGTTTCTTCCATTGTTGCTGGAGTCTTGTCTGTGACATGACTTGCCATAACGAAGCAGGAGTATCAAAAATAAAATGCCTGCTACGAGTCCCAACAGGAGTGGGAGGTCGCCAAAGATCGAATGGACAAAATTAGGAAAAATGCCCAGGACTACTTTGAAGGGTGTCAACAGTCCCGAAAAAAGTGTCTTAAATACACTTGGGATACCATTCGTATCAGAAATGTTTAAGATTTGGTTTAGCATTTCTGCGAAGTGTAGGGGGCAATTTGTTGATAATAATGCATGTATCTCTGTCGTTGTCCTTGCAACTTGGAGATCATACGTTTCTTTCGATGACGTCAAGGGCACAGGCGTCTGTAGAAGAACAGACTTTATTCTGCTTAAAGTATCAATTCGAATACAGGAGATTTTCAAACTGGGCCAAATTCTTCCCTCCCTGTCTGGAGTGTCGTTCGGAAACAATACTTGCATACAACAAGTGACCATGGACGAAACGCTTACGAGATAAGCTTTTCCTGGCACCAAGCCACAACATCTGTGGTCCACAATTAGAATGTAGCTCCCGTTAGAAAGCCGTCTAAAGAATGGCTCTATTCGAGTTGCAGGTGTGCCAAGCTGGTGACATGAAAGGTTATTTGAAGTCCCCTCACAGGCCCCATGCAAATTTATACCCTGACACAGAAGTATACCACTTAGTGATTTTTCACAATTATTACCACTAAGAAATACATTCTGTCCTTTTTCACTATAACATGTGTGTGTGTAAGGTAATTTCCATGTTGACTTAATGTATCCTTTACCCAACCTTTCATACTGGCCTGCCTGTATATACTTTTGGCAGTATCGAAATTGGAAAGTTGTTATCGGAATAGTTATGATTCCGTGTATTATCCATTCAATGACAGGTCGTTCTGACATTGTCAATGGTAATCTCTCAAGTTTTTCAATGCTCAGAATTGTATATCCTGCGTGTATCAGTAAGGTTAAAGATAGAGAACAATGACGTTGTGTTGATTAAACGCCAAGGCACGTAGCCTGAACGCAGATTTTGTAACCTCCAGCCAAGCTGTACAATAGAACGCAATTGGGACTGACCATGTTGTAACATTAGTAAGTCCTGCTCTATTATATCGATTGCAGATGATACAATACTGTCCAGTGAATATATTCTGGAAGACAGAGTCATTAACCCATTGTCCACAACAGAAAGTGATTTTTCCAAATTAATACGGTCAATTTCCCGTATTTTCTCTGCTGTTTCAATTTGAGTTTCTTTCCAAGCTTCGTTATAAGCTGCATATATAGAGGCCGCTATGAAACGTTTTTAACGCTGTTTGCGCGGTCCCATTATGAAATCACGCAAGTCAGCACCTTCTTTAAGTAAAGTCAAGTGTTGCTTAATTTCTGCCAGTGTGGATGTCTGTAGCCATTCGAGGCAGAGTTTTCCTACACTGTATGTTGTTACTATCCCTGGATGTTGTCTCTGGGAGTATCTAGGGTCTGGCCTGGTCAATTTGAACCCCTGTATTTTGTTCAGGAATCTATCTTGACAGTTATTTGTGTCTGTGGGCCAGATCAACCATTTTTTCCAATCAGGATGTGTTCTGTTTTGGTTTAAAATATGGGATACGGGGCGTGGCCAAGATGGCGTCGGAGTAGGACGCTTCTTTGAGCCTCTCCGACGCCGTTCCAACAAAGCACCTGATAGCGGGGTCTGAGGAGTGCTGTCCGGCGCCAGACGGACAACGGAGGTCGCCGACGCCTGGGGGAGCGGTCCGGTGCTGCTGGCGGAGCGGAGCGGGGCTTGCGGCGCTCGCCAGAACAGAGTCGGGCTGCGGCCTGTGGAGCACCGATCTCGCGTGCTCGGGGGGCCGGTCTCGATCTGGGCGGTGCCCGGCGCGGAGAGGAGGCGACCCGCGTTGGCGTTCCTGCTGCGGCCTCGTGGTCCTGCCGAGGGGCGGAGGACACGCCGTACCGGTGGGGTCTCCCATATGTACACAGGGAGAGGTCCGACGGTACTGGCCTGAAGGAGCGGTGGAGACCGGAGAGCTGCGGATAGGGTCCCGCCGGAGGCGGCCAACAGAGCGGAAGACCGGAGGAGCCGGGAAGACTACGGTGAGCTGCTCCCCCCCCCAGACCACTGAGAGTGCCGGTACAGTGGGGAAGAGGACAGCGGGGGCTGTGGGGGCTCAGAACTGAAGCTCGAGGGGCCAACTTGGCAGGAACGGGCCTGGTGCAGAGGCGGAGGCGGACCCTATTCTGATTTTACCGCGACCTCGGCCAGGGGTTGCCGCTGAGCCGCGCTAGTCTGCCTGCACCTCTGAGACACGCAGCGGGAGCTCATTGGGGAATCTGGATTCTTTGGCGGTGGGGTTCCTGCACAGCTAACTGAGCGGACCGAACAACCTGGCCACACGGCTGCTTCGCCACTACGTGCGTGGTTGGGCGGCGGAATTGAGCCGCCATTTTGTCTGCACCCTCTCGGGCGGCCCGACCCTGCTTGCTCCCGTAGCCTGGACTACTGATAAGGGGACTTTGCGATATCAGTACGCCCCCCTGTGGGCTTAGGGACCGAGGAGGTAGCTCCCCCCCGCCCTCTATACTTCCTGGCTTGGAGGGTAAGCTGGACACCTGCTGTATAGCCATAAGAAGTGTCCCTACCGACGAAGGAGGGGTCTCACGCTTGATTGGATTGCCCGGGGGGGGAAGGCTGCACCACCTGCCGGTGGGGGCTCCGCTTGAGCCCTCCAGCTGGGCCTCTGGAGTGGAGGGGACGCCTGACCGAGTGCAACAGCGGGAGACTCACGATGTCTAACACATTGCGGAAGGGGAGGCCTGGGAAGGATGGTGCCCCTAAATCTTCGCAACAGCCGGCCTCGCCGGGGGCCAGTAGCTCGTCGAAACAATCGGACGATGAGACACCCGCCACTAAGGCATTCATGTCTGAGCTCTTTGCTTCCATTAAAGAGGATATTTCCGAACTCCGTTCGCAATTGGCCTCCGATCTTCGGGAGGTGCGGCGAGATGTCGATGGGCTTGGCGAGAGAGTGGCGACACTGGAAGACCACGATTTGAGTATGGCGAACGATGTGCACCAATTGCAACAAGACGTCATCCGCCTTACTGAGCAAAATTTGGATCTGCAGACCCACGCGGAGGATCTAGAGAACCGCTCCCGAAGAAATAACATTCGTATCAAGGCGGTGCCGTGGGACGGAGAGGCGGGAGACCTACGTGGGTACGTTCAGGCCCTGTTCGTGCAGATTCTGGATGAGGAAGATGTTCAAGAAATAAGGATGGACAGAGTGCACAGAGTGGGGTTGCCCAGGCGAGGGGGGGGACCGCCTCCGGATATCCTCGTCTGTGTGCATGACTTTCAGGTGGAGGAACGTATCTTGCGGAAGGCTAGAAGCATCTCCTCTCTGCAATTTAGGGACCATCGCCCGCAGCTATACCAGGACCTGGCGGCATCGACGCTTCAGAAACGGAGAGAGTTCCGTCCTGTGACCGCCTTCCTGCGGGAACGCAATATCTCCTACTCCTGGGGTCATCCCTTTCGTATCATATTTCGCTGGCAGAATAGGCTGGCACAGATCAGCTCCCTGCAGGTGGCAAAGGATCTTCTGGGTCTTGAGGACATCGCACCGACCCAGGTGACCCGCAACTCGTCGCCGCGGAGACGACGTCGCTCCTCTTCCTGGCATAGAGTTGGTTCCTCCCCGGAGCGGCGACGACCGGACCGCACGACCAGCGTGCAAGAGCGGGGAGCTGCGGTGGCTTCGGTGGCCTCCGCCACACTGGCTGATTCTCAAGCGAGCTCTGGAGCAGCATGACCCCTGTTTCGCTGAATGTCGTCGGAGGGGCTCTGGCCCTGAGGTTCTGGGGGTTCGATTGTACTTTTGGAGAAGACACCCCGGACCGTGGCCTGGGGGTCACTAGGTTGATTCCCTTGCTCCAGTATCAGTCCAGGGGGGCCTGACGAACCACGGTCTGCTGGAACTGATGACTACCCGACTTAGGTTTAGTACCTGGATAGGTTTCCTGTTGTTCTTCTGTTGGGTCGGAGGGGGTGGGGGGGGCTGTGGAGTTGGGGGGGTTGTGCTCTTAGATGTGACATCCTGAGCTGTTTTCTATTGGGTTCCTGTTTGGGGGGGGGGGTTGAGGATGGGGGCGGGGGGAGCCTGGGGGGGGAGTGCAGGAGAGTGCGATGGCGGCGACATGAGTGTTTTGTGGCATGTATGGTGGTATTGGGGGGGTGTCGGGGGAGTGCGTGGAACAGGAAGTAGGGTTGTTAGAGTTCTTGGAGGCTGACAGTCATTGTGCTGGTACTTGCAGAGGAGGGGTGGGTCATCTTACCAGGCAACATTTGTTGGGTGGGCTCCCGTCTGCAAGGGGGGGTTCCTGAAATGCCTACTGAAAGCTTTGATCTTATGGTTCCGCTATGCCTGTTAGTATAGGGACTTGGAATGTTAAGGGCCTGAATTCGCCGCAGAAGCGACAGAAAATATGGAAGTATTTAAATGACCACCAGTTGGATATCGTGGGGCTCCAAGAAACCCATTTGGCGCGCAAGGACGAGCTGCGCCTTCGACATAGGGCATATCCCCTTATATACAGGGCATCTGCATCCACAAAACATAGGGGGGTAGCACTCCTGTTCCGCGCTGCGTTGCACTTCCAACCTAATGACATGTGCAGTGATAAGGATGGCCGCTGGCTAATGGTAAAAGGTCTGGTCCTGGGGCGGCTGAGTATGTTTGTGGTAACTTATCTGCCCAGTGCGGGCCAAAATCAGTTTTTGCAAGGTTTGTTGCAGAGAGTGGGTGACTTTGCTGAAGGCCACTTGTTCCTCCTGGGGGACTTTAACCTGGTGTGGGATAAGGAAGTGGATAGCTCTGGGTCCCGTAGAACTGACACGGGGGTGTTCTCTGCTTCCTCGCAGCAGCTGGTGGGGGAGCTGGGGCTGGTTGACGGCTGGCGCTTTTTCCATCCTACCACACGCGACTACACCTTTTTTTCACATGTACATCACTCCTACTCCCGTTTGGATCACATTTTCATTAGCCAGGCCCTCAGAGGAGATGTTATTGATGCCGCCATTCTTCCACTTTCGGTGTCTGACCACAGTTTGCTGGTGCTTAGCCTTCGTTGGTCGTCGTCCAGTGACGGACAACGGAAATGGTATTTCCCGGCCTCGGTGTTGAGGGATGACGCCTCTAATAAGGCATTGCGGAAGGCCATCAGGGAGTTTTTTTAACTTAATCCCGTAGCCGACACCTCGGTATCCAATACATGGGACGCCTTTAAAGCGTCTGTCAGGGGCACGTGCCTGGGCCTCAATGCTAACCTCAACAGGTTACGGCGCAAGGACCGAGAGGCACTGGAATCCGAACTGGCGAGCCTCGAACAGGAGCATAAGCACGGACCCTCGAGGGTGACCCTCCGACCCTTGACCGCGGTTCGGGGGAAATTGAGGGCCCACTACAACAATAGGGCCGAACTGACGCTGTTGAGGCTGGGACGGCAATCCTACTCTAGTGGAAACAAGGTGGGAAGGCACCTGGCGCGTCAGTTGAGGGATAGGCGGGAACGTGAGTATATCGGGGGTATTCGGGATGCTACTGGTGAGGAGCAGCACAGGGACGGGGCGAAGGCAGCCATCTTTGGACGCTTTTATGCGGACCTCTACACGGGGGACAGGTTACATGCGGATGCACAGAAGGAGTATCTGCGGCGTTTACCCCTCCCCCAGATATCCGAGGAATGGAATGAGTTGTTGGGGGGCCCGATTGTCCAGGAAGAGGTACTAGAGGCTATCAAGAAGTTAAAACTACACAAGGCACCCGGGCCGGACGGCTATACTGCCGCTTTTTATAAAACATACGCCATTGACATATGCGATTTTTTGGTATCCCTCTTCAATGACATGGCAGAGTCTGGTTCCTCATCCGGTGCACTAGCGGAGGCGGTGATTACGGTTCTGCCGAAGCCGGGGAAAGACCCCACCCAGTGTGCGTCGTATCGCCCCATAGCACTCCTCAACATCGATGCCAAGCTGTATTCGGCGATCCTAGTGCATAGGTTACAAGATCTGATGCCGGCGATAATTCAGCCTGACCAGTCTGGATTTATCAAGGGGCGTCAAACTCACGATAATACACGCAGGGTGGTACATCTAATAGAAAAAGCTAACCGGTTCCACATACCGGCGGTCCTGGTCGGGCTGGACGCCGAAAAGGCTTTCGATCGTGTGGACTGGGGCTTCCTGTTTCATACGATGGTAGCCTTCGGCTTCTCGGAGAGGTTTATCACCATGGTGAGGGCTAACTTTTCCAACCCTCGGTCCCGCGTAGCTGTGAATGGTCACGTCTCGGCGTTTTTTCCGCACTCTAGAGGCACTCGACAGGGTTTCCCTCTGTCACCTCTCCTGTTCGCGCTAAGCATTGAACCCTTGGCTGTGGCGGTACGGGAGCGGGAGGGGATTTGGGGCATTCCGTTCACAGGAGAGCAGCATAAAATCACGCTCTTCGCGGACGACATTCTCTTCTCCGTGGCGGACCCAGAGGGCTCATTGCCTTGCATCGCAGAGACCCTGCGGCATTATGAGGAGGTGGCCGGTTTCAAGGTGAACTATAGCAAATCGTATATCTTGAACCTTACTCTCTCGCGATCCGAGATAGAACGCGTGCGCCCTCTGACGCCTCTGGCTTGGGCCGATAACTCCATCGTCTATCTGGGGGTCCATTTGACTCAGACTGTGGGCAAACTATTCTCAGCCAACTTTCCACCCGTGCTAGCAAAGACTCGAGCTGAGCTGGAGAGATGGAAACCTAAGTTCCTATCATGGTTGGGTAGGATCCACGCTGTAAAGATGGTTCTCCTTCCTAAATTCTTGTATTTATTTCAGGCCTTGCCCATTCCTTTAGACAGTGACTACTTTCGGCGTCTCAAGACGCAGATTTTGCGATTTGTGTGGCAAGGTGGTCGTGCGCGTTTTTCTTTTTCAGTATTGCGTCGGCCGAAAGCCGAGGGTGGAGTGGGACTGCCTGACTTGCAGCTGTATTATAAAGCGGCGCAATTGAGGGTGCTGGTGGAGTGGTCGCAGCAAACGTCTGAAAAACACTGGCTACACATGGACCGGAGTGTGGCAGGCAGGTCAATATGGGACCTGGCTTGGAAACCGAAGAAGGATCGCCTCCTGAACGCCTATATTAGTACGCCTACGGGTACCACGCTCAAGGTGTGGGATACCCTGGCATCAGACGAGCGCTGGACTACGTTCCCATCACCGTTCACGCCTGTGCACTTTAACCCGGCTTTCCCCCCGGCGTCTCAGGAGGGGGCCTTTGACGCTTGGAGAGAGGGTGGCTGCAGGGCATTGACTCATCTGTTTCATGGTCAGGATCCCCTCACATTTGCTAACTGCATGAGGGATTATGGGATCCCCCAGTCTGACCAATATCGCCATGTACAGTTGCTCCATTGGGCCACGTCGCCTCGGGTGCTGGAGGCGGCTACGAGACCTCCGTCACCTTTCGAGGCCTTTATACTGCGGACATCGGTCATGAAAGGCGTCATCTCTTTCATATATCAGCTCTTGCTTAAATCAGCGGCATCGCCTAGGCCGCGCTACATGGAGCATTGGGAAGAAATGATAGGGAGAGATATCTCCGACAGTGAGTGGTCGGCATTATGGCGGGACCTGACAGCATTCAATGACTCGCTCCATCTAAGGGAAGCCCACCTCAAGACCCTTATGCAATGGTACCTGTGTCCTAACAGGCTCCATCGCTTCTATCCGGCTACCTCCGACAAATGTTGGAGGGACTGTGGGCTCCTCGGGGACTTCCAGCATATTTGGTGGGACTGCCCAGTAATTCGGCCATATTGGGAGGAAATCCTCTCACACATCAGGGACATTCTCCAATATCCTATTGAGGACTCTATGGCCTCGGTGTTATTGGGCCTGCGTGAACCCGGTCTTGAACATCAGACACGAGCAGACAAGAAAATCTTGTGGCTGTGTGTTGGAGCTGCCAAGATTACACTGGCTGCTGCATGGAAAAAGAAGGAGGCACCGGCAATATCATTGTGGCACGCTCGACTTTGGAAGCTTCTAAGCATGGAGAGAATGGCGGACATCTTCCTCGACAATTTCAAAAACTTCCAGTTTCAGTGGGGTCCCCTGGTCGCATTCCTCTCTAAAGGCCTGCCATGCGCTGTGTTTCCTGCATCTATACGGTCACTGCACCTGTTTCAAGTTTAGTACTATAGATGGAATGAGTATTGGTATGAATGGAGTCGCCGCCAGGGGGGGAGGGGGAGGGAGGTAGGGGGGGAGTTTTTCTCGTTCATGGTTCATGGGTTACTGAGGTACATGTATACGAGGCCGAAGCCTATGCGGTTATGGTGTGAAGGACTGCGGGATGGACAGACTCCTGCTTGAACTTTCCAACGCACGAACACGCAGATAGACGCACGGATCTGGTCATTGCGTCCTGAGACATTCTTCTGGGTTCCGTTATGCTTATGATGCCTCATGAAGCTTTCTTGCGCCCTTGTGGGCTCTGTATGGCACCTTGGTAACCTGTTTGTGTTGTCTTGTTTTTCTCAAACTACAAATAAAAATTTTACACAAAAAAAAAATATGGGATACGTCTATCTCAACATCTGTAGTGCTATTACTGTCAGGTGTTGGCTTCGGAATAGACGGTTTGTTTAAGTCTTTAATTTTGGCTAGGCCAAGACAGGTTGTTTGTTGAATTGTGTCATTCAAGAATATAATTTGTTCTGGGATCATGCAGGCTCTGAATAATGATTCTATACCTTGGACCTGCCAATCTTTGGTACCCCAGATGGTTTTCGTTTCAATATTTTTGTTCCAAAAATCAAAACCAAATGTATTCATTTTCTCATAAAATGTTTCTGAATAGATTAATTTTGTGTTTGTCAGCATGGTTTTCATTCCTGTCTTATTTAACATTTTGAAATAAAACGTTTCTGCATCACTTGTGTTAAACCCTGAGAAGTATGGGAATTTCTCATAAAATGTTTTCGAACTGCCTTTTGGTGGAGTTGCACAATGTTCCCATTGATTATAATTAAAAACATTTCTAGGCTGAGCAGATTTATGCAAATAATGGTTAGCATAGTGGTTGTAACAGTACATCTGGTCATAATTAGACGAACCCTGTAAATAATCATGTTCTGTAAATTTTGCTGACATAACTGAGTCTGACATCATATCATTAATACTTTCAAAGTCCCAATCATTAGAGAATGTGCTCGGTTTTACAAAGTCACTTAATGAAACCTTAAATTGATGAGGATACTTCAAGAGCTCATACCGGGCCATATATTTCGTAATCTGTTTTGTCCCATGCTACCCCACCGGGTATCGGATTGGCTGTGAAATTTACTGAAGAAAGTTCTCTTTTCTCGATGTGTGAAGACTTGTGTGGCTTCAGGACCAAGTTGATATTCTGACTTGCTGTGTCCCTTGTAATATATTTTCCCTCAACGAAATGTCCCAAGCATAGTACCATGATGAGCCAAAGCAGGAGAAAAAATACACCTAGCACCACCCAAAATTCAATCCATGGAGAAATCAGATAGGTTTCTTGAAGTTGATGAAAGAGTTCTTTGGCTTTGTCTTTAAGAGTCTTTGTTGTTGTTGGCTCTTCCTCAGGTTCGCTTGGATCCTCAGAAAAGTCATCGAAATTGATGAAGTAGCCTGATGCAGTTCTGTCAATTGTTGGAATTGCTTCTGGATTTTTCTTTGTTTCATTAGCATAGTCTGTGGCTACATCGTTGTAGACAGGTGTTTCTTGACAAATTGTTGCAATTTGGGTTTTAAGAGGCGTAAGTTCCATGGCATTGTTGCATAGTCCTTGTTGATTCACTGTAGGTTTATCAAATGTGATTAGTCTCTCAGTTTGAACCTCTTGTTTTGTAGCAAACTTTGGTGTTCTGCTATTTCTTGGGAGTCCACTTGGCCTACTACTTATTATTGGCCACATGATTGTGGTTTAACCAGGTCGATGGATACAACTCGGTTCTCCTTTTTACCAGCAAGGGGCGGTAGTACAACTGATCTTGTTACGTTGACAGCTAAGACAGGTACTGCTTTTCTGTAAGAAGGCCCAAATTCCTTCTTCACCGCGATTTTCTCTCTGACCAGATCCCCAATCTTTGGAATCCAGACAGGCCTTGCTGGGACAGGTGGTTTCTCTTCAGTGGCTTTTGGCTGTTGTTTCAACTTTATGTTGCTCAGGTCTTTTCTTGTTTCATTTAAGTCCTGTAAAATAGCCAAACGATCTTTGATATCAAAGCATTTTCCTTCTACCACTGAAGTTTGACTATCGAGGTCCTGGATATGCATTCTAGTCCCGAACAATAGTTCGTACGGACTGAAACCTTTTAGAGAATTTCTTGGCAGATTATTAAGACTACGTTGGACACTTGTTAAATGTTTGACCCACCCAACCCCCGAACCTAATACCTTTGCCGTTATAGATTGCTTTATGTCTCGGTTTTTTCTTTCCACCGTCCCATTTCCCTCAGGAAGGAAGTGATGAGATTACCGCAATGCAATGCCCATGCTGGTCATGGCCTCCTTATAAGCTCGAGAGCTAAAAGCAGGACCCTGGTCAGAATGTAGCACGCCAATTGCGTCTATGCCGCTATAGACTCGTAAATCTTTTTATAACAGTTCAGACGTCAGCCGAGAGCTGGGGTCTACATTTTAAGTGAAAACTAGTCTCTATATGTTAATATGACGCATTATTCCTACTGGGTTTTGCATATAGATATCATTGTCCTATCTAAGCGAAGGGCCATGGCAATACACCGGCCGGTTCGCCACTGCGATCTCTGTTGCAGTCTGGGCAGTTTATTGCGAATTTGTGATGTTGCAGGCTCATTCCCGGCCACCAGTATATTGATTGTAATTCTTTCAGAGATTCCTTAATCTTAAGGTGTCTAAGACCCTCACCCATGTGTGCATCTGCTATTAACAAGTTTCTCCTGCTCGTGTTTGGAATTACTCTATCCCCACTCCAGGGATTTGAGCAAAAGGAACGGAGTTTGCATCAATTACGTATGTATAATTGAGTGGATAGTTGACGGGTAGCGCTGCACAGTCGCCTTTTGATGACGTTTTTACCGCCAGCATCGTTTCCCCGTCTATGTATTTTTCTGAACGCTTTTTTGTAGCTACGGAAGCCGGCTTAGTTGCTTCCGCTGTGGCTGTCTCAGCCAATGAATTCCCTGAAACGTGAACGCCATCACGTTCATGACTCAGTGAATGTATCACGTGAGTCTTTGGTAGTTCTTTCTGTAAAAGAACTACTTGTTCCCAAAGCGATTTTTGCTTTATTGTGGCACCTGTGTCATCTTTGTAACCGTTTTGAACCCATTTCTGCAAGTCGTTATTGTATGATTTGACGCAGTAATATGAATCGCACACTATTAGTGTCGGGAATTCGCGATCGGCATTATCTAGCGCCATTTTTAAAGCTATTCCTTCAGTTTGTTGTTCTGAATTGTTCTCTACAGAGTGTGATATTGTTACTAGAGGTCTCAATTTACCTCCGCGCCACACGTATTTAACAATCTCGCATGTGGCGTTGTAGGCTGGTTTTCCCCAAACTGAGGGTTGTGCATATCCGTCTGTATATATTACCCAGGCGTACTGTCGTATGGGCAGAATGTCGATTGGCAGAGGATATTCTCTTTCATATTCTAGATTTTTAAATCTTTTCATGTTTGGACCAAAATAGTATTTCACTTTGTATGTAGCAAGAGAATTTTCCCATTGTATCCATTTTGAATTTAATGCCACTGTAGTTAAATTACATGGGCTTGTTAATGCCTCAAAGGCTGATTCTGCTGTTATAACAGTAATCCGTCTGCCTTCGGCTTGGTCTCTTTCTTTTGCTACAGCTGTTTGAACCGCATGTACAATGTTTTCCTTAATACTGAATGTTTTTTCAGCTTCTGTGTACAAATGTGATTTGTATGCTATTGGTACAGTTTCTCCCTCATTAGAGGTTAGGTATGTGAATCCGCATCTTCCTGGGATGACCCGGATCACAAGGTTGCGTGTGTTATCGCGTGTTTGCAATTTTGTTTTAGCTAACATGTCTGTTTGCAATGATCTCAAAATTTCTGTGTGTTTTTGAGTCCAATTGATTGTTTTAAATTCTGGTTTTATTAGTTCATAGAGAGGTTTAACCCTCTCTGCATAATTTAGAATGTAAGTTCTTCCGAAATTCAGGAAACCTAGAATTGATTGTAAGTTTTTCAGCGTTCTTGGTGCTTGGATTACAGCACATTTCTCTAAGAAATTGTCTGCCAGGCTTTTGCCTTCACTTGATAATTCATATCCTAAAAACAGGACAGTTAGACGGGCAATTCGTGACTTTTTAAAGTTGAATTTGTAACCCTCTGCTGCGAACCCAAGTATTATGGTGTTCACTCTTTTCAAGTGAGTATCCAAGTCATCATCTGTTAGATAGATGTAATCGACATTGTAGTGTGTTTATCTAGGTACCTGAATCAATATTCCTATTCTTTGCCTTTGCCTGGTTATAAATCAATAATATCCCTACAACGGCATAGAAACCCGTTTCATAATTTAGTCATAGCGCATGCTGTCACATTAAGCAAGCCTATTCCTCCAGCCCCCTGGAAAGCACACCGAGTTCTTAAACAAATCCAAGCCTCCAGCAACCTGGGAAATCCCCGCTGCTTTGTTTTGATTTCGTCCAAGAACTCCTGTAAAGCACTGTAAGAACGACCAGTTCTTAGTGACATCTTTATAGACGTCTTATGTCCATCCTTCCGTCAAACCCGGCACCTTTCAGGTATAAATATACCAACGTGTGTTAAGCAAACACACGGTGGTGATGAATCTGGAGCAGCTACTACTTGCCCGAGAGCCCAGCTGATGCGAGAGCCCACGGATGCTGCCCCTCCCTTTTTGACGCGCTGAGAAAGACGCTGTCTTTTCTCCTGCCGAGAAATCCAGCCTCCGGCATTTCCAGCTTACCTTTGCGGGTGACTGGGATACCGAGTCCTGAGAGAGAGATACCAGCCCTCCTGCCTTCTAATACCCAGGTACTGAACTGACTAAACCCTTACAGAGAATTCTTGAGTCAGATTCTTGGCAAAACAAACTTAACTTAAACTGCTACTTACTTACTCCCTCCCACGTATTAGGCTTAGGTCAGGTACACCGGGGTAGGCGTAGTTAGAAGCACCAGTTGAGTACGATTAGTCAATGTATATATGTATGTATCTATTTTATCCATTTTAAAGTATCATATGGCTAAGAAACCATATCCATGCTTTTACAGTATTATTTCATAATCCTGCTTTTACTGTATGCACTTTACTTTACTACAAGTATTGCAATTGTAGCAATTCATTTCTCTTGTATGAGGAAAGAGACTGCTCAATAAATAACACCTTTTATTGAAAACGCCCGTCTCTCTTTTTCTCTGCAATCTGGTGAAACTAAGTACACACTTATTGACTGAGTGAAATAACTGCCTTTTGTTTTCACACGACTCTAGAGATACACTCTTATTCAGGGAGAGCAAAGTTGTCATGTTTTATGGTTGTCAGAAACTAAATCCCTTCTTGTCTATCCAGGGAGGTTAAACTCCTCCTCGCTTATTCGAGAAAGTTTCTAGTGAACTCTGAGCTACCTGGCAAAAACTTAAGTCTAATATAGTCAGTAGAGACCTAGATAACCTCAGGCCTACGTCTACACTACTGAAGATATTATTCCAATGCGCAGAGCCTATTGGGACTATAGGAACTACACTACAACATAAGATAATGCCTCATCATCATACATTTGTAGTAACTCTGTTACTCTTGCTGAGAATAATCCTGGGCTGTTCTTGAACCCCTGTGGGAGTCGACAGAATTTTACTGCGAGCCCATTATTGAGAAAGCGGTCAAATATCTGCTTTCAGGTGCTATGTTTTGACAAAAGAATCCATTGGAGATGTCTAATGTTGTTTTGTAATTTTTGCGCACGATGTCATTGATTAGTGCTGCACTGTGTGAGTTTTGTACTGCAAAAGTTTTGCAACATGAGTTTAGATGTCTGTAGTCCAAAACTAGACAATATGAATCGTCTGGCTTGGAGACAGGAAACAAAGGATTGTTCATTTGTGAGGTGCAAGTTTCAATCACCCCCTGGTATTCAAGTTTCAAGTTTCAAGTTTCAAGTTTTTTATTATTATGTTTTGGAACTCCAAAGAGGTCCACATAAAAAGAAATCATACAGCAAATTATACATACAAAAAGAGAGCAAAATATTGACTGAAGACAAAATAAATACAAATTAATAGTCTCCTCTAATAAATATTTAAAAAACATTTAAAATAACTAAAAATACAAAAACAGGGGGCGAATAGAGGCATGTACGTACTGCGTAAGACTGTCAGATTCCCATGCTCAAAAGTGACACTAGAGACTTACAACGCACTGATTCGTGTCAGACCACACTGTCATTCCTAACTGTTGTTGTTATGAGTTTGTTATTTTTCAAAAACATAAAAAATCTCCATCAAAACCTCAATTCCTGCATTGAACAATTGCGCAACTGGCACTTTTATTCTCTCAGCACTCTCTCTCAAGAACTTGATTGTTAATGTGGTATGGTTGTCCATTTTGCTGACGATCTCTATTTGCAATGATCCTCCGATAGCGGCCGGCCCTCGGGGTTGTAGGCATTCCGCTGTGTACAATGCAAAGTGCAATAAAGGTTTTGGAAAAAAAAAAAAAATACAAAAATACAAAAATACAAAAACAAAACATTTCATTCGGAGGATTATGTAACGCAATTAAGAAAGAATTAGCTGTATGTATATTCAATTTTAAACAAATATGTCTTAACCATTTACTTCGAAATGGGCGAAGTGCAGGACATATAAAGAGAACATGATTAAAGTCCTGAATGGACACATTACAAAAATTACAAATTGCCGAACCTTGATGCCACTTAGCCTTAAGTTTGTTGAGCGGGAGTAAATCATGCCTCAAGAGCAACCAGAAGCGCCGTATAGCGTGAGAAAGATTCCATGATACATAGGGTTGCTTACATTTTAATACATAGGTGTCAATAAGTGAGGATGTTCCCTTCTTTGTAAAAATAAACTCTCTGTCCAGCCTAAAACTAAGCTCCCAAGAGGCCTGTTTCAAACATAATTTTAGCTGTAAGGGAGACAGGGTAAAGAGAGTATTCTCCTCCAATTGAAGGAGCGAAACGGCCCTTCTAAAATTCTTCACAATAGAGGAGAAATCTCTCAGTGTGCCCAACAATTCGGACTTCATTAAATGTCTTAAAGTTCCCACTTCCCCTCTGGCTACACTTGCTACCCATCGCACTAACCCTGCCAAACCCTGCACCCAACAACTCCGGATACCGTATTCCAGTCTTAAAGATGCCACTGTAAAAGAGGTATTAATAGAGGCCAGGAACCAAAGGGTTTTTCCTTCTATAATGTGTAAAAAAAAACATTGTCCTATATCCAGTATCTCAATCCCATACAAAAGGAAGGATGGAATGTTTGCCCTAAAAACCTCTAACATGTGGGAGAAATGTCTTTTTCCTGTAGCCGAATATAAAGCTCTCAGACTTTTACCTTGTGAAAGGGCCTTCCGAGAATTATTTTCAATGTGTGCCCTTTCACTTAGATTATCGGAGATTATTTTCCCCAGGAAAACATAGGATTTAACCACCTCGAGCCTCTGGCCACCTACCATCCAACCAAAATTCTCATATTTTCTTTTTTTGTTCCTCCCTGAAATACACATAATTTTACTTTTAGCTATGTTTATCTTTAAGTAGTGGATTTCAGCAAAGTCATATAAAGCATGTAGACGATTATTTAACCCACTTGGCGTTAAATCAACTAAAAGAATATCGTCTGCATATAACAGACAAGAAATGGGAGATCCCCCCAATGAAGGCGCAATACCAGCACACACAGCTAAAGATGTAGGGAGATCAGAAATATATAAAGAGAAAAGCAAAGGCGCCAACAGACACCCCTGCTTTAGTCCATTAATGGAGGGAATAATACTGGAGAGCCCCCTTTCCCCTCCTTGGAGGACTCGGCACCATGTGTCAGAATAAAGTGCCTTCACCAGATCTAATAGAAGGGGAGGCATACCTAGGGCGGCAAGTTTTCTCCACAGTAACGGACGGTCCACTTTATCGAAAGCCGTGGAGAAATCTATAAATGCCGCATATACTATACCTCCACGGGTCCTTACATATTTGTCAGAGATTATTTGTAGTGCAGTAAGGTTATCCAGGGTGCCATGATCTTAACGAAAGCCTGTCTGATTAAAAGTTAAAATATGGTTCTTCTCAACCCAATCATTAATGGAAAATAGGAGACATTTGGAGAATACTTTGCCAATCGCATCAAGGAGGGCAATTTTCCGATAATTCATAGGATCATTCCTATCACCCTTCTTGAATAATGGTACCAAAATGCTCCCTTTCCAAGAAGAGGGGACCGTATTATTCAGGAAGCAAAATTTAAATATGATAAATAAGATTTTACTCCAGGAGGTAGGGTCCTGCTTCAGGACAGAAATGGGGAGCTCATCAGGTCCCATTGCCCCAGATAGGCGGAGTTCTTTTATTGCTAATTCAATAGTACTCACAGATGGAAAATCTATTGAGAGATCATTATCCTTGAGGGGTATCGGAGTCTCAACCACTGGCGTGTTGCTAGCATATAAATTTAAAATATAAGTAATCCAGGTTTGCTCCGGAATAGGAATCGGACGTGAACTAACTCTGGTCCCACAGCCTTCCCCAATTATCGACCAGAAAAGTCTAGCTTGACCTTTTACTGCGGCCTCTTGCAATTTGATCCAAAGAGAATCCTCTTTTTCTTTTTTCATTTGTATCTTAGCCCTTCGTCTCCTTCTTTTTAAGAGGGTTATTTTTCGATATCTTTCAAGGGATATAGATAAATATTGTTTCCTCACCAGTTTGTTTATTTCCTTGTTTAAAAGGATAATTGATCTGGGGGGTAAGGATCTTCTTGTATTGGGGACAGATTTTCTAGCGACTGAGGTGACCTCCTTCAAGAAATCCTCAAACGAGGACAACTCAGCCCCATACCAATTGTAGAGGTTTTTCAGTGTCCGCTCTAAAATAGGATCCAAACCCTTCATAGCCTTAAAATTCCAATGACATCTTCCAGTTTTAGAGGCAAAATTAACCTGATCACCATTAAAAGCCCAGGGATCAACAGGAGGTGGGGATACAAAAAGGCATAAAGAAATTATCTTATGATCACTATAATCAGACTGTGTGACCACTAGGTCCCCAAGGAGAGAGAAGATGCAATAATCGACAATTATGTAATCTATAATCGATTCACTATGAGTCGATGTATGCGTGAAGGAGGCAGGCGTATCAGAGGGGAGTCTACCATTAACTACAATTCCCTCTATTTCAGATACTTCTTGTAAGAACAATTTCCCTCTCTTATTAGTTCTGATTTTTTCTGGAAAAAGAGCTTGGGGGATTTGGAAACTTTCCTCTTTGAGTTTATTTCTAAATAAATCCATGCTTCTGTTAGAAACTTTGCAATTAAAATCGCCAAGGAGGATCACCTGTGGAGACGGGATTGAATCCTTAATTTGTTTAATAAAGGCAAAAACGAGTTTTAACACTTCATTAAAACAATCATCTGGGGGGATATAGGCATTTATTATTACCAGGGGGTGCTTCTTTTCCATATGATTAAAGCTAAATAGTGTCACCGCCTGAAAAATGTTACTCCGGTCTAAATGGTGGGAGTAATTCCACTTAATTTGGTTAGATAACAAACATGCGATTCCACCTTTAGCATGCCCCCTTTTGGAAGCCACAGCCCCGCCCTCTAGGACAATATAATCCCTCCCCACATCAATATTGTTCACACACCAAGTTTCTTGCAAACAAATCACATTGGCCCCCAAGGAATGTAAATATTGCATTTTATCCGGACAATTATTAAAACCTGCAGCATTCCACGAAATAATCTTTAAGCTATTGCTAAAGATGGGAGAATAATTTCGGATTATCCGCAGTTTTACCAGATAGGGCACCGGGTAGCCAATTCCACTGTTGACTATCTACTATTTTATCTCCGTTAAAGGATAGGAGGGGGGGAAGTATATGAGTTACTAGGCGCTTGGATTTGGAGAGGGAAATCTTTAAATCCTCAAACGAAAATGGGAGACCAGCTTGTCTCGAGCCTAGTGTTCTCTGAACAGAAGTATTAACTCTACCAGAGGGAGAAAATGGTATCACATATATCCCTCGGCTCTGAAAACTCTCAGCCTGCTTCAGAATAAGGTTCACAATGAGTTTAGAATAGAACCGTACCCTGGTATAAGAGCTTGTCTCAGCTCTCAAGATAGATACCAAATCAATATCACTGGTTTGAATTAATTTCAAAGTCTCCATCTCCTTGAAACGCTTGAGCAACCAAGATCTATTCATTATTAACTCGGAATCAAAGAGCGGGAGAAAATCCAATGACAACGTATCAGTGATATCTTCCATTATGGATTCCGAAAGTTTGTTATGGCATACTGCCTCATTTACAGATGGCACAAAAGGAGGGGCAGTTAAATTAAGAGTTGACACAGATTCAGGAACAATTTTCACTATCTTTACTAGCGGAAAAGGGATTGTAGACTTCCCAGGTCCGATAGAGGGGCTACCAGAATTGGGGGACAAACAACTAGAAATAGTTTCATTATATTCAACAGATGAGGGGCGAGCTACATCACTTAGAATATTGGGGTCCTGCTTACAAATACCAACATCATGCCCAACCTTTGCTGAAAGAGGAATAATATCATCCTTTTTAACATGTTGCTCTAAAACCTCGTCAAAGATTATTAGTCGCTGTCTCTTTTTTTTGATTCGACGTAAGGGTTTCCTTTTTTTTCCTCTATACTTTTTAGATTTTACCACTATTTCCTTTTCCCCTTTATCATTATTATTCTCTTGGGCGAAAATAGGAAAAAATTCTTTAACAGGATTGGAAACAGCTGCTTCATCAATATCCTCTATAACTTCAAGCACATGGTTCATGATACAATTCTGTGCAGAATGAATAGGGGCAGGTAGAGACCCGATCAATGTAACCTCATTTCTAATGGTAGAGGACGTAGGGTTCATAGCTAAGTTATGGAGTGAATCCGTTTGCTCAGATCCCAATGGTACCTCACTATCACTTTTAGGTCCTAGCAAATCCTCTAGGGGAGTTTTTCCCAGTGGTTTTACCAAAGAATTATTTAAGAGGGCCTTTAATATCTGCGTTACAGAGTCTAAAACACAATCATTACTGCCCACAAATTTACCCAAAAGCAGTAATATAGAGGATAACAACTGTTCCAGTGCAATGAGAGACTCAGAAATAGGTTTGTCAAGATTCTCTGAACGATGGAAAAAAGTAGGATGAATACCGGATATGTTCAACTCTGGGCTTTGTGAGGTGCCATGCTGGGAGGAATTATATTCGGATACAATTGAGGGAGAGCTAGAAAAGAGTTGAAGACCCGCCGGAATAGAACCCAGCGGGGTCTTCGAGCCCTCCAATACTTTCAACGGACCCTCCACAGAATAACGCCTACAAAGTTCCAGATCAATATCCAACAAAGGGGATTCTACGATTCCTGCCTCCCTTTCCGAGTACTCTCCTATTAAATCTTGAGACAAATTAGCCTCACGAATACTCAAAGGATTATGGTGTTGTACTCTATCCGTATTTGTAGAGGGAGTTGTAGCAATGGAGGAAGCAACACAGTTTAACCCCTTAGATGATACAAAAGATTGAGAATTCATATCAGTTTTATTTTCAATTAACGAACCATCCGGGGCCTGCATAGCAACCCCCACAGGAGACAGCACAGCATCCATCTCCTGAAGATTGGTTTTATCTTTAGATTTCTCCCATAATAGGAAAATTTGATTCTGACCCTTTAATTGTAAATTTTGTATCTCCCTATTTCTTAGTGGATTAGACCTAGTTTTTGCACAAGACCTTCCTATTAAAATCCTCCCTGAGCGAAGTTTTTTAGCAGTCATAATTAATGACGGAATATTAAAAATAAATATATCACTTATAAAACGCGCAAAAGTATTACAACACACAAAAGTCCAAATTTGGCAGCGAGGAGAATTAGTTTCTGCTAGTAAAACAAAAATCCTCAGATATCAGATGAAAAAGGATGGGCCCAGCCCAGCCTACGAGGGCCTAAGAGGGCCCGCCCTTTGTCCGGGCTTCGTCCCGCGCGCGTCCCGCTTACGCGGGAAAGGGCCAGAATATATATATACACTTAGAAGTGGGCGTTTCACCAGGGAGAGCGGGCCAGGTGTAGACTGTCGGCCTCGCAGGGACTCCTGGATGACTGAGTCCCTGCCTGCACGCTCGCAGCCCTGAAGTGAGCACACGCCCCACAAATACAGCAAATGAAGCGGGACCCGCGGAGCGGATCCGGCGAACTGTGACGGTATGCACCCAGCAAACTCCAGGGATAAGATGGGTTGAGCAAGTCAGAGGATCGAGGCAGCTCAGGTAGGCAAAGTGAGAACCAGCGCCGTCAGCAGCAAATGAAAGTTTTAAGTGCTTGGTCCGTGAGGAGTGGGCGTGTCACCAGGGAGAGCGGGCCAGGTGTAGACTGTCGGCCTCGCAGGGACTCCTGGATGACTGAGTCCCTGCCTGCACGCTCGCAGCCCTGAAGTGAGCACACGCCCCACAAATACAGCAAATGAAGCGGGACCCGCGGAGCGGGTCCGGCGAACTGTGACGGTATGCACCCAGCAAACTCCAGGGATAAGATGGGTTGAGCAAGTCAGAGGATCGAGGCAGCTCAGGTAGGCAAAGTGAGAACCCTGGTATTCAAGTTGATCTAAGATCTCCCTGACTTGTTTTTTAGCTTCTTGCTTAATTGGGTACTGCCTCTGTGCAGTTGGTTGACATTTTAACTGGATTTTGTGAGGAGGAGAGTCCTCATCCCATCCAACATGGTTTTTATATAATGCAGGAGCTTGGGCTACTGCCCACTTTCTTGCAAGTGTATATTTTTTATGAATTGGAATGTGATTTGAGAAGGCTGGCATAATCATGTCTTCACCATGAGGGCACTCTCTGACAAACTCTGGTGGCCAGTCTTTTTCAGCTAAAAGGATGTCATAGCCTTTGGAGAGGTTATCCAAAAATAGACCCCTTATTTTCCTAGTCTTATCTCCCTCTATACGTAATGTTATTTCGTATATTTTATGAGGTTTGCTAACTCTGGTATCTGCAGTTTCCACCTGAATGTATTCATTCGTGTCCACTGTCTCCAGATGATTCATCAGGATCTTGCGAGCTATGCTCACTTCTGCTGCGCTGTCTAGCATTGTCTGAGCCCACTCTCCGTTTTTCAGCTGTGTCCTCAGGATCCTCGGCATGTTTGATTATTTTAATACTGGCTACCTTCTTTTTTGGAAATTGTAATTTTTTACTTTGATGAGCAGGTTCCTTGTCTTTGGACTTGACGTGCTCTTCCCTGTGTTCTGACCGTCCTCTTCTTTCCGATTTCTGCGAGGAAGTCTGAAAAGATCGAGAGGGACGTGTATCAATATCTTGATATCTATCAGGTTTCTTTAGATTATCCCTATTTCTAAGGTTATATGTTTTCTCAGAGGGCTCCCTCTGGGGAGACTTGTGTCCTTGGTCCGGAGATCTTTCTCTCCGCCGAGGAGACCTTCCTCTGGACTGGAATCTTTTTTCTTTGGGAGTGGATTGTTTATTTCCATCCCAGCTCTTTTTTGGAGTGTTTAGATTATTTTTAATAAATATCTTTTCAGGATTTTCAGTTAGTTGGGGTTTTACTGGTTTCCCACCCAAACTATCTCTTCCTAGCTCTTCATGGGATTTTTCTATGATTCTGGCAAGTTCAAATGGTTGGTCTGCTATATCTGTTTCTTTCAGTTTCTGGAGGAAAGTTATATCCTCAGTTGCAAATTGAACCATGTCTCTATATGCCTGTGTTAATTCTTTTATTTTAACTAAGAGTTCTTCGCTTGACATTTTATTAGTGTCAGGATGTGGTGTGTAGCTGGCTAGAACCGGCCACGTTGCTCCTGGTCTACCTAGTGGACCGAGCCTGGTGATGTGATTATTATGTTTTAGGGCGCCTTTAAACCAGAGCAGGTGCTCTTGGTATTTTAATGGGATTTCCACCTCCTCGAAAGGAGTGTAGTCATCCGGAGGTTCCTCTATTTTGTAATAGTGGAACTCACGTGTGACAGCGTTTGCTGCTGGAAAGTTTATCCATGAATAGAATACCTCTGTCTGCCGATATTCATGTGCCTCAATTACGAATATGACTGTACCACCTCTCGATGTTAGTCCATTTTCTATAAGTTTAAGAGTTATAGTTTTTCTTATGTTGACCGGGATGAGTATTGCATCCGGGTCTGTCTGTAGGAGACTATTGTCATCCTCTAGAAGACGAGCTGCTATTCTAGCTGTCTCCCTCTCTTCTTCAGTTTCTGACATTTTTACTGACAGAAGGGTTTTTGTTGCAGATCAAGTTTCAAGGAAACAAAGATTAGGTGCACAATATTTTGGAACACTGTATCCTTCAACGTTGAATAAACCAAAAACTATACATAGGAGTCTCCTCCTACTAAGTTTCGGCGGATTTTAACCTTTGACCCACTCCAGACGTCTTTGGAGTATTACGGGAGAAAGGGTCTGTGTGAAAAAGCACGACTGAGTTACTCTAATGTCTTGCGTTAGATTTATCGCCTTACCAAACGTTGGACGCCATGTAGTGTAGTTCCTATAGTCCCAATAGGCTCTGCGCATTGGAATAATATCTTCGGTAGTGTAGACGTAGGACTGAGGTTAACTAGGTCTCTACTGACTATATTAGACTTAAGTTTTTTGCCAGCTAGCTCAGAGTTCACTAGAAACTTTCTCGAATAAGCGAGGAGGAGTTTAACCTCCCTGGATAGACAAGAAGGGATTTAGTTTCTGACAACCATAAAACATGACAACTTTGCTCTCCCTGAATAAGAGTGTATCTCTAGAGTCGTGTGAAAACAAAAGACAGCTATTTCACTCAGTCAATCAGTGCGTACTTAGTTTCACCAGATTGCAGAGAAAAAGAGAGACGGGCGTTTTCAATAAAAGGTGTTATTTATTGAGCAGTCTCTTTCCTCATACAAGAGAAATGAATTGCTACAATTGCAATACTTATAGTAAAGTAAAGTGCATATAGTGAAAGCAGGATTATGAAATAATACTGTAAAAGCATGGATATGGTTTCTTAGCCATATGATACTTTAAAATGGATAAAATAGATACATACATATATACATAGACTAATCGTACTCACCTGGTGCTTCTAACTATGCCTACCCCGGTGTACCTGACCTAAGCCTAATACGTGCGAAGGAGTAAGTAAGTAGCAGTTTAAGTTAAGTTTGTTTTGCCAAGGATCTAACTCAAGAATTCTCTGTAAGGGTTTAGTCAGTTCAGTACCTGGGTATTAGAAGGCAGGAGGGCTGGTATCTCTCTCTCAGCACTCGGTATCCCAGTCACCCGCAAGGGTAAGCTGGAAACGCCGGAGGCTGGATTTCTCGGCAAGAGAAAAGACAGCGTCTTTCTCAGCGCGTCAAAAGGGAGGGGCAGCGTCCGTGGGCTCTCGCATCAGCTGGGCTCTTTGGAAGTAGATAGCTGCTCTGCTCCAGGATTACCACCGTGTGTTTGCTTAAGGCAACGTTGGTATATTTATACCTGAGAGGTGCTGGGTTTGACGTAAGGATGGACACAAGACGTCAATAAAGATGTCACTAAGAACTGGTCGTTCTTACAGTGCTTTACAGGAGTTCTCGGACGAAATCAAAACAATAGCAGCGGGGATTTCCCAGGTTGCTGGAGGCTTGGATTTGTTTAAGAACTCGGTGTGCTTTCTAGGGGGCTGGAGGAATAGTGCTTGCTTAATGTGACAGCATGCGCTATGACTGAATTATGAAAAAGGGTTTCTATGCCGTTGTAGGGATATTATTGATTTATAACCGGACCGGGGCAAAGAATATGAATATTGATTCAGGTACCTAGATAAACACACTACAGGGCAAGGACCAATAGGTCTATGTCCTGGGGTGGGTACACCCCCTAGCCTGCTCCTCTCCTGTGGGAGGGGGGCAGGAGCCTAGCTGTGATTGGCCAGGGCTCCCCATCTTCAAGATGGCTGGAGCCCGGGGTCGTGCTTCACCTCGTCTCTCCCACCTGAGGGGTGGGGTTGGCACAGGCTGGCACCCCCCCTTCCTGACGTAGTTTTTCCCGCAAGTCTTCCCGCCAGAGTAGGGGTCAGGACTGGTGGGGGCCAGTTGCTGGGTACAGCAAATGGTCTGGAGAAGCTCACAAAGGCGGCATGCCTTTGAAGCTTCCCCCTGCCCATCCTGGGGGAGGACACCTAGCACCTCGCCCAGGATGTGCATTGTTGCAGGCCCAGGAGAGCGGGGGGCTCTCCACCCAGGGGCCCAGCAACATGTCTGCTGTGTGGCAGCCTCTCCAGCCACTCAGCCCAGACATGGATTGTAGGTTAGGTTTTCAGGGGGCATCTCTAAGATGCCCTCTGCTGCATTTTACATTAAAGCCCACACTGGCATCAGTGCAAGTTTAATGTGCTGAGAAGTTTGGTACCAAACTTGTCAGTCTTCAGTGTAGCCATTATGGTGCTGTGGAGTTCGTAATGACAACCTCCCAGCACCATATACTCTTAATGGCATCACTACACTTACAGTGCCCAGGAATGGCTCTGGGTACTGTAGGGGCACAGGGCTCATGCACCTGTGCCCACACCTCTGGCATAGGGCACCCAGCTAGAGGGGTGACTGAAGTATGCTGGGGCAGTGGGTTCTGTGGGCATGGCACACAGGGATGTTTGCCATGTCGACTCTTTGTTTAGTTCTGTACTTAGACACTCAGCCTGCAAAGGCAGTGTGTGGGTGTCAGGGTACAGGGCCCCTGAGGGTGGCACAATAAGTGCTGCAGTCCTCAGGGGTCTTCTCTGGTCACCATGCCGTGGGTACCTAGGGTATCATTTACTAGGGGCTGACCGGTGGCCAGAAATGCCAATTGGGTTTTAGTTTCAACACAGTTTTAGGGAAGGAACACAGGCCCTGGGTACCTGGTTGGCAGGAACCCAGGGCACACTCAATCAAAGCACATAAGCAGTTCAGAAAAAAGTGGGGGCATACCAATGCAAGAAAGACTTTCTCACGCAACCCCCTCCCCCAAACGAAAGGTGATGAGACTAACCTTGCCCTAGGGAGTCTTCATTGTCTAAGTGGAAGAACCTGGAAAGTCCATCTGCATTGGCATGGGCAGTCCCTGGTCGGTGTTCCACTTCAAAGTCCATACCCTGTAGGGAGATGGACCATCTCAATAGTTTTGGAATTTCCCCTTTCATCTGCATTAGCCATCTGAGAGGTCTGTGGTCAGTTTGAACCAGGAAGTGAGTTCCAAACAAGTAGGGCCTCAACTTCTTCAGGGACCAAACCACAGCAAAGGCCTCCCTCTCAATGGCACTCCAACGCTGCTCTCTGAGGAGTAGCCTCCTGCTTATAAAAGCAGCAGGTTGGTCTTGGCCTTCCTCATTGATCTGGGAGAGGACCGCTCCTATCCCCAGTTCTGAGGCATCAGTCCTCACTATGAACTGCTTGGAGTAGTCTGGTGCTTTTAGAATGGGTGCTGAGCACATTGCTTCTTTCAGGGTGTCAAAAGCCTTTTGGCAGCTAACAGTCCAGTTTAATTTCTTGGGCATTTTATTGGATGTGAGTTCTATGAGGGAGTCACAATGGACCCATAGCCCTTCACAAACTTCCTGTAGTATCCAGTCAAGCCAAGGAATGCCCTGACTTGGGTCTGGGTGGTTGGAGCTGCCCAGTCCAGGATACTCTGGATCTTGGGCTGTAAGGGTTGGACCTTGCCTCCACCAACAAGGTGGCCCAAGTACAACACAGTGCCCTGCCCTATCTGGCATTTGGATGCCTTGATAGTCAGTCCTGCAGATTGCAGGGCTTGTAGGACCTTCCCAAGGGTACCTAGGGTACCATTTACTAGGGGCTGACATGTGGCCAGTAATGCCAATTGGGTTTTAGTTTCAACACAGTTTTAGGGAAGGAACACAGACCCTGGGTACCTGGTTGGCAGGAACCCAGGGCACACTCAGTCAAAGCACATCAGCAGTTCAGAAAAAAAAAGTGAGGGCATACCAATGCAAGAAAGATGGTACTTTCTCACACTGGGGAATCTTCTTAATTCTTTAAACAATGTCCCTCTCTATTATTTTTAACAAAGCACAGGTCAAAGTTCAGCTCAATGATTATATGAACAGTATTTGAAATCAGTTCATTCAATGAGAGTGCAAGTTTAAACTCAGTTCGGATTGCAGCTTGAGTTCACTGAGGTTCAACAGCAATCTCACATTTATCCTCCAAATCACATCATCATTATTTGCTAAATAATATGTCCATTCAGGGGATAAGTACCTCAGACATGGCACTCTAGCTCTTTTAGGCCTCCTGAGTACAGGTTGTTCACTTTCGCTGTCACTCAGGCCACAATCCTCAATATCCTTCCGGGACAGTACTCAGTCTTCGGTATGTAGGCACTCTAATGTCTCTCTTTCTTTCCTTCTCATTCTACGGTCTATAGTATCTATTTAGCATGACACAGCACTGGCTCAGGTAGCAGGTCAGGCCATTACATCTCAATTGTCAGTTCATTAAAAAAACTCAGGCTGAGGATGTGCTGTCACAGGCTCTTGCCGAGTCTTAGTAATCTATGTACCCTGCTCTTGCCGTCTCTCAGTTGAGAAGGAGGTGGTACTGTCACATCATCAAGAGGACACTCCATTCAACGAGTGTGGGCTGCATGAATCAGTATTCATCTCTAGGATGACCTAGGCTTAGAATTGACCTGATCAGCAAGACTCTTCCTGCCCCTTTACTTTTTGGGACACACAGCAACATGGGTCAATATCCAGCTTGAGGGCTTTATCGCTCAACAGGGATTATAGGACCTACTCTGTCTGGCCTTAAAGAGGGCCTCTGCAGGCAAAAAAACTAAAGGAATCTGGGAAATGCCATATTGACTGAATTGCCTAGGCACACTAGTGCTCGCCCCTCTGCTTCTCCCAGCCTGATGTCTGTTCCATCATTGACCACAAAGTGTTGTATTAATCTAGGTGGGGCTAATCCCTTGCATAGTGAGGGTCCGTACCCTTGGGCACAAAGACTTACAACCTGTTAAACAGTATATGAAGACCTTACACCTGACAGATTGGAACAATGATGAAGGGCCGGTCAGGTAAAATGTCCAACTTTGCAAGCTGGATGGGTTTATAAGAGTGCTGTTGATGAGGACTCTCGAGGAGGCCGAGGTGGCTGCATGGCTACATGGCTCTCCCCTGGAGAAAGAAGTGGTGTGTCTCTCTCTTGCACACAGGTTACATTGCAGGCCACCCAGATTTCCAAAGCTGTCTTGTAGACCAAATATTAGATAAGTGGGGCCAAATATCACATTACTACCCTTAGATTTTGATAGCTCTGAGGCCAGGGTGAGGGCGCCATAAAGCATGATATCCAAACTGGAAGACCCCCAGAAAGAACTGAAGTCCAAAGTCTATCGTCTGTCTGTGACCATCTAGGGCCTAGAGAATGGCAGACGCTCAGGGCTAGGTAAAAAGTACCAACCTCTGCTCTGTGGAGTTTCCCGTAGGAGTGGAAGATGCATGCTCCAGAAAAAGTCTAGAAGAATTGCTGCACACATTGGTGCAACTGAAAGACTCCCCTACTGTTTCATTATTGCAAGAGTCCATCAAGCCTTTGCCTATTAGCCTCTCCTCAGAGCATCACTAAGGTCGGTCATCACCAGTCTTCTCATCTATAGAGATTGTGATGAAACTCTCTGAGCTGTGGGGCAAATGAATCAAGTAAAACTAGGAATAGAAGGGCGCACTCCGTGTAGTCTGTCAAGTAATGGAAGATGAACAGGTAGGTGGTGCAGAAGGGTTGATTCTCCTTAGTAAGAGCAATTGTGTAGACAATTCAACAAGCAATCTCCCTGGGACAAGGAGAGTGTCTCCCTTGTGCACTCAAAGCAATGTTCAGTGTTTTATTCCATGAGTAAATACATTTCTTTTAAAAAAACGTTATCAGTGCTTCATAATTTTATTCATCATTTTCAAAAGTTTCTTAGTTCCTCATTGATTCCATTAATATTCAGTCATAATAACGGTGTTTGTGAACCACACAATTTTGTAATGCACTATGCATTTCGGGCACAGATGCCCTTCTTCAGGGACTGTACACTGAAATAATAGAGGAAACTTGGTATCAGCACAGTACATAAACATGCTGTATAATTATGATACACTGGTGACATTTCAAAATCGTGTGCATGCTCATGTGGTACAGCTACACAAGAAACGTAAAACCAAAGCCGGTAACGTTGTCAAAAAATGCCTCGGTGTGTGTGAAGTATATCGTTACGTGCAAGATAAGGTCACCGAAAAACAGGCAGATGTGTTAAATCGTAGCATAGGTAATCAGAAGTGAAGTGCAAAGTAATGCCTCGGTGAATACAAGTAAGCACTAGATACAGAATAGTACCCATACGTGTTGAGATAAAGCACCGCCAGAAATACCTCAAATGATCACCGTTAGTGAGGCCCAAGAACGTGCATTAGAAACGGATAACAAAATGGTAAAGACGTGACTTACGTATCTGTCACTGTCCTAGGTATAGCGAGTATGAAAACTGAAAAGGTAAAAACGTTAAGGACATTACACATAGTCCGTATAAAATCAAATTAACAGGTCCGTTCGTGGTCTGGAGTACACTTACTTTCTGACAACTTGGTGACTGTGTGAAACGCTAGCTCCCTATACTTCTGCGATTAATTTGCGACTCTGTTTCCCCAAGACTTAATGAGCTACGCGTAATCGCCCTTAACATGTGACCAGAAAATGGTACCGGGGACAGTAAAATGAATGTGAATTTGTTAGGAAAAACTAATGTAACAAGTGATACAAAAGTTATGAGTGCCTCTAAAGACATATTGGGACTTATATCAAACTTCCCAGCTTCAGTTGTGATGCATTAAAAAACCGACCACGTGGGTCTACAATACAACAAACTACACCTGTGAATGAAATGGAAGAAAGACTCGTAGTTTATCTATGTAACCTACGAATAAAATGTGACTGCTTCTGTGGTGATGGTGGAAAGAACATGAAAAAAGTGAAAGTGGTGACCTGAGGTTAAAAAATGACCTAAAATAAAAATTAATGTAAAATTGACCATGTATAAGCATATGGAAGATGAGAGTACATGAGCATGAAACCTGAAAACATGACACGTCATCAAGGGTAACCCAGATGAGATTTTCTCAGTTTAGATTTCATAATGTAGAAAACAAATCATGTCTGCGAACTCCTACGTTCATTGGTTAAACACAAAAGTAGAGGTCTAACCCTCAGCTTGAATATAATTATTCCTGAAAACACAGTTTCAATGAAAACACTCATAGGTAAATTAAAGAAATCAAAGAAAGCAACTGAAGTCATAACGTTCATTAAGCCCCTTGGGGCTGATCATATCCATGCGATATATCCAGTAAATCTCCTTCTGCAACATGAATTGCGTATTGTTTCGACATTTCAAGAGAGGAATTTGTTCAAGTATCAAAAACCTGAGCTGGCTCATATTGTGGTTCAGAGTATTGAAGTGTACTGCCACCGTAGACTTAATATTGCGAATACAAATGTTACTTTTAAGCTCATTCAGTCTTATGCAAATTTTTCTTTCTGTTTTGCTTACATAGGCCAATCCACAAGGACATTTAAGCATATAAATCACATTTTGGCTCTAACATGTTGCGTTGACCTTTAACCCCTTCGACGCTGATGACGAGCTCAGCTCGTCATGAGTTACGCCTCTCGTACGCTCATGATGAGCTGAGCTCGTCATGAACCGCGGGTTTTAGAAAAACTCAGCTCACGGTCGTAAAACGCTTAGTGCGCATGAGGTTAATTTAATGATTGATCCTTTGCTGGGGTGTCTGATCGTATTTACTTTGATTATAGAATTGCAGTTACCGCAATTCAAGCAAGGTGTAGTTCCCTTGAAATTCAATCCTTGGTTGTTGCTGTTTGATGTTAACATTTGTTTTAAATTTCTAGATCCTTTGAAGGCGAATCTAGGAGGTACGTCAAAGAGATTTTTGAAATCGCTTACAGTGCTGAGCATAGGCCAATATTTTAGGATGGTTTTCTTGATTTGGTAACTTTGAGTTGAGTATTTGGAAACAAACACACATGTGTTTTCGCCTCTGTCTTGTGCATTACTCATCAGTAACCTCATGCGTGATCTTTTTTCAGTCTTACTGACTGCGGTTCTCAAAGTGGCATCCGGGTAACTCTGTGTTTTGAATTTATCTATGCACTTCTTCATGCTTTCTTAGTATTGATGCTCATCAGAAGATATTCTTTTGAGTCTGAGTAGTTGTGAAAATGGCAGATGTTCCTTCAATGATGGCTGGTGAAAACTGTGAAAATTTAACAAGTTATTTCGATCGGTGGGTTTAGTATATACTTGGGTTATTAGTGTTCCATGGTCATTGGTGATGCAAGTGTCTAAAAAGTAATTTGGTTTTTGCTGATGGTTGAAGTGAATTCAATGCGTTGATCTACCCTGTTAAGGGTTTCGATAGCTTTTAGTAGGTCTGTTGAAGATCCCTGCCATAGTACGAAAATGTCATCTATGTATCTCTTGTATAGAAGCAGATGTTGTAATCAATCTTCCTGATTGAGCATGTCGTCCAGTTCAAAGCGGTACATAAAAAGATTTGCTTAGGTAGGTGCCACACAATTGCCCATAGATGTACCCGAGCATTGAATGTAGTATTTGTCAAACCATTGAAAGTAACTATGATAAAGTGTATAATGGACCAGTTCCATCAAGAAGATCTTTAATGATTGTGGTTTGTTGCTGTTGACTAGAAATGATTCTACTGCCTTAATCCCCATGTCGTAGAGAATGGATGTATACAGGGATTTGACGTCGATGGTTCACAAGATAGTCTCGGATATTATTTGGGTTTTGAATGTTTCCAATATGTTTAAAAAATCTGTGGTATCTCTAATGTATGTGGTCATCGATTGTACCAGTGGCTGTAGATGTTTGTCAAGGTACTCGCCTATGGGCTCATGTAAAGAATTTATGGTTGAAACAATAGGTCTGAATGGCGGTGATGTGGGATGCTTGTGAATTTTTGGGATCATATAAATGCATGGTACTGAGGGATTGTTTTTGATAAGATACTTCCAGTCTTCCTGGGTAATTGTACTGTTGTTAACTGCTTCATCAATAATTGAAGTGAGTGTCCGCATAAATTCATGTGTTGGATCAGATGTCACAGGCTTGTGGGTGTTGGTATCCAGTAAATGTTCATTCACACTTTTTTCGTAGAAGTCGGTATCCATGAGAACCATGGCTCCTCCTTTGTCTGCTTGACGTATGGTTATCTACTTTCTCTGAGCAATCTGTAATAACACTTGGCGTTCTTTTTTGGTAACATTTGAATTTTTAGACTTCTTCTGCGTAATTCCTTTTTCGGTGACCTTATCTTGCACGTAACGATCTACTTCACATACACTGAGGCATTTTTTGACAACATTACCAGCTTTAGTTTTACGTTTCTTGTATAGCTCTACCACATGAGCATGTACACGATTTTGAAATGTCACCAGTGTATCATAATTATACAACATATTTATGTACTGTGCTGATACCCCGTTTCCTCTATTATTTCAGTGTACAGTCCCTGAAGAAGGGCATCTGTACCCGAAATGCATAGGGTATAAATAAATTGTTTGGTTCACAAACACCGTTATTATGACTGAATAATAATGGAATCAATGAAGAACTAAGAACCTTTTGAAAATGATTAATAAAATCATGAAGCACTGATAAAGTTTTCTGAAAAGAAGTTTATTTACTCGTGGAATTAAAACACCGAACATTGCTTTGAGTGCACAGGGGAGACACTCTCCCTGTCTCACAGGAGATTGCTTGTTGAATTGTCTATGCAAATGAATCAAGTGCCATTTACTAATCACATATCCTCACAACAGCGAAAAACCTTTGAAGGAGTCAAGTAGAAAGTATTCACCGTGAATACCTCCTACACGCTGTTATATTGTATGGTATTGTACAACTTCAAACAATACTTATTCAGTACACGTAAAGCGCATTTGAACTGATGTCTAACAAATTCAACCTCATCCAAAAACATGTACCCTTTCCGCCTATTAAGCCTGAGTAGTGACCATCCTTGGGCTAGACACAAGATTAGAAGAAACAGATGCAGGACAAGGAGGAGGTAAGGACTCAAATCTCCAGATCAACGTGAAGTAAAAGAGCCATTTTATGACTCAGATTCTTGAGATGGCAACTCCAGCCTTTAATAAACCACAGCGACATGACCATGCTGATTCAGAAAGTATAACTTTATTCGTTTGATTTTGTTGCCACCCATCCTTTTCTGTAGGGTACAGAGTTATTTATTTCACAACCCAGAAACAGAAGGCAACCATTTTACCCTTCTTGACATTTGGCTAAACTGATGGGATCTATGAGTGTCTTTGCTGCACCATGTGCATTGTATGCAGCAGGTCTAGAATTACAACTTCATTGTTAGACACTGAGATTATTGTCCTGCTTTATGATCACCCACTAAAGGCCAGTATTCCATCTGTTTAAGCTCACCAAATATCAAAGTTCTACAGCCATGTATGCCACTATATTTCACGTGTGCACACTGAAATCCACGTGTTTTCTCCAAATATTTGAAGACTGGAGTTAAAATAGTAAATAATCCTCTCCTTAAACATTTTGGAATATATCTTTGCATTTTCTCAGAGTTTCATGGATGAAGAGAAATGCAGGGTTTTAGGAGAAGCATAGACAGAAGCGGTGGCTTGGGAGATTAGAATGCCTGCACCGCTTGCCTGCACAGGCCACAGAGATTGCCCCTTTCCATGCTCATTTGTGCCATAACCAGGCATGAGTTCCATGGCTCCTTCTTTGCTCCATTTAAGCTCAGGAACCTCTGATGCTCCCTTCACTGTAGCATCAGTTTTTCTGCACTGTGTGGTTATCACAACAAAAGGCACCAGGTATGAGGGCCTCTCTGTTGGAACTGCCATTTTGGATCCATGAAATACAGTGAGCAGGAGCAACAACTGTGAGTCCTGGTGAGTCCCAACACTTGCTCAAGGCTGGCAATCCCTTGCTGAGTGCCCTGACAGTATCTGACACCAGGGACCACCACACACCAGTCCAACCACCACCTTCAAACCTCTTCCTCCGGCACCAAGAATGTAGATGCACCGGGATATTCCATCAATTGGTAGACATGATGGAGACTTTTTTCTTCTGTTTTAATGATATATGTTTCAGCGTATAGTAATTGCAATGATTTTGTCATAGTTATACAAAGTAATTTCATCTTGTTGAACTATATTTGAACAAATATTAGATATGTAATGTGTTACCTATGTGACATCAAATATTGTAGGGAAGTGTTAATCCTCAGCGGTGGCACTGAAGTGGTGTGTTTGGTGTGTGAGACTATGGCCCTTATTGTGAGTTGGGCCATGAATTTTGATATGTGCAGAAACGTCTGTTAATGCACTTTTTGGAATTTCGAGTAGCACAGTAATAACCTCACCTCCTGAAATTTTCCTCTAGTAAATTTCAGCAAGTCAAACCTGCCAACATTTACCCGTGAAAGTGTGTGATAAATGCACATACATGCAGAATTCACTGATGATGGCTCAGATACTTTTGCTTGCTCTCCTTATATGGACGTTTATGAAGGAGCTGGCACAGATCTCAATTTGTTCAGTGTCAGAAAAGATAATTTAAAAAGACTGTCAAATTTGAACAATGAGAATGTTTCCTACTGTACTTCCAACATTTTGGGTGGAACCGATGAGCCTTTATTTGACCCTACACTTCTTCGGCATCTTTTATCCTTGGACTGGGCCACTCTCTCTCAGGAGACAGCCTGTCTCAGAGATAGGATTAGGAGTCCTATAGCCAAACCAGCCAGGAACAGACTATTGTTTGAATGTCTCTGTCCTCTAATTTTAGAACAGGTATTGGCTACACCAGTCATTGAATAGAAACTATTGGCTATTTCTCCTAAAGGCCTAAAGCAGGGCATAGATAGAGCCTGTTTCTCCACGAAAGGATAAATTGTTTAACATCATGGGTCTATGGGTCTTGTGTTTAAAAAGAAATTCATGGCTGAGGAGGCAAAAGAGGGCATAATTTCCATTGATTCAGACAAATTATCTAGCTGTATACAGTGAGTAATCTGTGTAATTGGCAATGTCAATAACGCTATGTCAATGACGCTACGTCAATGACGCTATATCCTTTGAATGTTGCAAAAGGGTATTGATCAAAGCAGATCTAAAACTAAGAAAACTGGTGTCTTCGGAACCGGGCCCATCAGCCCAAGGACAGTTACTTGGTGACCATTTTATAAAAGAAATTTCCAAATGTGTTAGTATCTTTACATCTATTGATAAGACCCTATCTTCCATCTGAAAAGTATTTAGAAACTGTGTTTCTTGCAAAATCAGTAGAAGAGTAGCCAATTCTACTGATCATTTCATTTTTTTTTTTTTTTTTTAAGACCAACGGTCCCAAACTTTATTTAGTTTTACAGATAAGCCAGTAGTTATTCATACAGTGTCATAACAATGAAGTATTGCCACAAACGGTATCCAGCAAATAGCACATGTTGACATGTCAGTTGTACATGAGTGAAAATAAACAGTTGCTGGTGGAAGTGCATTAGTCCATAGGTGACGTTGCCAGGAATTGACTCATGTTGCAGTGCTCGCAGTTCGTAGCACTGCAGAAAGGGACCAGTGTGGTCACAAAAGTCAACAGTCATTGTTTGAAGTGGAGTCCCCTGATGAATGTGGCAGCGGGTAGAGGCAGCATCATACCCTCCATTGTCGCATGGACCGCTGGGTGCCCGCTTCCTGGTCACGGGCGCAGCCAATCAGCCTTATGTGAAATGCAAATGAGGAAGGGTGATCGAGCATTATCAAGTGTACAGTATGAACAGCCTCTGTGTCAACCAAAGGGAATAACTGGGTAGTTTAATACGAGGGGGAGGGGGAAAAATTTCAATAACTGTTGGACTAGCATTCGTGTGTGTGGTGTAATGTATCTAGAACCCTAGCTGCATGTGGTGCATCCTATGTGGGTCGTGCAGGGGCGGGGACAATAGGGGAGGCGGGGGTCGCTGCGGCCGCAAGGCGAGGGGGGGGGCGAGCGGCGGGGGGGGAGAGAGCGGCGGGGGACCTCTCCGTCGTGTAAGGCCTCAGTCATCGGGGGGGAGGGGGGGGAACGCGCGCGGGGCGGGGGGGAGGCGGGGGGTAGGGGGGGCGGTAGAGCCCGCGCCAGGTATGGACAGCAATCAAGTGGGCCTCCTCTATTCTGTGTCGGGACGGTACTCTATGCCGGCTTGGGCGCACGCTCGGTGATATGTGATCAGGGCAGCATCCCAATCCTGGGCGATCGGGTATTTCCGTAGGCCAGCGGCTTCCTCCCTGTGTAGTGACACACTCTCCGCACAAGCCCAGTTGGCAAAAGAGCGACGCCAGTCCGTGGGGCGCGGCGGGGCAGCGCTTTTCCAACGTCGTGTGATAAGACGCTTGGCCGTAATGAGGCCTAAGTCCCAAAAACTTGCCCGCAGTTTGGTCTGCTTGGTCCTCTTGTAGAGTCCTAATAGGCATACTTCCCATGTCTTGGGGAGGATATCGCCTGTGGCCGCCGTCAACATGTCCGTGACCGCCGACCAGTACGAGGTAAGATGAGCGCAGCTCCAGAGCGCATGCAGGAAGTCCGAGTCCAGGAGTCCGCATCTGGGACACGCCGACGAAGCGAGTCCGAAGTAGCGATTCAGTTTGTCCGGAGACAGATATGCGCGGTGGATGATGTAATATTGGATGATCTTAAATCGCGCATTGCGGGGAATAACCCTGGCGCCTGCTAGAATAGCGGCCCACTGTTTGTCCGTCCAGTCTGCGCCTCGGTCGGTCGTCCATTTTTCCCTCAGTCTCTGAGAGGAAAATTGCGTATGACTGTGCAAGGCTTGTGCAAGCCAATGCACAATGTGGGATCCATCGCCCATGACATGTAGGTACTGGACGAGTAGATGAGTGGACGGTTCATGGCTGAGGTCGCCCCACGCCCTCGTCAGCTCATGGAGGAGTTTGGCGTGCGTCAGAAATTGACCCACTGGTAGTTCTGTGTCCGCGGCCAGGGCCTCGAAGGGCAACAGCTCTCCGTTATTGTACAGGCCGCTCAGGTCGTCTATGTCTGCCGCAGTCCAGCTGCGCAGCTCGGTCGAGGACAGCGTGCCAGCGCCCAAGGGGGTCCCCAGTAGAGGTAGGTTCGGAGCATAGGGCACCATATGTTTGGTGAGTCTGAGGCTCCGCACGTAGCACCGCCGTGCCACCGCCACGTGGAGCTGTGCAGGGGGGCGGCCCTGCGTCAGTGGGTGGAAGAGTGTTAGCACCTGTACGGGAGATAGGATGGTGACGGCTGTGGCCGTGTCCACTAGGTTCTTGCCGCTCAGCCAGTAGGCGACCCACTGCAGCTGCGCTGCTAAGTAATAGAGCTCCTGATTGGGAACCGCTAGGCCTCCAGCGTCTGTGGCTGCATACAGGGTCTTCAGTGCTACCCGGGGTCTCCCCTTATTCCAGATGAGGCGTCTGGTGAGGGTTTCCAGACCCTTGTATATGCGCGCCGGCACGTACACTGGCAGATTAGTATAATAATAGAGGAGCCGGGGAAGCATTATCATTTTGGTTAGTCCCACTCTGGCCGGCACATTCAGTGGGAGGGAGTTCCAGAACGTGACCTGGGCCGTGAGCGAGGATATGGCTCTCACTAGGTTCCCCTCCAGGAGATCCACGGGGTCTCGATACATGAAGATCCCTAGGTACCTGAATACCGTCGGGTGCCATCGGAGCGTCTCCCCCATCATGCGCACATCACACTGTGGCATCTCGCCATCGAACGCATAGACCCCTGATTTGGCCCAGTTAACGTGGAGTCCTGACATGACTCCAAACGTCCGAAAGATGTCTGTGATCGCCGCTGGTATGTGCGCGAGATCTCTGACATATAACAACAAATCGTCGGCGTACAGAGACACCGAGTGAATGCCATCTGCTAGCGGGATGCCCCAGGCGTCTCCGGAGGTGCGGAGCATCTCCGCCAAGGCGAATAAGATAGGGGAGAGGGGGCAGCCCTGTCTGGTACCTCTCCCGATGCGGATCCTGTCAGAGAACAATCGACCAGTCCGGACCCGGACCTCGGGAGCTTGATAGAGGAGTCCCACCATCTGGACGTAGGCATCGCCCAGCTCGTACTTCTCGAGGACTCGGAGGAGATATGGCCATTCCACCGAGTCAAACGCTTTTTCCAGATCGAGCACGATGCATCCCGAGCGTGGCCAGGTCGGGGTTGCATATCGTTGGACCCTGAAAAAACGGCGTAGGTTGTAGGACGTGCTCCGGGTGGGTACGAAGCCATTCTGATCAGAGTGAACCAGAGTGGGGACCAGTGGTGCAAGCCTCCGGGCCAGCGCCGCTGCAAGTATTTTGTAATCTGTGTTGAGGAGCGCTAACGGCCTGTATGAGCCGAGGTCGTTCGCTTCTCTACCAGGTTTCAGCAGGGAGACCACGTTAGCTTCGTTCAGGGACGCCGGGAGTTCAGCGTCTTCCAACGCCGCCTTGTACACTTTCAGCAGTTCCGGTATTAACACCAGTGAGTAGGCTTTATAGAACTCCGCCGGGAGCCCGTCGGGGCCCGGCGCCTTGCAATTGGAGAGGGAGAAAATCACCTCCCGTAGTTCCTCACCAGTGAGCGCAGCTCCTAGCTCCTCTTGTTGGGCAGCGGTAGCAGTCGGGAGTCGCAGTGTCGCCAGGTAGTCCGCGATCTCCACCACCGTGGCCCGTAACCGTGAGCTGTACAGGGACCGGTAATGCGATGTGAACGCTTCATGGATCTGCTTCTGGGTGTAGACCTCAATGCCCTGGGTCGTGCGGATGGACAGGACCGATGCGGATTGCGTGTCTTGTCGTACCAACCACGACAGTAGCCTGCCGGGCTTGTCGCCTGCGCTGTGGGTGCGCGCGGAGTGTGCTGTGAAGTTAATGTTCTTTAGGCGCTCCATCAGAGCAGCGTGGTCTGCCCTGGCCGAGATCAGTAGGGAGTCATCGCCCCCTGTCGCCTCCCGTTCCTTATCTAGTAGTGCCTCCTCCGCCCGTGTCAGATCTCTCTCCACTCGTCTACGTAGGCCCGCTTGTACACCGAGGCAGCTTCCCCGGGTCACCGCTTTAAAGGCGTCCCATTCAATTCTCGGGGAGGAGGTCGAGTCAACATTGTTCTCGAAGTACTGTAAGATCTTCCCGGAGATTTCCTCTCGGAATGGGGTGTCAAGCAGGAGATCCGGCTGTAAGCGCCACGTAGGTACGGGTGGGTGCGGGCGCTTCCATCCATATACCAGCGTGTGCGGGTTATGGTCCGAGTGCGTCCGACCTAGGTAGTCAGTGTCGGACACGGAGGGGAGCAGGTCACGGGACATCATGTACCTGTCCAACCTGACATGTAGAGAGTGGGCTCCCGAGTAGTAGGAATACACCCGGGCGGTGGGGTTTCTGACGCGCCAGGCATCTTGCTAGTTCCACTGAGTTGCCCAGTCAAGTAGGGCCTTGGAGGTCGCCTGCACTGGGGCGATTGCCGCTGGGGGGGACGAGCGGTCATGGGAGGCATCTAACACGCAGTTGTAATCCCCACCCATCATCAAGGGTACGTCTGGCCATGGCGCTATTACTGCTGACAATCGTGTGAAGAATTTCCCCTGTCACTCCACCACGAAGGGAACCTCTTTTAGTTCCACAAAGCTGCACAGCCCTTCACATTGAATCCAATGAATTAAGTTCATGTGTTTGTGCTTTTTACTCATTTTTATCTGTTCATTTTTCCACTCTTGTTGATTCAATTCATTTTATTCAATCCTTTTAAACGACCATTTTCAAAGAAAGCTCAGGAGCATGGGATGAATTGCATGCCAAGATTTATTTTCAAAAGGCCCAATGCATTTCGGGAATTAACACTCCCTTCATCAGGGGCATCTAAGGGTACAAACAGAATGTTGCATTTAATACAAATTTTACCAACAAGGTGTGTATTCGTTACATGACAAAACACGTTTTAAAAGAAAAAACAATGACCCATTATTTTAAAAGAACTGGAAACTGTTTACATTTCCCAAATTTCACCAACAATGAACACTTTCCCAATCTCCTTCCATGCCGAGAAACTACTGCATTCCAAAAAATTAATTAAGTGCACCCCTTAACTGTAGTCTTATCGAGCTTCAACAAAAAAATTATCTTTCGCTTACCCTGGCATGCTGGTAAATCTGAACCTTTACATAAACGCTCGCCGCATTACTTCAGGCATCTCAAACCTGTGATTTATTATTTTCATCTCGTAACGTTGCATCGTGCGCCTGCTGCGTTTAACTGCAAACTTGTTCTGCTTTCCTGAGCACATTATTTTATAACTAACAAGGCCCTTAGTAAATGTCTGCAGGTGAATATTGTTTTCCATCAATGCTGCAACCCCACGTTTCTTAAAGCTGTAGGAACTAGTATGCTAAAAAGTTAACCTTGAAGCTACTCAATTACCCAGAAATCACTGACATGGATTATTTTACATACGGAGAACAACCGTGTTTACTGTTGACTTTCACTCACAATGTACTAAATGGATTCACTGACTTAAGAAAATCGCTGTGTTTAATCTACTTGTATCTTGCCTAAACCTGACTACATGGAACACAAAAACCTGAATGACATTAAATGCATCATTTTATTTCAATGAATTATTACAAGCATGACACGAAGTCCTTCCCATGCTCAAAATGTCCTCTGTGACTTGCTCTCGACGAACCACTTTCTCCAGTCTTACTTTATATACTTTTAACCACGTGGGTGCCATCTCAGATGAGACGAATTATGCTTAACATAGACATTGAGGGAATGAGATGCACACCATTCTCTTTTGATCCAAACGCTCCAACATTTTTAACCAAGTTTGTCTTTCAACCAATTTAAGGCGTGCAATACTTTCTACGCGCTTCGTCTCATTGCGCTGCAACAATAACTCCACCACGAAGGGAACCTCTTTTAGTTCCACAAAGCTGCACAGCCCTTCACATTGAATCCAATGAATTAAGTTCATGTGTTTGTGCTTTTTACTCATTTTTATCTGTTCATTTTTCCACTCTTGTTGATTCAATTCATTTTATTCAATCATTTTAAACGACCATTTTCAAAGAAAGCTCAGGAGCATGGGATGAATTGCATGCCAAGATTTATTTTCAAAAGGCCCAATGCATTTCGGGAATTAACACTCCCTTCATCAGGGGCATCTAAGGGTACAAACAGAATGTTGCATTTAATACAAATTTTACCAACAAGGTGTGTATTCGTTACATGACAAAACACGTTTTAAAAGAAAAAACAATGACCCATTATTTTAAAAGAACTGGAAACTGTTTACATTTCCCAAATTTCACCAACAATGAACACTTTCCCAATCTCCTTCCATGCCGAGAAACTACTGCATTCCAAAAAATTAATTAAGTGCACCCCTTAACTGTAGTCTTATCGAGCTTCAACAAAAAAATTATCTTTCGCTTACCCTGGCATGCTGGTAAATCTGAACCTTTACATAAACGCTCGCCGCATTACTTCAGGCATCTCAAACCTGTGATTTATTATTTTCATCTCGTAACGTTGCATCGTGCGCCTGCTGCGTTTAACTGCAAACTTGTTCTGCTTTCCTGAGCACATTATTTTATAACTAACAAGGCCCTTAGTAAATGTCTGCAGGTGAATATTGTTTTCCATCAATGCTGCAACCCCACGTTTCTTAAAGCTGTAGGAACTAGTATGCTAAAAAGTTAACCTTGAAGCTACTCAATTACCCAGAAATCACTGACATGGATTATTTTACATACGGAGAACAACCGTGTTTACTGTTGACTTTCACTCACAATGTACTAAATGGATTCACTGACTTAAGAAAATCGCTGTGTTTAATCTACTTGTATCTTGCCTAAACCTGACTACATGGAACACAAAAACCTGAATGACATTAAATGCATCATTTTATTTCAATGAATTATTACAAGCATGACACGAAGTCCTTCCCATGCTCAAAATGTCCTCTGTGACTTGCTCTCGACGAACCACTTTCTCCAGTCTTACTTTATATACTTTTAACCACGTGGGTGCCATCTCAGATGAGACGAATTATGCTTAACATAGACATTGAGGGAATGAGATGCACACCATTCTCTTTTGATCCAAACGCTCCAACATTTTTAACCAAGTTTGTCTTTCAACCAATTTAAGGCGTGCAATACTTTCTACGCGCTTCGTCTCATTGCGCTGCAACAATAACTCCACCACGAAGGGAACCTCTTTTAGTTCCACAAAGCTGCACAGCCCTTCACATTGAATCCAATGAATTAAGTTCATGTGTTTGTGCTTTTTACTCATTTTTATCTGTTCATTTTTCCACTCTTGTTGATTCAATTCATTTTATTCAATCATTTTAAACGACCATTTTCAAAGAAAGCTCAGGAGCATGGGATGAATTGCATGCCAAGATTTATTTTCAAAAGGCCCAATGCATTTCGGGAATTAACACTCCCTTCATCAGGGGCATCTAAGGGTACAAACAGAATGTTGCATTTAATACAAATTTTACCAACAAGGTGTGTATTCGTTACATGACAAAACACGTTTTAAAAGAAACAACAATGACCCATTATTTTAAAAGAACTGGAAACTGTTTACATTTCCCAAATTTCACCAACAATGAACACTTTCCCAATCTCCTTCCATGCCGAGAAACTACTGCATTCCAAAAAATTAATTAAGTGCACCCCTTAACTGTAGTCTTATCGAGCTTCAACAAAAAAATTATCTTTCGCTTACCCTGGCATGCTGGTAAATCTGAACCTTTACATAAACGCTCGCCGCATTACTTCAGGCATCTCAAACCTGTGATTTATTATTTTCATCTCGTAACGTTGCATCGTGCGCCTGCTGCGTTTAACTGCAAACTTGTTCTGCTTTCCTGAGCACATTATTTTATAACTAACAAGGCCCTTAGTAAATGTCTGCAGGTGAATATTGTTTTCCGAATTATGCTTAACATAGACATTGAGGGAATGAGATGCACACCATTCTCTTTTGATCCAAACGCTCCAACACAACTTGGTTAAAAATGTTGGAGCGTTTGGATCAAAAGAGAATGGTGTGCATCTCATTCCCTCAATGTCTATGTTAAGCATAATTCGTCTCATCTGAGATGGCACCCACGTGGTTAAAAGTATATAAAGTAAGACTGGAGAAAGTGGTTCGTCGAGAGCAAGTCACAGAGGACATTTTGAGCATGGGAAGGACTTCGTGTCATGCTTGTAATAATTCATTGAAATAAAATGATGCATTTAATGTCATTCAGGTTTTTGTGTTCCATGTAGTCAGGTTTAGGCAAGATACAAGTAGATTAAACACAGCGATTTTCTTAAGTCAGTGAATCCATTTAGTACATTGTGAGTGAAAGTCAACAGTAAACACGGTTGTTCTCCGTATGTAAAATAATCCATGTCAGTGATTTCTGGGTAATTGAGTAGCTTCAAGGTTAACTTTTTAGCATACTAGTTCCTACAGCTTTAAGAAACGTGGGTTGCAGCATTGATGGAAAACAATATTCACCTGCAGACATTTACTAAGGGCCTTGTTAGTTATAAAATAATGTGCTCAGGAAAGCAGAACAAGTTTGCAGTTAAACGCAGCAGGCGCACGATGCAACGTTACGAGATTAAAATAATAAATCACAGGTTTGAGATGCCTGAAGTAATGCGGCGAGCGTTTATGTAAAGGTTCAGATTTACCAGCATGCCAGGGTAAGCGAAAGATAATTTTTTTGTTGAAGCTCGATAAGACTACAGTTAAGGGGTGCACTTAATTAATTTTTTGGAATGCAGTAGTTTCTCGGCATGGAAGGAGATTGGGAAAGTGTTCATTGTTGGTGAAATTTGGGAAATGTAAACAGTTTCCAGTTCTTTTAAAATAATGGGTCATTGTTGTTTCTTTTAAAACGTGTTTTGTCATGTAACGAATACACACCTTGTTGGTAAAATTTGTATTAAATGCAACATTCTGTTTGTACCCTTAGATGCCCCTGATGAAGGGAGTGTTAATTCCCGAAATGCATTGGGCCTTTTGAAAATAAATCTTGGCATGCAATTCATCCCATGCTCCTGAGCTTTCTTTGAAAATGGTCGTTTAAAAGGATTGAATAAAATGAATTGAATCAACAAGAGTGGAAAAATGAACAGATAAAAATGAGTAAAAAGCACAAACACATGAACTTAATTCATTGGATTCAATGTGAAGGGCTGTGCAGCTTTGTGGAACTAAAAGAGGTTCCCTTCGTGGTGGAGTTATTGTTGCAGCGCAATGAGACGAAGCGCGTAGAAAGTATTGCACGCCTTAAATTGGTTGAAAGACAAACTTGGTTAAAAATGTTGGAGCGTTTGGATCAAAAGAGAATGGTGTGCATCTCATTCCCTTAATGTCTATGTTAAGAATTTCCCCTGTTCCACATTGGGTGCGTATATGGAGGCTATGACGATCTGCTGCCCGTCAAGTCTACCCTGTATGAAGACATAGCGTCCCTCAGTGTCAACATGGCTGTGTGTCAGTGCAAACGGGACCCCGGGCCGAACCCAGATCAGGGTTCCTCGCGCAAATGCTGAAAAGGTTGTGGCAAATATCTGTCCCCTCCACTTACGGCGAAGTGTGGCCACCTCAGCGGCAACTAGGTGTGTCTCCTGTAGTAGTGCAATTTGAATCTGATGTCTCTTAAGATAGGAGTATACCTGGTATCTACGGGAGGGTGTGTGCATGCCCCTGACATTCCAGGTACAAAATTTAAACGTAGCCATCACAATGTTTATGGCGTTCAAGCACCCACCCCTCCCCCCCCGGCCCCCAACCCGCCCCACCCACACCCGCACAGCAGCAGCGAACAGTGAGCATTTTTACCCTACGCTCTCTCCCACAGACCCAGGGATGCACGTTGCAGTATTTCAGCACCAACACTAGTCTCAAAATGAAGAACTTGAACATAAACATAATACCAAAAGGGCAACAACAAAACTAGTCGCCGCCCAAACGCTCTATCGAGCTCAATCAATCCGTAAGTTCAATGGGGGAGTGTCTGAGTACAGCACTTGAATAAAACAAGGTAGTTTGTTACGCCAAAAAGAGCCGTAGTGGCTCCCCTCCACGGGCAATGGGCCAGAAGGGCGCCAGGAGTCAGTTACAGCGTCCGTAGACAGGTCGGAGTTCCCAATGTCACTGGACCCAGGCAGTTGTTCCCATGGTGGGATCTCATCCTCCATCCCCCCAGGGGGGGGGCACTCACCTCTAGGGGTCCGTCCACCCCTCCAAAGTTAAGGTCCCGGTGATGCTCCAGCGGGACAGCTCAAGCTCCCCACCCGGTACCACGGCGGCTCCGCGGCAATCCGGTAGGTGGGGGGGGTTTGGGAGCAGGGCACAGACCCCGGAAAAGGTGGCGTTAATGACTGCCGAGGCCTCTAGGAGCGTTGGTGTGGGCCCCTAATCGGGCCATCTTTGGAAGTGAGCTGACTATTCCGTTATGCGAGTTGCAGTAGTCCAGCCAGGGCCGGGCTGGGGAGGAGTGTTCATGCTATCAGATCCGATGTTTGGGGCGTGACATCTGGCAGGCCCTCTGGGTTCGAGTCATCCGGTAGTCCGTACATGGAGTCGTCGTCCGCGCTTCCGCGTGAACGTGGGCTAGCGTTGGAGATCAGGATAGGCGATTGAGACCCGCTAATCTCCGCAGTCATGCGGACGGCATCCAGTTGTTCATTCTGAATTTGCTCCGGGGTGGGGCGAGTTCCGTTTCCACGGCCGGTGACCCGGCCCTCGAGGTGCGCCGTTGTCTCCGCCTGTGTGTGCCCCGATTCCGGCGCCGCTCCATTGGCACGTGCAATAACGGTGATGGATCAAGCCCTGATCTTTGGACTGGGTAAGAGTGGTCTGCTTAATTCAGACACTCTGTTCATCACCACCCCCTTTTCTGTATCGTTTTTGGCCACTATAGGTGTGGCAGGGTATACTCAGACATGAGTCCCTTTCTCACTGCTCCATCAGGATTCAAGCAAGCCGGGCCGAAGAGGCTGAAATGCCAGAAACCGGTCCCCGGTAGCTTGTCTCCTTTCTGGTGAAGAATTGGCTTGGTAGTTTGGTCTGCCCTGTTCCCATGATGCACTGGGCCAGGGACAGACTAATTTGCATATAGCCAGGTTCTGAGCTGGGATGGGGCAGTGAGATAAATAACGGTGATGGATCAAGCCCTGATCTTTGGACTGGGTAAGAGTGGTCTGCTTAATCAGACACTCTGTTCATCACCACCCCCTTTTCTGTATCGTTTTTGGCCACTATAGGTGTGGCAGGGTATACTCAGACATGAGTCCCTTTCTCACTGCTCCATCAGGATTCAAGCAAGCCGGGCCGAAGAGGCTGAAATGCCAGAAACCGGTCCCCGGTAGCTTGTCTCCTTTCTGGTGAAGAATTGGCTTGGTAGTTTGGTCTGCCCTGTTCCCATGATGCACTGGGCCAGGGACAGACTAATTTGCATATAGCCAGGTTCTGAGCTGGGATGGGGCAGTGAGATAAATAACGGTGATGGATCAAGCCCTGATCTTTGGACTGGGTAAGAGTGGTCTGCTTAATTCAGACACTCTGTTCATCACCACCCCCTTTTCTGTATCGTTTTTGGCCACTATAGGTGTGGCAGGGTATACTCAGACATGAGTCCCTTTCTCACTGCTCCATCAGGATTCAAGCAAGCCGGGCCGAAGAGGCTGAAATGCCAGAAACCGGTCCCCGGTAGCTTGTCTCCTTTCTGGTGAAGAATTGGCTTGGTAGTTTGGTCTGCCCTGTTCCCATGATGCACTGGGCCAGGGACAGACTAATTTGCATATAGCCAGGTTCTGAGCTGGGATGGGGCAGTGAGATAAATAACGGTGATGGATCAAGCCCTGATCTTTGGACTGGGTAAGAGTGGTCTGCTTAATTCAGACACTCTGTTCATCACCACCCCCTTTTCTGTATCGCTCCATTGGCACGGGCCCGGGGTTCGTGTCTACTCCCGAATCCAGCCAGGCCACTGCTGCCTCTGGCGTGTCGAAGAAGTGGGTCTTGTCCAGTGCCACCACTCTGAGGCGTGCTGGAAACAACAGTGAGTATTTGAGAGCCAGGCGCCTGAGCCGCTGCTTCACTGCGAGGAAGGATTGACGTCTTTGTTGAACTTGTATGGTGTAATCAGGGAAGAACATCACCTTGGTGTTTTCTACCTGTATATTCGACAGCTTCCGTGTTTCGCGGAGGATGGCGTCCCGGTCGCGGTAGTTCAACACCCGCATGAGCATTGGCCTCGGGTTGGAGCCCTCCGGAGGTGGACGGGATGGTACTCTGTGTGCCCTTTCCACTACAAAGTGTGGCGACAGCGTGCCCTCTGGTAGTAGCTCTCTGAGCCAGGTCTCCATGTGTTCCGCCGTCTCTCTCCGCTCCCATCGTTCCGGTAGGCCCACTATGCGCACATTGTTCCTTCTGGCCCGTCCTTCCGCGTCCTCTGCTCTATCCTCAAGGAACTCCACCCGGTTGAGCAGGTCACGGACGTGTTCGTCCGTCTGCGCCAGCTTGGGAGTGGTCTCCGCCATCGTATGCTCCAGAGTCGTGGTGCGGTCGGACAGTTTCTTGTGGTCCGCCCGGAGGAGTGTCAGATCCACAGCCACCTTATCGATCCTGTTCTCCAGTGACGTACGGGTTAGTTACATGGATTCTTCCAGGCGCTCCATGGCCGCCAGCATAGTGTCCAGTTTGGAGGCCGTTTGGTCAGCCTCCACGGTCTTCACCATTTTCCCTTTGCCTAGTGTCCCTCCGGTGCCAGTCCTCGCCCTGGTCCCCCCTGACATGTGAGTGGCCTTTGCAGCCGGTCAGTCGAGTGGGTATGCTCTCGCAATGTGCAGTGGTGGGACCGGTGCGTGTGGGTCTCCCGGTCAGGCTCTCCGTGCCGCCCGTGGCAGATGGTGCGTGGCTGCGGGCGAAGGGGAGGACTGCTCCACCGCAGGGCTCCGGGGTTCCGCGCTTTACTACCATCCGGGGAGGACGAGGTGGTTGCGCAGTGGCTGGTATGAGATCTCCCACGTGCGTCAGTCTATGCCGTGAAAGTCCTGTTTGCAGAACACCTCTCGTCTGCGCTATGCGGTGGCTCGCCAGGCCGGGTCACTAAGTCTCTCCGGGTGTATCCGTCCACTGGGCTCAGGAGGACGCACCTTGCCTGACGATGCTAGACGCCACCAAGCGTCGCGTGGGGATCTGCGTGGTCCAGCACAAGTCCGGTGGGGGCGGGGTGTGCGAGCCGTGCAATCTCTGCACTTGCGCCGGCCCGGGAGAGTCCCTCAGTGCTGGGCCGGCCGCCAGTGGGGGCCGATGTGACGCGGCCTCAGTTTGTGTGTGGCACGGTCTAGGCCTCTCGGCGCCAGGCGGGTCCGGTGTTGATCCGTGGCGGCATCCAGGTGGCGGACGGGTACAGAGGCCCAGGAGATAGGGCCGTGCGGTCTCCGGTGGTGGTCTGCTGGGCCCAGGGGTGACGGCGTCTGTGTGGATCTCACGGTGGCCAAGCTCGGAGACCCTCCGATGTCCGTCAAGCCCGGCTGGGCGACTCCAGTGTCAGTAGGTGGGACGGGGTGGTGTCACAGTCCGCCACGGGCTGGCGTGACTTGGATACGTGTAGCTCTCGGGCCCTCGAGTGGCTGGGCCGCCGGGGGTGTTGGGTGCCGTATCGTGGATTCCTACCCGTGGCCGGGCCTATGTCAGGGCGGCAGGCGGGCCTGGGGGGCCCAGGGAACTGTGCTGGTCAGCGTCCGTATTAGGCCGGCAGGGCCTAGGGGCGATGGTGCCAATGTGGGTCCCCAGCCAGTCCCGCGCACTCTCCCCCGATGTTCACGGAGCCCGGCGGGATGTCCCCAGTGACGGCAGGCAGGGCGGGTTGGTGTCGTGACTCGCCGTGAGTCCAGGCGGCGAGCCTTTTGCTAATGTCCGGGGCCCCTGTATAGTTGGGTCTTCAGGGAGTGTCCGGTTTGCGGGACGTGGGCTCTGTTCCCCGCAGGATTGCGCTTTGGAAACCACACGCTCTGCGGCCCACCTCGCAGGGCCAGATCCCCGGCCTCAGGTGGTTGGGGTCGCCGACCGGAAGTGCACTCAGGGCGGTCAGCTGCCAGGGTCGCTGTCGGTCGGATGGTCAGGTGTTCCGATTCGCCTGAAAATCGCCCAGGTGGTGGATCGGGTACCCGGGTACACTCGGTTCGAGTTTGGGCCCGGTTCCACCAGAAATGCAGGATAAATGGCCCGTGGTAGGGGAGCTTCACTCGGAGCTCAGCCCGGGCACGTCTTTTCACATCTCGTGCTTGGCCACGCCCCTTTCTACTGATCATTTCATGTTTGATAACACGGGTCAATATTTCAACCAAAGAGGTCACTTTCAATTTCAAACTAGACCTACCTTATTCCTCCAAAGAAGAAGAAGTTACTACCAGGCATCATTCAGAGGACAAACCAGAGGCAATGCTAACTCCAGCAAGTGTTCAATCTATACCTTCTCACAAAGAGTGCTAAGTACAGTATTTTCTGCAACACTGGGTTTCTATTTGGGGCCAGTTTAAATGATGACGAGAGGGAACACATTCACAATGGCAACAGAGTTCCCTCCCTGCCAACACAGTGGTCTGCCACCTGGTATATGTGTGGGCGGACCATAAGCATGGATACCGCAGTGAATACTCCACCACAGCTGTAGCCAAAGTTCTCTGACAGTCCCTCAATTAGGTAGTTGTTTTTTTACTGTCTATTACCACCAGGGAAACCCTGGTGGTAAGGGACAGTAAAAAAACAAAAAATGCCTTCCTCGACACGTGAGAACTCTCATTTTCAAAAAAGAAAGAGCTTTGGGGTTCTCTTTTTGAAAATAAAAAAGAAAGCAAATTTGGTTCAAGGTTCCATTATGTTGACCGAGCCCTGCACCAAAAGGTGAAATGCTTTGAAAGGAAGCGCTGGCAGTCATTTATAAATGAGGCCGGTGGAATCTACATCAGCGCAACAGATTAATTTACTCCATCACCCTGGCAAAGAAACGGGCCATACGCCTATAATTAAATTGTGCCCCTTGTTTACAAACTCCTTTCATCTTTCTCTCACAGACCAGTTGCAGGTCCAAACGGAGATTCAAGATGTTAGTAAAAGGAGCTATCGAACAGGTTTCACTAATTGCTTTTGGGCTTGTCAGCAACATCTTCCTAGCCAAGAAAAAAAAAACTAAAAATTGTGCCCAGTCATTGATTTAAGACATCTCAATTCTTTTGTTATATACTGTCACTTCAAAATGGAGACTATCCTTCATTTAAGAGATTGCCTACAACTGTAGCACTGGATGGCCCATTTGGACTTCAGAGATGCATGTTCTCAGGTAGTTCCAACACACATTCAACATAGGGAATTTCTTTAGTTCTCTTAGGAGGATCAAACATTTTGTTTTTCCTTCTATCCTTTTTTCCCCTATAGTCCGCTCCATGGTTTTCACCAAGTTTCTCAAACTGGCAGTAGCTTATCTCAGTTCTTGAAGTATTTGCCTTCTCAATCAATCCTTTATTTCGCATTGTTTTCAATGCACAAAAGTACAAAACATCACAGAATATCATACATATAGATCACAATAAAATCATAAATAATAATTTTAAACCAGTTATTAAAAATATTTCATTGGTCAGATATCATCTCAATTCACCAAGGCACATGTGTGTTAAAAAAGGTAGATACTACGCAAATAAGCTATTTTCCCTTTAGCCATTGGTACTCAAATTGTTATAGCACACAACCTTCCCTGTTCTCCATCTTAAATCTTTAACCACACCACAAAACAATTTTGTGATAGCTAATCATGACAGACTATCCACACCAGTGTGTTCAAACCATTGCCTCAATCACAATTCTTGTTGCAATCTTCTACGTCATGATACTGCCCACAAAAACGAAGCAAGAGAGTAGCACACATATGGACCTTCCAAGTTTTTAATAAAAGCTAGTGCCGGGCGATATTGCCTAAAATTATATTTCAGTGAAGAAGATAGTATAAAATGATTTCTTTGAGGGCCACAAAAGGGGCAGAAAAAAAATGAAATATGCGAGTTTGATTGTGCAGCCCTCCCATCTCATGGACAAGGTGGTAACGCCTTCATAGAATATATATTGGAGGGAAAACCAAACATGAGCGGAATATACTCTAGGCGAAATCTTGTCAATATATATCTATGCTGGGAATTCGGTACAAAAGTCAGGTAGGCTTAAGATCCCGTGTTCGAAAAGGGCGACGTCTGATACATGGCTACCGTACTTTTCTCTTTATCTTTCACCGATCAATCCTCTGCAGCCTTTTACCATAAAAATCCTTTTTAGCTTAACCTTCAAGAAACTAGCTCAGTTCTAGTAGGAGGATCAAACATTTTGTTTTTTCTCCTATCCTTTTTTATCCATATAGCCAGCTCCAAAGTGTTCCCCAAGTTACTCAACCTGGCAGTAGATTATCTCAGGTCTTGAAGTATGTCTTCTCATTTATCAAGACAATATCTTAATCATGGATATGGATAAAGTTACTCTTCTTCAAAATCTCTAGTTGTTAATTTCCTTACTGGAAAACTTGGAGTTTGTAATAAACCAGGACAAATCTCTATTTCTTTCTGTTCTGTCATTGGAGTTTCTAGGTTTTCGGACAAATTCTCTTTTCTCCTCCCTTAAGTTACGAGAATCAAAATTGTTAACAATCCAGAAAGAGTTCTCTCAGTTCTTAACATTATTTCACATTTCATTATGTCACCTAGCCAGGATCGTAGGACTCTTGGCTCCTTCGATTCAAACTGTATTCCCAGGTACTCTACATTACTGGGCTGCTCAACACCTAAAAAAGTCTCAATTGAGACAAGGTCTCTTGTACAGAGATACAATGCCTTTGAATTTAGAAATAAAGAAAAAGGCAGTGTGGTATCTGTAACATCTCCTAATCTCTGGAATGGCAGAGCCATCCTCAATTCTGCCTAGATCTTCTTTAAGAATCCGATGAAAGAGTGTCTTGTTAGGGGGCTCACTGCAGGCAATATTTGAATAGAAGAATGTGGTGTCAGGAGTAGTCAACCAAGTGTATCGATTGTTTAAAACTAGTGATTGGCTCCTTTGTGGTTTGAACATTTACAAAACACAGCGCTTAAAGCTCGATTCCACTTCAAATGGACAATCTTACTCCTTTAAGATATATAAATCCTATAGATGGCACTGAACTAAAATTCTGTTGGAACTTGCAAAACAGTTATCGAATAATGCTTGCAACACCACGTATCAGTGACAACAGAGTATATTCTAAGCTCTCTGAATTATAGGTGAAATTGTTTCTCTTGCCATCTGTGGGATGCCAATTATTGGCACCTTAAAAGGTCTGATTTTACAAGCACTTCAGAATCTATGGGGCCCACTCTCAAGGGATCTTTTTGCATCCAGGAGTCACCTAGCTTAGTATTTTCTTCAATTGGAGACCATGTCCTTTATCCTTGGAATCAGGGTTTTAGGGTATGTACCATAGACTCAGCTCAGCCCCATGTGGTGCATTAGATTATACTTTCAGTGTGTTCTCCTTTTCAAAAGAAAGAGAAATATGTACGTATGTTTTATGTTATGTAAATAAGCTGATCCATATGTAAATTAGACATGGTGCAGGAAGTTATTGATATGATGTGCAGTTTGTACGTGCTGGTATTTACAAGGCTCATTTGTATATTCAGCACATTGAAGAACTTGGTGCTGACTCAATTTCTGCATTGTGTTCTCTACCACACCATACCTGAAAAACCCCGCCCTTGTGCGAGCCTATAAAAGATTCATACGCACAACGAGACGTGCTTGCGCTCGTTCTGAATCTTCCTTACCTGACATTCAGCGGAGCTTCTGCAGCGCGTCTTCTGTCCTCCCTGCGACGCTCTGTTTTCTTAACAGCACCTTTGGAGGAAAGCCCTTCTTCCAGCGGAGCTCTGCAGAACATCTTCTGTCCTCCCTGCGACGCTCTGTTTCCTTGACGACGCGCCTTCGGGGAAAAGCTCTTCTTCGACCGCCCTTTCAGTTCCGGACACATTTTAGTTTCCCTAGCAACTCTTGAAGCAGCATTCTTCCAGTTCCCCTGTCCAGGCGCTCTAAACCTTCCGGTCAGTTACAAAACGACCGAGCAGCAATCAAGAAAGAAAAGACATAATAAAACAAGTAAGATCTTTCCATTTACTATATTTATAAGAAAAATAAAACGCGCATTCAAAGAAAAAGACTTTTGAAAAAACTGTACTTACCTTCATAATTTTAGAACATGCACAGGAAATTATTATTCAAAAGACTGGAAACTTTGTCTGTATATCTGCATATAGAGTATGTAGGAAGAGACAAAAAAGGAAAAGCTTTTAAAAGAAAGAAGCTTTTATCAAACTTACTTGATTAAGGAGTTACTACTATAGGACTCAACTGAGACAATATTAGTAAGTGTACAATTAAGGGAATCACACAAGTTTGTAGGTGAAGTGAAATAATGTTAAATAACCTCATTTTGTTTCTACAGCACGTATTTTAGGAAAAGCAATATTAACATCAATCTTCTTGCAAGAGAGAGAGAGAGAGAGAGAGAGAGAGAAAGCTAATAATACAGAAACAAAGGTGTGTTTAGCATAAAGATATTTTTAGGGTGTTATTTGAATCACTTATTTAAATGATGAACATAGTATAATCAATGCGGTTAATGTTGAATTATTTATTTATATATTTTGAACATAGATCTCTAATTACTACAAAAGCACATCCTTATTGAAGAGAATCTAAAGCAGAGACAGAGTCGGATTGACTTGGACTGCAATCAGCGGAGTGTTTCTTTTGTTTCTTTTTTTATTTTGTCCCATTTCCCCCCTTCCCTTGGAGATCTATTCTTGCCAGACTGTGTTTTGCGAACGGTTTAGGCTGGTATAGGGTTCTAGGGGCAGAGAGAATAAGTCATACCATCTCTCAAATTGAACCTCCTGGATTTCAGGTGAGTGAAGACTTAACACAGGGTCTGCTGGATACATTTCCTCCCTTCATAATCATCTCCCACTTTTATCTAAACTCAGGAAAGAGTTGGGATTCCTGGCCATCAGTTCCCCTCCAAATGGGCATACATCTTCCTGTCCCCAGAGTATAACTTTCACAATTTTATCTTGTAGGACAACCGCAGAGTAGTAGCTGGAAATGTTTTAGACGTTACTGAAATGTTCCAGGATTTTTGACTGAGCCAATCAAATTCTTTGAGATTTCTGGGGCCGCTTGCACCAAAATAGTTTATAAATTAGCATGGGCATCCTGGGATCACTGATGTGTAGAATCAAGCATCAATCCCCTATTGACATAACTCTTTCATCACACATTTCCTGAACTCTTTAACCTCCCCAAGTATATGCTACAGGACAGTGAATACTCATAGAACTGCCTACTTTTACAACATGATTTCATAAATGGAAGGCCAGTAGATGAACATCTTGTAATTCAATACCTTCTAATGGGATTCATGATGAGTACCCCTCCTCTACCTAAATATAGAATTTCATGGAATGACAATTTAGTTTTGAAAATATTGTCTGATTGGCCTAATAATGCTTCTCCCTCAATTCAGTTTTTATTCACAAAATTAACAATGCTCTTGAATTTAATTTATTTCAAACAAGTGTCTGATTAAAGGTTCTAGATTTATCTGCCAGGCAGTTTACTCTCTTGGGAGTTATTTTCTAAATATCCAGAAGAACGAAGACTCTCATCTCTTCTATTTAATACGCTGACTTTACAGATTAATCAAACCCTTGCGCAGTCCACTGTCTTATGGAGTATGAGGATTATACATCAGCTCTCAAATTGTCTACTTAACAATTGCTCATTTCTTTTAGAAAGCCCCATTTACCTGTTTCTACTGAAATTCCTGCCAGATGGGTTAAATGTACATTAGAACAATAGTCCCAGTATAAGGATTGATTTGTATAGAAGAACCACAAAGTTATATTTAGTTAGACAAAAGATAAGCAAAACATAGTATTCTTGATGAACAGTGTTGTTTAATGACACTAAACAACCAGTAGTTCATACCATTCGTGGACACAATTAAAAGCAGAGCCCCAGGAAGGAAGGGTGAGGGTAATGTGAATGAAGTGAGGATAAGGAAGTGAATTAAACAGTGTACAATTCATGTAATCTGTTAATTTACAAAACACAAAATGGGCTCGTACAAGAGTCAAGTAATTAACATTGGGTACAAATGTTAGATAGCCATAATTCCAAATAAAATCACAGTGATGAATCGCTGTTGGTTGAACTGGCTAATCTGGTAAATGTCGACGTTTCAACCCCTTTATAGAAGTAGGTAAGAATGTCCCTTACGTCGGGGTCTTCCACAGGACAGGAGTGTAGGAGGTGGAGAGTGGGGCGGGTTACCATCAGTGGCCCACACAATGGGCCCAAGGAGAAGGAGGGTGCGTAGGCTCCAAATAGTTGCAAGAGAGAGTAGTCACTTGTGAAGGTACTAATCCATGAAGGGGTTACAGAAGGGCCATTCAGGGTTAATCAGCTGGGCCCGGAAAGCAATCAATTATCATGTATTCACTATGTTTGGTGTTAGAACTGGGGGTCTCTAGTTGGCAGAGGTAGGTACCACTGTCCAAATAGTGACCCTTGCTTCTAGTCAGGGTAAGGAGGAATCACTCTTTAGATAACCCCTGCTCACCCCCTTGGTAACTTGTCACGAGCAGTTAGGCTTATCAAAGGCAATGTGTAAAGTATTTGTACCAACACTCACAGTGAAAACACCACAAACTGACTCAACAACAGTTTGGAAAAATAGAAGTATTTAATCTAAACTAAACAAGATCAAAATGACAAAAATCCAACATACACAGTTCAAGATATGGTTTTTAAAGAGTTCTTAATGGTTGCGTCAAAATAATTCACAGTTGTGTTAGAATAGTTCACAGTTGCGTCACGTTTAGCCAACAATACCTTTAGATGCGACAAAGTTCCAAAACAGAAGCTGGTGCGGTGAAAAACAAGCGATGCGTCACTCCTGAGACCCTGGGGAGGCGATGCGACAGCCCCATTGGACGCAGCGGGCGTGTTGCGACGAATCCGGTCTAAATGGGGAGGGAGGCGATACCTTGTATGGATTCCGGTGCGTAGGTTTCGTAAGGAGCGTCTCCCAAAGGCACGCTGCGACGATCTTCGGGACGGCAATGATCTCAGGTGCGGCGGCGATGCGCAGCGTCGATCTTCTCCTCTCGCGGCCCCTCGATGCGATGGCTCTGCGACGATGTTCGCAGCAAAGTGATGCGGTCCGCAAGCAAGCGGTGCGGCGATCTCACCCAGCGACGACAGGCTCTGCAACGATACTCACAGTGATGGTACTTTTGCCGCACCGGAGCGATGCGCTCCGCAAGCGAAGGATGCGTCGGTTCTTGCAGCGGCAACAGGCGCTGCGACGATCTCGATCTTCGCGGCGGCGGGAATTTCCTCGCACTGACGGGGATGCGCTCTGCAAGCGAGCGATGCGTGAAAATTTGCAGCTAGACTTCGTTTCTTGTTCTCCAGCTTTCCAAACAGCAGGCCACAACATCCAGATGCCCCTCAGTCGGATTCAGCACTCAGGAAGGGCAGAATTCTCTCAGCAGAGTTCAGGGAAAGCTGGGGGTGAAGTCCTTTTGCTCCTGGGACTTCTTAACAGGAGGCCAGCTCACAACAGGCCCTTGGAGATCTCTTCAAGCAAGGGGACAAAGCAACAACAAAGTCTTTCCCCTCTCCTTGGCAGCAAAGCAACTGCAGGTCAGTCCAACAAAGCAACAGCAGGACAGTCTTCCTTCTTCAGTCTTCCAGCTTTCTCTTTGGCAGAGGGTCCTTCTTGATTCCAGGATGATCTAATTTTCTGTACTCTGGGGTCCTGATTTATACGCCTAAAAGTATTTGTTCCCTTTGTGCAGGAGGGCTCTGAGCCCGGTCTGAACCAGTTCTGGGTGTTCCTTGAGCACTTTGTTTTCCTGGCCTCTCCTTTCTTTTCAGAGAGGGGGCAGGGTCGTCAGCGGCCCAGCAGGAGGTGGAGCCAGCATTGTGGAGGGAAAGCACAGCCCTGGAGCACTTTGTTGACATGATTCCTTCTCTCCTTTCACAGTGCAGGGCAGAGACATCAGGCGCACCACAGGGGGTGGAGCCAGCACTGTAGGGGGCAGGCACATTCCTATTCAGGTCCCAGGTGCAACTCCTCCCTCCCATCTAGATGCAGATCTCTCTATTCACCACTAGGCGGACTCATTCTGTCTCCTGGAATCCCCCAGCCCTGTCACTCACAAACTAGACAGTCAGTTCACAAACAGCCAAAGCACACAGAAAGGTCAGACAAGAGAACAGCCACTTTCTAAAAAGTGCTTTTCTCAAATACAGGATTTAAAAAACACCTTTCCTAAAAGATGTGTTATTAAATTCTGAGTTCAGGGATACCAGACTTTTATGTCCTACCTTGCTCCTATGGGAAGATATGCTGGTAGCCACTGTAGCCATCATTCCCCATGAAAGCCTATGGGAAAGGCAGCCTTGCAATAGTGAAAAACGAAAATAGCTGTCATTCACTACCAGAGCATGTCACCTGCATTAGTACATACTCTACCTTTCACATACACTGCGCTCTGCCCAAGGGGGTACCTTGGGCCTTCCATGGCGTGACCAATGTGCACAGAAAGGGAAGGGTTAGGCCTAGTCAGTAGGGACACTGACCAGGAAGACATGGCAGTTCACAGACTGCACACAGGCACTGCGGTGGCAGGCCTGAGACACCATTTTAGGGCTACTCATGTGGGTGGCACAATCAGTGCTGCAGGCCCACTAGTAGCATTTGTATCACCAGCCCTGGCACACTCAGTGCACTTTATAGGGACTTCTTGGTGATACAAATATGCCAATCATGGATGACCAATTACAATAACAATTTACACAGAGAGCATATGCACTTTCGCACTGGTCAGCAGTGGTAAAGTGCCCAGAATCCTATTGCCAACAACCACAGGTCTGGAAAAACAAGGGAGGAAAAAGCAAAAAGTTTGGAGATAACCCTGCGAAAAGGGTCATTTCCAACACAACCCCCTTCCAGCCTAAAGCCAGGGTAGACCAAACGATACCTCGATGGGATTCCCTGCTTAAGGCGATAGAACAAGGAAACTGGCCCAAAGGGCAGTGCACTATTCCTGTTGTACGCCGTCCTGAACCCAGTTGGATCACTCTATCCATACTCTCAAGGTCCACCACGCCAATCCATGTGGACCCCTTCTCCTTACCTGTGGACACCATCTGTTCAGCACCTAAACTTAACTTTCTCACAGGTGTGTCACAACAGACAGACAACAAGCCACAGTGGCCACCGACAGTGGTCAGGGATGAGACCCAGGCATTATGCCTCTCAGGGCTCTTAAACCACTGTGGCGTCAGAGGTTGGGGGGCAGTAGCCCCAGGTGCTTGGCACCCTTTGTCCACTCTGCCTCCTGTCAGGTCAGGTCTGACATCCTGGCACTGATCCACCAGTCCCGGTCCTGTATGAAGCGGCTGGACAGGAGGCTTAGTTGGGCTTCCCCACACCCGGTCCTCCTCTTCCTTGGGGCTCTGTACCCTCCCACCTGGAACGGTACCCCTTTCTAGAATAGTCAGGGCACCTGTGGCAGGTGTCCCGCACCATTCACCCACCAGTTCAGGGGTTCTATCCTGGAACTGGGATTCCAGGTCAGGGGGACACCCCGGACCTGGCCCTCTAACCAAGGGTCTAAATCCTCCAGGTCAGGCAACGCCTGAACCTGGCTTTCCCACCCAGGTACCAACCCCTGTGGTTGAACACTTGTCGGGCACACTAGGACTTCTGGGGACTCACACAGTACCCACCTGGCCAACACAACGGTGTGGCCCTGTCCACCCCTAGGGTGTGACTCCTGCCCCTCTTCCAGTGGCAACCCTGCCCATCAGGATAACCAGCCACAGGGGCCACTGACAGCTGTCAGTGATGAGAGCCAGGCCGCATGCCTGTCAGGCCTCTCTAACCTCTGTGGCGTCAGAGAGTGGGGGGCAGGAGCCCCAGGTGCCTGGCCCCTTTCCTCCACTCTCCCTCTGGCCAAGTCAGGTAGGGCATCCTATCACTGGCCCACCAGCCCAGGGCCTGTACCCTCAGACTGAACAGAGGTCACAGGCGAGGCTCTCCTCCCCTACCTCTCCTTCTGGGGTGCTGCCCTCTCCTCCCAGGAGAGTCACCCTCAGAACACTACTCTTCCACCAGTTCAGGACCTCTCTCCAGCAACTGTTCTCCCAACCTGGGGTCTAAACCCTTGGGTTGCACCGGGGTCAGAGGCGAGGACTCCCTCCCTCTGCACCCCCTTCCGGAGCGCTGCACCTTCCCTACTGGAGGGGTACCCCTGGAAGCCAAACTGGTCAGGACACTGGTTACAGGTGTCCTTCCTTCCAGGTCAGGCAGATCTTGAACCTGGTCTCCCAACCCAGGGACCAGCACCTGCGGTTGTGCACTTGCCCAGGGCACCAGGCCTTCATTGGGAGCACCTATGCCCCCGAGGGTGACACACAACTCAGGTGTCATGTGACAGTCTGCCTGACGCAGATCTCCTGACCCCTGTCCATCTGACAGAGCAGGAAGATCCCCAGGACAGAAGTGAGGTCCCCATGGTCACTCACCGGTGACTCAGCCCTTCTGGCTGGCCCCTGACCCACTGATTCTCCCACTGGGGACGCCTTCCCCCTCTCACCTCTCAGTCTGGACTTCTGCACCCTCCCAACTGGAGGGGCACTGCCAGTCACCAGAACTGAGGGAGGCCTGATTACAGGCACTCCCCGTTCACCGGACACTAGGGATCCTCCTCAAGTGGCACACTAGCGCCCTCTAGGCCCCCAACCTGGTGTTCCCTTAAGGAACCCTCCAAGCCCTGAGACTGGGTTTCGGGCACCTTGGGACACGCAGTCCCACACTCACTCCCTCTCCATTGAGACAGGACGTAAGCCCCAACACCCCTCCCACTATACTGGGACCTAACTGGGCTACAATGAACCTCTTCCACCTCACAGGTCTGGAAGATATCTGGGCCACTTCTTTTGGGATCACTCCCCAATGCCTCTTCAGACTTTCTGGACTCCACCAAGAGATCTGCCTCCTGAGCAAGCTCCCTGGGATCAGGGAACTCACACTCCACCGGGTGTTGGCATAGCTCTGGAAAACAGGGACTTAAAATATGCTCTCCAACAAATGAATCACACAGCCCCCCACAGTTATTAACCAAGCTACCCTTTGCCTCGCCCTCCAGTGCCTCACACAAGTACCCTACACAACTCTCCTGAGATTGGCAAGACAGTGTACTACTGTCTCTGTCACACAACCCACACTCTTCTGACTGGTCTTCACACTCACACACCAAGGTTTCTGCCATGGGGAACCCCTCTCCGTGCATCTCTAATCTAGAGTAGTAGAGCATCCCTCCCATCACTTGGAATATGATCCCCTGTGTCAGTCCCCTAATCTACTCCAGGGACACTGCACACTACTGGAGCTACCTCATAAACCTGAACACCCTGGTGTATGTCAACCTCCTCCCTCAAGTCAGGCACCACATCTCTGGGTGATGTACCTTTCTCTCAGCGCTGTAAACTACCATCTTGCTGCCACCATCTGAGCTGGACTCCACCTCCAACTCAGCAAAGCTCACCTCTTGAGCTACCCATGTTTCTTCTTCAGCTGGGACACTCATGGCCTCAAGCCTCTCGAGCTCTAAATCAAGCTCCCTCATTCTCAATTCATGGGCCAAGGTCAATTTCATTTCTTCTAGGGCACGAGCATTCTTGCTCTCTTCTGCCTCTTTCTCCATTTTTATTTTCAAAAGTTCCAACTCATGATTCCTCACTCTTTGATTCTCCTCTAACTCTTCTGGAGTGAAACTCCTATTGGAATAGTTGCTGCCAGGCCTTGAGTCAGGTCTGCTCACAGGCAGATCTTCGGGTTGAAAACCATTCCTTCCACTTGCATCATTTCCTTCTTGTGCCTCCCAGTGGGCCTTCAAGATTCTCTGCAGCTCCTCCTTCCGGTAGCCAGTCTTGGTGGGGCAATCAAACTTTTTGAAGAATTGTCTGAGCTGCTCAACTTGGTAGGAATACAAATCCTCAATGCAAAACTCCAATTCTGCCTCCACACTTGGTGCCTTCCCATTCAGAGACATGATAATTTGAAGAGTCACTAAAAAAACAGAATCAAAATCCAAAACGTAGTATGTGTTGGCGTAGTCGTCTGCACTCACTAGTGATGTACACCAATCACTGTGGGTCTAGTACAAATACAAGTTCAAAATCCCACCGCTGACCAACAATGTTAGAATTGGGGGTCTCTAGTTGGCAGAGGTAGGTACCACTGTCCAAATAGGGACCCTTGCTTCTAGTCAGGGTAAGGAGGAACCACTCTTTAGATAACCCCTGCTCACCCCCTTGGTAGCCACGCACGAGCAATCAGGCTTATCAAAGGCAATGTGTAAAGTATTTGTACCAACACTCACAGTAACACAGTGAAAACACCACAAACTAACTCAACAACAGTTTAGAAAACTAGAAGTATTTAATCTAAACTAAACAAGACCAAAATGACAAAAATCCAACATACACAGTTCAAGACATGTTTTTTAAAGAGTTCTTATTGGTTGCGTCAAAATAATCCACAGTTGTGTTAGAATAGTTCACAGTTGCATCACGTTTAGCCAACAGTACCTTTAGATTCGACAAAGTTCCAAAACAGAAGCTGGTGTAGTGGAAAACAAGCGATGCGTCACTCCTGAGACCCTGGGGAGGCATTGCGACAGCCCCGCTGGACGCAGCGGGCGTGTTGCGACAAATCCGGTCTGAATGGGGAGGCGTCCTGAGTTGGAAAGGAGGGTTATCACGTCTCTCGGAGTGCCAACATGAATTAGGTCGAGACGTATTATGGTCATGACCTATTGAACTGTGGGGTACAATACTCACGTTGGGTGGCTTTTTACATCAGACAACCTGCCTTAAAGTTTACTACAGGAATTCAATATATACTGGGGCATTATCGTCTATTCCAAGTATTAGTTGGCAACGGAGGTCTTATTAGTCCACGGACATCTACCTACCTAAGGTAATATCCAACTCCTGTACCACTCGTGGAATGGCTCTTACCGATATTTTGAGATCACAGATTGGACTACACACCAAATGAATTAATATTGATTGATTTACAAATTGAGACTGCGTGGGGACATTGTACGCCACTCGAGTGACATTGGAGACTGATTTCAATCATCCGAACGCACATGACATTTAGTTTCGCTGCCTTGAAAAAGTCTTTGTAAGACAAAACACGTGTCGGAAAGCTGTGGGCTGGGAACTTTTAATGAAGTATTTTGAATAAAAGAATATCAAGATCATCGCCCGACTTGGATCCCTTTATATAAAAATATATATTGACTATCTCTATGTTCTGGTCTAATGTAACTACTTTGAGTATAATAGGACATTAATACTAAAACGAGAGGTGTGATGTTAAAACCCTTATTTGTTATGTTCAGGCTTATCAAAGGCAATGTGTAAAGTATTTGTACCAACACTTACAGTAAAACAGTGAAAACACCACAAACTGACTCCACAACAGTTTAGAAAAATAGAAGTATTTAATCTAAACTAAACAAGATCAAAACAACAAAAATCCAACATACACAGTTTAAGATATGTTTTTTAAATAGTTCTTAATGGTTGCGTCAAAGTAATCTACAGTTGCGTTAGAATAGTTCACAGTTGTGTCACGTTTAGCCAACAGTACCTTTAGATGCGACAAAGTTCCAAAACAGAAGCTGGTGCGGTGGAAAACAAGCGATGCGTCACTCCTGAGACCCTGGGGAGGCGATGCGACAGCCCCGCTGGACGCAGCGGGCGTGTTGCGATGAATCCGGTCTGTATGGGTAGGGAGGCGAAACCCTGTATGGATTCCGGTGCAAAGGTTCCGTAGGGAGCGTCTCGCAAGGGCACAATGCGACGATCTTCGTGAGGGCGGCGTTCTCAGGTGCGGACGCGATGCGCAGCGCAGCGTCAATCTTCTCCTTTCGTGGCCCCTTGATGCGATGGCTCTGCGACGATATTCGCAGCGACATGACGCGGTCCGCAAGCAAGCGGTGCAGCGATCTCACCCAGCGACGACAGGCTCTGCGGCAATACTCGCAGCGATGGTACTTTTCCCGCACCGGAGAGATGCGTTCTGCAAACGAAAGGATGCGTCGGTTCTTGCAGCGGCAACAGGCGCTGCGACGATCTTGATCTTCGCAGTGGCAGGAATTTCCTCGCACTGACAGGGATGCGCTCCGCAAGCGAGCGATGCATGAAAATTTGCAGATAGTCTTAGTTTCTTGTTCTACAGCTTTCCATACAGCAGGCCACAACGTCCAGATGCCCCTCAGTCAGATTCAGTACTCAGGAAGGGCAGAACTCCCTCAGCAGAGTTCAAAGAAAGCTGGGGTGAAGTCCTTTTGTTCCTGGGACTTCCTAACAGGAGTCCAGCTCACAACAGGCCCTTGGAGATCTCTTCAAGCAAGGGGACAAAGCAACAACAAAGTCCTTTCCCTCTCCTTGGCAGCAAAGCAACTGCAGGTCAATTCAACAAAGCAGCAGCAGGACAGTCTTCCTTCTTCAGTCTTCCAGCTTTCTCCCTAGCAGAGGGTCCTTCTTGATTCCAGGATGATCTAATTTTCTGTAGTCTGGAGTCCTGTACTTTAACCCCTAAAAGTGTTTGTTCCCTTTGTGCAGGAGCGCTCTGAGCCCGGTCTGAACCAGTTCTGGGTGTTCCTTTAGCACTTTGTTTTCCTGGCCTCTCCTTTCTTTTCAGAGAGAGGGGCAGGGTCGTCAGCCACACAGCAGGAGGTGGAGCCAGCATTGTGGAGGGAAAGCACAGCCCTGGAGCACTTTGTTGACATGATTCCTTCTCTTCTTTCACAGTGCAGGGCAGAGACATCAGACGCACCACAGGAGGTGGAGCCAGCACTGTGGGGGGCAGGCACAGTCCTATTCAGGTCCCAGGTGCAACTCCTCCCTCCCATCTAGATGCTGGTCTCTCTATTCACCACTGGGCGGACTCATTCTGGCTCCTGGAATCCCCCAGCCCTGTCACTCACAAACCAGACAGTCAATTCACAAACAGCCAAAGCACACAGAAAGGTCGGACAAGAGAACAGCCACTTTCTAAAAAGTGCTGTTCTCAAGCACAGGATTTAAAAACCACCTTTCCTAAAAGATGTGTTATTAAATTCTGAGTTCAGGGATACTTTTATGACTTTCTTTTTAAAAAAAAACATTTTTATTGTCATTTTGTAGCAGAACAACAAACAATAAGCATGTCAGTATCGAGCAACACTCCCACATTCCCAACCTCCCACCCTCCCCTCCCATCCCTTGTTTCAGGACACAGTTTCTTGTTTCCAATAATTTATCCAGATATTTCGCCCAAGTCCACAACATTCGTAGCTCTGAGTCCTGTAGCCCTATCCAATCAATGTCGACCATATGCTCATGCCTCTGTATCCCATCAAAGCCCTCCATCCAATTCATGGTAGCGGTGCCATTTGCCCCACACCCTACCGAACTTCCTTGGGCACCCTCTCGCTTTGTATGTAACTCTTTCAGCTGCTATGTTTAGATCCATACCCCACCTCCACTCCTCCAACTTTGGTACGTCAGGCGCCCCCCACTTCCGGGTCACGTCTCTCTTGGCCACCACCAGGGCTAGCACCAGAAAAATCCACAATGGGCGCGCCAAATCTACATCATTTGTCATTCCCAGGAGTACAAGCTTTGGGTCTAAGGGAATGGCCGTCTCCAGCACCTCTCCCAGTTCTGAGAGGACCTCCCCCCAGTATGTTTGAATGTTCGGACAGGACCAGATCTTGTGAAGGAAATCCCCCCCTATCACAGCCACAGCGTAGGCAGCATGAATCAGGCACTCTCCCCATTCTATGCAGGCGCACTCTATCAAAATATGTCCTATGGAGGATTTTAAACTGGATCAATCTGAGGCGGGATTTAATCGCTACCTCCCTAGGATGCATCAAGCCACACCCCAGTCCACTTCATCCATGTCCCCCACCTCCCACTCCCACACGGCCCTGAGACCCCCAAGTTTATCTGGTCTATTATTCATTATCGTTTTATACGTCAGGGACACCGCCTTCCCAGGTATCCGCTCTTGCAAGAGGCGGCCTTCTAATGGCGCGTACTCGGGGAGTGCCTCCGACAATGCCCCTTCTGCCCTCCATGCATGACGTAATTGCATATATTTTAAATATTGGGAGCGGTGGAGCCCATACTCCTGTTGCAATGAGGGGAAGGATTGCAGCACCCCTTTCTTTACCACACCTCCCATAGTAGAGATGCCGATGGCATCCCAGCACTGGAACCCTCTCAGCTTACTAAGTTCCTTCAGCCAGGCGCATTTCCACAACGGGGTATGTTTCGTCGGCTTGTGGTCCCATCCAATTGTCTTAGTCGCCCTATTCCATGCCCTCAACGTGATTTCAGTAGCCGGCAGCAGTCTGGCCTGCCTCCTGCCTCCGTACAGATAGTATATACATGTGTGAGTGCCCATGGTATACCGTTCCAGCGCATAGGTGGGGTGTGTGGCAGGTGCGTGTATCCATTCATTAATAGGGGCCAGGTGCTCCGCCCAATAGTAGGCCTCTAGGTCGGGTAAGGAGATCCCCCCATCATATTGGTGTCTCTGCAGGGTCGATAGCGCTACCCTGGGTTGCTTTCCCAGCCATAGAAAAGACCTCAGTTCCGCATGGATGTCCCGGAAGACCCTACACTGCACGGGGAAGTATTCATTCTGGAACGCATATAAGAATCTCGGGAGCTAAATCATTTTAAACATCGCTGCCCGGCCCAGCAGCGTCAGGGGGAGCGATTGCCATCTAGCTGCGTCCTCAGTAAAGTTACGTATTACTCGGTTAATATTCTGTTCATAGGAAAGAGTGCCATCAGTCATTATAAATATTCCTAAGTATGTAAATCCCTCTCTAGTTGTTTGCAGGCTCACCGGCAACGTGGGCCACACGTCCCCTCCTTGGGGGTCATAGAGCGTCAACTTCGGCCAATTGATCCGGTAACCAGCCTTCGCCCCGTAGCGGTCCAGCTCCGAAAACAGCGCCGGTATAGTTCACCGTGGCTGTGTGGTGTAGAGAAGGACGTCGTCTGCGTACAGAGACAGTTTTTCGTCAGTGTCGTCCCCTTGCCCTATCTGGAAACCGGTAATCCCTGCATTCTGTCTAACTGCGCATGCCATTACTTCGATAGAAAGGGCAAACAACAGGGAAGACAGGGGGCATCCCTGTCTAGTGCCCCGTTGTATAGGGAAGTCCCCGATAGTGTCCTGTTGACCCGAACTCTCGCTCTGGGGTCAGTATAGAGCAGACTGATTTTACGTCTGTATTTGGGTCCAAAGCCAAGCCGCTCCAGTACACCTTCCAACAAGCATTTACAATGCAACGGTTTCGCCTTTGCAAAAGTTAGAGCTATTTGCATTGTAAATGACAACATTTTTATTTATGTTTTGGTTTGGAAAACAGATAAATAAATGGCATTGTCATTTACAATGCCAATAGCTTAATCTCTCGCAAATGCCACACACACACACCCACAGAGAGCCCCCACACACAGAGCCCCCCCCACACACACAGAGCCCCCCCCACACACACCCACAGAGCCCCCCACACACACCCACACAGAGCCCCCCACACAGAGCCCCCCCTCACACACCCACACAGAGCCCCCCCCCACACGCTGCGCTGGGGCAAGCAAGGGAGACAACTCTCGGATGCAAGTATCCTTAGAGAATCAGAGATACTAATAATGAAACGTTTTCACTCTAAACAGCATTTACACAAGTTTAGGAAACATGCAGCTGTGGGGTACTGTTGAAAAGGCAAAATATATACAGAAGTATAGGTATTGGCCTATAAAGTAAACCACGAAGCACATGACAAAAAATGTCAAACGCCTCAAAAAACAATATATATATTGAAGAAACCGCATGGTTTTGAAACGCGTAAGGAGAAATGGAGAGAGACTTTTAACTCTGGACTGAGATTGCTGTTCTCAATAAATTCATGGCAACGCCACCCTGCAGTCGGCTTGTTCTTGCCTCAAGGCAAACTTTCGTGTGTATATTAAATGCGGCATGCCTGGCCGCAGAGAACTCGCCACCACGATGGATCTTGTGGGGCCTGACGACTGAAACACTTCATGTCGTGAAGTATGGCACAGCGGGGCAGAAAGATGAAAATAACAGCCGCCTCGGCCCGGAGGCCCACTCGGGTATTTTAATTACTAACTTTCATCCACGCTCTGAATGGAACCCACTCGGGTAATAATGATGCCTGTCACCTTGAAAACTACAAGCACCAGCATGCCGAATACAAAGCTCACCTGAGAATAATTGTTACTGCACATGCGCTTAAATGCTTGGGGCTATTTCCTTCAAAGCGATGTTCCTCTGATGAAGAAACCGCATGGTTTTGAAACGCGTAAGGAGAAATGGAGAGAGACTTTTAACTCTGGACTGAGATTGCTGTTCTCAATAAATTCATGGCAACGCCACCCTGCAGTCGGCTTGTTCTTGCCTCAAGGCAAACTTTCGTGTGTATATTAAGTGCGGCATGCCTGGCCGCAGAGAACTCGCCACCACAATGGATCTTGTGGGGCCTGACGACTGAAACACTTCATGTCGTGAAGTATGGCACAGCGGGGCAGAAAGATGAAAATAACAGCCGCCTCGGCCCGGAGGCCCACTCGGGTATTTTAATTACTAACTTTCATCCACGCTCTGAATGGAACCCACTCGGGTAATAATGATGCCTGTCACCTTGAAAACTACAAGCACCAGCATGCCGAATACAAAGCTCACCTGAGAATAATTGTTACTGCACATGCGCTTAAATGCTTGGGGCTATTTCCTTCAAAGCGATGTTCCTCTGATGAAGAAACCGCATGGTTTTGAAACGCGTAAGGAGAAATGGAGAGAGACTTTTAACTCTGGACTGAGATTGCTGTTCTCAATAAATTCATGGCAACGCCACCCTGCAGTCGGCTTGTTCTTGCCTCAAGGCAAACTTTCGTGTGTATATTAAGTGCGGCATGCCTGGCCGCAGAGAACTCGCCATCACGATGGATCTTGTGGGGCCTGACGACTGAAACACTTCATGTCGTGAAGTATGGCACAGCGGGGCAGAAAGATGAAAATAACAGCCGCCTCGGCCTGGAGTCCCACTCGGGTATTTTAATTACTAACTTTCATCCACGCTCTGAATGGAACCCACTCGGGTAATAATGATGCCTGTCACCTTGAAAACTACAAGCACCAGCATGCCGAATACAAAGCTCACCTGAGAATAATTGTTACTGCACATGCGCTTAAATGCTTGGGGCTATTTCCTTCAAAGCGATGTTCCTCTGATGAAGAAACCGCATGGTTTTGAAACGCGTAAGGAGAAATGGAGAGAGACTTTTAACTCTGGACTGAGATTGCTGTTCTCAATAAATTCATGGCAACGCCACCCTGCAGTCGGCTTGTTCTTGCCTCAAGGCAAACTTTCGTGTGTATATTAAGTGCGGCATGCCTGGCCGCAGAGAACTCGCCACCACGATGGATCTTGTGGGGCCTGACGACTGAAACACTTCATGTCGTGAAGTATGGCACAGCGGGGCAGAAAGATGAAAATAACAGCCGCCTCGGCCCGGAGGCCCACTCGGGTATTTTAATTACTAACTTTCATCCACGCTCTGAATGGAACCCACTCGGGTAATAATGATGCCTGTCACCTTGAAAACTACAAGCACCAGCATGCCGAATACAAAGCTCACCTGAGAATAATTGTTACTGCACATGCGCTTAAATGCTTGGGGCTATTTCCTTCAAAGCGATGTTCCTCTGATGAAGAAACCACATGGTTTTGAAACGCGTAAGGAGAAATGGAGAGAGACTTTTAACTCTGGACTGAGATTGCTGTCCTCAATAAATTCATGGCAACGCCACCCTGCAGTCGGCTTGTTCTTGCCTCAAGGCAAACATTCGTGTGTATATTAAGTGCGGCATGCCTGGCCGCAGAGAACTCGCCACCACGATGAATCTTGTGGGGCCTGACGACTGAAACACTTCATGTCGTGAAGTATGGCACAGCGGGGCAGAAAGATGAAAATAACAGCCGCCTCGGCCCGGAGGCCCACTCGGGTATTTTAATTACTAACTTTCATCCACGCTCTGAATGGAACCCACTCGGGTAATAATGATGCCTGTCACCTTGAAAACTACAAGCACCAGCATGCCGAATACAAAGCTCACCTGAGAATAATTGTTACTGCACATGCGCTTAAATGCTTGGGGCTATTTCCTTCAAAGCGATGTTCCTCTGATGAAGAAACCGCATGGTTTTGAAACGCGTAAGGAGAAATGGAGAGAGACTTTTAACTCTGGACTGAGATTGCTGTTCTCAATAAATTCATGGCAACGCCACCCTGCAGTCGGCTTGTTCTTGCCTCAAGGCAAACTTTCGTGTGTATATTAAGTGCGGCATGCCTGGCCGCAGAGAACTCGCCACCACGATGGATCTTGTGGGGCCTGACGACTGAAACACTTCATGTCGTGAAGTATGGCACAGCGGGGCAGAAAGATGAAAATAACAGCCGCCTCGGCCCGGAGGCCCACTCGGGTATTTTAATTACTAACTTTCATCCACGCTCTGAATGGAACCCACTCGGGTAATAATGATGCCTGTCACCTTGAAAACTACAAGCACCAGCATGCCGAATACAAAGCTCACCTGAGAATAATTGTTACTGCACATGCGCTTAAATGCTTGGGGCTATTTCCTTCAAAGCGATGTTCCTCTGATGAAGAAACCGCATGGTTTTGAAACGCGTAAGGAGAAATGGAGAGAGACTTTTAACTCTGGACTGAGATTGCTGTCCTCAATAAATTCATGGCAACGCCACCCTGCAGTCGGCTTGTTCTTGCCTCAAGGCAAACATTCGTGTGTATATTAAGTGCGGCATGCCTGGCCGCAGAGAACTCGCCACCACGATGGATCTTGTGGGGCCTGACGACTGAAACACTTCATGTCGTGAAGTATGGCACAGCGGGGCAGAAAGATGAAAATAACAGCCGCCTCGGCCCGGAGGCCCACTCGGGTATTTTAATTACTAACTTTCATCCACGCTCTGAATGGAACCCACTCGGGTAATAATGATGCCTGTCACCTTGAAAACTACAAGCACCAGCATGCCGAATACAAAGCTCACCTGAGAATAATTGTTACTGCACATGCGCTTAAATGCTTGGGGCTATTTCCTTCAAAGCGATGTTCCTCTGATGAAGAAACCGCATGGTTTTGAAACGCGTAAGGAGAAATGGAGAGAGACTTTTAACTCTGGACTGAGATTGCTGTTCTCAATAAATTCATGGCAACGCCACCCTGCAGTCGGCTTGTTCTTGCCTCAAGGCAAACTTTCGTGTGTATATTAAGTGCGGCATGCCTGGCCGCAGAGAACTCGCCACCACGATGGATCTTGTGGGGCCTGACGACTGAAACACTTCATGTCGTGAAGTATGGCACAGCGGGGCAGAAAGATGAAAATAACAGCCGCCTCGGCCCGGAGGCCCACTCGGGTATTTTAATTACTAACTTTCATCCACGCTCTGAATGGAACCCACTCGGGTAATAATGATGCCTGTCACCTTGAAAACTACAAGCACCAGCATGCCGAATACAAAGCTCACCTGAGAATAATTGTTACTGCACATGCGCTTAAATGCTTGGGGCTATTTCCTTCAAAGCGATGTTCCTCTGATGAAGAAACCGCATGGTTTTGAAACGCGGTAGGAGAAATGGAGAGAGACTTTTAACTCTGGACTGAGATTGCTGTTCTCAATAAATTCATGGCAACGCCACCCTGCAGTCGGCTTGTTCTTGCCTCAAGGCAAACTTTCGTGTGTATATTAAGTGCAGCATGCCTGGCCGCAGAGAACTCGCCACCACGATGGATCTTGTGGGGCCTGACGACTGAAACACTTCATGTCGTGAAGTATGGCACAGCGGGGCAGAAAGATGAAAATAACAGCCGCCTCGGCCCGGAGGCCCACTCGGGTATTTTAATTACTAACTTTCATCCACGCTCTGAATGGAACCCACTCGGGTAATAATGATGCCTGTCACCTTGAAAACTACAAGCACCAGCATGCCGAATACAAAGCTCACCTGAGAATAATTGTTACTGCACATGCGCTTAAATGCTTGGGGCTATTTCCTTCAAAGCGATGTTCCTCTGATGAAGAAACCGCATGGTTTTGAAACGCGTAAGGAGAAATGGAGAGAGACTTTTAACTATGGACTGAGATTGCTGTTCTCAATAAATTCATGGCAACGCCACCCTGCAGTCGGCTTGTTCTTGCCTCAAGGCAAACTTTCGTGTGTATATTAAGTGCGGCATGCCTGGCCGCAGAGAACTCGCCACCACGATGGATCTTGTGGGGCCTGACGACTGAAACACTTCATGTCGTGAAGTATGGCACAGCGGGGCAGAAAGATGAAAATAACAGCCGCCTCGGCCCGGAGGCCCACTCGGGTATTTTAATTACTAACTTTCATCCACGCTCTGAATGGAACCCACTCGGGTAATAATGATGCCTGTCACCTTGAAAACTACAAGCACCAGCATGCCGAATACAAAGCTCACCTGAGAATAATTGTTACTGCACATGCGCTTAAATGCTTGGGGCTATTTCCTTCAAAGCGATGTTCCTCTGATGAAGAAACCGCATGGTTTTGAAACGCGTAAGGAGAAATGGAGAGAGACTTTTAACTCTGGACCGAGATTGCTGTTCTCAATAAATTCATGGCAACGCCACCCTGCAGTCGGCTTGTTCTTGCCTCAAGGCAAACTTTCGTGTGTATATATATATATATATATATACACACATACACAATCTGGTATGTGAGCAAGGGCTTGCACAGCCTGAAACGCGTTATGCACCTTTTCCCAGCTGTATTTGCAGAATAAAGAATACCTGTAACCGATCCTGTGATCCTGTGGTCCGTCTCCTGTGTAACGCTTCGTTGGTCCAGCTGGATTGAAAGTGGCGTGGAGGAGTTTCCTGCATATATATATATATATATATATATATATATATATATATATATATATATACACACATACACATACACAATCTGGTGCACCAACTGAGCAAGTGAAATATTAACTTGTTTAAAACTAATGCGTGCAGAAACTCCGTCGAGGTTTAGTAAAAACGCTGGGATGTATAAAGCAAAGCTGGTAAATGAAAAAAATATTTTGAAAAAAAGGCTGTATGAGAGTAATCTATAACGCTGTCCAATAGTGAGGAACTTGGCAAAATGCCTTGGCCAGATAATGAAAACTTTACTCACGAACGCTGCCAGCCAGTTTTCATTGAATCTTAGCCCCCATAAACATGCATCAGAACATTTTAGAACCAAGGATGCTCTTGGGCTCAGACAAACGCAAGCACTGGATGTGTCACAGCCTATCCATAGACGCTGCTGGATACGGTGATGGCATAGGACGGATCCTTATGGGTGATACGAGCTCTTGCGAGGAGATAAATCAAGGCGACCAACACTAGTCAAGAAATAAAGTGAGGCAAGGGTTCCACTTGGTGCGAGTCCACAAATGGCTCGCGCAAAATCAGTTAATGCATACAATTACCAAAATTCTGAAGAAAAAAAAACACACACAAACATAAATAAGCGAGACAGGCACATTCTGTTCACAAAGTAGAAAATGTTAGACGCTTCCAAAAGATAGCATCAGGACTGACCACTCGAAGCAACATCTCGTACCTAAACTACAGGTGCAATTTCCTTTAGGATCCATCATAACCTTTTTACCCTGTTATTCATATAACAAGGGTTAATTCCTACTGTTCTGGCATCACTAATGAAAAGTAAGCACACCAATCTATTTTTTTCTTAATCCGTTTGCTTTTTCGGGTTAACAATCTAGACACAAAGTTGCGCTTGTGATGTTGGGCAATATTTTAGTCTAGTTCATACTAGCCTAATCCGAGTTATTCAGCCCTGCCGTTTGTCAAATAAGCACACTACCATTGCACTAAAAGTTTTACTTTTAAGTTTGCTAGCACCATTCAAAAGTTGCATTAACACTTACACGGTTCAAGTTTGATCGTGTGAGCTTCTGGAAAAGTATATTCGCGGAAAAACAACATCACAGCCACCTGGGTACTAAAGGGACAATATTTTAACATTGTGTAAACGAAATTCCATGGTTCAACCAGTACCAATTTAATGCTATCCTCTAACACGAGCAAACGATGCTACTTTTCCTTTCTTACTCACGGTAATGCCGGCGGAAATATACTGGTGTGGGTCGAGCACACATGAAAGCAACACTTTTACTAATGCCAATTAGTAAAAATTTCTTTCGTCCTTTTTTAAAAAGATAGTTCTTTAGGGTCCTGTACAGTTCAGGCTTCATTGTCGCCATTGTTGTGACGGTGGCAAACTGCGTGAGCACAACAACGCAGACCAACACACTGCCGGTTATTGGAAGAATGTATTGAGCATCGGGCAGGTAGCAGACAATTGAAAGTGATCAGACAGACCACGCAAAGGAGCTGGTGTTATCAATGGCTCAACCTAGGTATACATGATCACCCAACCCACCCTAGGGTTCCATGAAACAATAGATGGCCTTGGAGGCAGGGTACCACACAAGTCCATCCTCCTCCAGGTTTAAAGTGCGATGTGGCTCATCTGTGTACCATTTGATTTGGTAATTGGTTGAAGCAAATTTCTTTCATGTCCAAATCTCACTACAGAATACAAGCAGTTGCCATGCAGCATATACAAATTTGCTTGAGTGAGATGAAGTTAGAGAAAACTGAAAATAAAGTGCACTCACGCTGTACATTAACATCTGTGTGCTTTCCGCCAACCAAGTATTGCACAGGCAACTAACCACGCCCTCATCACTTGTAACATAAGAGTCTCTCAAATATGCCTCTGAATTCACAATCAGATTTGGGTTTCAGGTTCTCCGCAGCCCTCAGAGCTGCCAGTTTATCAACATCGAGCGTCCAAAATATGTGCAACAACTCAACACGGATGTCACTGTGATCCTAGGGACGCTACCTCCGTGAATGTTTTAGATCGTTTGAATGCGAGATCTCTGTAGAGGCGTTAAAACTGGACAACACTTGTGACAACGCGTAAACAGCCCGAGTTTTTAGCCATTGTTGGCGACATAAATCTTAATCTCCACAAACCCCTTGCGATTTACTGACTGCCAAACTCAATATAGTGCAACACTTCCAAAGGCCTTTGAGGCGAATGCAACTGTCACCCCCTACTTACAATAGCGACATCTAGTCCCGAGTCCACTGAGGCACCACAACCGCCAGCATATCCGAGCCAGCCACGGTCCCCCCCATCTCCGCTAAATCTGAAACACTGAGTGCCCTTATCAGGCTACCTTTCTCCATCAATATACCGCTGCTTTACGAATTATCTTCTGCATGTCTACTATAACGGCATCCAAACAATATTCCGCAAGAAGTCGCGACCTCCTTCCTTAGTGCCGTACCCACTAGGCCCATCTCCAAGGGGTCCCAGAGCCCAGCGCCAGCAGTTGTCCTTATGTGCCCTCCCTCCGCCCACTCCTCCAGTTGACTAGCTACACCGCTTACCTTGTCGGAGTCTAGGTCGGGGTCGGGGTCGGCCTGGCACAGGCGGTACAGGAAGGACTTAGGATCCCTGCACAGTGTCTGTCGGGTGGTGAGGAAGTAGGTGCCACCAACATTGAGGCGCACCCACTTGGAGACGCTGCCAGGGAGCGTCCCCCTGTCCCCCGGTGGAGGCCCGGCGCAGCGCCGGCATACTGACGCCACCGGCCCGTTCATCTCGCAGCTCTTCTCCGCCATTGCCCCGGCCACCCTCCTTCTCCAGCCTGCCTGGGCTCAGAACGCACAGGAAGCGCTCGCGCTTGGCCCGCTCATGGTGCGCCGCCATGCTGCAAACTTCTCGTCCGTGCACACACCTTGGTCTGACGCCTTCCCTCCACGGCATCTGAGAGAACACTCCGGTCAGCATAAAAGTTGGTCCACACTCAAAGACACACTACTCGACCCTTAGCATGCGCAACACCATCAAAATAAAAGCGCCCTTACGTTCCCCGATGCCTTCATGATGCCTAGTCCACAGCCAGCGAGGAAAAGGAAGCGCGAGGCCCGACGCGGGAGTCAAGGGGGCGGGTGGGCCGAAAAAAGACACGGACAGCGGGAGGGGGGACGGACAGCGGGATACAACCATGCGGGACCAGGACGATCGAAGAAATGAGGGAAAACAACCATGAAAAGAAAAAAAAAGTACACGCCCACAGTGGCCACGTCTTCATGACGTTGTGGAGAGGAAAAGAATCAGCGGGAACGCCCACCAATCGCCTCGGGAAATGACGGACAGTTCTCTCTTCCAACGGCTAGCCTCCATTTATGGAGCTAGCCAATGGAAGAGAGAGGCTGAACTAAAGCACACAGTGTAAGACATAAGATTTCGCCCTGGGCGGAGCACTGCGTGCTCTCGCCAGGTCGAAACCTAAAAAGGGCCAATGGACAGTGTCAAACATTTTTCAGCGTCAAAGGATAAGAACCAATGGGGGTCCGGTCTGTTACGTACCTCTGATAAACAGTTATGAGTCCGCCGTAAGTTGTATCTGGTCGCCCTTTCCGGGAGGAACCCCGTTTGGTCAAGGTGTACCAGTCCCGTTATGACCCATCTCAGGCGGAGAGCTAGAATCGTTGCATAGAGCTTCACCTCCACATTTAGGAGGGAGATGGGTCGGTAGGACGAGCAGTCCTTGGGTGGCTTACCCTGCTTGTGAATTGGAATGATCGTGGCCTGTCGGAGGTCCAGTGGGAACCGCCCCTCCGCTTCAGCATCCACAAAGATGCCCAATAGGTGGCGGGTCAGGAGATCCGCTGTTTTTTTGAAGAATTCCGCTGTCAAAACCATTAGGACCCGGGGCCTTCCCCGTGCGGAGCTTAATCAGTGCCTCCCTAATTTTATCCTCCGTGATATCCGCCTCCAGGTCCTGTTGGTCTATATCCTCGAGAGTCGGGAGGTTGATGTGTGCCATGTATTGCAGTGCGTCCTCCTTCGTCCCCAACTCTAGTGCGTCATAGAAGGCTTCATAGAACCCTGCAAAAGTATCCACAATTCTGACATCTGTTCGGGCCCACCCCCCCTGGTCATCCCTCACCCTCTTCACCCATCTTTCATCCCTCTCCTTCCTGCTCAGCCACGCTAGTAACCTCCCGGATTTGTCCCCCACATCATAGAGGCGATGCAGAGTCGCCAGGGCCTGCGCCTTAGCCTCGCCCGTCACCAGATGCTTGTAGTGGGTTTGCAAATCGGAGAGACGTCTAAGTGTCTTTGTGTCCCTGGTAGCCTGGTGCTCGCGCTCTAGTGCCAGTATTTGAACTTCCATATCCTGGACCTCAGCCTGAACTTTTCTCCTGTCTTCCGCTAGTCTACATTGTGCCCTATCTCGGAGCACCGTTTTGAGCGCCTCCCACAAAACCACCCGGGAGTCCACCGAGCCTACATTCTCCGCCAGGTACACCTTCACATCCGCTCTTAGGCCTCTCAGAATCTCTGCATTTTGTAAGTCCCAGGCCGACAGTCTGAGTGTTGCGGGCCCCTCCCTCCTCCCCCCTCCCACCTCTACCAACAGTGGTGAGTGATCAGAAATGCCTCGTGCGCAGTACTCTGCCTTGTCCGAGACCTGCAGTGTCTGTCGTGCCATAAATATATAGTCCAAGCGAGAGTACACTTTGTGTGCTCTGGAAAAGAAGGAGTACGCCCCAGTCTCTGGGTGGAGCCATCTCCAGACATCAAGCAGGCCTAGTGTAGTCATTGATTTGGCTACCGGTGTAATACTCTGTCACGGTCACCCGTCCTATCCATCACTGGGTTCATCACATCATTAAAGTCACCCCCTAGGATTTGAATCATGTCTGCTGTGTTAAGGATAGTATCAGTGACTCCCCGGAGTGTACCTGCCTGTAGTTTGGGTGAGCATAAGCTGAGACAAACGTGTACTCCCTCCTTCTCCACTGTCCCGCACCCCCACATATGTCCCCTGTGGGTCCACCCAGGTCTGCGCTATCCTCATGGGTGGATGTTTTTTAATCAGGATTGCTACCCCTCTGGATCCTGACGTGAACCCAGCATGTGCCAGGACTCTATATTGCCCCCTAGCCAGGAAAGCACATTTGGTACCCCGTAGGTGTGTTTCCTGGAGGAGTATTACATCTGCCCCCAATCTCTTCACATAATTGTTGACTAGTCTTCGCTTAATCTTACAGCCCAGGCCGTTTATGTTCCAAGTCAGTACCTTAAGCCCCCCTAGGGACCTAGTTTCCCTCCCAGGGCTGCCCTTCATCCTATCGGGGAATGTGACCTATTAGTATCCAGCGTCCTGTGATGGGAGTCATCAGGACATACGTGTGTATGCTCATCATGACATGCTAGAACAAGCCTCCCTCCCCCCGCCTCCCCCCCTCCCCTCCCCCAAAGAACATAAGCAACGTCCCAATATTCCCCCCCCCCGCCCTCCCCTTCTAGTCCCATCAGCCACCAAAACCAGCTCTAGGACTTTCTGGCGAAGGAAGGTATGTCGCCCTCCCCTGGTATCCCCCCACAAAACCCACCTCAACAACCTAAAAATGCAGCATAGAAAACAACTGCCCCACCAAAATTACATACAAGTGTCCCTTGGTGATATAGAAACACAGTAAATGGTGAAGTGAATATTACAACCTATAGACACAATGAGAATATAGTGTGTGAAACAACTTGCGTGCTTCCGTGCTGAGCCAGTAATTCGTCCATCTTCGGTCCCCCTTAGTTCATGCGTTAGAGTCTAGGACGTCCCCCTGCGAGGACTGGACCTCTTTAGCCGCATCCTGTTCCAGTTCATTAATAGCCTCCGCCAGGGGATGTATCGATTGGTCCTCCATGTCTTCCCCTCCCGAGGTGGCATCCTCAATGTCTTCTTCTTCTTTGGATCGTACATTGCTTTCCAGGCAGCGAAACCTAGACCCCGCCTGAGCTCCAACAGTGAAGTTCGTGTTTCCGCGTTGCTGCGTGGTCGTCGGATTCTGCGTAGGGTAGGGCGTCGTCTTCACCCGTTTAGAGCCTTGTGTCCTTCGCTGCCTCTGCGTCTTCGGTGCTTCTCACTGAGACCTGGGCGCAGTCCTCTGCTCCGTCGCGCCCCCATCTCTCCCTCTCGGTTTCGGAGTGGTGGGCGCTCCTCTAACTATTGCCACGCAACGTCCGGGTGGGTGAAAACATATGTCTTTTCCTTGAAGATGACTTTGAGTTTGGCCAGGAAGAGTAGCATATACCGGATCTGAAGGGCTCTTAGCTTGGCCTTTACTGCATCAAAAGAGCGTCGCTGTTTCTGAACTTCTTGACTGTAGTCGGGGAAAATCATTATCTGAACATTCTCCATCCGTATTTCACCCAGCTTCCGTGCTTCACGGAGAATTTCTTCTCGATCTGCAAAGTTCAGAAATCTAGCGATAATCGGGCGCGGTCTCTCACCCACCAATGGCTTCGCTAGGAGCGCCCGGTGTGCCCTCTCAATTATGAAACAGTTAGAGAAGGTCGCCTTAGGTAAGGTCTGTAGCAGTCATTTGCGGAGGAAGTCCACCATGTTGGATCCTTCAATTCCTTCTCTAAAGCCCACAAAGCGGAGGTTGTTGCGGCGGGTCGGTTTTCCGCATCGTCCACCTTCCACTGTAGTTGTTTATGGGAGGCCATGAGCTCCCTCATGTCTTTCTGCAGCGAGTGAATAGTGTCTTCCGCTTCCCCCAATCGAGTTTCGGCCGTGGTCACCCTCTCCGTAAGATTGCGGAAGTCTTGTTGCAGGAGTGTCACCTCGGAGCCACCCAAGGCACCAGTTCTAGTGTCTCAAGCTCCCCAATGCATGCTACTGCACGCTACTGCCCGTTACTCCCCTCCTGCTGGCGATAAATGCCCCCCACACTGAAGCCTCCTGATCTCTAAAGGCTTGGCCTGACCCCCAGTCCTCGGTGTCGCTGTCACGCCTGCCGGATCGTGAACAAAACCCAAGATGGCCGCCCCGCATTGCGCATGCGCGAGGAGGTCAGGCCACAGTAAAAGCCTGACTTCCCCTTAGAGCGTTGCTTTGCGCTCTAGTGTTTGGACGTTGCCGTCGTACTCACTTCCGCCTTTGCCATTCCGCCAGTTTCCTCGTCGGAGTTCTCGCCGAGTTCGGGGATCTTTGCATTCACGCTCCTGAGACCACTGTTACGAGCCTCACTTGTTTTGAAGGCTTGATGATTTTCCCCAAAAGGTTCCTGCCTAGGGCTTTGCTTCCGGGAGTACTACCTTTCCGCCGGATAGCTAACGTCGGCAGTAATTACCTCCTTACACCGTTATCCCACACAGAGCCGGCTTTCCACTTATCTGCTCCCTGGTGAATTTTCCGGCTGTTTCTCTCGGTTCCGCCTGCCGGCCGGACTTTTGCTCCGCCTGTCGGCTGGACTTGGGTAGGACGTGCTTGGAGTTTGCCAGGAGTGCTTGGTGTAGTGGGGGTCCGCCTGTTATTTTCTTTTGTATACGTTAATATTTCCCTCTTTTCTTGGACATCCTCTGGGATTTGCGTCTGGTGAGCGTCACAGCTTGGGAGACTTGAAGACCTGGCAAAAGCGCCTGGCATTTTGTTTATTCTTATTTGTTCTTTTTCTGCAAACTTAAAGATTACTGTGTTATGAATGGTGGTTTTGTGTTACAGAAGATACAGGAGTACAGCCTAGTGTGAGGACTTGTCACCTCCCCTGCTTTAGCTATTCACAAGAGGGTAAGATCTTTTCTACTAAACACCAGTTCAAAGAATTTCGAGAAGACACACACAGTACAGCTTCTATTTTTTGTCATTTTCCATACAGCCTACCAAAGATGTTCCTTGGGGGAGGTTCAGACTTTCAGGCAGTTGGGAGTACATACTGTAACCCGAGTAGAGGTGACTTCAAGAACTTCCTTAGGTAATCACCCTTAGAGCATATAGACTGTGACACCCTATCTTCTGTTCGTGTTGTTGATATATATATTTTCTTTTAGCGCCAGCGTTCAACTTGGTGGAGATCCTGTCCAAGGAGAATTCCCCTTCCTTCCCTTGTTTTGTTCCCTCCTGCCTCCGCCTCAGGCTCGGAGGTTCACTCGCTAGGACGCTGCCATCTTGTAGCTTCCGGGTCGCTCTGGAGGGCTGCGTTTCTTCATCCGTTTACGACGTGTGCACTTCACTTTTCCGGTGTTCACCCCTCCCTGGAGCACGGCCAGACTTTCCGGTGACTTGTGGCGGCTATTGGGGGACCTCTGGACATCGTTAGGTATGTTGGATCTGGTCGGCTCGTCAGAGCTGCGGTAGCCCACGTCTCACTCGGCCATGTTGTTGGCCACGCCCCCTACTTTTATGACTTTTATGTCCTACCTTGCTCCTATGGGAAGATATGCTGGTAGCCACTGTAGCCAGCATTCCCCATGATAGCCTATGGAAAAGGCAGCCTTACAATAGTGAAAAACGAAAATGGCTGTCATTCACTACCAGAGCATGTCACCTACACTAGTACATGCTCTACCTTTCACATACACTGCACTCTGCCCAATGGGGTACCTTGGGCCTTCCATAGGGGTGACCAATGTGCACAGAAGGGGAAGGGTTAGGCCTAGTCAGTGGGGACACTGACTAGGAAGACATGGCAGTTCACAGACTGCACACAGGCACTGCGGTGGCAGGCCTTAGACACCATTTTAGGGCTACTCATGTGGGTGGCACAATCAGTGCTGCAGGCCCACTAGTAGCATTTGTATCACCAGCCCTGGCACACTCAGTGCACTTTACTAGGGACTTCTTGGTGATACAAATATGCCAATCATGGATGACCAATTACAATAACAATTTACACAGAGAGCATATGCACTTTTGCACTGGTCAGCAGTGGTAAAGTGCCCAGAGTCCTATTGCCAACAACCACAGGTCAGGAAAAACAAGGGAGGAAGAAGCAAAATGTTTGGGGACGATCCTGCAAAAAGGGCCATTTCCAACATCGGGCAAAAAGCTCTGTAATCAATCGTCTCGCAAATCAATGAAACGTCTCGGTCAGTTCAACTGTTCATCAAGAATACTATGTTTTGCTTATCTTTTGTCTAACTAAATATAACTTTGTGGGTCTTTTATACAAATCAATACATATACTGGGACCATTGTTCTAATGTACTGCTCTATACCCAGGTCCTGGGGATGTTAATTGGGTTTACCTTTCTAGGTAACGAGATGGGTTAAATGGTCCTGGCAACAGGCTGGTATCGACATTTCAGTTTTTGAGGCTCACGCATTGAGAGGAGCAAAAACTTCTAAAGCTTTTCATCTCAGTTCAAAACTAGAAGACATTCTGAGAGCAGCAGTTTATCTTTCATCCTCAACTTAACAAACATTTTATTTAAAAATATCATACAGGCATCTTCTTTGGTTATAAATACACTTTAAACAAGCATAATATGAACCTCTAGTCTTGTAATAAAATTTGGATTTTTCAAGTGTTTTCATGTAGGCAAATCCCAATTTTATTCAAGACACAGACCTGAATATTATCCACCTCTATAATATCATTGAAAATTGGAACTGTTTGAATATATTTATTCCCTACTATTCTAGTCCATATTTTACTTTAACTTTCATTCTTCCACAGTATGTCCTGAGCTGAGCTGCTCTGCACCAAGAAAGAGGAGGAGATAATTTGATGGATAATGTGTTGCCCAGAGAGGGACTAATTGCTCACCAGCATGGCTAGTTGTAATTCATGCCCCCAGAGAATTGGCTATTGTAGTCTTAATTCATTTAAGGACAGATTTTTTCCTTGTCATTTCGTTATGTTTTAGTTTTCTCTAGCTGCTGTATTTCAATAAAGCACGAAAGTGAGGCATAATACTTGCATCTGTATCTTTAATGAAATTGTGTCTTTCCATGGATTAAATACTTGGAAAATCTGGAATCTTCCTTAGTGCTCATGAGAGTTGTTCATCCCCAAATTAAAAATTCATGGGATCCTTTTTTTCCCAACCTGTTTTGCGCACATTTGTAGGATTCTATTAGATGAAATTTCAAAACCTATATTCATTACCTTAAATGTGAAGCCTTAAATGTAATGTTATTACAATTTAATTTTCAATTCTTTCTGTCAATGAATTCACATAAATAATAGATGCTAACATTGTATGAAGAATTCCACTGTAATTTAAATTTGAGGTGGGCAATGAATAAGGATCAAGTAATGCACCCCAGTTACAGACCAATACTCCTTCCTACACATGAGCACTGCTACAGTTGACAAACAAAAACAGCTAAAATAGACTGTTACCCCAGTGCACATTGCTCAAGTTAGGAGTGCCCCTCTCAGCCCCGGATGACTGGAGACATTAACAAGTCTATACATACCAAGCTGTGAGGCCTCTACCATCAACCAGAAGAGGTAGTGAGGCACCCGTCAGGTATAAAGGTAACACTCCGATGATGCATGCGCCTCAATACCAGGCATGATAAAGGACATAAATAAATGGGCGTCTGACCATTTGGGGTCTGAGGCGATGCACTATCCATAGGGCGTGTGCACTCCTTATGCGTGCAGCAACTGGGGCACTTCAAGGCATGGCCGGAGGCAATCTTACACTGGCGAAGAAGAGGTCAAATTTGCATGCATGCTCCAACGATATGCGCCTCCCTATTCCCAGATGCTGCTTGATCGGACCCACAAAGGAATTCACTTTCTGCTTGCCTGCTGAACGGTAGACAACAGGCCCCACAGCTCTGCCTGCATAGACTGAGGAGGCCTCAAGCAAATACAGGCCTACCTGCTGAGGGTGACTGAAGCAAACTCACTCTCCAGTTCACGGCTCTGCTACGTCACACAAGAACGGAACAGCAGTTGCGCAGCTCCGAGAAGAGTCATTTACAGTATGACAGTGCCATCTTGCAGCAAGTTGCCTCCATGGATTTAAACAAGATCTCTTGACTGGGGATGAATGTTTTGATTTGTTCTGTATTCCGTCCACCAATTGTGTGCCTTTTGCTTTCTCGCCCTAAGTGCACCAGGTATGCCCAGACATGGACCTGGGCTCACTGTGCCACTGGATTTAAGCTATCCTGTCTGATGAGGGGTGAAACCCCAAAACCGGTCCTAGGATGCTTGTTTCTGGTCCTGGGAGGACCTGGCTTGGCAGTTCGGGTTGGAGACTGTTCCCATGAGGCACAGGGTCAAGACTGATTTGCATATGGCCAGGTCTAAACTGGAGTAGCATGGTGAGCAAAAGAATGATGGCTTTAACCCAGATTTCTTGACTGGGGGTGAATGTTTTGATTTGTTCTGCATTCCGTACATCAATTGTGTGTCTTTTGCCACCTCAGACCAGGGCACAATACAGAAAAAGAAAATACAATAGCACACCTGAAGTGTTAACAAGCATGAAATTAGCCAGTGGGCTTTGCTGTCCGAGTGGAAGGTTCTAGTATGAGAGCAGCCTGCTACAGTCAATTAAGGATATGATGAGTGTGTAATGACCTAGGTGCAGCGGCATGGGTTCATCACATTCATCACCTGACTTTGGACGCAAGGGGAACACTGCCGCCCAACCATTATGGTATTTCCTGCAAGGGATAACACATCTATAATAGATATCGTACTAAGTAATCATGGCAGATGAACAAAGGTGCACCAATGCCCAAGCACCAGACCTGAACAACAAGGGGGCCGGCATAGCCCTGGCAGGGCAGCTCCCACAATGAAAGGAGGACTGGTAGTACACTGCCTGCTAACAATAAGGAAAAGTTGGTCATTTTATGAGGAAGAATTGCGATTCTCTTAATAACATGACAAGAGAATCTGGATTTCATTAAAGACTCAGAGGCAAACATTATGCATATTTCTTTTAATGCTAACTCCAAGCAGCCACTTAGAAGCAATACATCATAAAGTGAAACAGATCTAGAATAGAATCTTCCCGATGTACAATAGCCATGCACATAGGATAGTCTGCCTCTTTTAAATGCAAGGTAATAAGGTACATTTTCTTCTGCATAACATTTTCTTTATTTTTCTTCTTTCTTTTTTTTTGTGCATTCCAAATAGATAGAAACAATGAAGGTTGAATGCAAGGGACAAAAAGTTAATTCTTTCTGAACATCTTCCTTGCAGAAACAGCAGTGTAGATGAATCAGGTATGTGGAGTTATCTGAAATAAAAAAAGAGTATAAGTTCTCTATTGTCATGTAACTGAGAAAGGTGTAATATCAAAGCGGGCTAGTTATATGACATTTTTAACAATCCATTGAAAAAAGGTTGTATGAAACTTACAACAATACATTGAATAAAGGTTGTATCATAAAGTATGCATCTATTGTTCAGTAATCTATTTACCAACCCACTGGAGGGGAAGGGTGGGATAATGTTAGCCTCCGTGTCTTTAATGAAATCCAGATTCTCTTGTTTTATTATTATGCGAATCGCAATTTCATTAGAAGACCGGAGGCTACCATTATGCATGTTGGTAGTTTTGTAACACTACATCTGACATATGTTTAATAGGTTTACAATAGTGCTTAGAAAAAGTGTTAGAAGTTTACCAATCAGCTGCTTTAAGAATATCATCTAGTTTACCCCCTTTCCAAAATAATTCTCTAGCCATAGCGCCCCTTATTGAGTGTGCCTGGAACCTTTTTGGTCAATACCAGCTGATTGCATTCCATATTTAACACATCTTGCTATAGAAGCTGATGTAATGGGTTTGAAGGGTTTCACAAATGAGATAAGTAATTGGTTAACACCATTCACATGATGTTCGCTCATCCATGCATTATATTCTTTCATACAATCTACCACACAAAGTTTTTTGCATGTGTTAAACTTTGGATAGAAAATTGTATCTGACATAGTCCTAGTTTTCTTAATAATCTAGAAATTGAAACCAAAGGCGTCATAGACTTTATTCGTTACTTCTAGTGCTTTAACGTCTGATACTCTATGGCAGGAGATTAGACAAACTAGAGAGGCTAGTTTAATGGAAAGTCTCTTCACATCTAGATATCTGTTCTCAGGCCAATTAGTGAATAAGTACTGGATTAGTTTAAAGTCCCATAGGGTCTCATATTTAGGTTTAGTAGGCCTCCTTAGTCTGATACTTTTCATAATCCTGCATATTATGGCATTTTCCCTATGGTCTTGTCATTTATTAGAGTGTGGCATACTGACATAGCTGATCTGTAGCAATTAATTGATCGGTAAGCAAGCCTTCTCTCATATTCAACTAAAAAGGTTTCTACATGTACGATAGGAGTGTCCACGGAATCCAGGTTCCTCTTCAGGCACCAGCGTACCCAAATTCTCCAGATGCCATTATATCCATAGTGGGTTCCAGGAGCTCATGACTCTTGTAGGAGTCACTGGCGTAACGAAAATGGAGGGGGCCTCCCTGCAAGGTATGTAGAGGGGCCCCCTCTGGGTTCAATTAGGAGCTCTCCGGACAGAGTGCAGTGCCAAGGGGGCCCCTTGGAGCTTCGGGCCCCCCGGACCACATGGGCTGCGGGGGCCTGTGTTACGCCCCTGGTAGGAGTATAGTAGCTTGTCTCAAAAGGTCTGTGATTTCATTAGATTTCCTGACAGTTTCCAGGCAAGAGGTGCAAAGTCCCTGTCTGGACTAGGGGATCTTCCCTTCCATCTATGTCTCCTAAAAGGCCTTCCATGGCTGGAAGTAGAAAGGGTATTTAACAGGCTAATTCCAGGCTCATGGGAAGTCACACCTGGTAGAGCCAGAAAGGGGTTTTTAATAAGCCTGGGTGGAGTTTGCGGAGTGCTGCAATGCGGAACTCTGCACAGTGCAAAACTCTGCTGTGCTACGCGTAGCTCCACAAGCAGCAGAGTACATTGGATAAAGGCTGTTCGCAGTGATTTTCAGTGCCAAGTGCTTGTCTGCACTGTGCAATCATCGCAACCTGTATCATGCACAGCGCAAGAGGGCGCTGCTTTCTTTCTACCGCTCGAGTAGATTTTTACTGGAGCGTCAGCTTTCTGAACGTGAACGAACAGTTTCTCAATGCGAACACATGCGACCACTGGCAATGAGAAATCTGACCGCCTGCGCTGAGAAATCTCACCGGGTGGTTGATTTTCTGAGCGTGCCAACTTGATGTTGACAATCGCAAACGAGGAAAAATCTTGCTGGGAGGTGGATTCTCCTCGCTTGTCAACTTGACATTGGCGAACACGAGCGAGGAAAAAACCTCCACTCTGCAAATTATTCGGAACACCGTGAGCTTCGCGTAACGCAGAGTGCGGAAATCTGGCCAAACTCCATTAGCGGAGTGGAGTTCACCGCCCAAACTTAGTTATTAGTACTAAGGAGCATTGGTCTCGTCTCACTTTCTGGAGAACTATCTGGATCATTGCAAATGGGGAAAATGCGTATGCTCGAATTTCTTTCCATGGTTGGAGAAAGCTATTGACTGCTTGAGCACCAGGGTCTGGCATCCAGCTGAAATATTGCTGCAGTTAGAATGTCAGTCTGCTTGCAAAAAGATCTACTTCTAGAGGACCCCAGAACTGATTTAAAGTTCTGAAGGCTTTCACGTTGAGTTTCCAGTTGCTGTGGTCTAGGAGGAATCTCGAATTCCAGTCTGCAGTGATGTTGCTTTTTCCCGGTAAGTATTCTGCTTTTAGGGCTATCTTATGTTCTAGACCGACCATCCAGAGTTTCTTTTGCTAGATTCAATACGTCTGAGGATTTTGTACCTCTTAAGCAATATATGTATGCCACAGCCAATACGTTGTCCATTTTTAGAATAACTGATCTGCCTTGTAGGGATTGTATGAAGCTCATCAGAGCGTAAAGGCCAGCAGTTAATTCTAGCTAGTTTATGTGGTGTGAGCTCTCTGTATAGGACCATAGACCTCCTGTGTTCTCATTCTGTAAGCAAGCTTCCCAGCCATGAAGGCTCACATCTGACTCTAGAATGAATTCTGGAACATGAGAGTGGTGCTGGGACATAATGAGAATGTTGTTGAGATAGACAATCAGTCGTATCCCTCTTTCTCTCAAGGAGGATGCTATAGCGCTCATTACCTTGGTGAAAGACTGGGAAGCAGAGGATATCCCAAATGGAAGAGCTTGGAATTAGAATAGATAACAGTTCCATGTGAATTGGAGGTATGGTTGGAACTCTGAGGCCATGGGGATTGTGAAGCAGACATCTTTCAAGTCCAACTTCACTAGCTGGTCCTTTTATAGAAGCATGTCTCTCAGGAGGTGGATACCCTCCATTTTGAGGTTTGTTCAATTCTCTCAGGTTTATTACTGCTCTCCAACCCTTGTCTTTTTTCTCTACCAGAAAGAGAGTGTTTACGAATTTCATATGATCCCATGGTACTTCTATAACCTCTTCCTCAATCATTTTCTGTTGTTCTCTGGTCAGTATTAGGTTTCTTGAGGGTGAGGATTGTGTCAGTGTTTTCGAAAATTCTATTTTGAAGCATTGAATGGTTTCTAAAACCCAGGGGTTTTGTGTAATTGTTTTCTAGTCCGTAAAAAGAATTTGAGTCGACCTTCCACCTTTACCGGGAAAAAAGAAGAATGAGGGGTATTGGTACCCACTCTGGAAATTACTTAAGCCTTGTCCACGCGCTCGGAATCCTCTAAAGTGGTAGGGTCTTCCTCTCTGGGGGTAGAATGGTGGGGGGATATTCATTTGGTAAGGTCCACCGAAGCCTTGTTGTCTGTAATAGGGCCTTTCATAGGCATGGGCAGTAGAGCGGCCCTTCTGCTGGCACTGGTGAAAACACTAGGGTTGAATACCTGATACATGCTGTTCTGAGCCTTGTCTCGGGCTGTGAAGGTTGCAACGTATTTGACTATGGTCTTGATCGGATCACTGACATAATATCGACGGACACAATATCGACTTGCAAAAATATCGACGATAAATTATCGACAGCAAAAATATCGAGTTCCTATATTTATTTAGGAAACTACTAAAATATCGAGGACAAAATATCGAGTAACAAAATTATCGACAACACTAATATAGATATTCAAAATATAGACTACAAAAATATCGTTTTGGGAAAAAATATATATAACACTACAAAAATAGACTGCAAATATATAGATAGCTAAAATATCGCAATTATATGAATATCGACAATAGAAAAAATACATTAAATATGTAAAATACTATTAAACTCAAAATTTATAATCCATTATACACTCTACAATACATATACATTTATTAAAATACATATATTTAATGCACATTAAATATTTCAACATTTTTGCCACATATCATCAAAACATTGAAGAACATATATAAATAAATACTATTTTTTCTACCTATATTATCACATTATTATTACATATATTTTTAAATAATTAAAATACAAACGAGCTTTAATGCTGAAATCTTCACAAATTAGGATTGCCACAACAACAAACCAAGCAATTAAATATAAAAAAATTCAAACTAGCCAATGAAATGCTCCCTTTCTTAAAACATCCAATCAAATGAAAGAACAAATAAAATACACACTATAAAAGGAGTACATTCCCACTGCTATTTCCTGCTGCTAACTATATAGAAAAAAGAAGGCTACAGTTTGACAACGTTATTCCTGAGAAATCTACTTTGGAAAACAAGATTACTACATAAACAATTCAAGTAAGTAAAACTTTTATTTTATAAAAAACAAGTATTAGGCTAGAAATGTAACTATGTCTCTTAACAGTTTAAATAACATTTATTTTTCAACTTTTACATTTCTTCTACAGAAATCTCTAAAACACTTCAAATAACCTGTTACTAATTCTTTGCCACTAAATACTGAATGTAAGTATGTATAAATGTTCTGTAACACACCAACTGCATTTCTTTTAAACTCTTTTGTAATTGCCATTTCTTCTTTATTCGATCTCCTTAACAGATATTCATAATACACCCTAAATCTACTACACCAAAGGCAAAGACTACACAATTAAAAAAAGTAAGTATATCTGTTGGCTTCCTAAAAGGCCCAAAATGCTAAATCTTTTTTCTAATAGCCATTTTTGCTTTCTTCTATCTTCTTCGCAGATATTCATAATCCATCATAAATCTACTCCACCAAAGCCAACAACTACACATTTTTACAAAGTAAGTATATCTGTTTGCTTCCTAAAAGTCCCTAAAATGCTAAAGCGTTTTTCTAATAGATTTTTTTTTATTATATCTTCTTAACAGATATTCAGAATACATCCTAAATGGACTCCACCTAAGGCAAAGACTACACAATTCAAACAAGTAAGTATATCTGTTAACTCCCTAAAAGGCCCTAAAATACTGACTACAAAACAGCTTCCCCCTAGAAAAAGCTCAAAATATAATAAATTATTAGTTTAACAAATTCTTGCTTTTCCTACCAACAGAATTAAAAGAAGAACATACAACAAATATTTTGAAAACACCTTTTCAGCATTTCTCTAAACAAGATAAAATAACTGTAAGTATAAACTGTGAAATGTAAATGTCTAAACGCATGTAGAACTATATTTTACATTTAAATATCTTTCCTTCTAATTTTTCCAAGCACAAGTAATAGAAAAATAACTGAAGGTGCAGAATTTGTAATGTCACAAAAAATAAACTTTTGCTATGCTACATGGGATATGTTTATAATCAGGAAAGACAAACAGGAACAAAAGTTTTTGGGAAATGTACTAAATATTATTCTAATAAATGCTATGGTAGGGCTACTACTGAAGAAGTAAATGTATTATTTACTAGAGAACACAATCACCCCCCTAATGTCACAGAAATAGAGATCAGGGATGCTTTAGAAAGTATCAAAGAAGCAAGTACAGGGACTAATAAACCAATAACACAGATCCTAAAAGAGGAACTGTAAAAGTTCCTGCCCATGCTTCAGGTCAACTACCCTCTATTGACTCCTTAAAACGCACAATTGCACGCCAAAAAAGACTCACAACTACAACTCAACCTAACCCTAAAACATTTGAAGAAATTGTAATTTCCCCAGAAATGAGCGTAACACATAATAAGGATACATTTGTACTATTTGACAACGAAAGCTCTACTAACAGAATTATAATGTTTGCTACTGCAACAAATTTAAGGAAACTACAACAATGCGAGCACTGGATGATGGATGGGACTTTCAAACCATGTCCTAAACTATTCTAACAACTGTATAGCATACATGGATTGTACCATCATTACAATATACCATTTATTTACTGTTTGTTACCTAACAAAACACAAAACAATGCTAAATGTAATAAAAAATGAAACTAATAATTATTTTCCACAGAAAATAATAATTGATTTCGAGCTAGCAATGATCAATAGCATTTTAAAAACATTTCCCCACACAGCAATACAAGGTTGCTATTATAATTTTAACCGAAGCATATGGAGACATCTCCAAAAATCCTCATTAAGCATCCAATATGCAACAGATAGCAATTTTGCATATCAAATAAAAAAATTAATTGCACTATCCTATGTCCCTGTTACTGACGTAGCAGAACATTATAATATACTAATTGACAGTCCATACTACACAAAATATGAAGACAAATTAGCCCCACTTTTAGACTACTTTGAAGATACTTGGGTGGGAAGGTTACATAGATTTGGACACAGACGGCAACCTAAATTCCACATAGCTTGGTGGAATGTATATCTAAGTACATTGAATCAAGAGGCAAAAACAAACAACAGTGTAGAAGGATGGCACAATGCATTCCAAGCTACCACTAGCAGAGGGAAACCCACGTTCCACAATCTAATACAAGCTTTACTAAAAGAACAAAGCTACCAAGAGCTACGAATTGACCAATCTGTAACACAAATAGGTCCTAAACTAACAAAACAAACAAAACAAATGTTCCGACTACTTCAAAGCCAGGTCACACTATATCCTTCAACAAGAGGTCTAGACTACCTATCCCTAATAGCAAAAACCCTACTGTAAATTATCTGTCAAAAAATAAAACTAGTTTCTACTATTTACCTAAAATGTAACTAAATCTTGACATTTTGGTTTCATAAAAAATAATACATATTTGTTGTACAGATTTATAAACATTTACAAAACAATTTGTAGACAAATAGGCACTATGTATTATGATATCAAACTTTACAATAACATTAAAAATTACATTTCCCACCCTAATAATATAGAAGTAAAAAACTTACAATTTATATCATAGAAGAAGACGTAATACAGCCACTTATAATCCATCCAATCCCTTGGCAATCCATTACAAATCCAAATTTCGAATGACTCAAAAACCCGAAAACAAGTAAAAATAGAAAAAAACGCTCCAGGAATTCCCGAATAAAAAAGTGTGGTAACTTTATTATTTAAAGTGATATACACACACGTTGTTAAAAATTAAAACGCATATTCTTCTCCCAATCCAATGCGATACCCTCAAAACTCAAAAAACAGGTAAATAATATAGAAATCGCTCCAGGAACACGGAACTAAACAAAGTGTGTTGACTTGATTTTAAAAAAAAGTACATACACACACTTATTTAAAAAAAAAAAGCATTATGTTCTCTAAGTCCATTCCAAACGGATAGCCATAAAAACCCGAAAAATATTCAATAAATGTAAAAAACGCTCCATGAAAGCACGAAAACAGGAGAGAGAGTTTTAAATATTACATTTAAAATTTATACACTCTTTTCTCCCAAAAAAAACGTATCCTTCTCCGGAAAGAAACAGCCAAATACCGGAGCCTGTAAAAAAGCATACAGAAAAGAAACCCACCCACACAAAGGCCCATACATTTCCAAATAAACATAAACAGTAATGTAACGCATTTAAATACACATATAATAATATACAAAGCATTAAACTACACTATGCCTCAAACACTCACGACACCTCCGTAAAAACCGATTTTTTACCTAAAACATAGCAAAACAACGACTACATACCATACACACAATAGCACTACAAACCTCTAATATACACTCAAACACTACTACTCTCTAAGAAATAATACTTAAAATAGACCTTACTTTTCTCAACGCGACGCAGCTTCCAACCGCAAGCTTCTCCAGTCCTGAATGAAGCTAAATAACCTTACGCGGTAAAAAAGTAGTCCCCTTGAAACAATATTAGCAACTTAAACATACTAAATACAATGTTTTAAGTCGAAATAAAACATATAACTACACTTATAATTTTATACACAATTAACTAACACATATAAAATTATTATTAGATTAAATATCCTTTGTTAATTAATATTAAACATTATTTTTATAATATTATTTAATATTAATATAGTAAAAATATATAAACATTGCTATAAATACATAAAACATATGTAATGTGAATTTGTATATATTCTATATATTTTTTCCTTTATTTAAGTGATTCTACAACTATATTCCATTTTTAAATTAATAATATTAATACATAAATAATATTATTTATTATTATTATTAATAATATTTATATATGTCATTTGTAAATGAATACAATGAGAAATATAAATGTGACTTAATATTTGTTGATTATATATGTGTTATTTTATAAACAAAAATATAAATTTTCACAATTGTAAATTAATTGTAATAATTAATATACTATATTAATTATTATTATTAATAATTCTAAACATGTATGTAAATACATTTAAATCACTAATCAAACATTATATCCAACTAACTAAAAGGTCTATTATGATGTCGGGCGGCCTCCGCCAGGCTGGCGGTAGCCACCGTCGGCCTGGCGGAGGCAATCCGCCCGACATCCATTGCCAAATTCCCCCCCGCCATATTAGGATGGCGGGGGGGACCGCAGCGGTGAAAATCACCGCCCGCCTGTTTTCCGCCCCGGTGGCCTTGCGGCCGGGGCGGAATATGTTTAATATGGTGGCGGTGTCTGTTAGACACCGCCAGCCATATTACAATGCGCATTCTGGCACGCCTTTCCCCTTTGGAAAGGCAGGCGGAGTCCCCCTGCAGGGGCCCGTTGCGGGCCCCCAGGGACTCCGTGGGGGTGGGGGGTGCACATGGGGGGTACCTATGGTACTCCCCTGCATTTCAATGCACAACATAACAGGCACCTCGCGGTGCCTGTCATGTTGTGCATTGAAATGCACAACGTGCATTTTTAGCATTGCGGCGGGCGGTGCTTTCAGCACCGCCCGCCGCAATGTTAAAAATGCGGGAAGCGCCCGCCACTGTGGCGGGCGCATCTTAATATGTACAACGGGACCCCCGCCCTTATGGCGGGTGGTCCCATTCACCGGTAGGATGACGGGCGGACAAAGTCCGCCCGTCATCCTAATGGACCCCTAAATGTTTTTCTATTTGATATAGCATTAGGAATAATGTTTTTTCCTAAAAGATTTATATACATGTAATAATAATTTCTATAATCTATTTCGATTAAGAACATTGTATGTAATATGTACCAAAGTGTTTAAAAGTCTATTTAGAATTAAAATTATAACAATAAATATTTACTTGCTTATTAGTTTATAGTTATATCTATATACAACATGTACATTTAATAATATTAATATATAATATATTAACATTATTAAATAAATTTGTAATATGCTTTAAAAAAAGTTGTAAAAATATGTTGTAAGTAATACTGGCAACCTTTCCCCCCATTTCAGCCTCTGCTTCCTTAGGGCTCATGGGCACGCTCAAAACTGGATCACCGTTGGACCCCTGCCCGGCTAAGTTTCGATCAAAAATGGCGGAAGCTTTAAATCCACTGGTGAATCCACTCTTGAACCTCTCGTTGAGCCAGGGTTTGGTGCCGCAAGCATGGAAGCAGGCAATGGTCATCCCCCTGCTGAAGAAACCGGGTCTCGATCCTGAGGCATTGGTCAATTACAGACCGATCTCTCTTTTGCCAGCCCTTATGAAAATCTTGGAGAAGCACATACAAACGGTGCTCTCCAACTTTTTGGAACTGCACGAGATTCTGCATGCCACTCAATCGGGCTTTCGTCCAAACCTCAGCACAGAGACAGCGCTCTTGGAGGTGTCGGAAGACATTAAAGGAGTACTGGACTCTGGGGGCAAGGCCATGCTGGTCATGTTGGACTTGTCGGCGGCCTTTGACACCGTCCCCCATGAGGGCCTCCTCTCTAGACTCTATGAGATTGGCCTTAGGGGGACGGTGCTCAGCTGGTTTTCATCATTTCTAGCTGACCGCCGACAAACGGTCTGGGCCTCCCCGGACTCTGCTGTGATGCCGCCATTGGGTGTCGGGGTCCCGCAGGGCTCTATTTTGAGCCCGACCCTTTTTAACATCTTTATGACCCCTCTGGCGGCATTGGCGGAGTCTTTCGGGGCCCGGATCGTGTCCTATGCTAACGACACTCAGCTCCTCTTCTTTTGTAAGAGTGGAGGAGATTTTAATGGAGAGAACATCCGGGATTGCCTTGAGGCTGTTTTTAGATGGTTTCATCTGAGTGGCCTCAAGTGCAATTCTGAGAAGTCTGAAGTTCTCTTCTTCGGGTGTGCGTCGGATCCTGACTGGCAAACTTGGTGGCCTACCAACATGTTTCCTCCATCCAGTCCATCGTTGGTGGCTAAGAACTTGGGGGTCAAGTTGGACAAGGGCCTGACGATGAGAGCCCAGATTCTCGGGGTGACGGGTACTTGTTTCGGCCTCCTCAAGGTGTTGAGGAAGTTTCTTCCCCTTCTATCGGAAGAACATCGGAAACTGACCGTGCAGGCTTTGATCGGGTCCAGGTTGGATTATGCCAACGTCCTCTACCTCGGCCTGCCAGAGTATCTGCTGCAACGGCTCCAGGTCGCACAGAACGCCGCGGCGAGAGCCATTTATGGCTTAAATAGGCGCACCAGTGTCGCGGGTCTCTTGCAGGCCTTACATTGGCTGCCTATCCGCAAGCGGGTCATTTTCAAAGCGCTGACTCTGGCTTATAAAGCCCTCCATGCTGGGGGTGCCAAGTACCTCCAAAGGAGACTGGCCTTTTATCATCCGGCCCGTGCTCTCAGATCGGAGTCACAGTTTCTGGCGGTGGTGCCACGTGTGAAAAGAGCTCGCATTGGAGGTCGTTCCTTTGGACTGCTGGCACCACAGCTGTGGAACTCTCTGCCGCTGACACTTCGGGGCGCCACTAGTCTACTTGCTTTTAGGAAGGGTCTAAAGACCTGGTTGTTTACTTCATAGGCTCTGTTCTTTTTCTTTATATTTAGGTCCCTTTTTGTTTTTCTGCTGTGTTGTGTTATTTCGTCTTAGGTCTCGCTGCTAAAGCGCCGGGATACTCTTTTTGAGTCGCCGCGCGCTATACAAAAATAAATATAACATAACATAACATAACATAACATAACAATCTCTTTACCAAATGTAAGGAACAACAGTTTATAATTTATTGTGGAAATATTGTCAAAAAAATAATTTTGTAAAAATGTACTACATTTATGAATATAAATAAATGTAATGTAATACATCCTATTTAAGTAACTATTTAAGTAAAATGTGACAAATATTGTATACTGAACTGTACATATTATAATTTCAAATTGACAATAACAAATTTTTAAAAGATAAATAAACTGTTATGTAAAAATGTGAACATTTATGATTAGAGATATAAATGTAAAACTTCATGTACCATTACAAATATTAAAAATAAAAATAAATTACTTCTTATTTTTTATATATAACTTACTATTCCCACTTCATTGAAATTACATAGAAAAATAGGAAGGTGGTGGAGACTTACCCAATGAAATATACTACTGAAAATACCATCAAATAAATATATTTGAAGTTGCTGGACACTGACCAAATGTAATTTACTATTCCAACTCCAGTCAGTAAAATATCAGGGAAGATGCTGGACAATGACCCATTATAATTTACTATTCCAACTCCAGTCAGACAAATATCAGGGAAGGTGCTGGACACTGACCCATTATAATTTACTATTCCAACGCCAGTCAGAAATATATCAGGGAAGGTGCTGGACACTGACCCATTATAATTTACTATTCCAACTCCAGTCAGACAAATATCAGGGAAGGTGCTGGACACTGACCCATAATAATTTACTATTCCAACTCCAGTCAGTAAATTATCAGAGAATGTGCTGGACACTGACCCATTATAATTTACTATTCCAACTCCAGTCAGTAAAATATCAGGGAATGTGCTGGACACTGACCCATTATAATTTACTATTCCAACTCCAGTCAGAAATATATCAGGGAAGGTGCTGGACACTGACCCATTATAATTTACTATTCCAACTCCAGTCAGAAATATATCAGGGAAGGTGCTGGACACTGACCCATTATAATTTACTATTCCAACTCCAGTCAATTAAATATCAGGGAAGGTGCCGGACACTGACCCATTATAATTTACTATTCCAACTCCAGTCAATCAAATATCAGGGAAGGTGCTGGACACTGACCCATTATAATTTACTATTCCAACTGCAGTCAATTAAATATCAGGGAAGGTGCTGGACACTGACCCATTATAATTTACTATTCCAACTCCAGTCAGACAAATATCAGGGAAGGTGCTGGACACTGACCCATTATAATTTACTATTCCAACTCCAGTCAGTTAAATATCAGGGAAGGTGCTGGACACTAACCCATTATAATGTTATATACATTTTCCAATTTCTTATGATATTGTATTTTACAGTTATAAATATTTTATTACATAAATGTTTAACTAATCAGATTATTTAGATACATTTATTTAAGTTTGCATATTTTTTAATTTGTATTTTTATTTATATTATTATATTAAATTATTTAAATTTTTATACTATTTCCGCAATATTTTCTAATGATCTGATATATTTATATATATATTAGTTATCGTAATATTTACATATTTTATTATAAACTTTGTAAAAACATCCAAATCTAATTTTACATTTACACTATATTTCTATTAAAACAGTGGATAATCTAAATTATTAATAATACATGCAATATATGGTAGTGATTTATTTTGTTTTGCTATTTACATATATTTCTATATTTTTTTCTATTTCCTAATTTATCATTTATATTTATTGTATTTATATGTTTTATAATGTTATTATTTCTTATGTTTATTAACATTTGAATATTTAATGTTGTTTTTTTATTACCTAATTAATTTGATCATTTATGCTTATAAAATTATCATTAATTTAAAAAATATATATATATATTTTTTATTTATTTGCTATATTCTTTAGGTTATAAAGTTTTATTTCTATTTAAAACATTACATTTTGAAATTATTGTTAAAATTTCAACATTAAAATTAAATTTTTATTTTCCATACATTTTAATTTTAAATTATTTAATATTTATTTTAATTTTGTGTTATTATTTTTCTAATTATTTCTTAATAATTAATTTTTTTCTAATTTCAAAATATTTTTAAAAAAATGTTTTTGTACATTTTGAAATTTGTAATTATTTTTTTGATATTTTACATATTTGTTGTAAATTTTTAAATTTTAATCATTTAAAAATATTTTATTAATACATTTTAAATGTAATACATTTTTATGTAAATACATATTTTAATTGTTTTTAATTGATCTATATATTATTTAAACAAATATTTTTTTTTTAATAAATAATTTTTATTTTACTCCTCACCCTTATCCGCTAATAACCCAACATCCCGCTCCTAAACATTAACGTTCAAATAATTTTTATTTAAATTAATTTAATGGGTTTTTTTTGTTTGTTTTTTTACAAAAACTTTTTTTAAATCTTTAAAATTTTCTTTTTATTTTTTATACAATTTATTAATTAATTTTCATACAATTTTTTAAATTATTTCCCACCCTTATCCCCTATTAACCCAACATCCCGCTCCTAAACATTAACGTTCTAAATGTATAAATTATTTTTATAAATGTAATAAATGTTTAAATATTTTTATATTTTTTTTAAAAAAAAATGTTATTTACATTTTTCTATTTATATTTTTATACAAAAATGTCATTATTTAGCCTACATATTTTTAAATTACTCCCCACCCTTATCCCTTATTAACCCAACACCCCGTCCCTGATAGAATTTTTTTTTTTACAATTTACACATTTATTACATTATAAATATTGACTAAATATAACATATTTATTGATTTATACTCTATTTATTTATATTTTCGATATTTTTATCAACACTAAGAAAACGATATTAAGACTACTCGATATTTTTGACTAGATATTTTTGTATTCGAAATTTTATTACTATTACATTAAACGATAATTTACATCTCGATATTCTTAGTTTCGATATTTCCCTATACTCGATATTTTATACTCGATATTTTGTCCTTTCGATATTTTGGAATCGATATTATGACCAGTTACCGTCTTGATCATGTCCTCTTCAAATAAGAGTCCATTGGGGTTTGCAGAAGGTTCTTTGTCAGTCATGTAGCTCATCTTATGGTTGATCTTAGTAAGGGCTACTCTCTGTAACTCTGCATTCATCCTTGCATTTGTGTTCCCTAATAGGATCAGGGTTCTCTGACTCCATCCTCTTAGTAGATCTAAGTCTAACGTTGTACTGTTAATGTGGCTGTCTTCCGCCATATCAAGTATTCTAGTCAGCGGGCCAAAAATCTCAAGCATGCGATCCTGGCAGGCCTTTAGTGACATTTCCATGCCCTTCCTGGGGTCTCTACCCAGTTTGAACAGGAATTTTATTAATTCTGGGTCGAGTTTGGGTGTCTGGCATACCTTTTCTTGAACCACTGGTCTGGTACATTCTGCCCTTAGGATATTTTGTGATTCTCTTTATAGGGATTCCTAATCCATCTTTTTATGAATTTGGCTATGTGATCTTGGAGCCACCATTCTGAGCCCCCATTCTGAGCTCCTCGGGTGTCTCCTCACCCAGTGGGTTGGTTATAAATTCTTTAGAGCAGTGGTTCCCAAACTTTTGACTCCTGAGGACCCCCATTGAGTCACCACTGGAAGCGGGGGACCCCCAAGCAATTTGTAGGATTTAAATTTCAAACATTTAAACAGTAATTCAGAAAAAATTAACACACGTGTGCACACAAAATAAATACTCGAATTACTAATGATTTTAGGAGCATATTTACAAGCCCCTATCACCATGGGAAGATTACTTTTTGAGACGTTCCCGTGGTGATAGGGGCTTCGCCTTATTTACAAGGCAACATTAAGCCACTTAACGTGACTTAATGGTGCCTTGTAAATAAAACCCCCTTTCACCCAATGCTTAGCGTGAAAGGGGTGGGCAGTGGGTGTTGCGATGGGCGTTTCCCCTGCAACGCCCATTGATTTTGACGCTGCCCCCTATTTACAAGAACAGCGTAAATGGGAGGCAGCGCCAAAATTAAGACCAGGGAAAACCTGGTCTTAATTTGGCGAAACAAGGAGAAATGCTTAATTTCTCCTCGTTTTTGCAAAACGCCTTGGATTGTTCATCAACAATCTTTAAAACAAAAATGACATTTTGTAACTTCCATCTGTGCTGCATTAAGTAGCACACATAGTGACAAAACGACATTTCAAGATTGTTTATGTGCAGGAAGGGGGACCTTCCTGTACATAAACAATCTTCCCCTGTTAAGTGTAGCCCCAGCGCATAGGAAACACAGGGCTGCACCATATTCTTGTAAATATGGTGCAGGCCTGCGTTTCTGAAGTGGCGGAGTGTGTTGTTAAGCCAAGGAGGCTAACAACACCCTCCGCCACTTCTGTTGTATTTTATATTGAAAGAATTTGCAAAAAAACAAAAAAAGTTGATGGAAAGGTTAGTGCTGCATCTCCATGACTAACTTTTCGATGGTTGGTTTTATTTCGCAGTACGAGGCTCCTGCTCGTGCCAGGGCCAGACTGGAAACCCAAAGCAGCCCTGGCAAATGATTTCAGACCAGTCCCCATACGGTGCACACCATGTGCAATTAGTGAGCCTGACGACTACAAAGGGGGCTTTGATAGGCTCTCCCCCCAAGAAAATTAGGAAACAATGGTGCAGTCTACAACACATTTATCATTATATCTTGAATTGTATTAGCTTTTACAGAATAGTAAATGAAGACCTGACTATGCACAAGAATATGACAATCTTTCTGGGGTTTCTTCAATGATTCCCCCACTATCACCCTCCAACAGTGTTTCTCATCTCCCCATTACCTCTCTGTCACGTGTTTAAATTTTTTTATAGCATCTCTCATACCATTGTAGGATGTCAGAGCACTTTACATCACACACATATAGAGACAGTGAATCATACGTGTAAATCAGTGTATAGAAAATGTTACATAAGGCAAAGGGGACTATAAGGAGTAGCATTCACATGTCATTCTTACTGGTAGGTATTTTTAAACAGTGCTTGGTCTGGAGAAGAACAAACTCAGAATACAGAACATAACACAGTGGTTAACATTGACTCTAACAATAACAATGTATTTCCACCCAAATAAACCTTTTTAGCAGCATCAGGATAATGAAAGACTAGGAAAAAACATAAGTCACCAACTTGTACCTTGCAGTTTGCAAGCAGCTGTTTGATGACAGTTTATAGGTCACTGTGCTAGATTACGATTGTCACTTATGAACTGCACTGTAACACAAGAATCTCTCTGACAAAAGCAGTAACCCACTGACCTATGCATATAAAATACTGTTTTATAAAATGCATGGTACCGTGTTCTTTGCAGTAGGCATATTAACCCTCTGGGATAATTCAAAGCTGCCACTGGACAAAACTCTCATGTCTCTCCAGCAGGGACATTAATCACTGGTGTTATCTTGACACTTTTATTGTTCTTTGAAAACTGCTAATTAAACAAGATACTTTGCAGTGCTTTTAAAACTGCTGTCTGCGGACCCCCTGGGAATGTGTCAGGGACCCCTGGGGGTCCGCGGACCACAGTTTGGGAAACACTGCTTTAGAGGATGAAGGTAACTCTTCTTCTGATCTGGGAAACTCAAAGTCCAGATCATCCTTATCTAGATCAAGGATGTATTCATTCAAAGGGTTCATGTTTTAGTTCCCTCGTGGTTCAATTTCTAGATCTTGTGTATCATTTAAAAAAAAAAATCTTTTTATTGTTTCAAAAGACAAACAAAACGTGAGGATGGACCATCATGAATACAAAGAGTCCCACATTTCGCAATGAGTAAAGTCTCGACAATAATAATACAGCTATTCCACAAGGCACTTTAGATTTTAAATCTGGTCTGGCGCTGCAATGCCAAGCCCCTTCCATCAGCTCAATAGTATTATGCAACCCAGGGCTCTAAAACATTATACAGTGCCCCATGTATGGTCATCCTCAATGCCCAACGACCCACCTTCCCCCCGCCCCTGCTGCCGGCGCTGTTACCTATTTAACAAGTGTCATCAATATACTACCCTAGTGTGTGAAGTGCGTGCTGAGCATCTCATCCATGATACTAAAAGTCTCCGCCACCACCCGGAATCCAGGGACCACCACCCGCGGTAATCTCCCCAAGACCCGAGGAGGCCGCCTACAACTGCTCCTCCTCCGTCAATGTGCCGGAGTCCGAGCCTGTATCTCCACCCGGCATCCGGAGCTCCATCACCAAAGCCTCCCACACCCGCGCCGCTTCCAGCGCCCTATCGCTATGGGATCTATGGGCCTGCCGCAATCGAACGGAACCCTCGCTGCCCGCCCACCTAAGCATTGCCACTTTCCATCTAACATAGCTAGGGCCTGCCGCTGCCTTCCAGTGTGATGTAATTTCCCTCTTGGCCAAAACGAGCCCCAGATCCATACATTTGCTAGTTATCTTAGTTTTGCTAGTGTGTGGGAACCAGTGTAATAGGCAAGCACCTTTATCCAGAACAACCTGTCGCTCAGTCACCTTACAAAGCAACTCGGTTACCTCCTCCCAATATGATCCCAGCTGGGGACAGTCCCACAGCATGTGGCTCAGGTCCGTGGGGACAGATCGCAGTATCAGACCGAAAATATTGATTAATTTTTGCTGGCGTGAGGTATGCCCTATGTAATACGAAGAATTGGATTAGCTGAAACCTAGCGTTCCTGGTACCCTTCCATGCTCTTTTAAGGATCTGTAACCAGGCGGCGTCCGGGATCGCTTTATCTAAGTCCATCTCCCAATGCTCCTGCAGTTTTTGTAACGGGTTGAGCCCTTCCCCTAGCATCCGTTTATACAGGCAGGTAACCGCCTTGTACGTGCCCGCTGCCATCACTACATACTGACACTGCCAAGGTCTGATGCCTCCGGTGTGGTCTTCAGCAGTTCTCCGGAGATCGCCGCCACTGCTTCCAGAGAACCTCTACGCTCTATGGCCGTCTGTGAGGTCGATGGCTTCCGCAGGCCCCGCCTGCCGCAGCCGCTGTGATCTGCGAGGTTGAGAATCTCTAGCCAGTTCCCGTGCCTCAACGTCCTGGCCATCCTTTCCTGCTCTGTAGGACTCTAGCCACTCCCATGCATCCTCCGGCGTGTCGTGGAAGTGGGTCTTTCCGTCGAGGAAAATGCGCAACTTGGCTGGGAAGAACAGAGAGTACTGAATCCCTTCCGCACGCAACTCCTTCTTGACAGTTTGGATGGACATGCGGCGCCGCTGCGTATCAAGCGAGTAGCCCGGAAAGAGAGTAACACTGCTGTTGTCCACCTGGAAAGAGCAATCGCTACGGGCCCTCCGAAGAAGCAAATCGCGGTCCCGAAAGTGCAGCAGCCGCGCCACCACCGGCTGCGGAGGACGCCCCTGCTGCGGTGGCTTAGCTGGGACTCGATGCGCCCGTTCCAAAGTGTAGAAGCTCGATAGCCCCTCAGGGGCCACTACAGTTTGAAGCCAAGTTTCTAAGTAGCTCATCATATCTGACCCCTCAATTTTCTCTGGTAGTCCCACCATGCGCATGTTATTGCGTCTGTTTCTGCCTTCCGCGTCCTCAGCCCGCCGCTCCAGCACAGTGAGATGATCGAGAATGGCCACCATAGTCGTAGATATCGCAGTCTGCGCAGGGCGCCAATCTCCTGAAGTGTAGCTTTGGTCTGCTTCACCCGGTCAGCAAGCTTCGAGTGGTCTGCCCGTAACAAACCCAGGCCCGTCGCAACCTGCGCAATATCCTGCTGAAGGGCATCTCGGGAGTCCGCTAAGGCTGCCAGGATTTTGTCCAGCTGGAATTGAATCCCCGGGTCTCGTGGCAACTCCTGTTCACCCCTACTTTCTTGAGTTGGAGAGTCGGCACCAGGTGGCAACGGGTCTTCCTCCTTCCGTGTGCGGGGCTTGCCCATGGTTGCCGCCGCCAGCGCACTCCAATCCTGCGTCGCGAGGTCCCAAACGCCTTCTGCTCCAATCCAGTGGGCAGTACCACCCCCACCGCAAGTAGGCCCCAATGGTCGCCCCTCGCTTTAACGGCAACACCCAGGAAAAGCCCCAGCCATAATGTACGTCCAATGAGGGCAATGCGTTGACTTTCAGGTCCCACCACGTTGGGTGTCAGATCTCGCAGCTCACCGCCGGTCCCGCAGGGTTCCTCCCGGTGCTTCTCCAGGCCAAGACGGCCCCAACTCCGCGCTGTCCCGTGCGAGAGGGCAGGCCCAGGACCGCCCCCCAGCACCGCGTTGCTGTACTCAGACCACGGCTCGGAGTCCGGTCAGCCGCCCTGCCGCAGTTTCTGTGCAGCCACACTCCAGGGAGTCCAGTTCCCAGCGATATGCTGCCAGGTCACCGCCTGCACCCCCGCTCAGGAGCTCCGCGCAGGGGGGGTGCCGCCAGTCCAGTCAGCACTGCCCTAGCAGCGCAGCTCCGGGGCCTCTCGCAGCCTTCCTCAGCGGCCCCACCACCGGTCTCCAGGGCCCCCGAGGCGATCCTGCCCCCTGTCCGCAGTTCACGACGGCAAACAGGCGGGTCTCAAGGGGGGAGCAAGCCCCAGCTTCCGCCGATCTTCCATTCAGAGTGGGGGCCCCCCAGTTCAATTCCCCCGGCTCCAGCTATCACTCTATCGCCCCCAAGCAGGTCGGAGGGGCGCCGTCCGGTCATCAGGTTGGGCGCACCCCCCACACAGCTCCGACTCCTCTCAGGGCCCTCCACGATCTCTGAGGGCCAAGCCATTGGTCCCAGTCGTTCTGCGGCTGCGGCACTCCCAGCCTCCACTCACCGCGGTCTGGGGCACTCCGCCACCCAGCAGTGCCTCCGCAGTCGTCCTCGGGGCGCCGCGCTCCGACTTACAGCACGTCCCCCGCCGTGGCTACCTGTTTCCTCACACAGCCGTCAGCGCCAGCTCCAGCTCCCGGAATCGGCAGTGGGGTTCGGCGCCATTTTGTTTTTTCTCTGGCGGCCCGCAACCCCGCTCAGGCTAGCGGCCTCCGCCGCCGCTCCAGGTCCGATTTCGGGCCAAATCTCGACAGCCATCTTCTCCTGGCTGCCCCCCGCTCAAGTGGCTCCACCTGGGGGTCCGGGAGGCGCCGGTAACAGGAGAATATGGGGGATTGGGCACGGAGCTCAGTGCTCACGCAGCCTGTCCCATCTGCTCCTAAGCCCGCCCCCAGATCTCGTGTATCATGACGAGCACTTAGATATTGTGTGTAGCTTTAGACACCTTGATAGGTTGTGTCGCTTAGGACACCTGATACTTTTGAAGTACGTAGACCTCCCTTATAGTTTGAGGTGCTTAGACCTCCTTTATATGATGAGATGCGTAGACCTTCCAAATTATTTGAGGTGCTTAGACCTCTGAATGTGTTCATAGGGCTTGTTCTTTCAATGTTGTTGCTTTTCTTTAATCTTTTGCCCCATTTTTTATTGTATTCTCCATTTTGGCCTTTCTGCGTTTCAATAGTGCCATCTTATGCCTCAATTAAGGGTGTTTTGGTTGACATGACCTGGTTGAGTGTTTTGTGCACATGGAACGCATCTCTTGTTCAATAATCTTTTCAATTTCTTCATTATTGATGTTAGGGGTGGTACCTCAAGATCATATGATTCTACATCAGAAATGTAAGATTTTACACTCCTTTACGGGTTGTAGTACTTAGTAATATATATAGATGGCTTAGAAAGCAGGCAACCTAACTTATTAGTAAGGTTCAGAGGAGCTTATGTAAATTAATGCTTTGTTAGAGGAGCTTATGTAAATTAAGGCATTGTTACATCGCCACTTTTAAATGTTACGCTCCTTTACTGTAAAGTTAGATTTTTGGTGTAAAAATAGCTTTTGGGTACTTGCGATCACAGTCAGCAGCTGATCATGAGAGTGTCCAACTGCCAGTCTTCCTGATATCAGATATGCTTGTGAGCAATCAGCTGTTGATTTACTACGTTGCCCAGGCAGCCCCGCAACTACAGGGGGTTGCCTGGGAAACGCTTTAATGAGCACCCAGAGGTAGTTATGTTATGGAGGTGTTGCCAGTAACACTTTTATGTACTAGTCTTCTCCGGCTGCCTCAGGAGAGAAATTAGAGCGTTGCTGGGGGTCTTTTCTCTGCTTCTGGAGGTGTTGCTTGTTTTTTGTTTTTCTTCTTTTTTCTTATTGATCTTCGTTATTGGAGTTCCCGACTTGTCTGTATTTTGTTGTAGCCCATGATCGGGTGGAAAGGCAGGGTGAGGTCTGGGGTGAGGGCGTAGGGGTAGGGAGGAGGAGAGGGGAGAGGAGCAGGATTTCTGTGAATTGGAAATCCGTTAGGTGTATGTCGAGATTTAAGATTGAGAGTTTGAGATCAAAGAGGCGCAAGTCTATTCAGAAAGGTACACAAACTAAGTTGAAAAGGCACGTCTATTCAGGAAGGTATACAAATTAAGTTGAGAAAACATACATACACATGTAGTTGCCCTTTCTAGAAGATACAGGTCATACATGAAAGTGAAGAGAACATTTACTTAGATGCCTGAAGCCGCAAAAGAGTGCATGGCTATTGTACATCTGGAAGGTTCTATTCTAGATCTGTTTCCCTTTATAATGTATTGCTTCTAAGTGGCTGCTTGGAGTTACCATTAAAAAGAAATATGCATAATGGTAGCCTATGGTCTTGTAATGAATTTCGAGACAGACTGTCCCCAGACCTATGGGCACAACACCATCAATGCTAGCCATTTAAACCAAGGCCACATTGCCGGCCGGTGGCCACCCAACCCAGTGATGCCTCCACCTACGAGATGACAGAGAAGAAGAAGAAGAAGAAGACATACTCCTGATATCATAGACAGGCAATCGTACAAAAGCAAGGCAACCCAAACCCATCTGTGACGTAGTACGGGTCTGCACATTTTGGAATTTATTCAAGAAGGGGCATTTGTAAACACGATAGACTATCAACAATTTCAAGCTCTCTGAGCACCTACTCCCAGACAGAACTGCTACTTAGAGACGTCAAGCAACTCTTCTCTGGTTAGGGGTGCCTCAAAGACTATCAAGTCAAGCTACATATTGATATAATAATCAAACCCTTCACTGTGATATTCAATCTATCAATCATTTGTATAGCGCACTACTCACCCGTGAGGGTCTCAATGCGCTGAGGGGGGGGGACAGCTACTGCTCGAACAGCCTGGTCTTGTGGAGTTTCCTGAGGGTCAGCAGGTCCCGGGATTGACGTAGGTGGGTGAATAGGGTGTTCCACGTCTTGGCGGCGAGGTAGGAGAAGGATCTGCCACCGGTGGTGGTTTTGTGTATGCGTGGGACTGTGGCGAGGGCGAGGTTGGCGGAGCAAAGCTGGCAATTTGGGGTGTAGAAGGTGAGACGATTATTGAAGTATGTTGGTCCAGCGTTGTGGAGTGCTTTGTGAGCGTGGGTGAGGAGCTTGAAGGTGTTTCTCTTGTTGACGGAGAGCCACTGCAGGTCCTTCAGGTGGGCAGTGATGTGGGAGTGGTGGGGGATGCCGAGGACGAGTCGTGCGGAAGCGTTCTGTATACGTTGCAGTCTTTTCTGGAGTTTGGCCGTGGTTCCAGCATAGAGGGCATTGCCCTAGTCCAGTTTGCTGCTGACGAGGGCCTGTGTGGCTGTCTTTTTGGTTCCAGTGGGGATCCATTTGTAGATCTTGCGGAGCATGCGGAGGGTGTTGAAGCAGGAGGAGGTGACGGTGTTGACTTGTTGGGTCATTGAGAGTGAAGAGTCCAGGATGAATCCCAGGTTGCGTGCGTGGTTTCCAGCGCGGCCGGCCACCAGGAGTCATTCCAGGCGGAGGGGGAGGAGCCAAGGATGAGGACCTCTGTCTTGTCTGAGTTCAGTTTCATGCGACTGTTGTGCATCCAGTCGGCGACGGCCTTCAGTCCTTCGTGGAGGTTCATTTTGGCGGTGGTGGGGTCCTTGGTGAGTGAGAGGATCAGCTGGGTGTCGTCGGCGTAGGAGACGAGGTTGGGGTTGTGCGAGCGGACGATGTTGGCGAGTGGAGCCATGTAGACGTTGAAAAGGGTAGGGCTGAGTGATGATCATTGGGGCACACCGTAGATGATCTTGGTGGCTTTCGAGAGGAATGGGGGGAGGCAGACCCTCTGGGTTCCTTTGGTTGAGGAAGGAGGTGGTCCAGTCCAGGGCTTTGTCGCATATTCCTGTGTCGTGAAGGCATCTGCGTAGGATGTGGTGGCGAGTGCTTTTTCACAAAAAGAACTGGAGTGGCTAGAAGTGCTCTATGTCATACAGAATGTGTCAGGCAACATGGGTGTCTCCCATGGTGATTGGACCCAAACCCAAGCAACTGGGCTCAGTTCACCTATGTTTTGATATGAGCCTCCAAAGTCAGGCCATCAAGCTAGAATGGCACCTTTGCCAACAATGGATGCTGTAATGTTGATCTCACCGAAGAACAGTCATTTTCCAATGTTGAATTAAATACTAGTAACCACCAGAGGAGCTACGACACGACCCAAGATGGCCGCGTAGACTCTCGGCTCCGCCGAGTCCATCAGCCGGCCCTGATATCCTGAGACTTATCCTGCCCCCCGTGGCCGGGACGCAGTAGCTGAGACTGAGCGGTGCGGATGGGGCTGATTCTGGGAGTCCGGGCCGCGTGGTGACGAAACTGAGCCAAGTTTAATTTCCGGCCTGCAGAGGGCGGAGAACGGGGACTGGAGTGCTTGCTGTACCCACCCCGGAGTGCAACAACAGCAGCAGCCCATCATTAGAGGTCGCCGGTTGGATCTGCGAAGAGCGCGGCTCGCAGGCCCGGAGGCTGCCTAAGGTGCCTGCAATTGTGCAGTGGAGACCCTTGAGCCCCCCCCCCCCGGCAGTAGAGCGAGAGGGGCTTGTGGTGTAGGGAAGTGCCGGGCTCATTCAAATCGGAGCCTCGGTCACTGCGTGAAGGGCGGCACGCGGGCGGGTCCGATTCTGTGACCCCCCCTTTCATCTGGCTGTGGTTCGAGGACGGCCCATTGTGAGGACAGGGTCCTGGGACCTTGGAAATTGGAGCGCCGCTACATCGGAGCCTAAGCTGGTTGGGGAGGTGAGTGGGGGTCGGGCTTCGCAGTGTGGGCGCCCCTCCCTCCCCCTCGTGAATGGTGGCGGTCCTGCTGTGTGTGGGCTCTGAATGGGACATTGCTCTGACGGCAAGGAAGGCCCGCAGCTGTGAGGTGTAGTGGGGATGAGCTGGGGAGTTGTGGTGGCTTCCACCCTCCTTGGTCCTCTCTGAGAAGGCAATTGTGCTGCTGGATATTGGGTGCTGTTCTGGGGGGCTTGGCGCTGAACAGTGAGGGGTGGTCTCTGCGCTTGCCCACGAGCGTGAACTTCCTGGCGTTGAATAGTGCGAGAGATCGGCCCGCTAGGTGAGAAGAGATTGCGCAGGCGTTGTCTGGTGCGGGACCCGGGTGTATGGGGCTGGCGGGGGGTAGAAGTGCCGGACTGACTGAGTTATAGAGGAAGTGTCGAGGGGAGACCGCCCCCCCTCCCCCGTGATGGGGGTTCTGCATTGGATATGGCCTAAAGGAAACGAGGCCTGCAATCTGCGGAGTGGAAGAGTCGGGTGTGAACTGCCGGAGAGGGATACTGTACTTGGGTACCGCTGGGTACGTGCGATGGCTGCCAGGCAGGAGGGAGAGAAACATTCCTCCAGGGGACAGAGGCCCTGAAGCCAGTGCAATCCAACAAGTTGGACCGGAGGGAGTGAAATTACGCTACATGATGTTATGGGAGCCATAGATGGGGTTACATCCTCACTGGGGCAACAAATGGTGACACTTGATGCTAAATTGGACACTGTGTCGATTGAAGTGAACCTCATACGAGCTGACCTAACGAAAGTCGATGAAAAGGTCAAGTCGCTAGATGTTAAAACCACCAGTCTGGTGGATGATGTGTCCCAGCTCCAGCAGGATGTGCGTATGCTTAAATCTTCTCAGGAATTGGCGGAATGCAAGCTGGATGAGTATGAAAGTAGGGCCTGGCGAAACAACTTCTGCATTTTGGGTGTGCCTGAGAGGTCGGAGGAACCTTCCCCCGATTTATTCGTGGAGACCATTATCCTTAAACATCTTCAACCTAAGGGCCTCAGTAATTTTTTCACTGTTGAGCGTGCGCACAGGGTGCCCGGGGGAGGCCGTGGCCTGGGGCCCCACTCCGTCCTATGATTTGCAGAATTCTCAACTTTAGAGACACAGATCTTATCCTACAGACGGCAAGAAGCGGAGGCCCCGTCCAGTTTGAGAACTCTACTCTTTCCTTTTTCCCGGCTTCACGCAGACAGTGCAGAAACAGCGTCGAAATATTTTAGCAGTTAAAAATAAACTAAGGGATAGAGGGTTGAAATATGCCATGATGTTTCCTGCACGGTTGAGGGTGGAGGTACGTGGGAAGGTTTGGTTCTTTGACAATCCAGATATCGTGACTGATTGGTTGGACACCCTCCCTCGGGATGGCACCGACTTGCCGGTTCGAACGGAGGGGGAGGCGGAGAGGGAACAGGAATGAGAAGGCCTCTGATCCTTTCGGTGCAATTTACGTATAGTAATGTATTGGGGTCCGAGTAGATTCTGTAAAACCTGCTGTGATGTTGCTGCTCTTTGATGCACCTATGGGCAGGGGGGGGTGTTGTTGTTGTATTAGGGGTTCGGTGCGGCGAAATGAGATCCTCTTCCAGTTTTTTCTTTCTTTGAAGTGTTAGGGGCGACAGGCACTCTGCAGTTTTCAGCGGGCAGTTTTGAGCCCAATGGGCAGGGCAGCTGGGTGGAGGGGAGTTGGGGGGGAACGTTAGTTTTTTATGTTTTTAGGTTTGTAGTGTTCTTCAGCATTATCTCTTTCCTGTACATATGGCCTGAAGAGGGTGGAAGGTGGCGCTGGGTGGACGATGGGGGGTAGTGATATAAAAGTATTGAGTTGGAACGTTAACGGGTTAGGGGATAAAATCAAGCGGAGTGTTGTTCTCCAATTTCTCAAAAGGCAGGCGCCAGACGTGGTTCTGCTGCAGGAGACACATCTAGTTGGAAACGTATGCAACGCACTGCATAGAATGGGATATAAATTGATCGCACATTCGGGGTTTACAACAGGATCTAGAGGGGTGAGGGTGTTGGTCTGCAAGACATTCCCATTGCCAATTACCTCTGTTTGGGAGGACGGTAGGGGCAGGTACAGCGGGGTCACGGGTAGGTGGGAGGGTGACCTCGTGTCTTTCCTTTCCGTCTATGTCCCACCAGGGCTTCAGAGTACAACCTTTACGGACGTGGGGTCGGTCCTCCTTTCGCTCCCAGACGGCCTTTTATTGTTGGGAGGCGACTTTAACGCGGTCGTCTCCGGAATGGCGGACAGATATCCTCCTCGAGAGATTGGGCGAACGATGCAGTGGTTGCCTGATTTCATGGACGCAATGGGACTGGTTGACTGCTGGAGGCTGTTACATCCTGATAGTATGCAGTATACCTTTCAGTCTGGAGTCCATAACAGTCTCTCGCGTCTGGACTATTGTCTGGTGCCGGCGGCCCAGGCTGCTTATGTAATGAGAGTCGATCATCTGGCCAGAGGGATATCCGACCATTCTCCACTTTGGATTCACGTAGTGGTGAATCGTAGTTTGGCGGGGCGTGGCCCCTACAAACCCATGGTATCTGCGCAACCCTAAGATTCGAAAGGACCTCCTTGCCCAAATAGAAGAATATGTTGTCACAAATGAGGGTTCGATCTCCTCCTCGCTGTCCCAATGGGAGGCTTTTAAAACGGTTGTTAGGGGCCAGGGGTTCTCATTAATAGCTAGAGTGAAGAGGGAGAAACAGAAGGAGGTGGTTGAGTTGGAGACTGAGATTGAAGGGTTGGAAAGGGACTTGGAACTGGAGGTGACGCAAAGTAAACTTCACCAGTTGCGTCTAAAACAGCACGACAACAAAAATGTGGTCACAGATAGAGCGAAGCAGCTTGGCAGAGAGCAGCAGGGTAGGCTCTATGATTTGGGAGATAAGGCTGGAAAACTCCTCTCTTGGCTGGAAAGAAGGACTGGGCTAGTCGCCTGGTCCCTGAGTTGTTGACGGTGGAGGGGGAAAAACTTATAGATCCACAGAGTATTTTGGATGAATTTGCCAAACACTTCCAGGCGGTGTATACTTCAATCTCTCCTTACCTGGAGTCTGAATCTCATCTGCTACTTCGAGATATTCAACTCCCGCATCTTTCCACAGAGGATAAAAGTTTTATGGATAGTGACCTAACAACAGATGAGATTGCTTTAGCTATCCGCTCACTGAACTCCGGCAAGGCATCAGGCCCTAATGGTCTCCCTATGGAGCTTTACAAGCTTAGACCGGATCGCCTTGCGCCCTATTTGAGGGAAATGTTTGTGGAGTCTCGTGAGGGAGGGGCTCTCCCAAGAGATCAGAGGGTCGCTTCGATAGTAGTGATACACAAGGAGGGTAAGGTCAAGACCAGCTGTGCCTCATATAGACCCATTTCACTGCTTAATGCAGAGCCCAAGATTTTGGCCAAAGTATTGGCGAATAGGTTGATTATGGTTATTACTGAGCTGGTGCATGCCGACCAGTCAGGATTTATGCCCCACAGAAATACGGGCTTGAATTTGCATAGGTTACATGGAGTTTTGGCTAGGGCCCAAGCTCTGCAAGAGCCGGCTATAATTGCGTCATTGGACACAAAAATGGCATTTGACACAATTGAATAAACTTATTTGTGGGCGGTATTGGCTAAGTTTGGGTTTGGCCCTGGATTATTTGTCTGGATTTGCATGTTGTATTCGGAGCCCCTCGCACAAGTGGTAGTGAATAACAAGATATCGTCTGCCTTTCTGCTGGGAAGGGGAACCCAACAGGGTTGCCTGCTGTCCCCCTTCTGTTCGCACTGGCTATGGAGCCGTTGGCCGCCTGGTAGTGATGGGAGCCTTCGATCAGGGGTCTGCGGTGGTCTCCGGAGTGGGAGGACCGTATCTCCCTATATGCTGATGATATTTTACTTTATCTGGCCTTCCCTCGTAAATCATTGATTGTGGTCTCTGACGTTCTTGCCTCCTTTGGGAGGAACTCTGGCCTATCGATCAACTGGAGTAAGTCCGTCTTGTTTGTTTTGCGGGGTGACCCTCCGGTACCTCCCAGGAACTGCCCTATACAAATCAGCTTGGGAGGGTTTAAATACCTGGGGATCTCTGTGACTCTGGACCCATCAATTAGGTGTTCTTGGAATCTCCTGCCCCCTCTTGATAGGCTCAGGAGGGATATATCCAACTGGAAGAAGCTTCCCCTTTTTTTTTTTTGGGTAGAGCGGCATTGTTCAAGATGATGGCTCTCCCACGCTTTATTTGTGCTTTGCAAAATTCCTTGGATGTTGTGCCCTCTAGTTACTTCTGTGTGTACCTCCCTGATATTAAAAGATATTATTGGGCGGCCACCTGGCGGCAATTAACCACGGCACCTATGGCCGGGTTGATGACCCAGGATACGCCATGGATAAACTGCTTCTCCCAGGAAACAATTATAATAGGGCCTTATACTCCCGTCCCAGCGGAGTGCCATTGACAGGTCCCACTAAGCACTCTGTGAATGTCTGGCATGCGGTTACGGCCTCCTTGGGATGGAGAAATAGATTGACAATGGCCACTCTGCTCTGGGACTCTGAAATGCTTGGTAAGCTGTGGAAGACGAAGGGCTTCGATAGGTGGGACCTCATAGGCATTTCTGTGGTTAAGGATATTTGGGGGAAGGGGAAGATTAAATAATTCCAGGAATTGCAGACTGAGTATAAACTTGCCCCATCGGAGTACTTTCGGTATGGTCAGGTACGGCATGCCCTTCTGTCATGGCTGCCTGGAGAGTCAGAACCCTCAGAGGCTTCCCCTCTGGAGGATAGAATATTAGACGCCCACCTTCCGGATAAAACAATCTCTCTCTAATATATAAAAAGTTGATTAATCACAGAACTGACTCCCTAGAGGTGCTTAGAGATAAGTGGTTGCAAGACGGAATAGAGTTAGATGAGGAGGACTGGCAGACAGCGGTGTCTTCCCCTAGGGAGGTCGCGATCCCATCTCGCCTGAGGCTTGTACAACTTAAGATTTTACATAGGATTTACCTTACAGGACCAAGGCTAGTACATATGGGACTTTCAGACTCAGGGCTTTGTAAAAGGGGATGTGGGCTGGTTGGTACATTTATGCATATTATTTGGGAATGTGAGCAGGTCACCACATACTGGCACAATATACATAACACTATATGCAGAGTACTGGGAGTTTCCCTCTCACCGGAGGCACGAAGGTGTTTGCTTAATATATGGGAGCCTACTGACCTAAGCAACTCGCAGACGCAGTGGGTCACGCTGGGGTATATGATTCCCAAAAGGAATATAGCCCAGCTGTGCGAGGCAGTACAGCCCCCCTCATTGGTAGAGTGGGAAAACAATTTGGACTGGTGTATGTTCAGGGAGAAAACTACATATTTAGCAATGGGGATGCCCTCAGAAATGGTAATTGATTAGGGGGTCATGGACCAGTTTCAGGGCACACATCTGTATGCCACCTGTAAGCGCTATCCCGGATGAAACCCCCTCCCCGTGAAATTCTGACATGTTTTTGGATATTGTCTTTACTTTGGCCCCGTGGAGTGTACTCGGCTACCGTGCCTTATCCTCTGTAATGTAACTTATTGCTGATGTTTGTTTCAATAAAAAGAAATATAATTTAAAAAAAATACTAGTAACCACCAGCTACTCCTTGGACCTGCCACCTGGTACATTACCACATTTTCCAATCACATGGAGTTCAGGTGTTATAAAATACTCATCTTTGGGATATCTTCTGCGGCGGAAGTGTTGCAGAACGCTGTACTTTAAACTCTGTCTAGTCTACTTAGAGTCCTAAATATAAGCAACAACATTGACAACAGAAGTTCGGAGCTTTTAAGGGATTGCCAGCAATTGTGGCTGCTTCATCCCTCATCTAGTATGTTGTCTAAGCCTCTGAGGCCTCTGACAAAGGAACATGATAAGTGCAAGTGGGGTGAACCCCAAAATAGTTTGTTTAAAAGAGTCATAGCAGAATTACTCCACGATACAACGATGATTTATTTTGACCCTCATCATAACATGTAGCTAATAGTGGACATTTTCCAAGAACATACCCAGGGCCTATGAAATCCAGAGGTATTTGGAAGCTGAGCACTCTCTGACATCGAAACTCAATATGCCTACATTGAAAGATTGGCATTGGCAATCAACTGGCGGTGCATCCATTTCCACTTATACTTCCATGGAGAAACCCCTTGTCAATGTGTTTCACTGTACATTGCAGGACTCTCCACCAAGGATAGAACAATGTGTAGTGCGGTTGTAAGCATACCAATTTGACGTCGTCTGTCGGCCAGGTGCTGACAACCCACCCCCAGTCTTCCTGTCCCAAAAGCCGCATGAAAGCTAAAGTATGACAAGAGGGAAACTCCAAGGTGCATGTGAGGCAAGTCACCAAGCTTTATGTCATCAAGCCTTAGAACTGAGTTGCTTTGCTCTGGAAACTGAAAGGGACAAATGTCTGGAGAAAGCAGTGGCATAGCAAGGGGGGGGGCTTTCCACCCCAGGCAGCACATGTATTGGGGGTGTAGGTGGCTGCCCCCCCCTCCTCTTACATGTGGCCATCCCAGGGTGGTGGCTGCAGGAATCGCCAGCACACTGCTCTTACATTCAGTCGCTGCAGCCGGCAACCGCAGGGCCCGACATGGACGGCCTAAGGTCTAGCTATGCCACACACAGAAAGTGATGAAGCATTGAAGCTGAACAACTGGAAGACATTTGTGAACTAAATGCAGAAATACAATGAGAAATCTAGATAATTCATTAAACAACTGTGCAAAGCTAAGTTAGACTTCAGTGGAATGGCTGAAGAGCTTGTCTTGATGGGCTGAAGGATTATTGTCCCCTGACGAAGCAGGAGACAGTTGTCACACTCACCCACGAACGGCATCAGGATATCGCGGAACCAATATGCACACACACTTCACTACACCAATCTACACTAACGGCCCTACACCTGTACTTCACATACGGCAATGGAACAACACATCTCCAACAAAGAGCCCCTTAGTGGGTGCTCAATGGCCATTGCAGCGCCAGCCCAATGAAGAGCACGCCCTATAATGAAGCATGACACCCATCTGGGTCTGTGAGGGCTCCTGTTCTTAAGGGAAAGGAGCACCCAGTCTGCTTCCTTTGATACTGACTGACCGCATACTCTCCTGTCATTTGCCCTAAGGACTGCATACCCTTGTTGACCGACTACATTAAAAAATTGCCTTTGACAATCTTCTAGCCACACCAGAGCAATATCATCAATATATGTCTCAATTGAGTCCAAATCTCTCTGACACAGGAAGTGTACAACCAGTCATATCTTTGCAACTCCTCCAGTATGTCTGCACTAGCAAAAAGTGGTGCTCCACCATCACCCACCTCCTGCAACATGAGGCTACTGTGTCTGTCATCACTGATGCCTAACATCCAGACCAGAATACTATCAGACAGTTCATCCTGACCAAAATGTCTAGCCAATGCATGATGCCCCAAAAAGGCAACCTTTCTATCAACGTGTTGCAAACACTTCTGCAACAAGTCATTCATTTCAGCTAAATAGCCATTTATAGTCATGACTTGTGCCTTTCCCTCCTGGGTCTTAATAGTTAGTTCAGTGTACTCTAGTTCTGTCTGAATATCTTTAAGGATAGCTGTGAATTTGATAATGGCTAGGCCACGTAAATAAACTTTAAAGGCCTCCCATACTGTAGCCCAATTGGGGACTGTTCCTACCTTGAATTGAAAAAATATCAGTAATGGCAGTTCAGAATTCGACCCTGAACATTGCATCTTACAGTGGCCCTGAAAGGGACCTCCTTGGGGTGGTTTAAGTGCTAAATGATGAGAAAATCCCTGGTTGCCTCTCCTTTCTATTACACTGCTTTAACCTGGAAATTGACAGTTCTCCTAGACCTTTTCAGCTCAACGAGTAAGGCAAAGCCTTTAAACATGATTTAAATAAGTGTATTAATTCCTCTGTGGAGAATGCAGTGGAGGTGTCCATGAGGCGCATGTCCAAGGGCATGGAAAATTCCATGTTGAGTCTCTTGTCCAAAGCACTAGCCCATCTGCAGGGAATAGCAGAAAAAGACATTGCATGCTTCCAAAACTGCCTCACTTATGACTGGCAAGGTTTCCTCACGCTTGAATGAGGACCAAGTGCCTACCAGGCCTCCAGCGAAGGAGGGGATTTTAGGTACCAAGGGCAAATGTAAACATAAAGCAAAGCACGCAGAGTTACCCAAGAAATTGGTTATTTCCACCATTTTGGACACTGATGATGACATGGATGAAGCAGATGACCTATTTGACCTTTTTGATGTTTCTGACCCTCCCTCCCCTCCCTACAAAAAATCCAAGTCGGATTCTTAGACCCAGTTCTAGATTCTGAAGGGGTTCCTATGTTTGATCCTTCATCAATACGTCATCCTAATTCCACTGAATGGTTGCCTGCCTCTCATGTGGGAGAATATATATCGGCCAGACTGCGCCTCCCCTTGGATGCCTCGGTCAGGTCGAGGTTGAAGTCAGAGTGCCCTAAACCCTCCTTGCCCAAAAAGGTTACCATGGTCCCTTCCATCGATCAACCCTTACTTACCTTCTTCTCAAAATTTGGTAAAGATCCTCGTAAGGGGTGGACAAGGCCTGGTCCACCTGTCAGCATAAACTGCTTGACGTAGTGGGTCCTTTGGCGTGCATTTTCGACTTGGCCGAAGCTGCCCGTCTGGATGGCTCTGAGCTGTCAGCTGAGGACGTCTCAATGTCGGTCCAGCGAGCCTTTTGTCTGCTTGGGAATGCCAATGACGCCATCAGCATGAACGCCGTAAAGGCCTTCTTATCAAGTTAGACCCCAAACTGGCCAATCTAGCTCCCCAAGATCCGGGCAGTAAAGCTAATGGTCTTCTCTTCAGAGAATCTTTTGTTAAGGACCTCAGCAGGTTTGTATCCACCTTCGCGTCATTGGACAAGGCATAACAATTCATAAAAAAGGTGTTTTCACCCCGGGTTTTTGGATGGGCCGGCAGAGGCAGGAGTCGCTCTTCCGGCCGTCCCTACCACAAACAAGGCACCAGGGGGTCCTTCAACTCCACCACCCAAGAATACAAGCCTCAAATCTACCCTCAAAGGGGTAGGGGATTCCAAGGTCGAGGCCAGAATATCTATCGCAACAACAACAACAACAACCAACAAGGTATGTCTTTCGTACCCTCCCCCAGTGGGAGGACGTTTAAAACTGTTTCTACCAAAATGGCAAACTATCGGCACAGATCCTTGGGTGCTAAATACTGTTAAAGGCTATCTTATAGAGCTTTTTTCCCCGCCTTCCCAAACTATGTTCCCTCCTCCCCTGGTTTTTCAAACGAAATGGCTCATCTGATCTCGTCGGAGATTCAGACCCTTCTCCAGAAACAGGCCATTCAAATCGCTCCTTTCGATCCTACAGGTTTCCTAAGTTCCATCTTTCTTGTTCAGAAAAAGAACAAAAAGCTGCGTCCAGTGATCAATCTGAATCGGTTCAACCAGTAAGTGGTGTACCGCCACTTCAAGATGGAGACTATTCTTCATCTAAGAGATACCCTTCGTCCAAACGACTGGATGGTACGACTGAATTTACAGGACGCAAACCTCACTGTTCCCATTCACCCTTCTCATTCCAAATTTCTCCAAATCCAGTAGTCGGGAGTGACTTACCGCTTCACCTCTCTCCCTTTCCGCCTCTCCTCAGCACCCTGGTGCTTTACAAAACTCTTAAAACCGCTGGTGGCTTTTCTGCGATCCCTCGGGATCAGACTGATCATTTATTTGGAGGACATTTTGATCATGAATACAGACAAACAGCTCCTTCTGTCTGAGCTTTGCACCACTCGGTTCCTTCTCTTGGATCTGGGTTTCCTCCTCAATCTCGAAAAATCGATGCTTATTCCATCTCATAGCATCGAGTTCTTGGGTTTCCTTGTAGATTCCGTTGCAGCTTCCTTTCTTCTCCCTCAGTCAAAGGTCTCGTCGATCAATGCGGAGATTTCTTACGTCCTTCGGACCTCTCTCATCTCTCTGAGATCGTTTGCGAGAATAGTCGGTCTTCTCTCCGCTTCAATTCAAGCCATCTTTCCGTGCCCCCTCCATTATCGGGCCCTTCAACGTCTAAAAGTCCGACATCTGCGTCAAGGCTTGGCCTACGCCGACCTTATCGCCTTGGATCAAGAATCCCGCGAAGAACTTCAATGGTGGATCGACCATTTAGATGCGTGGAACAGGCGAACTATCTTCGCTTCGGCCCTAGATCTTGTATTAGAATCAGATGCAAGCCTGTCGGGTTGGCGGTACATTGTCTTGTGAGGAGTCGAAATTGCACATCAATTGTTTAGAGATGCTTGCAGGTTCCTTTGCAATCCAAAGCCTTTCAAAGAACAGAGTACGATGTTCCATTCTCCTTCCCATGGACAATGTTTCTGCGGTCCGCTACATCGACCATCTCGGCGATACCAAATCCAAACCCCTTGCAGAGTTGGCAAAGAGCCTTTGGGAGTATTGCCTGTCAAACCAGCTTTCCTAAATGGCGGAGTATATTCCGGGAGACCTCAATTCTGTGGCACATTGGCATTCTTGATATCTTCGAGATTCCAGAGACTGGAAGCTGCTTCCATCCATCTTCCTATCCCTTTCTCAAAAATGGGGTCCTTTTTATATAGATCTCTTCGCTTCCCGCCTCAACGCTCAGTTGCCCCGTTTCTTCCGCTGGCGTCCAGATCCTTCAGCCCTAGCAACGGATGCTTTCCTTCAAGATTGGTCCCTCCACCTCAACTATGCATTTCCTCCTTTCCTCATGATCAGAAGGGTACTTTCCCAGGTGCGTCGTCAGTCGACATCCCTGGTCTTGGTAGTCCCCTTTTGGCAATCTCAGATCTGGATTCCGTCCCCGTTAGAAATTATGGTAGATTTTCCGGTGCTTCTTCCAGCATGCGAGGACTTGCTTCTGAACCCCCTGGGACTTCAGCACAGTCTCATTCTGAACAACTCCCTGGTTTTGTCTGCCTGGAAAGTTTCCGGCCTGTCCCTCCTGACATCCTCATTTAGCAAGAGGCTTCTCTCTTTATCAGCAAGGCCTGGGCCCCTGGGACCTCAAAAGCTTACAAATCCGCTTGGTCTCTTTGGGCAAGCTGGTGTCTGGAAAGGCATATCGATCCCCTTTCAGCCCCTCTAAATTTCATGGTCAATTTCTTGGCCTCTGAAGCTAGTGCAGGTAAGTCTTACAGGACAGTCAACTTGTACAGGTCTGTTATTTCCCTTAACCATTCTCCTATCGACGGAAAGCCAGTAGGCACTCATCCTTAGATCTGCCGTCTTCTGAAAGGAGTTTGTTGTTCCAAAACTCCGTTGGCTAAGTATTCCAGTTTATGGGATGTTTCTGTGGTTCTCAAGTTGTTTTCTTTTTTTTTCAGAACAAAATGGACTCAAGTTGTTTTCTGACTGGCCAGATAATGCTGTACTTTCTCTAAAAATGTTGTCTGCTAAACTTACCATGCTTTTGTGTCTAGTTTCCATTAAACGTGTTTCTGATGTTAAAGCTTTGGATATTTCCTCTCGTCAATTTTCTCCTACAGGTGTTGTGTTTCAAATTCATAGGCGAACTCAAACAAATTTGAATTCTGTGTTTACCCTTATTTTCCCTCTCATCCTAAGTTATGTGTAGGCTTATGTTTAAAAATGTATGAACAAAGGACATCTGATCTCAGAGCGCCCTCTCATTCCCAGCTCCTCATTTCTTTCCATAAACCCCACCTTCCTGTCTCTTCCGCTACCCTGGCCCATTGGGTGCGTTGGGTTATGTCCCTTGCGGGCATAGATGTCTCCGTTTTGGGAGCTCACTCCACCAGGGGAGCCATGGCTTCTAAAGCATTTTGGGCAGGCTTCCGTCTAGAGGATATTCTGTGATCAGCTGACTTGACTAATGACAATTTTTTTGTATGTTTTACTGCAAACTGATTGATACTGTGGTTTCTTTGGTGGTTGATATGCTTTAAACAAGCATAATAGGAGCCTCCGGTCTTGCCATAAAATGTAGATTTTCCTAGTTGTTATGACGGAATATTTTAATTTTATTAAAGACACGGAGGCGAATATTATCCCACCTCTACACTACTAATCTGTGTTCTTCCTCCCTTCAGCGAATCCGGCCTCGCCGCCTGCATCTTCGTGATGGTCCTGTTCAACAACGAATATGGTCTCCTCCCCGTCAGAGCACCTCTCCTTCCTGTTTGGAGTCATCTACGGCGAATCCTGCTGTTCGTTTCTCTTAGATGGATTTGGCTCAAGAAGTTTGTTCCTGGACTTTGGCTCTCTCTATTGTTTTGGCGATTGTTCCACTGTTTTCTGACTTTATCTGACCTGCTCGTCAGCAAAAAGAGGAAGCTCCGCAGTCAGATGTAACGTTATATAGGCTGTTATCTACTGATTAGTCATTAGGTCTAGTTTTTCTTGTGTTCCCATTGGCCAGTTTGTTTACCTGGGCCCCTGGGAACTGTCGTTTTTCACTTATCTTGGCTGCTGTATAATAAATGCAAGAAAAGAAAAGCATAATACTCGCCTCCGTGTCTTTAATAAAATTAAGACTTTCCATCATAACAACTAGGAAAATCTACATTATGTTGGAAATGCTGCAGAATTTTCTGAATCCAATGATCCTGACTGTGTGTTTTTCAAGGTTTCAAAAGCTTAATTTCTTGCAGACTTAAATATTACTATGCATTCACCTGCTCTGGTCTCGTGTATGTTCGGAGAGTCCATCATATCTCCTTCCAGAGGTACAGGTAGTTCGGCACTGGTCGCCAGAGAGATGGCATGCAATCTGACACTCTAACACTCCTGAAGTAACAAACAACCAACGCATTCTTTTAGGTTTCTTTTTTTGATGTTGTAGATTTTTTACTCCTCCCACATGGACTTTATTAATATAGATATATTTCAAGGTCCACAAATTCTCTAGAGATAATTTTGAGCAGTCTTTTTTTAAGAAACAAGTTTTATTATTTTGCACACACAGTGCACGCAAATCACCAATGTCACAGGGAGTACCACATTACACAAAGATGCACTTGTCAGTTCTACAGAGCCAAACCATAGAATTCCCACTTTCCTTCATATCTTCCCATGTGTCTGTGACAGGCCCTTGTAATATAGATAGGTTTTTCTTGTAGTGCACACCAATCCACTCCCACCCTCAATTCTTTTGAAGGCGTGTAAACTGGTTGGGAGGTATGGGCAAATTGGTAGCTTGTTTCCACATTGTAATAAGATTATTTTGAACATGAGTAGCAATGTCCCTATGTGTCATTTACACGAGTTTAAGCTATTGGCATTGAAAAGGACAATGCCTTTTAGTCATGTTTTTAAAACGAAAACAAAAATAAAAGGCATTGTTATTTGCAATGTCAATAGCTCAAACTCGCGTAACTGCGAGACCTAATTGCATTGCAAAAGCTTGCCTGGGGCGGCCTTAGGCATGTGCAAGCTGTGCACCTGCACAGGGCCGCTAAACCCCAAGGGCCACCACGCCAATATATATCCTTAATATAATAATTGCGATTATCCTATTAACATGACTAGAGAATCTGGATTTCATTAAAGACACGGAGGTTAACATTATGCATATAACTTTTAATGCAACTCCAAACAACCGCATATGTCACAAAGCAATAGTTCCAATGGAACATTCCTAACAAAACAATTCTTGTAAGCACTAGGCAATCAGCCTCTTTTAAATAAGGAGTAAAGGAGAGGAAGGAAATGTCCCAATGAGAAATTCAACGATGAGACTTCAAATAAACCAAGGTAGATGAAAGGCAAGTGAAAGGTCCAAGATCCGTAGAGAAGGAATCAGGAACAAAACTTCATGAGAGGTTATCTGAAAAGAAAGAAGTGTAAATAAATCTAGAAATATAAACAAGGATAAATCCTGAAAAGGAATTAAGAGAATTCAAATAAAACATTTTATTAATTACAATATGTTCATTGTTAAGGCAAGAATATTATTGCAAATAGAACTATATATAGAAGAAATAAACAGTAAGTAAAATATTAATCATCAACCACCCAGGGAAGGGTAGGAGGGATAATGTTAGCCTCCGTGTCTTTAATGAAATCCAGATTCTCTAGTCATGTTAATAGGAGAATCGCAATTTCATTACAAGACCGGAGGCTACCATTATGCATGTTGGTAGGTATGTAACACAACATCAGACATATGAGTGATTGGTTTACAATAATGATGAGCAAAAGTTCTAGAATTTGACCAATCAGCAGCTTTAAGAATATCATCCAACTTACCTCCTGACCAAAAGGACTTACTGGCCATAGCACCTCTGATAGAGTGTGGTTTGAAGATATTTAGATCAATACCAGCAACATTCATAACAATTTTGACCCATCTTGCAATAGAGGTAGAGGAGATACCTTTATGAGGTTTAACTAAGGATATAAGCAATTGATTAACGCCACAGGGGCGAAGAGCATGCATTCTCAAATCATATTGTTTCATACAATCCACAACACAAAGTTTTTTACAAATATCAAAACTAGGATAGAAAATGGAATCAGACATAGTTTTAGTCCTTCTGTGGAGTTAAAATTTAACTCCAAACATATCATAAGATCTATAAGAAATATCTAGAGCTGTAACATCAGAAACTCTACGACATGAAATTAAACAGAGTAGGGTAGCTAATTTAATAGAAAGGTTCTTTCTGTTCAAAAGTGAGTTATCTGGCCAATTACAGAAAAGGTCAAGTATTAATTTAACATCCCACAAAGATTGATGTCTAGGTTTGGGGGGTCTTCTAAGTCTGATACTTTTAAGAATTCTGCAAATGATAGGATTTTTACCTACCGTTTTACTGTTGACCAAGGAATGACCTGCAGAAATAGCGGATCTATAACAATTGATAGATCTATAACTTAGACCTCTATCGAACTGTTCTCCCAGAAAATTGACTATATCAACGATAGGTGCTTCCACGGGATCCAGGTCCCTTTCCAAGCACCAACGTAACCATATTTTCCAGATGTTGTTATACCGGTAGTGTGCTCCTGGAGCCCAAGATTCTCCGAGGAGAGTTGAAGCTGTAGACGAAAGTCTTGCGAGATCATTGGATCTCCTGACACTCTCCAAGCAAGAAGGTTCAGCTTCCCTATATGAACAAGAGGGTGAATTTGACCGTCTATGTCGATGAGAAGGTTGTTGAGGGAAGGAATTAGGAAGGGAAGATCGTAAGACATCTCTAGAGTAGTTGGGAACCAGGCTTGTGAAGGCCAAAAGGGAGTTATCAGAACAATGGAGGCATGTTGATGTCTCACTTTCTGGAGGACCCTCTGGATCATGGCAAAGGGAGGGAAAGCATAAGCGTTGACTCCCACCCATGATTGAAGAAAGGCGTTGACTGCTAGAGCGCGCGGATCGGGCATCCAGCTGTAATAAGGATCTAGTTGAAAAGTCAGTCTGCTAGCAAAAAGGTCTATTTGAAAGGGACCCCAGAAATAGTTGAGGGATCTGAAAACTAAGGTGTTGAGTTTCCAATCGGAATGATCTAAGAGGAATCTGGAATTCCAATCTGCAGAAAGGTTGGAATCTCCTGGAAGGTATTCTGCTCTTAAAGATATTTTGTGTTCTAGACAAAACATCCAAAGTTTTTTGGCTAAATTTGATAAGTCCTTCGACTTTGTTCCACCCAGACGATTTATGTAAGCAACAGCTGAAATATTGTCCATTTTTAGAATTACTGATCTGCCTTGAAGAGAGTGTTTGAAGCTCATTAGAGCATAAAGGCCCGCAGTCAGTTCCAGATAGTTTATATGGTGAGAAGACTCCTCTCGAGACCAAATTCTACCAGTATTTTGATCTAGGAGACAGGCACCCCAACCATGAAGGCTCGCATCTGATTCCAAAATAAAATCTGGTGTTGAACCGAATATTGCTCTGCCATTCCAAGCATCCACATTCTCCAACCACCAGGTTAGTTCTGAAATAGATTCTTGATTCAGGGAAACATGGTCTCCGTACCAGAGACCTGATCTCAAGGCTTTTCCTTTTAACCTTTGGAGGGCTTGATAATTCAGAGGGCCTGGGAAGAGGGCTTGAATGGAGGAAGAGAGAAGACCGAGGAGTCTGGCCAGTTCTCTTGAGGAAAGATTTTGATGTTTGAGGACATGTCTTATTTCTTTTTTGATTTTGGAAATCTTCTTCTGGGGAAGGAGAAGACAATTGGAGGTGTCTACGGTGAAACCTAGGAATTCCGTGGATTTTGAGGGGGACAGTATTGACTTTTCTTTGTTTACAATAAAGCCAAGATTTTCTAGAAGATCCATAACGACTTTGAGATCTTGAAGGATTTGAGTAAAGTCTTGAGACATGATAAGGATATCGTCTAGGTAAATGATCATACGAATCCCCTTCTCTCTTAGAGAGGATGCAACAGCTCTCATTACTTTGGTGAAACACCATGGGGCTGATGAGAGACCGAAGGGAAGAGCTTGGAATTGATAAAGTTGGTTCTTCCAAATAAATTGTAGGAAGGATTGATGTTCCATGGCCATAGGGATGGTAAAATAGGCGTCTTTGAGATCTAGTTTGACTAGCCAGTCTCCTTCTAACAAGAGATCTCTCAGAAGATGGATACCTTCCATCTGGAAATGTCTGTAAACAAGGAACTTGTTTAGTTCCCTGAGATTTATGACGGGTCTTCAACCTTTGTCCTTTTTTTCCACAAGAAAGAGAGTACTTACAAACCTCAGAAAATCCATGGAGACTTCTATAATTGCGCCTTTCTGGAGCATTGAAGAAATCTCCTCTTCTATAATCACTTCTTGATCTGGAGAAAGAGACATTACTCTTGGGAAAGAAAGTTGGATTGGGGTATCTATGAAATCTATTGTAAAACCGGTAACGGTGTTCAGAACCCATGGATCTACAGTGATAAGTTTCCAGTTGTGGAGAAAGAATTTCAGTCTGCCACCCACTTTCGTGGGAGGGGAAGAAGGAATTGAAACACTTACTTTGTAGGTTGTTGTCGTTAGGTCCTCCTCTTGGTCTGGAACCTCTCGAACGGAAGCCTCTTCCTCTTGAAGGGTAGAATTGAGATTGGTAGGAGGATTGGTAACTGCCTCTAGTGTCAAAGCCTCTGGATCTACCGTAGGGCCTACGATTAAAACGGCCGAAAGATTGGCCCCTTCTTCCGGCCCTGCCAAAAAGGTTATTAGTATTGGGGTTGAAGACTTTCTTCATATTCTGATGAGCTCTATCTAGGGCAGTAAAGGTTGACACATATCTACCTAGTGTCTTGATTAGGTCTTCACCAAAAAGTAGCCCTTTAGGATTGAGAGAGGGCTCTTTATCAGCTAAGTCGCTCAACTTTGGGCTAATTTTAGTAAGCACAACCCTCCTTCTTTCGGAGTTGAGACCAGCATTTGCGTTTCCTAAAAGGACTAGTGCCCTTTGACTCCAACCACGGATAAGATTAGTATCTAAGGTGGAGCCATTGATGTGACTATCTTCAGCGGCATCAATAATTTTGGTGAGGGGGCCTAAGATATCAAGAACTCGGTCCTGACAAATTTTAAGGGATCTCTCCATACCCTTCCTGGGATCCCTACAGAGTTTGAAGAGATATTTTATCAACTCTGGATCGAGATTGGGTGTTTGGCAGACTTTGCCTTCAATAGAAGGTCTTGAGCATTCCATCCGTAAGAGGTTGCGAGTATTTCTCTCAAGAGGATTCCTGATCCACTTGGTGATAAATTGGCTAACGTGTTCCAAAGGAGTCCAATCAGAGCTCCTAGGATGTCTAATGTTAAGAGGAGAAAACATTTCTTGACCAAGAGGGTCTAAGATGCTATCCTTTGAGGAGGAGGGTAAATTATCATCAATAGATTCAAAATCTTGGTCATCCTCATCCAAATCAAGGATGTATTCATCAGGGAAATCTGAGGTAGAATCATTATAGTCATCATGGACAAGGTTATCAAAATCATCATGGCAGATGGAATCATTATTTCGAGCACTTGGATAGGTTGTGCCGCTGAGGACACCTTTAGAATTTGTGCCGCAGAGGACACCTTTATATGTTGTGCCGCGGTGGACACCTTGATATGTTGTGCCGCTGGGAACACCCGAGGTACTAGGACCTGAAATAGTGCTCTTAGGGGTAGAGTCAATATTTTAAATTTTTTTAGTCTTTTTACCCCATAAATCAGTGAGGTCATTGTCATTATCAAGTCCCTCTTGAAATTCATCCTCCTCTTCGGGAGAAAGGGATCTCTTGGATGCCATGACTTTGGAGAGTGTAGAGAACATACAAGATCGCATTTCTCTATGAATAAGAGATTTAAATGCCTCATTGTCAATATTGGGGAGAGAAACATTGTCTTGTACTGAGTCTGAATCAGACATTATGGATAAGAGAAGGAAGGTATAATAATAAAATAAATAATAAATAATTCTCTCCTGTTCTCCTCTTTTTTTTTTTATGAATTAAATAAATAGTATTTCCCCCTTCCTTTTTCTTTTTTTTGGATATGTGAATTATTTGATATAGATGGACAGAGATTCTGTTTAAATTAAGCTAGTTCTTAGCTTAAAAGGCCTTAAAATGTGTGCAAAGCGAGGCCCTTCGTCTGAATCAGCTGGTCGCGTCGGAAAAACTGGCAGTTTCCCGATCGCGATCAGCTGGTTGCTCGGAGACGCTCATTGTGAGCGCGCGGTCCGAGGAAAACAAGTAGGCAGGCACAACACGCAGCGCGTGTGTCGCTAAGGGCCTTTCCTTGGATTTGCGAACGACAAAGACGGGACGGGCATAAAGGAAACTAGCCGGGATTGGGAGAGCAATCGGCAATACTAGTTTAGGCGAAGGAAAAAACGGGGAAAAACCGAGACATCGAGGGGAAGCCGACCTCCATAAATTGGAGGTCGGAGGCTCGAACAGGCAAGGGGAAGGAAACGAAGCCTTCCGGAAGGCCTGAAAGAAGCAATCTGTGCTGAGTGAAGGACAGTAAGCAATCTAAGTAAACACCACAATTTTACCAATTGATATTAGGAGAAGGTAACAGTATTAGGGTAAATACCTACCTGTTAAGAGTAAATACATGTTAAAAGTAAATAGTAATTACATGTTAAGAGTAAATACATAAATAGTAAATACATACATGTTAAAAGTAGTGATAATAAACATAAGAAACAATGTCAGAAGAGAGTAAAAGAAAGCATGACTTATCTGCTTGGAGCCGCATTTAAAAGAGGCTGATTGCCTAGTGCTTACTAGAATTGTTTTGTTAGGAATGTTCCATTGGAACTATTGCTTTGTGACATATGCGGCTGTTTGGAGTTGCATTAAAAGTTATATGCATAATGGTAGCCTCCGGTCTTGTAATGAAATCCTCTGAGGATGGATACATATTTGCGTGGCGGCCCCTGGCAGGGATTTTGCGGTCTCCGGCTCTGTTCCACTTCCAAACACCCTGACCCCCCTCTTCACTGGCCTCCGTGCTCCGCCCTGCCCGGACCCCCTGTTTCAGGGCCCCCTACCTAAGCTCGCTGCCCAGGGCCACCATGAGCATAGAGCTGCCCCTGCTTGTTCTTATTGGCTAGTGTTGAGTAGTAAAGAAATTGAGAAACCATAATCCTCGCCTCCGTGTCCTTAATAGAATCAAAAATTCTGGTCACGATAGCTGGAAAATGTTGTATTACCAATGGGGGGGGGGGGGGCGGGGAAGTGATCAATATTCGCAAGTATTTGACAACGGGTCTGGCCGACAACAGCACTACTGCTTCCAACAACAACAGGATAACAGGAAAACAAAACCCCTGTTAACCGCGAACAAGAACTCCAACAGACCGGGAGTTTTTTTTGGGGGTCTTGACCTGAGTAAATCTACTATGTGTATATATATATATATGTATATAGAGATAACTCTAATCACTAGTATATGCAGTAGACCTTGGTACTCTCTACCATTCCTATGTGACGCTTAGAGTATATCCATTTGTATCTCTTCCTTGAGTGACTTTACTACTTGTACATTTGCAATTTTTCTTTGTTTGTATCTCTTCCTTGTGTGACTTTATGTAAAGAAGGAGGAACCAAGTATTTGTATCCAATTATAGAGTTTATTGGGAAGCAAGCAGGTACGTCCTTATCCTGTCAGGCTCCGTACAATAACCGATACTTTCCCTACATTCTGGAGTGTTGTTGTGGTGCGTCATCCGACTCTATAGCAACCAGAGAATGCACCACGAGCACAACACCACATCTTCCCTCTTTACATTAACAGAAAAACAAAAGAGCATTAAATCTTCCTAATAAACCCTGCAGAATAACTTTGCAAAATAACAAAATAACATTGCAATAAAACAACGATGTCATAACCCACACCCCCCTCTTTCAATACACTTAAAACAAAGGAAGAGCATTGACTACAAAAACATAAATAAGTTTACATCACATAGCTCCTAAAACGAGCGGGGACCTTAATTTGCCTACCAGTGTGTGTGGTATTCTGGTTACAAGCAGATGAAGAAGGCAGCAGTGTGGACAAACTAGAAGACGGCAACTGAGAAGAAGACGAAGCAGACAACTGCGGAGATGATTCCAACATATCATTGGTAGAAGTTCTAACAACTTCCTTCCCAACAATACCCCCCTCCATAACCTCATCCCACATCCAATCAAAAGACGGGTCAGGTACGGTGTTGGCTTTAGGACAAGAGAAGTTCCCTTTACATTTTGCCATCCTATTATGATGCCAAACCCGGTTATCACTAAGCTTAGCAGACTTCGTGTATAACTCCACAACTTGCAAAGGATTAGAAAATGTACTTTGACCTTTCTTAACCTTGGTGTCAAGTTTAATTCTGACCCAGTCACCAACTTTGAGCTCAGCCTCTTTAGTGACATTTTTCCTTCCAAAATCGCTAATGTGTGAATCGTGAATCTTCCTTAGTCTTGAACGGACTAAAGCAGGAGACCACTTCCCACAAATTTTCTTTGAGTTCCACGCAACATTATCCTTAGTAAATGGCTCCCTACCTCTAAGGATCCTAAACGGGCTGTAGTTGGTACTAGTGGGAGTGATTCTATAGGCCCAAATGGTTTCCAGTAATTCCTTTTCCCAATCCTTATCAGCACAAATAGAGGCTTGGATGCTCCCCATGATTACCCTGTTGAATCTCTCAACAATGCCGTTCCCAGCGGGATGGTAAACAGGTGTCTTTTTAGGAGTGATACCGTTCCTTTCCAAGAAATTTAAAAAAAACTCAGATCTAAATTGTGGACCATTATCAGTTAAAATGTTCCACGGAACACCTTCTTGCAGAAACAACTTGCGAAGAAAAGCAACAACAACTCTAGCATCAAACTTCTCAGTTATTTCCACTTCAAGCCACCTGGAGTAATTGTCAATCACAACTAGGATATGTTTAATACAGCCATCACAATTTTCAACTGGACCCAACCAATCCATGCTTAAATCCTCCCAAGGATAAATAGGAATATGTCTAAATCCAAGAGTAGGTTTAAATACTTGTAAGGACTTATCCGCATTAGCACAAGTATCACACTCTTGGACAAATCTCTGAACCTCCTTATCCAATCCAGGCCACCAATACGATAATTTTACTCTTGATTTCAATTTCATGATACCCAGGTGACCTTCATGGTTGATAGATAAAATTTTACTCCTCAAAGAACACGGAACAATAACTCTCTCGCCTCTACACAAGTGGTCAGCATCATCTATGCAAAGTTCATCTTTGATTTCCCAAAATGGTCTAAACTCATTCCTCAAATTTGATTTATGTGGCCATCCTCTAATGACATATTACGGACAGAGCTTAATATCTCATCTTTATTACAGCATACTTCCCAATCCTTTTTAGAGATGGCCACTAATCTTTGGTCATTGTCCTCGTGAATAACAGCAACCTCATTAAATTCAAATGAATCATATGAGTCATCACAACCAGGTAAGGGAGAACGACTTAAATAATCGGCAACTATGTTCTTTTTGCCAGGAAGATATTCAACATCATACGTATATCCCAGTAATAATAATAATAATATAAATCTTTATTCGGTTTAGTCACAATGGAAAAACCATAAAAGAACACAGAATAACATACATTCATAAAAATACACAAATTACAAATAATTCAATTAAAAATTAATTTCATATAAAAAGCGAAATAGCAAGAAGAAAAAGTTATTCAATGTGTGCAAGGTGCCGATTGCAAATAAATACGACTTTTGCCTAAAGGTTTTTCCTGTGTTTCACAATACACTTTAGGAAACTACTAACAAAATAGCAGACGTTCACTGTTTCTAACATTTGTAATCTTAGAAGGGCAGGTCTACACTGTCTCATTCCCCAAGATTTGAGTATTGGTAAAAGCCAGATCTTTCTGTGGGCTTGATGGTATTTACAAAGCAGGATCACATGCAGATTCGACTGCACTGAAATTCCATCACAAGAACAAGGCTGTAAACTGGCGTCCCAACAATTTTGTGTCGGAAAGGTAACCATTCTGAAGAACATGTTCAGCCTAAATCTCGTAATTAACATTCTCTCGTACGTTGTTAGTTGTAGTTCGAGATACGGATGAATGACAAAGGACACTTGAATCATGTTTGCGTGGATCACTGCCTTTTTCGAAGAATTAGAAACAAGTCTTAGCAATTCAAGATGACTTAGTGCTTTCTGTTTCAAATCTTTTTTTGAGATGTCCATAATGGAAGCCGGGTCAAGATAATAGTTCTCAAGGCCTAGATCCTTGAAAAAATTCCTGACATACAAGAGCCACTTTATTTTCAAAGAGTTGTCCAGACTCATTGCGTCTGCGATGATAGCTTGTGACAAAGCATTTTTATTTGACAGCCAGATGCGGCGCCACAACATCAGGGGTTCTATTTTGATTAGATCTTCCAGATAGGGAGTGGCTAATTCTTGGTGCATTGCGTAAATTGAGGTGCCTTTGGGGGTAGCTAACAAAAATCTTAAGAATGTATTTTCCGCCTTCTGAATGGTACTGGTGTCTGTGTACCCCCAGACTCCTGCACCGTATGTTGCAATTGCCTGGCATTTAGCCTTGTATATCTTAAGGAGTTCTCCTATTGGTCTTTTTCCTAGCCTCTGGGAGAAAGATGTTAATGCGGCAATTGATCTCCTAAATAAGAGGGCCCTAGTGTTAATTGCTTGCTTCCAACTAAGCTGGTCATCTACCATGACCCCCAAATAGGGATAATGGGGGGTTGATTCTAGCTTTTGGTTATTCAGGAAAATAGGATACGTTCGTTTACGTCCTCTGCCAGCTGTCATGATGAACGTTTTTTTCACGTTAACCTTTAAGTCTAAGTTGCCCATAAAGGACGTGTATCTGCTCACTGCTTTCTGGAGTTCACCGGGGGTTCGAGCTAAAATAACCGCGTCGTCCGCATAGAGCAGAGCGGGGATCAGGCGGTGATTTATGCGTGGGAGGTCCTGGGCCCCCCTCAACATCTCCCCCTCCAATCCATTGGTGTAGAGAGAGAAGAGGAAGGGGGCCAGGACGCACCCCTGCCTGACCCCGCGCTCCACACTAAACGGGGACGTCAGCTCACCATTAACGCCAAAACGTACTCTGGCCGTGGCCCCAGTATAGAGTTCTCTAAGGAGATTCAGCAGGGGGGGGTCTATCCCTAATTGGGCTAGGACCTTCCACAGCTTTGAGTGTGAAACACAGTCAAAAGCTGCGGAAAGGTCTACGAAGGCCATGTATATTTTGGTGGAAGTGGCCTGTGTATATTTTCCCATTATTAGAGTGAGGTTGAGGACCTGTTCCTGAGTCCCGAAACCTTCTCGGAAGCCAAATTGAATCTCCGAGATAATGCCCCTGTCCTCAGTCCACTGCTGGAGACGCTCGAGTATCACTCTCCCCACTACCTTCCCGAGCGAGTCCAGCAGTGAAATGGGGCGGTAGCATTTTACATCTTGCCGATCCCCCTTTTTGAAGATGGGGACCATTATAGATTTTGTCCAGGAAGTTAGAATTCCCTCACTCGCCGCTGCTATACAAACTCTAGTTAAGATGGGAGCCCATAGATCTTGGTTGCTTTTAAAAAGGTCCACGGGGACCCCGTCGGGGCCTGGTGCCTTACCTGCCTTACTACTCTGCAAGGCATCTATGAGGTCTGGAATATCAAAGGGAACCAAAATAGGATAGTTCACCTTAGGGGATAGAGATTCTGATGGAAAAGTATTTTTAAAGATTCCACCGAAGTGAGACACCCATGTGTTTTCATCGATGGCGACCTCTATCTTCGGGGTATCCTTCTCTGTCAGGAATGGGGATCTGACTGTACGCCAGAACAGGTCGCTGTTTTTTGTAACTGCGCCTTGGTGGAGATCGTCCCATAGTTTTTGTTTAAGCTGAGCCATTCTCATCTTTCTTTCCCCTATATATTGGCGCCTCAGGAGCTGGATCAAGGGCACATCTCGCGGATTGTTTTTAAGCGCGGATTTTAGTTTAGATAGGGCCACTGTGCAGTTGTGATTAAACCACTTTGGTTTATTATCACAATTTGACTTAGGTTGAAAGGTGAGTAAGTCCTTTATGACCTCTAATATTAAATTAAAATTTCTAAGAACTTCCTTATGACTGGTTGTAAGATCCAGGCATTTCACTATATTAGAATAGGACCGCGTAATTAATTTTTTCAGTATATCTGCTGGGTTGATTTTAGCCCATTTAATGGTCAGTCCATTATAGTTCCCGACCTGAATCCTATTCTGCTTAAGGGTGATCGCCATTCCCGATTTATGGGAGGCATTAGCCGGCACGGATAAAGTTATTACTATAGCTGCGTGATCGCTGAGGGGAGTAGCTATAACCTCAAATTCCTTCAGCTTCGTCATCAGATTTTGGGAAAGAAATATAAAATCTACCGTGGTCATGTGACCTCTGCCCACATATGTCGGCAGAAATTCGTTCGAGTCTGCATTGGGACGGTTGGCAATTTGAAGATCCAATTCTGATAAAGCGGTATTAATTATGTTTCCTGGTTTGGAGTGCGCGAGGTGAGATAGTGGGACATTAAATTCGTCCACTATCCCACAACACTCCAAATTAGGAGCTGTACAGGGATGGAAATTAAAATCGCCTCCCCAAATTATGTTAGTTGTCCTATTTGTGGGGCTCCGAAAAAGAAGTTGTTTTACTTTGTCAGTTAGGGTATTGATAAGAGTTATAAAATTTTCATCTGACAAATTGTTATATGTATTAACCAGAATGATTGTGTCCTTATTGGGAAGGGTTAATGTTAAAAGTTGATGATTGGGGTCCTGGGAGGATGTAGCCACCTTTTTAAAAGATAGGGAATTAGATATATAGGTAACAAGACCACCTTTTGGTCTACCCATCGTACTAGTTAGTGCTGGGACGTTAAAAGTTTTATAGCCTTGTAGATGTAATTCCTCTACAGACCATGTTTCCTGGAGACAGATTATTTGAATTGAAGATAGGAATTCCTGTGCTGAGCCATCATTGATTTTAGTTCGCAGGCCCGCGATGTTCCAGGAGGATACCCTAATGTGTAGGGAATCGTCGCCAGAATCTGCTTCTAAGGAAATGGAGGCTTTATCACCAATAACTTGTAATGTGGTAACAGGCTGTGGTGTGGAAGATAGTTGGGTGTTAGTTGGAAAGATTTCTGGTAATGGTCAATCGACCAATTCTAGGCCACTATACCTATTATTTAGCGGGATGTTGTTCCATGGGTCCCATCGTGACTGTTCTCTATGAGGGGGCCATTGAGTATAGGGTCTTCTATCTTCCCACCTTCCTCCCTGATTGCGATGTCTCACCGTGTGCCAGGAATAGTCTGGCTCATAAGGATTGGGGGGATCGCGATATCGGATGCTTAATTGATCGTCCTGCCTGGGGAAGGGTACGGACCAAGGAGGTTCCTGCTCCTGTATATATCCGTCCACTTGCCTGAAGGGATAAAAGAAGGAGAGTGATTTGATCTTAATTCCTCCATTTGAGGTAATATCTTCCCAGGCACAAACATAATCCGCAATTCGAGGATCCTCGAAGGTGATTGTTATGCAATCCCCGGGAATTGTTTTTCTGGTATTACCTACCCACGGTACCCTGGCTACAGATCTAATTCGTCCGCGCCAAAAAGATGGAATTGGGCGGTTGGTCTGGAGCCAGTGTTGGGCCTTATTTTTTAGGGACCAGGCCGGTTCCGATGCGAGATCTGTTAGTTCAGGAACTCCAGCCATCACCACCACATAGGGTGAAGCCTCGGGAGGGAACTCTGCTGGGAATCTTGGTGGACCAGGATTCCTCGCGGTATTCCTTTTGGACCTATCCCCCAGTGTTTTTGGCGGTGCAAGAGGAGGGGGTAGGGTTCCCGATGGTGTTTTGTTAGAAGTTGTCGCTGGAGTTTTATTGGCTATTCTAGTAGGTGCCTTCTGAGTCAGATCAGTGGTCACGGGTACGACTGGGGCAGTCGAAATACTTGTTTGTTGCAGACTGCTCGAGGGAATTTGAGCTAAACCTGGTTTTGTGATTTCGGTCAGTTTAGTGGTGTTTTTGTTTTTATTTATGGACTGGTTTGGAGTTGTTGATCGGGAGGTATTTTGTTGTATGTTGCGCGTAACTGGATTGACATTAGGTGCACTTGTGTTGATTGGTTTATCACTATTATTACCGGCCAGTTTTTGGGGACATAACGAAGGGGGCTTCTGTTGAGTTTTTAGTAGCTTAGAAATTTGCAGTTCTATGGCTGCTAATCTATGTTCTAAAGGTAGTAGGGCGTGTTTAATTACGTTAGCTATACTAGGAAGAGTTAGTTCCTGGGTCTCAACCAAATTCAGATCCACATCGATTTGTTTATCGGGTTGAGGGTCCGGAATTATCAGGCAAGATGGTTCTTTCTCTACCTGATGGACTAATGCAACGATCTCAGTTTGTGGTACCCTATCGTTGTGGATTAATGGGATAATTGGAGACAATATCGGGTTTGCTATTAGATTTGGGTTTCCAAGTGCCCTACTTTTACTAATAGCTCCCTCCCTCCTGCCCCTTTCAATTCTTTTTTCTAGTGAGGAGATTTGCACAGATGTTGTTGAGAACAATTCTGGGGTTTTCTCTAAGTCAAAGCTAAGTTGAGAATCCGCTATTCGAGAGACTGACAGATCTACGGTGTTTGGTAGACTGCGTCTCTCCCTAATCGGCCCCAACTCAGCGTTTGAGGGTACTAAGATTGGAGATCTGGCTTCCGCCAGTGCGCCTAGTGAGGATCTTTTTGCGAATGCCAGATCTAGGGAAACCCTTTCTTCGATTATCGATATACTTTCGTCGATAAGTGTGTTAGCCTTCGCTAGAAACTCGTCCATGGGGCCGAGCAATTTGCCCGCTACGGTGGGGACTTTGGTTTTATTCCCTCTCGTGACAACCATTGCTAATGCTAATAAAATATAGAACACGGGGGATACATAAAATAGTACAATGGGAAGGGGTCAGTTTAAAATATAAATATCAGAGAGGTGGCCCAGTCCAGTCTCTACCAGCCTCTAACGGCCTAAAACGGCCCAGTCTTTGCCCGGGTCTTCGCCCCGGGCTGCGACCCGCGGCGCGACCCGCGGCGCGTTAGAGACTGGCTGGATATGGAGGACGTAAAAAGGGCGTGGCCGCCGGGGGAAGAGGCGCCGGCTTCAAGGAGCGGTGGTTTCTGGGCCTCGCAGTCCCCCGGTGGGCTGTTCAAGGACACAGCCAATGCACTGCTACCTGGGCGGGTCGCGCTGAGAGCGAGATGGTAAACTGCCGATTGCAGTAACGCTCCCACCAGCCGACCTCAGCTCCAGGGAGTGCAGGACGAAATTTGAGCAGACAAACAGTTCCTCTTTCCGGGACAAAGATTGCAGGTCAGTGAGCGGCACCCGCGCAGCGGGTGTCGCGAAAGGTTTTGAAGCAGGGAACCAGTCAGTGGGCGTGGCCGCCGGGGGAAGAGGCGCCGGCTTCAAGGAGCGGTGGTTTCTGGGCCTCGCAGTCCCCCGGTGGGCTGTTCAAGGACACAGCCAATGCACTGCTACCTGGGCGGGTCGCGCTGAGAGCGAGATGGTAAACTGCCGATTGCAGTAACGCTCCCACCAGCCGACCTCAGCTCCAGGGAGTGCAGGACGAAATTTGAGCAGACAAACAGTTCCTCTTTCCGGGACAAAGATTGCAGGTCAGTGAGCGGCACCCGCGCAGCGGGTGTCGCGAAAGGTTTTGAAGCAGGGAACCAGTCAGTGGGCGTGGCCGCCGGGGGAAGAGGCGCCGGCTTCAAGGAGCGGTGGTTTCTGGGCCTCGCAGTCCCCCGGTGGGCTGTTCAAGGACACAGCCAATGCACTGCTACCTGGGCGGGTCGCGCTGAGAGCGAGATGGTAAACTGCCGATTGCAGTAACGCTCCCACCAGCCGACCTCAGCTCCAGGGAGTGCAGGACGAAATTTGAGCAGACAAACAGTTCCTCTTTCCGGGACAAAGATTGCAGGTCAGTGAGCGGCACCCGCACAGCGGGTGTCGCGAAAGGTTTTGAAGCAGGGAACCAGTCAGTGGGCGTGGCCGCCGGGGGAAGAGGCGCCGGCTTCAAGGAGCGGTGGTTTCTGGGCCTCGCAGTCCCCCGGTGGGCTGTTCAAGGACACAGCCAATGCACTGCTACCTGGGCGGGTCGCGCTGAGAGCGAGATGGTAAACTGCCGATTGCAGTAACGCTCCCACCAGCCGACCTCAGCTCCAGGGAGTGCAGGACGAAATTTGAGCAGACAAACAGTTCCTCTTTCCGGGACAAAGATTGCAGGTCAGTGAGCGGCATCCCAGTAACTTAAGACTCATTCGTGCAAGTCTTGGAGTGGCCTTCAACATCCCTTCTGAGGTAAGGATTTTTAGTAGGGGTTTGTGATCCGTCCGCAAGGTGAATCTAGTGCCCCAGACAAATTGTCTAAACTTCCCAATACCCCATACAACAGCTAGCATCTCTCTCTCAATAACTGAGAACTTCCCCTCAAGAGTGGTTAGAGACCTGGATGCAAAAGCAATTGTGACTTCGAATCCTTCACTGCCAGACTGTGAAAAAACAGCCCCTAATCCCTTACCACTAGCGTCAGTGGTGATTATGTTGTGTAAGGTGTGGTCAAATGCTTGGAGAGGGAATGCATTAACAATTTCTTTCCTTATATTATCAAAGTCATTTTATAACACATCATTCCAGACAAATTCCTCTCTTATTTTAAGTAATTGTCTAAGATTAAAAGTATTGTCCGCAAAACTCTTCACGAACTTCGAGTAAAACTCAACCATCCCTAGAAATGACCTAAGGTCATCTTTAGAACAGGGAATAGAAGCGTTTTCAATTGCTTCAACCAACTTTTTTTGGGGAAAAATGCCTTTTGCACCCACTTCATGTCCTAAATAGGTCAAAGAGTTCATACCAAATTTACACTTTTTTAACTCAGCTGTTAAACCATTACACTCAAGCGTTTTCAATACAGAAATAAGTCTTTTGTTATGGTCTTCTCTGGCTTTACCCATTACAAGTATATCTTCTTGGAAATAAGTTACACATTCCATGCTCTTGAACAACTTATGCATCAGACGTTGAAAAACGGCCGCTGCCGATGCTAGTCCAAACGGCATTCTTATGAACTGATAACACCCAAAGGGAGTTATAAAGGCCGTTAGTTTTCTACTTGACTCGTGCAGGGGAATTTGATGGTAAGCTGATACCAAGTCTATAGAAGAAAACCATTTCATACCACAGCTCTGTGCTAAAAGTTCATCAATCCTGGGGAGAGGAAATTTATCAATTACAATGTTTTTATTTAGGTCTCTTAAATCAATGCATAAGCGGAGACGGCCGTCAGATTTCCTCGCGACGACCAATGGTGCCAACCATTCTGAGCTTTCTATTGGCTCAATGACTCCCTTCTTTTTCAAGATATCCAATTCCTTCATGACATCACTCCTGACGCTCAAAGGGATAATCCTTGCTTTATGGCAAATTGGTTTAGCACCATCCTTTAAGATAATTTTGTGTGTGAAGCCAATCAATTTCCCAATCTCACCTGAAAAAACTTTAGGAAATTGCAAGGTTATTCTGTCTAAGAATTCTTTGTTGTCCTCTTCAAGGATCAAAACCTGAACATCACTTCTTGCATTTAAGATAATGCCTAATGCACCTTGATCGATCCAGCCAAGAACGGATGGACCAACTTCAGCTACATATAATTTGCCCAGACATTTCCGTCCTTCGAATTCAAAAATTTCCTCAACGAACCCCACCATGGGAATTTTCTCACCAGTATACGTAACAGGTTTAATATCAGGTGGTAATAACTCCTTTTTTAAAACATGTGCAAACAACTTTTTCCATACATCACGCTTAACAATCGTGTACGGAGAGCCAGAATCAGGTACAATATTAATTAAGACTCCCCCTATTAAGATGTCACAAGTAGGTTTTTTAGATCTGCAATTTATATTCAGAACAGCGTTCTCATCTTCCCAAAAGTCTAGGATGCAAAAGATGCTATCATCACTAGATGCATCATAGTTCTCAGCATTTGGCTCATTAGAGTCATCGATGCATTTCACTATTTTCTTATCTTTCCCAGATTTAAATTTACAAACTTTAGAAAAATGTCTAATTTTATTGCAAAAATTACATTTTGATTTTAAGGCTGGACATTTCGGATCATTAGCATAATGTCCATTGAACCCACATCTGAAACAATTAGGAATGCTTTCTTTTTTATCTTTAAAAGATGGACCAGGATTAACATTTTTTTATAAGAGAAAGAGGATTTATAATTGTTCTTTTTTTGATAGTTGTGAGACACTTTGCTCACAGTTAGTTCATCAACGGTTTCTTTTAGATATTCAAGGTACTGTTCTAATCTTTCTTCAGTAAATTTAAGGAATATTTAAAGTACTCTGAAGACGTAATTCTGCGGTGACATGCACACCTTTGTCGCATGTTCCACTGAAAAGTTTCGGTGACATGCACACCTTACAAATATCTTATTTGTTTTAATTGGTTTTCATTTTCCTTACATTGTACGTTTATTTATTCTTTTACCCATTATATTTTCATTCTGTGTTATTCTGCTCAAATATTAACGTTTTATTTTCAGGTTGCCTTTAGAATTGTTCGAATTATTAAATGGCATCACAAGGGGGGGTTGAATACTCCTGTTCCATTTTTGCCCCGACCTGGTGAACCATCAATTAAATGGTCGGACTGGAAAGTCTACCTTTTAAATTATATAGAGGCCTTAGAAGAAGAACAAGACAATGCTTTTTCTCAAAAGAGGAAAAAGAAAATGCTTTTACATAGTCTGGGGCCGGAAGGCAATAGAATTTTTAATCAGATGGAAAAAAAGGTTAGAGCTGATGACAACACTGTATTCCTAGACGCTCTGGAGGATTTGGATATGCATTACCATCCACCAGTATGTGTAGGAATAAGCAGATATGAATTTTTCAAAAGGAAGCAAGGCCAAATCTCTCAACCTCCTTATCCAATCCAGGCCACCAATACGATAATTTTACTCTTGATTTCAATTTCATGATACCCAGGTGACCTTCATAGTTGATAGATAAAATTTTACTCCTCAAAGAACACGGAACAATAACTCTCTCGCCTCTACACAAGTGGTCAGCATCATCTATGCAAAGTTCATCTTTGATTTCCCAAAATGGTCTAAGCTCATTTCTCAAATTTGATTTATGTGGCCATCCTCTAATGACATAGTTACGGACAGAGCTTAATATCTCATCTTTATTACAGCATACTTCCCAATCTTTTTTAGAGATGGCCACTAATCTTTGGTCATTGTCCTCATGAATAACAGCAACCTCATTAGACTCAAATGAATCATATGAGTCATCACAACCAGGTAAGGGAGAACGACTTAAATAATCGGTATCTATGTTCTTTTTGCCAGGAAGATATTCAACATCATACGTATATCCCAGTAACTTAAGACTCATTTGTGCAAGTCTTGGAGTGGCCTTCAACATCCCTTCTGAGGTAAGGATTTTTAGTAGGGGTTTGTGATCCGTCCGCAAGGTGAATCTAGTGCCCCAGACAAATTGTCTAAACTTCCCAATACCCCATACAACAGCTAGCATCTCTCTCTCAATAACTGAGAACTCTATAGCAACCAGAGAATGCACCACGAGCACAACACCACACTTTACATCTTGTACATTTGCAATTTTTTCTGTTTGAATCGTTTATGTAATGCATGTAATCCTAAATCCTTATGTTCTGCAACTGGTTCTTGTGTAAAGCGCTCTGACACCTTCGGGTAAAGTTCGCGCTATATAAAATCGCATTAAATAAAAAAAGGAAAGCTATTTAAGTTGCGTTAAGCACCATGGCAACCTTGCTACGCCACTGACGCGCTGCCACTGTCCAGCAATACGCCCCGTCTAATCAAGTCACTGTTTACGAACGTATTGGTTGCAATGAAATGCGAGAAAATATTCATCCGGCTATAAGGAATCTCGCTGCCAACGTGTAAGGCGCTGCATTTCCTTCGCAACCAAACTTCAAAAGAACACTGAGAACGTAACCATATTAACAACGCCACGTCACAGACGCGCCCATGACCTAGACAGGCGGAACAGAACGTTCACAGCCAGCAGCCAGAGAGCAAGGAAGGAGAGTGGGTGGGGCCTGGCCACGCCTCGCTAATTATTTTTTACCCAATTGCCCATTTCGGCCTGACTCCTGCATGGCCGTCTCCTCCAAGGCTCGGCTGGCTCAGGACTGTCATGTTCGCGACGGCGCGTCGCTCTGACGTCAGCTACGAGGTTGACGTGTCTGCGGAGCAGGAACCGGAAAACGCTGGGAGTGAGAGGGTCTGTCATCGGGAGTAGCAGCAGGAGATACCGAGACCCACCGAGACACTTCCACCAGCCATGGCGGTGCGCACTTCCCTAGTTCCCCTTTGCCTGCTGATGACGTTCAACCATTTGTCGGCTTTCTACCTCCCCGGCTTGGCTCCGGTCAATTTTTGTGAGCCCAATGAGCGGAACGACGAATGCAAGGTGAGGATTTGTGCACTTCCATCGATAGGATTAAACAGATCGTTCTTGAGGCAAGGATCGGCGGCCTATACAAATTCTTCGGTCAGTCGTTCCCCCTGAAAGCTGCATGATTGTGAGGGTCACGGGTTGATCCCTACACGTGACCGTTTATAGTTGACAGGTCCGGTCGTAACATAGTTCCCAAATTATAAAGCTCATTCCTCGTCACATATACCTTTTTTTGCTTGGACACCTCTTGGATTTTCAGAAAGGTGCTTTTTTAATCTCCCAATTTGACATCCGGAGTGTATTGCTCAGTAAGCGTGACTGAGGTTGGTACTATTTTGAAGAATGACTGCACTTGTATGATTCGTTTAAGACCACACTAAATGTATGTATGCAGCAGAGGCGTCCTCGTTTGATGGGCATCATGTAATACAAACCCAAAGCAAATTATTAAGTGGATAATCGGTCGTCAGTCTCTCGACAGGATAAAAACACAGATATTTGAGTGTTCATTGTAGTTCCCATGTAGCGTGGACAACTTTGACAAAATGGTCCCAAAGATTTTGGCAGAAGCGGGAGGATTTCTCTCTTTCTTTACCAGCCTGGATAAACAAGATCTCTAACCTAAAATTATGAAGCTACAGTGTCTGCAATTTCAGTGCATGAGTTAGAGTGGTGACTGTTTAAATCAATCGGGTTAACTGCATAAATGGTCTCCATGGATATTTGTCTATGCATGCAGATTGCCAGTTCTAGCCTTACGTATGCAACTAGTAACAGGGATTTGTGCACTAGCTTTCAGTTTTTATAAATATAGGAGCAACCTTTTTTACAGCCCGTTACAAGTCGGTGCCTAATTGCATACGGGTTCAGCGAGAACAGGACTAATATAAACTCCTTTTAACATAATAAACATATTAATCTCCTTTTGGAAGCAAAACTGTTATGTACAGAGGAGATTCAAGCAATTCCAAGCTCAGTTTTGCAATGATTAAATCTTAATTTTCTGAATATTTCCAGACGTAGCTTGCTAGCACAACATCAAGACACGGGATCTATACCAACATATTTATTTTATTTGTGGTCCAAATATTAGACAAATATTTTTCAGGTTTAAGATACGTGAATTAGCGATTGAATCAAAAATCCCCAAAAAGATATAGATAGCCCCAAAAAAATGGGGTTGTCATTTTCGCAGAAAAGGTGCTCAGAATGCGGCTCATGTTTTATTTGTATGTGTACAATTAACATCGTTGCTATCTGTAAAGAATGCTTTAACATTTTAATATACTGCATTACTGTACATTTCTGCATTGATTATTTATTGTAATGCATTATTATGTGTCATTGTAAATTGATATTTTTATATATTTTCTGTGGAAGACATTTTGGCAATTACATTAAAAGAAGTAACATAAATATGAATGGTTTTTCAGCTGCAAATTGATGTTATTTTATAATTTGCTTGGTAAACAAAATATCTAATGTGCAAGGTGTTCTATAGCGTTTTCTGCAGTTCATTGAATAGAGCAACTATTTTTATTCGATGTTAAGAGACTTGTGGAAAGAAAAGCAGAAAAATGATTTAGAAAAATAGGTGTTATATTCATAAAATGAATGCTGAGACTACTGTTGTTTCTCAGATTTTGCCAACAATTTCATTGATGTCACTAGTGATTACCTAAAAACTCGTTCACACCAAGTCCATCTGTGATAATGATTTAACACACACAGGTCAGATAACGACTGCTCACTTTACTCCAACAGATTTGGCAGGGTCCAGGTGCTACTTTTTTACCATGCAAAAAACATTGTCTAGGTACCCAGTCATCTACCCCCTGTTCTTCTCTCCCTAAGCTCCCAAATATTTTGGGCCGCAAAAAGCTGCTTTGTACCACCCACCCCAGTTATTACAGGATTTGCATTTCATGGTCTTTCTTGAGAAAATGCTCACATCTGTCAAATCGTCGGGTAGAATTTTTGATAATGCAATATTTAATCCTGTAATGTTTACCATGAGAATAGTGAGATTAGGCAAGCTTCTCTGTTGTAATATCAAGTACCTGATGCTCGATAAACTGGGAAACCCTTGCCACAAGCTCGCCTACCAGATTTTGAGTTGATTGCATCATCATGTGGAAGTCAAATTGGTTCAATTGGGCCCAACGTGCAAGGTCCAAAAAGGTGTGTTTTGTGTAAGAGCAGCAGGTAACTCTCAGTGAGCTGCCTCACATATGCAAGTCAGTGGTCAAACTGATCCGATTTGACAAGTTCTGTGTGATAAGCTACAAAACAAGAACCAGCGCAAACCCTTTGAGCATGCTTCCACATCTCAATGAAGTCTGCCTGAAACCAGAAACGGAAAGAATTTAGTTAGCAAAAACGTTTTTATTTTATTTTTTATTCGTGATGATGTTACACCTGGTGTAAGAGTAGACCACGTGAACAACACCCTACAAGGAATGAAGCACCTACCTGTTTAACCTACTTGTCAAACTGGTCTGACTGCCATTTAACATTCCCAAAGACATACATACATTCTAAAGCACAGTCGTCACTCATGCTTACCACGAATACGCAACAGTAAGAGAACAAAATACAAGCAGTACATTTCTTAGGACTATTTTGGCGTCTTTGTCAAAATAGTGTTGCGTTTTTAAATTGTCATAATGACGAATTTTGGAATGGTAGAGGTCAACCACAGCTGGAAAGTTTTACAGTAATCATAGTGTGTTGTACATATCTCTCCTGTGATTGATCCATCTGCACCATCCTGTCTGTGTCACAGACCCTTGCACTTTGAACAATTTTGGCATATTACACCAACTCCCTTTTCTACTAAACCAGATAGGCTGCCTTCAGATGTAAAGCAAACACAATAAGATGATGGACCGAGCGCTGAAACTTTTCAGACACCCGCCCCCAGTCACTATTAGATCTGGGTTTAATCCATAATGGTTCTTTTGCTCACTTCACCACCCCAGTTCAGACCCAGCCATATGCAAATCAGTCTTGGCCCTGTGAGTCCCTTGCTCACTTTGCCACTGGATTCAAGTTAGCCTGGCTGATGAGGGGTGTTACCCTGAAACTGCTCCCAGGATGCTTAACAGTCCTAAGAGGACCCGGCTTGGCAGTTCGGGCTGGACTGTTCCCATGAAGGGCAGAGTAAAGACTGATTTGCATATGGCTGGGTGTGAACTGGGGTGGCAAAGTGAGCAAAAGAACGATGATGGATTTAACACAGATCTAATAGTAACTGGGGTGAGTGTGTGAAAGGTTTAATCGATCCGTCTGTCATCTTATTGTGTTTACTTTGCCTTCAGATGTGTCCAGAGTAGAGGAACACTTAATTTTACTGTACTAAACCATGTTGCCTAAAATTGCACACATTCACTCTTCCTGGGTTTGGGTATGAGGCCTAGCATACAGTGTTTTAAAGAACATCGCATATGCAGGCCTACTAACTCCAACTCTATTGGGATAGATGCTCTGATGTATTAGATTGTCAGTGTATACACCTGCTGACCTCATCTGGTTCTCCACTTGGACAACAAACCCTGGATGTTCCTGCTGCTCCCAAACAAGCAAGAGGTCACTATCCTTTTACCCCATACAAAAAGTATTGGGGTCAAGGGGCATCCCAGTTGTGTCCCTTAATGAAAGGAGTTGAAGTGTACTTATATATTTACTCAATGTTTTGAAGAGTTGTGAAGCACTCAAATCAACACTGTGATTCCCCATGATTAGTCTTTAATGTGTTTATTAAGCCTCTTCAGGCTAAATTGATGGAATGCCTTTTTAGAATCTCGGGTTACTGAGGCTACTATTTTGCATTATCTTAAGTTATAATGAATCCCACATGCTCTCCCTGTGCAAGTGGCTCAAATTCTTTCATTCTGGACAAAATCCCCTTAGTCGGAACCTTTTTGTGACAGTTGAGTAGTGACAAGTGTCTGTAATGTGAGTATTTCCTCTGATCTTTCCAGGGATTTGGCAGTGTTATTATTATTATTGTCTCCTGCATTTACAGTATATGCGTTCTCAATTGCAACAACTTTTTAGGTTTATGGCTTTCCTTGTCCAGGCTTGTCTATCTTGTGTTAGTTTCCTCCCTGGAGCATGGCCCTTTTACCATTTCTCTGATTGACTTCCTTCTATTCCTACACTGCTCATAATTAGGTAATTATTCTTTTTTCTTTTTGCTTACGCCAGCCATGAGAGTGCATGTGTTTTTCTATCTCTCATTTGTGTGCTTCTCCCCATGTCGAGTGGGTCTGTTTTGCTGTCTCCCTCTTATTGCAGGCTCCCTCTCGTGTGCTTTTCCTCCCTGGAGCTCTGTTGCTTTCTGGCCCCAGTGCTCCCCCCGCTTCTGTGTTGATCTCTCTCGTGTACTGCTTTTCCCCTCCCCGCCCATCCCCATAGCTTCCTCTGCATGATAATCTCTAGCCTTCCCACGTCCAGTCTTTTTTTCCTCTTATTTTTGTGGGGAAGGGTCATGCAGCGCATTGTTACATGCCTCTCTGCCTTAGAAAGCAGTTTTTAGGCTGCTTCTTTTTCATTCTTTATTTTTTTTTCAATTTCCCCATCCTTCTAGGATGGGTAAATAATTCATTTTAAAAATGGTGTCTGGTTATTTTGTGTAGTCCCATCTACAAATCGACACTGCAGCCGCATCCATGTGCCTTTTATTTTGATTTTGTCCATGTTGCAAAGCATTACCAAAATTATTGGCAAAGTCAGTGGGTCCCAAAGGTGAGACCGATTGGCTTTGCTAGTGCTTATGTGATGCGGTGTGACCACAGATTCCTCACAACATTCTATGCCCAATCTGTTCGGTCTAGGCGCTTTCTCTTGCATTTTACATCTAACTGCTAATCTTATTTAATACACCCTAATCTCTAAAGTCAGAGAATTGACTACACACTGACTCAGCAGAGAATCCGTACTAGTTTGTACTCAAGGAAATTCTTTTAACGCAACTTTTTATAATACTTATTGAATAAGGAATGTATGCTTTTTTTGACCTGATATCTTGCTTTGTGGTTAGTCCCAGGCTACACAATGGCCTTTTTATCCAGACTAGCAATTGAAGCGAGGTATTAAGCCTGCTTCATCTTCTTGCTACATCTTGGCTTTTATCTATTGTTTTCATATTTTAACAGGATATTTGCTGTAGCTGCTTATTTACCCTTGAACTCAGCTAGATGTTTTAAGTATGCACAGTTCCACCCAGTCAACCATCAGCCTTTGTTTCCCCTTGATGATTTGGGGGGGGCGGGTGTATCTTGGCCATCACATACTAACACACTGCTGTCTGTTTTGATATGTGTTTTGTAGGAAATGGAATAATCTTTAGTTTCACGGTGTAGGTGTCTCAAAGCACTTACTAGGTCAGATTGGGCAGCATTCATTTCTAGTGCCTGCCTGTTTTTATCATGCATCCATATCATGACCTATTGATATCAATATCCAGCAAGCAATTCAGATCTGCTGTCTAGATAATTTCCTTTCCCCTTGACATTCTAGCTTTCAGTAACTGTGGCTCAAAGAATTCTGGTACTGAGAGATAGAGGCGCACTCCAAAGGTTGTCTACTATATTAAACTAGATTAATTCAGTTGATAAATTGATCTGCTTGGGGTGCTGCATTACACACGAGTGTTGGCTAACACCGTTACGTAAAAAGAATTCTGGGTCATTTAAGTTGGTACTGTACATGCTCTGCAGATCTGGCCTTGCCAAAGGGTGCGCAGTACCAACATTCATCACCCTGATCATCGATTCTGTGTGTTATTACCTTGAAATGGGCCATGCAAAGACATGCGGTCACAGATGCCCTTGGCAGGCATTGCATGTGAATCTGTCTTCTATTGTACAGTGGATGCATCTCGATATAGTTTCTTTTAACATTTTTGTACCCTTTTCATGCCTTCCATGTCGGGGGAGAGGGAAGTCAGGATGAGTCTGCCTCTTGCTGGAGCTTGGTCGGTCTGAGTTTGTTGTTTCTGGGGCTGCAGCCAGAAGCACGACCATGCCTTCTCTTGCCCCACAGGTACCCGACCATTAGGTGCAGCATTATTCAGCCAAGGAAACCCTACATGCACCCAGCAGTGGGAAAGATTTCTGTTAGTTCATCACTAACTCCGCCAACTACACGTGCCACAAGCTGAGCTCATCCTTCACCGCATGTGCCAAGAATAGCCAAATATTGTCTAGCTTCCGGAGATGTTGCACGCTGTCTCTTCAACATATGAACAGAAGAAACTCTAGCAGGATAAATTCTATGGATTATAAAGAGGCAGACTTACTATTTGTCATCTCTGATGGTAAAAAACTCGCCTAGTATAATTTAAGCATTAATCATGATAATGGATATAGTTGGAATCGCTTAACTATTTAGAAGCATTAATGTACAAAAAGTCAAGGAGGCAAGAATTGCCGCACAATTAATTTCTTGTTCTAATTTTTTTGTGTGAACTTTTTATTTGAAAGAATTTCAGCATTACAACAGGTTGGAAGATAGATCTCAAGTTCAGCAGATATTGCACATTACATTTTGTGTCACTAGGTCCCGGGTTACTGCTCATCTCATGCACTTGTAACACATCACAACTCTGGTTGAGCGATCTCTTCCCTCCCCCTTCGCAGTTTGTCTGTGGAGAGGATACAGATTTCACCCCTATACTCATTCCATTTAGCCCATTTTTTATCCCATTTCTTTGGGCAACCTCTATTATTGAATACCTCTTTTTCTGCGATCACGGATCTATCCATGTCTTTCTCCCATCCACCCAAAGATGGTGTGTCCCTTGTTCTCCATTTTAGGGCAATGTTCCTTTTGGCTAGGGGGCAAGCCCCAGGGAGACCCATGATTGTTCAGTGTGGGTTAAATCAGAAGCCTCCCATATATTAAGTAGGCAGAGTTGTGGGGAGTTGGACATCTCTTTCCCACAGATATTCTTCAACTTAGTTGTGATTCCCTCCTAGAAGGATTGAATTGCGGGACACTCCCAGAGCATATGAAAGAGCGTTCATTCTTGGGTACAGTACCTAAGGCATTCCGTGTCTATTCTCTTCCCCATTTTGACCAGGGTCCCCACTGAGCGATATGATCTATGCAGGATTTTGAGTTGGATTAGCCTCCGTCTCATGGGAGTAGCTACTTTTCGTGGGGAAGACAGAGCATCCTGCCAATCCTCTTCCTCTAAGTTCCCAACGTCTGCCTCCCATTGTTGTCTAATACGCACCAGTGGGTCCGGTCGGTTATTTCTTGTTCTAATTTTTTATTGTTTTTTGTCAAAATTATTTGATTATTTTTACAAAAATAATAGCAAGTAACATGAGCTGTTAAGAATACTACAGCCCATCAAATCATCATAAAAAGTGATAAGAAAGAAAGAGAAAACAATGAAAAGAATATATATTTTTTTTTACAAACTTAATTTTTTCAGCAGAATAAACAATACAGTCCCCCCCCAAAATTGGCATCAGTGTACATAAATACAGGTGATCGCAGTTCACACCCCCAGCACAGCTTCAACAGTTGCAGATAGTACAGGAGACGCAAGAATTAAATCCACGGGATACAGTGCAAGTATAGAAACTGACAATAGGAACATGTGCGCAGTAGTCAGGGTATTTCCCCAACCCCTATTCTCCCTCCCCAACACCCGCCACCCCTTCCTCAGGTCCCGATTCCTCGGACGAGAACAATGCAGCACTAGTAGCATCGGAGTCATTGTCAGACGACCCCACAGCACACATCATACGCCATGCAAGCAAGTCCTCCTGTAGCCGCTCATCTCTACGTGTATGTTGCATGTGTGTTTCTTCAGCCAGTGTCCATTTCCCCCACATCCCGAAGCCATAACGACATTTCAGGCGCCCTTTGTCCCATCCAGGTGATAGCCACTCGCCGTCTAGCCAGCACCAAAAGCAGCTGCAGCATCTTATAAGATGGATTCTTCTTCTTGGGTTTGGGGACCAGGGCTAACAAGCAATGGATCGACACAGTCCGGTCAGGTCAAGACACAGTCCCGTGACCTTCCGGATGTGGGCTACTACTACCCTCCAGAAGTCCCCGACCAGCGGGCACTCCCAGGCTAAATGGAGAAATCCGGCTCCGACCGAACCACACCTGGGACAGGCATCCGATTTATCCGCCGCGATGCGGCGCAGAGCAACTGGGTTACGTAAGTGCGGTGCATGAAATTAAAGTGGATCAATTTGAAACGTGCGTTACACGACACTTTCTTGGTAAGCGTCCCCACCCGTTTCCGTTGTCCCGGGTCCAAGGCAACCCCTAGATCCGCCTCCCATGCCGCCCAGGACGGGGACATTGGAGGCGCCGAGTCGCATCTCATCGCTGCATATAAAAGCGTTATCAAGCGCCATCCCGTGCCGCACGATAGCAGGATATTCAAAGTATGGGATACCTGGGGCGCCTCAGGGAACTGTGGCCACGTCGCTCTCGCTATGTCCCGTAGGCCTCCATAGTGGAGGTACTGGCCCCCAGTAAGACTGAAGGCCTCCATAGCCCTCTCCAGGGTCACGAAGGACTCATCCGGATACAAGTCTGCCAACGTGTCGCAGCCGCGCTCTCGCCATTCCCGAAACGACATGTGTTCTTCCATTAGTGTGACCGGTGCCAATATCCAAATCGGTAGCTCCCTATGAAAAGGGGCCCGTCTCAGCACCCTTTCCACCACTCGTTGCCAGATTCCCGCAGTATGCCGGACAATATATGGTAGGTCGCCATCCGCTCCCCTGCCACGCATCAGAGCCACTTGCAACGCCTTTTCATCCGCGCTACCAGCCAGGAGTCGCAATTCCCAATTGTCCGCGCCTGCGAACCAGCGTGCAGCTGGTATAAGTTGGGCCGCGTAATAGTATAAATCAAAGCGCGGGGCTTCCAAGCCCCCCTCTTCCCAGCGTCCGACCATCGTACGCAGCGCAACTCTGCTGCGTCTGCCTGCCCAGAGCAGGGAGGTGAGCAACGTATTGAGCTTGCTGAAAATACGAGGAGGGAGAGGACAGAGGGAATTCTGTAGGAGATACAATACTCTAGGCAGCATTACCATCTTCGAGACGGCCAACCGTCCCATGAGAGAGAGTGGAAGCGTATTCCAGAAGGATACAGATTGTTGCAGGGAACTGAGCACACGGTCGGCGTTCCGGGCCAGCAATTGTTCATCAGAGACAGCCACCTGAACACCCAAATAGCGGAAGGCCGTCATCTCCCACCGCAGTCCCAGGGGCGGGAAACCCACATTAGGGTCATCACCGCATCCCGCAAGGGGAAAGATCAGGGATTTCTCAGGGTTAAGACGCAGCCCAGAAGCTGCACCAAAGCGTTCCAAGTGGTGTAACAGGATCGGCAGTGACTCCCGTGGGGAGGGCAGATAGAACAACGCATCGTCCGCATAAAGCGAGACCAGGTGCACCACATCCCCCACCCGTATACCCCAGGATGCCATCTCCGCCCGTAGTGTCACCGCAAGGGGCTCAATCGCCAGAGGGAAGAGGAGCGGTGACAGGGGGCACCCCTGACGGGTGCCCCTGCCCAACTGCCACTCCTCCGAGCGGGCCGCTCCGAGTCTGACCCTGGCCGTAGGCCCACTGTAAAGAATACGGATCCAGGCGCAGAAAAGGGGCCCCACCCCCGCCAACCGAAGCACCTCTAAGAGGTACCCCCAGCTGACTGTATCAAAGGCCTTAGCCAGGTCGATCGAGACCAGGACCTGAGGATCCTCCCTATCGCGCGCCTCATGTAGAACGTGATTCAGGCGCCGGAGATTCATGGCGGTGTTGCGGCCTGGAATGAACCCGCACTGATCATGATGAACCAAGCGCGCCATATGTGGTGCCAGCCGGGTGGCCAAGATCTTAGTAAGGATTTTGGCGTCGGTATTGATTAAAGTGATCGGCCGGTAGGCCGCGGGATCACAGTTATCCCCACCCGGTTTTAGGAGCATGCAGACCTCACCCTGCTGCATGGTGGGCGGGAGCGCGGCTCGCTCCAGCGCTTCATGGTAAACCTGCAGGAGACGGGGCGCGAGGGTATCCGCAAACGCCTGGTAAAACTCTGGGGGAAACCCGTCTCCACCTGGCGTCTTAGCCTTCGGTAGGGCGGCCAAGGCCACCTTGACCTCACGAAGCGTCACTGGGGCATCCGTGTCCTCAGCATCCTCTTTAGAGAGGGTCTGAAGGGGCAAGTCCCGGAGGTATGGCTGATACGACGCCTCCGTCACCAGGGGGTCAGCAGTATAGACCTTCTGCAGATGTGTGCGGAGCACCGCAAGGAGGTCCCGCTCTGAGTGCACCAGGACCCCAGCGGGATTTCTCAACGCAACAATTCGCGCAGGGGCCGATTCCCTACGGAGAATCCAGGCCAGCAAACGGCCCGATTTGTCCCCCTCTCGGTGAAGGCGTTGGCGATATCGACCAAGAGTGAATCTATCTAGCCGGTCCAGGATATCATGGACGCCTTCTCGGGCCGTCCTTTCAGAGTCCACGTGTGACCCATCCGGGTCCGGGAAGGACTGGTAGTGGCTGAGGCGCTCCTCAGCACTTGCGAGGTCACGGAGCAGCTGTTTACGGACTCCATATGTCAGACCCATACAAGCGCCCCGCACGATTGCCTTGAGGGCATCCCATTTGGTCGCAAAAGGGATACCACCCACTTCCCAGTTCAGGTCCAAATAAGTACGCAGGGACGTCTCCACATGGTCCCGTCCCACCGGATCCTGCAGAAGATCCCCCTGGCATCCGCCAGGTCCTTGGGTGGGAGGACCGGTCCACCCACTGTACCATGCACGTCACGGGCGAGTGGTCGGACAAAAACCGAGCCTGATGCGTGACCGATAAGACAAGGGACGCGTCAATGTTGGCAGCAAGGACCCTGTCGAGCCTGCTATGTGTATTGTGTGTGGGGGTAAAGCAAGTGGAAAAGAATAATATTAAGTAGGTAGCAGAGTAGCACGTTGTCTCTTAAGCAGCATTTCTTAGACGACACAAAGAGTATCACCCCCTTTATTGCACGACATTCATTTGATAGCACCAGTGCAAGGGTCTGGTGTGTGAGTTTTGGGGGGAGTCAGTGAAGACTGCAGAAAGATATTGGGGGGGGCAGTTTGATTTTTCCTGCAGCAAAGTATAACAAATCCTCTTGTTAGCAAGAAACTTCACCTAGTGCTGTGCAGTAGATGCCCAAAGAAGGTAGTTAGGCAGGTTCATGAGCGAGTAGTTGAGAGCACAGAGGTCTTGCTGCTCACGCCATGACTGGACATCACAGTCAGCATTTCACCTTCAGCCAGAAGGATATAATTGGAAAATCTTTCCACACCTCTCGTGCCAAACAAAACCAGTTTTTCCAGCTCCAGTATGGGAGATTGTATTTACATCATTGACATCACCTGGAAATACATCTTGAGGTGACAGACAAAGACATCTGAGTCAATAAATGAATAGTTCATTGTACTCAAACTCAGATGATACAGACCGAAAAAGTAGACAATAATTCTTTTGTTTCACTTTTTCACCACACCCAAGTATTCGTATACCACTCTTTCTTTACTAGTTTCTCGGATGTAAAACAAGAAGCTCAGATTTCCTCTACTGGCTATGGAGGCACTCAAAACATACATATGAAAAGCATACCTTCAAATACTACACAATATGCAATATAATGTTCACATTTTAGGCCCAGAAGTTATTTTCTCTTTCTTGGTTCCCTGCTTCGAGGCAAAGGACTTGTGGCACTGCTGAACACCTAAGGCATAGATCTACAGAAACTATTACTAGAGAATCTCCAAATGTAGTTATTCTGAAGTAGTGGGTTTTCTTGATTCTGATACATAGCCCAGTGTGGCATATCTGTAACTTTGTTATGGTATGTGATGGGTATCTGTATGAGCAGTGTGATTGTGCCTATGTTGTGAACCAGAGGATGCAAACCTTAAAATATGAATCTGTGGAACCTGGTTCGAGTCTCGGCAGGAACACTCAACGTCCTGTGATTCTGGGCATATCACTTGATCTCCCTGTACTTTGCAAAATGAATGCGTCTGTCTGTAACGCAACTAGCGCTCATGTAAAGCGCTCTGATAACTTCGGGTTGAGTGCGCTCTATAAAAAAACTCCACCGAAAACATTATAGCGTGCTGACATGAGGGGGATCATAAAAGAGCTGGTAAGGACGCTAGTAGGCAGATGGTCCCTTCTTTGAGATGTTGAGCTTATTTATTGTATCACACAGCCAGTCTGAAAATAACAACAAAAATGGAAATAAAATAAGATGTTGCTGTCCGACCAGCAAATGGCAACCACAGACACCTATGGTGCCTGGGTATTGGTTAAGATTCAAATTTTCAAGTTCGAAGACAGCTGGACTATGGCCCCACCAGGCAGGATAAGCTTGAGATCAGAATCAAGCACATGGGGTAGGGGGGTCACTAACAAACTGAAGAACCCACAGAGGCTAGAATTAGGTGAAATAAAGGGTTTTAAAGCTGCGCAGTCCCTGGCCTCCGGACCTCATCAATGCCAGACAGCAACTCACCCTCCTAGTATACAGATTTGTTACTCTAGTGTAATTTTTTTTAAAGCTCCCAATTTTAGGTGCTAAATGAACAATAAAAGTTACTTAAATCTAAATACTCCTTAAAGCATGATGTTTTGGGACCTTTCTCTTTCAGTTGTCCACTATACCACCCACTGTTAGAGTGGTTCCTTGCATCTCCTTGGGGTTTTTGCCCTCCTCGCTTTTCATTCATTTTTATAAAGTATTTAGAACTTACTCCTGACACAGCCAAACCATATGGTGTCCGGCATTTCCTTACATGCTGTTTGTTTCACCCCCAACTGAGCGACCAGTTTCTCATGTTAGGCCATATTCTTTGTAACCCTTCTAGTTTCTAGCAGAGGGTTCCTGAGAAACTAATAGCATAGCACCATTGTCCAGTTGTGTCATCTGATAGCTTAGGAATGTATCTTTATGAAGACCCTGTTTACTAATCCTATATGGCTTGATGTGCTTTGCTGTCCCTCACAGTTAAGGTCTCTGAGCACCCGAAAAGACCGCACCAACCAAACAGGAGGAGGCATCGCCATCGTCCACAAGAACACCATCCGAATCACGACCAGCTCCGACGATAACCTCGCTACCGCCGAACACCTCCACTTCCAGATCCACACCGACCCCAGGAACACACTTAGAGGCACCCTCATCTACAGACCACCAGGAACCCGAACACAATTCAGCGAAGACATCACTGACTTCATCAGCCCACATGCCCTCAACTCCGAGAACTACATTCTACTGGGCGACTTCAACTTCCACCTAGAATTGAAAAACGACAACCACACCACCACCCTTCTAGACAACCTAGCCAATCTCGGACTCAAACAACTTGTTGACACCCCCACCCACGTAGCCGGACATACGCTCGACTCTATCTTCACCTCCAGCAAACACATCTCCTTCGATCACACCACAGCTCTCCATTGGACGGACCACAGCTGTGTTCACTTCAGCAACAAGAAAACCACGACCCACAACCCCCCACAACCTATTCCTCGAACAAACTGGAACAAAATCAACACCGATCAACTCCTCACATCGCTCAACCAAAACCCTCCCGCCCTATCATCGGACCCAAACCAAGCTGCCACCAAACTCACACAATGGATAACTCACAGCGCTGACAAATTAGCACCCTTGGAAAAACCACCAGACCAAACAGGCTAGCAAAAAAGCCCCCTGGTTCAACGATGACCTTAAGAAATCCAAGAAGCTATGCCGTACCCTCAAAAAAACATGGAGAAAAAACCCAACCACTGACAACCTGACCACCTTCAAGGCCACCACCCGCAAACACCACCAACTGATCCAATCCACCAAGAAATCAGCATTCAAGGATCGACTCGACGACAACGCCCACAACAGCAAGGAACTATTCAGCATCGTCAAAGAATTTACCAACCCCACCGCAGGCTCAAACGACATTACTCCCTCCCAAGAACTCTGCGATTCGTTATCCTCTTTCTTCCACAACAAAATCACTGACATACATAACAGCTTTGAGAACCTATCCAAACAACAGTCCACTCCACCCACCCCCCAACTTAAACCGCACTCTAACAACCTTAGCACCTGGAACCCAATCACCACTGAAGACACCATCCGCCTAATGAACTCCATCCATTCAGGATCACCAACCGACCCTTGTCCCCACCACATCTTCAACAAAGCAGACTCCATCATCGCACCCCATCTCCGTGATGTCATCAACTGCTCCTTCAACTCCGCTACCTTCCCAGAAAGCTGGATACACGCCAAACTCTGCGCCCTTCTGAAGAAACCCACAGCAGACCCCTCTGAACTTAAGAACTACCGCCCCATTTCCCTCCTCCCATTCCCTGCCAAAGTCCATTGAGAAAGCCGTCAATAGCCAGCTCACCGCCTTCCTTGAATCCAACAATTCCCTCGACACCTCACAGTCCGGCTTCCGAGCCAAACACAGCACCGAAACCGCCCTCATTGCAGCGACAGACGACATCCGAACGCTACTGTACAACGGAGAAACAGTTGCCCTCATCCTACTCGACCTCTCCGCCGCCTTCGACCCAGTCTGTCATATCACCCTCATACAACGCCTCAGCAATGTCGGCATACAAGGAAAAGCTTTGGACTGGATCATCTCGTTCCTCGCCGGGAGAACCCAGAGAGTCCGCCTCCCCCCATTCAAATCAGAGGCCACCGAAGTCATCTGCGGAGTACCACAAGGATCATCACTCAGTCCCACCCTCTTCAATGTTTACATGAGTCCCCTAGCATCCATCGCGCGACAACACAACCTCATCTCCTACGCTGACGACACCCAGCTGATCCTTTCCCTCACCAAAGACCCTAACACCGCCAAAACCAATCTTCACGAAGGCATGAAAGAAGTAGCCGAATGGATGAAAAACAGCCGCCTAAAACTAAACTCAGACAAAACGGAAGTCCTCATCCTAGGATCATCCCCCTCTGCCTGGGACGACTCATGGTGGCCACCGGCCCTGGGCACAGCACCCATACCTACAGACCACGCACGTAACCTGGGCTTCATCCTAGACTGCTCCCTCTCGATGACCAGACAAGTCAACGCCGTCTCATCCTCATGCTTCAACATACTTCGCATGCGCAAAAAAATCTTCCGTTGGATCCCCACCGAAACAAGAAAGACTGTCACCCACGCACTGGTCACTAGCCGATTGGACTATGGAAACACCCTCTACGCCGGAACCACAGTCAAATTACAGAAAAAACTCCAACGCATCAGCCAGACTCATATTGGACATCCCTCGCCAATCTCACATTACCGGTCACCTGAAAGACCACCACTGGCTTCCCGTCAACAAGAGAATAACGTTCCATCTCCTCACCCACGCACACAAGGCCCTCTACAACCTGGGACCCGAATGCCTCAACACACGTCTGTCCTTTTACACACCCACCCGCCAATTACGATCCTCCAATCAAGCCCTCGCCGCAATTCCACGCATCCACAGATCCACCATGGGAGGAAGATCCTTCTCCTACTTAGCGGCCAAGACCTGAAATTCTCTCCCCACTCACCTCCGCCTTACACAGAACCACATTTCCTTCAGAAAGCAACTTAAAACCTGGCTATTCGATAAATAATGCACACCCTCCCCCAAGCGCCTTGAGACCCTCTGGGTGAGTAGTGCGCTATACAAATTCCTGAACTTGAACTGTCCTCCTTTTCCACACTTACCGCAAGTGGATTGCACAGAATCATCTTAACCCAGTTGAGCTGACCTGTTCTGCGTTCCCTAAGCGTTCCTGTGTGCATCCCCTGCTCTCTATAACCTCCAGTTCTGGGTTGTCTACAGGTGTGTTGCCTCCCTACCCCATAATGCTCTGGATGGTTACATAGAAAATTGTGTGGCCCTGAAAGTTGCCTAGGAATAAGTATTTACTGCTAAACTCCAGCGAACATGAGATGTCACCTTGTTCATCTCATCTCAGGCAGGAAGAAACATTTGAGCAGTACTGGCCTTGCTATTGTGGAATCAGTCGTGGTCTCTATTTCTGATGTGTGTTCTGTGCAGGCATACCTAGTGTCCAGCATTGTGGCCCTTGACCAGTACCTGTACTTGACTCCTCTTTCCTTATAGTGAAACAGAACATGAAACACGCACAGGATTCATTGGATATGACCACCATCCCTGAGCCCGGCTAGCTTCAGCCACCTACTAGCTGTTTGTCTTTTAGCATCCGTGTTTGAAAATGGGTAACTTGGATACATTGAAGTGCTGACTATGCTTGTCAAATTCTGCGTGATGGAGTTTTTTTGATTAATTCCACCTAACATTTATGGTTGGCCTTGGAGCAATTAGTAGCTGAAAAAAAAATAGCCAAAGGGCAGAAATAAAAGGGTAACAACCATGGTATAGATGGAGACTGGGTATCGTTTTTGGGTAGTATTGTATTTTGTCAGCTGTGACAACTACGTGGGTGTGGTGATATTTTTCCATAGTATGATAATGTTTTGTACTATATTTTTTTAAATATTTTTTTTATTAATTATAACACAAGAGAAGAAATGTACATATCGGGTGTCATTTGGAGGAACATATTGTGATGGCGAACGGGCAAATGATTTGAGGAAATACACAGCAGTTATAGGCATCTGAAAGTCAACAATGCCAGCTTAGAGCTGGGGCTAAACAATACAGTACAGATAACCTTAAGCAAACCGCATCGGAAACCGCCCGCCCAGAAGACAGGATATTAAAATCTAACATTCGACACCCAGATATGAGGAACTAAGCGGCTCAGGATAATATGCCACATCTCTTGTGAAGAAGGGAAAAGGGAAAAAGAAAGGCCATAGAACATAATAAAGGAAAAAAAACCTCAGCCCCCCACCCTGCACCCCTGCAGATGGCTACGACCTAACCCCACTAGCAGCGTGCCTGTCGCCCACTAAACTAAACCCCAAGGAAGGGAAAAGATGGAGGAGGAAATGTCATACAATACAATACGAGCTCCCGGACTCCCCTCCCCCCCGCCAAAAGCAGACCGGCCCTACCGTCGTACAAAGCGAATTAAAGCAGACTAATAAGCGAACAGATAGGGGAGTCACAGAAAAAGAGAAGGCCTTCCCGCCCAACCCCCGGCACAACAGAGGCAGCAAATCCCTTATCAAACATAGCCATTGTACCAAACCCAGACAATCAGACTTCCATCTGGCCCCTACGCTCACAGACACCACCCAGCAGAGCCAAAAGATAGTCACTGTACCGAACTCAGACAGTCAAATTCAGCCCTGGCCCTTACGATCCATCGCACAAACCCCATCCGGTAGGACCGACATAGTAGCAAAAGAGTCAAAGCGTTGTAAAAAAAGAAGACCTATACTGCCGGAAAGGGTAAAAAATGTTAAGTCTCGAAGTCTCCCAGATACACGGAAGTCAGTCAAAAAAGTATGAAAGGAAGCCTCCAGCAGCGAAGGAAAAGATGAGTCCTGCGCGGGCGATGACTCTGCCGATTGTGCTGGTTGTTCAAGGGCTCCGGCAACATTCCGCTGCACTCGTGCACAGACAAATGGCACCAGGTCTTGATTATGTTCGGGGTTCTCCTCTTGAGTTAGATCAAGCTTCGCGGGGGTCACCGTATGTTGCAGGTCTGACACAGGGCTGGAGTCCGGTCTCAAACACACAGTCTCGATGCTTACGGCCAATTTGTAGAAGATGGCCTCCATTTGCAAGTGAAGAGCCCCGATGGCGGCCATTACGGTCCCCAGTGATGGTCCACACATCGTCCGATCCATCGCTGCTTGCACGATAACAGAGCAGGTCCTTAACCCCGGAGGCCGGCTACTCCGGGGAAACAAACAGGAGCGGGATGAACGGAAGCGACGGGCGACTTGTAGGCTTGGCGCTCTTTACACTGTTGCCGCGAGCGGGGGCCCCACCCGCGGACCCCGGGACCTGGCCCCCCACCCACCTCAGCAAACACGTCTAGTCGCCGTCTGTCTAGTATTCGCCGGGACCAGAAACCACCACCAGGATCGAAGAATAAATTTCACTCCGATGAGACCGGACTCCGCCAGGTACTCGCGGCCGATGTTGTTCAACTGAAACCCGGCTGGGTCAGACTCGAGGCCCCGGCTTACACACTGGAGTAGGCCCAAAAATGAAAGACTGTGTAACTTCGTCAATCAGAGCGAGAAAAACTCTGGAATTGCCCCCCTGGGCTCAGCAACAATTCAGACACCCGGGAGTCGGGCGGGAGATCAGGATTAATTGCAGGATAGGTCCGCCAGCGACGGAGGTCGACGGAGCCGGGAGCTTATGCGGCCATCTTGGTTGCTAGCGTAGCTCCTCCCTTGTACTATATTTTTGATGGGAAATCTTTTACTTAGTTGGTGGTTTTCAGGTCTGGTGTTAGCGAAGACCTTTTAATTAAAAAAAAATATTTATATGAGCATTATATATATATATTTTTTAATACGGACATTCAGACAGCTGTTGGTGTCATTCACATTTAGCTTTTTCTCGCTACAGCAGTGGGGCCTGAGGTTAGCACACTTCAGTCGCTTTGAGTGACTGTATTTTTCTTTTCCATAAGGAGCACAACCGCACACAAGCCAGTTCCCTTCTGGGCTCATGTTTATGTTTTTAATTTGTTACTTTGATGTGGTCTTAGTTTTAGAGTCTGATGGGGCAGCTGGACACTTGATACCAGATGTTGTAAAATTGTTTTTCTAAAGTCCTTTGTTTATCTTTCTCAGATAAACATAGGACACTTCAAAAGGAAATTCACAGCATAACCGATTGCAACCATTTGTAAATGTTCAGTATTAAGTTATCGAAAGCTTCAATATTCTAGATCTGATCTAATAATTAATGACTGTCAGCGTGGGAGATTCCTGCTCTACCATGGATAAGGACGAGCAAAGAATGTATGAATTCCCAATAATGTACTGTTTTCCCCTTTCCACAGGCATTCACTGCTACAGGTCTAGTCCTATTTATAACGCCTTTCCTATTCTCTTTTGCACAAAATTTCAAATTTCAAACCTGCACAGCCTCCTGAGAATTATCTGGTTTCCAGTCCGTTGCACCAACTTGGATCCAGTGCAAGCACTTTTTAGCTCTCACTCGCAATTCCATTGCAGAACATTGCTGAGAGTCTTGCAGGGATTCCAGTTTTTTTTTTTTTAAGAACCTTTATTGTTTCAACATAGAAATACACCCATAGGCCTACAACCAAGCCGGCCGGCCGCAACGCAAATCAGGAAAAAGTACAAAAAGAAGCCATATAGCGTACAAAATACAGCGGTCCGGAGGTCGAGGGCTGACGAGCATCCAGGATATGACATACAGTTAAAGTATCACACAATGAGAAGGATCTGAGTCGGTTCATTTTGCAATAACACAAAATAAAATAGAGTCAACGTCGCACAGTCATACAGTCCCCCAGCACAGCCAACTAAAAGCAAAAGTTACGCCAGCGACGTACATAGATTGAGAATGACAGGGGAGGGGCATCAGGGTAAGGAGAGACGCAATGAACACTAAGCAATCATGGCGAACTAGTCCCACCCCTCAAGGCAAAACACACTATGGGAGACATGAAGACGACATCGAAAAAGAAAAGGGCAAAGGGCCATAGAGACAGAAAAGGAACAAAACAACAAACCCATCCCCCAACCCCCAACCCTGCACCCCTGCAGAAGGCTACGGCCTACCTCCCCCAGCAGCGTGCCTGTCGCCCTAAATAAGGGACCCGAAATACAGAGAAGAAAAAGAGAAAAAGAAAAAATACAGGAGAAGGGCCGTCGGTCTAGTGTTCCGGACCCTCCCATCTCCGCATGCAAAAAACGTCTAAACAGCCACGGTAGAAAAAGACAGATAACAGCAGTCATGTTAACGCAATCAATTACAGCTCAGCGAAGCGCCCCTAAATCACCATAGACCACCTATAAGTCCCTCCATGTCCCAAACAAAGTCACCCCTGGCCTCTTCTGTCGATAGTACCAACGTTAAACCAGTTCTCAGACAGGACACAAAGTAGCGCAAAAGGTCCGAATACACCGGGAGGACCCAGCAGTGCCATCATGCCGTTGAACACAAGCCACCGGAGTCTCGCCAATGATGCACGTCAGAAGACGGATCGAAACAGTATGAACAGCACCAACAGTCTCGAGTCCGAAGACAGTCCCGCCAGCCTTGAAAAAGGAATCACACGAAGCGGGAAGCGCTGAAACCCCGCCGGTGCCGTCCAAACCATGGACCGACGCTGTACCCCAACTCGCAGTTCAGGGATAGGCCCCAAGGAGACAATCACATATGTAACAGGGTCATCCACAGCCAGTTCATGAACCAAAGCCATCCTCGTCTCCACGAGTGCAGATTCTTCCGGGGAACACGTCCATGTAGCAAGGGCAGACACAGCGGCGCCTCCTTGAGAGCGATCCGCGCCGTCACACAACGGCGGAGCAACAATGGCGGCCATCCTGTTCCTCAATTCTCGAGCCTCCCAGATCAGGTAGTCTGCAGGCATGTTAAAGCAGCCAGGACATCTCTGGGAGTGGGTGGTTTCTCATGGTGCCAAACCCCGGGATTCTCTCGTGCATCGGCTTCCCTACCCGGGTGAGGGGCACGCAGGAGGGCACCATCCGCCATAACAGCCGTTCCGGTTTCTCGTCCCCCCACCTCACCATGGGATCGGGCCCAACAACCGGACACCGCAGGATCCACAGCGGGATCTCAGTAGTCGGGGCAGGCGACAGAAAGGAGAGGCACCAAAAGGCTAAACCAGCCCCCGTCGCTCCTCGAGAGCCCTCCACAGGTTCCCGGGGCGGGTCGTGATCGTGATCGGGCGTCTCTCCGAAGGGGAGCCGGGCATCACGAATTTCACTCCGGCCCGGCTATAGATCACCTTCCGCAAGGCAACCCACTATGGGGAGTGGGTGGGTCTCATCTCTTTCGGCTCTCGGATCCCAGGTTCTCTCCGATCGGCTTCCCAGTGCAACCAGAGGCCGTTGGCACATCACTTCCGGCCGGACACTCTCCTCACTCGAGATCCCGGTCTCAACGCCTCGAAGGCCGCCAAACAATCGGGGACATTTCTTCGGGTCCACTGCACGGAGGAGCCTCAGAAGCAGACGGTAAGTGAATGCTTCCCTTTACCTACTCAAATTAGCAAATGCTGCTCAGGGTAATCGCCAGGATATACGTGCGGGCGGGAGGGTGCACGGAGCCAAGCGTTCAAGCAGCCGTCCTGATCGCCATCTTGGCTCCTCCTCCAGGGATTCCAGTTTTGTCACATGAATCACCCTTCTCTTGTCTGTGATATATATATATATATATATATATATATATATATATATATATATATATATATATATATATATATATATATATATATATATATATATATATACCAAAAACTTTTCCTCATCAAAGGAAAAACGGGTCGCACAGCCAGATTTGATTATAACAGCAATCTTCTTTTATTACTCAATATCACAGGGCAATAGCGCAACTGATCTACGCGTTTCGGTGTCTCTCCACCTTGCTCACGATCAACAGGGTTGCCCCACCCCTTTACTTTTTAAAGATTACATTTTTTTCTTTACTCTCATTTCCTGTCACATGTTGTCCCAAGGATTCTGGTCCTTGTAGTTTACAACTTGTTATTTACAAAAAAAGTCAACCTTTATAGTATTCAAAGTGATGTTATTAACCAAACATCTTTGTCTTGGTTCTTTGTTTGTCCAGTGTATGTTGCCTTCCAATAGGCTGTTGTTATTATTTTTATGCCTTCCAATAGGCTGATTTTGGGTTTATAGCCACTGCTGGACAGTAGTATGTTTGAATTCTTTTATACTATTTCTGCTTCATAGGTGCACATATAGTTCCTCCGATTGATTTAATCCATTTGGATGCAGGCTCCTCAGATTAATGATGAATCTCGATTCTGCTTGCCTCAGTTTTCTCTCCCGATCACCTCCACGTTCTCCTTTTGGAATTGTTTGTATGCCATAAAATTTTAATTTTTGCCAATCTGCCTGATGGTATTGTTCCATATGTTTTGCTATGGCATTTGACCGGTCCTTGTGGATTGTTGCCCGCATATGTTGCAGAATTCTGTTTTTCAATTCTACTGTTGTGCTGCCCACATACTTCATTGGGCATGGACATTCAACTACATACACCGTGAATGGAGTTTTGCATGTGATACACTGTCTGATTTGCCACTTTTTTTTGTTTGCCAAGGTCAGCTCTTTTGTAGGTTTGGCTATTTGGCACACCTTACATCCGTAGCACTTCACAAACCCTTTGGTTTTGAGCCAATCATCTTGTCGTTTCTTCTGAAAGTGACTGTGAATCAAGTGATCTTTTAAATTTTTGGCACGTCTGTATGTTATCGTTGGATGATTACCCACAATTTCCTTCACTGTGTCATCCAATTGTAGCAGTTTCCAATTTTTTCTTAGAATTTTCCCAATTTTTTCACTTTCTTGGGAGTAGTCCATGATCAAACGAATTTTTCCTTTTTCTGTATCCTCTTCCAGATTTTTTCTCTCTAGACATAGTGGAGAAAATTGTGAGCTGGAAAAGGTTCATCGACGATCTTTTAATAATCTGGGACGGAACAGAAGCGGAATTCCAGGAATATTTTCAAATATTGAACAACAGTGTAACAAACTTGAAATTTACTTACAATATGAGTAAAGAAAGAATCATCTTTTTGGACACTGAAATCTATATTAAAGATCGCCAGATTCACACAACATTGCACAGAAAATCAACCTCAACCAATGCCACGCTTGAAGCGACTAGCTTCCACCAAAAAACATTGTTAAACAGCATACCGTACGGGGAATTCCTGAGAGTCCGTCGGATATGCAGTGAACAAGACCAGTGGGAAGCAAACAGCAAACAGACCATGGAGAGATTTATAAAAAGAAAATACCCACAAAAAATCGTACGAAAATGCTTGAATAGAACAAGGATGAAGACAAGAGAAGAATGTCTAGAGAGAAAAAATCTGGAAGAGGATACAGAAAAAGGAAAAATTCGTTTGATCATGGACTACTCCCAAGAAAGTGAAAAAATTGGGAAAATTCTAAGAAAAAATTGGAAACTGCTACAATTGGATGACACAGTGAAGGAAATTGTGGGTAATCATCCAACGATAACATACAGACGTGCCAAAAATTTAAAAGATCACTTGATTCACAGTCACTTTCAGAAGAAACGACAAGATGATTGGCTCAAAACCAAAGGGTTTGTGAAGTGCTACGGATGTAAGGTGTGCCAAATAGCCAAACCTACAAAAGAGCTGACCTTGGCAAACAAAAAAAAGTGGCAAATCAGACAGTGTATCACATGCAAAACTCCATTCACGGTGTATGTAGTTGAATGTCCATGCCCAATGAAGTATGTGGGCAGCACAACAGTAGAATTGAAAAACAGAATTCTGCAACATATGCGGGCAACAATCCACAAGGACCGGTCAAATGCCATAGCAAAACATATGGAACAATACCATCAGGCAGATTGGCAAAAATTAAAATTTTATGGCATACAAACAATTCCAAAAGGAGAACGTGGAGGTGATCGGGAGAGAAAACTGAGGCAAGCAGAATCGAGATTCATCATTAATCTGAGGAGCCTGCATCCAAATGGATTAAATCAATCGGAGGAACTATATGTGCACCTATGAAGCAGAAATAGTATAAAAGAATTCAAACATACTACTGTCCAGCAGTGGCTATAAACCCAAAATCAGCCTATTGGAAGGCATAAAAATAATAACAACAGCCTATTGGAAGGCAACATACACTGGACAAACAAAGAACCAAGACAAAGATGTTTGGTTAATAACATCACTTTGAATACTATAAAGGTTGACTTTTTTTGTAAATAACAAGTTGTAAACTACAAGGACCAGAATCCTTGGGACAACATGTGACAGGAAATGAGAGTAAAGAAAAAAATGTAATCTTTAAAAAGTAAAGGGGTGGGGCAACCCTGTTGATCGTGAGCAAGGTGGAGAGACACCGAAACGCGTAGATCAGTTGCGCTATTGCCCTGTGATATTGAGTAATAAAAGAAGATTGCTGTTATAATCAAATCTGGCTGTGCGACCCGTTTTTCCTTTGATGAGGAAAAGTTTTTGGCATAATTGAGCGGCGTGGGTTCAGCCGCAGGACAACGCACATGCATGAGCGCTGCAGAAATCCCGTGCTGTGAACCAACGTGGAGGTGATATATATATATATATATATATATATATATATATATATATATATATATATATATATATATTTCTATGAAATAAGTCTTTTAGACAACATGATCTTTTCCTAGTGAAACCATGCTGGTGTTGCAACTGTAATCTGACTGTACCAAAATAGCCCACTTATCTTTTTAATGTGATTTTTAAATTAGTTCTATAACTGCCGAATTTATGTTTAAAGGCCTTTAATCACTAGCTTTTTCTTTGCATATACATATGTAAAGTGGGATGATTGTTCCTGTCCTAAGTCCTTCAGACTGCGCCTTTCTGCAGTGAATGATCAAAAAGGCAGTCATCAGTGCTCCAAATAAGATATTCTTTTTATAATAAGTAGAGAGTAGGTATATTTTATTAAAGGGGGTGAAAGTGAATCTTCTTTAAAAAAGAGTAAAACATTCGTAAATGCGTCCGACACCTGCATAGTATTTCAAATTATTATTTTTTTATTGATTTTGCCAAGAAAGTACATAACAATGGTCACATCTGTAACAATCACATGATGTACATCATATTGAGAGATCCAATACATCACAATATCCGATATCAAATGGCTGAGCAGTCATAAAACAGAACAGTAGCGTACCAAACAATCAAATAATAGAATTAGCGGTTTGTCTTTAGCAGATCAGGATGTTCACGCAAGTAAACAGTAAGTGGTTCTCAAATATCTGAGGGTTTGGAAGCAGTAGGCAGTTCTTCCGCGTACATTAAATTGTCTCTACAATATATTGCATCCAGTATCCAATCTTCCAATGCAGGAGCCCCTCTACTATCCCAGTACATTGCCACCCTCTGCTTGGCAAGTAGTAACATTATTGCCACTAGTTTCTTCTTCATAGACCGCAAAGGTATATTAAGGCCTAGTAAACACAGTTGTAGCGTGAAGGATAACGTGCAGGGTACAATCAAACGCAGGTGGTGAATCACAGTCTCCCAATACGTCTTCACCTTCCCACAACACCATGCGAGGTGTGCAAAATCTGCCTGATCCATCCCGCATCTCTTACAACAGGCGTTGTCCCTCAAACCATATTTACATAATTTGGCCGGGGTATGGTATGTTTGGTGTATATATTTATAATGAATTAGACGGAGGTTGCCATTGGGTGTGAGCAATGTAATCGGTGTGCAGCAAGCAGTCCAGTCTTCTTCTGTGAGAGGGGTGTCTAACAATTTATTCCATTTGTCACGAGCATTCTGGGTGTCCGCTCCAATTTCTATTTGCACCAACTTGTACAGTTGTGAGATTATATGCAGGTGAGTGGTTGTGGTTATCAGGGTTTGTAGTGGTTGTAGGATAGGAGGCTCGATAGGGAAGGATGGATATAATACTCTGACGGCAGCTCTCAATCTATGATACAAGAACCGAAAGAGCAGCAATTGATTACTGATGTATGACAGATCGTCCGGGGTTAGGAAAGTGCCATTAGGGTAGAGGTCGCCCAATTGAGTTATACCTACTTGTTCTAGCAGTGACATGTTGTTTTTTTTTCTTGCGTTACAGATAACCCGGGATGACTAGCTAGTGGGAAATTCGGGGCGTATATCGGTGTTTTATTTTCTAATTGGCTAATTAGTTGCCACGCCTGGGAGGTAGTTCGTACCGTATTTATCTCCTGCATAGTCAGATGGGACTGCTTATGTGTAAGTATGCTAGACAGTGGTATGGGATATGCGTCACCATCTTCCACCGCAAGATGTGGCAGATATTTCACTGGGTGGTACCAGTAGTATGCGTAGTGCGCCTGAGCACATAAATAATATAGATAGACATCAGGTACCGCAAAACCGCCCGCACTATAAGGGAGGGATAGTGTTTGGAGGCTCACTCTGGCTTGTGTACCGGCCCTTATTAGGTTAATAAGATTTGTGCGGATTCTGGTAAATATGGCGGTCGGGGGTGTTATTGGTATATTAATAAATAGATACAACAACTTAGGTAATAATACCATTCTTATTAGTGATATACGATCAGCGAATGAGAGAGGGAGTGTAATCCATCTATTTATCTGCGTTTCTATGCGGTCAATTGCAACTCCATAATTATGTCGAAGTACCAATTCAGAATCCCTATGTACCCAGATCCCAAGATACGTAATAGGATCTTCCTGCCAGACGAGGGGGAAGTCCATTTGTGGGGCTTTTGTGCTCCCAGTCAGTGGTATCACTGCGGATTTACTCCAGTTGATTTGCAGTCCCGAGTGTCGCCCAAATTTCACATATTCACGCAATAGCGTTGACAAGTTATCCTCGGGGTCCCGGAGATATAAAACCATATCATCGGCATACAATGATATACTAGTAGGTCGTAGACGAAATCTCAGTGCAGTGTGTGCATAGTTCTGCCGTATTTTACAGGCAAGTGGTTCTAACGCAATCGTGAACAGTAGAGGGGACAGCGGGCAGCCCTGCCTGGTGCCAAGCTGTATAGGTATGCTATCTGATATGTACCTGTTGACTTTGATGTGTGCGGTGGGTTTAGTGTATAAAAGGGCAATCCAATTCATAAGCATTGGGGGTAATCCCATTCGTCGTAGAATGGTGAACATATAGGCCCACTCAACGGAATCGAAGGCCTTGGCGGCATCTAAGAGGACCGCCACTGCCTGCAGGTCCAGGTTCAACTGGTGTAAGAGGGCAAATATTGTTCTCAAGTTATGTGTGGTAGATCTGTCAGGAATAAAACCCGATTGATCGGGGAGGATTATCGTAGACATAAGTGGCTGTAGTCTCGTGGCGATTATCTTTGCTAGTATTTTTACATCTGTATTTATTAACGATAGCGGTCGATAGGAGTCCGCTTTTATAGGACATTTGTCTAGTTTTAACAGTGCCACAATAAGCGCCTCACGCAGTGTCTGAGGTAGGATCTTATTGTTATAGGCCTCATCATACATTTCAAGGAGATTCGGTCCTAGTAGTTCCGAATATGCTTTATAAAATTCCCCGGTGAACCCATCAGGGCCTGGCGATTTACCATTCGGTAAAGTTTTTAAAGCCAGTTGCGTTTCTTCCTCCGTTATTGGCTGAGCTAGATCTTTACGATGGGAGTCTGATAGCCATACTAGCGCTATGTCTTCGATGTACTGCAAGATCTCGGGACCGCTAAGTCATTATAGCGATTCACCTCACCACGCAGGTTACCTAAGGTAGTGGCACTATGGGTCTCTTGCGCAGTGGAATGTCTTGTTCGCCATACATTGTGTAAGCGGAATTCCGTCATACCATTAAGAATAACCGAGGCTGCGCGCCTATGGTGCTCAGTGGTGTTGTGAGATCTGTCCAGTTGAGTGTCTAGCGCTACGTTCAGGTCGCCCCCCCATATTAATTCCAACGGTGGCAAGTCTCGCACTTTGGCAAAGAGGGTCATGAAAAAATCCGGATCGTCTATGTTCGGCCCATAGAAGTTTACAATACCCACCTTAGTGCCCCTGAGTATACCTGTGATAATAACATATCTGCCTTGCGGATCAATGTATGTCTTATTTAAATGGAGTGCCTCTGCTTATAATGGTCGTCACCCCCCGTGCATATGACGAGTACGTTGCCGATACTGTGTGTTCAGCCCATTTGTAACCTAGTTTTTCTGCTTTACAAGGGAGCAGGTGCGTCTCTTGTAGTAGTTCTATGTCAATTGAGTGTCTGTCCAAATATGCAAAGATCTGTCTAATTTTATTGGGACTGTTTAGGCCGCGGACGTTCCATGTCATGAATTTCAAGGGTTTAGCAGTAGCCATGCCAATGTGTACCTGTAATAACAGTTATGGCCAATGGGCCCACAGCCCTGCACGTCAATATATGCTCAGCGTGACTCATGCATGCCACATGTACTGTGGATAATCGTGTGTAGACATGGACATTCAAACTCAGTAGGTCAGTGACCTTTAACAGCTCAACATAACTGCCCATCCCACCCCGCACCCACTTCGCAATCCCAATCATGACAAAACCCATGCCCTTGTACCTGTTAACCAAAATGGAAAAAACCCCTTCCTTCAAACTTTTCCCGTTACTGGATATTCCACCAGAAGGGATCGAACAGTGTGGTCCACACAGGGGGGCTGTAGCTGCCCGTTAACAACCCCAGCGATTGTATGGCTGGGGGATCAAGCCTGTACTACAGTAAAAACCGTGGTTACATATAAATGGTGTGTCATAACCGAACTATTTGCAATGCACATATAACATTGTCCGGAGCATACCTGTGGGTATGGGAACAGAGATTACATTGACTGCATATACATTCTTACTCACAGTTGCAGAGTGTTAGTAATGGACTACAGGATAGAGTAAGCAGTCCCATTAGAAAGTGCGCCATGTGACCCCACAGCAACGCGCCGTAGACCCAGAGTCACTATTCAGCATCAGACGGGGGATCCTGTTCAGCATTGTGCCCACGCGTGGATTTACGATGCAAGACGTGCGGATGATTTAGTTGTAGGAATTTGAGCGCTTCTTGTGGAGCATTACAAACCGTGCTTTTTCCATCAATCGTGATCTTTAAGCGAGCTGGGTAGAGCATGGCATAGGGAATGTTATTGTCTTTCAGTTTCTTTTTCACTTCCATGAACTGTTTCCTGGCTCCTTGTACTTGGGACCTAAAGTCTGGATAAATAGATCTATTCATCCCGTCATGATTAATAGCTCCTAATTCCCGGGCCTTGCGGAGTGCCGCGTCTGTCTCTATAATTCAGAATTTTGGCAATTATAGGTCGGGCCTTGACGCAGGTGCAGGTAATGATGCAAGAGACCGGTGTGCACGTTCCACAATAAAGACTGAGGATAAGGTATCCCTACCAAGTTCTGTGGATAGTAGTGTCTCAATATATTTTTCCATGTTTCCGGTCTGCGCGGTTTCCACAATTCCCATAATGCGCAGATTGCAGCGTCGCGATCTGGCTTCCAAATCCTCTGTTTTAGCCAGAAGGGTTTGCAAGGCTTTATCAACTTTTTTGTGCTTCAGCTCGAGTTGATGATTAGCGTCCTCGGCTTCAGAGATTTGGCGTTCTGCCATATCTATACGTTCTGTATGTTTATCCAGCCGCTCTGACATGCGGTCAACACGGTAAGCAAGCGAGTCGATCTTCCCATCAATGTTGGAGAGGGTGGATTGATTTGTCTTGAACATCGCCTGTACATCCGCTGCCGGTTGTAGGTCAGATGTAGGTGAGTTTGCTTGGCACCGGTTGGGCGGTTCAGTGGACATCTCCGGGGTTCTTCGTTGTTGGTCAAATTGCAGCTTGGGTTGATTCTTATCTGGCTTCCCCATTTCTGTTACCAGAGGGGATCGGTAGTGGAGTGCTGCAGCTTGCGGTAAAGCGGCTCCTGTGCAGTAGGGCAACCTTGTCTATGTTCCAATGCAGGCCACACTGCTGACGAGTAGATCACAGATTTAGCGACTGTGCCGACCTATGCCTACAGGGCGTTGTGCATCGTAGGGCCAGCTAGAACAGGACAAAGGTGCAATCCATCGATCGGGACCTACGTGGAAAGGAGACCAGCACCCAGCCTTACAACCCGTCTGGTGGCCCCCCGAAATCAGCGGCGTGTTTGTTAACCACGCTCTGGGGGTTCACAAATTCTGGCGCAGTGTACAGCAGCACCCGTCGCAGTTGAATTAGGCCCTCAGCACAGGAGCGGGGTTGTCCATTCAATCAGTTAGATATCAGGTGGGGATGTGGCGCAGCGCGGGCACTCCTCGCAAGTCGGCCCTCCTTGTATGGAAGGCCCCAGTGACTGCCGTTCTGCCAGCCCCTGCGTCCCCCCCACTGTCGTGGCCAGTGCTGGGACAGCCGGTAGAGCCGGTCGGGTCCTCCGCCGATGGCACACCGCCCCTCTCTCACCTTGCAGGCGCTCCGTGGGGCCGTGATCGTAGGCGGTCGCACCACCGCCGAAGCTCTGTCTAGACAGTACGTTTTGACGCCGCCTCCCCAGGCAGTCGCGATCCGTGTTCCTGCAGCGGCAGTATGTAGTTTATGAACCGGGGGGAAAAAGCAGTCTCATTCGCGCTCAGGCCCACAGAGCTTGAGTGAGTGCCACCAGGCTGCCCTTGTTCCCTCTAGTGCCGCCGCTGCCCACAGCCGGGACCCTGCCTGCTGTGACCCTGTGACCCGCTGATTGTGCTCCTGCCCCGCCTGCGCCGCGCTGGTATTGAGTTCCATTGTCTCTCCTTTGTGCTTTCTGCTCCTGGTAAGGGTGTACCTCTGTCGTTGTATCCCCTGGTGTACTGTCAGCCCCCCTGCTTTATTCTGTATATCCCCGTTCTGTTAGTATTGTAGTTTGTAGTATAGTATTATTGTTCCCCTGTGTTTTCAGCGCCCCCGGCCCCTGCCGCGCTTCCCGCCACCTCCCCGCTCCCCGCCCCTCACCTCTGCCGCCCTCCCCATTCGCCGCCCTGCTCCCCGCCTCCCAGCTGCCCCTCCCTCCCACGGGACCATATAGGACGAGGAGGGCGAGGCGGTGAGCAGTGACCTCTGTCCCTCTGGGCCGGTCACCCCCACGCACCTCGCACACTCCTCGTGAGTGCCACCAGGCTGCCCTTGTTCCCTCTAGTGCCGCCGCTGCCCGCAGCCGGGACCCTGCCTGCTGTGACCCTGTGACCCGCTGATTGGGCTCCTGCCCCGCCTGCGCCGCGCTGGTATTGAGTTCCATTGTCTCTCCTTTGTGCTTTCTGCTCCTGGTAAGGGTGTACCTCTGTCGTTGTATCCCCTGGTGTACTGTCAGCCCCCCTGCTTTATTCTGTATATCCCCATTCTGTTAGTATTGTAGTTTGTAGTATAGTATTATTGTTCCCCTGTGTTTTCAGCGCCCCCGGCCCTTGCCGCGCTTCCCGCCACCTCCCCGCTCCCCGCCCCTCACCTCTGCTGCCCTCCCCATTCGCCGCCCCGCTCCCCGCCTCCCAGCTGCCCCTCCCTCGCCCCGCCCCCCCCCACTCTCCACATATGGCAGAGTGGCGTACGCGCAGCGTTGACGCTCAGCGGGCGCGCCGAATGAGCGCCGAAGGTGCACCAAAGGTAAGCCCGTCTGCGCCCGGACCGCGCCCAGTGCCAGGACCCCTGGCCCCCACCGACGGAAGCCGACCCGACGGACCTACGACGCCACTGAACTCAACGCTCTCAACACCGGCCGAATCCCGGGATGCTACCGAGCAACACCGAGACGCACCCACGGACCCTTCAGCTGCCACTCCTGCAAGTTCACCTGCAACCGGAACCGGACCCACGCTACACCAGCACCCACCAAGCCGAACTCCAGCACCACCCACCTGAAGTGCATCCTGCTCAACACCCGCTCCGTCCACAGACACGCCGTCGAGCTCTGGAACCTGGTCGACACCACAGCCCCAGACGTCGCCTTCCTCACGGAAACCTGGATGAACGCCTCCTCAGCGCCCGCCATCGCCATCCCGGACGGCTACAAGATCATCCGGAGGGACCGCATCAACCAGACCGGAGGAGGCATCGCCATCATCCACAGGAACACCATCCGCATCTCGACTAACACCAACGACACCCTCGCACCCACCGAACACCTGCACTTCCAGATCCTCGTCAACCCCAAGACCACCCTCAGAGGCACCCTCATCTACAGACCCCCGGGACCACGCACACAATTCAGCGAAGACATCGCCGACTTCATCAGCCCGCACGCCCACCCCTCCACTGACTACATCCTCCTCGGAGACCTCAACTTCCACCTGGAGAACAACAACGACCGCAACACCACCACCCTGCTGGACAACCTCGCCAACCTCGGACTCAAGCAGCTGGTCAACACCCCCACCCACTACGCTGGACACACGCTCGACCCGGTCTTCTCTTCCAGCAAGGACATCGCCTTCAGCCACGCCACGGGACTCCACTGGACGGACCACAGCTGCGTCCACTTCAGCTTCAGAAGGACCACGCTCCACCATCACCAGCGACAGGTTCCCCGCAGAAGCTGGAACAAGATCACCACAGACCAGCTCGCTACTGCCCTGAGCAAGAACCCCCCCCACCAGCACAACGAACCCCAGCCAAGCGGCCACCAACCTCACGAAATGGATCAGCAACTGCGCAGACGACCTCGCCCCTCTGAAGACCCCGCCCAGCAGACCCAGCAGCAAGAAAGCCCCATGGTTCAACGACGAACTCAAGAGCTCCAAGAAGAACTGCAGAGCACTCGAGAGAACCTGGCGCAGAAACCCAACACCAGACAACATGACTGCCCTCCAGCTCGCCACCCGAAAACACCACCAACTGATCCACGCCACCAAGAGAACCGCATTCAAGGAACGACTTGACAACAACGCACACAACAGCAAGGAACTCTTCAACATCGTGAAAGAGCTCTCCAACCCCAACGCCGGAAACGACATCACCCCTTCGCAAGACCTCTGCAACTCCCTCGCCTCCTACTTCCACAACAAGATCGCGGACATACACAACAGCTTCAGCACTCAACCGACGCACGCCACGACCGAACCACCACCCCCCACAACCACCCTCCGCGCCTGGACCCCGATCAGCACCGAAGACACCGTCCACACGATGAACTCCATCCACTCCGGTTCTCCGACAGACCCCTGCCCTCACCACGTCTTCAACAAGGCCGACGCTGTCATCGCACCCCACCTACGGGACATCATCAACACCTCCTTCGACACCGCGACCTTCCCGGAGAGCTGGAAGCACGCCGAACTCAGCGCTCTACTCAAGAAACCATCAGCCGACCCCACCGACCTCAAGAACTACCGCCCCATCTCGCTGCTCCCGTTTCCGGCAAAAGTCATCGAGAAGACCGTCAACAAGCAGCTGGCCGCCTTCCTCGAGACGAACGGATCCCTCGACCTCTCGCAGTCTGGCTTCCGGGCCAACCACAGCACTGAGACCGCCCTGATCGCAGCTACCGATGACATCCGAGCCCTGCTCGACAACGGAGAAACAGCGGCTCTCATTCTCCTGGACCTCTCCGCGGCCTTCGACACTGTCTGCCACCGTACCCTAGTACAGCGCCTCAGCAACGTCGGAATCCAGGAGAAGGCACTGGAATGGATCACCTCCTTCCTCGCCGGAAGGACACAGAGTCCGCCTCCCCCCGTTCAGATCGGAGGCCACCGAAGTCATCTGCGGCGTTCCTCAAGGCTCCTCGCTCAGCCCAACACTCTTCAACGTCTACATGAGCCCCCTCGCAGCCATCGCACGCCAGCACAACCTCAGCATCATCTCCTACGCCGACGACACCCAGCTGATCCTCTCCCTCACCAACGACCCCGCCACCGCCAGAGCCAACCTCCACGAAGGGATGTCAGACGTAGCCAAATGGATGTCGAACAGCCGCCTGAAACTGAACTCGGGCAAGACGGAAGTCCTCCTCCTGGGATCATCACCCTCCGCCTGGGACGACTCCTGGTGGCCCCCCGCCCTAGGCAGCGCACCCAAACCAACAGACCACGCACGCAACCTGGGATTCATCCTGGACTCCTCCCTCTCCATGACCAGACCAGTCAACGCCGTCTCCTCGTCGTGCTTCAACATCCTGCGCATGCTACGTAAGATCTTCCGGTGGATCCCCACCGAGACCAGGAAGACGGTCACCCAGGCCCTCGTCACCAGCCGTCGGGACTACGGCAACTCCCTCTATGCCGGAACCACCGCCAAGCTCCAGAAGAAACTCCAGCGGATCCAGAACACCTCAGCATGACTCATCCTGAACATCCCACGCCGCAGCCACATCTCCGGACACCTGAGAGACCTGCACTGGCTCCCGGTCAACAAAAGAATCACCTTCCGGCTCCTCACCCACGCACACAAAGCCCTACACAACCAAGGCCCAGGTTACCTCAACAGCCGCCTCAACTTCTACGCTCCCAAACGCCAGCTTCGATCGACCAGCCACGCCCTCGCCGCCATCCCCCGCATCCGAAGAGTCACCACAGGAGGAAGGTCCTTCTCCTACCTGGCCGCCAAGACTTGGAACTCCCTTCCGACCCACCTCCGCCTGACCCAGGACCACCTCGCCTTCAGGAAGCAGCTCAAGACCTGGCTGTTCGAGCAGTAGCGGACCCCCTCCCCCCAGCGCCTTGAGACCCTCCGGGTGAGTAGTGCGCTATATAAATGCTTTGATTGATTGATTGATAGAGCTCCGAGAGCATTCCGATCCCCACTGCCGTGGCACCTCCTCCAGGCCTACCTCGCACACTTGAGGCCTCAGGCTTGCGTAGCGATTACGTGGCCACGCACACCAGGTTGGGTTTTCAGTCGTTATCCGCTGCTTGAAAGCTCAACTTTTTGGCGATGTATAAGTCTGCAAATAAACATCACACTGCGTAGTATGCACTCCCTGCTATGCAGTCGCTGCTTTCTCTGCTGGCATCTGACAGTTAGACACCCAGGATATATGCAGGATTGGGGCTTGATCGAGAGAGCTCGCCTACAGCATGGCCATTTCCCAACGCGGCTAGCTCCGCCCCATGCATAGTATTTCAAATTGCATATGGCATATTAGACATGTAACTGAGAGTTGTATAGAAATGATGAGTATCTTTAAAAGTTTTGCACTTTTGAAAAATGTCATACAAGCCCCAGTCACTGGATGCCCTCGATAGTGGGATTAAGGAATGGAGTTAAGGAGAGGGCCCACCTCCCGGTGGCTGAGGAAAGTTGCTCTGGGCGCTGATGCAAAAAAAGAGCACACCGGTTACACCTCCTCGTACAGCAACTGCCTTTGGCAACACAGTTTCTCTATGAAATTCGCCAGGGGTCCAGTCACTTTTTCACCATATTGTATTGGATATGCAAGCAGTTGTACAGGGGCGAATAGACATAAAAGAAGGATTATAATTGGGACTAGATAACCCATTCTCCCTCAAGCCAGACAAAATGCCTGCATACACCTCTAAAGCACTGACTAGCCATTAATATCCTAGAACCCATTAGAAAAACTATAGGAAGACTCAAGAGAAAACGGTATAAAAACTGGACAATTAAAAGTAAAAAAATAAATAGCACACCCACTCTGAACAGTCACTCAAAAGGGTCATCACTAAATATGTACATATCTTCTTCCTCTTGCTGTGCATCGTGCATTTTTACAAAACCGCAATACTCATAAAACACTCATCTGTTTCCCTTAACTTCCACCGATTTTGGAAAAGGGGAGTGGTGATGGACAGAGTTTCTGAATGATGCAGAATACTCTTACCAAGTCAAGAGATCATGGTTTTAATCCATCACCGTTTTTTAGCTCAATGCACCATCCCAGCTCAGAACCTGGCTATATGCACGTTACATGCCGCTCCTCGGAGCGGCAGCACGGGTAGGAGTAAGGCAGTGAACTTATGCGGAAATTATTACCGTGGGGAACACCTACCGTCTGTCAGCTCATGGGGCATGTAACGTGTGCCAAAGTAAGACCGCAATAGGTCCACTTTTTTGATAAAATTTATCTTGCTTCCACTGGGCCAGCTCATGCCCGGAAGCTAAAACTGCCAGCTGATTTTTGCTGCTAGTTTTTAGGACTGTAGGCATACTAATTTAGAAACCGAGCATTTTCTAGTAGGGGCCACTAGAAGGTCCTGATGAGTAAGCAGTAGGGGACTGCTTACGAAACATGTAGACCAGGTAGCAAGCTAATCGCTCTACCTCAAAACCCCCTTCTTAACGTTCCCAGCTAGGGAAGTGAATAAATCATTTTTTTCCACTAGCCAGGGAATTTTTAATCTTTTAACACCCACACATAAATAGGTCCCTACACCTCACTGACCTCACTCACCCTGCACTGTCACATAGCCTCTGTCACATTCAAAGTGCTCCCGCATAGTTCGTCAGGTCGTAGCACGCCCCGCCCCGTAGAGGGACGGGAAGACCCCCATGATGAAGCATGACACTAAAGGATTTTTTTTGTGTGTGAGGGGTATTTTAACAAGCACATTGTGCTCTCATCTTTACCACCCTAAGAGAGAGTTTATTATTCTCACCATTCACATGTAAAAATAAAAATAAAAAATTAAAACCACCACACATTGATAGAATCTCTATGTTTATGTATATCTAATTGGAGGGTGATTCTGTCAACACCTCTACACTTCCTCTACTGTTTTGGAAGTACTTCTGTTTAGTTACAGAACGTAATTGTTAGAAGTCATGTGGGCCATTGACCCCATAATAAGGCCATATATAGCCTGTAACCACTGTATATATGTTTGTAGTTATGATTTTTATTTTTAAGTTGTGAGCCTTGAAAGACAGCTAAAGCTGTTGCTAGGACAGATTTAAGAAGAGCTATGATCATCCTAATACAAAAACACACACTGCTGACCCCTCACCACCCCTGCCCGCCCCGGTCCCCATTTTTCGAAACAAGAACCAGTTTTCAACCAACTTACCTATTTGCTCTCTGTAAATAACCTTTGCAGCCCACTTCTTTCTGTGAAGGCTGTACATTTGTCTTTAGTTCTCAATATGTAGAAGGTAAAGATGGTTCTTTTTTGTTTGCTGCAAAAAAAGATAGAGGGTCATAATTATATAGCTGTAGGTTGCCTGTAAGGTTTTATTAGGTATGTTTTAGAAAAAGGAAGAGAGAGACCCCTTTCACCAACCAGGGGAGTAGAGTACTACTGGCAGGTAGAAATAGAATTATCCCTTGGTGAACATTTGATCCAAATCATACATTTTGAAATTATCTTCAAATAATAAGTATCCCACACTATTAACCCATACGTTGAAATCTTACCTAATTTAAAATATAACCAACCAAAGTCTAAAATGTTGAAAAGTATTTTTATTAAAAAAGTTTTTATAGTGTTTGCAATTAAAAAGTGTAAACTTAAAATACACAATTCATAACCTATTCCTATATCATCCAAGGATATATTGTAACAGTGTACATAAAAACAATATTTACTTAAGCCAAAAACATTTAAAACATAGTGTTCAGTTATAAAAAGAAAGGAAGACACATCTATGCTCCAATACCTATATTTGACATCAAACAGAGACAAAATAGACAATTCAATTTGTCATTAAACAACACATCAGGGTCAAAATATTTTGCACGTTCTTTAGCTTATTTTTAGGAATGGTTGTTAGCCCAATGATTGTGTCAGACAGTTGCGTCAACGCGTTTCGATGGCTTGAGCTTATTGTTCCATCTTTTTCAAGACAATTATATGTCTCTCTTGTTGGGCACTGGTTGGTTGCCTTATCTGCTGATATTGATGCTGTTGGGGATACATCGTATTAATTCTATATCTTACATTTTGGTGATGTCATTCAATTTTCTGCACATGTCAATAAGTCTTTGCTAACACTATAAAAAGCTTTTTTTTAATAAAAATACTTCTCAACATTTTACTTTAGACTTTGGTTGGTTATATTTTAAATTAGGTAAGATTTCAAATTATGGGTTAATATTGTGGGATACTTATCATTGTAGATAATTTCAAAATGTATGATTTGTATCAATTGTCCACCAAGGGATAATTTTGTTAGGTATGTTCAGGTGTTTTGGGCATACGTTAGCAGAAAGCCAAGATCCCGTTTCCAGCTAAACTGCTGGAGGACCATGTAGCCACCTGTCTTAGTTCTTTCCTAGAAACCAGTACGTTTTTGGATACTCATCAGGCAGGCTTTCGTCCAGCGCACTCCACGAGTCTGTGATCCTATCGGTCATGGATGGTCTTAAAGGACAGACTGATATTGACCGCTCTCAGGCCCTGATCCTCCTGGACCTATCTGCAGCATTTGATACAGTGAACCACACTAATTTGCTGGATCGCATTGCCGCAGTGGGTCTCGGGGGTACAGCACTGGATTGGTTCAGCTCCTTTTTAGAGGACCACAAACAATCAGTGTGGCTCTCGCCATATAAATCCAACACTGTTGAAATGAGATGTGGTGTTCCACAGGGCTCCTCCCTTTCACCTATCCTTTTTAATCTATACATACGTCCCCTGATCTCTAGTCTAAGGCAGATGGGCGTGACATTTTTTCACTAAGCTGATGTTATGCAGCTAATCTTCACTGTAGAGAACTCCACAGAATCCGAAGATTTTGTCAGGAGTTCCATGATGCATGTGAAAACATGGATGAACAATAACCAATTAAAATTGAACTCAGAAAAGACTGAGAATATTATTCCAAGTAATAAACGTATCCATTGGACATCTTCCTACTGGCTGCCTGAACTAGGTGCGGCCCCACTTCCCAAACCAGTGATAAAAAGTCTAGGTCTTTATATTGCCTCGGATCTCTCTATGCGTGCCCCAAATTGGCTCCGTTACATCCGCCTGTTTTGTCCAACTTCGCAAGCTGTGCAAGATTAGGCGGTTCTTTAGCAAAGAGGCCAGTATCCAAATTGTGATTGCCCTTATTCTGTCAAAAATTGACTATGGAAATGCCCTTTACCTTGGCCTTCCACAGAATTAGAGACACCATCTTGAAATGATTCAGAACCAAGCAGCTAGAATTATCTCTTTTAAGGACAGACGCTGCCATATCACTCCACTGCTTAAAGATCTCCACTGACTTCCAGTGGAGCAATGAGCCAAGTTTAAAACTGGCTGCGTTCTTTTTAAAGACATGCAAGATACTGGCCCAAGTTTAATCTCTTCGCAAATCAGTAAGCATGTATCTCGGCGTACTCTGAGATCTATGCATCAGAATCTTCTGACGGTGCCCAGAATTGGATGCAAAGGTATTGGAGGGACACGGCTTTCTTTTTTGGGCCCGATGTTCTGGAATTCACTTCCTATTTCACTCAGGCTTAAGGTTGATTATGTGCGGGTTAGGAGGACACTTAAAACCTGGCTGTTCTCCTAGCTTACAACTAGATGCATCCTGCTTGTTCTTCAGTCTGCTTAGACTCCCTAGCGCCAAAAGACCTGTCGGTGGACGTGAAAAATTCCCATTTAACATAACAATGTTAAGTAGAGTTAAACCGAGCCATAACCGGGTGAATCTGCTGTTCATTGACAATGCTGTTGGTGGCAAAAATGTTCTCTTCTACTTTCTGCGATTACAAATCGCCTATGGTGAATACAGCTAAAATGTTGCATCTGTGCCTCTTCTGGTTTGCGCATCCTTTAGTCCTTTTAAAATGTTTCCATTACCTTACGTTAAGGACCTACTAATCTTCTTTAAAAAAAAATATGCTAGAATGGCAGAATTGTTATGGCTAATCGGGTAGCTACTAGCAAATTTAAAAAAAAACTACCCATGATCTATACCAAACAGAAAAGAAGATTGCTAAAATCTGGTTGAGCTTGTTAACATATGTGTCTAGAATAGATCAGAAATATTTCACGGCCACCAGACTGAATGTTTCCGGTTATTTATGTGAACCATAGTTTTTTTTGTTGTTGTTGAAATCTTTTTATTAGATTTTCTCATAATACGCCCCCCGAGGGGGGCAAGGCACAAGATCATTACACATTTTAACATAAACAGAGCGTATCAAAACCAAACATAGATGTACATATAGTGATTGTCATGCGTCAAGTAGCTTTAGCCTCGTTTAACTGCGCTATGTCCAATGGGAACATGAACACGGTGAGGGGAATTTCGGGTGGAGAGTACAAGGGCCTACAGGTTCGTATTCCCTGAAACGTGTGTCCGTAGAGGCATAGGTGGGTGTCGTTCCGTATGTGTTGTCTCTGGCATGTAATATCATGATCAACCCTGGTAAGGAGAAGAAAAAAGGAAACTTGTACCGGCCTCAGAACCGCAGGTTGGAAACAATGGGGAGGTCATGCGGGTGCGGGGAAAACGTGTCCCCACCTACCCATTACATAATGACTGTCTCATTGACACCCATGAACATACCATTGTAGAGCTCGGCGAATGCTACCCTTAGAAGCATTGGTAAAGCTAAAAGGTTTTGCTTATACAAGCTCTGTTGGTTGACAGTGTTTTTAGCCATGTTGCACAGCATCGTGGCTGAAAATAATAAAGAAACAAAATGAGCTATGATGGGGCTAGTGTTGACCACATTATAGCATTTCTGTTTTCTTCACTTTTTAGCCACTTTGCACAGCAGCCACGCTGCCTGACAGCATAGCAAAAAAAAACATTGGCAAAGCCAAATACTCCTGTATGCGAGGGCTATTTGGACTTATCATTTTTTTTGATGGGGCAGTGGAGGTCAAGCAACAATGCCGCAGGGCGCCGAAGCAAATGGAAAAATAAAGTTAGAATCAAAGCGATATGGCGCGCCTAGTGCTGACCACATCCTAGCCCTTTTTTCTAACTTAATTATTCCACCTTCCCCTAATAACCACAAATTACACACAGGCAGCAGAACAGCAGTTATCCCACTTGTGAAGACATTCCCCACAAAGCTGCTCAGTGCTCAACTCCAGCACAGAGGTCTCTGGTTTCCTTCCCACCACACAGGAGCATTCCGCTGTCAGAGTCTCTAAGCACCTTCCCGCTCACAGGGTGGACTTGTGAGTCTGGAAAGTTAGTGTTGCTGAGTATCAAATGTACACTGAAGTTTAAACTTCCCAGAGATTCTGTAGCTGTGAAGAGGCACGTTGGGTAGATGCAGAGTGGGCGTGCTGGGATGTAGTTTAGATATCTTGCACTAGTCTGTCAGTTGTTATCGTTCAGGGTAATTACTCGAGTACACTTCACTTTAACTATGGTTGACTTACCTAAAGCTTCTTGCCACTTTTGTAACCTTTCATGCGGTAGGGACAGTGTGCTGACACCCCATAAAGAATATAAAAAGAGATACCAATAGAGCATCTTATACAAACCCTGGCACACACTTCTGTACACCATGGACATACCAGGAGTATGGTGGGAAGGAGCAAGCAACACCACAAACAATGGAAGGGGGTGGGCTAGAGATGGGACAAGCACTGACGTGTGACTGCACAGAGCAAGTAACACCAGTACAGTTGGTGAAGGTGGGTGATGAATGGATTTCAAACAAATGCACTTTCATGGAGTGCAACAAGTAAAAAAAAATTTTAAGTACCTCTAGAAGCATGCAGCCAGTGTAAGGCGATTTCCAGTGGACAGGAAGCTGTCGTTTGTTCATGCCTCCATGGAACAGACAGACACACTAAAAGAAAGTGAGACCCGGACGCTCTGGCCAATAAGAAGCAAGGAAATGAGTGTGACATTGAAGTCAAGCAGTGGTTAGTAACGGACAGTCTCGAAGTCCTTTTTACATTGTTTATAAAAAAAACAAAGAATATTCAGCAACTATTCATGTCCTGTCTCAGGCGAGGCCTAAAAATCAAGTTCACTCCTTAAAGTGTTGTGTTTAGGGCAGTTAGCTGTCCCACGCCATTATCAGTATGCCCTGTGCCACTGTTAGGTTTCCATCCACACCATTCTCCCTTCTAAACACTCCTTGCCCTTCCACCTTCTTAATGTCAGACTTGTTAGCACATTCAGTTTTAGGCTAGGCATCCTCTCCTCCTAAAACAGACCATTCCCCTTCTCCACCACATCCTTTCCCACCTTGTAGTGTATTTCACAAAAACTCATTCGGATGCGGTAAATACCTGCAAGTGTTTAATTACAACCATGTTCTTTATCAAAAAGCACAATTTAAAGTAAACATGTTTTTTGTGGTGAAATAAGAAAACATGCACTGTAGTTTACTTCTGCTGTCATACTGCTGAAGATTTACTTTCCATTTACTTTTAATCCATTAAAATCCCAAATCTGTGCCTAAACACTAGTGCAGAACTGTACGATTCTGCATCCGCACCATTACTAATGGACTTTTGTCAAAACCTAAAACTGGGCTACCTGGATCTGGAAGGACCTACCACCCATCTTCACTTTCCTGAATTTCGTGACACAAACCAGATTAGCCGATGAGGACTGCAGGTTCCTTTGTGGCCTTTAGTGGCTGAATTTCATTTGTAGCAGCACTGCTCCTGTTCCTTTAAAGGCCTTGTAGACCATTCACATTGATTCAAAGACAATTCTCTCTTTTACTGGAAGCTAGTGTAGCTTTCTCAGGGAGCTTGAGGAAAAGTCATATCTTGATTTATTTACTGCAAGTTTTGCTGCTGTTGTTCGTCCCCTACGTAATCTGTTAACTATGTAGTCTGGTGCTCCCAGTAAAAGTGCATGAGAATAGTCCGTTATACTCAAGACAGAGCATTGAACCACTAACTTTCTGGCTGGCAGAGGCAGTAGTGGAACAATTGTTGTAAGGTTCCTCAGCAGTGCAAAACATGTGGCTACCGTTTTTAGGTTTCGCCTGGCATCCGCTTGCGTTTTTCGTCATTGTTGCCTCGTTCTCCTTGAGCACGGTGAGCAGTCCGAGCCTTCCCCGGGAGAGACGGAGCAGGGGGCGAGCTGCAGGGGAGAACTTTCTATACTTTGTTTAGCCTCCATCGTCTCCCTTGTTTTGTGTGTTTGTGCTTTCACGGCCACGCAACTTTACTGCCGCGCGGCCAATGCTTGTTGCATCTTGTGCTGCTCGGTGAAATCAGCGCCCGCCATGTTGTGCTCTTCTGAGTCACAGCCGGAGCCACCCCCTCGGTCGAGTTTCTGACGGCGAATATTTCAGTGGCAGCTATAAAGCGCCCAGTGAACATGACTGTTTACCGAGGCCCCCGGGTCAGGGGCAGCGCAGGTAGAAGGTGGATTACACACGGGCTCCGAGCCGCGAGGATAGGTGGACGCGCTGGAGGCTGCAAGTGGCCGCCAACAAAAAGCTGCTCACTTATTCAAGCGTCGCCTCTGCCATTTTCCTGGTCTGAGTCCAGAGATTGGAACGTTGTATTCTTTACTTCCTCCGATGGACAGACCCACATATTTGTAGCCCCTGGCAGTACAGAGGGATAACAGGGCATGCTGCTTCTACCGTGGACTGGACAGAGAGATACAGACTGACCGGGGAGGCTCGCATTCACCTTCCCCAAAGTACAATCTCCAACTGGAGTTAAGTTGCCCGTAAAGCGCTTTTGCGAGGAGCGGCGGCCGCCGAGAGCGGCGCTGGGCCGCACGCGCAGCCTGGCCTTGCGGGGGCTTTGATGGATTGTGAGCGCATCTGAGCGGGCAACCTTTTCCTTTCAGACAGCCTAGCTCCCGAGGCTCTTTCCTAGAACTGCCTTATGGCTACAGATGCTCTGTATGGACATGTTAATTAAACTGTAATTAATCATACTGTCCGGAGCAAACTTGAACAATTACCCTAATCAAACAGAAGTTAAGAACGGCCTGCGATAGCCCCGGGCTATCACTTTTGTTAAGCAGGCTCCCGTTCAAGCAGAACAGCTTTTGCCCCGGCCCAACATATGTGTTACATATTAAAACAAGTATTGGTATTAAAATTATACTGCCCTCTGGGACGTAATGTATCATGAAGTGTATTTGTCCTTGAAAGCAAATTTACCGTCAAATCTTTTTTTCCTTTTCCGGAATATGCAAACGTTTTCCTTCTCAAATGGATGGGCTGAAATTAAAGCGAATTTCTGAGGCTATTCGGCTTTCCGGGGCAGTGCCTTCTACACACATTGTTAATCTACAAATTTGTATAAACATTTCTGTGGTCGTCGGTACTCGTAACCGCTCCCTACATTAAGACTCACACCTTAGTCCTACATTTTTAGAAATATTTAAATTGTCTATGTGCGCGCTCACATCTAAACACATATCGACTTCCTAGTATAATATCCTAATAATATGCACCTAAAATATAAAATGGCACTTCTGGACACTTGAGTTATTTAAACGCACGTGTAAAGAAAGCGTATCAGTAATGCTTCAAAAAAATCGCGGATTTTTTCTTCATTTTGAATTATACAATTTTTACCGTTTGTGTCTGGTATTTCATGTTTGTACTTTTCGGATGTGTAATACAGCTAGGTGGGTTTGTAATTTTACTACCTCTCTTTTACTCTCATTATATTATCACTCGTGACATCATTGCGGTGTACACGTGCCCTTCAAGTTCTCGATTATGGGATGCTCCGGTTTGCTCGCATTTTACCTGTTCTTATGTGGACGCCGATTGCATTGTTATTACCAATAGTGTCTGGCAGTGATAAGCAACCAGTTACCTAGGGAAAGCTGTCTTTGTACCGGGGCCGGCAAGGCTCCTTGTCCCCATCGCAGTGTTCCCAGCATGGTGTGAGCAGACACAGGGCCCCCTGGGGCTGCCACAGGCCCGCCCAATACTGGAGCACATGCCCTCGGGACCCGGCACGATGCAACATTTATGGGGTCTGGAAAAAGCCGAACAGAGGCGAACCCGATCCAGCAGCTAGCCAGGCGACGCCTGTCCGCTCAGCCATAATTACTAGCTTATTCTGTAATTATTCCCCTCTTTTTAATTATTCAAGGCCAGGGCAGGACTCATTGTGACCGGCTCTTGCAGGGGCCGCATGGTCACATGAACTGTGTGGGGGTCTCTGTGTGTGTGTGTGTGTGTGGGGGTCTGTGTGTGTGTGTGTGTGTGTGTGTGTGTGTGTGTGTGTGTGTGTGTGTGTGTGTGTGTGTGTGTGTGTGTGTGTGTGTGTGTGTGTGTGTGTGTGTGTGTGGGCGGCGCTCTGTGTGTGTGTGTGTGTGGGCGGCGCTCTGTGTGTGTGTGGGCGGCGCTCTGTGTGTGTGTGTGTGGGCGGCGCTCTGTGTGTGTGTGTGTGGGCGGCGCTCTGTGTGTGTGTGTGTGTGGGCGGCGCTCTGTGTGTGTGTGTGTGTGTGGGCGGCGCTCTGTGTGTGTGTGTGTGTGGGCGGCGCTCTGTGTGTGTGTGTGTGGGCGGCGCTCTGTGTGTGTGTGTGGGCGGCGCTCTGTGTGTGTGTGTGTGTGTGTGGGCGGCGCTCTGTGTGTGTGTGTGTGTGTGTGGGCGGCGCTCTGTGTGTGTGTGTGTGTGTGTGGGCGGCGCTCTGTGTGTGTGTGTGTGTGTGTGGGCGGCGCTCTGTGTGTGTGTGTGTGTGTGTGGGCGGCGCTCTGTGTGTGTGTGTGTGTGTGTGGGCGGCGCTGTGTGTGTGTGTGTGTGTGTGTGTGTGGGCGGCGCTGTGTGTGTGTGTTTGGCATTTGCAAGAGATTAAGCTATTGGCATTGTAAATGACAATGTCATTTATTTATCTGTTTTCAAAACCAACACATAAATAAAAATGTTGTTATTTACAATGCCAATAGCTCTAACTTTTGCAAAGGCGAAACCGTGGCATTGTAAATGCTTGTTGTTGATATATGTTCCCATGGGAAATTTCTCATCCACATATACTCCCAAATTTCGCACTGCCTGAAATGTCTTTAGGTTCTCTGTGCTGGTTCAGGGCCAGAAATTATTTGGGAGTGAGTAAAGCTTGAGGGAGAGCAACATAAGAATTCATTTTATCCTTCATTATATTTAAATAATTATTTTTAAGCCAGCTTGCTGTTTCCTTAAGTAATTCTGAAGCCCTTAGGGTTCTGGCTATTTTTGTCCAAGGACAGGATTAGCTGAATATCATCTGCATAGTTTGCAAAAACCGTCCCATAAGATCTAATCGGGGTCAGTACTGGTCATAAATATATTGAAAAGTATAGGGCTTAGTGCTGATCACTGGGGTACCCATGTGCTGTTTTCTGAAATTCAGACTGGAAAGGAGGGAGTGAAATTGCTTGATATCTGTTTGACAAATGGGATTTAAACCACTCCAATAAAGTTCCTTCCATCTCTATCTCTTCCGGTCCGAGAATCAGTATTTGATGGTTAACCCCTTCGCTGTGTTCGTCGGCCAACGGCCGTCGCAAGCACTACCTCCTAAACGGCCGCACTGCGGCGGAATTGCTGCCGCCGTTAAGCGGCTATCCGTGTCAAATGCAGCTGACCTATCTAAGAGTAACAGAACTGCTCCTTGACCCCTGTCATCCTCCGTTCGTCAATGGCCAAAATTTGCGCTATTTCTGTGCCATGCACTAAACTGGAGACTGTTTGTTCTCCAGGATATTATGACTTTCCAGGTATCTTGCTAATTTTTTCATGACTTATTTATTTCTCAATTATTTACCGGCTAGGGGAGTTGAGGGATTGGACGGTAATTAATGGTTTTGGTTACATCTGCTGTTGGATTCTTAAATAATGGGGTGCCTAAGGTTTTTTTTCAGGCACATTGTACTGGGCCTGTAATCAGGGATTGATTGCACACTTTCAATAGACATGAATCTAATTAATTGCCTCTTTCTTTCCACATATTAGGAGGTATTAGGGCTAGTAAGGAATTCGAGGAAATTGTCAGGGAGAGTGCTTTAAGTGCCTCCTTTTTCACAATTTCTATATTTTCTAGTTTTGTGCTGATCACCTCTGTTTGTGTTATTCAAGTGACCCCCCCTCATCTATAGATAGGTCTTTAACCAAAGCGTCTTTATTTATATCTTCTAGGATTAGCTCATTTTCATTTTTGAAAATTTCTGACAGGCTAACACACAGGTATTGTGAGTACTTCACGCTTTGTTTTATACCATCTGGGTTTGCTAGGTCTTTCACTATGCCGAATATTTTGTTTCAATTAATTTGTTGCGATTGTTTTGGTGTAGTAATTTTCTTTAGCTAATTTTGTTATTGTACTTTTTCAGTTAATTATTTTGTTGTCTTTTCGTTTTCTAGGTAGGCCTTCCACCATTACCTTTCAAGTTCCTTACATTTAATTTTCATTTCTTTTAGGGTTGGCATAAACCATGGCACTGATAGTCTACGTCGCTTTGCCAGATTTTTTTATAGGTATTATTTTGCCTATGGTCCCATTATTTGATTCCTGTCAGTGTTTGTAGTTCTTATCCAATGTAGCTTTTCCTGGTAACAGTTAATAGTGTAAAATATCTTTCCTTCTTTCATCTTACTTAGTTTATACCATTCTCTTATTTGAACTACCTTCTTAACTGTTTTCTCTTCCTCCTTTTCTTTTGAGTCTATACATTTTGTAGGTTACTAGTACATGATCTGACCAACTTAGAGGTATCGTGTCCCTTGCTGTAATTAGGTCTGTTGGGGCAAGTATAAAATCAAGGGTTTATTTTATCCCCCTTGATATGTTGGACTTTTTACCAATTGTTCCAGCACTGGAATATCACATGAGCTTAAGAGATCCCTACCTTGATTGAATGTAGTGTCTTCTGCCCATATATTAAGATTAAGGCTCTCTGTTTTCCGTTTTTATGGATTTTTACAGATAAATACAGCCAAAAAGCAATGTGTTTATTGTCTGCATTTATTTTTAAAAGTGCATCAATACAGAAAGTTTTGTTTTTTTTAACTTTATTTTTATATTTCAAGTGACAGTACATCAACAAGAGGTGCAGGTACGAACACACATTGCATATCATATACAGTAATGAGAAGTGCATGTACAGAGGTGGGGACCATTAGTCTAGACACATCTATCATCCCAGTGCAGCATTATGCCAGCTGGTCTCATCCCTCCCGCCCAGGGCCACATCGCAGCCACATCTTCCCGCCTCATCCGAGCAGACCGATGAGCATCAAGCAATTCAGCAAATCACCAATTACAAGGAAATGTTAACTCCACTGTGCGCACCACACTCCTGTATATGCAAATCTGAAGGCATAGGAGCATCAAATATCAATACCGCTCCCCTGCAACCCACACAAATTGCGTGACTGTCTCTCTGATGTTGTGAGTGTATCTACATGACGGGGTGCTCTTGAGGAATACATAAATGTGTCGCAGCAAATGGGTGGACGTGCATCTAATCATGTATCTCATCTCCCTCATCTTCGTCACTTTTACTCAAATAGCCTTTGAGTGGGCCCCAGATATCAGCAGGTCTCGAGGTTATTGGCAATAGCTCCGAGTACGTGGTAATCTGCTCCTGACAATAGGTGAGGTCTCGTAGCCAGTCCTTGAATTTAGGGGCCCTCCCCCTTCCCCATCTACATGCCACTCGCCTCTTGGCCAGTAGGAAGGCAAGAGCAATAAATTTGCGGTGTGCTGCCTGTATAGGTTCCACGTATCCCAAAAGTGCCATGATAGGGGACGGGTCAATTCTTAAGTCTATCATCGTTGAGAGGGCGGTGAACACCTGACACCAATAGCTCTGAACTGCATCACACATCCACGCCAAGTGAAGAAAATCCGCACCTGGGGCATCGCATCTATCACAATTATCTGTAGTGCGAAGCTGGAAGCGATACATCCGGGCTGGAGTGCAATAAAGTCTATGCACAAACTTATAATGGATAATCCTAAACCTGCTGCTGGAGGAGATGCGTTCAGTCTGCTGAAGGCAGAACTCCAATTGCCTGTCAGACAGAGGGGTCTCCAATTCTTGGTCCCATTTAACCCTAGCCGGCAATTGCGGGCCGGCCACCGACAAGTGGACTGACCTATAGATAGTTGAGACTAGTTTGCGAGGGGTGTCATCTTGGAGCATGCGCTGCAGGGGGGCAACCGTCAGGGGTTCTTTCGGAAATTCAGGTGAAAGAGCTTTAATCCCTTGCTTGAGTCAAATGTAGAGAAAGTCATCGAGTGGGGTCAGCGGGACGCCCTCACAGAGATGTTCTATGGAGCGGAATGTTCCATTGTGATATAAATCACCCCACGTTTTGATATTAGTTTTATGAAGTAGCTTATGAAATCCTGCCTCCTGTAGAAGGGGCATACTTGGGTGATAGGCAAGGGGCAAGAGCGGTGCATACACCATGCCAATTTCCAATTTGCGAGTCAAGTGGGTCCAAGCCGTCACTGTGCTCATCACCGGCGTGGACGTTTTATCCCTGCCGGGAACTAGAGCGTACAGCGCACCTTCGATAGGTATTGGATGAGCCAGCCAGTGCTCCGCTGCTAACTGAGGCATGTATCGAGGTTGTTTCACCCAATAAAAGGCATAATGAGCCTGAGCAGCTTGATAATAGAGCTCAAAATCAGGAACGCCAAATCCTCCCTTACTGTATGGCGCAATGAGGACATCCCACTTGAGCCGAGGCGATTTCCCGCCCCACACTAACCTGATAAGCTCCGTTCGCAGCTACGAGAAAAAATATCGGCCTGGATAGTAAGGAATATTTAAAAATAAATATAACAATTGGGGCGAGATCACCATTTTGATTAACGAAGTTCTACTCGCCATGGAAAGTGGTAACGTGATCCATCGGGAGATATTGTCTGAGATGCGATTCATTGTCGTACCATAATTGGCCCTCATTAATTCGTCTCAGGTTTTTTCTATTTGGATACCTAGGTACTTGAAATCGCCCTCACTCTGCGTACAGAGATAGAAGTATTTGCAGTTGAAAATACCTGATCGCCTTGTCATTGTCAGATTAGGGAGCAGGAGACTGATACGGGTGGCAATCAATTTAGCCAGTATTTTCGCATCGCAGTTAAGCAATGAGCGGTCTATAAGAGTCACATTTATTTGCCGGTTTACCCGGTTTCAAAAGTGAGGTGATGAGGGCGAAGCGCATGGAGGGGGGTAAGTGGCCAACCTCTAGGGCATCTTCATAAACCTCTCTCAGTACCGGTGCCATAAAGTCAATGTATGTTTTATAGAATTCTATTGGGATTCCATCAAGCCCCGTAGCCTTCCCTGATTGCATGTGCATGATAGCTTCCTTCACCTCATCCAGCTCAAATGGGGCATTTAGGAAGGCTCTTTGTGCATCACTTAACCACCCTAGGGACACATCAGCAAGGTAATCTTGCAAATTTAACCTATACGTTCTAGTGGACGTATTTAGTGCACCATAGTGGTTCACAAATGCATTAAGGATCTGCATAGTGTCCCTGTACACCAGTCCCTCCGAGGGTTCTAGCTCCAATATTACATTAGAGGGCCGCATTAATTTTATAGTCGCAGCTAGCGCCTTTCCCGTCCTCTCGCCCTCACCGAATCGACGAGCCGTCCAGTATTTGCCCATAAATTTGCTTTCCCTAGTGGCCTCATCTATGTATTCGGTCAGTGAGTCACGTATGCTTGAAAGGGTGGCATTGTCAGGACTATCAACCAAAACGTGCTCAAGGGCCTTGAGTCTGTCCTCCAAAAGACGCAATCATCCCATTATACTCTTTAAAATTCCCGATCCCTTCGCTATGCATATGCCTCGTAGTGTGACATTAAAGGCGTCCCAAATAGTCTCCACATCTTTTACAGAATCTTTATTGCGCCTAAAGAAGTCTAAGCACTCCTCTCTCAGCTCTTCCTGAAAAGCATTATCCAACAACATCGTGGGCTGTAACCGCCAAGCAGTCTGGGGAGGACCAAGGTCCGTTGATCGCAACGTAACTTTGACTGAGGAGTGATCAGAGTAGGTTCTAGGGAGGTGCTGTGCTGCAGTAAGCGCAGCATTTAGCTGCAGTGAGATGAGTATGTAATCAAGCCTCGCCCATGAACGCGCATGCGCCGTGAAATGTGTACCTTCCCTTACATCCACGTGCATACGCCTCCAAGCGTCCAGAAGATTATGATCGTTTATAGATCCAAGCAATGTCATTCTAGCTTTAGTGTAGTGATGTGGGGCAGGGTGTGATCTATCTATAACAGGGTTAAGTGAAGTATTAAAATCCCCCCCCCCCCCCCCCCCCAGGGAAGGTGCTGGGGCCCCGTGCCTACAATAGCAGCCCACAGGTCTTCAAAGAAATGGGGGTCATCTGTGTTGGGGCCTTAACAACATACTAACGTAATAGCTATATGTCCCAGTCTGCCCCACATTATACAATACCTCCCGATCCCATCCACCTTGGTGCCGGCTAAGACAAAAGGTGTGCCTCTCTTCACCAAAATCGCTGTGCCTCTCGCATATGTTGAGTAAGAGGAGAAGGCAGTGTTCATCGCCCATCTACTAGCAAAGGTGGGACCTGGTCGATGGCTGAAGTGGGTCTCTTGGAGAAATGCTATGTGTATTGAGTGGCGAGCAAGATAGGATAAGATTTGCCTCCTTTTTCTCGGGTCTCCCAGGCCCCATACATTCCATGTTAGCACATTCAAATCCGTACCCTCTATTAGTGTGGTCGTGTCCAAGGGTTGTAGAATGTGTCAGTAAAGACCATCGCAGCCGGTCACTGCGAGCAAGGGCAGGTGTAAAGCACTCTATCTCGCTGCTGCGCCGACCCGCCAATCCATGCCACCTCGAGTTGTACATGCCAACAAAATCTCTGTTATTAGTGTGAATGTGTACCATATGCACCTCAACGTATGTCCTGGTAATACTCTCATCAAGTGATCATGTAGGATCCAGTATGAACAATTCTTCGATATCTGTTACTTCAAAGCAAACCATAACATTCCCGAACTCCCCCCCCCTCCCATTCCCCGTAACTGAAATATCCACCCCTTGTAAGTGGCAAACACCATTGCCTTGGCAGCAGTGATAGCAGTATACACATCACATGACAGGCTCATTTTCAGGAATGCGAGGTGGCCAACGACAGGGACAGTTGTACCTCCCCCCTCCCAACCGACGTCCCGTGTAGGTGTCATAAGACAGGCCCGGACATCAGTGCCATCTAGTCTTCTGAGTGAGCAAAAACATATGGTACAGAGGCAGTCCCCGCTAATCATTCGTATCGTATATGCATGAATACTGCCTGTGATACTACGGAGCAGTAAGTCACACAAATAAACCATCATTCCGCCCCCCCACCCACTGAAGCATCCCCAACTTGCCAGAATCCCCATCCCACCCGCCACCCATCACAACACCCAAACAATTCAAGATATGCAAAGTATGCAACATTGTCAATGGGGTATACCCTATGGGGACCATCAAGAGGCAAGCACAAAGCCACCCCCCACCACCGCACCCATCATCCCGTACGGCCTCCAGCGGGCAAAGCCAAGGGGAGGGGGGGGTGGGTGGTGCCTGGAGTACATTACCACCAACAGTCCAATATCCGTCAATGGTATGTTCGCTTAGCAGCGGCGGCGTCGTACACCCGGTTACCTCTCAGGGACATTGGAGCAATGTCAATAGGTCAGCATAATGTACAGTAAGAGCGGCCCCTAGATTTACAGGTCTTGATGCAGTGACACGTCGTCATCACGCTCTTCGCCTTCGTTGTTTCTCTGGTCAGCTCTTGCACGACGCAGGCTTTTCAAAAAATCTTCTACCTGCTGTGGATTTGTAAAGAAGCGTTGTTTTGCTTGGTGGGTTACTCTTAGCTTAGCAGGGTATAATAACGCATAGTCAATCTGTAGAGTGCGGAGTTTCTTCTTCACATCCAGGAATTTCCGCCGTTGTTCCTGCACCACCGGTGTAAAGTCAGGGCAAATGGAGAAGCTGACTCCATCACAGGAGAGATTGCGGCTGGTACGCGCTGCTCTCAGTGCAGTGTCGCGGTCACGGTAGTTGAGAAGACGCGCAATTATGGGCCTTGGTGGGGCACCTGGTTTTGGCTGCGGTCCAAGCGAACGGTGCGCCCGCTCTACAATGAATTGCTTGGAAAATGCTTCTGTTCCAACCTCAGCTAACAGTATCTTCTCCACGTAGTCTTCCATGCGCCCCGTGTTGGTGTATTCCGGCACACCTATCACTCGAATATTGTTCCTGCGGCTGCGGGCTTCCAACTCCTCATTCTTAGCCGCAATAACCCTGAGGACATTGTCCATTCTCGAGAGGCGCGTGGAATGAGAGGCTGTCGTATCCTCGTGATCCGATATGCGCCGTTCGGCTTCCGTAATGCGTTCCTCATGTACATCCATTTTTTGAGCTATGGCGCCCATTCTGGATGAGATACGATCCACCTTGTCCACTATCGTAGCAAATCCCTGCCTCATTTCTTGCATCAGTTGTTGCATCGCGGATTCGGAGGAGGCAAGGCTTGCCTCAGTCGCCGGGGGGCTCTGGGAACAGGCCGCATCAGGCGGATGACGCAATCCTTTCCTGCTGCTTGTACTTTCAAATGTCAGCTTAGGCTGCTTATTATCTGGTTTCCCCATTGTAGTCTGTTAGAATGGGCTGGTGGTAACAGACAATGGTCGTGGGTCTCGTATTATACGTCTAGGACGAGCGCTCGATCGTGTATGCACGGTGCAGTGCAACCAGCTGTCTTTATCACTGGTGTTCAAGGCAGGCCGGATAGGCCACAGAGGTATAGCACTGGTGTAAGAGAACGGGCAACCAATCCACCTGCACCAGAGCAGCAAGATATGAAAAAAATGTGGCAAGCAGGTCTCTCAGTCTGGAATCACAGAGGGAGCAGCGTGGGCCACTTGGTCGTGATTAGGCCGGGCAAGCAGAAAGTCCCCCCCGTGTGGTTTCGCCGCACTCAAAGGCGGTATTTCAGAGGTCGAGTCTACCCAATTAGACTCCCAGCCTTCGCACCACAGCACCTGAAGCGTTGCAGGGAAACATGTACGAGCCAAGCCAAGGCAGAGTCTCTCGTGCACCTTACCGAGTCTGTAGACAGTGCGTCGCCCTGTAGTGTCGATGTTCCCCTAAGGCGTCAATGTGCTACAAATACGGTCTGCGCTACCACTGCGCAGGGATAAAAGGGAGATTCCAATGGCGCATTACAGGTTCCCGTGGTGTCCCAGGATCGCGCTCTACAGCCTGTCGTAGGGCCGCCCAGCCGTTTAAGCGCCCGCAGCGCCCGCACCCCGCCTGAGGCCTGCAGCGGCCGCGGGACTGCCTTGTGTGCGTGAATAGGCGCCAGCTAACCCCAGCGCTAGTTCAGCCCTTACTTCGGTCTGAGGTGCAAGGGCTTTGTCACCAGTCTCTCGGGCCTGGGCAGCTACCTAGATGAAGGACGGCAAGCACAGTACGTTCTTGACTCCACCGCTGCAGGGGACGCGCTGCTGCCAAAGTGCCCTTAGTCAATGTCTCAGTAAGGGGCGGCGGGAGGAGACAAGCCTTTTCATCTGAATCGCCTCAGTTATTTCGTTCCGACTCAAGCTCCAGCCAGTCGACGTGACCAGCGGATGGCTGCTGTAGCGCCCCGAACCCAACTCCTTACCGCAGTTCTGTGGTGTTTCTTGGTTTTCCTGCACCGGCACACAGTTCTCTCAGAGGAGGCGCAATGGTTGCATTATGTGCCAAGCCGATGTCGCTGTAAATGAAGGACACTGTATTTCCCGGGCGGCAGCAATTCCGAAGGCGGGCGCCTCCTCGGTCGTCTCTCCGTGCGAGGCCTGGTCACCCCGTGTAGCGCCGCAGGCTGGCGTAGGGTTCCGGTCCCCGCAGTCTGCTCCACCGCTCTCCAGTGCAGGTTTCGGCAAGGAAATCACTGGTCCTAGTGTCACCATGCCAGGTCGTAGAGCCTCCAAAATTTCCTCGCTGCTGCAAATACGTGTGATCTACACTCGATCGTAATTTTGACAGATATGGAGTTAGTTTCAGCAGATAAATAAAGGATTAATGATCCAGGCAGCAGGAGCCTCACGCAAGTGCGGCCATTCTGCTTGTGCGCCCTTTAGCGCCCCCCATCAATACAGAAAGTTGTGCTGCTTTTCCGTGATTCTCCGTGCTGTCTTTCATGAATTATAGCCCAACAGCTGAGCAGATGGACAGCATGGGAAATTAAACAGGATGAAATTTCTTTAAATACCGACATGTGCCAATATACATTTGCGATATAATGCTAGTATTTACCAATAAATGTACTGTTATGTAATATTTGGCAACTTAAATAGCTAAAACACAACAGACATCAAAGTAGGAGTGTGTGCCTCTCAGTTAAATAAATATGGAAATATACAGTTTTACAACTTCCTTTATACTTAAAACGCAAAATAAATCTGGATAAATACTGATAAAATGGGCAAAAAATAAATATGGATAAATACAGCCGGAAATGTTAAGAAATATAAATACCACAAAACCGGGAGCCCTAATTAAGATCTGCTAACACAAAGAAATTGAAGTGAGTTGGTGCAAGATTTGCGATCAATTTAAAAAAAAAAGGTTGTTTAGAATTATGTAAGGTCCCTGGTGGCCATTAGCATAGGATTCCTGAAAAGGCTGTCCCACTTTTAGTATTTAGTGAGAAACCTACCCATTCCACCCCCCTGCATTTTATCAGTTTGTAGGATAGCTATCTCCCATTTCTCTTTAAAAAAAATTGCTACTCCTCCTCTTTTCTCTACTCTTGATTGATGAATTACTTTAAAACCGGGGGCCAAGATACTCCTAGATCCATATCTAAACCGGGGATCGAGTCCAGATCTTTGTAACAATCCGAATGTCCCATGCGTTTGATTCTAAAAGGATATTTAACTTTGGTACGAGTTACACCAATGAGCCCAATTAAATCACACTTAATCTCCTCTTCTCCTACCTTTACATTGGTTAGTTCTACTTGTGTCTTTCCTGTGCTCCAAGTTCCCTCCCCCGCCGCTTTCCTTAGTTATATTTGGCCTAAGCTTTAGTAACTCCTTACTTGAGTAGGTATTTCTATCTTGTTATCTCTGCCTTTCTATATCCAGACCAGCAGTGTGGCTGGTGCAGACGGGCTTGTATTTGGCGTGCCGCTGTATGGTTGCTGCATCTTGATTCTTTTATAACCTCTCGCTTCTTCGCACTCTAACCACTAGACTGCCCACTACTATGAGGGTAATAGGGGCCGTCAAGCTGTTTTGGTTCGAAATAAGGTAGCAGTAACAATACTCTTCATAAAATGGGTATTTCAATTAACAAGCACTGGCGTTGCCAATAGGTCTCGCAGTAGGAAAGTTGTAGCTATTACAATTGCAAATAACAATGCCTTTTATTTTTGTTTTCATTTTAAAAACATAAAGGGCTTTGTCATTTACAAAACCAATAGCTCCAACTTTCCTACTGCGAGACCTATTGGCAACGCCAGTGCTTGTTTTATTTATGTGTTGGTTTTGAAAATAGCAAAATTATTAGCTTTGTCAGTTACAATGTCAATAGTTTTAACTTTCGCAAATGTGACACCTATAGCATTTGTAATGCAATGTGTGTTGTATTTACGTGACTTAGATGTAATGATATTACAAATAACAATGGCTTTTAATGTTGTAAATAATGTGGTGGTGGATGCGGTGGTGGTGCATGTGGTGGTGGTGGATGTGGCGGTGGGTGTCATCGTGGATGTGGAGGTGATGGTGGATGTGGTGGTGGATGTGGTGGTGGATGTGGTGGTGGATGTGGTGGATGTGGTGGTGGTGGATGCGGTGGTGGTGGATGCGGTGGTGGTGGATGCGGTGGTGGTGGATGCGGTGGTGGTGGATGCGGTGGTGGTGGATGTAGTGGTGGTGGTGGATGTGGCGGTGGTGGTGGATGTGGCGGTGGAGGTGGCGGTGGAGGTGGCGGTGGAGGTGATGGTGGATGTGGTGGTGGTGGATGTGGATGTGGTGGTGGTGGATGCGGTGGAAGTGGTGGTGGATGTGGTGGATGTGGTGGTGGTGGATGCGGTGGATGTGGTGGTGGTGGATGCGGTGGATGTGGTGGTGGATGTGGTGGTGGTGGGTGTGGTGGTGGATGTGGTGGTGGATGCGGTGGTGGTGCATGTGGTGGATGTGGTGGTGGTGGATGTGGTGGTGGATGTGGTGGTGGATGTGGCGGTGGATGTGGCGGTGGATGTGGCGGTGGATGTGGCGGTGGATGTGGCGGTGGATGTGGAGGTGATGGTGGATGTGATGGTGGATGTGGTGGTGGATGTGGTTGTGGTTGTGGATGCGGTGGATGTGGTGGTGGTGGATGCGGTGGTGGTGGATGCGGTGGTGGTGGAAGTGGTGGTGGTGGAAGTGGTGGTGGTGGATGTGGTGGATGTGGTGGTGGATGTGGTGGTGGATGTGGTGGTGGATGTGGTGGTGGATGTGGTGGTGGATGTGGTGGTGGATGCGGTGGTGGTGGATGCGGTGGTGGTGGATGTGGTGGTGGTGGATGTGGAGGTGATGGTGGATGTGGAGGTGGATGTGGTGGTGGATGTGGTGGTGGATGTGGTGGTGGATGTGGTGGTGGATGTGGTGGTGGATGTGGTGGTGGATGTGGTGGTGGATGCGGTGGTGGATGCGGTGGTGGATGCGGTGGTGGTGGTGGATGCGGTGGTGGTGGTGGATGGGGTGGTGGTGGTGGATGGGGTGGTGGTGGTGGATGGGGTAGTGGATGTAGTGGTGGATGCAGTGGTGGATGCGGTGGTGGTGGATGTGGTGGTGGTGGATGTGGTGGTGGTGGATGTGGTGGGGGTGGATGTGGTGGTGGTGGATGTGGTGGTGGTGGATGTGGTGGTGGTGGGTGTGGTGGATGTGGTGGTGGATGCGGTGGTGGATGCGGTGGTGGTGCATGTGGTGGATGTGGTGGTGGATGTGGCGGTGGATGTCATGGATGTGGAGGTGGATGTCATGGTGGATGCGGTGGTGGATGTGGTGGTGGATGCGGTGGATGCGGTGGTGGTGGATGCGGTGGTGGTGGATGCGGTGGTGGTAGATGTGGTGGTGGATGTGGTGGTGGATGTGACGGTGGATGTCATGGTGGATGTGGAGGTGATGGTGGATGTGGTGGTGATGGTGGATGTGGTGGTGATGGTGGATGCGGTGGATGTGGTGGTGGTGGATGCGGTGGATGTGGTGATGGTGGTGGTGGTGGATGGTGGTGGTGGTGGATGTGGTGGTGGATGCGGTGGTGGTGCATGTGGGGGATGTGGTGGTGGTGGATGTGGTGGTGGATGTGGCGGTGGATGTCATGGTGGATGTGGTGGTGGATGCGGTGGTGGTGGATGCAGTGGATGTGGTGGTGGTGGATGCGGTGGTGGAAGTGGTGGTGGATGTGTTGGATGTGGTGGTGGATGTGGTGGTGGATGTGGTGGTGGATGTGGTGGTGGATGTGGTGGTGGATGTGGTGGATGTGGTGGTGGTGGATGTGGTGGTGGATGCGGTGGTGGATGCGGTGGTGGTAAGCTTTTTTTTTTTTTGTAAAATTTTTATTTTTGATTTGCAGAAAGAATAAACAGATAAACAAAGGGCTGCGGAGGAACCGCACAGTACTCCATATCAGGGCAAATCATAGTGCATGCATCAGCAGTGTTCCAAATTATATTACAGGCAAATCCAGGCCAGGAGCGAGACAACTTAGCAACTAGGACCACAGTACCAATCGGCCTTCAAGCCCATCATCAGGCCAGGCCATCCAGGATAACCAGTGCTGCAATAAGCTGGGCCCCAATCCTCCAAGTCCCACACAAGCTGTGTAGATAAGCAGTCCGTGGACCCTCCACAGCCCATAAACCATGACAACCAACCGCCCCATCCCACCCCCACCCTCCCCCCTGATGGTGACGCCATTCATTCAACACTCAGTCCACAATCATATTACACTTGAAAGAGGTGCATCGACCTCAATGAAGCCGGACATACCGCTGAGGGTAACCCCTTAGAGAGAAAGTCAACCAGGGGACCCCACTGATATCGGAAATTCTTATACTGGCCAAGGAAGATGTCCGCCACTCTTTCCAAACTGAGCAACCTCCAAAGTCGTGCATGCCACAGTGACACTGCCGGGGCATCCTTCTTTTTCCAGGCCGCAGCCAGCGTGAGCTTCGCAGCGCCGAGGCAGAGCCACAAAATCTTTTTATCGGCCCTGGTCTGATAAACAAGTCCAGGGTCACGCAGCCCCAGCAGGACACAAGCCATAGACTCATCAATGGGATAAGTCAGCACTTCCTTTATATGTGAGAGGATTTCCTCCCAGTACGGACGGATCACCGGACAGTCCCACCAGATGTGGCGGAAGTCTCCTAGAAGTCCGCAGCCCCTCCAGCACTTATCCGAGGTCGCCGGGAAAATGCGGTGAAGCCTAGTCGGGCACATATACCATTGCATGACCGTTTTGAGGTGGGCTTCCCTCAGGTGCAAGGAATGGTTAAAGGTCGTCAGGTCCCGCCAAAGCGCCGACCATTCCACATCCGAGATATCTCGCCCCAGCATTTCTTCCCATTGCCCCATATATCGAGGTCGAGGAGCTACCGACGATTGAAGCAACAACTTGTATATGAAGGAAATGGCCCCCTTCATGGTGGACGTTCGTAAAATAAAGGCTTCAAACGGCGTCGGCGGTCTCGTAGCAGCCTCCACCACCCCAGGTGACGTAGCCCAGTGAAGCAGCTGGACATGCCGGAATTGTTCAGTCTGGGGGACCCCATAATCTCTCATACAATTAGCGAAAGTTAGGGTGTCCAAGCCGTGGAACAAATGGGTCAACGCCCGACACCCCCCCTCCCTCCACACCGCAAACGGCCCTTCACGAAGCGCCGGAGGGAAAGCCGGGTTGCAATGCAAGGGCGTAAATGGCGAAGGGAACGTGGTCCAACGGTCGTCCGCCGCTAGCGAGTCCCACACCTTCAACACTGTGCTCGTAGGAGTGCTTATATATGCGTTGAGAGGGCGGTCCTTCTTCGGTTTCCAGGCTAAGTCCCAGATCGACCTGCCGGCAACGCAGCGGTCCATATGGAGCCAATGTTTCTCGGAGGTTTGTTGCGACCACTCCACCAACACTCGCAGTTGCGCGGCTTTGTAATATAACTGCAGGTCAGGGAGCCCCACTCCACCCTCAGATCTCAGCCGCCGAAGAACCGCATAGGAGACCCGTGCCTGACCCCCTTGCCAAACGAAACGCAATACATGGGTCTTGAGCCGCCGAAAGAAATCGCTGTCTATGGGGATAGGCAATGCCTGGAACAAATATAAGAATTTAGGGAGGAGAACCATCTTCACGGCATGAATTCTGCCCAGCCATGACAGAAATTTTGGTTTCCACCTATCCAATTCCGTCCGGGACTTCGCCAACAAAGATGGGAAATTGGCCTGGAACAGCCCGCCCACCGTCGGAGTCAGATGGACCCCCAGGTAGACAATCGAACCTGTGGCCCAGGCCAGCGGAGTCAGCGGCCGTACCCGATCCCTCTCGACCTGCGAAAGGGTAAGATTCAGGATGTAGGACTTGCTATAGTTGACCTTAAAACCGGCCACGGCCTCAAACTCCAATAAGACCTCCCTAATGTACTGCAGCGAGTTTTCCGGATCAGTAATAGAGAACAAGACGTCGTCCGCGAAAAGCGAAATCTTGTGCTGTTCCCCCGCAAATGGCAGACCTCGGATCCCGACGTGCTCCCGCACCGCTACCGCTAGCGGCTCGATGCTCAGCGCGAACAGCAGGGGAGACAGAGGACAACCCTGTCTAGTTCCCCGAGTGTGAGTAAAGAACGCTGACATATGACCATTCACCGCCACCCGGGACCGGGGGCAGCAGAAATTAGCCTTCACCATAGTGATGAAAGCCTCCGAAAAACCAAAGGCAGTCATGGTATTGAACAGAAACCCCCAGTCCACCCTATCGAAGGCCTTCTCGGCATCCAGGCCCACTAGGACCGCCGGAATATGAAATCTTTCTGCCTTTTCTATTAGATGCACCACCCGACGAGTGTTATCATGCGTCTGGCGCCCCTAGATGAAGCCAGACTGGTCTGGATGGATTAGCGCCGGCATAAGATCCTGTAGCCTACGTGCCAGGATCGCCGAGTATAGTTTGGCATCCAAATTAAGAAGCGCTATCGGGCGAAAGGAGGCGCATTGCGCTGGATCTTTCCCCGGCTTCGGCAAGACCGTAATCATCGCCTCCGCCAAGGAGCCAGTAGAGGAACCGGAGGTGGCCATGTCATTAAAAAGGGTGACCAAGAAATCGCAGATCTCGGAAGCGTAAGATTTATAAAACACAGCGGTGTAACCGTCCGGGCCAGGCGCCTTGTGAAGCTTCAAGTTCGCAATAGCTTCTAGCACCTCCTCCCTGGTAATCGGGGCCCCTAAGAGCTCGTTCCATTCCCTGGACACCTGCGGAAGATGCAGACGCCCCAGGTACTCCCTCTGGGCAGCCGCTCCCAGCCTTTCCCCCTCGTATAGATCCGAGTAAAAGCGTCCGAAGATGGCCGCCTTTGTTTCGTCCCGGTGCTGCAACTGACCCATAGAATCGCGGATCCCCCCAATGTACTCACGTTCCCGCCTGTCACGAAGTTGTCGGGCCAAGTGCCTCCCCACCTTGTTACCACAAGAGTAGGACTGTCGGCCCAATCTCAGAAGTGTGAACTCAGCCCTGTTATTGTAATGTGCCCTCAATTTCCCCCGTACCGCCGTAAGAGGCCGGAGGGTCACCCTCGAGGGGTTGAGTTTATGCGCCCGCTCGAGAGAAGCCAGTTCAGCCTCCAGGGCCTCCCGGTCCCTGCGTCGCAACCGATTGAGTTGTGCATTAAGGCCCAAACATGTGCCCCTGACGGACGCCTTAAAGGCATCCCACGTGTTGGATACAGAGGTATCGGACGGCGGATTGAGGGTAAAGAACTCCCTAATGGCCACCCGCAGCGCCTTGTTAGAAGCCTCGTCCCGAAGTACCGAAGCCGGGAAATACCATTTCCGTTGCCCGGTGTCTGCCGACGACCAGCGTAGAGTAAGCACCAGCATGCTGTGGTCCGAGACCGAGATGGGCAGTATGGTGGAGTCAAGGACATCTCCTCTAAGAGCCTGGCTGAGGAATACATGATCCAATCGTGAATATGAGTGGTGTACATGAGAATGAAACGTGTAATCTCTGGACGCTGGATGCATAAACCGCCACCCATCAACCAACCCCATGTCCGCAACCTTTTGCCGTGACAGCTCCGAGAACACACCAGTATCCGCCCTGCGAGCGCCTGAGCAGTCCAGCGCCCTGTCCCACACCAAATTACAGTCCCCCATGAGGAACAACCGCCCTTCAACAAAATCACCCACTTTATGCAGCAAGCCTTGCAAGAACTTATTCTGGCCAGTATTAGGAACATACATCACAACAAAAGTACACAGCCTCCCCCGCACCAGCCCTTTCACCATCAACCAACGGCCCTCCCTATCCGTGCGCACCGCCACAGGCTGAAAAAGCAGCGAAGCATGGAAGAGGAGGGCCACCCCCTTATGCTTCGTGGACGCAGAGGATCTGTATATTAGGGGATATGCCTTATGCTTAAGACGCAGCTCATCTTTGCGTGCAAGGTGAGTCTCCTGAAGTCCCACTATATCCAATTGGTGGTCCGTTATATATTTCCACACCTTTAGCCTTTTCTGCGGAGAGTTCAGTCCCTTAACATTCCATGTCCCTAAGCTAACAGGCATCGTGAGACAAAAAACTAGACTCCTCTATGACTCTGGAACATGCCCACCACCCCCGCCAGAAGGAACCCTGGTCACAACACATATGAAAAGCAGACTCCCGCCAATCCTTCACCCCACAATCCCAACCTCGAGCCCCGTGCCAAATCACCCCGCAACTCACATACCAACAGCGCCTCCCACCTTCCCTCTCACCACCACATGACACAATCCACAACACGTCCGCGTCACCACCAGAACCCCCCCACACCCCCAACCCCAACACCCCAAACAGCCCCCCCAAGACCCTCCCCCCCCCGGAAACCCCCAAACAACCCATCCAAAGTACCCAAAAGTCCTCCCAGGGCCGGCGAGGAGACAACAGCCGAAGTCCCCTGTAGGCCGAAGGAAAAGGGGACAGTGAAAGTGGAAACAAAACAAAAACAGTGCAGAAAATACTCATCAGTCCCAGTGGTCCACAGGTCACGAAACACCGACCACTCCGGGGACCGGTCAGGAAGACCATCTCGGTTCTTCCCAAGGTCACGGTCTGGGGAGTCTTCTCCGAAAGTACATCCATTCACCCAGACCGGGGGGGTCCATGCCCCTCCAGCGCCGATCCGCAGTATCAAGTCACCGTCACGCCGCTCCAGAGCTGGCCTGTGACACCGGCACCGTCGCTGAAACTACTGATGCCACTGCATTTCCCCTCTCCTGCTGGCTGGCATCGCGGTCCGGGCGCCCCCGCGCAGGAGAGGACCCCACTCTATGCCACGAGGAGGACCGACGTCGCCTCCGAGATGGGGATGCATTCGACCCCTGGGACGGTGCAACCTCCTCCAAACCCAAGAGCTCCCTCGCCTCCCGCAGGGAGCGCATCTGCATCAGTCGATTCTGCCACCTGAAGATGATCCTGAACGGGTGCCCCCAAGAGTAGGCGATGTTGCGTTCCCGCAGAAAGGAGGTCACCGGCCGGAAATCCCTCCTTTTTTGAAGTGTAGACGCTGCTAGGTCCTGGAAAAGCTGAGGATGATGGCCCCGAAATTGCAGCGAATCGATGGCCCGAGCCTTCCGGAGGATGCGCTCCTTCAATTGAAAGTTATGAACACAGACAAGGATGTCAGGGGGCGGCCCCCCCCCTCTCCTAGGCAAACCAACGCGATGAACCCTATCCATCTGGATATCCTTCACATCGTCCTCATCCAGGATCTGCAGCAACAGCTCCTGCACATAGCCTCGCAGGTCTCCCGACTCACCATCCCACGGTACCGCTTTAATGCGAATGTTATTCCGCCGGGAGCGGTTCTCAAGATCTTCCATGTGCGCCTGCAGGTCCAAGTTCTGCTCCGTGAGGCGAATGACGTCTTGCTGGAGTAAGTGGACATCATTGGCCGTGCTCAAATCATGGTCCTCAAGAGTCGCCACCCTTTCTCCAATCCCATCAACATCTCGCCGTACTTCCCGGAGATCAGAGGCCAGCTGCGCCCGCAGCTCGGAGATGTCCTCTTTGATGGAAGCAAAAAGTTCGGTCATAAAAGCCTTAGTGGCCGGGGCCTCGTCATCGGACATCCTGGGCGACCCACTTGCACCGGGGGACGCCGGCTGCTGTGACGATCTAGCTGCGCCGTCCTTCAGAACACGTCCCTTGCGGGCCTGGTTAGCCATAACGTCGGGCGCCTTGCACCAGGGCGAACGCTCCACCAATCACCTCCAGAACCAAGCAGTACCCAGAGCTGGGCCTGCAGGCGCAGTAGTTGGCCCCGGCGGGCAGCCCCACTCTGTGTCCGCCACACAGCTCCCGGCCAGAGGCTCCCAGCGAATCTCCGGCGCCCAGACACCAGGAGATAGGAGTGCGCAAAGCCCAGAAGTCAAGAGGCCCCCAGGTAGCTACGACAAGCCCTGGATAGGCGGTGCACGAAAGCAATCCAGACAGCAGAAGTCCAGGAGCGAGCGCTACGCACTCAAACAATCGGTCGAGCCAGGCAAAATGGCGGCGCCACGCTCCTCAACCAGAGCACCTCCGGGCCTCCAGGTACGCACCCCCAACAGCACCCCTAGCCCGCTCCAGCTCGCAGCGTATGACCGGAGCCCCCTCTGGAAGTCCGGGTACAGGCAATGAGCAGCCGCAGTCCCCTCGGCTCACACACCATCCATTCTGGCACCAAACGCAGCCGTTAAGGCCCTCCAACAGCGTAGGAGGCCGCGTCAGCCTCGATCGCTCCCGTCCTGCTGGAATCGTCGTCCACTGTTAGCACCCCCACAGGGCCTGCGCCTGTCTCCACGCATCAAGTCCAGCAGCCTCAGATCGGGTAAAAGCGGCCTCTGGGAAGCGCCCGGGGCCTCCACTACACCTCCTGGCCGGTGCCCCCGGGCCCCCACACTCCTCGCAGGTCAGGACCCTCCGCCGTGTGGGTACTCTCCCACAGCACCGGTGGCGCCGTGCCAGTCCACAAAAGGCCCGGGGCGTGTACCACCCCAGGAGCAGTCACGAGGCCGTCGCTGCACCAGGTGCCGGCAGCACCACCAATTCGTCCCTCGACGGGCCCCGTCAGCTGGTCGGCTCCCTCCGTACCTCCCCCGTCCAGAGCGGGGGGTCACGCACCAGGACTAGGCTCCCTGGGGCCCTCGCGGAGCCCGGTCCTCGCCGCACTACAGGTGCTACTCCGGACCCCGGTGGGGCACAGTGGCGCCGCCCCTCACCGAGGTCTCCGGAACCTCTCTGCTCTCCGTTCGCCACTCGCCGGCACCCCCAGGCCTCACCGGTGATTGCAGCCGCCCCTCGCCGCCTCCGCCGACAGCCCGCAGCCCAGGCGGGCCGAGGCAGAATGACCCAGGGCGGGGCGCAGGAAAGGATCTCCTCCGTCGCGGTGGGCCCCGCGACTCGCCGGGCCGGCCTCCGCTAATCTAGCCCGGGGATCCACAGGCCGCAGAGCTCCGCCGGTCCCGCTGCTTCTCCGGGCGATCCCTCGCCCCGCTGACGGCACCGCTCACCACCGCAGGGCACCGGCGACTTCCGCCACCGAGTAGGGGCCGAGCTGGACACCAGGTGCCGCGCTATCAGCAGCTTTGCTGGATCGGCGCCGGAGAGGCAGGGAAAAGCGTCCTACTCCGACGCCATCTTGGTCACGCCCCCGTGGTAAGCTTTTTTAACGAGCTACGACCAGCGGACATTGTTCTAAAATTAGAATTGTTATCTTCCTGTGGGTCCATTTCTCATGCTGAGATATGGAACGCGTAGTTGACCAAAAACTCTGATTGAACCACTGAGGGCTCTGGAAAAAGGAAATGCGAGCTCTGTGCATTGCCATTTGTTGAGTTCAGCTGCAGTCAAGGTCCATTCGCAGCAGGGCGCAGGCAAGAGGGCGTTGCCTGGAAACCGGCGCGCGGCAGCGCTCTTCATCAGAGGACGGGTGCCCCCAATGTTCGGCATTGACGCTCGAGTCTGTAGTGGGTGTGAAGGAAGCGTGTTTGGATGTAATCCAAGTGGAGCAGAAACCACCAGGTAAGAATTTACAGTGTTTAAGGCAGTTCCTTGCACGTGTTTGCCTTGAGAAGTTTCGACTAACGGATGCTGCAGCCTGCAACCAATCCTTTCTCTTTGGGGTGTTCCTATTTCATACAGAGTAATATTCGTGTTTAAAAAAGATAGCGTTTCCGTTTAAATTATGTGTGCTCCTGCATTTATTTATACTCTACAGGGTCAACCCACATAGTAAGACACTGTTTATTGTCCTGTAAGACTCTGAAGCCCAGTCCATAACATTTGCAGGACAATAGTGCATTTAGAAATAGCTCGAGGACAAAATATGTTCAGAAAAACGTGTTCGTGTAAAAGATACATAAACAATGCAGAAGCTGTTTTATTGTGCGAAATTGGTTTAGTGGCAGAGATAAGCGCTGTATTCAACCACAGTCACTCCCCTGTGCCAGATAACATGATATCATAGTTGTTTGTAGAGGCAGCTGAAATCAGAACATTTATGATAATGGTTACACTAGAAAATACATATTTTTTTTATTGCTGAGGGACAGTGAGGCTCACTGCGAGAAAGAAAGAAAGAAAGAAATGCGAACAATAACTAAGCGACGGAGAACACAAGAACAGAAACCAAACAAGCAGAAACACGAGAGACGGCCTGCGGCCGTCAAAGTGAAGTGGACACGGCGGGCAGGGGAGGGGGCGGAGCGGGGAGAGCGGCATGTGGGTGTTAAGAAGCCGGGCCTTTGAAGTGAAGCTAAGCTTCACTTCAAAAGGTGTCGGAGGAATGCGGATTAGGGAACAGACGGCGATTGCGGCTGTGCACGCGCTTTTAAGCTCAATGCACATGCGCATTGAGCTTAAAAGTCACGGGCACTGCAAGGAATCGCCACGATTCCTTGCTTCGTAGTTAAAGTTTGTTTAAGCCGCAATAGGCTCGCAAGCTCGATGCGCATGCGCATCGACAGGCGAGACCTAAAAATCAAGTATCTTTTAAACATTATTCCTGCTGCCCCCCACCCCCGTTCCCTGTGCTAAAAAAGGGATTCAGTATATCGTTACCGGCATGTAATGTTTGTTGACCTCAGTGACCACCTTTTATCGTAGTCCAAATACTATTAAGATATGGCTTTATGTGAAAAAATACACTTCTGAGTGTCATTCTCCACTTAACTTTTGGATCTTTTCAAAGCAGAGTTGCAAAATCTTGTTTTGGTGGATTTGTCTCTGGATTGACATGCTTTGTCCTAGGTTACAGTTATCTGCCCATTACTTCTGGATGACCAAATATTTTCCAGTTTGTGAAGGCATTGTGCTTACTTTTGGAGTCCCAAGGCCTACTTCTAGATGGCAAAGCCAGATTTCTATAACCTGAGCATAAAGCAACACATAATTTTTACAAAGGCTTACAAAGCCACGCAAGGGCTAATTTACCGCGCCTTGCGTAGCTTTTTTAAACAAATCAAGTAACACAAGGCAGCTTATAGCGTTGCCTTTTGTTACCTTGCGTTGTCGGGTGGGCATTCCATGAGTGGAACATTGGCGTCCCATGTATTCACCCATGGATTTTGACTCCATCCCAGATCTACTAAGATCAGTAAATTTGGGATTTTGCCAAAATGGTGCATCTCCCAGTTCTAGGCGTGACGAGGAGAATTATCTTTATTTCTTCTTGTTACTTCCTTTTTAGGTCGAGTCTGGGCAGCGTATGCGCTGCTCTGCGAGACATGATGTATAAGAGTATGGATTTTAAGCTCTGCCTACTCTCCATATTTGTCATTGGCTTTTGTCATTGGCTTTAGTAAATGCTGGCTTCTGATTCAGTAATCGGCTTGTTATTCCCTTGGTCTTCATTTGTAACCTCCTATGTCACTGGCCCTTTTACTTCTGTTGTTACTCCGTATGACTTATTTACTCTGTAGGCACTATTTTCTTTAATGGTTTCTCCTACTGCAGGCTTTCCTGCAACATTCAGCGTGCTATGCTGGCTTTCAGAGGGCGCTTTTACAAAAAAAGAGCATTTTGTTTGTCAGCTTGACAAACAGATGCTTTTCTGGTTAAAGCTCCCCATACCGCACTTTCACTTAAATAGCAGCCGGGGACCTTTCTTTAGCTACGGCTCATCTAAAGAAAGGGGTGCGGCCTTTATTCACAAGGAAGCGCAGCATGGGGCACTTGTAAACAGCTAGCATTTACAATCCAATAGGTCTCGCATTTTAGAAACTTTGACCTATTGGTATTGTAAATGACAATGCCTTTTATTATTGAAGGTTTTTTTAAACACAAATACATGGCATTGTCATTTACAATGCCAGTAGCTCAAACTACCGCAAATGCGAGACCTAATTGCATTGCAAATGCTTGTTTGTAGTGGATCCTTACATTAATCAGTTTGTTTTTGGTTCCATTAAGGAATGAATGTTCATTACCCTTAGACGGCATTTTCCTTTCATTTCTGGGTGCTATTGTACATGGTTTCCATTTGAGTATTGGCATAGGATTCTTGGTATTACACATGCTATTGTCCAGTTTCTTGTGAGGAATTTTGGTTTAAAATACTGGGTATGCTTCTTGGGGAATCTTGACTTATTTCGGTGCTGCTGTAAATGCTCCTTACAACCCACTGGCAGCCTAGAGCTTGTAGGTAGAGGGTCACTGTTCTGACTTTTAGTCAACTTTGAATGAGAGCTGAACTCCTTGTTTGTTCTGGGCCGCTACTAAGACTCTCTGGAAAGCTTATTCTAGACTGCCTCTACAGGAGATCTATCATACTGCCTGTACTGCAAATGTCTAGTTTGATTTGTGACATTTTACATTTTTGACAGTCTTTTAGCAAATTGCAGCTAGTGGACACTCTTGAAATTTTTTTTTTTTTAAACCTTTAATGGAAGGAGCTGATGAGGAGGAAATGGGGGAGCAACGGAGAGTGGAGCTGGAAATCAGCGGAGGAGCTTAATGCAGAGTGGTAGAGGAAACTTTGTATTTTCTCTTGGTCAAAATAAATTGAGGGTTGAGGGAGCAACATAGTGTGTGGGGTAGGGAGTATTTAACGGGGAAGTAGCATACAAGGCATTGAGTAAGAAAAAACATGTACTCCCAATGCAGTTTCGAAAAACAAAGGAAATAGTAGTTCCCTGAATGTGAGCATTGGCATGGGATAGAGTCTGGATGTTGAGAAATGGTATGGGTTGGGCAAACACAACAACAGGAAGGGAAGCACCAAACAAGAAGCAAGCAAACGAGATTGTGAGGAAAGGCAGCCAATGGTAAGCAGTAGATATGCCTAAAGCCAATTGTAGTTTTTAGGTCTCGCCTTTTCCATTCCGAAGGAATGGGAAATGGAGAGAATTCAAGTGCTCAAAATACTCGTGAAACCAAGGGCTTTTTGGTGCGGATTTCTTAGAGTTCACGTGAATCACGTGACCAAACAAGCACGCGCATCAGCCTCCCTCCCTCCCTCCTAATTGCATTTTGTTCACGGCCGCCACCACATCAAAGGGCTTCTCCCAGCGTGTGCTCTGCGGCTTCTCCTCCCCTAATTATTCATGGGTGGCCGGTGGCCGGCCGTACTTTCAGTTTCCCGGCCGCTCTTGTTTTTTATTGAAAGCTTTTTGCCTATCTCGCTGTCTATCCTCGATCACTCGCTGCTCTCTAGCTATGCTTGTTATTTATTCCTTTTCGTGTCCGTCTGTTCTCCCTGTTACTCTCGGCTGCCTCTCTGCTGCCCTCTTCTGTGGCTGTCTATCCTCGATCACTCCGCTGCTCTCTAGCTATGCTTGTTATTTATTCCTTTTCGTGTCCGTCTGTTCTCCCTGTTACTCTCGGCTTCGGCTGCCTCTCTGCTGCCCTCTTCTGTGGCTGTCTATCCTCGATCACTCCGCTGCTCTCTAGCTATGCTTGTTATTTATTCCTTTTCGTGTCCGTCTGTTCTCCATGTTACTCTCGGCTTTGGCTGCCTCTCTGCTGCCCTCTTCTGTGGCTCACCCCCTTATCTATTCTCCTCTGTGCCTCTTTCTCATGTGTGCTTCTCGTTCTGCCCCATCTCTCCCCCACTGTATCTGTCACTCCTGTCTGTCCATCCTCGATCACTCCGCTGCTCTCTAGCTATACTTGTTATTTATTCCTTTTCGTGTCCGTCTGTTCTCCATGTTACTCTCGGCTTTGGCTGCCTCTCTGCTGCCCTCTTCTGTGGCTCACCCCCTTATCTATTCTCCTCTGTGCCTCTTTCTCATGTGTGCTTCTCGTTCTGCCCCATCTCTCCCCCACTGTATCTGTCACTCCTGTCTGTCTATCCTCGGCCCCTGTGTCTCCTCTCCACTGCTGTCCCCCCCTATCGTTTCTCCTCTCTCCGTGCAGCCGCTCCTCTGTGCCTGTCTCTCTTCGTTCATAACAATACATCTTGGCTTTGGGGATAGATGCTTCACTGTGGAGGTGCACGTGTGTTCTTTTACATCTAAACCAGCGTACGGTGTACATTTCTCAGCAATCCCCATACAGACAAGCATTTGCAATGCAATAGGTCTCGCATTCACGAGAGTTTGAGCTATTACAATTGCAAATAACAATGCCTTTTATTTTTGTTTTCATTTTAAAAACATAAAGGGCTTTGTCATTTACAAAACCAATAGCTCCAACTTTCCTACTGCGAGACCTATTGGCAACGCCAGTGCTTGTTACAATTGACCTCAGTGGGCCTTTTTGAGACGTAAAAACATCTTCTCTGAAATGATGTGTAGGGAATACTGTCCATTCTGTCAGCGCTTAGGTATCAAACAAATTAAAGTGGTGGGGCTGTGGAGAGTGTAGTAGAAAGTAACTTACAAACGTTGCATGTTTGGGGGGAAAAATTGGTAGCGGTAGACAAACTGCACTCTATTTCCTTAGTTAAATGGTAGATGAGCGAGAATTGAGAACGTTTTGTTTCTCTTTGGAACACGTTTTTTTTATTTCCAAATCTGTTTATTGAATAGGAGTTTAACAGAGAAAAAATAAAAATAAAGCAATGTACATCACAAGTAACGGAGCACATTTTGTAATGGTCGAAGAGTGAATAACCACTATTCAGTTGGGTCATGGTTGTCACTTGAAGACACTTCAGCTCTTGAGACATCGCGGAAGATGATATTTTGTTCTCTGCCATATCCCCACTATGAGAGCATTGGTGTGGGGAGCAGAGCAATCAAGAAGAGTTTCCAAGGACCTTCCACTGATGCTGGCTGCAGCACACAGTGGTTGCTGTCCACACACAATATGTTCCAAGTGCAGGAACAGTTGAACCACACTGCTAGTACTATCACTCTCTATGTACACCCGTGGAACAGCAAGTTCCTCAGATCCTCACCAACTTCATCACCAATTTATTCTTTCTTTCTATCACTCATCTGGTCCACCAGTTATGAGCCAGTCAGTGCTAAACTCTTGGTTTGCACATGCTGGATTACTGCTTTCACCAACAGACTTAGTAATGTGGTTCATCTCATTGTACAGAATTTCAGTCCTTGCTGCCCTACCTCTCAGCTTGATACATGAAAATTTCAACATCTGGGTTGAGATGCCCAGCAACAGACATTGTTAATATTGGAATGTGGATCCTTGTAGATTGTCTCAGTAATCTTAACACATGAGTCAACTTAAATTTGCTCTTAGGGTTTCGGAGCCACCCAAGCCAGCACTTTCTGGCACTGTATTGCTATTTGAGAAGCTTACCTTACTGGATGAGAGCCAAAGGTTTTCAGGTAGTTCAGAACCACCAGGGCGGACTGAATTGCCAAACCTGTTTCCTATATCTATCCTTTCTTCAACTGCTCTCTCCAGGGTTGTTTTCAACTTTGATTGTATTTAGGTTGTAAGGTTTCTTGCTTTAGTAACCAATACCATCCAAATTGAGAGTGGTTCTTTTGCAGGTAACTATTAAGATCCAGGAACATTCAAAATGAAAACCGTTGCTCTTACTATGTTAATCTTGCTTATTGCAAATTAGCAAGTGTTGTGGTTTTATTGACTCCTTCAACAGCATCTCATGCTTTTTAACACCTTCATGAATTAACAGTGCTTTTCACAGCCTCACGCGGCAATGTACCAGAAAGGTATCCGTCTCAAGCTAAGGTGTGTTTGGGAACAATGTTTAAGACCAATGGCCTTCTTCTTGCACAGAGAGGGGAGCATCCTCCAATAGTGACAGGAAGGATTATTTTAAACCAATCTGTTTAGCTTATGAACATGTGTATAAAAGGCCGATAAGACTCCGTTGTAGATCTCACTTGAATTTGTAATTGTAATTTGTAATTGAAGGTGTTATTCAGAGTCCCATCTCTTCACATACAGAACTCTTGTTTGCAGACGTCCCTACCACTACAGCTTCAACTTAAAAAGGACATCTCTCCAAATTAGGAGGTACCTAGTAACCTTCCACTTCAAGCTGGTGTTTGGTTAGTCCAGTAGTGCACGCCAATTCCTAAAGCATTCACATTTTACTCTTTCCTGCTGCTCAGATGCCAAAGAGCTATTATTACCTTCACCACTCCGGATTTCTCAGGAACTTTGCTTTCTCTCTTACATGTCCTTATCCTGAAGAGCTCTGAGGCTAGCACAGGATGGGGTGCAGTGCACATAACTTAAAAAACAAAAATAGTAAAATTATATTTGAAATGAAGAATATCTTGAACCAGTTGATTTTTAAATTGTAATATACTTGCAGAGGTAACATTGTTAAATTTTCAAGCATTTGAAAGTGTTCCCTCTCTCTTTGCAAATGTATGTGATTATTCCCCCTCCCTTAACGGATATAAGGGATGTGCCCTTATAAACATGCTGATGGACCTTGTGATAAGTAAAACTTTCTCTATTTTAACATCATGAGTACATTTTGGATTCACTGAGATCTAAAATGAATAATAGTTTTTTTTGGCGACATGACAATTTGGGTGCCTGAAGTCGAATTATCGACAAGACGATGATTCATTGAAGTAGACCCTTGGGAATAACCTATGTGGTGATCATCAGTTCAAAAGTTTAATTGCTGGCAATACCAACTTAGGCTTCCAACCTTATGAGGTTGGTAAATTGCGTGTTATTAATTTGGGCGCTAGCAACGCCTTATATTTCTCAGAAACAACTGAAATGTGGTCTGTGATGCTAAATAAAAAAAAAAATGTTATTATTCTGGTCTAAGCCCTTGGCTGTATATGTCTTTAAGTTTGAAGGTAGATAACAGACGGTGTTGCTCTTAATATATCGCAAAAGGATTTTACTGGTATTACTATAGTGCTTCAATACCGAAAGGTCTGTAGTGCTTTCTTAGGTGGTCCATTTACGTTATTTTTATAACTCTTCCTTCCCATTACAAGGTCCTGAAGGACTCGGATGTCTATTCGATTTACAGGCTTCTTTCGGAGTGCATTGTATAGTATAGTGTGGTCAACCCAACTTAAAAAAATATTTTGTGGGAGGGCAACATATTACTATCTAAATTCACACATGTCCATAATATTCAAGCTGCGACCACTCCTGATCGAAAGGTCATAATCAAAGTTTGTGTTCTTGTTCTAAAGAATTGTTTTTTGCAGCGCTTGAATCCTTTCACATATTCTTTATTCGCAAGCCAATTTTCAGTCTTTTAAGACAAACCCAGCATACGTGTTTTGTCCCTGTATAAGTATTTCATCAGGCCCTAAAAAATACATAAATAAATTAATCCGCAGTTTGATATATTCATATTTTTAACACCATTTCTTTTTTTCATTTTTTAACTCCCTATTTTGCCATTTTTTTTACATCTTCTAATATTTAGAATAAACATTGCATGAGTATGAACCTTATTTTTTTTTTTTTGTGTAAATATGTTTTTATTGCAGGAAACAAATAGTCACATTATTGGCACCTGGTGAGTGATCTAAAGCAATGTCGGCGATATTGGTATAATATCTATACACTGCCATTCAGCCCACAACCCGGGGGTCGGGCGGCATGTGCCACTAGTTTTCAGTGAATATCTCCCCGCTCTGGCAGTGTATAACAGGTGAAAAGAATAAGTCTTGTCTGCTTTTCCAAACAACCCAAAGGAAATACCCTCCCCTCCCCAAACAGTCCTACCCCCCCCAGAGGAGTGAATTGTCAGTCTTGATGGTACAGAACTCTGATGCGTGATGGAAGCGAATGGCGCTCCCCTTCCTCTTTCCCCCTCTCTCCTCCCCTCTCGTCATCGGCAGTATATCGTACAGTCAAATAGTATGTGATAAGAGACTTAGTTCTTCTTATTGGGTATATTTCACCAATAGCATGTTAATGGGATTTAGGCTGTTCCTCATCGGCACTATCAGAATCAGTATGTATGTTATGGTCGCGCAGGGCCTGCCCCAATGTCTCCCAGGCTTGCGCCGCCTCTAGAGCTCGCTCATCTCGTCGTCGCCTCGCTTGTTGGTATCTCAGCGTGCTCTCACTCCCCGCCCACTTGAGAAGTTAATTGCGCCACTTAGTGCCTGTTGGACCAACTCGCGCTTTCCAGTGTCTGGTGATTTCTCGTTTGGCCAGGAGCAATCCTAAATCGATAAATTTGCTAGTAATCTTATTTTTGGGGGTATGTGGAAACCAATGTAGAATCCCTACAGCTGCATCCATCTGCAACGATCTCCCAGTCACTACGGACAGCGTGTCTCCCACAAACAACCAGTAGGAGGTCAGCACAGGACAGGACCATAGCATGTGAAAAAGGTCCGCCCCGGATGTCCTGCATCTAGGGCAGGCTGCCGTCTCCAGGTCGAAATATCTCTGTAGTTTCTCCGGGGTCAAATAGGCTCTGTGCAATATATAGAAGTGGACCAGTTGGAATCGGGCACTACGCGTGCCCTTCCAGGCCCGACGCAGCAGCTGGGTCCACGTGGTCTCCGGGATTTCTTTCCCTATGTCAATTTCCCATCGGGTCTTAAGAACCGCTAGGGGGGGTCAGTCTCTCACCGATCATCTTGGAATATAAGCATGACACTGCTTTAACCGTTCCCGCGGACATCATGACGTACTGGCACGCCGCCGACAGCTGTGGTTCTTCATGACCAGTTTTCCAGTGTGCCTGGAGTGCTCTTGTGACCGCCGCGTGGAGCAAGAAATCGCCTCGAGGGACGTCGTAGCGGTCCAGAAGCGCCTGGAAGGGCAGTAACATCCCGTCCTCGTAGAGGTCACCTAGGGTCTGTACACCCACCTCCTCCCAAACTCCCAGTCGAGACCAGTCGCCGCCATGGGGCAATGCAGTGAGCATTCCCAGCGGGATCTCCGGGGCATAAGGTCGTGGCCTTCCCAGTATGCGATGTACTCGGTTCCAGCACGAGCGTATGGTACGTTCCTCCTGGGTGAGGTCCCTCAAATCGAGCCTCTGTTGCAGCGCAATATATGATAAGACATGTCTGGGTATGCCACTGCCCCGTGTCTCCTCTGGGCCCCAAAACCCACGCGCCACCTCCTGGGTATAGGTCTGTAGCTGGGCAGCCAAATAGTACGTCTCAAAGTTGGGCGCCGCCAGCCCCCCTCCGCCTTTGGCCTCAATAAGGTCCTGAGCGCCACTCTGCGGCGGCCCGAGCCCCACAGGAACGCCACTATCATAGAGTCCAGGCCCTGGAAGCTAGATCTAGGGATCCAGATCGGAAGTGTCCGGAAGTAGTATAGTAGGCGGGGTAGTACCACCATCTTCAGTAGTGCTATTCGTCCCGCCACTGAGAGGGGTAGGGTGGACCAAAAGGACATGCTACCCTTAAGCGCCCGGATGCCTCTAGAGATGTTGCCCTCGAGTGTGTCAGCAGGGCGATGGTAAACATGCACCCCCAGGTACTTAAAACAAACAGGCTCCCATCGGATCTCTCTGTGAATGTCCGGCTGGGGACTATCGCTGTGGACCGGAAACAGGCAGGTCTTAGCCCAGTTTACCCGGAGTCCCGATACCTCGCCAAAAGCCGTGAGCACTGAATCAGCTCCGGCCAGGGCCGTCCCAGCGTCTTCAAGGAAAAGCAGTAGGTCGTCAGCATATAGGGAAATGTACTGGTGACCCGACGCAGATTGCAACCCCCTGTAATGGGCCCCCGTGCGGATCGAGATAGCCAGCGGTTCTACTGCAAGGGCGAATAACAATGGGGATAGCGAGCAGCCTTGTCTCGTGCCTCGTTCTACAGGGTATCGTTGAGAAATCAGCGGGCCCGATTTCACCCTAGCAACCGCCGAGGCATATAATACCGTGGTCCATCTCAGGAATCCCTCACCCAGGCCAAACCGCTCAAGGACCCTGTGGAGATAAATCCACTCCAGGCTGTCGAAGGCTTTCTCTAGGTCTATCGAAAGGATCATGGGATCGGGAGCATCTGTGTGATCACCCTCTAATAGTCTAAACAAGCGTCGGATGTTCATCGTAGTATTACGCCTGGGGATGAAGCCCGCCTGGTCGGTATGTACTAGAGAGCCCATGTGCTCCAGCAGTCGTGCGGCTAATATGCTGCTCAAGATCTTATAGTCGACTGTGAGCATTGAGAGCGGTCTATAAGACGCTGGCTCTGCGCCCTCGCGATCGGGTTTAAGTAGAGGTATCACCAGGGCCTCTCGCATCGAGCCCGGCAGACGTCCCAAAGTCTTCGCTTCTTTGTAAACCCGCAGGAGTTTGGGGGCCATGAGTTCTATGTATGTGGAATAAAACTCCACTGGGAGTCCATCAAGGCCCGGCGTTTTATTTCGCGCCATTTTTCTTATGGCGCTTCTGATCTCTCCCAGCTCCACATCTCGTCCCAGATTCTTCGCCTGTTCTGGTTCCAGAGTGGGGATCGGCAGATCGCGCAGGAAGGCGTCCGTCGGAGTGGTATCCGGCGGTAATCGACTGCGATACAGCAGCTTATAGTAACTCCAGAAGCAGTTAAGGATCTCGGGCTGAGTATAGACCTCCCTGTTCTCCGCAGTCTGCATGGCCACAGTGGGCGAGGTACGTCTCGTTGGGTTGGCAAGCCAAGCCAGCAGCGTTCCCGATTTGTCGCCCTCAGCCAACGATCTAGTCAGGTAAGCTTTGTGGTCATAACTTCGCAGTCGCTCAACCTCTACGGCCACCGCCTCCTTTGCCTCCAAAGTCTGTTGTTGGAGCTCCGGGCGGCCAGGGCGGGTACTCTTCCATTGTGAGCATCATTGTACATTTCATGCAAACAGGAGGACAACTCCATTTCTTGCGGCAAGTGGCTCCTAGTTAAACTTCCCATTGTCTGGCTTTCATCACTTCCAATCGGGTTTGTAATGGCTACTAAAGGGAATTAAAACAATCTTTCTTTCTTTCTTGTGTCCTTTCTTATACTCATTAGAGGAATCTATTTTCTGTGCTCTGTGTGCACTTCCAGAGCAGGATTGGGAGCTGGTTAGCCTGATCCTGGCATGAAAGATTTGATATTTATGGGGCGCTAGAGGGCGCACTTGCGGAATGGCTGCCTGAACCCGCAGCTCCCGCTCCTTGGTCTTGATCCTACTTAAATCCTGCGCCACGGGGTGCCAAATCGATCCCAGACGACCGGATTCTGCACCGGAGGGGTGCCCTCTGCACTCGTTCCGAGTTTGAAATGCCTGCGAGCCCTGGCGCCGGAGTTACAGGCTGCTGAAAAATGCCCGGCACTTGCTCTGGAGCTATTTGAGGCGGACACACGGGCACTGTTTCTACGCGAGCCCGAGGCCTGCCACGAGGCTCCCAGGCCGTACCGCGACCTCGCCTTCCTGATCCTTGCTGAGACGGCGGGCGGAGGGGGCTGTGAAGGTAGGCGGCCGCAGCGGACACTCGCCTTGGGTCTCCCCCCCCCCTCTCTCCCCAGCCGTCACCTTGCTGGTCCCGTGAGGAAGGTGCTCCTGTTGTAACGCCTGCTGCCACGGCTCCTCAAAACCGACGCACCTGCCGCCCATAGCGCTGCGGACCCGGACTTGCGCGGCGCTGTCCGCCGGGGCTGTAGACCAGGGGCTGTGGTTGCCCCCTGCTGTGCAGAGTCCCGCTGTCGCCACCCGCAACACCCGCATAGGGAGCGCTGTGCATATTCGGTGGCCGGACACGTTGGGGGCCATACATGCGAGACACAGACACCATACCGGGTGGTACCGACCGGTGAGTCGTGACGCCCCGCTGCTGTGCTGGCACTCTGCTCCCTTGGATCCTACTCTGCAGCCAGCCCTGAATGCCGGTACTTTGACCCATATATTGCCTGGGGTCCACGCAGCGAGTGCATGACGTTACAGCCGGTTGCCCAGGCCTGGACATACTGCCATTACTACTGAGCGGTTGGTCACCGCGCGGCGCCACTGTTGAGCACGACCATATTGCGACACCTGGACACGCGCCAAGCCCAACACCCACCTGCCTGCTGCTGGCTGGTACTTACTTGCAGTGTGCTGCCATCCCTCGGCTTTGGCGTCTTACCTAACTCCGGGCACTGTCATGGGGCGACCTGAGACTCGCCAGCCGAAGTTGAGCTTCGACAACACCCGCAAGAACGCCACGTCGACACAGATGAACCCGGGACCCAGCGCACCGCCTCCGCAGCCTGCACCGCCTTCTGCACCTGCTGCGGACCTTACCAGCCTGATACAGGAGATGCGTCAAGGCTTCGCCACCGTAGTGGAGAAGGTAGATGGCGTCACGGCTCGACTGGACGCCCTGGTTCACAAGGTAGATCGCCATGAAGAGCGCCTCACAACTGCGGAACAGAGAATATCTGACAACACCGATGCCGCCACGACCCACACGACACAGCTGGCAAGAATGGACAATCTCCTCCGCATCATAGCGGCAAAGAATGAGGACTTGGAAGCGCGCAGCCGCCGGAATAATATTCGCATTACCAATGTGCCGGAGTCCACTGCCACGGGCAGGATGGAGTTATATGTGGAGAAATTGCTCACGGGCTCAATTGGAGAAGAAGTTTACTCGTCCCAATTCATCGTGGAGAGGGCCCACCGCTCCCTGGCACCCGTACCCCAGCCTGGCCTGCCACCGAGACCTATAATCGCTCGACTTCTGAATTATCGCGATCGCGATGCGGCCCTCAGAGCTGCCCGGACTCAGAAATCATTGCGGTATGAAGGCATCACATTCTCCATCTATCCCGACTTCACGCCGATGGTTCAAGATGAACGGCGCAAGTTTCTTCCAGTGAAAAAAAACTGCGGGAAGCCCAAATAGACTATGCCCTCTTATATCCTGCGAAGCTTAGAGTTACCCACCAGGGCAAACAGCCTTTCTTCACTAACCCGCAAAAAGCTGAGGACTTCCTAAAGACGATCCGAAGAGCGCGCAGGGACGACCATATGCCTGCGGACGAACAGGAGAATGCGGATCTACCTCCAGAGCACCGTGAAGACTGATGGACCTATCGTACTTTGAACTGCATGAGCATCATACCGACCTACAAGCTGGCAACGGCTCACCACATGTGGGCTGGAGAGATACGGAAGCGGCGAACTGTCTGGACCTTGCACCCCAGTGGTAACGTATACCAAGGACCACTCTTTCGGCCCTAGACTCCACCGAGGGCGGTACAGTTCTGGAGCTATGGGCCGGATAGTGGCAGTGCGCACTTTCTGATGTACCCCTATCGGGTGTTCCCCATTGACTTGTTGTTTTTTTGGCTGTTTGCCACGTCACAGTTGGGGGGGGGGGGGGTTGGGGGAGGGGTCACGTTAGGGGGATCCATGGCTACTGGCATGTTTGGGATGCTGGGGTGGGTGGGGGGGGTGTTAGATTTCATGAGGTTGCAACTGCATAGGCTGTGTAATTATTTGCTGACTTGGTGTGTGGTTTGGGCCTGCGGAGGTGGATATGGACTCAAGTTTTGGCCCCTTTGGGCATTTCCGCCTCTACTGTCACTATGTCCATGGCTGCTATTAACACAACTGCGCGACTGACATGTTTGTCTTGGAACGTCCGAGGGTTGAACGATGCCAAAAAATGCAGGAATGTCATTGCCTACTTAAACAGACATCATGTACAGATTGCCATGCTGCAGGAGACACATATGCCCATGGGTAGGGCCACATCTTTCGCATTGAAATGGGCTGGTGCCCGCGTTTTTTCCTCCTATTCGTCTTATGCGAGGGGTGTGGCGATTCTCGTTGCCCGTGGCGTACCTTTCCACCGCTTTGGGGAGGAGGTGGACGGGGAGGGGCGGTATGTTTTGCTATGGGGTAGGTTGGGACATGACACCTATTTATTTGTCTCAATGTATGCACCGAATGTTGACTCACCTGCCTTTTTTTCCACACTGTGGGGTAGAATTGTCTCCATTGGGGCGCGACACATCGTCTGGGGTGGTGATTTTAATCTGGCACTGGCGCCCCACCTAGACAGAGCTGATGGGGTCTGCTCCTACAAGCCGCGTGCCAGGGAAGCTTTGGAGGGTGTGGTGGAGGAGGGTGGACTGTTTGATGCCTGGAGACACCTACATCCCATAGGTCGAGAGGGCACACATTTCACATCTCACACCGGGACATGGGCGCGCTTAGATTACTTTTCTGGTCACCCGAGATATTACATGGGGATTATTAGGAGTTGACCACTTGCCCAGAACCTACTCAGACCACAGCCCTGTTAGGTTGCAGTTCCAGACCCCTGGGTGGGACAGTCCGAGACCGCAGTGGAGGTTAGGCCCCGATGTGCTCCTTGACGATCTCTTTCGCATTGAGTTGGGGGAGGAGATCAGAGATTTCTTCCCTAGAAACAAGGGCTCGGTCGAGTCGGTTGAGCACATATGGGAGGCTTTCAAGATCACTATCAGGGGGTTCTGCATCTCCAAAAGCCACGGAGTACTACGAGATATCTTGCGTACCATCACCACACTGGAGGGGGAGCTGAGGGACCTAGAGCTACGAATGGCGGCGGATACTGACCCCCGCCTACAGGTAACCTTTAGGGAGACATTGTCCAAATACGAGGAAGAGGCTGCCAGGGAAGCGAAGTACCGGGGCAAACACTGGGTGGCCCGGAGATATTGTGAGGGGGATAGGCCTGGGAAAGTACTAGCTGCACTCACACGTGTACCACGAGAACACAACACTATATTAGAACTTACCGATGCGACTGGTGCCACTATTAGAGACTCAGATGCGATACTCACTGCTTTCACAGCACACTACTCGACATTATACACATCCACAGCAGAGGCGTACACACCATATGCCGAATACCTAAACGACGTAGCACTTTGCTGGCTCAGCGACGGGGACAGGGAGTTCCTAGCAGCGCCTTTCGAACTGGACGAGGTTCGCGAGGCCATCATGTCCCTCAAAAATGGTAAGGCTCCGGGGCTTGATGGCATTCCGGCCGAATTTTACAAGGCCTATATCGATGTAATGGCTCCCGTGCTCAGTGAAGTCTTTACCGAATCCCTAACTGATGGGAGACTACCCTGCTCTATGCGCGAGGTAGTTATCACCTCCCTCCTGAAGCCGGGTAAGGAGCCCACCTCCTGTGACTCCTACCGTCCACTTTCCCTCCTAAACTGCGATGTCAAGATCCTAGCCAAGATTCTGGCTACACGTCTCTCGCTGCTCATGACCAGAATTGTCCTACCCGACCAATCTGGATTTGTGGCGGGCAGATCCACGTCCCATAATCTCCGCACCCTTTTCTCCCTGCTCCGCACGGTCCACCCTGACGTCCCAGTGGCGGCGGTGTTCCTTGACGCCACCAAGGCGTTCGACTCTGTCGAATGGCCCTACCTCTTCTCGGTCTTAGCCAGTATGGGGTTCCCTACACTGTTCTTGGCCTGGGTGCGCTTCCTATACACGGACCCTACGGCAAGAGTACTAATAAATGGAACGCTGTCACAACCCATACACCTTACAAGAGGCACCCGTCAGGGATGCCCGCTCTCGCCTCTACTATTTGCCATTGCGGTCGAACCTCTGGCCTGTCGCCTGCGTCAATTACACCGAGAAGGAGCGATACAATGCCTGCAGCGGCAAATTGATGTGTCCCTCTATGCAGATGACATCACGCTGTACGTTAAATATCCGTCCCTACACCTCAATCCCCTGCTTCGTGAATTTGTCCTTTTCGGAGGGCTGTCTGGTGTTCACATCAATTGGTCCAAATCGCAATTCTTTCCTCTTACTGACGCGGTACACGACTTCCCCCTAGATTATCCACTGGTATGGTGCTGAGATGATCTTCGCTATTTCGGGATCCGTATCGCTCGGGACAAGGATGAGACACTCCGATCTAACTATGGAATGGCCGTGACCAAATTGACTGCCTCTGTCGATAGGTGGATCACGCTGCCACTCTCCATGGCTGGAAGGGCCTCCCTCATAAAAATGGTGATACTGCCCCGCTTCCTGTACCTTTTCCTAAATATCCCCTATTACCCTGGTGCCTTCTTCTTCAAGACACTCCGCACAGAACTGCGCAGACTCTTTTGGGGTGGCAAATCTCCCAGATTAAAGTGGTCAACGCTGACCCTTCCCTATGACCAGGGAGGGTTTGATGTCCCCGATTTTGAAACGTACTATTTGAGTGCACAGGCGCATTTTGCCTATCACTGGATGGCTCCCACTCCCTTCATGCCACATATAGCGGTGGAGGATTGGATAGTGCACCCGCTCCCGCTGAATGGCCTGCTGCACTGTCCCGAGACTTCCATCGACACTGCAGATACCTCGGTATCCTGCACATTGGATGCATGGCGCCGCATCGCTCGGCGCTTATTGTGCGTACTGCCCTACTCCCCCGTGCTACCGCTTACCTATCACCCGCGGCTTTCCTTGTTGTCGGAGCTGGGGTTCCAGCGGCTATGTGACAAGCTTCTTATCACCCGCTGGGGAGATCTGTTCCAAGATGGTCATTTTAAATCGGCTGACCTTTTCTTCAAAACGCACGAACGTACACCCCTTGGTCTATTTTACTATGTGCGGCTGCGAGCCGGGATGCGGGACATCCTACCCGATTACCCTGATGAGCCGACGACCCTGCCGCCACTACACTTCCTTCTGGGGTCGCAGGATGGGTCCCATTTGGTCTCTGGGCTCTACCGCCAAATCCGAAGTGCTGCCCCATTGCAAGCCTCTGCTGCCCGCCTGCACTGGTCTACGGAGCTTGGAATAGAGCTTTCGGATGATCAGTGGAAACACTGCTGTGCATTAACCTCCCGCATTTCTGCCAGTTGCAGACTAAAAATTATACATTACAAATTTCTTCAGAGAATTTACTATACGCCGGTCCGGAAGCATAGATTTGGGTTGGCCGATGATGATCGCTGTGAGCGTTGTCGTGCAGAACATGCTGATTTTCTTCATCTGGCGTGGTCCTGCCCCCGGATTGCCGACTACTGGCGACAGGTCCTCGAAGCCGTTGCGGAGATGGTAGACGGGGAAATTCCTGCAGACCCACTGGTAGCCGTCCTCGGATACACCAAGCAGCTGCCCAGAGAATACAGAAAATTCATTGACATGGCATTGCTTCTGGCCAAACGGCGTGTTGCTTGCCGTTGGAGCAGGGGCAGAGCGCCCAAGTTCAAGGACTGGCTGACTGACTTAACATACTGCCAGGACCAACATACCACCTTTGCTGAACTGCTGCCTCTTTCGTGCCGACCCAAGGACGTTTGGGATCCACTGGTACACTACTTGCTTAAGCGCTCAAACGACGATTTGCAGTCGGATGACGAGCCTGCCACTCCCCAGCGCCACTGACATTTTTCCCATACATGTCCTGCGATCTCGGGACGGCTTCGCAGACTCCCCTCATCGGACATAGATCACTGCCCCCGTAGATTCCCCGTAGAGTGAACTGCCCTATCTGGGCGGGAGTGCCCTATCTCCCCTGTCCGTGCCTACACGTCCCCATCGCCACCACGCCGCGGGATCGCCTCCTCTGGCGAGCCGTGTCCTTCGTGCCCCATGGCTTCTAAGACTGACACCCCACGGACACCAACGGCCCATGAGAATGAGCACTGGACGCATCATTACCCACGACGCGCCTCCGGCTGAGACCACCAAAATACACCATTGACACACATTTCCACTACACAGTCATGCACCACCTCTTAGTTGTAACCTGGTTGGGAAGTTTCTTGGTTCTTGTTATGCAATCTACCAAACAGAAGTGAGAGCCTTCTCTCGCTCAAAAAAAAAGCCTGTTCGACTGCTGCTCATCCTAGCTTGGCCTACGCCGTAGGACGCAGAGGGTACGCTGTTTCAAATTTTGATATGCCGTCGGGCCCCCGGGATGCCGACAAACAGGCTGTGTATTGCACTTCCTCTTTCGCTGCCGGCCTCCGGGTTGAAAAAAAAAAAGATTTGATATTTATTCGAAACCGGAGATGTTGTGGTATTTGTGTGTGCTCGAAGATTCAGACTCTTTTTTATTTATTTTTATTTTTTATTTTTAAAACAATTTTTTTTTTGTCCTCATACGCCAATAAAGATATTTTCAGTATTGATTATACCCAGAATCTTTATGGAAGCTTTCTGCAGACACCCAGTATAAATCTCACGGTACCACCATGTAAACAGTCAGCTCAGTCTCCCACTTTACCAGACCCTTAGACTGATCTTAGGGTGGATCCTTCCGCAAAAAGGCATAATCATTGGACAAAGTTGTTATAATCCATCGAGCCAAATTATACAGGCGGTCCAAAAATGCTTCCTTCTCTTCCATGCTATACTATCCAGACTAAGAGTATGCCTGATTGCCCTTATCCAATCTGCATATATCGGGACAGTGGTGCTCACCCACAATTTACATATTTCCCTACGGGCTAAGACAATTAAATACAAAAATAACTTGTTACTGTCTCGAGGTACATTTTCATAATTAGAAGGAATTCCAAAAAAAACTTGTTGCGTACTAACCTGTATTTCATACCCAAAGAGGGCTTTCATACCTTCTTGTATTTCAAACCAAAATTCATTAAGTGCGGGACAGGTCATAAACATATGCAGGTCATCTGCTTTTTCCAAATTGCACTTTGGACAACAGGGAATAGGCCCCTTCGAAAATTTAGCGAGCCTGGCTGGAGACCAATATACTCTATGGAGAGAAAACAAGTGATTCTGCTTTAAATTGGCAGGTGAGACCGTAAGATGTAGTAAATCAAAGGATACTTGCCATAAGATCTGCAAGTCGACGTCCAGTACTTGATCCCTCCATAGCTGTTCTGGAAGGGCGAAGTCTCTATCTTCCTCCTCGAGTATTGTCCAATAGAGGACTGATGTGTTGAGTGATATAGGTGTCTTCATTAAAAGCTCATCCAAAACAGTCTTAACACCTTTATCCCCTATAACAGCCTGGGTCCAGCTTTTAATTTGTAAGTACTTAAATGTAGATACATTTTTATCCGTGAGAACAGAAATGTCTTCCCAACTCAAAAGATTCAGACTCTTGTAAAAGGTTATACTAAAAGGTTTAGTGCATTCATTGATATCTGGGTGTGCAGTTTAAGGTGTTTAGTAATTCCAGCCATTCTTGGACACAAACTCTCCATAATGCTCATAATGAGTAAAATAGAATGTGGGTGCTGTGCACAGTAAAATAAATCAGAATCTCAAAGTGTGATTGCTGCTCTGAGATAGTAGGCCTTGGAGCTGGTAGGTGTTCTTCACTACGGGCATCGAAGATAACATGCCCTTTGGAGGAAAGTAGGCTATGGTAGGGAGAAGGGGATTACGTGATAGGTTCTGAGCAGCGCACACATCCCAATAAATGCCAATCATATATGCATCTCTCTTTAGAAAACTAGCCATTTATCATTCTCTCACCTGTTCCCCTTTTGTAGACCACATGAGAGACCAAATAGTGATTCAAGAATTAGGAGGCACTTTGGAAAGATGTGGACTGACCATCTGTATAGGTTTAGAGTAGATTGAGAGACTGGATTACCCTGAAGCACATAAGAGAACAGTTGCTTCTCATGGCGGTGAACAGCGTTTACAACGCAACTTTTACAACGAACTACCTTTACCACGCAACTTTTACAATGCAAGTCGTTACAACGACTGGGGGGCGCTCTAGGATAGGGAATAGTTTAATTTACTATTCAACACCTTCCCTACTATCCACGGGGACTGGAGTTGGAATAGTAAATTAAACTATTCACTATCCAGCGCCCCCCAACGCAAGTCGTTGTAACGACTTGCATTGTAAAAGTTGCGTGGTAAAGGCATGCGTTGTAAAAGCATGCGTGCTAACGACATACATCCCTCATGGCCAATGAACATAACGTGTCACTTTGTAACAGCCTCTAATGCATTGGATACAGAGAACCATGAGATTTTGCTGGATTGCTTGCAAGAGATAGCATCAAGCGGTTGATCATTTCTTACCAGCTGCATGCCTCGGAACTTCCTTACCCATAGTATGGTCTGTTGAGGTAACGTTTTACATGCTGTGCATCATTTGCAAAGACATACCACTACACCCACTGGCTAGATTGTTTAATAATTTGGCATGGCAGCAGGTTCTCACATGATTAGTAGCCATTCCTTTTACTGGAAATCCCAAGAAGTGCCAAACATAAACCTGAAAATGGAGCATTCTTATGCTATGCTCACTCTCTTGAACTCTGTGCTTGTAGAGATTAAGCTGTTTCATTTGCAGTTTGCCTTAAATAAAGCTATACAAACTCACTTGAAAAGAGTTATGCTCAATAGGGCACTTTAATGGTCTTCTTGATCTCTTCTTTATCCTTCTTGTTAATGTATTTCACTTGTTTTGTTTACAGTGCTCTAGCACCTTTTGTATAGGCTAAGAAAGGCATCCTAATAAATAATTATTATGGCCCCCAGATTATCTGTTAAATTATGGATTTGCAACGATTCTCCTCCTTTTCCTTGTTGTTTTGTATCTGTTGTCCACTGCATAAGATTTAATTCCTATTTGACCTGGGATACCATACCTTTACCAACGATACACCAGTATTTCAAGGTCTGGCTTAAGAGCACAGCTATCGCCAGACCTTAGAATTAGAAAAAGAGCTTAAGGAAGCAGTAGTGCGAACTGGGGCTTAGGCTCTTTGCACATGTGGGTCTTCTCTATAAGTGCTTTAGTGGGCAGAAGGTGCTGCTTCCACTGTGCTTGTTTTGCCTCGCGGGAAAGATTCTGCTCAACATATTTTATGAGGGCAAGCTATTGATAAATGCTACATGCTTGTTTGATTCATTGGGAAAAGTTGTATGTCATGCCATAGGTCTGGATCTTTTTATACTGAAAAGTTAGAGCAAAGGCAGTAGGACTGATTTATTTATGGTGAATAGATTATCTTAAAGCCAGTAACTCTGTTTGTGAATTGATAAAACCTATGGATTGAAGTTTCATTATATGGTATTTCACAGATTATTGTATTAGGCCATCTTTTTGGGTGTTACTTTTGTTTACTTTTTTTTAAATAAATCTTTTTATTGTAACAAAGCAGAACCATGTCTATTACATCATCAATATTGCAAACACAATTAAACCGTAGCACCCGTTTCCTCCCCAGTGTATTATCAAGGGGGCTCTCAGGGCCATTGTCCTCTTTATATTTTGACCTTTCTAAGTTGGAAGATGTGTTGCGTGTGATGGTAAGTTGTTTTAAAATGGGCTGTATATTTTTTATTCTAACTCCAGTGTGTAATTTTGTTTTTTATTGTGTAGTATTTAACCGTGTGTGCATTAAAGTACTTTTGATGTCTAGCTCGACAACTTTAGCTGCCTGGCAGGCTATTGTAAATAAAATAATGTATTTAATAAAACATACATTGCCGTGCATACCTAGAAGGGATTTGGGTCAGGACTTTTCAGACATTTGTCTGTGAGTGTCATTGACGTTCATCTTGTGCACATGAACGCATGGGGAAAGGGGTCAGTCCACTTTAGTCAATGGCACGGTTACTCCATGTTTTTCTGACATCTCTCTTACCCCTGTCTCAATTAATCATTCCTCTCTGTTCACACTTGTGTTCTTCCTTCTTCTCGGCCATTCATAATTATTTTATTAAAATATTTTTTTTTTGCATTTTAGAATAGTGTTACGTTTATACATGAGAGCAGATTTATGCATAATGGAAAGCTAGGGTATTCATCCTTCGCGTGGAGGCCCTCCAAGATATGAGTTGTAGAAACCCCGAATGAAGGAGGATGCTTGTTTTCCCCCACTCCCTGTAGGAGTGAGTATGTCCTGTAGACCTCTCTGTGTGATTGCTGAGTTGCCCTGAGAGATGGGCAATCACACAGAGAGGTCTACAGGACATACTCACTCCTACAGGGAGTGGGGGAAAACAAGCATCCTCATTCACTCGGGGTTTCTACAACTCATATCTTGGAGGGCCTCCACGCGCAGCCTCCAAGGCGCCAATCTCTTCTTCTTTCAGTTAAAAGGGTCGACTGTTTATCCAAGCAAACACGAGGTGAGCCCCCATTACTTACATGTGGCATGGGGTCACCTCCAGTCCCCACCCAGTTCTTCTTCTGTTATCCCACTAGGCCGTTCATAGTTTTGAGACAGAAAAATAAGAGCCAATGTGATGAGTAAT